>NC_047084.1:123746183-126496183 GCF_902459505.1 Geotrypetes seraphini
ACCTAACCCTAACCCTAACCCTAACCCTAACCCTAACCCTAACCCTAACCCTAACCCTAACCCTAACCCTAACCCTAACCCTAACCCTAACCCTAACCCTAACCCTAACCCTAACCCTAACCCTAACCCTAACCCTAACCCTAACCCTAACCCTAACCCTAACCCTAACCCTAACCCTAACCCTAACCCAAACCCTAACCCTAACCCTAACCCTAACCCTAACCCTAACCCTAACCCTAACCCTAACCCTAACCCTAACCCTAACCCTAACCCTAACCCTAACCCTAACCCTAACCCTAACCCTAACCCTAACCCTAACCCTAACCCTAACCCTAACCCTAACCCTAACCCTAACCCTAACCCTAACCCTAACCCTAACCCTAACCCTAACCCTAACCCTAACCCTAACCCTAACCCTAACCCTAACCCTAACCCTAACCCTAACCCTAACCCTAACCCTAACCCTAACCCTAACCCTAACCCTAACCCTAACCCTAACCCTAACCCTAACCCTAACCCTAACCCTAACCCTAACCCTAACCCTAACCCTAACCCTAACCCTAACCCTAACCCTAACCCTAACCCTAACCCTAACCCTAACCCTAACCCTAACCCTAACCCTAACCCTAACCCTAACCCTAACCCTAACCCTAACCCTAACCCTAACCCTAACCCTAACCCTAACCCTAACCCTAACCCTAACCCTAACCCTAACCCTAACCCTAACCCTAACCCCTAACCCTAACCCTAACCCCTAACCCTAACCCTAACCCTAACCCTAACCCTAACCCTAACCCTAACCCTAACCCTAACCCTAACCCTAACCCTAACCCTAACCCTAACCCTAACCCTAACCCTAACCCTAACCCTAACCCTAACCCTAACCCTAACCCTAACCCTAACCCTAACCCTAACCCTAACCCTAACCCTAACCCTAACCCTAACCCTAACCCTAACCCTAACCCTAACCCTAACCCTAACCCCTAACCCTAACCCTAACCCTAACCCCTAACCCCTAACCCCTAACCCTAACCCCTAACCCATCTACACCCTCCCAGCCATTGAAGCCTGCCCATCCTCCACCAAACGGCCATACACAGACACAGACCGTACAAGTCTGCCCAGTAACTGGCCTACTTACTTATCTGATTATTACTGCTCTGGTGAAGAGAACTGTATTTCTTAACTGATTAAAGTCCAGAAGCAGGGGACTGTACACAAGGCAGTGCTGGCCCAGATTCAACTGCCTGAGTATATTATTTTGAACCTTTTTGGACTTCCTGCACTATCAGTTCATTTTGCACTACAAGGCTGTTGCCTGTATTTTGGTTTATTCAACCAGTGGTTGAAATAAAGTTTATTTTTGCTTTGCCATTTCTGACTAAGATTCCTTTATACCTTGCATGCTTACAAGTTTTAGAATGTGCCTGTTTTAAAGACCTGAAGGATCCCTTAGTGGAAAGGGACACGCCGGGTTTCAGCTTTGGTCACGTTCCCAGGTGCTCACTACGCCTTACAGGAGCCCAGGTTGTGACAAATGTAATGTTGAAGCAAGCCTTTATTTGAAAGGTAAGTTTCTTTTCTGAATTTTGAATATGATGCAATTAATTTAGAAGGAGATCTGTTAATATCCAACTGTAAATACAGGGGCTCTCCCTTTTCAGGTGCTAGTGGTCTCAGATTCCGGGTCAGACTGGCACTACAATTGCTCATTCAACTTTCTGAAGCAAAATAATTTTTTTGTAAATGCCTTTCAGCATAAATGTTTTCTTTAGGTCCCTAGAGAGAGTTTAAATTTGATGCTGTGATGTGTGCATCATTTGTCTCTTCCACTGACAGTGCTCTGAGCCACTGATACAGGATGACACTGGAGATGAAAACCTTCTTTATTTCTACATGCCCAACCATTTAATTGTAAGAAGCAGGCTGGAAACACGCCAAAAGATTTGCAGATTTTCTTTCCAGCATTCCTCCTGCTCTTTTCTTGTGCTGTAATCTACCGTGCGCTAGTTTTCAAAAGCTGATACAGAATTTATGTAGCAGAAAAGGTGACATGCCCTACATAAATTGACTGTATGAGGGGCAGCTGAAAAGTTCTCAGCCAACCAATAAAGTTGGGACAGAGTCCATCGAGGGCTAGACACTTAAACCCAGATTCTGTATAGGATGCCCAGTCTCAGAATGGGACAACCAATACCTGCAAGGGTGGAATCTGTGGCAGGAAACCCTCAGAATTGGGGAAGTCCGTATCCCTCCACAAAACCAATAGCTGCAAAAGAAGATTTTATGATGTTAATACATACATATTAAATATTAATCCCTATACCTCTGCACTTACCTTGAAAATAATACCTCCAAGATTGTAAGGTTTGAGCAAATCCCTATCCCTCAGCACAACCAATACCTGCAAGACTAGAATTTATAATGTTATGACATGCTTATGACAAACAGGACCCAATATGTCTGCACTTACCTTTAAAATCATACCTGCAATAATGGAAATATGGCTGGACAACCATCAAGGATTAGCAATGTCACAGGGATTCAGCTGATTCAGCTTAGCTCGAGATCGGGGCAGGCAGGCTGAGGAGCGAGGTGGAAGGGAGGAAAAAGGAGACACGAGGAGGCAGAAGGGAAGGAACAGGAGAGGAGGCAGAGGGTAAGGGGCTGCGGTGAGAGGTAGCTCCGCCCACCCCCTGATATCAGCCGCAGTGGACCCAGAGATCCCCCTTAAAAGGGGAGGGGCTAATGGCTCGCGGATCCAGATGATTCGGCTTGGCTCGAGATCGGGGCAGGCAGAAGTCGGGCTGAGGAGTGCTGCGGAAGGGAGGAAAGAGGAGACACGAGGAGGCAGAAGGAAAGGAACAAGAGAGGAGGCAGAGGGTGAGGGACTGCAGTGAGAGGTAGCTCCGCCCACCCCCTGACATAACCCGCAGCAGACCCGGAGCTCCCCCTTAAAAGGGGAATGGCTAACGGCACTCAGCTGTTCGGTGCGCGTCAAAGGCGCTCACCTTAGCGAGAGCACCTTTGCGAAGGGCCTTGAGAAGGGAAGAGCCACCACTAAAGAAGAGCAGTGGGAGATCACAGCAGACACAGAGGACATTCAACCAGGCAGACCTAGCAGGTACAGAGGCACACAACCAGGCAGACACAGGGGGTACAGAGGATACAGCAGGCACAGAGGACAAAGCAGGCACAAAGGACACACAACCAGGCGGACATTGAGGACATAACCAGGCAAACACAGAAGACACAGCTGTTGAAACGCACCAACTACAGTGGAACTGCCAGGATACGCCTACAGAGATTGTGGACCAGCAGACAGACAGCCACCAGGAGGAAATGGGGAATACAGCAGCAGGATCTGGAAGCAGCAGAGGGAACCCACAAAAAGACGATCGCCAGGATGAGAGGAAATGGATAGGAACAAAGGACATGGAGAGATGGACATGGACCTGCGACTGGAGAATCAAGAGAAGATAGAGAGGACAGAAATCGTCGTGGGGGACTCTATCATCAGGTAAGTTGACAGCCACATAGCGGGAGGAAGACTGGATGGACTGGTGACCTGTCTACTCAGAACTAAGGTAGAAGACATAGTAAGCCGCATCAATAGGATTGTCGATAGTGTGGAAGAAGAAGACACGGCAGTGGTGATCCATGTGGGGACAAACAACGTGAGCAACAGGAACTACAACAGAGAAGTGCTGAAGGACCAGTTCCGGATGCTAGGAGAGAAGCTGAAGACCAGAACACAGAAGATAGCATTCTCAGAGATCCTGCCAGTACCCAGGGCAGATGAGAATACAGATGGATCTGCAAGCAGTCAATGTGTGGATGCGACACTGGTGTGAGGAAGAAGGATTCCACTTCGTGTGCAACTGGACAACGTTCTGGGGGAAGAGCAAGCTATTCAGGAAGGATGGACTCCACTTCAGCAGAGACGGAACGAGGCTACTTGCAAGCAACATCAAGAGAGAAGTTGAGAAGTTTTTAAACTAGGAAGAAGGGGAAAGCCAACAGTCGACCGAGAGAGAGAGTTGATGATTCAGGAACCGGTATACCCGGAGGATACCATCAGGAAGATGGAGGGGAAGACTCACCAGACCACAGACAGGACAGACCGAAAGAGACTCAAAAGGACATACAAGAAGGGAACAGGCTGCAAACTCAAGTGTTTACACGAATGCAAGGAGCCTTAGAAATAAGATGGGTGAATTAGAAGCTGTAGCACAAAAGGATGACGTCGACATCATCGGCATCACGGAAACATGGTGGACTGATGAAAATGTCTGGGACATGGTGCTACCAGGATACAAGCTATACCGCAGAGACAGAGTGGCTCAAAAAGGAGGAGGCATTGCCATATAAGTCAAAGAGGGAATTGAATCTACTGGAAAAAACATGCCACAATGGACAGATAAGTTAGAGTTTCTATGGATCAACATTCCAGGAGCAAGTGGACCAGAAACAAGGATAGGCACCTACTACCGACCCCCAGGACAGTCCAAAGAAATTGATGAAGAAATAATGGATGAGATTAAACGCAACTGCAAGGGCGTTATCATGGGCGACTTCAACTATCCAGGGATATAATGGAACCTAGGCACCTCCAGCTGTGCTATAGAGACCAGACTGCCATATGTATGATTACCTCCCCTTGGGGAGGCAGTTATATGTATGCGGTCTGTGTCAGGAGCTGAAAAGCTTGAAGAAGGAAGTTAGGCAACTGATGTACAGGAACTGGAGGGACTTTACATCGCAGAAGACCCAATCAGGACAGCTAAAGACTTCATGAGAGAGACACATTGAGGAACAAGTCAGGGAGCTCGAGGAGTTCATTGAGGAGGCCTACAGGAGGAGGGTAGAAGAACACGAACATCAGAGGAAAGACAAAGATACACCCACATGGAATGGAGAACAAGAGTAATCTGACTCCAAGGAAGAAGAAGTCCACAGAGGAATCCCGCAGGAAGGGGAGGCAAGGTCTTGCCGATGCCTAGAAGAAGCAGTGAAGCACACTGAGGACTTAGACCTGCAACCGGAGCGAAAACTGAAGAAGGGAAAGTCTGCGATCCTAGAGGGAGACTAAATCTTAAGGCAAGTAGATAGCCACATAGCAAGAGGGAGAGAGGATCGACTAGTGACCTGCCTCCCAGGAGCAAGAGCAAAAGACATTGTCGACAAAATTGAAAAGATCCTAGAAGGAGCAGAGACAGAAGAGACTACAGTGATGATCCACATCGGGACAAATGATGTCAGCAGGAGAGACTACAGTAGAAATGCACTGATCAAACAGTTCAAGATTCTGGGAAGGAAGTTGAAGATGAGGACTCAGAAGATAGCATTTTCAGAAATCCTATCAGTACCGAGGGCAGATGTGAAGAGGCAGATGGAACTACAGTCAATAAATGCATGGATGAGGAGATGGTGTGAGGAAGAGGGGTTCCACTTCATGAGGAACTGGACAACATTTTGGGGCAAGAGCAAGCTCTTCAGGAGAGATGGACTACACCTGAGCGCGGCAGGAACTAGACTTCTAGCAAACAACGTCAGGAGAGGAATAGAGCAGGCTTTAAACTAAGAAGAAGGGGAAAGCCAACAGTCGACCAAGTGTCGACGATACAGAAGAAGGTATCCCAAGAGGATACTGAGTGGGAAAAATGCTGGGAAGACACAAAAGGCAATAAACAAGAGTTGACAGATCAAGAAGAGGATGATAAGAAGATCGTAGCACAGGAAAAGAAAATGAAGACAAAAAAATACCAGGACTTAAACTGCATGTATACTAATGCAAGGAGCCTAAGGAACAAAATGGGAGAATTAGAAGTCATGGCCAAAAAAGAGAAGCTAGACATCATTAGGGTCTCTGAAACATGGTGGAATGAAGAAAACAAATGGGACATAGCACTGCCGGGGTACAAACTCTATCGCGAAGACAGGTCAGGTCAGAAAGGAGGAGGCATAGCCCTATACATAATGGATAACATACACTCGACCAGAGTGGACACAGCAGCGATGACCAACAAATTGGAATCACTATGAGTTAAAATACCGAGAAGGAATGGGCCCGAGATAAAGATGGACCTGTACTATCGTCCACCTGGGCAAACCGAAGCAAACAATGAAGAAATGAAAGCCGAGATGAGACGAGAATGCAAAAGTGGTAACACGATTGTTATGGGAGACTTCAACTATCCCAGGATAGATTGGAGTCTTGGAAACTCAAAATGCGCGAGGGAGACCAGATTCCTGGAGGCTTCATGGAGCAGCTTGTCAGAGAACTGACGAGAGGGAATGCCACTCTGGATCTAATCCTCAATGGGCTAAGAGGACCTGCAAAGGAAGTGGAAGTAGTAGGGCTGTTGGGAAACAGCGATCACAATATGATCAAATTCAAAGTTGAAGTAGGAATATCGAAGGGGAAGAGACCACAGCGACAACTTTTAACTTCAAGAAAGGAAACTGCGAAGCGACGAGAGTAATGGTAAGGGAAGAAACTTAGGAACAGCTCAAAGAAATCGCAGACTGTAGAGCAAGCCTGGTCTTTATTCAAAGACACGGTGAGCGAGGCACAAAATCTGTATATCCCCAGATTTAGAAAAGGATGCAAACAGAGCAGAACAAAAGACCCGGTGTGGATAACTAAAGAAGTGGAGAAAGCGATAGGAGACAAGAAACATTCATTCCGGAAATGGAAAAAGGACAAAACTAGGGAGAACTGGAAAGAGCACAGGAAGAATGTCACATAAGAACATAAGAATTGCCGCTGCTGGGTCAGACCAGTGGTCCATCATACCCAGCAGTCCGCTCACGCGGCGGCCTTCTGGTTAAAGACCAACACTGAGACTATCCCTAATAGCGCACGTTCTTGTTCAGCAGGAACTTGTCTAACTTGTCCATTATGGGATTCAAGTGCAAGTTGGATGCGCACCTCCTTGCAAATCACATTGAGGGATACGGCTAAATATAGTCTTCATAAGGGAATACCTAGGTCTCCATCAAGGAACACCTAGATTGGCCTCCGCGTGTGCGGGTCACCGGACTGGATGGACCAAAGGTCTGATTCGGTGAGAGCATTTCTTATGTTCTTATGTTCTTTGTCTTGAATCCCTGGAAGGTGTTTTCCCCTATAACAGCCTCCAGAAGAGCGTTCCAACTTTCTACCACTCTCTGGGTGAAGAAGAACTTCCTTACTTTTGTACGGAATCTATCCCCTTTCAACTTTAGAGAGTGTCCTCTTGTTCTCCCTACCTTGGAGAGGGTGAACAACCTGTCCTTATCTACTAAGTCTATCCCTTCAGTACCTTGAATGTTTTGATCATGTCCCCTCTCAATCTCCTCTGTTCGAGGGAGAAGAGGCCCAGTTTCTCTACTCTTTCACTGTACGGCAGCTTAACCATCTTAGTCGCTCCTCTCTGGACACACAAGCAACGAGTGATGGATTGTAGAGGCTTTGAAGCATAACCTGCATGCATTCAGCAGTTCTTTGATGGTTTATATCTGTTTTCTGCAGGTCATATTTTAAGAGTAAGAGCCAAAACCAGAGTAGCATGTCTTAAGAAAATAAGAATAGCCTATTCTCCCTCGAACAGAGGAGATTGAGAGGGGACATGATTGAAGTATTCAAGGTACTGAAGGGAATATACTTGGTGGAAAAGGACAGGTTGTTCACTCTCTCCAAGGTAGGGAGTACGAGAGGGCACTCTCTAAAATTGAAAGGGGATAAATTCCGTACGAACGTAAGGAAGTTCTTCTTTACCCAGAGAGTGGTAGAAAACTGGAACGCTCTTCCAGAGTCTGTCAGAGGGGAAAACACCCTCCAGGGAATCAAGACCAAGTTCGACATGTTCCTGCTGAACTGGAATGTATGCAGGTAGGTCTAGTTTTAGGGCGCTTGTCTTTGACCAGAGGGCTGCTGCATGAGCGGACTGCTGGGCACGATGGACCACTGGTCTGACCCAGCAGCGGCAATTCTTATTCCTAGGAATATGCTGTGTGGGTTATTTGGGGGATGGGGGGGAGGGGTTACTGTTTGGATGGGAACTGTCTATAGGAATGCTTTACTGGCTGCTGTTATTATCTTGATATTATTGTTTTTTTTGTCTTATGTTACCACTGTTAGTTCATCTGTCACTTTCTGGGAGTAATCTGGAGTACCATATGGATGGCACTTGGGTGAAGCTGGGCACCTGGGTGCACACTTTGCTTACTATCTGCTGTATGTTAATTAGGTTAGTGGATCCTGGGTGATAGCATACTACGCATTGTTTCCTGGAATGTGTCTGGGATTACATCCCCGGTGAAACGTTCTAAGTTGCTTAAGCAGTTGAAACACCATCGCGCTGACTTGGCGTGCTTACAGGAAACCAAATTGACTAATGAGGAACATAAAAAACTACAAAGGAGCTGGGTTGGCTCAGTGTTTTATGCATCCTCTTCGGGCAAAAGGGCTGGGGTTTGCTTGTTGATTCGTAAAGGTCTGAAATGTGCTGTTACGGTCTGTCACCAGGACCCCCAGGGTAGAAACTTATTGTTGCATGTATCCTTACAGGGTATGGACTTTCGACTACTGATTACTTATGGGCCTAATTTCTATTCTTCCTCCTATTTTGCTACTCTAATCTCGTTGGGCCTATTGGATTCTTCTTTTCCTCTTATTGTGGCTGGGGACCTTAATCAAGTGTTGGATCCTTCTCTGGATCGCTCTACTGTTTCACCCTCGCCGATGTCAGTTTGAAAGTGGCCCCCACAATATTAGGTGGTAGGGGTTAAGTGAAAGGCGTACTGACAAACGCCAGGTCCCAGGTTCAGTTCCTTCACAGAAGTTTCATTAGGGATAGAATCAAATAAGAAGCACAGCCAGGGGTGATTATATAAAGAATATATTATAGAAATAGTCTTACAGAAAAGTAATATTTATAAGCATTACAATTAAGCAGAGAGCATTACACTTAAGCAGAGAGCAAGCAGTCTCACTGCCTTACAGAGGTCAGAGGTAAAGAGGGACATAGAAGCTTGTAGTTCTAGGAAGCTTCGTGTTCCATAGATAAAGGGAAGGATAGACCGAGAGAAGGGGAGCCAAGACAGAACCAGAGTGCCAAGCAAAGAGCCAAGAGGTAGTTAGATAGAAAGAGAGAGAGGTCACTTGATAGAGCAGAGAGCAGGCTTTTATACCTTGGAATCTTTTTCTGAATAGAGAAAATATTGTATCTCCCAGTATCTTTCTGTTTAGAATTTGTAAACTGTTTGAGACAATGGTTAATTTAATTAACAAAGGAGGGTGAGAAACCTGATGGGATTAAGTCTCTGGCTTGATCTGTGCACCATTATCCTAAGCACCCTCTTAATCAGGCATTAACACCTTTTAGCTAGCCATGATTCAAGCAGGGCTACTTGAAACTTAAAATATATCAATCAGGGCTACTTAAAACAGTTTCCCTGCACTAAGGGTCTATCTGCCTTCCCATTGCCAGGGTCAGATTGATATAATCTCCCAGAGGCCTCTAGGCTGACATCTCCCATAATTTTTTTATTTTTTATTTTTATTCTTTGAAATGAGGGCAAGCTTGTGGTACCATCGCTTACCTCCAACAGTACGTCCCCTGTCTTGCAGAATCTCCAAGCTATGAAGATAGGTTGTAAACAGTTCCCATTACGAGTTCAAACCTCTGTCTTAGGTCGTATAGGCCATAATCTGGGCGGGGATCCCTGTATGCCTATATCTTACCCGTCGTTGAGTGAGTGAACGGTACATAAGGGATACAGGAAGCTTTTTCAGGAGGTTCAGGTATAAAGGTACCAAGATGTCATAAGAGAGAGTATCTAAGTATGGGATAATATTATATCTGACCCTGGTAATGGTCATGCAATAGGCCATGCCAAATTAAAACCAAATTAGGACCAAATTAGCAAGTGTCAGAAAAGATACTGGAAATACATGTATAACTGCCTTAAAAGTTAGAAGGAAGCTTGTATGATAAGCGTTGTAAAGAAATGTACATGTGTTTCACTTTACAGCAAAGAAAAATCATAATAATACATAACAAAATTTGTACAATAATTAAGATAATGATAGGGTGAATTAAAACATTAAATACGTGGTTTGCAGTGGGCGAATACCCAAAGAAAAGTTCCCAAACTGAGACATGAGCGTCTTGTATTAAATTTTGTGCAATCTGTCCATTTTAAAAAGTGATAGTATGAATCACTTCTTTGGAGGTTTTCTTAAGTTGTTCAATGTAAGTATGGAGTTCAGTAAAGTTCAGCAGCTTGTGGAATGTCTCATTCCCCATTCCAAGAGGTAGTGGATGTACAGCATATGAAATAAAGTCTGGAATGTCCATAGAATAGATTAAATAGGAGGAATTGTACAGCAAAGCGTTCTTAGGAAGGTGGCTATATCCGATGAACAGGAAACATTGTGTACAGCATATGTGGAAAAGTCTTTGCAGTCAGGGTGCAGGAAGATGAATTAGTCCAGCAGGAACCGGCAGTCTCTTTAAACTGATGAGGTTCACACTTGAAATGAAAGGATGTTTGCACAGGATCTGATGTTTGCACAGGATCAGTCAAGTCACTGGAAACTGGTGGTGTTCGCCCTTGAGATGAAATGATGTCTGTGCATACAGGGAGGATTTGAAAAGAGTCCCGATATCATTCAGCAGCTGTACTCCAGTGTGATCCAAATAAGAGATAGAAAATGGAAGAGAAAACATGTTGCCTGTACTGAATGTAGAGAGAGAGAAACCAGGTTGCCTGTACTGAATGCATAGAGAGAGAGAGAGAGAGACTAGTTGCCTGTACTGAATGTGGCAACATGTAGTTATGGCAAAAGACAGACAATAATCAGGTACTTAAGGTTCTTAATCAGACATTCCAAAAAGATATGTTTTTGTGTGCTGCATATAACTTATGGCAATTCAGAGAAACCATAATTCTGTACTGAATGTATATATAAAAAAAATTATGTCAGAAATGTGTACTGAATCTAATGAGGAGCATAGAATAAACATGGTATAGATATAGAATAAAACCTTTTCTTAAAAATATAACCCCTAACTAAGCTACATTTAGCATATGCAAATTATAGGGAAAAAGAACATTGCGCAATTGGGCTAGTTAAAAAAATTGGGGAAAAGAGCTCTAGAAATGGCCAATGTTATGTATCCTGGGGTACCCCCTAAACTAAAACAAATAGACAAAAGACAGACCACATAGCACAGACAACATAAAACACAAATTTTGAGGCGTCGGCATTATTCTTCCATTTGTCAAGTGTTCAGGGCTGAATTTAACTCTGCAAATAAACACTTTGTTATAGAAAAACACAGCAAAGATGAACACCTGAGTAGTACAAATAATGCATATCATAACCATCTCATATTCAGAAAAGGCATAAAGCTAATATCTTCTTTGGAACATCTTTATCTCTGCAGTGATAAAGAGGAACCTTGGAAAACACTAGAAAATATCTTTGTGCCAAAATTGGTCTGGGATGGCTATATCCGAACTGCTGCTAGGAAAAAGAAAAAAAAAACATTTTAAATTAGCAGCAACCTCAAGGTCACTTAGAGCAAACTTTGCCCATGTTCCATTCAGGCCGACCTGGACCACATGTCTGCCACCTGGGTCCCACTGCACTCGGAGGAGTGGGCACTGCGGTGCAGAAGTCAGGTGCAGGCTAGATTTGTCTTCTTTTGTCTGCACTATTGTGTCCTGGCATTCAGAGGCAAGGGGCAAATTCCGAAAATCATTAGTCATGTCTAGGACAGAGAAAAATGCACATTTAGGATTAAATTTCACAGTAATGTCAGAGCAAGAGGAAGCCACTGGCACTACAGGCTTTGAAATCTTAGTTAGGGCCTGAGAGTGTATAGTGAGTCTAACAGAGCCCTCTGATTTAGCAAATGACCCAGTTGGAGAGCCACATGCTAAAGAGATAGGTCCACTCAGACCCCTCTCCTCCATCTTAGGCACCAGTTCTGTTGCTGGAGGAAGTACTGGATGCTGGTGTTTGTGGTTCAGGATCTTTGCCCTCAAACAAAATTTCTGTGTACCTTTTCCCACAGTCTTGTGCCCAAAGTGAAACAGCTGCAACCTCTGAGTGAGTTATACTACGATCATGCTTCTGCATTAGCATACTACACTGTGTGGCTAACTGCACAGGAATAATCTCGTGAACCAAAGGTTTAGAAGCATTAGGAATTCCTGTACCTAATACAAGACCAGCCACCTCAACAATTTCTTTGCCTGTATTCTCACTCGTGCTGGCAGTAGTTTTTACAATGTCTTTCATTTGTTCCTTTTGTGGGATAGACACACACTTTGAAGCTTTGTCATTTAGATCCTGAATCTCAAAAATTTCCACGTTTTTCTGATCTCCAGTAGGAGGCGCTCTATCTGTGAAATTGATTCTAGCCCCTGTATCAATTAACGTTAATTTATCCTGACCCTCTATGGTAGTATTAACATTGGGGCTATCGGAAGTGTCCAAAATCAAAGGTGCAACATACCTCAAGCTGAATTCTGAGTCTGACTTCTTTCCCTTATCCTGCGTCTCCAAAAGTGAGTCCACAGGTAAGTGAAAGGAGTCTGGCTGGGCTGTGAAGGCCTGAGTCACCTTGGCATTCGGATACAGAGAGTCAGGACATCCCTATGGACTAGCACTGTTTTTCCTGGCTGTCAAATCACTTTTTACTCTGTCCAATTCTATCTGCATTGTGTGACGATCCTGTTCCCATTTCCTTTTCTCTTTCTCTAATGCTTCTGTCTGTGCTCTGAGCTCATGGAAAGGAATGTAAGTGGAGGAATTTCTGTAACTATCTCTGCCATGCCCTCTATTTCCTGTGTGTGGTGTGTTCTTGTATTGGGGTGCTCCCTCAGCACGCCACCTTCTAGCTTCTGAGACTGAAATAATTTGAGCTGGCTGGGTCTTCCACACAGACCCAATCCTGAGCAGTAAAGTGTCAAAAGGCGTAGTTTTAGGGTCCTCCGAGAACAACAGAAGGTGTTTAGTAATCTCGGGAGATAATAATTCTAATAGGAATTCTTTATGTTCTCTCTGGCCATAATCTGAGGAAATGGGCCAATGTTCCTGTTCGTTAAGTACCGCGTTGATTACCCACACTCTATATGCAAACTGCTCTGGTGTATCACTTGGCAGGGGTGAAAGAGTTCTAAGTACTTGCAAAGAAGTGCAGCGAAATAGTTGTTCGATGCCCATCTTTACAAATTGGTATGGATGAACAAGAGATCCAAATTTATAATAATGTGGACCCAGGGCTAGGTGCATAAGCTTATCAAAATCTGCATTGTTCCTTTTGTATTTCCCTAGACCCCAGTGAATCAGTATGTCAGTAGCCCATTTGCACCATTCATTTATGTTAAAAGGCATAGGGCCCACTTTCTCCACTATTCTTTCAATGTCACTATCTTTCATATGTCCCTGCAGCACTACAGTTACTGGAGCTGTGTCACTTATAGGGGTACTATTGGTATTGCTCTGGCCTGGTAATGAATTTTCCTCACTTTCGTTTGTCGGGTCTTCTTCCTGTTCTACATCTGTAGCTAGTTTACCCTTTCTCTGACCTGCTACAAAAATGGTTTTCTGTTTCTCTATAAACTGACTACATGGATTATATGGTGATGGTGGCACAGGTGCAGACGGCAGAATAGCCTGTCCCTGTGAGGCACATTTTGATTTTAAATACTTTAATTCTGCCTTGGCCTCTTCTAATTGTTCATTTACAGTTAAAAAGGAATTTGTGGCCTGAACAATTTGGGTTCTTAGCATGGATATATTAATTTGTGCCTCATCTAAGTCTTTGGACAGCTGATGGCACTGAGTGTTCAAGTCAGTATTATCTTGTCTTAGGCTAATAAGTCCTCTACATAAGCCCTGAATGAAAAGGCATTTGCGTTTATCTGTTTTCTTTCTAAACTCCTGAGAATGAGAAACCATTTGTTTCTGAATATCGTGCCATGTGTTTTCAGGAAAATTACCCTCATATGGACCCCCTTTCTTGTCAAAATATTTGTGTACAATATCTGTGAGTTCTTGAAAATCAAAAGGGTTCATATTTGAGGCTGCAGAAGTCTGCCTTGGTTCGTGGGCCTTGCTCATATATTTCATGAGAGAGAATGGGCTTCTAAATGTCCCTGTCTGTGTGTAGCCTTTGAGATTGAAATGCTCCCACTTATGAAGGAGGGAGACTTTAGTTAATAGGTAGAAAAGTGAGGTAAAGCGTGTTAGGCAAGAGTCATTGGCATAAATAATACACTTATGCCCACACTTGCCCACACTGGTTACTACCTGAAATTTACAGGCAGAAGTTTAGCAGGAAAAAATATAAGAAGTCGGTTAGAAGAGGACAGATGCCAGCTGCCAGTTCCAGTCCAGTGTGCACTGGGCCTTTCACCAGGGCAGAGACTGACAAGAAATAGAATTAAAAGCACAAGGTAAAAAAAGTTAAAGTTAGTACAGATGTGGCGTGTCTTAATTGAGTGACTGTTTTCACTTTGAACCCTGTTTTTCTTCAGAGCAGCTCAAATATTCTTACATGCAACACCCTAGCAAGCATATAATAGCAAATCATACAATGCAAACTGGCACAGGTAAACTACAAAGACTTTTGATAGTAAAATCTCACCAAATATAAAACCCAAAATATTACTGAAACTTTTCACAATTGTGTCATCTAGTCTAAAACAATTTAAGGGTTCCAAAAGGACTTTTGATTTCTATCTCACTCTGTCTATCAATCAAAAATTGAAATAAAATCTCACCAAGTATAAAACCCCACAATATTACTGGAACTTTTCAACAGTGTGTCATCCAGTCTAACGTACAATCAATCTAAGGGTTTTCCAAGGACTTTTGATTTCTATCTCACTCTGTAATCCTATTGCACAGTGCATAAAAAAAACTTAAATTCTACTTACCCAGATGAAATCATCAGGAAGGACCGAGACAGAGCCCCCAAAATGTCAGTTTGAAAGTGGCCCCCACAATATTAGGTGGTAGGGGTTAAGTGAAAGGCGTACTGACAAACGCCAGGTCCCAGGTTCAGTTCCTTCACAGAAGTTTCATTAGGGATAGAATCAAATAAGAAGCACAGCCAGGGGTGATTATATAAAGAATATATTATAGAAATAGTCTTACAGAAAAGTAATATTTATAAGCATTACAATTAAGCAGAGAGCATTACACTTAAGCAGAGAGCAAGCAGTCTCACTGCCTTACAGAGGTCAGAGGTAAAGAGGGAAATAGAAGCTTGTAGTTCTAGGAAGCTTCGTGTTCCATAGATAAAGGGAAGGATAGACCGAGAGAAGGGGAGCCAAGACAGAACCAGAGTGCCAAGCAAAGAGCCAAGAGGTAGTTAGATAGAAAGAGAGAGAGGTCACTTGATAGAGCAGAGAGCAGGCTTTTATACCTTGGAATCTTATTCTGAATAGAGAAAATATTGTATCTCCCAGTATCTTTCTGTTTAGAATTTGTAAACTGTTTGAGACAATGGTTAATTTAATTAACAAAGGAGGGTGAGAAACCTGATGGGATTAAGTCTCTGGCTTGATCTGTGCACCATTATCCTAAGCACCCTCTTAATCAGGCATTAACACCTTTTAGCTAGCCATGATTCAAGCAGGGCTACTTGAAACTTAAAATATATCAATCAGGGCTACTTAAAACAGTTTCCCTGCACTAAGGGTCTATCTGCCTTCCCATGCCAGGGTCAGATTGATATAATCTCGCAGAGGCCTCTAGGCTGACAGCCGACTACTGCTTCTACTAAGGGAGTGCCATTTCTATGTAAATCCCTGGGTTTGGTTGATCCTTGGCGCCTTCTCCATCCTTTTGAGAGAGACTATACTCACCAGTCCAGAGCGCACGGGTCTTTTTCTCGCTTAGATTATCTTTTGGTCTCGGAACATCTCTTCTCCCGTGTCTCTGAGGCTACTATTGGGCCCCTAGAGGTATCTGATCATTGCCCTGTGTGCATTGATGTGGCTTGGGGTGTTCCTCCCTTGGGTTCCTATCGGTGGCGCTTTTCCATCCTACTTACAGGATGATCCTGATTTTATGATTTACCTCAGTAAACGCTGGGACGAATTTTTGATTACTAACGGTCAACATCAATCTACTCCAGACCTCTTTTGGGAGATGGCTAAGATAGTCCTCCGGGGGGACATTATCTCATATGTTACTGCTCGTCGTAAGCGTATCTCATCTGGCATCCTTCGATTAGAAAAACAATACTCCCACTTGAAAGCTCAGTTTCTACACCACTCTACTCGTATGTTGCGGGAGGAACTCCATGCGGCACAGATAGCCCTTAACACTCTCTTGCATGACCGTACCAAACATTCACTCTTTTATAGGAAATATCGATTCTATCGGTATGGCAACCGAACTGGGAAAATGTTAGCTACCCTGACTAAGAATTGGCAGGATGATCGTTATATTTCTAAAATTCAGCTACCAAATGGTGTTTATACTACCAAAACAGCAGATATAGCGGACGCCTTTTACCGGCATTTCTCTACCTTTTATGCCAGCCCAGGACCTCATTGTGGTCCCGATATTCTTGACTATCTAGAGGATGCTGGTATGCCTAAGTTCACGGACCTGCAACGGTCTGTTTTGAGTGGACCCTTTCGGGGCACGGAGCTTCAGAAAGCGATTAAAAATTTGCGCTCTTGTACAGCTCCGGGCCCCGACGGGTTCTCCTCTGAATTTTATAAGATGTTCTCTTTGCAGGTGTGTGGACCTTTGTTAGGTTATTTTACTAAGGCGCTGGAACAGGGAGGGTTTCCTTTATATGCTAACTCTGCCACTATCACTCTACTGCCAAAAACCGGGCAAATCGCAAGACGAACTTGATTCTTATCGTCCCATTTCACTCATAAATGTTGATTTGAAAATATTAGCTCGTTTACTGGCGGATCGGCTGACCCCCCTATTGCCTCATGTAATATCTCCGGCGCAGGTGGGATTTGTACAGGGCAGACACTCTGTGGTCAACGTTCGCAGGGTGCTGTTGGTTGTATCCAGAGCTCAAGCGACTTCTACGTTTGGTCTCTTAGCGAGCCTGGATGCAGCCAAGGCTTTTGATCAAGTTCGTTGGCCGTATCTTTTCCAGGTCTTAGAATATGTAGGTTTGGGGGGTTGGTTTGGATCTGCTTTACGTGTGCTTTATTCAGCACCATCAGCCTCGGTTTTAGGTTAATGGGATTCTAACTAATTCTTTTGAAGTGGGCCGAGGAACTCGTCAGGGTTGCCCTCTCTCCCCATTGCCTTTTCCTTCTTTATCTAGAACCCCTACTGCGTACGATCCAACGGGATGATGAACTGGTTGGTTTACCTGAGGGCTCTTCTCAATTACGTGTTCTGGCATTTGCCGATGATTTATTGCTTACCCTGGCTCGTCCACACCGTTCTCTGCCACGTGCTATGGACCTCTTCGACGAGTTTCACTTGTTTTCTGGGTTGACTTTAAATAAGTAGAAGTCCTTAGTGCTCCCTTTACAACTCTCTGTTCGTGAAACTTGGATGGGTCCCTTTCCTTTGGTATGGGCTGATTTTTCGATTCGGTACTTAGGTGTTCTTATACCTAGAGACCTGACTACGCTCTACTCTATCAATGTCCTTCCTATGTTGACCGGCGCAGAACGCCGACTGCGAGCTTGGCATGCATATCCGCTATCTCTCCTGGGGAAAATTGCTTTATACAACATGATGATGGTCCCACAGTGGCTCTACCTTTTTCAAACTTTACCTATTCTTTTACAGCGCTGCCATTTGCGACAGCATCATCGCTCTCTCCGTTCTTTTTTATGGGGTGGCAAGAAGTCTCGTATTCCCTTACACTCTTTATTTTTATCTAGAACTCAGGGGGGACTTGGACTGTTACACATAGGTAGGTTTAATGTGGCTTGTCAGCTTAGACACTTGAATGATTGGTTCTGTGCTACATCCTATTTCTCTGCTACAGGGGTGGAGTGTAGCTCTTTTGCTCCTTATCATTTTAGTTACTTGCTCCATGTGAAGTGCCTGCCCCCCCGAACACAATTATATGGGGATTTATTTCTCCTTCCTCTACGGAAAATTTGGAAACAAATCTGCTCTCAATTGAATCTTCGGTTTGATGTGACACCATGCTTACCTATTACTGGCAATGGAGACTTTCTCCCTGGTATGGGCTTGGACGCTCATCCCAGGTGGCCGGGGAGGGGCATGCACTACTTGTTTCATGTCCTCCAATCTGATGGTACTCTTCAACCTTTCCAAACATTATGTGATTCTTCCGCTTTGGTGGCTGGGGATTGGTTTTCTTATGGACAATTGCAACACTATGTTCACTCACTCCCTGGCTTGGCTTTACGAGAGGATGTCCAGGAGAAGTTATCTGAAACCTTAAGTCTTACTGCTCAGATGCGTATCCCTTTGCGGCTTCACCATCGTTCCTTGCAGGAGTTGGCTGGAGAGTTGGACTATGCAACACTGGCCGCTAAGTGGTCTGCAGACTTACAGTTTTTCATTCCTGCGGATATGGTAAAGAGAAGCATTCTTCGAGGATAAAATCATTGGTTGCAGTGACTGAACGGGAACGTTATTATAAATTTTTAGTTAGGGCCTATTTTGCTCCTGTTAGAGCCTTTCATGCCCGCATTTGTACATCTGATGTTTGCCCTAAATGTGTGACCCCTCGAGCTTCCTTAGGTCATATGTTTTGGTTGTGTCCCGGTATTCGGGCCTTTTGGAAATGTCTTTGTCTACATATTGCTTCTTTCTGGAACTGTACTTGGACACCTACGAACACTTTTCTCTTTACTTTGAAGTTATCTTTGCAACCGATTCGTCCTGGTGCAGCTGAATTTGCTCGGAAGGCCATCCTGATGGGCATCAAGTCTATCCTTCAGCGATGGTTATCACCTCACACACTTACTGTCTCGCAAATGGCGGACCCAGATGATCCACTTGCAGGGTGCGAGCGACTGGACATTTCGGATATGAATTCCAGAAGTGGCACGTTGTACCTCAAGTGTTGGTTACCCTTTTGCTTTACTTTAATGCCAAAGGTGCGCAGCAGACTTTTGAACTGACATGCTGGTATGCTGGACTATAGTGTTGCTGTTCCCATGGGGGAAGGGGGGGGAGTTGGGTAGGTGGGGTTTTGTTGGAATTTTCTGACTGTGTCTGGTTGATGTTTTACTGCACTTCAAAATTAATAAACAGAGTTAACTATAACATTTTCTCTGCGTATAGTTTGCTTTGTAGTTTTTTTATTTATTTTAAGATTACCATTATGAATTAATCTATATATATAAAATCGGATGTATGTATGTATGTGCCGCGATCACGCAAAAACGGCTTGACCGATTTGAACGAAACTTGGTATGCAGATCCCTCACTACCCGGGATGATATGTTCTGGGGGTCTCGCAGCACACCTGCACACGTGCGCGGAGCTACAAACAGATAATCGGATTTCACCCATTCATGTCAATGGAAAAAATGTAAAGAGCTGCCAACGCAAAAACGGCTTGCCCGATTTGAACGAAACTTGGTATGCCGATCCCTCACTACCTGGGGTGATATGTTCTGGGGGTCTCATGGCCCACCTGCACATGTGGGCGGAGCTACAAACATAAAATCAGATTTCACCCATTCATGTCAATGGAAAAAAATGTAAAACAGCTGCCAACGCAAAAACGGCTTGCCCGATTTGAACGAAACTTGGTATGCAGATCCCTCACTACCTGGGGTGATATGTTCTGGGGGTATCGCGGCCAACCTGCACACCTGGGCGGAGCTACAAATAGAAAATCAGATTTCACCCATTCATGTCAATGGAAAAAATGTAAAAACTGCCTCCGCAAAACCGGCTTGCCCGATTGAACGAAACTTGGTATGCGGATCCCTCACTACCTGGGGTGATATGTTCTGGGGGTCTCACAGCCCACCTGCACATGTGGGCGGAGCTACAAATATAAAATCAGATTTCACCCATTCATGTCAATGGAAAAAATGTAAAACAGCTGCCAACGCAAAAACGGCTTGCCCGATTTGAACGAAACGTGGTATGCAGATCCCTCACTACCTGGGGTGATATGTTTCTGGGGGGTATCGCGGCCAACCTGCACACCTGGGCGGAGCTACAAACAGAAAATCAGATTTCACCCATTCATGTCAATGGAAAAAATGTAAAAAACTGCCTCCGCAAAACCGGCTTGCCCGATTTGAACGAAACTTGGTATGCGGATCCCTCACTACCCGGGATGATATGTTCTGGGGGTCTCGCGGCCCAACTGCACACGTGGGCTGAGCTACAAACATAACTTCAGATTTCACCCATTCAAGTCAATGGGAAAAATGTAAAAAGCTGTGGGACCGATTTGAACTAAACTTGGTATGCTGATCCCTCCACTACCTGGGGTGATATGTTTCTGGGGTTCTCGCGGCCCACCTGCACACATGGGCGGAGCTACAAACAGAAAATCAGATTTCACCCATTCATGTCAATGGAAAAAATGTAAAAAACTGCCATTCTCACAGTAATTCCAACTACCTGGGGTGATATGTTCTGGGGGTCTCGCGGCCCACCTGCACACATGGGCAGAGCTACAAACAGAACATCAGATTTCACCCATTCATGTCAATGGAAAAAATGTAAAAAGCTGCCATTCTCACTGTGACCAATTTGGACGAAACTTGGTATGCAGATCCCTCACTATCTGGGGTGATATGTTCTGGGGGTCTCGCGGCCCACCTGCACACGTGGGCGGAGCTACAAACTGAAAATCAGATTTCACCCATTCATGTCAATGGAAAAAATGTAAAAAGCTGCTATTCTCACAGTAATTCACAAATGGCTTGACCGATTTGAACGAAACTTGGTATGCAGATCCCTCACTACCTGGGGTGATATGTTCTGGGGGTCTCGCGGCCCTCCTGCACACATGGGCGGAGCTACAAACAGAAAATCGGATTTCACCCATTCATGTCAATGGAAAAAATGTAAAACACTGTGGGACCGATTTGAACGAAAATTGGTATGCAGATCCCTCACTACCGGGGGTGATATGTTCTGGGGGTCTCGCGGCCCACCTGCACATGTGGGTGGAGCTACAAACAGAAAATCAGATTTCACCCATTCAAGTCAATGGAAAAAATGTAAAAAGCTGTGGGACCGATTTGAACGAAAATTGGTATGCAGATCCCTCACTACCGGGGGTGATATGTTCTGGGGGTCTCGCGGCCCACCTGCACATGTGGGCGGAGCTACAAACAAAATCAGATTTCACCCATTCAAGTCAATGGAAAAAATGTAAAAAGCTGTGGGACCGATTTGAATGAAACTTGGTATGCAGATCCCTCACTACCTGGGGTGATATGTTCTGGGGGTCTCGCGGCCCCACCTGCACACGTGGGCGGAGCTACAAACAGAAAATCAGATTTCACCCATTCAAGTCAATGGAAAAAATGTAAAAAGCTGTGGGACCGCTTTGAACGTAAATTGGTATGCAGATCCCTCACTACCTGGGGTGATATGTTCTGGGGGTCTCGCGGCCCACCTGCACACGTGGGAAGGGTGGGTTCACCCAAGAATGTATATGTTCTTGCTCCTGGAGGTGAAACTAAAAATGTTGTTTATAATCAAGTTTTGTGTTAGTTGTATTGTATTCATTTTGTCAAATATTTCACATTATAATTTGAATATTGTACTTTTTATAAAGCTGTAAAAAAATATTTTCATTCACCACTATAAAGTATCTTTATTTGAATCCATTTACAGTGTTATTGCTATAATTAAATACCCGTGCAACGCCGGGGCATCAGCTAGTATGAAGATATTATGTGTACATGAAAAATGAATGGAAGAAATTGGGGGCGAGTCTAGGACAGGGTTGATACGGGGCTAGGGCGGGATTGGGGTGGAGCTAGGGCGGGATTGGGGACGGGACTGACCATTAATAGATGTCTCCTTTTGATGAAAAAAATAAATGGTCACGTTATCCTCACCATCAACAATACCTGCAATAGACAATGGTACTTATTTGTCTTTAGAGCATCAGACATATGTTACACAGTATAGAGCTTTAACCCATGTTTGACCGACATTCCTCTCTCACTGCCCCTTCCCTTTCTTTCTTTCTTTCTGTCTGTCTGTCTGTCTTTCTCTCTCTCTACCTGTCCCCCTTTCTTTCTGTCTTTCTTTTTCTCTCCTTGCCCCCTCCCATGCAAACACGCCAATTTCTCCCTGCTTCAACCATTCTTTGACTATTTCTCCCTGCTTCCCCTATGCCAGGCCAGGCATGTACAAGCACTGGGTCCAGAAGCCCCCCCCCCCCAATGTCGGAGAGGAAGTTCCGGCCCAGCCAGACAGCGATAGATGTCGGGGAGGGGAGGCTTGTGGGCCCGTCGCTTATACGTGCAAGGCCTGGCGTAGGGAAAGCAGCAAGAACCAGATCGCTAAGGAAACACAATCGACCATTTGGGCACCCCCTGGTATAGAGCTTAACCCAGAAAGCCCCTCTATGTACTACCTAAATTAAAAATATAAATATACCTCCATTTGCACTTTTACAACAGTGAGCTATTGTTGCTACACGTATTTCTCTGCACACATTTACCTGTGTGCTTTAATCTTTTGCATTTATCTTGTGGTACACCAGTAAGTCCCTCTGTCAACAGAAGCTATAGCGCGCATATTACATAACTTTAAAACATTAATCCCCATTCTAAATTAAGGATATTATAATATGAATATACCTGGAAATGTAGAAATGTAGAAGTTGTAGTGTTCTCACCATCAACAATACCCTGCTACAGACAAATTCTAGCGAGATAACACTCACCAAGACCAATACCTGCAACAGACAAAGTCACATGGAGCAAGAAGGGCGGTGCTGTTCTCAGCATGTATAAAAAGAGCACACGTAACCATAGTAACAAAAATGCACTCAAATGACCCAGTGATGCATCTGTTCTCAATACGTGTAAAAAGTGCGTACGTAGCAAAGACAATGCTCTCACGTGACCTAGCAATGCACCTGCTCTCAATATGTACAAAAAGCGCATATGTAACCACAGAAACTAAAATGCATCCATGTGACCCAGGGTAATGTGGCAACATGTCACTTTACGTCACACAAATCTTTCTGAGTACTGGTCGACAAGTCGATGAAGCCGTCTATGCAATTTGCGGCGGCAGCATAAAGGGCGAACAGAAATGCTAGGAATGATTAAGAAGGGGATCACAAACAGATCGTATAAGGTTATCATGCTGCTATACCAGGCCATGGTATGCTCCCACCTGGAATACTACGTCCAGCACTGGTCGCCATACTTAAAGAAGGACACGGTACTACTACTCGAAAGGGTCCAGAGAAGAGCGACAAATGGTTAAGGGGCTGGAGGAGTTGCCGTACAGTGAGAGGTTAGAGAAACTGGAGGAGACCTGGAGGAGAGGATTAGAGAAAAGAGGGATTGAGGGGGGACATGATTGAAACATTCAAGATAATGAAGGGAATAGTACTTAGTAGATAAAGACAGGTTGTTCACCTTCTCCAAGGTAGGGAGAACAAGAGGGCACTCTCTAAAGTTAAAAGGGGATAGATTCCGTACAAACGTAAGGAAGTTCTTCTTCACCTAGAGAGTGGTGGAAAAACTGGGAATGCTCTTCCGGAGACTGTCATGGGGGATAACACCTCCCCCCCGGGATTCAAGACAAAGTTAGATAAATTCCTGCGGAACCAGAACGTACGCAGATAAAGCTAGACTCAGTTAGGGCTCTGGTCCTTTACCTAAGGGCCGCTGCAGGAGCGGACTGCTGGGCACGATGGACCACAGGTCTGACCCAGCAGTGGCAATTCTTATGTTCTTATGCCTCCCTTGCAGTTGCGTTTAATCTCGTCCGTCATTTCTCCATCAATTTCAGGTATAGGCGGAATAGAAGTCCCTAATGTAATGTAATGTAATTTCTTCGGATTGCCCTGTGGATCGGTAATAGATGTCGATTTTCATTTCTGTTTCATTTGTTCCCAGAATTTTGACCTATAAAGACTCTACCTTATTTTTTATTTATGGCGTGTTGTCTCCTATAGACTCAATTCCCTCTTTGATGTATAGGGCAATACCTCTACCTTTTTTGACCCACTCTGTCTCTGCAGTATAGCTTGTATCCCAGTTGCACAGTGTTCAGATGTTTTCCTCATTCTATCATGTTTCCGTGATGCCGATGAGGTTATCTTTTTGTGCCATAGCTTCCAATTCCCCCATCTTATTCCTTAGGCTCCTTGCATTCGTGTACATACACTTGAGTTTGCGACCTGTTTCTTTCTTGCATTTCCTTCCCTCTTGTGTCCCTTTTGATCCGTCAGGATTCTGTCTTGCCTATGGTCCGGTGAGCCTTCCCCACTATTTTCCTGCACAGTATCCCTCTGGGTATACTGGTTCCGAATCATCGACTCTTGGTCGACTGCCGGCTTTTTCCTTCTTCCTAGTTTAAAAACTTCTCAACTTCTTTCTTCATGTTGCTATGCAAGTAGCCTTGTTCCGTCTCCGCTGAGGTGGAATCCATCCTTCCTGAATAACTTGCTCTTCCCCAATCCTTCTTCTCACACGAGCGACTCATCCAACGTGACTGCTTGAAGCTCCATCTGCCTCTTCTCGTCAACCCTGGGTACCAGTAGGATCTCTGAGACTGCTACCCTCGGCGTTTTCTGGTCTTCAGCTTCCTTCCTAGCATCCGGAAACTGATCCTTCAGTACTTCCCTGCTGTAGTTCCTGTTGCTCACGTTGTTTGTCCCCACATGAATCACCATCACCATATCTTCCTCTTCCACGCTGTCGATGATCCTGTCAATGCGGCTCACTATATCTTCTATCTTGGCTCCCTGTAGGCAGGTCACCAGTCGATCCTGTCTTCCTCCCACTATGTGGCTTTCGACATGTCTGATGATGGAGTCCCCCCCAACGATCGCTGTCCTCTCTGTCTTCTCTTGTCTCTCCATGTCCCTGGCGTATGTCTATCTCTCCAGCTGTAGGTCCGTGTCCTCTGTGTACTTCCATCTTCCTTGCACTGGACTTGTCTTCCTGTGGGTTTCCGCCGCTGTTTCCAGGTGTCGCTGCTGTGTCACACATTTCTTCCTTTTGGTTGTCCTCTAGGTGGTCCTCACTCACTGTAGGTGTAACTTGGCAGTTCAACTGTTGCTGGTGATTTTCTACGGCCTCTCTGTATGTCTCCTCGATAAACTTCTCTAACTCCCAGACTTCTTTCTCAGTGGTTTCCTCTGACTTGAAGTTTTCTACTTCTCTGTCCTCCTCCTCCACTGCTCAAAGTGCTTCTAATTCCAGTATTCTGCCTTCCATGAGTCTAACTTGTTTCTTCAGGCCTTCCAGTTCCTCGCATCGAGTGCATACATAAGACCAACTCCCAGAGGGGAGGTAGTCATACATATGGCAAACGGTGCAGAAAACTGGGTAGGTCAACATCCTGCTTCTGTCTGCTACTTCCATTGCTGTCCGTTTGCTGGTCCTTTATCTGAAGTGGCTTCTCCTTGGTTCCTTATGTAGCGTCCTTGGTGTTACTGTGAGGTCCCTTGCCTGATTCTAAACCTGCCACTCTTGCTTGCTTGTTGCTTGTGTGTCCTCTGTGTCTGCTGTGGTTGCCCTCTGCTCTTCTTGCTTGCTTGTTGCTCGTGTGTCCTCTGTGTCTGCTGTGGTTGCCTTCTGCTCTTCTTGCTTGCTTGTTGCCTGTGTGTGAGTGCTGTGGTTGCACTCTGCTGTAGTTGCCCTCTGCTCTTCTTGCTTGCTTGTTCCTTGTGTGTCTTCTGTGTCTGCTGTGGTTGCACTCTGCTTTTCTTACCTGCTTGTTGCTTGTGTGTCCTCTGTTTCTGTTGTGGTTGCCTTCTGCTCTTCATGTAGCGGTATATAAGAAATAAATTACATATATTACATTACATTGTAGTGACTTGTCCCTTCTTAAGGCCCTTCACAAAGGCACGCTCGCTAAGGCAAGCATCTTTAACGTGCGCCTTCAATGCGTGCCAAATGGCTGAGCGTTTTGGCTCCTCCCCTTTTAAGGGGTGAGCTCCACATCCGAGCTTCGCTGATGTCAGAGAGGTGGGTGGAGCTACCTCTCACCACCTTCACCTGCCTTCTCCTGCCATTCCTCTTCTTACTCTGTTCTTTCTCCTCAGCTGATTTTCCTCCTTCTCCTCCTGCTTCCCGACTTCTTCTGGCTGGAACTCACTATTTGGGTGGCATACAATTTTGGACTGCTGGTGTTGTGCGGTGGGTAGTCCGCTGAAGGTAGTACAGCATGAGAGTAGGGAATGGATGTGGAGGGGGTGGGATGTGAAGGGGGAATGGAGATTTTGGATTGGGTTACCGGGAAGATGGGGAAGGAGTGTGATAGGATGGGATGTAGGAATTGATGAGGCACATGAGGGAGAATGGAGAGGGATGGGCTATTATGGAGGGTACAGAACAATGGAGGGGGACAATGGGGTGAGAAACGAGGTGGGGGAGGGTATGATGGGGGGGGTGAGAATCAGTGTGGCGGCTGATTCTCATTCAGCTGGGAGGCAATACACTCCAGTGCCTTACACAAGCTCTGGAGGGTCTCGCTCCTCCCAGACATGACAGGCAATGGAGTTTATTGGTCCCCACGTGCATGAGGTTAGCTGCCTGAGGGGGTGGGGAAGTAGAGCGGTCAACAAGGGTAGGTGGAGAGGGGGAAGTGGAGCTATTAAAAAGGGTGGGTTGAGAGGGAGAGAGGGATACATCAACAAAGGTGGGTGGAGAGGGGGAGAGGGATATATCAACATGGGTGATTGGAGAGGGTGAACTACTCTTCCGGTCTACCCTTTTTTCTGTAGAGAAAAAAAAAGGTTTGTAAAGGACTTAGGAATCTGAACACAACAAACAGCCTTTAAAGTAATGATATTAATATATAAATTACAGAGATAATATTATTGTAAGCATGCACACATACATACATATTTTAGCTCATCTTTGCTCCTGTCCTCCAATCTCATCTGCATGTGCATTGTTTATAAAATCACATCTATTTCTTATATCACCACAAAAAATTATAATTCCACACTACTTACCAGACAAAATCATGAGCTTCATACTGTGCGGTACGCTGTGGGTTGGCAGGGCCACAGAAGAGAGAGGAGGGCTGATGTTGTGTGGGGTACCAGTGCACGTTCTTGTTCAGCAGGAACTTCTCTAACTTTGTCCTGAATCCCTGGAGGGTGTTTTCCCCTATGACAGACTCCAGGAGAGCGTTCCAGTTTTCAACCACTCTCTGGGTGAAGAAGAACTTCCTTACGTTTGTATGAAATCTATCCCCTTTCAACTTTAGAGAGGGCCCTCTCGTTCTCTCCACCTTGGAGAGGGTGAACAACCTGTCTTTATCTACTAATTCTATTCTCTTCATTATCTTCAATGTTTCGATCATGTCCCCTCTCATTCTCCTCTTTTCAAGGGAGAAGAGGCCCAGTTTCTCTAATCTTTTGCTGTATGCAGCTCCTCCAACCCCTTAACCATCTTAGTCGCTCTTCTCAGGACCCTTTCGAGTAGTACCTTGTCCTTCTTCATGTACGGCGACCAGTGCTGGACATAGTACTCCAGGTGAGGGTGCACATGGCGGTACAGCGGCATGTTAACCTTCTCCGATCTGTTCGTGATCCTCTTCTTTATCATTCCTAGCATTCTGTTTGCCCTTTTTGCCGCTGCCACACATTGCGTGGACGGCTTCATCAACTTGTCGATCAGAACTCCCAAGTCCCTTTCCTGGAAGGTCTCTCCAAGTACCGCCCCGGACATCCTGTATTCGTGCATGAGATTTTTGTTACAGACATGCATCACTTTACACTTATCCACATTGAACCTCATCTGCCATGTCGATGCCCATTCCTCGAGCCTGATTATGTCACGTTGCAGATCTTCGCAATCCCCCTGTGTCTTCACTACTCTAAATAACTTTGTGTTGTCCGTAAATTTAATCATCTCGCTCATTGTACCTATGTCCAAGCACCGATCCCTGCGGCACCCACTGGTGATGCTCTTCCAGTCCGAGAAATTGACCATTTACCTCCACTCTCTGTTTCCTATGCTCCAGCCAGTTTTTAATCCATGTGAGTATTTCACCCTCGATTCCAACATAACCTTGTCGAATGTCTTCTGAAAGTCCAGATATACAATGTCGACCGGGTTACCCTTGTCTGTCTGCCTGTTTACTCCCTCGAAGAAGTGCAGCAAGTCAAACAAGATCTGCCTTTGCTGAAACTGTGCTGGTTGGTCCTCATCAGACCGTGTCCGTCAAGGTGATCAATGATGCGGTCCTTTATCAGCGCCACTACCATCTTTCCCTGTACCGAGGTCAGACTCACCGGTCTGTAGTTTTTTGAAGATCAGCGTAACATTCGTCACCTTCCAGTCCTCCGGAATCTTTCCCTATTCAATTGACAGATTGGCTATTAGTTGAAGCAGTTCAGCTATGGTCCCTTTTAGTTCCTTGATGACCCTCGGATGGAATGCATCCGGTCCCGGGGATTTAATCGTTCTTAAGCCCATCAATCTGCCTGCATACCTCTTCTAGACTGACCGTTAACCCTGTCAGTTTCCCGTTTTCACTTCCAGCATATAGCCTGATGGGTTCCGGTATGCAGTGTATATCCTTCTTCGGTAAATACAGATGCAAAAAACCTGTTCAGTCTGTCCAGCAATTGCTTTGTCCTCCTTTAGAAACATAGAAACATAGCAGCTAGAAAAGGGCTATAGCCCACCAAGTCTGCCCATTCCAAGTATCCACTCCCCTGAATTTACTCCCTTAAAGATCCCCACGTGAGTATCCCTTTATTCCTGGTCATCCACACGGTCCCACCGCTTCCTTCGCGGGTCATTTCTCTTTAATATATCGAAAGAACAGCTTGAAGTATTTCGCCTCCTTGGCTTTTTTTTCCCTCGTAGTCTCTTTTGGCACCTCATTGATGTTGTTTGTGCTTTATTCATGTTTTCGTCCGTTTGTGACCTTTTCCACTCCTTAAATGAGGTTTTTTTGGTCTCTTATCGCTTCCTTTACCTCTACAGTGAGCCACGTCAGTTCTTTTTTCTTTTTCCTCTTTGATCCCTTGTTCATATGCGGTATAAATAGAGTTTGCGCCTTGGTGACTGTATCATTATAATAGACCAAGCTTGCTCTAGCGTCTTTACTGTGTTTATCCTCTTCTTAATCTTCTTCCCCACCATGTGTCTCATCCCTTCATAATTCCCTTTTTGGAAGTTTAGCGCCATAGCCGTCATTCTGGACTGATGTTTCGCCCCTATTTCCAGGTTGAAGCAGATCATATTATGATCGCTGTTTCTTAGCGTCCCTTCTTCTTCTACATCTTGTGCTGGTCCTCACAGTCCATTTAGAATTAGGTCCTGAATTGTGTTTCCTCTTTTATTTTCCTTGACAAGTTGTTCCAGGAAGCAATCGCCTACAGTTTCCAGAAACTTGGTCTCTCTAGCACAGCCGGAGGTGCCTAGGTTCTATTCTAACCCCGGATAGTTGAAGTCACCGATGATAACTGCATTGCCTCCCTTGCAGTTGCATTTAATCTCATCCGTAATTTCTCCATCAATTTCTTCGGACTGTCCTGGGGGTCGGTAGTAGATGCCTATCTTCATTTCTGGTCCATTTGTTCCTGGAATTTTGATCCATAGAGACTCTAACTTATCTGTCTGTTGTGGCATGTTCTCTCCAGTAGATTAAATTCCCTCTTTGACGTATATGGCATTGCCTCCTCCTTTTTGAGTCACTCTGTCTCTGTGGTATAGATTGTATCCCAGTAGCACAGTGTCCCAGACATTTTCATCAGTCCACCATGTTTCCATGATGCCTATGATGTCAACATTATCCTTTTGTGCCACAGCTTCTAATTCACCCATCTTATTTCTAAGGCTCCTTGCATTCGTGTACATACACTTGACTTTGCAGCCTGTTCCCTTCTCTCTTGTGTCCCTGCCTTGTCTGTGATTTAGTGAGTCTTCCCCTCCATCTTCCTGATGGTATCCTTCGGGTAAACCAGTTCCTGAACCATCGACTCTCTCTCTCAGTTGACTGTCGGCTTTCCCCTTCTTCCTAGTTTAAAAACTTCTCAACTTCTCTCTTGATGTTGCTTGCAAGTAGCCTCGTTCTGTCTCTGCTGAAGTGGAGTCCGTCCTTCCTGAATAGCTTGCTCTTCACCCAGAATGTCGTCCAGTTGCGCACAAAGTGGAATCCTTCTTCCTTACACCAGCACCGCATCCATGTGTTGACTGCTTGCAGCTCCATCTGTCTATTTTCATCTGCCCTGGGTACCAGCAGGATCTCTGAGAATGCTATCCTCTGCGTTCTAGTCTTCAGCTTCCTTCCTAGCATCCAGAACTGGTCCTTTAGTACTTCTCTGTTGTAGTTCTTGTTGCTCATGTCGTTCGTCCCCACATGGATAATAATAATAATAACTTTATTTTTCTATACTGCCAAAGTCAAACTGACTTCTAGGTGGTTCACATAGAAAGAAGGCTGGACAATCAGCGAATTACACAATGCAAGAAGAAGGAAGTTACATAATAATTAGGGAAGCATCGGGAAGGAATACATGAGAGAAAGAAATTACCTAATACATTGGGGTAATAAAGGGAAGAATATCTGAGAGAGGTCGTCTGATTAGGCAAGGAATTTGTCAAATAGAACGGTTTTAATTGATTTTCGGAATGTGTTGTAGCTCTGTCTGGCTTTGTTTATGTGGTTTCCCAGCTAGGATTCCTGTCTGTTTGCTTGGAACGTGAAGGTTCTGTCTAGGAAGGATTTGTATTTGCAGCCTGTGATCTTTGGGTATGCAAAGATGTTTGTTTGTTTTTTTTTTTTTGTTTGTTTTTTTTGTTTCTGGTATCTGGTATCTTCTTCTTCCACACTGTTGATGATACTGTCGATGCGGCTCACTATGTCTTCTACCTTGGTTCCCGATAGGCAGGTCACCAGTCGATCCAGTCTTCCTCCCGCTATGTGGCTGTCAACTTGTTTGATGATAGAGTCCCCCACGACGATTGCTGTCCTCTCTATCTTCTCTTGATTCTCCAGCCACAAGTCCGTGTCCCTGGTGTATGTCCATTTCTCCAGCTGTAGGTCCGTGCCCTTCGTTCCTATCCATTTCCTCTCATTCTGGTGTTCGTCTTCCTGTGGGTTCCCTCCGCTGTTTCCATATCTTGCTGCTGTGTCCCCCATTTCATCCTGGTGGCTGTCTGTCTGGTGGACCACACTCTCTGTAGTCATATCCCGGCAGTTCCACTGCTGCTGGTGTTTTTCCACGGCCTCGCTGTATGCCTCTCCTATGAAGTTCTCTAGCTTATGAACTTCTTCCTCAATGGTGTCCTCCGTCTTGATGATCTCTGCATCTCTGTCTTCTGTCAGCATAGCTATTGCTAGCAATCAGCATTTTCAGTTGGCATAACTAATGTCAGCAAAGGCCTATGGGAAATTATATCAATCTGACTCTGGAATGTTGATGCAGAATACTTGGCTCCTGCACAGAATTCACATACATTAATCATCCAGCCAGACTGGATTGTTTATCAAGAAGATAGGCTGCTTGAATGGGACAAAGAAGCCAGAGACTAATCCCATCTACCATGCCTGCAAGTATCACGCCCTCCTTATCAATTAAACTAACCATTGTTTCAAACAGTTTACAAATTCTAAACAGAAAGATACTGGGAAATACAATAGTTTCTATATTCAGAATAAGATTCCAAGTTATAAAAGCCTCCTCTCTGCAACACACATGAATCTATCTCTTTCTCTGTCTATCTCTCTATCTATCCTTCTCTTTATCTCTGGAACCCGAAGCTTAGACCATCTCTCTCCTCTCTTGGCTCTGGTCTCTCTTGTTTCTCTTGCTAGCTTGGGGCATCACCTTCCCCACCCCCCTTTCTCTCTCTTTCTTTGTGTGTTCTCTCATTCACAAGAACACAGAAGCAGTCTCTGTAATTGTAATTGTAACTTTTATGAATGTAATTGTAACTTTTATGAATCCTACTTTTCTGTATGCCTATTTCTATAATATATTCTTTATACAATCACCTCTGGCTGCGCTTCTCATTTGATTCTATTCCTGGTGAATCTTCGGTGAGGGAATTGAACTTGGGACCTGGCGTTTTGTAAGGGCGCCTAACATAACCCCTACAACCTAACATTGTGGGGGCCACTACCAATCCTTACATCTTCCTCCTCCACTGCTTGAAGTGCCTCCAGTTCCAGTACTCTGCCCTCCAGGAGTCTGACTTCCTTCTTCAGTTCAAGTTCTGTGCATCGAGCGCATAAGTAAGACCACCTCCCAGAAGGGAGGTAGTCATACATATGGCAGATGGTGCAGAAAACTGGGTAGCTCAACATCCTGCTTCTGTCTGCTGCTTCCATTGCTGCCTGCTTGCCGGTCTCCTGTGGATGTCTTCTGTGCCTGCTGTGTCTTCTGTATTCACCTGGTTATGTCCTCAGTGTCTACCTGGTTGTGTGTTCTTTGTGCCTACTTTGTTCTCTGTGTCTGCCTGGCTGTGTGTCCTCAGCACCTGCTTTGTCCTCTGTGTCTGCCTGGCTGTGTGTCCTCAGCGCCTGCTGTGTTCTTTGTGCCTGCTGTGGCTGTCCTCTGTGCCTGTTGTGTCCTCTGTGTCTGCCTGGTTATGTCCTCATTGTCTGCCTGGTTGTGTGTCCTTTGTGCCTGCTTTGTCCTCTTTATTTGCCTGGCTGTGTGTCCTCAGTGCCTGCTATGGCTGTCCTCTGTGCCTGTTGTGTCCTCTGTGTCTGCCTGGTTGTGTGCCTCTGTACCTGCTGTGTCGAATGTAACCCCTAATAGCTTTAAAGAGTTAACAGTTTTAATCAGTAGAGAGTTAACACAAGAACACAAGAACTGCCATCTCCGGATCAGACCTTCGGTCCATCAAGTCCGGCGATCCGCACACGCGGAGGCCCTGCCCGGTGTACACCTGGCGTAATTTATAGTCCACCATAACTTTATATGCCTCTCTTAAGGAGATATGCATCTAGTTTGCTCTTGAAGCCTAGGACGGTCGATTCCGCAATAATCTCCTCTGGGAGGGCATTCCAGGCGTCAACCACTCTCTGAGTGAAGCAGAACCTCCTGACATTAGTCCTGAACCTGTCCCCCCTTAGCTTCATTACATGTCCTCTAGTCCGTGTCAAATTGGACAATGTAAATAATCTTCTCTGCTCTATTTTGTCGATTCCTTTCAGTATTTTGAAGGTCTCGATCATATCCCCACGCAGTCTCCTTTTCTCAAGGGAGAACAATCCTAGTGTTATAAGTCTATCCTCGTATTTCAGTTTCTCCATACCCTTCACCAGTTTTGTTGCTCGTCTCTGCACCCTCTCCAGCAGTTTTATATCCTTCTTTAGGTAGGGAGACCAATGTTGGACGCAGTATTCCAAGTGTGGTCTGACCATTGCCCTATAAAGCGGCATTATAACTTTCTCCGATCTACTTGAGATTCCTTTCTTTATCATGCCCAACATTCTATTTGCCTTCTTTGCCGCTGCCGCGCATTGTGCCGACGGCTTCAGGGTCCTATCTATCAGTACACCCAGGTCCTTTTCTTGTTCACTCTTCCCCAGAGTTGCACCTGACATTGTATACTCGTATTCCTTATTCTTATTGCCTAAATGCATTACCTTGCATTTCTCCACATTGAACTTCATCTGCCATTTCTCCGCCCATGTTTCTAACCGACACAAGTCGCTCTGGAGTTCCTCTCTATCCTCCTGCGATCTGATTGCCCGGCATAGTTTTGTATCGTCTGCAAACTTGATGATCTCACTGGATGTTCCTTCTTCCAGGTCATTGATATAAATATTAAAAAGGATCGGCCCAAGTACCGAACCCTGGGGTACACCACTAGTCACTTTCTCCCAGTCGGAGAACTTCCCATTTATGCCCACTCTCTGCTTTCGGTTTTCCAGCCATTTTGCCTATCCATCTTTGTATATCTCCCTCTATGCCATGGCTTTGTAGTTTCCTGAGAAGTCTTTCGTGTGGAACTTTGTCGAACGCTTTCTGGAAGTCCAAGTATATTATGTCCACCGGCTTCCCACTATCAATTTGCTCGTTCACGGTCTCAAAAAATTGGAGTAAATTCGTCAAACATGATTTCCCTTTCCTGAATCCATGTTGACTGGGTTTCATCAAGTCGTGTGCGTCCAAGTGCCGGACTATGCTATCCTTGATCAGTGCTTCAACCATCTTGCCGGGGACCGACGTAAGACTCACAGGCCTATAGTTGCCCGGTTCCCCTCTCGATCCTTTTTTGAAAGTTAAGTTTTAAAGGTGCCTGAATAGTTAAACCTTCTTTGTTAGGGAGTAACATAACTTTTGATTTTTCAACATTTAGTGCTAATTTGTTATTGTCTAGCCAGGATTTTATTTTTTCTAATTTTAGATTTATTTTAGAAACTTTGTCTGATTTGCTGGGATCTATGGGATGGATTATTGAACATCATCCGCTTACGCAAATATTGTGAAACCTATAGACTGCCCTAAAGTTAAGAGCGGGGACATGAAAATATTGAAAAGTAATGGAGATAAGATGGAACCTTGTGGAATACCTTGATTATTTTTAATGGGTTCTGAAACATTAGAGTTGAAGATGACCTTTGAAGACCTGTCAGAAAAGAAAGATGAAAACCAATCCAAGACCTTGCCTTACCGCTCGGCTGAGGTTTGTGTGACCTGGGTCAGCGCTCTAGTCTGATCCAGTCCAGGTCTTACCTGGTCACAATATATATATATATATATATATATTTTACCTTTGTTGTCTGAGTATTTTCTCCTCTATTTGCTTTAGTCCTGTAGGGTCATGAAATGGTTAACTGTTGTTTGAAATGCTGCTCTGGCCTACATAGCTGGAAACAGTGTACAATATGCTGACATCATCTGCCTGAAATGTATGTCCCTGCCTTACCACATTGTAAGCTAAATAGATAAGAGTTTGAGCCATGATGTACCCTGCCCTTCTGAACATGTAACAGTTAGAACTGCAAGGCTTAGATAAGCAGATAAATGAACTAGTTCCCTATAGGACTATAAGTCATACCCCTGAACCTATCGCAAGTGCTGGCTTAGGACCAATAATAATTGTAGAAAAGTTATAGAAGTAACAAATGAGTAAGTTGTAGATTTTGCATATATTAGTTTGCATGTTTAGTGAAAAGGGCATAAAAGTCCGTGCATTTCCTGTTTCTGAAATTCTTGTAAGCAGGCTGCTCACTGCACAAGAGTCCGGCATACTGTAAATAAAACTCTTTTACTTTCTTCACGCCTCTGACTTTGTGTGTCCAAGTGACCTTTCATTTGGCGCCCGAACAGGGACTTGAAGGTCTCTTGACCACTGGTCACTCAATTGGTCATTTGTCTCTGGTCCTATGGCTGTCGTGTCTGCCTAGCCGGCAGCCCTTCTTTTGGGGTTGGCAGACCTCGGGCAGTTCGACCACTTCAACTGACTTATCCAGTCTCAGTTTAAAGTACAAGAATCTGTATCAGTTTAATTCTGTCCTGGAGTGGGAACCATCTGGTAAGTAGGATTGATCATTCCTATCCTGCCTCTTTTCTCCTGTCTAGTAAGCCACTTGATCCTTTGCTGAAGTCACGGGGAGGAAATATAGGACCTGTGTTTCACTGTTTTGGGTAACAGATATTACTGGCGTGTGTATTGTGTGTGATTGAGACGTCCTTGGGACGAAGCAAGTGTGGACTTCCTAGTACTGTGTTTTCCTCATCCAGCGACGGGCAGGGCCAGGAACGGGAGGAAGTGTTTTTGTCCTCCATTGCACATTGTTTATGGGGATCCCCTTCAAACAATGTTAGCTAACTTTAGGAGAGGATTTGTAATTGGTTCCGATTATGGTACCAAACTTGAAAAGTCAACCCTTATTCGTTTGTGTCAGTTAGAATGGCTGACTTTCGGTGTAGGCTGGCCCCCCTTCTGGTTCCCTGAATTAGGTTATAACCCGTCAGGTATTTAGTATCATTACGCATGCCAAGACTGGACATAATAATTAATAATAACTTTATTCTTCTATACCGCCACAATCTTGCGACTTCTAGGCAGTTTACAATCAAGGGAGCTGGACGTTCAGCGAGTTACAATATGCAGATGATCAGAGGAAATACAGAGTGCAGAAATTTTAAGAAAGCAAAATATAAATATACAGTTTGCTGAGCGAGAATATAAGATATACAGTTTGCTAAGAAATTTCGAGAGGACCTGTTAGGAAAAGGTCACGCATTTCAAAAATACAGCGAAAATTACAATATGATAATAATAACAGTTTATATATATCGCTGAACCGTGAAGTTTTATGCGGACTTATGAGGGGAGAGAGGGAATAGGTAAGGGGTCGGGAGGACCTTTATTGTGGAGAGAGAGAAGTGCGGGTTAGTTGTCTAGGTATTTCAGGAACAGGTATGTTTTTAGGCGCTTCCTAAATTCCTCATAAGTAGTGGGTGAAAGCAATTGATCTAGGTTTTTACCCCATATGGCTGCTTGGTGTGAGAGAAGGTATTCATGGTGTTTTTTCAGTTTGCAACCTCTAACTGGAAGGGAAACGAAGTTTGAATGTGTGCTTCTCTTGCATCTGTTGGTGGAAAAGGAGAAAAGGTCCGTTATGTATTTGGGGGCTAGTCCATATAGTACTTTGAAGCAGAGGCAGGCGAATTTAAACTTTATGCGTGCTTCTGTCGGCAGCCAGTGCAATTGCCGGTAGTAAGGTGTCACGTGATCGAATTTCTTCAGCCTGAAGATAAGTCTGACCGCTGCATTTTGCATTATTTGAAGACATCCCATATTCTTTTGGGAGATTGCTAGATAGGCGATGTTGCAATAGTCAAGTTGACTTAGTACGAGGGATTGCATTAGGATTCTGAATGCTGACGTATCGAAATATGATTTAACGGATCTAAGTTTCCAGAGAGTGAAAAAACCCTTTCTGATTACGGAGTCCACCTGGTCTTTCATAGTTAAGCATTGATCCAGAGTTACACCCAATATCTTCATGGTGGACTGAATAGGGTAACTAAGTTTGTTGATGCATAGCGGGGTTTTGTTGTCAAGCGGGTGTGGAGAGGCAACAAAAAATGTTGTTTTTTCTGGATTAAGTTTGAGCTTGAAATCTGTCATCCATTGTTCCATCTCATTTATGGCTTCTGATGCCTTGGGAATGGTTTCTGAGATAGAGTTAGCAAATGGGATGATGATCGTGAAATCATCTGCATAACTGAATAGTTTTATCCCCAGTTGGGTTAGTTGAATACCCAATGAGGACATGTAGACATTGAAAAGCAGTGGGGAGAGCGGGGAACCTTGTGGCACACCGGATGAGTTGCTCCAGATATCGGAGTGATCATGGTTGAAGCGTACCTGGTAGATACGGAATGTAAGGAAGCCACAAAACCAGTTCAACACCTCATTCCTGATACCATTGGCGTCTAGGCATTGTAGCATTTTTCCATGGTCTACCAGATCAAATGCAGAGCTCATATCAAATTGCATGATCAGGGCATTGAGGCCCTTGCTAAATAATAGGCGCAAATAGTCTAAGATAGCAGCGATTACAGTCTCCGTACTGAATAAAGGTCTAAAACCGGATTGAGTGTCATGTAGGAGAGAGAACTGGTTAAGATATTCCATTAATTGGGTGTGAACCAAACCTTCCATGATTTTTACAATAAATGGGATAGATGCTAAAGGTCTGTAGTTGGTTATTAGCGCTGAAGATTCTTTTCTAATTTTTGGGATAAGGGTTATTATTATGTGACCATTGTTAGTGAGAAAATTCCCATTTTTTAGGTTGTGGGCTAAGTAGTAACATAGTAACATAGTAGATGACGGCAGATAAAGACCCGAATGGTCCATCCAGTCTGCCCAACCTGATTCAATTTAAATTTTTTTTTTTTTTTTTTCCTTCTTAGCTATTTCTGGGCGAGAATCCAAAGCTTTTCCCGGTACTGTGCTTGGGTTCCAACTGCCGAAATCTCTGTTAAGACTTACTCCAGCCCATCTACACCCTCCCAGCCATTGAAGCCCTCCCCTGCCCATCCTCCTCCAAACGGCCATGCACAGACACAGACCGTACAAGTCTGCCCAGTAACTGGCCTAGTTCAATCTTTAATATTATTTTCTGATTCTAAATCTTCTGTGTTCATCCCACGCTTCTTTGAACTCAGTCACAGTTTTACTCTCCACCACCTCTCTCGGGAGCGCATTCCAGGCATCCACTACCCTCTCCGTAAAGTAGAATTTCCTAACATTGCCCCTGAATCTACCACCCCTCAACCTCAAATTATGTCCTCTGGTTTTACCATTTTCCTTTCTCTGGAAAAGATTTTGTTCTACGTTAATACCCTTTAAGTATTTGAACGTCTGAATCATATCTCCCCTGTCTCTCCTTTCCTCTAGGGTATACATATTCAGGGCTTCCAGTCTCTCCTCATACGTCTTCTGGCGCAAGCCTCCTATCATTTTCGTCACCCTCCTCTGGACCGCCTCAAGTCTTCTTACGTCTTTCGCCAGATACGGTCTCCAAAACTGAACACAATACTCCAAGTGGGGCCTCACCAATGACCTGTACAGGGGCATCAACACCTTCTTCCTTCTACTGACTACGCCTCTCTTTATACAGCCCAGAATCCTTCTGGCAGCAGCCACTGCCTTGTCACACTGTTTTTTCGCCTTTAGATCTTCGGACACTATCACCCCAAGGTCCCTCTCCCCGTCCGTGCATATCAGCTTCTCTCCTCCCAGCATATACGGTTCCTTCCTATTATTAATCCCCAAATGCATTACTCTGCATTTCTTTGCATTGAATTTTAGTTGCCAGGCATTAGACCATTCCTCTAACTTTTGCAGATCCTTTTTCATATTTTCCACTCCCTCTACGGTGTCTACTCTGTTACAAATCTTGGTATCATCTGCAAAAAGGCACACTTTTCCTTCTAACCCTTCAGCAATGTCACTTACATACATATTGAACAGATTGGCCCCAGCACCGAACCCTGAGGGACTCCACTAGTCACCTTTCCTTCCTTCGAGCGACTTCCATTAACCACCACCCTCTGGCGTCTGTCCGACAGCCAGTTTCTGACCCAGTTCACCACTTTGGGTCCTAACTTCAGCCCTTCAAGTTTGTTCAACAGCCTCCTATGAGGAACTGTATCAAAGGCTTTGCTGAAATCCAAGTAAATTACATCTAGCATATGTCCTCGATCCAGCTCTCTGGTCACCCAATCAAAAAATTCAATCAGGTTCGTTTGGCACGATTTACCTTTTGTAAAGCCATGTTGCCTCGGATCCTGTAACCCATTAGATTCAAGAAAATATACTATCCTTTCTTTCAGCAACACTTCCATTATTTTTCCAACAACTGAAGTGAGGCTCACCGGCCTGTAGTTTCCTGCTTCATCCTTGTGACCACTTTTATGAATAGGGACCACATCCGCTCTCCTCCAATCCCCAGGAATCACTCCCGTCTCCAGAGATTTGTTGAACAAGTCTTTAATAGGACTCGCCAGAACCTCTCTGAGTTCCCTTAGTATCCTGGGATGGATCCCGTCTGGTCCCATCGCTTTGTCCACCTTCAGTTTTTCAAGTTGCTCATAAACACCCTCCTCCGTGAACGGCGCAGAATCTACTCCATTTTCTAGTGTAACTTTGCCGGACAATCTCGGTCCTTCTCCAGGATTTTCTTCTGTGAACACAGAACAGAAGTATTTGTTTAGCACATTTGCTTTCTCCTCATCACTCTCCACATATTTGTTCCCAGCATCTTTTAGCCTAGCAATTCCATTTTTTTATCTTCCTCCTTTCACTAATATATCTGAAAAAATTTTTATCTCCCTTTTTTACATTTTTAGCCATTTGTTCTTCCGCCTGTGCCTTCGCCAAACGTATTTCTCTCTTGGCTTCTTTCAATTTCACCCTGTAGTCCTTTCTGCTCTCCTCTTCTTGGGTTTTTTTATATTTCATGTACGCCAACTCTTTCGCCTTTATTTTCTCAGCCACTAGGTTGGAGAACCATATCGGCTTCCTTTTTCTCTTGTTTTTATTGATTTTCTTCACATAAAGGTCCGTAGCCATTTTTTATCGCTCCTTTCAGCTTAGACCACTGTCTTTCCACTTCTCTTATGTCCTCCCATCCTAACAGCTCTTTCTTCAGGTACTTTCCCATTGCATTAAAGTCCGTACGTTTGAAATCTAGGACTTTAAGTATCGTGCGGCCGCTCTCCACTTTAGCCGTTATATCAAACCAAACCGTTTGATGATCGCTACTACCCAGGTGAGCACCTACTCGAACATTAGAGATACTCTCTCCATTTGTGAGGACCAGATCCAATATCGCTTTTTCCCTTGTGGGTTCCGTCACCATTTGTCTGAGCAGAGCCTCTTGAAAGGCATCCACAATCTCCCTACTTCTTTCCGATTCCGCAGACGGAACATTCCAGTCCGCATCCGGCAGGTTGAAATCTCCCAACAGCAGAACCTCCTCTTTCCTTCCAAACTTTTGGATATCCACAATCAGATCCTTATCAATTTGCTGCGATTGAGTCGGAGGTCTGTAGACTACACCCACGTAGATAGAAGTTCCATCTTCTCTTTTCAGAGCAATCCATATCGCTTCTTCCTCTCCCCAGGTCCCTTGCATTTCGGTCGCTTGGATATTGATCTTTACATAGAGAGCTACTCCTCCACCTTTATGACCATCTCTGTCCTTCCTAAAAAGATTATATCCCGGTATGTTTGCATCCCATCCATGTGATTTCACTGAACCATGTCTCTGTGATAGCAACAATATCTAGATCTGCCTCTAATATCAGGGCTTGCAGATCATGAACTTTGTTGCTTAGACTGCGAGCATTTGTGGTCATCGCTTTCCAGATTATTTTTCAGCGATAATCTCCTTTTTCGTATGGATTTTTGTGTCGTTTCACTTTCCGTTGCAATACTAAGAAATGAGTTGCTGATATTGCTTATGTTGCAGCCTTTACTACTATCACATCTTTTCTTTTGCCGGGGGTGGTCTCTATAATTGTCCTTCGTACATACACCACCCCCACCTTCTAGTTTAAATGCCTAGAAAAATATTGTCTAAATTTCTCTGCAAGGTTTCTTTTTCCTGCTGTAGTAATATGTAGCCCATCAGTGCAATATAGCTTCTTGTCCTTCCATGTATTTCCCCATCCTCCTATGTACCTGAAGCCTTCTTGATGACACCAGGCTCTGAGCCATCTATTAAAGTCCTCTGTGTTTGTCACTCTTTGCTCTCCCTTTCCATATGCAGGCAGTATTTCAGAAAAAGCTAAAGTCTTTACAAAAGGTTTCAAGCCCTCACCAAGCTCCCGAAAAGCTTTCTGTGCTGCAAGTGTGGAGTTGTTGGCCAGGTCATTTGTTCCCAGATGGATAGTGTAGCAATGATAATTTAAATTCTAGTGGTGCCACTTTCATAATGTCCGGGGGGCACATGTCAAGAACGCAGTGAGATTTAGAGTATTTGTTGTATAGTTTGGTGTAGTTATTCCATTCCAAATCATGAAAGGAACTCCAGATCATATCTGTTAGCTATTTGGTGATCACTAGGGATGTTTGTTAAACAGTTATTTCTTAGGTTTTTAATTTTAGATTCAAAATGTAGCGCTAGGTCTTTCGCAGTGGGTAACTTCATGTTGTGCACAGGTATAGTGTAGCGAGTGGTGTCAAATAGATTTGTGGTTAGGTTGAACAATTCTTTTGTATTGATTCCTTGTGAACCATTGCAAGATAGGTTGATTTTGGTAGAGTAGAATGTTTTACGTTTGTCTTTTATCAGTTGTTTGTAGATTTTTATGTTGGCTCTCCATTTGTTACAGTCTGCCAATTCTCCTGTTTTTTTCCAAATTCTTTCGTTGTTTCGTTTTTAATAGTTCGGTGTCCCGGTGTCAAACCATTTGTTATATTTGTTTGCATTACTTTTGCTTTTATGTATAGGTGAAATTTTATCTAAAATGGATGTGCTGGTTGTCATCCAGTGGTCCCAGAAATCGACTCCTTCCTCTATCTCCGTTTGCAGTTCGTATTGTGACCAGTATTCTTCCAGATTAATATAACCTCTTGTGTGATGTTCTTTTTTTATCATCGGACTGACATCCCGATCAATTCCCTTATATAGACCTCTGGTTGAATTTGATCCATACCAGACCCTCTTGGCTTTTCCCGCCCACACCGAAGAGACTTCAATCTCAGGTCCTAGCCCTCAGAAAAACTATTGAAGGGCATAATCGCCTTGGCCAGGTCCTTGGGAATGATCACTCAACTGACGTACTTGAAATAACCACTGCCCCACCTTCTTATTCGGAGGCACTGCCGTCGGTAACCCACCCTAATTTTGATCCCCCTGCTCTACAACCTACCGCCCCTCAGCCTGTATCCAGTCCTAACCCTGCACCTGTTGTTCAAGCCGCAGCTTCCTTTGCACAACCCCCGGCCAACATATCAGTCCATGAGAACATATACCCGTCTTTAGACACCCACTCCATTTCCCATGATTCCCCTATTAGCCACCGGCTGTGAACTGATCCTCCTTCCCTGATTCCCTTGAGAAGACGTCTGAGGCAGGAAATTTTAGATACTGACCATTTAGCCATGCCCCTCCGCCAAGTTCCTGTCACTAACCCACCGGACGCTGCTGGAAATCCTAGGCCACTCACTGTAACTCTTGTATGCCAGCCCTTCAGTACCACTGACTTGTATAACTGGAAGTCTCACTGTCCCCCTTATTCAGAAAAACCCCAGGCTACTATTGACCTCATTACCTCTATAATCCAAACCCACCGCCCCACTTGGTCAGATTGTCAGCAACTGTTGTTATGTTTGTTGAATACTGAGGAACGGAAACGCGTCCTCCAAGAGGCACAGGCTAGAGCCCAATTGAGTGCAGATGCAGGAGACCCCAACTGGGTCAATACTTACTTTCTGACAGTCGATCCTCAATGGAAGCCTAATAATGATGCCCATAGCATGCTTCTAACCCATTATCGCCAGTATATCCTGGAAAGCTTGAGGGCTGCATTCCGGAAACCCACAAACATTGCGAAGGTTTCTGAAGTCCTATAGAAATCGGATGAGTCCCCTGCTGCCTTCTATGAATGCTTGTGTGATACTTACCGGACCTTTACCCCTTTTGACCCTGAGAAACCAGAAAACTTGTGAATGGTTAATACTTCCTTCGTAAGTCAGACTCAACCGGACATACGCCGCAAGCTTCAAAAGCAAGAAGGCTTTGCCAGAATGAATACCACACAACTCCTGGAGATAGCACAACGTGTCTTTATGAATAGGGACAGTGCTAACCGGCAGGAAACCGATAAACTCCTCCGCCGCAAGGCGGACCTCTAAGCTGTTGTCCTTCAAAACACTTTTACTAATTCTCAACCCCCTCCTGTTGTCTCTATCTCCCATCAGCCCAAGCCTAATGCACTTTCCCGATCTGCCGTACCACGGCCTGAGGGAACTGCACTCCGCAGGGCGGATCAGTGTGCCTATTGCAAGGAGATCGGTCACTGGAAGAACGAGTGTCCAAAGACCCTGTACCTGCCAAACTAAAGTTAAGGACCAACCTACTATTGGTCTGACATCCTTCCACTCTGACTCTGAAACTGAATACTGAGACAGACCGGCTTGCAGTGGGTATCGGGGGCTTTCTGTATTGTTCCTGACTTACTCACTTGGTTCCCACGAGCCCTTGGTCAATGTCCGTATAGGGGACCATTCCATCTCTATGCTGATTGATACTGGTGCCCAGCATTCTGTTCTGACCTGTCCACTCAGCAAGTGTTCTTCCAAATCTATCTCCATTATTGGTGCCACTGGCTCCTCTGATTCTGTTCCTATCCTTGAACCTGTCTCAGTCCGCCTTGGAGGACTGTCTGTGCCCCATTTTTTCATATATATTCCCTCTTGTCCGGTTACCTTACTTGGTCGGGACCTACTTCGGAGGTTGGGAGCCACAATTCATTTGTCTCCCCACGGTTTAACCTTGGACCTCCCATCCACAAGCCTTACTTCACTATCTTCCAATGATTCCTCAGTCCCCACACCCAGCCTTCTCTGTTCTATCCTGTCTGGACCCAGAATTGACAAACCCTCTCTCTCTGTGCTTGACTTCCTTAATGACCTCGATCCGACCATTTGGGCTGAGTCTGGGTCTCCTGGATTGGCATCTAACATCCCTTCTTTTGTTGTCACTCTGAAAACCTCTGCTACATCTGTTTCTATTAAGCAGTATCGTATTTCTCAGACTGCACTCCAGGGAATACACATACACTTGTCCCGACTACTAGACTGTGGGTTTTTGGTCCCTTGTAAGTCGCCTTGGAACACCCCCTTACTTCCAGTTCTGAAGCCAGGAGACCCTCCCGATTATCGCCAGTTCAAGATTTGTGGGCTGTTAACCGCCTCACTGAGGATATTCACCCCAAGGTCCCCAACCCTTACACTCTTTTAGGGATGGTTCCCCCTTCTGCCACACACTTTACTGTCCTTGATCTTAAGGATGCATTTTTCTGTTGCCGTCTGGCCCCCTCCAGCCAGCCCATCTTTGTTTTTCAATAGGAAAACCCGCATACAGGCCAAGTCTCCCAAGTAACCTGGACCCGTCTCCCTCAGGGTTTTAAAATAGCCCCACCCTGTTCAGCACTGCTCTTGCTTCTGATCTGGCCCAGTTCTCCCCTTCCTCTGATTCACTAGTCCTACAATATGTGGATGACCTTCTCCTCTGTTCCCTGTCTGCCTCTGCTTGTCAGGAAGACACCCGTTGTTTCCTCCAGTTCCTTCTTCAGTATGGGTACCTTGTATCTCTCCGTAAAGCCCAGTTGTGCTAGCCCCGTGTTTCTTACCTTGGCTTCCACATCACTCAGGGCACCAGGACCCTTCCCCAGTCTCGTGTCCAGGCAATCTGTAGTCTCCCACCACCCATGACCGCAAGAGCCTCCATACTTTCCTTGGTATTGCTGGTTACTGCTGTATCTTGATCCCCGATTTCTCCACAATTGCCCGTCCTCTATATGACTCTACTAAGGGTACTGACTTGGACCCCTTTAGCTGGACTACATCACAGGAACAATCCTTCCATTATCTCTAGAGACTCCTCACTCAGGCCTCGGCTCTTGGCCTCCCTGACCCTTCAAAACCTTTTCAAATCTACGTTCACGAAAAATCTGGAATTGCGGCCGGGGTACTCACCCAGTTCCTTGGCTCTTGGAGGAGACCCATTACTTATCTCTCTCGCCAATTGGATCCCATTGCTGCCGGTTGGCCTCCCTGTCTTTGGGCCGTCGCTGCCATTTCTGATCTCCTGCAGCATGCTAACAAACTTACTTTCAGTCAACATGTCGACCTTTTTGCTCCTCACTGTGTCACCAATCTCTTAGCATATAAAGGTTCCCTCTGGCTCACCAATGAGTGCCTCCTCAAGTATCAGGCGCTACTCTGCGAAAATCCTCAGGTCTCACTTGCTGTCTCATCCCTCCTGGACGCCTCCACTCTACTCCCGGTCTCCCCTAATCCTGTTACACATAATTGTCTTGACACTGTGGATCTTGTTTATTCCTCCCGTCCAGATCTCACTGACATTCCTCTTAGGGACCCTGTTCTTACCCTTTTCACATATGGCAGCTCCTCTGTCACACCTTCTGGTACCCGAGTAGCTGGCTACTCAGTAATTACTGCCACTTCTCCCTTGCTGATGGGGCCCCTCCCCACCGGTACATCTGCACAGGAAGCTGAACTGTATGCTCTCACGTCTGCCCTGCGGTATGCTGATTCCAAGTCCTGCAATATATATATACTGATTCTAAATATGCCTTCCTTACCTTGCACGCCCATGGGGCCATTTGGAAAGATCGGGGTTTCATTACCGCCTCTGGTCGTCTGATTCACCACCCCCCCCTTATCCTCGACCTTCTTGAGGCCGTACAACTACCCTCATGTATTGCTGTTATGCACTGCCGTGCTCACAGACGCATGATGGACCTTGTCTCTCGTGGCAATACCCTGGCTGACCGTACTGCTCGGACTGCTAGTCTCTGTCCCCCTCCTTCAGCCCCCCTCTACACTATCACCCCCTTCCTTGCCAACCTTTCCCCTCGATATACTTCTCAGGAGCAGACTTGGGCCCGTACACTCTCGAGCCAGTCTGTCCTGAAAGGGGGGTGGATTCAGATATGCACCTATTCAGCTTCTGACACTGATACACTAACTAGAACAATCATTTTTATCCCACAACACCTGGCCCTCACGGTAGTCCAATGGTGCCACGCTTTGGCACATTCGGGAGAACCCACCATGAAACTGACACTCTGGTGACATTTTTACATTAACCATCTCGACCAGCTGGTCTACAATACAGTCCATCAGTGTGTCGTCTGTTCCAAAACTAACCCTGCTACCAGGAAGTTGCCACCTCCGGGACACCAACCCTTTGGGGCACATCCCATGCAAATTCTGTCTGTAGACTTCACCCACATGCCCATTTCCCGTTCTTTCAGTCACCTTCTAGTCTTTACAGACACTCTAACCAGGTGGGTTGAAGCCTTCCCCACTCGCACTGAATGCGCCCGAGAAGTAACTAAACACCTCCTGAATGACATAATCCCGCGCTTTGGCCTCCCTGTATCCATAGGCAGTGATAATGGCCCTGCCTTCGTAGCTGAAGTCGTTCAGCAAATGGCCCAGGCACTCCAAATAGACTGGAAACTACATGCGGCGTACCACTCCCAGAGTTCAGGTCAAGTTGAAAGAATGAACAGGATTCTGAAAATCTTGCTCACAAAGCGGATTAAAGAAACCAACTTGCCTTGACCAGTCCTGTTACCCTCTGTCCTACTGCAGATCAGATGCACTCCAACCAAACCCACCGGATTGAGTCCCTTTGAACTTGTGTTTGGCTGACTGCCCCCAATTGTGAACCCCGACCCTGTATCCATTACTATCCTGGGTTCAGACATCCTCCAGAGCCAGGTTCAGTCCCTAGCTAGAACCCTCCAAGAACTGCATAAATGGGTTCTGGAGCGAGCTCCCTTACCAATAGCCACTCAGGTTCATGGATATATCCCTGGGGACACAGTATGGCTAAAAACCTGGAAGTCAGACCCTCTAGTACCTAAATGGAAAGGGCCTTTCACTGTTCTAATTTCTTCTCCCACAGCTGTTAAGGTGTCCGGACATGAAACATGGTTCCACTACAGCAGGATTAAACCCGCTGCTACTTGGCAGACCATCCCGAGCAACACAGATCTGCAGCTGAAGATCACCAGGATCCCAAGAGTGTTTTGAACTTTTACTATTATACTATAATGCTGCTAGGCAGGTGCTGAACTAACAGCCTTAGCAAGAGTTTTAAGTTAGATTGACTGTGGTGAACCACTGCCCCAATTGAACCTTCTTCTATGTACATTGAGAGTCACTCTGTGACAAATGGGTTTTCTGTGTATACATTGCCGAATGCTCCTATGTGTCATATCTGACTGCTGTTTTATTCTTACTGTCTTATGCTTCTTCCTTTTGTATTTGTTTCCTGTTGTGCCAGAAGCTCAGGCACAACCCCTTGAGTCCTGTAAACCATTTCTTTTTGAGGTCCGTAATGGAAATCAGATAGAAATGGCCCTCCTGTACAGAACCCAATTCCGTTGTCACATTGCCCCCTTACCTGATGTCTGTTCCTATGAGGGAGTCAATTATCGCAAGTGCCAGACCACTGATGGAGTCATATGTTACCAACCCACCAGTACTGAAGATGAAAAATGGGTAGAAGTCTGCATTAATGGGGCTGATAGTCCGCTTGTTAACCAAACTCCCATAGTAGATCCCAGGAAGCCAGTAACTGTGTATTTTGATGCATGTGGGGTTGCTGATAGGGCTGCAGGTCTGGAGGACTCTAAGTATTCTGTTTCTTGTGGGTCCCTCAGTTGGCAGAGATACTACTCTACATGTGATAAATACATGTGCCCTTTCATAATCCCTCCACCGTACGGGCAGAGAAAGTATGGTGCCTTTGCCTGTCAATATGAACACCAGATTAAGTGGGCTACTTACCCTCTAACCCACACAAAGGGCCAGCCGCCCCCAGCTTCCGCTACTCTACGCTTGGGTCCTATGCCTAGCCCTACCTACCCGGTAGGGGCCTGCAACCCAGTTTCCTTCACTATCATGAAACCCCAAAAGTGGAATCAGCTATTAGAGTATGTGAAAGGGCGTATTGGGTTTAGAATTTCAGGCAAATGATCTGACCCAGGTGCATCCAAGGGTGCTGAAGGAACTAAAGGAGGAAATAGCGGAACTACTACAGCAAATTTGCAACCTATCTCTGAAAACAGGTGTGATCCTGGAGGATTGGAAGATAGCCAACGTTACACCCATCTTTAAAAAAGGGATCAAGAGGTGACCCGGGTGAAAGGATTAGGTCCCAATTCCTGCCCCATACTTTCTCTCTGTCTGTCATTTGCAAGACAGATGGCATCGGGGACATATCTTAAAGACAAGAAATCACCTTCCAAACATGTCCAATTTATTGTCAGCTTTACCACTCTTTTATATCGTTTTACATGAATCAGTGTTGTCAGCATGTGTCAGCATGTGACGTAAATGCAAACCATATATGGACACAGTTCACATGAAACTTTAAAGAAAATAACAAGTATTTTACTATCTAATAGGCTGAAGTCCACAGGGGGCTCTTATCTATAGCTTCTTGCAAATACAGCTTATGAAAACAATTGAATTCACTTCACAATAAGATAAGACACATCTTCTCAAACATAAAATGGCCCTTGTAGTATTTCAGAGAAGGAAAAACAAACAGGGTCTGGTTTTCTTACAGCTTCAAACATAGCCTAAGGAAAACTACAAGACGTGTCCCTTCAATCCCCTCTTACATCATGAAAATGATGTCATAAATGCACAGCATGAGCTGGGAGGGAGAGATACTCTAGATATGTCCTCTCGAGGAGGGGTTTTAGGAGCTGTAATACGAGTAACACAGGGCATGAGCAGGGCAAAAAATACATAAAGAGATAAGAGTGCAGATATAATAGAGATTATAACAATAAAAAAGTCTTTTACCCAACCCTGCATTCAACTAAAAGTGCTGATCCAAGAATTAGATAAACCAGAGTTACATTTGAGCTCAGCAAAGAGGTCTGCTAATTTCTGAATGGCCATAGTAGGACCTGTATTGTCAGGAATAAAAGTGCAACACCATAAAGTACTGGGAAGAAATTTTACAGACACCCCTCTTCTCAGCTAGAATCATCTCCAGGGCCATAAACGATTTTGAAAACCATCTGAGAAGTGGAGCCTAATTGATCAGCAATACCTTGCTAAGGCGTCCCTAGAGTAGTTCACAAAGGCGTTGCATGATTATAATAAATTTAATTAATCCAATCAACATTCTTATTAATAGTAACAAAGGGAATAAGGAACTCAAACCCAGCCTTAACCTAAGCTCGGGCCTTAAATTAATCTGGGACCCCTCGGGACCCCCATAGCATCTATGTATACATGCGGATCAAAACTACCAAGGAGATCAGATTTATATCGAGACAGAAAAGAGGAAAAACCATGTGAATAGGAAGGATGCCTTTCAGAAAGAATATGCAGGAGCATGGTAACCTTAGCTAAAGCACACTGGCCTATCTACTGGCTGGGTAGCTTAACACAGAGCCAAAAGTCTCCTAGAGCCAGTAAATATCACCTAGGGTGAAAATCTGATGCTGCAACAATGGGGCATACCTATAATCCAAGACAGAACAATAACCTGGGGGTAAATTACCTACAAAACTACCCTGTGTCAGATTAAAAACATGACATGTGTAATTACCCTTATAGATGGTAACGGCAATATCAAGCTTTTTCTGTCCAAGCAGCAAAAGGTATTTAGAACACCACAGTGCACAAAGGGGATAGGTAAAATTAGAGGAGGTAGATAGATCCCATAAGAAAAACTGATGGGTCGGATAGCTAGACCCACCCTTAAACCACATGTCCATAATGTACATACCTTCATCAGTAGGTCTAGGGTTGTCAATAGTAAGAGAAAGCTTAATAATTTGTGCAGGAACACTTTTCCTATAACAGTTTCCAACCTTACGAAGGGTCCTAAGAATAAGCAGTGATTTACCATTTTGGTGCACTTTTTTTTCAGAGTACTTTCTGGTTTATAAGCCCAGTCAGTATCAATATTCCACCCTACCACTCCCCAGAATGCACACTTATCCCCCCAACGTGAGTCAGTAACACATATATATACATATGTCTTTAGTTTTAGGAATCTCTGAGGACCAATGACACAGCCTTGGGATATCAATTGATGAACAGTCCACAATGTCACAATACTCAAAAGGTGACCACGTGCACACTGCTGGAAGTATACCAAAGGGTAGTATACTATCTGTCTTTCTGGATTCCAATTGAAGGGCAACCCTTGGAAGGGAGTCCAGCTTGACGTCGTGTTCACAAAGAGGGTGCCGGGGGTGCTGTTTACAGCGGGAGTGTCATTTACAGATGGGTATGGGCAGAAAATGTCGTGGGCCCAAAACACATCATCCCTGTAGACCCAGTTAGAAATGATCCATACAGGAAGAAAAAACTAGCAGCAGCGTTGCCAGTAAGATAATGATAAAGTTGGTAGAATGCTGCAATGAGATCATCATTGTTGTTCCACTGGAGGAGGTGAAATTCTGCGCAGGGAAGACTTGCTTCTGGGGTTTTAGGTTAACCCTCTTCAAGCGACTTGCGTGGATCCAAACAGGAAACTCCTCAGTGAGTACAGCGTCCTGGTCACAGCGATCGCAGTAGTGGGAAGGCCAAAGGGGAAATCCGTCTGCTTCCAATCCTTGAAAAGCTTCTGGACAAGCACCAGGCTGGAAAAAATGGGTAGGAATCTGTGGAGAGAAAGGAGAAGTGCAAGACACGTTTCTTTGAACAAGCCCTAATATTTCAATGAGCTTTCGGACGTATTCCTCCTGTATCAAGGGAAGATCACTACTCTCAACTATTGAGGGTTTGTCTACCCATGGGGCGGGGAAAGGTCATCCCGTGAGAATCTCAAAGGGAGAGCAGCCAGATGTCTGTGCATACAGAAAGAGATAGAAAACAAGAGAGAAACCATGTTGCCTGTACTGAATGTGGCAACATGTGACAATACCAATACATTTACTTAGTATAGCTATGGCAAAAGAGAGACAAATACTCAGTTACTTAAGGTTCTTAATTGAACAATCCAAAAGATATGTTTTTGCGTGCTTCATATAACTATTATGGCACTTCAGAGAGACCATACTGATGTACTGAATGTATTCAGAAATATATACTGAATGGATCATATGTAGGGAGCACCACGAAATAAACGCTGTATAAAGTAAAACTTTTTCTTAAACATATAACCTCTAACTAAGCTACATTTAGAATATGAAAGCTATAAGTAAAAGAACATTGCGCAGTTAGACTAATAAGAAGTGGAAAAAGAGCTCTAGAAATGGCCAATGTTATGTATCCTGGGTACCCACTAAACTAAAGCAAGTAGACATGACACAGACAAAACATAAAGTTTTAAGCGTGAAGCTATTATTCCATCTGTCAAGTGTGCAGGGCTGAATTTAACTCTGCAAATAAACACATTGATAAAAAAAAACAAAACTACAAATAATGTATATCATAACCATCTCATATTCGGAAAAAGGCATAAAGCTAATGTCTCTTTGGAGCGTCTCTATCTCTGCAGTGATAAAGAGGACCCTTGGAAAACATTAGAAATATCTGTGCCAAAACTGATCTGGGATGGCTATGTATATATCCGAACTGCTAAGAAAATGAAAAAACATTTTAAATTAGCAACATCCTAATTTCAGCTAAAACAATAGAAAGGAATTGTGTTTTCCAATTTGTTTTCAATTCACAAACGTGCCAGCTGTAACTATCGAGCTATATATATCTGTATCAAGGAGCAAAAGGTCAAGAATGAAAATATCACTAGCAAGAAGTTAAAATATCGAGCGAGCATTACGATAACCAATACCATGATATTGGGCAATGAATAAGGGAGAGCTAGCAACTGGTATCCAGGGTTTCCCCTCTTTGCACCAAAGTCCGTCCAAAAGGGCGGCTTTGGGCAGCCGCCAAATGCCAGGCATCAAGTTCAGAGGGGGTAACAAAAGACTGAAGCTGTGAAAAAAGAGAGGAAGAGAACCCTGTTCACCCTTGAGACCCAGGAGCCCATTTAAAAGAAGGGCTTGGACATCGTGAAAAGTATGAAGGGTAGTGGGGTGACCAAGGGTCAGAAGAGTAACTATCTCTACCACCATAGCACATGCAGCCAGGGCTCTCAAGCAGGCAAGCATGCCATGAACTTGAACAGGAGTGACTATAGAAAAAAAGGCAACAGAGTGTAACTTACCGCCATGTTCTCCCTTCATGGTGTTACAATGGTCCCGAACAAAGAGATAAAACATATGGTCATAATCAGGAAGACCCAGGCCTAGGCTAGAAACCAAAGCACATCTCAAATGTCCAACATTTCATGAGTCCATCTGATAAGAGCAGTCATTTCAGAACCCAGGGTCTGTCTCAGAATCTGGTCATAGAAGGAACAATCAGAGATCCATTGGCGGCAGTAACCACTCATATAAGCATGTCTTTCTTGGTAGCTGGGCGGGGCAGACCCAGAACAGCAGCAATGCTGGAAGTGCAGAGTTTTCTCTGACCATGAGACAGGACAAAACCCAAGTATTTCACTTCAGATTTACACCAGTGCAGTTTATTTCGTGACACTTTGTGACCACACACAGACAACCATTGTAAAAGGTACAAACTATCAGCCTGACAGGTCTCCTGAATTATGGAACACAAAAAGAGGTACAGAATGAGGACAGAACCATGAGGGGCAGTGCATGGCTGTAGAATAGCCCGGAGGACAATAGAGTCAACATAGCCCTGGGGCATTCCACACCAGGTATACTGTTGCTTAAAGGTGAAGGCAAAAAGGGGCTGAAAAGCCTCATCAACAGGGACTAAAAAAAACTTGCTTTAGGACAATGATAGAAAAAAAAATCATTGGCTGCCGATGGAATGGAGGAGAGAAAGGAAGAAACATCAGGGACAATTAGGTGCAATGAGAATTACCAAAACATTAACAGCCCTAAAGTCTAGGATGAAGCGAGGGATGCCATCAGCTTTGACAACAGGATTGATAGTGGTTTTGATAATACCGGAGGAAAGAAAAGTGACAATCAGTGGAATCATGATTCTCACCGTACTGCTTACAACATTGTCAGTGGAAGCCCAAACCGGGAAGTCTGGGGGAAGGGGCAAAAGCATTCATGCACGGACCCTGATAATGAAAGCAAAGAACAACAGTCAAGTCTGGCAATCAAAAGTGCATTTGTACTTTATATAATTCAAACTGCCAAATGTGGCTTTCAGTCAGAAAGAGAAAACCAGAATCGCATTCCTTAAGGTCAGTAACTAGGTATCCAAATAAGCACAGAGAAAATTTACAATTTGCTAATCTTTTAAAAACAAAACAAAATTTTGCCAGCACAGAACTCAAAGGAAGCAGCCGTAGAAGAAACGCACAAAATGAGTCAGGATCAAACTAGTGTATGTTCAAAAGGAAGACAAGAAACAGTTCTTGTGTACAAACTACGAGGGAAAGATCTTAGACTGATTCAAACACCGCTTGCAATTCATTCCACATAACAGCATGTCCTACCTCAGTGTTAAACATATAAACAGTGCAAACGTATACGGAAAAGGGGAAACTACAGACCGGTGAGTCTGACCTCTGTTCCGGGGAAAATGGCGGAAGCACTGATAAAAGAAAAAATCGATGAACATTTTGAAAAACACGAACTTCTGATAACCAGCCAACATGGTTTCTGAAGGGGGAGATCGTGCCTGACCAACTTATTGCACTTCTTCGAGGGAATTAACAAACAGATGGACAGAGGAGACCCCATAGACATCATATACCTAGATTTCCAGAAAGCCTTTGACAAGGTGCCTTATGAACGTCTACTCCGGAAACTGAAGAACCATGGGGTGGACGGAGACGTGCATAGATGGATCAGAAACTGGTTAGCGGGTAGGAAACAGAGGGTAGGGGTGAAGGGCCACTACTCAGACTGGAGGAAGGTCACGAGTGGTGTTCCGCAGGGCTCGGTGCTCGGGCCGCTGCTATTTAATATATTCATAAATGATCTAGAAACAGGAACGAAGAGTGAGATAATAAAATTTGCGGACGACACCAAACTATTTAGTGGAGCTCGGACAAAGGAGGACTGCGAAAAATTGCAAAGGAATTTGGACAAATTAGGGAAATGGGCAGAGAGATGGCAGATGAAGTTCAATGTTGAGAAGTGTAAAGTATTGCATGTGGGAATCAGAAACCCGAGGTACAGCTATACGATGGGAGGGATGTTATTGAATGAGAGTACCCAAGAAAGGGACTTGGGGGTAATGGTGGACATGACAATGAAGCCGACGGCACAGTGCGCAGCGGCCGCTAAGAGAGCAAATAGAATGCTAGGTATAATCAAGAAGGGTATTACAACAAGAACGAAAGAAGTTATCCTGCCACTGTACCGGGCAATGGTGCGTCCGCATCTTGAGTACTGCGTCCAGTATTGGTCTCCATACCTTAAGAAGGATATGGCGTTACTCGAGAGAGTTCAGAGGAGAGTGACACGACTGATTAAGGGGATGGAAAGCCTTTCATACGCTGAGAGATTGGAGAAATTGGGTCTCTTTTCCCTGGAGAAGAGAAGATTTAGAGGGGATATGATAGAGACTTACAAGATCATGAAGGGCATAGAGAGAGTAGAGAGGGACAGATTCTTCAAACTTTCAGAATATAAAAAAACAAGAGGGCATTCGGAAAAGTTGAAAGGGGACAGATTCAAAACGAATGCTAGGAAGTTCTTCTTTACCCAACGTGTGGTGGACACCTGGAATGCGCTTCCAGAGGACGTTATAGGGCAGCGAACGGTACTGGGGTTTAAGAAAGGATTGGACAATTTCCTGCTGGAAAAGGGGATAGAGGGGTAGAGATAGAGGATTACTGCACAGGTCCTGGACCTGTTGGGCTGCCACGTGAGCGGACTGCTGGGCGCGATGGACCTCAGGTCTGACCCAGCAGAGGCATTTCTTATGTTCTTATGTTCCATGTAGTGATCCGACCCCGAGCATCAGTACATCACTCCATTGTATTTCCTCAGTTTTATGAAAACATGAAAGTAGACATTGAAATTCCAGCAGTTACTCAAAATCTGTTTATACAGTTTGCTGAGGCTATTGGACAAACCTTAATATTAGCAATTGTTTTGTTTATGGTGGAACTAATATGGGTGAGCAATGGCCATGGGAGGCAAAGCAGTTGGACATGTTAAGCCTATCTACACAGAACCTTACTTTTGCTTCCACTCCTCAGCCTCCTCGATGGACTTTGCGGACCTCCATTATTGCCTCTCACTGCCTGCAGCGGATTGATGGCCCCTTCAACGTTCAAGTCGGACACCTCAAATGTACCTCGCTCTGATCCTTCAATGCCACAACAGCTACCTGGACTCCCTGGCCTGCCAACCTCACCTCCACTGTGCCAGGTAGCCCCCTCCAAAATCTGCTCAATGGTATCTCCTATGATCACTGGCCGGCCCCTGATAGTCGATACTGGCTTTGCGGCTTATTTGTATACTCCTGGTTGCCAGCAAATTGGATTGGAACTTGTGTAATCGGCATGATCCGCCCCAGCTTCTTCCTGTTACCGCTAGCCGATGGCGAAAGCCTGGGTGCCCCTATCTTCAATGCCAGGGGTCGCCAGAAGCGGTCTGACTCCCTCCAGATTGGAAAATGGGGTAACACTGGCCTCCTGAATGGATCATTGCTGTTTACGGACCTGCCACATGGGCCAAGGATGGCACCTGGGGCTATCAGACCCCAATCTACATGCTGAACCGCATTATTCGTCTACAAGCTGTACTCGAACTGATAACTAATGAGACCGCCCGATCTTTGAGTACCATTGGCAGAACGAATGCTAAAATGCGCACTGCTATTTATCAGAATCATCTAGCTTTGGACTATTTACTACATTACATTACATTACATTTGTGATTTCTATTCCGCCTGTGCCTTGCGGTTCTAAGCGGATTACAGTTAAAAGAGATCAGGACATTACCGAGAGAATTACATTACAACGATTTAAGTAAATTACATGTTGTGGTATAGAAATACAAGTATAAGATATCTGGATTTATCGATAGAATAGCTTGACAGGGTTCAAGTAGTTACAAGGTTCAGTGGGGAAAACAATATAGGCAACTGAAGAAAGATACCTAACTTTGAAGGAATCAGTTGAGTGGATACCTAAGGGAGATGCTTATTTAGGAGAAGGTTAAATGGATACCTAAGGGAGATGCTTATTTAGGAGTTTGGATATTTTTGGTAAATGAGGTTCAAGGGGATGACTAGTGTGTTATTTGCTGGGGAGAGTGCATGTGTGATTGGGGATGGGAATATTAAGTAAGGACGTGTTTTTTGAAAAGAAATGTTTTGATTTCTTTCCGAAACACTTTGATGTCTGTTGTTTTGATCATCAGTTTGGTGATGGTGGGGTCAATTTTCGCTGCCTGAGTTGCCTGAGTTACTAGCTGCTGAAGGGTGTGTCTGTGGTAAATTCAACCTCTCCAACTGTTGCCTTGAACTTGATGATAATGGTAATGTGATTGAGGAAGTTATAGACCACATCACCAAGCTGGCTCATGTTCCTGTTCAAACCTGGCATGGCCTCAATATGGACTGGTTCTCTGGCTCCCTGGGTTCCTGGTTACCATCCGGTACGACCCTGAAAACAATTCTGCTGATAACTGCTTTGTCCTCCCTGGATCTATGTTGTCTACCTTGTTTGGTCCCACTGGCCATGAAGTTTCTTCACCGCACTGTGGACTCTGCTGTCAACTGTTCCACTGCTGATTTGGCTCTTGCCCTCTCCCAGTATCGTCCCGTACCCACTGGGGACCCCGACTTTCCTGACCCCTAACTTTATTTTGTCAGGCTTGGCTCCTTAGATACGCCAGCCTGAAAGAGGGGAATGTAGGGTCATGAAATGGTTAACTGTTGTTTGAAATGCTGCTCTGGCCTACATAGCTGGAAACAGTGTACAACTGCTGACATCATCTGCCTGAAATGTATGTCCCCGCCTTACCACATTGTAAGCTAAATAGATAAGAGTTTGAGCCAAAATGGACCCTGCCCTCCTGAACATGTAACAGTTAGACCTGCAAGGCTTAGATAAGCATATAAATGAACTAGTTCCCTATAGGACTATAAGTCATACCCCTGAACCTATCGCAAGTGCTGGCATAGGACCAATAATAATTGTAGAAAAATTATAGAAGTAACAAATGAGAAGTTGTAGATTTTGCATATATTAGTTTGCATGTTTAGTGAAAAGGGCATAAAAGTCCGTGCATTTCCTGTTTCTGACACTTTTGTAAGCAGGCTGCTCACTGCATAAGAGTCCGGCATGCTGTAAATAAAACTCTTTTACTTTCTTCACGCCTCTGACTTTGTGTGTCCAAGTGACCTTTCAGTCCCAGTGTCTCTTTTCTGGTTTTCTCTATTTTTCTTTAAATCTCTTGCAGCCTATTTGACATGTCTTCTCGCTCCATGTCCATCTTCCCTCTGCATCTCTTATCTACCCTATCCTCTGCATCTTCTCTGTATCCTCCTCTCTTGCTGCCCATTTGACATGTGTTCTCGCTCCATGTCCAGCGCCCATCTTCCCTCTGCATCTCTTATCTATCCTATCCTCTGCGTCTTTTCTCTATCCTCCTCACATGTGCCTCATCTTCCTTTTCAATGTACCTATCCCCTACCTCATGTCCAGCATTGCACCTCTGTGAACTCTGTCTCTAGGTTCTCTCTATGCCTACCATCTTTTCTCTGTGCCACTGTCCCATCCCCTCTCTCCTGCTCTCCCAAGGCCAGCTTTTAAAAACTTAAGAATAGCCTTACTGGGCCAGACCAATGGTACATCAAGCCTAGTAGCCCATTCTCACGGTGGCAAATCTAGTACCTGGCCAAAAGCCAAGGAGTAGTAATATTCCATGCTACTGATCCAGGGCAAAAAAGAAATTATTCCAGTCTTGTAATAATCTCCAAATTCATAAGGAGAAGTTAGATACTCGGTCCTCAGAGGGTCAAATTACCCAATGGTTCAAATGAGCGAAAGCTCACAGAACCCGATCTTCATAGGATCCAAATATATCTTTTTTATCTTTTATCCATATATACTTTTTTTGTATCAATTTTTCTTTTGTCCATAAATTATTAGTAAAAATAGTTTTTACTTAGCTTTTATCTAGTTTTTAAAGGGGAGCGCCTCCACCAACATGTCCATGTTTCACACGCTTTCCTCAGGGTCGAGGCTCCCAATTATATCTGTAAAACATTTGAATATCAAACATTACTCCTAAACTCTTATTAACTTAGGTTTTAAAAAAGCTCTTAGGTATTGATATACTATAATATGTCTAGTCAAGACTTTAGAACTCGTAATAACTTACTCATGCACACAGTAGAAATCGCTCCATTCGAGATAATTTCATGCCGGTCGGGAGCGTCTGACGTCAGTTCCGGTATTTAAACCCAAAAAGAGCTTACTCAGAAAAAAGACCCATTATATGTCTTACCGGAAGAGATTGAAATATGTGAGAAACGTCAATTGATTCAAACTAAAGACATCCAGTCAATTTCTTCATTCAATCCGTTAGGCGATAGAGCATTTAATTCATAAATCCATCTTTGCTCCTTGATGTTAAGAGCTTTTTTATAATTCCCACCCTCCTTCCCTATTATTACAGAATCTATAATGCGCCATTTAATATCTTGCCAGGAATGTTGTTTACTTAGCCAGTGATTTACTATAGGTGCAGTGTCTGTTTCCGTATGAACTCTAGATTTATGTTCATTCAAGCGCGTTTTAATCGACCGCTGCGTTCTTCCCACGCAAATTTGATCACAAGGACATTGAATGATATAGACCAGTGATTCCCAACCCTGTCCTGGAGGAACACCAGGCCAATCGGGTTTTCAGGCTAGCCCTAATGAATATGCATGAGAGAGATTTGCATATGATGGAAGTGATAGGCATGCACATTTGCTTCATGCATATTCATTAGGGCTAGCCTGAAAACCCCAATTGGCCTGGTGTTCCTCCAGGACAGGGTTGGGAACCACTGATATAGACGACATTGGTGGTATTACAATTAGTGATCTCCTTCGATTGTATACTCTTCCCTGTGGTTGGATGGATCCAAATTTCACCTGGAATGGTAAGAGAACACCATTGACAACTACCGCAACCTCCGTGATACCCACGTTGGTAAGGGGCTATAGGACTCCGGAGTATTTCTTCTTTGTTGCAATGTCTTCGAAAAGCAAACATCGGTCTTTCTGGTATGTCCTCCAATAATCGGACAATATACCAATGTTTAAGTAATATATTTTTTATTTGTATAGATAAAGCAGTATATTTCTGAACATATACTAAATCATTAGCATTTGTTTGTCTTGTAGATGCTAACAGTAAATCACGGTTAACAAATTTAGCCCTTATGTAAGCTCTTTTAATAGTATGAGAGGGATAACCTCTATGAGAAAAACGTTGCCATAATTGTTTTGCGTGGGATTTATAATCATCTAGGGAAGAACACAATCGACGAATTCTCAAAAATTGGCTCATAGGGAGATTAGATCTTAACGATAGAGGGTGAAAACTGTGGTAGTCTAAAAAGCTCGCCCTATCCGTGCATTTACGAAATAGAGAAGTGTGGAAAGTATCTTGTGTTTTTCTTATATGAATATCCAAAAAGTTTATTTCATCTTGGTGTATATTGGCCGTGAATTTAATGCAAGAATCAATAGTGTTAATCCATTCAATGAATAGTATTAAGTCTTCTTTAGGACCCGACCATATGAAGATGACATCATCGAGATATCTTTTCCACAGTTTAATATGTTGAAATGAAGGATGTTGGTATAAACAACTGATCCAGGGCAAGCATTGGCTTCACCCATGTCTTTCTCAATAACAGACTATGGACTTTTCCTCCAGGAATTTCTCTTTCTCTATCTCCTGTGCTCCCTTGCAATCCAGGATCTTTCAAGTTTCAAGTTTATTTAAAATTTGTTATTCCACTCATCTAACATCTAAACGGTACACAAAGGTAAAAATATAAGATCAGGGATTTAGATATGGATCTCAAGGACAGACAGACATTATCAAACAATAGGTTACCATACTGATTTTTGTATCCCGCAAATGTCAACTAGGAATCATAGTGGCTTACATAATATTACAAATGATACAAATGTACAGACCACATATTTGAAAACTTTAGGGAGTAGTACAATAGTAAATAGGATAGAGAGATGTAGATGGAAAGTACATTGGGGGGCAAATAATTCATCTCTTTTTCTTTCTCTCCCTTCTTCTGTTGGTTCAGCATCCCTTCCATTATGATCTCTCTTTATTCTCCTCCCCCCAACTTCTCTCATCACAGTCCAGCAGTCCAGAAGCTCTCCCGTTTTCTAACCTCCTTGTCTGGTATCTCTATTCAAGTTTCAAGTTTATAAAAAATTTGATAAAACGCTAATCATAAATTCTAAGTGTTTTACAGTAAAAAATTTAAAAAGGGGTCCAGTTAACAAACTATTAATGACATAACTTTACTTACATGAAACAGGATAGTGGGGAGAAATACAATTTGAAAGAAAGAGAGAACAATTAAGGACAATAACATAGGGAAAGGGAAAAATAAATTTTTGTATAGAAAATGAGCTAGAAAAGTCCCATAGGCCAATTAACAGTCATATGTATCTTTAAATAAAAAGCTTATGAGGCCACCCTTGAAGTTATCTAAATTCTGTTCAGACCTTAAATATGATGGTAATGAATTCCATATTGGGGCTATTGTTGCAAAAGAAGAAATCCTATGGGTACCCAAATGGGGGTCTAGCATCTCTCTGTCTACCACCATCCTGTGGGTCTGGCATCCTTTCAAGGTTCAGCACTTAACTCCTCTCTCCAAAATGTTTCCCATCTTTTGGGAGCCTGAGGCTTCAACTTAACTCCTCTGACACCTATTGCAATGGTTCATTAGTAGCTTAATTGAAGACATTCAAAATATAAGCTGTAAAAGTTACCAGATGCTAGGGTCCACCATGGGGGTGAGCACTCAAGAAAAAAAGCTGGGTGTCATTGTGGACACGCTGAAACCTTTCACCCAATGTGCAGCAACGACCAAGAAAGCAAACAAGATGATGGGAATTATTAAGAAAGGGATGGTAAACAAGACTAAGAATGTTACAATGTATCTGTATCAGTGGCATAGTAAGGGTGAGTGGTGCCTCCCCCACCCTCTTTCCCACCCCCTTCTCTGTAGCTTTTAAACTTTTCCAGCATGAACTGCATGCCTATGTCGGTGTCGGCTCACCCTTTGACGTCACTTCCTAGGCATTGGTCCTAGAACATAAGCAATGCCTCTGCTGGGTCAGACCTGAGGTCCATCATGCCCAGCAGTCCGCTCACGCGGTGGCCCAACAGGTCCAGGACCTGTGCAGTAATCCTCTATCTATACCCCTCTATCCCCTTTTCCCAGCCCCGATGCCAACATGGGCAGCAACCTCGCGCCAGTGAAGGCAAGGGGTGCGCGTGCACGGCAAGGAGAAGAGCAGGGCTGCTGTGCCCTTTGGAAGACCACGTCCGGGGTGGACTGCTCCCTGCACCCCCCTTTACTACGTCACTGCTCTGTATTGCTCAATGGTGCGACTTCACCTTGAGTATTACGTTCAGTTCTGGTCTCCTTATTTCAAAAACAATATAGCGGCACTAGAAAAGGTTCAGAGAAGAGTGACCAAGATGATAAAGGGGATGGAACTCCTCTCGTATGAGGAAAGACTAAAGAGGTTAGGACTCTTCATATTGGAAAAGAAACGGCTGAGGGGAAATGCAATTGAAGTCTACAAAATCCTGAGTGGAGTAGAACGGGTACAAGCAAGGCCGACTACCAGAGAGACCCAAATCGTAAGTTGCAATCTTGTTTGTTACCTAACCATACAATGCACACTCGCAACTAACAAGGAGGACAGCTAACAGGAAACAGGACATACACAGACGACTGGGACAGAGGGAGGACAGCCAACAGAGAGTAGGACACACACAACTTACTGGAACAAAAGGTTGACATAAAAGCACTGGTAGCTCACAAGGGGAGCAGCATATGATCGCCCATGCAAGAAAGAAGATGAGCTTTCTAGTTTTCTGCACCGGCTGCAATATGTATGACTACCTCCCCTCAGGGACTAGGGCACACATTTGCAGTAGGTGCAGGGAGTTGGATAGCCTGAAGCAGCAAGTCCGACTGCTGGAGGGAACTGTGATAGAACTAGAAGAACTCCTCGCCATGAAAGAAGAAAACCGTAAGCAGGAGAAGTTGCTAGTGGAGTCCAGTACCAGAAAAGTGATCGAGGAATTGGAGAAATTCATTGAAGAAGCCCACCAACAACTTGTGGAGGTCCCGGGGCTAGAAATCAGTGCCCGAACAACCCAGGAAGAAGGCCTAGGTGACATGGAAGGAGACACCAATACAATTGACGGAGAGATTCATACCGAGGCCGAGGCTGACCACACACTCAGCAGAGAGGAGAGACCATCTGAGGATGAACCACAGGAGAAGGAAGACAGGTCCTACGCCATGGATACGGACTTATGACCCCCAAGGAACACCAGAATAAGGAAGATAGGGATCATTGTTGGAGATTCCATCATACGCAATGTGGCTAGCCACATTGCAGGAGGAAGAGAGGATAGACTGGTTACCTGCCTGCCTGGTGCAAGAGTGAAGGATGTGGTCACAGCAAACTACAGACCAGTGAGTCTCACGTCTATAGTGTGTAAACTCATAGAAACGCTGATCAAACAGCATATTGACACAATCCTAGACGAAGAAAAACTACGTGATCCACACCAACACGGGTTCACCCAAGGTAGATCATGCCAATCTAATCTGATTAGCTTTTTTGACTGGGTTACTAGACAACTGGACGCTGGAGAGTCACTGGACGTGGTATATTTGGACTTCAGCAAAGCATTTGATAGCGTCCCTCATCGAAGATTACTGAACAAGCTAAAATCGATAGGATTAGGAGACATTCTAACTACATGGATTGGGGATTGGCTGAGCGGCAGACTTCAGAAGGTGGTGGGGAACGGTGCCCCATCCGAAGCGTCGAACGTGATCAGTGGAGTGCCACAAGGATCGGTCCTGGGCCCGATTCTATTCAACTTATTCATAAGAGATATGACGCAAGGACTTAGAGGAAGGGTATCACTGTTCGCTGACGCCGCCAAACTTTGCAACATAGTAGGCAGATGCTTATTACCTGATAATATGACACACGACCTACTGCTGCTGGAACAATGGTCAAATACTTGGCAGCTAGCCTTCAATGATAAAAAATGCAAGATAATGCACTTGGGCAAGAGAAACCCGCGTAGAACTTATGTACTAAATGGTGAGACCTTGGTTAGGACCACGGAGGAACGCGATCTAGGAGTGATCATTAGCGAGGACATGAAAGTTGCCAATCAAGTAGAGAAGGCTTCCTCCAGGGCAAGACAAATGTTGGGGTGTATCCGCAGAAGTTTCGTCAGCAGGAGACCTGAAGTTATGATGCCGTTGTACAGAGCCATGGTGAGGCCACACTTGGAGTACTGTGTTCAGTTTTGGAGACCACACTACCGAAAGGACGTGCTGAGGATCGAGTCGGTTCAGCGAACAGCCACCAGGATGGTCATGGGGCTCAAGGATCTCACGTATGAAGAAAGACTAAAAAAATTGCGACTGTACTCACTCGAGGAAAGAAGAGAACGGGAAGATATGATTGAAATGTATAAATACATCACGGGACGCATCGAGTCAGAAGATGATATCTTCTGGCTCATGGGACCCTCGACCACAAGAGGGCATCCGTTGAAAATCAGGGGAGGGAAGTTTCATGGCGACTCCAGGAAGTACTTCTTCACCGAAAGAGTGGTAGATCATTGGAACAGACTCCCATTCCAGGTGATAAAGGCCAGCAGCGTGACGGATTTTAAGAAAAAATGGGATACTCTTGTGGGATCTTTAAGGGAGTAAATTCAGGGGGGGGATACTTGGAATGGGCAGACTTGGTGGGCTATAGCCCTTTTCTGCTGCTTTTTTCTATGTTTCAAGTTTCAAGTTTCAAGTTTATTAGTTTTTCATATCCCGATCATAAAGTAAATATCTGACCGGTTAACAATAAAAATTTAAAATAGAAGAGTAGGAACGAGTTAATAGTGTATTAAAGAGTATAGGGGAAACATATTAAACATATACAGACAAACACGATCGTGAGGATAGATGGGGAGGAGGGGAAAAGTTACATGATATTAGAAGAAATGATATAGTGGTATGGGAAAGAACATGAAGGGTAATTGTGTGTGATGTTATGAGATGCCCTAATGAAGAAAATAAGAATCAAGAGAGTGTTGAAAGATTAATAGATGAAGTAAGGATTAGGATTTGGTAAAGGCATCTTGGAATAGGAAAGTTTTAAGATTGGTTTTGAATTTTTGTAGATGATTTTCGTCACGAAGAAATTGAGGGAGAGAATTCCATAAGGTTGGAGCAGTAATAGAGAAGTTAGTTTTCCTGGTATAGTAGGACTCTTTTAGGGACGGAACAAAAAGAAGTTTTTGATCGGTGGATCGTAAGGATCGGGGAGAACTTTTGGGAATTAATAATTTATCGAGAAATAAAGGTAAGTGAGATTGTTTGATTTTGAAGATAAGCAGTAAGATTTTGTAGGTTATGCGATGTGTGACTGGGAGCCAATGTGATTCTTTGAGAAGAGGGGTGACATGTTCAAATTTACCTTTTTTGTAGACTAGTTTTATTGCCGTATTTTGAATAAGTTGCAACCGTCGAAGTTCTTTTTGAGGTAATCCATTTAACAAAGAGTTACAGTAATCCAGATGTGAAATGACTAGGGAATGAATGAGGATGTTAATTGAATCATTATTTAGAATAGAACTAAGTGAACGGATAATGCGTAATTTAAAGAAACAGGTTTTTACTACTGAGCTTATGTGGTCATGAAAGGAAAGATCTTGGTCGATAATTACTCCTAATAGTTTTACTTTAGTATCCATTGCTAAAGGTGTGGATTTGATATAAACAGTTCCAGGTAAAGTTTCAGATTTTTTGATAGGGAGCAGAATACCACAAGATTTATCAATGTTTAGTGAAAGTTTGTTAGAAAAAAGCCAATCACTTACAATATCTAGTGTAGAAGGATTTATGGTTCACTTAGCAGTAATATAAACACGTTATATCTCTGTTAAGTGGTCTAGAGAAAACCATAACCTCTTATTCAAGTCCAAATATCATGGTCTAATTATACGACACAAAACCCAGGCTAATGAGAAATATCTTTATTATGAAAATAGAAAAATATAATTCACAAGCCAGCTGCAGAATCTAAATATTGTTCAAAATATCTAATTACACAAATGAAACTCAGTACATGATTATCACAATCTAATGGTTAGACAATTAAGTAAAACTTCTTGTTAAACACACACTATTCCTTATAATAATAATCCCTGATTAACAAATGATTATATTATCACCCAGGTAACTTTTCAACCCTTTACCTTTATCAATAGATACCTATCTAATTCCCAAGCTAATAAAAGTAATTTCCGTATGCTCACCCTTAATTAGCTTCTCCGGCACAATTAGGTGGAAGAAAATTTCTTGTCAGCTGGAAGACGTCAGGAATACCGTTGTAAAAGTTACACGTGTTGAAAATCCTTGAAGAGGCTATAAATCATCAGCAATAAGTTCCGTTTATCTGTGCTAAGTTCAGAACAGTTTTTAAATGTCCGAATTTCTATCTCTTAGGCAGAGAATCACACAAGGTAACTTACAGGTCTAATTATTGAAAGAAAAAGTTTACAATTAGAACATCTGTGAGCAGATCTGAGCTTCCCCGGACCTTATCACAGACTAACTAATTATTAATTAATTAGCACCTTTCTTTTCTTGAATCTCATCAGATGACTTCCTCGGACCAATCCAGAAACAGAACTTGATGAATAGCCTTTCTGTATAAAGTATCATATATGCTGGAAGACCCAGGGCCGTTAGACAGATAAGAACAGAATAATTTCTTCAAGATTCACACTGTCCCATTATTAAAGCACAGATGAATGCCCTTGAATAGCAACATTCGGGTACATCCCCATAATGCATCATTCTTCTTACTTCTTGCAAAATTCATGCTGGAAAGTTGCTTGCAGAGAGAGATTCTTGAAACAATGGTTCAGGCTTGATGACATCATAGAGGCCTAACCTTCAGGTGTGAATACAGAAATATCCCTACACTAGTTTAGTATTTAGATCTTTTATTTCTAATGGGTTTGAAGTGTTTATCGGGAAGAGTAACTGTATATCGTCGGCATAGGCGAAAATTGAAAATCCCAGTGATTGGGCGAGAGAAAGAAGAGGGGAAAGAAAGATATTGAACAGTAGTGGTGACAAAATAGAGCCTTGAGGAACTCCAAAAGTTTGAGTTATCGGAGAAGAAGTTTGATTTTTAGCGTGAACTGTAAAGCTACGTTGATGAAAATAGGATGTGAACCATTTGAGAGCGTGACCTGTAATGTTGCATTCAGCTAATCTGGATAAGAGGAGAGAATGATCGATAGTGTCAAAGGCTGCTGATAAATCTAGGGAAATTAATATTACAGATTTTAAGTGATCGTGAGAGTATTGTATAGTTGTGATTAAACCAAGTAATGATAATTCTGTGGAATGTGAAGTTCGAAAACCAGTCTGTTTCTATGTTTCTATAGACAGCGCAGGAGGAGAGGACACTGCTGTGCATATCCATGTGGGAACCAATGATGTCAGCGGACGGAAGTACATAAGAACATAAGCAATGCCTCTGCTGGGTCAGACCTGAGGTCCATCTTGCCCAGCAGTCTGCTCACACGGCGGCCCAACAGGTCCAGGATCTGAGCAGTAATCCTCTATTTATACCCTTCTATTCCCTTTTCCAGCAGGAAAATGTCCAATCCTCTCTTAAATCCCAGTACTGTATTCTGCCCTTTAACGTCCTCTGGAAGCGCATTCCAAGTGTCCACCACACGTTGGGTAAAGAAGAACTTCCTGGCATTTGTATTGAATCTGTACGACAGGGAGGAAATGAAGGACCAATTCCGCTCACTCGGAAGGAAACTGAAGGTTAGGGAGGTGAAAGGGGCTTTCTCCGAGATCCGCCCGGTACCAAGAGCGGATGTAAAGAGACAGGATAAACTGAGGGAATTCAACACCTGGATGAGACGATGGTGCGAAGAGGGTTTCGACTTCGCGCGCAACTGGACGACATTCTGGGGAAGAAGCAGATACTATAGAAAGGACGGCTTACACCCCCCAAGCAAGGAGCGAGAGTCTTGGCTGAGAACATGAAGAAGATCATTGAGATGGCTTTAAACTAAGGATTAGGGGAGAGCCGACAGTCGACAACTAGTTGATGGCAAGGACATTGGGAGACCCCAGAGAGGGAACTACAAGCAACTGTTCAGATAAAAGGGAAGACCACTTGGAAACTACAAGAGGCAATGAAAGAGCGCAAATGGATACATAAAGGGATGTGAAGACTAAAAAGTCCAGGGAAGTAGCACAAAGGGAGCTCAAATGTATGTACACGAATGCCAGAAGCTTAAGAAACAAAATGGGAGAACTGGAAGCACTAACAAAAAGAGAAGAACTGGATATCATTGGAATAACGGAAACATGGTGGAATGAAGAAAATGAATGGGACACAGTTCTGCAGGGATACAAACTATACAGAAGAGATAGAATAGAGCAAAAAGGGGGAGGTATTGCCCTGTTTGTCCAAGAAGGAATTGAGTCAACCAGAGAAGGAGAGACGGAAGGAAAAGATAAACTAGAGTCCCTCTGGATAAAGATTCCTAGACAAAATAAAGCGGATACAAAAATTGGCCTCTATTATCGACCACCAGGAGAGATGGAGGAAACAGACACAGATATGATAGAGGAAATCAATCATGGCTGTAAAAAAGGAAATGTAACGATCATGGGGGACTTCAACTTTCCAGGGATAAACTGGAATCTGGGAACTTCAACCTGCAGCAGGGAACAAAGTTCCTGGAGATGATAGGAGACTGTTTCCTTGAACAAATGGTAGGAGAACCGACAAGAGGGACCGCAACCCTGGACTTGGTCCTAAATGGCATAACTGGAAGGACAGCAGATGTAGAAGTCACGGCCCCGCTGGGGACAAGCTATCACAGCATGATCAAATTTAAAATTGGCATCGGGAGGGGGAAACCACTCAAGACCAAATCCACAACCTTTAACTTCAAAAAAGAGAATTATGACAGCATGAGAGTCATGGTCAATAAACAGCTCAAGAAAAGTAGAGCCAAAATCCAAACGGTCGATCAAGCATGGTCCCTACTAAAAAACACCATCACTGAAGCACAGAATCTTTACATTCCGCAGATATTCAAAGGAAAGAGAAACAAGAACAAAGGAGAACCAGCTTGGCTATCTAAAGAGGTGAAAGATGCAGTGAGGGAAAAGAGGAACTCATTTAAAAAATGGAAACGTGAAAAAACAACAGAGGCCTGAAACTGTCACAAGGTCAACCAGAAAAAGTGTCATAAGGCGTTAAGAGACGCCAAAAAGGTCTACGAGGAAAAGATAGCACAAGAAGCCAAAAACTTCAAGCCCTTTTTTAGATATATAAAAGGAAAAAAACCAGCAAGAGAGGCAGTAGGCCCTCTCGACGACCAGGGAAGAAAAGGATGTATCAAAGAAGACAAACAGATTGCAGATAGGCTAAATTAATTCTTTGCCTCTGTCTTTACCAATAAGGACACCACAACAATACCGGAAACAGGGAGGGTATTCGAGGGAGACATAGAGGAAAGCCTTACCACAGTGAATGTGGATTTGGGCAAAATATACTATCAGATTGACAAACTAAAAAGTGACAAATCCCCTGGACCGGATAGAATTCACCCGAGAGTATTAAAGGAGCTTAAGATTGAAATTGGAGAACTATTACAAACCCTAGCTAACATGTCAATTAGAACCGGGCAAATACTGGACGACTGGAAGATAGCGAATATCATCCCAATCTTCAAAAAAGGATCGAGAGGAGAACCGGTCAACTATAGACCTGTGAGTCTTACATCGGTTCCAGGGAAGATGGTTGAAGCACTAATCAAGGATAGCATAGTGCAACACCTGGAAAAACATGACCTGATGAGAGCTTCAGAAAGGGGAAATCATGTTTGACGAATTTACTTCAATTTTTTGAGAAGGTGAACAAACAAATCAATAGCGGAGACCAGGTGGATTTAATTTACTTGGACTTCCAGAAAGCGTTCAACAAAGTCCCACACGCAAGGCTTATGAGGAAACTACTAAGCCACGGAATAGAAGGGGACGTACTCAGATGGATAGGCAAATGGCTAGAGAATAGATTGCAGAGGGTAAGCATAAATGGGAATTTCTCGGACTGGGAGAAGGTGACAAGCGGTGTACCCCAGGGCTCGGCTCTAGGGCCCATCTTATTTAATATCTTCATAAATGACCTGGAAGAGGGAACAACAAGTAATATAATCAAGTTTGCAGATGACACAAAATTATGTCAGGCAGTTGGGTCACAAAAAGACAGCGAGGATCTCCAGAAAAATTTGAACCAACTGGAGACATGGGCGGAAAAGTGGCAGATGAAGTTCAACATAGAAAAATGCAAAGTGATGCACCTGGGCAGGAAAAACAAGGAACAGGAATATAAAATGTTAGGTGTAACATTGGGCAAAAGCAAACAAGAAAGGGACCTGGGGGTACTAATAGACAGGACCCTTAAGCCGTCGGCGGCAAAGAAGGCAAACAGGATGTTGGGCATGATAAAGAAGGGAATCATGAGTAGATCGGTGGATGTCATTTTGCCGCTTTACAGAGCAATGGTCAGACCACACTTGGAATACTGTGTCCAACACTGGTCTCCGTACCTAAAGAAGGATATAACTCTGCTGGAGAGGGTACAGAGGCGAGCCACGAAACTAGTAAAAGGAATGGATAATTTGAACTATAAAGAGCGCCTCAGAAAACTGGGACTGTTCACCCTCGAAAAGAGGAGACTGCGAGGAGATATGATAGAGACTTTTAAAATACTAAAAGGATTCGACAAAATAAAGCAAGAGGCACCGTTATTCACATTGTCAAATGTGACACGAACAAGAGGTCATGGACTCAAACTGAGGGGCGGCAGGTCAAGGACAAATGTCAGGAAGTTCTGTTTCGCACAGCGAGTGGTGGACCCTTGGAATGCTCTCCCGGAGGAGGTTGTGACGGAGACTACCATTTTGGGATTCAAGCGCAAGTTGGATGCATACCTTCTTGCAAATCACATTGAGGGATACAGGTAATCAAGGTCTCCATCAGGGAGCACCTAGCTTGGCCTCCGTGTGTGTGGGTCGCCGGACTAGATGGACCAAAGGTCTGATCTGGTGAAGGCGTTTCTTATGTTCTTATGCATCAATATTTACAAAGATTAGGGGACACTCAATGAAATTACAGAGTAATACTTTTAAAACCAATAGGAGAATATATTTTTTCACTCAGAGAATAGTTAAGCTCTGGAATGCATTGCCAGAGGATGTGATAAGAGCGGTTAATGTAGCTGGTTTTTGTTTTTTTTAAAAAAAGGTTTGGACAAGTTCCTGGAGGAAAAGTCAATAGTCTACTGTTGAGACAAACATGAGGAAAGCCATGGCTTGCCCTGGATCGGTGGCATGAAATGCTGCTACTATTTTGTTTTTTGCAGGTACTTGACTTGGATTGGCCTCTCTGAAGACGGGATACTGGGCTAGATGAACCGTTGATCTGTAAGGCTCTTCTTATGTTCTTAGGTGATTCCCTATTGTGGGATCTCCTAGAAATAGGGAGATCCTGGATTTTCTACAGGAAGAACTGCCAGCAGTTGGTGATGGATGGGGTCATTATGTACATAAGAAGCTGCATCAAAAAAGGTGGGACCAAGCAGACAGAAGCACTGGGGCCAGCTGGAAGCATCACATCTTTAGTGCTGTCTGAGACTTGTTGGCTTTCCAGGACTAGGAGTGAGGAAGGGATGCTATTGGAGGGAGCCTGAGATGCTGAAATGTAGGGCAAGGATCCTGGAGCAGCAAAATAAATAAGGATCTGTCAGCAGCCGGCCTGGCCAGCTTAAAACTGGCTGGTCAGCAACCCTAGAACAATCACATTTTCTGATCACTTTTGTATGGTGACCTGGCTTGAGCCCATATATATTCATTACCTGCTGAGCATCTGTTAGTCCATAGGCCTGTGAATATAATGTGTGTGAGAGAGAAAACCAGCTTAAATTAACTCCATATATGCTGCTACAGCACAAGAATCACTGCAGACTTCAAGTATTTCAAAAGCACTCTGCATAATTTTTATAGATGTGCGTGCACACACACACACACACACACACACACACATTACGAATGCAAATTTGGGGGGCATTTCTGTATAGCCTCTTTCTCTCCTTCAGCTTGCATGCCTGAGGTCCCTTGTACTACACGCCTCTGGTTGCATTCTGCAATAGACAAAGATATGTTGTAGGAGAATCATTAACAAAGAAGGATTGATATGCCGGGAATCAAAGATTGGACAACCAACCATTTTATTAGCACAGAGCCTGTTTGTTCAGGCTTCTTTTGTTCTTTCTCAAGGGAATAGAGATTTCATGAGTCATCACTATAGTTCATAGTAAACTACTTTCTTCAATAATACAGGAGAATAAAAGACATGGTATATTTTCTCTACAGTTCCTTAACCTCCACGTTATAAGACTACTTGTAGTACCTACTTATGGATTTTATTTGTGAGAAGGGGAGGACTTTACCTAGCTTCAGGAGAAAAGAGTTACACTCTGTAAATTCTGTAATTTGTTATTAAAAAGACATATGGCGGGGAGGTTGATTAAGCAAAAGTAAAGAGAGCAGAGAATGAATATTTGAAGAATTGTAGTACTCTCTGGACGGTGGCAGAGTGGAAATGGGCATACTCATTGTGCGGATTCTTCTATGTGGCAGCTCATAGCCCAGTTAGAGAGACTCCAGGGTTTTGTGTACTCAACTTTACATGTGTAACAACAGGTAATTACCGTAGTTCAACTGTATTGAATATTAAACTTTTGCTATAACCTGGGGATCTTGGAGCTCAGCCACCCCACAAACCTCCTCCAGCTCGGGGTCCACCCCTGGCTCATCTGGCATTCAGCCCTGGGATCATAAGCGTAGCTGGGGTAAAGGAAAGGGACCCCATTAGGGCCCTCTATGTCCTCTGCCACCTTCTCCAGGGTACTCATGCTGCAATAGACCCTGTGACTCTGGACTTCCTCCACATCTCTACATCACATATCTTACATTATGGTGGTCTCATTGCAGATCAAGGCTCCAGGTAGCCACCTGACCAGAATGCCAGTTCTCAGCTTCATCTCCCATAGTGGGCATCATAGTTGAGGGGGGGGGAGGGGGGAAGGAATGGACTTTGCCATCTATTGGGGGGAGCTGAATGTACTGTGACCATGGAATCTATATATTGCAATGTCAATAGAAAAAATATTCCCATTGAAAGCGTGTGTGTGTGTCTGAATTACTGCTTTAATCACAGGAGCTGCATCATTTGTTCTTAACTTCTGTTTTACAATGTTTAATATGTATATGTCACTGATTGTCCAGTTCTTCTTCTTTGTGAACTGCCCGGATCTTCTATGGGTGGGCGGTATACAAGAATAAAGTTATTATTATTACAGCCTCAGGTCTGAGCCACCTTAGGTGCTAACCTAAATCTTGACAAATTTAGGATACTTAATGTCTGCAATGCAGTGCATCTATTACTCCAGATGGAATTCTGTGCAAATATTTTGAAAATTCTGAGCAAAGGTTTTAAAAATTCTGTGCACAATATTTCAAAATTCTGCACAATTCCATAAAGTTTATTTATATTGCTTTTGCATAGAATTCTCCTATTCTGAAGCCTGAAATTCTTTTCTGCCTTTTCCTCTCAGGTTCCAGCCTCCTCGGTTCCCTCTCTCACTCCAACTGCAGTTCTGTTTTCCTCTAAATCACACCTCTATCTCACTTGCACCCTAGATCCCCTCTTTGGCCCCCATAGGCTGACATCCTCATCCTACTTTAGTTTTAGAAAATCTGTAAAAACGAAATTGTTCAATCGATTTGTAACCTAAAAATTCTATAGTTTTTACTTCTTCTATTCTGTATGCATGTATCTGATGTCTCTATACTGTGACTACTGTATTTCTGTGATTGTCCAGCACCTCTTGTTGTAAACTGCCTCAAACTATTATGGTTTTGGCAGTATATAAGAATAAAATTATTATTATCTTTCTGTCCCTGCTTTTGCATAGAATTCTCCTATCCTGAAGCCTGAAATCCCTTTATGCCTTTTCCTCTTAGGTTCCAACCTCCTCGGGTTCCCTCTCTCACTCCAACAGCAGTTCAGTCTCCCTCTAAATCCTACCCCCATCTCACATGCACCCTGGATCCCCTCTTTGGCCCCCATAGGCTGACATCTTTCTGTCCCTCTATTCATTGGCTAATAATAACTTCTGCCCTTCCCACCCTGTTTATGGTCTTGGGCACTCTCTCTACCCCCGCCCCCAACCCCCCCCCCGGTGGGTCTAGCATCTATGTCCCCTCACCCCACTCACTTGCACCCTGAATTCCTTCCCTACTAGTGCTGCCCGATTCGCCAATTCAAATTGGGCAGCACCTAAATGAATCGATTCAAATTGATTTTGTTTTAAAAAAAAATTAGACTCACCGATTCAACAAATTCTGACTCCAAGCATATTTCTGGGCCTCTTAAGCAATGGTGGCTGTGACTGGCTTAGCAAACGCAGACTTTCCATCCCTCCTATTCCCCTGTGCAGCATCTCCCAACTGACACCCCTCCTAAAGTAGCAGCAGTGGTGGCAGTGACCAGCTTTGCAAAAGCTTCTCCTGATCTGCCCCCTGGGCCCTTCCCTCTGCTGCATCACTGGTCCCGGGGATTTATCACTCTTAAGCCCATCAATCTGCCTGCATACCTCTTCTAGACTCATTGTCAACCCTGTCAGTTTCCCGTCTTTGTTTCCAGCATATAGCCTTATGGGTTCCAGTATGCTGAGTATATCCTCTTCGATAAATACAGATGCAAAAAATGTGTTCAGTTTGTCAGTGATAGCTTTGTCCTCCTTTAGCACTCCCTTCATTCCAGTGGTCCCACCGCTTCCTTCGTGGGTCATTTCCCCTTAATATATCGAAAGAACGGCTTGAAGTTTTTCACCTCCTTGGCTATTTTTTCCTCGTAGTTTATTTTGGCCCCTTTTACCGCCTTATGGCATCTGCATTGATGTTGTTTGTGCTTATTCCAGTTTTCGTCTTTTTTTGACCTTTTCCATTCCTTAAACGAAGATTTCTTGTCTCTGATTGTTTCCTTTACCTCTACAGTGAGCCACACAGGTTCTTTGTTCTTTTTCCTCTTGGATCCCTTGTTGATACACAGTATATATAGATTTTGCGCCTCGGTGACTGCGTCCTTAAAAAGGGACCAAGCTTGCTCTAGCGTTTTTACAGTGCTTATCCTCTTCTTAATCTTCTTCCCCACCATGCATCTCATCTCTTCATAATTCCCTTTTTGGAAGTTCAGTGCCATGGCCGTCATTCTGAACCAATGTTTTGCCTCTGCGTCCAGGTCGAATCGGATCATATTGTGATCGCTGTTTCCCAGCGTTCCTTCTACTTCTACACCTTGTGCTGGTCCTCGCAGTCCATTTAGAATTAAGTCCAGAATTGAATTTCCTCTTGTATTTTCCTTGACAAGTTGTTCCAGAAAGCAATCGCCTACAGCATCCAGGAACTTGGCCTCCCTAGTGCAGCCGGAGGTGCCTAGATTCCAGTCTATCCATGGATAGTTGAAGTCTCCCATGATAACTGCGTTGCCTCCCTTGCAGTTGCGTTTAATCTCATCTGTCATTTCTCCATCAATTTCTTCGGACTGCCTGGGGGTCTGTAGTAGATGCCGATCTTTGTTTCCAGTCCTCTATTTAAATCTTGGGGGTGATTCTTGATTGTAATCTATCTATGAAGAATCAACTGAACTCTATTGTATGAAAAGGGTTTTATACATTAAGAACATAGGAACCGCAAACTTTAAAGTTCCTTCATCCATTTGTGGTTTTATTATTAATCTTATGTTAACCGCATAGAACTTAACGGTTATGTGGTCTAGAAATTGCTTTTATATTATATTTATGTTATGTTAACTTCATCCTATGCCCTCTCATTCCAGAGTTTCCTTTCAAATGAAAGAGACTCGACTCATGCACATTTACGCCACATAGGCATTTAAAAGTCTCTATCATATCTCCCCTCTCCCACCTTTTTATACAGATTGAGATCTTTATGTCTGTCCCCATACGCCTTATGACAAAGATCACACACTGTTTTAATAGCCTTCCTCTGGACCGACTCCATCATTTTTATCTTTTTGAAGGTGCGGCCTCCACAATTGTATACAACAGTCTAAATGAGGTCTCACCAGAGTCTTATACAAGGTCATCAATACATAAAAACATAGAAACATGTTGGCAGATAAAGGCCAAAGGCCCATCTAGTCTGCCCATCTGCAGTAACCATTATCTCTGTCTCTCTCTGAGAGATCCCACGTGCCTATCCCAGGCCCATTTGAATTCAGACAGTCTCTATCTACACAACTTCTTCTGGGAGACTGTTCCATGCATCTATCACCCTTTCTATAAAAAAGTATTTCCTTAGATTACTCCGGAGCCTATCACCTCTTAACTTGAAGATTCTGACCCTGATTTCCTATGCATCACGGAATCATGGATTAAAAAAGATGACCTATTTACACAAAATGAACTCTGTTCCCATGGCTACAAAGGTCTCTTTTCAGCTAGATCTAACCGTAAAGGAGGTGGCCTGGCAATCCTCTACAAATCCTTTTTCGATGTTCAGCTCCTCGAAAGGGGCTGCCACACCTCACTAGAATACATGCTTGCTTTCTTCAATGATGAACTTCACCCTCACCCACTGGGCATCCTGCTCCTATACCGCCCACCTACCCCTTGGAACAACTCCTCCGAACTCGTCCTTGAGACTATAACAAACGCCTTCCTCAAATTCCAAAGGTTATTGATCATCAGAGACATCAATCTCCACCTAGACTACATCACCAGCAAGGATACGATTGAACTTAATAGCTTCCTCACCTCCTTTGGCCTCCCCCCCCTGCACCATCCCCAATCCACGAAAAGGGGCACACACTAGACCTCATTAGCTTCCTCGACCTTACCGCTCACAAGACATCAGTTGACGACACTCGCTGGGAACATGTCCTCTGGTCTGACCACTTCCTAAAGGCTTTCTGTCTCCCCATCTTTATGTCGCACCTTGGGGCTCCACCCCGCACTTCCAACCCCATTACAAAAAAATCACAAGCAACCTGTTCTGTTCTAAATTTCTCAATCTATTCCCCTCTGCCCCTAAGCCTGTAGATTCAGGTGCCAATTAGCATAACTGGGTCGCTCTCTCCGAATCCACCTATCTTTCCCTCTTTCCCTAAATCCATCTCCTACCCCTGAAAGGCCCCTTGGTACCTCTCATATCACAGAGAGCTAAAACAGAAATGTCGAGCTCTGGAGCGCATATGGAAAAAATCAAAATGTCCCATAGACAGACAGTCCTGGAGAGTCAATATTAAGCTGTACAATACAGCGCTAAAAAAAGCAAGAAAGAACTTCTCCAGGTCCAACAATCAGAGCAGTACACTATTCAACATCTGGCGCTCATTAACCTCCAAAAAAGACCCCACCGTGCTCCCCTCCTCTCCCTCAGCCAATGTTCTAGCAAAATTCTTCAACGATAAGGTTTCTTCCTTGAGATGCTCCTTCCATCCTTCAGTCTCCTACAACTCCCTAGTGCCCACCGATCCCACTCCCACCCTAATAGTCTCCAACCCTATCCCAGCTGACAGATCCTGGACCACCTTTGAGCGCGTATCTGAATCCCTGGTCCTCAATCTCTGCCTCAAACTGAAATCCTGTAATTGCTCCTTGGACCCATTCCCCTCCTATCTATATGAGAACATTCCCGCTCAGGCTATCTCTTCTATCACCAATCTCATAAACTCCGCCCTTCAGTCGGGCTATTTCTCCTCAGAAATGGGTCATATCGCCTTGACCCCACTATTGAAAAAATCTGACCTTGACCCCTCCATATCATCCAGCTATCGCCCAATTGCAAATATTCCTCTCCTAACCAAGATGCTAGTGTCCATCATTTCTACCCAACTCTCATCATACTTAGAGAGATTCTCTATTCTTCTACCCTATCAATATGGCTTCCGTCCTAACTTCAGCACTGAATCTCTACTGTCTTCCCTGATTTCAAGGGTTCAACAACTTCACTCTCGAAACAAGTTCGCCGTCCTCCTACAATTTGACCTTTCCGCCGCTTTCGACGTTGTCCACCATGATATTCTTATTTACCAACTCTCTGAGATAGGCATCAACTCCACAGTCCTAGATTGGTTCTCTAAATTCCTCCGCTCTCGTTCTTACATTGTTAACATGAATGGTACCTCATCCTCCCCCTGGAAACCGAATTGTGGAGTCCCGCAAGGCTCTCCACTATCTCCTATTCTTTTCAATATCTATATGTCCTCCCTAAAACTCCTCTACCTATCCCCCGTTGAAACAATTTACACTTATGCAGACGACATCCTCGTCCTCCTCGAGACCGATTCGAATCTCACCGACCTGTCTAAGAACATATTCTCTTGTATAATGAACCTACAATCCTGGGCCCACATTGTGCAAATGAAATTGAATGAGACCAAAACAAGATTTTTTGGCTTGGCCCAAAACTAGACCACTTACCCACCTCCATCCCACTACCCTCTGGCTCCTCTCTGCAGCTTGAGTTCTCGAGCAAGATCTTGGGCATCATCATTGATTCCACAGTGTCCTTCAATGACCACCTCCAATCCTTGGTAAAAAAAAAATGCTTTTTCAGCTTTCACATGCTGAGGAAAGTTAGATCATGCTTCCATCAAAAACATTTTACCCTCCTTGTCCAATCCATCATCCTTTCCAGATTGGACTATTGCAACTCTATCTATCTAAGCCTAACTAAGAAAAACCTCCACAGACTCCAACGGATTCAGAATGCCGTGGCCAAGCTCATCTTCGCTAAAAGTAAATTTGACCATGTCTCCCCACTCCTGGCCAAGCTCCACTGGCTTCCGATAATCGCCAGGGTCCACTATAAATGTGCCTGTTCAGCTTTCAAAATCCTATACGGTATCCTCCCTCCCTTTATCCCTCTTTCTTGGAATTCCTCAAACCCTAATACCACCAGATCCTCCCACAAATTAAAACTAGCCTTCCCCTTGTTAAAAGGCATTTCCCACACAGGAAAGCTAGGGACCTCCCTCCACTTCAAAATCACCGAGCTCTGGAACAACCTTACCTCCCCTCTTCGGAACTTGAGCTCTCTCCAAGTTTTCCGCAAACATCTGAAAACCTGGCTTTTCTCAAAAAATGTAAGTCTCCCTCCTACTTAGGAATCAAGGAAACTCTTTTATCCTGGCATCCCAAGTCCTCTAAATTTTCTGCACACTTCTACCTTTAACCCTCTGTTGTAGTTCCTTCCTATTTCTTCTACTGTAAACCGCGCCGAGCTCTACAAACGTGGAGATGATGCAGTATACAAACCTAAGGATTAGATTAGATTAGATTAGTACTTCATCCTGTGCCCTCTCATTGTAGAGTTTCCTTTCAAATTAAAGAGACTCGACATGCGCATTTACATTACGTAAGTATTTAAATGTCTCTATCATATCTACCCTCTCCCGCCTTACCTCCAAAGTATACAGATTAAGATCTTTAAGTCTGTCCCCCATATGCCTTATGATGAAGACCGCATACCATTTTAGTAGCCTTCCTCTGGACTGACTCCATCCTTTTTATATCTTTTTGAAGGTGCGGCCTCCAGAATTGTACATAATATTCTAAATGAGATCTCACCAAAGTCTTATATAGGGACATCAATACCTCCTTTTTCCTACTAGCCATACTTCTCCCTATGCAACCTAGCATCCTTCTAGCTTTCGCGGTCAGCTTTTCAAACTGTTTGGCCACCTTAAGATCATCATATACAATTACACCCAAGTCCTGCTCTTCTGTTGTGCACATAAGCTCTTCAGGAGCCAGCACAAAGAGAGAAACGAGCAGGGAGCAGACAGAGAGAAAGAGAGCCAGCAGTAGGGAGAAAGGAGCAGAGAGAGAGAGAGAGAGAGAGGAGAATCAGAGAGAGATCCAGGGGGCAGTGGCGAGAGTAAGCTCCGTCTACCCCCACCGCGTCGGAGGAATCATCATACAAGCTCCCCTTTAAAAGGGGAGGAGCTAACGGCCGACTAAGGCAGGAGCCAGCACAAAGAGAGAAACGAGCAGGGAGCAGATAGAGAGAAAGAGAGCCAACAGTAGGGAGAAAGGAGCAGAGAGAGAAAGACAGAGAGGAGAAGCAGAGAGAGATCCAGGGGGCAGTGGCGAGAGTAAGCTCCGTCCACCCCCATCGCATCAGAGGAGTCATCATCTGAGCTCCCCCTTAAAAGGGGAGGAGCCAATGGCCGACTAAGGCAGGAGCCAGCACAAAGAGAGAAACGAGCAGGGAGCAGATAGAGAGAGAGAAAGAGAGCCAGCAGTAGGGAGAAAGGAGCAGAGAGAGAGAGAGACAGAGGAGAAGCAGAGAGAGGTCCAGGGGGCAGTGGTGAGAGTTAGCTCTGCCCATCCCCACTGAGTCGGAGGAGTCATCATCCGAGCTCCCCCTTAAAAGGGGAGGAGCCAATGGCACGCAGCCGTTCAGTGCGCAGCAAAGGCGCTCACCTTAGCAAGAGCGCCTTTGCGAAGGGCCTCAAGAAGGGCAGAGTCACCACACCCAAGGACACCAAGGAGGGGCAATCAAGGTAAGGAAGCCAACAAACAACCAAACAAGTGCACATATATACGTAACAACAGCAGGACACACTCAAACTGCTATCCTAAGTTTAGGAACACCAACCAACACAGGACACCACAACACTAGTCGACACTAGACAAACGCGGCACATTAGGAGTGGATATAGGGAAAAACATAACTAGGGAATAAGGAAGTAGCAAGCAGCAGGCACAGAAGAGAACACACACACAAGCAAAAAGGAACCAGTAAAAGAAAAGAGAGTACTCCAGAAAGGCGGACAGCAATGGAAGCAGAGGGAATCCAGAAGATGAGCTTTCCAGTGTTCTGCACAGACTGTCATATGTATGACTACCTCCCCTCGGGGAGGCAGTCATATGTATGCGGTCGGTGTGAGGAGCTGAAAAGCTTGAAGAGGGATGTCAGGCAGCTGAAGGACCGGATTCATGAACTGGAAGGACTCTACATCACAGAAAACCCACTCAGGACAGCGGAGGACTTCATGAGAGGGAGACACATTGAGGAAGAAGTCAGAGAACTCGAGGAAATAATTGAGGAGGGTGGAAGAACACGAACATCAGAGGAAAGATGAAGACACGCCAACATGGAAGGGAGAATAAGTGGAAGACAACTCCAAGGAAGATATCCACAAAAGAATCCCGCAGGAAGGGGAGGAATGATCTAGTCCAGGGGTGCCCAATGGTCTAGTCCAGGGGTGCCCAACCCGCAGAGCAGGTTCCCTTCTTCCCTTCTCTTTTTTCCCCTCCTGACTGGCCTGCTCCTGAATTCTGCTGCTGCCTCCGCTGCTCAACATTTAAAAAAAAAAACAACCGGCTTGGAAAATTTATGCTCCGGGGGCTAACGTGTGCTTGTACTGGCTTCCCTTCTCTTCCCTCTGAAACCGGAAGTTATGTCGGGGGGGGGGGAGAGAAGGGAAGCCGGCACGCACATGTTAGAGCCCCGTTCGCGGGCTAAAGCGGGAGACAGGTCAGTGAAGCTTGCGATTTGCTCTTCTTGCTGCCAGGTCCTGCCTACTTTCTGTTTCCTCAAAGGCAGGACCCGGCAGCATTTCTCCCAATAGGTCGATCTTGGGCCGATCAGCCTTCCTCTCCCCGACGTCAATTCTGCCGTCGGAGAGGAAGTTCTGGCCAGCGGAACTTCCTCTCTGATGGCAGAATTGACGTTGGGGAGAGGAATGCTGGTGGGTCCGAAGCAGGGAGAGCTTGGCCGGCAGCGGGCGGCTTGGGAGGCCTGTTATCCGATGGCAGCGGCAGTGGCTTGGGGAGGGCAGGGAAGGAGAAAGAGGGCAGGCAGGGAGACAGAAGGAAAGAAGAGAAACAGAAAAAAAGAAAGGGGGCATGAAGAGAGAAAGAAAGAGAGGGCAGGGAGAGAAGAAGAAAACTTGGGGGGGGGGAATGAGGTCAGGAGGAGAGGAAGCATACAGGCTAAAAGAAGGGAAGAAAGATTGGATGCACAGTCAGAAGAAAGTGCAACCAGAGACTCATGAAATCACCAGACAAGGTAGGAAAAATGATTTTATTTTAAATTTAGTGATCAAAATGTGTCTGAATTTATATCTGCTCTCTATATTTTACAATATGGTCCCCTTTTACTAAACCGCAATAGAGGTTTTTAGCGCAGGGAGCCTATGAGCGTCGAGAGCAGCGCTGGGCATTCAGCGCAGCTCCCTGCGCTAAAAACTGCTATCGTGGTTTAGTAAAAAGGGAGGGGGTGGGTATTTGTCTATTTTTGTATGGTTGTTACTGAGGTGACAGTGCATAGAGTCATCTGCTTTGACCTCTTTGAAAAAACCCCGGAATAGGAATGATAATTAACAATTCTATGCGTACAGTGTGCGTTGTGTTTTTTAAAAATTTTATTGTTGGTAGATCATTTTGACTTGGTCATTTTAAAAGTAGCTTGCAAGCCCAAAAAGTGTGGGCACCCCTGGTCTAGTCGATGCCCAGAAAAAGAAGCAGCAAAGCACTCCGAGGACATAGACCTGCGACCGGAGCAAAAACTGAAGAAGGGGAAGTCCGCGATCCTAGTGGGAGACTCAATCCTCAGGCAAGTGGACAACCACATAGCAGGTGGGAGAGAGGATCGACTGGTGACCTGCCTCCCAGGAGCGAGAATAAAGGACATCGTGGACAAAATTGGAAAGATCCTAGAAGGAGCAGAGACAGAAGAGACTGCAGTAATGATCCACATCAGGACAAATGATGTCAGCAGGAGGGGCTACAGCAGAAGTGCACTGATAGAACAGTTCAAGATTCTGGGAAGGAAGTTGAAAATGAGGACTCAGAGGATAGCGTTTTCAGAGATCCTACCTATACCGAGGGCAAATGTGAAGAGGCAGACAGAACTACAAGGAGAAGGTGTTAGGAAGAGGGGTTCTACTTTGTGAGAAACTGGACAACGTTTTGGGGAATGAGCAAGCTCTTCAGGAGAGATGGACTACACCTGAGCACGGCAGGAATTAGATTTCTGGCAAACAACGTCAAGAGAGGAATAGAACAGGCTTTAAACTAAGAAGAAGGGGAAAGCCGACAGTCGACCAAGTGTCAATGATTCAGGAAAAGGTATCCCGGTGAAGATACTACAAGGGAAAAATGCTGGGAAGAACCAATGGGCAAAACACAGGAATGGATTGAGCCAGAGGAGGAGGATAAGAGGATTGTAGCACAGGAGAAGAAAATAAAGATCGAAGCACAGGGAAAGGAAACGAAGACAAAAAATTACCAGGACTTAAATTGCATATACACTAATGCAAGGAGCCTAAGGAACAAAATGGGGGAACAAAACTGAGAACCTAGACATCATTGGGGTCTCCGAAACATGGTGGAATGAAGAAAACAAATGGGACATAGCACTGCCAGGATACAAACTCTAACGCGAGGACAGGTCAGGTCAGAAAGGAGGAGGAATAGCTCTATACATAAAAGAAAGCATACACTCGACCAGAGTGGACACAGCAGCGATGAACAACAAATTGGAATCATTATGGGTTAAAATACCGGGAAGGAAAGGGCCCGAGATAAAGATGGGCCACCTGGGCAAAATGAAACTATCGATGAAGAAATGGAAGCCGAGATGAAACGAGAATGCAAAAACGGTAACACGATCATTATGGGAGACTTCAACTATCCCGGAATAGACTCAAGTCTTGGAAACTCAAAATGTGTTAGGGAGACCAGATTCCTGGAGGCTATACAGGACTGCTTCATGGATCAGCTTGTCAGAGAACCGACGAGAGGAAATGCCACTCTAGATCTAATCCATAATGGGCTAAGAGGACCTGCAAAGGACGTGGAAGTAGTGGGACCGTTGGGAAACAGCGATCATAACATGATCAAGTTCAAAGTTGAAGTAGAAATACTAAAGGGAAAGGAGAGGAAGTGACGTCACCGTTCTGAATGGAAGCTTAATCGGTAAGCTCCGTTCGGGCCCTGAGCATTTTTGAGCTTTTCGCTGCGCAATTGGGCTGATTTTATCCCTCCTTGCCGTCTCACGGTGTGTGAAGGGTATGGGGACCGCATGGCGATGCGCCGGAAGCTCCCGGGTGACAAAACAGGCCAGCGCACGCTGGAACAGGCGTTGGGCCGCAGCGCACGCGGCACTCCTCTGTTGGAGACTAGCAACAGTGAGGCTGCACATTTGGGAGGCAACATCGCTGCGGTGGCTGACATGCTGAGTGATCCGGCATCGGCAAGCTCCCTGCCTGAACCACTGACGAAAGCTGATATGCAGCAGTGAATCTCGGAGGTAAAGTCCGAGATTTCAGTTGTGGTGGTGCAGGTCCGGGAGGCAGTGCAGGAGCTCCGCACGGACCTGGTGGAGGTAGGCACGCGCGTGGAGGTGGTGGAGATGAGACTGGACAGTTGTGAAGAGAACGTGACTGGAGTCCAACGGTCTCTGGAGAGTGTCTCGGCGGATTACCAACTGCTCTTGGATAAGATGGAGGATCTGGAGAACCGCACCCGGTGTAATAACTTGCGGGTGCGGGGCCTGCCTGATCTGCCGGAGTATAAAGATGTTCGTGCCACCACTACTACTTTGATCCGCTGGTTACTTCAAAATGACACTCTTGAGCCGGGCCTTGAGAGGGCACATAGGGCTTTGGAGCCCCGTGTTACTGATCAACCTAAGGACATTGTGCTCTGCCTCCAGAGCTTCATGCTTAAGGAACAGATCTTGCGCAGAGCCAGGGAGCTGGGTACAGTAACCTGGAAGGGCCACCGGTTGGAGTTCTAACAGAACCTAGCTGCCAGCACATTGCAGAAGTGGCGTGCGTTCCGAGAGGTGACCAAGGCTTTGCAGAGTGCTAATCTGCGCTACCGCTGGACCTATCCCTTCGGGGTGGTGATTTCCATCAATGGTGTCCATACCAAAGTCACTACTGTTCGTGAGGCCCGTCTCTTGCTGCAAAAAGCGGGGATTGAGATTCTGGATGCTCCTGACCAGCCTGTGGGAGATGCTTCATGACGTGGAGGGACTCCAGCCTCTTTCCGGTGGCAACGAGTGGAGCGGGGTGCCCGAGGCGGGCGAGGAGGCCGTGGGGGGGGGGGATCCCCCCACCTGGTGACAGCATCCTCTTCGAATGGTCTTCCCTGATGGCTCCTGGATGGTGTCTGTTTCTGTGCTACCTACTCGCCCCACTACTTTTTGCTTGCTTCTCTTCCCGATGGGGTGTCTTCATTTGGCCCCTTTGTGACTATGAGCTTTTGATCTGGAGTACTGGGGGTGGAACTCCTTGGACTGGATCTTGAGAGTGGGGTGGGGGGTGCTTGGGGATGTGTATGGGGTTTGTGTGTGTGTCTGGTGGTGGGTTAGTAACAGGGTTTGATGTTGGTGGGTGTTGGGTTGGGGGGATTGGGTTCTAGGGATGTTGTGTTTGTGGTAGTGATGGTTGGCGTTTGGTTGTGAGTGCTTGAGTCACGGACACGGGGGATTGTTCACTTCCTTGTATGTTTGTGAGAGGTCTTCGGGCTCTCACTTTGGGGGAAGGGGGGTGGAGGGGGAGGGAGGGGGTCACAGGGACATGTTAGTGTGGCAGGGGTCATCTCCTACGGTGTATTTTCTGGGTTATGGGGGGGTTTAAGTTGGTTTCTTATAACATCCGGGGTCTCAACTCCCCTAATAAGCGGAGGGCATTTTATCGGGAGCTACTTAGGTTGAGAGCCGCTATTTGCTTTGTGCAAGAAACACATTTGGTACAGACCCATGAGCACCTTGTCAAAGATTCTCGATTTCCCCAGGCATTTTGGGCCTCCAGGGTAGGTACCTCCAAGAGGGGTGGGGTGGGGATCCTTATAAGTAAAGGGATCTGTTGTGAGGTCCATAGGGTGGTCAGGGATCCTCAGGGTCGGTATCTCATGCTTGAGGCTCTGATAGAGGGGCGTCTGTACTCTCTGGTTAACATTTATGCCCCTAATGAGGGACAGGGGGAGTTCTATCGTGAGTTGGTGCCTAGGATCCTACAGTTTAAGGGGGGCGCTTTAATTTTGGGTGGGGATTTTAATCTTACTGTGTCCCCTCATCTAGGCAATTCGGGGAGGGCGGATCGGTATGGGAGGCGGGATCGCAAGCTGTTGCGGGAGGCGCTTTCTGCTTTGAATGTTGTTGATAGCTGGCGTTGGTTGCATCCACTAGACAGAGTCTATACTTATTTCTCTAGAACGCATTCCTCCTACTCTCAAATTGATTATGTATTTGTTGAGCGTGGGTTGCTCCGCCAGGTAGAGTTGCCGGGGATCGAACTGATCACGTGGTCGGACCATGCTCCTGTTTGGGTGCGGTTCATGGGTGAGGGAGGTGGTTCGGGCAGGAAATTCTGGCGCTTTAATGATAGTCTCTTGGATGATCCGGAGGTGGTTGTTCAGATAGAAGGGTGGTTGCAGGAGTATTTAGATTTGAACTTGGAGTGTGGTGCTTCGTCGGAAGCTGTATGGGAGGGGTTGAAGGCTACCCTACGGGGTAGATTAATTGCTCTGGCATCTGCTCGGCAGCGTCAACGTCGGGAAGCCATTGCTGCATTATTACATCTGATAGGCTGGTTAGAGGGGCTACATAAACGCCAGCCTTGGGATATGGAGTTGAGTAGGAAGCTGCATCAGGCTAGACGTGATCTACAGGCTTTGGACTTGAAACGCTTGCGCTTTAATTTGCAGTTATTGCAACAACGATATTTTGAGTTTTCCAATAAGGCTAGTAGATTGGTGGCCCATCGGTTGAAAGTACGTCAAACGCGCAATCAGATTCTTTCGGTCCGGGCGGCTTCTGGAGAGCTCTTGAGGAAGGATGATGATATACGAGTGCGCTTTGTGGAGTTTTACTCCCATCTCTACACTCTGGAAGCAGAAGGGGCCCCATTGGACCTGGATAGCTATTTAACATCGGCGGAGATGCCTAGGATCGCTGCTGAGGATGTTGACCGGTTGGATCGCCCTCTCACGCTGATTGAAGCTCGTGGGGCTCTGCGCTCTATGAAACTTGGAAAGTCCCGGGTCTGGATGGCTTTACCGTCCGGTATTATAAGTGTTTTCAGGATTGGTTGTTGCCTCCTCTGTTGCGATTCTTCAATTCTTTGGAGGGGGATAGAATGCTTCCGTATTTTATGCGATTGGCAGGGGTTACGGTCTTGGCAAAGGAAGGGAAGGACCCTTTACAGTGTGCTTCTTATCGCCCGATCTCTTAGAAACATAGAAACATCGAAAAAGACGGCAGATAAGGGCCGCGGCCCATCTAGTTTGCCCACCCTAATGACCCTCCCCTATTTATCTCTGTGCAGAGATCCCACTGACGATCCCATTTCTTCTTAAAATCAGGCACTCTGCTTGCCTCGATCACCTGAAGTGGAAGTCTATTCCAGCGATCAACCACTCTTTCGGTGAAAAAGTATTTCCTGGTGTCGCAGTGCAATTTCCCACCCCTGATTTTCCATGGATGTCCTCTTGTCACCGTCGGACCTTTGAAAAAGAAGATATCTTCTTCTACCTCGATACGGCCCGTGAGGTATTTGAACGTCTCGATCATGTCTCCCCTCTCTCTGCGTTCTTTGTTGGGGGTAGATACTAAAATATTTACGCGGATATTGGCGGATAGGTTGATGAGTTGGATTCCTCGGTTGATACATCCTGACCAATCGGGCTTTGTGGTGGGCCGGCAGGTGGGCGACAATACCCATCGGGTTTATAACCTGTTTGAAAGGGCCAGGAGCTGGGCGCGGGAGACGGTCTTTTTGTCCATTGACACTGAGAAGGCCTTTGATAGGGTCTCCTGGCCTTTTCTGTTTTGGGTTCTGGACTCTATTGGTGTGGGTCCGCGTCTGCGAGAATGGATTCGAATTCTCTATACCTGCCCTATCAGCTGTATTAAGGTGAATGGGGGCTATTCTGACATTTTCTCCCTCGCGTGGGGCACGCGCCAGGGGTGCCCTCTATCCTCGCTTCTCTTTGCCCTGACGGTGGAACCCTTTGCGCAGTGGGTTCGGGCAAATCGGGACATTAGGGGGGTTTCTGTGCCAGGGGGGAATGTAAGTTGACTCTCTTTGCGGATAATCTTCTTTTTACGGTTGAGGATCCTGAGCTTTGCCAGCTATTTTGCGGGAGTTGGAAGCTTTTGGGGCGGTGTCAGGGTTTCGCATAAATGTTGGGAAGTCCGAGCTCCTTAATATCAATTTGCCCCCTGACAGGGTGGCTTTTCTTCAGGAACTTTTTTCGTTCCGCTGGGTTCAGAACTCTTTGCGAGGGAATACTTGGAATGGGCAGACTTGGTGGGCTATAGCCCTTTTCTGCTGCTTTTTTCTGTGTTTCTAAGCTTCTATCTTGGGGTTTATTTTGGCCCGCCGGGAGTTGATATCTATGACATTAACTTTCCCCTGCTATTTTGTTGTATTCGGCAGGACTTGGACAGCTGGAGGGATCACTATTTCTCCTGGCTGGGCAGGGTGGAGATAGTTAAAATGATGATATTGCCTCGTCTTTTGTTCCTATTTCAAGTTTTGCCACTGTGGGTGAGTAGACGGCAGTTGGAGGAGGTGCAACGGCATATTTTTGCTTTTATTTGGGCAGGCCGTAGACCAAGGGTGAGTAGGAAGGTCCTCTATTTGAGTCGGAGTGTCGGGGGGCTGGCGGTCCCTAATGTGGTGAAGTATTATCAGGCCGCTCAGTTGCGTGCTCTTTTGGAGTGGCAGATGCAGGATCCGAAACCGTGGGTGGTGAATGAGCAGAGCCTCTCTGTCGGGGTGCTGTTGTTGCATCGGCCTTGGATGCCTGGGAGAGCGAAGACCGGGGGTGTTTTGACCTCAGTGGATACCTCCTTGCGGGTTTGGAATGTGGTACGGAAGGGCTTATTGTCAGGTAGGCATCATTCTTGGTACACTCTGTTGCGTTATAATCCGGATTTTGTACCTGGTCGGGGAGCTGGAGTGTTTGCTGGTTGGGAGACCCGAGGACTGGTGTGTGTGAGTCAATTGTGGGATCCAGTTTTCGGTCGGATACGGCCTTTTGCGGAATTACAGGGACGTTATGGTTTACTCGCTAGTGATTTTTTTCCCCTATTTACAGGTCATTCATTATCTCCAGACCTCGGGAGTGGTGGGGGACTTGCAGGGTGGCAAGACCCCCCTTTGAGTTGTTGTTGGGCCTGGTGCTTCGGAGGGGGACCCTGTCTGCTCTGTATCGGTGCCTTAATGTTTGGGATGATGCCCCCCTCCCATATATGAAAGCTTGGGAGGGGGATTGGGAGTCTGCTATCTCTTTGGACACGTGGGAGGACATTTGGAGAGAGGTGTCATCAGCGGGTATTGCAGCCTTTTTGGTTGAAAATGGTTATAAGGTTCTCTTTCGCTGGTACTATACCCCTCAGGTTTTGGCTCGATGGCGAGGGGCTTGTGGTTGGAGGGGCTGCGGGGAGGTGGGTACTTATCTTCATATGTGGTGGACGTGTAGGATTGTGAGCGGTTTTTGGGTGGAGGTTTTTGCTCGGGTCTCTCGAATTCTTGGTACACAGGTACCGGTGGAGTGGCGTCATGTTCTTCTGTATTGGCACCAATTAGATCTTGATTGGGGGGATTCCCTGTTTTGTAAGTTAGCTTTCACTGCAGCCCGGCTGGTCTTGGCCTCCTCTTGGAATCAAGTGCAGGCTCCCATGGGCCTTTGGTGGAGCAGCGATTGCTCAACTGGCAGCTTATGTATCAGCTGACGGCTATGCAGCATGGTAAACTGCATGGCTATGCTCGTGTTTGGTGCCGCTTCCGGGAGTCTATTTTATGAGGGATGCTTGTGGAGTTGGAATTGGGAGTTGAGCTTGGGACCTGGGGGGTTTTGAGTCTGGGTGTTCTTATTCCCCTTCCTTATATTTAGTTGGTGCCTGGAGACCCTTTTATCCTTCTTTGTGGTTTGGGTTCAATGCTTCGTCCCTGTGGGAGGGTGGGGGGAGGGGGGGATTTTGCTGTGTTGTGGGTGGTTCTTTAGCTTTTGCTTGTATAGTTTGGGATATTGCTATTGTATATTATGCTAGTAGTGCCTCTGGCACTTCCTCTATGAGGTTCTGTGATTTTGCTATTGCTGTTGTCTAAATAAAACTTTTATTGGGAAAAAAAAAGAAATACCAAAGGGAAAGAGAACCACAGCGACAACTTTTAACTTCAAGAAAGGAAACTATGAAGCAATGAGGGTAATGGTAAGGAAGAAACTCAGGAACAACACAAAGAAATGGCAGACTGAAGAGCAAGCCTGGTCTTTATTCACGGACACGGTAAGCGAGGTGCAAAATCGGTATATCCCCAGATTCAGAAAAGGGTGCAAAAAGAGCCGAACATAAGACCCGATGTGGATAACTAAAGAAATGAAGAAAGCTATAGGGGATAAGAAGAATTCATTCAAGAAATGGAAATAGGGCAAAACAGAGGAGAACTGGAAAGAACACAGAAAGTATCAAAAAGAATGTCACCTTTTGGTTAGAAAAGCAAAAAGAGAATATGAAGAGAGGCTAGCCAGGGAAGAACGAAATTTCAAACCGTTCTTCAGATATGTTAAAGGGAAGCAGCTGGCTAGGGAGGAGGTGGGACCACTGGATGACGGAGATAGGAAAGGAGTGGTGAAGGAGGAGAAAGAACTGGCGGAAAGACTACACATGTTCTTTTCGTCAGCATTTACAAAAGAAGACACATCCAACATACTGGAACTTGAACAAATCTTCAAAGGAGACCAAGCAGAGAAATTAACATCCATGGAAGTAAGCCTTGAGGACATACACAGACAGATAGAAAAATTAAAAACTCGCAAATCGCCAGGCCCGGACGGAATCCACCCTAGAGTATTGAAAGAATTAAAGGAGGAAATAGCGGAACTACTACAGCAGGTTTGTAATCTATCCCTGAAAACAGGCATGGCCCCGGAGGATTGGAAGATAGCCAATGTTACGCCCATCTTTAAAAAGGGATCGAGAGGTGACCCGGGGAACTACAGACCGGTAAGTCTGACCTTGGTTCCGGGGAAAATGGCAGAAGCGCTGATAAAAGATAGCATCGAGGCACATCTAGAGAGGCATAAACTTATGAAAACAAGCCAACATGGCTTCTCAAGGGAAGATCGTGCCTGATGAACTTATTGCACTTCTGCGAAGGAATTAACAAACAGATAGACAAAGGGGACCCCATAGACATCGTATACTTAGATTTCCAAAAAGCCTTTGACAAGGTACCCCATGAACTCCTACTACGGAAACTGAAAAACCTTGGGGTGGAAGGAGAAGTACACATATGGATCAAAAATTGGTTGGCGGGTAGAAAGCAAAGGGTAGAAGTGACTGCAAAGATTTACAACGGGACCTGAACAAACTAGGAGAGTGGGCGACGAGATGGCAGATGAAGTTCAATGTAGGTAAATGTATTACATGTGGAAAGCAGAAACCCGAGGTATAGCTATACAATGGGAGGGATGTATTGAATGAGAGTACCCAAGAAAGGGACTTGGGGGTAATGGTGGACATGACAAATGAAGCTGACAGCACAGTGCGCAGCGGCCGCTAAAAGAGCGAATAGAATGCTAGGTATAATCAAGAAGGGTATTACTACCAGAACGAAAGAAGTTATCCTGCCGTTGTATCGGGCGATGGTGCGTCCGCATCTGGAGTACTGCATCCAATATTGGTCGCTGTATCTTAAGAAGGATATGGCGATACTCGAGAAGGTTCAGAGGAGAGCGACGCGACTGATAAAAGGTATGGAAAACCTAACATATGCCGAAAGATTGGAGAAACTGGGCCTCTTTTCCTTGGAGAAGCGGAGGCTTAGAGAGGACATGATAGAGACTTACAAGTTCATGAAGGGCATGGAGAAAGTGGAGAGGGACAGATTTTTCAAAATTTTGAAAAATACAAGAACGAGGGGGCATTCGGAAAAGTTAAGAAGGGACAGATTCAGAACCAATACTAGGAAGTTCTTCTTCACCCAGAGGGTGGTGGACACCTGGAATGCGCTTCCAGAGGGTGTGATACGACAGAGTACGCTACAGGGTTTCAAGAAGGGTTTGGATGAATTCCTGAAGGATAAGGGGATTGAAGGGTATAGATAAAGGATTGGATGATTTCCTGAAGGAAAAGGGGATTCTGGGGTAGTGATAGAGAATTACTATGCAAGTCCTTGACCTGATGAGCCGCCATGCAAACTGACTGCTGGGCGGGATGGACCTTTGGTCTGACCCAGCAGAGGCACTGCTTATGTCCTTGTGCCCCTCTATGTCAATAGTGTCCAGCTCTATCTCTATCAAAATAAAAATGTCGTCTGCATAAGTGAATAGAGTTTCATATGTGGACAACTTGAAGAGATTAAGGGTAGTCATGTAAAGATTAAATAAAATTGGTGAGAGTGGGGAGCCCTGAGGGACTCCACAAGAAGATTGCCAGAAAGCAGATATATCACCTTCGAAATGAACTGAGTAAGAGCGGTATTTAAGAAATTTAGAGAACAAGTCCAGGACAGTTTTGTGGAAACCTATATCTATGAGTAGTTGGAGAAGAATGTCATGATGAACCACATTGAATGCCGCAGATAAATCGAACTGGAATATTTGTTTTGAGATTGAATTTGTTGGATTTTAGAGAGGAGAGAGATCAGCAGAGTTTCAGTACTGAAATTAGAATGGAAGTCATGTTGAAATGGCTGGAGAAGAGAGAATTATCTAAATAATCGGTAAGATGGCTGGCTACAATTGATTCTAACATTTTTGTCAATAAAGGTATGTTGGAAATTGGACAATAATGAGAAGAAACAGTAGGGTCTAAATCAGCTTTTTTAAGCAGAGGGGAAAGCATTATTTGATCCATAGAATGTGGATGCCCATAGAAAGTGGATGCCCACCTAGTCAATACCTGATCATCGCATGATGTGGTTTGATATGAGAGCAAAAGCAGATTTACTCCTTCACTGATGGCATCCAACTATATCTTTGTCTGGAAGAAAACCGTGACTCCCAGATCATAAAACTCTAACTGCCTCTTGGAAATTAAAAGCTGGATGTCCATTAACAAACTGAAACTAAACACCTCAAAAACAGAACTCCTTTGGATCCGCAAAGAGCACTGCACCTACACCTGTCCCCCTCTTCTCTGGGAACCAACTACCATAACTGCAAAAGATCAAGCATGCAGCTTGGGTATATTCCTTGACTCTAACCTATCACTTTCCAACCATATCTCTCAAGTGGTCTCTTCCTCATTATACTATCTCCAGCAATTCTGAAAAATAAGGCCAAAATGCTGACCTACATTGTAGGCAGACATGGCCGCTGAGCTTATCGCAGCAAGGGATCTCCCTGCCACAATAAGTTTAGCGGCCGCCCATCCCCCCCATACATCGCCAGCAAGAGGGATGCCCAATCCCTCCTGCTGAAATCCCCCCAAACAATCGCGGCAGAAGGGATGCACAGTCCCTTCTGCCCACACCCGCTGTGAACCTCCCCGTATGATCGTGGTAGGAGGGATGTCCAGTTCCTCCTGCCTGGCAACCATGAATCCACCCCAATGTTCTCCGGCAGGACAGATGCCCAATGTTCTCCGGCAGGAGAGATGCCCAATCTCTCCTGCCAGAACCCCCCACCCCCTGCCAATGTTCCCCGGCAGGAGGGATGCCCAATCCCTCCTGCTGATACCCCACAACCCCCCCACCAATGTTCCCTGGGAGAAGAGATGCCCAATTCCTCCTGCCAATACCCCCTGACCCTCCCCTGAAAGCTTGCCACCCCCCCCAGATTCCCCCCTCCCCTGAAAGCTCGCCACCCCCACCCTCCAAAAAAGCTTGCAATAAGCTCAGTGGCAACCCAATTCTCTAACCGGCACCTGTAACATGGACATCAGTTACAGAATCAGGTTCTTAGGCGGGTTTAGCTGCGATTCTCTATAGGACGTCCACTTAGGTGGCTTTTGAGACTGGGCATCCTATACAGAATCTGAGTTTAAGTGTCTAGCCCTTGATGGAACCTGTTCCAACTTTGTTGGTTGGCTGAGAACTTTTCAGCTGCCCCTCATACAGTCAATTTAGTAGGGCACGTCACCTTTTCTTCTACATAAATTCTGTATCAGCTTTTGAAAACTAGCACACAGCACAAGAAAAGAGCAGGAGGAATGCTGGAAAGAAAATCTGCAAATCCTTTGGCGTGTTTCCAGATGAAATTTAATGTGGACAAATTCAAAGTGATGCACATTGGGAAGAATAACCTGAATCACAGTTATTGGATGCTAGAGTCAACCTTGGGGGTTAGTGCCCAAGTCAAGGATCTGGGTATCATTGTAGACAATACGATGAAACCTTCCGCCCAATGTGAGGCGGCACCCAAAAAAGCAAACAGGATGCTGGGAATTATTAAAAAAGGGATGGCTAACAAGACTAAGAATGTCAAAATGCCCCTGTATCGTTCCATGGTGCGACCTCATTTGGAGTATTGCGTTCAATTCTGGTCTCCTTATCTCAAGAAAGATATAGCGGCACTAGACAAGGTTCAAAGAAGAGCAACCAAGATGGTAAAGGGGATGGAATGCCTCTCGTATGAGGAAAGACTAAAACGGTTAGGGCTCTATAAAATGTTACACACCTTTTCCTAGAATCGTGCACTATCTTTGGATGCCTATGTTTCAATTATTGCTCGTTAAGGTCATCATATTCTCATTTTCTCAGTCACTGCTCCTTTAATTTGGAACTCTCTCCCTCTATACCTTAGAGCTGAACAAACCTTGCAGAAATTTAAAAAGCAACCTAAAATGCTAGCTTTTTAAAGATGCCTATAATTGATTTTTTACATACGTACTTACTTCCACACTACTTAACCTATTGTATTTTCCTTGTATGGATTCTTTCTAAGAAATTGTATGTTTAAATGATTTTTATTATTCCAGCAGTAAGAAGCAAATACAAACAGTAGTACCATTCAGGAAATAACATTTTCAACAATATAATCAGTTCCCCTCCCATCCCCCCCTTCTAAGAAATTGTAAAACCAGTTCTTTTTTCATGTGGAGATTGCACAAATTTACAGTAACTCTTAACAGTCTGACAACACACGTGGACGTTGTCAGTATACTAAAGTAATTCTGAATGTGATAAAGGAAGACGGGAGGGAGGATGAAGAGGGTGGGGTGGAAGGGGAGGGGTGGTAAAGAAGCAGAGGCGGGGAGAGAGAGACAGAGACAGAGACCCAGCCAGAAAGAGGAAGGAGGACAAACTGAAGTGCACGAGAAGAGACTGAAAGACAGATGAAAGCAGAGACTGCAGAAGATTCTCGTATCCATGAATAGAAGGAAGCAGTGATGGAGTTTCAGAGGTTTTTTTGAGAAGAAAAAAGTTGTCTTTAAAATTTCACAGGAATTAAATTGCAAATTGTTCAAAGAGGTACAAAATTTGTATCCAAGGTGAAAAAGGGAGAGAGCGACAAACACAGCCAGGAAGCAAGGTAAGATACTGCCGGCTACTGGAGTCAATTGTAAACTGTGAGGCATTAGGATTGCTGTAGATTTTCTCTCCACATGCTTCAAAGCCCGACCTTTCTGTGATTATCTGAGCTACTGGATACTAGTGACATGCAGACCTCTCTGAGAGATACTCGTGAGTCTTTTGAGCTACTCGAACGCCATTCAAGCCCTCTCGTTCAGCTATGTTGGTGATGCTGATCTAAGTATTATCATTTCAGCATTTATAGAGGACTTCTAAACTGTAGTTTCAAGTTCAAGTTTTATCACCATTTGATGAATCGCTTATACAAACTTTCTAAGGGATGAACAACTTAAAAAGCCACTAGTTAGAGGTCCCACAGATAATTGGGTATAAAAGACAACGTACAAAATAAATAAACCGACTAACAATTTTTGCAGTCAGATTAAAGACAGACATGATCAAAGAGGGAAAGGGGGGAAAAGTTACAATTCATTTTATATTGAAAATTACATAAAAAAGAAAAAACGAGAGGGAGGGAAAAGGGTTAATATCTGTAACAAAGTATGAAGGGTCCAAAATAAAACTTATTAAGTATTACAAGCATCTTGAAACAAAAAAGTTTTCAAAATTTTTTTAAAAGAGGTAAGATCTTTTTCATTTCTGATATAATGTGGCAATGAATTCCACAGTTTAGGAGCCATAACAGAAAACATGTCACTTCTTCAAAGAGGGGACCGTTAATAAGTTTAAAGAAGATGACCGAAGAGAGCGAGGAGCATTGTAAGGAATAATCATTCTTGTCATAAATTGCGGTTCATTGAAGGTTAGAACTTTGAATACTAAAAAGAGTATCTTAAAATTAATACGGTGGAAAATGGGAAGCCAGTGTGATTTAATCATTAGTGGTGTAACATGATCATATTTTTTTGCTTTATGAATAAGTTTTATTGCCGTATTTTGGATTATCTGAAGCCGTCTTTTTTCTTTTTGTGTTATGTTGATTAGAAGGGAGTTACAGTAATCGATTTTAGCTATGATCATGGAATGGATTAATATATTAACAGATTTAGGGTCTAAAAATGTAGAGATTGAACGAATCAGATGTAGTTTATGGAAACAAGATTTAACTATTTGACTGATGTGATTATGAAATGATAAGTCAACATCAACCACTACTCCTAGAATTTTTAGCGTAGGTACTGACTCTAAGGGAATATTATCTAGGATGAACAAAGATCTTGGCATTAAGTCTTTTTTCCAGGTGAAGAACATAGTTTTAGATTTTTGAATGTTTAATGCTAATTTATTAGAACTTAGCCAATTTTTTATCAAGTCTAATTTTTTATTGATAGCCGTTATTTCTTCATCATTTTCTGGGTCAAAAAGGGTGCAGAAGTTGAATATCATCTGCATAGGAGAATGATGTAAAACCTAGTGATTGTGAAATGGTGAGTAGTGGAGAGAGAAAAATGTTAAATAAGAGAGGTGACAGAATAGAACCTTGGGGTATCCCATAGGTAAGAGAGTAAGGTTTAGAATAGTCATCATTAAATCTGACTCTGGAGGAACGGTCGGAAAGAAAAGAAATTAACCAGTTCAGAACTTGACCACCTATACCTAAAGATTCCAGCCGATTCAGTAAAAGATCATGGTCAATGGTATCGAAAGCTGCAGATAAATCCAGCGAAAAAAGGGCAACGGATTTGTGATGGTCTAAGTAGTAATGGATGTTAGTTACCAGACCAATCATCGAATATTCTGTGTTGTGGTGTTTTCACAAGGAAATACAATCACATTCCCTGAGCCTGAGTGGGTTGTCCAGGATTTTTATTTCTTTATTTAGCCCGTCCTCCCAAAGGAGCCCAGAACGGGTTTCAAGAGCACATTCATATTTTGAGTAGGACATACTTTAGTGAGAGATACAGAGTTTACAGCATTTACAGTATAGACAAAGGGTCTTAGATTTCAGCATTTACAGTGTGGACATACCAGACAGACTTAGTGGAGGTAAATGAGGTAAAGGAGCTTTGCATCTTTGAATGGTTGAGAATGTGGTACAAATTAGGGTTATATTAGCAGTGGCAAGCGAGTTTTAGTGGGATTCTGTCTGGTATCAGTGTTTGGTGATTTTCAGACACTCCTGAAATATTTAGCATTTAATTAAATGTATTTTTTGGCATGTGGCTATTTTTCTGGGGATTTAGAAGCATCAGGGTGGATTCATCTGGATGCTTTAAGGCAGGTGATCATTTCACAGCAGTAGAAATGATAGATTCCTGTGGCATTACATGCTTCATGAAGTCTTTGGGCCCAATATTGAACCTGCATTGACTATCTGGAGCAAAGTTTGGCAGCTTGCACTTTCATTGGCAGACTAGCCATTTCAGTGGGTCTAACTGGCCATGTGTCTTAGCCAGCCATTTGATGGAAATCAGCAGGCTCTGGCTATATTGCATGACTTGGGCTGGTGAGCTGGATATTCAGCAGGACACAGCCATTTTATCTTTCCACGCTTTATTCATTTATTGAGTTTTGTATCCTGCTCTCCTAGGGGAGCTCAGAAAAAGTTTACATGAATTTATTCAAGTACTCAGGCAGTTTTCCTTGTCTGTCCTGGTGGGCTCACAATCTATCTAATGTACCTGGGACGATAGGGGGATTAAGTGACGTGCCCAGCATCACAAGAGCAGCATTGGTTTGAACCTACAAACACAGGGTGCTGAGGCTGTAGTTTTAACCACTGCACCACCTTCTATCAAAAGAAATGGATTAAAAAACACCCCCCAAAAAACATTTCCCCATTGAGATCTATTTGCATGCATATTCATTGTGGAAATCCTGAAGACCTCTGAATAGTGCTTAAGGTACATACATACTATTTTGACTGCATTTGTGCATGCATGAGGTATGTAAACGTCGACCCGAATTTATAGTTGTATACATGCATATTCCCTAAAGCAGGGGTTCTCGAATCTAGTCCCCAAGGTTCACAACCCAGCCTGGCCTCCAGGATTTACACAAAAAATATGTTTGAGATCCATTTGCATGCAATAGAAGTAGTGAATGTGCGTCTCTTCTTTTCCCCTCTCTGCCCCTGTGTTTTAAAATTTGAAAACAGCAGCATTAATAATAGAGCAGTCAGGGCTGCTGCTTCTGCTTGTGTCCAGGGTATATTATTACCAATAATGAGCTAAAGTTCCTGCCGAGGCAGATCACCTCTCTCCCCCCACCCTAGCGCCTTTACCAGAGGAGACACCGGAAAAGAAGGAAGCAAATAAGCATGGGAGCCGCCTTGATTCCATATAGAAAATGACAGGATATAAGCAGTTGAATCGTATTGCATGAGTTCCTACATTACTTCAAAGTTGATATTCAAAGATTTCTCCCTTTTCAGTCAGTGCTGGAACAAGAGCTTTGATTCTTTTTTTTTTTTTATCCCTGGTGTTCTGTATATGCATGATAGTTCCTACCATTCACCCGTCTGTCTGTGTGTCCTGGTATGGTTTATCCCAGTGGTCTCAAACTCAAACCCTTTCAAGGGCCACATTTTGGATCTGTAGGTATTTGGAAGGCTTCAGAAAAAATAGTCTTTTGCCTATCCAAGGATCATTGGCTGTAAATATAGGTCCTTTTTGGATAGAACTTTCATGTTTCAAGCAAGTAAACAGCAGTCTTGGTTAGACAATTACATCAATGGAGCCAGGTTGACTTATGGCGCATTTCAGAAAGAAATTAAGACTGCATTGTTTGACAGATTTATCTCCTAAACAGAAATCATTTTAAAATTAATAATTCTATACTGACTATTCTTGAGAAACATGTTGTATTTTTACTATTTGTAATCTGTAATTCGTTGATTGTCCAGTTCTCTTCAGTGTAGAAGTCATAAGATCGTGGCGGTATAGAAGAATAAAGTTATGTTATATTAAAGAAATGACAATTTTGCATGAGGTAAAACTTTTTATAGTTTATATTTTCCTTTTGGCTAAGTCTTAATAATAATATTGTAATTTATAGCTAAAGAGATATATGATCAGGAAACTGTTTTATTTTACTTTTGTGATTATGATAAACATATCGAGGGCCTCAAAATAGTACCTGGCGGGCCGCATGTGGCCCCTGGGCCGTGAGTTTGAGACCACTAGTTTATCCTGTCTCTTATGTTAACAATTTTTTTATTTTTTTAATGTATTCTTGTACACCGCCTTGAACCAAAAGGCATTTGTGTGGTATATAAAAATAAACTTATGCTATGTTCATATATCCCCTTCTTTTAACTCCTGTTCTAAGCAAGAGGAAGGCATAGTAGATAGGCCATATGGTCTTTACCTGTCTTCATTGTACTCTTTATATAATGATATCGTTCTAATCCCATGTTATGTTTTTTGGTTGTAACTTTTCTCAGCAAATACAATGTCTTCTTTACAACTGGCTATTTATTTATTTTATTATTTATATTCCACTTATCCTACAATTCTATGTGGATTACAGATTATTCAGGTATTCAAGCATTTTTCCCTATCTGTCCCAGAAGGCTCACCTTCTATCTAATGTACCTAGGGCACTGGGGGATTAAGTGACTTGTTTTTGACTTTTATAAATGATAAGTTATAAAATGTGATTTGAAGAAAAATCTTTATTCAGCAGGACATGAGGGGTATCAAGAGCCGGTGAGGATTTATTCCCTTTCCAGTGCGGTTGTTGAAACTTTGCAACGCACGGGGATCTGAGGCTCTCTCCTTAGGAGATAATTAATATGATTTGATGTATCTAATGCAGAAGGACGTTTTTCAATAAGCCTGTGCAAACTTTAAATGTTCTAAAAACAATTTGAGAAAGGTATTGGAGCTGGGATTAAGTGACTTGCCCAGGGTCACAAGGAGCACTGCAGGATTTGAACCCACAACCCCAGGGTGCTGGGGCTATAGCTCTAACAACTGCACCACATACTCACCAGTATAATGCAAGTTACTGATATTTCAACCACCTACTTTAAAACCAATGCTCTCTTCCAAATTTGCTTTTCTGAAAATAGCTTCACAGTAAAGATTAAACAAATAGGGTGACAAGATGCATCCTTGCCTTACACCACATTTTATTGAGACCCAGTCAGTGTTGCCATATTCAGTTCTCACTGATTTTCTTAATAAGGGATTACAACCGAATATAAACGAAATAAAGATTATGAATATGGAAAATAATGAGATTTTGAGCTTGAAGGTGATAGAATACAAGTTGTAAAGAGTTTTCATCTTTTGAGCTCTTTGGTAAACAAGGAAGCAATTAGTAAGAACATAAGAATAGCCTTACTGGGTCAGACCAAAGCCTGTTCTCACGGTGACCAATCCAGGTCACTAGTATTTGGCCAAAACCCAAGGAGTAGCAATATTCCATGCTACCAAGGGAAGGAGACAGATGCCAGACCAGGGGCAAAGGAAGTGCTTTTAGGTTCAAATATCTAAACTGTAAATGTATAATCAAATAAATATTGCTCTATACTCAGTGGAAAAGAGGCGTCTTGACAGCCAAGACAAATATATATATTTGAATAAAGGATATTTGCTTTGGCTGTCAGGACTCATGACGCCTCCCTTGCCTCTATTGGAATTTGCAAACACATAAGCCCTGAAGGGAAGGGGGTGTCACTGAAAGCAAAGTTTGCCCTTGGTGTAACAGGCTGCCTGAATCAATACGAAATGCTCCATCCCTAGCAATATTCAAATCTAAGCTAAAAGCCCACTTTTTAAAATCTGTTTTCAACTCTTAACTCCCACTCACTGCTGTCAGATACCTAGACCCACTGTATCAGTTCCTCTACTATAATCTCCTCAACCCTGAAATGTCTTATTGTATGCTAACATGTACAGCCAGCACAGCGTACACCTTTTAGTGGTATAGAAATGATAAATAGGAGGAGGAGTAGATTTCTCCCTCTAAATTTCTTAAGCAATCACTACCAGATCCTATCAAAGAAAACCAGTACACCTCACATTGTTGGCATAACATTGGCTGCAGCTTTATTTATATTAACCCATAAATTCCATAACCAATTTCAATAGCTGATAACAAATTTCATCATACATCAAATACAAACTTGCAAATTATTATATACTAGAGCCATTCGATAACAAAACTAGCTCCAGTATACAATAAATTACTTCATAACATTTTTTGTGACTACGGTGCCTTCAAGTCACCTTAACTTGCGGTGGTATCACCCACAAGTTCATATTTCAATTACTCCCATATCAACTCTTCACTTCACCCCTTCCAATATAAATGTTCATGTCTAGGCCACAAGCAGTGATAGACTCCCTCTTGTCATTGCTCCCCCATTAAGAAACTGCGACCAACTAACCAACCAAACAACCCTCTAATAAGCTCCCAGCACATCCCATGAATGGCCAGCCAGCGAATCCTGTTGCCATATTCCACCAGTCCAAGATTAAAACCCCAGCGAGATTCACGAGCCTGTTTATGAGCCCAGAAAATGTGTGAATTCCCACACACCCACATGCAGAGATCTGGAGGTAAATGATCTGAAAAAGAAACAGAAAGACAGAATTAAGTATAAGTTATACAGACTTTCTGATATAACCTTTATACCTATTGGAACACCATCTACCCAACCGCTGAATCATGGCTGGGGAGGCCCCCACAGCCGCCGCCGAGGAAGAAGCTCCAATGCGAAAAGAATGTGTTCCATATTGCTGAAGATCATGACCCAATGCAGTCAATCCCTGTTGCAATATGGAAGCAAATTGATATCATGTCAACGGGGACTCATTGGCATGAACCAACCTATAAATTCCCCCACCGGGCTTACTAGCACTAAATTGCCAAGCACAGCGAACCGGACATACTTTTAAGGAGCTATTATAATGTAAATTGTGTTCAATTTTGGAGACCGTATCTGGCAAAGGACATAAGAAGACTTGAGGCGGTTCAGAGGAGGGCGACGAAAATGATAGGAGGCTTGCGCCAGAAGACGTATGAGGAGAGACTGGAAGTCCTGAATATGTATACCCTAGAGGAAAGGAGAGACAGGAGAGATATGATTCAGACGTTCAAATACTTGAAGGGTATTAACGTAGAACAAAATCTTTTTCAGAGAAAGGAAAATGGTAAAACCAGAGGACATAATTTGAGGTTGAGGGGGGTAGATTCAAAGGCAATGTTAGGAAATTTTACTTTACGGAGAGGGTGGTGGATGCCTGGAATGCGCTCCCGAGAGAGGTGGTGGAGAGTAAAACTGTGACTGAGTTCAAAGAAGCGTGGGATGAACACAAAGGATCTAGAATCAGAAAATAAGATTAAATATTGAACTAAGGCCAGTACTGGGCATATTTGCACGGTCTGTGTCTGTATATGGCCGTTTGGTGGAGGATAGGCTGGGGAGGGCTTCAATGGCTGGGAGGGTGTAGATGGGCTGGAGTAAGTCTTAACAGAGATTTCGGCAGTTGGAACCCAAGCACAGTACAGGGTAAAGCTTTGGATTCTTGCCCAGAAATAGCTAAGAAGAAAAAATTAAAAAATTTTAATTGAATCAGGTTGGGCAGACTGGATGGACCATTCAGGTCTTTATCTGCCGTCATCTACTGTGTTACTATGTTAAACACACCCTCCAGGGATTCAAGACAAAGACAAGTTCCTGCAGAACCAGAACATACGCAGGTAAGTCTAGTCTCAGTTAGAGCACTGGTCTTTGACCTAAGGGCTACCGCGTGAGCGGACTGCTGGGCACGATGGACCACTGGTCTGACCCAGCAGCGGCAATTCTTATGTTCTTATTGTCCTTTTCCTTCCTGATCAGTTTTGGAGTGACGAAAATAGAGCCTTAAAGAACTGGTCTCCAAAATCACATTCTGTTGTCTCATGCCAATCTCTCCTTGTGCATAGCGTGCCGGTGTTACCAATTCTCCCACTCAACAAGCTGCAAAAAATGCAATTGCAAATACCAGCCTAAACAGAAGCACTTCAAATTCCAAATAGCAAATCCCCTGAAGACTCTCACATAGCTGGACCAAATGATTATACAGAATTGGGAGACGAACTCGTCGAGGCCGATAAACAATGCCCGAATGAGCATAGCCCTTTAACTAATACTAATGCTCAGGTTAAAAAATGCTTTTGCACCCTTTGGAAACTTCGCACCATCAAACACTATTTTGACTTCCTCTCTTTTCGACTGCGGGTTCAATCTCTAATCTTAAGCATCTTAAATTACTGCAATATCATATACTTGGAACAGAACGCGATATTGTAACATTCAAAAACTTTTAAAAAACTTATTTATTTAAGGATGCTTTTAACCTCTAGAATCTTTTTATCTGTTTAATTAATGCTTACGAAGTGTGCCTTGGTAAACTTTTACCCTACCTTTTGTTTTTTCCTTTTTACTTATCATACCCTATATTGTAACTTTACCCGCTCTCCTTTCTCTCATGTTAGTCATAATAGAAATTTATTGTTACTACGTTAAGTTTCTTTACTGTATTTTATTATATTATGTACATCGCCTAGAAATTGAAATAGGCGATTTATCAAAAACAAATAAACTTGAAACTTAAGAAAACCATCAAACGACTGAGAGTGATTCAGAATGCTGCTGTCCATCTCATTTATGGTCTCAAAAAATTGGATCATGTAAGTCTGTATTACAGAAAACTACACTGGCTGCCGATGGAGGCAAGGATCATCTTCAAATTTGCCTGCCTCTGCTTCAAAACCTTAACAGGTTCATCTCCAATCTACCTGTCGCACCATTTTGAATTTCCAGGCACCACCTGCACACGTAGTACCTACCTATTTGCCTTCCCATCCTTGAAGGGCTATATCTACAAGAGATTCCTTGATAGATCTCTGTCATTCCAAGCAGGCAAATGGAATAAATGTCTAACCACCCTCATTTCAAATGCACCCTCCTACCAAACCTTCAGGAAATCAATTAAAACTTATCTCTTTGATAAATTTCTCTGACTCCCTTCCTGCCTTGTTGTATGTCTGATATGCCTCCGGATTATCTCTGATATGTCTCTGATATTTCTCTGACTCCCTTCCTGCCTTGTTGTATCTCTGATACTCTTGACTTGCTAATGCAATTTGAAAGTCTTTTCTGTAACATCGCTGTCTGTGTACAGTCTCTTCCTCTGTAAACCGCTCTAAACTGCTGTGGTATTGGGGTATTCAAAAATAAAGTTATTCTTATTCTTATTATTATTAACAGCCTCTTAACCAAAAATGACCCAGTAACATTCTCCCACCTCAATACAAATGCAATACTGCCAACTGTTTGGGAAACCATTGCAAATGACCAACCCTGTTGAGCTCCAAAAAGGTTAAAACCAATTACAATTTGCTCTGATTAGGAAACATTTTCACTTCCTTCTTCTGTTCCAGAAAGTGTAAGAGACGCTTCCAACCAGCTGAATAGGATTTCAAAGTATTGAGCGCTAACGAGCGCCATAGTAATTCTCTACAGTCTGACGAAATGTGTGCCATAAATCCTCCCACATCAGGGTAGAGGATGCCTCCACTGAGGGTGCCAAAGCTCTGAACCGTGCCCACTGAAATCGAGAGAAAGCATTGGCAATTTCATTGAGCACCCCGGGCACATGTTTGGCCGTCAACATCACATTGAGTCGCAGGCAAGATAATATAATTAATCGTAACAGTTCCACCAATATCGGGCAATGAGCTGACTGTTGATTAATTGCATGAACCACTGCAACGTTGTCTGAAAATAGTATCACCTTTTGATTAGCCAAACGTGCTCCCCAAATCTCCAATGCCACCCAAACAGGAAACAATTCTTGTACCGCAATATTACTACAGAAACCCTGTTTCCGCCATCACTCAGGCCACCCCTGCGCACACCAGGCCCCCCCCTCAAATATATACCAAAACCAATTTCCCCTGATGCATCTGTGAATAGCTGCAAGTCCTGATTGGAAACCTGCTGTCATTGCAAATACACACCCCATTAAATGTCAAAAAAGAATACCATATCTGTAAATCAGCACGAACTGTCCTCGTCAACCTGACTTTAAAATGAGGTTGATGTAAACCCACAGTCAATAAAGCTAGATGATGTGAAAACACATGCCCCATTGGTATGACTCGAGCAGCAAAATTAAAATGCCCTACCACTGACTGAATCTCTCGCAAATTTAACTTGCACATCTGGTAGACTGACCCAATCATTTCCTTCAACTCCTCCACCTTTTTTAATGGAAGACAGGACTCCATTTGCACCAAATTCAACTCAATACCTAAAAATACTAATGAAGTAGAAGGGCCTTCACATTTATCCAGAGCTAATGGGACTCCCAGCTCATTGGCCACAATCTGGAAAGCAGACACCAAATCAGAACATTGTGATGATGCCGGGGATCCCGCAAAAAGGAAGTCATCGAGGTAATGAACTACTGATGTCATCCCACTAACTTGTACTACCACCCAATGAACAAAAGTGGCAAATGTGTCAAAATAAGTGCAATAAATGGAGCACCCCATTGGCATACATTTGTCATAATAAAATTGCCCTTCAAACTTAAAACCTAATAAATGAAAGGAATTTGGGTGTACCGGCAACAGCCTAAAAGCTGATTTGATGTCTGCCTTGGCCAAAAAAGTCCCCACCCCCCAATGCTTGCACCAATCCTACCGCCTCATCAAATGATGCATATTGGGCTTGACATAACTGAGGATCGATGAAGGAATTCACACTGCATCCAACTGGATATGACAAATTATGAATTAGGCGATAACTACCAGGCTCTTTTTTGGGAATAATCCCAAGAGGTGAAATGACAAAGTTATCCAGAGGAGGCTCACTAAAAGGACCTACAATCCTGCCCAACACAAGTTCTTTTTCTAACTTGGCCCTTACCACCTCACTAACTTGGCCCTTACCACCTCAACCTAATCAACTAACCCTATTTTTCTGATCTCCTCCCTTTTCCTATCCCTCCCCCAATCCTAGCCTTTCCTACCTCAACTTCTCTTCCCTTTCCACCCACCCTCTGGCTGTCCTTCACCCAATGTTAGCTGCCACCCAGCCTAACCTGTGTGGCTCCAATAATGCAAAAGATTACGCCAACAAAAATAAATAGGAGACATCTCCATATCTTACAAAAACAGCACTTTGACTAGTCCATACATAAAAGCTCAGATCCCACATGGCATATATATATGGTATTTTCCAAATTAAAACCCTATCCATTCATTCAACCAACAAAGCATTCATTCAAAACCAACAAAGCATTCATTCAACCAACAAAGCATTCATTCAAAACCGACAAAGCATTAGGTGATTGATAGTTTAATGAAGAACCTTCATAAGGGATCAAAAAACCCTCCCCGAAACCTACCCGCAACAGAAAAGCATCACCCCTATTTGGATAAATATCCAACCATAAATTAAAAACTGACAACCTAATGGGTGAAGGAGCTTTGGCTACTCTCACTCCCAAATGATGAACTTGACCTAACCCACTGATTCTTGCCCGACTACTCCCATTTTGTACATCGAAATGCTGGATACCCTCCCCCACACTGACTGTATCCATGTCGAAAACGGTAGTTGAGTCTACTACAATGTCCTGCATTAAAGGAAAAACATGCAGTGGAGGCTGGTCCACCCTTAAAATTACCCCCCCCTCCTGATTGCCCATCGGTTCCAAGCCCACTAAATGACTGGGGTTGTACATTAATAATAATAATAATAATAATAACTTTATTTTGTATACCGCAATACCAGAAGCAGTTCAGAGTGGTTTATAGAGGAAGAGACTGTACACAGACAGCAAATGTTGTACACAGACAGAGAATATTGTCAATTACATTGGTAGAGTAGTCGGATATGCAATAAGTATGTTGGAGAACAGCAAGGCAGGGAGGAGTCAGAGAATTTGTCAAAGAATAAAACTTCCGCTCCCACTGACTCCTGAATTGGGGGCCCCCAAATGAAAGGAACCCACTCTACCCTGAATCATTTCTGCCAGCTACAAATCTACATCCCAAACTCCCCAACAATCTGCCTTATCCTGTGCCAAACTTCTTTGAAACTGCTCATCATAATTTAACCATGACCAGCCACCATAAGAACGGTAGGCCCTTAAAATAAGATCTGAATAGCGTAACAGATCAGGATAAAAAGCTGGCCAAGCCTCACCAAGAACAACAAAAACATGAAAACCTAATAGCCAATTGAGTAAATTCTAGCTTTCCATTTTGGCAAAAATAACAATCCAATGGGACAATAGAACACAAAGTATGCCCCTTATGAGATACCCCTGGAGCACTACTCCCAACTGTCTGCACCCCTGGTTGAGGACCCCGTCCCAATTCACCTTCCTCATTGGAAGAAGAGGACGATGATGATTCCGAAGAATCCCAAGAGTCCGAAGACTCCCAAACCCTTGTCGGGTCCATAGGATCACCTTGCCTCCCATCTTTATCTTTATCCAACCTCTTAACTACATGACGTAGCCTGTAAAAAATTTTTATCCTTCAAAGTATGACTCAAATGCCTCTCCCTGGACCTCTTACCACTCTGCAATGCACCCGATTCCAATCCAGCAATCACTTCATCACCCACACTAACATTACCCAATGCAGATAACAAAGCATTAGCCAACTCACCAGAAGTGCTGGATGCAGCTGCCACACTGGTCCCAGGAAGTCCAGACTCTGTCATCAAATTGGCCTCTCAATCACCACTGCCATACACTGTTGTCACCTGTTGCTGGGTAGTGTGGGAAGAAACTACCTCAAGCTGCAAAGTATCTACCCCAGCCAGCAGATGCTGAAATACCCTGACCTTGCCTAACAGGTCCTTTCTTATGTTTACTACCAACCGAAGCCATCACTACAGCTGCTTTTCTAGACTGCATACTCTGTACCCTGTTAGCACCACCTCTATTCCCAGGATTAGATTTTGTAGCACATTGTTTCTTACCAGAAGTCCCTTCCCCTTTCCTTCCTATACCTGCAACTTTTTTCCTGGCAGCCCCCATTGGTAATCAATCCTATACCCTTTCCCTAACTACCAGCTCAATAATGCCCCAATCAATGAACAGATTGAGCAAATATATAATAAATGTTGTTTTTAAAAAATTATTATTATTATTTATTTATTTATTATTTTTTAATAATTTGGTATTTATGTATTTATTTTAGCAATGTACCATAAGCAGCCTACCTCAGCTGCCTGCTAACCGGAATTATACCCTGCTCCCCCACCAAGTAACCACCCCCCAGCAACAAAGCCAACCCACCCACCTAGACTCCTTCACCACTTCCCAGCCCCCTAACCAATTACCCAACAAATTGTCCCACACACTTTCTCCCTCCCCAACACAAAGCACTCTGGCAATTAAATTCTGCCAATACTAGTCCAGCAGCAAACTCACCACCAGAAACATCCCAGCTCAGCTTCCTCTGCTCTCACTGCCGACAATGCAGCTCTCTCCACATTGCCGCTACTGGTGCTCACCCTGACCACCCCGGCCGACTGCCATCACCAAGCAGATGCGATTCACAGGAAAACAAACCGCTGCCCGTCTTAGCAGGCCCAATTAAGTACCGTGTCAATGCTCCTTCACTCGCTCCCATTCAGGAACGCTACACGGAAGCCAAGACAGCCAACCCCCATGCAGCAAACCCCACTCACTGGCAACTGCCTGCTTTTCCTGCCATTGCCAGGCAAAGGCAACTCACAAGATCCTCCTGCCTGCCACTGAGAAGCACCACAAAATCCCCCCACCAGGTACAACTCGCCGAATAACACCGTCACAAACAAATAGAAAAACTAAACTCCGCTCCCTGCTCCCTAACTTCCTCTTCCTCTTCCCCTGCGCTCTCAGAAACTCCTGTCTTTCCACCCGCCGAGAACGTCTAACACCCCTCCCCTTCCTCATCCCCTAAGACCACCCTACTTTCCTTTCAACCCAATCAACTAACCCTATTTTTCTGATCTCCTCCCCTTTCCTATCCCTCCCCCAATCCTAGCCTTTCCTACCTCAACTTCTCTTCCCTTTCCACCCACCCTCTGGCTGCCTTCACCCAATGTTAGCTGCCACCCAGCCTAACCTGTGTGGCTCCAATAATGCAAAAGATTACGCCAACAAAAATAAATAGGAGACATCTCCATATCTTACAAAAACAGCACCTTGACTAGTCCATACATAAAAGCTCAGATCCCACATGGCATATATATATGGTATTTCCAAATTAAAACCCTATCCATTCATTCAACCACACATACCCTCCAGGCATACAATACAACCCGCAAAAAATAAAATGAATTGACCCAAAAATATCCACAAAAAAGAAAATCCAGAGAAAACAAAAAAAACTCTGTGGAGTGACAATGTTCCTAAATCGACTTTATTTCAACGTGTCAAAGTTCCAAAGGTACACTGAAATCATCCACATAAAAATAAATCATCTACATAAAAGCCTTAAAGGACCTAGTCCGCTAGGGAAACAGAACCCAACACGATCCGCGTTTCAACCTAGTCTTCTTCAGGGGTCCTTGAGAATCCTATAAACGTGGGAAACAATTGTGTGGTGAGCCGAAAGTGAGACACTGTTTGCGTTTGGGTCCTGTATCCCTAGCGGACTAGGTCCTTCAATGCTTTTATGTGAATAACCTATTTTTATGTGGATGAATTTATTTTTATGTAGATGAATTTATTTTATGTGGATGATTTCAGTGTACCTTTGGAACTTTGACATTTTCAAATAAAGTCCATTTAGGAACATTGTCACTCCACAGAGTTTTTTTGGTTTTCATACAATACAACCCAATATCATTTCTTACACAGTGCACCCTAGTGCTGCCCGATTCACTATTTGAATCGGTTCACCGATTCACTTCGGGTGAATAGATTCGAATCAATTTAAAACAAAAACAATCGGCTTCCCGATTTGGACCCTCCCCCCTTGCCCCCTAAAGCAGGAGCTGCAGCGCTGCTCTTGCTGGCCGGCCGCTGCCGCACCTGTTTTAGAGGGTGAGGAGGGAGGGTCAGTCGGGAAGTGAAGCTGTGCTGCTGTCCGGGTCCCCCCCATCCCAGCGTCCAGTTTCCCACCCTGGCCTCCCCATACCATTTACCTTATAACCTGCAGAGAAGATTGCGGTTATAGCATCTTTGTAAACTGCTTTGAGCTGTTTCCTCCGCTGCGATCCTGCCTCTGACGTCAGCATCCTTCTGGCAGCAGCAACTGCCTTGTCACACTGTTTTTTTGCCTTTAGATCTTCAGACACTATCACCCCAAGGTTCCTCTCCCCATCCGTGCATATCAGCTTCTCAACTCCCAGCATATACAGTTCCTTCCTATTATTAATCCCCAAATGCATTACTCTGCATTGAATTTTAGTTGCCAGGCATTAGACCATTCCTCTAACTTTTGCTGATCCTTTTTCATATTTTCCACTCACTCTTCAGTGTCTACTCTGTTACAAATCTTGGTATCATCTGCAAAAAGGCACACTTTTCCTTCTAACCCTTCAGCAGTGTCACTCACAAACATATTGAACAGGATTGGCCCCAGCACCGAACCCTGAGGGACTCCACTACTCACCTTTCCTTCCTTCGAGCGACTTCCATTAATCACTATCCTCTGGCGTCTGTCTGGCAGCCAGCTTCTAACCCAGTTCACCACTTTGGGTCCTAACTTCAGCCCTTCAAGTTTGTTCAACAGCCTCCTATGAGGAACTGTATCAAAGGCTTTCACTAAGTAAATTACATCTAGCATATTGTCCTCGATCCAGCTCTCTGGTCACCCAATCAAAAAATTCAATCAGGTTCATTTGGCATGATTTACCTTTTGTAAAGCCATGTTGCCTCGGATCCTGTAACCCATTAGATTCAAGGAAGTACACTATCCTTTCTTTCAGCAACCGAAGTGAGGCTCACCGACCTGTAGTTTCTTGCTTCATCCCTGTGACCACTTTTGTGAATAGGGACCACATCCGCTCTCCTCCAATCCCCAGGAACCACTCCCATCTCCTGAGATTTGTTGAACAAGTCTTTAATAGGACTTGCCAGAACCTCTCTGAGCTCCCTTAGTATCCAGGGATGGATCCCGTCTGGTCCCATCACTTTGTCCACCTTCAGTTTTCCAAGTTGCTCATAAACACTCTCCTCCGTGAACAGCGCAGAATCTACTCCATTTTCTCATGTATCTTTGCCAGACAATCTCGGTCCTTCTCCAGGATTTTCTTCTGTGAACACAGAACAGAAGTATTTGTTTAGCACATTTGCTTTTTCCTCACCACTCTCCACATATTGGTTCCCAGCATCTTTTAGTTTAGCAATTCCATTTTTCATCCTCCTCCTTTCACTAATATATCTGAAAAAAATTTTGTCTTCCTTTTTTACATTTTTAGCCATTTGTTCTTCCGCCTGTGCTTTTGCCAGACGTATCTCTCTCTTGGCTTCTTTCAGTTTCACCCTGTAGTCCTTTCTGCACTCCTCTTCTTGGGTTTTTTTTATATTTCACGAACGCCAACTCTTTCGCCTTTATTTTCTCCGCCACTAGTTTGGAGAACCATATCGGCTTCCTTTTTCGCTTGTTTTTATTTATTTTCTTCACATAAAGGTCCGTGCCATTTTTATCACTCCTTTCAGCTTAGACCACTGTCTTTCCACTTCTTTTATGTCCTTCCATCCTAACAGCTCTTTCTTCCCATTGTATTAAAGTTCGTACATTTGAAATCTAGGACTTTAAGTATTGTGTGGCCACTCTTCACTTTAGCCGTTATATCAAACCAAACTGTTTGATGATCGCTACTTCCCAGGTGAGCACCCACTCAAACATTAGAGATACTCTCTCCATTTGTGAGGACCAGATCCAATATCACTTTTGCCCTCGTGGGTTCTGTCACCATTTGTCTGAACAGAGCCTCTTGAAAGGCATCCACAATCTCCCTACTTCTTTCCGATTATGCCTACGGAACATTCCAGTCCGCATCCAGCAGGCTGAAATCTCCCAACAGCAGCACCTGCTCTTTCTTTCCAAACTTTTGGATATCCACAATCAGATCCTTATCAATTTGCTGCGATTGAGTCAGAGGTCTGTAGAGTACACCTACGTAGATTGAAGTTCTATCTTCTCTTTTCAGAGCTATCCATATCGCTTCTTCCTCTCTCCAGGTCCCTTGCAATTCGGTCTCTTGGATATTGATCTTTACATAAAGAGCTACTCCTCCACCTTTTTGACCATCTCTGCCCTTCCTAAAAAGATTATATCTCGGTATGTTTGCATCCCATCCATGTGATTCACTGAATCATGTCTCTGTGATAGCGACAATATCTAGATCTGGATAGGAGGGTAGTTGGGAAAAGAAAGGGAGAGATGGTGGACCCTGGGATGGTGGGGAAGGAAGGAGAGATGCTGGATGAAAGGGTAGTTAAGAAAAGGTGTATCTGGGAAGGAGACGAAAAAAAGGAAAGATGCCAGACCTCCGGGTGAGAGAAGGGAAACGGAAGGGGAGGACAGAGATGGCAGATGGATGGTTAGCACGGAGAAAGAAGAAAGAAGGAGACCCTAGCAAGCAAGTTATCAGAAGACAACCAGAGCCTGGGACCAACAAGGTTTGAATAATGACCAGACAACAAAAGGTAGAAAAAATTATTTTATTTTCTGTTTTGTGATTACAATATGTCAGATTTGAAACGTGTATCCTGCCAGAGCTGGTGTTAGTCCTCAAACGTGAGCTAGGATTTAACAGCGAGGAAAAGTCTTTTTTGTTTGTTTATTTTGTTTACACCACAGCACCAGTGTGGTTAGGAGAAGGTAAAGGGGGTGAAGAGGCTATTAAATAAACCCACGATGATGTTTGAAAAAAACACCCAATTGGGCAGGAAAATCGAATCAAATTGAAAAACCAACTCAATAGGCTGAATCGAATCGAATTTTTTTTTTCCTGAATCGGGCAGCACTAGTGCATACCCATTCTTCTTCTGGATCCAGGTCAGCAGTAGCACATGAAGTAGCATTTCAAAAGTATATCATACATACATTTGCCCAAATTCAAACTAATCTGAAAGCTTTTGCTGCAGTCTGGGCATGGTCCTCAGGGCTCGGGTCCTCCTCAGCTCCTCCTGGGCACAGCAGCTCAGAGCCTCCATGGCTCGTCTCCTCCTCAGCAGCTCAGGGCTGAGTTCTCCTCGGCTACTCCAGGGCACAGCAGCTCGGGGCCTCCATGGCTCGAGTTCTCTGCTCTGCAGCTCAGGTGAGTCAGGTCCTCCTTAGCTCCTCCCTAGCTCGGGGCCTCCTCGGCACAGGGCTCATATCCTCCGTGGTTCAGGTCTTCCCCAGCTCAGGTCCTCTGCTCGAAAGGCTTTGTGTCCAGTCATCTCCTTCTCCTCCTCAGGTCTGGTCTCTCAATCGGGGCCTTTTGAGGGATTGGGCGGCTCACAAAATTTATACAGGCTGTCTTCCCGCTCCAGCCTCGCATGTGACACCTTCTGTCCAATCTGCAGCAAGGCTCCCTGTCTCCGGAAGTGTGGCGACGTGTGTATATGTGCTGAGCTCACTGCTCAGCATTGCCGTTTCTGCCACGGCGCTGGTTCATTAATTAAATTTCAAGTGGATTGATGGAGGTCATGGAGCATAAGGTAGGCCTCGGGAAGCCCGGTTCTATCCCCATGGGAGTCCCATGGACTTTGGGGGGATCCCTGTGGGACACCCCTGGCCAGGGGGGCCCCCGTGGGACTCCCGTGTAGCCGAGGGGATCCCCACGATCCACGTTCCCGTGCAGACCTCTAATTCAAACCCGAGTCGATGGCACCTAACACCTAATGATATCACTGCAGCATTACAATCAATAATAATAATAATAATTTATTTTTATATACCGCCATACATAAGAAAATAAGAACTGCCATCTCCGGATCAGAGTTTCGGTCCATCAAGTCCGGTGATCTGCACACGTGGAGGCCCAGCCAGGTGTACACCTGGCGTAATTTTAGTCACCCATATCCCTCTATGTCTCTCGTAAGGAGATGTGCATCTAGTTTGCTTTTAAATCCTAGAACGGTGGACTCCGCAATAATCTCCTCTAGGAGAGCATTCCAGGTGTCCACCACTCGTTGCGTGAAGCAGAACTTCCTGATATTTGTCCTGGACTTGTCCCCACTTAGCTTCAGTCCATGTCCTCTTGTCCATGCTCTATTTTGTCGATTCCTTTCAGTATTTTGAAAGTCTCGATCATATCCCCTCACAGTCTCCTCTTCTCAAGGGAGAACAATCCCAGTCTCTTAAGTCGTTCCTCGTATTCCAAGTTCTCCATACCTTTTATCAGCTTCGTTGCTCGTCTCTGCACCCTCTCCAGCAGTTTTATATCCTTCTTTAGGTTGGGAGACCAATGTTGGACACAGTATTCCAAGTGTGGTCTGACCATTGCCCTATAAAGTGGCATTATAACTTTCTCCTTGTAATTCTACTTTCTACTTGTAATTCCTTTCTTTATCATGCCTAACATTCTATTTGCTTTCCCGGGAGTTCTAGGCGGTTCACATCGATCAATCATTATACATACAGTACAAATAGATATTTAAAATTGAAATCATCTAAAATTTTGGCAAAGTTAAAAGCTTACAGTGGGAAGATACAAACAATTTAAAATGAGATAAAAATTATAAGTAAGTAATAAGATACATTAGGTTGCCAGTCTATTGAATAATTAAGTTTTTATCTGTTTTCTAAAATCAAGATAAGAGGAAGCTTCTAATGCAGTTTTGGCAAGCCTGAAAAGAAAAGGTTCTGTCGAGGAACCTTTTGTAATGACAGGATTTTATTGAGGGATATGCAAACAAGTGTACTCTTCGAGAGCTCTTATTAATGTAACTCAGGGTAAAATGAGGGTAAGATAGCCTGGAAGCAGATACATGAGAACTTCAATAAGACTCTGGATTCCAATGGCAGCCAATGAAGCTTTTGATAGAATGGAGTAATATGCTCCCATTTTTTTAAACCAAAAATAAGACGAACAGCCGTATTCTGAACTACTCTCAACTTTTGAGAATTTTCTTAATCAGGATTACTTAATCAGAGATAGATTTATAAAGATGCATTGTAACATTGGAATTATGGAGATAATTATGTAAAATGTTTTAGTATTATTGTTTTTTAAATTTCTGCTCCTCCTACAAGTCTACAAGCTCTTGGTGTACATTCAAGTGTAATAGGTATTCTGTGAATGTGTGGAGAAGTGCTTTCATATAATTATCTCACAGGTGTGAAAGTGTGTCCAGTGTGACAGTCTTAGGGCTTTGGTGTTGGAGCGTGGGCGGAGCTGTGAAGAATTAATTCTAGGTCCTCCCCTTCCCCCTTCCGAGCATATGTAAATGTATGCAGCTGTATTTTAGCTGCAATTTCTCCAGGCTTTGTGAGGCTTTTTAATAAACACACACATGTGAGAGTCACTCTCTTTTTTTTTATTTTTTGGAGCTACACAGCCCAGTGACAAATTTAATCCTCTAGATTTCCTTGGACATTGGGACATCAGTTGCCTTTCCAGTTTGGGAGAGGTTCCTTGGCTTCTGTCCCAAATCACATGTTGTTACAAGCCCTAGATGTTTACCCTGCAACGTTGTCTAGGCTTGCTGGCCTAAAATAAGAAAGGGGCCAGGCAGAAACACTGTTTTCAGTAATTGGGGGGGGGGGGGGTTGAGGGGGGGAGGTAGCTTTTCAATACTGAAGTAGAGAATTGGCTGCTCTGCTGAGCCTCTAACCCCTAAGTCCTGTAGCCTCCCAGAACCTGAGCACACAGCGCCAGAAACATCATTTCTATAGCGCTCCTGACATAAGCAGTACTGTACATCAAAGCATAGACAAGACAGTCCCTGCTCACAAGAGCTTACAATCTTTTCAAGATAGACATGAAGTTGGAGGGGGGGGGTTTAATTGTTTATTAATTTTCAAATCAAATACAAAAGTGCAAAGAATATATAATCAATTAATACAATAATCATCCAAACAAATAATGATATAAAGTACATTTCCCCTCCCCCCTCCCTCACTGGATGTGCGTAAAGATCAATTAGGAATCAAAGGCTTACTTGATCAATCAGTTTTTACAAATTCCGCTAATAGACCCCAAGTTTCTTTAAATTTTTTATGTCCCAGTTGTTCAGAATTCATTCTCTCATATCTATAAAATTGACACAGAGTTTCCCACCAAAAGTTGAAGTTCAGTCTGTCCAAGTTTTTCCAATTTTTCATTATTAACTATCATAATAATAAGAAGTCTATTCTTGCTTGCATTAACTGGACTCTTAGGTTGCAATAAAGTGCTAAATAAAACAATGTCATACGACAATGGAATAGAAGTGTCCAATATCCTATTAATTTTACGCCAAATAGACTTCCAAAAGTTGAGTATCAAGGGACAATAAAACAACAAGTGATCCAGTGTCCCTACTTCAAGATGACAGTGCCAGCATCTATTAGACTTTGAACTATCCAACTTTTGTAAACGAACTGGGGTCCAAAAGATTCTATATAACAGAAAAAACCACGTTTGTCTCATAGATGCTGACGTTGTACATCTCATTCTCCAAGTCCAAATCCGTGGCCATTGAGTAACAGAAATATGCTGCTTTGTTTCAATGCTCCAAATGTCTTTTAGGCTTGTTTTTGGTTTTTTATTCAAATATTCAGATTGTAATTTGTACTACTTGGCTGCCTGATGCCCTTGCAAATCTATTTGGAAATATAGGCCTGGCAAGCTATACTGATTTTTTTTAAGCTACGCCAATCAGGGAACCCTTTCTGAATGGCCTGTTTCAGCTGCAACCATTTATAACTTTGAGATTTTGATATGCCGAAAGATTGTTGCAATTGTAATAAATTTACCATTTTCCCATTCTGAATTACCGGTGAGTCTGACCTCGGTTCCGGGGAAAATGGCGGAAGCACTGATAAAAGAAAACATCGAAGAACATTTTGAGAGAAACGAACTTCTGAAAACCAGCCAACATGGTTTCTGCAGGGGAAGATCGTGCCTGACTAACTTACTGCACTTCTTCGAAGGAATTAACAAACAGATGGACAGAGGAGACCCCATAGACATCGTATACCTAGATTTCCAGAAAGCCTTTGACAAGGTGCCTCATGAACGTCTGCTCCGGAAATTGAAGAACCATGGGGTGGACGGAGACGTGCATAGATGGATCAGAAACTGGTTAGAAGGTAGGAAACAGAGGGTAGGGGTGAAGGGCCACTACTCAGACTGGAGAAAGGTCACGAGTGGTGTTCCACAGGGCTCGGTGCTCGGGCCGCTGCTTTTTAACATATTCATAAATGATCTAGAAACAGGGACGAAGTGTGAGATAATAAAATTTGCAGATGACACCAAACTATTTAGTGGAGCTCAGACAAAGGAGGACTTCGAAGAATTGCAAAGTGACTTGGACAAACTAGGGGAATGGGCAGAGAGATGGCAGATGAAATTCAATGTTGAGAAGTGTAAAGTATTGCATGTGGGAAGCAAAAACCCGAGGTATAATTATGCGATGGGAGGGATGTTTTTGAATGAGAGTACCCAAGAAATGGACTTGGGGGTGATGGTGGACATGACAATGAAGCCGACAGCACAGTGCGCAGCTGCCGCTAAGAGAGCGAATAGAATGCTAGGTATAATCAAGAAAGGTATTGCAACCAGAACGAAAGAAGTTATCCTGCCGCTGTATCGGGCAATGGTGCGTCCACATCTTGAGTACTGCGTCCAGTATTGGTCACTGTACCTTAAGAAGGATATGGCATTACTCGAGAGAGTTCAGAGGAGAGCGACACGACTGATTAAGGGGATGGAAAGCCTTTCATACGCTGAGAGATTGGAAAAACTGGGACTCTTTTCCCTGGAAAAGAGAAGATTAAGAGGGGATATGATAGAGACTTACAAGATCATGAAGGGCATAGAGAGAGTAGAGAGGGACAGATTCTTCAAACTTTCAGAAAATAAAAAAACAAGAGGGCATTCGGAAAAGTTGAAAGGGGGCAAATTCAAAACAAATGCTAGGAAGTTCTTCTTTACACAACGTGTGGTGGACACCTGGAATACAATTCCAGAGGACGTTATAGGGCAGAGTACGGTACTGGGGTTCAAGAAAGGATTAGACAAATTCCTGCTGGAAAAGGGGATAGAGGGGTATAGATAGAAATTTACTGCACAGGTCCTGGACCTGTTGGGCCGCCACGTGAGCGGACTGCTGGGCGCGATGGACCTCAGGTCTGACCCAGCAGAGGCATTTCTTATGTTCTTATGTTCTTATGTACATCATCTAGAGTTTGTAGGCCTGCCTGCAACCAATGTTTCCAAAGGATTTTAGACTCACCTATTTGAATCTTGGAGTTCAACCATAGTGATTGACACGTGGATAGTTGTATTGGAGTAGAAGTTAAATTATTAATAAATTGTAATGCATTCCAAGTGGAAAGAAGAATACTATTGTCCTTATATATTCTAGGAAGCTTGATACTCAAAATATGATGAAGACGTAATGGGAATATAAGGAAAGAGGAGGTTCTGCTGTTGGGAGATTTCAACCTGCCGGATGCGGACTGGAATGTTCCGTCTGCGGAATCGGAAAGAAGTAGGGAGATAGTGGATGCCTTTCAAGAGGCTCTGCTCAGACAAATGGTGACGGAACCCACAAGGGAAAAAGCGATATTGGATCTGGTCCTCACAAATGGAGAGGGTATCTCTAATGTTCGAGTGGGTGCTCACCTGGGAAGTAGCGATCATCAAACGGTTTGGTTTGATATAACGGCTAAAGTGGAGAGCAGCCGCATGATACTTAAAGTCCTAGATTTCAAACGTACGGACTTTAATGTAATGGGAAAGTACCTGAAGAAAGAGCTGTTAGGATGGGAGGACATAAGAAAAGTGTAAAGACAGTGGTGTAAGCTGAAAGGAGCGATAAAAATGGCTACGGACCTTTATGTGAAGAAAATCAATAAAAACAAGAGAAAAAGGAAGCCAATATGGTTCTCCAACCTAGTGGCTGAGAAAATAAAGGCAAAAGAGTTGGCGTTCGTGAAATATAAAAAAAACCAAGAAGAGGAGAGCAAAAAGGACTACAGGGTGAAACTGAAAGAAGCCAAGAAAGAGATACGTTTGGCGAAGGCACAAGCGGAGGAACAAATGGCTAAAAATGTAAAAAAGGGAGATAAATTTTTTTTCAGATATATTAGTGAAAGAAGGAAGATAAAAAATGGAATTGCTAGGCTAAAAGATGCTGGGAACCAATATGTGGAGAGTGATGAGGAGAAAGCAAATGTGCTAAACAAATACTTCTGTTCTGTGTTCACAGAAGAAAATCCTGGAGAAGGACCGAGATTGTCTGGCAAAGTTACATGAGAAAATGGAGTAGATTCTGCGCCGTTCACGGAGGAGGATGTTTATGAGCAACTTGATGGGACCAGACGGGATCCATCCCAGGATACTAAGGGAGCTCAGAGAGGTTCTGGCGAGTCCTATTAAAGACTTGTTCAACAAATCTCTGGAGACGGGAGTGATTCCTGGGGATTGGAGGAGAGCGGATGTGGTCCCTATTCATAAAAGTGGTCACAGGGATGAAGCAGGAAACTACAGGCCGGTGAGCCTCACTTCATTTGTTGGAAAAATAATGGAAGTGTTGCTGAAAGAAAGGATAGTGTATTTCCTTGAATCTAATGGGTTACAGGATCCGAGGCAACATGGCTTTACAAAAGGTAAATCGTGCCAAACGAATCTGATTTAATTTTTTGATTGGGTGACCAGAGAGGTGGATCGAGGACATATGCTAGATGTAATTTACTTGGATTTCAGCAAAGCCTTTGATACAGTTCCTCATAGGAGGCTGTTGAACAAACTTGAAGGGCTGAAGTTAGGACCCAAAGTGGTGAACTGGGTCAGAAACTGGCTGTCGGACAGATGCCAGAGGGTGGTGGTTAATGGAAGTCACTCGAAGGACTAGTGGAGTGCCTCAGGGTTCGGTGCTGGGGCCGATCCTGTTCAATATGTTTGTGAGTGACATTGCTGAAGGGTTAGAAGGAAAAGTGTGCCTTTTTGCAGATGATACCAAGATTTGTAACAGAGTAGACACCGAAGAGGGAGTGGAAAATATGAAAAAGGATCTGCAAAAGTTAGAGGAATGGTCTATTACCTGGCAACTAAAATTCAATGCAAAGAAATGCAGAGTAATGCATTTGGGGATTAATAATAGGAAGGAACCGTATATGCTGGGAGGAGAGAAGCTGATATGCACGGACGGGGAGAGGGATCTTGGGGTTATAGTGTCGGAAGATCTAAAGGCGAAAAAACAGTGTGACAAGGCAGTGGCTGCTGCCAGAAGGATGCTGGGCTGTATAAAGAGAGGCATAGTCAGTAGACGGAAGAAGGTGTTGATGCCCCTGTACAGATCATTGGTAAGGCCTCACTTGGAGTATTGTGTTCAATTTTGGAGACCGTATCTGGCGAAGGACGTAAGAAGACTTGAGGCGGTCCAGAGGAGGGCGACGAAAATGATAGAAGGCTTGCGCCAGAAGACGTATGAAGAGAGACTGGAAGCCCTGAATATATATACCCTAGAGGAAAGGAGAGACAGGGGAGATATGATTCAGACGTTCAAATACTTGAAGAGTATTAACGTAGAACAAAATCTTTTCCAGAGAAAGGAAAATGGTAAAACCAGAGGACATAATTTGAGGTTGAGGGGTGGTAGATTCAGAGGCAATGTTAGGAAATTCTACTTTACGGAGAGGGCAGTGGATGCATGGAATGCGCTCCCGGGAGAGGTGGTGGAGAGTAAAACTTTGGCTGAGTTCAAAGAAGTGTGGGATGAACACAGAAGATTTAGAAACAGAAAATAATATTAAATATTGAACTAGGCCAGTACTGGGCAGACTTGCACGGTCTGTGTCTGTGTATGTCTGTTTAGTGGAGGATGGGCTGGGGAGGGCTTCAATGGCTGGGAGGGTGTAGATGGGCTGGAGTAAGTCTTAACAGAGATTTTGGCAGTTGGAACCCAAGCACAGTACCGGGTAAAGCTTTGGATTCTTGCCCAGAAATAGCTAAGAAGAAAAAAAATAAAAAAAAAATAAAAATAATAATTTAAATTGAATCAGGTTGGGCAGACTGGATGGACCATTCGGGTCTTTATCTGCCGTCATCTACTATGTTACTATGTAATATCAGCCAATCCGGTAGATTCTCCATAACTTCAGGAAGGATCTAATACATACCCTGACGCAAAATAAAGGCTTGGTGGTAAGTGTAAAAATTTGGAAAATTAACCCCCCACCCCCCCGCATGTGATTTTTATAAAGATACTAAGGCTATTCTAGCAGTTTTACCCAGCCAAAGAAATTTTGTAAGAATCCCGTTAAATTTTTTATAAAAGGAACTTTGAAAATAAACTGGTAACATACTCATTTGGTAGCAAACTACAGGCAAAATCATCATTTTGATGGTTTGGACTCTCCACCACCAAGAAAGATGTAATGGATTCCAATGCTCACATAGCTGAACTGCTTCAATTAATAGCCAATCTGTTGATCAAATCGGGAAAGATTCCGGAAGACTGGAAGGTGGCGAATGTTACACCGATCTTCAAGAAAGGTTCGAGGGGAGATCCGGGGAACTACAGACCGGTGAGTCTGACCTCGGTACCGGGAAAGATGGTAGAGTCACTGATAAAGGACAGCATCATTGATCACCTTAACATAAGAACATAAGAAATGCCTGCACCGGATCAGACCTGGGGTCCATCTAGTCCGGCGATCCGCACACACCCTGGCAAATACAATGGTCACTCGTATCCCTCAATGTCTTCTGCAAGAAGATGTGCGTCCAATTTTCTCTTAAATCCTAGAATGGTGGTTTCCTCCACCAGCTCTTTCGGGAGAGAGTTCCAGGCGTTCACCTCTCGCTGTGTGAAGCAGAACTTTCTGACGTTTGTCCTGGCCGTGTCAAGTTTATCAAGTTTATTAACAGAATTTGATTTATCGCCTATTGAAATCACTAAGCGATGTACATTACAATATATAGTAAGTTAAAAGAGATTCACAAATTAACAATAAACATTTGACTAAAACAAACAAGTAGTTGGGATGGAGAAATTAAAAGTTACATTTTTCGTTTAAAATAGAAAAGTGGGAAAAAACAATAGGTAAGGGTACATAAAAATCTCAGCTATTAAAAAAACATAATCTGCTTTAAACATTGAAGGCATCTCTAAATAGATAAGATTTTAAAGATTTTTTAAATATTAAAACGTCTTTTTCATCACGAATATATTGGGGAAGGGCATTCCACCATAGGGGACCTGTCACTGAAAAAATATCTGCCCTTCTAGTACCAATAATCTTCAAGGAAGGAACTGAGAGAAGATTTTGGTTAGAGGAACGAAGTGAACGTTGAGTATTATAGGGTATCAAGAGTCTAGATATAAATTGGGGTTCTTCACAAGCTAAAGTTTTGAAGATGAGTAATATTATTTTAAATGTGATTCTATGGCTAATAGGCAGCCAGTGAGAATCTTTCAACAGTGGAGAAACATGATCGTACTTTTTTGCATTATATATTAACTTTATTGCGGTGTTTTGAATTAGTTGTAATCCCCTCTCAGTTTCAGGCCATGACCTCTGGTCCGAGACTGGGTACATTTGCCAATGTGAATAACGCTGTTTCTTGCTCACCATCCTTTCCCCCTGCTGGTGAGTGAGCTTGCTCCATTATGTCGATCCCTTTTAGCAATTTAAAAGTCTCTATCAGATCCCCTCTCAGTCTTCTCTTCTCAAGGGTGAATAGTCCCAGTTTTCTGAGGCGATCTTTGTAGCTTAAGTTCTCCATACGAAGTGAACGTTGAGTATTATAGGGTATCAAGAGTCTAGATATAAATTGGGGTTCTTCACAAGCTAAAGTTTTGAAGATGAGTAATATTATTTTAAATGTGATTCTATGGCTAATAGGCAGCCAGTGAGAATCTTTCAACAGTGGAGAAACATGATCGTACTTTTTTGCATTATATATTAACTTTATTGCGGTGTTTTGAATCAGTTGTAATCCCCTCTCAGTTTCAGGCCATGACCTCTGGTCCGAGACTGGGTACATTTGCCAATGTGAATAACGCTGTTTCTTGCTCACCATCCTTTCCCCCTGCTGGTGAGTGAGCTTGCTCCATTATGTCGATCCCTTTTAGCAATTTAAAAGTCTCTATCAGATCCCCTCTCAGTCTTCTCTTCTCAAGGGTGAATAGTCCCAGTTTTCTGAGGCGATCTTTGTAGCTCAAGTTCTCCATACCTTTTACTAGCTTCGTCGCTCTCCTCTGCACCCTCTCCAGTAGTGTTATATACTTCTTCAGGTAAGGAGACCAGTGTTGGACACAGTATTCCAGGTGTGGTCTGACCATTGCTCTATAAAGCGGCATTATGATCTCCCTTGATCTACTCGTGATTCCTTTCTTTATCATGCCTAACATCCTGTTAGCTTTCTTTGCCGCCGCTGCACATTGAGCCGATGGCTTCAGGGTTCTATCTATCAGTACTCCCAGGTACTTGTTCGCTCTTCCCCAATGTTATACCTAACAGTTTGTACCCATGCTCCTTGTTTTTACTGCTCAGGTGCATCACTTTGCATTTTTCTACATTAAAACTCATCTGCCAATTTTCTGCTCATCTCTCAAGTTGCTTCAAATCTCTCTGGAGTTCTTCGCTGTCTTTTTGTGACCTGATTGATCGGCATAGTTTTGTGTCATCTGCAAACTTGATGATAGCACTGGTCATTTCTTCTTCCAGGTCATTTACGAAGATATTGAATAAGATAGGCCCAAGAACTGAGCCCTGAGGCACACCGCTAGTTACTTTCTTCCAGTCTGAGTACTTCCCATTTATGCCCACTCTCTGTCTTCTGTTTTCTAGCCATTTTCCTATCCATCTTAGTATATCCCCTTCTATTCCATGACTTTGTAGTTTTATGAGAAGTCTCGCATGAGGTACTTTGTTGAACACTTTATGGAAGTCCAAGTATATTATGTCAACTGGTTCTCCACTATCGACTTGTTTGTTCACTCCCTCGAAAAACTGAAGTAAGTTTGTCAAGCATGACTTCCCTTTCCTGAAGCCATGCTGACTACCTCTCAGCAGGTCATGGTTATCCAGGTGCTGTACAATGTTGTCTTTAATCAAAGCCTCAACCATTTTCCCAGGGACCGATGTGAGACTCACTGGTCTATAGTTTCCCGGTTCTCCCCTTGATCCTTTTTTGAAGATTGGTATTACGTTCGCTATCTTCCAGTCTTCTGGTATCTGTCCGGTTCTAACTGAAAAGTTACCGAGGGTTTGCAGTAGTTCTCCGATTTCCACCTTTAGTTCCTTTAATACTCTCGGGTGAATTCCATCTGGGCCAGGGGATTTGTCACTTTTTAGTTTGTCAATCTGATAGTATACCTGGTCCAGATCCACCTTCACTGTGGTGAGGCTCTCCTCTATTTCCCCCTTGAAAACTTTCACTGTTTCGGGTAATGATGTGGTGTCTTCCTTGGTAAAGACAGAAGTGGTGATTGTTATGTATCAGTTTTTTCAAATTTACATCTACTGTCTTTATATTTTGCACAGTATTAGAGGACATGTGTTACTGTTTTGTGGTGTTGTGGTATTGCATTGTATGCAGAGTCTGGTTTCTTGGTGGTTCAGTTTAACTTTTGTCTACATATTTCAAGTTTCAAGTTTAATAAAATTTTTGATTAATCGCTTAATCATATTTCTAAGCGATGAACATTTTTAAAATTACAGTATTTGGGGGACAATACAACACTTTACAATATTTTACATCCGAGCGTACTAAAAGACAATTACAAACTATGGACACGTGGGAAAAGGAGAATGAAATACAAAATCATTAAAGAAAAGTAAGACAATCAGGGAGTAAAACAAAAGGTAGGGAAAACAATAGTCATATATTAAACAATGGAAATAAAAATTTGACCAGCGGACTTCTAACTAATTATCAAAAGCATCTTTAAAAAGAAAAGTTTTTAAATTACTCTTAAATTTCTCCAGATTGCGTTCTTCCCTTAAATAAATAGGGAGAGAATTCCAAATTTGAGGTGCAGTAACAGAAAAATAATCCTAAGAGAAGGGATCGTCAATAGATTTTGTTCATTGGATCTCAGTATTCTATTTGGAGTATAAGGGATTAATAATTTATAGATGAATGCTGGAGTTTTATAAAACAGGGATTTAAAAGTAAGTATACATAATTTATATGTTATCTGGTGAGATATAGGAAGCCAATGCGCTTTCCTTAGAAGAGGTGTTACCTGATCAAATTTCCTAGTTTTAGTTATAAGTTTAATGGAAGCATTTTGAATAATTTGTAAGCGTTTTATTTCATTCTGAGAATCAATTTTAGAGATCACCAGAGAATGAATGAGAATATTAAGAGATTTTGAACATAAAAATTGTGAAAGTGAGCGAATTTGGCACAGCTTGTAAAAGGTTGTTTTAACAATATTACTAATGTGGTCATGGAAAGTCAGTTTATGATCAAAGATCACCCCTAAAATTTTTATGTTGTTAACTGATTGTAGGGGGACATTTTTTATAGAAATAGAGGAAACAAGTTTGGAACTATCTTTCCATGGAAAAAGCATCACATTAGTTTTGTTAAAATTAAGTGCCAATCTGTTAGTGTCCAGCCAATGATAAACTTGATCGAGTTTCTCATTAATCTTTAAGATGTCAGAAGAGTTATTAGCATCTAATGGGTGTAAAAGCTGAATATCATCAGCATAGGCAAATACATGGAAACCTACAGATTGGCATAAGGTCATCAATGGTGCAAGAAAAATATTAAATAACAAAGGAGAAAGAATAGATCCTTGATGTACACCATACGTGGTCTGTGAGGTTTTAGACATTGAGTCATTAAAAAGAACAGTAGAAGTACGGTCTGTGAAGTATGATACAAACCAAGAGAGAACTTGGTCTGTAATTCCAATAGATTGTAGTCTATTAAGTAAAAGTTGGTGATCGACCATATCAAAGGCTGCAGAAAGATCAATAGAAATTAATAAAACCGATTGATGGTGATCCAAAAAGTATTGTTTAGAGGTGGACATACCAATTAAAGAATGTTCTGTACTATGGTGATGTCTGAAACCAGTTTGATTCGGGTGTAGGACATTGTTTTTTTCAACAAATTCAGAAATTTGATTAAAAACTACTTTTTCCGTCAATTTTGCTAGGAAAGGGATATTAGCTATTGTCTGTAATTAGACGGTTCCTCAGAACTAATTTTTTGATCTTTGATGACAGGTCGGATGATTGATTTTTTCCAGGATTTTGGCATGATGTTTTGACATAGGCTTTCATTAACTAACGTATGAATAAAAGGACCAAAAATCTCGAAGTAACGTTTGAAAATGAAAGGAGGAATAAGATCTGCTTTGGAACCCTTAATATTGATGGACTTAAGAGTGGATTCAATTTCTTTTAGATTTGGTATTTTAAATTTTGAACATTTTGAATATAGTGACTCTGGAAAATTTTGTTCATGATCAGTCGTTAAATGTTGATTATTTGTGAATGTATTTCTGATCTTATTAATTTTGTCTATAAAATGATCTGCAAGTGTCTGAGCAGTGGGTGAAGATTTAGCGTTTTTAGTTTGTCGTTTATTTATTTAAGATGTTATTGAATTTAATATTGCGTAAAGAGCTGAAGTATTTTTTGATTTCAAAATTTTATCTGAGTAAAATTTCATTTTTGCTTGATTTATTTTTAATTTATAAAATCTAGAGTGCTCTTTGTATAGTTGGGAATTGGCTTGCGTTTTTTCTTTCCTCCACTTTCGTTCTAATGATCTTAATTGCTTCTTGATAAGGGCAAGTTCAGTTGTGAACCATGGATTTAGGATTTTTCTGGCAGGAATGAATTTAGATTGTAATGGGACAAGTTTATCTAGAATGAAATTGTGGATACGTTCCATTGATCTAATAGATCATCCAAAGAAAGAGTTTTAGAATCAGAAAAATCTAATTCAAAGGTAGATCGAATTAAGTCTAAGGAAAGGTCATTGAAGTTTGTATAATTTATCGATTGATGTACAGTTTGAGGTATGTTGTGTGTGATAGTATGTGTTATAGAAATTAAAAAGTGGTCTGACCAGGGGACTGGTAGGCAGTGATTTACAGAATAACTATCTTGAAGAAACTCAAATAAAAATGAATGAGTATGGTAAGGATTGGTAGTGGCCCCCACAATGTTAGGTTGTAGGGGTTATGTTAGGCACCCTTACAAACGCCAGGTTCAATTCCCTCACTAAAGATTCACCAGGAATAGAATCAAATGAGAAGCACAGCCAGAGGTGATTGCATAAAGAATATATTAGAGAAATAGGCTTACAGAAAAGCAATATTCATAAGCATTACAATTAAGCATTCGGGTTCCCGAGACAGAGAGAAGGGATAGAGAGATAGATAGAGAAAGAGATAGATCCTTGTGTGTTGCAGAGAGGAGGCTTTTATAGCTTGGAATCTTATTCTGAATATAGAAACTATTGTATTTCCCAGTATCTTTTCTGTTTAGAATTTGTAAACTGTTTGAAACAATGGTTAGTTTAATTGATAAGGAGGGTGTGATACTTGCAGGCATGGTAGATGGAATTAGTCTCTGGCTTCTTTGTCCCATTCAAGCAGCCTATCTTCTTGATAAACAATCCAGTCTGGTTGAATGATTAATGGATGTGAATTCTGTGCAGGAGCTCAGAATTCTGCATCAACATTCCAGAGTCAGATTGATATAATTTCCCATAGGCCTTTGCTGATATTGGTTAGGGCAACCAAAACTGCTGATTGCTAGCAATGCTAGGGCTGACAAGTATTTTCAAATCAATACCTCGGAGGAGATCTCTTTGGAAACTCTATGGGATGCTTTCAAGGCAACTTTAAGAGGGCATATTATTTCATATTCGGTACATGTTAGGAAATTACTTAGAATAGAGTTTTCCAATTTAGAATAAATTATTTCTGATTTAGAATTACAATTGGCTTTAAAATGGGAACAAGAAACTTTGAATGCCCTGATGAAGGCTAAATACAAATAGAATGAGATATGCTCACAATTGGCTAGGAAAGATTTGTTTCTTTGTATTATGGAAACTCGAATAAAGCGGGAAGAGTATTGGTAAATTATCTTAAAGCTAAAAGGAGAAAAGGAAAGATTGCAGTCATTAAAGGTGAAAAGGGCAAGAACATATAAAAGAAAATCTTGAGGCTACAGTCAGCATTGAAGTCTCTCAGAGCTGAATTTACAGTGGAGTTTTACAAATCTTTTCAAAGTATACTGTTACCTTATCTTTTTCAATTATATCAATCACAACTGGTGAAAGGTCAGATATCAGGTACGATGGCAGAATCTTTAACTATTATTTCGCCAAAGTCAAACAGAGATCTCATGTTGGTTTCAAACTATAGGCCCATTTCTTTAATTAATATGGATGGAAAAATTTTGGCTAAACTATTGGCTCTGAGGTTAACTAAGGCTCTTCCTTATATTATTGGAATGCACCAAACGGGTTTTGTTGCTCGAAGACATTCTGCAAATAACACTAGATTGGTACTTCATATGCTTAATTTAGCAAAAACAATAGAGGATCCAGCCTTCTCGGTATCCTTGGATGCAGAGAAGGTCTTTGATCGAGTAGAATGGACTTTTGGAATAGGTTTCGGATTGATTCAAATGATTCAAACCTTTTATAGTTCCCCCTCAGCCAGATTATATATTAATAATACATTCTCAGAACGTTTTTGTTTAAAGAGGGGAGTTTGACAAGGATGTCCCTTATCTCCTTTGCTTTTCGATATTGTTTTGGAACCATTGTTTTTTTCATTCAGCAGGCAAAGTAGATACAGGGAATTCCATATGTAGGTCAGGACTATAAAGTTTCGGCTTAAGCAGATGATATTTTGCTTCATTTGAAAAATCCTGAATCAACCATCCCTCATTTACTGGAATTGATTGATCGATTTGGTAAATTTTCTGCTTACAAAATAAATTGGAGTAAATCTGAGGTTCTTCCATTGAATGTACACTGTCTAAATTCTAAAAGCTTTATTTGATCCATTCCCATTCCTTTGGAAGGAAGAGGGTATAAAATATTTGGGTATTTTGATTCAAAGAACATTAGAAGACACAATGACAGTAAATGAAAAATCCTTAAGAACATAAGAATTGCCACTGCTGAGTCAGACCAGTGGTCCATCATGCCCAGCAGTTCGCTCACGCGGCGGCCCTCTGGTCTAAGACCAACACCCTAACTGAGCCCTACCAGCGCACGTTCTTGTTCAGCAGAAACTTGTCTAACTTTGTCTTGAAACCTTGGAGGGTGTTTTCCCCTATAACAGCATCTGGAAGAGCGTTCCAGCTTTCTACCACTCTCTGGGTGAAGAACTTCCTTACGTTTGTACGGAATCTATCCCCTTTCAACTTTAGAGAGTGCCCTCTTGTTCTCCCTACCTTGGAGGGTGAACAACCTGTCCTTATCTACTAAGTCTATCCCCTTCAGTACCTTGAATGTTTCGATCATGTCCCCTCTCAATCTCCTCTGTTCGAGGGAGAAGAGGCCCAGTTTCTCTAATCTTTCGCTGTACGGCAGCTCCTCCAGCCCCTTAACTATCTTAGTCGCTCTTCTCTGGACCCTTTCGAGTAGTAACATAGAAACATAGAAGATGATGGCAGAAAAGGGCTACAGCCCATCAAGTCTGCCCACTCTGCTTACCCACCCCCTGTCTATGCCCTAATGACCCAATTTCCTTATCTTGACCTTCATAGGGATCCCACATGGGTATCCCATTTATTCTTAAAGTCTGGCACGCTGTCTGCCTCGATCACCTGCACTGGAAGCTTGTTCCAATGATCAACCACTCTCTCTGTGAAGAAATACTTTCTGGTGTCGCCATGAAATTTTCCGCCCCTGAGTTTGAGCGGGTGCCCTCTTGTGGCCGAGGGTCCCTTGAGAAAGAAAATATCATCTTCCACTTCGACACGTCCCGTGAGGTACTTAAATGTTTCGATCATGTCTCCCCTCTCCCTACGTTCCTCGAGAGTGTAGAGCAGCAATTTGTTCAGTTTCTCTTCGTACGAGAGACCCTTGAATCCCGAGATCATCCTGGTGGCCGTCCGCTGAACCGATTCAATTCTGCGCACATCTTTACTGTAATGTGGCCTCCAGAATTGCACACAGTACTCCAGATGAGGTCTCACCATGGCCTTGTACAACGGCATTATGACTTCAGGCTTTCGGCTGACAAAACTTCTATTGATACAACCCAATATCTGCCTTGCCTTAGATGAAGCCTTCTCCACTTGATTGGCAGTTTTCATGTCTGCACTGATTACTCCTAAATTTCGTTCTGCTGAAGTCCTAGTTAAAGTTTCTCCGTTCAAGAAGTACGTCCTGCATGGATTTCCGCTTCCGAGGTGCATGACCTTACATTTGTTAGCATTGAAGCCTAGCTGCCAGGTTGAGGACCAACTTTCCAATGTAAGCAGGTCCTGCGCCATATAATTCTATAAACTGCATTCACTTACTATATTACATAGTTTGGCGTCATCGACGAATAGTGTTATTTTACCTTGAAGCCCTTGAGTCAGATCCCCTATGAATATGTTGAAAAGGAGTGGACCCAGGACCGAGCCCTGCGGCACTCCACTGGTCACCTCCGATGTGTTAGCATTCATCCCTCCTCAATCAATTCCATCGTAGAGGCTATACAACTTAAAATTCACACCAACCCAGTTGTTGACTTACTCCTTCTTTATATCCCTCCTCCACTCAACCCAAATATTATCACTATGATTCAATCTATCATTTTTGATTTTGCAGCTCTTTCCCCAAATCCTATTATTCTTGGGGATTTTAATATTCATTTTGAAGAATCTCATAGCCCACTTACCTCTGATTTCCTAAATCACTTACAAGATCTTAATATTTCCCCTTTGTTTTCTGACCCAATGATTTTCAGTCCCTTAACCCAAATTTCGAATTTCTCTATGCCACTTATAATACCAGTTCCTTGGTCTGACCAATTTTTTCATTTATACATCCCATTGCTTAAAGCCTGTATCTCATTCACTACCACCAAAAAACTACCTTACAAGAGACTTTCATAATCGAAACAATTTGCTCTCTCTGTTCTCTTTTCAAAAAGATTTAAAAACCTTTGATGCTGCTGGTCCTAATGAACAACTAGAGATTTGGGACACTGCTTGTCGTTCTCTTCTCGACAACCTAGCCCCAACTTTTTCATGTACTATTTCTTCAAAAAACAACACAAACCCTGGTATAAGTCCTCACTGGTTCTCCTCAAATGTCAACTCCACTCATAGGAACGCAAGTGGCACTCCTATCCTACCCTACCTAACCTTAGTAAATACAAGGAACATTCAGAATACTATAAAAAGACCTTGAACAGCATAAAGAGGAAATATTATTCTAAATGTATCACTAAAGCAAAGAACTCATCTGCTCTCTTTTCCATCTTGAAAAAGCTCACTCAATTTAAGCCTAAACCAATCACCCCTAGCACAGACTCCCCTTAAGCTCAAAATCTGGCAAACTTTTTCCAAGAAAAGATCTACACCATCAGATCAGAAATTAAAACAGCAACTAGTTCAACCATTCTCTCAGAAGATGTCAAGCATAACTCATTAAGCTCCTCATGTTCAAATTTCTCTCTTCCTTCCTTAAAAAAAGTATAGCATATTATGCACTCTCTTAATTCAAAAGGTTCCAACTCTGACTCTATTCCCCCATTCATTCTTAAACATCACTTTTCTATTTTTGGACCATTCATTCTTAAACTTATTCACGCAAGTACGTGAAAGGGAGAAAACCCACAAATGAGGCAGTGGGACCGCTGGACAACCAGGGAAGGAAAGGGTACATCAAGGAAGACAAACAAATCGCAGACAGACTAAATTCATTCTTTGCATCTGTCTTTACAAAGGAAGACACTGCAACAATTCCAGAAGCAGTGAAAGTGTTCAAAGGAGAAACAGAGGACAGCCTTACCACAGTAGACGTGGACTTGGACCAGATATACCGCCAGATCGACAAACTCAAAAGCGACAAATCCCCTGGACCGGGTGGAATTCATCCGAGAGTCTTGAAAGAGCTAAAAGTGGAAATCGGAGAACTATTCCAAAAACTTGCCAATCTGTCAATCAAAACAGGGCAGATACCAGACGACTGGAAGATAGCGAACGTCACGCCGATATTCAAAAAAGGATCAAGAGGAGTACCGGGCAACTATAGACCTGTGAGTCTCACGTCAGTCCCTGGGAAGATGGTTGAGGCGCTGATCAAGGATAGCATAACCCGGCACCTAGACACACACGACCTGATGAAAGCCAGCCAACATGGATTCAGGAAAGGGAAGTCATGCTTGACGAACCTACTTCAATTTTTTGAGACAGTGAACAGACAAATTGATAATGGAGAACCGGTGGATATTATATACTTGGATTTTCAGAAAGCGTTCGACAAAGTTCCACATGTAAGACTCCTCAGGAAACTGCAGGGCCATGGAATAGAAGGAGATATACTAAGATGGATAGGCAAATGGCTGGAGAACAGAAGGAAGAGAGTGGGCATAAATGGGAAGTTCTCGGACTGGGAAAATGTGACTAGTGGTGTGCCCCAGGGCTCAGTACTTGGGCCCATCTTATTTAATATCTTCATCAATGTCCTAGAGGATGGAACATCCAGTGAGATCATCAAGTTTGCAGATGACACAAAGCTATGCCGGGCCATCAAATTGCAGAAGGACAGTGAAGAACTCCAGAGTGATTTGAGCCGATTGGAGAATTGGGCAGATAAATGGCAGATGAAGTTTAATGTGGAAAAATGCAAAGTGATGCACTTAGGCAGAAAAAATAAGGAACACAAGTATAGTATGTCAGGTGCAACTCTGGGAAAATCTGAACAGGAAAAGGACCTGGGAGTATTAATCGATAGGACACTGAAGCCGTCGGTGCAATGTGCGGCGGCAGCGAAGAACGCGAATAGAATGCTAGGCATGATAAAGAAGGGAATCACGAGTAGATCGGAGAAAGTCATAATGCCGCTTTATAGAGCGATGGTCAGACCACACTTGGAATACTGCGTCCAGCATTGGTCTCCATACCTAAAGAAGGATATCATACTGTTAGAGAGGGTGCAGAGACGAGCAACAAAGCTGGTGAAAGGTATGGAGAACCTGGATTACGAGGAAAGACTTAAGAGACTGGGGTTGTTCTCCCTTGAGAAAAGGAGACTACGAGGGGATATGATCGAGACATTCAAAATACTGAAAGGAATCGACAAAATAGAGCAGGAAAAAACGTTATTTACAATGTCCAATGTGGCACGGACAAGAGGACATGGGCTGAAGCTAAGGGGGGACAAGTTCAAGACAAATATCAGGAAGTTCTGCTTCACGCAACGAGTGGTGGACACCTGGAATGCTCTCCCAGAAGAGGTAATTGCGGAATCCACCATTCTAGGATTTAAGGGTAAATTAGATGTACATCTCCTTATGAGTGGCATGAAGTAACATGGGTAGGGGTAGGCTAGATGCACTTTTCTTTACGAGAAGCTTGGAGCAATATGGGGACCAAAACTATGCCAGGGTTCACCTGGCGGGGCCTCCGCGTGTGCGGATCGCCGGACTTGATGGACCTAGGGTCTGTTCCGGAGATGGCGCTTCTTATGTTCTTATGGTCTTATGTTCTTAAGTCTCATCTCAGCAATACTACCAGAAGCCTGGAAGCATTCACTTATCTTTCCCATTCTCAAAAATTATAAAGGATCTACTCAGGAATGTTCAAATTACAGATCAATAGCCAATCTTCCTTTCCTGGTAAAACTAACTGAAAAGATCGTATTTAATCAGATTTCAGACTGTCAAAAAAAACCAAATTCTTCATCCCAACCAAACTCAACAGAACACTCTCTTTTAGGATTAACAACCTCTATTCAATACTTCCTTGAACAGCATAGATCAGTTATTCTTGTCTCATTGGATCTCTCAGCGGCCTTTGACATAATAGATCATGAATTACTACTTAAAAGTTTAGCTTATGTTGGTATTTCTAACCAAACTCTTGCATGGTTTACATCTTACTTTACAGACCGCACTTCTATCCTTCAATAACTCCTTGTTTTCTGTTTACAAAAGTAACTTCGGCATTCACCAAGGTTCTATTCTTTCCCCTTTAATATTCAACATCTATCTGGCCCCTCTACTGACTCTTTGTCAATCTATTGGCTTTACCGTTTACACATACGCTGATGACATTCAACTTATTCACCCCATTGATCCATCTAACACTTCTGATATTAGCAGTATCAACTTAAAACTAGATAAAATTAGGCTATGGTTAAATGAAAACATGCTCTCTCTCAATATTTCTAAAACTAATTGTATGCTTTTTACCTGGAAGGAGAATATTCAACTTATAGCACCTTTGTCCATCAATAACACTTCAGTTGGACTGGTCAGTACAAGAATTCTAGGTGTACTTATAGATAATAAGTTAACATATCGCCCTCAAATTTCTGCAGTAGTTAAAAACTGTTTCTACAAGTTATGGATGATAAGATCTCTGGCAACTATCCTGGACCAACAGTCTTTAAATATTCTTATCCATTCTCTCATCATTTCAAAAATAGACTACTGCAAATCATTATACAAAGGTTTATGTCAAAAAGAGATCAGACGCCTTCAACTAATCCAAAAAAGTCATAATTAATTCCAAGAAATATGACCATGTTACCCCTGTACTTAAAAAAGCCCACTGGCTTCCAATTTCCTACAGAATAACCTACAAAATAGCTATCCTAACATTCAAAACCCTACAATCCAATGAACCTGCTTTCATTAATAGAGCCCTCATCCCCTATGATCCCTCTAGAGCCTTGGGATCAACTTCCCAACATCTTCTCCATATCCCCTCCTTAAAAAATTATCAGCACTCGTCGAACAACCTCCTTTTCGGTTACAGCCCTCACAATCTGAAATTCCATACCAAATACCCCGAGGGCCAAAAAAAACTTAGATAAATTCAAAGGCAGACGGAGGCTGAGAATTATAGACCGGTGAGTCTCACAACGATAGTGAGTAAAATTATGGAAACACTAATCAAACGCCAATTGGATACGATCCTGAACGAGGAGAATCTACGAGATCCCCATCAACATGGTTTTACGAAGGGAAGGTCCAGCCAATCAAATCTGATCAGCTTCTTTGACTGGGTAGCAAGAAAGCTGGATATAGGGGAGTCCCTGGACGTTGTATAGGACTTCAGCAAAGCTTTTGATAGCGTCCCACACCGCAGGTTATTGAGCAAGATGGGTTCGATGGGACTGGGTGAAACATTAACTGCATGGGTTAGGGACTGGCTTAGAGATAGACTTCAGAGGATAGTGGTAAACGGTACCCTCTCCGATACGACTGAGGTGATCAGCAGAGTGCTGCAGGGCTCAGTCTTGGGCCCGATCCTATTTAACATCTTCGTAAGAGACTTGGCTGAGGGGCTTCGAGGTAAAATTACATTATTCGCCGATGACACCAAACTATGCAACATAGTAGGCAACCGCACAACAGATGAAAGCACAGTGCCTGACAAAAGCTCAATGCCCGACAGTATGACGCAGGACCTACTCCTGCTGGAGCATTGGTCAAAGACTTGGCAACTAAGTTTCAATGCCAAAAAATGCAAGGTCATGCACCTTGGCGGCAAAAATCCATGCAGGACTTACACCCTAAATGGTGAGATCCTAGCAAGGACTGTAGCAGAACGTGACTACAGCAAGAATGCACTGACCGAACAGTTCAAGATCCTAGGAAGGAAACTGAAGATGAGGACCCAGAGGATAGCCTTCTCAGAGATCCTGCCAGTACCGAGGGCAGAAACGAAGAGGCAGATGGAACTACAATCAATAAATGCGTGGATGAGGAAATGGTGTGAGGAAGAGGGATTTCTCTTCGTGAGGAACTGGACAGCGTTCTGGGGAAAGAACAAGCTCTACAAGAAGGATGGTCTACACCTGAGCACAGCTGGAACTAGACAACTAGCAAATAACATTGGAAGAGCGATAGAGCAAGCTTTAAACTAAGCAGAAGGGGAAAGCCGACAGTCGACCTGATATCGACGGTTCGGGAGACAGTACCCAGTGAAGGTACTGAGGGGGAAAAATGCTGGGCAGACACATGTGGACAGCATCAGGTTATGAAAAAACAAGGGAGACAGAAGAAGAGAGAGGAGGACATGATAAACATACTACAAGGGAAAGTCAAAAAGGAATGGGAAGATGGGAAGGCACAGGAAAAAGAAAATACGAACACGCCACATGGGCAAGGAAATAGAAACATACCACAAAGGGAGGACAAAGGAGAAAATATTCAGGAGTTGACTGGCCAGGACGAGGACAGAAAGAAGACTGAAGCACATGGGAAAACAGCAAGTAAGACTAAATGCCAGGACTTGAACTGCATGTACACTAATGCAAGGAGTCTAAGGAATAAAATGGGGGAATTGGAAGTCATGGCCAAAAATGAGAACCTAGACATCATAGGGATCACGGAAACATGGTGGAATGAGGAAAACAAATGGGACATAGTACTGCCAGGGTATAAACTCTACCGAAAAGATAGGACTTATCAGAAAGGAGGAGGAATAGCACTGTACATAAGGGAAACCATTCACTCAACTAGTGTGGATACAGCAGCGGCAAATGGTCAACTGGAGTCATTGTGGGTTAAAATACCAGGAAAAAACGGATCCGAGATAAAGATGGGACTGATCTACCGTCCACCTGGGCAATCGGAAGCAGAGGATACAGAAATGGTAGCTGAGCTGAAGAGGGAATGCGAGAACGCTAACACTATAGTTATGGGAGATTTCAACTATCCCGGGATAGACTGGCGTCTTGGAAATTCAAAATGCACGAAGGAAACGGAGTTCCTGGAAGCCGTCCAAGACTGTTTCATGGAACAACTTGTCCAGACTCCAACGAGAGGGGCAGCGATCCTGGATCTGATCCTCAACGGGCTAAAAGGACCTGCAAAGGGAGTGGAAGTAATGGGACCGCTAGGAAACAGTGACCACAACATGATACTGTTCCAAGTGGAAGTAGGATTACCAAAGGGGAAGAGAACAAAGGGAACAGCGTTTAACTTCAAGAAAGGGAACTATGATGCCATGAGACAAATGGTGAAGAAGAAGCTCAGAAACAGCTCCAAGAAAGCTCGGTCTGTGGAGCAAGCCTGGTCCCTACTCAAGGACACGGTAAGCGAGGCACAAAGCCTATATGTACCCAGATTTAGGAAAGGATGCAATAAGAATCAGACTAAAGACCCAGCATGGATAAACAATGAAGTAAAGACAGTGATAGGAGACAAGAAAACATCATTTCGGAAGTGGAAAAAGGACAAAACTGAAGGAAATTGGAAAGAACACAGGAAGCATCAGAAAGAATGTCACCGAGTGGTCAGAAAAGCCAAGAAAGAATACGAGGAGAGACTAGCCAAGGAAGCAAGAAATTTTAAACCATTTTTCAGATATGTAAAAAGGAAACAGCCAGCGAGGGAGGAGGTGGGACCTCTGGACGAGGGAGACAGGAAAGGAGTGGTGAAGGAGGAAAAAGAGGTGGCTGATAGACTAAACAAGTTCTTCGCATCGGTCTTTACAAAAGAAGACACATCCAATGTGCCGGAACCGGAAAAAATCTTCAAGGGGAATCAAGAGGGAATATTATCATGCATGGAGGTAAGCCTCGAAGACGTTCTCAGGCAAATAGATAGATTAAAAATTGACAAATCTCCTGGTCCAGATGGGATCCACCCGAGAATACTGAAAGAGCTCAGAGACGAAATAGCGGAGTTACTCAGGCATATCTGCAACCTATCCTCGAGAACAGGGATAATCCCGGAAGACTGGAGGATAGCAAATGTTACACCAATCTTCAAAAAAGGATCGAGAGGCGACCCAGGGAACTATAGACCGGTGAGCTTGACCTCAGTTCCGGGGAAGATGGTCGAATCAATGATCAGGGAAGGTATCAATGAGCATATAGAAAAAAACAAACTGATGAGAACAAGCCAGCACAGTTTCTGTAAAGGTCGATCGTGCCAAACAAATCTACTGCATTTCTTTGAGGGGATAAGCAAACATTTGGACCAAGGTAACCCCGTTGACATAGTATATCTGGATTTCCAAAAAGCCTTTGACAAGGTACCCCATGAGCGCCTGCTGAAGAAACTGTGGAACCACGGGGTGGAAGGGGACGTCCACAGATGAATCCAAAATTGGCTGGCGGATAGGAAGCAGAGGGTAGTAGTAAAAGGACACTACTCTGACTGGAAAGGGGTCACGAGTGGTGTCCCACAGGGGTCTGTGCTGGGACCGCTGCTGTTCAATATATTCATTAACGATCTGGAAATGGGCACGAAGTGTGAAGTTATCAAGTTCGCGGACGATACAAAACTCTCCAACAGAGTAGAAACTGTTGAGGAATGCATAGAATTAGAGCGACCTGAACAAACTGTGTGAATGGGCAAAAAGATGGCAGATAAGCTTCAACGTGGAGAAATGTAAGGTCTTGCACATGGGGAAAGGGAACCCCACGTACAGCTATACGATGGGAGGAAGGGTGCTGGGGAAAGGCACCCTAGAAAAAGACCTGGGGGTATTGGTGGATACAACAATGAAACCAGCGGCGCAATGTGCAGCGGCCTCAAAGAAAGCAAACAGAATGCTGGGCATTATCAAAAAAGGTATCACTACCAGAACGAAGGAAGTTATCCTGCCATTGTATCGAGCAATGGTGCGACCACATCTGGAATACTGTGTCCAATACTGGTCACCGTACCTAAAGAAAGACATGGCGATGCTTGAGAGGGTCCAGAGGAGAGCAACTAGGATGATAAAAGGAATGGAGAACCTTTCATATTCCGAAAGGTTAGACAAACTGGGGCTCTTTACCCTGGAAAAGCGGAGACTGAGAGGAGACATGATACAGACGTATAAAATCATGAAAGGCATAGAGAAGGTGGATAGGGGCAGATTCTTCAGACTAGCAGGGACATCAAAAACAAGAGGTCATTCAGAAAAACTGAGAGGGGACAGATTCAAGACGAATGCAAGGAAGTTTTTCTTCACTCAGAGGGTGGTGGACACCTGGAACACGCTTCCAAATGAGGTAATAGGACAGAGTACAATACTGGGTTTCAAAATGGGGCTGGATGACTTCCTGGAAGCGAAGGGGATTACAGGGTATAGATAGAAGGTTACTCTACAGGTCATAAGCGAAAAGCGTATGACAGTTTTAGGGTAAGAGCACTATCAGGTCTTGGACCTGAGGGGCCGACGCGTGAGCGGACTGCCGGGCACGATGGACCTCCGGTCTGACCCGACAGGGGCAATTCTTATGTTCTTATGTGACTTGGAGGTGATCATTAGCGAAGACATGAAGACTGCCAATCAAGTGGAGAAAGCTTCATCTAGGGCTAGACAAATCATGGGCTGTATCCGTAGAAGTTTCGTCAGCCGTAAGCCCGAGGTCATAATGCCGTTGTACAGATCCATGGTGAGACCCCATCTAGAATACTGTGTACAATTCTGGAGGCCGCATTATCAAAAAGATGTGCAGAGAGTTGAGTTGGTTCAGCGAATGGCCACCAGGATGGTCTCAGGACTCAAGGATCTCCCGTATGAGGAACGATTGGGTAAGTTGCAGCTGTACTCACTCGAGGAACGCAGAGAGAGGAGAGACATGATCGAGACGTTCAAATATGTCACAGGCCGTATCGAGGTGGAAGAGGATCTCTTTTTCCTTAAAGGACCCACGGCAACAAGAGGGCATCCGTTGAAAATCAGGGGTGGGAAATTTCATGGCGACACCAGAAAATATTTCTTCACCGAAAGGGTGGTTGATCGCTGGAATAATCTTCGACAACATTGAGAGGAATGGCCTACTGAGAACAAGTCAGCACGGATTCTGTAAGGGGAGGTCGTGCCTAACGAACCTGCTGTACTTCTTTGAGGGAATAAGCAGTCGCATGGACAAAGGGGAGCCCATAGACATCATTTACCTCGATTTTCAGAAGGCTTTCGACAAGGTGCCACATGAAAGGCTACTTAAGAAGCTTTGGAACCACGGGGTGGGAGGGGATGTGCACAGATGGATCGAGCACTGGTTGTCGGGTAGACTGCAGAGGGTTGGAGTAAAGGGTCAATACTCTGACTGGCGGGGAGTCACGAGCGGTGTGCCACAGGGATCGGTGCTGGGGCCGTTACTCTTTAACATATTCATCAATGACCTGGAAAAGGAGGCAAAGTGTGAGGTTATAAAATTCGCAGACGATACCAAACTGTGCGGCAGAGTTAGGACCAGGGAGGAGTGTGAGGACCTACAAAGAGACCTGGACAAGCTGGAAGACTGGGCAAACAAATGGCAAATGCGCTTCAACGTGGACAAATGCAAGGTCATGCATATAGGGAAAAAGAACCCGTTGTTCAGCTACAAATTGGGGGGGGTATTGATGGGAGACAGCAGACTCGAGAGAGACTTGGGTGTGCTGGTGGATGCATCACTGAAGCCATCTGCACAGTGCGCGGCAGCCTCGAAAAAAGCCAACAGGATGCTGGGCATCATAAAAAAGGGCATAACAACCAGAACACGGGAAGTCATCATGCCATTGTATCGAGCGATGGTGCGTCCGCATCTGGAATACTGCGTTCAGTACTGGTCGCCGCACCTCAAGAAGGACATGGCGGTACTTGAGAGAGTCCAAAGGAGAGCAACGAAAATGGTAAAAGGGCTGGAACACTGCTCATACGCCGAGAGGCTGGATAGGCTGGGGCTCTTCTCTCTGGAAAAGAGGAGGCTCAGGGGAGATATGATAGAGACCTTCAAGATTATGAGGGGCATAGAGAGGGTGGATAGGGACAGATTCTTCAGACTGAAGGGGACAGCAAATACAAGGGGGCATTCTGAGAAACTGAAGGGAGATAGGTTCAGAACAAATGCAAGGAAGTTCTTTTTCACCCAGAGGGTCGTGGACACTTGGAATGCGCTACCGGAGGAAGTGATCAGGCAGGGTACGGTCCAAGGATTCAAACAGGGATTGGACGGATTCCTGAGGGATAAAGGGATCATGGGATACTGAGGGAGGAGCTGGGATGTAACAAAAGTATAGAAAGTTTGTCAGGTAATGAGTATAAACCAACCAGGTCGTGCATGTGCAGGACCGGAGGGCTGGGACTTCGATGGGAAGGCAGGACCAAATTGGGAGGCCAAGGTGGCAGGGGAGCCCCTTCAGATGATTCAGACAGGTTGTGATCTGTTTGGGCCGCCGCGGGAGCGGACTGCTGGGCAGGATGGACCTATGGTCTGACCCGGCAGAGGCACTGCTTATGTTCTTAACAGGTAATTGAGGCCAGCAGCATGCCAGATTTTAAGAAAATATGGGATTGGCATGTGGGATCTCTTCATGGAGGTAGTTAAGGGGTGGGCCATTAGTGTGGGCAGACAGGATGGGCCGTGGCCTTTTTCTGCCGTCATGTTCTATGTTTCTATGTTTCTACAGTGTTTCCTTTTCAAAGATGCTTTTGAGTAATATTCTCTTCCTCTCCACTCTTACTTTTTTTCCCTTTCTTTTCCTTTATATGCTCTCTATTTTCAGCCTCTTTCAAAAAATTGAAAAGGATCTTCCCTTCTATGTATCCTTTTCCTGTAATTATTGTATTTCATCATTACTTACCAATTGTTTTCATGTCCAGTCCATAATTTGTCTTGTTGATATGCCTTTGTAAGTCTCTCCCCCCTTGATTTTAATATTGTAAAATGCTTAGAATTTATGATAGTAATTTCAACAAATTTTTATAAAACTTGGAAACTTGGTATCAAGGGAGATGAAATTCCTTGATGATATCAAGGACTGCTTTATGGAGCAGCTGGTTCAGGAACTGACAAGAGGTGAAGCAATTCTAGATCAGGGGTGCCCACACTTTTTTGACTCGCGTGCTACTTTTAAAATGACCGTCAAAATGATCTACCAACAATAAAATTTAAAAAAAAACACAACGCACACTGTACACATAGAATTGTTAATTATCATTCCTATTCCGGGGTTTTTTCAAAGAGGTCAAAGCAGATGACTCTAAGCACTGTCACCTCAGTAACAACCATACAAAAATAGACAAATACCCACCCCCCTCCCTTTTTACTAAACCACAATAGCAGTTTTTAGCGCAGGGAGCTGCGCTGAATGACCAGCACTGCTCTCGACGCTCATAGGCTCCCTGCGCTAAAAACCACTGTTGCGGTTTAGTAAAAGGGGACCATATTGTAAAATATAGACAGCAGATATAAATTCAGACACATTTTGATCACTAAATTTAAAATAAAATCATTTTTCCTACCTTGTCTGGTGATTTCATGAGTCTCTGGTTGCACTTTCATCTTCTGACTGTGCATCCAATCTTTCTTTCAGCCTGTATACTTCCTCTCCTACACACCTCATTCCCTCCCCCAACTTTTTCTTCCTCTCTCCCTGACCTTTCTTTCTTTCTCTCTCTCTTCATGCCCCCTTTCTTTTTTTCTGTTTCTCTTCTTTCCTTCTGTCTCCCTGCCTGCCCCCTTTCTTTCTTTCTCCCTGCCCTTCCCCAAGCCACTCCCACTGCCGCTGCCATCGGGGAACAGGACCCAAACCGCCACCAATGGATAACAGGCCCCAAAGCCGACGCCGCCGACGCCCCATGCTCTCCCTGCTTCGGGCCGACCAGCATTCCTCTCCCCGACATCAATTCTGCCGTCGGAGAGGAAGTTCCGTTCAGCCAGGCAGCAATTGGCTGGCCCGAACTTCCTCTCCGATGGCAGAATTGACGTCGGGAGAGGAAGACTGATTGGTCCGATAGATCGCCAAGGCAAAGTGAGTCCTGGGTGATCGACTCACTTTGCCTTGGCGAGCTACCCGTCGATCGCGATCGACCTATTGGGCACCCCTGTTCTAGATCTAGTTCTTAGTGGAGCACATGAATTGGTGAGGGAGGTAATGGTGCTGGGGTCGCTTGAAAACAGCAATCATAAAATGGTCAGATTTGATATCACTGGAATAAGTTTACACAGGAAATCCAATACAATAGCATTTAACTTTAAAAAAAGAGACTTTGATAAACATGTTCTTATACACTGGTCGTCATACAAGAAAAAGGACATAGTACTACTCAAAAGGGTCCAGAGGAGGGCGACAAAAATGGTTAAGGGGCTGGAGGAGTTCTGTACAGCGAGAGGCTATAGAAACTGGGCCTCTTCTCTCTTGAAAAGAGGAGACTGAGAGGGGACATGATCAAAACATTCAAGTTAATGAAAGGAATAGACTTAGTAGATAAAGACAGGTTGTTCACCCTCTCCAAGGTAGGGAGAACAAGAGGGCACTCTCTAAAGTTGAAAGGGGATAGATTTCGTACAAACGTAAGGAAGTTCTTCACCCAGAGAGTGGTAGAAATCTGGAACGCTCTTCCGGAGGCTGTTATAGGGGAAAACACCCTCCAGGGATTCAAGAAAAGGTTAGATAAGTTCCTACTGAACTAGAACGTACACAGGTAAGGCTAGACTCAAACAGGGCATTGGTCTTTGATCTAAGGTCAGCCGCATGAGACCACTGGTCTGACCCAGCAGCGGCAATTCTTATGCTCTTATAAGGAGAATGATAAAAAAGAAATGCAAAGAAGCAGCTGTAACTATCCCGTCCAGGTGATTTACTATTCTTCAGTTTGTAAAATTGCCCTATTACATATTCCAGTGTTACAAATATTTGTTTTAGTTTCTCTAACTCATCAGTATTGAAAGACCCCACATCTTCTTATGAGCGTCAGGAGCAGCGTGGGCCATTCAGCGCGGCTCTCTGCACTAAAAACTGCTAGTGCAGTTTAATAGAAGAGGGGGGTATATGTTATTGTCTCCAACATAATCTTCTTTGCTTTCCTTATCAACACCTTGAATTTGACTTGCTATGCTGTTTGTTATTATTTTCAAGAACACAATATAATGTGGAGAAACAGAGGAGATGTGGAAGGTACCCAAAATATAATGAATATATAAAAATATACATTTTTAATAGTGAGTGACTGAGCCTTTGAACCAGAAGCATAACAATGGTGTGGTTAAAACTTTTTGCTGAAGTGTTACTTTAGTATTTCTTTTTGAAGCATCACGTCAGCAATTTTTGACGGCGAGGTTCCTGAAGAAGGGGGTTGCTCCCTGAAACTAAGCTTAGTTGAATCTGAATTCTCAAGCAAAGCAAACTTCTGCAGGTGGAAATATTGGATGCCACTGATTAATGCACTGTTGGATGATTCTGCAAAGTTCATGGCAAATAATTGTTCCAGCACAGAAGGGAAGCTCAGAGAAAACAGCTGTACATGGCAGAAACTGCAGCAGACTCTTCCTCCCTGCCCTGTTCCTCTTTACCCACTGTCTATGAGTGATACTAGTCCAGAGGCAAGGCCAGCAGGTGTTCCAGAGCTCAGGGTAAATGATTAACTCAGCACAGAAGGGAAGCTCAGACCATGGCCACTGGGCAGGAAAGCAGTGAATTGCTTGTTTATCCTTTCCAAAATTACTAGTTTCAAGTACTAAGCTAGAAGCTACTAAGTAGTAGATTTCAAACAAACTGAAGAAAATATTTCTTCACTCAGCACGTAATTCAACTCTGGAATTTGTTGTCAGAGAGTGTAAAAGTAGCTAGTTTTGCAAGGTTTCAAAAGGGCTTGGATAATTTCCTAAAAGTCCATAAGCCATTATTAAGTTAGACTTGGGAAAATCTGCTGCTTATTCCTAGGATAAGCAGCATAAAATCTGTTTTACTCTGAAGGATTTTGTCAGATATTTGTGACCTGGTTGACCCTTATTCGAAACCGAAAGCTGGACTTGATAGACCTTTGGTCATCCCAGTTACAAGCAGAAACAGCAGCAGATCATATCCTCCAAATTGGTTCAAGGGTATATAAATCACAGATCAGGCTGGGGTGAGTGAGAGTTAGGTGGGTGGGAAGGAAGGAAGGAATTAAAAGTCTAAACTGAGACTTTCTGTGCAGATTAGTTGCAATTTATACTGATACTGTAGTAAATTAAATATATCTCCCTTAAATGCTAGCCTATGCAACCCTAATAGAGACTTCTATGCTAAGAAAAAGTATCCCTTAAATTCCTTTGCTGAGAAGAGTACTTTAAAAAGGAGGAGAGTGTGGTGCAGTGGTTCAGCCTCAGCATCCTGAGCTGGTGGGTTCAAACCCCATGAACATAAGAACATAAGCAATGCCTCTGCTGGGTCAGACCTGAGGTCCATCATGCCCAGCAGTCCGCTTATGCGGCGGCCCAACAGAAATCCTCTATTTATACCCTTCTATCCTCTTTTCCAGCAGGAAACTGTCCAATCCTTTCTTAAACCCCAGTACTATACTCTGCCCTATTATGCCTTCTGGAAGCGCATTCCAGGTGTCCACCACTCGTTGGGTAAAGAAGAACTTCCTAGCATTCGTTTTGAATCTGTCCCCTTTCAACTTTTCCAGATGCCCTCTTGTTCTTTTATTATTTGACAGTTTGAAGAACCTTTCCTTCTCTACTCTCTCTATGCCCTTCATGATCTTATAAGTCTCTATCATATCCCCTTTAAGTCTCCTCTTCTCCAGGGAAAAGAGACCCAGTTTCTCCAATCTCTCAGCGTATGGAGGTTTTCCATCCCTTTTATCAGACGTGTCGCTTTCCTCTGAACCCTCTCGAGTATCGCCATATCCTTCTTAAGGTACGGCGACCAATATTGGACGCAGTATTCCAGATGCGGGCGCATCATCGCCCGATACAACGGCAGGATAACTTCTTTCGTCCTTCTTTCTTCTTGATTATACCTAGCATTCTATTTGCTTTCTTAGCGGCCGCTGCGCACTGTGCCGTCAGCTTCATTGTCATGTCCACCATTACCCCTAAGTCCCTTTCCTGGGTACTCTCATTCAATAACATCCCTCCCATTGTATAGTTGTACCTCAGGTTTCTGCTTCCCACATGCAGTACTTTACATTTCTCAACGTTGAACTTCATCTGCCATCTCATCGCCCATTCCCCTAGTTTGTTCAGGTCCCTTTGCAATTCTTCGCAGTCCTCTTTAGTCCGAGCTCCACTGAATCGTTTGGTGTCGTCTGCAAATTTTATTATCTCACACGTCGTCCCTATTTCTAGATCATTTATGAATATATTAAATAGTAGTGGCCCGAGCACCGAGCCCTGCGGAACACCACTTGTGACCCTCTTCCAGTCCGAGTAGTGGCCCTTCACCCCATGCTTCTCCTTGTGACACTGGGCAGGTCCATTAGATAGATTGTGAGCCCACTGGGACAGATGGACAAAGTGCTTGAAGTACCTGTATGTAAACCGCTTTGAGTGTGGTTTAAAACTTCAAAAAGGCGGTGTACAAGTCCCTTTCCCTGATGTCATAATGCCTCATTCCACCAATAAAAGTCAACCTCATCAGTGATGTCACAATGGCTTCTAGGAGGAGAGTGCGGTGCAGGGGTTAGAGCTACAGCTTCTCCTTGTGACCTTGGGCAGATACAATAATAGACTGTGAGCCCAGTGGGACAGATAGGGGAAATGCTTGAAGTACTTTGGGTGTGGTGGTATAACTACATAAAGGCAATAAATCGGTCCCAATCCCTTTCCCTCCCGGAAATAAAATAAAGTCCCTGAGGTTACCTATTTAACTCTAAGGGCTCTTTTTTACGAAGGCGTGTTAGCGGCTTTATCACTCGCGACTTTTCATCACATGCTAACCCCCGCACTAGCTGAAAAACTACCGCTTGCTCAAGAGGAGGCGGTAGCAGCTAGCGCGGCCAGCAGTATAGCGCATGCTATTATGCACGTTAAACCGTGAACACGCCTTTGTAAAAGGAGCCCTAAGTCTATCTTTGCCCAATAAGTAAAATTTTATAGCATGTGTTGTGTGCAAAACTACCATAAAACAAGCTATAATTGTAGTGTCTGTTTCAGATGTCATATTACCAATATTCGAATGCCTGTATGAAATTTAAGATGAAAGGACATGGCGGTACTTGAGAGAGTCCAAAGGAGAGCAACGAAACTGGTAAGAGGACTGGAACACTGCCCATATGCCGAGAGGTTGGATAGGCTGGGGCTCTTCTCTCTGGAAAAAAGGAGGCTCAGGGGAGATATGATAGAGACCTTCAAGATCATGAGGGGCATAGAGAGGGTGGATAGGGACAGATTCTTCAGGCTGAAGGGGTCAACAGGCACGAGGGGGCATTCGGAAAAACTGAAGGGAGATAGGTTCAGAACAAATGCAAGGAAGTTTTTTTTCACCCAAAGGGTCGTGGACACTTGGAATGCGCTACCGGAGGAAGTGATCAGGCAGAGTACGGTACAGGGATTCAAACAGGGATTGGACGGATTCCTGAGGGATAAAGGGATCGTGGGATACTGAGAGAGGTATCCAGGTAAAAAGTATAGAAACCCAACCAGGTCGTGCATGTGCAAGACTGGAGGGTTAGGACTTCGATGGGAAGATAGGACTTCAATGAGAAACCAAGGTGGCAATGGAGCCCCTTCTGGTGATTCAGACAGGTCGTGACCTGTTTGGGCCGCCGCGGGAGCAGACTGCTGGGCAGGATGGACCTATGGTCTGACCCGGCGGAGGCACTGCTTATGTTCTTATGTTCTTATGTTCTTAAATACGCTACTTACACAGAAAACAAGTTTTTACCATATGCCAATAGTACCTTTTGCCGTGGTACAAAATCTGGCATCAGATTTGTTCTGTAATGTCAGCTCTTCATTTGCCCAATCACAAACAATGTCTAGGAAATGACCATCCCACAAGGACAGCAAGGAATAAACAAAAAAAGTGGGAAGGGACAACAGTCTTTAAAAAAACAAACAAACAATAACCAAAAGAATTATGTGAAACTTCATTTCTTATGTCAATCCACAAAGGCGTGTGGTATGCCTGCATCAGTACTCAAGTACACACTGAGGGCTCCTTTTACGAAACCGCATTAGTAGTTTAACGCGTGTAATATCACTAGCCACTACCGCCTCCTCTTGAGCAGGCGATAGTTTTTCGTCTAGCGCGGGGGTTAGCGCGTGATCAAAAGTCGCAGCGCGATAAAGCTGCTAACGCAGCTTCATAAAAGGAGCCCTAAGTGTTGATATAAGAAATAAATTGAGTCACTCTTGAGAGAGAACTTTGTGGATCTGAAGAGCAGATTCTCTCCAGCCCTTCTCCAGAGCATTGCTTAGAAAAGTGGCTTCAGGAGTGATTTTGCAAATATCCTACTGCAGTAATAGTCTGCGGTGGACTTCTACATCATTGCTTCACTGCACTCAAGAAAGAACCTTTAGAAAAGTCCTTCTCTGTGAATGTGTGTTTTCTGGCCTCTGATTGTGGGTTATTTCACTCGCAGCATAGATTCAGGACAGTCCCTTCACACTTAGAGTATGACTGACAGTTTGCTTTTTTATTTAACAGGTCAGAAACCTCTCTAATGTTATGCACCAGCTGACTGTGTAAATGAAGAGATTAATTATTAAACCTTTTCTTAAGACTTAACTCATAGGAGAAGCATCGCCTGGTTCCATAAAATTAACGAGTAGCAGAGGTTGGCTCAGTACCTTGACACCAGGAAGCGTGTTCTTCTGAGGCAAAGCTGTCCAGCATTTGACATATAATATATGTAAACTGCTTTGGTTGCTCCCACTGAAAGGTCATATATAAAATCCATTATCCTATACTGGGTTTTTTTAGCCCATAAGACCTGCATAATTTTCTTCCTTTCCACCTCAACCTTCTCTCATTTCATTATAAGAAGGTAAACACATAAAAGAGTTCCATACTGGGAACATAAGAACATAAGCAATGCCTCCGCTGGGTCAGACCTGAGGTCCATCCTGCCCAGCAGTCCGCTCATGCGGCAGCCCAACAGGTCCAGGACCTGTGCAGTAATCCTCTATCTATACCCATCTATCCCCTTTTCCAGCAGGAAATTTTCCAATCCTTTCTTGAACCCCAGTACCGTACTCTGCCCTATTACACCCTCTGGAAGTGCATTCCAGGTGTCCACCACACGTTAGGTAAAGAAGAACTTCCTAGCGTTCGTTTTGAATCTGTCCCCTTTCAACTTTTCCAAATGTCTTCTTGTTCTTTTATTTTTCGAAAGTTTGAAGAATCTGTCCCTCTCTACGCCCTTCATGATCTTGTAAGTCTCTATCATATCCCCTCTAAGTCTCCTCTTCTCCAGGGAAAAGAGTCCCAGTTTCTCTAATCTCTCAGCATATGAAAGGTTTTCCATACCTTTTATCAGATGTGTCGCTCTCCTCTGAGCCCTCTTGAGTAGTGCCATATCCTTCTTAAGGTATGGCGACAAATATTGGATGCAGTACTCCAGATGCGGACGCACCATCGCCCAATACAACGGCAGGATAACTTCTTTCGTTCTGGTAGTAATACCCTTCTTGATTATACCTAGCATTATATTCGCTCTTTTAGCGGCCGCTGCACACTGTGCCGTCAGCTTCATTGTCATGTCTACCATTACCCCCAAGTCCCTTTCTTGGGTACTCTCATTCAATACATCCCTCCCTTTGTATAGCTGTACCTCGGGTTTCTGCTTCCCACATGTAATACTTTACATTTCTCAACATTGAACTTCATCTGCCATCTCGTCGCCCATTCCCCTAGTTTGTTCAAGTCCCTTTGCAATTCTTCGCAGTCCTCTTTAGTCCAAGCTCCACTAAATAATTTGGTGTCGTCTGTAAATTTTTTTATCTCACACTTCGTCCCTGTTTCTAGGTCATTTATGAATATATTAAATAGCAGTGGCCCGAGCACCGAGCCCTGTGGGACACCACTCGTGACCCTCCTCCAGTCTGAATAGTGGTCCTTTATTCCTACCCTCTGTTCCCTACCCGCCAACCAGTTTCTGATCCTCCTTCCAGTTTCTGTATGTCTCCTTCCACCCCATGGTTGTTCAGTTTCCGAAGTAGGTGTTCATGGGGTACCTTGTCAAAGGCTTTTTGGAAATCTAGATATATGATGTCTATGGGGTTTCTTCTGTCCATCCATTTGTTAATTCCTTCGAAGAAGTGCAATAAGTTCATTAGGCATGATCTCCCCTTGCAGAAACCATGTTGGCTGGTTATCAGAAGTTCGTTTCTTTCAAGATGTTCATCGATGTTTTCTTTTATCAGTGCTTCCACCATTTTCCCCGGAACAGAGGTCAGACTCACCGGTCTGTAGTTTCCCGGGTCACCTCTGGTCTGACTCAGTGGAGGCAACTTCTTATGTTCTTATGTTCTTACCTCTTGATCCCTTTTTAAAGATGGGCGTAACGTTGGATATCTTCCAATACTCCTGGATCACGCCTGTTTTCAGGAATAGATTGTAAATTTGCTGCAGTAGTTCTGCTATCTCCTCCTTTAATTCCTTCAGAACCCTTGGATGGATTCCATCCGGCCCCGGGGATTTGTCAGTTTTTAATTTTTCTATCTGCCTGCGTACGTCTTCCAGGCTCACGTCTATGGATGTTAATTTTTCTGCTTGATCTCCATTGAAGATTTGCTCAGGTTCCGGTATGTTGGCTGTGTCTTCATTGGTAAATACAGACAAAAAGAACATGTTAAGTCTTTCTGCCACTTTTTTCTCCTCCTTCACCACCTGTCTCCATTGTCCAGCGGTCCCACCTCCTCCCTAGCCGGCTGCTTCCCTTTAACATATCTAAAGAACGGTTTGAAATTTCGTGCTTCCCTGGCTAGCCTCTCTTCATACTCTCTTTTGGCTTTTCGAACCACACGGTGACATTCTTTTTGATACTTCCTGTGCTCTTTCCAGTTCCCCTCAGTTTTTTCCGTTTTCCATTTCCTGAATGAATTTTTCTTATTGCCTATCGCTTCCTTCACAATTTTAGTTTCCACGCCGGGTCTTTTGTTCGACTCTTTTTGCACCCCTTTCTGAATCTAGGGATATATAGATTTTGCGCCTCGCTCACCGTGTCCTTGAAAAAAGACCAGGCATGTTCTACCGTTTGCCATTTTTTTGAAGTGTTCCTAAGTTTCTTCCTTACCATTTCCCTCATTGCTTCGTAGTTTCCTTTCCTGAAGTTAAAAGTTGTTGCTATGGTTCTTTTTCCTTTCGGTATTCCAACCTCAACCTTGAACTTGATCATATTATGATCGCTGTTTCTCAATGGTCCCACTACTTCTACTTCCTTTGCAGGTCCCCTTAACCCATTTAGGATTAGATCCAGAGTGGCATTTCCTCTCGTCAGTTCTCTAACAAGCTGCTCCATGAAGCAATCTTGTGTAGCCTCCTGGAATTCTGTCTCCCTAGCACATCTTGAGCTTCCAAGACTCCATTCTATCCCGGGGTAGTTGAAGTCTTCCATAATAACCATGTTACCGCTTTTGCATTCTCGCTTCATCTCGGCTTCCATTTCTTCATCGATATCTCCGGTTTACCTGGGTGGTTGATAGTATAGGCCCATCTTTATTTCAGGCCCTTTCCTTCCCGGTTTTTTAACCCATAGCAATTCCAGCTTGTTAGTCGTCTCTGCTGTGTCCATTCTTGTAGATTATATGCTTTCTTTTATGTATAGGGCTATTCCACCTCCTTTCTGTCCTGACCTGTCCTGGCGATAGAGCTTGTAACCCGGCAGTGCTGTATCCAATTTGTTTTCCTCATTCCACCATGTTTCAATGACTCAAATGATGTCTATGTCCTTTTCATTGGCCATGGCTTCTAATTCCCCCATTTTGTTTCTTAGGCTCCTTGCATTAGTATATACGCAATTTAGATCCTGGTATTTTCTTATCTTCATTTCCTTTCCCTGTGCTTCGATCTTTAGTTTCTTCTCTTTTGCTACAATCTTTCTAACCTCCTCTTCTGGGTTAGTTGACTCCTGTATTTTGTCCCTTGTTTCTTCCCAGCCTTTTTTCCCCTTAGTATCTTAACGGGATACCTTCTTCCGAATCGTCGATGCTTGGTCGACTGTCAGCTTTCCCCTTCTTCTTAGTTTAAAGCCTGTTCTATTCCTCTCCTGATGTTTGATAGAAGTCTAGTTCCCGCCGCGCTCAGGTGCAGTCCCTCTCTCCTGTAGAGCTTGCTCTTGCCCCAGAACGTTGTCCAGTTCCTCACGAAGTGGATCCCCTCTTCCTCACACCATCTCCTCATCCATGCATTTATTGATTGTAGTTCCTCCTGCCTTTTCACATCTGCCCTCGGTACCGGTAGGATCTCTGAGAACGCTATCTTCTGGGTCCTCATCTTCAGCTTTCTTCCCAGTATCCTGTTTCCAACAGTGGCCAACACCAAGTCACAAGTACCTGGCAAGATTCCAAAGAGTAAAATAGATTTTGTGCTGCTTATCCTAGGAATAAGCAGTGGATTTTTACAAACCCATCTTAATAATGGATCATGGACTTTTAGGAAATTAGCCAATTTTTTTAAAGCCCTGCTAAGCTAACTACTTTCACCACATTCTCTGGCAATGAATTCTAGATTTAATTACACTTTGAGGCTTTCTATATAACCAATCTGGATAGTACATATTCTTATTACATTTTACTACTTGCCAAGACTCAAATACGTGAGGATCGCTTGGTCACTTGCCTGCCTGGTGTGAAGGTGGTGGACCTCACACGGCATTTAGATAAGATATTAGATAGTGCTGTGGAGGAAAATATGGGAGGGAGGTTCTGGAAGCCAAATTTAGGCTCATAGGTAGAAAGCTGAAATCCAGATCCTCCAGGATAGCATTTTCAGAAATGCTCCCCATTCCCCTGTGATGTTAAAGGAAGCCTTGCAGTGCCCAGAAACAGGGGTGGAAAATAAAGGGGTGATACAAAAACCTTTACTTTGTCCACCTAAGCCTAGAGTTAGAGCATTGCAGGAAGATAAAAACTCCTTTAAACAATAGCCCTGTGTCAACTAAACCACCACCCAAAAAATCCTGTTTATCTTTCTCCAAGAATGTGAAAGTAGGGAGGTATAATGAACTACAAGTTCCAGAATTCCACAGACAGGAGAAAACAAAGCCCAGGGCTGGAACAGCTTCTGCAACCAGCCCAGCTGACACAGGTTCTAATCAGCTGAGAAAGCACCAAAATGCTGCTGTAGGTTTGGAAGCTCAGGTATAGTTAGAACAAATCATAGCAAGGTAGGAGAAAAGGGAGTGGTTTCCAAGCAGTGGGAGCACACACAAACTCTCAGACCTTCTTTGAATGTGGTAGAAGGCAGAATTCTCCAGCTGAAAGCAGGAAAGCAGTAGACACCAGACCCTCTGGATAAATAGGTAGAAACTTTCAATGTAGAACCTGATCATGTTTTTGAAGACATTGATATGGATCAGACTGAGTTTGGGGAGGAATTAAACTCCTTTGAAATGGAGTATGAGGTGCCCATCATAGAATGTATGGAGCTAAGTTAAAGGCTCACCTAAGCTAATGTCTGTTGAGGAAAGAGAGAAAAATCCTGAAAGTACTGTTTGCAATTAAGGCAGATAAAACACAGACCTGCCAGGATTGATGTTTTGTGTCAAGGCAGCAGGATTGTAGACGGCCATGCAGTAACTTATGGGTGGGGAGCCATTTTTGTCTTTGAATATTGCTGTGAAGTGCTATGTGAGGTTTTTTTTAAGGCAGTGTTTGCTGGTGCCACTGTCCTGATAAAAGACTCTTTGATGGCTGTCATCATGTTGGGATCTCTGGGCGGGGATCTGAAAAGTGGATCTAAAAGGGTTTAGGAACGGATCCCATGCTCTGGGGAAATTAAGTTGATGATTTCCCCAGAGAGTTGCCTCAAAGAATAAAGTGACAGTTTTCTTTATCTATTCTAAATTTTGTGTGTAGAGCTTAAGACAGCAGTATAAAGTGAAATTATAGGAGTGTCTTACCAGTGACTGTTACTTTGCACCATATTTTGCTATTTTTGAATGTTTGAACATTATACCAACCTGAGCAATGGAATAAAAGACTATTTTTGACTATTCTGGTAACTTTGATTTTTTTCTTTATTGCATACCCTAAACCATTTACCATACCTGCTTTCCGCTTGGCCGAGGTCTATGTGCCGAGGCAGGGCTTCTGGCTCGCCTGAGTTTGGCCACGCCTGTTCACCATGCGCAGGACCCAAGAGGCAGGCAGAGCTCCAAAGTCTCAATGCATGGTTGAGATGATGGTTTGGGGTTGAGGGATTTAGATTTGTTAGGAACTGGGCAACCTTCTGGGAAAGGGGGAACCTATCCCAAAAGGATGCACTTCACTTAACCAGGATGGAACCAGGCTGCTGGTGCTAATGTTTAAAAAGGAGATAGAGCAGCTTTTAAACTGAGATTGGGGTGGGGGTGGGAGCCAACAGTTGCCGAGGAGCAGATGGTTTGGTGTGGAGTATCCCTGAAGGAAACTGTTGAATCAGAAGTTTCAAGTTTTAAGTTTATTAAAAGATTTTTTAAACTGCTTATTCAGGTTTCTAAGCGGTTTACAATATAAAATTACATAAAAACATAGGTTACTAAATAACATCAAAATCTAAGTAAAAACTCTGATAAAATGTACGGACTTACTTCAAACAATAGGGTAGTGGGAAAGAACTACAATTGTTATAGAAAAGGTGTAACATAAAAGGGAAGAAACAATGGGAATGGGAAGGTAACATCTAGGGAACCACAATAGAGAGGTTTCAATAATGGTGAAAGAAAGTCAAGAGTGCTAAAGAGAGAAGCAGTCTAAAGATATCAAGTTATTTCTGTCATCTTCTCAGTAGCCTGTAGATACAAGGAAAAACCACAATTTGAAGTGTCTTTAGGCAAATGCTAGAAGCCTAAAAAATAAAATAGGAGAGTTAGAGTATATAGCACTGAATGATGAGATAGATCTAATAGGCATCTCAGAGATCTGGTGGAAGAAGGATAATCAATGAATGTGACAAACCAAGCCCCCGGGCTGGTTTTGCACATAGAGCTGCCAAGAAAATCCTGTGCAGAAGAGCTGACCAAGTCAGCTCTGCTGAGCCACTTGAGACTGACCTCCCTTGTCCATGCTGTAAGGACAGTAGTATTCTGGATCAGGTTACATCAGGGATCTCAAAGTCTCTCCTTGAGGGCCGCAATCCAGTCGGGTTTTCAGGATTTCCCCAATTAATATGCATTGAAAGCAGTGAATGCACACAGATCTCATGCATATTCATTGGGGAAATCCTGAAAACCCGACTGGATTGCAGCCCTCAAGGAGGGACTTTGAGACCCCTGGGTAACATAGTAATATAGTAGATGACAGCAGATAAAGACCCAAATGGTCCATCTAGTCTGCCCAACCCGATTCAATTTAAAAATTTGTTGGTTTTTTTCCTTTTTCTTACATACATTACATTAGGGACTTCTATTCCGCCTATACCTTGCAGTTCAAGGCGGATTACAAAAGAGCTAACTGGACATTTCCAGTGAAGTTACAACAGTATTTTTTTTTTGTTTTTTTTTTTGTTACAAGGAAGGAGAGGTAGCTGGATTAGTTCCGGAAGAACTTGCAAATTGGATATTAAATTGACTGTACGTTACTGTGTGATATAACAAATAGATTACAGTTAGAGTACAAATAAGATTACATTACATTTCAGGGATCTGAATACTTGGTTGGTGTTTTGGGGAGGAAGAGATTATTTAAGTGGAAGTTTTGGGGGAGAATTTATCTAGGAGGAGGGGGAAGGGTTGGGTTAAGATATCTGGATAAATTTCTTGAAAAGTAGAGTTTTGATTTCTTTTCAAAAAGTTTTGAAGTCGCCCGTTGCCGTCAACAGGTTGGAGATGGAGTGGTTAAGTTTTGCTGCTTGCGTCGCCAGAAGGTTATAAAACATCTTTTTGCGCTGAGTACCCTTGAGTGGAGGGAAGGCAAAAGGGTTCGGAGTTCTTCTTTGTCTTGAGGTGAGGATCTGGTTTAGGCGGTTGTTTAGATAGGTGGGGGCGGAGCCGTTTAATGCTTTGAATAAAAGACAGTAGAATTTGAATTGAATTCGTGCTTGCATAGGTAGCCAGTGAGAGTCTAGGAAGGCAGTTGTAATATGATCATATTTTCTCAGGGATTAGATCAGTCTGAGGGCAGTGTTTTGTTTAGTCTGAAGTTGTTTTATCATGTTGGCAGGACAAGGTAGATAGAGGGAATTGCAATAGTCCAGTAGACCTAAGACTAGGGATTGGACAATTAGCCTGAATTGTGCTGGGTCGAAGGATTTTCTTATTTTACGTAGATTTCTCATAATTAAAAAAGCTTTCTGGGATGTTTTATTGATTTGGGACTGCATTGTGCAGCATCTGTCTATCATTACTCCTAGGAGTTTGAGTTCGGGCTGTATTGGGTATTTGGTGTTTTTAATTTTCAGTTCTGTAATGGTGGGAGTTTTGGCCTTTTCGAGTAGAAGGAATTTTGTTTTATCTGATTTAGTTTCAGTTTGTGGTCTACCATCCATTTTTCCACTGCATCTAGGGTTATTTCCAGTTTTGCTGTAGTGGTGGGCTCTGATGGGTCGAAAGAGAGGAGTATGGTGATGTCGTCTGTGTAGCTGAAGGATGTAACATTTAAGTTATCTAAAGTGGCTCCAAGGGAGGAAATAAAGAGGTTGAAGAGCGTAGGTGATAGAGGTGATCCTTGTGGAACTCCGCATGGGTTGGACCATGGTTCTGATTTGATATTATTGGACTTTACCCTGTAGGTTCTTGATTTGAGGAATCCTTGGAACCAATTGTAGACCTTGCCTGAGATCCCAATGGCGTCAAGTATCTGTAGCAGTATGGAGTGGTCGACCAGGTCAAATGCTGCGGAGAGGTCAAGTTGGATTAGCATCATCTTTTTGCCTTTGCTAATTTGCTGTCGAGCTGTGTCTAGTAGTGTTACAAGTAGTGTTTCCGTGCTGTGGTTGGTTCGAAATCCTGATTGTGAGGGATGAAGTAGGTTATGGTCTTCCAGGTAGTTGGTGAGGTATTGTGCATCTAGACCTTCTATTATTTTAACTTATATTGGTATTGAAGCGATTGGTCTGTAGTTAGAGGGGTTATCTATTGGGCCTTTGTGGTCTTTCATGATTGGGGTGATTATGATCTCTCTAAGGTCTTGAGGGAATTGACCTTCTGTTAATGTGGTTTGAATCCATAGCATGAGGTTGGCTCTGAATGTGGTGGAGGAGTTTGATAACAGGTAGGTGGGGCAGTTATTTAGGTCGCAAGAAGCTTGGCTGTATTTTTTGTAGAGTCGATTCATATCCGACCAATGTAATATGGGGAAGACTGTCCAGCTTCTGTCTGCAGCGATGGCTTCTCCTGTTGAAGGGTTTGTTGTTATCTTGTCAAGGTGGGTGTGAGAATTGTTGAATGCGGTTCTGAACTTGGTGATCTTATTTTTGAAATGGTCTGCTAGTTGGATAGCTGTCGGTGGGTGGTTTCCTTGTGTAGCTAGGTGAGGTTTGGTGTCGGTGAGATTCTTTACTAGATTGAATAGCTTTTGTGTCTAGGGTTTCCGTGCCTATCATTTTGGAGTAGTAGGCTTTCCGTTTTTCCTTGAGTTTGTCTTTGTATTGGTTGATTTGAGTTCTCCATACTGTTTTTGTGTGTTCTAGGCTCTTTTTTCCATTCTCTTTCTAGTTGTCTGCAGAGCTTTATTAGTTGGAGAAGTTCAGTGTCGAACCATTTGTCTGACGGTCTGCAGATTCTGAATTTTGATTTTTCAGGTGCTAGCTCATTCAGGATGGTTTCGCTTACAGTACGCCATTGTGATATGAATTCGTTGGGGGCTATATTGGTGATTGCGGGGTCTGCTTTGTCCCAGAATGTGGAGGGTTCGATTTTTTGGCGTGTTTTGAAGGAGGTTTTGGGAGGGGGTTGCTTGTTATTGCGTTGAGCCCAATTGATATTAAAGGTGTATTTGTAGTGGTCTGACCAGAGGGAGGGGTGCCAAGCCCCATTTGAGATGTGGATTTCGGGATTGTGAGTGTGTTGGGACATGTATGCAACGACATCTAGTTGGTGGCCTTTTTCGTGTGTGGGTTGGGGATTGAGGATCTGGTAATTCAGTGCTTTGAGATATGAGAGTATTTTCTACTTGTTTGGAGGTGTGGTCTTCTAGGTGGAGGTTTATGTCTCCAAGGAGTAGGTTATGAGGTGATGTTAGGGAGTTCTGGTAAATGAATTCTTCAAGAGCTTGTTTGTTAGCATTCCATTTTCCTGGTGTTGAGTAACAAAGAATGCAGGTTAGAGTTCCTATGAGTGTATTGTCGGATAATTGACAGGCTAGGAGATCTAGATGGGGAGTGGAGTGTTTGTCTAGGGTCTTTATGTTGATGTTGTTTTTGAGTATGATGGCTAGACCTCCTCCTCATTTTTTCCTCTGCAGACCAATTCTATTTTGGAACCCTTCGGGCAGAGTCCTGTGATGATGGGATCCGAGTCAGAGGTTAGCCAGGTTTCGGCTAGGAATAAGCAACTTAACTGTTTTTTAACTATCCAGTCCTTTATAAGGTTTGCTTTTGTGCTTATTGATCTGATGTTCATATATGCACAGGCTAGTGAGGTATAGTTTGTGTGGGGAGAGGGGATGTATTTTGGGTGGAGAAAATTTTTAGTTTGAGGGTAAGAATTGTGGACTGAAGATCTTGGTTTTAGGGGTGGTCTTTTTCCCCAGCTTGTAGGTATGCTGATATGGTTGAATGAGGAGCAGTCTATCAGGTTTCTGGTAGAGTAGAGTTTTCTGGATGGTTGAGGATGCCTGTAGGATTCTGTTAATGTTGGGATTGAGGATGTATGGTACCCTGCTGTTTTTCTGTTGGTTAGGAATAGGAAGAGTAGTAGATGGATGAGTAAACTTGTTGTTAAACCGGGAGACATAGTGTTTTTGTGTGCAGAGGGTTATCTTCTTTAGCCTGGTACCTGGTGTGAGGTGCAAGAATCTGGGCGGTGTAGAGAAGGTTGGGGGAGGGAAGATGAGGGAAGAGCGTCTTTCTTCCACTCTATCCTGTTGTGTTAGGGAGTCTGCTATGCTCACTTGTGAGTTCTGATCTGGGAATGTTTCCTCTTCCAGTTGGTTGGGGGGAGTAAGTGAAGTGGGACTCACTCACCTTGAGGGTAAGACCGCTGGTGTTCCCTCTGAGTTTGGTGGAGTGGGCGGTTTCCCGGCGTCGGGAGTGTTGAGATAGCTTCCTTTCCTGGAAGGCTGGTAGGATGGAGTCGGTTCGGAGTAGGAAGTGGTTTTCGGAAGATTTTTGGGGAGAATGGTCGTATCTGCCGTCAATCGTGGATGGTGGTTGGACTGCTTCCCTGCAGTCGCTTCACAAAGGTGCGCAATAAGGCGTACACGCCTTTGTCTTGTGCCTTCGTCGGCGTGCCAAACGGCGCTGTTCTTTTACTGTCGGAGGTCCCCTGCTGGTTCGGGGGAGGGGCGGAGCAGTGCTCCCACGCTCCTCTCCTCTCTGCTGGTCTCTGACTTCCCAGCGGCCCGCAAGTATTGGTGCGGGGGGCTGGAGAACTGGCTTCTCATCTCTGGAGCAGTTCTTTTACTGTCGGAGGTCCCCTGCTGGTTCGGGGGAGGGGCGGAGCAGTGCTCCCACGCTCCTCTCCTCTCTGCTGGTCTCTGACTCCCCCGCTATTTCTGGGCAACAATCAAAGCTCTGCCCAGTACTGTTCTTAGGTTCCAACTACTGAAGTCTCCATCAAAGCTCATTCAAGTCCATCTACACCCTCCCAGCCATTGAAGCTCTCCCCAGCCCATCCTCCACCAAACGGCCATATACAGATACAGACCGTGCAAGTCTGCCCAGTACTGGCCTTAGTTCTTCAATATTTACTATTATTTTTCGATTCTAGATCCTCTGTTGTTCATAAGCAGGCAGAAACACAGCATTGGCACCCTGCCAGTACATCAGCTAGGGCAGCTAAAGCCAAGGTAGCTGTGCCTATGAGAATAAGGCAGAACAGACAGGGGAAGCTTGAGCTTAGACAGCCTGTTGTGAAACCAAAGCCCATCCCCCTCTACAGGCTGAAGGGCAATGGCTTTGGTTTGATTAAAGGCAGGCTGAAGGAAGCAGTAAAGGGAGTGGACAGTGCATGGAAGAAGAACTCCAGCAGGTAGAAGCAAGGCAGGAGCCTTGGAGGGAGCAGCGCAGCCGAAGCAGGAGCTTGGAAAGCTTTGCTCCTGACCTCCGCGCCTCTGGCTGGGAAATAGGAAAAGACAGCTAGTGAGGGAGAGATCACGCTGGACCACCAGGTTATTTGCAACAAGTTGTTGCAGACGGTGGGTGTGCGGGATGGGTTGGGGTTTTAAAAAGGTGTGGCGGCGGTGGGCATGTAGAGGGGGTGTTTAAGAAAGGTAAAGCGGGCGTGTGGCGGCGCAGTGGGCGGGTTATTTTAAAAAGGTGTGGTGGTGAGAGGGGTGCTTTTAAACGGTACGGGGAGGGTACTTTTTTTGTACCTTTGCTACATAAGAAGCACTGAGATTTCCACCCACTTTTGGGAGGGAAAAAAGTGCGTCTTATGGAGTGAAAAATACAGTAATTCTTTATTAATTTTCAAATCAAATACAAAGTGCAAAGAATATACAATCAATTAATGCATTAAACAGCACTTACATTCAAACAAATATTGATACACAGTATATTCTTCCCCCCTCCCTGGATGTGTGTAAAGGTCAATTAGGAATTAAAGGCTTATTCGATTACTCAGTTTTAACAAATTCCGCTAATGGACCTCGTGTTTCCTTAAATTTTTTATTATGTCCCATTTATTCTAAATTCATTCTTTAAAATCTATAATATTGCCATAAAGTTTCCCACCAAAAGTTAAAGTTCAATCTGTCCCAGTTCTTCCAATTTCTTGTTATTAACTGCATAGTTACCCCCGTCATAATAATAATAAGTAGTCAGTTTTTCTTTCAATCAATTGGACTCTTGGGTTGCAATGAAGTCTCAAATAAAACAATGTCCTACGACAGTAGAATAGAAGCCTCCAATATCCTATTAATTATACCCCAAATAGACTTCCAAAAGTTGAGTATCAAGGGACAATAAAACAAGTGATCCAATGTTCCTACTTCAAGATGACAGTGCCAGCATCTATTAGACTTTGAACTATCCAACTTTTGAAAACGAACTGGGGTCCAAAAGATTCTATATAACAGAAAAAAACAAGTTTGTCTCATAGATGCTGACGCTGTACATCTTATTTTCTAGGTCCAAATCTGTGGCCATTGAGTAGTAGAAATCTGCTGTTTTGTCTCAAAGCTCCAAATGTCTTTTAAACTTGTTTAAGGTTTCTTATGCAAATATTCTGATATTAATTTATACCTCTTGACGGCCTGATGCCCTTGCAAATCTGTCTGGAAACATAGGCCCAACAAGCTATACTGATTTTTTAAGTTATGCTAATCAGGGAACCCTTTCTGAATGGCCTGTTTCAACTGCAACCATTTATAACTTTAAGATTTTGATATGCCGAAAGGTTGTTGCAATTGTAATAAATTTACCATTTTCCCATTCTGAATTACATCATCTAAAGTACATATGCCTGCCTGCAAACAATGTTTCTAGAAGATTTTAGACTCGCTGATAACTTGGAGTTTAACCATAGGGATTGACAAGTGGATTGTTGAACTGAAACTGAAGTTAAGGCATCAATACATTTTAATGTCTTCCAGGTAGATTGAAGAATAATATTGTCCCTTGTATATTTGAGGAAGCTTGATACTCAAAATATGGTTAAGACGTAATGGGACCAAAAGATGACTTTCCAGTATCAATCAGTTTGACAGATTTTTCATTAGTTCAGGAAGGATCTAATACATACTCTGACGCAAAATAAAGGCTTAATGATACCTGTAAAAATTTGGAAAATTTACTCCTTTCGCCGATTGTGATTTTTGAGGATACTAAGGCTATTCTAGCAGTTTTACCCAGCCAAAGAAATTTTGTAAGAACCCTATTTAATTTTTGATAAAAGGAACTCTGGAAATAAACTGGTAACATACTCATTTGGTAACAAACCAAAGGCAAAATCATTATTTTGATGGTTTGGACTCTCCCCCACCAAGAAAGATGTAATGGGTTCCGATGTTCACACATTTTTTTAACTTTCAACAATAAGGATTTTTCATTTACTGTCATTGTATCTTCCAATGTTTTTTAAATCATTATACCCAAATATTTTATTCCCTCTTCCTTACAAAGGAAGGGGAATGGATCAAATAAAGCTTTTACACAATGTACATTCAATGGAAGAACCTCAGATTTACTCCAATTTATCTTATAACCTGAAAATTGTCCAAAACAATCAATCAATTCCAATAAATGAGGGATGGTTAATTTAGGATTCTTCAAATGAAGCAAAATATCATCTGCATAAGCCAAAACTTTATAATCTTGACCCGCATACAGAATTCCCTGTATCTCATTTGCCTGCTGAATTGCAACAACAAGGGTTCCAAAACAATATCAAAAAGCAAAGGAGATAAGGGACATCCTTGTCTAATTCCCTTCTTCAGAGAAAAATGTTCTGAGAATGTATTATTAATATATAATCTGGCAGAAGGGGAAGTTTGAATCATTTGAATGAATCTGGATCCTATTCCAAACCAATCCATTGCTTGATATATAAAAGTCCATTCTACATGATCAAAGGCCTTCTCTGCATCAGCCATACTGCCTTGCAGCCAAGTTCCGGATTCTTCTGTTTGTTTTAAATCTACTACTTAGTAGCTTTATTGCATGTTCCCTAGTCCTGGTATTTTTGGAAATTCACATCTACCCTTTCCACTCCACTCATTATTTTATAGACCTTTATCATATCACCCCTGAGCCATCTCTTCTCCAAGCTGAAGAGCCCTAGCCGCTTTAGCCTTTCGTCATAGGGAAGTCGTCCCATCCCTTTTATCACTTTTGTTGCCTTTCTCTGTACCTTTTCTAATTCTGTTATATCTTTTTTGAAATATGGTGACCAGAACTACACAAAGTATTCAAGATGTGGCCGTACCATAGAGCGATGCTATGGCATTATAATATTTTCATCTTTGTTTCCCATTCCTTTCCTGATAATTCCTAACATTCTATTTGCTTTCTTAGCCACCGCTGCTCATTGAGCTGAAAGTTTCAGCATCACATAGCTATCATTTGAGTTCCTCTTTCCCACATGCATCACTTTGAACTTGCTCACATTAAGCGTCATCTGCCATTTTGATGCCCAGTCTTCCAGTTTCACAAGGTCATCTTGCAATTTTTCACAATCCTCTTGCAATTTAACAACTTTGTGTCATCAGCAAATTTATTCCCATCACATGATCACTGATAAATATGTTAAAAAGCAGCGGTCCCACTGGGGATCCCCACTGTTTACCTTTCTCCATTGAGAATATTGACCATTTAAACCTATTCTCTGTTTTCTGTCTTTTAACCAGTTCTCAATCCATAAAAGGACATTACCTTCTATCCCATGACTTTCTAATTTCCTCAGAAGTCTTTCATGAGGTACTTTGTCAAATGCCTTTTGAAAATCCAAATACACAATATCAACCAGTTCACCTTTATCCACATGTTCATTCACCCCTTTTAAGAAAAGCAGTAGATTAGTGAGTCAAGATTTCCCTTGACTAAAACCATTTTGGCTTTCTCTCATTAATCTATGCTTACGTATATATATTCTTTCATTTTGTTCTATAAAATGCTGAATGGAGGGGAATGGGTAGTAATGAGTTACTTGTTTACTCTTTCCAAAAATACTGGGACTAGAGGGCATGCGATGATTAAATAGTAAATTTAAAATAAATCAGAGAAAATATTTACTTCTGGAATTCTTTTGAAAGAGAATGTGGTAAAAGCAGTTTGCTTAGCAGGGTTTAAAAAATGTTTGGCTAATTTCCTATAAGAAAAGTCCATAAATCAGTATTAAGATGGACTTGGGAAAATGCACTGTCTATTTCTAACATAAGTCATATGAAATCTGTTTTACTCTTTTGGGATCTTGCAGATACTTGTGACCTGGATTGGCCACTGTTGTAAATAGGATACTGGGCTTGATAGTCCTTTGGTCTATTTCAGGATGGCAATTCTTATGTTCTTATGTCTACAGTATATTCAGACTTCCACTATTTTTCTAAAATGGTCCCTGAATATTCATATTTATTTTAGCATTTGCACTGCTGCTCAAAATAGCACAGTTATTGAATTAATGTTTTACTCTTTCAAATTCAGGACAAATATTTGGCAAGGAGCTGGCAACATAAGAATAGCCATACTGGGTCAGACCAATGGTCCATCAAGCTCAGTATCCTCTTTCTACAGTGGTCAATCCAAGTCACAAATACCTGGCAGAAACCTAAATAGTAGCAACATTCCATGCTACCAATCCAGGGCAAGCAGTGGCTTCCCCACATCTGTCTCAAAAGCAGACTGTGGACTTTCCCTCCAGGAAGTTGTCCAAATCTTTTTTAAACCCAGCTATGCTAATCGCTGTAATCACCTCCTCTGGCAAGGAGTTCCATTTCACACTGGGTAGAAGATTTCAACATAGTGTCCAGAATGACACCCAGATCTTTTTTCTTGAGTGCTGAATCCTAAGGTGGACTCTAGTAATTATGATTTAGATTATTCTTCCCAATGTGCATCAGTGACATTTTTATAACCGGTTTGAAGTTGCTCAGTTAGAAATGGCAACAGGGATGTAAAAATTATAATATCAACTGCATAAATTTAGTTGATTCCTAAAGGTCTTTGTCTGTGATCCTCTTTTATCCTCATATTTAACACTGCTCTACCTCTTCTGACTTTCACATCTCATCTTCCCCATCTATTGTCCGATTTCCTACCCAGCTAACTGTTGCTCACTTTCTGTCATTTTCCCTTTATCTGTCACAGCACAAAAAGACAGACAATATCGGGTACTCTGCAATTATCAGTGTTTGGGTTACTGCCCCTCAATAAACAACTTCACAAATAGAAGAAATAGTGAAGTGAGAACAGCCATCATTCACTCCCATGTCAGAGACAGTTGGGCTGAGAACGACTCCCAGCTGGCTAAATAGTGCTAAGCTGGCAAAGTGCCGATATTCAGTGTGAGATGACCGTCATCTCCTAGTCACCTGCTATGTCACATGACACAGCCAGTCAATACCAATATTCATTGGCTGACTGGCTAAAATGGCAGTTCTATCTTTTGCCCCTATAATATATCCAGCCAGCAGATGAATATCAACATGGTTGGCTTTCTAGAGCAACTACACTTAAACTGGAAATTCAGTGCTGCTGGTGGGATACAGCTCCAGAAATTCTATGCCAGTGCATTGAATTTCCAGGATTGTGCTGCCTCCTTCGATAGATGGTATGTGTAAATCCAGCAATAAGCACAAACTCAATACTTATTGAATTGTCAGTGTGCCAGAAAGAGCTTGAATACTCAGCACTTCATTCATATGTAAAGCTACAACTTAGTAATTTTGTGTTTCTCATTACAGCCATGACCCCTTGCATGCTGCCATTAATACTCTTTTTGGGTATCGTTGGAGTTACAAAAGCTGCCAAAATTGCCATTATGCCACCAATCATGTTTGAAAGTCATCTCTATATTTTCAAGACCTTGGCATCAGCATTGCAAGAACAAGGCCATGAAACGGTATTCCTGGTGTCTGAGGGCAGGGATGTACCTCCATCAAATCATTACAGGCTACAGTGGTACCCTGGAATCTTCAATAGCAGCACCACTGATGACTTCCTGCAGTCCAAAATGCGGAATATTTTCTCTGGTAGGCTGATAGCATTAGAGCTTGTCGACATTATGGATCACTATTGCAGGAACTGTGATATGATGGTTGGGAATCAGGACCTGATGAACAATCTCAAACAGCAAAACTTTGATCTTATATTAGTGGATCCTAATGAGATATGTGGATTTGTTCTAGCTTATCTTCTTGGAGTTAAATATGCTGTGTTCTCAACTGGCCTTTGGTACCCTACTGAGGTTGGTGCACCAGCTCCACTAGCTTATGTTCCAGAATTTAATTCACTTCTTACTGACCACATGAACCTTTTGGAAAGAATGAAAAACACGATGATTTATATTTTTACCAGATTAGGAATTAATTTATTGATTCTCCCAAAATATGAATGGATAATGCAGAAGTACAAGGTGATGCCAAAACAATCCATTTATGATCTGATCCATGGAACAAGCTTTTGGATGCTCTGCAATGATGTTGCCTTAGAATTCCCAAGACCAACCTTGCCCAATGTTGCTTTTGTGGGAGGAATTCTTACAAGACCAGCCAGACCGTTACCAGAAGTAAGCTGTCTTGCACTTTATGTATTCTAATAATGATGAAATAGTTAAAGAAGTATCAATTTTGAAACGTCAGAGTGTTGTTTCATAGGCCATAAAAAATCATAGCATTAAAATCCATTACACTCAACTTCCCACAAGGGATATTTCATAAACCAATGGCAAAAAATGCACACAAGAAGGGGATAATTTTGATCTAGTACTTACAAATATGGGAAGTGTTTCTAAAGTCACAGAAGGTCATCATCTGAGGTTCAGTGCAAAGGAAGGGGTCACATGAAGGTCAGGACCCTGAAATTCCACCCTAGCAATTTTGTAAAGCTTGGGAAACACTGGGAACTTCCAATGGAAGTAAAATCCATATGTCTCAATCCATCCTTTTTCTGGAGCCATATGGTAACCCTAGTAAAGGTGATGGGAACTAGAAGATTAGAGAGTTGAACTAAAAGAACCCCCCCCCCCCCAGTAAGGGCATGAAACACTGGTGTGAAGGTAGATGCAAGTAGGGAAAGGAGGCCAGTCTGATTTAAGGGAGGAAAGATATTGCTGAATAAACAAATGTCTGATAAATCTGGAGGAAGTAAAAATGTAGCAAGCCTAGCAAAGGCGTGAATGGAGAAGAAAGTAGCTATGGAGAAAAATGTTGGGCATTTCATTTTGTCAGGGGTGGAACTGTAAAGAATGTATGTATGGAATGTGAGAAAGAAAAGCAAAAATACTGAACAAATATTTTCTTTCAGCATTTATCAAACAAAGAATTGAAGAAAGAGACATGGTAAATGTTAGAAGAGAGACTTGGCATATAAATAATACCAGTATTCAAAAGACCACTTTATACTCCAATCCTTCAATATTTTAATTAAACCTTATTCAAAAAATACATATCACTGGAAATACTGTATCATTAAATTAAAAACCATCCACTATTTAAACTTTAACATTGTAACAGTGATAGTGCTCAGAAAATGGCTACCAAGTAGCTCTTCGTGCGTGCTTTCAAATCAATGTGAAACAGCACCTATTTTCCATATGAGATGTTGGTTGGTGAATTTTGAGTTGTATTAGGTTGCTTGAGATTGATTCTTGGTATAGGAAAAGTGATTGTATTGCTATTATTGTCAGGCTGGTATTTTATTTTGATTTTATGCTGAATATGATGTATATTGCTGTTGGGGTTTTTTTGTAAGATGTCTGTGAAGTATTATTATGTGTGTGCTGTTGTACTCTGCCTTGAAAAAGGCGGATTATAAACAAACCATATACATTTCATGGTTCACTAGCGGGAATTCCTTTCTCTTCTTGACAACCTTCAGAAGCCGCCAACTCGGAATCAATTCTTTATTGGTTCTCTCAAAAACCACATGACATTGTCTCGAATTCTCATTCGACCTTCATAAGCAGGAGCCAGTCTCATGACAGTTCATTTCATAAATTAGTCCTTTCTATTTCTTTATTCAGTTGTATTAATCTTTGTTCACACTTTAGCAACTTAATGCTGATATCACCTATTCTGGGGCTCTTTAACTGGGTGATTACTACAAACTGAAGATCCTTTAAAAGATGTTGAGCTGATATTCAATGCTCTACCGGGGATGTTTCACGTTTCTGCAAATGAATATTTCTTAAATGTTCTCCTATTCTAACCTTTACACTCCTTTGTGTGTCTCCTTTATAATGTAAATTACAGGGACATTTGATGCAATATACTAAGCACATAAGCATTGCCTCTGCTGAGTCAGACCAAAGGTCCATCACGCCCAGCAGTCCGCTCCCGCAGTGGCCCCCCAGGTCAATGACCTGTAGTGATCTATTACTCTACTACTCTGTACTGTATAGTAACCCTCTAATTGTACCCCTGGATCCCCTTTTCCTTCATGAACTCGTCCAATCCCCTTTTGAACCCCAAAGTCATACTCTGCTCTACCACCTCCTCTGGAAGCGCATTCTAGGTGTCCACCACCCTCTGCGTGAAGAAGAACTTCCTAGCATTTGTTCTGAACCTATCTCCCTTCAATTTTTTTGAGTGCCCTCTAGTTTTTGTTGCCCTCGCCAGTCTGAAGAATCTGTCCCTCTCTACCTTCGCTATACCCTTCATGATCTTATGAGTTTCTATCATATCCCCTCTAAGTCTCCGCTTTTCCAGGGAGAAGAGCCCCAGCTTCTCCAGCCTCTCAGCATATGAGAGGTTTTCCATGCCCTTTATCATTTTTGTCGCTCTCCTCTGGACCCTCTCAAGAATCGCCATATCCTTCTTAAGGTACGGCAACCAGTACTGAACACAGTACTCCAGATGCGGTCGCACCATCGCAATGAAATGCAGTTTCTATTATACCTCAATTGATACACAGCAATAAACACAACAGAATCAATTACAGCCTCTGCTGAAACCTCCTGTAACTGGGAATGCACTAATTGATCAGCTAAATTCCTCCCCCTCTTATAAGCAAAACGGGGCTTTTGTTGAAAGATCATATGATATCCTAATATAGACCAATGTTGCAATATTGCCCTACATACAAATTGAGTTATTGGAGAAAATGGTAACACATAAGTAAGATCCCGAGACTTCTGCCTATCCTTAGGGAACATTAACCACGCCCTTTGAATATTATAACCTCATTTATACGCCCTCTGTACTACCTTCTTTGGATAACCCCTCTCATAAAACTTTTGCTTCATTTGTTGAGCCTGAATTTTAAATTCCTCTCTGGAGGAACACAACCTTCTTTTCTTATCCATAAGAACAGATCCATGGGCAGTGGCGTAGCAAGGATGAGAGGCACCTGGGCAGTGGCACCCCTCTCCTGCTCTCTTCTCTGTCCCCCCACCTCCAAACTGTCGTGCCAGCTCTTCCTCTGATGTCACTTCTGAGGTGTGGGTCCAGGAAGTGAGATCAGAGGAAGAGCTGGCGTAATACACACCAGGAACGTTTCAAAGATATGGGGGAAGGGAAAAGGCGTGCACATGAAGGAGTGGGAGGGGGCAGAGAGCAGGATGGGTGCCTGTTATCTTACCAAGATAGCGCCTGGGGCGGACCGCTTTGCCCTACCTTAGTATGCCACTGTCCTTGAGGATATTTGCTTTCATAGTATATGGGTGACTACTTTCTCTCACTTCTCTGTGTCCTATTCAGGTCGTTTTTCAGCACTCATTGTGTGTCCCTTAGTTCCTTTCTTGACCATACACAGTTTCAGTCCCCCTGTTTTTGTCCTTTTTCACTTAGACCTAGGTGCTCACTTCTTGGTGTCCTATTCAGGTCATTTTTCAGCACTAATTGTGTGCACTGTAGGGAAGGAGCAGAGAACAGGGACTGACCAGCTGACAGTGTCAGCAAAAGGGAAGAGGCTGCCGCCGGCGGGGATAGCCCTTCCCTGGGAGAGCAGGAGAGTTGGTGCCCGAAAAAAAACTAAAAACCAGTAAAAAACAAAACAAAACACACGGTGGCCCTTTGGTCAAAGACCAGCGCCTTACCCTACCAGCGTACATCCTTGTTCAGTAGGACCTTGTCTAACTTCGTCTTGAATCCCTGGAGGATGTTTTCCCCTATAACAGACTCTGGAAGAGCGTTCCAGTTTTCTACCACTCTCTGGGTGAAGAACTTCCTTACGTTTGTACGAAATCTATCCCCTTTCAATTTTAGAGAGTGCCCTCTCGTTCTACCTACCTTGGAGAGGGTGAACAACCTGTCCTTATCTACTAAGTCTATCCCCTTCAGTACCTTGAATGTTTCGATCATGTCCCCTCTCAATCTCCTCTGATCGAGGGAGAAGAAGCCCAGTTTCTCTAATCTTTCGCTGTATGGCAACTCCTCTAACCCCTTAACCATCTTAGTCGCTCTTCTCTGGACACTTTCGAGTAGTACCGTGTCCTTCTTCATATACGGCAACCAGTGCTGAATGCAGTACTCCAGGTGAGGGCGCATCATGGCCCAATACAACGGCATGATAACCTTCTCCAATCTGTTCGTGATCACCTTCTTTATCATTCCTAGCATTCTGTTCGCCCTTTTCGCCGCCACCGCACATTGCACGGATGACTTCATCGACTTGTCGATCAGAACTCCCAAGTCCCTTTCCTGGGAGGTCTCTCCAAGTATCGCCCCGGACATTCTGTATTCGTGCATGAGATTTTTGTTACCAACATGCATCACTTTACACTTATCCACGTTGAACCTCATCTGTCTTATCTTTATCAGCTTCTACATATTCCTCCCCTTCCCCTTGGAGCCTCACAGTGCCACTTTTGTATGTACTCCTTTTACTAACATATTTTAGAAATGTCTTGTCTCCCCATTATACTATGTTGGCTATTGTTATTTCATTTGCATCTTAGCTTTCTTGACCAGTATAAGAACATAAGAATAGTCTTACTGGGTCAGACCAAAGATCCATCAAGTCAAGTATTTTTCTCAAGGTGGCCAATCCAGGTCACTATTACCTGGTCAAAACCCAAGGAGTAACAACATTCCATGCTACCAATTCAGGGCAAGCAGCGGCTTCCCCTATGTCTTTCTCAATAACAGACTATGGACATTTCCTCCAGGAAACTGTCCAAACCCTTCTTAAAACCAGCTACACTATCCACTCTTACCACTACCTCTGGCAACATGTTCCAGAGCTTAGCTATTCTCTGAGTGAAAAAATATTTCCTCCTATTGGTTTTAAAAATATTTCCCTGTAACGTCATCGATTGTCCCCTAGTGTTTGTAATTTTTGATGAAGTGAAAAGTCGATCCACTTGTACTTGTTCTACTCTACTCAGTTTACCAACTTCTCTTAACTTTTCCAGATATTTTTGCCTGTCTTCCTCTTTCTGTTATTTTTCCTTGCTGGCTCTGCATGATCACCCCTTCTGCAGCTCATCTTTTCACAGCTAACTTCTCATGGACCAAACTTATGGGACTGAATTTAGAGCAATGATTAAGATGGAGCTTTCAATCTTATCAATATTGAAAGAATAGTGAATGATGACCTGCACCTGAATGTAATAGAACGAATTCTCTATACTTTGATACAAATCTTGATTTCTTATCGTATCGCTCTTTACAATGCTAACTATATTTTCATTTTTTAAAGGACCTGCAAAAATGGGCGGATGACAGTCAGACTCATGGATTTGTTCTGGTCTCTTTTGGTGCTGGAGTAAAATACTTGTCAGAAGACATAGGGAACAAACTAGCTGGTGCTCTGGCAAAACTTCCTCAACAGGTATTGTGGAGGTATGTCTGAACAGTTTGTTGTTCCAAACTTCCTCTGAAATCTTAAACACTAAACACTGAGGGGCAAATTCTATAAACGGCATCCCAGTTGTAGGCAGTGGTAGGCATCCTACCACTGTCTAACCAGCCAATTGGGATGCACGCTTTCTTTTAAAAAAAACAAAACCCAAAACAGAGACTGGACGCCTACACTGTAGGCGTGTGTCACAGGTGCAGGGAGATATCTAAGGATGCTTATGCTTGCCCAAGGCTGGGTATGGTGGAAGTGGTCTTGGGTGAGCTTAAGTGGCCCTAGGCATCTCCCTAGGGCCACGATAGGCACCTGAAATATAGGCCAATAAATGCTGGCCTACATTTCAAATAGACATGGCCACTAAGCTGATCGCGGCAAGGAAATCTCCCTGCCATGATCATCTGAGCAGCCGCGGCAGGGAACCTCTGAACACCCCATGCAAGTCGGCCGGCAGGAGGGATGCCCACTCCCCGCCGACACCCCGAACCCCTGACACTGTCTGTGGCAGGAAGAATGCCCACTCCCTCCTGCCGGCAGGTCCACCTCTTTCAAAATGGTGGGCCTTCCCCCTTCTCGGTGCATTCTGGGATGCACCAGGGAGGGACCTAAGGCTCTGATTGTCCCAGATGCCTAAGGTCCCTCCCATGGGAGGGGCCATAGGTATATGGCAAATCGGAATTTAGGCCACTCTCAGCGCATCACAGGATGCAATGGGAAGGAGGCTAAAACTCTGGTTGGCACAGATGCCTATGTCCCCTCCTAATAGCAAGGGATCAGGCACAATTCTCCAACCAGCGCAAGTGACATGGACTCTGTTTAGAGAATTAATGAGGTTAAGGAATTCTTTATAGGATGTCGATATGTGATTCTGAACAGCCGCTTAGGCAGCGGCTGACACCGGCGTCCTATACAGAATTTTCCTCTAATTAAATTTGTTTATATGGTACTAATGTTTAACACTCAGAAACAGGTTTTTCATTATATACCAGTAGAAAGCTTGTTGCATTGCAATGGGTAGATAATGCCACCTGAATCGCAAGATATTTTAGAATGATTTCATTATTTTTATTGTAAAATCTTCGCTTATTGTACATTTGATAAACCACCTTTGTCAACTGGTCCAGGTAGACTATAAAATAGATAAATAAATAGATAGATAAATAATTAAGAGTTCCTTTTATTAAACAGCGGTCAAGGTTTCTACCTTGGGCTGGCAATATAAATGCTCTGATGCTGCAAGGAATTCTATGAGCATCGGAGTGGCCTCAGTAGAAACCTCCTCTGCCATTTAACAAAACCCAGAATTTATTTACTTCAATTGATAGTTCCAGTGTCGGTAGAATGATGCGGGTAGAATCAGGTAGAGAATGACACGGTGGCTGTTACCCGCAGCTAGCCTGCCGAAACGGGGGAGAGAAAAGCGGTGGTCGCCGTGGGTACAGGGAGAAGGCCATTCACCACCCCATGGAGCGGTGAATGGCCTTATCTCCGCAGTGAAGGGAGGGAATGCTCGCGCTACCTCCCTCCATACTGATAGCCGCTGAGGCCGCCCAAGTATTTCCCTCCCTCCATATCGCTATCATCTGAGCCTGATCGTCGCCGCTGCTGCCTGATCATCTCCCTCCCTGCTCTTTACCTTCTTGGCAGGCAATTTCTAAATGTATTTCCTACCAGCAGCTGGAGCGTGCGACTGCCGTAAAGGTCATCTCTGATGCAACCGGAAGTTGCATCAGAGACGACCTTTCCTGCAGCCACACATGATTGCAATGCTCCAGCTGCTGGTAGGAAACACATTTAGAAATTGCCTGCCACAAAGGTAAGGAGCAGGGAGGGAGAAAGGGAATAAAGGTGGGGTGGAAGAAAACCAGACGCTGAAAGGACCTAGGGAAGGTGGGGTGGGGAGGAACAGACGCTGAAGGGAACTGGGGAAGGTGGGGTGGGGAGGAACAGACATTGAAGGGAACTGGTAAAGGTGGGTTAGAGAGGAACAGACGCTGAAGGGAACTGGGGAAGGTGGGGTGGAGAGGAACAGATGCTGAAGTGAACTGGGGAGGGTGGGCTAGAGAGGAACAGATGCTGAAGGGAACTGGGGAAGGTGGGATGGAGAGGATCAGACGCTGAAGGGAACTGGTAAAGGTGGGGTGGAGAGGAACAGACGCTGAAGGGAACTGGGGAAGGTGGGGTGGAGAGGAACAGACACTGAAGGGAACTGGGGAAGGTGGGGTGGAGAAGAACAGATGCTGAAGGGATATGGGGAAGGTGGGGTGGAGAGGAACAGATGCTGAAGGGAACTGGGGGGGGGTGGAGAGGAACAGATGCTGAAGGGAACTGGGGAGGGTGGGCTAGAGAGGAACAGATGCTGAAGGGACCTGGGGAAGGTGGGGTGGAGAGGAACAGATGCTGAAGGGAACTGGGGAAGGTGGGCTATAGAGGAACAGATGCTGAAGGGAACTGGGGAAGGTGGGCTATAGAGGAGCAGATGCTGAAGGGAACTGGGGAAGGTGGGATAGAGAGGAACAGACGCTGAAGGGAACTGGGGAAGGTGGGGTGGAGAGGAACAGACGCTGAAGGGAACTGGGGAAGGTGGGGTGGAGAGGAACAGACGCTGAAGGGAACTGGGGAAGGTGGGGTGGAGAGGAACAGACGCTGAAGGGAACTGGAGAGGGTGGGCTAGAGAGGAACAGATGCTGAAGGGATCTGGGAAAGGTGGGCTGGAGAGGAACAGACGCTGACGGGAACTGGGTAAGGTGGGCTAGAGAGGAACAGATGCTGAAGGGATCTGGGAAAGGTGGGCTGGAGAGGAACAGACGCTGAAGGGAACTGGGGAAGGTGGGGTGGAAAGGATCAGACACTGAAGGGAACTGGGGAAGGTGGGGTGGAGAGGAACAGATGGTGTAGGGAATTAGGAAAGGTGGGCTAGAGAGGAACAGACGCTGAAGGGAACTGGGGAAGGTGTGGTGGAGAAGAACAGATGCTGAAGGGAACTGGGTAAAGTGGGGTGGAGAAGAACAGATGCTGAAGGGAACTGGGGAAGGTGGGCTAGAGAGGAACTGATGCTGAAGGGAACTGGGAAAGGAGGGCTAGAGGAACAGATGCTGAAGGGACCTGGGGAAGGTGGGGTGGAGAGGAACAGACGCTGAAGGGAATTGGGAAAGGTGGGCTGGAGAGGACAGACGCTGAAGGGAATGGGGAAGGTGGGGTGGAAAGGAACAGATTCTGAAGGGATCTTGGAAGGGTGGGCTAGAGAGGAACTGATGGTGAAGGGAATTAGGAAAGATGGGCTAGAGAGGAACAGATGCTGAAGGGATCTGGGGAAGGTGGGGTGGAGAGGAACAGACGCTGAAGGGAACTGGGAAAGGTGGGGTGGAGAGGACAGATGCTGAAGGGAACTGGGGAGGGTGGGCTAGAGAGGAACTGATGGTGAAGGGAATTAGGAAAGATGGGCTAGAGAGGAACAGATGCTGAAGGGATCTGGGGAAGGTGGGGTGGAGAGGAACAGACGCTGAAGGGAACTGGGAAAGGTGGGGTGGAGAGGACAGATGCTGAAGGGAACTGGGGAGGGTGGGCTAGAGAGGAACTGATGGTGAAGGGAATTAGGAAAGGTGGGCTAGAGAGGAACAGACGTTGAAGGGAACTGGGGAAGGTGGGCTAAAGAGGAACAGATGCTGAAGGGAACTGGGAAAGGTGGGCTAGAGAGGATCAGACGTTGAAGGGAAATGGGAAAGGTGGGCTAGAGAGGAACAAATGCTGAAGGGACCTGGGGAAGATGGGCTAGAGAGGAACAGATGCTGAAGGGACCTGGGGAAGGTGGGATAGAGAGGAACAGATGCTGAAGAGACCTGGGGAAGGTGGGCTAGAGAGGAACAGACGCTGAAGGGAGCTGGGGAAGGTGGGGTGGAGAGGAACAGACGCTGAAGGGACCTGGGGAAGGTGGGGTCGGGAGGAACAGACGCTGAAGGAAAATAGGGAAGGTGAGTTAGAGAGGAACAGACGCTGAAGAGTCCTGGGGAAGGTGGGGTAGAGAAGAACAGAATCTGAAGGGAAATGGGGAAGGTGGGGTGGAGAGGAACAGACGCTGAAGGGACCTGGGGAAGGTGGGGTCAGGAGGACAGACGCTGAAGGGAAATAAGGATGGTGAACTAGAGAGGAACAGACGCTGAAGGGACCTAGGGAAGGTGGGGTAGAAAGGAACAGACGCTGAAGGGAAATGGGGAAGAGAGAGATTCCAGACTATGGGGGGGGGGAGCAGAGGGAAGAAGATGGGTGCCAGGCCAATTTGGGGGTGGGGGGGGTGAAGGGAGAGGCATAGTAACAGAGCAAATGTAAGACACAGAGAAAAGACAGACAGTGGATGGAAGGAATTGAATGAGAAGATGAGGAAAGCAGAAAACACACAACAAAGGTATAAAAAAAATTTCTATATATTTATTTCCATTTTTTTTTTTTAATTTGCTTTAGGATAAAGTATATTAATTGTGTTGATAAAAATTTATAAACAAAGCCCTGCCAGCTGAACATCTCTTTCTGTGGTTCAGCAGCCAGAACTTTGTTTTATAAGGAAGGAATAAGCTAAACATTGCAGTACTGAGGCTTGTATGGATGCTGTGGGGTGTGGACAATGGTTGCAGGGACAGTGGTCACAGGGACGGGGTGGTCACAGGGACATGGTCACGAGGATGGGGACAAATTTTTTCCCCGTGTCATTCTCTAGAATCAGGGAAACGTACAAAGTGAGGAACTCTTTTAAGCCTCAAAATATGAATGATGTCCGATTACCTCAATTAGATTGTATTGTTGAATTAGAAATGCAACAAGTTTGGCTGTTTTCATTAAAGGAATGATTAGATGAGGCAGGATCTATGAAAATGAGAACATGACATGAGTATGCCCTCCTGGATCAGATTAATGGTCCATTTAGCTTTCCAGCAGTGGCTAATCCAGGTCAGAGAGTGGTAGAAAGCTGGAACCCTCTTCCGGAGGCTGTTATAGGGGGAAACACCCTCCAGGGACTCAAGACAAAGTTAGACAAGTTTGTAGGTCTAGTCTCAGTTAGGGTGCTGGTCTTAGACCAGAGGGCCGCCGCGTGATGGACCACTGGTCTGACCCAGCAGCAGCAATTCTTATGTTCTTATGTTAGCAATACCTGGCAATTTCCCAAAAGAGTAAAATAGATTTTAAGATTACATGGCACAAATGCACAGGAGGTGAATCTCTTTCAGTTGATAGGAAGCTCTGTAACAAGGGGGCATAGAATAAAGGTGAAAGGAGACAGACTCAGAAGTAATCTGAGGATATACTTATTTATGGAAAGGGTGGTAAATTTACGGAATGGCCTCCTGGAGATGAAAACTGTATCTGAATTTAAGAAGGCTTGAAATAAGTCCATAGGATATTTACAATAGTGAACGGGAGATGGGCATACTGGATAGGCCATATATCCCCTGATATTCAGCAGGCAATGTTTTTGTAAGTGCTGATAATTGCAGGCTTGCTTATGCTCCAATATTCAGTCCCTGGCCATGTCTGAGCACCAACATTAAATACTGGGACACAATTCCAGATGGCCTGGGTGCTGGAGCTTTTGCAGGCCTTGCCAATATTCAGCCAGGGCTGCATAAGTACAGTGAGTTGCCATGAAAGTTGAGGCAGCCATTTTAATTATTTATTGGAAAGGGGTAGGAGTGAAGGGGCCATGCTCCTGCCCCCAACGACCCTCTCACTAGATCACCAGGTAGGTGTGGGGGAGCCTACCTACTTTTGGGGAATGGGGGAGGGGAAGAGATCAAGGCACCAGCTGGAGAGAGGGATGAGGGACAATGTTTGGGGGGGTGTCAGTTGGAAGGAAGATTGAGGCTTGCTGAGAGGGTCTTTTTCTTTTTTAAACTACCATGTACCCCATTTTAAAGTGTACATCACTTAGAAGTATTATAAGCGATATAATCAAATTTTAAATAAACCTGAAATAAACCTGATTTCAATTTTCTATTAATAAATAATTATCAACCCAGCTACAATAATACTTTATTTAAAAATAAAAATAAATAAATAAAACAAATAGAATTTTTTTTTCTACCTTTGTTGTCTGGTTTCTGCTTTTCTCATCTTCTCATCATTCTATTCCTTCTATCCACTGTCTGCCCTCTTCCATATGGCATCTGCTCTCTTTCTATGCCTCTTCCAAAAACTATGGCCCAAATTCTGTAACCTCAACCTGTAACCTATTTCGGAGGCGTCCAACTAGATAGGCGCCTATCTAAATTGAACAAGCAGCTCAATTAAGCTTCTTAATCAGCACTGATTGAAACATAGGCGCCTATCAAGAAAGCACAATTTTGTAAAAAGGCGCCTCTAAACATTTAGGCGGCCTTCAAAAAAATAGGCACTATGCATGTTAGGTGTGGGCGTGGCTACGTTAGGCACCTTCTTACAGAATCACTGCTCTTAAGTGTGCTTAAGCGCTCACATAAGCACCTAACTTTTAGTTGTGCCTAGAGCTGGCCTATTTAATGAACGCCTCCAAAATAGGTGCTGCTCAGCATGATTCACTAAACAGCACCCAATTGTGCTTGAATCGCGCTGAACGGTGCCTCTATCGGCGCCTAACTTTTGGCCGCTTCTTATAGAATTTGCCCCTATCTGCCTCTCCCTTCCATCTCTCCCTCCCTCCCTCCCTCCCTCCCTCCCAAGTCCCAGCCAATTTTAGCATCTCTATCTTTCTCCCCCTTTCCTCCCGTCAGATCGGGTATCTGTCTCCTTCCTCCTTTCCTCTTCCCAGGTCTGGTATCTGTCTCCTCCCCTTTCCCACTGCTCTGGCATTTCTCTGTGCTCTCCCTTCCTCCTGTTCTTCCCTGATCTTACTTCTCAATTTATTTTCTGCCTTTGTCTAAATTATTTCTTACTATTCAGTCCTCAATTTCCCTCTTTCATTGTGTCTACCTAAAGCTTGCCACCTCTTTCTTTCACCCCTTTTTCTCTACGGGTCCCACAGCAACAAGAGGGCAACCGCTCAAACTCAAGGGTGGGAGATTTCATGGTGACATCAGGAAATACTTCTTCACCCAAAGAGTGGTTGATCGATGGCATGGTCTTCCACGTCAGGTAATTGAGGCCAGTAACCCACTCGACTTCAAGGGACGATGGGATAAACATGTAGGTTCGCTCCGGGAAAATGCTTAAAAAGAGGGTTCTTGTTGAGGAAGGGTTCTTGGAGTGGGTTCGCTCCGGGAAATTCTTAGAGGGAGGGTTCTTCGAGTGGGCAGGCTTGTTGGGCCGACAGCCCTTTTCTGCCATCAAACTCTATGTTTCTATGATCGGGATCAGATTGCTACAGGCATTAGTGAATAGTGCAGGAGAGAAATCTGGTCGCAAAGGGGACACAAACTGATCGGTACACGATTGGTTTGCTTTGTGAATCTAGCCCTTTCTCTTTCCAAAAATAAGTTTAGCCGCTGTATTCTGAATCAACTGGAGTCAATCTAAACTACCTGTTTAATACCCTAATAGTTAGAGTTACAATAGTCCACCTGAGCAAGCACAGTAGACTGTACCAATAGTGAGTAATGCTCCTGATAGAATAGTGACCTAATTTTTCTTAGCACACGCAGACTGAAAAAACATTTCTTTGCCAAAGAATTTATCTGGTCACTAAAAATAGAAACTATTGTATGTCTTTCAGTTTATAATTTGTAAACTGTTTGAAACAATGGTGAATAAGGTGAGTGGAGAAGAAAAGAGGGAGAATTTCCAGTACCACTTTGACAATGGTTTCTGATTAACCCTAACTATCTGTGTTAGACCATGCACCTGGGCTTACTGTATATCTTGAGCACAGACATTAATACCTCTTTGCACCTCTTAGCTGTACCAAAGTCCTTTGTTACCTTTAAGCACTAATGTAATTTAGGCTGTCTGGGGCAATCTAAGACTGTTTGCACTGACATGCCCTAAGGTCAGATATGAATATAATCTCCCATAGGCCTTTGCTGACATTGGTAAGGCCAGCAAGTTAAGGCTGGGCTGACACCCTCCTTCCATCCAGTATGTGTTCTCTTTCTCCACTTCCATTCAGCATCTGCTCTCCCCTCTCAACTGACATCCATCTGCCCTCTTCTCTGTCTCCCTTCTTCCCACCTCCATCATCTGCCTCCTTCTCTCCTTCTTTTCCTGCACCCCTATTCTATCGCGTTATCCTGCCCCCTCACCTCCTCACTGCTGCTGCTGCTTTCCCTCATGCTCCTGACACTGATGGCACAAGTTCTCCCAACTTCCATCATCTGTCCCCTTCTCCCCACTTCCATCATCTGCCCTTCCCCCTTTTTTCTCTCTCTCCCGCTCTGAGCCTCCACCCCAGGCCCATCTCCCTCCCTTCCCCTCACCACTTAACTTATTCTTTCTTTCAGGAATATATATATTTTTTCAAACAGTGACGACGGGCCCTGGCATCAACAGCAAGATTGGGCCTTCCTCCTGGCATAGACAGCAAGATTGGCAATTGTAAGCAGTGCTCAGCCCAAAGCTTCCCTCTGATGCGAACCGCCCAGGTGGAAACAGGAAGCTGCGTGAGAAGGAAGCTTTGGGCTGAGCACTGCTTGCTGTTGCCGATCTTGCTGTCGATGCCGGTGTCCGTCGTCGCCGGTGTCCGTTGTCACCGTTTGAAAAAAAAAAAATTGGAAAGGTGACAGTGAGTGGGCCCCCTCACAATTTTGACTCTAGGCACATGCCTACTGGGCCTATCCTTTAATCCAGCCCTGGATCCATCCCAGGATATTGAGGGAGCTTTGAAATGTTCTGGTGGATCCTCTTAAAGATTTGTTCAATAAATCTTTAGAGATGAGAGAGGTTCCTCAGGACTGGAGAACAGCAGATGTGGCCCCTCTTCACAAACGTGGTTGCAGAGATGAAGCAGGAAATTACAGACTGGTAAGCCTCACTTCGGTTATTGGAAAAATAATGGAAATGTTGCTGAAGGAAAGGGTGGTGAAATTTTTAAAATCTAGTGGATTACAAGATCCGAGGCAACTTGGATTTACTAAAGGTAAATCGTGCCAAACGAATCTGATTGAATTTTTTTGAGTGGGTAACCAGAGAATTGGATCAAAGACGTGTGCTAGATGTAATTTACTTAGATTTCAGCAAAGCCTTTGACACGGTTCCTCATAGGAGGCTCTTAAACAAACTATATGGGCTGAAGTTAGGGCTCAAAGTGGTGAACTGGATTAGAAGCTGGTTGACGAACAGAAACCAGAAGGTGATGGTTAATGCAATTTGCTCAGGGGAGAGAAAGGTGACTAGTGGAGTGCCTCAGGGATTGGCGCTGTGACCAATTTTGTTTAATATGTTTGAGTGACATTGTTGAAGGGTTAGAAGGTAAGGTTAGCTTTTTTGCGGATGATACCAAGATTTGTAATGGAGTGGACACTCCAGAAGGAATGGAAAACATGAAAAAGGATCTGCAAAAGTTAGAATGATCTAATGTCTGGCAACTATAATTCAATGCAAAGAAGTGCAGAGTGATGCATTTGGGTGGTAGAAATCTGAGGGAACCGCACGCACTGGGAGGTGAGAGGCTGTTTACTCAGACTACATGGCTACCTCAATGACAAGGGTCCCTACAAGGAAGCCTTTTTTCACCCTAGACACTGTTTCAGGTGACAGTCGTGGGTCAACTTGCAGTATAACGAACAGCTTGAAAGATGACAGTCACACCTTGGACTTTGTTCTCAATTAAACTATTCAGCATTTGATCAGTTAGGGTGAATTGTATAAAGATAGGACTGACGTTTATACAATCTTATTTAGGCAGTTCACATGGCTTGCTAAGAGCTGTTGACCTGCTGATTCTGCCCCCTGAACGGGTTGCCAACTGGACATTTTCAGTGGCGCTAACTTGTTAAGTGCTGCTGAAAATGAGAGGTTAGCCCTGAAGAAGTGATTAAATAAACCTGTCATCAATCACTTGTGTTTCTCAAGGAGTTACTGCTCAATCTTTTTCTAGCAGCTTTAGTCACATTAATCCAGTGTTCTGGTTATAGTCCATATTGTTATGCTGGTGATATGCAGATTGTTTGTACCCAAACTTCTGGCATCATTAACTCCTCACCACTCAGTTCTTGTTTAGACAAAGTTTCTTTTTGGCTAGAAAATCATAAACTTTTCCTTAACGTTTCAAAAAGTGAACCTATTTATTCCCCTAATCTCCACTATTTTCTACCACCTCCACCTATTATTAATGGACAAACCGTACCATATTCAGATAAACTGAGGATTCTTGAGCAGAAGCTAACCTGGGCAAGTCACGTAATCCCCCATTGCCATAGGTACATTAGACAGAGTGTTGTGTGAGTCTGCCAGGGCAGATAGGGGCAAATGCTTGAGTGCCTGAATGTAAACTTATAAGTGGTTAACAAGACTAATAATGTTATAATGTCCCTATATCGCTGCATGGTGTGACCTCATCTGGGGTATTGCATTCAATTGTGGTCTCCTTATCTCAAGAAAGATAAAGTGGCACTAGAAAAGGTTCAAAGAAGAGTGACCAAGATGATAAAGGGGATGGAACTGATTAAAAAGGTTAGAGCTCTTCAGCTTGGAAAAGAGATGGCTGAGGGGAGATATGATTTAAGTCTACAAAATCCTGAGTGGAGTAGAACGGGTATAAGTGGATCGATTTTTCACTCCATCAAAAATTACAAAGACTAGGGGACACTCGATGAAATTGCAGGGATATACTTTTAAAACTAATAGGAGAAAATATTTGTTTCATTCAGAGAATAGATAAGCTCTGGAATGCGTTGGAGGTAAAAGTGGATAGCGTAGCTGGTTTTAAGAAAGGTTTGGATAAATTCCTGGAGGAAAAGTCCATAGTCTGTTAAGACATGGGGGAAGCCTCTGCTTGCCCTAGATCAGTAGCATGGAATGTTGCTACTCTAGGGTTTTGGCCAGGTACTAGTGACCTGGATTGACCACCATGAAAACGGGCTACTGGGCTTGATGGGACCTCTGGTCTGACCCAGTAAGGCTATTCTTATGTTCTTAATAATAATAATCATAAATTCCATATAGATAAAGTACTATGTTCCTCTTTTTCTGCTCTTCACTGCATTCATTTGCGAGGAGAAGGCAGAGGGTGAAGAGAGGGAGATCGCGGCGGCGAGAGTTATCTCTGCCCACCGCGTCAGCATCAGCGACATCGGCCGGGCTCCCCCTTAACAGGGGGCGAGCCAACGGCGCGGAGAGCGCCTTTGCGAAGGGCCTTGAGAAGGACCGGGTCGCTAAATCCAGAAACCCCAAGCAGGACAGCAAGGTAAGTAAGTAGCAAGAGCGGAAGGAAGCATACTCATACAAGCAAGTATAGGCAAAGGGGCAGCAAGCACAGAGGACAAGGAACAAGTAGGAGGACCACACCCACACACGAACAAAGGGAAGCGGCAGGTAAGGAGGGCATAGAAGATAAGCGGCAGGGACAGAAGATAAGGAAGGGGTAGGCCTAGGAGGCAGCACACGAGCATACCTCTACAGAATTCCTTCGCTCAACTAGTGCACTGTGATACTCAAGAAAACAGAAGGGAGGTGGGACTGGAACCAATGAAGGTAACTCAAGAGAGCAAGCACACCCTAAGCACAAATAAAAAGGTCAAAAACAGAAAACTATTACTGTTGGGGGATTCCATCATCAGAGGCATTAACCTTGGAACACAAGGCGAGGAGACCAAAATAGTGAAATGTCTTCCAGGATCCTCAGCTACCAGGAGTTCCAGGCAAATACAGACTATAATTAAGGAAGAAACTAAGGATTTTAACACTGATGTTGTTATCCATCTGGGAACAAATGACCTGGCCAACAACTCCACACTTGCAGCACAGAAAGCTTTTCGGGAGCTTGGTGAGGGCGTGAAACCTTTTGTAAAGACTTTAGCTTTTTCTGAAATACTGCCTGCATATGGAAAAGGAGAGCAAAGAGTGAAAAACACAGAGGACTTTAATAGATGGCTCAGAGCCTGGTGTCATCAAGAAGGCTTCAGGTACATAGGAGGATGGGGAAATACATGGAAGGACAAGAAGCTATATTGCACTGATTGGCTACATATTACTACAGCAGGAAAAAGAAACCTTGCAGAGAAATTTAGACAATATTTTTCTAGGCATTTAAACTAGAAGGTGGGGGTGGTGTATGTACGAAGGACAATTATAGAGACCACCCCCGGCAAAAGAAAAGATGTGATAGTAGTAAAGACTGTATCATAAGCAATATCAGCAACTCATTTCTTAGTATTGCAACGGAAAGTGAAACGAAACAAAAATCCATACGAAAAAGGAGATTATCGCTGAAAAATAGCTGGAAAGCGATGAACACAAATGCTCGCAGTCTAAGCAACAAAGTTCATGATCTGCAAGCCCTGATGTTAGAGGCAGCTCTAGATATTGTCACTATCACAGAGACATGGTTCAGTGGATCACAAGGATGGGATGCAAACATACTGGGATATAATCTTTTTAGGAAGGATAATAATAATAATAATTTATTCTTGTATACCGCCACACCCCAAAAAGTTCTAGGCGGTTCACATCCATTAATTAAGATCCGTGCTGACACACGGATTTACAATATTTTGAACAGAGTTACAGCAGTAAAGAAAGGGAGCGTGGGAGCAATATACAGAGTTTTATCAAAAGTACAAGCAGCAATAAAGGGAGGGAAGGAAGGTAAAGGAAAGATAGGAGAGAGATCAAGTAAGGGGAGGGGGTAGCAAAGGGGGCCGGGAGAGAGTGGGGAAGGGGGTAGGTGCAGGTGGAAAGGGGTTAAAGGGCCTATTCTCGGAAAAGGTGCGTTTTGAGTAATTTTCTGAAGCTGAGGTAGGTGGGGGCCTCGAGTACCATTTGTGCTAGCCAGGGATTCAGTTTAGCCGCCTGGTAAGCAAACTGAATCCCTGGCTAGCACAAATGGTACTCGAGGCCCCCACCTACCTCAGCTTCAGAAAATTACTCAAAACGCACCTTTTCCGAGAATAGGACAGAGATGGTCAAAAAGGTGGAGGAGTAGCTCTCTATGTAAAGATCAATATCCAAGCGACCGAAATGCAAGGGACCTGGGGAGAGGAAGAAGCGATATGGATTGCTCTGAAAAGAGAAGATGGAACTTCTATCTATGTGGGTGTAGTCTACAGACCTCCGACTCAATTGCAGCAAATTGATAAGGATCTGATTGTGGATATCCAAAAGTTTGGAAGGAAAGAGGAGGTTCTGCTGTTGGGACATTTCAACCTGCCGGATGCAGACTGGAATGTTCCATCTGCAGAATCGGAAAGAAGTAGGGAGATTGTGGATGCCTTTCAAGAGGCTCTGCTCAGACAAATGGTGACGGAACCCACAAGGGAAAAAGCGATATTGGATCTGGTCCTCACAAATGGAGAGAGTATCTCTAATGTTCGAGTGGGTGCTCACCTGGGTAGTAGCGATCATCAAACGGTTTGGTTTGATATAACGGCTAAAGTGGAGAGCGGCCGCACGATACTTAAAGTCCTAGATTTCAAACGTACGGACTTTAATGCTATGGGATAGTACCTGAAGAAAGAGCTGTTAGGATGGGAGGACATAAAAGAAGTGGAAAGACAGTGGTCTAAGCTGAAAGGAGTGATAAAAATGGCTATGGACCTTTATGTGAAGAAAATCAATAAAAACAAGAGAAAAAGGAAGCCGATATGGTTCTCCAACCTAGTGGCTGAGAAAATAAAGGTGAAAGAGTTGACGTTTGTGAAATATAAAAAAAACCAAGAAGAGGAGAGTAGAAAGGACTACAGGGTGAAACTGAAAGAAGCCAAGAGAGAGATATGTCTGGCGAAAGCACAGGCGGAAGAACAAATGGCTAAAAATGTAAAAAAGGGAGACAAAAATTTTTTCAGAAATATTAGTGAAAGGAGGAAGATGAAAAATGGAATTGCTAGGCTAAAAGATGCTGGGAACCAATATGTGGAAAGTGATGAGGAGAAAGCGAATGTGCTAAACAAATACTTCTGTTCTGTGTTCACAGAAGAAAATCCTGGAGAAGGACCGAGATTGTCCGGCAAAGTTACACGAGAAAATGGAATAGATTCTGCGCCGTTCACGGAGGAGGGTGTTTATGAGCAACTTGAAAAACTGAAGGTGGACAAAGCGATGGGACCAGACGGATCCATCCCAGGATACTAAGGGAGCTCAGAGAGGTTCTGGCGAGTCCTATTAAAGACTTGTTCAACAAATCTCTGGAGACGGGAGTGATTCCTGGGGATTGGAGGAGAGCGGATGTGGTCCCTATTCATAAAAGTGGTCACAGGGATGAAGCAGGAGACTACAGGCCGGTGAGCCTCACTTCAGTTGTTGGAAAAATAATGGAAGTTTTGCTGAAAGAAAGGATAGTGTACTTCCTTGAATCTAATGGGTTACAGGATCCAAGGCAACATGGCTTTACAAAAGGTAAATCGTGCCAAACAAACCTGATTGAATTTTTTGATTGACCAGAGAGCTGGATCGAGGACATATGCTAGATGTAATTTACTTGGATTTCAGCAAAGCCTTTGATACAGTTTCTCATAGGAGGCTGTTGAACAAACTTGAAGGGCTGAAGTTAGGACCCAAAGTGGTGAACTGGGTCAGAAACTGGCTGTCGGACAGACGTCAGAGGGTGGTGGTTAATGGAAGTCGCTCGAAGGAAGGAAAGGTGAGTAGAGGAGTCCCTTAGGGATCAGTGCTGGGGCCAATCCTGTTCAATATGTTTGTGAGTGACATTGCTGAAAAAGTGACATTGAAGGAAAAGTGTGCCTTTTTGCAGATGATACCAAGATTTGCAACAGAGTAGACACCGAAGAGGAAGTGGAAAAGATGAAAAAGGATCTGCAAAAGTTAGAGGAATGGACTAATGCCAGGCAACTAAAATTCAATGCAAAGAAATGCAGAGTAATGCATTTGGGGATTAATAATAGGAAGGAACCGTATATGCTGGGAGGAGAGAAGCTGATATGCACGGACGGGGAGAGGGACCTTGGGGTGATAGTGTCGGAAGATCTAAAGGTGAAAAAACAGTGTGACAAAGCAGTGGCTGCTGCCAGAAGGATGCTGGGCTGTATAAAGAGAGGCGTAGTCAGTAGAAGGAAGAAGGTGTTGATGTCCCTGTACAGGTCATTGGTAAGGCCTCACTTGGAGTATTGTGTTCAATTTTGGAGACCGTATCTGGCGAAGGACGTAAGAAGACTTGAGGCGGTCCAGAGGAGGGCGACAAAAATGATAGGAGGCTTGCGCCAGAAGACGTATGAGGAGAGACTGGAAGCCCTGAACATGTATACCCTAGAGGAAAGGAGAGACAGGGGAGATATGATTCAGACGTTCAAATACTTGAATGGTATTAACGTAGAACAAAATCTTTTTCAGAGAAAGGAAGATGGTAAAACCAGAGGACATAATTTAAGTTTGAGGGGTGGTAGATTCAAGAGCAATGTTAGGAAATTCTACTTTACGGAGAGGGTGGTGGATGCTTGGAGTGCGCTCCAGCGAGAGGTGGTGGAGAGTAAAACTGTGACTGAGTTCAAAGAAGCGTGGGATGAACACAAAGGGTCTAGAATAAGATTAAATATTGAACTAAGGCCAGTACTGGGCAGACTTCCACGGTCTGTGTCTGTATATGGCCGTTTGGTGGAGGATGGGCTGGGGAGAGCTTCAATGGCTGGGAGGGTGTAGATGGGCTGGAGTAAGTCTTAACAGAGATTTCGGCAGTTGGAACCCAAGCACAGTACAGGGTAAAGCTTTGGATTCTTGCCCAGAAATAGCTAAGAAGAAAAAATTAAAAAATTTAAATTGAATCAGGTTGGGCAGACTGGATGGACCATTTGGGTCTTTATCTGCCGTCATCTACTATGTTACTATGTTACTATATACAATCGGAAGGGCAGCAGCAGGCACAGAAAATAAGCAAGAACAGGAGGGAGACTCAAGAGAGAGCACAAAGCAAGAAGGCACACACTAAAAGGTAAGGAAGAGCCAGGCACAGGAGAGAGCACACCAGTAAGGGAGCCAGGACTCCTAGAAGGCAGACAAGTTTGGCAGCAGAAGGAACCCGGAGGTTGTGCTTCCCAGTGTACTGCACGGCCTGCCACATGTACAACTACCTCCCCTCCGGGTGGCAGTCGTATGTGTGCGGACGATGTCAGGAACTGAGGAGCTTGAGGAGCGAAGTCAGTCGACTGAAGCACAGGATCCAGGAGCTGGAGGGACTCTACATCTCAGAAGACCCATTCCAGACAGCCGAAGACCCTTCACGAGAGAGGCGCATCGAGGAACAAGTCAGGGAGCTAGAGAAGTTCATCGAAGGTGCCTACAGGAGGATGGAGGAGCAAGAACACGAGCAACTCAAGATCGAAGAAGACGAACAGGACAGAGGACAAGAACCATTTGACGCCACAGTAGAAGGTATCCTTAGAGAACTCTCGCAGAAAGAAGAGGCAAGATTTCACCAGGGCCTAGAGGGAGAAGAAAAGAAGAGCACCAGGGACACGGACCTGCGCCAGCAGCGGAGACTGAAAAAGGGGAAATCTGCAATCCTGGTGGGAGACTCTATCCTAAGGCAGGTAGAGAGTCACATAGCGGGAGGGAGAGAGGATCGGCTAGTGACCTGTCTCCCAGGAGCAAGAACGAAGGACATCGTCGACAGAATTGAAAGAATCCTGGAGGGAGCTGAGACAGAAGAGACAGCAGTGATAGTCCACGTCGGGACCAACGATGTCGCCAGGAGAGACTACAACCAAAATGCACTTACTGAACAGTTCAAGATCTTAGGAAGGAAACTGAAGATGAGGACCCAGAGGATAGCCTTCTCAGAGATCCTGCCAGTACCGAGGGCAGAAGCAATGAGGCAGACGGAACTACAATCAATAAATGTGTGGATGAGGAGATCGTGTGAGGAAGAGGGCTTTCTCTTCGTGAGGAACTGAACAACATTCTGGGGCAAGAACAAGCTCTTCAAGAGAGATGGACTACATCTGAGCACGGCGGGGACTATACAACTAGCAAATAACGTCAGAAGAGCAATTGAGCAAGCTTTAAACTAAGTAGAAGGGGAAAGCCGACAGTCGACCTGGTGTCGACGTTTCGGAAGACAGTATCCCAAGAAGATCATGAATGGCAAAAAGGCTGGGAAGATGCAAATGGCAAACAACAGGAGCTAAAAGAACAAGGAAGCCGGACAAAGCGAGAGGAGGATAGGAGGAGTGCACTACAAGGGGAAGTCAACATAGAACAGGATGAAGGGAAGGAACAAGAGGGGGTCAATAGGAATATGCCACAAGGGGAAGACAAAAGAGACCAAAATCAGGAGTCAGTAAGTCAGGAAGGGGACGGAAAGAAAAACAAAGCACAAGAGAAAATAACAAGGAAGAGTAAATAACAGGACTTGAATTGCATGTATACAAATGCAAGGAGCCTAAAAAACAAAATGGGGGAATTAGAAGTCATGGCCAATAATGAGAGGCTAGACATCATAGGGATCACAGAAACATGGTGGAACGAGGAAAACAATTGAGACATAGTTCTGCCAGGGTTCAATCTCTACCGAAGAGACAGGACATATCAGAAAGGAGGAGGAATCGCACTATACATCAGGGACACCATTAAATCAACCAGTGTGGACGCGGCAGCAACAAATGACCAACTGGAATCCCTATGAGTTAAAATACCAGGAAGGAATGGAACCGAGATAAAGATGGGACTGTACTACCATCTACCTGGGCAATCTGAAGCAAATGATACCGTAATGGAAGCTGAATTGAGGCGGGAATGCAAGAACACTAACACTATAGTTATGGGAGACTTCAACTATCCCGGGATAGACTGGAGTTTTAGAATTTCAAAATGCACAAAGGAAACGGAGTTCCTGGAGGCTGTACGAGACTGCTTCATGGAACAACATGTCAAGGAACCAACGAGAGGGTCAGCTATTCTGGATCTAATCCTCAACGGGCTGAAAGGACCCACAAAGGGAGTGGAAATAGGGTTACCAAAGGGAAAGAGAACCATTGCAACAATGTTTAACTTCAAGAAAGGGAACTATGACGACATGAGCCAAATGGTGAGAAAAAAACTCAAAAACAGCTCCAAGAAAGCGCAGACTGTGGAGCAAGCCTGGCCCTTATTCAAAGACACGGTAAACGAGGTGCAAAACCTGTATATACCCAGATTTAGAAAAGGATGCAAAAAGAATCAAGCAAAACACCCAGCATGGATAACAATAGAAGTAAAGAAAGTGATAAGAGACAAGAAAAGGTCGTTTCGGATGTGGAAAAAGGATCAAACTGAACATAGTAACATAGGAACATAGTAGATGACGGCAGATAAAGACCCGAATGGTCCATCCAGTCTGCCCAACCTGATTCAATTTAAATTTTTTAATTTTTTCTTCTTAGCTATTTCTGGGCAAGAATCCAAAGCTTTACCCTGTACTGTGCTTGAGTTCCAACTGCTGAAATCTCTGTTAAGACTTACTCCAGCCCATCTACACCCTCCCAGCCATTGAAGCCCTCCCCAGCCCATCCTCCACCAAACGGCCATATACAGACACAGACCGTGCAAGTCTGCCCAGTACAAAATAGGAAAGAGCACAAGAAGCAACAAAAAGAGTGTCACCAAGTGGTCAGAATAGCAAAGAAAGAATACGAGGAGAGACTAGCTAAAGAAGCACGAAATTTTAAACCATTCTTCCGATATGTGAAAGGAAAGCAGCCAGCGAGGGACGAGGTGGGACCTCTGGATGAGGGCAACAGGAAGAGAGTGGTGAAGGAGGAAAAAAAGGTGGCTGACAGACTAAACACGTTCTTCTCGTTCGTCTTTACAAGAGAAGACGCATCCAACGTGCCAGAACCGGAAAAAATCTTCAGGGGAGTTCGAGGGAAAACTATCATGCATGGAGATAAGCCTCGAAGATGTACTCAAGCAGATAGATAGACTAAAAGCTGACAAATCTCCAGGCCCGGACGGAATCCACTCAAGAACACTGAAAGAGCTCAGAGACGAAACAGCGGAGTTACTGCAGCAGATTTGCAACCTAACGTTGAAAACAGGGGTAATCCCAGAGGACTGGAGGATAGCAAATGTTACACCTATCTTCAAAAAGGGATCAAGGGGTGACCCAGGAAACTACAGACCGTTAAGCTTAACCTCAGTTCCGGGAAAGATGGCCGAATCCTTGATCAAGGAAAGTATCAATGAGCATCTAGAAAATAATAATCTGATGAGAACAACCCAGCAAAGGAAGATCATGCCAAACTAACCTACTGCATTTCTTCGAGGGGATAAGCGAGCAATTGGACAAGGGTGACCCCATAGACATCGTATATCTCGATTTCCAAAAAGCCTTTGACAAGGTACCCCACGAGCGCCTACTGAGGAAACTGTGGAGCCATGGGGTGGTAGGGGATGTGCACAGATGGATCAGAAATTGGCTGGCGGATAGGAAACAGAGGGTGGGAGTAAAGGGACACTACTCAGACTGGAAAGGGGTCACAAGTGGGGTCCCACAGGGGTCAGTGTTGGTTCCACTGCTGTTCAATATATTCATAAACGACCTGGAAACAGAAACAAAGTGCGAAGTTATAAAATTCGCAGATGACACAAAACTCTCTAGTAGAGTCAGAACTGTTGAGGATTGCAAAGAATTACAAGGAGACCTGAACAGACTGAGTGAGTGGGCAAAGAGATGGCAGATGAGCTTCAGTGTAGAAAAATGTAAGGTCTTGCATGTGGGGAAGGGGAACCCAATGTACAATGGGAGGGAGGATACTGGGGGAAGGCAGCCTTGAAAAAGACTTGGGGGTAGTGGTGGATAGAACAATGAAGCCAGCGGTGCAATATGCAGCAGCCTCAAAGAAAGCAAACAGAATGTTGGGCATAATCAAAATGGTATCACTACCAGAACGAAGGAGGTTATTCTACCATTGTATCGAGCGATGGTTCGCCCACATCTGGAGTACTGTATCCGGTACTGGTCACCGTATCTTAAGAAGGATATGGCGATTCTCGAGAGGGTCCAGAGAAGAGCGACAAGGATGATAAAAGCATGGAAAACCTTTCGTATGCTGAAAGGTTGGAGAAGCTGGGGCTCTTTACCCTGGAGACGCGGAGACTTAGAGGGGACATGATAGAGACTTATAAAATCATGAAAGGCATAGAGAAGGTGGAGAAGAACAGATTCTTCAAGCTAACTGGGCCAACAAAAACAAGAGGGCATTCAGAAAAATTGAAAAGAGACAGATTCAAAACGAACGCTAGGAAGTTCTTCTTCACTCAGAGGGTGGTGGACACCTGGAATGCGCTCCCAGAGGAGGTGATAGGGCAGAGTACAATATTGGGCTTCAAAAAAGGATTGGATGACTTCCTGAATGAGAAGGGGATTGAAGGGTATAGGTACAGGTACTAAATGAATAGGGAACAAATAATTTAGGTAAGGACCAATTACAGGTCACGAATCAGGGGGGGGGCCGCCGCGGGAGCAGACTACTGGGCACGATGGACCCCTGGTCTGCCCCGGCAGAGGCAATACTTATGTAATTCTTATCTACCCTTTCCTTGCATTCACCTCTTACTGCTTTCACTGGGATTACTGCAACTCACTCTTTGCTGGTCTTCTTCTTTCCTCGCTCAAGTGCCTACACCTAATACAATCAACTGCAATAAAATTTCATCATGGAGCCCATAAGTTCAGCCATGTCATAGTGCTACTTAAGAAAGAACATTGGCTGCTTGTTTCTGCCTGAATTCAGTTTAAACTAGCTCACCAGAGACATTTCAAAACTTCTAATTCCATGTACCCCGTCCTGTACTTTATGGTCTTCTCAACATTAGATTTTACGGTTCCCTTCTCCTTTCGGCATCACCTGCTCCTAATTTATGGAACACCTTGCCTGTCAACATCAAGTCAGAATCCTCTCTTCCCTCATTTAAATCTCTCAAAATCTGATTATTTCTTCCTAACTTTTCATTTCTTTTTCGACATTTATTTCCCTTTATTGTCTCTTTCTCCACTTTGTGGGATTTTATTTTGTAAACCAATTTGATGCAATAGTGTCAGCAGCGGTATAGCAAATGTCTGTAAATAAATAAAAACAAAGAACTCCCCCTTTTGGTTTCATTCTCTCCTCTTTTTCTAATAATTCATAAGATTCTGCTGCACACGGAGCAGATTTCAACGTATTGTCCTTGATGAAACCTAACTCCTTTTCCTCAGTGGTCACTCCTACCATCATGTAGCTATAATTTGGGTTATACTTCCCAAATGTTATCTGCTATTGAATGCCTCATCTTCCATCCTTTCAAGATCCTCCTGTAATTTCTCGCAGTCCTCATGCAATATTGAATAGCATACATTGCATTACACTCTATTGAGAACAGTTGGAGCAGAGGAAAAAAAAATTTGAGAAAGCCGGAAAGGAAATGGCAGAAAAATGTTTCTTGCACGATAAGAGCATAAGAATAGCCATACTGGGTCATACAATGGTCACAAGTGCAGGGCAGAAACCCAAATAGGGCAGAACCTTCCATGCTACTGATCCAGGGCAAGCAGTGGCTTTCTCTGTCTTCCTCAGACATGACAAGATATTAGGAGTTAGTAATTAAAGCTTAGAAACATTATTTTAAGAACAAAATGATGTCAATATACCAAAGTTTTGTGTTTTGTTGTGAGGAAATTGGCCTCTTCTATAATTGATTGTTATCAAATGATTTATCTTGACGGAATTTTGGTGATACATTTCAGAGCATGATTGAAAAAGTATGTGATTTTTTTTTTCTGTATCTAATCCAGTGGTTCCCAACCCTGTCCTGGAGGAACACCAGGCCAATTGGGTTTTCAGGCTAGCCCTAATGAATATGCATGAAGCAAATTTGCATGCCTATCACTTCCATCATATGCAAATCTCTCTCATGCATATTCATTAGGGCTAGCCTGAAAACCCGATTGGCCTGGTGTTCCTCCAGGACAGGGTTGGGAATCACTGATCTAATAAACAGATTGAGGACATGCGAGTACCAACTGGCGAGGGCTGGGATGCTTTTACAGAGATTACTATGGCTCAAGTGGAAAAATGATAGTGGCTTTGAATGATTCATTGTCACCTTTGAACATGTGTTCTACTAGGGAGTTGAAGATTCTGCAACAGCCGATACTATTACAGTTAATGATTACATGAAGAATCAGAAACTCATTAAATTAGGGACCAATGTCTTCTTTACTTTTTTTGTCTACAATGATTGAGAATCTAGTCTTGTATCGATTAAAAAAATTATGTTGAGCAACATGAGATAGTAAACTATTATTAATTTGGATTTAGGGAAAGCATGGCATGGAAACTTTGCTGGCAGCATTGATACAGTATGGAAGGGGTTTGATGCTGGAGTTTTTTCTGCTGCCAGGATGCCTTTGCAACAGTTCATCAATGAAGTAGTTGTATAATTAGGGTTCTAGTAGCATTTTTCAAGAAGCAGCATGTTTTGTTATGTTCAGTTTTAAATCTTGCCAAATCAGAGTTCCAGGGGGGTTACAAGTGACATATCACGACATAGAATTTAGGAGGCTGTTGAACAAACTTGAAGGGCTGAAGTAAGGACACAAAGTGGTGAACTGGGTTAGAAACTGGCTGTCGGACAGACGCCAGAGGGTGGTGGTTAATGGAAGTCGCTTGGAGGAAGGAAAGGTGAGTAGTGGAGTCCCTCAGGGTTCGGTGCTGGGGCCAATCCTGTTCAATATGTTTGTGAGTGACATTGCTGAAGAATTAGAAGGAAAAGTGTGCCTTTTTGCAGATGATAGCAAGATTTGTAGCAGAGTAGACACCAAAGAGGGAGTGGAATATATGAAAAAGGATCTGCAAAAGTTAGAGGAATGGTCTAATGCCTGGCAACTAAAATTCAATGCAGAGTAATGCATTTGGGGATTAATAATCGGAAGGAACCGTATATGCTAGGAGGAGAGAAGCTGATATGCACGGACGGGAAGAGGGACCTTGATAGTGTCCGAAGATCTAAAGGCGAAAAAACAGTGTGACAAGGGTGACAGGATGCTGGGCTGTATAAAGGGAGGTGTAGCCAGTAGAAGGAAGAAGGTGTTGATGCCCTTATACAGGTCATCGGTAAGGCCCCACTTGGAGTTCAGTTTGGGAGACCGTATGTGGCGAAGGACGTAAGAAGACTTGAAGCGGTCCAGAGGAGGGCAACGAAAATGATAAGAGGCTTGCGCCAAAAGATGTATGAGGAGAGACTGGAAGCCCTGAATATGTATACCCTAGAACAGGGCTGCCCAAGTCCGGTCCTCGAGATCTACTGGCAGGCCAGTTTTTCAGGATATCCACAATGAATATGCATGAGAGAGGAGATTTGCATGCCAAGAAGGCAGTGCAGGCAAATCTTTCTCATGCATATTCATTGTGGATATCCTGAAAACCTGGCCTGCCAATAGATCTCGAGGACTGGACTTGGGCAGCCCTGCCCTAGAGGAAAGGAGAGACAGGGGAGATATGATTCAGATGTTCAAATACTTGAAGGGTATTAACGTAGAACATAATCTTTTCCAGAGAAAGGAAAACGGAAAACCAGAGGACATAATTTGAGGTTGAGGGGTGGTAGATTCAAAGGCAATGTTAGGAAATTCTACTTTACGGAGAGGGTGGTGGATGCCTGGAATACGCTCCCAAGAGAGGTGGTGGAGAGTAAAACTGTGACTGAGTTCAAAGAAGCATGGGATGAACACAAAGTATCTAGAATCAGAAAATAAGATTAAATATTGAACTAAGGCCAGTACTGGGCAGACTTGCACGGTCTGTGTCTGTATATGGCCATTTGGTGGAGGATGGGCTGGGGAGGGTGTAGATGGGCTGGAGTAGGTTTTAACGGAGATTTCGGCAGTAGGAACCCAAGCACAGTACCGGGTAAAGCTTCAGATTTTTGCGCAGAAATAGCTAAGAAGAAAAATTAAAAAAATTAAAATTGAATCAGGTTGGGCAAACTGGATGGACCATTCGGGTCTTTATCTGCCGTCATCTACTATGTTACTATATCTAACTCGGTGCCTGGGTTGGCCACTTTTGGAGCAAAGAAGAGAGTGGGAACGGATAATGATCACTCCGCAAGAGCCAGCAGTATGAAGAAATTTCTTATTTCAATCTGGGACGTACAGTAACATGGATCCGACACAGTAATGTGTTTCAGTGAACTTAAGCGTCTGCATCAGGGATCACTGTGATATGGGTATACAGATCAAAACAACTCCTTTGTTATGTATGAATCTGAGCCGAGCTGTCTAGGATACTGGGCTTGATGGACCTTGGTCTGTTCCAGTAGGGCAACTCTCATGTTCTTATGTTACACTCGTAACCCCACGCAGTGCTGCCTCTCCCCCCTACAATTGGTGCAATACTCTGCTGCGCGACTCACCTTCTACCAACGTCACTACACTCACGTCACCCCTCTCCTTAAGTCACTTCACTGGCTCCCTATCCACAATCGCATACAGTTCAAGCTCCTATTGCTGACCTACAAGTGTGTTCATTTTGTTGCCCTTCAATATAGTAACATAGTAACATAGTAGATGACGGCAGATAAAACCCGAATGTTCCATCCAGTCTGCCTAAACCTACCCACACTTTAAATTACTGACTTAATTTAACTTTTCCTTCTTCTTAGCTATTGCTGGGCCAGAATCTTAAGCTCTGCCCAGTACTGTGCTTAGGTCCAATCTAATTGAATTCTCCATCAAAGCTCACCCCAGCCCATCTAAACCATCCCAGCCATTGAAGCCCTCCCCAGCCCAACCTCAACCAAACGGCCATATAAACATGACTAAACTTAACAAGCCAATGTAAATTTGAAAGTTTGCTCTAATGTCGCTGTCTGTATACAGTCTCTTCCCTTGTAAACCGCTTAGAACTGTTTGTGGTATGGCGGTATATAAAAATAAAGTTATTATTATTATATATGGATATACACCGCGCAAGTCTGCCCAGTACTTGATTCGAGATCCTCTGTGTTCATCCCGTGCTTTTTTGAACTCTGCCACTGTTTTCCTCTCCACCGCCTCCCTCAGGAGCGCATTCCAGGCATCCACCACCCTCTCCGTAAAGTAGAATTTCCTAACATTGCTCTTGGATCTACCACACCTCAACCTCAAATTATGTCCTCTGGTTTTACCATTTTCCTTTCTCTGGAAAAGGTTTTGTTCTACATTAATACCCTTCAAGTATTTGAACGTCTGAATCATATCTCCCCTGTCCTTCTTTTCCTCTAGGGTATACATATTCAGGGCTTCCAGTCTCTCCTCATATGTCTTTTGGTGCAAACCTTCTACCATTTTCATCACCCTCCTCTGGACCACTTCAAGTTTTCTTATGTCCTTCGCTAGATACGGTCTCAAAAATTGAACACAATATTCCAAGTGGGGCCTCACCAACGACCTCAAAACCTTCTTTCTTCTACTTGTTACGCCTCTCTCTATATACAGCCTAGCATCCTTCTGGCAACAGCCATCATCTTGTCACACTGTTTCTTCGCCTTAAGATCTATGACCACTATCACCCCAAGGTCCCGATCCGTGCATATCAGCCTCTCACCTCCCAGCACATATGGCTCCTTCCCATTTCTAATACCCAAATACTTCCATTATTATTCCAACAACCAAAGTGAGGCTTACTGGTCTGTAGTTTCCCGCTTCATCCCTGTGACCACTATTGTGAATAGAGACCACATCTGCTCTTCTCCAATCCCCAGGAGCCAGTCCTGTCTCCAGAGATTTGTTGAACAAGTCTTTATTAGGATCCGCTAGAACAGGGGTGTCCAATGTCGGTCCTCGAGGGCCGCAGTCCAGTCGGATTTTCAGGATTTCCCCAATGAATATACATGAGGTCTATTTGCATGCACTGCTTTCATTGTATGCTAATAGATCTCATGCATATTCATTGGGGAAATCCTGAAAACCCGACTGGATTGTGGCCCTCGAGGACCGACATTGGACACCCCTGCGCTAGAACCTCTCTGAGCTCCCTCAGTATCCTGGGATGGATCCCATCCGGTCCCATCGCTTTGTCCATCTTCAGTTTTTTTAAGTTGTTCATAAGCACTTTCCTCCATGAACGGCGCAGAATCTACTCCATTTTCTTGTGTTACTTTGCCAGACAATCTCAGTTCTTACTACTACTACAACTATTTATTATTTCTATAGCGCTGAAAAGGCGTATGCGGCGCTGTACATTTTAACATTCAATAGACAGTCCCTGCTCAGAAGAGCTTACAATCTAATTTAGACAGACATTACAGGGTTGGGGAGATTACGGTAGAGGGAATGATACAGTGGGTAAAGGTATCTGACAACAGTGAGTGGGAGTTAAGAGTTAAAAGCAGTTTTAAAAAAGTGGGCCTTTAGCTTGGATTTGAATACTGCTAGGGATGCAGCATGATGTATTGATTCAGTCAGCCTTCTCCAGGATTTTATTCCGTGAACAGAAGTATTTGTTTAGTAGGTTTTCCTCATCACTCTCCACATATTGGTTTCCAGCATCTTTTAGTTTCGTAATTCTATTTTTCATCTTCCTCCTTTCACTAATATAGCTGAAAAAAAATTTGTCTCCCTTTTTTACATTTATAGCCATTTGCTCTTCCACCTGCGCATAAGCCAGACAAATCTCTTGGCTTCTTTCAATTTCATCTGGTAATTTTTTCTGTACTCTTCTTCGTAGGGTTTTTTTATATTTCAGGAACGCCAACTCTTTTGCCTTTATTTTCTTTGACACTAGTTTGGAAAACCATATCAGTTTCCTTTTTCTCTTGTTTTTATTTATTTTCTTCACATAAAGGTCCGTAGCCATTTTTATTGTTCCTTTCAACTTAAACCACTGTTTTTACACTTCTCTTATGTCTTCCCATTTTTCTCAGTGGAGGATTGTAAACAGTGAAGTGTCACAGGGATCTGTACTGGTACCGGTGCTATTTAACGTATTTATAAATGATCTGGAAATTGGAACGACGAGTGAGGTGATTAAATTTGCAGATGACACTAAACTATTCAAAGTTGTTAAAACGTATGCGGATTGTGAAACATTGCAGGCAGACCTTAGGAAATTTGGAAGCGTGGGCGTCCAAGTAGCAGGTGAAATTTAATGTGGACAAATGCAAAGTGTTGCATATTGGGATAAATAACCCAAATCACAGCTACTGGATGCTAGGGTCCACCTTGGGGGTTAGCGCCCAAGAAAGGGATCTGGGTGTCATTGTAGATATGATTGAAGTCTACAAAATCCTGAGTAGAGTAGAACGGGTACAAGTGGATCAATTTTTCACTCCGTCAAAAATTACAAAGACTAAGGAACACACGATGAAGTTATAGGGAAATACTTTTAAAACCAATAGGAGAAAATATATTTTCTCTCAGAGAATAGTTACGCTCTGGAAAATGTTTGATGTAAAAGTGGATAGCGTAGCTGGTTTTAGGAAAGGTTTGGATAAATTCCTGGAGGAAAAGTCTATAATCTGTTATTAAAACATTGGGGAAGCCCCTGCTTGACCTGGATCGGCAGTACGGAATGTTGCTACTCTTTGGGTTTTGGCCAGGTAATAGTGACCTGGATTGGCCACCGTAAGAACAGGCTACTGGGCTTGATGGACCATTGGTCTGACCTAATAAGGCTAATCTTAAGTTTTTATGTTTCATCATGTAGTTTGGTAGGAGGCCATACGGTGCCTTGTACAAGAGATTATTGAGCCTGGGTCGGCAGGTCTATGCTTTCCTCTCCACCTCCCCTTCCATCTCATAAGAACAGCTTTACTAGGTCAGACCAATGGTCCATCAAGCCCAGTAGCCTCACAGTGGCCATCCAGAAGTAGTAACATTCCACGCTACCGATCCAGGGCAAGCAGAGGCTTTCCTCATTTCTTTCTCAATAACAGACTATGGATTTTTCCTCCAGGAAATTGTCCAAACTTTCTTAAAACCAGCTACACTATCAACTTTTATCACAACCTCTGGCAACACGTACCAGAGCTTAACTATTCTCTGAGTGAAAATTTTTTTCCTCCTATTGGTTTTAAAAGTATTTCCCTGTAACTTCATTGAGTCTCCCCTGACAGAGTGAAAAATTGACCCACTTGTACTTGTTCTACTCCTCTCAGGATTTTGTAACTTCAATCATATCTCCCCTGAGCCGTCTCTTTTCCAAGCTGAAGAGCCCTAACCTTTCCAATTTTTCATCATACAACAGGAGTTCCATCCCTTTTATCATCTTGGTCGCTCTTCTTTGAACCTTTTCTAGTGCCGCTCTATCTTTCTTGAGATAAGGAGACCAGAACTGAATGCATTACTCTAGATGAGGTCGCACCATGGAGCAATACAGGGGCATTATAACATTTGTAATTTTGTTAACCATACATTTCTTAATAATTCCTAGCATCCTGTTTGCTCTTTAGGCCTCTGCCACATTGGGTGGAAGGTTCCATCTTATTGTCTACGATGACACCCAGATTCTTTTCTTGGGTGCTAATCCCCAAGGTGGACCCTAGCATCCAGTAACTGTGATTCGGGTTATTCTTCCCAATGTGCATCACTTTGCATTTGTTCACATTAAATTTCATCTGCCACTTGGACGCCCAAGTCTTCAAATTTCCTAAGGTCTGCCTGCAATTTTTCACAATCCACATGAATTTTAACAACTTTGAAGTTTAGTGTCATCTGCAAATATAATCACCTCACTTGTTCCAATTTCCAGATCATTTATAAATAAGTTGAATAGCACCAGTCCCAATACAGATCCCTGTGGCACTCTATTATTTACTCTCCTCCATCTCATGCCCATTATACCTTAAGAAACCTCGGTCATGGAAAGAATCTTCACAGGCCTGCTCCAGGGCCTTTCTTCTACTGAGTTCCTCCTTGATGCAACCTCCTGTTTTTATGAAACATTCTGTGAAGATTCTTCTCCATGGCTAAGACTCCTTAAGGTACAATAGGCGTGGGATGGAAGGGGAGGTGGAGAGGTAAACAGAGATGCCATCCCATGGGAGCGATTTCTACCATGGGGGAGGGGGGTGTTGCTGGTGCTCATGGACACATGGCGTGGGGGGGGGGAGATTCTGCTGGACCCACAGGGGGAGGAGATTATGTTGCTGCTGGACCTGTGGGGTGGGGTGCTGACTGGTTCCAGAGCTTGAGCTGAAGAGAAGGGATCAGAAGGGAGAGAAAAGTGCTGGATTTGGTCTGGGAGCTGGGGGAAAGGGAGATAGGTGCTGGAGCAAAGAGGGTCAGGAGCTGGAGGGAAGAGATAGAGTTTTGCTGTATTTGCAAGGAAGGAATGACTGGAGCTGGAGACAGGTGCTGGACCCATGTGTGGGAGAGCTGGAGGAGAGAGATGCTAGACCCATGTGGGAAGGGGTTGGAGCTGGAGGGAAGAGAGAGAAGCGCTGGACTTGTGGGGCAGCTGGAATTGGAGAGAAGGGAGAGAGGCACTGGACTGTATATATCCATTATTAATTGCTTTTATGTTTTTTTGTAAGCTTATGAGGAGGGGGGCTAGAACTGGAGGGATGGGAGGATCTGCAGGGAGGAGGAAAGAGAAGGGAAAAGAAAGATGCTGAACAAGGAGGATGAAGGAAGAGGGAGTGAAATACTGAGCACAGCAGAGGAAGGGAGGAAAAAGAGATAGCAAGAGAGCCACATTGGATTAAGAGAGGGGAGAAGCTGGATATAGAGAGGTATACAAAAAGAGGAAAGATGGTTGATGGGCACGGATAGGAGCAAAGGGACAGGGACACAAAGGGGAAGACTGCATGGGGGTGGTATATGGACACAGTGAGTCAGTACCAGACATGGGAGGGTAGATGAACACAGAGAGAAGATGGCTAGACATGGGGGAGAATAGGAACACAGAAAGGAGCTGGAGGAAATGGATCTTTATTTCTTTGGTGTTCTACTACATGCAATTTGTGGCTTCTTGAGATTTTGGTTTAATTTAAGTTTATCATTTCATCCTGTAGTAATTTAGCTTATTCAATTTTCTCAATGGTAGAGGGGATATTTGTGAGAGGAGAGGGGAGATGGGGGTGCTCAGTTTCTTTTTAATTGATCATTGTTCTGGGCTTCCAAAACTCAGGGTGAGCATGTGGCAAAGAATCTAATGTGGACTCTGCTGGCAGAAAGGTGGCCATTGGTCTGGATCTGTGAGTGCCAGTGTAAGTGTTACTGTGCAAAAGGGGATGAGGAACCAGACCCAGAAAACAGGAACGTGCCTGGAGCCCAGGGAGAGCAGATCAAGGAAATGATCCAAGCCTGTGGTCAATGGGAAGTCACAAACTGAAGATGAGTTAAATCTACAAACAAAAGAAAGTCTCACCTATAGAGGAGAGTGAAGTGGAAATCGGTAAAGGGATAGGTGAGCCAAACCTGCATGGAATGGCAACTAGCTAGGGAAAAGTGTATTGACCTTGCTGGGGAGCGGAGGGAAATAGTAAGCTAGGAAAAAGGAAAACGAGAAGCAGAACAGGTTAAAAAGATTTAGGAAGTAGAGCAGGCAAACAGCAATTAAATTCCCTGCCCCCTAAATATAATGCATCAAACTATGCCTATGCAGAAGGAGAAATTTTTAAAAGAACAGAGAGAAGATGGAAGGAGGGAGATGAACTTAGGGGAAAATGAAAAAAAAAAAGGGAGGGATAGAGTGTGATGTAAATGGGCTGAGTGTGTAGGGGTGTTTCCTTATTTGCACCTGAAGGTTAGGCCTCTATGACATCATCAAGCCTGAACCATTATTTGCAAGAAGTCATTCCAGCCTGAACCCGCAAGAAGAGAAAGAAGAAAACATCTTTCCTGTTTCAGTTTGATGCATCCTGGGTATGTACCAGAATTGGATTCTAGTCAAGGACATCCAGCTATGCCTATGTGATCTGCCCATGTGAATCTTGGGGGAGTTATTGCTCCTGTGCTGGTCTTATCTAACGAAGGCGCCTCTGTTTCAGATAGTACGAGACTTTATACAGAAAGGCTATTCATCTAAGTTCTGTTTCTGGATTGGTCCGAAGAGGTCATCTGATAAGATCCAAGTGAAAATGTGCTAATTATAATTTAGTTTGTACCAGGATGTGAGGGAACTCGCATCTTATCATAGGTTACTTTGCATTCTGTATAATAATTAAGACCTGAAAAGTTACCTCGTGTGTCTCTCTGTCTGAGAGAGTGAATCGGACTTTAAACAGATCTGGATTCCATCAAGGAAACCTTTGCTGCCAACTTAAGTTACAGCTATTCCAGTGGCTGACGAACTCTTGTTCTGGTACCAAAAGAATTCTTATCTTCAGTGCTGAGTAGAGGACGACTTCCTTCTCACCTGACTTTGTGCCAAGGCCTAATTGAATGGTGAGAATACGGAATTCTATTATCTTATCAGCTGGGGTTAGATAAGTGAATCCTATTGTGGTTCGGGATAAGGAGAAGTAAAGCTACTCTTGGTGATAAGCGATATATTTAGTTGCTGTTAATCAGGAATTATTATTATAGGAATTATAGAGTGTATTTATCTAGCAAGTGTTTTGTGATAATTGTGTACTGAGTTTCATATATCTTCCTACAAGTGAAAAGAAGAACTGGTTGAAGAAAAGTGCTATAAATGGTTTGCATCGAGTGAGTTTGATGCTGACACGATAGGAGGGGAAGGAGATAGTGGCTGAACCCTAGCTTTAGATTTGTCCACATTCCCTGCCCCTGCTCTTGACATTTAGATTCAGGCTGGTCATGACTACCATTCACTACCAGATATATTTTATTTTTCAATTTTTCCTTTGCTGGGTGAGGGAAGTTTGTTGTGAATTATGAATTAATAATAATAATAATAATAATAATGTATTTTTATATATTGCTATATCAAAAAAGGTTCAAAGCGGTTAACAACATGATAAAATACATACAATCAATAAAAAAAACATTACAATCAATACATAAAATCAATAAACATTAAAACAATCATTTTCAAAAGTTGGCTCCTATGCCTTAGGGAATAAGGGGAGGTCATACCTATTCCCTCTAGTGGCCATCTGGTTAGTTGAGGCACCTTTTTGGCATCTATTCATTACTGAAGCAGGTCTAGCCTCAATTGCTGAAAGTTCCCCCTGGTTATTTTCTACAATGTTTCATTATTGTAGAAAAACATCCAAATCATAAGTCTGCCCTAGTCTCGCCCAAAACATGCCTTCAACAGGCCCCTTTTAGATAGATGCATTGTCTACATAAGGGTGAAAGAAACCATCCATCTGTTACTCTATTGGACACTTTTTTCTGTTTTGAAAATGAGCCCCATAATCAACGATGATGGGAATTCCATCCTGGATCTTTCCTTATTGTAATCATCCATGCTTGGTCAAAATCAGTTGATTATGAAAAAGGATTAACAATTAAGTGTTTTATGTATGTATCTTGCAGGTTCTCTGGAAGTAGACCAAAGAATCTTGGAAACAATACAAAGTTGGTTGAATGGTTGCCACAGAATGATCTTTTGGGTAAGCAGGCGCTCAGTTTCTTTTTAATCCATACCTAGTTGGGAGACTGATGGGTATGAGGGTCACATGATATCTTGTCTGCCTGATATAAAGGAAATGGGGTTTGATATATTGCCTTTCTGTGGCTACAAAGGAGTTTCCACATTGTACCTGAGGTAATGGAAGGTTAAGAGACTTGTCCAACATCAGAAGGAGCAGCAGTAGGAATCAAACCAGGTCCTTCTGGTTCTCAGGCCTCTGCATGAACCATTAGGCTACTTCTCCATTCATCATGTGTCTCTTAGGCTGTCCCAATGCATGAACATGTGTGTGTTAGGTGCTATCGACTTGTGTTTGAATCCTATTTGAGGTGGTAGAATATAGGAGTAGATTGCCAGGCCTTTCTTCTGTGCAGTATATATTTGATGTTGTTGGCGTTGTCGCATCAAATGTGATCTTCCACCTCCAACACTGGCCATCTACTGCTGTCCAGATGGATGGTACCTCATTAGTCTAACATCTCCGCTGAAACCTGTCTGCCTTGGGAGGCCCTGCTGGTAGTGAAACTATCAATGAAATAGCTTTCAGCTTCACAGATGTGTGACAAGCCCATGAACCATGACATAATACTAGATGAAAGAGGAAACTTCTGGAAGCTCTATTTAGGGTTCTATTGTTTGAAATGTTGCCGGTTCCATGTGCAGGCCCCATGACATAGCCTTTAACACAGGAAAGAGGTTTTAAAAAGCTCATGTCGGAGATTTCTAGCAGAAGAAACACATATTCAAAGTTCTGGAAGTTTTTGTACTTAGTTCGTTTAATGGTAGTGAGGTAGGAAGACAAATCTGACCAATTTCTTTGACTGGGTGAGCAGAGAATTGGATAGAGGGAGTGCGCTAGATTTGGTGTATTTAGATTTTAGCAAAGCCTTTGACAGCGTTCCACACAGACGTCTAATAAATAAACTGAGTTCCTCGGGATGGGTGCCAAAGTGACAGGCTGGCTCAAGAACTGGTTGAGTGGAAGGCGACAGAGGGTGGTGATCAATGGAGATCACTCTGAGGAGAGGGATGTTACCAGTGGTGGGCCTCAAAGTTCTGTTCTTGGGCCTGTTCTTTTTAACATTTTTATAAACAATTCTGTTACAGGGCTATCGGGTAAGTTGTGCCTCTTTGAGCATGATACCAAAATCTGCAATAGACTAGACAACAAGGATGGTGTGAATAACATGAAGAAAGACCTGGTGAAGCTTGCAGAATGGTCTGAAATTTGGCAGCTAAAATTTAATCCTAAGAAACGCAAAATCATGCATTTGGGCTGCAAAAACCTGAGGGACGGTACATTTTAGGGGATGAAGAACTTATGTTCATGACAGAAGAGAGGGTCTTGGGTGTGGTTGTTTGTCATAGTAACATAGTAGATGACAGCACAAAAAGACCCAAATGGTCCATCCAGTCTGTCCAACCTGATTCAATTTAAATTTTTTAAATTTTTTCTTCTTAGCTATTTCTGGGCAAGAATCCGAAGCTTTACCCGGTACTGTGCTTGGGTTCCTACTGCCGAAATCTCTGTTAAAACCTACTCCAGCCCATCTACACCCTTCCAGCCATTGAACCCCTCCCCTGCCCATCCTCCACCAAATGGCTATATACAGACACAGACCGTGCAAGTCTGCCCAGTACTGGCCTTAGTTCAATTTTTAATATTATTTTCTGATTCTAGATACTCTGTGTTCATCCCACGCTTCTTTGAACTCAGTCACAGTTTTACTCTCCACCACCTCTCTCGGGAGCGCATTCCAGGCATCTACCACCCTCTCTGTAAAGTAGAATTTCCTAACATTGCTCTTGAATCTACCACCCCTCAACCTCAAATTATGTTCTCTGGTTTTACCATTTTCCTTTCTCTGGAAAATATTTTGTTCTACATTAATACTCTTAGTATTTGAACGTCTGAATCATATCTCCCCTATCCCTCCTTTCCTCTAGGGCACGGGTGTCCAATGTCGGTCCTCGAGGGCCGCAATCCAGTCGGATTTTCAGGATTTCCCCAATGAATATGCATGAGATCTATTTGCATGCACTGCTTTCAATGCATATTCATTGGGGAAATCCTGAAAACCCGACTGGACTGCGGCCCTCGAGGACCGACATTGGACACCCCTGCTCTAGGGTATACATATTCAGGGCTTCCAGTCTCTCCTAATACATTTTCTGGCGCAAGCCTCCTATCATTTTCGTTGTCCTCCTGTGGACCGCTTCAAGTCTTCTTATGTCCTTCGCTAGATACGGTCTACAAAACTGAACACAATACTCCAAGTGGGGCCTCACCAATGACCTGTACAGGAGCATCAACACCTTCTTCCTTCTACTGGCTAAGGCTCTCTTTATACAGCCCAGTATCCTTCTGGCAGCAGCCACCGCCTTGTCACACTGTTTTTTCATCTTTAGATCTTCCAACACTATCACCCCAAGGTCCCTTTCCCCGTCCGTCATGATCTTAAGGTGGCCAAACAGGTTGAAAAGGTGACGGCAAAAGCTAGAAGGCTGCTAGGTTGCATAGGGAGAGGCATGGCCAGTAGGAAAAAGGAGGTATTGATCAGCCTCTGTATAAGACTCTGGTGAGACCTCATTTAAAATATTGTGTACAATTTTGGAGGCTGCACCTTCAAAAAAATATAATAAGGATGGAGTTGTTCCAGAGGAAGGCTACTAAAATGGTGTGTGGTCTTTGTCATAAGGTGTATGGGGACAGATTTAAAGATCTCAATCTGTATACTTTGGAGGAAAGGCGGGAGAGGGGAGATATGATAGAGATGTTTAAATATCTATGTGGCGTAAATGTCCGAATCAAATCTCATTCATTTGAATGGAAACTTTGGAATGAGAGGCCATAGGATGAAGTTAAGAGGTGATAGGCTCAGGAGTAATCTAAGGAAATAATTTTTTATAGAAAGGGTGCTAGATGCGTGGTATAGTCTCCCAGTAGGTGTGGTGGAGACAGAGACTGTGTCTGATTTCAAGATCTACCTGTAATGAATCCATGTTGCCGGGGCGTGGCTTGGAACACGCACAAGATGGAGGTGTGATCACATTGCTCTGCTCCCCCAGGCACTAATTCTGAAGAATTTCGCTGTAAAATAGTTTCCTGTATCAAAAGAACTTACTATAAAGTCGGAAGATGGCGACTTCAAGGCAGACGAAACTTGAGACGGCTTTTGTGGGCACTGCTAAGCGTGTCAAGCATGATCATGTGATGCCGGCAAAGACTGCACTCCCGGATAAGGAAGAACTTGATAAAAAAGAAGTGATGACAGCGCTGGAAAAAATACAGCAGATGCTATAAAAGAACACAGATTACATACAGGAAGTAAAGGAAGAGGTTGTCAACATACATAAGCAGTTGGAATTGGCAAACCAGAGAGTGACAATGTTGGAAAAAAAAATGGAACAGTTGGAACTAACAGAGATTCAGTTTTTGGGTTTTTTTTTTATTTTTTTTTCCAAAATCTTTATTCTTTTTTATTTCTTACATCAAGTGAAATATATGTAATATAATCAGTTATAATAAACACTTGAAATTACTAATAAATGTTCTTTCATTGTAAATTAAAGAAATCCCTTTATCGGAATTTTATATCAATTTATTATTACAAAAGTTTTCCCTTCCCATCCCCCTTATATGTTCTATACATGTGTTATGATATCTGATTTTTAGAATATTTAGTCAATGGTCCCCAAATTTTATTAAATTTATGAATATATCCCTGTTGTAATGCCATCACTTTTTCCATTTTGTATACAGTGGTGCCTCGCATAACGGCCGCCTCGCACAGCGAACGCTGCGCACAACGAACTTTATGTCTTGATTCGTACAACGGACTTCGTTTCACACAACGAAGTCGCCCGAGCTGCATCCTTCCGGGGTTCCTGCGGGGTTGGATCGCAGCGGGGTTGGTCGAGCCGCGAGGGTAGTCTCCTTCTCCTTACCTGCCCTGTCGCAGCACACAGCCGAACGGAAATCTTCCCGATGTCAGCGCTGACGTCGGAGGGAGGGCTTAAGCAAAGCCCTCCCTTCCTCCGACGTCAGCGCTGACATCAGGAAGACTTCCGGTCGGCTGTGTGTGGCTGCGGCAGGGCAGGTAGGAAGAAGGCAATGGCGAACGAAAGAGGGGGGAGGGGGCGGTCCGCCCCGAAGAATGTGCACAGCTGGTCAGGTCCCCCGATCGACCGACAACAGGCCCGGCCGACAAACCTCCCTGCCCTGTAGCCGCGAATCTAAATTACCTCTTACAGCAGCTTCAATAATCCAGCTGCTGTAAGAAGGTAATTTAGATTCGCGGCTACAGGACAGGGAGATTTGTCCGACCGGGCCTGTTCTGTTGTCGGTCGGGTGCAAAAGCGCCACAAAGGTGGAGGCAGGGAGGGAGGAAAGGTGGAGTGGAGAAGAAAAGACGCTTAAGGGGGGAGAAGGCCGCTGAAAGCACATGTTGGAGCAGGGGATGAGAGGGAGGGAGGGAAGGGGAAATATTGGACAAGGGCAGAAGGGATGCTAAATCATAGGGTGACAGGCAGAGAGAACAACAGGAAAAAGAGTGGAAGCAATCTTGAACCCTGAGGGTGAGGGCAGAGAGAGGTGGTGAGATGATTGATCATGGGGAGAGGGACAAAAGGGAATAGAGATGGGATAGGAAGATAGTGGAAGTAAAAGGACAGGGAGATGTATGTTTTTAGATGTATCTAAATAAAAATAATAACAAAAAATTTATCTTTTTTTATGTCATCTTAGCATATTTTATGCTACAGAACGAATTATTTTTTTTAACATGTATTGTTATGGGAAAACGCGTTTCACATAACGAACTTTTCGCATAACAAACTTGCTCCTGGAACGAATTAAGTTCGTTGTGTGAGGCACCACTGTATATGACAAATTGAGTTCCACCAGAAAGTGTAATTCAATTTAGTGTAATCTTTCCAATTCTGAGTAATTTGCTGAATGGCGACCCCTGTCAATATTAACAAAATTTTATTATTGTTTGCTGATATCGGACTCTGTGTTCTCATTGCTGTTCCAAATAATATTGTATCATATGAGAGTCCAACATTATTTTCTAATAAATTATTAATTTGGGGACAAATTAATTTCCAAAAAGTATTAATACAGGGACAAAAGAAAAGTAAATGATCTAATGTCCCTACTTCTATCTTACAATGCCAGCATCTATTAGATCTACTACTATCTACTTTTTGTAATCGCGTAGGGGTCCATAAAACTCTGTGTAATAAAAACAACCATGTTTGACTCATAGATGCTGACCTTGTAGTATGAATTCTCCAGGACCAAAATTTTTGCCATTGAGATGGAGAAATTATCTGCCCTATCTCAATACTCCAAATGTCCCTAAGTCCTGTTCTTTTTTTTTTGTTTAAAAAGCCATATAAAATCTTATACCATTTAGCGGCTTGGTGTCCTAAAAAATCCGCTTGAAAACAAAGGATTTGCAAACTATACTGAGTGTTGAGATTCTTCCATTCAGGGAACCCTTCCTGAATAGCCTGCTTCAATTGCATCCATTTAAAATATTGTGTCTTGTCCAATCCAAATTTCTGTTGCAATTGTGAAAAACTAAGCAGTGATCCATTTACTATATAACATCATTTAAAGATCGTATACCTGCAATTATCCATTGCTTCCATACTATCTTGAATCCACCAATTTTGATCCTGGAGTTTACCCAAATGGATTGATTTAAAGATTTAGTCATTGGATCTGGTGATATATTGCTAATAAATCTTAGTGTTTTCCATGTATCTATTAGAATTCTGTTGTCTTTATATCTCCTAGGCATTGTTATACTAATTAAATGTTCTAAATGTAGAGGGAACATGAGTCGCCATTCTAAATATAACCAGTCAGGTACATTTTCCATGAGATCTGGTAGGATCCAATACATACCTTGTCTTAAAATATAGGATTGATGGTACCTATAAAAATTTGGAAAATTTACCCCTCCCTCCTTAATTGTTTTTTGTAATGAAACTAAAGCGATTCTGGGTCTTTTCCCAAACCAAACAAATTTTGTAAGTATACTATTTAACTTTTTATAAAATGACCCCTGAAAAAATATTGGGATCATACTCATTTGATAACAAATCACAGGCAAAATCATCATTTTAATTGTTTGGACTCTTCCCCACCAAGAAAGATGTAAAGGATTCCATTGCTCACACATTTCTGTTATTTTTTTTAATAAAAGTTTTTCATTTTCTTTTACTGTGTCCTCAATTGTTTTTTTATAAGAATTCCTAAATATTTTAATCCTTCCTCTTTCCATTTGAATGAATATGAATCAAATAATCCTTTAGTACAATGGACATTAATTGGGAGAACTTCAGATTTTTCCCAATTGATTTTATATCCAGAAAATTTTCCAAATTTTTCTATTAAATTAAGTAAACATGGTATGGTTTCCCCTGGTTCTCTTAAATATAGTAAAATGTCATCTGCATACGCAGATAATTTAAATTCCCAATTAGAAAATGTGATTCCCTTTATTCCCTTAGTTCGATTGATTGCAATTAATAAGGGTTCAAGAACGATATCAAAAAGTAAGGGAGATAAAGGACAGCCTTGTCTAACTCCCCTTAGCAAATCAAATCTATCAGATAAGTTATTGTTTATATTTAATTGTGCTCTAGGGGAGCTATACAATGTTTGAATCATTTTAATAAAACCAGGTCCTATACCAAGCCATTCTAGAGCTTGATACATAAAACTCCATTCCACTCTATCAAATGCTTTTTCTGCATCTAATGATACTAGAAAAGCTGGGTCATTCATATTTTTTGCTAAATTTAAAGAGTGAAATGCCAATCTAGTGTTATGTGAGGAGTGTCTTAGCAACAAATCCTGTTTGATGTACATCGATGATAAAAGGAAGAGCTTTTGCTAATCTTAAAGCTAGCACTTTAGCAATCAATTTAGCGTCTACATTTAATAAAGATATAGGCCTGTAATTTGATATCAATGTCGGATCCCTGTTTGGTTTTGGCAAGACAATTAAAACAGAATCAGCCATAGTACCTGATATATTTCCATTGTTTATCTGATATTGATATAAATTTAATAGATAAGGTAATAAAATATTTTGAAATGTTTTATAAAATTCAACAGTATATCCATCTCCACCTGGAGCGGATCCAACTCTAAGAGCCTTCAGTGCTGTTTCTATTTCTTTTAAAGATATATGTTCTTCTAAACCTCTTTTTATATGATCTGGAACATTTGGTCCAACAAATGATTTTAAAAACTCTAAACCATCTTGTTCTTTATTTTCATAAGTATCAGAAGAATATAAATCCTTATAAAAATCAAGAAATTGTTCTATAATATCCTTAATGTTAGTGTGTGTGTTGCCCCGCTTATCTTTAATTGCAATAATCTTAGATTTTCTTTTTTTTGCTTTAATAAAATTTGCTAACAATCTACCAGCCTTATTTGAATTTCCATAATACTGTACTTGCCGATAGAACATATCTTTCCTTACAAATTGAGAAGAAATCTCATTATATTTAATTTTCATTTTTAATAATTTCTGCAATATTTCATGTTCCCATTTAACAATTAATTTATGTTCCAATAATTTAATTTCTTGCTCCAATTCTATGAATTGTTTTTTTAAGTTTTTTCATATATGCAGAATATGATATAATATTTCCTCTCATTGTTGCTTTATAAGCATCCCATAAAATTTCAATATTTATATTGTCTGAATTATTAATTTGAAAAAATTCATTCATTTTTACTTTAAAATCTTCTATAAAGTTCATGTCTGCAAGTAAAGCATTATCAAATCTCAAAATTGGTTTAGAATAATTTGATATATCATTTTGCAGATCAACCCACACACCAGCATGATCTGAAATAATAATAGGATCAATAATTGCTTTCATCACTCTTTGTGCTATATTGTTAGAAATAAATATATAATCAATTCTTGAAAAGGATTTATGGACCTGAGAACAAAAAGAATATTCCTGATCATTAAAATGAAGAATACGCCATATATCAACTAAATCACAAGATTTTATCAAATTATCTAAACCTAACGATTTCATAATTTTACTTGTTTTTTTATCCAAAATAGGATCCATTACAGCATTGAAATCTCCAGCTACTACTAAATTAGAAGCAGCCAGTGGTAATAATATCTGTTGAATATGTTTGAAAAACTCCATTTGATTTGAATTAGGAGCATATAAATTGAATAAACCCAGGGATGTATTTCCCAGATCCATTTTAATATGTACCCATCTTCCTAATGAATCAAATTTTATCAGTTTAAAATTCGCTATACATTTCTTATTTATGAGAATAGCTACTCCCGCTTTTTTACCAATAGCAGGTGCAAAAAAACATTTGGACACCCAACCCCCTATTAGCTTATTAGATTCATTTCCTGACAGGTGTTTCTCTTGTATGAAATAAATATCAGCGTTCTGCTTATGAAGAAAATCCAGTATTTTCTTTCTTTTGATTGGATGGTTAAGACCATTGACATTAAGAGAATAAATTTTAAGCACCATCTATATTAGCAAGTAATATTTGAAATAGAACTTTATAATAAAATTTTTGATCAGACATCCACACATGTTTAATACTTATTTCTTTTCTTATTATCAAACCCTTACTTATATGATTTTTTTTTCCAATTCTATCCCCCTTTTCCCATCCCCCTCCCCCCCCCAATTAGCAAAAGTCGTGTACACTTGGCCTCACGCATATCAAGATCAGCAATAACACACTCCATGAAGACCTTAACTCTTTCTAAATTCAAATTAAGTCATTGAATATTTAAAATAATATTAAAATATAAATAGTAATATATATATTATATTATTGATGAATTAAATCAGTTTCATATACATTTCTTAGGATATCATGAAATTTTGTATCCATTAACATTAATTCATTAATACCCCTTTTTAATTTTATTATTGTTATATTTATATCCCCTCTTTTCTGTTAAATTTAGATTAAATATTTTAAAAACAAATAAATAAAGTATTTATCTTTAATTGTAGCATAAAACATTAAAATGCTCTTTTTTTTTTTTTCTTTTTCTTCTCCTCATTCCCACCCTATATATTATCATCTTAATAATATTAATATGGGAACATAATGATAGATGAAGAACGATTTCATGAGCAAAGACTCCCCCTCCCCAGGAGAGACCACCATCAACCCACACACCAGCCAAACACATCATTTTCTCACTTGTTTGTCTTTTCTCCTCTCTCTCCTCCTTTTTTTTTAATTTTTATTTTCCTCTCTTTACTTTTTCTTGATCTTTCCTTGTCTTCTTTTTTCTTCTTTCTTTTCGTAAGGAGAACGGATTGTATAATTCATTACAAACGTCCAATGTTTTTGCGATCAAAGTTCTGATTTCCTTTTCCTCTTCTTTCTTCTTATATGTTGCGTAATACGTTCATATTATGTTTCCGTTATATGTAAAAAATCCATTTCCTGTATTTCCTCCCGCACAGACTTTCGGGACTGTAAGTTTTCTGAGATCTGAAAGATTTTTTTTTCCTCCGATCAATTTTTATAACTCTTGGGAGAGAGAAAATGAAAACAATTCAAACAAGCCTATACATATGGTCAGTGTGCGACTCGATAGCAATCCTCCACAGGAAAAGAAAATCCCCACTCGAAAAACCGTTGCCCTCACCACTACATTAATATCTCTCACATTCCCATCAAAATTGTTCTGTCCGTAATCAAAATTTCAAGTCAGGCTGTGAAATATATTGACAATTCTACTTAAAAATTCATCCAAATATCTAACAATTTTTCTTTCTTTCCATATTATATACTATAATCTATTTTCTATTATACTCTTAAATGTATAAATTGTATTAAGCCTTTTAATAATTTTCATTTGCATTTTAGAATGTTTATTACATTCTAGTTCTATTGTAAGAGAGACGTTGAAAAAGAATATATTTGAAGCTAATTAAAAAGCATTCTAAATCGTTGCATTTTGAAATACAGTAACTTTCTCCTTTAAAGTAAAATAAAACTTATTTTCTTCTCTATATAATTAATATATAAATAATATAATATAATATAATTTTCCAATATTTCTAATTAATAAGTTTAATGAGATATCTATCACAAATTAGGATGACATAGGCACTTCTAGAGTTTGAATAAATCTCTCCAGTTTCTCTGCATCCTCAAAGGTTAAAGTTTTATTTCCGATGGTAACCTTCATGTTTGCTGGATACATTAAACCAAATTTTGCACCCAATTCTCTTTGTTTTGGCCTCAATTCCAACAACTTTTTCCTTTTTATCGCTGTGCTTTTAGCAAAATCTGGAACAAAATGAATATAAGCATCCTGATATTTAAGTCCTTTATTTTGCTTTGCTAGTTGAAATATTTCTAAGACCTGTTGGTGGCGCAATAGCTTGAATATGAATGGTCTCGGCCCATGTTGATTTTCTCTTCTTTTTATTGGCACTCTATGTGCCCTTTCTACCTCTATGGGATATTTTGTTTTTATCGGAAGCAGTTTGGGGAGTAAATTTTCAATAAAGACTATCGGATTTCCCTTTTCTGCTCCTTCCGGTAATCCAATCAAACGGACATTACTTCTTCTTTCACGATTAGAGTAATCTTCCATCTCCTTAGTAAGTATTTCTAATTTTTTCTATCCGTTTGACTGTAACATACTTCCTCTTCTACAATCATCATTCTTTCTTCTAAATTATTTGATTTTAATTCCAGAAGGTCCATTTTTTTGTTTAACGTTGAAACTTCTTCTGATATATCCGTAACTTTTTTAGTTAAAATTGATAGCATTTCTTTAATTTCCTTCAGTTCTTTTATTACCTCGATATCTGTCATCTTTAAACCTGTCTCCTGTTCCAGTTTTTCTCTTTTACTACTTCTAGACATCGCAAAGTCATTCTTGTTTTGTTTTCCTGTTGCCATCTTTTTATCTTATCTTCTTTATTTAGCCTAAGCTTTTTCTATTTTTAAATCTTTAAGACTTTTTAGACTTTCAAGGTCTTTTTCACTGGAGCTCACTTATTAGCCGACCTTCCTCATGCGCGTCCAAGCCACGCCCCCCCAGAGATTCAGTTTAAATCTGAAAGAAAAATCATTTCGGAGATGCAAAAACAACTGGAAAATTGAGAATCGTGGATGTCAGAAGAACATAAAAATAATTGGGCTGGCGGAAAAATTGGAGGGAGATAATCCCATAAAGTTTCTGGAGACTTTAATACCAAAGCTTTTTCAGCTGAACTCAAAACAACCTCTTGAAATTGAAAGGGCACACAGAATTCCCTTCCAAGGGTCAGAAAGTCAGTCAAAGCCCAGACCGCTTATCTTTAAACTGTTAAGGTTTCAGCAAGCCTTTGAAATACTGAAGTTGGCAAAAGCAGATAAAAATTTGACATATAAAGGATCAAAATTATTATTTTTGCCTGACTTTGCAAAGAATACAGCAGCACTGAGACAGCAGTTTCTGCAGTTAAGACCACAGCTTAAAGAGAAGGGTTATAAGTATGGTTTATATTTCCCTGCAAAAATGAGGATATCCTATGGGAGTAAATCACTATATTTTGAGGATCCAGGGAAGTTGAAAGACTTTCTGAATAACTCTGAACCAATGACTATGTAAGGAAGAAAAGGTTTAGAAGACAGAAATATATTAATAGGAGTGGAATATAAAAGTAAGACTGGAATAGAATGGATGGAATGTTAAGGATTTATGAAAATGTTACATTTCTTCTTTTATGTATGTATGTAGTGAATATGAAATTGAATGAAATGGTTTAGAATTCTAATATAAATATAATTAAAGAAGCATATTCATAAATAAATTAAAAGAAATATAGATATTATGCTGTGAAAGTGGGAGGAGGGAGGAATATGAGATGAACTTAAAGAGGATTTATAAAAATATGTAGAGTTTTGAAATGTTCATTTATGAGGATGTTTGAAAAAAAAAAAAAAGAATTAATTTCAAGAGAATTAAATGAAAACTTATAAGTTGAGGGTTAACAGATGAACATAATAATAAGTAAATAGTAATGGATTTATGATTAAGAAATATAATATTAATATTGAATATGGGGGAACTTAAAAGATTTAAAAGAGAATTGATAAAAAGGTAAAGGTAGTATTTGACCATTTTGGAAATTGGGTTATATAAAAGTATGGAAAAATAATGAAATAAATGGTTATGTTAATATTTAAAATATGTCATGGTAGTAAGATATAAGATGGGAAAAAGTACATTTATATGTGGGAGACAATGTATAAATGCCTGGGGGATGGAAGTGGTTGCATATCCTATGCGTGGTTCAAGTTTATCCATAATGAAGGGAGGGGTGGGAGGGATAAGGGGAGGGGGGATATTTAAGAGTAAGGGGAAAGAATATCTGTGTAGTAGGGGATATTATATCATATTCTTATATTTTATGGATGTTATGGGAAGGATGGTGTCTAATCTATTTCATTTATATAAACTGGAGTGTCAATGCTGGAATTTTATTGAGTTGAAAGATGGAGACTAAATTCTACTCTTTAAATGTCAATGGCCTGAATCACCAAATTAAAAAGAATAAAATGTTAAATTTCCTTAAAAAGCAACAGGCGGATGTATATTTCATCCAAGAGACCCATCTGTCCACAATAGAATCTAGAAAGCTGGAAGGGGGATGGATTTCAAAAGTATTTTTTGCTCCAGCAAATGGGAAAAAGGCTGGAGTGGCCATTTTAATTAATAAAAAAATGTACAGCTGATTTTAAGATGGTAGAAATTGATCCATTAGGAAGGTGGGTGCATATTGAAATGAGCATGGAAAATAATACCCTGGACTTATTTAACATCTACGCTCCTAATACGAATCAGATGGAGTTTTTTAAGAACCTACAACAAATTTTAATGCCACTGGCTGCTTCTAATCTAGTGGTGGCTGGAGATTTCAATGCTGTAATGGATTCAATTATGGATAAAAATCCAAGTAGAGTTATGAAATCATTAGGGCTAGATAATTTGGTAAAATCTTGTGATTTAATAGATATATGGCGTATTCTTCATTTTAATGATTGGGAATTCTCTTTTTGTTCACAGGTCCATAATTCTTTTTCAAGAATTGATTATATTTTTGTTTCAAATAATTTAGCGAAAAATGTAATAAGAGCTATTATAGATCCTATTCTCTTATCTGATCATGGTGCTATATGGATTGAGTTAAAGGATGGTGAAAAGGATTATTCTAAGCCGGTTTGGAGATTTGATAATTCCTTGGTAGTAGATTCAAATTTTACTTAAGATTTTAAAATAAAAATGATTGAATTCTTCCAAATTAATGATACTAATGATATAAATATGGAAGTATTATGGGATGCGTTTAAAGCAACCATGAGAGGTAATATTATTTCATATTCAGCATACGTTAGGAAAAAGTTCACGAAACAATTTGTTGATTTGGAAAAGGAAATTAAAGTACTGGAAAGTAATTTAATTAATAGATGGGAGTGGAATACTTTGCAATTATTATTAAAAGCAAAAGTTAAATATAATGAGTTATCCTCTAAATTTGTAAGGAATGATTTATTTTCTCAACAAACTCAATACTATGGAAATTCAAATAAGGCGGGTAGGATGCTAGCAAATTATCTTAAAGCAAGGAAAAGAAGAACAAAAATTGTTGTAATAAAAGATAAAAATGGAAAATCACATAATAAAATTGATCAGATTCTAAAACAATTTTTTAGTTTTTATAAAGACTTGTATTCTTCTGAATCTTACAGAGATAGAGAAAAGGATGGATTGGAATTTTTAAGTTCACTTAAGGGGCCTCAAATTCCTGAACATATAAAAGGAAGTTTAGAAGAACCTATATCTTTAAAAGAGTTAGAAACAGCAATGAGGTCTCTTAGAGTTGGATCCGTTCCAGGTGGTGATGGATATACGGTAGAGTTCTATAAATTATTTCAAAATACTTTGTTACCCTATTTGTTAAAATTATATCAATACCAACTGAATAAAAGTTGTATATCAGGTACTATGGCAGATTCATTAATTATTGTCTTACCAAAACCAAACAAAGATCATACTTTGGTATCAAACTACAGGCCTATTTCATTAATTAAATAGATGGTAAACTTTTAGCCAAAGTTTTGACATTAAGATTGGCCAAAGCTCTCCCTTTTATTATTGATACTCACCAAACAGGATTCGTTGCAAGAAGACATTCTTCCAATAATACCAGACTGGCTTTTCATACTTTAAATTTAACAAAAGATATTCAGGATCCGGCATTCTTAATTTCTTTGGATGCAGAAAAAGCCTTTGACAGAGTTGAATGGTCTTTTATGTATTAAGCATTAGAATGGTTTGGTATAGGGACTGGTTTTATTCAAATGATTCAGACATTGTATAGCTCCCCTGGTGCTAGGCTATATATTAATAATAATTTATCGGATAGATTTAGTTTACAAAGGGGGGTTAGACAAGGTTGTCCTTTGTCTCCTTTGCTTTTTGATGTTGTTCTGGAACCCTTGTTGATAGCTATTAATCAGGCAAAGGAGATACAAGGAATTCCGTTTTCAAGTTGGGAATATAAGCTCTTCGCTTATGCGGATGATATTCTGCTTTATTTGAGGAAACCAGAGACTACTATTCCATGTTTGCTTGAATTGATTGAAAAATTTGGAAAGTTTTCTGGGTACAAGATTAATTGGAGCAAATCGGAAGTGCTACCACTTAATGTACATTGTACCAAAGGATTATTTGATTCATTTACATTTGTTTGGAAAGAAGATGGATTAAAATATTTAGGAATCAATATCAAAAGTACTATTGAGATACAGTAAAGGAAAATGAAAAACTTTTATTAAAAAAAGTAACGGAAATGTGTGAGCAATGGAATCCTTTATATTTATCTTGGTGGGGGAGAGTTCAAACAATTAAAATGATGATATTGCCTGTGGTTTGTTATCAAATGAGTATACCAGTTTTTTTTCAGGGGTCATTTTATAAAAAGTTGAATGGTATTCTTACAAAATTTGTTTGGTTGGGGAAAAGACCTAGAATTGCTTTAGTAAAGTTACAAAAAACAATTGTGGAAGGGGGGTTAAATTTTCCAAATTTTTATAGGTACCATCAAGCCTATATTTTAAGACAGGGTATGTATTGGGTCCTTCCAGAGCTCATGGAGAATGTCCCAGACTGGTTGTATTTAGAATGGCAACTCATGTTTCTTATACATTTGGTTCATCTTTTGAGTATACCAATGCCTAATAGATACAAAGGGAATAGAATTTTGATTGATACTTGGAATACTTTGAGATATGTTACTAAATTATCACCTATTCCAATTTTTAAATAATTAAATCAATCCATTTGGCTAAACTCCGAGATTAAAATAGGCGGTCATAAAATTATCTGGAAACAATAGATCATTGCAGGAATAAGAACTTTAAATGATGTTATTTCAAATGGTAAGCTGCTTAGTTTTTCACAGCTGCAACATAAATATGGTTTTAATAAGTCACAAAGTTTTAAATGGTTGCAGCTGAAGCAGGCTATTCAGGAGGGGTTCCCTGAATGGAAAGTTCTTGATAATCAATATAGTTTGGAAGTCCTGTGTTTCCAGGCGGATTTCTTGGGTCACCAAGCCGCTAAGTGGTATAAATTGATATATGGTTTTACAAATAAAAAACAAAAAACGGGTCTCAGAGACATTTGGAGCATTGAGATTAAGCATCAAATTTCTGCTTCTCAATGGCCACGAATTTGGTCTTGGAGAATTAGATGTACAGTGTCGGCATCTATGAGACAGACTTGGTTCTTTTTGTTGCATAGAGCTCTTTTGACCCCAGTACGTTTACAAAAGTTTGATAGCTCTAGATCTAATAAATGTTGGCACTGTAATCTAGAAGCAGGGACTTTGGATCATCTAATTTTATTTGGTCTCAAATTAATTATTTTCTAGAAAATCCAGTTGCTCTGTCATATGATACAATTTTGTTTGGAACAATGATGAGAGCAAAGAGTCAAATTTCAGCAAATAATAATAAATTACTAATGATTATGACAGGAGTTGCCATTCAGAATATAACTAGAAATTGGAAAGATTATACAAGACTTAACTATACTTTTTGGTGGAATTCTATATGTTATATTTATAAAATGGAACGAATTATTGCTATGCAAAAAGGAAATTATAACAAGTTTAAAAAAATTTGGGGGCCATTGATTGAATATTCGAATGATTAGACACTTTTTTTTTTAATAGAAGAATAATATGATATGGGATTGGGAGGGTATAATGTGTGAGATTCAAATAAAATGTTGATATGTGTGGAAGGGAAGGGGGGAGGGGGGATAATATAAGATTTAATATTATATGAATTATACAAGTGAATTGTATGAATATTGAATGATTATTGTATACTTGTTATGAGATATGAAAATGAATAAAGAATTGGGAAAAAAAAAAGAATCCATGTTGCCTCTGGTCTTGTAATCCATAGGATTCCAGAAACTTGACCATTCTCTGTTTTAAAAGCATTTCCATTAATTAGCTTACCACAGAAGTCAGACTTACTGGCCTATAATTCCCTACTTCTTCCTTACTTCCACTTTTGTGGAGAGGGACCACATCCGCCCTTCTCCAGTCCTCTGGTACCACTCCTGACTCTAGAGCAGGTGTACCCACACTTTTTGGGCTTGCGAGCTACTTTTAAAATGACCAAGTTAAAATGATCTACCAACAATAAAATAATTTAAAAAAAAAACCCCACAAAGCACACTTAAAGGCAGAGAAAATGTTAATTATCATTCATATTCCCGGGTTTTTCAAAAAGGTCAAGGCAGATGACTCTATGCAATGTCACCTCAGTAACAACCATACAAAAATAGACAAATAAACCCCCTCCCTTTTTACTAAACCATGATAGCAGTTTTTAGCGCAGGGAGCTGCGCTGAATGCCCCACGCTGCTCTTGACACTCTTAGGCTCTCTGCGCCAAAATTTGCTATTGCGGTTTAGTAAAAGGGGGCTATAGTGCAAAATATAGACAGCAGATATAAATTCTCAAAACGGACACATTTTGATCACTAAATTGAAAATAAAATCATTTTTCTTACCTTTGTTGTCTGGTGATTTCATGAGTCTCTGGTTGCACTTTCTTCTTCTGACTGTGCATCCAATATTTCTAACCTTTTTTCAGCCTCCTGTATACTTCCTCTCCTCCAGACCACATTTTCTCCCCCAACTTTTATTTTTCTCCCTGCCCCTTTCTGTCTCCCTGCCTCCCTTTCTTTCTTTCTCTCTCTCTCCATGTCCCCTTTCTTTCTGTTTCCCTTCTTTCTTTGTCTCCCTGCACCTCCTTCTTTCTGTTCCCTGCCTGCCCCCTTTCTTTCTTTCTCCCTGCCCTCCCCCAAGCCATCAGGGAACAGGCCCCCAAGACACTGCCGCCCCAAGCTCTCCCTGCTGAAGTGTCGCGCTGACCAGCATTGCGCAACCCGATGTCAATTCTGACGTCGAAGAGGAAGTTCCGGGCCAGCCAGGCAGCAATTGGCTGGCCCAGAACTTCCTCTCCGACATCAGAATTGACGTCAAGGAGAGGAATGCTGGTCGGTCTGATGCTTCTGCAGGGAGAGGATAGGGCGGCTGTGGGGGACATTGGGGAGAGGAAGGCTGATCGGCCCGGTAGATTGGGACGGCAACACAAGTCTATCATGGAGCCTGGGATGGGCTCCGCAATCGACTCGCGTTGCCTTCCCGATCTACCGGTTGATTGCGATCAACATATTGGGCACCCCTGCTCTAGAGACTCATTGAAACGGTCAGTCAGCAGAGCTACCAGAACTTCCCCAAGTTCCTTCAGCACCCTTGGATATACACCATCCAGCTCCATCGCTTTGTCTACCTTTATTTTAGCTAGCTCCTGACAAACACAATCCTCTGAAAACCAGTCAGAGTCTATTACTCCATCCCTATTCATGTTTGTCTTCTGCGGTTCCGCTTCAGCACTTCTGCTGTGAACACAGAATAGAAATATTTGTTAAGCAATTCGGCCTTTTCTTTATCAGCTTCTGCATATTCCTCACCTTCACCTTTGAGTGTCACAATGCCATTTTTGCACTTTTTCCTATCACTAATATATCTAAAAAAAAATGTCATCTCCCCATTTTACCCTGCCAGCTATTTTTTCTTCCATTTGCATCTTTGCATTCCTGACTACACAACCAGCCTCTCTTAACTTTTCCAGATATTTTTACCTGTCTTCTCTTTCTGCGATCTTTTGAAGTTTTGAAAGCTAACCTCTTATTCCTTACCATCTCAGCTACTACTTTTGAGAACAAAAGTGGCCTTCTTTTCCTCTCACTTCTACTTACTTGCCTCACAAAAAGGTTTGTTGCCATTACAATCGCTCCTTTCAGTTTTGCCCACCACATTTCGAAGGTCTGTAGACAGCTTCCATGTAGATAGAAGTTCCATCTTCTCTTTTCAAAGCTATCCATATCTCTTTCTCCTTTCCCCATGCCCCTTGCATTTCAGTCGCTTGGATATTGTTCTTCACATAGAGAGCTACTCTTCCACCTTTTCAGCCATCCCTGTCCTCCCTAAAAAGATTATAGCCCGATATGTTTGCATCCCATCCATGAGAATCTCTGAACCATGTCTCTGCCTCTAACATCAATCTCACTTCCTACTGCATTGCTATGAAGTGAATTGCTATCTTTACTACTGTGACATCTTGTCTTTTGTTGTCGGTGGCCACCAGAAGTGACCTGCATCCATATGCTACCCCCACCTTCTAATTTAAATGCCTAGAAATATATTGCCTGAATTTCTCAGCAAGGATTCTTTTTCCTGCCATAGTAAGATGCATAAGAACATAAGATTTTCCGCTGCTGGGTCAGACCAGTGCCCAGCAGTCCGCTCATGCGGCGGCCCTTAGGTCAAAGACCAGTGCCCTATTTGAGTCTAGCCTTACCTGCATATGTTCTGTTCCAGTAGGAACTTATCCAACCTTTTCTTGAATCCCTGAAGGGTGTTTTCCCCTATGACAGCCTCTGGAAGTGCGTTCCAGATTTCTACCACACTATAATAATAATAATAATAATTTTATTTCTTATATACCGCTTAACCCTAAGTTCGAAGCGGTTTACAGTGAAGTCGTGTCTAGAGAGAGTACAGTGTAAACAGAAGGATACAGGATAATACAAAGTGAGCAGGTACTGGGTGTTACAATAAGGTACGAAATATTAACACGATAAACAGTTACAGTATGTTTACAATGAAGTACAGGGTACTGGGGTGTTTACAAAGGGTACAAGATAGTAACAAGAGGACAGTTACAGGATGTTTACAGTAAGATACAGGAAAGTACAAGGTGAGTGGGTACTGGGGTGGTTACAGTAAGGTACAAGATATTAACAAGAGTACAGTTACAGGATGTTTACAATCAGATACAGGATGTTATACTAAGTTATAGGGTGATACAATATGAACAGTTACTAGGGATCAGTGCTGTTTACAGCTAGATATATGATGAGCATAAGAGAGGTACAGCATTAGACGTTAGGGGAGGGGGAAATGGAAGGGGAGGGTTTTCGAGGTGGTTTATAATTGGTAGGGGGAGAGTTTAAGTGGTGTTGAAGAGGCGGGTCTTCAGAGATTTTCTGAAGTCCGCGTATGATGTGGCTTCGAGTATTGGTTTTGCTAGCCATGTGTTCAGTTGGGCTGCCTGGAAAGAAAGCATTCTGTTTAGGTACTTCTTGTAGTGACATGATTTCAGGGATGGGGAAGTAAAGAGGTTTGTTCTGCAGGAGGTCTTTTTTGGGCAGTAGGTGAGGAATTGGGAAGCTAGGTAGGTTGGTAGCATCCCGAAGATCGCTTTGAAGCTGATGCAGGCAAACTTGAAAAGACACTGACAGACTGACATACACTGACAGACTGAAGAAGCTGGGGCTGTTCTCCCTGGAAAAGCGGAGACTCAGAGGAGATATGATAGAGACCTTCAAGATCCTGAGAGGCATCGAAAAGGTTGACAAGGACAGATTTTTCAATTTGAAAGAAACCACAAGAACAAGGGGTCACTCGATGAAATTGAAGGGGGACAGGTTTAGAACAAACGCAAGGAAGTTCTTTTTCACACAGAGGGTGGTGGACACATGGAACACCCTTCCGGAGGCCGTAATAGGAAATAGCACAGTACAGGGTTTCAAGGAAGACCTGGATAGGTTCCTGGAGGACAAAGGGATTGAGGGGTACAGATAAGAGTAGTGGAAGGTTTAGAGATAAGTGTAGAGGTAGGTATAAAATTAGTCAGGGACCGCTGCTCAGGCAATATGCCTGATGGGCCACCGCGTGAGCGGACCGCTGGGCGGGATGGACCTCTGGTCTGCCCCGGCGGAGGCGACTACTTATGTTTACTTATGTTCTTAATTCTGGATTCTACTGGTAACCAGTGGAGTTTTTGGAGGTATGGAGAGATGTGTTCCCATTTCTTGAGTCCGAAGATGAGACGGACGGCAGTGTTTTGGATTAATCTTAGCTTTTGGAGGGACTTTTTGTATGTTCCCAAAAATATTATGTTGCAGTAGTCCAGAGTACTCAAGATGGAGGCTTGTACTAGTTAGACGAAAGGATGATTCATCGAAGAAATTTTTGATGGTGCAAAGTTTCCATAGGGTAGAGATACATTTTTTGAACATTAGATCAGTGTGTTTTTCTAGTGTTAGGTGTCTGTCAAGGGTAACCCCTAGTATTTTAATATATTGATCAATTTCGTAATCTTTGCCATTCATGTGGATCTTGTTATCTTTTATCTGCTTGTTGGGAGAGGCTAGGAAAAATTTGGTTTTTTCTGTGTTCAGTTTGAGTTTGTAGGCCTTCATCCAGAGTTCTATTTGGTTTAGGATATTGGATAGGTAAGTGATGAAACTCGAAGAAATATCGAATAATGGAAGTATGACAGTGATATCGCCAGCATAAATGTGGAAGGTGAGATTTAAGCTCTGTAATAGGTGTCCCAATGAGATGAGGTAGATATTGAAAAGGGCCGGTGAGAGTGGGGAGCCTTGGGGGAGTCCACAGTTGTTGTTCCAGCTGAAGGAGAGGTTATCATCTTTGAGTACTTGATAAGACCTGAGCTCGAGAAATCCTCGGAACCAGGTAAGGGCGTTTCCTGAGATGCCTATTGACTCTAAACAGTGCAGCATGATGGAGTGGTCAACGAGGTCAAAGGCGCTGCTTAGATCCAGTTGGAGGATCAAAGCGTTGGAGCCTTGACTGAGAAGGGAGTGTAGGGAGTTTAGTAGGGAGGCCATTATAGTTTCGGTGCTGAAGCCAGGTCTGAAATCAGATTGGTTGGTATGTAGTAGGTAGAATTTGTCTAAGTATTTGTTTAGGTCAGCATTTACCTGGCCTTCCATTAATTTGGCAGCCAGAGGGATATTTGCGACGGGTCAGTAGTTGGCGATGTTATTGGTTGTTTCTTTTTTGTTCTTTTTTATAGGGTTAATAATAATTTGGCCTAGGTCTTCTGGGAATTTCCCGATGGATAATTGTAGATTGATCCAGCTTAGAAGGTCGGTTTTGAAGCTAATAGGGGCAGATTTCATCACGTTGGGGGGGCAGGGGTCTAATTTGCAGTAAGATTTTGTATATTTATTGTAGTACTTGATGAACGATAGCCAGTCTGTTTCCTTGAAGTTGGACCAGCTCATGTCGGCTTTAGAGGAGGAGTCAGGGTCCTGGAGTATGGTGTAGTTCCAGTGGGAGTCTTGTGAGTTTGGGAGGGCAAGTCTTGATTTAGATATTTTTGAGTTGAAGAAATCGGCCAGGTCGTGTGCTGTGATCGTGGAATCTTCTACTGGGTTTGTGTAGGGGTGGGTGTCAGACAGGTCGTTGACAAGTTTGAATAATTTGCTACTGTTTAAGGGGGTGTTGCCTATAATGTTGGTGTAGAAGTTTTTTTTTTTTTTTTTCTTTTTTGGATGGTGTTTTTGTAGTTGGCTAGCATTTGGCGCCAGGCGTCTCTGGATTCTGGTGTTCCTAACTTTGTCCATTTCCTTTCTAATCTTCTTAATTCTCTCTTTATCCCAAGGAGTTCTGAGTCAAACCAGCCTGATAGGTTTCTAGGTCTGAACCTTCTTTTCTTCAGTGGGGCCATTTCGTTTAGGATTTGGGTGCTGGTGGAGATCCAGGAGCTCATGAAGAGGTTGGGATCCTCGTCGTGGTTGTGGATAATGTCATAGTGAGACCAGAATTCTACAGGGTTGAGTTTGCCTCTGCTTGTTTTGAATAGGGTGGGTTTGTGTTTAGCTTTCCTCGTGTTTGGTGTCTGTTGCCATTCCAATTCGAAGTTGCATATTTTGTGGTCGGACCAAAGTGAATCTGACCAGGTTTCTGATATCAATCGGATCGTAGGGTTTGTTGAATGTGAGTTGGTCAGTGATACAATGTCCAGTTGATGGCCTTTTGTGTGGGTTGATATTGGGGGGGAGTGAGGGAAGCTTAGGGAGGTTAGAAAGGACCAGCAATCGGTGGATTCAGGTAGATCTGGATTCTCTAAATGTAGGTTAAGGTCGCTGCATAGGAGGTTGTAAGGGCCCGAAAGTGAGTTGGATAACAGGAATTCCTGGAATTCTTCTTTGGCTGCTGACCATTGTTTGGGTGGGATATATGTCAGAATGATAGTAAGGGAGTCGACTAGCAGTTCTGATTGAAGCTTTAGAGAGAGGATTTCCAAGGTGGGGGAGGATTTAGAGCTGAGCATGGAGCTGTTTAAGTTGTCTTTAAGGATTACTGCCAGACCTCCACCCCTACCTCTTTCTCTTGCTAAGGAGAGAATTTTGAAGTTAGGAGGGAGGCATTCTTGAATGATGATGTCTTCATCTGAGAGTAGCCAGGTCTCTGTTAGTACGACGAAGTCAGGGTTGGTGTCAGTGAGCCAGTCGTGGATTAATTGGGATTTGTTCCTCATAGATCTTATGTTTAGGTAGGAACCTTTGAGGCTGGCATAGGTTAGAGGGGCGGAGGGGGGGGGATGGGAGGGAGCTATGTTTTTTAGTACTCTGGTTTTCTTGGTATAGGGTCTGGAAGGTCTGTGGAAAGTAGTTAGGATTGGGATCTCTTGGATATTGAAGGAAGCCTCGATAAGGGTAGAGGGGGGTTTGGGCTTGAAGGTGCGAATAGAGTAGGGGGTGGGGGGAGGGAGAAGATAGGGTGGGGCGGTTGCCTTGCTTCTTGGGCTAAGTAAGTGTAAGATAATAAGAAGTAACCACATGCTGTGATAGGGGGGTCCCATGTTAATGCACTGATTTAACAGAGTAGCGTGTAAGTGGTAGTACAGAATGTGAGGTACTAAGTCAGAAAAGTTATGTGCTGTGGAGACCAATTATACAATGCTGTAGAGAAAAAATGATGTGCTGTAGAGACTGGTAAACCGTGGGGTAATGACTAAACAAGTTAAGACTGGGCAATTAAATACAAGATGCTGTAACAGATTAATAGTGGGAAGTTGTGATATGAACTGTTACCTGACTTGGAGGTCGACAGGAGTTCAGGTGATCTGGTCTTTGTGGTGCAGGCGTTTCACGCAGGCGCTCAGGCGCCTTTGTCGTGCGCCTTCGTCGGCGCGCCGAACGGCAGCGCGCCGTTGGCACTGGGCCTTTTGAATGTGTGTCCTCCAGCTGGATCGGGGGGGGGCGGAGCAGGGCTCCCACGCTGGTCCCGATCTGGCTGGCTTCAGTAGAAAGGTGCAGGCGCTGAATGTGTGTCCTCCGGCTGGATCGAGGGGGGCGGAGCAGGGCTCCCACGCTGGTCCCGATCTGGCTGGCCTCAGTAAAAAAGGTGCAGGCGCTGGGCCTTTTGAATGTGTGTCCTCCGGCTGGATATAGGTGAAGAAGAACTTCCTTATGTTTTTACAGAATCTTTTCCCTTCTAAGTTTAGTGAGGGCCCTCTTGTTTTCTTCACCTTGGAGAGGGTGAACAATCTCTCTTTCTCTACTAAGTCAATTCCCTTCAATATCTTGAATGTTTCGATCATGTCCCCTCTCAGTCTCCTCTTTTCAAGGGAAAAGAGGCCCAGTTTCTCTAGCCTCTCATTGTACGGCAATTCCCCCAGTCCCTTAACCTTTTTTGTTGCTCTTCGCTGGACCTTTTCGAATAGTACTATGTCCTTTTTCATGTACGGCGACCAGTGTTGGATGCAGTATTCCAAGTAGGGGCGTACCATGGCCCGGTATAACAGCATGATAATCTTTTCAGATCTGTTCATGATCCTCTTCCTAATCAGTCCATAATTACAATATAGTCTTTTGTTTTTCCATGTGTTATCTCATCCTCCTATGTACCTAAAGCCTTCTCAATGACACCAGGCTCTGAGACACCTTCGCACAGAAACCCAAAACAGAGAAATTTATTTCAATCGAAACGTCACCACAGAGATAATCTCTGCTCCACTAATAACCATATACCCATAATGTGCAGTAACTGTGTTGAATGAGGATCTGCTAAGGGGAAGACAAACTCCATTGAAATATTTTATCTGCTGGCAATCAAACTTGGGCTTCAGTAAGTAATTTGTTTGTCCTTCTCTTTTACATTTTTTTAGTTCAGTACTCTGTTTTTACAGCAAAGTCAGTTTAGGCAATAGTGTAGCATTTAGGGTTTTTATATAAAAAGTGTTTAGTCTAGATTAGTATTTTAGGTTGCATTTCAGATCATAAAATAAAATCAGATTAGAGCACAGATAGCAAAAGAGGAAAGTGTTTAGTACAGTGGTGCCTCGCATAACGGACGCCTCGCACAACGAACGCTGCGCACAACGAACTTCTTGTCTTGATTCGTACAACGGACTTCGTTTCACACAACGAAGTCGCCCGAGCTGCATCCTTCCGCGCAGTGTGCGTGACGCTACCGGCTACCCTCCTCCTCCTCCTCCATCAACCAAATGGGAAGTTACATCATGAGGGGAGAGGAAGGAGGAAGGAAGCAGTTGGCAGCATACGCACTGTTAGAGCCCCGTGGCTTGTGTTAAAGTTGTTTACAGACTTCAACAGCAGCGGGAGAAAGCAGTCGCCGGCCCTGTTTCGCCGATCGAGGGGGAGCCCTGTTTCGCCGATCGAGGGGGGGCCCTGTTTCGCCGATCGAGGGGGGTGCCTGATGTTGCCGATCACTGCGGGGGGGGGGGGGGCGGGCTTTGGCAGAGGTGGGAGAAAGCAGTAAATGAGTGGAAGTTGGCAGGCCTGGGGATGAAAGGGCAGTCGAAATACGGTATGTTGGAGCAGGGGATGAGAGGGAGGGAGAGAAGGGGAAATATTGGACAAGGGCAGAAGGGATGCTAAATCATAGGGTGACAGGCAGAGAGAACAACAGGAAAAAGAGTGGAAGCAATCTTGAACCCTGAGGGTGAGGGCAGAGAGAGGTGGTGAGATGATTGATCATGGGGAGAGGGACAAAAGGGAATAGAGATGGGATAGGAAGATAGTGGAAGTAAAAGGACAGGGAGATGTATGTTTTTAGATGTATCTAAATAAAAATAATAACAAAAAATTTATCTTTTTTTATGTCATCTTAGCATATTTTATGCTACAGAACGAATTATTTTTTTTAACATGTATTGTTATGGGAAAACGCGTTTCACATAACGAACTTTTCGCATAACAAACTTGCTCCTGGAGCCAATTAAGTTCGTTGTGTGAGGCACCACTGTATTTAATATTAGTTTAAAATAGAGCTAGAAAAAAAGTAGCCCTACAGAGCTTTTTTTTTGCAAAGGTTTTTTTAGTTAGGCAGTTAGAAACTGCTCTTTTGTTTAGTTACCTTTCAATTAAACAGTGGTGCCTGATCAAAGAGAAAAGTCAAAAGGTCAGCATCAGTGCAGGGTGACTCATTCAGGAGCTGGAGCTGATATCATTTATACTAGAAGCACTGCTAAAGAGGTACTAAGTGAGGATCAACCTAAGAGGAAGAAAAACTCCATTTTGGTTTTTCTTACCTGCTAGCACTCAAACTTGTGAACAGGTAAACTTGGACCAGTGGCATAGCTAGCATATGTGACACCCGGGGCCCATCATTTTTTGACACCCCCCCATCTATATGAAAAATATTATTGTTAGTAACAATCCACATATCACACAACAAGAGTGTATCTAGGAAAAGGCAGCATCTTAAACACTGCAGTGAACACCAACACATACATTGTAAAACTAAACAAGCCAGATCCCGCACAGTCAATTGATCCTGCAGTCAATGCCAACTGAAAACTATGTTCTTTTCATACACCCTCGCCCAATATGGAATATTGGACAATAGAAAAATGTATGATATTGGGTTTCAAAAAGGGATTGGATGAGCTCCTGAAGGAGAAGGCGATTGAAGGGTATAGATAGAGAGTTACTATACAGGATATTAAATGATTAGGGAATAAAAGGTTTAGGTAAAGAATCACTTACAGGTCATGGACATGGGGGGCCGCCGCAGGAGCGGACTGCTGGGCACGATGGACCCCTGGTCTGACCCGGCAGAGGCAATGCTTATGTTCTTATGTAGACAAAAGTTAAACTGAACTGCCAAAAAACCAGACTCTGCATACAATGCAACACAACAACACCACAAAAACAGTGACACATGTCCTCTAATACTGTGCAAAATATAAAGACGGTAGATGTAAATTTGAAAAACCTGATTCATAACAATCACCACTTTACAAATTAACAAATAAAAATAAAACTAATAATGAGAAATAAAAAAATACCATTTTATTGGACTAATCCATTTTTCAATTAGCTTTCAGAGGCCAAATCTTTCTTCAGAACAGTACAGTATACTACTGTTATGGTATCTTCTCCTGACCTGAGGAAAAGATTAGGTTTAGTCCAAAAAATTGCCTTATTTCCATTTCCTATTTATAAACTTTTATCAATACAGTTACAATACTACTTGATTCTAAGTAAAGCAACAAAAACAATCTTTCTACCTTTTGTCGTTTTTGCTTTAATCATCTTCTCTTTGTTCTCATCTTTCTATACAGCGTTTGTCCTCTCTCCCTTCCATGCAATATCTGCCTTCTCTTTGCCCCTTCCATCCAGCTTCTGCCCTCTTTCTCCTTACTCCTTCCATCTACTGCCCACACTCTCTCTGCCCCTTCCATCTACTGTCCACCCTCTCTCTCTTCCATATGGCGTCTTCCCTCTTCCTATGTCTCTTCAATAAACTGTATATCCTGTGTCCCTTCTCTCCTTTGCACATGATTCATTTCAGCTTCAACCCCTCTCCATTTTTCTGTCTCCATCCCCTCCCCTATGCTTTGGCATCTCTCTCTTTCTCTGCTCCTTTCCTTCCTTCCTTCCCACTCCACACCATGGTCTGTTATCTCTATCTCCTTCCCTTCCCTTCCCTCCCCCCATGCCATGACATCTCTTCCTCCCACTCCATGGTCTGGTATCTCCTTTCCTTTTTTCCTTTCCCTCCCTCCCATGGACTTGGCATCTCTGGTTCCTCTCCCTTGTCTTCCTTCTCCCTTCTTCCCTCTCTCTCCCCAATTGGGTGCTGCAGCAGCAGCATTTCTCCTCCCACTTGCCTGTGCAGCATTTCTCCCCCTTCCCTGAGCAGCAGCAGCATGTCTCCCCCCCCCTTGTCTGTGAAGCATTTCTATGCCTCCCCTTCCCTGTGCAGCAACAACATTTCTCTTCCCTGCCCAGCATTTCTGGCCAGTTCCCCTGCTCAAAGCCGAGGGTGCCTACACCTCACACGATCTGCGGCTGCATCAGAAACCTTCTCTCTGATGTCGTGATGTCAGAGGGAACACTTCCGACACAGCCACGGATCGTGCGAGGAGCAGACGCCTGCGGCTTTGAGCAAGGGAGCCGGCCAGAAGCTGAAGAATCGCCGGAGTGAGCACCCGCGGACACCCCTGTTTACTGCCGCCGCTGCTGGTTAAGGAAAGCAGCAGCGGCAGAATAGGGAGGGTGGCTGGCTGTGCACCACCTTGGGACAGACACCCGGGGTGGATGCCCCCCCCCCGCCCTACCCTTGGTACGCCATTGACTTGGACTTCAATAAGTTATTTCATTGTCCTTCTCTTTTATCTTTGTAGCTCAGTACTCTGATTTTTCAGTTCAGGTTAGGCAATAGTGCAGCCTTAAGAGTCCCTGTTAAGATATTATATAAAAAGTGTTTTAGTCTAGATTAGTATTTTAGGTTTGCATTTCTGAGCATAAGATCAGATTAGGGCACAGATAGCAGTTTAGTGTTGATTTATAGGCATCATTTTTTTTTCTTTTTGTCATCAATTGCAGCAAGCATTTCTGTAACTATTACAGCTATGGTTAGTAATTTGTAATTTTTCTTTAAAAACCAGCATGGACTGGAGGGTGGCCAACTTGATGCCAATTTTTAAAAAAGGTTCCAGTGGTGATCCGGGAAATTATAGACCGGTAAGTCTGACGTTGGTGCAGGGCAAAATGGTAGAGACTATTATAAAGAATAAAATGTCAGAACATATACATAGCTCAAAAACTGGAACCCTAAGGACAGTCTTGTTGCCAATAACGTCCAATCCAATATCCAACTCGTAATTGGCTAACCCTCTTGTTCCCTTTGGGGGAATGTTTGGACTTAATGAGGACAAATTATTATAATGGACATCAGTATGAGCCCAACTTATCTAAGCAAGGGACTATGGGCTCGGACAGTACCTCATGGGTGACCAGCACCAGACAATAGCTCTAAATAAGAACTTCGGCGGCAAAAAGGGTGAATAGAATGCTAGGAATGATAAAGAAGGGGCTCACAAACAGATAAGAGAAGGTTATCATGTCGCTGTACCGGGCCATGGTACGCCCTCACCTGGAGTACTGCATCCAGCACTAGTCGCCGTATATGAAGAATGACACGTTACTACTCGAAAGGGTCCAGAGAAGAGCGACTAAGATGGTTAAGAGGCTGGAGGAATTGATGTATAGTGAGAGATGGAGAAACTGGACCTCTTCTCCCTTGAAAAGAGGAGACTGAGAGGAGATATGATCGAAACATTCAAAATACTGAAGGGAATAGACTTAGTAGATAAAGACAGGTTATTCACCCTCTCCAAGGTAGGGAGAACGAGAGGGCACTCTCTAAAGTTGAAGGGGATAGATTCCGTACAAACGTAATGAAGTTCTTCACCCAGAGAGTGGTAGAGAACTGGAACGCTCTTCTGGAGGCTGTTATAGGGGAAAACAACCTCCAGGGATTCAAGACAAAGTTAGACAAGTTTCTGCTGAACCAGAACATACGCAGGTAAGGCTAGTCTCAGTTATGGCACTGGTCTTTGACCTAAGGGCTGCCGCGTAAGCGGACTGCTGGGCATGATGGACCACTGGTCTGACCCAGCAGCGGCAATTCTTATGTTCTTATGCCCCATACATCATGGAGATAATTTAGTGCAATTAATTAATGAAAACACTGTATAAGTCTTGAACAAGCATTCACACCAATTGAGAAGAGAAAAATAAACTCCCAAAATCAACAAAATGCATCAAAAATATCAAAGTGCAATGTGCTCACGAAAATATATGTAAGCATAGATTAATGAGAGAAAGCCAATATGGTTTTAGTCAAGGGAAATCTTACCTCACCAATCTACTGCATTTCTTTGAAGGGGTGAATGAACATGTAGATAAAGGTGAACTGGTTGATCTTGTGTATTTGGATTTTCAAAAGGCATTTGACAAAGTGCCTCATAAAAGACTTCAGAGGAAATTAGAAAGTCATGGGAAAGGAGGTCATGTCCTTTTATGGACTGAGAACTGGTTGAAAGAGAAAACAGAAAGTGGGTTTAAATGGTCAATATTCTCAATGGAGAAGGGTAAATAGTGGGGCAGGAACGGACCACAGCAAAGAAAACAGAAGCTGAGAGATAGAAGAACTCATAAGAACTCCCTGCCTAATTGAAGCTAAGTTTATTATCAGTTTTTTTGAGAGTTTTTTGATATACATCATCTTAAAATTAGGCAGGAGGGGGAGAGTGCCGATGAGGTTAGTTCCCTATCTAGTGCTGTTGTATAGTTGATCACTTGCAACGCACGGGGATCTGAGGCCTCTCCTCTATAAAGAACTTTAAATGTGTGATCAGTGGAGATAAGTCTGATATGAGAAAACTTCATCACTGTTTCTAATGGACTAACCAAAAATAATCTCAAACGCCTCCAACGTGTCCAAAATGCAGCTATCCGCCTCCTACACAACCTCAACTACCATGATCCCGTCTCCCCAGCACTCCGCGCTGAACACTGGCTCCCAATTAGCCAGCGCTGTGCTTTCAAGGCCCTAGCAGTAGCCCACAAGAGAATTTATGCCACCACCCCCTCCTACATAAAATCTAAGCTTCCCATCTACACCCCCACTCGCTCCCTCCGCTCAAAATCAGAAATACGCCTATGCATTCCCCCTGGAAGGTCCCTCCTCTCAGAAACTGCCCGCAAACGATCCTACAGCCACTTCATCCCACATCTCTGGAATAAACTCCCCCCCCAACTCAGGCAACAGAACTCTTTATTGACATTCCGTAAAATGGTAAAGACCCTCCTCTTCAACTAAAGATCTCCCTCAGTCTACACCCCCCCTTAAACCCCACCTCTCTCTTCTCTCCCCTATTTAACTTCTCCTAAATTTCAGTATAGTCCTCTCTTAGTCTGTACTCTGATAAATTGTCTGTACTCTGAAAAATTGTTTGTACCCTGATAAATACTGCACAATTTTGTATGTCCAAGCACCTAAACCTATTGTACATCTTATTTGCCTAATTACTTCTACTGTGTATGTTTATTTGTAGACCGTTCTGAGCTACTGGGAGAACGGGATATAAATCTAAATAAATAAATAAATAAATAAAATAAATAAATAATTAAGAATTTGAAAATTGAATAAAAGGGAGGTATTTGTGGATAAATAGTGGGGTTCCTCAGGCGTCTGCTGAGACCACTGCTTTTAAACATATTTATTAGTGATCTAGAGATGGGAATAATCACAAAGTTGTTCAAAGTTACTAAATCACAAGAAGATTGTGAAAAATTGCAAGAGGACCTTGTGAAACTGGAAGACTGGGTGTCAAAATGGCAGATGACGTTTAATGTGAGCAAGTGCAAAGTGATGCATGTGGGAAAGATAAGGTGACCATACATCCCGTTTTCAACGGGACAGTCCCGTTATTGGACCAACCGTCCCGTTGTCCCGAGCCACCGCTTCGGACGCCGAAATGTCCCGTTTTCAGGGACAGCGCCCCAAAGCTGTGCACGGGGACAAGGGGACGGTCGGTCCAGCGCCAAACCCCTGCAGTGTTTTCCGCGCCGGTTAATCCTGCTGCTGCCACCGATGCTCCTTGCCGGGCTGATTTCCGCATGCAAACTGAACCCACGCTCTGGGCTCTAACGTGTGCGTGCCGGCTTCCCTTCTCTTCCCTCCGAAACCGGAAGTTACGTCCCGGGGGGGAGGAGAAGAGAAGGGAAGCCGGCACGCACACGTTAGAGCTTCGGAGCAGGAGTTCACTATGGGCAGCGACTGAGGGAAGCTAAGCGAGACAGAGAGGGAAGCTTATAACTTGCTTCGGGCCTTCCTCGCTGCCGGGTCTGACTCCTGCCTACTTTCTGTTTCCGCGAAGGCAGGACCCGGCAATGAGGAAGGCCCGAAGCAAGTTGTGAGCTTCCCTCCATCGCTGACCTATGGAAGATAGGTCAGCGATGGAGGGAAACTTGTAACTCTGCCAATGGGAGGGATGGGAAGAGAAATTATACTGCTGCACCCAAGGGGGGGAATAGAAAAGCTGCTGCTGCTGCACCCAAGGGGGGAAGGGGGGAATAGAAAAGCTGCTGCTGCTGCACCAAGGGAGAGGGGGGAAGAGAAAAGCTGCTGCACCCGAGGGGGGAAGAGAAAAGCTACTGCTGCTGCACCCAAGGGGGGAGAGGGGAAGAGAAAAGCTGCTAATGCACCTAATTGGGGACGGGATAGGGGAAGAGAAGTGCTGCTGCTGCACCCAACTGGGAAGAGAGAGGGGAAAAGGAAGATCAGGAAAGGGAGAGGAGAGGAAAGAGATGCCAAGACCATGGGAGGGAGGGAAAGGAAAGGAGCTACCAGACCATGGAGGAGGGAGATATGTCAGGGTATATGGGGGAGGGGGAGGAGACAGATGCCAGACCAGGAGGAAGGAAGGAGAGAAAGGAAGAAGAGATGCCAGATAATGGAGTGGGAGGGGGAGATGGAAGGAGAGGAGAGAGATCGGAAGGAGATAGAGATGCCAGACCATGGGATGGAGTGGGAAGGAAGGAAGGAAGGAAGGAAGGAAAGGAGAAGAGAGAGATGCCAGAGCATAGGGGAGGGGGTAGAGACAAAGACTGGAAAGCAGTGATGGGGACATAGGAAGGAGGAACCGAGGACACTAAGGATATAGGAAGGGGCACTAAGGACATAGGAAGGAGGCACTGGGGACACTAAGGACACAGGAAGGAAGGAGGGAGGGAATAGAAAGGGACAATTGTTGGGTCTGAGTGCAGAAAGAAAGGATGCACAGTCAGAAGGAAATGCAACAAGAGACTCATGAAATCACCAGACAGCAAAGTAGGAAAAATGATTTTATTTTCAATTTAGTTATCAAAATGTGTCAGTTTTGAGAATTTATATCTGCTGTCTATATTTTGCACTATATTTATCTATTTTTCTATAGTTACTGAGGTGACATTGCATATTTTAAAGTCATTTGCCTTGACATCTTTGAAACCCCCCAAATATAAATGATAATTAACATTTTCTCTGCGTATAGTGTGCTTTGTAGTTTTTTTTAATTTTAAGGTTACCATTATGAATTAATATGAAGATATTATGTGTACATGAAAAATGAATGGAAGAAATTGGGGGTGGGATTGGGTGCATTGATAGGGTGTTATTGGGGCGGGGCTAGGGTGGGATTGGGGGCGGGACTGAGAATTAATAGGGGTCCCCTTTTGATGAAAAAAATAAATGGTCACCTTAGGGAAAGAGGAACCCAAACTATAGCTATGTGATGTTGGGTTCTGTGGTTAAGAACGTAAGAATTGCCATACTGGGACAGACTGAAGGTCCATCAAGCCCGGAATCCTGTTTCTAATAGTGGCCAGCTCAGGTCACAAGTACCTAGCTAGATCCCAAGTAGTAAAACAGATTTTATGCTGCTTATCTTTGAAATAAGCAGTGGATTTCCCCAAGCCATCTCAATAATGGTCTATGGAGGTCTCTTATAGGAAATTATCCAAACCTTTTTTAAACTCTGCTAAACTAACTTTCACCACATTCTTCAACAACGAATTCCAGAGTTTAATTACACATTGTGTGAAGAAATATTTTCTCCAGTTTGTGTGTGATGCAGCACCCTGGGGTAATGGGTTCAAATCCTGTACTGCTCCTTGTGACCCTGGACAAGTCACTTAATCCCTCAGTGTCCCACTGGGACAGATAGGGAAAAATGTTTGACTACCTGAATAATTTGAATCTGCATAGAACTGTAGGATATGTGGAATATAAATAATTAAATTAAAAATAAATCTACTACTTAATAGCTTCATTGCATTGCTTCTAGTCCTAGTATTTTTAGAAAGAGTGAACAAGTGATTTACATCTACCCTTTCCATTCCACTCTGTATTTAATAGACCTTAATCATATCACCCTTGAGCCCTCTCTTCTCCAAGCTGAAGACCCCTGGCTATTTTAGCCTTTCATCATAGGAAAGTCGTCCCGTTCCTTTTCTCATTTTCATCGCCTTTCTCTGTACTTTTTCTAATTCTGCTATATCTCTTTTGAGATACGGAGATTCGAGGTGTGACTGTACCATAGAGCGATTCAAGGGCATTATAACATTCTTTTCCTGATAGTAACATAGTAAATGACAGCAGATAAAGACCTGAACGGTCCATCCAGTCTGCCCATAAATTATACTCATTAAAAATACATGATTAGATTGATAATTCCTAACATTCTATTTGCTTTCTTAGCAGCTGAGGGTTTCAACATATCCTCAACAATGATACCTAGATCCTTTTCCTAGGCAGTGACTCCTAACATAGAACCCAGCATCACATAGCTATAGTATAGGTTCCTCATTTTGCACTTGCTCATATTACCGTAATCGTCATCTGCCATTTTGATGCTCAGTCTCCCATCTAGAAAATAGGTTTCCTAAATATCAAATTGGACGGTTATGGTGAGAAAAATGTCCATCTGCCTCTTTAGACAACAAACGAAAACCAAAAAAAAACTGCAGACAGAATATACAAGATGCAGGCTATTTTTATTATATCAAATATAAATGCAGTTAAAGGTACCACCCTTCAAACAAACCTAGGGACCCGACATGGTCCGTGTTTCGGTAAACACGCCTTCTTCAGGGGTCCATGCTTGAACAGATTTGAATTAAACTGCAATATAAAATTATAGTAAACATAAGCCTGTAAAAGATCTTGGATAATTATGCACTGACAAACTTGGCAAAATCTTCCACTGTTTGTTGTTTTATTTCCACTGCAGTTTTAGTTGGATTTTTTTCTTCGTTTCATCGGCCTCTTTAAGACACTTTCTGGATTTTTTCTGTTTTGAAAATGAGCTCCTAAGTTTTCTGTGCTTAGTGGGAATTGTTTTTATCAAGGCAGTAGCTAGTGGTGAGAAATTGGGACAATTTTCCAAGGCAAAAAAAATCTGATTGGCGTGCTCAGGTGGGCAACAGTGACTTCCAGGAAGATTGTCATTTTCCTCCTATCATTCATTAGTAGGGAGGATTCAAGAAAGGTTCACAGTAGAGGAAAACAGCAAGTAATAAAAATAATAATAATAATAACAACTTTATTTTTATATACCGCACTACCACAAACAGTTCAGAGTGGTTTATAGAGGAAGAGACTGTATACTAGCATGGTAAGATTCCTGGAAGTGTTTTAGAAGTACATCAAGGCAGAAGTGGAGTCAGAAAAATTTATCAAAGAGATAAGTTTTGATTGACTTCCTAAAAGTTTGGGGTAAATAACACTGGGTGCTTGAATTTTCCTTTGGAGGGGCCATTGATTTAAGTGGATCTTGCTTGAGGAGGGATCTTATTTCAAAAAGATTGTCCTCTCAGGCAGTGGAGGGGGTAGCTTAATGGTTAAAGCTGTGGACTGAGCTCCTGAGGAACTGGGTTTAGTTTCCAGTGCAGCTCTTTGTGATCCTGGTCTACTCACCAAACCCTCCATTGTCTTAGATGCAAGACTTAGCTGCATGTATGAAAACCACTTTGGTTGTGCCCAGAGAAAGGCAACATATCCAAGCCATGACCAGTTACTAGGATACTGTGCTGTTTGATATATAGTACAAATGTGCAGATAAAGGAGTTTTGTAGGGTGACTGGCTGATAAGTCTGTTTTCAATGTTGTTTCTCTTCCTAGGTCACCCTCACATTAAAGCGTTCCTTAGCCATGGAGGGCTGAACAGTATCTTTGAAGCTATTTACCATGGTGTGCCTGTTGTGGGGATGCCACTGTTTGGAGACCACTACGATACCATGATTCGAGTACAGGCTAAGGGCATGGGGATTGCGTTGCACTGGAAGAGCATCACTGATGATGACCTCTATGAAGCTCTGGTGAAAGTCATTAATGATCCCAGGTGAAGTGCAGACAGCAATACTGGGGCTGAAAATGGGCACTTTTAGAACAAGACAGGAAGGCAGTTAGTTCTATATAGGCACCTCTGTAAAATGCTAGCACTGGTTCTGCAGAGCTGATGCCTAGATTGAGGGTACTGACAGTGGCGTGCCTAGCATATGTGACACCCGGGGCCCATCATTTTTTGACATCCCCCCATCTATATAAAAAATATGATTTTTAGTAACAATCCACATATCGCACAACAAGAGTGTACCTAGGAAAAGGCAGCATCTTAAACACTGCCGTGAGCACTGGAACACCAACACATACATTGTAAAACTAAACAAGCCAGATCCCGCAGTTAGTTGATCCTGCAGTCAATGCCAACTGAAAACTATGTTCTTTTCATACACACAGAACAGAGATACACCCTCGCCCAATATAGAATAATCACAAACTAAAAATAGAAATATGTAGACAAAAGTTAAACTGGACCGCCAAGAAACCAGACCCTGGATACAATGCAACATCTCAAAAACAGTAACACATGTCCTCTAATACAGTGCAAAATATAAAGACAGTAGATGTAAATTTGAAAAAACTGATACATAACAATCGCCACTCTACAAATTAACAAATAAAAATAAAACAAATAATGAGAAATTAAAAAATACCATTTTATTGGACTAATACCCTTAAGCTCGGTCCCAATTCCCGCAAACCACCTGATTCCATCCACACAAGCCTTGAATTGTTTTATATTGAACTTATTATATTAAAGTATAAAAACAAACAATATTCTGTACAATTGTCAATTTATAAATCAGCGTCTTCTCCCCACTCTCTCTTCTCCATTTCCCTTCAGCGTCCTCAGCCCATTCTCTCTCCACTTTCCTTCAGCGCACGCACATAAAAACAAGCAAGTAATTTGATATCATTTTTATTCTATTCATTCATTCATAGAAATTATAGTCTAAATAATGCCAGTCACATAACAAAACATGATTTTACAAAAATAATTCCCTGCACAGTCAAGCCTGCAAGGATTACTAGATGTCTTTCAGCAGCTCCCCTCCCTCTCCCTTACCTTTGTGGCCAAGTCAAAATGATCTACCAACAATAAAATTTTAAAAACACAAAGCACACTGTACGCAGAGAAAATGTTAATTATCATTTAAATTCCGCGGGTTTTCAAAGAGGTCAAGGCAGATGACTTTATGCAATGTCACCTCAGTAACAACTATACAAAAATAGACAAATATACCCCTCCCTTTTTACTAAACCGCGATAATGGTTTTTAGCGCAGGGAGCTGCGCTGAATGCTCCACGCTGCTCTTGACGCTCATAGGCTCCCTGCGCTAAAAACCGCTATTGCAGTTTAGTAAAAGGGGGCCATAGTGCAAAATATAGACAGCATATATAAATTCTCAAAACGGACACATTTTGATCACTAAATTGAAAATAAAATCATTTTTCCTACCTTCGGTAATTTCATCAGTCTCTGGTTGCACTTTATTCTTCTGACTGTGCATCCAATATTTCTTCCCTTCTTTCAGCCTCTCCTCCAGACCTCATTCCCTCCCCAAACTTTTTCTTTGTTTCACCCTGCCCCCTTCTTTCTTTTTCTCTCTCTCCATACCCCCTTTCTTTCTGTATGTCTGTCTTTCTCTCTCTCTCTGTGCCCCATTTCTTTCTTTGTTTCACCCTGCCCCCTTCTTTCTTTCTCTCTCCATGCCCTCTTTCGTTCTGTATGTCTGTCTTTCTCTCTCTCTCTCTCTGTGCCCCATTTTTCTTTGTTTCATCCTGCCCCCTTTCTTTTTCTGGCTCCCTGTCCCCCCTTTCTTTCTTTCTCCTTGCCTTCCCCTCCCCCATGCCACCACCATTGGGAAAATGCTGCCACCGCCGCTGGGGAATAGGCTGCCACTGCCGCCATCGGGAACAGGCCAGCGCCGAGTTCGCCCTGCTTCTCTTCCCCGCAGGGCCAACCAACTCTCGCCGCCTGACGTCAATTCTAACGTCGGAGAGGACTTTCTTGGCCAGCCTGGCAGCGATTGGCTGGCCCAGAACGTCCTCTCTGAAGTCAGAATTGACGTCGGCGGCGAGAGTTGGTCGGCCCCACTGAGAAAAGCAGGGAGAACTCGGCGCTGGCCTGTTCCCGATGGCGATGGTGGCACTCAAATGGCTAAAGAGCACTGGAGAACACTGTAGGGTGGCCAGCTGTGCACCCTCTTGGAGCGTAAACCCGGGGTGGACCGCCTCCCCTCCACACACACACACCTTGGTATGCCACTGTCTATACCTCACTCCCTCCCTATGACCAAAAATTCTCCTTTCTTCCATTCCCCGTGTACACAACCATCTCTTTCCCTCCCTTCCTCTCTCCCAAGTCCATGCCTTCTGTGTCCAAAAACGCACTCCCTCCCCACCTCTTTCACTCTCTTCCTCCATACTCTCTCCCAAGTTCATGCCTTGTGTCCAAAAATGCACTCCCTCCCCCCTTTTGTGTTCCGAGTTTGCCTCCTAGCCCTCATCTTAGCAACTTTCTCAGCCAAATACAACTGGAGCCGCGAGGCTCGTCTTCTGTTCCTACCTGCCCTGCCTCGCACACATAGCCGACCGGAAGTCTTCCCCGATGTCAGCACTGACGTCGGAGGGAGGGCTTAAGCAAAGCCTGCCCTCCGACATCAGCGCTGACATCGGGAAGACTTCCGGTCGGCTCTGTGTGCGCGGCAGGGCAGGTAGGAACAGAAGACGAGCCTCGCGGCTCGAGTTGTATTTAACCCCGCGGGTCCTCCGTCGTCCCCGTTCAGCTCTGTCTTGTGCACCCCCTTGGGGCGTGCACCCGGGGTGCACCTCCCCCTCCCCCCCCTATGTACGCCACTGGGTACTGACCTCACATCCCCACCCTGAACATGGAGTAAGGTAGGACTGCATTCTTGCTACTGTATAACCTCAAAGAATAAAGCTACCCAGGACTAGATGGGTCACAGTAGTCTCAGGTAGACCTACAACACGTGGCACAGAAGCATCCACACTCAAAACTGTTGCTCTTACAGAATTATTTTGCTCCATTAGAGAATTATGATGCTCCAGAAGAAAAGAAATGAGGTTGAATCAGAACCAGTGAAAGTAGCTCCCAAAGTACAAATAAAGAAATAAAGGGGAAAGGATAGTAATAGGAGTGTACGACCGTCTGCCTGACCAGGATGAATGAACAGATGCTGACATGTTACATAGAACCATGATGGCAGATCAAGGCCAAATGGCCCATCCGCAGCAACCATTATTTCTTTCTCTCTCAGAGAACTCATGTGCCTATCCCAGGCCCTCTTGAATTCAGACACAGAAATTAAGGATGCTTACACAACTCTGGGTAACACATTACTAATGGGTGATTTCAACTACCCCATGATGACATCAAGGCCTGCTTTATGGAGCAGCTGGTTCATGAACTGACAAGAGGCGAAGCAATTCTACACCTAGTTCTTGGTGGAGCACATGAAATGGTGCAGGAAGTAATAGTGTTGGGGCCACTTGATAGAAGTGATCATAACAATGATCAAATTGGATATACCGTATTTTTTTGCTCCATAAAACGCACTCTTTTTCCACCCAAAAGTGGGTGGAAATCTCAGTACGTCTTATGGAGTGAAGATACAATTTTTACCCCCCGACACTGTTTTAAAACACCCGCTGCCGCAGCCCCCTTTTTAAAAACACACCGTCGCACCTTTTAAAACATCGGTTGGGCTAGGGGTTGACTGTGCATTGCTCTGCTGTGTACTGACATCGGGACTTCTCAGCTGCACGCGAGTGGTTGGGCTAGGGGTTGACGGTGCGTTGCTCTGCTGCGGCCTCTCTGTTCCTTTCCTTCCTAGCTAATGGAGAACGTGCTACTGAGCCACGGCCGGAGACCGATGCAACTTGTCCTCTTGGGAAGCCGAAGGGAGTCTGGCCTTACTGTGGAAAACTCCCGGAAAAAAAATGGCTTCTGTGTTACTTCTTTTTACTTACCGGTAAGTCTCCTCCCAGTAAGTCCTCCTTACCGGTAAGTCCTCCCATGGAGGACTGCGAAGACCTCCAAAAAGATCTGAACGCTGGAAGAGTGGGCCAAAAAGTGGCAAATGAGCTTCAACATAGGGAAATGCAAGGTCATGCATGTTGGGAAAAAGAACCCGCTGTTCACTTACAAGATGGGGGGATCACCGCTAGGGGTGAGCACCCTTGAAAGAGACCTGGGAGTGATGGTAGACACAACATTGAAGGCGTCGGCGCAGTGCGCCACAGCCTCAAGGAAAGCAAACAAAATGTTGGGTATCATTAAGAAAGGTATCACGACCAGGATGAAGGAAGTCATCCTGCCACTGTACCGTGCACTGGTGCGCCCGCACCTGGAGTACTGTGTCCAGTACTGGTCGCCGTACCTCAAGAAGGACATGGCGGTACTTGAGAGAGTCCAGAGAAGAGCAACTAAACTAATAAAGGGTATGGGAGACCTCTCATATACTGACAGACTGAAAAAGCTGGGGCTTTTCTTGCTGAAAAAGCGACGACTTAGAGGAGACATGATAGAAACCTTCAAGATCATGAAGTGCATAGAAAAAGTGGACAGGGACAGATTTTTCAAACTATGGGGAACCACAAGTACAAGGAGACACTCAGAGAAATTGAAAGGGGAGAGGTTTAGAACAAACGCCAGGAAATTCTTTTTCACCCAGAGGGTGGTGGATACATGGAACGCGCTACCGGAGGATGTGATAAGCAAAAGCTTCAAAGAAGGTCTGGACAGGTACCTGGAGGACAAAGGTACAGATAAGAGTAGAGGTAAGGTTATAGGGATATGATTGGAGGTAATTTATAAAATTAGTCAGAGACCACTGTTCAGGCAGTGGGCCTGATGGGCCGCCGTGGGAGCGGACCGCTGGGCGAGATGGACCTCTGGTCTGCCTCAGTGGAGGCAACTTCTTATGTTCTTATGTACATTACATAGATTGTGAGCCCACCAGAACAGATAGTGGCAAATGACTGGCACCTGAATGTAGACCACTTAGACAATTAATAAGCAGTATATAAATAACTAAAATCCTAAGTGGTGTAGAACAGGTACAAGTGGATCGATTTTTTTTTTTTGCTCTGTCAAAAATTACAAAGATTCGATGAACACTCGATAAAGTTACAGGGAAATACTTTTAAAAACAACAAGAGGAAATATTTTTTTCACTCAGAGAATAGTTTTGATGTCGGAGAGGAAGTTCCAGACCATCGGGGAGGAGAAGGCTGATCAGCCCGGAGCATCTGCATCCTGTTTACAGCGTCGGGATGCAGGTAAAAAGCGAAGGCAACGTGAGTCTATCACAGAGCCTGGGATGGGCTCCGCAATCGACTCGCGTTGCCTTCACGATCGACCTTTTGGGCACCCCTGCCATAGATACAGTTAAGGGGAAGGATAATCGCTGGCTAGGTTGGTAGGCAGTGGGGATTGAAGGTTATATTAAAAAGATAGGTTTTCAGTCAGCTTTTAAACGAGGTAAGGGAAAGGGTGTGATGAACAAACTCAGGTACTTTATTCCAGGCATAGAGGGCAGAAATAAACTACCTGAGTTTGTCCTTGATGCTCATCTTGAGACTTTCAAGGAGAACATGGGAGCATACTCAGAGGAGCAAGGATTACTGGACTTCGAATGCTGCTACCAAGGACAATATAATGGAACATCAACGTCTTCTGTCGTTTCAAGCTGCAATATGGGATAAAGATTTGAATTCTCTAATAGCAACCTCTTGCTCATATCAGCATTTTAAGAGACAATTGAAAATGTATTTGTTTACAAGATTTTTTGAAAATTTTTAAAACTATTGATTTTCAGATCTAGAACAGTGCTTACAAATTATATATACAATTATCATCAGAGATAGCACTTACAATCAATCAGATATTAATACAAAAGTAATTACATTTAATCAAAATGAACAAAATTTGTCAATGGACCCATATTAATTTAAACTGCTTATTATGGCACGATGTTTCTGAATTAATTCTCTCATATTTATAATAGAAGCATAAAAATTCCCACCAAAAGGTAAAATGGAGTCTGTCCCAATTTTTCCAGTTTTTAGTGATCATTTGTATGGCTATCCCAGTCATAATCATAAAGAGCCTACTCTTATGCCTATCTAATGAAGGTTTGGTCTGTAATGATGTCCCACATATTACCATCTCATAGGTCAATGGAATTGACAATTCCAATATCAAGTTGATTTGCCCCCATATAGATCTCCAAAAGTTAAATATCAAAGGACAATAGAATAAAAAATGATCCAGTGTCCCTACATCAAGGTGACATTGCCAGCATCTATTAGATTTTGAACTATCTAGTTTTTGTAATCTAAAGGGGTCCAAAAGCTTCTATGTTACAAATAAAACCGTGTTTGTCTCATAGATGCTGACGCTGTACATCTCATCCTCCAAGTCCAAATTCGTGGCCATTGAGTAGCAGAAATCTGCTGCTTAATCTCAATGCTCCAAATGTCTCTCAAGCTTGTTTTTGGGTTTTTTATTCATATAGTTAGATATGAATTTATACCACTTGGCACCCTAGCAAATCTGTCTGGAAGCATAGGCCTGGCAAGCTATACTGATTATTTAAATTCTGCCACTCGGGGAACCCCTTCTGAATGGCCTACTTCAACTGCAACCACTTATATGCTTTAGACTTTGTAATACCAAATGATTGTTGCAGTTGTGAAAAATCCAGCATTTCCCAATTTGATAACACATCATCTGAAGTATGTATACCTGCCTGCAGCCAATGCTTCCAGAAGATCTTAGACTCGCCTACTTGAATCTTGGAGTTCAACCATAAGGATTGACACGTGGATTGTTGAACCGGTACAGATGTTAAATTGTTAATGAATTTTAATGTTTTCCAGGTGGCACAAAGAATACTATTGTCCTTGTAGATTCGGGGCAACTTGATACTCAAAATATGGCTTAATCGTAATGGGTGTCAATTAAATCACCATCCCTAAGGATCCAATCTCAAATGTTGGGTTCCCGATCCTCAGAGATAACACACTGGGATCAAATCAATCATCTACCCAGTGATTAACATGTCACTTCTCCTATCTTATGTATTAAATTATCTTAAATATTTTCAATTCATGTGTGCAATACCCTTAAATATTAAATCATTTCATAAATAGTTTTTTAAATACAATAATTTTAAAGTAATAATTGTACTTAGCTTTTTGTGGTCAGTTTTGGGATAAGCACTATGTCAACATGTTTCACTGTAACGTTTTTTTCAAGACTGCAAATCCCCTTTATTTAACAGCCATAACTATCGACTATCAACTAGTTATGTCGGTTAAATAAAGGGGATTTGCTGTCTTGAAAAAGCATTACAGTGAAATAGAGAATGACATGGGGTAAAATTCTGTCCCCGTCTCTGCCGTCCCCGTAGCATCCATACAAGCCTCAGTACTGCAATATTTAGCTTATTCCTTCCTTATAAATCAAAGTTCTGGCTGCTGAACTACAGAAAGAGATGTTCAGCTGGAGGGCTTTGTTTATTAATTTTTATCTATGTACTGATAGGGAGATGTTAAATATTCCTCTGTGATTACGTTAAATGATCTTGCCAATTATCACAGCTCTTAATTTTATTATACAATATCGTGCCACATTAAACCATAAGTAATTCTCCATGCAAAATTTTTAGTGAAATTTTGTGAAATGCTCAGACCCTACACCCCGTGATTGGTGATAAACTCCAAACTGGGGTTCATGAGGGGACCATCATAGCAATCACGTTTGTACGAAATCTATCCCCTTTCAACTTTAGAGAGTGCCCTCTCATTCTCCCTATCTTGGAGAAGGTGAACAACCTGTCCTTATCTACTAAGTCTATCCCCTTCAGTACCTTGAATGTTTCGATCATGTCCCTTCTCAATCTCCTCTGTTCGAGGGAGAAGGGGCCCAGTTTCTCTAATCTTTCACTGTACGGCAGCTCCTTCAGCCCCTTAACCATCTTAGTTGCTCTTCTCTGGACCCTTTCGAGTAGTACCGTGTCCTTCTTCTTGTATGGTGACCAGTGCTGGACGCAGTACTCCAGGTGAGGGCGAGCCATGGCCCGGTACAGTGGCATGATAACCTTCTCTGATCTGTTCGTGATCCCCTTCTTTATCATTCCTAACATTCTGTTTGTCCTTTTTGCTGCTGCCGCACATTGTGTGGACGGCTTCATCGACTTGTCGATCAGAACTCCCAAGTCCTTTTCCTGGGAGGTCTCTCCAAGTACCGCCCCGGACATCCTATATTCACTAATGATCACCCCCAAGTCACGTTCTGCTACAGTCCTTGCTTGGATCTCACCATTTAGGGTATAAGTCCTGCATGGATTTTTGCCACCAAGGTGCATGACCTTGCATTTTTTGGCATTGAAACTTAGTTGCCACGTCTTTGACCAATGCTCCAGCAGGAGTAGGTCCTGCGTCATACTGTCGGGCATTGAGCTTTTGTTGGGCACTGTGTTTTTGTCTATTGTGCTTTTGCCTACTATGTTGCATAGTTTGGCCTCATCGGCGAATAATGTAATTTTACCTCGAAGCCCTTTAGCCAAGTCTCTTACGAAGATGTTAAATAGGATCGGGCCCAAGACCGAGCCCTGCGGTACTCCGCTGATCACCTCCGTCGTATCGGAGAGGGTACCGTTTAACACTACCCTTTGAAATCTACCTCTAAGCCAGTCCTTAATCCATGCAGTTAATGTTTCACCTAATCCCATCAAACTCATCTTGCTCAATAACCTGCGGTGTGGGACGCTATCAAACGCTTTGCTGAAGTCCAAGTACATGAGGTCCAGGGACTCCCCTATATCCAGCTTTCTTGTTACCCAGTCGAAGAAGCTGATCAGATTTGATTGGCAGGACCTTCCCTTCGTAAAATCATGTTGATGGGGATCTCGTAGATTCTCCTCATTCAGGATTGCATCTAATTGGCGTTTGATTAGTGCTTCCATAAGTTTACTCACTATCAATGTGAGAATCACCGGTCTGTAATTTATAGCCTCCGTCTTGCATCCCTTTTTGTGGAGTGGAATGACGTTAGCCGTTTTCCAGTCCAATGGGACTCTTCCTATACTTAGGGAGAGTCCACTCCTTTTCAACATATTCATAGGGGATCTGACTCAAGGGCTTCAAGGTAAAATAACACTATTCGCCGATGACGCCAAACTATGTAATATAGTAAGTGAATGCAGTTTACAGAATTATATGGCGCAGGACCTGCTTACATTGGAAAGTTGGTCCTCAACCTGGCAACTAGGCTTCAATGCTAAGAAATGTAAGGTCATGCACCTCGGAAGCGGAAATCCATGCAGGATGTACTTCTTGAACGGAGAAACTTTAACTAGGACTTCAGCAGAACGAGATTTAGGAGTAATCATCAGTGCAGACATGAAAACTGCCAATCAAGTGGAGAAGGCTTCATCTAAGGCAAGGCAGATATTGGGTTGTATCAATAGAAGTTTCGTCAGCCGAAAGCCTGAAGTCATAATGCCGTTGTACAGGGCCATGGTGAGACCTCATCTGGAGTACTGTGTGCAATTCTGGAGGCCACATTACAGTAAAGATGTGCGCAGAATTGAATCGGTTCAACGGATGGCCACCAGGATGATCTCGGGGCTCAAGGGTCTCTCGTACGAAGAGAGACTGAACAAATTGCAGCTCTACACTCTTGAGGAACGTAGGAAGAGGGGAGACATGATCGAAACATTTAAGTACCTCACGGGACGTGTCGAAGTGGAAGATGATATTTTCTTTCTCAAGGGACCCTCGGCCACAAGAGGGCACCCGCTCAAACTCAGGGGCGGAAAATTTCATGGCGACACCAGAAAGTATTTCTTCACAGAAAGAGTGGTTGATCATTGGAACAAGCTTCCAGTGCAGGTGATCGAGGCAGACAGCGTGCCAGACTTTAAGAATAAATGGGATACCCATGTGGGATCCCTACGAGGCTCAAGATAAGGAAATTGGGTCATTAGGGCATAGACAGGGGGTGGGTAAGCAGAGTGGGCAGACTTGATGGGCTGTAGCCCTTTTCTGCCGTCATCTTCTATGTTTCTATGATTGATATTCAAGTTTATAGGTGCACAGTAGTGGGAAATCTTTCAAATTGATCTGTACGTTTTGTGGGTGAGTTTTTTATGCCGATTACAAGAACAATGCCAGCTTGAAATCAATGTCAATTGCTGCGTGATATTATTGACCTTGAGACTTTTTCTCCACCCTTTTTCAATTAATGTGGATCTTGGTGGTTTAACCCACTGCTAGTGAGTAACATTTTTTGCTAATTTTTTTATTGAAACATCTCTATCACATCTCCCCTCTCCTGCCTGTCCTCTAAAGTATACAGATTGAGATCTTTAAGTCTGTCACCATATGCCTTATCACGAAGACCACACACCATTTCAGTAGCCTTCCTCTGGATCGACTCCATCCTTTTTCTATCTTTTTGAAGGTGCGGCCTCCAGAATTATACACAATATTTGAAATGAAGTCTCACTAGAATCTTATAACATAAGAACATAAGTATTGCCCCTGTCGGGTCAGACCAGAGGTTCATCGTGCCCGGCAATCCGCTCACATGGCGGCCCCTCAGGTCGATGACCTGATAGTGCTCATAACCTAAAACTCTCTTACCCTTTTCGCTTAATGTCCTGTAAAGTAACCCTCTATCTGTATCCTGCAATCCCCTTCGCTTCCAGGAAGTCATCCAGTCCTTTTTTGAACCCCAGTATTGTACTCTGTCCTATCACCTCACTTGGAAGCGCGTACCAGGTGTCCACAGAGCCAATACCTCCTTTGGTGGTATACAGAGCCAATACCTCCTTTTTCCTACTGGCCATACCTCTCCCTATGCAACATAGCATCCTTTTAGCTTTCGCCGTCACCTTTTCAACCTGTTTGGCCACCTTAAGATCATCACATACAATCACACCCAAGTTCCGCTCTTCTGTCATGCACATAGGTTTTTCACCCCTTAACCGTACCATTTTGGGTTTTTGCAGCCCAAATGCATGACCTTGCATTTCTTAGCATTAAATTTTAGCTGCCAAATTTCAGACCATTCTTCAAGCTTCGCCAGGTCTTTCTTCAAGTTATTCACACTATCCTAAGTGTCCACTCTATTGCTGATTTTGATACCTGCAGTCTAGCTTGAAAAAGTTAATTTTATAAACAGTAGATGCCTATCTCAAAGTGCCTACACTAAATGTGGGTGTTGATCACTGGCATGTTTTCAAGTTTGGCGCCTCTTTGTGAATCAGGTGCTGGTAGGCTCTCATGTCAGTTCCTAATTTTAGGCATACATTGCAGCCGCCTAAATCTTCAGATGCTGATCACTGCCTACATGTGATTCTATAATGGGTGCCTAGGTTTTATAGAATCGATGCATATATCAGTATCTAACTTTATTATTATTATTATTATTATTATTATTATTATTATTATTAGGTTCTTATATCCCGCCATACCCAAAGAGTTCTAGGCGGTTTACATTCGTTACATTAGGATCCGGTCTGAACCCGGATTTACAAAAATTTTTTATCGGAATTGCAGGTAGCGCAGAAGGAGGCACAGGTTTATCATAGTTGGGTTGGACGATAAGATGGAGGGGAGTGGGAAACTAGAGGAGGGGGGGGGGAGAGGGAGGAGGGGGTGGGGGGGTTGGAGTGTATGCGGGGAAAGGACTAAGGGTCTTGTTCGCGGAAGAGGTGTGTTTTGAGAAGCTTTCTGAAGTCTAGGTAGGTCGGGGCCTCTAGGATCATTTGGGCTAGCCAAGGGTTCAGCTTGGCCGCTTGGAAGGCGAAGGTTTTGTCGATGAATCTTTTGAGCTGGCATGATTTTATGGAGGGGAAGGTAAACAACTGGATTCTGCGGGGTTTCTTGTTGGTGGAATACATATTGAAATGTGGGGAGAGGTATTTTGGTGAGAGACCAAATACTGTCTTGTAACAGATGCAGGCGAACTTGAAGAGGACTCGGGATTCGAAGGGTAGCCAGTGTAGTTGGTGGTAGAAGGGGGTGATGTGTTCCCATTTGTTCAGGCCGAAAATGAGTCGGACAGCTGTGTTTTGGATCAGTTTTAGTCTTCTGGTGATTTTCTTTGTGGAGCTTAGGTAAATGATATTGCAATAATCCAGTATGCTGAGGATAGAGGATTGAACTAATAATCGAAATGCAGTGTCATCGAAGTATTTCTTTATGGTACGGAGTTTCCAGAGTGCTGAAAGGCCTTTCTTGACAATGAGGTCGGTGTGATTTTCTAGGGATAGATGTTTGTCAAGCGTGACTCCTAGTATTTTTAATGTTTGTTCGAGTGGGAAAACCAATCCTTTCACCTGGATTGTGGTGTCTTTGATTTTGTCTTTGGGGGTGGCTAGAAAGAATTTTGTTTTGTCTGGGTTGAGCTTTAGTTTGAAGGAGAGCATCCAGAGTTCTATCTGGCTGAGTATGCTAGTTATGAAGTTGAGAAGATCCTGGGATAGACTGGTTAGAGGGATGACAATTGTGATGTCATCTGCATAGATGAAGAATTTGAGCTTAAGTTTGTGAAGGAGGTTACTGAGGGAGGCGAGGTAGATATTGAACAGGGTGGGGGATAAGGGGGAGCCTTGTGGTACACCGCAGGAGTTCACCCAGCTGTAGGAGAAGATGTCATTTTTGTGTACCCTGTAGGATCTGTTTCGTAGGAACCCTTGGAACCAGCTGAGTACCCGGTCTGAGATTCCAATGTGGGCCAGGCATTCCAGGAGAATAGTGTGGTCAACTAGGTCAAACGCACTGCTTAGATCAAATTGTAAGATCAGGGCGCTGGAGCCACGACTGAAGAGTATGTGCAGGTGGTCTAGTAAGGAGGCGATGATGGTCTCTGTGCTGTGGTCCGTGCGGAAGCCCGATTGATTGTCGCTTAGGATATTGAATTTTTCCAGGTATGCGGAGAGTTCTGCGTTTACTGCCCCTTCCGCGATTTTGGTGAATAGTGGTATGTTAGCTATTGGTCTGTAGTTGGAAGGTGCGTTGGAAGAGTCCTTTATGCTTTTTATGATTGGGGTTATTAAGATATGTCCTTGTTCTGGAGGGAAGTTTCCTGCGGATAGTAGGGAGTTGACCCATAGTAGCATGTTTGCTTTGAAGTAGATCGGAGCTGTTTTCATCACATTTGGCGGGCAAGGATCTAGTTTGCAGAAGGATTTGGTGTATTTGTTATAATATTTGTTGAAGGTTTTCCAGTCGATTGTGGTAAATTGGTTCCAGTTTAGGTCGGATCTAGACCCTTGGTCTGGTTTAGCTATGTCGATGTCAGGGAGGATGGGGAAGAGCTCCAGTGGATTGGTCTTGGTGGGTAGTGCTGGTCTTAGTTTTAGGATCTTGGAGTTGAAGAAATCCGCTAGGGTGTTGGCGGTTAGTGTTGAGTCTTCCTGGTTGTTAGTGAGTGTTTCAATGTTGTAAAGGTTATTGACGAGTTTGAAGAGGTTGCTGCTGTTGGATGTGATGTTTCCAATTAAGTGTGAGTAGAATTTTTTCCGTTTTTCCTTGGTAAGGTTTTTGTAGGTTTTTAGTTTGAGTCTCCAGGCAGTTCTGAGTTCCTGGGTTCCTGACTTTATCCATAGTCTTTCTGACTTTCTGAGGTCCCTCTTTAGCAGTAACAGCTCTGTGTCGAACCATCCCTCCTGATTTGTGGTTCTGATGTGGCGGGTTTTTGAAGGGGCTATTTCATTTAAAATGTTAGGTGGACTTTATAGAATCCAGACCTAATTGCATACATGGTCTCAAATAGGAACAACTGTTTATAAAAGGCAGCATTTTCATGTGAAAGTTATGTACATACAGTAATCCCTCGCAGAATTTGAAAAGTATTTTAAGGGATCAAAAAATAAACTCCTACATGTTAGGGTCTTTTTGCTCTCTTTACCCTGGGAACCCTTCAAAAATTGCCTCTTTCCTTTGGAATGTGATGCATTCTTTTTTTTCCACTTTCTTTGCACACCAGTATTGTCTAGAAACAGAGGAGTGTGTGGTGCAGTGGCTAAAGCAACAGTCTCAGCACTCTGAGGTCATGGTCACCTAATCCCCCCATTGCCCCAGGTACATTAGATAGATTGTGAGCGACAAGAAAAATGCTGGAGTAGCTGAATGAATTCATGGAAACCATTCTGAGCTCCAGTAGAGAGAAATAATCAATCCTGTTCTTTATCTTGTAGTTATCGGCAACGGGCCCAGAGGTTGTCAGAAATTCACAAAGACCAGCCAGAACATCCAGTGCGTCGGACAGTCTACTGGATTAACTATGTCCTGCGTCACAATGGCGCAATGCACCTCCGCTCAGCCAGTCACAGCATTTCTTTCTACCAGTACTTCTTGCTGGATGTTGCCGCAGCTCTTCTGCTTGGTGCGATCTCAGCAATCTACATTTTGAAGAGAACAGTGAAGTTTATCATCAAAAGAAGTGGAAAACTGTGGTCCCCCCTGAAAGAAGGCGATCCTTATAGTGGAATAGCAAATGGCATTGGGAAATGCCAGAGAAATGGCCCTGCCAGGTATGATAAGAAGCTGAAATGACACATCGGCCTGGAATCAGCCTTCACAGTTCCTTGGCTCTCACTCCCTTCTAATAACTGGACTCTCAATTAACCAGGCTAATGAAAAGCTAAGAAATGTCAACACCCAACAACTCAAAACGGAAACTATTTTAATCCCTTTACTGATACTTGGAACTCCTGGGATGACTCAGACAATGTGCTATCACCAGCTTTTAAAGTCTCTGAAACAAGTGACTTTTCCCATCAAAATATACAGATCTGTACAGAGCTACATACACAAATACACACTGGAAATATGCACACAGGAATGACTTCTTAGGTCAGGGGTAGGCAATTCCGGTCCTCGAGAGCCGGAGCCAGGTCAGGTTTTCAGGATATTCACTGCCTCCTTGAGATGCAAATCTATCTCATGCATATTTATTGTGGATATCCTGTAAACCTGACCTGGCTCCTGCTCGAGGACCGGAATTGCCTACCCCTGTCCTAGGTTAATACATCTTAAATGGACTTTGTGAGCATTACAGTTTCTAAAGTTCACTAATGGACCCTGTGTTAATGAATGCGGACCCTCTCTTTTTCTCTCTCTCTGCTGGACTGTGGGAGAGAGGTGGAAGGATTCCAGAGCACTAGGGAGTGAGTGGGGGTTGCTGGATCTGGGAGGGACAGGGAAGCAGTGGAGATGCTGGCTGTGAAGGAACATAGGGACAGGAACACAGAAGGGTTGGTGAACAGAGTAAGGGCTAGATTCACTAGCCTTTGATCCATGTCTGATCCGTGGGCGATTGTAGGCAGGACGCCAAATTCACTAAAGGCCATCATGCAAATGGGGATGATCAGAGGAACGCCCCCCACCGACTACATGGATCGCTACTGAGCGATCCTGAAGCATGCACAGATCAGCTGTAGATGGTTTGCGCATGCTTACAGAGTTGCGAGCTGCTTTTTTTTCTGTTTTTTTACTACATCGCGAGACCGTGGTTTTAACCCGCTTTAAACCCATGGGTAAAAACCATGGGCTCGCACTGCGGGAGAAGGGCAGGAGAGTCAGGATGGCAAGATTTGAGATTTGGGGTGCAGGGCGGTGAGAGGAGAGTTGGGGCAGGAGAAGTCAGGCAGCAAGGCAGGAGAAGTGGGGGCGGCAAGGCAGGAGAAGTGGGGGCTGAAAGGCAGGAAAAGTCGTGAGCAACTGGTCCCCACCAGTTGCTTCTTTTTGGATCAGCCAGCCCAGTTGGTGTTCCTGGAAAAGTTTAGTGAATCGCATCCTTCCTACTTTGCATGCCATTTACGTTCATTTGCATGTGTGGATCGGAATTGGACCAGCCACGAAGTTGAAGTGGCAAAGGGGTTGCAAACCGTTTGGTACAGGATCGGTTTGCTTAGATAGGGACATAGAGAGAGCAAGTCCAAAGGACGGTTCATAGACAGTAATGCGGAAGACAAAGGCGCGCGCCAACAACTGAGCGCAAGATGGAGGCGTGCGCTGAAGAAAAAGACTGTTTTTAGGGGCTGCAAGGGGGGAGGTTGGGGGGTTGTAACCCTCCACATTTTAGTGAAAACGTAACTTTTTCCCTAAAAACAGGGAAAAAGTAAAAGTTTTCAGTAAAATGTGGGGGGTTACAACCCCCCAAACGCCCCACAACGCGGCGCGATCTGTATTAAGTAAAGTGGGGGGGGTTCCCCCCACACCCTCCGTCGTAGCCCCTAAAAACAGTCTTTTTCTTCGGCGTGCGCCTCCGCGCTGCGCTCAGTTGTCTGCTTGCGCCTTTGTCCCGGCGCACATTTGACCTGACACCCCAAAGGACAGAAGACCCTGGAGAGAGTTAAGAAATAAGACAGAAAAGCAGAAGAGAGACACTTAAGCCAAAGCAAGGTAACAAAGGTAGAAAATATTTTTTAATGAATTTCTTAATCGCAATCTATCAAGTTTGGGAAATGTGCACCCACCTTTCTCCCCCAAGGCCAATCCCTACAGCCATGGTGTTTGAGAGCCCATCGCAGTGTGTGGTAAATGTTTTGGGTAGGATCTTGAGTTCGCACCCTGTTCACAAAGGAGGTGAGGAATGTAGGCATATAGTCCCCTATGTACTGGTAACCTCTCAGATCTAGTGAGGAGCAACTGCAACTGAATAAATAAAACACTCCCCACCTTTTCATTCCTGAAGACTGAGGTCTGTCTCCCTGAAGGCATTCACTCCCTTCTCTCTAATCTTTTTTCTCCACTTTCCTTGAGCTAGAGCAAACTCAAATGCCTGAGTTCATTTCCAGGGCTGAGCAGTGGGAGTTTCCTCCATGCTTCTTTGTGTTAGTCCCTTTCAGGTTTCTATCTGTCCTCATGTTTCTATGATTCCTTTTCAGGTCGCTGCTCATGTTTCATGTTGCTGCGTTCACTTAAAGATTGCACAATCTGTCCCTATTTCTTCTCCAAGCTGTTAAGCCTTTCCTCATCCATGACCATTTCATTCACTTTGACATTTTTGTCACCCTTCAAAATTAAGGGTAGGAAAAGAAAATGGGCTAGACTCACTAACCTGCTCGATCGGGCCCGATCCGGGCAGGTCCAACATGCAGATGGGGGTGATCGGAGGAACGCCCCCATAGCGATCCCCACGCATGCACAGACCAACTTTAGATGGTCTGCGCATGCACTGGACCTCCGGCCTGGCACTTTTTTTTACAGCCCATGGCTTTAACCTGCTTAAAACCACAGGCTTACACTGCAGGGAAGGGTGGGAGAGTTGGGGCAGGCAGGCAGATTGGGGAAGCAGGAGATTGGGGCTGAAAAGGCTGAGAGCAGGGCGGCAGAAGGCAGTCGGAAAGGGCTTCAGTGACTGGTGTCGCTTTTTGGGTTGATCGGCCAGCACAGTCGAATCGGCAAATTTGTTTAGTGAATTGTGTCCCTTCCTACTTTGCATGCAGTTCCCCTCATTTGCATGCGCCGATTTGAATACTGCATGAGGAAAATCGGGTTGCAAAGGGCTCGCAAACCGATCGGTACACAATTGGTTTGCTTAGTGAATCTAGCCCAATGTTCTCCCTACTTGTGTGTGTTAAGGATAAGCACAGAAGACAATGTTTGGTTCATTTCTGATTTTTGGCCTTTCTTTGCTTTCTTTCGCACATTTGCATTTATAATTTTTTGTAGACATGCATAAATCGCCATTGTGTGCGATTATAGACTAATGCACATTTAATTAATTTCCAGGGCATGATGACAAGCTAAATATGCCCTAAAAGATGCTCAGTGCCTATATCTCCAGATAGAGCATGATATAGGCACTGGCTTCTCTGAATTTCTTTAAATTAACAGTTACGTCTATACATTTCTGATATGAAGGTTGAAATATCCTTTTGCCTGGAAATGAACTTCCTGTTATCAGTTGGTGCTTCATTACTGAAGCTGAGCAATCGGTCACAATCTTTAAGAAAGTACTGAAAAGACGTTCAATATTATATTTTTATTAGCCTGTAGCAGTTTACTGGTTTTGCTACATTTTGCTCAAGGGTTTGAAGACGTGACAATTTGTGTCTCTGTTTTCAGGCTTCAGACTTAGAGCAAATCTTGTTTTGTGTCTTCTAAGAGGGAGTAATAGCCACACTGCTGCTTCTCTGGCTTATCTCTGCTGTTATGGGAGCCATAAAACTTACACGTTATTCCACACTTTTCATTTCATATCATTGAAACGTGTAAGTTTCATGGCTCCACATCACTCTCTTCTTAGTCTTTTATTTCCAAACAGGGAGGAGAGAGGAGGAAGAAAGACTTGGGCTGATACTGTTCTGCCACTTCATCTGTTCTTAGCTTCTCATTAGTCCATAGCAGAACATATTCTTGTTTTGCTATTAAGATTAACAAATGAAGTGCCTTTTCCTCAGGTTAACATGGAGAGATGATTGCTAGAAGCATGGCAGGCCCTACTTGTAAAGGTGGCCTGAGATTAGACCAGACCTCTTACCAGCAGGTCTTTGACTGGAAGCTGGATCTAGGGCTGCTAGACTGACTCCTTCCCTGCCATCACACTGGCCCTTTCAGGACAGAGCACTGGAAGCAGGCATGTGAAATGAGTGTACGCACCCAGCGATTACATGTGCATTTCCAAACTCTGGACATAGAGCAGTAGAGATATAACACACGTTTCTTATAACATACACTGCTGCACAAACTTGCACCTCCTCTGAGGCAGGTACAAATTTGATTTGTGAATGAGGACTTTGCCCTGGGGCTGGTTGTGGGAGTTTGTGATAAATCTACATGGTTGCTGATCTTCCCTTTTATAATATGGGATTTAAAAAGGTGTCTTTTGGAGCCCAGTCCCATATTCAAATAATGCAGGTGGTAGTTTGATTGGTTTTTTTTTTCTTCACAATGATTTTGGTATTTTCCGCACTGCTATCTGCATTGTCTTAAATGATTACAAGAGCAGAAAAGAACAGCAGTACTGACACTGCCATCCACTTATGCTGGTAATGGACTTGAATATTGCTGCCCTCTGCATTGTGAAATGGCCCATGCTCTAATCTGTCATGATATTCACCAGCACTGATGCCATAAAAATCAACTAAAAGTGCCAAGGAGGAAAATTATCCTGAATGCAGCAGCCATATTCTAGATAACTTGCTTTGAAAAATCTGGGTCACCATCTTTATTCCAATTTTATATTGATAGCATAGGGGCGGAAAGGTTCTCAGAAGGCGCGATATTCAGCACTCTGTAGCAATCTGGCTATCCAGAAAAAGTCAACGGGAGATAGCTGGTAATTTCCCCCTGAATATCCGGTTCGCCTGATTGGCTGGTGACCAGCTATGTTATGTGACGTAGCCAGTCACTGCCAATAGCCAGATAGAGACACCTAAAAGAATGATCTGTCTTTGGCCATTAAGATTTAGTCAGCTAGCCACTGAATACGGCGCCAGTATTGAACTTCATGTATCTCCTTTGGTCTGAATATTGAGGGGGACACGAACAGTCCCAATAACAGATAAATGCCTGTTCACATAGTTGCCCTTAGCCTGAGGTACTGCAAACGTGTTTGTGTATTTTACATCTGTTTTTTAAAACAGACAAACAAATCAAATAGTCCTCAGTGCAAAGTTTATCACATCCCTTCCTTGTTATAAATCTGAAATAGCAGTTAAATACATAATAACATAGTAGATGACGGCAGATAAAGACCCGAATGGTCCATCTAGTCTGCCCAACCTGATTCAATTCAAAAATTTGTTGTTGTTTTTTTTTGTCTTCTTCTTATCTATTTCTGGGCAAGAATCCAAAGCTCTGCCCGGTACTGTTCTTAGGTTCCAACTACTGAAGTCTCCGTCAAAGCTCACTCCAGTCCATCTACACCCTCCCGGCCATTAAAGCCCTCCACAGCCTATCCTCCTCCAAACGGCCATATGCAGACAGACCATGCAAGTCTGCCCAGGTTATGTCACCACATATTTTCAAAATTGGAGTTAAATGAGTGTTTCTCTGAACCTCTAATAGTAGCAAGAGACTAGTTTTTACTGAGCCAGTGGAGGCTGTAACAACACACCAGATACGTGGGAAAAGTCAGTGTCGATGGTGTACCAGTACAATTCAAGGCTCTGATTGGGTTGATACTCAAAGTAAATATAGGATTAGATCATATTTCTTCCAGCATGGTTTATATTTAATATATCCAAGTGCTCTGCTATACGTTGGTTGAACCTTGAGTCCTGTTAAACCAAAGCTGAATGAAGATAAGTCTTGGTTAATTAATAAGTGCTCACAGCGTACAACAGAAGATAAACGCTGCTGGAGTTTGGACTTAAATATTAGGATAGGGAGGAGGTAACTATGGAGCAATATTTGAATTATAAGAAGCAACTATAAAATACTGGGATGGCATGAATCACTTGCTTGCTCTTTCCAACAATTCTAGGACAAAGGGACATGTAAAGAAGCTAGTAAGTAGTACATTTAAAACAAACTGGACAAAAGATTTCTTCACACAATGTGTAATTAAACTCTGGGATTGCAAAGATCTGCAACGTCACATAATCAAGCTTGAGAAATGGGCATCGACATGGCACATGAGGTTCAAAGTGATGCATGTTGGTAACAAAAATCTCATGCACGAATACAGGATATCTGGGACGGTACTTGGAGAGACCCCCCAGGAAAGAGACTTGGGAGTTCTGATCAACAAGTTGATGAAGCCGTCCGTGCAATGCACGGTAGAGGGGAAAAGGGTGAACAGAATGCTAGGAATGATAAAGAAGGGGATCACGAACAGATCGGAGAAGGTTATCATGCCGCTGTACCAGGCCATGGTACGCCCTCACCTGGAGTACTGCATCCAGCACTGGTCACCATACATGAAGAAGGACACAGTACTACTCGAAAGGGTCCAGAGAAGAGCGACTAAAATGGTTAAGGGGCTGGAGGAGTTGCCGTACAGTGAAAGATTAGAGAAACTGGGCCTTTTCTCCCTTGAACAGAGGAGATTGAGAGGGGACATGATCGAAACATTCAAGATAATGAAGGGAATAGACTTAGTAGACAAAGACAGGTTGTTCACCCTCTCCAAGGTAGGGAGAACGAGAGGGCACTCTCTAAAGTTGAAAGGGGATAGATTCCGTACAAATGTAAGGAAGTTCTTCTTCACCCTCAGAGTGATAGAAAACTGGAACGCTCTTCCGGAGTCTGTTATAGGGGAAAGCACCCTCCAGGGATTCAAGAAAAAGTTGGACAAGTTCCTGCTAAACCGGAACGTAAGCAAGTAAATCTGGACTTATTTAGAGCACTGGTCTTTGACCTGAGGGACTGCTGGGCACGATGGACCACTGGTCTGACCCAGCAGCGGCAATTCTTATGTTCTTATCTAGTGAAAGGAGTTAGCTTAGTAAGGTTCAGTAATTTCCTAAAAGCGAAATCCATCGGCCATTATTAAGATGGACTTGGGGAAATCCACTGCTTATTCCTAAGATAAGCAGCATAAAAATCTGTTTTACTCTTTGGCATCTTGGACCTGCTGGAAACAGAATATTAGAAACATAGAAAGATGACGGCAGAAAAGGGCCATAGCCCATCAAGTCTGCCCACTCTATTAACCTTCCCCAAGGGGTCACTCACAGGTGGCATCACCTCTATGCTGCCCTGGTAGAGATCCGAGGTGGGCATCCCATTTTTTCTTAAAATCTTGTATGCTGCTGGCCATGATCACTTCCTCCGGGAGTTCGTTCCAATGGTCTACCATTCTTTCTGGGAAGAAGTACTTTCTGGTATCCCCATGAAATTTCCCGCCCTGATTCTTAGCGGATGTCCTCTTGTGGTTGAGGGACCCTTGAGAAGGAAAATGTTGTCTTCCACCTCTATGCGGCCAGGGATGTACTTAAATGTCTCCCCTCTCCCTACGCTCTTCGAGAGAGTATAGCTGCAATGTGTGCAGCCTGTCCTCGTATGAGAAATCCTTAAGCCCCAAGATCATCCTAGTGGCCATGCGCTGAACCGACTCAACTCTCATTACGTCCTTACGGTAGTGTGGCCTCCAGAATTGCACCTTCAGTCTGTCCCAGTATGGCAGCTCTTATGTTATTAAATACAACATCTTCATAAGGATTGAATGCACAAATCGAGTGGGAGACATTGGTGTGAAGGAAGTAATCTTGTATGATGATCTGCTGGTTCTCAGAGGTCATATGATAATTTGATTTGATAAAAAATGCTACCATTATTTTCGGGCAACATAGATAGAGAAAAATACCGGAATTTATTAAGTGTCATATGAATAGCCCTTTTCAAATGAAATTTTTTTTTTAATGAATGTTTTTTGATATGGACTATCCCCTCCTCCCCTTCCCTTTACAAAACTGTTGTGCAGTTTTTTTGTTTGTTTTTCAAAACAGTTTATTAAATGATAAAGGCCAAACAGAGCAAGTACAATAACATTTTCAGGCTACAGAATACAGTAACAGAAACATCAACAGCAAACTACCCAAACGGGCAGAGATCGGTAGAGTCTGGGTTGGGTTCTTATACCCAGACTCGGCCAAATCCCACCCAACAAGAGAAGCCGCCCCACCCCTCCCCCCCACCACCCCCATCCCAATCCCCCCCCCCCTGTTAAACCACTGGCAACACAGGCACCACTGACTTCTGCAACCGGTTAAGAACTTGGCTTTTAATGAGAGGGTAAAGAATGTTCAAATAAGGCGCCCAAACGGACAAAAAAAGTTTACTACGAGGACAAGAAAACCGAGCTGACAACGACTCCCAGACCATGAGCAGATGGAATTTATTGCGCCAATACCAAAAGGTGGGTGGGGAGTCCTGGAGCCAATGATGTAGAATACATTTCTTACCCACTATATAGCCCTTGCGAATAAGTAAAGAATCTCCAGCAGAGAACCCACCCAGAAAACCTGTAGCCAAAAAGAGTACCCCCTCCACCTGAGAGGGAAGTGCATAGCCCACCAGGGTCTGCAAATAACAACGAACCTCCATCCAAAAGGCAGCAATAACCGCACAGGACCTCAGACCATGTGCCAAAGAGTTATCAACCCGGTGGCACTTCAAACATGTAGAGGTAGAGACACACCCGATGAAGGACCCGAAATTGACATTCCTGGAGCTCAGCGCTCTGCACCACCCGTGGTATCTGCTGCAACTGTAGTGCAGTTTTTAGTGCCGGCCTTGGCAGTAACAGCGCTACGCTCATAGAATTCCTATTCAGGATAATGGCTGACTTGGCCAGTGCTACAGTCTTGTAAAAGGGGTGGGGGTGGGGGTGTATTTGCAGGTGACCATTCTTCCTGATGCAGGCTTCTTGAAACATGACTCATGATGGTCCCTTGATAAGCAGTTGAAATAGTTGCTTTGTAACATAATAGATGATGTACAGTGCATCCAGTCTGTCCAACAAGGTAAACTCATAGCATAAAGTGTGATGTGATACTACATATAGGATAAGTTTGGTTAATATGTCACGGGTTGAGAACTGAAAATGGAAAAATTTGGTTAAAATCGGACTAGTTTGGATATGTGGTAACCTTGGTATTTGACAGTTACCTAAGAGTTTTGCCTTCTGAAAGCCCATTACATATATAAAAAGGAAGTGACCAGATAAATTTTCTTTGGGGGACTATTTGATTTGAGAGAATTTTATGCCCCTCATTTATGGATCTTATATCAAGTTTTACCTCCAAAGATATTACAAAAATATTACTCTTCAACCAATGTTATTTATATCAATTTAAGACATTTGTATGGACCTTCTGTTTGTAACTAGGCACCACACTGCCGGTTACTTTATTCTGCATCAGTCCAGATTTAATAACTTCATTGACTTTATTTCATTCTGTATTTTTTTCTTTTCTTTCATGTATTTGGATTTTTTTTAAACCGATGTATCAATTGTTTTTTTATATATAACTCAAGCCTAATAGTTTTCATATTCCTATTAGCGCTGTGATTATAGGGAATCCGTCACTTATCTTAACAGTAGACAGTTCCTCCTGCACCTCCCCACATGCATGTTTCAACTAGAAACTTTTCTTCAGGAGCGAGGTAAAGTACAATGGCAAAGAGACAAAATATGCCCTTTATATTCAACTTTTACTTCAATAGTGCCTCAATATATTTTTTGCTAGGACCTGAACACTTTAAATCAGCGGTCTCAAACACGTGGCCCGCGGGCCGCATGTGGCTCTCCAGATTTTATTTGCGACCCGTGGTCTGGACTGGATCATTATCTTCCTTTTGAAGCAGCAGCGTGTCTGGCCGGCTCGTTCCGTTCAAAGCCGCGGGTTGGCGGCTCCTTGCGCTATCCACAGAAGAGCCGGCCAGACACGCTGCTGCTCCAGTGGCGTACCAAGGGGGGGGGAGGGCGGTCCACTGTTCTCCCTAGAGTGTGGCTTGTCAAGAGCAGTGGTGCCCAACCTGCTTCCCTTGCCTTCTCAGGCCGGCACCGTGTTATTTGATCTCCCTGCTTCTCTTCGGGGCCGACTAACTCTCGCCGCCCGACGTCAATTCTGATGTCAAGAGGACGTTCTGGCTAGCCAATCGCTGCCTGGCTGCCCAGAACGTCCTTTCTGACGTTAGAATTGACGTCGGGTGGCGAGAGTTGGTCGATCCCGTGGAGAAGAGAAAGAGGGAGATTTCGGCCTGTTCCTGATGGCGGCAGCGGCAGCAGCCTATTCCCTGGCGGCGGTGGCATGGGGGAGGGCAGGAAGGAAGAAAGAAAGAAGGGGGGGGGACAGGGAGCCAGAAACAAAGCAAAAAATGGGACACGGAATCAAAGACAGCAGACATAGAGAAAGAAAGAAAAAGTTGGGGGAGGGAATAAAGTCTGGAGGAGAGGAAGCATACAGGAGGCTAAAAGAAGAGAAGAAATATTGGATGCACAGTCAGAGACTGATGAAATTACCAAACAAAGGTAGGAAAATGATTTTATTTTCAATTTAGTGATTGAAATGTGCCAGTTTTGAGAAAGAAAAGATATTAAACTTTAAATGTGAGGGCTGCAGAAAAAGTAGAGCACTTGGAGGGCCGCAGAAAAAATAGTTAATGTCTTATTAAAGAAATGACAATTTTGCATGAGGTAAAACTCTTTATAGTTTATATATCTTTCCTTTTAACTGTTAAAGGAAAGTTTTATAAACTATAAAGAGTTTAACCTCAAGCAAAATTGTCATTTCTTTAATAAGACATTAACTATTTTTTCTGCGGCCCTTCAAGTACCTACAAATCCAAAATGTGGCCCCGCAAAGGGTTTGAGTTTGAGACCACTGCTTTAAATAATTCGATTTCTTCATTTAACCCCTCAGGTACTAGGGACTTCAGTTTAAAAATCTACGTCTGTTCTTTAATAGCTAAAGCTTTCTGAATATTTCCACCCTCCCACCCCATAGTAACTTTGTCCATAATCCTCCATTTGATATCAGACCAAGTATGTCCCATCAACTGCCAATGTTTAACCAGAGGGGCAAATCGAATGGCTATCTATTTTGTGATATTGCTTTGTAGTGTTTGCTCTTTTCTTTTGAAACAAACTCAGATATTTTTTTTATTATGAAGCCGAGCTCTGCTCTGCATGTGGGAATGATGTCATGTGATCGGGGTGTGTCGGGCCAGCTGCATTTAAGGGCTCCTTTAGAACGTGCTGCCATGTTTGCTGCTCGAAATTGCTCCCACAAATGGTAAGCTGGTTGTGTTTTCTCTCAAATTATTTAAAGTGTTCAGGTCCTAGCAAAAAATATATTGAGGCACTGTTGAAGTAAAAGTTGAATATAAAGGGCATATTTTGTCTCTTTGCCATTGTAGTTTACCTCGCTCCTGAAGAAAAGTTTCTAGTTGAAACATGCATGTGGGGAGGTGCAGGAGGAACTGTCTACTGTTAAGATAAGTGACGGATTCCCTATAATCACAGCGCTAATAGGAATATGAAAACTATTAGGCTTGAGTTATATATAAAAAAACAATTGATACATCGGTTTAAAAAAAATCCAAATACATGAAAGAAAAGAAAAAAATACAGAATGAAATAAAGTCAATGAAGTTATTAAATCTGGACTGATGCAGAATAAAGTAACCGGCAGTGTGGTGCCTAGTTACAAACAGAAGGTCCATACAAATGTCTTAAATTGATATAAATAACATTGGTTGAAGAGTAATATTTTTGTAATATCTTTGGAAGTAAAACTTGATATAAGATCAATTAATTGAGTAATCAACAGGTGATAATTATTGGGTTGTACATTAAGATTCCTCATTTATGGATGACATTCTATGAAACGTGCAATTGGACCCGATTCTATAAAAGGCACTTAAAAATTAGGTGCTGAGGAATGTGGCGCATAGCTCCTGTCAATATTCAGTTTGGCACCATTGACATGCTCTTCCGGAGGCTGTTATAGGGGAAAGCACCCTTCAGGGATTGAAGAAAAGGTTAGATAAGTTCCTGCTGGACCAGAACATACGCAGGTAAGGCTAGACTCAAATAGGGCACTGGTCTTTGACCTAAGGGCTGCTGGGCATGATGTTCTTCTTCCTTTTTTACCCTTCCAGACTTTCACTCATTATCTTGGACAAACAGACACGTGGCTTACTATTGTGGCTGCATCTCCAGATTCCCTGGCCCCATTAACTTTGTGCAAATTGCACCCCTCCTAGGGAAGGAACCCACGAGTACTATCATGGACTCAACCTTCTTCATAAGACAGTACAGGAGGATCTAAAACCAACTCTCCTAGCAGCCTACAAACTTGTAGATCACTCTACAAGTAGTATAACCTCCACTTCAAGACACCAAAAAAACCTTTTTTCTCCAGCATGTTGATGAAGTCATTAAACCCTTCTAAAGAACTTTTCTCTAGTTACCACCAACACACTAATAGACAAACTGATTTATCAAGAATCATACCCTTGGCTCAGGACTTGTCACTCAATTTTTGAGATAAGATTGCTATATTATGCTAAAATTTTCCACCATTACCAGTTCAGGATGCACCTTCCACCAGTTCACCCTTTTCCCTAGGTCAGCTGATCCTCGTTTCAACTCCAATCATCTACCACCTTGCAAAAAAATCATAGCATCTTTAAAAACTACCTTTTCGGATTGCAACCCATTTCCCTCATCCTGGTTAAGATTCTTTCACTTAGAGCTCTTTTCCCCACTCCTAAACTCAGTTTGCCCACAGGCAATTTTCCAGCTCTGATTCTGAAAAAAAAAAAAAATCCCTCACTTGATACCTTTGTTGTGGCTATTGTCCTGTTTCAAACTTATGCTTTATGTCAAAAATTTTTGGAAAAAGAAGTCTTCATCCAATCTACCTCTTTCTGTGAAAAATCCTTTTCCCTCCACTTTAGACAGCCTGGTTTCTGAGCACAACATAGTACTTAAACTCTATTAACCTCCTTCCTGAGTGAAGTTTACTCTCACCTTGATAGACATCATACTGTGTTGGCAGTTTCTCTTGATTTGAGTGCCGCTTTTGATTTGGTAGTCATAAGAACATAAGAATAGCCTTACTGAGTCAGACCAATGGTGCATCAAGCCCAGTAGTCAGTTCTCATGGTGGCCAATCCAGGTCACTAGTACCTGTCCAAAACCCAAGGAGTAGCAATATTCCATGTTACCGATAGAGGGCAGAGCAGTGGCTTCCCCCATGTCTTTCTCAATAACAGACTATGGACTTTTCTTCCAGAAACTTGTCCAAACCTTTCTTAAAACCAGCTACACTATCCGCTCTTACCACATCCTCTGGCATCCTCTGGCAACATCATCTCCTTCTCCAACATCTATGATCCCTTGGCCTGACTGAGACAGTTCTTTTCTGGATTGAATCCTTTCTAACTCATAGAATTTTCAAGGTCTACACATCACATGCCATGTACACTATGGGGTACAACAAGGCTCCATTCTTTCATCCCTTCTATTCAATCTTTTCTTAAGTCCACTTGCTTCATTAATTCAAGTGAAAGGAATCTCAGCTCATTTCTATGCAAATGATATTCTCTTGTTATTCCTTATGAATCCCTCTGCTCTATCCATGTCCCCACTGCATAACTGTCTAGAGATAGTTGCATAGTAACACAGTAGATGACGGCAGATAAAGACCCGAATGGTCCATCCAGTCTGCCCATCCTGATTCAATCTAAAAATTTGATTAGAATTGATTTAAGGATGACTCTTCAAGTAAGTAATTAGGTATGGAATTCCAGAGGGAGGGAGTGGTCCAGTTTCTCTAATCTTTCGATTTACGGCAGCTCCTCCAGCCCCTTAACCATCTAAGTCGCTCTTCTCTGGACCCTTTCGAGTAGTACGGCGACCAGTGCTGGACGCAGTACTCCAGTTGAGGGCGTACCATGGCCTGGTACAGCAGCATGATAACGTTCTCTGATCTGTTCGTGATCCCCTTCTTTATCATTCCTAACATTCTGTTTGCCCTTTTTGCTGCCGCTGCACATTGTGTGGACGGCTTCATCGACTTGTCGATCAGAACTCTCAAGTCCCTTTCCTGGGAGGTCTCTCCAAGTACCGCCCCGGACATCCTGTATTCGTGCGTGAGATTTTTGTTACCAACATACTTTACACTTATCCACGTTGAACCTCATCTGCCATGTCAATGCCCATTCTTTAAGCTTCATTATGTCATGTTGCAGATCTTCGCAATCCCCCTGCGTCTTTACTACTCTGAATAACTTCGTATCATCCGCAAATTTAATCACCTCGCTCGTCGTACCTATGTCCAGATCATTTATAAAGATGTTAAAGAGCACGAGTCCAAGCACCGAGCCCTGCGGCATCCCACTGGTGACGCTCTTCCAGTCCGAGTATTGTCCATTTACCCCCACTCTCTGTTTCCTTTGCTCCAGCCAGTTTTTAGTCCATGGATTCACTAGAGGCAAGTCTTGTTGGATCAATCGGATCAATTTCTTTGATTGGGTGACCAGAGATGGGAGGGCACTAGATGTGGTATGTTTAGATTTTAGCAAAGCCTTTGGCAGTGTTCCACACAGATGTCTAATAAATAAACTGAGTGTCCTTGGGATGGGCCCCAACGTGAAGGATTGGGTCAAGAACTGGTTGAGTGGAAGGCGTCAGAGGGTAGTGATCAATGGAGATCGCTCAGAGGAAAGGGATGTTACCTGTGGTGTGCCTCAAGGTTCTGTTCTTGGGCCTGTTCTTTTTAACATTTTTATAAGTGATATTGCTGAAGGGCTGTCAAGTAAGATTTACCTTGTTGCAGATGATACCAAAATCTGCAATAGAGTAGACACACTGGATGATGTGAATAACTTGAGGTTTGATATGAAATTTGGCAGCAAGATTTAATGCTAAGAAATGCAAGATCATGCATTTGAACTGCAAAAGCCCAAAGGAAGAACTTTTGTGCACGGAAGAGGAGTGGGTGTGATAGCAAGTGGTGATCTTAAGGTGGCCAAACAGTTAAGAGCGGAATAAAAAAAATAATTTATAACTATAACTATAGAAGGCTGCTAGGGTGCATCGGAAGAGGTATGGCCAGTAGGAAAAAGGAGGTATTGATGACCCTGTAGAAGACTCTGATGAGATCTCATTTAGAATATTGTGTAGAATTCTGGAGAAGCATCTTCAAAAAGATATAAACAGGATGGAGTTGGTCCAAAGGAATGGTCAGTAATCGTCATAAGGGATACGGACACAGATTTTTAAGATCTCAATATGTATACTTTGGAGGAAAGGTAGGATGGGGAGATTTGATAGAGATGTTTAAACATTTATGTGGCATAAATGCACGAGGCAAATTTCTTTCATTTCAAAGGAAGCTCCAGAATGAGAGGGCATAGGATGAAGTTAAGAGGTGATAGGCTCCGGAGTAGTCTAAGGAAATACTTTTTTACAGAAAGGGTGGTAGATCCATGGAATAGACTCCTGATAGAGGTAATGAAGACAAAGACTGTGTCTGAATTCAAGAAGATGTGGGACAGGCAAATGGGATCTCTTAGGGAGAGGAGGAAATAGTGAATGCTTTGGATGGGCAGACTTGCTGAGCCATTTGGCCTTTAGCTGGCATCATGTTTCTATAAAACATATACAATATATTAAAACAGGGAATTAAAGAAAAAAAAATAAAAAGCAAACACAATTACACGAATGCACAAACAAAAAGATTGGAGGTAGGTGGGGGACAGGGCACACTTTTTCCCTGGACAGGGGAGAAAGCCATCCAGACTCCCAGACATATTTGGGTAAATCTGGACGTCTGCTGACCCTAGCTTCAGGGCTTTCCCTGCCGCTCTGCTCTTTGGGGCTTCCCCTGCTAATTCAGCTGATTGGCCAGCAAGGAGAAATGAGGGGAGGCGCCGTGCCTAGCGACTGCTCTTCTGAGCAGGCTCCAGGCACAGCGTTATTTATATACCACATACATATTATCCTGCTCTCCCTACGATCACCCTACGATCACATTTATCCCAAACATAAGTGGACAAACACATTTTTATCATCCCTTCCATCGTAGAGGACAAAATACTGAGCCAGTATATACAAGCATTATGTAATAATAATAACTTTATTTTTATATACCGCAATAGCACAAACAATTCAGAGTGGTTAACAGAGGAAGATACTGTATGCAGACATCGATATTACAAAAAAACATTCAAAATTACATCAACATATTAAAATTAATCAAATTTATCTGGAACTATTTTAAAGATACATCAAGGCAGAAATGAGGCCAGAGAAATTTGTCAAAGAGAGATTGTTTTAATTGACTTCTTGTGGTTTGATAGGAAAGTGCGTTTAAAATAAAGTTGGTCAAGTTTCAATAATTAGAAATGCAAAAGAACATTAAATATTAAGTTGCTATCAGAATATTCCAGAGAGCTATATCTTTAAATGAGAAAGGCATTAGCATAGAAATGCATTAACAAATAATTGTGTTTTCAACATTTTTTTAAAGTTAATCTTCCCAGCACAAAATCCCTTTTTCTACCTGTGCTATTTCACATGAAGAGCACACATATAATTTTCATGCTGTTCGCTCCCACCACGGTATTTTTGTGCCTCTGGTCCACTGTGAGCAATGGGGAAAACACTGCAAGGGGGGTTTCACTTCGTAAAAATGAGAAATATGACTCAATTACCCAGGTGAACTAAGAATATAAAGTGTGACAGTCTTTTGCGCTACCCCAAAAGGAGCAGCTGTGTTTAGTAATACATAATCTATGAGAATACTTGAAGAATCCTGCAAATGCCCTTTTGCATTGGCATAAGTGCTTTTCAACAAGTTTCAGGTGTGATCACATGAATACAGAGAAAGAACATACAATGAAAGTCAGGGAGCATGGAGATACACACATATGAGCTGTATCCAGGGCAGCCTGATAACTGCACGAATGCAGCCCATGATGAGAATTGGGGTACACGGCTCTGAGCACAGAGAAACAGCACATGATGAGTATTGGGGTACCTATGTCTGAGTGTTAAAATACAGCATGCAATGAGAGTTGGGGTACATGAGTCATAAATCAAGCATGCAGTGGAAGGGTGAACACTGATATGCTAATCAACTCATGCATTGTGATAATTCTTGAAAAATAATGCATTTTGAAATCAGGAGAACTGATTAAAGTCTTAATTGTGTACAGAGATACCATGTGATTAATACATGTCTAACCCTAACATAAAGTAATAAAATATACTATAAGGATATGCATTTGCAAATTTTATTTCTACTTAGAAACAATGCTACCCACAGAATCGATCAGGGTTTCCAGCACTTTCCAGTCTTCAAATATATTCCAATTTTGATGCTGTATTCTTTGCATGTATCTCTGCGAAGATGTAGACAAACACGAAGGCAGGCAAGCTGAAATTCTAGTTTTTTTAGTCCGAAGATCAGTCGGATTGCCGTGTTTTGGATGATTCGCAATCTTTGAGTGGTTTTTTTGAAAGATCCCAGGTAGATGATGTTGCAGTAGTCGAGTAGACTTAAGATGGATTATTGCACAAGTAGGCAGAATGAGGGAGCGTCGAAGTATTTTCTGATGGATCTTAGCTTCCATAAGGTGGCGAAGCCTTTTTTGACCAGAAGGTCGGTGTGAGCTTCGAAGGTAAGGTTGCGGTCGAGAGTCACTCCAAGGCCGTAAAGTTCTATGCGGTTTACAATAGTTAAAAAAAAAATAAAAGAAGTTGAATATAGCTAAAAAAAGTTAAAAGCCAATAATTAGAGACACTAAAATGATCAAAATAGTGCATAATAAAATTTTTACGAATTAGCTGCCTAAATACTTTGAAAACAGATATGTTTTTAGATGTCTCCTAAATTCCCCATAAGTGTCAGTAAGCAAAAGCAATTGTTCTAAATCCTTATCCCATAATGCTGCTTAATAGGAAAAAAGATTTTGATGATGTTTTTTAAGTTGACATCCTCTAACAGGTGGAAAAACAAAATTCAGATGTGAGTTTCTCTTATGTCTGTTGGCTGCAAAAGAGAAAAGCTCAATTATATATTTGGGAGCTAAACCAAACAAAGCCTTAAAACAGAAGCAACCAAACTTAAACTTCACCCGCGCCTTCATTGACAGTTACATCCATTTACTTTCAGGTATGTGGGGGAAGGGGGGGGTGTACCAGGCCAATTTTGACGGCAGGAGGGAGTTGGCATCCCTCCTGCCATGTTCAGGGGGGGGGTGTTCCAATGGGGGGGAGGATTAGTTTGATGTCATTGGGCGGGCAGTCATCTGGTGGGGGTATCTGGTGGCAGGAGGGAGTTGCCATATCTAAGTTGGGGTTCGGCGGGGAGTGCTGATGGCAGGAGTGGGTATCCCTCCTGCCATTTTTTTATGTTGGGGGAGGGGGCGGGAGGCTTTTTTTTATTGGGAAGATATTTTGCGTGTGTAATATAAGCATAATATCTATGCCATTAAAAATAAAACACAACAACCCCGGCAGAAGCCCTGACAGCAGTGACAGGAGGCTGCTTCTCCAGTCACTACTGTCAGGGCTTGCCCAACCCAATCGCTCACTGAGTGATTGAGTCTGGAGTTGCATGCAAAAAAGATCAATCGCTGTTTTAAAATCGGCCAGGAATCGGCCAACAGTGATTGAATCACTATCGTTAGTGAATCTGGGTCTAACTTATTTAAAACTGATCTTGAAATTGGAATGACTGATGTGTTTAAATTTGCAGATGAGCCTAAACATTTCAAAGTTGTTAAAATGCATGCCAATTGTGAAAAATTGCAGGCAGACCTTAGGAAATTGGAAGACTGAGCATCCAAATGGCAGATGAAATTCCAAGTTGTTCTGTCCCCATGTTATGAGGGGATTTGCTCAGTTTCTTGTATAAGAACAAGTTAAATATTTATAATAGATGTATAAGTAATGTGGACTTAAATTCCCAGAGGGCTTTGCTTTCCCTGATAGCTAGGCTGTTTCCACAGAGCATAAGCCCACCTTCTTCTCCAGTCTGGGAGAGAGCAGTGGCCATATTGCAGAGCTCATGACTAGATGAGAATTTGAGTGTAGTATTATTAATGTGACCATTTATTTTTTTCATCAAAACGGGACATCTATTAATATTCAGTCCCGCCCCCAATCCCGCCCTAGTTTAGCTTGCTGCGGCTGCCGATGCTACTGGAGGGAGGTTGTCAACTCGCTGGGAGGGTCGGGAGGGAGAGATAGGAGGCTGCGATCCCCTGTTCCGTTGTCCCCAATCACAGCTTTGGGATGCCCTCTCTGAAAACTGGACATTTTGGGCGTCCCGAAGCTGTGAGTGGGGACAACGGGACAGGGGATGTGAAAAAGGGACTGTCCCATTCAAAATGGGACGTATGGTCACCTTAAGTATTATTCTCCCATCAGGTTTTTTCACCTTTTACTTCTAACAATCTAGCACAGCTTGGGTTTTCATCTATGGCTGGAGAACGGTGTCATCTCCACAAGGTGGACACTTCCAGCTTAACTCTGATGTGTAAACTAAATTAAACTAAACCTTAGGTTTGTATACTGCATCATCTCCACGTTCGTAGAGCTCGGCACGGTTTACAGGAGATGGGATAGAAAGGAACTACAATGGAAGGTAGAGGTTTACAGGAGGAAGAGAGAAAGGAACTAAAATGAAGGTTAGAGGACCAAATATGAAGAGTTTTTTGAGGGCTTGGATGCCAGAGATGGAAGAGTGTCAGATTTTAGAGAATAGCCAGGTCTTCAGATGTTTGCGGAAAAGTTGGAGAGAGCTCATGTTTCGTAGAGGGGAGGAAAGGTTGTTCCAGAGCTCGGTGATTCTGAAGGGAAGGGAGGTCCCTAGTTTTCCTTTATGAGAGATACCTCTTAATGAGGGGAAGGATAGTTTTAATTTTTAGGTGGATCTGGTGGTATTAGGGTTTGAGGAGTTCCAAGAGAGAGGGATACATGGAGGGAGGATCCCATGTAGGATTTTGAAAGCTAGGCAGGCGCATTTGAAATGGACCCTGACGATTATCGGTAGCCAGTGGAGCTTGGATAGAAGCGGAGAAACATGGTCAAATTTACTTTTTGCGAAAATCAGTGCGGCATTCTGAATCCGCTGGAGTCTATGAAGATTTTTCTTAGTTAGGCTTAGATATATGGAGTTGCAATAGTCCAATCTGGAAAGGATGATGGATTGGACCAGGACGGTAAAGTGATTTTGATGGAAATAGGATCTAACTTTCCTCAGCATGTGAAGACTGAAAAAGCATTTTTTTTACCAAAGAATTGAGGTGGTCGTTGAAGGACAGAGTAGAATCAATAATGATGCCCAGAACATTGCTTGAGAATTCAAGCTGCAGAGTGGAGCCAGAGGGCAGAGAGAAGGATGAGGGTAGTTGTTTAAGTTTTGGACCAAGCCAAAGGAGTCTTGTTTTGGACTCGTTTAGTTTCATTTGAACAGTACGGGCCCAGGATTGGAGGTTCGTTATACTGGAGGCTATGTTCTCAGAAAGGTTGGTGAGGTTCGAATCAGTCTCCAGCGTAAGTGTAAATAGTTTCAAGGGGGGATAGGTGGAGGAGTTTTAGAGAGGTCATATAAATGTTGAAAAGGATGGGAGATAGAGGTGAACTTGTGGGACTCCGCATAACGGTTTCCAGGGGGAGGATGAGGTGCCATTCATGTTGACAGCGTAAGAACGAGAGCGTAGGAATTTTGAGAACCAGTCGAGGACTGTGGAGTTAATACCTATTTCAGAGAGTTGGTATATGAGGATGTCATGATGGACAACGTCGAAAGCGGCGGAAAGGTCAAATTGTAAGAGAACGGCAAACTAAATTTTGAGAGTGAAGTTGTTGAATCTTTGAGATCAAGGAGGTCAATAGGGATTCAGACCTGAAGTTGGGATGAAAGCCATATTGGTAAGGAAGAAGGATAGAGAATCTCTCTAAGTATGTTGAGAGTTGGGTAGATATGATAGACTCTAGCCTCTTGGTTAAGAGAGGAATATTTGCTATTGGGCGGTAGCTGGATGGAGTGGACGGGTCTAGGTCAGATTTTTTCAGTAGGGGGGTTAAGGCAATATGACCCATTTCTGGGGAAAAAAGACCCGAATGTAGGGTGGAGTTTATGAGTTTGGTGATAGCAGAGATGGCCAGTGTGGGAATTTTCTCGTATAGGTAGGAGGGGAATGGGTCTAAGGAACAGTTGTAGGAATTCAGTTTGAGGCAGAGTTTGAAAACCATGGATTCAGATACGTGCTCGAAGGTAGTCCAGGATCTGTCGGCTGGGATAGGGTTGGAGACCGTTTGGGTAGCATTGGGGTCGGTGGGTATTAGGGAGTTGTAGGAGACTGAAGGTGGGAAGGAGCCTCGCAGGACAGAGACCTTTTCGTTGAAGAATTTTGCCAGAGCATCGGCTGAGGGAGAGGAGGGGAGCGAGGTGGGGTCTTTTTTGGAGGTTAAGGAGCGCCAGATGTTAAATAGTGTGCTGTTCTGGTTGTTGGATTTGGAGATTTTTTCGCCGTAGAAGTTCTTCCTAGCTTTTTTTAGTACTGCATTGTACAGCTTAATATTGACTCTCCAGGACTGTCTATCTATAGGAGATTTAGATTTTTTCCAAATGCGCTCCCGGGCTCGACATTTTTGCTTTAGTTCTCTGTGATATGGGAGGTACCAAGGGGCCTTGCGAGAGTAGGAGATGGATTTAGTGGATAGAGGGGCGAGGGAGTGGTAGGTGGACTCAGAGAGAGCAACCCAGTTATGCCAATTAGTTTCTGAATCTGCAGGCTTGGGAGCGGAGTAAGAAAATATGTGTAGAGTAAGAAAATATGTGACAGGCTTGAATTGCATGGAATCCATGTAATTGTAAGTTTGTTTATCCTTCATTATTAAAGAAACTGTTCAATCAATTCATAGTCTGGCTGATGATACCAAGATTATAGAACTAAGGGTTGGCTGATTAGGAACCTCTTACAGTGACCAATATAACTCAGGAGTCCTTGCTTTCAACACAAAAACTTGAGATAAAGACTGTAGTGATAGAACCTGTTCAACTCTTAACTTGGCAGCCAGGAGTGAAAAGACCTGCTAGACTACTAACCTAGGGCTAGATTCACTAAGAAGCCTTTCCCAACCAAATTTCCCTCCAACCCTATTCATTAACACCTATAGCGATCCGATCCCGATCCTCTTATGCAAATTAGTAAAACCCCATGCAAAATAGCCAAGCGATTGATTCACTAACAATTGCTTGGCTATTTTGAATCAGGTTTTACTATTGGCAAACCCGACTGAGTTACCAACAGGTCTGCAGGTTTTTTGACAGGCCTGCCTGTCTTTTTTATTCATTTTTTCCCCATGGCACAGATAGTTTGCGTGTGTTACACACGCAAAATATCTGCCCCATAAAAAAAAAAAAACCTGTCAAATGGCCGAGGGGCCCCGCCCAAACATGATGCCCACTCCCTCCTGCCACAACCCAATGCTGCCCTCCCCGCGCTAATATGGCAGGAGGGATGCCAACTCTCCCTCCTGCCACAAACTGACACCCCCGACCGGCACTGCAAGGCAAGTGAATTTGTCGGCCTGCATGCAAACGGAAACGGATCGCACACGGATCGGAGGGTTAGTGAATCTAGCCCCTGGCCTAGAGCAAGAGTAGGCAATTCCGGTCCTCGAGAGCCAGAGCCAGGTCAGGTTTTCAGGATATCCACAATAAATATGCACGAGATAGATTTGTATCTAAGTGGGGCAGTGCATGCAAATCCATCTCATACATATTCATTGTGGATATCCTGAAAACCTGACTTGGCTCCGGCTCTCGAGGACTGGAATTGCCTACCCCTGCCCTAGAGTGCAGAAGAGCAGTCCTGAAACTGACAGTGCTTAATTGCTAGAAACATGATGGCAGATAAAGACCAAATGGCCCATCTAGTTTGCCCATCTGCAGTAACCATTATCTCTTTCTTTGAGAGATCCCACTTGCCAATCCCAGGACCTCTTGAATTCAGACATAGTCTTTGTCTCCAACACCTCTTCCAGAAGACTGTTCCAGGCATCTACCACCCTTTCTGTAAAAAAGTATCTCCTTAGAGCCTATAAACTCTTAACTTCATCTTATGCCCTCTCATTTCAGAGTTTCCTTTCAAATGAAAGAGACTCAACTCATGCAATTTATATTACATAGGTATTTAAACGTCTCTATCATATCTCCCCTTTCCCGCCTATACAAATTGAGATGTTAAGTCTATCCTCATATGCCTTATGATGAAGACCACACACCATTTTAGTAGCCTTCCTCTGGACCGACTCTATCCTTTATATATCTTTTTGAAGGTGCAGCCCTCAGAATTGTACACAATATTCTAAATGAGGTCTTACCAAAGTCTTATTCAGGGGCATAAAACCTCCTTTTTCAACCTAGCATCTTTCTAGCTTTCGCTGTCACCTTTTCAACATGTTTGGCCACTTTAAGATCATCATATACAATCATACCCAAGTCCTGCTCTTCTGTTGTGCATATAAGTTCTTCACACTCTAAAATGTACCGTTCCTTTGGGGTTTTGCAGCCCAAATGCGTGGCCTTGTATTTCTTAGTATTAAATTTATTTCAAACCATTCTTCAAGCTTCCCTAGGTCTTTCTCCATGTTATTCATACCATCCGGGATATCTACTCTATTACAGATTTTGGTATCATCCACAAAGAGGCAAATCTTACCTGGCAGCTCTTCAGCAATATCACTTCTGCTCGGTCTTCACTTGCGAGGCGCCGGGATCCGGCCTTCAGCTGCCGATGGGGGGAAAACTCGGAAGACCCATTTAGAAATTTCAAGTTTACGCCCAGCAATGTCTACAAGGAGCTTTCAAGACTTAAGGTGAACAAAGCTATGGGACCGGACAAACTACACCCCAGGGTGCTCAGGAAGTTGAGTGACGTCCTGGCGGAACTATTATCAGCGCTCTTCAATCTTTCCCTAAGTACAGGAAAAGTCCCATTGGATTGGAAAATGGCTAATGTCATTCCACTCCACAAAAAGGGATGCAGGACGGAGGCTGAGAATTATAGACCGGTGAGTCTTACATCAATAGTGAGTAAACTTATGGAAACACTAATCAAACACCAATTGGATACGATCCTGAACAAGGAGAATCTACGAGATCCCCATCAACATGTTTTACGAAGGGAAGGTCCTGCCAATCAAATCTGATCAGCTTCTTTGACTGGGTAACAAGAAAGCTGGATATAGGGGAGTCCCTGGACGTCGTGTACTTGGACTTCAGCAAAGCGTTTGATAGCGTCCCACATAGCAGGTTATTGAGCAAGATGAGTTCGATGGGATTGGGTGAAACATTAACTGCATGGGTTAGGGACTGGCTTAGAGGTAGACTTCAGTGGTAAACGGTATCCTTTCCAATACGACAGAGGTGATCAGCGGAGTACCCCAGGGCTCGGTCTTGGGCCCGATCCTATTTAACATCTTCGTAAGAGACTTGGCTGAGGGGCTTCGAGGTAAAATTACATTATTCGCCGATGGCACCAAACTATGCAACATAGTAGGCAACCGCACAACAGATGAAAGCACAGTGCCCGACAAAAGCTCAATGCCCGACAGTATGACGCAGGACCTACTCCTGCTGGAGCATTGGTCAAAGACTTGGCAACTAAGTTTCAATGCCAAAAAATGCAAGGTCATGCACTTTGGTGGCAAAAATCCATGCAGGACTTATACCCTAAATGGTGAGATCCTAGCAAGGACTTTAGCAGAAAGTGACTTGGGCATGATCATTAGCGAAGACATGAAGACTGCCAATCAAGTGGAGAAAGCTTCATCCAGGGCTAGACAAATCATGGGCTGTATCCGTAGAAGTTTCGTCAGCCGTAAGCCCGAGGTCATAATGCTGTTGTACAGATCCATGGTGAGACCCCATCTGGAATACTGTGTACAATTCTGGAGGCCGCATTATCAAAAAGATGTGCGGAGAGTTGAGTCGGTTCAGCGAATGGCCACCAGGATGGTCTCAGGACTCAAGGATCTCCCGTATGAGGAACGACTGGGTAAGTTGCAGCTGTACTCACTCGAGGGATGCAGAGAGAGGGGAGACATGATCGAGACGTTCAAATATGTCACAGGCCGTATCGAGGTGGAAGAGGATCTCTTTTTCCTTAAAGGACCCATGGCAACAAGAGGACATCCGTTGAAAATCAGGGGTGGGAAATTTCATGGCAACACCAGAAAATATTTCTTCACCGAAAGGGTGGTTGATCGCTAGAATAATCTTCCACAACAGGTAATTGAGGCCAGCAGCGTGCCAGATTTTAAGAAAAGATGGGATCTCTTTATGGAGGTAGTTAGGGGGTGGGCTATTAGTGTGGGCAGACTGGATGGGCCGTGGCCCTTTTCTGCCGTCATGTTCTATGTTTCTATGTTTATAAAAATGTTAAAAAGAACAAGCCCAAGAACAGAATTTTAAGGCACACAACTGGTAACATTCCTTTCCTCAGAGTGATCTCCAATGAGCACTACACTCTATTACATAGTAACACAGTAGATGACGGCAGATAAAGACCCGAATGGTCCATCCAGTCTGCCCTTCCTGATTCAATTTAAATATTTTTAATTTTTTCTTCTTAGCTATTTCTGGGCAAGAATCCAAAGCTCTACCCGGTACTGTGCTTGGGTTCCAACTGCCGAAATCTCTGTCAAAACTCACTCCAGCCCATCTACACCCTCCCAGCCATTGAAGCCCTCTTCAGCCCATACTCCCCCAAATGGCCATATACAGACACAGACCATTCAAGTCTGCCCAGCCTTAGCTCAATATTTAATATTATTTTCTGATTCTAGATCCTCTGTGTTCATCCACGCTTCTTTGAACTCTGTCACCGTTTTCCTCTCCACCACCTCTCTCAGGAGTGCATTCCAGGCATCCACCAACCTCTCCGTAAAGTAGAATTTCCTAACATTGCTCTTGAATCTACCACCCCTCAACCTCAAATTATGTCCTCTGGTTTTACCATTTTCCTTTCTCTGGAAAAGATTTTGTTGTACGTTAATACCCTTCAAGTATTTGAATGTCTGAATCATATCTCCCCTGTCCCTCCTTTCCTCTAGGGTATACATATTCAGGGCTTCCAGTCTCTCCTCATACGTCTTCTGGTGCAAGCCTCCTATCATTTTCGTCGACCTCCTCTGGACCGCTTCAAGTCTTCTTACGTCCTTCGCCAGATAAGGTCTCCAAAACTGAACACAATACTCTAAGTGGGGCCTCAACACCTTCTACTGGCTATGCCTCTCTTTATACAGCCCAGCATCCTTCTGGCAGCAGCCACTGCCTTGTCACACTGTTTTTTTGCCTTTAGATCTTCGGACACTATCACCCCAAGGTCCCTCTCCTTGTCCGTGCATATCGGCTTCTCTCCTCCCAGCATATACGGTTCCTTCCGATTATTAATCCCCAAATGCATTACTCTGCATTTCTTTGCATTTAATTTTAGTTGCTAGTCATTAGACCATTCCTCTAACTTTTGCAGATCCTTTTTCATATTTTCCACTCCCTCTTCGGTGTCTACTCTGTTACAAATCTTGGTACCATCTGCAAAAAGGCACACTTTTCCTTCTAACCCTTCAGTAATGTCACTCACAAACATATTGAACAGGATTGGCCCCAGCACCGAACCCTGAGGGACTCCACTACTCATCTTTCCTTCCTTCGAGCGACTTCCATTAACCACCACCCTCTGGCGTCTGTCCGACAGCCAGTTTCTGACCCAGTTCACCACTTTGGGTCCTAACTTCAGCCCTTCAAGTTTGTTCAAGCGCCTCCTATGAGGAACAGTATCAAATGCTTTGCTGAAATCCAGTAAATTACATCTAGCATATGTCCTCGATCCAACTCTCTGGTCACCCAATCAGAAAATTCAATCAGGTTCGTTTGGCACGATTTACCTTTTGTAACCCATTAGATTCTAGGAAGTTCACTATCCTTTCTTTCAGCAACACTTCCATTATTTTTCCAACAACCGAAGTGAGGCTCACCGGCCTGTAGTTTCCCGCTTCATCCCTGTGACCACTTTTGTGAATAGGGACCACATCCGCTCTTCTCCAGTACCCAGGAACCACTCCCATCTCCAGAGATTTGTTGAACAAGTCTTTAATAGGACCCGCCAGAACCTCTCTGAGCTCCCTTAGTATCCTGGGATGGATCCTGTCCAGTCCCATCGCTTTGTCCACCTTCAGTTTTTCAAGTTGTTCATAAACACTTTCCTCCATGAACGGCGCAGAATGTACTCCATTTTCTGGTTTAACTTTGCCAGACAATCTCGGTCTTTCTCCAGGTTTTTCTTCCATGAACTCAGAGCAGAAATATTTGTTTATTTTCTTCATCACTCTCCTCATATCGGTTCCTAGCATCTTTTAGTTTAGCAATTCCATTTTTCATCTTCCTCCTTTCACTGATATATCTGAAAAAATTTTGTCTCCCTTTTTTACATTTTTAGCCATTTGCTCTTCCGCCTGCATTTTCGCCAGCCATATCTCCCTCTTGGCTTCTTTCAGTTTCACCCGGTAGTCCTTTCTACACTGGATTATTGCAATGTCGTTTATATGGGTATACCCCAAAAAACTGCGAGGAAACTCAGAATTGTCCAGAACACAGTGGCCTGCTTGATATTTGGATTGAAAAAAAGCGACCACATCAGCCCCTAATACAGACTGCTGCACTGTTTGCCAGTCGAGGCACGAATAATTTTCAAATTGTCTTGCATATGCTTCAAGCTAGTCTGGGGACTGGCTCCTACATACTTGCTATCTCACTTCATATAATACAATCCCATAAGACAAACCAAAAACAGCAATCTATTTGCATATCCAAGCATTACCGGCTGTAAATACAAAACCTTTCTAGATAGAACATTTATGTACCAAGCAAACAACCAACACTGGCTAGACAACTACATTAATGGAGGTCACAAGTCGCTTTTAGAAAACTCATAAAAACTGCTTTATTCAACAGATATATCACCTAAACATTAACTACACCAAACACTAATTCCATCTCTTTTTTTCCTAATATGCCCCCTCTGAAATTCTAAACAAACTGTATATTGTAATTCGCTACTTTTTAAGATTCTGCATACTGTAATTCCACTGACTATCTGCATATTGTAACTCGCTGATTGTCCAGCTCTCTTCGATGTAAACCACCTAGAAGTCACACAATTATGGCAGTATAGAAAAATAAAGTTGTTATTATTATTATTTCTGTACTCTTCTTCTTGGATTTTTTACTGTTCAAAGAATTTTATTGATTTTATAAGCAAAAAAAATACAATACAATACCAACGATATGCGTGTTCCATATTTCAGGAACACCAACTCTTTTGCCTTTATTTTCTCCGCCACTAGTTTGGAGAACAACGTTGGTTTCTTTTTTCTCTTGTTTTTATTTATTTTCTTCACATAAAGTTCCGTAGCCATTTTTATAGCTCCTTTCAGCTTAGACCACTGTTTTTCCACTTCTCTGATGTCCTCCCATCCTAACAGCTCTTTCTTCAGGTACTCTCCCATTGCTTTAAAGTCTGTACATTTGAAATCTAGGACTTTTAGTATTGTGCAGCCATTCTCCACTTTAGCCATTATATCAAACCAAACTGTTTGATGATCGCTACTTCCCAGGTGAGTACCCACTCGTACATTAGATATAGTCTCTCCATTTGTGAGGACCAGATCCAATATCGCTTTATCCCTTGTGGGTTCCATCACCATTTGTCTGAGCAGAGCTTCTTGAAAGACATCCACAACCTCCCTACTTCTTTCCGATTCCGCAGACGGAACTTTCCAGTCCACATCTGACAGGTTGAAGTCTCCAACAGCAGCACCTCCTCTTTCTTTCCAAACTTTTGGATATCTACAATCAGATCTTTATCAATTTGTTGCGATTGAGTTGGAGGTCTGTAGACTACACCCACGTAGATAGAAGTTCCATCTTCTCTTTTCAGAGCGATCCATATCGCTTCTTCCTCTCCCCAGGTCCCTTGCATTTCGGTCGCTTGGATATTGATCTTTATATAGAGCTACTCCTCCACCTTTTTGACCATCTGTCCTTCCTAAAAAGATTATATCCCGGTATGTTTGCATCCCATCCATGTGATTCACCAAACCATGTATCTGTGATAGCGACAATATCCAGGTCTCCCTCTAACATCAGGGCTTGAAGATCATGAACTTTATTGCTTAGACTGCGAGCATTTGTGGTCATCGGTTTCCAGCTATTTTTCAGTGGTGATCTTTTTTGTATAGTTTTTTGTTTCGTTTCACTTCCCATTGCAACGCTAAGAAGTGAGTTGCTAATATTGTCTGTGTTGCAATCTTTACTACCATCACATCTTGTCTTTTGCCGGGGTGGTCTCTATAATTGTCCTTCATACATACACAACCCCCACCTTCTAGTTTAAATGCCTAGAAACATATTGTCTAAATTTCTCCGCAAGGATTCTTTTTCCTGCTGTAGTAATATGTAGCCCGTCAGAACAATATAGCTTCTTGTCCGTGCATGTATTTCCCCATCCTCCTATTAAAGTCCTCTGTGTTTTTAATTCTTTGCTCTCCCTTTCCATATGCTGGCAGTATTTCAGAAAAAGCTACAGTCTTTAGAAAAGGTTTCAAGCCCTCACCAAACTCCCGAAAGGCTTTCTGAGCTGCAAGTTTCAAGTTTCAAGTTTATTAAGATTTTGATTTACACGCAATATCAAATATTTTCAATGCGTATTACAAAAGATTAAAATTTGGGGAAATAAATTATTTAAGTGTGGAGTTGTTGGCTAGGTCATTTGTTCCCAGATGGATAACCATCAGCTTTAGTTTTTTAGTTTTTTCCTTAATTATAGATAGTATTTGTTGGGAATTCCTAGTAGCTGAGGATCCTGGGAGACACTTCACTTTTTTAGGCTCCTTGTCTTGTGTTTCAATGTTAACGCCTCTGATGATAGAATCTCCTAAAAGCAATAATTTATTGGTTGCTTACTCTTCCTTTATGAGTGCTTTTCTTCATAAGTTACCTTCACTGGTTCCAGTTCGATTTCAATTCTTTCTTGAGCATTGCAATGCTCTAATGAGAAAAGGAATTCTGTAGGTGCAATTGTGAGGGTGTATGTTCCTATGTCACATGTCGCAGTCTGCCTGACCCTACTGTGAAGCACAAACAGTAACTCCTCAAAAACTGCCACAAGATACTTAAAAAGATATAACGCAAAGGCAGAAAAAGTCTGAGGATTCCAAGAGTGAAGAAAGCTACTCAGCCACACTAAAACAATAAATAAATCAAACTGTGTAGAAATATAAATGAATTTAAGTAAAGGAGGCAATCTCAGTGTGGAGGTCAGCGAAGGGAGACACGCTCCAGCGCTTCACGCATAAGACAAAGGTGATTCACCTCTGCCTGCACACCATCATAGATTGCCCCACGTGTGCAAAATCAATGTGCAAATCAATATCACACCATAATAAAGTGTAAGTGACGCTGAGAGTGAAAAAAGTAGCAAAAAAACACTCAAGGAATCCTCCCCAGCCAACTCCCCAAAAGAAAAAACAAGGCTATAGCCGACTTAGCTTGAATTTCGCCAGGAAGATGCAGATGACAGACGCAATGTCAGGTTCTACCAAGCCCAGTTTCGGGAGAATGAAATCCCTTCATCAGGAACGCTGAGTTAAAATTGTAGTCGGGTGGGAGGAGGAACGCGAAGGAGCGCGCACGCATGCTAAAAAGCTGACCAACAACAACGTCAGAACAAAAAAGTCCAATGAAACAAAAGAAACAAAGAAGGGGAGGAACCTCAGTTCATGTGATAGTGTTCCACTCGATTGGCTGGCCTAGTAGGGTCAAAAAGATACAACGCAAAGGCAGAAAAGGTCTGAGGATTCCAAGAGTGAATCTATGATGGTGTGTGTCAGCCTAGCTATCGCTACCATTCAGCATTCTTAGTTGGCATTACTTATGTCAGCGAAGGCCTATGGGAAATTATATCAATCTGACTCTGGCATGGGAATGCAGATAGACCCTGAGGGCAGGAAGACGGTTTTAAGTAGCCTTGATTGATATGTTTCAAGTAGCCCTGATTGAATCATGACTAACTAAAAGGTGTTAATGTCTGATTAAGAGGGTGCTTAGGACAATGGGTCTAAGGGCACAGATCAGGGACAAAGAAGCCAGAGATTAATCCCATCTTCCATGCTTGCAGGTATCACACCCTCCTTTGTCAATTAAATTGACCATTGTCTCAAACAGTTTGCAAGTTCTAAACAGAAAGATACTGGGGCATACAGGTTTCTATATTCAGCCAAGGTATAAAAGCCTCCTCTCTGATCTATCAATCTATCTATCAAGCTAGCTATCAATCTATCTATCAATCTGTGGAGGAGAGGGGTCTTGGCTTTCTTTCTCTCTCTCTCTCTCTGCCTTTCCCTGAAACTTCACACTTCCTTCTGGACTCTGTAAGGCAGGAAAACTGCTTTGCTCTCTGCTTAATTGTAATGCTTAATTGTAATGCTTATAAATATTGCTTTTCTGTACAAAATAGAGAGTTGCGCGGGGACAGAAATCCCACCCGTCCCCACCCGTCCCCGCCAAAGTCCCACCCGTCCCCACCCGTCCCCGTGAGGAATCCCTCCGTCCCCACCCGTCCCCGCGAGGAATCCCTCCGTCCCCACCCGTCCCCGCGAGGAATCCCCTCCGTCCCCACCCGTCCCCGTGAGGAATCCCCTCCGTCCCCGCCCGTCCCCGCGAGGAATCCCCTACGTCCCCGCCCGTCACTATAAACTACAGAAATAGTTATTTCATTTAATTATGCTACTGAATTAAAGGCTCTGGTAGAAACCCATTTAAAAATAAGCAAAAAGACTTTATTAATTTGGAAATATTAATTGGGAAGAATACATACTTTGTAAACGGGTTTCTATCAGAGCCTCTAATGTTTATAAATTTTTATCAACACAACTAATATACTACTTTATCCTTAAGCAAAAAAAAGAATTTTTTTCCTACCTTTATTGCCTGGTTTCTGCTTTCTTCATGTTCTCATTCAATTCCTTCCATCCACTGCCTCTCTTCTCTCTGTGTCTTCCATTTGCTCTGTTACTGTGCCTCTCCCTTTCTCCCCCCTCCCAAATTGGTCTGGCACCCATCTTTTTCCCTCCGCTCCCCCCATAGTCTGGCACCTCTGTCTTCTTCCCTGCCAGCGTCTTCTTCCCATTCCCTCTTCCCCATTTCCTTTCAGTGTCCTTCTCCCCCACCATCTTTCCCATGTCCTGTCAGGCAGCATCCTTCTCCCCTCTCTGCCTTCCCCATGTCCTTTCAGCGGCCTTCTCCCCCCTCTGTCTTCCCCATGTCCTTTCAGTGGCAATCTCCACCTCTTTGTCTTCCCCAGTGCTTTCAGGGTCCTTCCCCCCCTTTCTCCCGTTTACCCCATGTCCTTTCAGCGTTCTTTTCCACCCCTTTGTCTTCCCCAGTGCTTTCAGGGTCCTTCCCCCCCCCCCCTTCCTCCCGTTTACCCCATGTCCTTTCAGCGTTCTCTTCCACCCCTTTGTCTTCCCCAGTGCTTTCAGCGGCCTTCTCCCCCCTTAAGCGTCTTTTCTTCTCCATTCCACCTTTCCTCCCTCCCTGCCTCCACCTTTGTGGCGCTTTTGCACCGGACCGACAACAGAACAGGCCCGGTCGGACAAATCTCCCTGTCCTGTAGCCGCGAATCTAAATTACCTTCTTACAGCAGCTGGAGTAGTGAAGCTGCTGTAAGAGGTAATTTAGATTCGCGGCTACAGGGCAGGGAGATTTGTCGGCCGGGCCTGTTGTCGGTCGATCGGGGGATCTGACCGGCTGTGCACATTCTCCGGGGCGGTCCGCTCCTCCCCCTTCTTTCGTACGCCATTGCCTTCTTCCTACCTGCCCTGCCGCACACAGCCGACCGGAAGTCTTCCTGATGTCAGCGCTGACGTCGGAGGAAGGGAGGGCTTTGCTTAAGCCCTCCCTCCGACGTCAGCGCTGACATCGGGAAGATTTCTGTTCGGATGTGTGCTGCGACAGGGCAGGTAAGGAGAAGGAGACTACCCTCGCGGCTCGACCAACCCCGCTGCGATCCAACCCCGCAGGAACCCCGCGACCCTCGGAGGCGTCCCCACGGGATCCCCGCGACCCTAGGGGGCGTCCCCACGGGATCCCCGCGACCCTAGGGGGCGTCCCCACGGGATCCCCGTGACCCAAAGGGGGAACCCGCGGGATCCCCGTCATCCCCGTTCCCGTGCAGCTCTCTAGTACAAAACTGACATTTTGGGGGCTTTGTCTCGGTCCTTCCTGATGATTTCATTTGGGTAAGTAAAATTCAAGTTTTTTTTTTCCTTCTTTTATGCACTGTGCAATAGGATTATGTATAGACAGAGTGATATAGAAATCAAAAGTCCTTGGAAAACTCTTAGATTGATTGTACGTTAGACTGGATGACACACTATTGAAAAGTTCCAGTAATATTGTGGGGTTTTATACTTGGTGAGATTTTATTTATCAATTGACTTTCTATTTTTGATTGATAGACAGAGTGAGATAGAAATCAAAAGTCCTTTTGGAACCCTTAAATTGTTTTAGACTGGATGACACACTTGTGAAAAGTTTCAGTAATATTTTGGGTTTTATATTTGATGAGATTTTACTATCAAAAGTCTTTGTAGTTTACCTGTGCTAGTTTGCATTGTATGATTTGCTATTATATGCTTGCTAGAGTGTGTTGCATTTAAGAATATTTGAGCTGCTCTGAAGAAAAACAGGGTTCAAAGTGAAAACAGTCACTCAATTAAGACACGCCACATCTGTACTAATAACTTTTACTTTTTTACCTTGTGCTTTTAATTCTATTTCTTGTCAGTCTCTGCCCTGGTGAAAGGCCCAGTGCGCACTGGACTGGAACTGGCAGCTGGCATCTGTCCTCTTCTAACTGACTTATTATATTTTTTCCTGCTAAACTTCTGCCTGTAAATTTCAGGTAGTAACCAGTGGGGGCAAGTGTAGGCATAAGTGTATTATTTATGCCAATGACTCTTGCCTAACACGCTTTACCTCGATTTTCTACCTATTAACTAAAGTCTCCCTCCTTCATAAGTGGGAGCATTTCAATCTCAAAGGCTACACACAGACAGGGACATTTACAAGCCCATACTCTCTCATGAAATATATGAGCAAGGCCCACGAACCAAGGCAGACTTCTGCAGCCTCAAATATGAACCCTTTTGATTTTCAAGAACTCACAGATATTGTACACAAATATTTTGACAAGAAAGGGGGTCCATATGAGGGTAATTTTCCAGAAAACACATGGCACGATATTCAGAAACAAATGGTTTCGCATTCTCAGGAGTTTAGAAAGAAAACAAATAAACGAAAATGCCTTTTCATTCAAGGAATATTAAGGGGAGTTATTAGCTTAAGACAAGACAACACTGACTTGAACACTCAGTGCCATCAGCTGTCCAAAGACTTAGATGAGGCACAAATTAATATATCCATGCTAAGAACCCAAATTGTTCAAGCTACAAATTCCTTTTTAGCTGTAAATGAACAATTAGAAGAGGCCAAGGCAGAATTAAAGTATTTAAAGTCAAAATATGCCTCACAGGGACAGGTTAATGCTGTCTCCTCACAGATTCTGCTGTCTGCACCAGGGCAACATTCACCCTATCATTCACCCTATAATCCATGTAGTCAGTTTATTGAAAAACAAAACACTGTTTTTGTAGCAGGCCAGCGAAAAGGTAAACTAGCTACAGATGTAGAACAGGAAGAAGACTCGACAAACGAAAGTGAGGAAAATTCATTACCAGGCCAGAGCAATACCAATAGTACCCCTATAAGTGACACAGCTCCAGTAACTGTAGTGCTGCAGGGACATATGAAAGACAGTGACATTGAAAGAATAGTGGAGAAAGTGGGCCCTATGCCTTTTAACATAAATGAATGGTGCAAATGGGCTACTGACATACTGATTCACTGGGGTCTAGGGAAATACAAAAGGAACACTGCAGATTTTGATAAGCTTATGCACCTAGCCCTGGGTCCACATTATTATAAATTTGGATCTCTTGTTCATCCATACCAATTTGTAAAGATGGGCATCGAACAACTATTTCGCTGCACCTCTTTGCAAGTACTTAGAACTCTTTCACCCCTGCCAAGTGATACACTAAAGCAGTTTGCATATAGAGTGTGGGTAATCAATGCGGTACTTAACGAACATGAACATTGGCCCACTTCCTCAGATTATGGTTAGAGAGAACATTAAGAATTCCTATTAGAATTATTATCTCCCGAGATTACTACACACCTTCTGTTGTTCTCGGAGGACCCTAAAACTACGCCTTTTGACACTTTACTGCTCAGGATTGGGTCTATGTGGAAGACCCAGCTAGCTCAAATTATTTCAGTCTCAGAAGCTAGAAGGTGGCGTGCTGAGGGAGCACCCCAATACAAGAAAACACCACACACAGGAAATAGAGGGCATGTCGGAGATAGTTACAGAAATTCCTCCACTTACATTCCTTTCCATGAGCTCAGAGCACAGACAGGAGCATTAGAAAAAGAGAAAATGAAATGGGAACAGGATCGTCACACAATGCAGATAGAATTGGACAGGGTAAAAAGTGATTTGACAGCCAGGAAAAACAGTGTTAGTGCATAGGGATGTCCTGACTCTCTGTGTCCGAATGCCAAGGTGACTCAGGCCTTCACAGCCCAGCCAGACTCCTTTCACTTACCTGTGGACTCACTTTTGGAGACGCAGGATAAGGGAAAGAAGTCAGACTCAGAATTCAGCTTGAGGTATGTGGCACCTTTGATTTTGGACACATGCGGCCGCCCCAATGTTAATACTACCATAGAGGGTCAGGATAAATTAATTTTGATTGATACAGGGGCTGGAATCAGTTTTACAGATAGAGCGCCTTCTACTGGAGATCAGGAAAATATGTAAATTTGTGAGATTCGGGGTCTAAATGACAAAGCTTCAAAGTGTGTGTCTATCCCACAAAAGGAACAAATGAAAGACATTGTAGAAACTACTGCCAGCACAAGTGAGAATACAGGCAAAGAAATAGTTGAGGTGGCTGGTCTTGTATTAGGTACAGGAATTCCTAATGCTTCTAAATCTTTGGTTCATGAGGTTATTCCTGTGCAGTTAGCCACACAATGTTGCCTGCCAGTGCAGACGCATGATCGTAGTGTAACTCACTCAGAGGCTGCTGTTGTTTCTGTTTGGGCACAAGATTGTGGGAAAAGGTACACAGAAATTTTGTTTGAGGGCAAAGATCCTGAACCACAAACACAGCATCCAGTACTTCCTCCAGCAACAGAACTGGTGCCTAAGATGGAGGAGAGGGGTCTGAGTGGACCTATCTCTTTAGCATGTGGCTCTCCAGCTTGGTCAGATGCTAAATCAGAGGGCTCTGTTAGGCTCCCTAAACACTCTCAGGCCCTAACTAAGATTTCAAAGCCTGTAGCACAAGGGGCAGCCTCTTACTCTGACATTACTGTGAAATTTAACCCTAAATGTGCATTTTTCTCTGTCCTAGGCATGACTAATGATTTTTGGAATTTGCCCCTTGCCTCTGAATGGCAGGACACAACAGTGCAGACAAAAGAAGACAAATCTAGCCTGCACCTGACTTCTGCACCGCAGTGCCCACTCCTCCGAGTGCAGTTGGACCCAGGTGGCAGACATGTGGTCCAGGTCGGCCTGAATGGAACATGGACAAAGTTTGCTTTAAGTGACCTTGAGGATGCTGCTAATTTGAAATGTTTTTTTTTTTTTCTTTTTCTTAGCAGCAGTTCGGATATATATACATAGCCATCCCAGACCGATTTTGGCACAAAGATATTTCTAATGTTTTCCAAGGTTCCTCTTTATCACTGCAGAGATAAAGACGTTCCAAAGAAGATATTAGCTTTATGCCTTTTCTGAATATGAGATGGTTATGATATGCATTATTTGTACTACTCAGGTGTTTATCTTTGCTGGGGTTTTTTTTTTTTTCTATAACAATGTGTTTATTTGCAGAGTTAAATTCAGCCCTGAACACTTGACAGATGGAAGAATAGACTAAAAATTTGTGTTTATGTTTTGTCTGTGCCATGTGGTCTGTCTTTTGTCTATTTGTTTTAGTTTAGGGCAGGGGTGTCCAATGTCGGTCCTCGTGGGCCGCAATCCAGTCGGGTTTTCAGGATTTCCCCAATGAATATGCATGAGATCTATTTGCATGCACTGCTTTCATTGTATACTAATAGATCTCATGCATATTCATTGGGGAAATCCTGAAAACCCGACTGGATTGCGGCCCTCGAGGACCGACATTGGACCCCTGGTTTAGGGGGTACCCCAGGATACATAACATTGGCCATTTCTAGAGCTCTTTTTCCCATTTTTTTTTTTTAACTAGCCCAATTGAGCAATGTTCTTTTTACCTATTGTTTCATATCCTAAATGTAGCTTAGTTAGGGTTTCACTTTTTATACCGTGTTTATTCTATGATCCTCACTAGATTCAGTACACATTTCTGACATAATTTTTTTATATATACATTCAGTACAGAATTATGGTCTCTCTGAAGTGCCATAATAGCTATATGCAGCACATAAAAACATATCTTTTTGGAATGTCTGATTAAGAACCTTAAGTACCTGAATATTGTCAGTCTTTTGCCATAACTATAACAAGTAAATGCATTAATATTGTTACATGTTGCCACATTCAGTACAGGCAATCTGGTCTCTCTCTCTCTCTCTCTCTCTCTCTCTACATTCAGTACAGGCAACATGGTTTCTCTCTCATTTTCTATCTCTTATTTGGATCACACTGGAGTACAGCTGCTGAATGATATCGGGACTCTTTTCAAATCCCTCCCTGTATGCACAGACATCATTTCATCTCAAGGGTGAATACCACTAATTTCCAGTGACTGACGGATCCTGTGCAAACATCAGATCCTGTGCAAACATCATATCATCCCAAGTGTGCATCTCACCAGTTTAAAGAGACTGCCGGTTCCTGCTGGACTAATTCATCTTCCTGCACCCTGACTGCAAAGACTTTTACACACATGCTGTACACAATGTTTCCTGTTCATCGGATATAGCCACCTTCCTAAGAACGCTTTGCTGTACAATTCCACCTATTTAACCTATTCTATGGACATTCCAGACTTTATTTCATATGCTGTACATCCACTACCTTTTGGTATGGGCAATGAGACATTCCACTGGCTGCTGAACTTTACTTAACTCCATGCCTACATTGAACAACTCAAGAAAACCTCCAAAGAAGTGAATCATACTATCACTTTTTAAAATGGACAGATTGCACAAAATTTGCTACGAGACGCCCATGTCTCAGTTTGGGAACTTTCTTTGGGTATTCGCCCACTGCAACCACGTATTTAATGTTTTCATTCACCCTATCATTATCTTAATTATTGTACAAATTTTGCTATGTATTATTATGATTTTCCTTTGCTGTAAAGTGAAACACATGTACATTTCTTTACAACGCTTATCATACAAACTTCCTTCTAACTTTTAAGGCAGTTATACATGTATTTCCAGTATCTTCTCTGACACTTGCTAATTTGGCTAATTTGGTTCTAATTTGGTTTTAATTTGGCATGGCCTATTGCATTATCATTACCAGGGTCAGACATAATATTTTCCCATATCCCATACTTTGATACTCTCTCATGACATCTTGGTACCTTTATACCTGAACCTCCTGAAAAAGCTTCCTGAATCCCTTATGCACCGTTCATTCGCTCAACGACAGGTAAGATATAAGCATACTGGGGTCCCCGCCCAGATCATGGCCTATACAACCTAAGACAGAGGTTTGAACTCATAATGGGAACTGTTTATTTTCATAGCTTGGAGATTCTGGAAGACAGGGGACATGCGGCTATAATGTTGGAGGTAAAAGAGGCATCTGCTAATTGCAGATTGGCTGTTTATAGAAGGGTACCACAAGCTTCCCTTCATTTCAAAGAATAAAAATAAAAATAAAAAAAATATGGGAGATGTCAGCCTAACTATCGCTACCATTCAGCATTCTTAGTTGGCATTACTTATGTCAGCGAAGGCCTATGGGAAATTATATCAATCTGACTCTGGCATGGGAATGCAGATAGACCCTGAGGGCAGAAAGATGGTTTTAAGTAGCCCTGATTGATATGTTTCAAGTAGCCCTGATTGAATCATGACTGGCTAAAAGGTGTTAATGTCTGATTAAGAGGGTGCTTAGGACAATGGGTCCAGGGGCACAGATCAGGGACAAAGAAGCCAGAGACTAATCCCATCTTCCATGCTTGCAGGTATCACACCCTCCTTTGTCAATCAAATTGACCTTTGTCTCAAACAGTTTGCAAGTTCTAAACAGAAAGATACTGGGGCATACAGGTTTCTATATTCAGCCAAGGTATAAAAGCCTCCTCTCTGATCTATCAATCTATCTATCAATCTGTGGAAGAGAGGGGTCTTGGCTCTCTTTCTCTCTCTCTCTGCCTTTCCCTGAAACTTCACACTTCCTTCTGGACTCTGTAAGGCAGGGAAACTGCTTTGCTCTCTGCTTAATTGTAATGCTTATAAATATTGCTTTTCTGTAAGCCTATTTCTATAATATATTCTTTATGCAATCACCTCTGGCTGTGCCTATTATTCTACTTCCTGGTGAAACTTCAGTGAAGGAACTGAATCTGGGACCAGCGTTTGTCAGTACACCTTTCACTTAACCCCTACCACCATACATTGGGGGGGGGCCACAAACAAAACTGACAGTGTGCAGGCAGAGGTGAATCACCTTTGTCTTATGCGTGAAGCGCTGGAGCATGTCTCCCTTCACTGACCTCCACACTGAGATTGCCTCCTTTACTTAAATTCATTTATATTTCTACGCAGTTGTTTGATTTATTTATTGCTTTAGTGTGGCTGAGTAGCTTTCCTCACTCTTGGCTGGCCCAGAACGTCCTCTCCGATGTCAGAATTGATGTCGGAAAGACTTCCTGTCGGCTTTAGCAACTGAGAGCAGGGGAAAAGGAGAGGCTTTTTTTTTTTTGCGCGGACCGGCAGAAATTCAACCGGCGGTTGAGAGAACAGTGCTCTTCATCAAAGGTGAGGTGGAGGGAGGGAGATGGCCGGGTGGGGGCCACGCGATCCTTGGTTGCTTCACTGCGGAGACAAGTCCATTCACCGCTCCACAGGGCGGTGAATGGCCTTGTCCCCGTCCCCACAGAGGCCACTATTTTTCCTACCCCGTTTTGGCCGGTTACCCACAGCTAAACGCAGCTAGCCGCGGGGAAACGCCACCGTGTCATTCTCTACTCTTGCTCTCTACCGCTGGAACCTGAAGCTTGGAACATCACCCTCCCCACCCCCCTATTTCTCTCTCTCTCTTTCTTTGAGTGCTCTCTCTCATTCACAAGAACACAGCAGCAGTCTCTGTAATTGTAAAACTTATATCGCTCATTAATTTTAATGCTTAATTGTAACTTTTATGAATCTTACTTTTCTGTAAGCCTATTTCTATAATATATTCTTTATGCCATCACCTCTGGCTGTGCTTCTTATTTGAGTCTACTTCCTGGTGAATCTTCGGTGACGATATTGAACTCGGGACCTGGCATTTTGTAAGGGCACCTAACATAACCCCTACAACCTAACATTGTGGGGGCGCGACCATCCTTACATTACAATCCTTACAGAGAGTAGGAGATCCGATAAAGGATAATAGAAAGATGTTGCAGGGGGATGAGAGGAAGGGAGGGATAGAAGCTTAAATGGTTCTGCTGCACAAGGTGAGGGATAGAAGCTGCAAGGGTTCTTCTGTACAGTGGGATGGGAGGGATAGAAAGATACTGCACAAGGGGATGGGTGAGAGCAGGGCAGGATTAACAAATAGGCCAAGTAGGCACATGCCTAGGGCCCGAAATGGTCAGGGGGGCCCGATGAAGGAGGGCATCAACATTGATTTTTCCAAATGGCGATGGGCCCCTCCAGCATCGATCGGCAATGCGGGCCCCCCCAGATCGGCAATGCGCCCCCCCAATCGACAGAAAGTAAGACAAGCAAGCAACGTGGGTAAGAAAGGCAGCGGGAACAGTAATTTTGGAAGCGGTGCTGCTTGCCCAAAGCTTCCTTCTGAAGAAGCTTCCTATTTCTGCCTGGGCGCATGGTGGGGTGGGGCGGGGCAGGGGGGCCCAGTGTACTTGGGTGCCTAAGGGCCCTCGAAGAATTAATCCTGCCCTGGGTGAGAGAACATAAGAATTGCCGCTGCTAGGTCAGACAAGTGGTTCATCTTGCCCAGTAGTCCGCTTACGCGGTGGCCCTCAGGTCAAAAACCAGCGCTCTAAATGAGTCCAGCCTCACCTGAGTATATTCCAGTTTTGCAAGAACTTGTCCAACTTTGTTTCGAAACCCTGAAGTGTGTTTTCCCCTATAACATATTCCGGAAGAGCGTTCCAGTTTTCCACCACTCTCTTGGTGAAGAAGAATTTCCTTATGTTTGTACGGAATCTATCCCCTTTCAACTTTAGAGAGTGCCCTCTCGTTCTCCCTACCTTGAAAAGGGTGAACAGTCTGTCTTTATCTACTAAGTCTATTCCCTTCAATATTTTGAATGTTTCGATCAAGTCCCCTCTGTCTCCTCTTTTCAAGGGAGAAGAGGCCCAGTTTCTCTAATCTTTCGCTGTACGGCAACTCCTCCAGCCTCTTAACCATTTTGGTCGCTCTTCTCAGGACCCTTTCGAGTAGTACCGTGTCCTTCTTCATGTATGGCGACCAGTGCTGGACGCAGTACTCCAGGTGAGGGTGCACCATGGCCCGGTATAGCGGCATGATAACCCTCTCCGATCTGTTCGTGATCCCCTTTTTAATCATTCCTAGTATTCTGTTCGCCCTTTTCACCGCCGCCGCACAATGCCTAGACAGCTTCATTAACATGTCGATCAGAACTCCCAAGTCTCTTTCCTGGGAGGTCTCTCCAAGTACAGCCCCGGACATCCTGTATTCGTGCATGAGATTTTTGTTACCGACATTCATCACCTTACACTTATCCCCGTTGAACCTCATTTGCTATGTCGCAGCCCATTTCTCAAGCATGTTTATGTCAAGTTGCAGATCATCGCAATCCTCCTGCGTCTTCACTACTCTGAATAGCTTAGTATCGTCTGCAAATTTAATCACCTCGCTCGTCGTACCAATTTCCAGATCATTTATAAAGATGTTGAAGAGCACAGGTCCAAGCACCGAGCCCTGCGGCACCCCACTGGTGACGGTCTTCCAGTCCGAGTATTGTCCATTTATCCCCACTTTCTGTTTCCTATGCTCCAGCCAGTTTTTGATCCACCTGAGTATTTCACCCTTGATTCCATGACTCGCAATCTTCCGAAGTAGTCGTTCATGTGGAACCTTGTCGAACGCTTTCTGAAAATCTGGATAAACAATGTCTACTGGATCGCCCCTGTCTATCCCCCTGTTTACCCCCTCGAAGAAGTGCAGCAAGTTTATCAGACAAGATCTGCCTTTGCTGAAGCCATGCTGACTGGTCCTCATCAGACCGTGTCCATCAAGGTGATCAATGATGCGGTCCTTTATCAGCGCCTCTACCATCTTTCCCGGTACTGAAGTCAGACTCACCGGTTTGTAGTTTCCCGGATCGCCCCTCGAACCCTTTTTGAAGATTGGCGTAACATTTGCCATCTTCCAGTCTTCCGGAATCTTCCCCGATTTGATTGACAGGTTGGCTATTAGTTGAAGCAATTTAGCTATAGTTTCTTTCAGTTCCTTGATAAACCTCGGATGGATGCCATCCAGTCCTGGGGATTTGTCGCTCTTTAGCCTATCAATCTGTCTGTATACCTCTTCCAGACTGACTGTCAGCCCTATCAGTTTCCCGTCTTCATTTCCAGCATAGAGCCTGATGGATTCCGGTTGCGTATATCCTCTTTGGTAAATACAGATGCAAAAAATGTGTTCAGTTTTTCTGCAATTTCTTTATCTTCCTTTAGTACTCCCTTTATTCCATGGTCATCCAACGTCCCCACCGCTTCCTTCACGGGTCGTTTCCCCTTAATGTATTGAAAGAATGGCTTGAAGTTTTTCGCCTCCTTGGCTATTTTTTCCTCGTAGTCTCTTTTGGCTCCTTTTACCGCCTTATGGCACCTGCGTTGATGCTGTTTGTGCTTATTCCAATTTTCATCCGCAATAGGACAGAGTACGGTACTGGAGTTCAAGAAAGGATTGGACAATTTCCTGCTGGAAAAAGGGATAGAGGGGTATAGATAGAGGGCTACTGCACAGGTCCTGGACCTATTGGGCCGTCGCGTGAGCGGACTGCTGGGCACGATGGACCTCGGGTCTGACCCAGTGGAGGCATTGCTTATGTTCTTATGTTATGTTCTTATGTTTACCTTTTCCATTCCTTAAATGAAGTTTTCTTGTCTCTGATCGCTTCCTTCACCTCTACAGTGAGCCACGCCGGTTCTTTGTTCTTTTTCCTCTTGGATCCTTTGTTGATACGTGGTATATGAAGATCTTGCGCCTCGGTGACTGTGTCCTTGAAAAGGGACCAAGCTTGCTCTAGCATTTTTACAGCGCTTATCCTCTTCTTAATCTTCTTCCCTACCATGAGTCTCATCCCTTCGTAATTCCCTTTACGGAAGTTCAATGCCGTGGCTGTTGTTCTGGTCCGATATTTTGCCCCTGTATCCAGGTCGAAGCGGATCATGTTGTGATCGCTGTTTTCCAGCGTTCCTTCTACTTCTACACCTTGTGCCGGTCCTCGTAGTCCAAGCGACCTGTTCTGGTCTAAATTTTTCAATCTATTCTCCTCTGCCCCCAAGCCTGTAGATTCAGGTACCAGTTGGCATAACTGGGTCGCTCTCTCCAAATCTACCTATCTTTCCCTCGCCCCTCTTTCCAATAAATCCCTCGCCCCTCTTTCCACTAAATCCATCTCCTACCCCCGCAAGGCCCCTTGGTACCACCCATATCACAGAGAGCTAAAACAGGAATGTCGAGCTCTGGAGCGCATATGGAAAAAATCAAAATGTCCCATAGACAGACAGTCCTGGAGAGTCAATATCAAGCTGTACAATACAGTGCTAAAAAAGGCAAGAAAGAACTTCTATGGTGACAAAATCTCCAGGTCCAACAATCAGAGCAATACACTATTCAATATCTGGCGCTCCCTAACCTCCAAAAGAGACCCCACCGTGCTCCCCTCCTCTCCCTTAGCCAATGTTCTTCCTTGAGATGCTCCTTCCCTCCTTCAGTCTCCTACAACTCCCTAGTGCCCACTGATCCCACTCCCACCCTAATGGTCTCCAACCCTATCCCAGCTGACAGATCCTGAACCACCTTTGAGCGCGTATCTGAATCCCTGGTCCTCAATCTCTGCCTCAAACTGAAATCATGTAATTGCTCCTTGGACCCATTCCCCTCCTACCTATACGAGAACATTCCCGCACAGGCTATCTCCTCTATCACCAATCTCATAAACTCCGCCCTTCAGTCGGGCCATTTCTCCCCAGAAATGGGTCATATCGCCTTGACCCCACTACTGAAAAAATCTGATCTTGACCCTTCCATACCATCCAGCTATCGCCCAATTGCAAATATCCCTCTCCTAACCAAGATGCTCCTACAATTTGACCTTTTTGCTGCTTTCGACGTTGTCCACCATGATATTCTTGTTTATCAACTCTCTGAGATAGGCATCAACTCCACAGTCCTAGATTGGTTCTCTAAATTCCTCCGCTCTCGTTCTTACATTATTAACATGAATGGCACCTCATCCTCCCTCTGGAAACTGAATTGTGGAGTCCCACAAGGCTCTCCACTATCTCCTATCCTTTTCAATATCTATATGTCCTCCTTAAAACTCCTCCAGCTATCCCCCCTTGAAACAATTTACACTTATGCAGACGACATCCTCATCCTCCTCGAGACCGATTCGAACCTCACCGACCTGTCTAAGAACATATCCTCTTATATAATGAACCTACAATCCTGGGCCCACACTGTGCAAATGAAATTGAATGAGTCCAAAACAAGACTTCTTTGGCTTGGCCCAAAACTAGACCACCTACCCACCTCCATCCCACTACCATCTGGCTCCTCTCTGAAGCTTGAGTTCTCGAGCAAGGTCTTGGGCGTCATCATTGATTCCACATTGTCCTTTAATGACCACCTCCAAACCTTGGTAAAAAAAATGCTTTTTCAGCCTTCACATGCTGAGGAAAGTTAGATCCTGCTTCCATCAAAAACATTTTACCCTCCTTGTCCAATCCATCATCCTTTCCAGATTGGACTATTGCAACTCTATCTACTTAAGCCTAACTAAGAAAAACCTCCACAGACTCCAACGGATTCAGAATGCTGCAGCCAAGCTAATCTTTCGCTAAAAATAAATTTGACCATGTCTCCCCGCTCCTGGCCAAGCTCCACTGGCTTCCGATAATCGCCAGGGTCCACTATAAATGTGCCTGTTTAGCTTTCAAAATCCTACACGGTATCCTCCCTCCCTTTATCCCTCTTTCTTGGAATTCCTCAAACCCTAATAGCACCAGATCCTCCCACAAATTAAAACTATCCTTCCCCTCGCTAAAAGGCATTTCCCACACAGGAAAGCTAGGGACCTCCCTCCACTTCAAAATCACTGAGCTCTGGAACAGCCTTACCTCCCCTCTTCGGAACTTGAGCTCTCTCCAAGTTTCCCGCAAGCATCTGAAAACCTGGCTTTTCTCAAAAATGTAAGTCTCCCTCCAAATTAGGAATCAAGGAAACTCTTAAATTTTCTTCTACCTCTAACCCTCTATTGTAGTTCCTTCCTATTTTTTCTCTGTAAACCGCACCGAGCTCTACGAACGTGGAGATGATGCGGTAAACAAACCTAAGGATTAGATTAGATTAGATTTAGAATTAAGTCCAGTATTGCAATTCCTCTAGTATTTTCCTTGACAAGTTGTTCCAGGAAGCAGTCGTCTACAGCATCCAGGAACCTGGTCTCCCTAGCGCAGCCGGAGATGCCTAGGTTCCAGTCTATCTTCAGATAGTTGAAATCACCATGATAACTGTGTTGCCTCCCTTGCAGTTGCGTTTAATCTCGTCCGTCATTTCTCCATCAATTTCTTCGGACTGCCCTGGGGGTCGGTAGTAGATGACGATCTTCATTTCTAGTCCATTCGTTCCCGGAAGTTTGGCCCATAGAGACTCTAACTTATCCGTCAGTTGTGGAGTCCTCTCTCCAGTGGATTCAATTCCTTCTTTGACGTATATGGCAACGCCCCCACCTTTTTGAGCCACTCTGTGTCTGTGGTATAGATTGTATCCCGGTATCACAGTGTCCCAGATGTTTTCCTCGGTCCACCATGTTTCCGTGATTCCGATGATGTCAACGTTATCTTTTTGTGCCATTGCTTCTAATTCACCCATCTTATTCCTTAGGCTCCTTGCGTTCGTGTACATACACTTCAGTTTGTAGCCAGATCCCTTCTTGCACTTTCTTCCCTCTTGTGTCCCTATCGGTCTGTCTTACCTATGATCTGGTGAGTCTTCCCCTATATCTTCCTGCACGGTATCCGCCGATGAGTCTCCCCCTCTATCTTCCTGTACGGTATCCTCTGGGTATACCGGTTCCCGAACCATCGACTCTTTCTCTTGGTCGACTGTCAGCTTTCCCCTTCTTCCTAGTTTTAAAACTTCTCAACTTCTCTCTGGAAGTTGCTTGCAAGTAACCTCGTTCCGTCTCTGCTAAGGTGGAGTCCGTCCTTCCTGTACAGCTTGCTCTTCCTCCAGAACGTTGTCCAGTTGCACACGAAGTGGAATCCTTCTTCCTCACACCAGTGGCGCATCCACGCGTTGACTCATTGCAGCTCTATCTGCCTCTTCTCGTCGGCCCTGGGTACCGGCAGGATCTCCGAGAATGCTATCCTCTGTGTTCTGGTCTTCAGCTTCCTTCATAGCATCCGGAACTGGTCCTTCAGTGCTTCTCTGTTGTAGTTCCTGCTACTCACGTTGTTCGTCCCCATATGGATCATCACCGCTGTAGCTTCTTCTTCCACACTGTCGATGATCCTGTCGATGCGGCTCACAATGTCTTCAACCTTGGCTCCTGGTAGGCATGTCACCAGTCGATCCAGTCTTCCTCCTGCTATGTGGCTGTCGACTTGTCTGATGATGGAGTCCCCCATGATGATTGCTGTCCTTGCTGTCCTCTCTACCTTCTGTTGATTCTCCAGCTGCAGGTCCATGTCCCTGGTGTATGTCCATCTCTCCATACGTAAGTCTGTGTCCTTCATTCCCATCCATTTTCTCTCCTCCTGGCATAGGCTTGCATCGGGCACATCTTCTTGTGGGTCCCCTCCACTGTTTCCGGATCTCGCTGCTGTATCACCCATTTCTTCCTGGTGGTTGTCCGTTTGGTGGTCCACACTCTCTGTAGGTGCATCTCGGCAGTTCCACTGTTGCTGGTGGTTCTCCACAGCCTCCCTGTATGCCTCCTCTATGAATTTTTCCAGCTCTCAGACTTCTTCCTCGATGGTGTTCTCTGTCTGGATATTCTCTGCATCTCTGTTCTCCTCCTCCGCTGCCTGAAGTTCTCTGCATCTCTGTATCTCTATCTTCCTTCTCCATAGCTTGAAGTGCCTCCAGTTCCAAGATTCTGCCCTCCAAGAGCCTGACTTGTTTCTTCAGGCTCTCCAGTTTTCCGCATCGAGTGCATACGTAGGACCGCCTCCTAGAGGGGAGGTAGTCATACATATGGCAGAGATGATCATTGTACGTGAAAAAAAATATGAGCTACCCCAAAAATAAGACCTAGTGCTTTTTCTGGGCCCAAAATTAATATAAGACAGTGTCTTATTTTCGGGGAAACACGGTATATCTGAAGGTTTGCTGTGCACTTGAAAATAAATCTATGCACCAATGTTCCCCACCCTACCCTCAACATTCAAAGGGGTGCTGAAAAGTTCTCAGCCCACCAACCAACTTCCCAAATTTTGAGCGTTATTTTGCCACTGTAGCTGAAAAGTGTTATTTTATATCATTAAGTGCCAATTTGCAGAAGTAAAATTCTATGTTTTGACATTGTTTCATATTATTGATCGAACCCTATCCATGTCATTCTCTTCTTGTTGGGCTGTGAACATTTCAGCACCCCTTGTACAATTCCCTTTTTATATGGCTAAATCTACCTGCCTTCAACTTTTACCATAGTTGATCTTGTCAAGTAAGTCTTTAGATACCAAGCTAGAGCCATTTATTTACCTCCTGAACTGAGAAACATAAGACCTCCACAAGGGATGTGGCAAAAGATTTATTGGAATATATGAACAACATTCTGGTCTCCTTATCGCAAGAAAAATATAGCAGCACTAGAAAAGGTTCAAAGAAGAGTGACCGAGATGATAAGAACATAAGAACAGCTTTACTGAGTCAGAAAAATGGTCCATCAAGCCCAGTAGCCCCAGGTCAAGGGGATGGAACTCCTCTCGTATGAGGAAAGACTAAAAAGGTTAGGACTCTTCAGCTTGGAAATGAAATGGCTGAGGGGAGTTATGATTAAAATCTACAGAATCCTGAGTGGAGTAGAACAGATACAAATGGATCGATTTTTCATTCCATCAAAAATTACAAAGACTAGGGGACACTCGATTAAGTTACAGGGAAATACTTTTAAAACCAATAGGAGGAAATATTTTTTCATTCTGAGAATAGGTAAGCTCTGGAACGCGTTGCCAGAAGTTGTGGTAAGAGCGGACCGTGTAGCTGGTTTTAAGAAAGGTATGGAGGAAAAGTCCATAGTCTGTTATTGAGAAAGACATGGGGGAAACCACTGCTTGCCCTGGATTGGTAGCATGGAATGTTGCTACTCTTTAGGTTTTGACCAGGTACTAGGGACCTGGATTGGCCAGCTTGAGAACGGGCTACTGGGCCCAGTAAGGCTGACCCAGTAAGGCTATTCTTATGTTCTTATTCACTTGTAGGCATTAGCTTGCTTTTATTTTGTATCCCACAGTGCACTGAAACCTTGCTTCTCTCTCATATACCTCCCAGAGAACTCTGTTCCTAAGATCAGCTGCTCTTAGCTATACCCATCTCCTCCACTGCCAATTCCAGACTTCGTTTCTTTCATCTAGCTGCCCCCTATGCCTGGAATAAATTACCCGAGTTTGTCTGCCAAGCCCCTTCCCTTCCCTTGTTTTAAAGCAGACTGAAAACCCACTTTTTTGATATAGCTTTCTCCCCACTGCCCTCCAACCCGACCAGCAGATTAACTGTTCCCCTTAATTGTATCCATGACATCATATTTGTCTGTCTTGTCTGTTTAGATTGTAAGTTCTTTCGAGCAGGGACTGTCTTCTTTGTGACTCTGTATAGTGCTATAGAAATAATTCCTAGTAGTAGAAACCATCCCAACTGTAGTCACGTACTTTATTTTCAGTTATAGACACCTATAGAAATCGCATGTCCAGTACTAGGGTCTATTATCCTTTGCTTTTCTTATTTACAGGGGTGAAAGAATTCAAAATTGGAAAAATACTCCAAGAAGAAATGATTATCTGGTCATTCTTATCAAATTAGTGGTGAGTCAGAAAGTTGCTGGATATGTTTCAGTGCTGTAGATTCCCATCAAGAAGAATACATCATATTTCCAGGTTTAAGTCTCCTATCGAGGCTCCCTCCTGCTCTGTTCAGTCTGTAATGAGATAATGAAAGATTCTTTAGCAAAAACTGTAATTACAAATGAAGACAACAACATCATGTTTCAAAGGTGTTATGTAGCAAACATTTGCCTGAGAAAAATGAGCCTTTGAAAATTCCATCCACCTCAGTGCAGTTAAAAATACACAGTGGAGTGTCGCAGGGGTCTGTAGTGGGACCGCTGCTATTTAACTTATTTATAAATGATCTGGAAATTGGAACCACGAGAGAGGTGATTAAATTTGCAGATGACACTAAACTGTTCAAAGTTGTTAAAACGCATGCGGATTGTGAAAAATTACAGGCGGATCTTAGGAAATTGGAAATGGCAGATGAAGTTTAATGTGGACAAATGCAAAGTGATGTACATTGGGAAGAATAACCTGAATTACAGTTACCAGATGCTAGGATCCACCTTGGGGGTTAGCGCCCAAGAAAGGGATCTGGGTGTCATTGTAGACCAGTGGTTCCCAACCCTGTCCTGGAGGAACACCAGGCCAATTGGGTTTTCAGGCTAGCCCTAATGAATATGCATGAAGCAAATTTGCATGCCTATCACTTCCATCATATGCAAATCTCTCTCATGCATATTCATTAGGGCTAGCCTGAAAACCCGATTGGCCTGGTGTTCCTCCAGGACAGGGTTGGGAATCACTGTTGTAGACAATACGATGAAACCTTCTGTCCAATGTAAAGCAAACAAGATGCTAGTAATTATTAAAAAAGAGATAATTAACAAGGCTAAGGATATTATAATGCCTCTGTATCGCTCCATGGTGTGCCCCCCACCTGGAGTACTACATTCAGTTCTGGTCTCCTTATCTCAAGAAAGATATAGCGGTGCTAGAAAAGTTCAAAGAAGAGCGACCAAGATGATAAAAGGGATGGAACTCCTGTTGTATGATGAAAGGTTAAGGCTCTTTAGCTTGGAAAAGAGACAGCTGAGGGGAGAGATGATTGAAGTCTACAAAATCCTGAGTGGAATAGAATGGGTACAAGTAAATTGATTTTTCACTTCGTCAAACATTGGTTGAGGCTTTTTCTCCACTGAGTATAAATGGTTTTTCATATGGTATTCCTACCACTTGGCGAATAACATTTTGATTGAATTTTGAATTTATATTTTGTTATTACGATTAATATTCTTGAGAGACGTTTAAATACCTAAGTAATGTAAATGCGCATGAGTCAAGTCTCTTTCCTTTGAAAGGAAACTCTGCAATGAGAGGGCATATGATGAAGAGGTGATAGGCTCCAGAGTAATCTAGGGAAATACTTTTTTACAGAAAGGGTGGTAGATGCATTGAACAGTCTCCTAGAATAGGTGGTGGAGACAGAGACTGTGAATTCAAAAAGGCCTTGGATAGTGTGACAAACCCAGGTCCATTTCGGGTTTTGGCCAAAACAAACCCAAATCCGTCCCGGGTTTTGCCCCAGTGATCAGGAGAATACACAGTGCTGATCAGGTGACTAACCAAGTAACTGAGCAAGCTGATTCTGACATGGAGGTAGAAGAAACAGGGCAGGAAAAGCTACACTCCGTGCAGACCTGCCACTGTCAGAAAGCTGATTCAATGTGAACAGCCAGTTAAAACCAGGTCTAGGGAGAAACCTGCCTGTAATAGCAGGAAGCAAGCGGGTGTGTGGAAAACCCTTCCCCCACCTTCTCAGAGGGGGAGCGGGTATCCACAGGATATAACATGGCTGCTGAGAAGAGGAAGGGGGCACACAGGAGAGAAGCAGACGGGAGAGTGGGAAGCTGAGAAGAGGCAGTCTCTCTCAGACTGACCTATGCTAGAGGCAGAAGAGTTACCTCCAGTCTGGGATACTGAAGGACAGCCAGAAGGAGAAGCCATGGAGGGTTTAGGAGCTGGAACTCAGCCAACAGCCATGGAAACGCACTAAGCCTGAGATTGGGATTTGTGGCTGTTTATTTCTTTGTGCTGCCAGCTTGACTCTTACCTGTTTGAAGCCAGTGCAGAATCTCTCCTGGAAAGCCACATTTGGAGGCTTTCTGTAAAGCAGGAATGTGTGTGTTTTCTGACAAACCATTTTTGAATGTATTTCCTGAATGGTGAATTCAGCTAGGAAATCTCGTTGTCCCTGCACAGCTGTGCCTGATTACTACAGCAACGTTTAGAGGGAAACGTATGCCTGATATTGAGCTCTGAATAATGCTGTGATTTTTATGTGATATGGGCTGTATGATTAAAAGCATTACTTACCTGAACATTACTGCTCTGGTGAAGAGCAGTGGCGTACCAAGGGGAGGGCGGGGGGGGGGGACGGTCCGCCCTGGGTGCCAGCCCTGAGGGGGTGTTCCCGGCCTTGCCGCTCAGTCCCCCCCACGCCCGAAGGACCGCTCGCCCCACTGACCTTCCAGCACACCTATGAAGCAGCCCGCAGCAGGATCACGACGTCAGCAATCCCTGAGCTGCTTGGGCGCTGCTTCCTGCGCCGCGGTCCCGTCCCTCCTCTGATGTCAGAGGAGGGGGCAGGACCGCGGCGCAGGAAGCAGCTCCTAAGCAGCGCAGGGATAGCTGACGTCGCGATCCTGCTGCGGCTGCTTCATAGGTAGTGCGGGGAGGCCAGGGGGGCGAACGGTCCTTCGGGGTGGGTCGGGGCATCAGGCCTTCAGGGTGGGGCGGGCGGGCAGGCAGGCAGGCAGGCTTTCAAGGGGGAGGGGGGGTGACAGGCAGGCAGGCCTTCAAGGGGGGGTGCAGGCCTTCGGGGGGGGGGGTGCCAACCTTCAAGGGGGTGCAGGCCTTCAAAGGGGGACAGGCAGGCAGGCCTTCAAGTGGGGGGGACAGGCCTTCGGGGGGGTGCAGACCTTCAAGGGGGTGCAGGCCTTCAAGGGAGGGGACAGGCCTTCAAGGGGGGGACAGGCAGGCAGGCCTTCAAGGGGGGGGCAGGCCTTCAAGGGGGGGGACAGGCCTTCGGAGGGTGCAGGCCTTCGGGGGGGTGCAGACCTTCAAGGGGGGGACAGGCCTTCAAGGGGGGGGGACAGGCCTACAAGGGGGTGGGACAGGCCTTCAAGGAGGGACAGGCAGACCTTTAAGGGGGGACAGGCCTTTGGGGGGACCCTGGTTTAGAAGTACACAGAGGGAAGGGGATGTTCAAAGAGACGTGCATATGCCAAACTTTGGGGGGGGGGGAAGAAATAATGGGTCTGAAAATAGAGGAGAGGGAGAGAGATGATGGAACATGGGATTTAGGGAGGGAAGGAACAGAAAGGGAGAGAAATTGGACACAAGGGATGGTGTGAAGGAGGGATAGAGAAAATGGATAGAAGGGTAATTGGGAAAAGAAAGGGAGAGATGGTGGACTCTGGGTGGGGAAAGAGGGAGAGATGCCGGATGAAAGGGTAGTTAAGAAAAGGTGGATCTGTGGAGGGAGATGAAAAAAAGGAAAGATACCAGACTTCCTGGGGAGGGAAGGGAAATGGAAAGGGAGGACAGAGTTGGCAGATGGATGGTTAGCATGCAGAAAGAAGAAAGAAGTAGACCCTGGCAAGCAAGTTATCGGAAGAAAACCAGAGCCTTGGACCAACAAGATTTGAAATATAACCAGACAACAAAAGGTAGAAAAATTAATTTTATTTTCTGTTTTGTGATTATAATATGTCAGATTTGAAATGTGTATCCTGCCAGAGCTGGTGTTGGACTGCAAACGTGAGCTAGGATTTAACAGAGAGAGGAAAAGTCCTTTTTGTTTCTTTATTTTATTTACACCATAGCGCCAGTGTGGTTAGGAGAAGCCAAAGGGCGTGAAAAAGCTATAAAACCCACCAGGAGTTTTGAAAAAAATCACCCAACTGGGCAGGAAAATCGAATTGAAAAACCAATTCAATAGGCTGAATCGAATCGAAATTTTTTTTTCCTGAATCTGGCAGCATTAGTTTGCGCTACTGTCTTAGACTTTAGGACCTGGGATTGGGGAGAGATGGCATCCTCAGTACTTTATAATGCAAGTGAAACGAGGATTTGGTCAGACTTTTGAAGGGTCTGCAGAAAAAAAATATTGTATAGGCCGGGGACATGAGACAGCAGGAAATGGGAACTTTTCTTCCTTCTATTTTTGTGAATGGAAAGGCTGAGGATGTCAGAGAGTTCAGTTAAAATATGTGCTTTATAAGAAAATATAATAATGTGTTTTATAAAGTTTATAGCATAGCTGGCCTACCCAGTGAGGTGTTCCTAGTGGTGGTGGTGGCAGCGTGTCAATGTGTTGAGAGGAAGAGGTGGTCTGGGAAATTCTGCTGAGCAAACTCCAGGCCCATTTCCACCCCCCAGTTAGTCCACTCCACTCAACTGGTTCACACACTGAGTGGGTCTTTGGGTGTTGTTTTGGAATCTCTTCCAGTGGTTTATCAGTATTTCCTTCTGGTCCAAGGAAGGAAACTTTGTTATCCTTAGCATTGACCTACAGAATATGTTTGTACAGCACTGCTTGTGTGGCATTAGGCTATGTAGTGATCGAAAGAAATAAACAGACCTTTGCACATTTTTGCACTATATGGTGGGTGTATGAGGAGATTCACATTTCCTGCACAGCTAAGTCCGTGTGAAGTTCCCTTGTGCTGTATTTGACATCTAGCAAGGTCTCTGTTTGAAAGGAAAGATCTAAACTTAAAAATGAAGTGGCCAGAAGTTATGGTAAAAGCAGATAGTGTAGCTGGTTTTAAGAAAGATTTGGACAAATTTCTGGAGGAAAAGTCCATAATCTGTTATTAAGACATGGGGGAAGTGTCTGCTTGCCCTGGATCGGTAGCATGGAATGTTGCTACTCTTTGGGTTTTGACCAGGTATTAGTGTCCTGGATTGGCTAACATGAGAATGGGCTACTGGGCATGATGGACCATTGTCTGACCCAGTTAGGCTATTCTTATGTTATGTTCTCATCTGTAGGGGCCTTTGTTTTCACTTCTTATTTTAATGTATTTTTTTTCTGGGAACTTATCAGTGTTTTTTATAATGGGAACAAAAATGGAAGAGAATTAATGTGTGTGGGATGAGGGGGTAACTAATTTCTTCAGCTAAATAATTCAATCCACTTCAAACAGACATAGGAGAACTCACGCACCATTCACACACCCTCCAACCAAAAACGTCGAAAGAAAAAAACTGTTCGACAACCTCCTAGCCATTCGAGCTGCAACACTCGACCCCCAACTCTACAACCAATTGACATCGACCATAGACTGCAAAAACTTTAAAAAAAAAACAAAAAAAAAACCTTTCTATTCAAAAAACACATAAAACCGAACTAACACAATCAGAAGTGTCCCAAGCATCACCTGCAACTACTCCATATGTACTTCTGATGTCATGACAATTCAGACATAATTTATGTTATGTTATGTTTGGAATATAAGAAAATTTTCACTACCTGTTCTATTCTGACCATTTATTACGTTTCATGGTCATTACAAAAAATATTTTTTTCCATTGGGGGGGTGTCAAAAAATGATGGGCCCCGGGTGCCACATACCCTAGGTACGCCACTGGTGAAGAGGACTATATTTCTTGACTGATTAAAGTCCAGAAGCAGGGGACTGTACACAAGGCAGTGCTGACCAAGTTTTAACTGCCTGATTATATTATTTGAACCTTTTGATTTCATGCAATATAAGTTCATCCTGAACTACAAGGCTGTTGCCTATATTTCGGTTTATTCAACCAGTGGTTGAATTAAAGTCATTTTTGTTTTGCCATTTCTGACTGAGATTTCTTTTTACCTTGCATGCTTATAAGACTGATAATGTGCCTGTTTTAAGACCTGAAGGATCACTTAGTGGAAAGGGACACGCCGGTTCTAAGCTTTGGTCACTTCCACAGGTGCTCGCTGCGCCTTGCAGGAGCACGGGTTGCGACAATTGGCATGTGGGATCTCTTGGAGAGAAAAAGAGATAATGGTTACTGTGGATGGGCAGACTAGATGGGCCATTTGGCTTTTATCTGGGAAGACCTACAAAGAGACATAAATACGCTTGAGGAATAGGCTGCGAAATGGCAAATGAGCTTAAACATGGATAAGTGCAAGGTGATGCATGTCGGTACCAAAAATCAAACGCACGAATATAGGATGTCCAGTGCTATACTCGGAGAGAGCCCACAGGAAAGAGATTTGGGAGTACTTGTAGACAAGTCACTGAAACCGTTCACGCAATTCGCAGCGGACGTGAAAAGGTCAAACAGAATGCTAGGAATGATTAAGAAGGGGATCACAAACAGAACTGAAAATTAAGGAAGAAACTAAGGATTTTAACACTGATGTTGTTATCCATCTGGGAAGAAATGATCTGGCCAACAACTCCACACTTGCAGCACAGAAAGCTTTTCGAGAGCTTGGTGAGGGCTTGAAACCTTCTGTAAAGACTTTACCTTTTTCTGAAATACTGCCTGCATATGGAAAAGGAGAGCAAAGAGTGAAAAACACAAAGGACTTTAATAGATGGCTCAGAGCCTGGTGTCATCAAGAAGGCTTCAGGTACATAGGAGGATGGGGAAATACATGGAAGGACAAGAAGCTATATTGCACTGATGGGCTACATATTACTACAGCAGGAAAAAGAAACCTTGCAGAGAAATTTAGACAATATGTTTCTAGGCATTTAAACTAGAAGGTGGAGATGGTGTATGTATGAAGGACAATTATAGAGAACACCCCCGGCAAAAGAAAAGATGTGATAGTAGTAAAGGCTGCAACATAAACAATATCAGCAACTCATTTCTTAGCATTGCAATGGAAAGTGAAACGAAACAAAAATCCATACGAAAAAGGAGATTATCGCTGAAAAATAGCTGGAAAGCGATGACCATAAATACTCGCAGTCTAAGCAACAAAATTCATGATCTGTAAGCCTTGATGTTAGAGGCAGATCTAGATATTGTCGCTATCACAGATACATGGTTTGGTGAATCACATGGATGGGATGCAAACATACCGGGATATAATCTTTTTAGGAAGGACAGAGATGGTCAAAAAGGTGGAGGAGTAGCTCTATATAAAGATCAATATCCAAGCGACCGAAATGCAAGGAACCTGGGGAGAGGAAGAAGCGATATGGATCGCTCTGAAAAGAGAAGATAGAACTTCTATCTACATGGGTGTAGTCTATAGACCTCCAACTCAGTCAAAGCAAATTGATAAGGATCTGATTATGGATATCCAAAAGTTTGGAAGGAAAGAGGAGGTGTTGCTGTTGGGAGATTTCAACCTGCCGGATGCGGACTGGAATGTTCCATCTGCGGAATCGGAAAGAAGTAGGGAGATTGTGGCTGCCTTTCAAGAGGCTCTGCTCAGAGAAATGGTGACGGAACCCACAAGGGAAAAAGCGATATTGGATCTGGTCCTCACAAATGAAGAGAGTTTCTCTAATGTTCGAGTGAGTGTTCACCTGGGAAGTAGCGATCATCAAACGGTTTGGTTTGATATAACAGCTAAAGTGGAGAGCGGCTGCACGATACTTAAAGTCCTAGATTTCAAACGTACGGACTTTAATGCAATGGGAAAGTACCTGAAGAATGAGCTGTTAGGATGGGAGGACCTAAGAAAAGTGGAAAGACAGTGATCTAAGCTGAAATATAGAAACATAGAAACATAGAAAATGACGGCAGAAAAGGGCCATAGCCCATCAAGTCTGCACACCCTATTGACCCACCCTCTTAACTTCGTCCCACTAGAGATCCCACATGCTCATCCCATTTTTTCTTAAAATCTGGCACGCTGCTGGCCTTGATCACCTGTAGTGGAAGTTCATTCCAATGATTGACCACCCTTTCGGTGAAGAAATACTTCCTGGCATCGCCATGAAATTGCCAGCCCTTGATTTTCAGCGGATGCCCTCTTGTGGTTGAGGGTCCTTTAAGAGAGAAGATATCGTCTTCCACTTCGATACGGGCTGTGATATATTTAAACATCTCAATCATGTCCCCCCTCTCTCTACATTCCTCAAGTGAGTATAGCTGCAATTTGTTCAGATTCTTGAGCCCCGAGACCATCCTGGTGGCCATTCGTTGAACCGACTCAATTCTCAGCACATCTTTACGGTAATGTGGCCTCCAGAATTGTACACAATATTCTAGATGAGGTCTCACCATGGATCTGTACAAAGGCATTATGACTTTGGGCTTCTGGCTGACGAAACTTCTACGGATACAACCCATCATTTGTCTAGCCTTGGATGAAGTTTTCTCCACTTGATTGGCAGTTTTCATGTCTTCGGTAATGATCACTCCTAAATCTCGTTCTGCTTTAGTCCTAGCTAAGGTCTCACCATTTAGCGATAAAAATGGCTACGGACCTTTATGTTTCGAAAATAAATAAAAACAAGAGAAAAAGGAAGCCAATATAGTTCTCCAAACTAGTGGCAGAGAAAATAAAGGCGAAAGAATTGGCGTTCGTGAAATATAAAAAAAAGACCAAGAAGAGGAGTGCAGAAAGGACTACACGGTGAAACTGAAAGAAACCAAGAGAAAGATATGTCTGGCGAAAGCACAGGCGGAAGAACAAATGGCTAAAAATGTAAAAAAGGGAGACAAAATTTTTTTCAGATATATTAGTGAAAGGAGGAAGATGAAAAATGGAATTGCTAAACTAAAAGATGCTAGGAACCGATATGTGGAGAGTGATGAGGAAAAAGCAAATATGCTAAACAAATACTTCTGTTCTGTGTTCACAGAAGAAAATTCTGGGGACCGAGATTGTCTGGCAAAGTTACACGAGAAAATGGAGTGGATTCTGCGCCGTTCACGGAGGAGAGTGTTTATGAGCAACTTGAAAAACTGAAGGTAGACAAAGCAATGGGACCAGATGGGATCCATCCCAGGATAAAATCGGAGCTCAGAGAGGTTCTGATGAGTCCTATTAAAGACTAGTTCCACAAATCTCTGGAGACAGGAGTGTTTCCTGGGGATTGGAGGAGAGCAGATGTGGTCCCTATTCACAAAAGTGGTCACAGGGATGAAGCAGGAAACTACAGGCTGGTGAGCCTGACTTTGGTTGTTGGAAAAATAATGGAAGTGTTGCTGAAAGAAAGGATAGTGTACTTCCTTGAATCTAATGGGTTACAGGATCCGAGGCAACATGGCTTTACAAAATGTAAATCATGCCAAACGAACCTGATTGAATTTTTTGATTGGGTGACCAGAGAGTTGGATCGAGGACATATGCTAGATGTAATTTACTTAGATTTCAGCAAAGCCTTTGATAAGGTTCCTCATTAGGAGGCTGTTGAACAAACTTGATGGACTGAAGTTAGGACTCAAAGTGGTGAACTGGGTTAGAAACTGGCTGTCGGACAGATGCCAGAGGCTGGTGGTTAATGGAAGTCTCTCGGAGGAAGGAGTCCCTCAGGGTTCAGTGCTGGGGCCGATCCTGTTCAATATGTTTGTGAGAGACATTGCTGAAGGGTTAGAAGGAAAAGTGTGCCTTTTTGCAGATGAAACCAAGATTTGTAACAGAGTAAACACCGAAGAGGGAGTGGAAAATACGAAAAAGGATCTACAAAAGTTAGAGGAATGGTCTAATGCCTGGCAACTAAAATTCAATGCAAAGAAATGCAGAGTAATGCATTTGGGGATTAATAATCGGAAGGAACCATATATGCTGGTAGGTGAGAAGCTGATATGCACGGACTAGGAGAGGGACCTTGGGGAGATAGTGTCCAAAGATCTAAAGGCGAAAAAACAGTGTGACAAGGCGGTGGCTGCTGCCAGAATGATGCTGGGCTGTATAAAGAGAGTCCTAGCCAGTAGAAGATAGAAGGTGTTGATGCCCTTGTACAGGTCATTGGTAAGGCCTCACTTGGAATATTGTGTTCAGTTTTGGAGACCGTATCTGGCGAAGGACGTAAGAAGACTTGAAGCGGTCCAGAGGAGGATGACAAAAATGATAGGAGGCTTGCACCAGAAGACGTATGAGGAGAGAGTGGAAGCCCTGAATATGTATACCTTGGAGGAAAGGAGAGACAGGGGAGATATGATTCAGACGTTCAAATACTTGAAGGGTATTAAAGTAGAACAAAATCTTTTCCAGAGAAAGGAAAATGGTAAAACCAGAGGACATAATTTGAGGTTGAGGGGTAGTAGATTCAAGAGCAATGTTAGGAAATTCTACTTTACGGAGAGGGTGGTGGATGCCTGGAATGCGCTCCCGAGAGAGGTGGTAGAGAGGAAAACGGTGATTGAGTTCAAAGAAGCATGGGATGAACACAGAGGATCTAGAATCAGAAAATAATATTAAATATTGAACTAAAGCCAGTACTTGGCAGACTTGCATGGTCTGTGTCTGTTTGTATATGGCCGTTTGGGGGAGGATGGGCTGGAGAGGGCTTCAATAGCTGGGAGGGTTTAGATGGGCTAGATTGTTTTAACGGAGATTTTGGCAGTTGGAACCCAAGCGCAGTATAGGGTAGAGCTTTGGATTCTTGCCAAGAAATAGCTATGAAGAAAAAATTTTAAAAAATTTAAATTGAATCAGGTTGGGTAGACTGGATGGACCATTTGGGTCTTTATCTGCCGTCATCTACTATGTTACTAGAGGGTTTATTCTTCCAAAGGAACCATACTAATTTATTTTCAATCTCTTTATAAAAAGTATCTGAAAGAATCAGTGGTATCATACTCAAAATATATTTAAAATTTAGAGTAATTATCATTTTTATCGCCTCCAATCTACCCCACCGTGACAAAAACAATGGAGACCAATCAAATAAGAAACCATTTACAATATCCAGGATAGTTGCTTTATTTAGCTCTAAGGAGTTCTTCAATAGTTCCAAACCAGACCCCTAAATATTTAAGTTTCAAAACTGACCCTACTAGAGGTAAATTACCTATATGCCCTTTACACATGTGACCATTAAAGGGCATCACCTCAGATTTCTTCTAATTGATCTTATATCCTGAAATAAATGAGAACTTTTCTATTAAAGAAAATAAAACTTTGTAAAGACTCAGGTGTCAGATATAAAAGTAAATTGTCTGCATAAGCAGACAACTTACAGTGTAGACCAGGGGTAGGGAACTCCGGTCCTCGAGAGCTGTATTCCAGTCGGGTTTTAGGATTTCCCCAAAGAATATGCATTGAAAGCAGTGCATGCAAATAGATCTCATGCATATTCATTGGGGAAATCCGTTACCATTTGTTTGAGACGTGCTCCCTTTATGGAGGTTAAGAGCCTCCTGTTACCGCTGGTTGTCGCTGAAAATGAGTTCCAGTCTGCATCAGGCATATTGAAGTCCCCTAGCAGTACAACTTCTCCTCGTAGAGTGATATTCTCTATGTCTTCAATTAATTCTGCGTCCATGTCTTCCAGTTGTCTTGGGGGTTTGTATACCACACCTAGATACAGGAATTTTTCTCTGCCTCTTGCCAGGTTTACCCAGAGGGACTCCCCAGTGTACTTGACATCTGTGATCCTGGTGGTTTTGATGTCCTCTTTAATGTATAGAGCTACCCCCCTCCTGACCTGCCCTCTCTGTCCTGACGAAGTAGATTGTAGCCCGGTATAGACATATCCCACCCATGTGAGTCCGTGAACCAAGTTTCAGATATTGCCACCACATCTAGGTTGGCATTCCTTATTTTAGCCTCTAATTCTAGAATTTTGTTACCTAAACTGTGTGCATTGACATACATGGCCCTCCATATCTTGGGTTTGCTAAGTCCCTGTGAGGCGTATCCTACCCGAGTCGGTGTGACTCCCAAAGAACTGTTTGCAATGTGGGTACTTACCTTGGACATGGAAGCGGAGTTTCGACTCACCTCATCAGGATAATTCCTTTCTGCACTAATATGTGAATGGGTACCCTCCCCCGACTTACCTAGTTTAAAGCCCTGTGAAGCAGGCGGGCTAGTCGGTGTCCGAAGACGTTCTTACCCCTACTGGTCAGATGGAGTCCGTCTGGTCCCTGAAGTCCTTGTAGCACTTCCCCATGGTTTAGGAATCCGAAGTTCATATCTCGGCACCATCCCTGTAGCCACTTGTTCGTCCTCAGGATACGTTCATCTCTGGCTCTTCCCTTGCCTCTAACTGGGAGGATCGATGAGAAAACCACCTGCGCTCCTGTCTGCTTCAGCCTCTCACCCAGTGCTCCAAAGTCTCTGGTGTGTTCCTGGCAGTGTCGTTGGTTCCTATGTGGACAAGAAGCATAGGAAAGTGGTCTCGGGGCATGAGTAGTCTATCCAGACTGTCGGTGACATCTTGTATCCTGGCTCCAGGCAGACAGCAGACCTCCCTAGATTGCATATCCGGTCTGCAAATTGGTCCCTTGGTGCCCCTCAGCATGGAATTCCCGATGACTATTACTCTGCGCTTCTTTGGGGGGAGCCGGTCAGTTGTCCCTGGAGATGGAGCTGTGTGTTGGGCCTGCTCCTGTTCCTCATCGGCAGTTCCTTCCTGAAAAATCTGGAATCTGTTCCGCAGGGTGAGTTGAGGGGTTGATGTATAGCTGCCCTGTTTGTAAGAAGAAGGAGAAGATGAAGAGATTGAAAAAGGGGGGGGGGAAGGGGGTCTCCTATGTTTGCCCGTGGAGGAGGTCACCAGCTTCCAGGAGTCAGTGCCGCTAGCCATTTCCTGTATCCCAATTGTTGGTTTCAAAGCTGATGATTTGGGCATCTCGAGGATGGACTTGTCATGGGCATGCTCGGTGATTTGGGACAGCTCCTGGACAACTCCGTCGATGTAGGCCTCGTCCTCTCGGATGCTTCTCAGGCGTATCACCTCCTCCCTGAGGCTCCTTAGTTCCTGCATGAGATCTCCATCCAGTTGCGCGGCCTCCTCTGTCTGTCTTATCTAGGATCCTTCGAATGATTTTTGGTATAAAAAAAATGGGAACATATAACCCCCTACTACCAAAAACTTCACTGGCTGCCCCTGGAAGCAAGAGTACTGTTCAAATTTGCCTGTCTATGTTTCTAATCCATTCAAGGCCTAGCCCCCATTTATCTGGTTTCCCACTTCAACTTGGACTGCTCCACCAGGCCTACTCACAGGGTACACATGTTTAGCCACCCAACATTAAAGGCCTGCCGATTCAAGAGATATCTGGGCAGAACTCTTGCCTTTCAGGCAGGCCAACAGAACGATTGGTTGGGTAACATCATTAAGCATGCCTCATCCTATCTTAACTTTAGAAAACTAGTTAAAACAAACCTGTTCAACCGATTTGTAACCAAGATCTCTTAATGCCTTACCATGTAAGCTTCCTACATTTAAGCGACACCTCTCTCTGTGTCTTTTACTCTGTCTTACTCCCACTCAACTTGTATCCTCCCTCTCAACTTGTACGTGATGATACCACTGTAATTATTCTTCGCTGATTGTCCAGCTCTTCTTGTTGTAAACCACCTCGAACTACCATGACTTTAGCGGTATATAAGAATAAAAATTATTATTATTATTATTTTGCAATCAACATCAATAAAAGAAATAGGTCTGTAATTCTCTACCTGAGCAACATCTCATGCAGGTTTAGGGATAACTACAATCCTAGATTCTCCAAAAGAAGCCAATTCCCCACTATCCAATAGAGCCTGATAATATTGAACTAAATATGGTATCAGCAGGTCCTGAAAATTGTAAAAAATTAAACCGGAAGTCAATCCGGGCCAGGAGTCTTCCCTTTTGATAACTGTTTTAAAGCTTCCTTAATATCACCGGTAGACACACATTTAGATAATTCTGTTTGCTGTTGATGGGACAAAACAGAGTGAGGCATACTATTTAAGAATGTATCATATTGTTCTGGGAGGCAATCTACCTCAGAGTTGTATAATTATTGATAAAAGGCACAGAACTCTTCAACATTATTTATGTCACTAGTTATATTTTTCTTTTGTTTGTTAAATTGACTACAAAATAGAGAGATAACTTTCTTTGTAATCTGTGACGATATTTGCTATATATTCATATAATCACAGCTATACTCCAATTAGGAATTTTTTCAATTATAATTGTGCAAAATACATTATTTAAAATATTTGTGACGTGCTCAGACCAAGAAACCCATATAATAGTGATGTCACTACAATGAGGTTTACAAGGGGACCATCATCGCCTTCACAAGTCCCCAGCCCTCCCTGTGTATTAAAGCGTGTCTAAAACCTATCTGGTAAGTGTATCCAGCTTGTTGTACTTATCTTAATTAGGGAGCAATTAATGATGTTGACTCTCATTGGTGACTTATTAAACTAAAAATATAAGTGCTTCAGTAAAATCCTGAATGTTTTTTCCTCTTATCTGATTAAATTCCCGTCCCTCCGACCCGGATTTCGTCTCTTCGTCAGGGAGGGACATTAAGAAGAAATCAAACAAACAGTGTGTGTCAACTCATCTTTACATATTAAATAATTGTTACTTAAAATCTAAACACTATTGAGTTCATAAAGAGCCCTTTAATCAAGTTCTTATAAGCCTTTTAAATTCAAATATTACCTGGTGAAGGCTCTCTGAGTACAGGAACAGTCAAGGTGGACGGGCCGACTGAACCTCTCTGCTAGAAGCGCGCTGTTTATATTGGCTAACCGGAACTGGTAATGAACTCACCAGCCGGAAGTAGGCACAACATCAAATGGTTATTCTCAAAAACTATATTGCTAGCCATTCAATATCTAAATTTAAACCCATTGGCTCCAAAGTGTGCCAGTTGTATATCAGACGTTGTTCTTTTTGTATTAGGGATCTTGATATATCACCTTCGTTTTTACGTGTTTGAATTAAGACTGTATATTTCAAGTCTTTGAGTGTGTGTGACTGGTCGTTCCAATGTGAGACCAGGGGGGCGGTGATCCGATTTGTTCTTATATTACTTAGATGTTCTGTAATTTGTGTTTTAATTTTACGGATCGTTTGGCCGATGTATACTTTTTTACATGGGCATTGTATATAGTATACTACTCCCCTGGAGTCACAGTTGGTCCCAGTTTTGAGAAAGAATTTTTTTATTCCTGAGGGTGGTATATCTACATGGTTAGCGTCTAGGATATAACTGCACATTCGGCATTTCCCGCAGGGTTTATGAGGTAATTTGACCTCCATTGTTTGATTTTGTTGGTTATGTTTGAGCAATTCTCCTAGATTAGAAGCTCGTGAATAAGCAAATTTGGGTAAACTATACAATGACGGATGATATTGTAATATTGCCCAATGTTTTAGTATTATATGTTTTATGGCCGTACTGTTGTTTGTGTGAGGCATCACACACACTATATCCTGTTGTTTTTGTTTAGTCTGTTCTTTGAGCATTAACCATGGACGATAGCAATTTTTGGCTCTTTTTCATGCTCTTTTGACGATTTTCCCAGGATACCCTCTTTGAATGAATTTATTATACATATCGTTGGCTTCTTTATCGAAATCAGATTCTTCCGAACAGATCCTGCGGATCCGAAGGAACTGTCCGGTTGGAATACTGTTTCTCAAAGGTTTAGGATGGAAACTCTGATATTGTAACAGAGTATTACGATCTGATTTCTTCTTGTGAAGAGTGATAGAGAAATTTTGTTCATGTTTGTTAATCAGTATATCTAAAAAAGAAATTTGATACTTGTTATATGTATAAGTAAATGCTATGTTAGGGTCTTTGTGGTTTAATTCATCCATGAAAGCTTTTAAATCTGCTTCTCCACCACTCCAAACAAAAAATATATCATCTATGAAACGTTTCCAACAGGATACAAAATGAAATAGGGGAGATGTGTAAACATGTGATTCCTCATACTGAGTCATGTATAGACAAGCTAATGTGGGAGCAACCGTGGCTCCCATTGCTACTCCCTTAATTTGGAGATAGATCTCATTCTCGAATTTAAAATAGTTGTTATAAATTACTAATTCTGCAAATTCTTTCAACAGATTCCTCTTGGAGAAAGAATAATTCAACTTTAGTAATTGAGATTCTACTAACTGAACTGCTTCAGATTGTGGGACATTAGTGTACAACGCGACCACGTCAGCAGTAACTAGTATTATATCTCCGAGATGGGTCTGTTCAGAAAATTGTTGTATAAATTGCAAAAAATGTGTTGAGTCTTTAATATATGACTCAGCTTGAGGAACCAGATGCTTTAATTGGCTGTCCAAGTATTGGGATACAGGCTCAAGCAATGAACCTGTTCCAACAACTATTGGGCGCCCTGGTGGTGATCTATCAGACTTGTGTATCTTAGGGATAAAGTGAATTCTGGGTATCCTGGGAAAATCGCCAGTAAGAAATCTGATTTCTTTGGAGGTCATAATTTGTTCGGTACTAGCTTTGAGCAATAAACCATCGATGCTGTGTTTAATTTCGGCTGTGGGGTCCTGTTGCAATGGCAAATAATATGTCCTGTCTGTTAATTGACGTAAAGCTTCATTTTTGTAATCCAAATAATTCTGGATTACAATTCCCCCTCCCTTGTCGGCTCTAGAGATATATATAGAGCTATCATTTTTCAAATTTTGTATGACTCTTCGTTGTGCATGAGTGAGATTAGAATAATTATTCACTCTGGTGTTAGCTTCTAATTTATGTATATCTTTAAGAACTAACTTTTCAAAAGAAGCAATCAGCGGATCTGGATGTCCAGGAGGCATCCAGTTAGATTTATATTTTAGTCCTTCTGGTAGAGGAGAGTCAGTGGATGGTTTGTCTTGAAAAAATTGTTTCAACTTGATGGATCGAAAAAACCTCTGCAAATATGCTCGGGTATCGAAGCTATCATAGTTGGTACTGGGGACAAAGGAGAGACCCTTCATCAATAATTCTTGTTCTTCTCTATTGAGTTCACGTGAAGATAGATTGAAAATTCCGGTGGATATCAATGTATCTACTTTTTGTCCTTGTTCTTGCTGCGCGTTTCGATCTGATTTATTGGACGGGTGGCTCCGTCGTTGGGTTGTAATCTTAAAAAAGAATCAGGAAGAGTACTTGTTTCTTTATTTATTAATGTACTGGTTGGCTGAATGGTTGTCTCGTTGTCATCTGACAGAGATGAATTGCTAGTGGATAGATTAAAGGTTATTTTCTTATTTTTGTTGTTATGAGCTATTCGTTGTCTTCTGGTTTTAGTATTACGATTCATCCAGGGGTATACATAACCCCTGGTGAAATCATTTTCAACTCGTCGAAATTTTTTTATTTTTAGTTGTCTCTGTTCCTTTTGATATTTATCCATTAGGCTTAAATGTTCTTGATAATTATTCAAGAAAGATTCATCTGTCAGCTGTTGCTTCCCTCCCTTCCTTGTGAACTGAGCTCAGGCCGTGGAGCTCTAACGCTCTGCATGCCAACTTCCCTTCTCCGAAACAGAGGAGAAGGGAAGCAGGTGTGTGTAGCGTTAGAGCCTCACGGCCTGAGTTCAGTTCGCTCCAACACTGGCACCTGGCCCCTGAGTGCATGACTCTTTTGGCAGCTGCACTAGCTTCCCACGCATCTCATTCATGCGGCCACAGTGGTACATATCCGGAATGTCGAAGGAGTCCTGCTCTGAGCCCTTGCCTTTCTTCACCGTGTCTGCCCCGGAGAAGCGCATCGCTGAACATAAATGGATAAGTGCCACTCTCCCCACCCTCTTCTCCTCTCCTTCCTCTCCCGCTCGCTTTGCTCCCCAGAGCCAGAGAAGGCTCAAGTTGCTCGTAGACTGCTGGCAGATGCCCAGCGCTGAATGCCTTGTTTCACCAAGGAATGCAATGTGCAGAAAATGTTCTCTGAATTTTTCCTGTTGCAAGACTTGTGCTTGGAGAATGCTTGGCCTTGTGTTTCTGTCCAAGATTAGCGTTGAAGTGATTCATTGTGTAGCGCAAGGATTATGACAGACTGGGGGGAGGGGAGAGAAATGTTGATGCACCCAATTGGGGAAAGAGAGGAAAGGAGGGAGAAGGAAGAGAAATGCCAAGCTCTTGGAAGGGAGGGGAAGGAAAAGAGATACCAGACCATGGAGTGAGAGAGAAGGAAAGGAAGGAGAGAATATGCCAGCTAATGGAGGGGGAAGAAAGAGATAGAAGAGAAATAAAGGAGAGAGATGCAATGGGATTGAGTAGGAAGGCTATGTGGTTGAGTAGGAAGGAAAGGAGAAGAGAGAGATGCCAGAACATAGGGGAAGGGGTGGAGATAGAAAAATGGAGAGGGGATAAAGCTGAAATGAAAGGACATTGAAGGGACATAGAAAGACAGAAGATGCCATATGGAAGAGAGAAAGAGAGGGCGAACACTGGATGGAAAGGCAGAGAGGGCAGTGGATGGAAGGGGTGATATAGAGGGTGAACAGTAGATGGAACTATAGGGGAGAAGGGGCAGATATTGAATGGAAGTGTGTGGGAGGAGGCAGACATTGAATGGAAGGGGGGTGAGAGAAGGGAGAAGACGCTGGAACGAAGTGCAGAGGAGAAAAAAAAGAACACTGCTAGATTGGGGGAAAAGGATAGAGTTAGATACTGGAAGGGGTGAGGGAAAGAGGTGGCAAGCTATAGGTAGACACAATGAAAGGGAAATCATCTAAATTCTCTCTTACTAGTCAGTCCTCAGAGGCAGAAAATAAATTGAGAAGAAAGAACAGGAGGAAGGGATTGGAGAGAGAGATGCCAGAGCAGGGGGAAGGGGAGGAGACAGATACCAGACCTGGGAGGAGGAAAGGAGGAAGAAGACAAATACCAGATCTGAGGGGAGGAAAGGAAGAAAGAAAGATGCTAAAATCTGCTGGGAGGGAGGGAGAGATGGAAGGGAAGAAGACAGATGCCATACCATGAAGGGGGGGAGGGGGGGCAGAGAGAAGTAGATGGATGCCACACCAATGTGGGGGAAGGGAGAGATGATAGGAAAAGCATACAGTTTTTGGAAGAGGCATTGAAAGAGAGCAAATGGCATATGGGAGAGGCAGAGAGAGGGCAGACAGTGGATGGAAAGAAGAGAATGATGAGAAAATGAGGCAAGCAGAAACCAGACAAAGGTAGAAAAAAAATTTCTATTTGTTTTATTTATTTTTGCTTAAGAATAAAGTGTTATTGTAGCTGTATTGATAATTGTTTATTAATAGAAAATGGAAATAAGGTATGGCACTGGTATGGTAGTCTTTGTTGTTTATTTTAAATTTTAAAATAAAAGAAATAAAGTGGAAATAAAGAAGTAAATAAGAAAATGGGTAAATAAATGGGGGCAGGGCATGGTAGGGGTGGGTTGGGCGGGGCCCAGTTGACTTGTGTACCTAGGAGCCTTCAACAAATTAATGCTGCCCTGGATAGAGACTGGAATGGAGTAATGATCTGAGAACCAGGAAAACCAGGGTTCAAATCCCATTGCAAAACCTTGTGATTTTGCTTCAGATGCAAATTTAGGGTCTGGCCTATATTGCAACGGAGAGATAATGACTACCTTACGAAGCTCCTTCCCCCCAACACCCGCTTACAACTCTCTGGTGCTCACTACCTCCAACCCTAATCTAACCGAGGCCAACCATATCCCAGCCGATAGATTCTGGACCGCCTTCGAGCTCGTTTCCGATTCCTAGGTCTCCAAACTCTGCCTCAAGTTAAAATCCTGCAACTGTACCTTGGATCCTTTCCCCTCCTACTTATATGAGAATATTCCAGCACAAGCCATCTCATCTCTCACCAAACTTATAAATTCCGCCCTGATCTCAGGCCTATTTTCTACAGAAATGGGACACATTGCCTTATCCCCTCTATTGAAAAAATCCGATCTAAACCCCACCACTCCTTCCAGCTATCGCCCAATAGCTAACATTCCTCTCCTGACCAAAATGCTGGAGTCCATCATAGCCACCCAACTTTCGTCCTATCTTGAGAGATTCTCCATTCTCCTACCCTACCAACATGGATTCAGACCCAACTTCAGCACTGAATCCCTTTTAGCCTCTTTAATTTCAAAGGTCTAACAACTTCACTCCTGCAACAAGTTCGCTGTCCTTCTTCAATTTGACCTTTCTGCAGCTTTCGACATTGTCCATCATGACATACTAATCCTCCAACTTTCTGAAATTGGCATAAACTCCACAGTCTTAGATTGGTTCTCAAAATTCTTACGTTCCCGCTCCTACTTCGTTAACATGAATGGAACCTCATCCTCCCCTTGGAAACCGATCTGCGGAGTCCCCCAGGGCTCACCCCTATCCCCGATTCTTTTCAATGTTTATATGTCCTCCCTGAAACTCCTCCAACTATCCACCTCGGAGACACTTTACACCTACGCTGACGACATCCTTGTCCTTCTTGAGACTGACTCTAACCTCACCAACCTTGCTGATAACATCTCATCTTGTATAACAAATCTCCAATCCTGGGTTCGCACCGTTCAAATGAAACTAAATGAGACCAAAACAAAACTACTTTGGCTCGGCCCAAAACTAGATCAGTTACCCACCCTCATCCCTCTATCCTCTGGCACCAATCTGCAGCTTGAGCACTCTAGCAAAGTTCTGGGAATCATCATTGACTCCTCATTGTCCTTCAACGACCACATCAACTCCCTAGTAAAAAAATGCTTTTTCAATCTTCACATACTAAGAAAAGTCAGATCCTGCTTTCACCAACAACATTTTGCCGTCCTTGTTCAATCCATTATTCTATCCAGACTAGATTACTGCAACTCCATCTACTTAAGCCTAACAAAGAAAAGTCTTCTCAGACTTCAGCGGATTCAGAGCACCGCAGCTAAACTAATCTTCGCAAAAAGCAAATTCAACCATGTCTCCCCGCTTCTGTCTAAGCTTCATTGGCTCCCAGTCATCCTCAGGGTTCACTACAAATGCGCCTGTCTAGCCTTCAAATCTCTCCACGGCATCCTTCCTCCCCTCTTTCCACTATCTTGGCTGTCCTCGAGTCCTGACTCCTCCAGATCCTCTCAAAATTTCAAACTATCCTTCCCCTCTTTAAAAGGCATATCCCAAACAGGAAAACTTGGAACATCCCTCCTCTTCAGGATCACCGAGCTGTGGAACAGCTTTACTGCCCATCTTCGGAGTTCGTCCTCCCTCCAACACTTCAGAAAACATCTGAAAACTTAGCTTTTCTCCAAAATGTAACTCCCTCCCTCTCCATTATTCTAAGTCCCCCATTTCCTTTCTGTTTACCAATTCTCTTCCTCTTTCCATTGTAGTTCCCTTCTTGTTTTAATTCCTGTAAACCGTGTCGAGCTCCACTCCTGTGGAGATGACGCGGTATATAAACTTAAGGTTTAGTTTAGTTTAATGCAATTCTAGTCTTAATTTTAAATGGTCTACGAGGACTGGCACAAGGTATAGAAGTAGAAGGGACACTGGGAAACAGTGATCACAACATTATCCACTTCAACCTAGACACAGGAACAAAAAATGAATTCAGAACGATGGCCATGGCACTGAACTTCTGAAAAGAGAACTACAAAGGGATGAGTCATGGTGAGAAAGAAGATTAGGAAGAGGATAAGAACTGTAAATACGCTAGAGCAAGCATGGTCCCTTTTTAAGGACACAGTCACAGAGGCGCAAAATTTATATATACAGTGTATTAACAAGGGTTCTAAGTGGAAGAAAAACAAGGAACTGGCGTGGCTCACTGTAGCGGTGAAGGAAGCGATCAGAGACAAGAAGACTTCATTTAAGGAATGGAAAAGGACAAAAATGGAAGAAAAATTGAAAAAGCACAAACAACATCAAAGCAAGTGCCATAAGGTGGTAAGAGGGGCCAAAAGAGACTATGAAGAAAAAATAGTCAAGGAGGCCAAAAACTTTAAGCCATTCTTTCAATATATTAAGGGGAAACAACCCGCGAAGAAAGCAGTGGGGCCGTTAGATGATCAGGGAGTAAAGGGAGTACTAATGGAGGACAAAGCCATCACAGACAAACTGAACACATTTTTTGCGTCTTTATTTACCGAAGAGGATATATCCAAAATACCCAGAAGCCTACAGGAAATGAAGATGGGAAACTGACAGGGACAACGGTTAGTCTAGAAGAGGTATGCAGACAGATTGATAGGCTTAAAAATGATAAATCCCCGGGACCAGATGGCATCCACCTGAGGGTAATGAAGGAACTGAAATGGGTTATAGCTGAACTGCGCCAATCTGTTGATTAAATCAGGAAAGATTACAGAACACTGGAAAGTGGTGAGTGTAACGCCAATCTTCAAGAAAAGTTCGAAGGGCGATCCGAGAAACAGACCAGTGAGTTTGACTTTGGTACTGGGAAAGATGGTAGAGGCATTGATAAAGGAACACATCATCGATCACCTTGACGGACACAAACTGATGCAGACCAGCCAGCACGGCTTCAGCAAAGGAAGATAAGAACATAGGAACATAAGCAGTGCCTCCGCCGGGTCAGACCATAGGTCCATCCCACCCGGCAGTCCGCTCCTGCGGCGGCCCAAACAGGTCACGACCTGTCTGAATCACCAGAAGGGGCTCCCTTGCCACCTTGGTTTCTCATTGAAGTCCTATCTTCCCATCGTAGTCCTAACCCTCCGGTCTTGCACATGCACGACCTGTTGGGTTTCTATACTTATTACCTGGTTAGCTTTCTATACCTGTGTTACATCCCAGCACCTCTCTCAGTATCCCACAATCCCTTTATCCCTCAGGAATCCGTCCAATCCCTGTTTGAATCCCTGTACCGTACTCTGCCTGATCACTTCCTCCAGTAGCGCATTCCATGTGTCCACGACTCTTTGGGTGAAAAAAAACTTCCTTGCATTTGTTTTGAACCTATCTCCCTTCAGTTTCTCCGAATGCCCCCTCGTACTTGTTGTCCTCTTCAGTCTGAAGAATCTGTCCCTATCCACCCTCTCTATGCCCCTCATGATCTTGAAGGTCTCTATCATATCTCCCCTGAGCCTCCTTTTTTCCAGAGAGAAGAGCCCCAGCCTATCCAACCTCTCGGCGTATGGGCAGTGTTCCAGCCCTTTTACCAGTTTCGTTGCTCTCCTTTGGACTCTCTCAAGTATCGCCATGTCCTTCTTGAGGTGTGGCGACCAATACTGAACACAGTATTCCAGATGTGGACGCACCATCGCTCGATACAATGGCATGATGACTTCCCGCGTCCTGGTTGTTATGCCCCTCTTTATGATGCCCAGCATCCTGTTGGCTTTTTTCGAGGCTGCTGCGCACTGTGCAGATGGCTTCAGTGATGCATCCACCAGCACACCCAAGTCTCTCTCAAGTCTGCTGTCTCCCAACAATGCCCCCCCCCCCCAATTTGTAGTTGAACAATGGGTTCTTTTTCCCTATATGCATGACCTTGCATTTTTCCACGTTAAAGCACATTTGCCATTTGTTTGCCCAGTCTTCCAGCTTGTCCAGGTCCTTTTGCAGGTCCTCACACTCCTCCCTGGACCTAACTCTACCGCACAGTTTGGTATCATCTGCAAATTTTATAACCTCGCACTTTGCCTCCTTTTCCAGGTCATTGATAAATATGTTGAAGAGTAACGGCCCCAGCACCGATCCCTGTGGCACACCGCTCGTGACTCCCCGCCAGTCAGAATATTGGCCCTTCACTCCGACCCTCTGCAGTCTACCCGACAACCAGTGCTTGATCCATCTGTGCACATCCCCTCCCACCCCATGGTTTCACAGCTTCCTAAGCAGCCTTTCATGTGGCACCTTGTCGAAAGCCTTTTGAAAATCGAGGTAAATTATGTCTATGGGTTCCCCATTGTCCACCCGACTGCTTATTCCCTCAAAGAAGTACAGAAGGTTCGTTAGGCACGACCTTCCCTTACAGAATCCGTGCTTGACAAGATCTTGCTTGACAATCTTACTGCACTTCTTCGATGGAGTAAATAGGCAGATAGACAAGGGTGACCCAGTTGACATCATATATCTAGATTTTAAGAAGGCGTTCGACAAGGTTCCGCATGAATGCCTATTTTGAAAAATTGCGAGCCATGGAATCGAGAGTGATATACTCACATGGATTAAAAACTGGTTGGCGGATAGGAAACAGAGAGTGGGGGTGAATGGACAATACTCGGACTGGAAAAGCATCACGAGTGGAGTGCCGCAGGGTTCGGTGCTCGGGCCTGTGCTCTTCAACATATTTATAAACGACCTAGAAATTGGCATGACGAGTGAGGTGATTAAATTTGCAGACGATACAAAATTGTTCAGAGTAGTGAGGACACAGAAGTATTGCGAAGACCTACAAAGAGACATAAATACGCTCAAGGAATGGGTCGTAAAATGGCAAATGAGGTTCAACGTGGATAAGTGCAAGGTGATGCATGTCTGTAACAAAAATCATATCCATGAATACAGGATGTCTGGAGATATACTCAGAGAGAGCATGTAGAAAAGAGACTTGGGAATACTTCTAGACAAGTCAATGAAACCATCCATGCAATGTGCGGAGGCGGCGAAAAGGGCAAACAGACTGCTAGGAATGATTAAGAAGGGGATCACAAACAGATCTGAAAAGGTTATCATGCTGTTATACTAGGCCATGGTACACTCCCACCTGGAATACTGCATCCAACACTGGTCGCCATACATGAAAAAGGACATAGTACTACTGCTACTGCTACTAATTTATTTTTGTATACCACTATACCAAAAAAAGGTTCAAAGCGGTTCACAAGATAAAAATACATACAATCAATAAAATTGAAATGACATAATAAAAACAAGCAATTAAAATACATCAATTAAGGTCAATGGATGACGGAGATAGGAAGAGAGTGGTGAAGGAGGAGAAAGAAGTGGCGGAAAGACTAAACATGTTCTTTTCGTCAGTATTTACAAAAGAAGACACATCCAACATACCGGAACCTGAACAAATCTTCAAAGGAGACCAAGCAGAGAAATTAACATCCATGGAATTAAGCCTTGAGGATGTACACAGGCAGATAGAAAAATTAAAATCTGACAAATCTTCGGGCTCGGACGGAATCCACCCTAGAGTATTGAAAGAACTAAAGGAGGAAATAGCGGAACTACTACAGCAGGTTTGTAATCTATCCCTGAAAACAGGCGTGATCCCGGAGGATTGGAAGATAGCCAATGTTACGCCCATCTTTAAAAAGGGATCGAGAAGTGACCCGGGGAACTACAGACCGGTAAGTCTGACCTCGGTTCCGGGGAAAATGGCGGAAGCGCTGATAAAAGATAGCATCGAGGAGCATCTAGAGAGGCATAAACTTATGAAAACAAGCCAACATAGCTTCTGCAAGGGAAGATCGTGCCTGACGAACTTATTGCACTTCTTCAAAGGAATTAACAAACGGATGGACAAAGGGGACCCCATAGACATTGTATACTTAGACTTCCAAAAAGTCTTTGACAAGGTACCCCATGAACGCCTACTTCGGAAACTAAAGAACCATGGGGTGGAAGGAGACGTATACAGATGGATCAGGAATTGGTTGGCAGGCAGAAAGCAGAGGGTAGGAGTGAAGGGCCACCACTCGGACTGGAGGAAGGTCAAGAGTGGTATTCCGCAGGGGTCGGTGATTGGACTGCTGCTATTCAATGTATTTATAAATGATCTAGAAACGGGGATGAATAGCGAAGTAATAAAATTTGCAGATGACACCAAGCTATTCAATGGGGCTAGAACTAAAGAGGACTGAGAAGATTTACAAAGGGACCAGTGTTCCCGCTAAGCTGCGTTGGCCTGCGCTCACGCACAAAATATTACATCGCAGCGCAAAGTTTCTCTTCACAGCGCACACACGCGTCGGTAAGGTAAGGGGACGCACTGGGGGGATTGCACTTCCCCACAATTGCCATGCTTCGGTTCCTCTTCTTCCTTCCTTCCTCCCCCCCCCCCCCCCCCGCGGGACCCTGCGGCACCATCAACTCTTACTCCCTCTAATGTCGGCCCTGCAGCTCCAGACTTCCTCGCACCTTCTCCCCTCCCCCTTTGGATCGCTATTATTTTAAATGTTATAGCTGCGGAGCTGTATCCATCAGTGGAGATGTCTAACCTCGGCCTGCCCCGGAACTCTTACTGCAACAGTGACTTCCTGTTCCTGCCTAGACGGGCGGCTGCTGCAGTAAGAGTTCCGGGGCAGGCCGAGGTTAGACATCTCCACTGATGGATACAGCTCCGCGGCTATAACATTTAAAATAATAGCGATCCAAAGGGGGAGGGGAGAAGGTGCGAGGAAGTCTGGAGCTGCAGGGCCGACATTAGAGGGAGTAAGAGTTGATGGTGCCGCAGGGTCCCGCGGGGGGGGGGGGGGAGGAAGGAAGGAAGAAGAGGAACCGAAGCATGGCAATTGTGGGGAAGTGCAGAGCTGCAGGGAAGAGTGTTGCGGTACCCAGCTGGAGGGAGAAGGAAGATGAGGGAGGGAATTAAAGGAGATGCCAGGGCTTGGAGCGTAGGAGGAAGGTATGCCAGTCTAAGGGAAAAGGAAGGGGGAGATGTGAGAGCATGGAGGGGGAGCGAAAGATGGAAGAAAAGGAAAGGAGAGAGATGCCAGAGAATCAGGGAAGGGGAGATACCAGACTATGAGGAGAGGTGTGGGAGAGGGAAGGCGAGGAGAGAGATGCCAGACCAATGGGGTGAAAGGAGAGATGGAAGGGGGAGGCATACAGTTTCTGGAAGGGGCATAGAAGGAGAGAAGATGCCATATAGGGGAAGAGAGACGGCAGACAGTGAATGGAAGGAAGAGAGTTACAAGAAGATGAGGAAAGGAGAAACCACAGAAGACAAAGGTAGAAAAAAATTTATATTTATTTATTGCTTTAGGAGACATGTGTCACTGTTTCTGTGAAGCATTGTATGCAGAGTCCAGCTTCTTGCTGGTTCAATTTAACCTTTGTCTATGTATTTTTATTTTATCCCCCCTTTTACAAAACTGTGAAGCGTTTTTAGCACCAGCCTTGGTGGTAGCAGCTCTGATGCTCAGAATTTTATGAGCATCAGAGCTGTTATCTCCGTAGCTAAAATCCACACTACAGTTTTGTAAAAGAGGGAGGGGTTAGTTTGTGATTACATATTCCTTACTAGGCGAAGGTGTTTTCTGTGTTCTGTGTGTTCGAAAGACATGGTTTTCTGTTAGGATTGACGGTGTAGGATTGATCTGTGCTGGTCTGGCTTGTTTAGTTTTACAATGGGTGTATTGATGTACTGCTCACTGCAATATGTAAGATGCTGCCTTTTCCTAGGTACTCATGTGTGACGTGTGGTTTGTTACTAAAAATCATGTTTTTCTTACAGATGGGGGGGGGGGTGCCAAAAAATGATGGGCCCCGGATGTTACATATGCTAGGTACGCCACTGTATGTAAAGATACCAGAAAGCTGGCGTAGCAAAAACTTCTAAGTTTTGAGTATTTAACCCTCCCACAATCTCACGGGCACTCGTTTCAAGTTTATTGAGATTTTGATTTAAACGCAATATCAAATATTTTCAATGCGTATAACAAAAATAAATTTGGGGAAATAAATAAAACCATTTGAACCAGTGTTCCCGCTAAGCTGCGCTGGCGTGCGCTGGCGCACAAAATATTACATCGCAGCGCACACGTTTCTCGTCACAGCGCACGATCGGAAGAGGCGTACGGCAGATGGCAGGGCGGCGAGAGGAGAATCGGGCGAGTTGGCTCATAACTTGCTGGCGCCCGATATTTTTGGCTCACGGTGAAAAAAGTTTGCTCACAACACCCGCCCGCTTAGAGGGAACACTGAAAGGGACCTAAACAAACTAGGGGAGTGGGCGACGAGATGGCAGATGAAGTTCAATGTAGAGAAATGCAAAGTCTTACACGTAGGAAACAGAAACCCGATGTACAGCTACATCTGCTGGGAGGGCTGTTATTGAGTGAGAGTTCCCAAGAAAGGGACTTGGGGGTAATAGTGGACATGACAATAAAGCCATCGGCACAATGCACAGTGGTTGCTAAGAAAGCAAATAGAAAGCTAGGAATAATCAAGAAGGGCATTACAAGCAGAACGAAAGAAGTTATCCTGCCGTTGTATCGGGCGTTGGTGCGCCCGCATCTGGAGTACTGTGTCCAGTATTGGTCGTTGTACCTAAAGAAGGATATGGCGATACTCGAGAGGGTTCAGAAGAGAGCGATGCATTTGATAAAAGGTATGGAAAACCTTTCATACGCTGAAAGATTAGAGAGACTGGGGCTTTTTTCGCTGGAGAAGTGGAGACTTAGAGGGGATATGATAGAGACTTATAAGATCACGAAGGCAATAGAAAAAGTGGAGAGAGACAGATTTTTCAAACTTTCGACAACTACAAGAACGAGAGGGCATTCCGAAAAATTAAAAGGAGACAGATTCAGAACCAATGCTAGGAAGTTCTTCTTCACCCAACGGGTGGTGGACACTTGGAACGCGCTTCCAGAGGGAGTGATACAACAGGGTACGGTATTGGAGTTCAAGAAGGGATTGGACAATTTTCTGAAGGAAAAGGGGATAGAAGGGTATAGATAGAGGGCTAGTATACAGGTCCTGGAGCTGATGGGCCGTCGCGTGAGCGGACTGCTGGGCATGATGGACCTCAGGTCTGACCAAGCAGAGGCACAGCTTATGTTCTTATGTTCAATTAAAATTGAAATGCAACAGTTAAAAACAAAAGTGAATTAAACAGTTGTAGTACTAGGATATAGACATGTTGAACAGGGGCTGAGGGTGTTGCTGTACAACGAGAGGCTAGAGAAACTGGGTCTCTTATCCCTTGAAAAGAGAAGACTGAGAGGGAACATGATCGAAACATTCAAGATATTGACTTAGTAGAGGCAGAGAGATTGTTCACCCTCTCCAAGGTGAAGAGAATGAGAGGTCACTCGCTAAAGTTAGAAGGGAAAAGACTCCATACAAATGTAAGAAAGTTCTTCTTCATCCAGAGAGTGGTAGAAATCTGGAACTCTCTTCCGGAGGCTGTTATAGGGGAAAACACCCTCCAGGGATTCAAGACAAGGTTGGATAAGTTCCAACTGGAACAGAACATACACAAGTAAGGCTAGACTCAAATAGGGCACTGTTCTTTGACCTAAGGGCCACCATGTGAGTGGACTGCTGGGCACGATGGACTACTGGTCTGACCTAGCAGTGGCAATTCTTATATTCTTCTAATTTTTTTGAATTTGTTAGAATTGCATACCGCTGGAGTTGCTCTAGCATTTAGGTAGCACATAAAATTACTCTGTAAACTGTATATGGTAAACTTCCAGGGATTGGGAAATACCTGAGGGTAACTTGCTTTGATACAAGACCTTACTCTTGATGGAGGAGGATTATGGTTGGTAGTAGATTTATAAAAATATAAGACTAGCCTTACTGGGTCAGAGCAATGGTCTATCAAGCCCAGTAGCCCATTCTCACGGTGGCCAATCCAGGGCACTAATACCTGGCCAAAATCCAAGGAGTAGCAATATTCAATGCTACCGATTCAGGGCAAGCAATGGCTTCCCCCATGTCTTTCTCAGTAACAGACTATGGACTTTTCCTCCAGGAACTTGTCCAAACCTTTCTTAAAACCAGATACGCTATCTGCTCTTACCACAACCTCTGGCAATGCGTTCCAGAGCTTAACTATTCTCTAAGTGAAAAAAATTTCTTCCTATTGGTTTTAAAAGTATTTCTCTATAACTTCATTGAGTGTCCCCTAGTCTTTGTAATTTTTGACAGAGTGAAAAATCGATTGACTTGTACCCAATCATATCACCCCTCAGGCGTCTCTTTTTCAAGCTGAAGAGCCCTAATCTTTTTAGTCTTTCCTCATATGAGAGGAGTTCCATCCCCTTTATCATCTTGGTTGCTCTTCTTTGAATCTGTTCTAGCGCCACTATATCTTTCTTGAGATAAGAAGACCAGAATTGAACGCAATATTCCAAATGAGGTCGCACCATGGAGCAATACAGGGGCATTATAACATTCTTAGTCTTGTTAACCATCACTTTTTAAATAATTCTTAGCATCCTGTTTGCTTTTTTGGCCATCACCGCACATTGGGCAGAAAGTTTCATCGTATTGTTTACGATGGTACCCAGATCCTTTTCTTGGGCACTAATCCCAAAGATGGACCCTAGCATCCGGTACCTGTGATTCAGGTTATTCTTCCCAATGTGCGTCACTTTTCATTTGTCCACATTAAATTTCATCTGCCATCTGGACGTCCAGCCTTCCAATTGCCTATGGTTTGCCTGCAATTTTTCACAATCCGGATGCGTTGTAACAACTTTGAACAGTTTAGTGTCATCTGCAAATTTAATCACCTCACTTGTCGTTTCAATTTCCAGATCTTTTATAAATAAGTTAAATAGCACTAGTCCCAGTACAGACCCCTGCGGCACTCCACTGTTTACTGTCCTCCATTGAGAAAAATTACCATTTAACTATCTGATAACCAATTCCTAATCCACAACTGAACTTTGCCACCTATCTCATGACACTTTAATTTTCCCAGGAGATTTAGTAGTACTAGGAGGAGGGCTGGTCTTAGTCATGAAGAAATAAGGATTGGAAGAGGAGAGAAGGTTTCATTAATGGGAGTATTACAAGGACAGGAATAAGATAAATGGCCTCACTCATAATGTTGGGCTGAGGACAGTAGGAGGAGGAAAGGTCTCGCTTCTGATAAAGTCATGAAACTAGGGAGAGGAGGTAAGACTGCCTGATAGGAGTTCCCCAGAGTCATTACCTGTAAACGTGAAGGCCTTCAGGAGCTCTAGGTAGGAATACGTGTGATCATTATTCTCATCAAAGCGCTGAAGTTCCTCCTTCTTTGGAGCATTATGTTCAAGGACTTGCTGGATATCGCTGTACTTCAGAAAGCCATCGGCATCACTGTCGGCACCATAAAAAAACACCTGGAAATCTTTTCAGATTAAAAATGGCAAAATAAATAATCTGCTTGAAAACAAACAGCTAATTTCTTCAAAAAGGACAGAAAAAAAATCAAGCAATTCAGCTTCAGACACAGAAACTCGATTTAGAGAGTTTTCTATCAATAAGTATCTTAGAGTTCCATATAGGCCCCCTTTTATCAAGCTGCGATAGGGTTTTTATTGCAGGCTGCAGCGGTAAAAGCTCTGACATTCATAGAATTCCTATGAGTATCAAAACTTTTACTGCGGCCATAATAAATGCAGGTAAATTCTCTTGTTTATCCATAACATTGCCTTTTAATGCAAATTTACATGACCATAAGGAAAATATTTTGACATAGAAACATGATGGCAGATAAAGGCCAAACATCCATTAACCTCTACTTTCCCTATAGGCTAAGGCTCTTAACACCTGCATTGTGAGCTCATAGAACATCATTGTTATAAGCTAAGGGGTTCATAATAAATTTTAAAAAACATTCAAAAAGTAGCCTAAATCGGTATTTGGACTATCAAAGAGACAGATCGTCCAAGTACCGATAATCAAAGCTGGTTTTAGATGTATCTTAAACCAGCTTAGGCCTTTAACCTGCCTCTGAACGCCTATTGCGAAAAGAGGTGTTTTTAGAGGAGGGGAAAGGGCGGGAGGTGGGCCGACCTAGCCTTAGTCATGCAACAAGTATAACCAAAACTTTAACGAGATTGCCCAGTCGGAACTTATACGTTTTGACTTAGACCAAGTCAAAACAGGTATAAGTTTCGAATAGCGGCTGCTGAGCTGATCGTGGCTGCTGCGATCAGCTCAGCAGCCCCGGCAACCTGCCCACACCCCCACCGTAATGATCGCGGCAGGAGAGATGTCTAATCTTTCTTGCTGCGATTGCAATCTACCTCCAAACACCCTGAGGGAGGAGGGAGGCGCAGACCCGAACCCTGAAAATACCGGCAGGAAGGAGCCTAAGCCTTCCTGCCGAGGTGCAGGTCTGAAACCCCCAGACAATACCGGCATGAGGGAGTCCAAGCTCTCCTACCAGAAGGTGACCTCCCACCCCCTCAAATACAGGCAGGAGGAATCCCAGGCCCTCCTGCCCATGTCACCCCTCTGTGATCGCCCCGATTGACCCCACAAACCCCCGATCACCCTCAAACCTCCGAATGGCCCCCCTAACTCTGACACCCCCAACTTACTTTAAGGTTGTCCAGCTGGCCGGATTTGGGACCCGTCCATCCGTCAAACCTTAAAGTAAGTTAAGGGGGGTGTCAGGGGTTGGGGGTATCAGGGATAGGGGGGCCATTTGGGGGTTTGGGGGGCAATTGGGAGTTTGGGGGAGTTGATCAGGGGGGTCACAGGGGGGTGCACCGTGGGCAGGAGGGCCTGGGATCCCTCCTGCCTGTATTTGTGGGTTCGCATTCCAGCAGGAGGGCTTGGACTCCCTCCTGCTGGTATAGTCGGGGTTCGGTTCGTTCAGGGGCATGCGCTTTGGCAGGAGGATTTGGGCTTCCTCTTGCCAGTATTGTTGGGGAGTTTGAGGGGTGGATCGCGATCGTGGCAGGAGAGATTAGGCATCTCTCCAGCCGCGATCATTGCGGAGAGGGGGTAGGGATTCTGTAATCGCTGTTATCCAGAGAGGGTCCAGAGAAGAGCAACTAAAATGGTTAAGGGATAGGAGGAGTTGCTGTACAGTGAGAGATTAGAGAAACTGGGCCTCTTCTCCCTTGAAAAGAGGAGACTGAGAGGGGACATGATCGAAACATTCAAGATAATGAAGGGAATAGACTTAGTAGATAAAGACAAGTTGTTCACCCTCTCCAAGGTAAGGAGAACGAGAGGGCACTCTCTAAAGTTAAAAGGGGATAGATTCAAACGTAAGGAAGTTCTTCTTCACCCAGAGAGTGGTAGAAAACTGTAACGCTCTTCCGGAGTCTGTTATAGAAGAAAACACCCTCCAGGGATTCAAGACAAATTTAGACAAGTTCCTGCTGAACCAGAACGTACGCAGGTAAGGCTAGACTCAGGGCACTGAACATAAGAGATGCCGCTGTTGGGTCAGACCAGTGGTCCATCGCTCCCAGCAGTCCGCTCACGCGGCGGCCCTTTTGGTCAAAGACCAGTGCCCTAACTGAGGCTAGCCTTACTAGCGTACGACCTTGTTAAATAGGAACTTGTCTTGAATCCCTGGAGATTTTTTTCCCCTACGATAGCCTCCGGGTGAGCGTTCCAGTTTTCCACCACTCTCTGGGTGAAGAAGAACTTCCTTACTTTTGTACGGAATTTATCCTCTTTCAACTTTAAAGAGTGCCCTCTTGTTCTCCCTACCTTGGAGAGGGTGAACAACCTGTCCTTATCTACTAAGTCTATCCCCTTCAGTATCTTGAATGTTTCGATCATGTCCCCTCTCAATCTCCTCTGTTCTAGGGAGAAGAGGCCCAGTTTCTCTAATCTGTCACCGTACGGCAGCTCCTCCAACCCCTTAACCATCTTAGTTGCTCTTCTCTGGACCCTTTCGAATATTAATATGTCCTTCTTCATGTACGGCGACCAGTGCTGGATGCAGTACTCCAGGTGAGGGCACACCATGGCCCAGTACAGCGGCATGATAACCTTCTCCGACCTGTTCGTGATCCCCTTCTTAATCATTCCTAGCATTCTGTTCGCCCTTTTCACCGCCGCCGCACATTGTGTGGACGGCTTCATCAACTTGTCGATCAGAACTCCCAAGTCCCTTTCTGGGAGGTCTCTCCAAGTACCGCCCCGGACATCCTGTACTCTTGCCTGAGATTTTTCTTACCAACATGCATTACTTTAGTTTTATCCACGTTGAATCTCATCTGCCATATCGATACCCATTCCTCGAGGCTGGTTATGTTGTGTTGCAGATCTTTGCAATCCCCCTATGTCTTCACTACTCTGAATAACTTTGTGTCATCCGCAAATTTTATCACCTCGCTCGTCGTACCTATATCCAGATCATTTATAAAGATGTTGTAGAGTATGGGTCCAAGCACTGAGCCCTGCGGCACCCCACTGGTGACGCTCTTCCAGTCTGAGTATTGCCCATTCACCCCCACTCTCTGTTTCCTATGTTCCAGCCAGTTTTTAATCCACGTGAGTATTTCTCCCTCGATTCCATGGCTCGCAATTTTCCGAAGTAGTCGTTCATGTGGAACCTTGTTGAACGCCTTCTGAAAGTCCAGATATACAATGTCGACTGGGTCACCCTTATCTATCTGCCTGTTTACTCCCTTGAAGAAGTGCAGCAAGTTCATCAAATAAGATCTGCCCTTGCTGAAACCGTGCTGGCTGGTCCTGATCAGACCGTGTTCGTCAAGGTGATCAATGATGCGGTCCTTTATCTACCGTCTTTCTGGGTACCGAGGTCAGACTCACCAGTCTGTAGTTTCCCGGATCTCCCCTCGAACCTTTTTTGAAGATCGGCGTAACATTCGCCACCTTCCAGTCCTCCGGAATCTTTCCCGTTTTGATCGACAGATTGGCTATTAGTTGAAGTAGCTCAGCTTTGGTCCCTTTCAGTTCCTTGATGACTCTTGGATGGATGCCATCCGGTCCCGGGGATTTATCGCTCTTAAGTCTTTGACCTAAGGGCCGCCGCGTGAGCGGACTGCCGGGCACGATGGACCACTGGTCTGACAAATATACAGATTGCACTGGAATATGCCAGTATTCTGGTTATTTACATGTTGACACCTGCTTCCTGTCCTCATGTCATTGCACTTCCTCTCTCTTCTACCTTGGTGTCCTCTAGTCATTTTTACACAGCTGACCAGGGTGAATAAATTTCCAAGTGATAACTCTTCATTGCATGTCCCTGCCCTGTCCCTACTTTGACTCTCTTTAATTTCTCTCCACCTCAGGCCCCATCCCTTGCTTTCATTCAAGAAAGGAGCCATGGGGGAAGGGGAGTAAGCAGATTCAAACTTTGTTGCTTCCACGTCTTGTCTTTGATCTCATCTGATCAAAAGCAGCATGCAGCAATTACCACGTCTGATCCTGCTCACTGAGTGGGGCTTTTGTGTAGGTGAGAGGGACATGTACTCGTAAAGGTGCAAACTCCCACTGGCAGGCCTACTTTCCTCTCCCTTCTCAATTGTTTTTCTGTCTATGAGCGACATCCCTTCGGTCACAACTGTGCCCCTCTAGTGTCCTTCCCTGGATGATGTTCATTCTTTTGCCTCTTTACTAGCTGTCTCCTCAGTAACTGTGCAATACCTTGGTGACTCTTGATGGAGGGAATGTTAATTTGACCTTCTCTTCCTGTTGTCCTTTGCTGCTCTGCGGGTCTCTGTTGGGTAGTGAGGGACCAGACAGTTCTTGATCCTTAACATAGGAGAGAGAATAAGATTATAATTCTGAGCCAGAAGTAAGGATTAAAAAGACCAGAAACTTTCCCAGAAACAACTCTTGATTTATATAGTATGGGTACCAGATGTAAAATGCTAGGAGACTGAGGGCTGCACTGGACATAGGTATTTTGAAGCTAAAGATGTTCTCAGATGCAATCTGAGTTCAAGAGAGAGACTGTTATAACAATATGTGGGAACAAGGTTCAAATCTCAGGTACACACCACCAGTCTTTGTGTGAGTCAGGAGAGTGTGGTGTAGTGGTTAGAGCAGTGGTTCCCAAACCCTGTCCTGGGGGACCCCCAGTCAGTCGGGTTTTCAAGATATCCCTAATGAATATGCATGAGAGAGATTTGCATACCTGTCGCTTCCATTATCTTGAAAACCCGACTGGCTGGGGGTCCCCCAGGACAGGGTTTGGGAACCACTGGGTTAGAGCTATAATTTTAGTACCCTGAGGTTGTGGGTTCAAACCCTCCTCTGCCCCAGATACATTTGATAGACTGTGAAGTCCCCTGGGACAGAGAGGGAAAATGCTTGAGTACCTGATTTGCAACTTGTTCTGAGCTCCTTTGGGGGGAAAGGTTAAAAAATTGAATGCAAGTCAAGATACCCATACAGAGACAGGGGCTCACCTATATTTATTTCATTTTATTTCTATTCCGTCCTCCCAGTAACTCAGAACGGGTTACAAGCAAACATTCACAGTGGATTGCATTGGACAGAACAAATGACAATACAGCAACTTAAGCACAGCTTTGGAAGAACAGTGATCTGAGGACAGTTTGGAGGGGGGGGGGGATTTAAGGGGACTCCATTGGTAAGAAAAGTTAAGAACATAAGAACATAAGAAGTTGCCTCCACTGGGTCAGACCAGAGGTCCATTGCGCCCAGCGTTCTGCTCCTGTGGTGGCCCATCAGGCCTATGACCTGTGAAGTGGTTCCTGACTATTCCTATAACCTACCTCTACTTCTATCTGTACCCCTCAATCCCCTTATCCTTTAGGAACCTATCTAAACCTTCCTTGAACTCCTGTAGCGTGCTCTGGCCTATCACAACCTCTGGAAACATAGAAACATAGAAATAGACGGCAGATAAGGGCCACGGCCCATCTAGTCTGCCCACCCCAATGACCCTCCCCTACCTTTCTCTGTGAATAGCTCCGTGTCTATCCCATTTGGCCTTAAAATCAGGCACGCTGCTGGCCTCAATAACCTGAAGTGGAAGACTATTCCAGCGATCAACCACCCTTTCAGTGAAAAAGAATTTCCTGGTGTCCTCGTGCAGTTTCCCGCCCCTGATTTTCCACGGATGCCCCCTTGTTGCCGCGGGACCCTTGAAAAAGAAGATATCTTCTTCCACCTCGATGCGGCCCGTGAGATACTTGAATGTCTCGATCATGTCACCCCTCTCTCTGCGTTCCTCGAGTGAGTACAGCTGCAACTTATCCAGCCGTTCCTCGTACGGGAGATCCTTGAGTCCCGAGACCATCCGGGTGGCCATTCTCTGGACCGACTCCAGTCTCAGCACATCCTTACGGTAATGCGGCCTCCAGAATTGCACACAGTATTCCAGGTGGGGCCTCACCATGGATCTATACAATGGCATAATGACTTCAGGCTTACGGCTGACGAAACTCCTGCGTATGCAACCTATGATTTGCCTTGCCTTGGATGAAGCTTGCTCCACTTGATTGGCAGTCTTCATGTTCTCACTGATGATCACCCCTAAGTCTCGTTCTGCTTCAGTTCTTGTTAGGATCTCGCCATTAAGGGTGTAAGTCTTGCATGGATTTTGGCTGCCCAGGTGCATGACTTTGCATTTTTTGGCATTGAAGCTGAGATGCCAGGACCTAGACCAGCGCTCCAGTAGGAGTAGGTCGTGCATCATGTTGTCGGACATTGAATTTATGTCTGTTGTGCTTTTGCCCACTACATAGCTTAGTTTGGCGTCATCAGCGAGTAATGTTATTTTATCTCACAGCCCTTCTGCCAAGTCTCTTATAAAGATGTTAATAGGATCGGGCCCAGGACCGAGCCCTGCGGCACTCCACTGATTACCTCCATCATTTCGGAGGGGGTGCCGTTCACCACTACCCTCTGAAGCCTATCTCCAAGCCAGTTCTCAACCCATTTCATCAATGTGTCGCCCAATCCTATAGAACTCATCTTGCTCAGCAACCTGCTCAACAACCTGCAGAGCGGAGGCTGCGAATTACAGACCAGTGAGTCTCACATCAATAGTGTGTAAACTCATGGAAACTCTACTTAAAGGGAAATTAGACACGATATTGGATGAGGGGAATCTGAGGGATCAGGGCCAAAGCCTCTACATTCCGCAGATGTACAAAGTAAAGAAAACCAAAGGCAAAAGAGAGCCCTTCAGGGATTCAAGACAAGGTTGGATAAGTTCCTACTGGATCAGAACATATGCAAGTAAGGCTAGACTCAAATAGGGCACTGGTCTTTGACCTAAGGGCCACCACGTGAGCGGACTGCTGGGCACGATGGACCACTGGTCTGAACCAGCAGCGGCAAATCTTATCTTATATAGCACTTTTAAAAATCTCTAGCATTAGGACTTCCTGAGTGAAACTGTTCATGGGAATAAGATGTAGAAGTAGAAAATAATTGATGAAAGACTGAATCCCAAGTGGCTGCTTGATGTTATGTTATGAAATCTTTTGTAATGGCATCCCCTCTGTAATATCTAATGCTTCCGGTTCAAAAGGAAAAACCAGAGAATGCAAAGCCTTTGACAGTGTTCCACACAGACGTCTAATATATAAACTGAGTGCCCTCAAGATGGGTCCCAAAGTGACGGGCTGGGTCAAGAACTGGTTGAGTGGAAGGCGACAGAGGATATGTTTTTACGGACAAATCCCCTGTAATGATATACTATGTTTATAATTAATTGTTTTTATATCATTGTTTGCTGATAATGAATTTTATTGTATACCGCTTTGAATTTTAGATTAAACGGTATAACAAACTTTTAATAAACCTTGAAACCTTGAAAGTGATCAATGGAGATTACTCTGAGGAAAGCGGTGTGCCTCAAGGTTCTGTTCTTGGGTCTGTTTTTTTTAACATTTTTATAAGCGATATTGCTGCAGGGCGGTCAGTGAAGATTTGCCTCGTTGCGGATGATACGAAAATCTGCAATAGAGTAGACACTCCGGATGGTGTGAATAACATGAGGAAAGACCAGGCCCGCAAGCTGCTCCACCGCCCACCCCTGATGCCGATATGCTCCATCCCCCCCCCCAGTAGCAACTCCGCACAGGGCCGGGCCATGATGCATGTAGCAACTCACATGTTGCATGCAGCCGGCCCCCAAGCCTTCCCTTCGATATCAATTCTGATGTCGGAGAGAAGATTCCGGGCCCGTCATTCTTCACCTAGCTCGCCTGGAACTTTCTCTCAGGCGTCTGTGCGTACAGTGTGCTTTGTGTTTTTTTTAATTTTGTGATTACCATTATGTATTAAGAAGATTATATTGTGTGCATATGAAAAATGGATGGAAGAAATTGAGTTACAATTAGTACTATTATTATGGGGGTGGGGTCTGGGATAGAGCTTGGGCGGGTCTGGGGTAGAGCTTGGGCAGGTCTGGGGTGGAGCTTGGGCTGGTCTAGGGCAGAACTTGGGCGGGGGTACTCAGTTGGCATTTGTTAGGCTTAGGGGGTACTTGGCTTGAAGAAGTTGAGAAACCCTGGAATATTTGGTACAATTCTGGTAGCCACACCTTCCAAAAGATATAAAAAGGATGGAGTCAGTCCAGGGGAAAGCTACTAAAATGGTGCATGGTGTTCATTATAAGATGTATGGAGACAGACGTAAAGATCTCAATCTATATAATTTGGAGGAAAGGCGAGAGAGGGGAGACACGATAGAGACATTTTAGATGTGGCTTATAATAATAATTTATTTTTATATACCGCCATACCCGAAAGTTCTAGGCGGTTCACAACAATTAAGGATAGTATAAACAGTGCATTTCATTTAAAATTCGACGAGTTATATGCGTACAATAGGGAGAAATACATACAAATTAAAAAGATACAGGCAATTTAAAAATGGAATAGAAAATGTTAAAATAATAAAAAGCGTTAAGAACCCAATCTATTAAATAATTGAGTTTTTATCTGTTTTCTAAAATCTAGATAAGAGGCTTCTAACACAATATTGGCAAGCCATAAATTCAATTTGGCCACCTGAAAAGAAAAGGTTATTTCAAAGAACCATTTGTAATGATATAATTTTATTGAGGGCTAGGCAAACAAGTGTATACTTCGAGGGCTCTTATTAGTGTAATTCAATGTAAAATGAGGAATAAGATAACCCGGTAGCATGCCAAATACTGTTTTGTAGCAAATGCATGAGAATTTAAACAAAACTCTGGATTCCAATGGCAGCCAATGGAGCTTTTGATAAAAGGGGAGTAACGTGTTCCCATTTTTTTAGGTCGAAAATAAGGCGGACAGCTGTATTCTGAACCATCCTTAATTTTCTGAGGATTTTCTTGAAAGCGCCTAGATATATGATGTTACAATAATTGAGAATATTCAGGATGGAAGATTGAACTAACAGACGGAAGATAGCTTCGTCAAAGTACTTCTTAATGGTGAGGAGTTTCCAGAGCACCGAGATACTTTTCTTAAATACTAAATCAGAATGTTTTTCCAATGTGAGATGTTTATCCAGGGTTACTCCTAATATTTTTAAGGATTGTTCAATATTATAATTCATCCCATTCATATGTATCTTAGTTTCCTTGATTTTATCATTAGGAGCTGCTAGGAAAAATTTAGTCTTTTCTGTATTTGATTTTAATTTGAAGGCAGACATCCAAAGTTCGACCTGATTTAAAATGATTAACATAGAAACATAGAAATAGATGGCAGATAAGGGCCACGGCCCATCAAGTCTGCTCACTCCAGTGACCCTCCCTATCTATCTTTGCGGATAGATCCCACATGTTTGTCCCATTTGGCCTTAAAATCTGGCACGCTTCTGGCCTCAATAACCTGAAGTGGAAGACTATTCCAGCGATCAACCACCCTTTCGGTGAAGAAGAACTTCCTAGTGTCACCGTGCAGTTTCCCGCCCCTAATTTTCCACTGATGCCCCCTTGTTGCCGCGGGACCCTTGAAAAAGAAGATATCCTCTTCCACCTCGATGCGACCTGTGAGGTACTTGAATGTCTCGATCATATCTCCCCTCTCTCTACGTTCCTCGAGTGAGTAGAGCTGCAACTTCCCCAACCGCTCCTCGTATGGGAGCTCCTTGAGTCCCGAGACCATCCTGGTGGCCATTCTCTGGACCGATTCCAGTCTCAGCACATCCTTGCGGTAATGTGGCTTCCAAAATTGCACACAGATTGATAGAGAATTTATGAACTCAGATGACAAACAGATTAGCGGAATGAAAATAGTAATGTCATCCATGTAAATGTAAAATTTGAGCTTTAGGTTCTGCAAAAAATTACCCAGGGAAACGATAGATGTTGAAGAGGGTGGGGGACAAAGGGGAGCCCTGATAAACTCCACAGGAATTGTCCCAACTGTAGGAGTAAATGTCATCCTTAAACACCTGATAGGATCTTTTCCCCAGGAACCCACCCAATTCAGGACATTATCCGAGATTCCAATGGATTACAAGCAATCCAGAAGAATAAAATGATCAGTGTGAATAAGTGCAAAGTGATGCATGTCGGGAACACAAATCTCATGCACGAATACAGGATGTTCGGGGTGGTACTTGGAGAGAAACATAGAGTATGACGGCAGAAAACGGCCGGCGGCCCACCAAGTCTGCCCACTCAAGAACCCACCCTCCCTTGAGAATCCATCTTTTTAAGCATAACACTGTAGCAACCCCACCTGTTTGTCCCATCATCTCTTGAAGTCGAGTATGCTACTGGCCTCGACCACCTGGCGTGGAAGACCATTCCATCGATCAATCACCCTTTCAGTGAAGAAGTCCATGAAGCCATCTGCACAATGTGTTAATGTGGTGAAAAGGGTGAACAGAATGCTAGGAATGATCAAGAAGGGGATCACGAACAGATCCGAGAAGGTTATCATGCCACTGTACCGGGCCATGGTGCACCCTCACCTGGAGTACTGCGTCCAGCACTGGTCGCCGTACATGAAGAAGGATATAGTACTACTCAAAAGGGTCTAGAGAAGGGCGACTAAAATGGTTAAGGAGCTGAAGAAGTTGCCTACAGCGAGAGGTTAGAGAAACTGAGCCTCTTCTCCCTTGAAAAGAGGAGATTGAGAGGGGACATGATTGAAATATTCAAAATACTGAAGGGAATACAAACTGTTCACCCTCTGCAAGGTAGGGAGAGCGAGAGGACACTCTCTGAAGTTGAAAGGGGATTGATTCCATATAAACGTAAGGAAATTCTTCTTCACCCAGAGAGGGGTAGAAAACTGGAACGCTCTTCTGGAGTCTGTTATAGGGGAAAACACCCTCCAGGGTTTCAAGACAAAGTTGGACAAGTTCATGCTAAACTGGTGAGACTGGACTCATTTGGAGAACTTGACCTTGGGGCCGCTGTGTGAGCGGACTGCTGGGCAGGATGGACCATTGGTCTGACCCAGCAGTGACAATTCTTATGTTCTTATTGAATGCACTACTCAGATCAAGTTGCAGAATCAAAGCACTTGAACTTTGACTAAAAAGTAAGTGCAGATAATCAAACAGCGAAGCTATGACTGTTTCGGTACTGTAACCTGACCGAAAGCCTGATTGGTTGTCATGCAGAATGTTATATTTTTCCAAGTATTTACCACCCCCTCCAATAATTTAGTGGTCAAGGGGATTCTAGCAATAGGTCTAAAATTAGATGCAATGTTAGATGGTTCTTTAGCATTTCTTTAAATTGGTGTGATCATAATATGGCCTTGTTCCACTGGAAATTTTCCTAAGGATAGTAAAAAATTGACCCAAGTCAGCAGTTTAGCCTTAAAATTAACCGGGGCTGTCTTCATAACATTTGGAGGACAGGTGTCAAGTTTACAGTAAGATTTAACATACTTATTGTATAATTTACTAAATGTTTGCCAGTCAATAGCTGTGAAGTTGTTCCAATTCAGGTCAGCTCTGGGAGCATCAAAATCCTGCAGAATAGGATAACACCAATGAGGCTTAGCAGGAACGGTTAAAGAAGATCTTAATTTTTGTATTTTAGAGTTGAAGAAATCTGCCAAACAATTTGCAGATAAAGTAGATTCTTCAAGAGTGTCAGTGAGTGTCTCTATGTCATATAATCATTAACTAGTTTAAAAAGGCTGATACTAGTAATCCCCGCTCAGAGTTTCAAATTCCCTCCAATCCTTCCACAAACACCTGAAAACTTGGCTCTTTTCAAAAATCTAACACTTCCCGCTTTTGGGTTCCCTGTCCCTCTTTATCTTCCTAGCTCCTTTCCTATAACCCTTCATTGTAGCTCCTTTTCAACCTAACCCTGTAAACCGTGCCGAGCTCTACGCTTGTGGAGATGGTGCGGTATATAAACCTAAGGTTTAGTTTAGTTTAGTTTAGATACATTACCAATTTTTGGGCAAAGACATTTTTTCATTTCTCCTTAGACAAATTTTTATAGTTTTTAAGTTTTTTCTCCAGGCATCTCTATCTCTTGGGTTCCTGATTTTAACCATTGTCTTTCCAGTTTTCTTAAATCCCTCTTTACCATTAATAACTCTATATCAAACCAACCCTCTAAATTTCTAAGTCTTTTTTTACAAATTTTAATGGGAGCCATCTCATTTAAAATTTGAGTACTGTTATTAATCCAAAAATCCATAAATTGTTCGGTTTCTTCATTTTGTTTTGAAACTATCTTGTATTATTGTTTTTTATTTACCGATTTAGTTAAATTTAGTTGCCAGTCAATTTCAAAATTACATAGTCTATGATCAGACCATAGAGAGTCTGCCCAGTATTCTTGTTTCCAACGAATTTTAGAATTGATCAGTTCTCTGGAAGAGAATGTAATTAAATCTAGTTGGTGACTTCTTTGATGAGTTTTAACTGGAAAGGGCTTAAAATAACCTAATGAAGAAATGAAAGACTGGAATTTGTGATTTCTTGTTGGTCTGCTCGTTCTAGATGAATGTTGATATCCCCATACAATAAATTATATGGGCCTAGAATCGAGTTAGTTAATAAGAATTTCAAGAAATCCTCCTTCGCTAAGTTCCATTTTTTTGGTGGAACATAAAACAGAATAGTTGTTAAGGCATCTACTAAGTCTCTTTCATTTGAAAGGAAGCTCTGGAATGAGAGGGCATATGATGAAGTTAAGAGGTGATAGACTCCGGAGTAATCTGAGGAAATACTTTTTTATAGAAAGGGTGGTGGATGCGTGGAATAGTCTCCCAGAAGAGGTGGTGGAGACAAAGACTGTGTCTGATTTCAAGAAAGCCTGGGATAGGCACATGGGATCTCTTAGAAAGAGGAAGAGATAATGGTTACTTAGAACATAAGAATAGCCTTACTGGGTCAGACCAATGGCCCATCAAGTCCAGTAGCCCGTTCTCACGGTGGCCAATCCAGATCACTAGTATCTGGCTAAAACCCAAAGAGTAGCAACATTCCATACTACCAATCCAGGGCAAGCAGAGGCTTCCCCCATGTCTTAATAACAGATTATGGACTTTTCCTCCAGGAATTTGTCCAAACCTTCCTTAAAACTAGCTAAGCTATCCATTCTTATCACAACCTCTGGCAATGCGTTCCAGAGTTTAACTATTCTCTAAGTGAAAAATATTTCCTTCTATTGGTTTTAAAAGTATTTCCCTGTAACTTCATTGAGTGCCCGTAGTCTTTGTAATTTTTGACTGAGTGAAAAATCAATCTACATTGAGCAGTAGTGGCTCGTGGCCAGTAGGGGGTGATGTTTATGGGACCGTAATGGAATGGATATCAGAACATGATGGGTGCAGTATTTTTGTAGAGTTTTTCTACAAAAGTGCCTGGTTTTCGTATGATTCTGGGTAACACTAGTTAGATACAAACATATGTGTCAGTTAAGGCCACGCCCAATAGAAGCGTATGAAAAACGGGTGAATAAAAATCTGAATATGGATGCAGTCAAAGCCAGAAAAACACACTACAGATTAATATTGAGGGATGGTATAATAATATTCTTTTTATGTACTTTGCTATTAGGCTAGATCATGAAGGAAATCACATGGACTCCATTTTGTTCTCTGTTTTGCTATATCTGCTGTCTTTGGAATCTATTTTGTGTTCATTTTTTTCCAAGTCTTTGTTTAGGCTTCCTAGCATCGTGGTGTTAATTGATACCAGATGTGCCTTAGGCTGGCTACGATTAAGTATCCCAAACTAAGATATAACATGCATTAAATATGAATTAAATATAAGTGAACCAAGTTATGAATGTATGGAATGCTTGGGCCCAAGCAAGTGCTGAATGTGTGGTATGAATGAATTTGTAGTATTTAAAATGAAATGGTTAAGTTCGAATCAGAGATCTGATTCTGATTCTGTAACAGTCTTTAGCAGGGAGAGGGGGAAAACCAGCCCCTCCTTCTCTTCTAGGAAGGCTTCTGTGTGAAACTGTCAGATCAGAGAGCCCTCTTTTCCTTTAAGAATGACAGGCAAGCTGAGAACATTTCAACACGTTTGCAGATTCCTCTTAATTGGATATGTTATAAAATGTAAATGTATATTCAGAAATGAATGTAAACAAACAAAAGTAATTTCTGAAACTTTTTTCTTTGTCTAACTTTAAACACCACTTTTGTTGATTTTTATTGGCTGTCAAGCTGATGATGTCACACTGAGCCAAAGGTATATAATGAGAGTGTTTCGAAATATTGAACTGAGTTCGTTATCAGAAGGCCAGCATTTTGGCAACTATAACGATCTCCCGCTAACGTAACTGCTAATGCAATTATGCTTTATTCTTTTGGTGTCATGATTGGAAAAATTAAAAACAATAAAATTACTTTGGTTACTTTACGTTAGCGCCATTTTGCATTTTTTACACCTTGAGCTTTATGAGTGCGCGTCCCATGCTCAACTTGTACCCGTTATACTCCACTCAGGATTTTGTAGACTTCAATCATATCTCCCTTCAGCCTTCTCTTTTCCAAGCTGAAAAACCCTAACCCTTTTAGTCTTTCCTCATACAAGAGGAGTTCCATCCCCATTATCATCATGGTCGCTCTTCTTTGAACCTTTTCTAATGCTGCTATATCTTTCTTGAGATAAGGAGATCAGAATTGAACACAATACTCCAGGTGAGGTCGCACCATGGAGCGATACAGAGGCATTATAATATCTTTAGTCTTGTTAACCATCCCTTTTATAATAATTCATAGCATCTTGTTTGCTTTTTTGGCTGCCGCCACACATTGGGTGAAAGGTTTCATCGTATTGTCTACAATGACATACAGATCCCTTTCTTGGGCACTAGTCCCCCAAGGTGGACCCTAACATCTGGTAACTGTAAATGTGAAGAAGGATCAGCATCTCCAAATCCCGACGCTCAGGGCTGCCGAGGAAACCACTCTCCACAAAGGCATCAGCCAGATCCAAATTAAATACAGTGGCAGGAGACAGAAGAATCATAAAACTGCAAGGCAACTCTTGCAATCGAGGTCAGGCACGGCCAGACAAGAACAATCATTGGACTTAGCCAGGAGTTCATCTTCCCAGATTGATACTCCAAAGTCCTGTCTAAAAAGGTCTTAAAAGACAGGCCTTTGGAGTAGGGAAGATGAATTTTCCAGAATTTCTAGTTCCTTTTGTTAAATAAGAAAGTTTCAGATAGGGGGACAAATATGAGGGAGATAATCCAAAAAGCACCTTATAACAAATGCATCCGAATTTAACAAGGACTCTGGCCCCAAAAGGCAACCAATGCAACTTGGTATAAAAAGGGCTAACATGATCATAGATTCCAAACAAACATAACATAGTAACTTATTTCTAATCTTAATGTATATTTTCTGTAAACCGCTTAGAACCTAACGGATGTAGCGGTATATAAGAAATAAATTACATTACATTACATTACTAACATAGTAGATGACGGCAGATAAAGACCCGAATGGTTCATCCAGTCTGCCCAACCTGATTCAATTTAAATTGTTTTTAATTTTTTCTTCTTAGCTATTTCTGGGCAAGAATCCAAAGCTCTACCAGGTACTATGCTTGGATTCCAACTGCCGAAATCTAAGGAATCTTCTTCACCCAAAGAGTGGTGGAAAACTGAAACGCTCTTCCAAAGGCTGTTATAGGGAAAAACACCCTCCAGGGTTCTGCTGAACCATAACGCACACAGGTAAAGCTAGTCTCAGTTAGGTAACTGTTCTTTGACCTAAGGGCAGCCACGTGAGCTGACTGCTGGGCACAATGGACCACTGGCCTGACCTAGCAGCAGTAATTCTTATGTTCTTATTCCGAAGCTCCCCCCCCTGAAGATGAGCAGACTGAATGGGTGATTTAGCCTTCATCTGTTGTCCTGTTTCTAATTTTCTCAAGAGTCTTAGGATTTTGCCTAGGGAAGGTACATAAAATAATCCCCGAGTGTCCTCCAATGCAATGATGTTAATGAAGTGTGATGACCTCATTGGTAACTAAGGGAGTATATATATCATTGGAAAATTTGTTAGCTCATGACCAAAGCCTCTGAGAGCACTCTGCCCGGTCTTTCATAATTAGCTTCTTGCCCGTTGCGCACTCTGAGAATTACTCTCTATTACTGTGAATTCTCTAATACTTTCCAAAGGCTCAAAGAGAAGAAGCATCTTTAGTAGAGCAGCCTCAACCCTGAGCAAAAATGGAAACTTTCTATATACTAGAGTTCCAGCCAGGACCAGGCAGCCGCCTGCCCTTTTGGTGGGGCGGAGATGTATTGTATTTGAAGAAAAGGACTGCTGTTTGTATTTCTGTAAAGATGGAACATGTTAAACAGAAAGCTATGGAGAGGGAGAACTCTTCACAGATGGAACGTGCTAGAAAGAAGTAAGGAGAGTTGTATGTATTTGAGAATCCTTTGCATTGAGACTGCCTTTACTGTTTATTTATTCAAATTTTTCTGTACTGTCCTCCCATTCGGCTTACATGAATTTTATTCAGATACTCGAGCATTTTTCTCCTGTCTGTCCTGGTGGACTCGTAATCTATCTAATGTATCTGGGGCAATGGGGGGATTATGGAGCAGCGTGGGTTTGAACCCACACCCTCTGGGTGCTGAGACTTTAACATAAACCACTGCCTGTCCCAATGAGTGACTTAAAGACTTTTCTCATTCAGAGCACATCGAACGGTGTAATCTGCATTTGTGTGTGGAAAGTGTGTACAGTTTGTGTGCAAACAGAGCCTTTCTAGCTTTCTGGACTATGCCAAACTAAATAAAAATGGTGCACTCGGTCAGCTATCATGCTTTGGAGTGTACACTAGGCAACTGCCTGGATGAAGTCTAAAACCCAGTCAGAAAACAACTTACCAGAAGTAAGCATTGGGGAGTCAGTGACTGGAGTCCTGCTGTCTGGTTCTTTTGGGTTAGGTGCTGTCCTGTAGGAGTCCAAGATCTTACTGTGTTTGTGATTGGAGGAGTTCGAAATCATGTAGAGTTCATCTTGCAAATGTGAGAGCCGAAGGAAGACTGTCTCCAGGCCCTATCAAAGAAAGCATCGTATGAGACGAATACAATTGGGTGACTCTGGGAGTCTGGGAATGACTATAGCTCCTGCCAAACCTGAAAATATCCTTCTGCTCTGAACATGCAAACACTAGACTAAGGGGTATTTCAGCAGACTGAGATTCTGGGGAACTGGGTTCAATTAACCCCTCAGTGGAAACACGGAAAATGGTATGTGGGATTCTTTAGGAACAATCCTCAAATACACAGTAAATCCCACCAAAGGGTATTCAGAAACCTACTTGGATATGGATGATATAATCCAGTGGTCTCAAACTCAAACCCCTTGCAGGGCCACATTTTGGATTTGTAGGTACTTGGAGGGCCTCAGAAAAAATAGTTAATGTCTTATTTAAAGAAATGACAATTTTGCAAGAGGTAAAACTCTTTATAAATCTTTCCTTTTGGCTAAGTCTTAATTAAGTCTTAATAATAATATTGTAATTTATAGCTAAAGAGACATATGATCAAGAAACTTTTATTTTACTTTTGTGATTATGATAAACATACTGAGGGCCTCAAAATGGTACTTGGCGGGCTGCGAATCTGAGACCATTGTTATAATCTGAGGATATCTTAATTCAATGGCAAGTTATTAAAGGTTTAAGACTTTCATCACTGACCAGATCACCTCCACCTCCCTATTTGTGTAAATCAAACTATACTGTGTCATACATTAATTTTTGTTTTCATAGAAACAGCAAAACATCACTTATCTTTAAAGTGTGCAGAGTACTGATAAGCCCAACAGGGACCTGTTTTGCTGCTAAATGTGGCTTTTTCAAGGGTTCTCAGGATATTTTATTCTAGACTCCCGCCTCACTAAAGTGTCCTGAGAACCCTTGAAAAAGCTGCTGTAAGGTTGGTAGCGGCCCCCACAATGTTAGGTTGTAGGGGTTATGTGAGGTGCCCTTACAAAATGCCAGGTCCCGAGTTCAATACCCTCACAAAAGATTCACCAGGAAGTAGATTCAAATAAGAAGCACAGCCAGAGGTGATGGCATAAAGAATAAATTATAGAAATAGGCTTAGAGAAAAGCAATATTCATAAGCATTACAATTAATGAGAGCGCAAAGCAGTTTCCCTGCCTTACAGAGTCCAGAAAGAAGCGTGAAGTTCTAGGGAGAAGCAGAGAGAGAGAAAAAAGGGGGATGGGGGTGATGATCTAAGCTTCGGGTTCCGAGATAGATAGAGAAAGAGATAGATCCTTGTGTGTTGCAGAGAGGAGGCTTTTATAGCTTGGAATCTTATTCTGAATATAGAAACTATTGTATTTCCCAGTATCTTTTCTGTTTAGAATTTGTAAACTGTTTGAAACAATGGTTAGTTTAATTGATAAGGAGGGTGCGATACTTGCAGGCATGGTAGATGGGATTAGTCTCTGGCTTCTTTGTCCCATTCAAGCAGCCTATCTTCTTGATAAACAATCCAGTCTGGTTGAATGATTAATGGATGTGAATTCTGTGCAGGAGCACAGAATTCTGCATCAACATTCCAGAGTCAGATTGATATAATGTCCCAAAGGCCTTTGCTGACATTGGTTATGGCAACCAAAACTGCTGATTGCTAGCAATGCTAGGGCTGACAGCTGTGTTTAGCGGCGAAACGGGTCCCAGTCGGGCTTATTAGTACTCTGCACACTTTAAAGATAAGTGATGTTTTGCTGTTTCTATGAAAAAACAAAAATCAATATACAGTATATATGATACAATCTACAGACATAAAGGGGCAAATTCTATTCTGATGGGCTCAGATGCCTAAGGCCCCTCCCATGGGAGAGGTTTTAGAAATCTGATCAATTGGAGCCTTAGGCCACTCTCAGTGCATCCCAGGATGCACTGGGAAGGAGGCCTAGGACTATGGTTGGCCCAGGTGCCTAAGGCCCCTCCTATGCGTACCATAAAAGGGAAGGCCCGCCATTTGGAAGCGGTGGGCATGCCAGCAGGAGGGAGTGGGCATCCCTCTTGCCGGCCATCAAAATAAGGTACAGGTGGCATTTTGGCGGGGGGATTCAGGGAAAGTCAGGGGGATTTTGGGGTGTTGGAGAGTGTCAGGGGTGGAGTCAGGGAATGTTTGAGGGGCTTCAGGTGATGATGGGGTCAGCTCCAGGAGAGATTGAGCATCTCTCCTGCTGCGGACATTCAGGGAGGGTCTTTGGGGGTTCCAGCAGGAGGGAGTGGGCATCGACATGGCAAATGGGATTCAACGTGGATAAGTGTAAAGTGATGCATGTCGGTAATAAAAATCTCATGCACGAATACAGGATGTCCAGGGCGGTATATGGAGAGTCCCCCAGGAAAGAGACTTGGGAGTTCTGATTGACAAGTCAATGAAGCCACCAGTGTGATGTGTGGCGGCGGCAAAAAGGGTGGACAGAATGCTAGGAATGATAAAGAAGGGGGATCACGAACAGATCGTAGAAGGTTATCATGCCACTGTACCGGGCCATGGGTAGCCCCCCACCTGGAATACTGCGTTCAGCACTGGTCGCCATACATGAAGAAGGACATGGTACTACTCGAAAGGGTCCAAAAAAGAGCGACTAAAATGGTTAAGGGGCTGGAGGAGTTGCTGTACAGAGAGAGATTGTAGAAACTGGGCCTCTTCTCCCTTGAAAAGAGGAGACTGAGAGGGGACATGATCGAAACATCCAAAATACTGAAGGGAATAGACTTAGCAGATAAAGACAGATTGTTCACTCTCTCCAAGGTAGGGAGAATGAGAGGGCACTTCAAAGCGATCTTCGGGATGCTACCAACTTACCTAGCTTCCCAATTCCTCACCTACTGCCCAAAAAAAGACTTCCCGCAGAACAAACCTCTTTACTTACCCATCCCTGAAATCATGTCACTACAAGAAGTACCTAAACAGAATGCTTTCTTTCCAGGCAGCCCAACTGAACACATGGCTAGCAAAACCTATACTTGAAGCCACATCATATGCGGACTTCAGAAAATCTCTGAAAACCCGCCTCTTCAACACCACCTAAACTCTCCCCCTACCAATTATAAACCGCCTCGAAAGTCCTCCCCCTCCTTTTCCCCTCCCCCAATGTTTAATGCTGTACCTCTCTCACGCTCATCATATATATCTAGCTGTAAACAGCACTGATCCGTTGTAACTGTTCATATTGTATCATCCTATAACTTAGTATAACATCTTGCATCTGATTGTAAATATCCTGTAACTATTCTCTTGCTATCTTGTTATCTTGAACCTACTGTAATTACCCCAGTACCCGCTCACTTGGTACTTCCTGTATCTTATTGTAAACATCCTGTAACTGTTCTCTTGTTGATATCTTGTACCTTATTGTAAACACCCCAGTACCCTCTACCCCATTGTAAACATACTGTAACTGTTTTCTCGTGCTAATATCTCGTACCTTACTTGGTACTTCCGGTATCTTATTGTAAACATCCTGTAACTGTTCTCTTGTTAATATCTTGCACCTCATTGTAAACACCCCAGTACCTTGTACCTCATTGTAAACATACTGTAACTGTTTTTCATGTTAATATCTCGTACCTTACTGTAATCACCCAGTACCTGCTCACTTTGTATCACCCTGTATCCTACTGTTAACACTGTACTCTCTCTAGACACGACTCCACTGTAAACCGCTTCGAACTTAGGGTATAGCGGTATATAAGAAATAAAATTATTATTATTATTATTATTAAAGTTGAAAGGGGATAGATTCTGTACAAATGTAAGGAGAATCTTCTTCACCCAGAGAGTGGTGGAAAACTGGAACGCTCTTCCGGAGGCTGTTATAGGGAAAACATCCTCCAGGGATTCAAGACAAAGTTGGACAAGTTCCTGCTAAACTGGAATGTATGCAGGTGAGGCTGGACTCATTTAGAGCACTGGTCTTTGACCTGGGGGCCACCGCGTGAGTGGACTGCTGGGCACGATGGACCACTGGTCTGACCCAGCAGCGGCAAGTCTTATGTTCTTATGTTCTCATGTTGGCCAACTTCACAGGGGGGCCCAGTTCCCTGCCATAGCCGCTAAACTGATCGCCACAAGGAGATTCCCTTACAGAAGTCAGCTCAGTGGCAACGCGACTCTCTAACCGGTGCCTGTGGCCTGAATGTTGTTTAGTGAAATGGGGTGGTTAGGCAAGGTTAGGTGTTTGTCCATTAGGACAGACACGATTCTATATAGGATGCCTGTGTGTGATTCTCAAAAGCTGCTTAGGTGGCAGCTGAGACTGGGCGTCCTACACAGAATCCAGAGCAAAGCACATCAAATCCTCATCCTCCTCCTCCTCCTCTACACAGGATATATTACGGAACCTACCGTCTTCCAAGCTGATCGTCAATATCTAATAGAACTCATTGAGGAACATCAAAAACATAATGCAAATCATGAAACTAATAAGTATCGTAATGAAAGTGATATTCACCATAGCAAAAAACATATACATACCCTGGTTTCGAGCTTTTGGCTGTCTTTTGATTTTTTTAATGGTAAGGACCTTCATTTTGTTTATTGCCTTATGGTTTCAAATATGTCTTTAAACATGGATACCAGCGTTTTTATTTTTACATTTCTTCAGAGTCCTGCATTGTTTTTCAAGGCAGGGGGTGTCTTTTTTAACTTGGTGCTCAGCTTCTTCGGCACTGGTTTCACTTTTGGTGGGATAAGAACATAAGCAATGCCTCTACTGGGTCAGACTTGAGGTCCATCGTGCCCAGCAGTCCGCTCACGTGGCAGCCCAACAGGTCCAGGACCTGTGCAGTAATCCTCTATCTATACCCTCTATCCCTTTTTCCAACAGGAAATTGTCCAATCCTTTCTTAAACCCCAGTACTGTACTCTGCCCTATTACGCCCTCTGGAAGCGCATTCCAGTTGTCCACCACTTGTTGGGTAAAGAAGAACTTCCTAACATTCGTTTTGAATCTGTCCCCTTTCAACTTTTCCGAGTGCCCTCTTGTTCTTTTATTTTTAGAAAATTTGAAGAATCTGTCCCTCTCTACTCTCTCTATGCCAGGGGTGTCCAATGTCAGTCCTTGAGGGCCACAATCCAGTCGGGTTTTCAGGATTCCCCCAATGAATATGCATTGAAAGCAGTGCATGCAAATAGATCTCCTGCATATTCATTGGGGAAATCCTGAAAACCCGACTGGATTGCGGCCCTCGAGAACCGACATTGGACACCCCTGCTCTATGCCCTTCATGATCTTATAAGTCTCTATCATATCCCCTCTAAGTCTCCTCTTCTCCAGGGAAAAGAGACCCAGTTTCTCCAATCTCTCAGCATATGAAAGGTTTTTCATCCCCTTTATCAGACACGTCGCTCTCCTCTGAACCCTCTCGAGTAACGCCATGTTCTTCTTAAGGTACGGCGACCAATATTGGACACAGTACTCCAGATACGGATGCACTATTGCCCGATACAACGGCAGGATAACTTCTTTCGTTTGGGTTGTAATACCCTTCTTGATTATGCCTTGCATTCTGTTTTCCTTCTTAGCGGCCGCTGCGCATTGTGCCACCATTACCCCCAAGTCCCTTTCTTGGGTACTCTCATTTAATAACATTCCTCCCATTATATACTTGTACCTCGGTTTTCTGTTTCCCACATGTAATACTTTACATTTATCAACGTTGAACTTCATCTGCTATCTCGTCGCCCATTCCCCTAGTTTGTTCAGGTCCCTTTGCAATTCTTCGCAGTCCTCTTTAGTCCAAGCTCCACTAAATAGTTTGGTGTCGTCCGCAAATTTTATTATCTCACACTTAGTCCCTGTTTCTAGTTCATTTATGAATATATTAAATAGCAGCGGCCCGAGCACCGAGCTCTGCGGGACCCCACTCGTGACCCTCCTCCAGTCCGAGTAGTGGCCCTTCACTCCTACCCTCTGTTTCCTACCCGCCAACCAGGCTCTGCTCAGACAAATGGTGACGGAACCCACAAGGGAAAAAGCGATATTGGATCTGGTCCTCACAAATGGAGAGAGTATCTCTAATGTTCGAGTGGGTGCTCACCTGGGTAGTAGCAATCATCAAACGGTTTGGTTTGATATAACGGCTAAAGTGGAGAGCGGCCCCACGATACTTAAAGTCCTAGATTTCAAACGTACGGACTTTAATGCAATGGGAAAGTACCTGAAGAAAGAGCTGTTAGGATGGGAGGACATAAGAGAAGTGGAAAGACAGTGGTCTAAGCTGAAAGGAGCGATAAAAATGGCTACGGACCTTTATGTGAAGAAAATCAATAAAAACAAGAAAAAAAGTTTGAAAGGTTCTCCAACCTAGTGGCTGAGAAAATAAAGGCGAAAGAGTTGGCGTTCATGAAATATAAAAAAACCCAAGAAGAGGAGAGCAGAAAGGACTACAGGGTGAAATTGAAAGAAGCCAAGAGAGAGATACGTTTGGCGAAGGCACAGGCGGAAGAACAAATGGCTAAAAATGTAAAACAGGGAGATAAAAATTTTTTCAGATATATTAGTGAAAGGAGGAAGATAAAAAATGGAATTGCTAGGCTGAAAGATGCTGGGAACAAATATGTGGAGAGTGATGAGGAGAAAGCAAATGTGCTAAACAAATACTTCTGTTCTGTGTTCACAGAAGAAAATCCTGGAGAAGGACCGAGATTGTCTGGCAAAGTTACACGAGAAAATGGAGTAGATTCTGCGCCATTCATGGAGGAGGGTGTTTATGAGCAACTTGAAAAACTGAAGGTGGACAAAGCGATGGGACCAGACGGGATCCATCCCAGGATACTAAGGGAGCTCAGAGAGGTTCTGGCGAGTCCTATTAAAGACTTGTTCAACAAATCTCTGGAGACGGGAGTGATTCCTGGGGATTGGAGGAGAGCGGATGTGGTCCCTATTCATAAAAGTGGTCACAGGGATGAAGCAGGAAACTACAGGCCGGTGAGCCTCACTTCAGTTGTTGGAAAAATAATGGAAGTGTTGCTGAAAGAAAGGATAGTGTATTTCCTTGAATCTAATGGGTTACAGGATCCGAGGCAACATGGCTTTACAAAAGGTAAATCGTGCCAAACGAACCTGATTGAATTTTTTGATTGGGTGACCAGAGAGCTAGATCGAGGACATATGCTAGATGTAATTTACTTGGATTTCAGCAAAGCCTTTGATACAGTTCCTCATAAGAGGCTGTTGAACAAACTTGAAGGGCTGAAGTTAGGACCCAAAGTGGTGAACTGGGTCAGAAACTGGCTGTCGGACAGACGCCAGAGGGTGGTGGTTAATGGAAGTCGCTCGAAGGAAGGAAAGGTGACTAGTGGAGTCCCTCAGGGTTCGGTGCTGGGGCCAATCCTGTTCAATATGTATGTAAGTGACATTGCTGAAGGGTTAGAAGGAAAAGTGTGCCTTTTTGCAGATGATACCAAGATTTGTAACAGAGTAGACACCGAAGAGGGAGTGGAAAATATGAAAAAGGATCTGCAAAAGTTAGAGGAATGGTCTAATGCCTGGCAACTAAAATTCAATGCAAAGAAATGCAGAGTAATGCATTTGGGGATTAATAATAGGAAGGAACCGTATATGCTGGGAGGAGAGAAGCTGATATGCACGGACGGGGAGAGGGACCTTGGGGTGATAGTGTCCGAAGATCTAAAGGCGAAAAAACAGTGTGACAAGGCAGTGGCTTCTGCCAGAAGGATTCTGGGCTGTATAAAGAGAGGCGTAGTCAGTAGAAGGAAGAAGGTGTTGATGCCCCTGTACAGGTCATTGGTGAGGCCCCACTTGGAGTATTGTGTTCAGTTTTGGAGACCGTATCTGGCGAAAGACGTAAGAAGACTTGAGGCGGTCCAGAGGAGGGCGACGAAAATGATAGGAGGCTTGTGCCAGAAGACCTATGAGGAGAGACTGGAAGCCCTGAATATGTATACCCTAGAGGAAAGGAGAGACAGGGGAGATATGATTCAGACGTTCAAATACTTAAAGGGTATTAATGTAGAACAAAATCTTTTCCAGAGAAAGGAAAATGGTAAAACCAGAGGACATAATTTGAGGTTGAGGGGTGGTAGATTCAGGGGCAATGTTAGGAAATTCTACTTTACGGAGAGGGTGGTGGATGCCTGGAATACGCTCCCGAGAGAGGTGGTGGAGAGTAAAACTGTGACTGAGTTCAAAGAAGTGTGGGATGAACACAGAAGATTTAGAATCAGAAAATAATATTAAAGATTGAACTAGGCCAGTTACTGGGCAGACTTGTACGGTCTGTGTCTGTGCATGGCCGTTTGGAGGAGGATGGGCAGGGGAGGACTTCAATGACTGGGAGGGTGTAGATGGGCTGGAGTAAGTCTTAACAGAGATTTCGGCAGTTGGAACCCAAGCACAGTACCGGGTAAAGCTTTGGATTCTCGCCCAGAAATAGCTAAGAAGAAAAAAAATAATAATAATAATTTAAATTGAATCAGGTTGGGCAGACTGGATGGACCATTCGGGTCTTTATCTGCCGTCATCTACTATGTTACTATGTTATCTATGTACATCTCCTTCCACCCCATGGTTCTTCAGTTTACCAGAGTAGGCGTTCATGGGGCACCTTGTCAAAGGCTTTTTGGAAATCTAGATATATGATGTCTATGGGGGTCTCCTTTGTCCATCCGTTTGTTAATTCCTTCGAAGAAGTGCAATAAGTTCGTTAGGCATGATCTCCCCTTGCAGAAACCATGTTGGCTGGTTATCAGAAGTTCGTTTCTTTCAAAATGTTCATCAATATTTTCTTTTATCAACGCTTCCTCCATTTTCCCCGGAACCGAGGTCAGACTCACTGGTCTGTAGTTTCCTGGGTCACCTCTTGATCCCTTTTTAAAGATGGGCGTAACGTTAGCTATCTTCCAGTCCTCTGGGATCATGCCTGTTTTCAGGGATAGATTGCAAATTTGCTGCAGTAGTTCTGCTATCTCCTCCTTTAATTCCTTCAGAACCCTTGGATGGATTCCGTCTGGACCCGGGGATTTGTCAGTTTTTAGTTTTTCTATCTGCCTGCGTACAACTTCAAGGCTCACTTCCATGGATGTTAATTTTTCTGCTTGATTTCCATTGAAGAATTGCTCAGGTTCTGGTATGTTGGATGTGTCTTTGTTTGTGAATACAGACGAAAAGAACATGTTAAGTCTTTCTGCCACTTCTTTCTCCTCCTTCACCACTCCCTTCCTGTCTCCGTCATCCAGCGGTCCCGCCTCCTCCCTAGCCGGTTGCTTCCCTTTAACATATCTAAAGAACGGTTTGAAATTTCGTGCTTCCCTGGCTAGCCTCTCTTCATACTCTCTTTTGGCTTTTCGAACCACTCAGTGACATTCTTTTTGATACTTCCTGTGTTCTTTCCAGTTCTCCTCAGTTTTGTCCTTTTTCCATTTCCTGAATGAATTTTTCTTAATGCCCATCTCTTCCTTCATTATTTTAATTATCCAAGCCGGGTCTTTTGTTCGACTCTTTTTGCACCCCTTTCTGAATCTGGGGATATACAGATTTTGCACCTCGCTCACCATGTTCTTGAGAAAAGACGAGGCATGTTCTTCTGTTTGCCATTTTTTGGAAGTGTTCCTAAGTTTCTTCCTTACCATTTTCCTCATTGCTTCGTAGTTTCCTTTCCCTGAAGTTGAAAGTTGTCACTATGGTTTTCTTTCCTTTCGTTATTCCTACCTCAACCTTGAACTTGATCATGTTATGATCGCCGTTTCCCAACGGTCCCACTACCTCTACTTCCTTTGCAGGTCCTCTTAACCCATTTAGGATTAGATCCAGAGTGGCATTTCTTCTCATTGGTTCTCTAACAAGCTGCTCCATGAAACAATCTTGTTTAGCCTCCAGGAATTCTGTCTCCCTAGCGCATTTTGAGCTTCCAAGACTCCAGTCTATCCCGGAGTAGTCGAAGTCTCCCATAATAACCGTGTTACCGCTTTTGCATTTTCACTTCATCTCGGCTTCCATTTTTTCATTGATATCTCCGGTTTGCCCGGGTGGACAATAATATAGGCCCATCTTTATTGGGAGTGATGGTAGACGCAACACTGAAGACATCGGCGCAGTGCGCTACAGCCTCAAAGAAAGCTAACAGAATGTTGGGTATCATTAAGAAGGGTATTACGACCAGGACGAAGGAAGTCATCATGCCGCTGTATCGTGCAATGGTGCGGCCGCATCTGGAGTACTGTGTCCAGTACTGGTCGCCGTACCTCAAGAAGGACATGGCAGTACTTGAGGGAGTACAGAGAAGAGCAACTAAACTGATAAAGGGAATGGAAAATCTCCCATATACCGACAGGTTGAAGCAGTTGGGACTTTTCTCACTGGAAAAGCGGAGACTTAGAGGAGACATGATAGAAACCTTCAAGATCCTGAGGGGCATAGAAAAAGTAGACAGGGACAGATTTTTCAAATTAAGGACCACCACAAGTACAAGGGGGCACTCGGAGAAATTGAAAGGGGACAGGTTTAGAACAAACGCTAGGAAGTTCTTTTTCACTCAGAGGGTGGTGGATACATGGAACGTGCTTCCAGAGGCTGTTGTAGACAAGAAAACATTAAATGGTTTCAAAGAAAGTTTGGATAGATTCCTAGAAGAAAAAGGGATTGAAGGGTATAGATAGATATAGACCACTACTCAGGCGATGGGCCTGATGGGCCGCCGCGGGAGCGGACCGCTGGGCAGGATGGACCTATGGTCTGCCTCAGCGGAGGCAACTTCTTATGTTCTTATGTTCTTATAAGAGAAGAGGGAATGTAAACAGGAGAAGAGATGTTATATGTTAGAGAAAAGCCAGGTTTTCAGTTGTTTTCGGAACAGTTGGAGGGAGCCCAGGTTCCGCAGCGGGATAGTGAGATCGTTCCAAAGGCCTGTGATTTTGGAGAGGAGGGATCTTCCCAGTTTACCTGCGTGGAGGATGCCATGTAGAGAGGGGAAGGATAGTTTATGTCTGTGGGCTGATCTGATGGTAGCAGGCGTCAGGGCGAGGAAGGATAGAGGGATTAAGGGCGGAAGGATGCCATGAATTATCTTGAAAGCCAGGCAGGAGCATTTGAAGTGAATTCTGGAAAGTACTGGGAGCCAGTGAAGATTGGTAAGTAAAGGGGAGACGTGATCAAATTTGCGTTTAGCAAAAATCAGTTTGGCTGCAGTATTCTGGATGAGCTGGAGTCTGCAAAGACTTTTTTTTGTTAGGCATAGATAAATGGCATTACAGTAATCGAGTTTGGATAAGATGATGGATTGTACAAGGACAGTAAAGTGTTTTTGGTGAAAATAGGATCTAACTTTCCTCAGCATGTGGAGGCTGAAAAAACATGATTTTGCCAAGGAATTCAGGTGATCGTTGAGGGAGAGGGAGGAATCGATAGTGATGCCGAGGATCTTGCTTGAGAACTCAAGGTGAAGAGCAGGGCCTGTGGGTAGAGTGAAGAGGGTGGGCAGGTGTACTAACTTCGGGCCAAGCCAGAGTAATTTTGTTTTTGATTCATTTAATTTCATCTGAACAGAGAGGGACCAGGCATGAAGTCTCATTATGCATGAAGTGATGTTCTCTTGGAGGTTTGTAAGGTTCTGATCTGTTTCGAGGAGGATAAGGATATCGTCTGCATATGTGTATATTGTTTCAAGGGGGGATAGTTTGAGAAGCTTCAGGGAGGTTATATATATGTTGAAGAGAATAGGGGATAGGGGAGAACCCTGTGGGACTCCACAGGATGGTGTCCACGAAGCGGATTTGGAGCAGTTTGTGTTGACAATGTAGGAATGTGCGCGAAGGAAGTTTGAGAACCACTTTAGGACAAAGGAGTCTATTCCTATCTCAGAAAGTTGGTAGATTAGTATGTTGTGGTGCACGACGTCGAAAGCCGCGGAGAGATCGAACTGTAGGAGAACAGCAAATCTGTTACGGACGTGTAGTTGTTGCACCTTTGAAATTAAGGAAACTAGGAGGGACTCGGTGCTGAAATTGGGCCTAAATCCGAATTGGTAGTGTTGGAGGATGGAGAATCTCTCTACGTAAGAGGAAAGCTGGGTAGCGACTATGGTCTCTAGAAGTTTTGTTAAAAGAGGGATGTTAGCTATGGGGCGGTAGTTCGATGGTAAGGAACGGTCAAGATCGGCTTTTTTCAGAAGAGGGGATAAGGCAATGTGACCCATTTCTGTGGAGAACAGGCCCGATAGTAAAACTTTGTTTATAAGGTTTGTAAGGGAAGAGATGGCCTGCGTTGGGATGTTTTCATAGAGGTAGGATGAGAAAGGATCTAGAAGTCTTGTTCCCACCGCGCTCAAATGCAGTCCATCTCTCCTGTAGAGCTTGCTCTTGCCCCAGAACGTTGTCCAGTTCCTCACGAAGTGGAACCCTTCTTCCTCACACCATCTCCTCATCCACGTATTTATTGATTGTAGTTCCTCTTGCTTTTTCAGATCTGCCCTCGGTACTGGTAGGATCTCTGAGAATACTATCTTCTGGGTCCTCATCTTCAGCTTCCTTCCCAGAATCTTGAACTGTTCTATCAGCGTGCTTCTTCTGTAGTCTCTCCTGCTGACTTCATTCGTCCCAATGTGGATCATTACTGTTGTCTTTTCCGTCTCCGCTCCTTCCAGGATCTTTCCAATTTTGTCCATGATGTCCTTGGTTCTTGCTCCTGGGAGGCAGGTCACCAGTCGATCTTCTCTCCCTCCTGCTATGTGGCTGTCCACATGCCTCAGGATCGAGTCTCCCACTAGGATCGCTGACTTTCCCTTCTTTAGGTTTCGCTTCGGTCTCAGGTCAATGTCCTAAGTGTGCTTCGCTGCTTCCTCTCCTGGGCATCAACAAGCCATTTTCTCCCCCTCATGCAATGCTCCTTTGTGGGTGTCTTCTATGAGGTCATCTGCTTCTTGTTCTCCCTTCCATGTTGGTGTTGGTGTAACTTCATCGTTCATTTGAAGTTCGTTTTCTTCCACTCTCCTCCTATAGGCTTCCTCAATGAATTTCTCAAGTTCCCTGACCTCCTCCTCAATGTGTCTCTCATTCATGAAGTCTATAGCTGTCCTGATTGGGTCCTCGGTAGTATGAAGTCTTTCTAGCTCCTGTATCTTGTCCTCTAGTCGCTATACTTCCTTCTTCAAGCTTTCCAGCTCCTGGCACCGACCGCATACATATGACTGTCAACCCAAGGGGAGGTAGTCATACATATGACAATCTGTGCAGAACACTGGAAAGCTCATCTTCTGGTTTCCCTTTGCTTCCATTGTCGTTCTCTCTCTCTCTCTCTCTCTCTGCCTGCTGCTGGTGTCCTCTCTCTCTCTCTGCCTGCTGCTGGTGTCCTCTCTCTCTCTCTCTGCCTGCTGCTGGTGTCCTCTCTCTCTCTCTCTCTGACTGCTGCTGGTGTCCTCTCTCTCTCTCTCTCTCTCTGCCTGTTGCTGGTGTCCTCTCTCTCTCTCTCTCTCTGCCTGTTGCTGGTGTCCTCTCTCTCTCTCTCTCTCTCTGCCTGCTGCTGGTAAGAACACAAGAACATAAGAAGTTGCCTCCACTGGGTCAGACCTGAGGTCCATCATGCCCAGCAGTCCGCACCCGCGGCGGCCCCATCAGGTCCACAACCTGTCAGGTTTTCTTGATTTAGTCCTATATCTCTATCTACCTCTATCTGTACCCTTCAATCCCCCTATCCTTCAGGAATCTATCCAATCCCTCTTTGAATCCCCGTAGTGTACTCTGCCCGATCACATCCTCCGGGAGCGTGTTCCATGTGACCACAACCCGCTGAGTGAAGAAGAACTTCCTGGCGTTAGTTCTAAACCTGTCCCCTTTCAGTTTCTCTGAGTGCCCCCTTGTACTTGTGGTTCCTCGTAGTCTGAAGAATCTTTCCTTGTGTACCTTCTCTATGCCGTTCATAATCTTGAAAGTTTCTATCATGTCTCCTCTAAGTCTCCGCTTCTCCAGGGAGAAGAGCCCCAGCTTGTCCAGCCTGTCAGCGTATGAACAGCCTTCCATACCTTTTATCATTTTCGTCGCTCTTCTCTGGACCCACTCAAGTATCGCCATGTCCTTCTTGAGGTACGGCGACCAATACTGTCCTTTCTCTATCCCTCTCTGCCTGCTTGCTGTCCTTCCTTGGTGTCCTTGGGTGTAGTGACTTGGCCCTTCTTGAGGCCCTTCTCAAAGGCGCTATCGCTAAGGCGAGCGCCAAACGGCTGTGCGCCGTTGGCTCCTCCCCTTTTAAGGGGGAGCTTCGAGTCTGCTTCGGGTGATGTCAGGGAATGGACGGAGCTACCTCTCGCCTCAGCCCCTCACCCTCTGCCTTCTCTCTGCTCCCTTGTGCCTTCTTTGGTGGATTTTCTCCTCTCTCCCTCCTCTGCTCGACTTCACCTGCCTGCCCTGAACTCAGGCAAAATGTAGAGGTCCTTTCACACACTTTTTCCTGCTTGAACATTTTAACTTCTTTTTCGTATCCTTATACCATAGTTTGTATTTCCAGCTCCAGAGTGACACCTAGTGGGTAGGTTCAATATTATCTACAGTCAAAGCTCGGTTTGTGAGTTCACCAGCGTGCTCGATTTTAAGAATAAATGGGACATCCAGGTGGGATCCCTACGAGGGTCAAGTTAAGGAACTAGGTCACTAGCACTCAGACTCAATGGGGTGGGTCAATAGAGTGGGCAGACTTGATGGGCTGTGGCCCTTTTCTGCCGTCATCTTTCTATGTTATAATGTTTCTCCCTCCATATTCGCTGTGATAGGGGATTAACAGAACCGCAAATACAGAAAAACCGCAAATAACTTTTTCATATGTTATTTGCTGTTTTCTATTAAAAACCATCGTGAATATGGTGAAACCACAAATAACATGGTGGGAGACCTGGCCTGTTCCTGAAGGAGAGGCAAAACATGGTGAAGAAAGTGCTGGGAATCGGCGATTTTCTCTGTAAATGCTTGGAATCAGCGAATTCTCTATGCAAGCTGATGTAATTTGAGGTGAGGAACCAGCAAGCTAAAAAACGTGAATAATCGAAACCACGAATACAGAGGGAGAAGTGTAATGTGGTTTGTGAGTGTTTTGCAAGATGAGCAAAACATTTGCTAAATTTGTGACTCACAAAACAAACAGTCAAATAACTACTATACACTTCTTTCCACTGGGAGTTCATCCTTGTTGCGAGGTGACGGGATCTGAGGAAGGTACTGGTGAGCGCGCGAGCGAGCACACCTTCCTCCGGAGATGGGACGGAGCAAGCGTTCATCGAGGCAGGGTTATTTCTGTGCAGTTCGCATGCCTGGGTAGAGCTCCTGTACTATGCGCATTTGGAGCTCCGGGAGGGGGGGTCAGTGCGTGCGTAAAGGTCCAGCCATTGCTGGTGGTGTTTACGTGGTCAGCGTGTGTGTACAGGTCTGGCCAGTGCTAGAGGTGTTTACGTGGTTGGCGCCTGCGTACAGGTCCGGCCAGTGCTGGTGGTGTTTACGTGGTCAGCGTGTGTGTACAGGTCTGGCCAGTGCTAGAGGTGTTTACGTGGTTGGCACCTGCGTACAGGTCCGGCCAGTGCTGGTGGTGTTTACGTGGTCAGCGTGTGTGTACAGGTCTGGCCAGTGCTAGAGGTGTTTACGTGGTTGGCGCCTGCGTACAGGTCCGGCCAGTGCTGGTGGTGTTTACGTGGTCAGCGTGTGTGTACAGGTCTGGCCAGTGCTAGAGGTGTTTACGTGGTTGGCGCCTGCGTACAGGTCCGGCCAGTGCTGGTGGTGTTTACGTGGTCAGCGTGTGTGTACAGGTCTGGCCAGTGCTAGAGGTGTTTACGTGGTTGGCGCCTGCGTACAGGTCCGGCCAGTGCTGGTGGTGTTTACGTGGTCAGCGTGTGTGTACAGGTCTGGCCAGTGCTAGAGGTGTTTACGTGGTTGGCGCCTGCGTACAGGTCCGGCCAGTGCTGGTGGTGTTTACGTGGTCAGCGTGTGTGTACAGGTCTGGCCAGTGCTAGAGGTGTTTACGTGGTTGGCGCCTGCGTACAGGTCCGGCCAGTGCTGGTGGTGTTTACGTGGTCAGCGTGTGTGTACAGGTCTGGCCAGTGCTAGAGGTGTTTACGTGGTTGGCGCCTGCGTACAGGTCCGGCCAGTGCTGGTGGTGTTTACGTGGTCAGCGTGTGTGTACAGGTCTGGCCAGTGCTAGAGGTGTTTACGTGGTTGGCGCCTGCGTACAGGTCCGGCCAGTGCTGGTGGTGTTTACGTGGTCAGCGTGTGTGTACAGGTCTGGCCAGTGCTAGAGGTGTTTACGTGGTTGGCGCCTGCGTACAGGTCCGGCCAGTGCTGGTGGTGTTTACGTGGTCAGCGTGTGTGTACAGGTCTGGCCAGTGCTAGAGGTGTTTACGTGGTTGGCGCCTGCGTACAGGTCCGGCCAGTGCTGGTGGTGTTTACGTGGTCAGCGTGTGTGTACAGGTCTGGCCAGTGCTAGAGGTGTTTACGTGGTTGGCGCCTGCGTACAGGTCCGGCCAGTGCTGGTGGTGTTTACGTGGTCAGCGTGTGTGTACAGGTCTGGCCAGTGCTAGAGGTGTTTACGTGGTTTGCGCCTGCGTACAGGTCCGGCCAGTGCTGGTGGTGTTTACGTGGTCAGCGTGTGTGTACAGGTCTGGCCAGTGCTAGAGGTGTTTACGTGGTTGGCGCCTGCGTACAGGTCCGGCCAGTGCTGGTGGTGTTTACGTGGTCGGCGCCTGCGTACAGGTCCGGCCAGTGCTGGTGGTGTTTACGTGGTTGGCGCCTGCGTACAGGTCCGGCCAGTGCTGGTGGTGTTTACGTTCCTGCAGGTATTTGGGTGTGCATGGGACGCTACGGAGCTGCAAGACTCTACTCCACCACCACCACCATTATAGGCCTGGGAAAGCATGGCGAATACCGCCTGTGGGTTCACCACTTCTGCTCCACACAGCAGTGCCACGCCGGCTTCTGCAGAAGTACCGAGTCCAGCTCCGGAAGCAACTGCGGCTGATAAGATAGGAGCAGCAGTACCGGGGAGCCACCCAAGCTGCGGTTCTTCTCTTCTTCCTCCTCCTCTGGTGGCTTGGCGACTTTCTCTTTTTTTATTAGTTTTTGGGTTGTGGGACGAATCATCCTATGGGGAAATAAGCTTTGACATATGAGTGCCTTGGATTACAAGCATGCTTCTGGAACGAATTATGCTCGTAAATAATTTGCTATACTTTGACAGTTGAGAGCGGATTTTTTCGGCTATCCCAGTCATTTTATGCTGTTTTGGATAATTTTGCTTTCTTATGTAGATCATATGTTTCTCTTGTATGTATGTTTTTTGCTATGGTAAATATCACTTTCATTACGATACGTATTAGTTTCATGATTTACATTATTACATTACATTACATTAGTGATTTCTATTCCGCCTTTACCTTGCGGTTCAAGGCGGATTACACAAGAGTTGTTATTATAATATTAAGAAGTACTTAAGGAATAATTTGAGCATTTTCTAATTTGTTAAGGAGTAGTTAGTAATTGGAGGAGGAGTTCAAAGCCTGTTTGGATGTGTTATATTGGTTTTATGTATTTTTTGAAGGTTTTGTAGTTTGTGTTACATTATGATTTGGATGTTCCTTTTTTAATCATAATCATATTTATATGGCTGTTTCCTTTTCATAGACCATTTTTACAAATAAGTCTTCATGTTCATATGGAGGAGCATAATAATTAAAAAAAAAGTCTAAGTCCCCTTTGGGCCTAAGGCCCTAAATGTTGAAAGTAGAAGCAGGGAAAATGTCCATTATCAAAAAAAACATCCAAAAGGAGGTTTTTAAAAAAATAATAGCCTACCTCTACGTTCAGCTGTTTAAACGCCCAGACCACCACTACGTCTAAACTTACACCATAAAATCAACCTAACAAAAGCCTAAGTCCCAAACGCCCAAAACAAGGGCTTTTAGGCAAAGGAGGGGCCAGTCCTTTGCCTAAAAGCTGGATTCTGTAACTGGTGTCTGTCAAAAAGAACACCGGTTACAGAATCCCCCAGCAATGATCGGGCCAGGAGGGAGCCCAAGCCCTCCTGGCCTGGCGACTACAGATACCCCGACAACGATCGGGCCAGGAGGGGGTCTCGCAGGTTGGCGGGTGGGGGAAAGATCGAGGGTTCGGGGGGGCAATCATGGGAGGGGGGATGCATCGAGGGAAGGAGGGCCTGGGATCCCTCCTGCCTGTATCTTAGTGGGGATAGGGGTTAGGGGGGGGTCGCCATCATAGTCAGCCGGGGTGGGGGGTCACTGGGTCAGGAGGGCTTGGGCTCCTTCCTGGCCAGATCGTAGTCGGCGGGGTGGGGGGTCGCCTGGGCAGGAGGGCTTGGGCTCCCTCCTGCCCGATCTTGTCGAGGAGGGGGAGAGGGGTGATGCATTGTGGCACGAGATATTGGCTATCTGTCCTGCCGCGATAATGATCCGAAGTGCCACGGTTGACGGCACTTTGGGATCGTTATCGCAGCAGGAGAGATTGGCTATTTCCCCTGCCGCAATGCGATCACTCCCTACCCGAACTGCCACAAACCGCGGCAGGAGAGATTGGGCATCTCTCCTGCTGCACATCGCAGCAGTTCGGGTAGAGGGATGATCACCATCGTGGCAGGGGAGATGAGCCATCTCTCCTGCTGTGATGGTTGCTGGGCGGGGGGGGAGGGTAGGTTGCCGGGCCGCTGAGCTGATCGTGGCAGCCACCATCAGCTGAGTGGGCCCTCTTTCGGCACTTATACCTGTTTTCACTTGGTCTAAGTCAAAACGTATAAGTGCCAAGTAGGCAACCTGTCAAAATCTTTGGTTATATCTGTTGTAAACCTAGGTCTAGGTCGGCCCACCTCCCGCCCTTTCCCCTCCTATAAAAACACCTCTTTTCGCTCTATGCGTTTAGAGGCAGGGGAAAGGCCTAAGCTGGTTTTAGATACGTTCAAAACCAGCTTTGGTTATGGGTTCTTGGACGATCAGGCTTTTTGATCATCCAAGTACCCATTTAGGCCACGTTTTAGACTTTTTGTTTTTTTTTATGAGCCCCATAGTTTTTAAGTGCTGGTGGTCTTTATCTTTATGCCACATGATTGACTTATTGATGTTTTTTCTGCTTTTAAGAAAACTCACTTTCATGCCATTTGATATTATTTGTAGACTATTGTTTTATTGTTGTTCTTTTCTATGAGTTCACTTTGGTTGGTATTTTATTGATGGAATCTTGACCTTTATTCACGTAAAGTGTATTTCTTCTAGGCCAATAACCACACACCTGAGGCAGTTTTCTGCCTGGAGGCCGAAACACGGACCGTGTTGGGTCATCAACTGGATCATTCCACAATAAGGACATTACATTTATAGGACTTTTTATTCATGTGCTTTAACATGTATTTTAATTTGAGTTCATAGAAATAAAGATTGTTTCTCTCAGGGTTGATATCTTATATCCCTTTACCCACTTGCTTTCTTTTCGTTGGATTTTATGTGGGGTTTCTGTTCCTTTTCCTTTGATTTACATTCGATCTAGAGGTAAGTACCGTTGACTGAAATGATGATGGACTGCCATGCAAAAGGAGCTACACAATGCATCTTTAAAAAATGTGGTACAACACCTATGAGGGTGATGTTGGCAAATCTTGTTCAGCCATAGTAGCAAAGTCCTGAATCATTTTTAAGAGCATTGTACTTGGCAAAAAAAGATGCTTCTAAAATGTGCAGGAGATTTTAAAAAGTTTTAATCCACCATAACATGTAATGTCTCCTGCTCAGCTAAACCCTTTTGAATATTGAAAATAACCCACAGGAAATTTCAAAGCAAAGTGTACAGAACCCATGTATGGAGTGTGCATGCTAGTTTCAAAAATGCACCCTTAATCTGCTATTTTGAGCGCTTCAACGTCTGCTCCACAGAACAGAGAACTTCAGATATTATCACTCATTGTCTCTCATGTACCTCTTCCAGGCGTCTCTGCAGAGAGTAAACTGCTTTGCTAAGATTCATTAACCTTCCTTCTGTTTCTTTTATTTGAGAATCAACAGCATTCTGGAAGAAAGTAAAAACAGATTTCAATTTCCTACCAAAAGTAAGAAACCAATGTTTCACTAAATAAGATAAAAAACCATGAACTTCAGGTACAGGGCTCGCTCTCAGGATCTGATGGCTCCTCAATGAAACTGCATAGTGCACAGGTAAACTCAGAGATACAGGCTTCCTCTCTCAGGATGCCCTAAGAACAGAAGAAAAGTCCTACTGGGTCAGATCAATGGTCCATCAAGCCAGAGAACAAATACTGGCAGAAACTCAGAAAGTAGCAGCGTTCTATATAGAGAATGACACAGGGACAATGTTTTTACCCATCCCTGACTCATCACTGCCCCATCCCCATAGGCTCCATCTCCATCTCCCTCCCCCCCCATCCTCACAGATTCTGCCTTACTATTAATACTATTTATTTCTTATATAGCACTGAAAGGCATACACAGCACTGTACATTTTGACATTTAATAGATAGTTCCTGCTTGGAAGAACTTACAATCTAACTTGGACAAACGAACATAAGAACTGCCATCTCCGGATCAGACCCATGGTCCATCGAATCCGGCGATCCACACACGCGGAGGCTCTGTCAGGTATACACCTGATGTAGTTTTAGTCACCCATAACCCTCTATGCCTCTCGTAAGGAGATGTGCATCTAATTTGCCTTTGAATCCTAGCACAGTGGATTCCTTAATAACCTCCTTTGGAAGAGCATTCCAGGCGTCCATCACTCGCTGCGTGAAGCAGAACTTCCTGACATTTGTCCTGGACTTGTCCCCCCTTAGCTTCAAACCATGTCCTCTTGTCCGTGTCATGTTGGACAATGTAAATAATTTGTTTTTCTGCTCTATTTTATCGATGTTTTTCAGTATTTTGAACGTCTCTATCATGTCCCCTCGCAGCCTCCTCTTCTCAAGGGAGAACAGTCCCAGTTTCTTGAGTCGTTCCTCATATTCCAAGTTCTCCATACCTCTTATTAGCTTCGTTGCTCGTCTCTGCACCCTCTCCAGCAGTTTTATATCCTTCTTTAGGTTGGGAGACCAATGTTGGACACAGTATTCCAAGTGTGGTCTGACCATTGCTCTATAAAGCGGCATTATGACTTTCTTCGATCTACTCGTGATTCCTTTCTTTATCATGCCTAACATTCTGTTTGCTTTCTTTGCCGCTGCCGCGCATTGTGCCGATGGCTTCAGGGTCCTATCTATCAGTACACCCAGGTCCTTTTCTTGTTCGCTCTTACCCAGAGTTGCGCCTGACATTCTATACTTTGCATTTCTCCACGTTGAACTTCATCTGCCATTGCTCTGCCCATTTCTCTGATACAAGTCGCTCTGGAGTTCCTCGCTATCTTCCTGCGATCTGATTGCCCGGCATAGCTTTGTGTCGTCTGCAAACTTAATGATCTCACTGGATATTCCGTCTTCCAGGTCATTGATATAAATATTAAATAGGATTGGCCCAAGTACCGAGCCCTGGGGCACACCACTAGTCACTTTCTCCCAGTCTGAGAACTTCCCATTTATGCCCACTCTCTGCTTCCTGTTTTCCAGCCATTTGCCTATCCACCTTTGTTTATCTCCCTCTATTCCATGGCTTTGTAGTTTCCTGAGAAGTCTTTCATGTGGAACTTTGTCGAATGCTTTCTGGAAGTCCAAATATATTATGTCCACCGGCATTCCACTATCAATTTGCTTGTTCACGGTCTCAAAAAATTGAAGTAAATTCGTTAAACATGATTTCCCTTTCCTGAACCCATGTTGACTGGATTTCAGCAAGTCGTGTGTATCTAAGTGCCGGACTATGCTATCCTTGATCAGTGCTTCAACCATCTTTCCAGGGACAGACGTAAGGCTCACAGGTCTGTAGTTGCCCGGTTCTCCTCTCGATCCTTTTTTGAAAATTGGCGTGACGTTCGCTATCTTCCAGTCATCTGGTATCTGTCCAGTTCTGATTGTCAGATTGGCGAGTTTTTGCAATAACTCTCCGATTTCAACCTTCAATTCCTTTAAGACTCTCGGGTGAATTCCATCCGGTCCAGGGGATTTGTCACTTTTAAGTTTGTCGATCTGGTAGTATATCTGGTCCAACTCCACTTCAACTGTGGTGAGGCTGTCTTCTATTACTCCACTAAACACTTTCACTGCTTCTGGTATTTTTGCGGTATCCTCCTCCGTAAAGACGGACGCAAAGAAGGAATTTAGTTTGTCCGCAATTTGTTTATCTTCCTTAATGTACCCTTTTCTTCCCTGGTCATCCAGGGGTCCCACCGCCTCTTTTGCGGGTTTTTTCCCTTTCATGTATCTAAAGAAGGGCTTGAAGTTTTTGGCCTCTTGCGCTATTTTTTCCTCATAGTCCTTTTTGGCATCCCTCACCGCCTTGTGACATTTCTTCTGATCATCTTTATGTTTTTTCCATGCTTCGGTTGTTTTCATGTGTTTCCATTTTTTGAAAGAGTCCTTCCTTTCTTTTATGGCTTCCCTCACCTGTCTGGTAAGCCATGCCGGTTCTCCCTTACCTTTTGTTCTCCCTTCTTTGGAGATCCTCGGAATGTGTAGATTTTGTGCTTCTGTGATAGTATTTTTCAGTAGGGACCATGCCTGGTCTACTGTTTCAAGTTTGTCCACCTTTTTCTTGAGTCGTTGTTTCACCATGGCTCTCATGCGATCGTATTTGCCCTTTTTAAAGTTAAAGGTTTTGGTTAAGGTTTTGGCACTTTTTCTATTCCCGATGTCAAGCTTAAAGTTGATCACATTGTGATCGCTCGTCCCCAGCGGTACCGTAACTTCTAGTTCTTTTGTCGGTCCCGTGAGGCCATTTAGCACCAAGTCCAGGGTGGCGTTGCCTCTTGTCAGCTCTTTTACCATTTGTTCCAGGAAGCAATCCCCTAGCGCCTCCAGGAACTTGGCCTCCTTGCCGCAGTTGGAGGTTCCTAGTTTCCAGTCTATCCTCGGGAAATTGAAGTCTCCCAATATTATTACATTGCCCGTCTTGCATTCTTGTTTGATTTCCTCTATCATTTCTGAGTCAGTTTCCTCCGCCTGTCCTGGGGGATGATAGTAAAGGCCAATTTTCGTGTCTGCGCTGTTTTGGCCAGGAATCTTGACCCAGAGGGACTCTAGTTTCTCTTTCGTTTCCGTCGTAGCCACTTCAACAGATTCTACTCCTTCCTGAACATATAGGGCAATACCTCCACCTTTCTGCCCTACTCGATCTCTTCTATATAGTTTGTATCCCTGAAGTACTGTGTCCCATTTGTTTTCTTCATTCCACCATGTTTCTGTTATGCCAATGATTTCCAACTTATCATGTCTTGCTATTGTCTCTAGTTCCCCCATTTTGTTTCCTAGACTTCTAGCATTCATATACATACATTTGAGTTCTCTTCATGTTACCTTTTTGTACTTTCTACTCTTTGCTGTCCCTACTGTTTCTTTCACGTTATCCCTAATCGCTCCAGTGTTGTCTCCCTTGTTTGCTGTGCGGTCATCCCCTCCTGTGTCTGAGTTGTCCCTTCCTGCCTTGTCTTCCTTATTTGCTGTGAGGTCGTCCCCTCCTGTGTATGAGTAGTAGCCCATTTGCACAAGCCTTGAACACTTATGATTTTACATGTTAATTTTTTAATTAAAGTATAAAACAGAACAATATTCCTTACAACCGTTTATAAATCACAAATAGAGCCTTCCATTACAATCTGGTTTTGGTACAACCTTCTCAAAGATTCAGTTGTCTGTGTTTTTACATCATCTGGGAACATAATTGGATTGTCTTTCAGACATAGTGTAGAAGAGAACCTAAACTGTGTACTGGATGAACAGAAAAATAAATGTCTATTAAATGTTAGAAATGCTCCTTGATTCCAGCAGTAATGAATGAATCTACTGCAGTAACAGTAAGATGCTTGAGCAGCTGGGCACATGATGGAAAGACATTGCAGATGACAGACAAGACACAACTGATGTCATTTAACAGTAGTTCATTGAAATCCAAAAGCAGCTTGAGTTGCCAATTGTCTAAGATGTGTTAAGTATTGATACTAATCTCACGTTTTTAGAGAATAACACAGGAATAAAGTTTGTCCCATCCTTTCTCCATCCCCACAAGCTCTGTCCCCATCGCATGGGTACCCATCCCTGTGTCATTCTCTAATTCTATGCTACCAATCAAGTTTCAAGTTTATTAAAAAGCTTTTTAAACTGCTTACTCAAATTTCTAAGCGGTGTACAGTGTAAAATTACATAAAGATGTATTAAAACATAAAAACTGGATAAAATCCATGGAACATATTAATACAACTTTGAATAGACAACGGTAGGTAAGTGGGGAGGAACTACAATCAATAAAAAGAAAAGTGCAACATAAAAGGAAAGTACAGTAGAAAGCAGTGGGTTTATCTCATGTCTGTCTTAATAGGAGACTATGGACTTTTCCTAGGAACTTTTCAAAACCTTTTTAAAACCCAGCTATGCTAACCGCTGTTATCACATCCTCTGGCAACAAGTTCCAAAAGTTAACTATTCATCGAGTGCAAAAATATTTCCTCTTATTTGTTTTAAAGGTATTTCAATGTAACTTTATTAAATTTTCTCTAGTCTTTGTAATTTTTGAAAGAGTAAAAATTTGATTTGTTTTTACCCATTCTACACTACTCAAGATTTTGTAGACTTCAAATCATATCTCCTCCCTTCAGTTGTCTCTTTTCCATGCTGAAGATCCCAAACCTTTTTAACCTTTCCTTACATGAGAAGAGTTCCATCCCCTTTAGTCCCCTTGGTTCCTCTTCTTTGAACCTTTTCTAGTTCCTCTATACATTTTTTTTTATTATTTTTTTGTTCATTAAAGATGGATTAAGCACTTATCTCAATAATCCTCTCTCCTGTAGAACAGCATATGATTCTTTACAGATGGATTCTATACTTCATCTCATGAGTTGGATTGCAAAAGATGTCAATCATTTTTCTCAGCTTCACCTCCTTGCTTCCTTGGACAGAGCCCTCTCTTTTCAGTCTATACCAAATCAAATGATAAGCCTTAAAAGAGAGAAATTACAACAAGGAAATGTTTGGGAAAATCCCCAGTAATGTAGATTGCAATCTGCTCTGCAGAAGAAAACAAAAAGGCAATAAACATTCAATAAAATACTAAGTAGAGTGGAAAGGGTATATGTGAACTGCTTGTTTACTCTTTCCAAAAATACTAGATATAGGGTGCATGCGATGAAACTACTAAGTAGTAGATATAAAACAAACCAGATAAAATATTTCTTCACACAAGTTGTAATTAAACTCTGAAATTTGTTGCCAGAGAATATGGTGAAAAATCAGTGAGCTTAGCAGGGTTTAAAAAAGTTTTGGGTAATTTCCTAAAAGAGTTGTCCATAGGCTATTATTGAGATAGCTTGGGGAAAGCCACTGCTTATTCCTAGGAGAGTTAGTTAGTTAGTTAGTTAGGTGCCATTGACTCGTGTTTGAGTCCTAGTGACTTGATGAACTACAGATCTAAAAAGAAATCAGTTTTCTGCTAGTCCAGTAAGGTCCTCCAGTGTCATCACCATGGCTGTTTTCAACATGTCCAGTCATGTGATTGCAGGGCGCACTCTTCGCCTGGTTCCTTCAATCTTCCCAAAGATGATGTCCTTCTCCAATGATCTTTCTCTTCTGATAGTGAGACCAAAATAAGGCAGTTGTAACTTCATCATTTGGGCTTTGAGTGATATAGCTAGTTTGATCTCTTCCAGAATCGATTTGTTAGTTCTTCTGGTTGTTCACGGCATGCATAAAATCCTTCTTTAGTACCAAAGTTCAATTAAGTCAATCTTCTTTCTGTTATGTTTCTTCTGGGATCAGTGTTATTTAACTTATTTATAAATGATCTAGAAATTGGAACTATGAGCAAGGTGATTAAATTTGCAGATGAGACTAAACTGTTCAAAATTGTTAAAATACATGTGGACTATGAAAAACAGCAGGAAGACCTTAAGAAATTGGAAGACTGGGTTTCCAAATGGCAGATGAAATTTAATGTGGACAAATGCAAAGTGATGCACATTGGAAAGAATAATCCAAATCATAGTTATCAGATGCTAGGGTCCATCTTAGGGGTCAACACTCAAGAAAAGGATCTGAGTGTCATTATAGACAATACACTGAAGCCTTCCACCAATGTGCATCATCATCCAAGAAGGTAAACAGGATGCTGGGAATTATTAGAAAAGAGATGGTTAATAAGATTAAGAATGTTATAATGCCTCGTTCAATGGTGTGACCTCACTTTGAGTATTGCATTCAGTTCTGGTCTCCTTGTCTCAAAAAAGATATAGCACCACTAGAAAAAGTTCAAAGAAGAGCGACCAAGATTATAAAGGGGCTGGAACTCCTCTTGTATGAGGAAAGACTAAAGAGGTTAGGGCTCTTCAGCTTGGAAAAGAGACGGCTAAGGGGAGGTATGATAAAAGTTTAAAACATCCTGAGTGGAGTAGAATGGGTACAAGCGGATTGATTTTTTACTGCATCAAGATTTACAAAGACTAAGGGGCATTCGATGAAGTATACAAAGTATTACTTTTAAAACCAATAGGAGGAAATATTTTTTCACTTAGAGAATAGTTAAGCTTGGGAATGTGTTGCCAGAGAATATGGTAAGAGCAATTTTGCAGCTGGTTTAAAAAAAGGTTGAGACAGACATGGGACAGTAGCATAAAATGTTGCTACTATTTGGGTTTTTTGCCAGGTACTTGTGACATGGATTAGCCTCCACGAAGATGGGATACTGGGCTGGATCCATTAAGGCTCTTCTTTTGTTCTTGTTTCTGTAGTGTCCAGCTTTCGCATCTGTAATTGACCACTGAATAAGTGAGTGTGTGGACAAGTCTGATCTTCATTTGGAATGTTATTTCCTTACCTTTGAATACTTTGTCAAGATCCTTCATTGAAGAGTGACCAAATGCTATTCTGCAGAGCATTTCTTCCCTGCTAGTTGCTTCTTTGTTTAGAAAAGAGCCCAGGAGATTGAAAACCTTTAAAACTTTTATTCTAGTACCTTCAAGCTTAAAATCTTCATCATTTTCCGTGTTCATGTACAGTTCTAATCCCATGTTATAACTTTCGGTTTTTCTCAGTAGATACAGCATGTCTTCTTTGCTGCTGGTGATGAACATTGTATCATCTTCATAGCGCAGGTTTTTTAAGCAGCATAAAATCTGTTTTGCTATTTGGGATCTAGCTAGATACTTGGGACCTGGGTTGATGGACCTTTGGTCTATCCCAGTAGAGCAATTCTTATGTTCTTAAGTACTGGCAATGTAAAGGTGGAACCAATTTCTCCACAGAACAATGTGCAACTGACATTAACACTTGAATAGCTCTTCACAAATAGTGTACTTTTATTGGTGTGACTCTGATATTCTGCCACTCAAAAATTATCTTCTTATCTTTGTCTGCTCAAGGCAAGACACTGGAAATTCAAACACAGAGTTACTCCAATGCAGGTATTTTTGTCATCTGAAAGGAAACAAATGCTGTTCTACAGGAAAGAGGATACATACCTAATCCTTCCTTCCTGTACATAACATAAGAACATGAGAATTGTCACTGCTGGGTCAGACCAGCGGTCTCTCATGCCCAGCAATCCATTCCCACGGCAGCCCCAAGGTCAAAGACCAGTGCCCTTTTTGAGTCTAGCCTTACCTGTGTACGATCCAGTTCAACAGGAACTTGTCTAACTTTGTCTTGAAACCCCGGAGGGTGTTTTCCCCTATAACAGCCTCCGGAAGAACATTCCAGTTTTCCACCACTCTCTGGGTAAAGAAGAACTTGCTTACGTTTGTACGGAATCTATCCCCTTTTAACTTTAGAGAGTGCCCTCTTGTTCTCTCCACCTTGGAAAGGGTGAACAAACTGTCTTTATCTACTAAGTCTATTCCCTGTAAAGTTTGGAGTGTCGGGTCCCCACAATGTGTGGTTGGTGGGGTTTCGTGAGAGGCGCCCTTACACACGCCAGGCCCAGGTTCAGTTCCCTCACAGAAGATTCACCAGGAGTAGAATCAAATAAGAAACACAGCCAGAGGTGATTGCATAAAGAATATATTATAGAAATAGGCTTACAGAAAAGTAGGATTAATAAAAGTTACAATTACAGAGACTGCTTCTGTGTTCTTGTGAATGAGAGAGAAAACACAAAGAAAGAGAGCGAAAGGGGGGTGGGGAGGGTGATGCCCCAAGCTAGCAAGAGAGACCAGAACCAAGAGAGGGGGTGATGGTCTAAGCTTCGGGTTCCATAGATAAAGAGAAGGATAGACAGAGAGATAGACAGAGAAAGAGATAGATGTGTGTTGCAGAGCGGAGGCTTTTATAGCTTGTAATCTTATTCTAAATATAGAAAATGATTGAGCTTCAATAGAAGTTAAATCTCCCCCTCCTTAGTAAACTTGTGCTAGACAGAATAATAATAGGGTGAAGTCGTATGTGATTTCCAGTATGTCTCTGACAATAGTTTCTGATTAACTTTAGTTATCTGTGCACCCTCTTAATCAGACATTAACACCTTTTAGCTAATCATGATTTAATCAGGGCTATTTGAAACCGTCTGCCTGCCCTCAGGGTCTATCTGCATTCCCATGCCAGAGTCAGATTGATATAATTTCCCATAGGCCTTTGCTGACATTAGTTATGCCAACTGAAAATGCTGATTGCTAGCAATAGCTATGCTGACATTCCCTTCATTATATTGAATGTTTCAATCATGTCTCCTCTCAGCCTTCTCTTTTCAAGGGAGAAGAGGCCCAGTTTCTCATATCTGTCACTGTACGGCAACTCCTCCAGCCCCTTAACCATTTTAGTCGCTCTTCTCTGGACCCTTTTGAGTAGTACTGTGTCCTTCTTCATGTACAGCGACCAGTGCTGGACGCAGTATTCCAGGTGAGGGCGTACCATGGCCCAGTACATCGGCATGATAACCTTCTCTGATCTGTTCGTGATCCCTTTCTTAATTATTCCTAGCATTCTGTTTGCCCTTTTCACATTGCATGGATGGCTTCATCGACTTGTGGACCAGTACTCCCAAGTCTATTTCCTGGGGAGTCTCTCCAAGTACCTCCCCGGACATCCTGTATTCGTGTATAAGAGTTTTGTTACTGACATGCATCATCTTACACTTATCCACGTTGCGGCCCATTTCTTGAGCGTATTTATGTCACGTTGCAGATCTTCACAATCCTCCTACGTCTTCACTACTCTGAATAACTTAGTATCGTCTGCAAATTTAATCACCTCACTCGTCGTGCCAATTTCTAGATTGTTTATAAATATGTTGAAGAGTACGGGCCCAAGCACCGAACCCTGTGGCACTTCACTGGTGACGCTTTTTCAGGGTGAACAGAATGCTAGGAATGATTAAGAAGGGGATCACAAACAGATCGGAGAAGGTTATCATGTCACTGTACCGGGCCATGGTACGCCCCCACTTGGAATACTGCATCCAGCACTGGTCACTGTACAATAAGAAGGACATGGTACTACTCGAGAGGGTCCAGAGATGAGCGACTAAAATGGTTAAGGGACTGGAGGAGTTGCCGTACAGTGAGAGATTAGAGAAACTGGGCTTCTTCTCCCTTGAACAGAGGAGACTGAGAGGGGACATGATCGAAATATTCAAGATAATGAAGGAAATAGACTTAGTAGATAAAGTAAGGTTGTTCACCCTCTCCAAGGTAGAGAAAATGAGAGGGCATTCTCTAAAGTTAAAAGAGGATAGATTCTGTACAAATGTAAGAAAGTTCTTCTTCACCCAGAGAGTGGCAGAAAACTGGAACGCTCTTCTGGAGGCTGTCATATGGGAAAACAACCTTCAGGAATTCAAGACAAAGTTAGACAAGTTCCTGCTGAACCAGAACGTACGCAAGTAAGGCTAGACTCGGGGCACTGGTCTTTGACCTAAGGGCCGCCGCGTGAGCGGACTGCTGGGCACGATGGACCATTGGTCTGACCCAGCAGCGGCAATTCTTATGTTCTTATGTACTCCCACTCTCTGTTTCCTATCTGCCAGCCAGTTTTTAATCCACGTATTTCACTCTCGATTCCATGGTTCGCAATTTTTTGAAGTAGTCGTTCATGCAGAACCTTGTCGAACACTTTCTGAAGATCCAGATATACAATGTCGACCGGGTCACCTTACTATCTGCCTGTTTACTCCCTTGAAGAAGTGCAGCAATTTCATTAAGCAAGATCCTGGCTGGGCCTCCGCGTGTGCGGATCACCGGATTTGATGGACTGAAGGTCTGATCCGGAGATGGCAGTTCTTATGTTCTTATGCTGAAGCCGTGCTGGCTGGTCCTCATCGGTTTGTGTCCATCAAGGTGCTGAATGATGCGGTTCTTATGAATGGGACGTACCTGAGTAACCCCTTGAGTCTAGGGCAGGACAAATGAGCCTGCGACTAGCATCAAGGACTCAAAATCTACATCCTTTTGTGCTGTCACGTCCACTCTGTAAAATTTCATAAAGGTACAGAGACTTTACCAAGTGGCCATCCTACAAATTTCATTAGGAACACAGCCCCGGACTCGTCCCAAGATGAAATCACACTTCTGGTAGAATGAATCTTCAAGGCTACTGATGGGTGCTTTCCACAGTCAATATACTCTAAGGAAATAGCCATGCATATCCATTATGATACAGAAGCCTTAAAAGCAGGTCTTCTCTTATGAATAGGGCTGGATAAGACAAACAGGTGATCTGAAAGACAGAAGCCATTTGTCACTCTCTGAACATCCAGCAACTGCAAAACCTTGTCCTGCTTCTTCTTGCCCATGACTGAAATGCAGGAAGTTGAATGTCCTGATTGATGTGAAATACCAATACGCTTGAGGAATTCAAATTGGTGACCAATGGACTTTCCTCAAGTCCCAACCAATCGGGTTTGGGGACCCACTATAAATAAAGGCAAACTGCAGACCTTACAGATTACTCTGAAGAAAGCCACATCATGATGGCTGAAACATCACTTTTTATCTGACCAGAAACGGCGAGACCTGGAAAACTGCAACAAGCATGATACCAGCTGTGGAAACCTATGAGAGCATATTACCCAGCTTCATGGGGATCACATCTTTAAACTCACCAGAAAATCTTACATTCTAAGGGAAAAAAATGGGACTAACTGATTTTCCCACCAAAATTCAAATTGGTGACCAATGGGCTTTCCTCAAGCTCCAACCAATCGGGTTTAAGGACCCATTATATATAAAGACAAACTACAGTCGACTCAGCATGACGGTTGAAACATCATTTTTTTATCTGACCAGACACGGCGAGACCTAGAAAACTGCAAGAAGCATGATACCAGCCTTGGAAACCTAAGAGAACATATACTGTATTATTCATTTTTTTGTAAACTACCTTGCTGAAGGCATAACAAATGTTCAAAAGAATAAAATAAATAAACTTCTGAACAGACTTGCCTTGGCTTCCTCTCCTCTTGACTTTGAAGCTGGCGGATCCACTAGTTCTGTTCTTCTAGAGACTGTCACTTCTAGGAACTGCATGCGCTAGAAAGCAAAACATTGGAAATTAAAATCCCAGTCTGAATCTACTGCTATTCACTGCTCTGAGGGAGACTTGAACATTCAAACTTTATCTTTAAAACTATTCACCTGAGGTATTTTCCTTTGAAAATTAATTTCTCTGAAAGCACCTGTGTAGAAAAGGCTTGTGCCCTTCAATGTTTGTTTATGTTTATTGAAATCTTTCTATACCGCCCATATAGCCAAAAAAGGATCAGTGCGATTTACAATACCTGCTGATTAGGGGCACAAAGGAAAGTCAGGTGACTACAGCCTAGGGATACCTCTTTCATCCCTTAGATCATAATAAACTGCTCTCAATAAGGGATGAAAAGAGGTATCCCTAGGCTATAGTCACCTGACTTTTCGTTGTGCCCCAGTCAGCCAATATTGTAAACCGCACTGATCCTTTTTTGGCTATATGGGTGGTATAGACCAGAGGGGGGTGGTCCAAGATGGCTGTGTGACTGGCTTAGTTCGGACTGTTCTCCCACCTGCCGGAACTTCTACACCCCTGCGACAGACTCTGCTGGATTTTACCACCAGAACTCCTCTCCAGGGTGGAACACGAGGCTCATTAGAGTTGGCGTCCTGGGACTTGGGCACCTCCCTAGAGCCGGAAGTCTCTCTCTCGCCTCCTGACCTGGTAGTACCTCCATGCCCCACGACTGACCAGTCTATGCAGGAGAGAAGCCCCGATGCCGTAGTGGCTGCGGGAGTTATCTCCAGTGAGGGAAGCAAGATGGAGGAAGGAGTAGCGGGGAATATAATGCGATCATTGGTGGAAGACAGTCCTTTGACTCTCTTGACCCCCTCGGAGGTGACCCTGCTCGATGTTTGGAAAGCGATCCAGAGGATGGATGGAACACTACAAAAAATGGTGGAGGAAACATCTTCCCTAGTAAAAAAGGTAGACTCTTTAGCAAAAGTAGAGAATATAAAAAAGGATAATGAAATTAAGTTTCAAGCAGTAAATGAAGAAATAAAGTTGTTAATGCTGGATTGATAAAGGATAAACTTTTGGTACATAAGAAAATAGAGCAACTAGATTATTATAATAGACGACTGAACTTGAGACTATTAAATTTCCCAAGGATGGTAGAAATTTCCTCTGTTGAATTGTTTAAGAATTATTTGGTCCAAATTTGGGTTTTGCTCCTGAACTTATTCCTCCTTTGAATAAGATTTATTATTTACCTGGTCCTATTAAGAAATTTGGGAGCAAAGCACCTGCAGTAAATCAAGGACTTTTACCTCAAGCACTTGAATTGGGAAATATCTCAAAAATCTTGGAAACATCTACTACAAAAACTGAGGAAAGAGCTACCTTGTGTTTCAGCAAGATCTTAATGCTGTATTGAAGCTTTATTTTCGTAAAGCTCAAGCTCCTTTTATGGGACAGCATATTTGGATTTACCCCGATGTTAATAAAGAAATACAAGAAAGAAAAACTTGTTTCTAGTAATGAGGCAAGAAGTGAAAGATCTTGGAGCCACTTTCCCATTGGTTTACCCTTGTAAATGCCTCATTAAATACTCAGGGACGAAATATACCTTTTTTGTTCCGGAACATCTTAGGAGCTTTCTAGACATGAAAAAGATCACCAGGGACTAAATGGGTGCTATAATATGAGAGGAATATATCTGTTAAAGCCTTTATTGTTATTGTTTCGTGCAGTTTAAATTTAAAGTCTCAAATAGTTGACTTTTCCCCTATGGTCTTATTTGGGGTCTAAGAAGATGTATTGTTACTTATGTTACTATTTTAATTTGTAAAAATTTTCTGTTCGTAGTTCCTTAACAAGTGTAATGCTTGATATTATTTTCAAATGAATAAACAGATTTTTTAAACAAATGGGCGGTATAGAAAGATTTCACAATCGGGCTTCAGAGGCAACTACAGCACAGAAATACTACTAGTCTCCCTCGTAGACACAGCCAAACAACACCTAAATAAAGGAAAAAAATGCTACTCATACAACTCAATCTCACAGTGGCGTTTGACCTAGTACATCACAACATCCTACTACAAACACTGGAGGCAATAGGAATCACAGGCCGAGTCTACAATTGGGTTGAAGGATTCCTCCGCTCAAGAAAATACAGAGTTAAAGCAAACAAGGAACAGTCGGAATCCTGGAACAACCCCTGCAGAGTTCCCCAAGGCTCCCCACTATCTCTAATACTCTTCAACCTTTACATAACCACACTTGGCACATGCTTAGATGAAACAGGCATAATTTCATACAGCTATGCAGATGACATCACCATCCTCCTGCCTTTTGACCAAACCAATCCCAACACAACGAACAAACTATACACTGCACTAGAAGCAGTGTCAAAATGGATGAGAGACCACAAATTAAAGCTGAATCAAGACAAACCCAATTTCTTACTTCTAGAAAAAACCAAAACCCCAACCATAACAAACCTAGAAATAGACTGCATCATATACCCCATGCAACCCAATCTAAACCTGCTGGGAATAATAATAATTATTTATTTTCTTATATACCGCCCAACCGGAGCAGAAAGGACTACAGGGTGAAACTGAAAGAAGCCAAGAGAGAGATACGTTTGGCGAAGGCACAGGCGGAAGAACAAATGGCTAAAAATGTAAAAAAGGGAGATAAAAATTTTTTCTGATATATTAGTGAAAGGAGGAAGATAAAAAATGGAATTGCTAGGCTAAAAGATGCTGGGAACAAATATGTGGAGAGTGATGAGGAGAAAGCAAATGTGCTAAACAAATACTTCTGTTCTGTGTTCACAGAAGAAAATCCTGGAGAAGGACCGAGATTGTCCGGCAAAGTTACACGAGAAAATGGAGTAGATTCTGCGCCGTTCACGGAGGAGGGTGTTTATGAGCAACTTGAAAAACTGAAGGTGGACAAAGCGATGGGACCAGACGGGATCCATCCCAGGATACTAAGGGAACTCAGAGAGGTTCTGGCGAGACCTATTAAAGACTTGTTCAACAAATCTCTGGAGACGGGAGTGATTCCTGGGTATTGGAGGAGAGTGGATGTGGTCCCTATTCATAAAAGTGGTCACAGGGATGAAGCAGGAAACTACAGGCCGATGAGTCTCACTTCAGTTATTGGAAAAATAATGGAAGTGTTGCTGAAAGAAAGGATAGTGTACTTCCTTGAATCTAATGGGTTACAGGATCCGAGGCAACATGGCTTTACAAAAGGTAAATTGTGCCAAACGAACCTGATTGAATTTTTTGATTGGGTGACCAGAGAGCTGGATCGAGGACATATGCTAGATGTAATTTACTTGGATTTCAGCAAAGCCTTTGATACAGTTCCTCATAGGAGGCTGTTGAACAAACTTGAAGGGCTGAAGTTAGGACCCAAAGTGGTGAACTGGGTCAGAAACTGGCTATCGGACAGACGCCAGAGGGTGGTGGTTAATGGAAGTCGCTCGAAGGAAGGAAAGGTGACTAGTGGAGTCCCTCAGGGTTCGGTGCTGGGGCCAATCCTGTTCAATATGTATGTAAGTGACATTGCTGAAGGGCTAGAAGGAAAAGTGTGCCTTTTTGCAGATGATACCAAGATTTGTAACAGAGTAGACACCGAAGAGGGAGTGGAAAATATGAAAAAGGATCTGCAAAAGTTAGAGGAATGGTCTAATGCCTGGCAACTAAAATTCAATGCAAAGAAATGCAGAGTAATGCATTTGGGGATTAATAATAGGAAGGAACCGTAAATGCTGGGAGGAGAGAAGCTGATATGCACGGACGGGGAGAGGGACCTTGGGGTGATAGTGTCCGAAGATCTAAAGGCGAAAAAACAGTGTGACAAGGCAGTGGCTGCTGCCAGAAGGATTCTGGGCTGTATAAAGAGAGGCGTAGTCAGTAGAAGGAAGAAGGTGTTGATGCCCCTGTACAGGTCATTGGTGAGGCCCCACTTGGAGTATTGTGTTCAGTTTTGGAGACCGTATCTGGCGAAAGACGTAAGAAGACTTGAGGCGGTCCAGAGGAGGGCGACAAAAATGATAGGAGGCTTGCGCCAGAAGACGTATGAGGAGAGACTGGAAGCCCTGAATATGTATACCCTAGAGGAAAGGAGAGACAGGGGAGATATGATTCAGACGTTCAAATACTTAAAGGGTATTAACGTAGAACAAAATCTTTTCCAGAGAAAGGAAAATGGTAAAACCAGAGGACATAATTTGAGGTTGAGGGGTGGTAGATTCAGGGGCAATGTTAGGAAATTCTACTTTACGGAGAGGGTGGTGGATGCCTGGAATGCGCTCCCGAGAGAGATGGTGGAGAGTAAAACTGTGACTGAGTTCAAAGAAGCGTGGGATGAACACAGAAGATTTAGAATCAGAAAATAATATTAAAGATTGAACTAGGCCAGTTACTGGGCAGACTTGTACGGTCTGTGTCTGTGCATGGCCGTTTGGAGGAGGATGGGCTGGAGTAAGTCTTAACAGAGATTTTGGCAGTTGGAACTCAAGCACAGTACCGGGTAAAGCTTTGGATTCTCGCCCAGAAATAGCTAAGAAGAAAAAAAAAAAAAAATTTAAATTGAATCAGGTTGGGCAGACTGGATGGACCATTCGGGTCTTTATCTGCCGTCATCTACTATGTTACTATGTTACTATGTAACCGGAAGTTCCGGGCGGTTCACAGCAAGAGAACTGAGACATATCAGCGAAGACACAAAATACAGTAGAATTCAGTGGAATACAATACAGTAAAATACAATATGATGCAGTGCAATGTAATATAATATAAAATCATTTCATAAATTTACCAAATAGGTTTTTATCGATTTTCTGAACTCAAGGTAAGATTGGGATTGGGCAATTAGAGGACACAGCCAAGAGTTCATTTTCCCCGCTTGAAAAACCAGAGTTTTGTTTAAGAAACTTTTAAAATGAGAGGCTTTCAGAGCGGGGTACATAAACATACCCGAGTTTCTTGTGTTCTTATTTGATGAGAATAATTTTAGTTGGGTGGATAAGTATGTTGGTAGTAGTCCGAAGAGTGCTTTATAACAAATGCAGCCGAATTTAAAAATAACTCTAATTTTGAAAGGGAGCGAATGAAGTTGCATGTAAAAAGGGCTTACATAGTCAAACTTTTTTAATCCAAAGATCAGACGAACAGCTGCTTTTTGAACTAGGCGAAGTCTTAGCAATATTTTCTTGGTTGACCCTAGGTATGTGATATTACAATAGTCTAAGGTAGATAGGATGATGGATTGAACTAATATCCTAGAATATAGAAACATAGAAACATAGAAATAGACGGCAGATAAGGGCCCACGGCCCATCTAGTCTGCCCACCTTAATGAGACTTTGTAGTAAATTAGCCAAAGGGACTAAATATATATTGAACATCATTGGTGATAATGGATAGCCTTGTGGGACTCCACAGGAATTTGTCCATAGGGGAGAATATTTACCTGCACTGTATACTTGATAAGATCTGTTTTTCAGGAACCCTGGAACCATTTGTGTACATTACTTGTGATTCCAATTGAATTCAAGCAGCCCAACAGTAGATCATGATCTACCAGATCGAAGGTACTGTTGGAGAATCAGGGCACTGGTACCTAAGCTAAATAGGTTGTTGAGTTGATTAATTAATGATGCTAGTATGGTTTCTGTTCTGTGACCTAATCGAAATCCAGATTGGCAGTTGTACAGAATATTAAATTTTTCTAAGTATTTGAACAATTCGTCATTTACTAATCCTTCTAATATTTTAGTAAATAGCGGAATGCTGGCTACTGGTTTGTAATTTTTTGTGTGCATGTAATGGGGTCTTTTAGGTTTTTTATAATGCGTGTGACTATAATTTGTCTTAGTTCCTGCCCACATCGACCTTCTTGCAATTGGAAAATGTCCCATTTGAAAAGGTTTGCTCTGAAGGAAAAGGGTGCTTTATTCAGTACGTTGCTAGAAGAGTTGTCTAATTGACAGTGCTTTTTTGTGTATTTAGAAAACAGTTTGCGAAAAAAGTTCCAATCAGGGGTGGCGAATTGGTCCCAGATCATATTACATTACATTACATTACATTAGGGATTTCTATTCCGCCATTACCTTGCAGTTCAAGGCTGATTACAAAAGAATTATCCAAGATGTATTACAACAAGAACTTACAAAAAAAAAAAAAAATTGGTCATTTTCAAAAAGAGTAAGAAATGGGTAAGGTTATTTGTTTGGAGTAGTTGGCTTTAGTGAGAGGTGAAGTTTGAGACTTGTGGTATTATTTCTTTTTTCAGAGTTTTCTTGAAGAGTATGGTCTTTATTTCTTTTCTAAAAGTCTTGTAGTCGAGGGATGCCGTCAGTAGATTGGCGATTTGGTTGTCTAGTTTGGCTGCTTTGAGTGGCCAGGAGGCCATCATATAGTTTTTACCGTTTTACCTCCTTAATTGGGGGGTATGAGAATGGGGTGTGAGTTTTCCTATGTCTGGTTGCGGTGTTGTGGATGAGGCGGTTATTCAGGTTGTTTGGACTATCTCCGTATAAAGTCTTAAATAGTAGTCAGTAGAATTTAAATTGTATTCTTGCTGGGATCGGAAGCCAGTGCGATTGGAGATATGCTTCTGTAATGTGATCATGTTTCTTTAATGAGTAGATGAGTCTTAGTGCTGTGTTTTGGATAATTTGTAGTTGTTTTGTTATAGTTGTAGGGCACGGGAGGTAGAGGATATTACAGTAGTCAAGTAGGCCTAATATTAAGGACTGAACTATGAGCTGGAATTGAGTTTTCTCAAAGAATTTCCGAACTTGTCTTAAGTTTCTCATGACTAAGAATGACTTTTGTATTGTTTTATTGATTTGTGGTTGCATGGTGCAGCATCTGTTGATAGTTATTCCTAGCAGTTTTAGGGTGGTTTGTATGGGGTAGTTGATTGTGTTGATTTCAATGTTGGTTATGGTTGGTATTTTGTTGTTTTCTAGGAGGATGAATTTCGTTTTATCTTGGTTCAATTTCAGTTTGTGATCTTTCATCCAGGTTGCTATTGATTTTAGTGTTTGGTATATTGTGTTCGTCATGGAGAGTTCAGGTTGATCGAAGGGTATGAGAATGGTAATGTCATCGGCATAGCTGTAGGAGGTTATGCCTTGTTTGTCCAGGAGAGAGCTGAGGGAGGCTGTATAGAGATTGAAGAGAGTCGGGGATAGAGAGGATCCTTGGGGAACTCCGCAGGGGTTTGACCAAGGTTCAGATTTTTGTTTGTCTGATTTTACTCTATAGGTTCTTGATTTAAGGAATCCTTCAAACTATGTGTATACTTTATCTGTGATACCTATTGTATCCAGGATTTGTAGTAGAATGTTATGGTCCACCAAGTCGAATGCAGTGGTAAGGTATAGTTGTATGAGCATAATTTTTTTTCCTGTGCTGAGATGTTATCTGGCTGTGTCCAAGAGAGATCCTAGTAGTGTTTCCGTGCTGAAGTTGTTTCTGAAGCCGGATTGTGTGGGATGGAGTATGTTATGGTTTTCTAGGTAAATGGAGAGGAATTTGGCAACTAGTCCTTCTATTATTTTGACGTAGAGTGGAATAGAGGCAATGGGTCTGTAGTTGGCTGTTTGGTCTATCGGTCCTTTGGGGTCTTTGAGGATCAGGGTGATGATGATTTCGCTGAGGTTGGTAGGGTAGTGGTGGTTTATTAGCGAGATTTGTATCCAGTTTAGAAGAAGAGCGCGGAATTTTGTGCTGGATGTTTTTAGGAGATATAGTGGACAGTTGTTGTAGTATTTGTTGAATTCAGGCCATTGTATGTTGGGGAATTGAGACCATATTCTATCTGTTGCAGTAGAATCTCTATCTATGGGGAGAATTGTGAATTCGTTAGGATGGATAGAGGTGTCATTGAGGGTAGCTCTTGCATTGGTAATTTTATTTTGGAAGTGTTCTGCTAATAGAGTGGCTGAGGGGGGGTAGTATTGTTAGTGGTCAGGTAGGGTTTGGTGTCGGTTAGGGTTTTTAGAATTTGGAATAGTTTTTTGGTGTCTTGGGTTTCAGTGACTATTAGGTTGGTGTTTTGTGCTTTTCTCTTGTCCTTTAATTGTGATTTGTATTGTTTGTTGATTTTTTTCCAGGCGGATTTTGTATGATCTGAGTTCGATTTTCTCCATTTTCTCTCTAGTCGTCTATATTGTCTTTTGAGTTGTAGCAGTTCGGAGTCGAACCATTTATCTGATCTCCTGCTGGGTCTGGATTTGGTTTGCAGTGGGGCTAAATCATCAAGGGTGTTGGAGCAAAGTCTTTCCCAATGTAAGATGAAGTCCTCGGGGTTGTTTTCTAGAATAGTTTTATCTATTTTAGACCAGAATATGGAGGGTTCGATGTGTTTGCGTGAGGTGTATGTTACTTTATTGAGTTTTGTTATAGTTTTTTTGTTGTTTTTGGTCCAGTTGATGTTGAAAGTGTAGATGTAGTGGTCTGACCAGATGGATCTAGACCATGTTCCGTTAGATGTATGAATTTCTGTTAAGGACGGTTGGTGGGTTATGAAGGCTGCAATATCAAGTTGGTGGCCTTTTTCATGAGTTGTTTGTGGATTTAGCATTTGAAAGGATAAGGCTTTGAGAAATGAGAGAAAGTTGTCTACTTGTTTGCAAGTAGATTTAGGCTCCTAGGAGTAGGTTGTAGGTTGCTATTAGTGAGTTTTGGTATATGAAGTCTTCCACTTTGGTTCTTGCTAAAGACCAGTTTTGCGGCGCTATGTAGCAGAGCATGCAGTTTAGTGTGTTTTTTAGTGTGGTGCTTGAGAGTTGGCAAGCTAAAAGGTCCATGTACGGGTTAGATGTTTTCTCAATTATATTAAGGGTTAGATCTTGTTTGATTAAGATTGCTAGGCCTCTGCCTCTTTTTTTTTCTCTGCATACCACTGTAATTTTGTATCCTTGTGGGCAAACTTCAGTAATTCTGGGGTCTGAGTCGGAGGTTAGCCAGGTTTCTGTGAGGAAAAAACAGTCCAGGTTTTCTTGTGTTATCCAGGTTTTATAAGCTCTGTTTTTGAACCTAGCGCTCTGATATTTAAGTAGGCGCATTTGAGTGTGGATATCTCTGTGTGATAGTTGTGGGTTGTGCAAAGTCATGCACCTGGGAAGCCGAAATCCATGCAAGATTTACACCCTAAATGGCGAGATCTTGACAAAAACTGAAGCAGAAAGAGACTTAGGGGTGATTGTCAGGGATGACATGAAGTCTGCAAACCAAGTTGAGCAAGCTTCATCCAAAGCAAGGCAAATCATAGGTTGCATACGCAGGAGTTTCGTCAGCCGTAAACCTGAAGTCATTATGCCACTATATAGATCCATGGTGAGACCGCACCTGGAGTACTGTGTGCAATTTTGGAAGCCACATTACCGCAAGGATGTACTGAGACTGGAATCGGTCCAGAGAATGGCCACCAGGATGGTCTCGGGACTCAAGGAGCTCCCATACGAGGAGCGGTTAGGGAAGTTGCAGCTCTACTCACTCGAGGAACGTAGAGAGAGGGGAGATATGTTCGAGACATTCAAGTATCTCACGGGTCGCATCGAAGTGGAAGAGGATATCTTCTTTTTCAAGGGTCCCGCGGCAACAAGGGGATATCAGTGGAAAATTAGGGGCGGGAAACTGCACGGTGACACTAGGAAGTTCTTCTTCACCGAAAGGGTGGTTGATCGCTGGAATAGTCTTCCACTTCAGGTTATTGAGGCCAGAAGCGTGCCAGATTTTAAGGCCAAATGGGACAAACATGTGGGATCTATCCGCAAAGATAGATAGGGAGGGTCAATGGAGTGGGCAGACTTGAAGGGCCGTGGCCCTTATCTGCCGTCTATTTCTATGTTTCTATAGTTGTGGGTTGTGTTTGGATATATAAGTGATTTGGTGTGCTGATGTGGTTTAGTCTTAGTGTGTGTTGGCCTTCTTCCACATGCTGTGGTAATGGAGTGTAGAGTGTTAGATTGTAGGTTTGAGTTTATGTCACTTGATGTTCTCCTATTTTGGAAGAGAGATTTATTTATATCTGTATCGGGTGTAGGGAGGAGGTTATTTACTGCTGTCTTCCCTCTGGTTAAAAGAAGGATTAACAGTATGAAGTGCTGGGCTCGTGAGGTTAGCTTCATTTGGGGGGGGGAGGTTAATTTTAATTTTTTTTTTTTGTTTGGTGGTTGGTGAAAGGTGGTAGAAGGGTCTTTGGTGGTTTGGCTGCTGTTTTTCGGTTGGTTTTACGTTTGGTAGTGTTATGGGGTGGATCGCTTCTTGGTCGCTTCACAAAGGTGCTATGAGCGTCTTAGATAGTGTGCTGTTAGGTGCTGAATCTTTTATTGGTTTAGCGTAGTCTCGTCGGGTGGGGGGAGGGGCGGAGTGCGCTCCCACGCTGGCAAGCCTCCCTGCCTGCTCCTGGATCCAGCGATGTCGGCCAAAGTGAGATTCAAATAAAGCAAAAAGAAAAAGAGACAAACTAAAAATGGGTGCTGAGAGACTTCCTGAGCCTTCCAACTGGCTCAGTGTAGTCTCGTCGGGTGGGGGGACGGGCGGAGTGCGCTCCCACGCCGGCAAGCCTCCCTGCTTGTTCCTGGGTCCAGCGATGTCGGCCCTGTGCAGTCCCGTCGGGAGGGGGGAGGGGCGGAGTGTGCTCCCACGCCGGCAAGCCTCCTTGTCTGCTCCTGGGTCCAGCGATGTGGCCAAAGTGAGTTTCAAACGAGAAACAAGAAGTAAACAGAAACTAACAGAAACACGGGTGCTGAGAGACTTCCTGAGCCTTCCAACTGGCTCAGTGTAGTCTCTTCGGGTGGGGGGAGGGGCAGAGTGCGCTCCCACGCCGGCAAGCCTCCCTGCCTGCAACTGGTCTAGTTAAATTCAGCATGCTGCTAGTCTGGCCCCCCAAATTGGCTCATAGCGTGCTAACTTTGTTTCTGAAAAAGTCTGCCAGTTTATCAGCAGTTGGAGGGCATTCCATATTTGTTTGTTTTTTGGAATTAACTTCAAACAGAGTATTGACCGGTTTGAACAGGTCTTTACTGTTGGTTTTAACTTTGCCAGTAGTTTGCATGTAGTATTTACTTTGTTTCTCCGTGATCTTAGTTTTATATTCTTTAACTTTTGCTCTCCATTTGAACTTGTCTTCATCCTCACCGGATTTACCGTATTTTCACGCATATAACGCGCGCGTTATACGCGTTTTTACCTACCGCGCATACCCCTCGCGCGTTATACGCGTGAGCGCGGTATACAAAAGTTTTTCTACATAGTTCCCACCCCGCCCGACGCCCGATTCACCCCCCCAGCAGGACCGCTCGCAACCCCACCCCCGAACGACCGCTCGCACGCGCTCCCACCCGCACCCGCGATCGGAGCAAGAGGGAGCCCAAGCCCTCTTGCCCGGCCGACTCCCCGACAATATCGGGCCAGGAGGGAGCCCAAACCCTCCTGGCCACGGCGACCCCCTACCCCCACCCCGCACTACATTACGGGCAGGAGGGATCCCAGGCAAACCCCCCTCCCTCCAACGACCGCCCCCCCAAGAACCTCCGACCGCCCCCCCAGCCGACCCGCGACCCCCGACCCGCGACTGCGGCCCATCCGTCCCAAAGCTCCGCCTACTGGTGGGGCCTAAGGCGCGTGGGCCAATCAGAATAGGCCCTGGAGCCTTAGGTCCCACCTGGGGGCGCGGCCTGAGGCACATGGGCCCAACCCGACCATGTCGAAATGAGGCGGGCCCGCCCCTTCCCGGCCCATCCCTCCGAAGCCTAAGGCCTAAGCCTAAGCCTAAGGCCTGATTGGCCCAGGCTCTAGAAACCTGGACCAATCAGGCCTTAGGCATAGCGGGTCCGCCCATCCCCACTAAGTCTAAGGCCTGATTGGCCCAGGCACCTAGAGCGAAACCGTTAGCCACGCTCTTCAATCTCTCCTTAGGTACGGGGAAAGTCCCCCTAGACTGGAAAACAGCCAACGTTGTTCCTCTGCACAAAAAGGGCTGCAAAGCAGAGGCTGCGAACTACAGGCCGGTGAGTCTCACATCAATAGTGTGTAAACTCATGGAAACCCTGCTTAAAGGTAAATTAGACACAATATTGGATGAGGGAAATCTGAGGGATCCCTGTCAACATGGATTCACTAGGGGCAGGTCATGCCAATCCAATCTTATCAGCTTCTTTAACTGGGTGACAGGAAAGCTAGACTCGGGAGAGTCTCTAGACATAGTGTACTTGGATTTCAGTAAAGCTTTTGACAGTGTCCCGCACCGCAGATTATTAAACAAGATGAAATCGATGGGGTTGGGTAAGAAACTAACTGCATGGGTCACTGATTGGCTGAGTGGAAGACTTCAGAGAGTGGTGGTCAATGGCACCCTCTCTGAGACATCGGAGGTGACTAGCGGAGTGCCGCAGGGATCAGTCCTGGGACCATCCCTTTTCAACATATTCATAGGGGACTTGACCCGGGGGCTTCAGGGTAAAGTAACACTGTTTGCTGACGACGCCAAACTGTGTAATATAGTAAGTGAAAGCAATCTCATGGATAGTATGACGCAAGATCTGATCAAGTTAGAAAACTGGTCCTTGACATGGCAGCTGGGCTTCAACGCTAAGAAGTGTAAGGTCATGCATCTTGGCAGTAGAAATCCATGCAGAACATACACCTTGAATGGAGAAGCACTAGCTAGGACTTCAGAAGAACGGGACTTGGGAGTTATCATCAGTGCAGACATGAAGGCTGCCAAACAAGTGGAGAAGGCCTCATCCAAGGCAAGGCAAATGATGGGATGTATCAAGAGAAGCTTCGTCAGCCGCAAACCTGAAGTCATCATGCCACTTTACAGATCATTGGTGAGACCTCATCTGGAATACTGTGTGCAATTCTGGAGGCCGCATTACCGTAAAGATGTGCTTCGAGCCGAGTCGGTCCAGCGGATGGCCACTAGAATGGTCTCCGGACTCAAGGGTCTCTCATACGAAGAAAGACTGGGCAAGTTGAAGCTCTATACTCTAGAGGAGCGCAGGGAAAGGGGTGACATGATTGAGACATTTAAATACGTTACAGGTCGTGTCGAGATGGAAAACGACATATTCTTTCCCATTGGACCCTCGGTCACAAGGGGGCACCCGCTTAAACTCAGAGGAGGGAAATTTAGTGGTGACGCCAGGAAGTACTTCTTCACGGAAAGGGTGGTGGATCATTGGAACAAACTTCCGATGCAGGTGGTCAAGGCCGCCAGCGTGCTCGACTTTAAGAATAGATGGGATATCCACGTGGGATCCCTACGAGGGTCGAGCTAAGGAACTAAGTCATCATCACTCAGACTTAATGGGGTGGGTCAGTGGAGTGGGCAGACTTGATGGGCTGTGGCCCTTTTCTACCGTCACCTTTCTATGTTTCTACATTGTAAGTGTCTCTTCCTCTACTAGGGAGATGTGTAGGGCCGCCTAGATTCGCCTAAGGCCCTTAGGCGAGCTTAGGCGTCTTGCGGGTCTCCCTAGGCTCCCGGAGGTGCCTTCAATATAGGCGGCCTGCCCGGGGAGCATATTTTTTAAAAACATGCATCCCGATTGGCTGATTAGACAGCTTTAGGACGCCTACAGCTGCCTAAAATCGGGACGCACTTTGTAGAATCAGGGCCTGTATGCCTCCCCCTTCGATCTCATCTTTCACCCCCATTGGTCTGGCATCTCTCTCCTCTCCTTCCCTCTCCCACACCTCTCCTCTGCAATCCCTTTCCCTTTTTTCCCTCATTTTCCTTTTCAATTTATTTTCTGCATCTGTCTAAATTACGTTCTTACTACCCGCTCATCAATGTCCTTTTTTACTGTCTACCTAAAGCTTGCCACCTCTTTCCCTCACCCCTCCAGTGTTTCCCTAACTCAATCCTTTTCTCACCATCATGTGCCCTCCTTTTATTTATCCCCTTCTTCCATCATGTACCCTCTTTCTCCAACCCTTCCATCTAGTACCTTCTCTCTCTGTCCACTTCCATCCAGCGTCTGCTCCCCTCTTTCTTTCCTCCCATTTCCTTCCTGCATTTGCTCCCTTATCTCTCCCATCTGAGTTCCTGCACTTCCATCCAGCATAGGCTCCCCACTATCATCCAATGTCTGCCCTTTCTCTCACCATCCACCCCTTCTTCAATCAGCATCTGCCCCCTTTCTTTCCCTCCAATATCCTTCCCCCTTATGTCTCTCCCCTTTCTCTGTACATCAGTTCTATCAGCACCACCCTTCCATACCACCCTGCCCCCTTTCTTTCCCTCAACCACCCTTCAATTCCAGCAATCTTGCTCCTTTCTCTCCCTTCACTCAGCAAGGTCCCACGATGACTGTAGCTGCCGGTTGCCAGTCCACCCCACTCCGACGTACTTGCTCTAGAGTGGACTCAGCAGCTGCATGCTGGAAGGTCCCGTGATGACTCGTCTGCTGGCTCTGCTCCGAAAGAAGTAAGTTATGTCGGAGGGGGTGGACCCAGCAGACGCAGGGAGTTGTGGCAAAGTCCTGCAATGACTGCGTCTGCTGGGTCCACCCCTTCCAACTTAACTTACTTCTTCCAGAGCAGAGCCGGTCGATGAGTCATCAACTTAGCACAGCTGCCGACTCTGCTGCAGAAAACGTAAGTCAGAGGTAACGTGACCATTTATTTTTTTCATCAAAAGGGGACATCTATTAATTGACTGTATCCTTTCTTTCATTTCTTTCTTTCTGCACTCAGGCCCAACAATTGTCCCTTTCTATTCCCTCCCTCCTTCCTTCCCATATCCTTAGTGCCACCAGTGCCTCCTTCCTGTGTCCATAGTGTCCCCAGTGCTCCGTCCTGTGTCCTTAGTGTCCCCAGTGCCTCCTTTCTGTGTCCATAGTGTCCCCAGTGCCTCATCCTATGTCCTTAGTGCCTCCAGTGCCTCCTTCCCGTATCCATAGTGCCCCCAGTGCCTCCTTCCTGTGTCCATGGTGCCCCCAGTGCCTCCTTCCTGTGTCCATGGTGCCCCCAGTGCCTCCTTCCTGTGTCCATGGTGCCCCCAGTGCCTCCTTCCCGTATCCTTAGTGCCCCCAATGCCTCCTTATATCTCCCCAACTGCCTTCCAGATTTTCTCCACCCCCAAAGCCAGCCTGCCTGTCTGCCTACCTCAGTGGCGTACCTAGGGTATGTGGCACCCGGGGCCCATCATTTTTTGACACCCCCCTCCCCATGTAAAAAAATTTTTTTTTTTTTTTTTTTGCAATAACCATGAAATGGAATAAATGGTCAGAATAGAAACAGGCAGTGAAAATTTTCTTTTATTGAACCTCATATATGTAACCATTATTCCAAACATAACATAACATAAATTATGTCTAAATTGTCATGACATTAGAAGTACATATGGAGTAGTTGCAGGTGATGCTTGGGACAGTTCTGATTGTGTTAGTTCGGTTTTATGTGTTTTTTGAATAGAAGGGTTTTTATTTCTTTTTGAAGGTTTTGCAGTCTGTGGTTGATATCAATTGGTTGTAGAGTTGGGGGTCGAGTGTTGCAGCTCGAATGGCTAGGAGGTTGTCGAACAGTTTTTTTCTTTTGACGTTTTTGGTTGGAGGGTGTTTGAATGGTGCACAAGTTCTCCTATGTCTGTTTGAAGTGGATTGAATTATTTAGCTGAAGAAATTAGTTACCCCCCATTCCACACACATTAATTCTCTTCCATTTTTGTTCCCATTATAAAAAACACTGATAAGTTCCCAGAAAAAAAATACATTAAAATAAGAAGTGAAAACAAAGGCCCCTACAGATGAGAACATAACATAAGAATAGCCTAACTGGGTCAGACCAATGGTCCATCATGCCCAGTAGCCCATTCTCATGGTAGCCAATCCAGGACACTAATACCTGGTCAAAACCCAAAGAGTAGCAACATTCCATGCTACCGATCCAGGGCAAGCAGACACTTCCCCCATGTCTTAATAACAGATTATGGTCTTTTCCTCCAGGAATTTGTCCAAATCTTTCTTAAAACCAGCTACACTATCTGCTTTTACCATAACTTCTGGCCACTTCATTTTTAAGTTTAGATCTTTCCTTTCAAACAGAGACATGTCAAATACAGCACAAGGTAACTTCACATGGACTTAGCTGTGCAGGAAATGTGAATCTCCTCATACACCCACCATATAGTGCAAAAATGTGCAAAGGTCTGTTTTTTTCTTTCGATCACTACATAGCCTAATGCCACACAAGCAGCGCTGTTACAAACATATTCTGTAGGTCAATGCTAAGGATAACAAAGTTTCCTTCCTTGGACCAGAAGGAGATAAACCACTGGAAGAGATCCCAAAACAACACCCAAAGACCCACTCAGTGTGTGAATCAGTTGAGTGGAGTGGACTAACTGGGGGGTGGAAATGGGCCCGGAGTTTGCTCAGCAGAATTTCCCAGACCACCTCTTCCTCTCAACACATTGACACGCTGCCACCATCACCACTAGGAACACCTCACTGGGTAGGCCAGCTATGCTATAAACTTTATAAAACACATTATTATATTTTCTTATAAAGCACATATTTTAACTGACCTCTCTGACATCCTCAGCCTTTCCATTCACAAAAATAGAAGGAAGAAAAGTTCCCATTTCCTGCTGTCTCATGTCCCCGGCCTATACAATATTTTTTTTCTGCAGACCCTTCAAAAGTCTGACCAAATCCTCGTTTCACTTGCATTATAAAGTACTGAGGATGCCATCTCTCCCCAATCCCAGGTCCTAAAGTCTAAGACAGTAGCGCAAACTAATGCTGCCAGATACAGGAAAAAAAAATTTTGATTCGATTCAGCCCTATTGAATTGGTTTTTCAATTTGATTTTCCTGCCTAGTTGGGTGATTTTTTTCAAAACTCCTGGTGCGTTTTATAGCTTTTTCACCCCCTTTGGCTTCTCCTAACCACACTGGCGCTGTGGTGTAAATAAAATAAAGAAACAAAAAGGACTTTTCCTCTTTCTGTTAAATCCTAGCTCACGTTTGCAGTCCAACACCAGCTCTGGCAGGATACACATTTCAAATCTGACATGTTATAATCACAAAACAGAAAATAAAATTAATTTTTCTACCTTTTGTTGTCTGGTTATATTTCAAATCTTGTTGGTCCAAGGCTCTGGTTTTCTTCTGATAACTTGCTTGCCAGGGTCTCCTTCTTTCTGCATGCTAACCATCCATCTGCCAACTCTGTCCTCCCTTTCCATTTCCCTTCCCTTCCCAGGAAGTCTGGTATCTTTCCTTTTTTTCATCTCCCTCCACAGATCCACCTTTTCTTAAATACCCTTTCATCCGGCATCTCTCCCTCCTTCCACACCATCCCAGAGTCCACCATCTCTCCGTTTCTTTTCCTAATTACCCTCCTATCCAGTATCTCTATCCCTCCTCCACACCATCCCTTGTGTCCAATTTCTCTCCCTTTCTGTTCCTTCCCTCCCTAAATCCCATGGTCCATCATCTCTCTCCCTCTCCTCTATTTTCAGACCCATTATTTCTTCCCCCCCCCAAAGTTTGGCATATGCATGTCTCTTTGAACACCCCCTTCCCTCCGTGTACTTCTAAATCATGGTCCCCCCCCAAAGGCCTGTCCCCCCTTAAAGGTCTGCCTGTCCCACCTTGAAGGCCTGCACCCCCCTTGAAGGCCTGTCCCTTCCCCTTGTAGGCCTGTCCCCCCCTTGAAGGCCTGCCTGCCTGTCCCCCCCTTGAAGGTCTGCACCCCCCGAAGGCCTGCACCCCCCGAAGGCCTGTCCCCCACTTGAAGGCCTGTCCCACCCCCTTGTAGCTTCTCCCCCCCCCCTTGTAGGCCTGTCCCCTCCTTGAAGGCCTGCCTGCCTTTCCCCCCTTGAAGGCCTGCACCCCCTTGAAGGCCTGCACCACCCCCCTCGAAGGCCTGCACTCCCTTGAAGGTCTGCACCCCCCCCCCCCGAAGGCCTGTCCCCCACTTGAAGGCTTGTACCACCCCCTTGTAGCTTCTCCCCCCCTTGTAGGCCTGTCCCCCCCCTTGAAGGCCTGCCTGCCTGCCTTTCCCCCCTTGAAGGCCTGCACCCCCTTGAAGGACTGCACCCCCCCCCGAAGGCCTGCACTCCCTTGAAGGTCTGCACCCCCCCGAAGGCCTGTCCCCCCCTTGAAGGCCTGTCCCACCCCCTTGTAGGCCTGTCCCCCTCTTGTAGGCCTGTCCCCCCTTTAAGGCCTGCCTGCCTTTCCCCCCTTGAAGGCCTGTCTCCCCCTTGAAGGCCTGCACCCCCCTTGAAGGCCTGCACCCCCCCTTGAAGGCCTGTCTCCCCCTTGAAGGCCTGCACCCCCCTTGAAGGCCTGCACCCCCCTTTGTAGGCCTGTCCCCCCCTTGAAGGCCTGCCTGCCTTTCCCCCCTTGAAGGCCTGTTCCCCCCCTTGAAGGCCTGCACCCCCTTGAAGGTCTGCACCCCCCCAAAGGCCTACACCCCCCCCGAAGGCCTGCACCCCCCTGAAGGCCTGCCTGCCCCCCTTGAAGGCCTGCACCCCTTGAAGGTCTGCACCCCCCCCCCGAAGGCCTGTCCCCCCTTGAAGGCCTGCCTGCCTGCCTGTCACCCCCCTCCCCCTTGAAAGCCTGCTTGCCTGCCCGCCCGCCCCACCCTGAAGGCCTGATGCCCCGACCCACCCCGAAGGACCGCTCGCCCCCCTGGCCTCCCCGCACCACCTATGAAGCAGCCGCAGCAGGATCGCGAAGTCAGCGTCAGCGATCCCTGCGCTGCTTCCTGCGCCACGGTCCCGCCCCTCCTCTGACGTCAGAGGAGGGGCGGGATCGCGGCGCAGGAAGCAGCGCAGGGATGCTGACGCTGACTTCGCGATCCTGCTGCGGGCTGCTTCACAGGTGGTGCAGGAAGGTCAGTGGGGCGAGCGGTCCTTCGGGGGTGGCGGGGGACTGAACGGCAAGGCCGGGAACACCCCCTTAGGGCTGGTACCCAGGGCGGCCCGCCCCCCCCGCCCCCCCCTAGGTACGCCACTGGCCTACCTATCTCCCTCCTTTCCTGCTGCGCTAAAGCCAGCCAGCTTGCCTGCCTACATCCGAATCAAACAGGTTTTAGAAAACACCATAACACAGAACACTCTCTTCTTGGAATGACTACTTCAATTCAATATTTCCTAGATCACCATCAATCGGTGCTGTTAGTTTCTCTTGATCTGTCAGCAGCGTTTGATACAATTGATCACCAATTACTCCTTGCTAGACTTCAATCTATTGGGGTTAGAGATGAAGTTCTAGCTTGGTTCACATCTTACTTTAGTGAGCGTACTTCAATAGTTAATTTTAATAATTCTTCATCCCTTCCATCTCAGATTTCTCATGGAGTTCCACAAGGATCTATTCTTTCACCCTTACTTTTTAATATTTTTCTAGCTCCATTAATGACATTATGCCAATCAGTAGGATTTCATGTTTTTGCATATGCTGATGATATACAATTATTACACCCTCTAAATAATAATAATACAGTTGAAATTTCATCTATCAATGAGAAACTTGATCATGTATATCATTGGCTAGACAAAAACAGATTGGCTCTCAATATCAAAAAAACCAATGTTATGTTATTTCCTTGGAAAGAGAACTTTTCTCTTGTTCATCCGATTTCAATTCATAATGTTCCCCTTCAATTAGTTAAAAATATAAAAATTTTAGGTGTAATTTTTGATAACAAACTAAATTTCCATGATCATATCAGCAACATTGTGAAAATCACCTTTTATAGATTACGTAAAATTCGTTCCATCTCGAAATTCCTCTGTGCTAAATCACTCACTATATTGATTCACTCTTTGGTGATTTCTAAACTTGATTACTGCAACTCTTTATTCAAAGGAATTGCACAATATGAAATAAAATGATTACAAATTATACAGAACACAGCAATAAAATTAATAAATAATTCCAAAAAATTTGATCATGTAACACCACTTCTCAAAGAGGCTCATTGGCTTCCTGTTAATTACAGAATCACTTATAAATTATGTGTAATTATCTTTAAAACTTTGATTAATAAGACCCCTGCTTTTTTATATAGATCACTGATTCCATATTCTGCAAAGAGAATTTTACGTTCTAGCGAACAAAATCTGCTAACGATCCCATCCTTAAAAATTATTAATACAAGAAGACAACTCATTTTTTCTTGTACGGCACCTCAAACATGGAACGCCCTCCCTATTACTTTACGGGAGGAGAAAGACCTTGGAAAATTTAAAACTGAGTTAAAAACTTTCCTTTTTAAAGATGCCTTTTCTACATAATTTTATATTTCATGAATTATTTATTTGGTTGAACATGTTTTAACTATATCCTTTTTGTATTTGCCCTTAATGTTTCTTCTTTACTTTAAAATTATATTTCATCCCTCCTTTCCTAGTGTTTAACATTGTTTAAATTTAGAATATTTTAGCCATTATTTAAATTGTATGTATTATTATGTATTGCATTGTTATTGTTCTTTGATTTTACATTGTAAATTTTAAATGTAAATCGCTTAGAATATCCGATTAAGCGATTTATCAAGTCCCATAATAAACTTGAAACTTGAAACTTGATCCTGCACTACCTACCGCGGGAAAAAAAAGCACCTCTCCCCTTACTATCTCCCGGTCCGCGCCTGCAATCTTACCTCCACCCGCCGACAAGAAGTCTTTCCGACGTCAAGTCTGACATTGGAGAGGACATTCCGGGCCAGCCAATCACTGCCTGGTTGGCCTGGAACGTCCTCTCCAACGTCAGAATTGACGTCGGAAGGACTTCTTGTCGGCGGGGGAGGTAGGATTGTAACAGTGCGGCCGGGGGAAAGGAAGGGCAGGAGGACCTGGCCGGCTGTGCACCCCCCCCAAGCCGTGCACCCGGGGCGGACCGCTCCCCCCCCCTTGGTACGCCACTGAGGGTTGACATAATCAATACATTCCAGCGTCTGAGAAGTGTGTATTTGCTTCAGCAAATGGCAGTGTTGGAGAAGTGTATGTTTTGCTGGGGTGCCAAGAGAATATGAAGGTATTGGTTGCATGGAATATTGCTACTCTGAGTTTTGGCCAGGTACTAGTGACCTGGATTGGCCACCGTGAGAATGGGCTACTGCACTTGATGGACCTTTGGTCTGACTCAGTAAGGCTATTCTTATGTTTTAATTCATGGCATTTGCGAGGGCTATACCCCCTAAATCCTTTGAATATGAAAGTAAAAAGTTATATGCGGGCCGTTTTGCCCCCAATCCCCATGAATATAGAGGGAGAAGTGTAGTCGTGACCACCATCTATTTGTGCTGTAGGAGAAGTTTCAAGTTTCAAGTTTTATTAGTTTTGATATACCAACCATCAAGTTAATATCTGGCTGGTTAACAATATATTTAAAAGAAAACTAAAAAAAAAAAAAAACTAAAAAAAAAGAGGTATTGTGTATGTACAAATAACATTACAGGACGAACTAGACCGTGAGGATAGAAGGGAAGGGAGGGTGAAGTTACATATTTGAGAAGAAAATGGAGATAGTGGGGTTAGGATAAAACATAGTGGAGAGGGACGCTTTAAAGAAAGCGGTTATTGTTGATGAATAGAATAATAAAGAAGAAAAAAAAAAAAAAAAGAGATGATGGCTCTAAGTGTTAGCGAAGGCATCGCGAAATAAAAAAGTCTTTAAATCTGTCTTAAATTAATCAAGTCGTGATTCGTCGCGGAGTTGCTGTGGCAGGGAATTCCAGAGGGTAGGGGCAGTTACTGCGAAATTTACTTTACGTGTATTGTAGAAGTCTTTAATAGAGGGGATCAAGTTCTCATAGGTTACATGGAGGTTGGGTAATACCTTATGCAAAACATTCACTGAGGGATGAACACACAGCACAGCCATTTGGGAGGAATGTGGGGATATAAACTGAGAAGAGCTGAATCAGAATAGGGGAAATAGAAATCCACTCCCCATGAGTTCAAAAGAGGGAGAAAATGGTGGGGAGGCATACTAACCCAAACTAACTTAGGATAGGGACACAAATAATCACCATTTACCTCAAAATGCGCCCTAAATAGAACATTCAAGGGTCTTATGGGATACTGCAAGGCCACCCACATATCACACTTACACCCATAGTCTGAAAAAAAAGAAGACACAGAAAAAAAGTAGAGAAAAAGCCTCAGTTAAGCTTCATATGGCTAAAAAAATTCCACTTATGTGTCTTCACTATATCAAAAACAGTGGTGAAAAAAACAGCCCCCCAAAAAATACCTCACATTCAGCACGTCAAAATCTCACATACATTGTGTGAAAAAAGATTGCAGTCCAGAGGCACAGTCAGAAATATTGCAACTTGAGCAAGGAAAAAAGAAAAACTTAGCTGTCCATGAAATCCCAGCTGTCTCCAATCAGGCTTATTCGCAAGCCCCACTACCCAGGCCTCGTTGATAAGCAGCCCACCCATGAGGCCTGGGTAGTGGGGCTTGCGAATAAGCCTGATTGGAGACAGCTGGGAATTCGTGGACAATTCCTTGCTGCAATAGTCAAGGATACTTAAAATAGATGATTGAACTAACAAGTGGAACAATACTGTATCAAAATATTTCTTAATGGTTCGGAGTTTCCACAAAGCTGAGAAACATCTTCTAACTAACAAATCTGTATGTTGCTCTAATAATAATAATAATAACTTTATTCTTCTATACCGCCACAATCTTGCGACTTCTAGGCGGTTTACAGTCAAGAGAGCTGGACATTCAGCGAGTTACAATATGCAGATAGTCAGAGGTGCAGATAGTCTAAGGTGAGATGCCAATTTAATATTACTCCCAGAATTTTTATGGAGTGGTCAATAGGATAGTCAAAACCATTCAGTTGTATCAAAGTGTCTGTAACATTGTCGTGGGGACCAGCAAGAAAAAATTTAGTTTTTTCAGAATTTAATTTTAATTTGAAATCAATCAACCATAGTTCAATCTGGTTTAAAATAACAGATATATAGTTTTTTTTATCTCAACTGTCAAACTTTTAAATGGAATGACTATGGTGATGTCATCAGCATAGATAAAAAAAATCTCAGTTTTAGACTTTGCAACAAGTTTCCCAATGGCGCAAGGTAAATATTGAACAGCGTGGGAGATAAAGGCGAACCTTGAGGAACCCAAGGATTTACCCAACAATAAGAAAGTTTATCATCACTATAAACTCGGTAAGATCTTTTTCCCAAAAATCCCCAAAACCATTTCAAAACATTTCCTGAGATTCCAATTGAGTCCAGACAATCAATTAGAAAGGCATGGTCAACCAAATCAAAGGTTCTATTAAATCTAGTTGCAAGATCGTCCACGGCATCCTTCCACCATTAATTCCGCTTTCTTGGAACTCCTCATACCCTAATACCACCAGACCCACCCAAAAATTGAAGCTATCCTTCCCCTCACTAAAAGGCATTTCCCCCCAGGAATACTGGGGACTTCCCTCCACTTCAGACTCACCGAGCTCTGGAACAACCTTACCTCTCCCTTTCGGAACCTGAGTGCTCTCCAACCCTTCTGTAAACAGCTGAAAACCTGGTTATTCTCAAAAATCTAACTCTCCCCTCCTCATTTGACATCCTAGCCCTCTAACTTCCTTCTTTCCTCTGATCCTCATCTAGCCCTTTCCTTGTAGTTCCTTTCCCATTACAATTCCTGTAAACCGTGCCGAGCTCCACAACCATGGAGATGGTGCGGTATATAAACCTAAGGTTTAGTTTAGTTTAAAATCAGAGCGCTTGAACCTTGACTAAATAAACTGTGAAGGTAATCTAACAGGGAGGCCATGACTGTTTCTGTACTAAAGCCTGAACGAAAACCTGACTGATTATCATGTAAGTAACCAAATCAGAATTAACCAACCCCTCCAACAGTTTAGTAAATAGAGGAATACTAGCAACAGGTCTATAATTAGATACTAGCGTAATAGATTCTTTAGGATTCTTTAGGCCTGGATGATTCTGTTAGTCAAAAGAAGATATTACTTACCATTTCTAATGCATTAACTCTTTGCTCCAGAGAAGTATTCTTGTTCCTGAATGCTTTGAGCGCTCGATATTGGTCAGGGGTAAGTGACATCACTTCATTATTCTGGAAGTAAACAGAAGCTTTGTTACTAGAAAAAAGCTTTCTTACAATCTCTTGTTCACTCTTAAGTAATGTGGGCACCAAATTAATTGAACACAAAGTCAATGGCCTGTTTTCTACAAGCTGAGAGGGGACAAACAAACCATTCTGCTGCACAGCTTGACATGCACAAGGAAAATCCAATCAACAGTAAGTCCCAGGAGCTGTGCTACCACCCAAACGCCCAGAGCCTTCAGCTACATAGATCTGAGAGCCTTAATGCACTTAAAACATAGGCAGTTCAGGCCTGTCCTAACCTCCCCTCAGCACGTACCTCTTATTCCCACTGATAAGACTGTGTGTGATATCAATTTGTTCATGCACTTTTATATTATGGACTGATTTCTACAAATGGTGCCTAAAGAAAACTGGTACAAAAAAAAAAAAGCCAACTGCTATTCTATACATAGAAATATGACGGCAAATAAAGATCAAATGGCCCATCCAGTCTACCCATCCGCAGCATCCACTATCTGGTGTGAATAACATGAAGAAAGACCTGGCGAAGTTTGAAGAATGGTCTGAAATTTGGCAGCTAAAATTTAATGCTAAGAAATGCAGGGTCATGTATTTGGGTTGCAAAAACCCGAGGGAATGGTACAGTTGAGGGGTGAAGAACTTGTGTGCATGACAGAGGAGCGAGGCTTGGGTGTAATTATATGTGATGATCTTACGGTGGCCAAACAGGTTGAAAAGGTGACGGTGAAAGCAAGAAGGATGCTAAGGTGCATAGGGAGAGGTATGGCCAGTAGGAAAAAGGAGGTATTGATGCCCCTGTATAAGACTCTGGTGAGACTTAATTTAGAATATTGTGTACAATTCTGGAGGCCAAACCTTCAAAAAGATATAAAAAGAATGGAGTCCATCCAGAATGAGGCTACTAAAATGATGCGTGGTCTTCGTCATGAAGTGTAAGGGGACAGACTTAAAGATCTCAATCTGTATACTTTGGAGGAAAGGCGGGAGAGGGGAGATATGATAGAGACATTTAAACACCTAAGTGAAGTAAATGTGCATGAGTTGAGTCTCTTTTCATTTGAAAGGAAACTCTGCAAAGAGAGGGCATAGGATGACGTTAAGAGGTGATAGGCTCTGGAGTAATCTAAGGAAATACTTTTTTCTTTTTTTTATTGAAAATTTTTAAACATTGCAAATAACAAAGTCAGGATATGGATACAAGGAAACAATTATTCATGATAATACAATTATATGCTTGCATTATATCTCATTCCATCTAGCTCACCATACTGAGAGAAAGCGCTTCATTTGTACACAAAATATTTACAAGTAATTCCTGGGGGAAGGAAGCATATACTCCCCCTACTATTAATGCACAAATTAACAGTATTTTACCCCAAATCCATGCACAAATTTACTTCTGATTTACTTGAAGAAATGACTCTAGCTGTATCGGGTCCCAAAATACTTAATCTTTATCATGCAAATGAACAAGACACTTCCATGGGAATTTTAAGAAAAAAGTATCCCCTAACTGCACAACTCTGGATTTTAAAGCCAGAAAGGCTTTTCTCCTGAGCTGTGTAGCTTTGGCTATGTCAGGACAAAAACAAATTTTATCTCCACAAAACTTTAATTCTTTACTTTTAAAGTAGAGCGTCATTATCAAAGTTGTATCAATTTTCTTTAAATAGGATCCAATTGTGGGAATTTTCCAGGAAATCAGTTAAATTTAGATCTGTTCTGTGGTCGATTTCTTCTTTTGGGGGATATAGTATAAATTCAAAAACATCATAGTGTCTACATTCTGCAAACCCAATATTTCCTTGAGGTGTCTCAGGAGATATTAGATGGGTTGGAGCAAAATTCACGACATCTCGCCTGATTTCCCGTCATTTCTATCTTTAGGTGATACTCAAAGATTCTTTACTCGCTGATGCAGAAAAAAATGGAAAGTTATCAGCCTGTTTCTCTCCCACTAACATTCGTTTATCTAAGCTTGTTAAATTGGTCCAGCACCTGGTTAGTTATTGATTTCAACATAAGCTCCATTCTCATGTTCAATCACCACAAATCTTTTAAAATCGCTTCCTGCCCATTATCATCAGATACTTCAGGCTGTTGGGGCAAATGATGAAATATTTGTGGCATCTTAGTAAATACAAGCTTCAAAACAGACTGAGGAGCTGAGGCTTCAAATGGACCCAATCTCCAGCCCGTACGAGCAAAGATGCCCCTGATATAAATTCATAGTTCTTACTCCTAGGGGTCCTTTTATCAAGCTGCGGTAGGGGTTTAACGTGCGTAATACCGCGCGTTAAACCACCTGCTGCGCTAGCCGCTAACACTTGCGTTGAGCAGGCATTAGATTTTTTAGCGCGTGATGAAATGCCGACGCGCTAACCCCGCTAGTGCGGCTTGATAAAAGGACCCCTTAAACTTCGATGATTCAGACAAAATTAAATGGGACCAGATGTTATTGGGGTTGACACCCGGGTCTTACCCTTACGTTTACCCATAGAAAACAAATTATATAACGGTGAAGAAGTGAAAAAGTAACTTATCTCCCTGTTCTGCTATTTGTTGGCTCCTTGTGGCTCCAAGGGGCTCCCAAGAGGCTAGGCCTGCCCCTTTGGTCGTACCCTACGGCCACGCGCCTGTGGCTATGCATCACAGGAGCGAGTGCGTCCTTCACTCCCAGGGTGAGGACCCGGTGGATAAGGTAGGTCCTCCACAGTGCCTGATGGTTCTGTGGCACTTCGATGCTAGTAGGAGCCCTCCACACAAAACATCAAAATAATGTAAGATTCCAGAGCGGTTGCTTCCAGTCTCTGTGCCAGAAAGGAAAGCACTTCCTCTAACTGTGCCAGCAGTGAGCGCGTTCTTCATTCCCAGGGTGAGGACCCGATGGATAAAGTAGGTCCTCCACAGTGCCTGATGGTTCTGTGGCACTTCGATGCTAGTAGGAGCCCTCCACACAAAACAGCAAGATAATATAAGATTCCAGAGCGACTGCTCCCCCGTCTCTGTGCCAGAAAGGAAAGCATTTCCTCTCTAAGGAAATACTTTTTACAGAAAGGGTGGTAGATGCGAAGAACAGTCTCCTGAAAGAGACTGTGTCTGAATTCAAGAGGGCCTGGGATAGGCACGTGGGATCTCTTGGAGGGGGAAAAAGATAATGGTTACTGTGGATGGGTAGACTAGATGGGCCATTTGGCCTTTATCTGGGGAGTGTGTGGTGCAAAGGTTAGAACCACAGCCTCAGCACCCTGAGGCTGTGGGTTCAAATCCCTCACTGCTCCTTGTGACTCTGGGCAAGCCACTTAATCCCCCCATTGCCCCAGGTAAACTAGATAGAGTTTGAGCCCACCAGGACAGATAGGGAAATATGATAAAGTACCTGAATGTAAACCACTTAGGATATAAATGGTATATAAATAAATCATGTTTCTATGTTTCTTCCTTTCCCTATTGGTTAAGGCTCTTAACATTTGCATCGCCTTTTCTTATAGGCTAAGGCTCTTTACATCTGCATAGTGATGTCATAGAACTTTAGTAGCACAGTAACATAGAAACATGATGGCAGATAAAGGCCAAATGGCCCATCCAGTCTGCCCGTCCGCAGCATCCACTATCTCCTCCTCTCCCTAAGAGATTCCACGTGCCTGTCCCATGCTTTCTGGAATTCAGACACAGACAGTGCTTACAGTTAGCTGCAGTTGATAGACTAGTGTTGACGCCTGGGAATCACACCTAACTTTTTGCATATCCATTTATTCCTCTTGGATAGCAGCGGTTTCTGCCTTGTACCTATTTCTCTGCATATCATTTTAAGCCTGTAATTGTATCTAAGCTCACAGAATGCATTGTACCGAATCCACTAGAGCAGGGATCTCAAAGTCCCTCCTCGAGGGCCGCAATCCAGTCGGGTTTTCAGGATTCCCCCAATGAATATGCATTGAAAGCAGTGCATGCACATAGATCTCATGCATATTCATTGGGGAAATCCTGAAAACCCGACTGGATTGCGGCCCTCGAGGAGGGACTTTGAGACCCCTGAACTAGAGGATTTCCTAGAGAAAACTAACGGCCTCTTTTACAAAGCCGCGCTCCAACAGCCCCGAAGCCCTTTAAAACTGCATTGTACATATCTACCATGGGCCTAGGGAGGTGTGTCCAGCCACCTAAGCCTGCCTTAGTCTTAGGCAAGCTTAGGCAGGCTTATGCATCTCCCTAGGCTCTCAGAGGCAACCACAATGTAGGCGGCCTGCCTGGGGAGTTTTTTTAAATAAAAAACATTCATCCTGATAGGCTGGTTAGGCAGCAGTTGACCATCTGCAATCGGGATGACCTTTAGAGAATTTGACCCTGTCTAGATGGTTTACCTTCATGTTCAGAAAAGCACTAAGTTGGTTTGCTTTTACAGTGGCAAAAAGTAGTAAGTTATTTGTGTGTGATATTCTGAGGAATTAGAACGAAAATTATTGTCTGGACTAAAATATCACTGGTATTGGGCTGATGTTTAGCTTTCTGTGCACAATGCAGAACGCAGTATGCCTCACAAGTTTTTATTGATAAGAACATAAGAATTGCCCTACGGGGACAGACCGAAGGTCCATCAAGCCCAGGCTCCTGTTTCTAACAATGGCCAACCCAGGTCCCAAGGACCTGGCGGAAACCCAAAGAGTTGCAACATTCCAGAGCTGAGATTGTGATGTCATAAGGCCTCATTCCACCAATGCCTAAGAGCCAACCTCAGCAGTGAGGTCACAATGGCTTCATTGTCCTAGACTTGGCTCACATAAGATCATAAGAGCTGCCATACTGGGACAGACCAAAGGTCCATCAAGCCCAGTATCCTGTTTCCAACAGTGGCCAACCCAGGTCCCAAGTACCTGGCGGAAACCCAAAGAGTTGCAACATTCCAGAGCTGAGATTGTGATGTCATAATGCCTCATTCCACCAATGCCTAAGAGCCAACCTCAGCAGTGAGGTCACAATGGCTTCATTGTCCTAGACTTGGCTCACATAAGATCATAAGAGCTGCCATACTGGGACAGACCGAAGGTCCATCAAGCCCAGTATCCTGTTTCCAACAGTGGCCAACCCAGGTCCCAAGTACCTGGCGGAAACCCAAAGAGTTGCAACATTCCAGAGCTGAGATTGTGATGTCATAATGCCTCATTCCACCAATGCCTAAGAGCCAACCTCAGCAGTGAGGTCACAATGGCTTCATTGTCCTAGACTTGGCTCACATAAGATCATAAGAGCTGCCATACTGGGACAGACCGAAGGTCCATCAAGCCCAGGATCCTGTTTCCAACAGTGGCCAACCCAGGTCCCAAGTACCTAGCTAGATCCAAGTAGTAAAACAGATGTTCTTTCCATAAAAATAAATGTTAGACTCCCCCTCTTCCTTACCCACACAAACAGGCTTAAAATGTTTATTTGCAATGCCTTAGGCCCATAAACTTGCATAAAATCATCTTTCTGCTTTGAGTGGGGAGATATGGGCAAAGAAAATTAAGCCTAGGGATGATGAGGGGACAAGGATGAAAAATGCACTTCACTGCGGAGACAGGGTGAGAATGGGAATGAATCTTTGTCCCCGCGTCACTCTCTAACTTACAGTTCAGGGAAATAATCACTTACCTGCTGCTTCCAGGCTTGCCACTGGGATTCTCGCAGTTCAGCGCTGCTTGTGTTGTGCTCCACATTGCTGCTATAGTTTGTTTCTTCATTATTAAAAAAGACAAAAGAAATATCAGAAAAAAATATTAGATGTTGAAAAATACATTTAAATGGGATACTAGAGAGAATTTCTCAGAATTTATTTCAGATAGCTGTTATTGAATTAGCACTAAAAGCCCATTGCTTTTTCAAACAAGTGCCTGGACTTGGCTGTGACCTCTCTATTTGTAGTTGGCTAATCTTTTACTGCTGCTTTTGGATTGTTATCTATTATGTTGCTGTGAATTTTTGTGTTTTCTCCAAAAACAAAAACCATTTGCAGTCTAAGCAACAAAGTTCATGATCTGCAAGCCCTGATGTTAGAGGCAGAGCTGGATATTGTTGCTATCGCAGAGACATGGTTGTAGGGGATCTCCATTAAAGAGTTTTCACAGCAACTTGTAAATTACTATCTGCCCACCCACCTTCCCCACAGCCCACCTATCCCTAGGCTCAAATTACTCTTATACTACTTCTAAATTACCCCAGCCGATCTTAATAAGGACAACCTGAAACACCTAACCCCCAAGCCCTCTCACCAGTGTAGGGATGGAGATCTGATAAGTTCTGATCCAGGGCAACAGAACACTGGCGGGGTCCGCATGCAGGTGGTGCTGAGCGCAGGCCAGGTCGGCACACCGACCTAGGCCCTGTGTGCGTATCTGGGCCTGTGTGTGGATCCAGGCCTGGGTCTGTTTCTCATTTCCTCTTCCTCTCCCTCCTGCCACGTATACAGTCTAAGCAAGGACAAGGGTTGCACCTTGAGCAGAAGGCTGAGGCATATCCCCTCCCTGACCCTGACATACATTTACCTTTTTTCTCTTATCTTGTTTAAGCATCCTTTAGATGGGCAACAATCAGACTTTGCCTGAGCAAGGCTAATCAAGAGAGCTTAAGAAGCATGCATTATAACCTATGGACTGTCACATGCCATAGTAAGATTTGATACTGGATCCAATGACGAGTGGGAGCATAAAGCCCAGCACAATGAGATAGTTTGAGTGCGTGGTGGCCCGCTGAGGACCAGTGAAAATATAAAATAAAGACAAAATAACATATTGTTGAATGAAGTACGACAAAACTGTGGGATAACATCTTGCAGTTTATTTACCTTATTTGGAATTTTCTTCATTCTATTATACTATATTAGTGCCTTAGCTTACATTCTATGGTAAATATGGCACAAGAAGAAACAGAATTTATTGGATATACGGACGAACAGTTTAGGTCTATTTTGTCTAGACCAGCTTTGTTGGATGATATGGAGGATTCCTCTGGATCGCCTTCATGGCAAGAATGGGAACTCACTCAGAAAAGATTAATCCGGGCTGAGCTACATGGTAGCACACTTGTTCAATACCTGAAGAAGGCAATGATACCTCGAGGATTACGTATCCTTAAAGAACCCATGCTTATGGGTATGGACAAATCATTTATGGATAAGTGGATAGCCATCTTAAACAGATGTTCCCGTGACCTGATGATATTGTTGGTTGAAACCATTACTGCTATCAAACAAGATTTGAAAGTAAGAAGTGTGGATATTGAACAGGAGCTTCAGAGGAAAATGGAAAAGGAGGAATATGATAGTAAATATAAAGAGCTGGATGATTCACTGCAAAAACTACGTGAATCAATAAAACAAACTAAAATCAAGAAATGGAAAAGGGATGAAAGGGATTATATGGCAGGGAAGGTTTACACCTGGAACAAAAGGAATATCCCAGCACAAATTAAGAAGAAAGTAGCATTTGAAGCATCCACAGATGAATCTGAATTAACGAGTGGTGATTCCGGTGATTCCTCGGTGACCAGGACTTCGGGGGACGAAGGACAACAACAGCCATCAAGGGCACCAAATGTAAAGTCCAGGAACAGAGGACGGGGACAAGTCCGAGGCAGAGGAGCAAAGCTGAAATAATGCCCTTAGTAATTAATATATCTTCGTCTGTGGTTTTAACATCTGACCAAATGGAAGTTCTTCAACTTGGACTGGGTTATGTCATTCAGGAGAGACTGGATTTTTTCCTACTTAAGATAGCGTTTCATAAATTTATTAGAAAACTTAACATTAAGCTATTTTTTCAATCCCAAACGGATATTCCCATTCAGGAAGACCTATCCATTATTAAGAAAGAATCTAAGTGGACTCCCCCGGGGCAGATGGACCCGATACATAACATAAGATACATAAGCAATGCCTCTGCCGGGTCAGACCTGAGGTCCATCGTGCCCAGCAGTCCACTCACGCGGCGGCCCAACAGGTCCAGGACCTGCATAATAATCCTCTATCTATACCCCTCAGCACATTTAAGGACTTGGTGCTGGACGGGATAACTAAATATGAAAGATCTTCCAAATCCTCTGATATACAATATAATCTTTCCTTTTAACAACATCAGACACTGCGCCAACTTAGGGATATGGATAATATTATTATTACCAAAGCGGATAAGGGTGGGGCTATAATTATTCAAGATACACAAAAATACCAAGAGGAAGCTGAACGGCAATTGAGTAATACAACAGCATATAAAGTTTTGCCAGATAATCCTACTGGCCCATTGATGAAGGATATTTTTGCCTTCGTCGCTCAGCATTATGAACAGGGCCATTTAACTTTTAAGGAATACCAGTTCCTCTTGGAAAAATATCCTAGGACCTCCGGCATCCGCTTTGTTCCTAAGATTCATAAAAGTCTTACCATGCCCCCAGGGAGGCCTATAGTAAATACCAGGGAAAGTCTGTTGGAACCACTCTCCAAATTTTTGGATATTTTTCTTAGAGTTGAAGCTGCTAAGGTTAAGTCATATTTGAAGGACTCTTCCCATTTTCTTAGGACTCTTCAGGATGAAATAACTCCTCATAGTGAATCTTTTCTGGTAACTCTAGATGTGGTATCTCTTTATACCAAGATACCCCAAAATGAAGCACTCTCTATCATTGAGGAAGTGATGAAGAATAGGATGGAACATTTGAGAATATCTACCCCTTTTCTGTTAAAATTGGCTGAATGGGTTTTAAAGGACAGTTTTTTTGAGTATAATGGTATTTTTTACCAACAGATAGAAGGAGTGGCTATGGGTGCCACTGTGGCACCTTCAATAGCCACATTATACATGGGTAAATTTGAGGTAGAGACTGTTTATCCTTCTGAGTTTTTCCAATCGATTTGTTTATGGAAGCGATTTTTGGATGACATTTTTTTTCTGTGGGAGGGGACAGAAAGAGATCTGAATAGGTTCATCACTTGGATTAACACTAGGAACCCCAATTTACAGTTTGTCGCCCATTTCAGAAAAAATGAGATAGAATTTTTGGATATACTCATAAGAAAAGAAGACACAAAAATTAATACTACTTTGTACAGGAAATCGGTAGCTCGAAACACGTTACTTCATTTTGATAGTTTCCACCCTTATCATTTAAGACATAGTCTCCCCATAAGTCAATATCTTAGAGTGCGGAGGGTTTGTTCCACCTTAGATGAATTTAAAAGGGTGGCGAAGGATCTAGAAACCCGTTTTCTTGAAAGAGGGTACCCTAAAAGTTCCACTAGACAAGCTTACCTACTGGCACGGTATGCCCAGAGAGATTTATTACTAAGTGAAAAATCTAATGTACAGGAAGAGGACCGGCTCATATGTGTCTTACCTTACTCTAAAGCCTCAGGGGTTTTGATCTCCTGATAAAACAATACTGGCCCATACTTAACCTGCATGAAGGGTTTACAGAACTCCCCATGTTCTCGTACCGCAGGGGTAAGACAATTGGACAGGCACTAAGAAAAACTGGTAGGAAGGTGGAAAGTGAGGGCACACTGAAGGGCCATGAGAAATGTCATCAATGCCAGTGGTGCAATTTTACACTTGAAGGTCTTCAATGGACTGATCCGCAGTCGGGCTATGTAGTCAGGGCAAGGACTAAAACCACTTGTAAGACTCCTAGGGTTGTTTACATAATAGTTTGCCCATGAGATTTGGTATATGTGGGGCGTACTAAGAGGGCAATAAACATCCGCTTAAACAAGCATAAGTCACTGCGACCTTACAAGCCCCTATAGTCCAGCACTGGATTGACAAGGGTCATGGGGTCCAACATCTTAAATGGAGAGTTATTGACTATATAGATGTGGTAGAGCTGGGAGGGGAGACTTAATACTTTAGAACAGCGTTGGATTTACCGTTTGAACACTGTGGTCCCGAATGGATTAAATAATGAGCTCGAGTGGGCCTCATTAATATAATACCCGGGTCCGGGGTATTTATCCTCCATATCATCCTTTGAATAAACGTAAGTAGCCATATATCTTTAAAGTTTAAAGGTAGGCGTTCCAGCGTCTGATGTCGACGCCCCTGTACTTTCGTGACGTTGACGTCGGGGGTTGAAACGTATAAAATAGATGATTTAGAGTGGCACCGCCATTTCGTTTCTGACGCAATGGTCTGGTTGAATAGCTTAAGAGGTAAGAGGGAAAATGAGGGACAAGCTTAAGTATTAGATTAAGCTTAGTTGGAGATTATATATGTTAGAATTTATGATGTATCACAGAAACTTAAGTTTTTTTATCTCTATAGGGAGTGGGAACCTTGATAAAGCCCTCTGAATCGTATGGGCGAAACATGTTGGTGAATGGTGAACTTACCCCCCCTGAATAGCGTCTTGCAAAAGCTAAGTACTTTTAGCATATATTTGGTTGAGTACATTAAATTATTTCTTAAAAAGGTTTAAAATAATGCATACTGGATCCAATGACGAGTGGGAGCATAAAGCCCAGCACAATGAGATAGTTTGAGTGCGTGGTGGCCCGCTGAGGACCAGTGAAAATAAAAATAAAGACAAAATAACATATTGTTGAATGAAGTACGGCAAAACTGTGGGATAACATCTTGCAGTTTATTTACCTTATTTGGAATTTTCTTCATTCTATTATACTATATTAGTGCCTTAGCTTACATAGTAAGATTTGAGACATATCAGAAATGTACACATTGGGAATCACTTTATTATAACTGTTATTATGTATTCATATGTCACGTGAGATAGTAGCTTTGAGACACACATGATATAGATAAACAATGGTTTAATCCTCACTTTAAATGCATTATGAAATTATAACCTTGTAGAGCATTAACTAAGTAATTAATGGAGATATGATTCTCACTAAAAAGAGGGAGAGACCATTCATTTGGAGTGCCTCCTCTCGACTCTAAGCCTGAGTGTTTGTGTTTCTTTTGTGTGGCATTCCTACACACCAGATCTGGAAACTCACCCTTTTTCCCACACTTGAAGAGGTACTGAGAGGATCTGCTCTTCTGAGAAAATAAAAAATACATGCATTGGAACATTTTGTCTGGTGGTATTCAAACTTGGGAAAGGTAAACTTGGGTTTTGGTGGGTTATATTTTTGTAGTTCTCATTTTAGCTCAGCAAAATCAGTTAGGCAGTAGTGTAGCCTGTAGAGTCTGTTAGAGAAGGAGGGACGAGGACATTCCCCTTCTGAGAGGAGAAAAGTAAAAGACATATCTTTGGGTAAGTAGACATTATTTTGCTCTGAGCTTTGATAGGTTTGGGGAGAAAAGCTCAATTGCAGGTTCCCTTCTAAAAACAGTTTAGATCAGCGGTCTCAAACTCAAACCCTTTGCAGGGCCACATATTGGATTTGTAGGTACATGGAGGGCCACAGAAAAAATAGTTAATGTCTTATTAAAGAAATTACAACTTTGCATGAGGTAAAACTTGTTATAGTTTATAAATTTTTCCTTAATTGCTTCTGATACACAGCTGTAAGCAGAAAGTGAAGTTTAGATAGTTTTTCACTTTCTGCATGTGTATAGCTGAAATTAACAGAAGCAATTAAGGAAAGATTTATAAACTATAAAGAGTTTTACCTCATGCAAAATTTAAGTATCAACTGCAAGAGACAAGATTTTGGTGTAGTCCTTTAGGCTTTTTTTGTAGAGAGGAGAATCAATATCCAACTTGTGCCTGGAAAACTTGTGCCTTAAGTGTCTGGTGGTCACATCTGCAACCACCTTCGGCTCTCACCTCCTCCAGCACCAGACACAACTGCCATCTTACATCAAGCAGTCACCGCCAGGAGAGGTGCCGAATTTTGCGAGAATTCATGAGATTACGTACATACACACACAAGCTGCACTGCCTCCAATGGTTACCTTACGTTATGGAACGTTGCCCGCCTCACTGCTGTAACCTCACGCAAGCGATTTCCTGCATCTGTGTGTGATTGTCCTCTTCACTCCACCTCACATTCGCGTACACACAGGAATGTGCTTGCGTGAGGTTATAGCAGTGAGACAGGCAACATTCCAGAACAATGGTAACATACCGATGGCCTCAAAATAGTACCTGGCGGGCCGTATGTGGCCCCTGAGCTGTGAGTTTGAGACCACTGGTTTAGATCTTAAAAGAACAAACTTTTAATAAAATCCTAAGACTCTCTATACTAGTCTAATATATTCCTAGTAGCTTAAAAAGGTTAATTAATTAGCTCAATAACAAGATGCAGACAGAGGGTTGCTATACAAGTCTTTTGCATTGAGTGTCACATATGTGACTTTCTTCCAGTTGGCGAGAGGTTTTATGTGTGTGCTCGCTGCAAAGAGCTCCTCTCAGAGAACGAGTGTGTTCCCTTGAGGCTAGAGTAGCAGACTTGGAGGAGACCTACAGGGATGTTGTAGAGAAGTCCCACCTCCAGTCTGGTAGCCCCTAAGCTGCCTTGGAGGAGAGAAGTCTCCTAGAAGGAGAGCATCACCCTGGTGAAGTAGGAAATAATCATGTAGCTAGGACCCGCCCACCAGGGGATACAACATCCTCTCACACCAAGGATGTGTCTCCAGTGGCCTCTGCCCAAGAGGGAAGGGTTAGGACAACTGTTGTAGTTGGTGATTCGATCATTAGGCATGTAGATAGCTCGGTCACTGGTGGGTGTGAGGATCACCTGGTCACTTGCCTGCCTGGTGCGAAGGTGGCGGATCTCAAGCATCAAATAGATATGATTTTAGATAGTGCTGGGGATCCAGCTGTCTTGGTACATGTAGGTACCAATGACATAGGAAAATGTGGGAGGGAGGTTCTGGAAGCCAAATTTAAGCTCTTAGGTAGAAAGCTGAGATCCAGATCCTCCAGGGTTGCATTTTTAGAAATGATCCCAGTTCCACACGCAGGACCCAAGAAGCAGGTAGAGTTCCAAAGTCTCATTGCGTGGTTGAGACGATAGTGCAGGGATGACGGATTTAGATTTGTTAGGAAATGGGCAACCTTCTGGGAGAGGGGTTCTTGTTTCAACAGGACAGAATCCACCTTAACCGGGATGGAACCAGGCTGCTGACACTAATGTTTAAAAAGGAGATAGAGCAGCTTTTAAACTGAGATGTGGGGGAAAGCCGACAGTCACCCGGGAGCAGATGGTTCAGTGTTAGGTATCATAAGAATATAAAAATAGCCTTACTGGGTCAGACCAATGGTCCATCAAGCCCAGTAGCCCATTCTCATGGTGGCCAATCCAGGTTACTAGTACCTGGCCAAACCCAAGATGTAGCAATATTCCATGCTACTGATCTAGATAAATTCTCCCCCAAAACCTCCACTTAAATAATCTCTTCCTCCCCAAAACACCAGCCAAGTATTCAGATCCCTGAAATGTTACGTAATCTTATTTGTACTCTAACTGTAATCTATTTGTTATATCACACAGTAACGTACAGTCAATTTAATATCCAATTTGCAAGTTCTTCCAGAATTAATCCAGGTACTTCTCTTCCCTTGTAACCAAAAAAAAAACAAAACCCCCCAAAACTGTTGTAACTTCACTGGAAATATCCTGTTAGCTCTTTTGTAATCCGCCCTGAACTGCAAGGTATAGGCAGAATAGAAGTCCCTAATGTAATGTAATGTAATCTAGGGCAAGCAGTGGCTTCCCCCATGTCTTTCACAATAACAGACTATGGACTTTTCCTCCTGGAACTTGTCCAAACCTTTCATAAAACCAGCTACACTATCCACTCTTACCAAATTCCCTGGCAACGCGTTCTAGAGCTTAAATATTCTCTGAGTGAAAAAAAATTTCTTCCTATTGATTTTAAAAGTATTTCTGTGTAACTTCATCGAGTGTCCCCTATTCTTTGTAATTTTTGACGGAGCGAAAAATTGATCGACTTGTACCCAATCATATCACCCCTCAGCCGTCTCTTTTCCAAGCTGAAGAGCCCTAATCTTTTTAGTCTTTCCTCTTATTAGAGGAGTTCCATCCCCTTTACCATCTTGGTCGCTGTTCTTTGAACCTTTTCTAGCGCCACTATATTTTTTTTGAGATAAGGAGACCAGAATTGAATGCAATACTCCAAATGAGGTCATACCATGGAGCGATACAGGGGCATTATGACATTCTTAGTCTTGTTAACCATCTCTTTTTCAATAATTTCCAGCATCCTGTTATTGAGAAAGACATGGGAGAAGCTACTGCTTGTCCTAGATCAGTAGCATGGAATGTTGCTACTCCTTGGCTTTTGGCCAGGTACTAGTGACCTGGATAGGCTACCATGAGAATGGGCTACTGGGCTTGATGGACCATTGGTCTGACCCAGTAAGGCTATTCTTATGTTCTTATAAATTTATTTTCACAGAAAATAATCTTTAAACCTAAACATCTGAAAAAGCCCCACAGAACTTTTTCTTGAACATTAATTCAAGTCTTGGAGCCCTGTGAAAGTAAAGGTTGAATTCTGAGAGTAGACTTCCAGAGTATCTTTCCTTACCGTGCCCAAAGATTGTAGCTTGTTTGTACTTTATCATTTCCAGGTCCCCGTGGGTGAGAAAAAGGAAGATCCCCATTATAGCCTGAGAGGTGATGAGCAGTAGGATGAGAAAGGAGTGCAAAAGCCAGGGGCACTGTTTCCAGCTGGCATATTTTCGGGATCCAGTCGTGCCAACATAGACCTTCCTGCCATTACACAAACATAGAGAATGCTTTGAGGATTCAACAATTCCTAGCCAATCCCCTTCTCTTTTCTCATAAAATGTTTGGTGCAGGCTCAGCACCATCTTCACAGTCTTTTCCAGGACTGTCTTTACTCTGTTCATATTCTTTTCAAGGTACAACTTCCATTAAGATGCTATCAGTATTTACTATAAAGGAAGATAGGTTCAGGTACGCATGAGCTCAGGGAAAAATATTCTGCTGCTATTTAATATTTATGCCCTTAATTCAAATCAGGCTGAATTTTTGAAAATTTTTCAATATTTGCTTTTGCCATTGGCTTCTTCTAATTTAATAGTAGCTGGGGACTTTAGTGCTGTTATAGATCCCTTGTTGGACAAATAACCTAGAAAGCTAATCAAATCAATGGGCTTAGATAATTTAATACAGTGCTGTGGCTTGAAAGATATATGGCAAATTCTTCACTTTAATGCTCGGGAATTTTCCTTCTGCTCCCATGTACATAAATCCTTTTCAAGAATAGATTACATTTTTATTTCAGACCCATTAATTCAACAGGTTACAAAAGCCAGCATAGACCCAATTATTTCATCAGATCATGCTAGAGTTTGGACTGAATTTAATTTTGCTGAACAAGATTGTAGTAGACCTGTTTGGAGATTCAATAATACATTGCTTGCAGATACAAACTTTCTTGAGGAATTTTAGGTACCAACACAGCAACACCAGCAGACTCACAACAAACAGGAAGACAGCAGACAGGAAGTCAGAAATCATCCAGTTGACAGAGAGAGAAGGTTCACAACAAATCACTTAGACAACTCAGAAGGGAAGCAAGAAATGGAAGCCCAAGGAAGTCAGAAGATGAGCTTTCCAGTCTTCTTTACCGGCTGCAATATGTATGACTACCTCCCTTCGGGGATTCGGGCATACATTTGCAGTCGGTGCATGGAGCTGGATAGCTTGAAACGGCAAGTCCGGCTACTAGAGGAGACAGTGATGGAACAAAAAGAACTCCTCACCTTTGAAGATAGAATCCGCGAACAGGAGAAGTTTCTAGTGGAGTTCAGTGCAAACGAAGAGGTCAAGGAGCTAGAAAGATTCATTGAGGAAGCTCACCAGCAACATGTGGAGATCCTAGGGCTAGAGAACTGTACCCGAGCAACCCAGGACGATGGCCTGGATGAGAGGAGAGAAGACACCCCTACAAATTCAGAAGAGACTGAAGCTGAGATAGGGGACAACCGCACACCAGGAGAAAGAGAGAGAATGCATGAAGACATCCCCACACACAAAGAGCCAAAAACAACTTCAAGCGTATCGCAGGAGGAAGAAGATTGGCCCTACACCATGGACGTGGATTTACAACCCCCAAGGAACCTCTGAAGAAATAATAATAATAATAATAATTTTAATCTTATACTAGTTTTTTAGCCCATTACATTAACGGGTCCTAGAATAGATGTGTAGACTTAGGCATTTCTTTCTTTCTTTTTCTTTCTTTCTGTATCTCTCCCTGCCACCTTTCTTTCTGTCTCTTTCCCTGGCCCCCTGTCTGTCTTTCTTTCTGTCGCTCTCCCTTCCCCCTGTCTGTCTTTCTGTCTCTTTCCCTGGCCCCCCTGTCTGTCTGTCTTCCCCTGGACAGCCACAGCGCCCGCCCACCTACCAGTCTTGTGCTCCCAGCCGGCTCTAATGGCCTCGTCTCCTACCCCCGGACAGCCACAGCACCTGCCCACCTACCAGTCTCGCGCTCCCAGGTGAAAGCTACCTTGTCACCTCTACAGCTTAAAAACTCTGAGAGGTCCAAGTAAATGTGCATTTTCCCCATTCCCATAGTCTCGAAGTAACACTTTATAATATGGCATATGCCACAAACTTAGGGAGCTTCTAGATATCTAGCATTGCTGCTTTTCTTCTTTGAAATTCCCTTCAGCTCTAATGGCCTCGCCTCCCACCCCCGGACAGCCACAGCACCCGCCCACCTACCAGTCTTGCGCTCCCAGCCGGCTCTAATGGCCTCGCCTCCCACCTCGGACAGCCACAGCGCCCGGCCACCTACCAGTGTCGCGCTCTCAGCCGGGGCTCCTGAGCGCCATCGCCCCAGCCAGTCATCGGCTGCCTTGGTCTGGGCCTCTCCGCGGTGCTAGGCGGGCGCAGCCCATGCCGCTGTCACGCCAACCCACCACCGAGCTTTCTTTCCTTCTCTGCCGGCGGGGACCGCCGGGGCCTGGGTGAGGCGGGGAAGGGGGGTCTTGCCTGGCTGGGGCCAGCCGAATCCCGGGCCTGCTCTCCTTCCCCTAAGTGCCGGCCCCTCACTCCGCGCCATCTAGCGCATGCACACTCATGCCGCCACATCCCGACAGATCAGGGATCAGGGAACACGCGGCGCGAGTGCGCATGCGCGCTTAGCGTTTTATTATTATAGATACCGCCAAAGCTGTAGTAGTTCGAGGCGGTTTACAACAAAGAAGGGCTGGACAATCAGCGAATAGGTACAATCAGCGAATATAGGTACAATTCATATAGGTAAGCAGGATACAGGTACAATATATAGGTACAATATATATAGGTGAGCAGGATACAGAGGAAGGCATAAGGGATCTTGGCAAACAAGAGGTCGGGCATAAGAGGTCTTAGGATACAAATCGGTTAAACAGTTTTGTTTTTAATAATTTTCTGAAATTTAGGTAGGATGAGGAGCGCGAGATAATATTGCCCAGCCAATCATTTAGTTTACCTGCTTGGAAGGCAAGTGTTCTGTTCAGGTATCTTTTGCAACGGCAGGCCTTTAGTGTTGGATGGTTAAACAGGTGAACTCTGCTTGTGGGTCTGGATGAACAATCTAAGATAAAATGGAGAACCAAGTATATGGGGGCCAAGCCAAGAATGGATTTGTAACAGAGTCAGGCAAACTTGAACTGCACTCTTGCTTCCAAGGGAAGTCAGTGGAGTTTTTAGTAGTAGGGAGTAATGTGTTCCCATTTTTTTAGCCCAAAGATCAGTCGGATTGCCAAATTTTGGATGCTTCAGAGTCTTTGAATGGTTTTTTTGAAAGACCCCAGGTAAATGATGTTACAGTAGTCAAGTAAGCTTAGAATGGAGGATTGCACCAGTAAGCGGAATGAGGTTGTGTCGATGTACTTTCTGATGATTCTTAGTTTCCATAATGCGGAAAAGCCTTTTCTGACCAGTAAATTGGTGTGTGCTTCAAGGGTAAGGTTGTGTTTTAGTGTCACTCCCAGAATTTTTATGGAATCTGTGATAGGAAAGACTTGACCATTCAAGGAAAATTATGAATCTTTGATTTTGTCGTTTGGACTCGCCAGAAAGAATTTGTTTTTTTCTGAACTGAGTATGGTATGATCGTTTACTTAGAAAACCCTGGAACCATTTTAACACATTGCCGGAGAGACCGGGGTATAATCTTTTTAGGAAGGACAGAGATGGTCAAAAAGGTGGAGGAGTAGCTCTCTATGTAAAGATCAATATCCAAGCGACTGAAATGCAAGGGACCTGGGGAGAGGAAGAAGCGATATGGATTGCTCTGAAAAGAGAAGATGGAACTTCTATCTATGTGGGTGTAGTCTACAGACCTCCGACTTAATCGCAGCAAATTGATAAGGATCTGATTGTGGATATCCAAAAGTTTGGAAGGAAAGAGGAGGTGTTGCTGTTGGGAGATTTCAACCTGCCGGATGCGGACTGGAATGTTCCATCTGTGGAATCGGAAAGAAGTAGGTAGATTGTGGCTGCCTTTCAAGATGCTCTGCTCAGAGAAATGGTGACGGAACCCACAAGGGAAAAAGCGATATTGGATCTGGTCCTCACAAATGAAGAGAGTATCTCTAATGTTCGAGTGAGTGCTCACCTGGGAAGTAGCGATCATCAAACGGTTTGGTTTGATATAACAGCTAAAGTGGAGAGCGGCCGTACGATACTTAAAGTTCTAGATTTCAAATGTACGGACTTTAATGCTATGGGAGAGTACTTGAAGAAAGAGCTGTTAGGATGGGAGGACATAAAAGAAGTGGAAAGACAGTGGTCTAAGCTGAAAGGAGCGATAAAAATGGCTATGGACCTTTATGTGAAGAAAATCAATAACAACAAGAGAAAAAGGAAGCTGATATGGTTCTCCAACCTAGTGGCTGAGAAAATAAAGGCGAAAGAGTTGGCGTTCGTGAAATATAAAAAAATCCAAGAAGAGGAGAGCAGAAAGGACTACAGGGTGAAACTGAAAGAAGCCAAGAGAGAGATATGTCTGGCGAAAGCACAGGCGGAAGAACAAATGGCTAAAAATGTAAAAAAGGGAGACAAAATTTTTTTCAGATATATTAGTGAAAGGAGGAAGATGAAAAATGGAATTGCTAGGCTAAAAGATGCTGGGAACCAATATGTGGAAAGTGATGAGGAGAAAGCGAATGTGCTAAACAAATACTTTTGTTCTGTGTTCACAGAAGAAAATCCTGGAGAAGGACCGAGATTGTCTAGCAAAGCTACACAAGAAAATGGAGTAGATTCTGCGCCATTCACGGAGGAGGGTGTTTATGAGCAACTTGAAAAACTGAAGGTGGACAAAGCAATGGGACCAGACGGGATCCATCCCAGGATACTAAGGGAGCTCAGAGAGGTTCTGGCGAGTCCTATTAAAGACTTGTTCAACAAATCTCTGGAGACGCGAGTGATTCCTGGGGATTGGAGGAGAGCGGATGTGGTCCCTATTCATAAAAGTGGTCACAGGGATGAAGCAGGAAACTACAGGCCGGTGAGCCTCACTTCAGTTGTTGGAAAAATAATGGAAGTTTTGCTGAAAGAAAGGATAGTGTACTTCCTTGAATCTAATGGGTTACAGGATCCAAGGCAACATGGCTTTACAAAAGGTAAATCGTGCCAAACTAACCTGATTGAATTTTTTGATTGACCAGAGAGCTGGATCGAGGACATATGCTAGATGTAATTTACTTGGATTTCAGCAAAGCCTTTGATACAGTTCCTCATAGGAGGCTGTTGAACAAACTTGAAGGGCTGAAGTTAGGACCCAAAGTGGTGAACTGGGTCAGAAACTGGCTGACGGACAGACGCCAGAGGGTGGTGGTTAATGGAAGTCGCTCGAAGGAAGGAAAGGTGAGTAGTGGAGTCCCTCAGGGATTGGTGCTGGGGCCAATCCTGTTCAATATGTTTGTGAGTGACATTGCTGAAGAGTTAGAAGGAAAAGTGTGCCTTTTTGCAGATGATACCAAGATTTGTAACAGAGTAGACACCGAAGAGGGAGTGGAAAATATGAAAAAGGATCTGCAAAAGTTAGAGGAGTGGTCTAATGCCTGGCAACTAAAATTCAATGCAAAGAAATGCAGAGTAATGCATTTGGGGATTAATAATAGGAAGGAACCGTATATGAATCACGGAGAGGCACTACAGGGACTACAGGGACCAGACGGACTCCACCTGATCAACAGAGGTAAGAATGTCTTCGGACACAGACTAGCCCGCCTACTTCGAAGGGCTTTAAACTAGGTAAGTCGGGGGTGGGTACCCACTTTTACACCAGAGCAGTAAGTAACAATCCTGATGGGGCGAACCAAAACTCCACTTCTAAGTCTGAGGTAAGTACCCTTATTGCAAAAGAATCGCTAGGTGACACTTTAATTCAAATGGGTAGCTCACTACAGGAGCTTAGTAAACAGAAAGAGTGGAGAGCTATGTATGTTAACGCACACAGCCTAGGGAATAAATTTCTAGAACTAGAAACAGAAATAGTTAATGCAGACCTAGATGTAGTAGCAATATCCGAAACATGGTTCACAGACTCTCATGGGTGGGATATAACTATACCAGGATACAACCTGCTTCGACAAGACAAGAGAGGGTAAGTTAGGAGGAGGGGTAGCACTTTATATCAAAGAGAACATCAAGACAACCAGGATCACGGATGTCAAGTATACTGGGGAATCCATCTGGGTAAACCTGGCCAGAGGCGGAGAAAAATGCCTGTACCTTGGTGTGGTATACAGACCCCCAAGACAATCGGAGGACAAGGATGCAGAATTAATTGAAGACATTGAGAATATCTCCTTACGAGGGGACGTTGTTCTGTTAGGAGACTTCAACATGCCTGATGTAGACTGGAACACACTCTCAGCGACAACTTGTTATAGCAGGAGGATATTAACGTCCATGAAGGGAGTACGGCTCAAACAAATGGTACTAGAACCCACTAGGGCCCAGGCCATCCTGGACCTGGTACTTACGAACGGGGAAAGCGTCTCGGGGGTCTCGGTGGGAGAAACGCTAGTCACCAGTGACCATAACATGGTATGGTTTAACCTTAAGAAAGGCTTCCCTAGGTCACAAACAAAAACAAGGGTACTCAATTTCCGGGGCACCGACTTCGCACGCATGGGAGATTTCGTCCATCAGACACTCCAGGTTCAAGAAGTAACTGATAATGTGGAAGCTATGTGGTCAACCTTGAAATCGACCCTTCATGAGGCAACTAAACGCTACATAAAATCGGTAACCAAACAGCAAAGAAAAAAGAAACCCCAATGGTTCACTGATGAGGTCTCGTACCTCGTCAAAGAGAAGAAAAGAGCATTTCTCTCATACAAACGCACGGGGGAAAAAGAAGCAAACATTGAATACAGGACAAAGTCTGCAGCGGTCAAAACAGCAGTCAGGGAGGCCAAACTTCAAATGGAAGAAACTCTAGCGAAGAACATTAAGAAAGGGGACAAATCCTTCTTCAGATACATTGGTGACAGGAAAAAGAACGCAAACGGGATAGTACGCCTTAGAACGCCACAAGGGAACTATGTGGAAACAGATTCCGATAAGGCCAAACTACTGAATGATTACTTCTGTTCAGTCTTTACATGCGAGGCACCAGGGCACGGGCCACGTCTGGAAGCAAAGCAAAGCATGGAAGACCCATTTCAGAATTTTGAGTTCACACCAGCTGATGTTTACAGAGAACTGTCAAGACTCAAGGTGAACAAAGCCATGGGACCGGACAATTTGCACCCAAGAGTGCTCAGAGAGCTATGCGATGTTCTGGCAAAACCGTTAGCCATGCTCTTCAATCTCTCCCTAAGTACGGGGAGAGTCCCCCTGGACTGGAAAACAGTCAACATTGTTCCTCTGCACAAAAAGGGTTGCAGAACAGAGGCTGAGAATTACAATCCAGTGAGTCTCACATCAATAGTGTGTAAACTCATGGAAACTTTGCTTAAAGGTAAATTGGACACGATATTGGATGAGGGAAATCTGAGGGATCCCTGTCAACATGGATTCACTAGGGGCAGGTCATGCCAATCCAATCTTATCAGCTTCTTTGACTGGGTGACAGGAAAGTTAGACTCGGGAGAGTCTCTGGACATAGTGTACTTGGATTTCAGTAAAGCTTTTGACAGTGTCCCGCACCGTAGACTATTAAACAAGAAGAAATCGATGGGGTTAGGTGAGAAACTAACGGCATGGGTCAATGATTGGCTGAGTGGAAGACTTCAGAGGGTGGTGGTCAACGGCACCCTCTCTGAGACATCAGAGGTGACTAGCGGAGTGCCGCAAGGATCAGTCCTGGGACCATCCCTTTTCAACATATTCATAAGGGACTTGACCCGGGGGCTTCAGGGTAAAGTAGCACTGTTCGCCGACGACGCCAAACTGTGTAATATAGTAAGTGAAAGCAGTCTCAAGGATAGTATGACGCAGGATCTGATCATGTTGGAAAACTGGTCCTCAACATGGCAGCTGGGCTTCAACGCTAAGAAGTGTAAGGTCATGCATCTCGGCAGCAGAAATCCATGCAGAACATACACCTTGAATGGAGAAGCAGTAGCTAGGACTTCAGAAGAACGGGACTTGGGAGTAATCATCAGTGCAGACATGAAGGCTGCCAAACAAGTAGAGAAGGCCTCATCCAAGGCAAGGCAAATGATGGGATGTATCAAGAGAAGCTTCGTCAGCCGCAAACCTGAAGTCATAATGCCACTTTACAGAACCATGGTGAGACCTCATCTGGAATACTGTGTGCAATTCTGGAGGCCACATTACCGTAAAGATGTGCTTCGAGCCGAGTCGGTCCAGCGGATGACCACTAGAATGGTCTCCGGACTCAAGGGTCTCTCATACGAAGAAAGATTGGGCAAATTGCAGCTCTATACTCTAGAGGAGCGCAGGGAAAGGGGTGACATGATTGAGACATTTAAATACGTCACAGGTCGTGTCGAGGTGGAAAACGACATATTCGTTCCCAAGGGACCCTCGGTCACAAGGGGGCACCCGCTTAAACTCAGAGGAGGGAAATTTAGTGGTGACAGCAGGAAGTACTTCTTCACAGAAAGGGTGGTGGATCACTGGAACAAACTTCCGGTGTAGGTGATCAAGGCCACCAGTGTGCTGGACTTTAAGAATAAATGGGACATCCACGTGGGATTCCTACGAGGGTCGAGCTAAGGAACTAAGTCATCAGCACTCAGACTTAATGGGGTGGGTCAGTAGAGTGGGCAGACTTGATGGGCTGTAGCCCTTTTCTGCCGTCATCTTTCTATGTTTCTATGTTTCTATGCTGGGAGGAGAGAAGCTGATATGCACGGACGGGGAAAGGGACCTTGGGGTGATAGTGTCCGAAGATCTAAAGGTGAAAAAACAGTGTGATAAGGCAGTGGCTGCTGCCAGATGGATGCTGGGCTGTATAAAGAGAGGCGTAGTCAGTAGATGGAAGAAGGTGTTGATGCCCCTGTACAGGTCATTGGTAAGGCCCCACTTGGAGTATTGTGTTCAATTTTGGAGACCGTATCTGGCGAAGGACGAAAGAAGACTTGAGGCGGTCCAGAGGAGGGCAACAAAAATGATAGGAGGCTTGCGCCAGAAGACGTATGAGGAGAGACTGGAAGCCCTGAATATGTATACCCTAGAGCAGGGGTGTCCAATGTCGGTCCTCGAGGGCCACAGTCCAGTCGGATTTTTTCAGGATTTCCCCAATGAATATACATGAGGTCTATTTGCATGCACTGCTTTCATTGTATGCTAATAGATCTCATGCATATTCATTGGGGAAATCCTGAAAACCCGACTGGATTGCAGCCCTCGAGGACCGACATTGGACACCCCTGCCCTAGAGGAAAGGAGAGACAGGGGAGATACAATTCAGACGTTCAAATACTTGAAGGGTATTAACGTAGAACAAAATCTTTTTCAGAGAAAGGAAAATGGTAAAACCAGAGGACATAATTTGAGGTTGAGGGGTGGTAGATTCAAAGGCAATGTTAGGAAATTCTACTTTACGGAGAGGATAGTGGATGCTTGGAATGTGCTCCTGAGAGAGGTGGTGGAGAGTAAAACTGTGACTGAGTTCAAAGAAGCGTGGGATGAACACAGAGGATTTAGAATCAGAAAATAAGATTAAATATTGAACTAAGGCCAGTACTGGGCAGACTTGCATGGTTGGTGGAGGATGGGCTGGAGGAGGTTGGCCGTTTGGTGGAGGATGGGCTGGAGAGGGCTTCAATGGCTGGGAGGGTGTAGATGGGCTGGAGTAAGTTTTAACAGAGATTTCGGCAGTTGGAACCCAAGCACAGTGCAGGGTAAAGCTTTGGATTCTTGCCCAGAAATAGCTAAGAAGAAAAAATTAAAAATTTAAATTGAATCAGGTTGGGCAGACTGGATGGACCATTTGGGTCTTTATCTGCCGTCATTTACTATGTTACTATGTTACCGATTGACTCCAAACAATCTAGAAGAATGGCATGATCAACTAAGTCGAAGGTACTACTTAAATCAAGTTGCAGGACTAGTGCACTTATGCCCTGGCTAAACAGGCTATGGATGGAATCTAGCATAGAAGCAATAACAGTTTCAGTGCTGTATTCGGAGAAAAAACCTGACTGGTTATCATTTAGAATGCTGAATTTATCCAGATAGGATACTAGATCCTGGTTGACCAGACCTTCCATCAACTTTGCAAAGAAGGGAATGTTCACAATGGGGATCATCATAGGAGACTCCATTATACGTCATGTGGACAGCCACACCGCAGGAGGGAGAGAGGATAGAATCGTCACCTGCCTGCCTAGAGCAAGATTGAAGGATGTGGCCAACAGGATCTCCAGGATCATAGACAGTGCAGGGGGAGAGGACACTGCTGTGCTTATCCATTTGGGAACCAACGATGTGAGTGGACGAAAGTATGACAGGGAAGAGATGAAGGGCCAGCTCAGCTCACTCGGAAGAAAACTGAAGATCAGGGAGGTGAAGATACCAAGCACGGATGGAAAGAGGCAAGGGGAATTGCAAGCGATCAACGCCTGGATGAGACGATGGTGCAAAGAGGAAGGCTTTGACATCATGCGCAATTGGATGGCGTTCTGGGGAAAAAGCAAGTACTACAGAAAGGACGGACTACACCTCAACAAGAAAGGAGCAAGAGTAATGGCAGCAACATGAAGAGGGCCACCGAGAAGACTTTAAACTAAAGGACAGGGGAAAGCCGACAGTCGACCACCAGTCGATGACCTGGGTGACAGGATGCCCCGAAGAAGGAACTACAGACAACTACTCAGACACGGGAGGGGACGACCACAAAGCAAATAAAGGAGACAACGCAGAAGCAGAAAAGGATACCGTGAAAGAAATAGTAAAGACTGCTAAGCTTAGAAAGTCCAAGAAGGTAACACAAAGGGAACTCAAATGAATGTATACGAATGCTAGAAGTCTGAGAAACAAAATGGGAGAATTAGAGACAATAGCAAGACACGATGAACTGGAAATCATTGGCATAACAGAAACATGGTGGAATGATGAAAACAAATGGGACACAGTATTACAGGGATACAAACTATACAGAAAAGATAGAGTAGGGCAGAAAGGTGGAGGTATTGCCCTATATGTTCAGGATGGAGTAGAAACTGTTAGAGAGGCTACGACAGAAAGAAGCTGGAGTCCCTCTGGATCAAGATTCCTAGACACAATGGTGCAGACACAAAAATTGGCCTTTACTATCGACCCCCAGGACAGATGGAGGAGACAGACTTTGAAATGATAGAGGAAATTAAACAAGAATGTAAGACAGGTAATGTAATAATCATGGGAGACTTCAATTTCCTGGAGATAGACTGGAACCTGGGAACCTCGAACTGCGGCAAGGAGGCCAAGTTCCTGGAAGCACTAGGGGACTGCTTTCTGGAACAAATGGTGGGAGAGCCAACGAGAGGAAACGCCACCTTGGACTTGGTCCTAAATGGCATTACAGGACCGACAAAAGAAGTAGAAGTCACGGTCCCACTGGGGATGAGTGATCACAACATGATCAACTTTAAACTTGACATCGGGAAAGGGAAACATACCAAAACCTTAACCACGACCTTAAACTTTAAAAAGGGAAGATACGATAGCATGAAAGCCATGGTGAAACAACGGCTCAAGAAAAAGATGGACAAAGTTAAAACTGAAAAATACTATCACGGAAGCACAAAATCTCTACATATTAACCCAGAGGAACATTGGTCACAATATGATCTACAAACAAAGATAGAAGAAGGAGTTGATTTCTATGATCACTGGATGAAAACTAGCACATCCATTTTAGATAAAATTGCCCCCAAACAAAATAGCAAAAACTGCTCAAACAAATACAACAAATGGTTTGACATTGAACTCCTAACAATGAAACAATCAGTAAGATGATTAGAAAGAATCTGGAAAAAAATGGGAAAGCTATCAGACCAGAACAACTGGAGATCCAACATAAAACTCTACAAACAACAGATAAAAGAAAAACGTAAAATATTTTACTCATCCATAATTAACTCATCAAACACTAACCCAAACGGAACTAATACTAAAGAACTGTTCAACATAGTTAATAATTTATTTGACACCACACGCTATACTCAACCCATGCAAAACATCAAGTTACCCTCAGCAAATGATCTAGCACAACATTTCGATTCAAAAATTAAAAACCTAAGAAATAACTACTCGATAATTGCCGAATACAAACATCAATCATCTGATATACAAAGAAATGAAATACCAGTGTACATGATTTGGAGTTCCTTCCACAATTTAGAATGGAATAACTACATCAAGTTATATAACAAATACTCTAAATCATACTGTGTCCTGGACTCATGTCCCCCAGAAATTATGAAAGTAGCTCCATTAGACTTTAAACTATCCCTATTGAATTACCTGACCAATAACCTAAAGAATGGAAAATTCCTCACTAACAAAGGTCTTATTATAATAACCCCAATTCCAAAAAAATCATAAAGAATCACCAACATCAGTAACCAACTATAGACCATCCCATTTATTGTAAAAATCATGGAAGGAATGGTACACACCCAACTGATGGAATATCTTGACCAGTTCTCTCTCTTGCACGAAACTCAATCCGGTTTTAGGCCTCTGTTTAGCACTGAGACAGTAATTGCGGCTATCCTGGACAATGTACACTACTTGTTTAGAAAGGGCCTCAATGCCCTAATCATGCAATTTGACATGAGCTCTGCCTTCAACTTGGTGGACCATGGGACACTATTACAATGCTTAGACGCAATTGGAATCAGAGGAGAGGTTTTCTTACTTCACGCACCTACCAAGTCCGTTTTAATTACAATCTCTCTGATACATGGAGCAATCCATCTGGCGTGCCACAGGGATCACCATTATCCCCAACCGGCATGGCTTACTAGAGAGGTGAAGGAAGTCATAAAAGAAAAGAACGACTCCTCTAAAAAATGGAAACGCACAAAAACAACTGAATCTTGGAACAAACGCAAAGATGATCAGAAGAAATGTCACAAGGCGGTGAGGGATGCCAAAAAGGGCTATGAGGAGAAAATAGCACAAGAGGCCAAAAATTTCAAGCCCTTCTTTAGATACGTAAAAGGAAAAAAACCTGCAAAGGAAGCGGTGGGACCGCTGGATGACCAGGGAAGAAAAGTGTACATCAAGGAAGACAAACAAATTGCAGACAGACTAAATTCCTTCTTTGCATCTGTCTTTATGAAGGAGGACGCTGCAACAATACCAGAAGCAGTGAAAGTGTTCAAAGGAGTAATAGAGGACAGCCTCACCACAGTAGAAGTGGACTTGGACCAGATATACTACCAGATCGACAATCTTAAAAGCGACAAATCCCCTGGACCTGATGGAATTCACCCGAGAGTCTTAAAAGAACTGAAGGTTGAAATCGGAGAGCTTTTACAAAAACTTGCCAACCTGTCAATTAGAACTGGATAGATACCGGACGATTGGAAGATAGCGAACGTCACGCCAATTTTCAAAAAAGGATCAAGAGGAGAACCGGGCAACTACAGACCTGTGAGTCTTACGTTTGTCCCTGGAAAGATGGTTGAAGCACTGATTAAAGATAGTATAGTGGATACACATGACCTGATGAGAGCCAGTCAACATGGCTTCAGGAAAGGGAAATCATGTTTGACGAATTTACTTCAATTTTTTGAGACCGTGAACAAACAAATTGACCAGGAGAACCAGTGGACATAATATACTTGGACTTCCAGAAAGCATTCGATAAGGTTCCACATGAAAGACTTCTCAGGAAACTACAAAGCCATGGAATAGAGGGAGTTATACTAAGATGGATGGGCAAATGGCTGGAGAACAGAAATCAGAGAGTGGGCATAAATGGGAAATTCTCAGACTGGGAGAAAGTGACTAGCGGTGTGCCCCAGGGCTCGGTATTTGGGCCCATCTTATTTAATATTTTCATCAATGACCTAGAAGAAGAAACATCCAGTGAGATCATCAAGTTTGCAGACGACACATAGCTATGCCAGGCAATCAAATTGCAGAAGGATAGCGAAGAACTCCAGAGTGACTTGTGTCAGTTAGAGAAATGGCAGATGAAGTTTAATGTGGAAAAGTGCAAAGTAATGCATTTAGGCAGAAAGAACAAGGAACACGAGTATAGAATGTCAGGTGCAACTCTGGGTAAGAGTGAACAAGAAAAGGGCCTGGGCGTACTGTAAATAGGACCCTGAAACCGTTGGCACAATGCGCGGCAAAGAAAGCAAACAGAATGTTAGGCATGATAAAGAAAGAAATCACAAGTAGATCGGAGAAAGTTATAATGCTGCTTTATAGGGCAATGGTCAGACCACACTTGGAATACTGTGTCCAACATTGGTCTTCCAACCTAAAGAAGGATATAAAACTGCTGGAGAGGGTGCAGAGACGAGCAACGAAGCTAATAAAAGGTATGGAGAACTTGGAATATGTTGAACGACTTAAGAGACTGGGATTGTTCTCCCTTGAGAAAAGGAGACTGCGAGGTGATATGATCGAGACTTTCAAAATACTGAAAGGAATCGACAAAATAGAGCAGGAAAATTATTTACAATGCCAATGTGACACGGACAAGAGGACATGGACTGAAGCTAAGGGGTGACAAGTCCAGGTCAAATATCAGGAAGTTCTTCTTCATACAAGAGTGGTGGACACCTGGAATGCTCTCCCAGAGGAGGTTTTTAGCGGAATCGACCGTCCTAGGATTTAAAAGCAAACTAGATGCACATCTCCTTACGAGAGGCATAGAGGGATATGGGTGACTAAAATTAGGCCAGGTGTACACCTGCCTGGGCCTCCCCGTGTGCGGATTGCCAGACTTGATGGACCGAAGGTCTGATCCGGAGATGGCAGTTCTTATGTTCTTATTAAGTGCTTTTAGGAAGGGTGGGTGGGGATAGGGAGGAGGTTATGTATTTATTGTATCATTTGAAGGAAGTGAGTGCTGTTTATAATGTTAATTGATTGATAATATGTTGCACTTTGTGCTGGTTTTAAAATGAATAAAGATTTAAAAAGAAAAAAAGATGCTATCAATAGTTGATCAGAGTTTGTTTGGCGATGTGCCAGTGAACTATCAGAATTTGTGGGAGGGCGTTGAGGTCAGAAGGTATATGAAAATGAACTGTATGAAGGAAAATGTTGTCCGATATGTTAAATTTAGAAGAGCAATGATATCCGTGGTCGGAATGAACCATCTTCCCGGCATTCTGAAGACCTGTTCTGACCGGTTCAAGTTCAGAAAAACGTTAAAGACCGAACTATATGTTGAGGCCTTTTTCTGATTTTGTGCTGCAAGTTAGTCAGGATATCTTGACTTGTGGTTAAGATGATGTAATGTAGCATAGTTTGCTAATATATTGCTTCCCCAGTTTTTGAGGGATACTGCTAATATTACATTACATTACATTACATCAGGGATTTCTATTCCGCCATTACCTTGCGGTTCAAGGCGGATTACAAAAGGTTAATTTAAAAAAGACAGAATTACAATGATTAGCTAGAGAGGTAAGTTGTAGATCTTAAGAGCATTTAGAGGTCGTGTTGTTATTGCTGTTTCAGGAATTTCTTGAAAAGTGTGGTTTTTATTTCTTTTCTGAACGTCCTATAGTCTGGGGTGGTCATCAGAAGGTTGGAGATCTGGTTGTCCAGTCTTGCGGCTTGAGTGGCTAGGAGGCCGTCGTGTAGTTTTGTTCTTTTTACTTCTTTGATTGGGGGGGGTATGAATGGGGAGTGCGTTTTTCTGTGTCTGGTACTGGGTGCTTGGATGAGGCGATTGTTCAGGTATGATGGGCTGTCTCCGTGTAGGGTTTTAAATAATATGCAGTAGAATTTGAATTGGATTCTTTCTTGGATTGGGAGCCAGTGTGAGTTGATGAAGGCTTCAGTGATGTGGTCATGTTTTTTCAATGAGTAGATGAGTCTCAAAGCTGTATTTTGGATTGTTTGGAGTTGTCTTATCGTGGTTGCAGGACATGGAAGGAAGAGTATGTTACAGTAGTCCAATATACCTAGTATTAGGGATTGTACTATAAGTTGGAATTGTGTTCTTTCAAAGAATTTTCGGACTTGTCTCAGGTTTCTCATGATTGCGAATGATTTTTGAATTGTTTTATTTATTTGCGGTTGCATTGTGCAGCATCTGTCTATGGTCATGCCTAGTAGTTTTATGGTGGTTTGGATGGGATATTTGGTTGCGTTTATGTCTAGGATGGTTGTGGTTTGGATCTTGTCATTTTCTAGGAGGATGAATTTGGTTTTGTCTTGGTTGAGTTTAAGTTTTTGATTTTCCATCCAGGTTGTGACTGCTTCAAGTGTTTGGTGAAGTTTGTCTGTCATGGTAGGTTTAGAATGATCGTATGGGACGAGGATGGTGATGTCATCCGCATAACTATAGGAGGTTATGCCTAGATTATCCAGATGCGTTCCTAGAGAAGCAGTGTAGAGATTGAAGAGGGTAGGGGATAGTGGAGATCCTTGTGGTACGCCGCAGGGGTTTGACCAGGATTCTGACTTTTCTTTGTTTGATTTTACACTGTAGGTTCTGAGTTTTAGGAATCCTTCAAACCAGGAGTATACTTTGTCTGAGATGCCTATTGCATCTAAGATCTGTAGAAGGATGTTGTGGTCTACTAGGTCGAATGCCGCCGATAGGTCCAGTTGTATGAGTAGCATTTTTTTCCCTGTACTAAGTTGTTGTCTGACGGTATCCATAAGGGAGCCTAGTAGTGTCTCTGTGCTGAAGTTTGTTCTGAAGCCTGATTGCATGGGGTGGAGTAGGTTATGGTCCTCTATGTAATTGGTGAGGAGTTTGGCTACTAGGCCTTCTATAATTTTGACATATAGCGGAATTGAGGCTATAGGTCTAAAGTTAGATGGAAGGTTTTGTGGTGCTTTTGGGTCTTTTTGGATTGGGGTGATGACAATTTCGCTGAGGTCAGCAGGGAATGTGCCTTCTGTGAGCGTGAATTGGATCCATTGTAGAGTTATGGTGCGGAATTTTACACTAGAGGTGGTAAGGAGATATGAGGGGCAATGGTTGAGGTCACAGGAGGCATGGCTGTATTTTTTGTAGAATTTGTTGAATTCTGACCATTGTATGTTAGGGAATTGAGTCCAAATTCTGTCTGCTGCGATTGCCTCTTTTCCTGTAGGGTGGATTGTGATTGGATTTTGATGGGATGGGTTAAGGATGAGTGTGGCTCTGGTGTTGGTGATTTTGTTCTTGAAGTGTTCTGCTAAGAGGGTGGGTGATGGTGGAGGTGTGTTCGTGGTGGTAGTGTATGGTTTGGTGTCTGTTAATTCTTTCAGGATTTGGAATATTTTTTTGGAATCTTGGGTTTCCGTGCCTATGAGATTAGTATAGTAGCTTTTCCTCTTATCTTTTAGTAGATTTTTGTATTGTTTGTTGATTTTTTTCCAGTCGGTTTTTGTTTGATCTTGGTTCTTTTTTCTCCATTTTCTTTCTAATCTTCTACACTGTCTTTTGAGTTGGAGTAATTCATTATCAAACCATTGGTCTGATTTCCTGCTGGTTCTGGTTTTGGTTTGTAGGGGTGCCAGATCATCCAGGATGTTGGTGGATACATTTTTCCAGTGGGAGATGAAGTTTTTTGGGTCGCAGTCTTGGATAGTTTCGTCTACATTTGACCAGAAAATGGTTGGGTCGATATGTTTGCGTGAGGTATATGTGGTTTTTTTTGATTGAGGTGTGTGTTTGGTTTTGGTCCAATTGATGTTGAAGTTATAAATGTAGTGGTCTGACCATAGGGATGGGGACCATGTTCCATTAGGAGTTTGGATTGCTGGATTGGATGGTTGGTGAGACATGAAGGCAGCAATGTCCAGTTGATGACCTTTTTCATGAGTGGTTTGTGGGTTTAGGATCTGGAAGGATAAGGCATTGAGGAAGGATAAACAGTTATTTGCTGGTGTGGAGGTTGTGTCTTCTAGGTGTAGGTTTAGGTCTCCTAGGATGAGGTTATATTCAGCTGTTAGTGAGTTTAGGTAGATGAAGTTTTCAAATTCAGGTCTCACTGTGGTCCAGTTTCCTGGTGTTATGTAGCAGAGCAAGCAGTTTAGAGAGTTTTTTAGTGTTGGGTTTGTGAGTTGACACGCTAGGAAATCCATTTGTGGAGTGGATGTTTTCTCAAGAATGTTTAGAGTTAGGGAGTTCTTGAATATTATTGCTAGTCCTCCTCCTCTTTTTTTCTCTCTGCAGGTTACTGTTATTTTGTATCCTGGCGGGCATACTTCTTTTATATGTATCTAATATGTAATTGAAGATGTTTTTTATGTACTTTGTCATGAACTACTGTGAATGTTTTATTGTTAACCGCTTAGGGATAGGCGGTATATACATTTTAGAAATAAATAAATTAAATAAATTAATAGAAGTACTCAATGCTGTAGAAGTTATATGCAGGTGCTTTCTCTGTCCCTAGGGGGCTCACAACCTGAGCTATTTTCGTACCTGGGGCAATGGAGGATTTTAGGTGACATCCAGGGTCACAGGAGTTGTAGTGGGAATTGAACCCAGTTCCCTGGGATCTCAGTCTTCTGCAGCAACCGTTAACTACACCTCAACCTTTATTAGATTGCATCTTATTGCCATTCCTGGAAGGAAATCATCAAGAAAGCAATAATAAAGATAATTGGACTTTGCTTTGACTTATCTGCTGTTCTGAACACCATATTTCCTTTTACAGAATCATTATATCTGAACTTCAAACCTATGAAAGACTCCTGAGGAAATTAGAGTCATAGGATAGGAGGTAACATCCTATTATGGATTAATAATTGGTTGAAAGACAGAAAACTGAGAGTGGGTTTAAATGGTCAGTATTAGAGAATGACACGGTGACAAAATTCATCACCGTTCCCGTCCCCGCGGATAACCGGGGGAAATAATCTCATGTCATTTTCTAGTGTCTATTTCGAACTCGGTCCTTCTACACCATCATTCTTCAAAGCAAAGCTTGCGGGTCAGTGGTTGTGGCCATTCATACTCTGATTCTTCCCTCTCTCCTTAAAGAATGACATGAAGATGGTTTCCCGCGGTTATCCGCGGGGACGGGAACGGTGATGAATTTTGTCACCGTGTCATTCTCTAGTCAGTATTTTCAATGGAGAAGGGTAAATAGTGGGGTTCCCCAGGGGTCTGTGCTGGGACCGCTGCTTTTTAACATATTTATCAATGATCTAGAAATGGGAATAACTAGTGATTTAATTAAATTTGCTGATGATGACACAAAGTTGTTAAATTGCAAGAGGATTGCAAAAAATTGTAAGAGGACCTTAGGAGACTGGGAGTCAAAATGTGAGATGACATTAACATAAGAATATAAAAATTGCCATACTAGGGTAAGAAGCAAGATGGCTGTGGTGCAGTGAGGACGCCAACAACTTGTTCTCCTGCCAGAAATTTTCCTTTTTACTTGTGTTTACCGAGGTCTGACTCGATGCCTAAAAGGAGGGAGAGAGTGGCTGCCACAGCCCGGCAACCTGAGCTCACCTCGCGATGGCAGGGGACGATGGAGGGCGTATTGGAAACTCGAACTGTGCGAGGGAAACAGAATTCTTAGAGGCTGTAAGGGACTGCTTTATGGAACAGCTCGTCAAGGAACCAACGAGAGGGAATGCCACTCTCGACCTCATCCTCAACGGACTAGGGGGACCTGCAAAGGAAGAGTGGAAGTAGTAGGACCACTAGGAAACAGCGACCATAACATGATCCAGTACAAACTAGAAGTAGGAACAGCAAAAGGGAAGAGAACCACAGGGACAACATTCAACTTCAAGAAAGGGAACTATGATGCTATGAGAGAAATGGTGAGGAAAAAACTCAGAAACAGCTTAAGGAAAACAGAAACTGTAGAGCAAGCCTGGTCCCTATTCAAGGGCACAGTGCAAGAAGCACAACATATGTACATCCCCAGATTTAGAAAAGGGTGCAAAAAAAAAAAAAACAACTAACAAAAGACCCAGCATGGATAACAAATGAAGTGAAGAAAGCAATAGGAGACAAGAAAAAATCATTCCGGAAATGGAAAAAGGACCAAACCGGGGAAAACTCGAAGGAACACAAGAAATGCCAAAAAGAATGTCATCGAGTGGTTAGGAGAGCGAAAAGGGAATACGAAGAAAGGCTAGCCAGGGAGGCAAAAAATTTCAAATCGTTCTTCAGCTATGTTAAAGGGAAGAAACTGGCGAGGGAGGATGGAGACGGAAAGGGAGTGATAAAGGAGGAAAAAGAGGTAGCCGATAGGTTAAACAAGTTCTTCTCATCAGTCTTCACAAGCAAGGACACATCCAGTGAACCAGAACCGAAAGAGATCTTCAATGGAGACCAAGAAGAAAAACTGTCGATAATAGAGGTGAGCCATGAGGATGTCCTCCAACAGATAGATAGATTGAAAAGCGACAAATCACCAGGCAAGGACGGAATCCACCCTAGGGTACTAAAAGAACTAAAAAATGAGATAGTGGAAATACTCCAACGAGTTTGCAACCTATCCTTGAAAACTGGCGAGATCCCGGAGGACTGGAAGATAGCAAATGTTACATCTATCTTTAAAAAGGGTTTGAGAAGAGACCTGGGAAACTACAGGCCGGTAAGTTTGACATCAATTCCGGGCAAGATGGTAGAAGCACTGATAAAGGACAACATCTGTGAGCACATCGAAACAAATGGGCTAAGGAAAGCAAGCCAAAATGGCTTCTGCAAAGGAAGATCGTGCCAAACAAACTTACTACACTTCTTTGAGGGGGTAAACAGACAGTTGGGCAAAGGGGAACCCATAGACATTATTTACCTCGACTTCCAAAAGGCCTTTGACAAGGTACCCCATGAGCGGCTACTTAGAAAGTTGTGGAACCACGGGGTGGAAGGGAACGTACACAGATGGGTTAAACACTGGTTGGCAGGCAGAGGGTTGGAATGAAGGGTCACTACTCGAACTGGAGGAGGGTCATGAGCGGAGTTCCGCAGAGGTCGGAGCTCAGACCGCTGCTATTGAATGTATTTATTAATGATCTGGAAACAGGGACGAAGTGTGAAGTTATAAAATTTGCGGATGACACTAAACTCTGTAGCAGGGTTAGAACTGTGGAAGAATGTGAGGACCTACAAAGGGACCTGAACAAACTGGAGGAGTGGGCAAATAAATGGCAGATGAACTTCAATGTAGGGAAATGCAAGGTCATGCATATAGGAAAAAAGAACCCAATGTTCAGCTACCAAATGGGGGGATTAGTAGTAGAGGGAAGTAACCTTGAAAGAGACTTGGGTGTACTGGTGGATACAACAATGAAGTCAACGGCACAATGCACAGCAGCCTCGAAGAAGGCAAACAGAATGTTGGGTATTATTAAGAAGGGTATTACAACCAGAACGAAGGAAGTACCGTGCGATGGTACAACCACATCTGGAGTACTGTGTCCAATATTGGTCGCCATACCTAAAGAAGAACATGGAGATATTTGAGAGGGTTCAGAGAAGAGCGACAAGAATGATAAAAGATATGGAAAACCTTTCATACGCAGAGAGGCTAGAAAGGCTGGGGCTCTTCACCCAGGAGAAGCGAAGACTCAGAGGAGACATGATAGAGACTTACAAGATCATGAAGGGCATAGAGAAGGTGGAAAGGGACAGATTCTTCAGCCTATTGGGAATTATAAGAACAAGGGGGCACTCGGAGAAACTGAAAGGGGACAGGTTTAGAACCAATGCTAGAAAATTTATCTTCACTCAGAGGTGGTGGACACCTGGAATGCGCTTCCGGAGGATGTGATAGAACAGAGTACATTAAGGGGGTTCAAAGAGGAATTGGACAAGTTCCTGAAGGATACGGGGATTGAGGGATATAGATAGAGGTAGAGATAGGACCATGAAAGGGTATAGATAGAAGAAAAATGGGGATTAAAGGGTTTTAGGCAAAGGATCACTTACAGGTCATGGACCTGATGGGCTGCCGCGGGAGCGGACTGTTGGGCGCGATGGATCCCTGGTCTGATCCAGCAGAGGCAACTTCTTATGTTCTTATGGCAGGGGACGATGGATGGCGTCCTCACATCTTCGCCTTGGGGCGAACTGGCTTTGCCAAGTCGAAGGAAGGTCTCGGCATTCGGGAGTGAGGTGTTGCTTAGCCCAGCAGGACCAGTCCCTCCCCAGCAGCCACGAGAAAGGGAAACTACGGCGGCTCAGAAGGGACAGGAAGCTACTTCTCTTTCTGAGCTGGAGGGCTCTCCAGCGTCCCTGGATTCTTGAGTGGCAGCAGAGATGATCGAGGAGAGGGCAGAGCTGTCTGTAACAGAGGGAGGACAAATTCACCGGTTCCCCTACTGGAAAGGCCAGCAGAGTTCACGTTGGAGTCTATCTGGAAGGCATTACACTCGTATCAGCTGTGTGCAGGAACTCTACCTCTAGTTAAAGAACAGGAAAAAAAATTGAATCTCTTCAGAAAGAAATGAAGACTCAGGGGGTAAGAATGGACTCTTTGGACCAACAGGTTCAAGGGATACAAAAGTCTCAAGTTACCTTAATGCAAGATAGACTATTGCTAGTAAGGAAAGTTGAAAATATGGAAAATTATACTAAAATGTTAAATTTAAGAATAGTTAACTTTCCCAAAGTACTGGCAATGTCTCCTAGAGATTTACTTAATAAATTTCTTAAGGAAATATTTAAATACCCTGAGTCTGGACTTCTACCTCTACATAGAATATATTTCCTTCCAGTCCCTAAGAAGGTTTCACAACCTGAGATATTACCTGATCCAGCGAGTTTAATGGACTTAAGAATATTGGAAACCTCAGTGGATGAAGCCATCTCATACTCTACACTTCAACAAGACAAAGAGGCACTTCTTAGGTTGTTTTTTAGGCTCAAAGAGGTGATCTTTATGGACTCTTAAGATCTCCATGTTCCCAGATGTCTTAAAGTTAACTCAGACTAGAAGGAAAGGGTTCCTACAATTGAGACAATCCGTACTGTCTTTGAGTGCTAAATTTCAGCTTAGATATCCCTGTAAATGTTTGATCCTCTTGGATCAACAGTCAAATACTTTTTTTTGACCCTCCTCAGTTACGGTTTTTCCTAGAGGGGAAAGGAATAATCCCTCCCAATACCCCCACGCGGACTTAGTCCTTAAATATTATAGAATATGTATCACCGCATTATTGATATAGTTGTTTGTATATCACGAGAGAGGACACAACCAACATTCCGGAACCCGAGGAGATCGTAAAAGGAGATCAGGATGAAAATCTGGTCCAACTGGAGGTGAGCAAAGTGGATGTCCTTAGACAGATAGACAGGCTAAAGAGCGACAAATCGCCAGGTCCGGACGGCATTCACTCAAGGAACTAAGGAACTAAATAGCTGAGCCACTTCGACAAATATGCAACCTATCCTTAAAAACTGGAGAGATTCCAGAAGACTGGAAAATAGCAAATGTCACGCCCATCTTCAAGAAAGGCTCAAGGGGAGACCCAGGAAACTACAGACCGGTGAGCTTGACCTCGGTCCCAGGAAAGATGATGGAAGCGCTGATTAAAGACTGCATCTATGAACACATGAAAACACTGGGCATCTAAAGCCGAGCCAGCATGGCTTCTGCAAGGGCAGGTCATGCCTCACTAACTTATTATACTTCTTTGATGGGGTAAGCAGCCAGGTGGATAAAGGGGAATCTATAGACATCATTTACCTTGACTTCCAAAAAGCCTTCGACAAGGTACCACATGAAAGACTGCTAAGGAAGCTATGGAACCACGGGGTGCAAGGGGAGGTCCACCGATGGATCAAAAACTGGCTGGCGGACAGGAAACAGAGGGTTGGAATAAAAGGCCATTACTCACACTGGCAATGGGTCACGAGCGGAGTTCCGCAGGGGTCGGTGCTGGGACTGCTCCTGTTCAATATATTTATCAACGACCTGGAGGCGGGAACAAAATGTGAGGTTATTAAATTTGCGGATGACCCTAAACTATACAGCAGGGTCAAAACCATGGAGGACTGCGAAGACCTCCAAAAAGATCTGACAACGCTGGAAGAGTGGGCCGAAAAGTGGCAAATGAGCTTCAACATAGGAAAATGCAAGGTCATGCATGTAGGGAAAAAGAACCCGATGTTCACTTACAAAATGGGGGGATCACCGCTAGGGGTGAGTAACCTTGAAAGAGACCTGGGAGTGATGGTAGACACATCATTGAAGGCGTCAGCACAGTGCGCCACAGCCTCAAGGAAGGCGAACAGAATGTTGGGCATCATTAAGAAGGGTATCACGACCAGGACGAAGGAAGTAATCCTGCCACTGTATCGTGCAATGGTGCGCCCGCACCTGGAGTACTGTGTCCAGTACTGGTCGCCGTACCTCAAGAAGGACATGGCGGTACTTGAGAGAGTCCAGAGAAGAGCAACTAAGCTAATAAAGGGTATGGAAGACCTCTCATATACTGACAGACTGAAGAAGTTGGGGCTTTTCTCCCTGAAAAAGCGGAGACTTAGAGGAGACATGATAGAAACCTTCAAGATCATGAAGGGCATAGAAAGAGTGGACATGGACAGATTTTTCAAATTACGGGGAACCACAAGCACAAGGGGGCACTCGGAGAAACTGAACAAACGCCAGGAAGTTCTTTTTCACTCAGAGGGTGGTGGATACATGGAACGCGCTACCGGAGGATGTGATAAGCAGAAGCACACTACAGGGCTTCAAAGAGGGTCTGGACAGGTACCTGGAGGACAAAGGGATTGAGGAGTACAGATAGGAGTAGAGGTAGGTAATAGGGATAGAATTAGAGGATTAGAGGCAGTTACAAAATTAGTCATGGACACTGTTCAGGCAATTAGGCCTGATGGGCCGCCGCGGGAGCGGACCGCTGGGCAGGATGGACCTCTGGTCTGACTCAGCGGAGGCAACTTCTTATGTTCTTATATCTATCAGATCCCATGATGGAATATGAATTGATTCTCCCATATTATGGGCTTTATTAGAGAGATTGTTAATTCCATATGGAGTTTTTATTTATTTATTTTTGATTGTGTTTCCTGTTTAACTGTGTGTAAATCTCTTTTTTTTCTTTATATATATACTATACTTGAATTGTATATTTATAAATTGAATAAAAAAAAAAATTGCCATACTGGAACAAAACGAAGGTCCATCAAACCCAGTATCCTGTGGCCAACCCAGGTCCCAAGTATCTGGTTAGATCCTAAGTAGCAAAACAGATTCTTTGCTGCTTATCTTAGCAATAAGCAGTGGATTCCTCCAAGTCCATCTCAATAATGGCTTATGGATATCTCTTTTAAGAAATTATCCAAACCTTTTTAAACCCCGCTAAGCTAACTGATTTCACCACATTCTCTGGCAATGAATTCTAGAGTTTAATTACACATTGTATGAAGAAATAAATAAATGTTTTCTGGGTTCTCTTTACCCCGATTCTACACTGTTTTTGCTGCTCTCTTATCAAGACATGACACATGCACCAAATTACAAATTTATTTATTTATTTAATTTGTTTTCTAATTGTCCTATACAATACAATACGCCGATTTCTAGACTGCATAACCAGGTGATTCATTGCAGTTCACAAAAGAGTAATAAAAATACAAAGGAATAAGCAGGTAGGAAAGAAGCTAGTTACTTGCTGTTAATGTGCGTTATTGTATGAATGGGATCTTGATAAGATCATTTCTGTTGACACCATTAATATGCACTATTAATTAATCTGGATTTATTTACTGCCTTTTTGAAGGAATTCACTCAAGGCAGTCTACAGCAGGATAGTAAGTCTAGCCCTCAATGTGCAAATGGATGAGATGGAAGGACAGATTCCCCTCCCCTCAATTCTCAGGCTACATGAAAAGAAAATGGGGAAAGAATCCATCCTCAATTCAAGGATCTGACTGTGGTTGAACTAGCAAAGATCTGCCTGTTCTCCTGAAGAATGTCTTTCAATCCATTTGTAACAATGAGAGGCAGAAGAGGCTTGTAAGAATAATTAACTAGAAACTATAACAAGATGAAATTATTATACAATTCTATCAATTAACACAGCTTGAAAAGAATGCATCAACAAAACAGAGAACTTACCCATCCTGGGACGTCATCAGAGCTGATTGACTTCTGTCAAATTCTTCCATGTCAGAGTCGTCATTGAGAAGGACATACTTTTCTTGCTTGTTTCCTTCCATAATCTTCATTTAGAGAATCAGTCCTGCAGGTTTGAGGCAGTGCAGCGCTGAAAGACAGACAGACAGTCTTTTTCAGAAAGCAGCACCTTGACTCCTCTGTGCTGCATGAACAAGTCAGAGCTGGCATCAGCCCCAATCTGCCCCTCCTATGGCTTCAAAACAGGCTTTAATCCCTGCTCAGCCCTGGAAAGGAGGGAGGGAACTGGGAAAGCAGCTTTCCCAGATGTGATGGCTTCACCTTTCATTGAACCATAAGTCACTGGAAATGCTGCCTGTCACCCAGTGCAATTGTGGGGCTTCATGGCTGTACTTTGGAGAAAAGGCTTTAGGCATCTATACTGATACAAACATTTTATGCTTATGTTTATTTAAGAATTTACCATATCACCTTACCTAGTTAAAGATCAAAGTGATTTACAGACTAAGAAATATTAAAAGGAAAAGAATTCCACTGCAATACAGAAAAGACGACAACCATCGCATTAAGAAGGAAAAGCTTGGCGGACCTGAAAAGGCGACAACCACTGCATGAAGAAGGAAAAGCTTGACGGACCCGAAAAGACGACAACAACCGTAAGAAGAAGGGAAAAGCTTGATGGACACAAAAAGGCAACAACCACCGCATGAAAAAGGAAAAGCTTGGCAGGCACGAAAAGATGACAACCACCGCATGAAGAACGACAACCTCCGCATGAAGAAGGAAAAACATGGCGGACCTGAAAAGGCGACAACCACCGCATGAAGAAGGGAAAAGCTTCGCAGACATGAAAAGGCAACAACCACCGTATGAAGAAGGGAAAGCTTGGCAGGCCCAAAAAGGCGACAACCAAAGGCAAAAGAGAGCTGGCGTGGCTTACCAAAGAGGTGAAGGAAGTCATACATGAAAAGAAGGACTCCTTTAAGATGTGGAAACGCATGGAAACATCCAAAGTTTGGAGCATAGAGATGCTCAGAAAAAATGTCACAAGGCGGTGAGGATTGCCAAAAAGGTCTACGAGGAGAAAATAGCGCAGGAGGCCAAAAATTTCAAGCCCTTCTTTAGATACGTTAAGGGGAAAAAACCTGCAAGGGAGGCGGTGGGACCACTGGACGACCTGGAAGGAAAGAGGGTGCATCAAGGATGACAAACAAATTGCAGACAAACTGAATTCCTTCTTTGCATCAGTCTTTACCGACACCGCAACAATACCTGACACCGCAAAAGTGTTCAAGGAAGTCTCACCACAGTAGAAGTGGACTTGGACCAGATTTACCACCAGATCGACAAACTTAAGAGTGATAAATCTCCTGGACCAGCCGGAATTCACGCTTGAGTCCTAAAAGAACTAAAATTTGAAATTGGAGAACTATTGCAAAAACTTGCCAACCTGTCAATCAAAACAGGACAGATATCGGATGACTGGAAGATAGCGAACGTCACGCCGATATTTAAAAGAGGATCGAGAGGAGCGCTAGGCAACTACAGACCTGTGAGTCTTACGTCTGTCCCTGGAAAGATGGTTGAGGCGCTGATCAAAGATAGCATAGTCCGGCACCTAGACACACATGACCTGATGAGAGCCAGTCAACATGGGTTAAGGAAAGGGAAATCATGTTTGATGAACCTACTCCAATTTTTTGAGACTGTGAATAGACAAATTGATGGTGGAGAACCGGTGGATATTGTATACTTGGAATTTCAGAAAGCGTTCGACAAGGTTCTACATGTAAGACTTCTCAGGAAACTACAAGGACATGGAATAGGATAGGCAAATGGCTAGAGAACAGAAAACAGAGAGTGGGCATAAATGGGAAGTTCTCAGAATGGGAACAAGTGACTAGCGGTGTACCCCAGGGCTCGGTACTTGGACCCATCTTATTTAATATTTTCATAAACGACCTAGAAGAAGGAACATCCAGTGAAATCATCAAGTTTGCAGACGACACAAAGCTATGCTGGGCAATCAGATCGCAGAAGGACAGCGAGGAACTCCAGAGTGACTTGAATCAATTGGAGAAGTGGGCAGATAATTGGCAGATGAAGTTTAATATGGAAAAATGCAAAGTGATGCATTTAGGCAGAAAAAATAAAGAACACAAGTATAGTATGTCAGGTGTAACTCTGGGAAAGACCGAACAGGAAAATGACCTGGGTGTATTGATAGATAGGACCCTGAAACCATCGGCATAATGTGCGCTGGCGGGGAAGAAAGCAAATAGAATGCTAGGTATGATAAGGAAAGGATTTACGAGTAGATCAGAGAAAGTTATACCACTCTACAGAATCATGGTCAGAACGCACCTGGAATACTGCGTCCAGCATTTGTCTCCATACCTAAAGAAGGATATAAAACTGCTAGAGAGGGTGCAGAGACGAGCAACGAAGCTAGTGAAAGGTATGGAGAACCTGGACAACGAGGAATGACTTAGGAGACTGGGGTTGTTCTCCCTTGAGAAGAGGAGACTGCGAGGAGATCTGATCGAGACTTTCAAAATACTGAAAGAATTCGACAAAATAGAGCAGGGGAAGCAGTTATTTACAATGTCCGATGTGACATGGACAAGAGGACATAAACTGAAGCTGAGGGGGGACAGATCCAGGACGAATATCAGGAAGTTCTGTTTCACGCAGCGAGTGGTGGACACCTGGAATGCTCTCCCAGAGGAAGTAATTGCAGAATCCACCGTTCTAGGATTTAAGGGTAAACTAAATACACATCTTCTTAAGAATGGCATAGAATGATACGGGTAAGGGTAAATTAGATGCATATCTCCCTTGAGAAGCATACGGTGATATGGGGACTAAAACTAGATCAGGGTATACCTAGTGGGGCCTCCGCGAGTGTGGATCACCGGACTTGATGGACCCAGGGTCTGATCCGCAGATGGCAATTCTTATGTTCTTATGTTAACCACCGCATGAAGAAGGAAAAGCTTGGCAGACACGAAAAGGCGACAACCACCGCATGAAGGAGGAAAAGCTTGATAGACACGAAAAGATGACAACCACCACATGAAGAACGACAACCAGGGACAGACATGAGACTCACAGGTCTGTAGTTGCCTGGCACTCCTCTCGATCCTTTTTTAAATATTGGTGTGAAGTTCGCTATCTTCCAGTCATCTGGTATCTGTCCTGTTTTGATTGACAGGTTGGTAAGTTTTTGCAATAGTTCTCCAATTTCAAATTTCAGTTCTTTTAGGACTCTCTGATGAATTCCGTCCAGTACAGGAGATTTATCACTTTTTTTTTTAAATTTATTTATAAATTTCAAATTATTTATCAAGCATACAAAACTTGTACAGAAAGAAATTGAACTTACGGTAGATCATATTCAAAAAGAGAAAAAACAAATGGCTACAAGCCAACAAATATAAAGCAATTAACATTAAGGTTCAATTTTACTCAAGTCCACTTTGATCCAAGATTTACTATCGGCGAGAAGTAAAGAAAATTCCTAAAAAACAAAAACTTGAAACTGAAGCAAAATGTAATACATAATTCTTCTAATGAGCTAAAGATTTTTCTTTACCCAGTTGGGTGAGTGACAAGAAGGAAGTTAATCGACATGGTTAAAAAAAAAACATACTTATTTGTTTGGTAATGCACAATGCACTTACAGGGATGACGCAAATAAAAGGTAGCCCCCAAAGCTAAGACTCCTGATTTAAGTAGAAGAAATTCACGCCTACACTTCTGCGTCTCGCGTGATAAATCTGGATATATCTGTATCTTATAACCCAGGAATTGTTTCTGTCTATTTTTAAAGAATAATCTCAAAATCGACAGCTTATCTGTTTGAAGAGCTACAGTTATTATCAAAGTCGCCGGAGTAGCAATTTCTTTATCTGACGTCTCCAAAAGAGCTGAAACATCCATAGCTTCTTGATTTATTTGTCCTTGGTTTTGGGGTTGATCTCTTGAAGGTAGGTAATAAACCTGAGAAAGTGGCGGTAAAAGTTCCTCAGATATACAGATTTATCACTTTTAAGTTTGTCAATCTGGTGGTAAATCTGGTCCACGTCCACGTCTACTGTCCAATCAGGCCTTAGGCATAGCGGGTCCGCTCATCCCCATTAAGTCTAAGGTCTGATTGGCCAATCAGGCCTTAGATTAAGTGGGGATGGGCGGACCCGCTATGCCTAAGGCCTGATTGGTCCAGGCTTCTAGAGCCTGGGCCAATCAGGCCTTAGGCTTCGGCGGGATGGGCCGGGAAGGGGCGAGCCAGTCTCATTTCGACGAGGCGGGCTTACCGGCTAGACGGGCAAGAACTGTCTGGCCTGAAGAACAGATTAGTTTGGAGGTTTGGGGGTTGTTAGCGCCGGGGAGGTTGCGTCTTCGGGCAGGAGGGATTGGACACTCTCCTGCCAGCGATTGGTAGTGTCGGGGTGGGAGGGAGATCGGTAATGTCGGGGGGGGGGGGCGGTTGGGAGTGTCGGGGGGGGGGCGGTCGGTAGTGTCAGAGGGGGGGCATCCGATAGGACAGGCCGCGGCCCGCTATACTTATAGCGGCAGAGAGATCCCTTGCCGCGATAAGTATAGTGGCTGCGTCTACTTACAATGTAGACCAGCATTTTGCTGGCCTACATTTTAAGGTTTCTTCCTCTACTAGGGAGACGCGTAGGGCCACCTAGGTTCGCCTTAGGCGAGCTTAGGTGTCTTGCGGATCTCCCTAGGCTCCCGGAGGCGCCTTCAGGGGAGCATTTTTTTTTTAAAACGTGCATCCCGATTGGCTGATTAGACAGCTGTAGGACGCCTACAGCTGCCTAATATCGGGATGCACTTTTGGAGAATCAGGGCCTTTGTGCTTCCGTGATATTGCAGTAGTCCAGTATGCTGAGGATGGAGGACTGTACTAGCAGGCGGAATGATGTGTCGTCAAAGTATTTTTTTATAAGGACTGTAAAGTAGAATTCATAATAGGAACCTCTGTTAATTTATCAATAAATTTAATTGTTTTCCAAGTATCCAATAAAATTATGTTGTCCTTAGTACATGAGATAGTCGCATAGGGGACATAATTTTACATTTAAGATATAGCCAATCCGGTTGATGTTCCATAAGTTCAGGGAGGATCCAATACATACCTTGACGCATTATATAGGCTTGATGATAACTATAAAATTTGGGAAAATTTACCCCATCCTCCATAATTGTTTTGATATTAAAGCAATTCTTGGTTTTTTCCCAAGCCAAACAAATTTTGACAGTATACTATTTAATTTTTTGTAAAAGGACCCTTGAAAATAAACTGGCAACATACCCATTTGGTAACAAACCACAGGCAAAATCATTATCTTTACCATTTGAATTCTCCCCCACCAAGACAAATGTAAAGGATTCCATTGCTTACACAATTCCGTAACCTTCAACAATAAGGATTTTTCATTTACCTTCATTGTTTCTTCCAATGTACTTTTTATCCAAATACCTAAATATTTTATTCCACCTTCCTTCCAACTAAATTGAAACGAATCAAATAATCCTTTTACACAATGTACATTTAGTGGAAGAACCTCTGATTTATTCTAATTTATTTTATAACCGGAGAATTTTCCAAATTTGTCTATCAAATCCAGTAAATGTGGAATGGTCGATTCAGGATTTCTCAAATGAATCAAAATATCATCTGCATATGCAGATATTTTATATTCCCGACCTGCATATTATCGCCTCTGCTTGTTGAATAGCTAAAAGTAAAGGTTCCAGAACAATATCAAATAACAAAGGAGAAAATGGACAACTCTGTCTAACTCCCCTTTTTAAACAGAATCTTTCTGAAAAAGTATTATTTATATATAATCTAGCAGAAGGGGAACTATACAAGGATTGAATCATTTGTATAAATCCGGAACCAATGCCAAACCAATCCATTGCCTGATACATGAAGTTCCATTCTACTCGATCAAATGCCTTCTCTGCATCCAAGGATACTGAGAAGGCCAGATCTTTCATTTCTTTTGTCAAGTTTAACATATGAAAAGCTAATCTGGTATTATTTGAAGAATGTCTTTGAGCAACGAATCCTGTTTGGTGCATACTAATAATATAAGGGAGAGCCTTGTTCAAATGTAAAGCCAATAACTTAGCTAACAATTTTCCATCCACATTAATCAAAGAATCAACTTTAGAAACTCTAAACCTTCTTTCTCTTTAGTTGAATAATGCTCAGAAGAATACAAGCTTTTATAAAATGTCAAAAATTGTTTTAAGATATCTCTTATTTGAGACTGAATTATTACATTATCATCTGCAATAGCCATTATGTTTACTTTTTTTTTTTTTTTTCTTTAAGATAATTAGCTAATAATCTTCCCGCCTTATTCAAGCTTCCATAATACAAAGCTTTATGAGATATCAACTCTTTCCTGGCCAACTGAGAAGAAATCTCATTATATCTATATTTTTCTTTTAGAAGAGCCTGAAAAGTATTTTGCTCCCATTTTGATTTCAATTTAAACTCCATTTCTTTAATATTTTGTTCTAAGATCAGAAAATCTTTATTTAGTTGTTTTCTAATATATGTTGAATACGAAATTATGTGTCCTCTCATGGTGGCTTTAAAGGCATCCCATAATGTTTCTTGAGAGATTTCTTCTGAAGCATTAATCTGAAAAAATTCATTTATTTTCAATTGAAAATCCTCCATAACTTACAGGCAACTTCTGCTACTATGGTCAAGGATAGAATGTTTCTTTAACGTAAAATTGAACAATTAGAAAACTTCAATAGAAGGCTGAATTTATGTATATTGAATTTTCCCAAATTAAGTTCGACTACACCAATTGATGTCTTTAAAAGATACTTAACGGAGATTTTAAAAATGCCTGTTAAATCCATACCACCGATTAATAAAATATATTACTTACCAAAAAATTGGAAAATTCCTCTCCTAAGGAATTAGGCTTAAAAAATTTAACTGGTCTACTTGAAACATCACAGGATGAAATTCTAAATGGGGTACTTTGTTTGTTTCATTTGTCTTTCAGCAGGACTTAAATATGATAATGAAAATTTTATTTCGTTCCTCCCAGAGTTTATTTCTGGGGGAAAAGATATGGATTTTCCCCAATGTAACCAAATTCACTCAAGAGAGGAGAAAGTTATTCTTGACTATGAGGGAGGAAACAATTCCAATAGGTGCTACCTTTTTACTTAGTTACCCTTGTAAATGTTTGGTTAAATATCAAGGAACTAAATATGTTTATTTTGTGCCTGAGCAACTTTGTAGTTTTCTGGATGAGAAAAAGCTGATTCATATGTACAGCTGTATTTAGGATTGTACCGGAAAAAGTCATGTTAAGCCATTTTCTTTGGTAAAATTAAGTATTGTTGGAGATCTCCTTATCTCTTAAGTTCTTGTCTCATGCAATGGTCTAAGAAAGAGTGATTAATTACTTTTGGATTATATTGCTTATGGTTTGAGATTGTATTATTTAAAAATTTTCTTCCTGATTGATTTTTACTTATTACTACGAAATATACTTATCTTCTTTTTGTATTACTTCTCTGTGTTACTATAACAAGAGGATTCTTGTATTTGTATTATGAAATTTATAAAGAAATAATAAGTCTGTAATTTCCCAGATCTCCCCTGGAAACCTTTTCACAAACCAGCTTAACATTGGCTACCCTCCAATCTTCAGGTACTATAGATGATTTTAGCAACAGATTACAGATCACTAACAGCAGGTCAACAATTCTGAATTATTTGGAATTGAGGGGGCTTCCTTATGACAGTATCGAGTATAATTTTTCCTATTCTTTGATGTTAATTGAAATTACCCATTATTATACTATTTCCCAATTCTCCAGCTTTCCTAATTTCTGAAAATATTTCTTCATGTCTGCTCATTTTGTCCTGGTAGTATAACTCTACCTTTATATTCTTTCCCTTCACACATGGAATTTCTATACATAAAGATTCCACACTGCTATCTATGTCATTCAGAATGTTTATTTGATTTGATTCAATTCCCTCTTTAACATATAACGCAACCCCCCTCCAATTTGATCCACTCTATCCTTGCGATATAATTTGTACCCAGGTAACACAGTGTCCCATTGATTGTCCTCCTTCCACCAGGTCTCCGAGATGCCTATTATATCTGTCTCATCATTCAGTACTATATATTCTAACTCTCCTATTTTATTTTTTAGTCTTCTAGAATTTGCATACAGACACTTCAAATTGTGTTTTTTCCTTACAACTACTGGCTGCTGAGAAGACTGGGAAAATCTGAGTCTTTTACTCTGCTTTTCTCTTAAACCCTCCTGACTTTCTTTCACCATTATTGGAACCTCTCTATCGGGACTCCCTAAATATCCTGTTTCAATATTATCCTCCAAGGATACCTGACATCGAACCATCCACTACCAGGTGACTGTCAGCTTTCCAAAGCTGCTTTATCTCCTTTTTAAGCGCTAGCAGCCTGGTTCCATCTCGGTTAAGGTGGAGTTTGTCCTTTCGGAACAAGCTCCCCCTTTCCCAGAAGGTTGCCTAATTCCTAACAAATCTAAAGCCCTCATCCATGCACCATCATCTCAACCACGCATTGAGACTTTGGAGCTCTACCTGCCTCTTGGGTCCTGTGCGTGGAACTGGGAACATTTCTGAAAATTCAACCCTGGAGGATCTGGATTTCAGCTTTCTATCTAAGACACTAAATTTGACTTCCAGAACCTCACTCTCACATTTTCCTATGCCATTGGAACCTACATGTACCAAGACAGATGGATCCTCCCCAGCACTATCAGCGACAACCAGCAGTAGCAGGAGGCTCTTAACCTCCATAAAGGGAGCACGTCTCAAACAAATGGTAATGGAGCTCACTAAGGCCCAGGCGATCCTCGTCCTGGTACTCACCAACGGGGAAAGCGTCTCAGAGGTCTCAGTAGGAGATACGCTATCCTCCAGCGACCACAACATAGTATGGTTCAACCTTAGGAAAGGCTTCCCTAGATCAAACATGAAAACAAAAGTACTCAATTTCCGGGGCACAGACTTCGCACGCATGGGAGATTTTGTCCATCGGACGCTGCAGGACCAAGCGGAGACCGATGATGTAGAAGAATGGTCAGACCCCACTTGGAATACTGCGTCCAACATTGGTCTCCCTACTTAAAGAAGGATATAAAACTGCTGGAGAGGGTGCAGAGACGAGCAACTAAACTAGTGAAGGGTATGGAGAAACTGGAATATGAGGATCGACTTAAAACACTGGGATTGTTCTCCCTTGAGAAAAGGAGACTGCGTGGGGATATGATCGAGACCTTCAAAATATTGAAAGGAATCGACAAAATAGAGCAGAAAAAACTATTTACATTGTCCAATTTGACACGGACAAGAGGACATGAAATGAAGCTAAGGGGGGGCAAGTTCAGGACTAATATCAGGAAGTTCTGCTTCACACAGAGAGTGGTTGACATCTGGAATACTCTCCCAGGGGAGATTATTGCGGAATCGACAGTCCTAGGCTTCAAAAGCAAACTAGATGCATATCTCCTTGAGAGAGGCATATAAAGATATGGTTGGCTATAAAATAAGCCAGGTGTATACCTAGCAGGGCCTCCGCGTGTGCGGATCGCCGGACTCGATGGACCGAAGGTCTGATCCGGAGATGGCGCTTCTTATGTTATGTTCTTATGTTAAGTGGTTAACACTGAAATCAACCATACATGAAGCAACTAGCCGCTTCATAAAATCAGTAAATAAACGACAAAGAAACAATAAACCCCAATGGTTCACCGCGGAGATCTCGCACCTCATTAAGGAGAAGAAAAAAGCGTTTCTCTCCTACAAGCGCACAGAGAAAAGAGAGGCAACGGTAGAATATAGGACCAGGTCTACAGTGGTTAAAATGACAGTTAGGGAGGCAAAACTTTGAGTGGAAGAAATTCTGGCAAAAAAACATTAAAAAGGGGGACAAATCCTTCTTCAGGTATATTAGTGACAGAAAAAGGAACACAGGCGGGATAGTACGCCTTAGAAGACTGGACGGAAATTACGTGGAAGCAGATTCCGATAAAGCCGAACTACTGAATGAATACTTCTGCTCAGTCTTCACCTGTGAGGCACCGGGACACGGTCCGCAGTTGAAGGCAACACAAAGCACAGAAGACCCGTTTCAGAATTTTGAGTTCACACCAGGTGAAGTTTACAGTGAACTGGCAAGACTCAAGGTGAACAAAGTCATGGGACCAGACAATTTGCACCCAAGAGTGCTCAGAGAATTGAGCGATGTCCTGGCGAAACCGTTGGCTGAGCTATTCAATCTCTCCCTAAGTAAGGGGAAAGTTCCCCTGGACTGGAAATTAGCTAATGTCGTTCCTCTGCATAAAAAGGGTTGCAGGGCAGAGGCTGCGAATTATAGACCAGTGAGTCTCACATCAATAGTGTGCAAACTCATGGAAACACTAATTAAAGCAAATTGAACACAATCTTGAATGAAGGGAATCTTCGGGATCCCAGTCAGCATGGATTCACCAAGGATAGGTCCTGCCAATCCAATCTCATCAGCTTCTTTGACTGGGTAACAAGAAAGTTGGACTTGGGAGAGTCTTTGGACGTCATGTACCTGGACTTCAGTAAAGTCCACACCGCAGGCTGCTAAGCAAGATGGAATCGGTGGGGTTAGGAGAGACACTAACTGCATGGGTCAATGAATGGCTGAGTGGCAGACTTCAGAGGGTGGTGGTTAATGGTACCCTCTCTAAAACATCGGAGGTGACCAGTGGAGTGCCGCAGGGCTCGGTCCTGGGTCCACTCCTTTTCAACATATTCATAGGGGATCTGACTCAAGGGCTTCATGGTAAAATAACACTATTCGCCGAGACGCCAAACTATGTAATATAGTAAGTGAATGTAGTTTACAGAATTTTATGGCGCAGGACCTGCTTACATTGGAAAGTTGATCCTCAACCTGGCAGCTAGGCTTCAATGCTAAGAAATGTAAGGTCATGCACCTCGGAAGCGGAAATCCATGCAAGACGTACTTCTTGAATGGGTCACAGTAGGCTCAGGAAGACTGCGACATGTAACACAGAAACATCCACCTTCACTAATATTACCTCTACAGAATTCCTTCGCTCCACTAGTGCACTGCGATACTCAGGAAAACAGAAGGGAGGTGGGAATGGAACCAATGAAAGAAACTCAAGAGAACAAGAGCACCCTAAGTAAAAATAAAAAAGCCAGGGGATATCCACCGATGGATCAAACACTGGTTGGCAGGCAGGAAACAGAGGGTTGGAATAAAAGGCCAATACTCAGACTGGCAATGGGTCACGAGCGGAGTTCCGCAGGGGTCAGTGCTGGGACCTCTACTGTTCAATATATTTATAAACGATCTGGAGACGGGGACAAAATGTGAGGTTATCAAATTTGCTGATGACACCAAACTCTGCAGCAGGGTTAGAAACACGGAAGACTGTGAAGACCTGCAAAGGGACCTAACGAGACTGGAAGACTGGGCAAACAAGTGGCAAATGAGTTTTAACGTACAGAAATGCAAAGTCATGCATGTAGGGAAAAAGAACCCGATGTTCAGCTACAAAATGGGGGGAACACTACTAGGGGTGAGTAACCTTGAAAGGGACCTGGGGGTGATGGTAGACACATCACTGAAACCATCGGCACAGTGTGCGACAGCCTCAAAGAAAGCAAATAGAATGCTGGGCATCATCAAAAAAGGTATCACAACCAGGACAAAGGAAGTCATCATGCCGCTGTATCGCGCAATGGTGCGCCCGCACCTGGAGTACTGTGTTCAATACTGGTCGCCATACCTCAAAAAGGATATGGCGGTACTCGAGGGAGTGCAGAGGAGGGCGACTAAACTGATAAAAGGTATGGAAAATTTCTCATACGCTGACAGGTTAAAAAAGCTGGGGCTGTTCTCCCTGGAGAAGAGGAGACTTAGAGGGGACATGATAGAAACTTTCAAAATCCTAAAGGGCATAGAGAAAGTGAATAAGAACAGATTCTTCAAACTGTGGGGAGCCACAAGCACTAGGGGTCACTCGGAGAAGTTGAAAGGGGACAGGTTTAGAACAAATGCTAGGAAGTTCTTTTTTACCCAGAGGGTGGTGGACACATGGAACAAGCTTCCAGAGGAGGTGATAAGCCAGAACTCTGTACAGGGGTTCAAGAAGGGTTTGGATGGGTTCCTGGAGGATAGGGGGATAGAGGGGTACAGATAGAACTTGAGGTAGGTTATTGAATTGGTCAGTAACCACTTCACAGGTCGCGGACCTGATGGGCCGCCGCGGGAGCGGACCGCTGGGCAGGATGGACCTCTGGTCTGACCCGGTGGAGGCAACTTCTTATGTTCTTATGTTCTTATAAAAACAGAAAACTATTACTGTTGGGAGATTCCATCATCAGAGGCATTAACCTTGGAACACAGGGCGAGGAGTCCAAAATAGTGAAATGTCTTCCAGGATCCTCAGCTACCAGGAGTTCCAGGCAAATACTGACTATAATTAAGGAAGAAACTAAGGATTTTAACACTGATGTTGTTATCCATCTGGGAACAAATGACCTGGCCAACAACTCCACACTTGCAGCACAGAAAGCTTTTCGGGAGCTTGGTGAGGGCGTGAAACCTTTTGTAAAGACTTTAGCTTTTTCTGAAATACTGCCTGCATATGGAAAAGGAGAGCAAAGAATGAAAAACACAGAGGACTTTAATAGATGGCTCAGAGCCTGGTGTCATCAAGAAGGCTTCAGGTACATAGGAGGATGGGGAAATACATGGAAGGACAAGAAGCTATATTGCACTGATGGGCTACATATTACTACAGCAGGAAAAAGAAACCTTGCAGAGAAATTTAGACAATATTTTTCTAGGCATTTAAACTAGAAGGTGGGGGTGGTGTATGTAGAGACCACCCCCGGCAAAAGAAAAGATGTGATAGTAGTAAAGGCTGCAACAAAAGCATTATCAGCAACTCATTTCTTAGTATTGCAGCGGAAAGTGAAACGACACAAAAATCCATACGAAAAAGGAGATTATCGCTGAAAAATAGCTGGAAAGCGATGACCACAAATGCTCGCAGTCTAAGCAACAAAGTTCATGATCTGCAAGCCCTGATATTAGAGGCAGATCTAGATATTGTTGCTATCACAGAGACATGGTTCAGTGAATCACATGGATGGGATGCAAACATACCGGGATATAATCTTTTTAGGAAGGACAGAGATGGTCATAAAGGTGGAGGAGTAGCTCTCTATGTAAAGATCAATATCCAAGCGACCGAAATGCAAGGGACCTGGGGAGAGGAAGAAGCGATATGGATTGCTCTGAAAAGAGAAGATGGAACTTCTATCTACGTGGGTGTAGTCTACAGACCTCCGACTCAATCGCAGCAAATTGATAAGGATCTGATTGTGGATATCCAAAAGTTTGGAAGGAAAGAGGAGGTTCTGCTGTTGGGAGATTTCAACCTGCCGGATGCGGACTGGAATGTTCCGACTGCGGAATCGGAAAGAAGTAGGGAGATTGTGGATGCCTTTCAAGAGGCTCTGCTCAGACAAATGGTGACGGAACCCACAAGGGAAAAAGCGATATTGGATCTGGTCCTCACAAATGGAGAGAGTATCTCTAATGTTCGAGTGGGTGCTCACCTGGGTAGTAGCGATCATCAAACGGTTTGGTTTGATATAACGGCTAAAGTGGAGAGCGGCCGCACGATACTTAAAGTCCTAGATTTCAAACGTACGGACTTTAATGCAATGGGAAAGTACCTGAAGAAAGAGCTGTTAGGATGGGAGGACATAAGAGAAGTGGAAAGACAGTGGTCTAAGCTGAAAGGAGCGATAAAAATGGCTACGGACCTTTATGTGAAGAAAATCAATAAAAACAAGAGAAAAAGGAAGCCGATATGGTTCTCCAACCTAGTGGCTGAGAAAATAAAGGCGAAAGAGTTGGCGTTCATGAAATATAAAAAAACCCAAGAAGAGGAGAGCAGAAAGGACTACAGGGTGAAACTGAAAGAAGCCAAGAGAGAGATACGTTTAGCGAAGGCACAGGCGGAAGAACAAATGGCTAAAAATGTAAAAAAGGGAGATAAAAATTTTTTCAGATATATTAGTGAAAGGAGGAAGATAAAAAATGGAATTGCTAGGCTAAAAGATGCTGGGAACAAATATGTGGAGAGTGATGAGGAGAAAGCAAATGTGCTAAACAAATACTTCTGTTCTGTGTTCACAGAAGAAAATCCTGGAGAAGGACCGAGATTGTCCGGCAAAGTTACACGAGAAAATGGAGTAGATTCTGCGCCGTTCACGGAGGAGGGTGTTTATGAGCAACTTGAAAAACTGAAGGTGGACAAAGCGATGGGACCAGACGGGATCCATCCCAGGATACTAAGGGAACTCAGAGAGGTTCTGGCGAGTCCTATTAAAGACTTGTTCAACAAATCTCTGGAGACGGGAGTGATTCCTGGGGATTGGAGGAGAGCGGATGTGGTCCCTATTCATAAAAGTGGTCACAGGGATGAAGCAGGAAACTACAGGCCGGTGAGCCTCACTTCAGTTGTTGGAAAAATAATGGAAGTGTTGCTGAAAGAAAGGATAGTGTATTTCCTTGAATCTAATGGGTTACAGGATCCGAGGCAACATGGCTTTACAAAAGGTAAATCGTGCCAAACGAACCTGATTGAATTTTTTGATTGGGTGACCAGAGAGCTGGATCAAGGACATATGCTAGATGTAATTTACTTGGATTTCAGCAAAGCCTTTGATACAGTTCCTCATAGGAGGCTGTTGAACAAACTTGAAGGGCTGAAGTTAGGACCCAAAGTGGTGAACTGGGTCAGAAACTGGCTATCGGACAGACGCCAGAGGGTGGTGGTTAATGGAAGTCGCTCGAAGGAAGGAAAGGTGACTAGTGGAGTCCCTCAGGGTTCGGTGCTGGGGCCAATCCTGTTCAATATGTATGTAAGTGACATTGCTGAAGGGCTAGAAGGAAAAGTGTGCCTTTTTGCAGATGATACCAAGATTTGTAACAGAGTAGACACCGAAGAGGGAGTGGATAATATGAAAAAGGATCTGCAAAAGTTAGAGGAATGGTCTAATGCCTGGCAACTAAAATTCAATGCAAAGAAATGCAGAGTAATGCATTTGGGGATTAATAATAGGAAGGAACCGTATATGCTGGGAGGAGAGAAGCTGATATGCACGGACGGAGAGAGGGACCTTGGGGTGATAGTGTCCGAAGATCTAAAGGCGAAAAAACAGTGTGATAAGGCAGTGGCTGCTGCCAGAAGGATTCTGGGCTGTATAAAGAGAGGCGTAGTCAGTAGAAGGAAGAAGGTGTTGATGCCCCTGTACAGGTCATTGGTGAGGCCCCACTTGGAGTATTGTGTTCAGTTTTGGAGACCGTATCTGGCGAAAGACATAAGAAGACTTGAGGCGGTCCAGAGGAGGGCGACGAAAATGATAGGAGGCTTGCGCCAGAAGACGTATGAGGAGAGACTGGAAGACCTGAATATGTATACCCTAGAGGAAAGGAGAGACAGGGGAGATATGATTCAGACGTTCAAATACTTAAAGGGTATTAACGTAGAACAAAATCTTTTCCAGAGAAAGGAAAATGGTAAAACCAGAGGACATAATTTGAGGTTGAGGGGTGGTAGATTCAGGGGCAATGTTAGGAAATTCTACTTTACGGAGAGGGTGGTGGATGCCTGGAATGCGCTCCCGAGAGAGGTGGTGGAGAGTAAAACTGTGACTGAGTTCAAAGAAGCGTGGGATGAACACAGAAGATTTAGAATCAGAAAATAATATTAAATATTGAACTAGGCCAGTTACTGGGCAGACTTGCACGGTCTGTGTCTGTATATGGCCGTTTGGTGGAGGATGGGCTGGGGAGGGCTTCAATGGCTGGGAGGGTGTAGATGGGCTGGAGTAAGTCTTAACAGAGATTTTGGCAGTTGGAACTCAAGCACAGTACCGGGTAAAGCTTTGGATTCTCGCCCAGAAATAGCTAAGAAGAAAAAAAAAAAAAAAAAAAATTTAAATTGAATCAGGTTGGGCAGACTGGATGGACCATTCGGGTCTTTATCTGCCGTCATCTACTATGTTACTATGTTACTATGTTACTATGGAGAAACTTTAACTAGGACTTCAGCAGAACGAGATTTAGGAGTAATCATCAGTGCAGACATGAAAACTGCCAATCAAGTGGAGAAGGCTTCATCTAAGGCAAGGCAGATATTGGGTTGTATCAATAGAAGTTTCGTCAGCCGAAAGCCTGAAGTCATAATGTCGTTGTACAGGGCCATGGTGAGACCTCATCTGGAGTACTGTGTGCAATTCTGGAGGCCACATTACAGTAAAGATGTGCGCAGAATTGAATCGGTTCAGCGGACGGCCACCAGGATGATCTCAGGGCTCAAGGGTCTCTCGTTTGAAGAGAGACTGAACAAATTGCAGCTCAAGTCAAGTTTCAAGTTTATTAGGATTTGATATACCGCTTATCAAGGTTATCTAAGCGGTTTTTACAATCAGGTACTCAAGCATTTTCCCTATCTGTCCCGGTGGGCTCACAATCTATCTAACGTACCTGCTCTACACTCTCGAGGAATGTAGGGAGAGGGGAGACATGATCGAAACATTTAAGTACCTCACGGGACATGTCAAAGTAGAAGATGATATTTTCTTTCTCAAGGGACCCTCGGCCACAAGAGGGCACCTGCTCAAACTCAGGGGCAGAAAATTTCATGGCGACACCAGAAAGTATTTCTTCACAGAGAGAGTGGTTGATCATTGGAACAAGCTTCCTGTGCAGGTGATCGAGACAGACAGCGTGCCAGACTTTAAGAATAAATGGGATACCCATGTGGGATCCCTACAAGGGTCAAGATAAGAAAATTGGGTCATTAGGGCATAGACAGGGGGTGGGTAAGCAGAGTGGGCTACTTGATGGGCTGTAGCCCTTTTCTGCCGTCATCTTCTATGTTTCTATGTTTCTATCTAAAATCCTATCTATGTGATGCATGAGGCCTGCCACCTTTGTACCAGGCTGCCAAGTGACCAGGCGATCCTCACGCCCACCAGCCACCCAGCTATCTACATGCCTAATGATGAAATCACCAACTACAACAGCTGTCCTAACTTTTCCATCCTGGGCAGAAGCACCTGGAGACACATCCTCAGTGTGAGAGGATATTGCATCTCCTGGTGGACAGGTCCTAGCTACAAGATTATTTCCTACTTCACCAAGGTGATGCTCTCCATCTAGGAGACCTCTCTCCTCCAAGGCAGCACAGGGGCTACCAGACTACAGGGGCCTTCTCTACAACATCCTCAGTGTCCTTCTCTGTCTCCCTCAGCTCTTCCAAGTCTGCTACTCTTGCCTCAAGTGAACGTACTCATTTTCTGAAAGCTAGGAGCTCTTTGCAGTGAGCACACAGATATAACTTCTCGCCAACTGGGAGAAAATCACTCAGTGCAAAAGACTCACTCAGTGTGACACAGTGCAAAAGACTGCACAACACCCCTCTTGCTGCTGGACTACTGTCTGCATCTTATTATTTAAGTTTCAAGTTTATTATAAAATTTGATAAATCGCTTATTCCAAATTCTAAGCGATGAACAAATCAATAACATCACAAAATTGGGGGGACAAACATAACTAGCTGATTAATTAATTAATTATTAAGCTACTAGGAATATATTAGCCTAATATAGAGAGCCTTAGAATTATATTATATGCCTTATTTAGTGTTTGTTTTTTGGATAGTCTTCAAGGGTTATATTGTATGCTTATTTACTGTTTGATTCTTCTTTTCAGGTAATGAAATATAAAGAGTTAAACTAAAACTAAACTAAACCTTGGGTTTATATACCGCACCATCTCCACGAATGCGGAGCTCGGCACGGTTTACAGGAAGAAGGATGAGAGAGGAACTACAGTGGAGAGATTAAAGAGTTAGGTGTAAAGGGGAAGGTGAGAGGCCTAAGAGGGGGGAAGTGTTACAGTTTTGAGAATAGCCAGGTTTTTAGGTGTTTGCGGAAGAGTTGGAGGGAGCTTGAGGTTCGGAGTGGGGAGGTGAGGTTATTCCAGATCTCAGTGATTCTAAAGGGGAGGGATGACCCAAGTTCTCCTGTTGTTTATGGTTAAGGGACTGGGAGAGTTGCCATACAATGATAGGCTAGAGAAACTGGGCCTCTTCTCCTTTGAAAAGAGAAGACTGAGAGGGGACATATCGAGACATTCAAGATACTGAAGGGAATTGACTTAATAGAGAAAGAAATGATTCATCCTCTCAAAGGTGAAGAGAACGAGAGGGCACTTGCTAAAGTTAGAATTGAAAAGATTTCGTACAAACGTAAGAAAGTTCTTTTTCACCCACAGAGTGGTGGAGGTCTGGAACGCTCTCATCGAGGCTGTTATAGGGGAAAGCACCTTTCAGGGATTCAAGCCAAGGTTGGATAAGTTCCTACTGGAACAGAAAATACGCAAGTAAGGCTAGACTTAAATAGGGCACTGATCTTTGACCTAAGGGCCGTCGCATGAGCGGACTGCTGGGCATGATGGCCCACTGGTCTGACCCAGCAGTGGAAAATCTTATGTTCTTATGTCTAATTAGAATAATTAACAATGATGGACCATTGGTCTATCCCAGTAAGGCTATTCTTATGTTCTTATGCTATATTATGTGAAAGAACCAATTAGAAACACAGGAGAAATATCCTGATACAACAGCAGGTACATCTGTGTTATTGTCAAATGTTAGAGTTGGATTTTATTTGCATAATTCCAGCTACTCTAGCTCATTAAATGAACTGGTTGTTCCTGTTTAGGTTTGTATTTTGTTTGCTGGGGGGGGGGGGGGCAGTGGTGTTAGAGGGCCTCTATAGGTGTAGCTTCAGTATTCTGCCATAAAGTTAAGGAGCATTTTTAAAACTTTTGGGGAGGCAGCATTGGGAGATCACATGTGAAAGTATAATATTGAGAAATCCTGCAGTCTTTTGTTCCAACATGTTGAGAATTTGCTTCTTACAAACAGTGTAAACCGGCTGTGCCAGTCTAATGTGCATCTCTGTACTACATGATCAGGATGAAAATCAAGGAAGGCACTGATTCCCTCTGGAAGACTCATGCTCTCCTTTGTTCTACTTGCTATTACTTTTGCTTTGGCTGTGAGTGGAAAGCAGGGATTAGAAAAACATTCAGCTTTCTCGTTTCATTTACAAGTTTCTTTTTCATATAAAGTGGGATTAGGAAGTAGAGTAGCTAGAGTAGTTGATTGAAATCATTGTTCGGGCTCAGTCTACTAAGAAACCCTATATTATTCACCTCAATAAGAATGGAGAGGCCAAAGAAAAGGAGCATCGTAATGAATGACAGGGGGACATTCCCGTTTCATTCTTTAAGATTAGTGGGAAGAATCAGAGTATGAATAGGCTCAGCCACTGACCCTCAAGCCTTATATTGAAGAATGCTGGTATAGAAGGACTGAGGTTGAGATAGACACTAAAGAAGGGCATGGGATAGTTTTCAGCCACTAATCCTCAAGCCTTGCATTGAAGAATGCCGGAGTAGAAGGACTGAGGTTGAGATAGACACTAAAGAATGGCAGTCTCTGGAATCCAGAGCAGATATTGTGATGTCATAATGCCTCATTCAACCAATACCTAAGAACCAACATCATCAGTGATGTCACAATGGCTTCATTATCCTATACTTGGCTCACATAAGAATCAGAATATGAATGGGCCCAGCCAAATAATCCTTAACCCTTGCATTTAAGAATGCTGGTGTAGAAGGACTGAGGTTGAGATAGACACTAAAGAATGACACGGGATAGTTTCTGGTGGTTATCCACTGGGACTGGGATGGTGAGAAATTCTAAAGAATTACATGATGCCAGAATATGGATAACTGTGGGAAACTCTCCCTGTGTCATTCTTTAAGAAGAGAGGGAAGAATCAGAATATGACTGGACCCAACCACTGACCCTCAAGCCTTGCATAAACACAGAAGTTCACATTTGAATTTTGTTGTTCCGCCCGTAAAAAGTTATAAACGTAAAAAAAAAAAATCACCATCTTTTGCGTCTTTAAGGATTTGGAACATTTGATCATGTCCTCCAATCATATTTGGAATTTAAGAGGCATTTAAAAACATACTTATGAGGGTCATTTCATAAATAATGCACAGGTTGGCAACACTGGGGAGTGGATGATGCAATTGAAGTAAACCTTGTTTCACTTTCACTTCAGTGCTTGAAGCAGCAGGACATACATAAGGACATAAGCAATGCCTCCGCTGGGTCAGACTTGAGGTCCATCATGCCCAGCAGTCCGCTCACACGGTGGCCCAATAGGTCTAGGACCTGTGCAGTAATCCTCTATCCCCTTTTCCAGCAGGAAATTGTCCAATTCCCTCTTGAACCCCAGTACCGTACTCTGCCCTATAACGTCCTCTGGAAGCGCATTCCAGGTGTCCACCACACGTTGGGTAAAGAAGAACTTCCTAGCATTTGTTTTGAATTTGCCCCCTTTCAACTTTTCTGAATGCCCACTTGTTCTTTTATTATTCGAAAGTTTGAAGAATCTGTCCCTCTCTACTCTCTCTATGCCCTTCATGATCTTGTAAGTCTCTATCATATCCCCTCTAAGTCTCCTCTTCTCCAGGGAAAAGAGTCCCAGTTTTTCCAATCTCTCAGCATATGAAAGGTTTTCCATCCCCTTTATCAGACGCGTCACTCTCCTCTGAACCCTCTCGAGTATCGCCATATCCTTCTTAAGGTACGGCGACCAATATTGGACGCAGTACTCCAGATGCGGACGCACCATCGCTCGATACAAAGGCAAGATAACTTCTTTCGTTCTGGTTGTAATACCCTTTTTGATGATGCCTAGCATTCTATTTGCCTTCTTAGCAGCCGCTGCGCACTGTGCCGTCGGCTTCATTGTCAAGTCCACCATCACCCCCCTGGTCCCTTTCTTGGGTACTCTCATTTAAAAACATCCCTCCCATCGTATAGTTGTACCTCGGGTTTCTGTTTCCCACATGTAATACTTTACATTTCTCAACATTGAACTTCATCTGCCATCTCGTTGTCCATTCCCCTAGTTTGTTCAAGTCCCTTTGCAGTTCTTCACAGTCTTCTTTAGTCCGAGCTCTACTAAATAGTTTGGTGTCATCCGCAAATTTTATTATCTCACACTTCGTCCCTGTTTCCAGATCATTTATGAATACATTAAATAGCAGCGGGCCTAGTACTGAGCCCTGCGGGACCCCACTTGTGACCCTCCTCCAGTCTGAGTAGTGGCCCTTCACTCCCACCTTCTTTTTCCTACCCGCCAACCAGCTTCTGATCCATCTATGTACATCTCCTTCCACCCCATGGTTCTTCAGTTTCCGTTCATGGGGCACCTTGTCAAAGGCTTTTTGGAAATCTAGATATATGATGTCTATGGGGTCTCCTTTGTCCATCCGTTTGTTAATTCCTTCGAAGAAGTGCAATAAGTTTGTTAGGCAAGATCTTCCCTTGCAGAAACCGTGTTGGCTGGTTATCAGAAGTTCATTTCTTTCAAAATGTTCATCGATTTTTTCTTTTATCAGTGTTTCTGCCATTTTCCCCGGTACCGAGGTCAGACTCACCGGTCTGTAATTTCATGGGTCACCTCTTGATCCCTTTTTAAAGATGGGCGTAACATTGGCTATCTTCCAGTCCTCCGGGATCACGCCTGTTTTCAGGGATAGATTGCAAATTTGCTGCAGTAGTTCCGCTATCTCCTTCTTTAATTCCTTCAGAACCCTTGGATGGATTCCGTCCGGACCCGGGGATTTGTCTGTTTTTAATTTATCTATCTGCCTGTGTACATCTTCAAGGCTCATTTCCATGGTTGTTAATTTTTCTGCCTGATTTCCATTGAAGAATTGCTCAGATTCCGGAATGTTGGATGTGTCTTCGTTTGTAAATACCGATGAAAAGAATGCATTAAGTCTTTCTGCCACTTCTTTCTCCTCCTTCACCACTCCCTTCTTGTCACCGTCGTCCAGCGGTCCCACATCCTCCCTAGCCGGTTGCTTCCCTTTAACATATCTAAAGAACGGTTTGAAATTTCGTGCTTCCCTGGCTAGCCTCTCTTCATACTCTCTTTTGGCTTTTCGAACCACTCAGTGACATTCTTTTTGATACTTCCTGTGCTCTTTCCAGTTCCCCTCAGTTTTGTCCTTTTTCCATTTCCTGAATGAATTTTTCTTATTGCCTATCGCTTCCTTCACTGTTTTGGTTATCCACGCCGCGTCCTTTATTCGACTCTTTTTGCACCCCTTTCTGAATCTGGGGATATATAGATTTTGCGCCTCGCTCACCATGTTCTTGAGAAAAGACCAGGCAAGTTCTACCGTTTGCCATTTTTTTGAAGTGTTCCTAAGTTTCTTCCTTACCATTTCCCTCATTGCTTCGTAGTTTCCTTTCCTGAAGTTTATAGTTGTCGCTATGGTTCTTTTTCTTTTCGGTATTCCTACCTCAACCTTGAACTTGATCACATTATGATCGCTGTTTCCCAATGGTCCCACTACCTCTACTTCTTTAGCAGGTCCCCTTAACCCATTTAGGATTAGATCCAGAGTGGCATTTCCTCTCGTTGGTTCTCTGACAAGCTGCTCCATGAAACAATCTTGTATAACCTCTAAGAATTCTGTCTCCCTAGTGCAATTTGAGCTTCCAAGACTCCAGTCTATCCCGGGGTAGTTGAAGTCCCCCATAATAACCGCGTTACCGCTTTTGGATTCTCGCTTCATCTCGGCTTCCATTTCTTCATCAATATCTCCGGATTGCCCGGGCGGACGATAGTATAAGCCCATCTTTATTTCAGGCCCTTTCCTTCCAGGTATTTTAACCCATAGCGATTCTAGCTTGTCGGTCGTTTCTGCTGTGTCCATTTTTGTCGATTGTATGCTTTCTTTTATGTAAAGGGCTATTCCACCTCCTTTTTGTCCTGACCTGTCCTGGCGATAGAGCTTGTACCCCGGCAGTGCTGTATCCCATTTGTTTTCTTCATTCCACCACATTTCAGAGACTCCAATGATGTCTATGTCCTCTGCATTGGCCATGGCTTCTAATTCCCCCATTTTGTTTCTTAGGCTCCTTGCATTAGTATATATGTAATTTAGATCCTGGTATATCCTTGTCTTTATTTCCCTTCCCTGTGCTTCGGTCTTTAGTTTCTTCTCTGTTGTTACAATCCTTATAACCTCCTCTTCTGGGTTTGTCGACTCCTGTGATTTGTCCATTGTTTCTTCCCAGCCTTTTTTCCCCTAGGTATCTTCACGGGATACCGTCTTTGAATCATCGATGCTTGGTCAACTGTCAGCTTTCCCCTTCTTCTTAGTTTAAAGCCTGTTCTATTCCTCTCTTGACGTTGTTTGCTAGAAGTCTTGTTCCCGCCGCGCTCAGATGCAGTCCATCTCTCCTGTAGAGCTTGCTCTTGCCCCAGAATGTTGTCCAGTTCCTCATGAAGTGGAACCCTTCTTCCTCACACCATTTCCTCATCCACGCATTTATTGATTGTAGTTCCTCTTGTCTTTTCACATCTGCCCTCTGTACCGGTAGGATCTCTGAGAACGCTATCTTCTGGGTTCTCATCTTCAGCTTCCTTCCCAGAATCTTGAACTGTTCTATCAGCGTGCTTCTCCTGTAGTCTTTCCTGCTGACATCGTTCGTCCCGATGTGGATCATTACTGTGGTCTCTTCCGTCTCCGCTCCTTCCAGGATCCTTCCAATTTTGTCCACATGTGTACATAGTGTAGAAAATGGAGGCTGCAAGTGTCTCGGGTATTGTGTCTGTTGACAATCAGAAGTCATACATTAAGATTGAAACTCTACATGGCAAAAACCCGACAGAAATCCACAGTGTGTTACGTGAAGTTTGTGGTGAGTTAACAGTGGACTGTAGTATAGTTTCTCGGTGGGCAACTCGTTTTTGGAGTGGTCGTGTGAGCATAGATGATGATGTAAGACCAGGAAGGCCAAAATCAAAAACCTATGAATGATGTGTGAAACTCGTGGCTGATGCTCTTGAACAAGACAAAGTTCCATGTGGAAGAAGTGTCACAGCAAAAAATGTGCAGAAAAATGCACAAAACCCAACCTCAGTTGCTCTTGGCTGGTCCACTCATTCTTCACGACAACGCTTGCCGGCACATAGGGAATGTCGTCATTGAAAAACTACGTGAATACGACTGGGAGGTGTTACCTCATGCTCCCTACAATCCAGACATGAGTCCACCAGACTTCAACCTGTTTCCAAAGTTGAAACAACCTATGCGTGGACATTGTTTTGCAACTCTGAAAGATCTTTCTTCCGCCGTTATACGAGCCATTCAGCAACTGAACAAAAACGGTGTCTTGGATGAAATAATGAAGCTTCCCGGATGTTGGGACTCAGTCATTGCAAAGCAGGGAGACTTTATTGAAGGATTGTAAAGAAATACTTGAAAAAAAAAAAAACATGTAAATTTTAAAAAATAGTGTGCATTATTTATGAAATGACCCTTGTATTTTCCAAATATTTGGGTAACTAACTTTTCAAACTAATTGTACATCCCACTTTTTGTAAACCGCATAGAACTTCATGTCCTGCGGTATATAAGTTGCTTGTTATGTTATGAATGCTGGTGTAGAAGGACTGAGGTTGAGATAGACACTAAAGAATGACACATAGGGCTCCTTTTATCAAGCCGCACTAGCGGTTTAACGCGCATAATAGCATGTGTTAAACCACCGACCATGCTAGCTGCTATCGCCTCCTCTTAAGCAAGCTGTAGTTTTTGGACAGCGCGGGGGTTAGCGCATGATGAAACATCACGTGCATTAACCCCGATAGCGCAGCTTGATAAAAGGAGCCCATAGTAACATAGTAAATGATGGCAGATAAACACCCGAATAGGCCATCCAGTCTGCCCAACCATTCACTCTCTATAAATTAATGATTTAATTTATATTGTTCTTTTTCTTAGATATTTCTGGGCCAGAGCTTTGCCCACTATTGTGCTTAGGTTCCATCTACTGGAGTCTCCATCAAAGCTCATTTCATCCCATCTAAACCAACCCAACCATTGAAGTCCTCCCCAGCCCATCCTCAAATGAATGACCATAAACAGGACATAGACCGTATAAGTCTGTCAGTACTGGCCTTAGCTCTTCAATATCCTTCTAGCTATGGAACTGACTACCCACACAGATCAGGTCGCTAGACTCACTAATGACCTTCCGCAGAGCAGTAAAGACCTTCCTCTTCCGCTAATCGGGCCATTAAAATCTGCCTCCTCAATATACTTCTCCTAGTACTCTTCGCTATGACCAGTCTGGTCTCTAGAATAAGCTCTGTTATTGTCTACTGTAACCTATTTGTTGTCATGACTAGTCTGTTTTCAAATGATTGTGAATGTCTACTTGTAACCCGTTCTGAGCTTCTTTGAGAATGGGATAGCAACATGATAGCAAATAAAGGCCAAATGGCCCATCTAGTCTACCCATCCGCAGTAATCATTATCTCTTTCTCTCTTCAAGAGTTCCCACGTGCCTATCCCAGGCCCTTTTGAATTCAGACACAGTCTCTGTCTCCACCACCTCTTCTGGGAGACTGTTCCATGCATCTAAGTTTCAAGTTTCAAGTTTAATGATTTTTTGATTAATCGCTTAATCATAATTCAAAGCGATGTACAATTTAAAATACATTCAGAGGGAAACAATACAATACAAACCTTAAAAAAGATTAAACATATAATACAAATCAAACTTGAATAATAACATAATATTAGAAATAGTTCAACATATTCGTAACAAAAGGTAAAAAGGGGAAGTGAAATACAATTCATGATAGAAAAGTAGAACAAACAAAGGAAAAAAAACATTGGGAAGGTATGTAACAGTAAAATTTAAGATTTAAAACAACAGTTTAAAAATTAATAAATCAAATGCCAAATGCATCTTTAAAAAGAAATGTTTTTAAATTACTTTTAAATTTTCCCAGATCATGCTCATTTCGTAGATAGATTGGGAGGACGTTCCAAATCTGTGGCGCAGTTACTGAAAAAATGAATTGCCGTCTTGTATTAATGATCTTGAGTGAAGGAATGGTTAGTAAATTTTGCTCATTGGACCTTAATGTTCTAGTCGGATTGTATGGGATTAATAATTTATAGATAAAAGCTGGAGTTTTATTGAGTAAAGCCTTGAAGGTGAGTAGACAGAGTTTATAAGTTATTCGATGAGTAACTGGGAGCCAATGTGCTTTTATTAAAAGAGGAGTAACATGATCAAACTTTCTAGAGTTAGTTATAAGTTTAATAGAGACGTTTTGAATAATTTGGAGACGTTTGATCTCATTTAATGCTATCCCTTTAAAGAGTGCATTGCAGTAGTCCAATTTCGCGATTACCAACGAGTGAATAAGAATATTTAAAGATTTGGGGCATAGAAATTTTGAAATTGCTCGAATCTTACGTAGTCTGTAAAAGGTAGTTTTAATAATAGTACTGATGTGATCATGAAAATCTACCATCTTTTCTGTAAAAAAGTATTTCCTTGGTTTACTCTGGAGCCTATCACCTCTTAAATTCATCCTATGTCTTCTCATTGCAGAGTTTCCTTTCAAATTAAAAAGACTCGACTCATGTGCATTTACATTACATAGGTATTTAAATGTCTCTACCAAATCTCCTCACTCCTGCCTTTCCTCCAAAGTATAGATAAGAACATAAAAACATAAGAATTGCCGCTGCTGGGTCAGACTAGTGGTCCATCATGCCCAGCAGTCCGCTCACGCAGCGGCCCTCTGGTCAAAGACCAGCGCTCTAACTGAGACTAGCCCTACCAACATTCGTCCTTGTTCAGCAGGAACTTGTCTAACTTTGTCTTGAATCCCTAGAGGGTGTTTTCCCCTATGACAGACTCTGGAAGAGCATTCCAGTTTTCCACCACTCTCTGGGTGAAGAATAACTTCCTTACATTTGTACGGAATCTATCCCCTTTCAACTTTAGAAAGTGCCCTCTCGTTCTCCCTACCTTGGAGATGGTGAACAACCTGTCCTTATCTACTAAGTCTATCCCCTTCAGTACCTTGAATGTTTCGATCATGTCCCCTCTCAATCTCCTCTGTTTGAGGAAGAGGCCCAGTTTCTCTAATCTTTCGCTGTACAGCAGCTCCTCCAACCCCTTTACCATCTTAGTCGCTCTTCTCTGGATTCTTTCGAGTAGTACCGTGTCCTTCTTCATGTACGGCGACCAGTGCTGTACACAGTGCTCCAGATGAGAGCGCACCATGGCCCGGTATAGCAACATGATAACCTTCTCCGATCTGTTCGTGGTCCCCTTCTTTATCATTCCTAGCATTGAAATCTTTAAGTCTGTCCCCATACACCTTAAGATGAAGACCACATACCATTTTAGTAGCCTTCCTCTGGACTAATTCCATCCTTTTTTATATCTTTTTGAAGGTGCGGCCTCCAGAATTGTACACAATATTCTAAGAACATAAGAACATAAGAACTGCCATCTCCGGATCAGACCTTTGGTCCATCAAGTCCGGCGATCCGCGCACGCGGAGGCCCTGCCAGGTGTACCCTGGCGTAATTTATAGTCCATCATATCTTTATATGCCTCTCTTAAGGAGATATGCATCTAGTTTGCTCTTGAAGCCTAGGACGGTCGATTCCGCAATAATCTCCTCTGGGAGGGCATTCCAGGCGTCAACCACTCTCTGAGTGAAGCAGAACTTCCTGACATTAGTCCTGAACCTGTCCCCCCTTAGCTTCATTTCATGTCCTCTAGTCCGTGTCAAATTGGACAATGTAAATAATCTTCTCTGCTCTATTTTGTCGATTCCTTTCAGTATTTTGAAGGTCTCGATCATATCCCCACGCAGTCTCCTTTTCTCTAGGGAGAACAATCCTAGTGTTATAAGTCTATCCTCGTATTCCAGTTTCTCCATACCCTTCACCAGTTTTGTTGCTCGTCTCTGCACCCTCTCCAGCAGTTTTATATCCTTCTTTAGGTAGGGAGACCAATGTTGGACGCAGTATTCCAAGTGTGGTCTGACCATTGCCCTATAAAGCGGCATTATAACTTTCTCATCAAAGCCTTATACAGGGGCATCAATACCTCCTTTTCGTACTAGCCATACCTCTCCCAATGCAATCTAGCATCCTTCTAGCTTTTGCCATCACCTTTCAACCTGTTTAGCCACCTTAAGAACATTACATATAATCACACCCAAGACCCACTCTTGCACACAAGCTCTTCACTCCCTAATCTGCACCGTTCCCTCGGGTTTTTGCAGCCCAAATGCATGACCTTGCATTTGTTAACATTAAAATTTAGTTGCCAAATTTCAGACCATTCTTCAAGGTTCATCAGCTCTTTCTTCATGTTATTCACATGTTATTCATGTTGTCAGGCAAATCTTACCTGACAACCTTTCAGAAATATAGTTTATAAAAATGTTAAAAAGAACAGGCCCAAGAACAGAACCTTGAGGCACACCACTGGTAACATCCTTTTCTTCAGATCGATCTCAATTGATTACTACCCTCTGATGCCTTCCACTCAACCAGATCTTGACCCAGCCCGTCACTTTGGGACCCATCCTGAGGGCACTCAGTTTATTTATTAGGCGTCTGTGTGGAGCACTCTCAAAGGCTTTGCTAAAATCTAAATACACCACATCTAGCGCATATCATCTATTCAATTCTTTGGTCAACCAGTCTAAGAAATTGATCAGATTTTTCTGACAAGACCTACCTCTAGTGAATCCATGTTGCCTCCGGTCCTGTAATCCACAGGATTCTAGAAACTTGACCATTCTATGTTTTAAAAGCATTTCCATTAATTTGCTTACCATAGAAGTCAGACTTACTGGCCTGTAATTCACTACTTCTTCCTTACTTCCTCTTTTGTGGAGAGAGACCACATCTGCCCTTCTCCAATCCTCCGGTACCACTCCCGACTCTAGAAACTCATTGAAAAGGTTCAGGTTTCAGGTTTACCGTATTTTCACTCATATACCGCGCACCCGTGTAAAACGCGCACAAGGGTATAGCGCGCGGGAAACTGTAATTTATGTAAAAAAATTTTATATAGCGCGCACACCCGTATACCGCGCATGCCACCCCGACTCTCCCGTCGCCGCCCCGACTCTCCCGTCGCCGCCCGACTCTCCTTTTGCCCGCCCCGACTCTCCTCTGGCCGCCCCAACTCTCCTTTCGCCCGCCCCAACTCTCCTCTGGCCGCCCCGACTCTCCTTTCGCCCGCCCTGACTCTCCTCTCCCCCTTGAAGTCCTGTCCCCCCTTGAAGTCCTGTCCCCCCCTGAAAGCCTGATGCCCCCCCCGACGTCCGATTCACCCCCCCGCAGGACCGCTCGCACCCCCTCCCCGAAGGACCGCTCGCACTCGCACTCTGATGTCAGAGAAAGGGCGGGACCACCGGAAGAGGAAGCAGCGCAGACGCAGGGCTCAGAGAAGGGGCGGGACCGCTGGCAGAGGAAGCAGCAGGACAATGGTAGGCAGCTTCTCCATGATGGGGGGGGAGGCTGTGGGGGTGCGAGCGGTCCTTCGGGGTGGGGGTGCGGGTGCAAGTGGTCCTTCAGGGTGGGGGTGTGAACGGTCCTGTGGGATGAATCGGACGTCAGGGGGGGGGAACTATGTAAAAAAAATTTGTACAACGCGCTCACGAATAAAACGCGCATGGTTATACTCGGTTTGTAAAATCGTGTATAACATAGAAACATAGAAAAAAGCAGCAGAAAAGGGCTATAGCCCACCAAGTCTGCCCATTCCAAGTATCCCCTCCCCTGAATTTACTCCCTTAAAGATCCCACGTGAGTATCCCATTTTCTCTTAAAATCCGTCACGCTGCTGGCCTTTATCACCTGGAGTGGGAGTCTGTTCCAATGATCCACTACTCTTTCGGTGAAGAAGTACTTCCTGGAGTCGCCATGAAACTTCCCTCCCCTGATTTTCAGCGGATGCCCTCTGGTGGTCGAGGGTCCCATGAGCCAGAAGATATCATCTTCTGACTCGATGTGTCCCGTGATGTACTTATATGTTTCAATCATATCTCCCCGTTCTCTTCTTTCCTCAAGTGAGTACAGCCGCAATTTTTTAAATCTTTCTTCATACGTGAGATCCTTGAGCCCCAAGACCATCCTGGTGGCCGTTCGCTGAACCGACTCGATCCTCAGCACGTCCTTTCGGTAGTGTGGTCTCCAAAACTGAACACAGTACTCCAAGTGAGGCCTCACCATGGCTCTGTACAATGGCATCATAACTTCAGGTCTCCTGCTGACGAAACCTCTGCGGATACACCCCATCATTTGTCTTGCCCTGGAGGAAGCCTTCTCCACTTGATTGGCAACCTTCATGTCCTCACTAATGATCACCCCTAGGTCGTGTTCCGCCGTGGTCCTAACCAAGGTCTCACCATTTAGTGCATAAGTTTTACGCGGGTTTCTCTTACCCAGATGCATTATCTTGCATTTTTTAGCATTGAAGCCTAGCTGCCAAGTAGTTGACCATTGTTCCAGCAACAGTAGGTCGTGTGTCATATTATCAGGTAATAAGCTTTTGCCTACTATGTTGCAAAGTTTGGTGTCGTCGGCGAACAGTGATACCCTTCCTCTAAGTCCTTGCGTCATATCTCTTATGAATAAGTTAAATAGAATCGGGCCCAGGACCGAGCCCTTTGGCACTCCACTGATCACGTCCGATGCTTCGGATGGGGTACCGTTCACCACCACCTTCTGAAGTCTACTGCTCAGCCAATCCCCAACCCATGTAGTTAGAGTGTCTCCTAATCCTGACGATTTCAGCTTGTTCAGTAATCTTCGATGAGGGACACTATCAAATGCTTTACTGAAGTCCAAATATACCACGTCCAGTGACTCTCCGGCGTCCAGTTGTCTAGTAACCCAGTCAAAAAAGCTAATCAGATTCGATTGGCAGGATCTACCCCGGGTGAACCCGTGTTGGTGTGGATCACGCAGTTTTTCTTTGTCTAGGATTGTGTCAATATTCTGTTTGATCAGTGTTTCCATGAGTTTACACACTATAGACGTGAGACTCACTGGTCTGTAGTTTGCTGTCTCTGTCCTGCAGCCCTTTTTGTGGAGTGGGATTACGTTGGCGGTTTTCCAGTCCAAGGGGACCCTTCCTGTGCTTAGGGAAAGATTGAAAAGAACAGATAATGGTTCTGCCAGGACTTCCCTTAACTCCCTGAGCATTCTGGGGTGTAGGTTATCCGGTCCCATGGCTTTGTTTACCTTGAGTCTTGATAGTTCGTCATAGACGCTACTGGGCATAAATTCAAAATCTTGAAACGGGTCTTTCTGGTTATCTCCCGTCTGCAGCTGTGGACCAGCTCCCGGCGCTTCACGGGTGAACACTGAACAGAAGTATTTGTTTAGTAGTTCTGCCTTCTCAGAATCTGATTCCGCAAAGTTACTGTCCGATTGCTTCAGGCGTACTATCCCATCTTTGTTTCTTTTTCTGTCGCTAATATAGCTGAAGAAAGATTTATCCCCTTTCTTAATTTTCCGTGCTAGCTCTTCCTCCATTTGGAGTTTGGCCTCTCTGACTGCTGTTTTGACAGCTTTAGATCTGTCTAGATAGTCCTCTTTTGCCCCCTCTCTGCCTAAATGTTTGTAGGCGATAAAAGCGTCTCTTTTCTGTTTAACTAGGTCTGAAATTTCTTTACTGAACCATTGGGGTCTTTTGTTTCTCCTGCGTTTACTTACAGTCTTTATGTATTGGTCTGTTGCTTCGTGTAGTATGGACTTCAGAGACGACCACATATCCTCCACATTATCAGTTTTTGCTTGTTTATGTAGCTCCTCATGGACGAAATCTCCCATGCGGTTGAAGTCTGTGCCTCTAAAGTTGAGAACCCTTGTTGCTGTGTTTGTCTTAGGGAAACCGTTCATCTGAAAATAAATGGCGAAAAACACACCTTAATATTCATCTTATTCAATTCAAAGAAAAAGCTATTCACTACAAAACAACTATTCAACAAACAAAAAAAGAATATTATTCAAAACTTATCTCCTCTACTCGTAATTCCTCTACTCTTTTCAATATCGCCCATTCTCTTTCAAAATATTCCAAAAATAAAAAACAAAACTCTCATACTTTAACTTCTCCTTCTGCAGACGAACTATCTCTATTCTTCGATACAAAAATTAAAGACATTAGATCTCACCTCGGAACATCTATACCTACCCCCCCCACTCAAACTATCAACCCTTCTACCCAACTCTCTTTTAGCTCTCTCAGTCATTTCAAGATGCCCTCACCAGCACAACTTTTTCTTACAATACAATCTTTAAACTCTCCTAATAATCTCTTAGAGAGCATTCCCCCGTTCTTACTTAAAAAATTCTATTCTTTCTTCGGCCCTTTCATCTGGGAAATGATTTCAAAATCTCTTTCAGAAAGCACAGTACCCAACACTTGGAAATCTGCACTCGTCTTCCCAAAACTTAAACAATACAACTCAGATCCTTCTCTCCCCAAAAACTATCGCCCTATCGCTAATCTTCCTCTACTCTCCAAAATTACGGAAAAAATCATTCACTCCCAATTAACAGACTTTCTCGAAAAAACTCATGCATTACATCCTTGTCAAACAGGCTTTCGCTCTTCACATTCTACAGAACTATCTTTACTTGGCCTTATTTCAACCATACAATACTACCATGAACACCAAAAATCTGTCATTCTAATCTCTCTAGACCTCTCCTCAGCTTTTGACACTATCGATCATTCTCTTCTTATCTCAAGATTAAAAGATTGCCGCATTTCAGGTTCAGCACTCTCTTGGTTCTTATCTTACTTTCAGGAACGCAGCTCTAAAGTCTGGGTAAAAAACGAAATTTCCTCAACTATATTTCAAACTTTCGGAGTGCCACAAGGTTCAATATTATCACCATTATTATTCAATGTATTCCTCTCTCCTCTCCTTACATTAGCCCAATCGATAGGATTCACCATTTTTGCCTATGCAGACGATATTCAACTTCTTCACCCTATTAATATCACTAACACCTCTGACATAAAAGACATAAATAATAAATTGGATAACATAAACGAATGGCTATACACAAATAAACTTTCACTCAACATTGACAAATCTTGTGGGCTACTACTCCCGATTAAAAAATCTGAATCATTACCAGGAACTATCTCTATCAAATCTATCCCACTACACATGGAAACTAAAATTAAACTACTTGGCGTCATCATTGATAGAGATCTCTCTTTTCACGAACATATTAGTTCCGTAGTAAAGGTCTGCTTCTATAAACTTCGCATCATCAGATCATTAATATCCATTCTAAATACTGATTCTATTACTATATTAACCCACTCTTTAGTAATTTCTCACTTAGACTACTGCAACTCGCTCCTCAATGGCCTTCCACAAAAAGAATTACGACGCCTTCAACTGATACAAAATACCGCAATAAAACTTATCTACAAAAAAACCAAATACGATCATGTCACTCCTCTCTTAAAGGAAGCCCACTGGCTTCCAATTTCTTATCGTATCACTTACAAAATTATTCTACTCACTTTCAAAATCAAACTCTTACATCAACCTACATTCCTCGATAAACTTCTTATTCCTCAAAGTTCCACTCGTACATTAAGATCATCTGACCAAAAACTTCTCTATATTCCATCTCTTAAAGATTTTTATTATACTCGCAAAACAAACTTCGCTATAACAGCCCCTACCTTATGGAACTCACTTCCACAATACCTCCGCGACGAATAACAACTAGTCAAATTCAAGATCAATCTAAAGACTTTCTTATTTCGAGATGCTTTTAATCAAACCTAAAAGCATCTTCTCTCTCTTCCTTCGGTCAGCAAACTTCCATTATCTTAATGTTCCCCTCCACTCTCTCCTTTTCATCTATACAATGTAACTTTTTCCCCTTCCTCTTTTACTGCCCTCACACTCCAGTTCGTCAAGTCTTTGTCATTTATGTTTAACTTAAGACATCTTTTTGCACATACTGCTACATTTAATGCTTTTTTTATAATTTTATTGTAAACCGGCCAGACAATTGTTTGATGGTCGGGATATTAAAAACCAATAAACTTGAAACTTGAAACTTGAGGTTGAGCCATACCATATTATGGTCGCTGGAGGCCAGTGTGTCTCCTACTGAGACTTCCGTGACACTATCTCCATTGGTGAGAACTAGGTCTAGTAACGCCTGGTCCCTGGTGGGCTCCAATACCAATTGCTTGAGACGTGCACCCTTTATGGAGGTTAATATTCTTTTGCTGCTACCCGTAGTCGCGGAGAGTGTGTTCCAATCTGCATCTGGCATGTTGAAGTCTCCTAGCATTACTGTGTCCCCGCGCAGTGTGATGTTCTCTATGTCCTCGATTAATTCCATGTCTTTGTCCTCCTGTTGCCTGGGAGGTCTATATATCACCCCAAGGTATAGGCATTTTTCATTCCCTCTGGCCAGGTTCACCCAGAGGGATTCCCCGGTGTATCTAACATCTGTGATTCTGGTGGTTTTGATGCTTTCCTTAGTGTATAGCGCTACTCCTCCTCTCAATTTACCCTCTCGGTCGCAACGAAGTAGGTTGTACCCTGGTATAGCCATATCCCACCCATGCGATTCCGTGAACCAGGTTTCGGATATCGCTATCACGTCAAGATCGGCGTTTGTTATCTCAGTCTCTAATGCTAGAATTTTATTGCCCAAGCTGTGTGCATTAACATACATAGCCCTCCATATCTGTGAAGAGATTCCTTTACGAGCTAGTGTGGCTCCTAAATTATCAATGACATTTCTCCCTGAATTAATGTGGATATCATTGGTACTTACCTTAGACTTGGTAGTGTGAGTGCGACTCGCCTCCTCAGGGTGGTTTCTTACTGCTCTAGGATATAAGTATGTACCCTCCCCCAACTTACCTAGTTTAAAGCCCTATGGAGTAGGCGGGCCAATCGATGTCCAAATACGTTTCTACCTCTTCTGGTTAGGTGGAGTCCGTCTGGTCCTTGTAGTCCCTGGAGCGTCTCACCGTGGTTTAGGAATCCAAAGTTCATTTCTATGCACCATTCTCGGAGCCATTCGCGCGCGTTATATGCATGAAAATACGGTATTTATGATTTGATATACCACCTTATTGAAATTCAAAGCGGTTTTACATAATATATATAAAAACAAGGAATTATAAAAACAAATAGCAAAACAATACTACTAACAATCTGACACACCAGAACTTCCCTAAGTTCCTTCAGCACCCTCGGATGTACACCATCCATAACGTGACCATTTATTTTTTTCATCAAAAGGGGAAATCTATTAATTGTCAGTCCCGCCCCCAATCCCACCCTAGCCCCGACTCAATCCCTGCCCCAATTTCTTCCATTCATTTTTCATGTACACATATCTTATTAATTCATAATGGTATCTATAAAATTTTAATAAACTACAAAGCATACTATACGCAGAGAAAATGTTAATTATCATTTATATTTGGGGGGTTTCAAAGATGCCAAGGCAGATGACTTTAAAATATGCAATGTCACCTCAGTAACTATAGGAAAATAGACAAATATAGTGCAAAATATAGATAGCAGATATAAATTCTCAAAACTGACACATTGTGATCACTAAATTGAAAATAAAATCATTTTTCCTACCTTTGCTGTCTGGTGATTTCATGAGTCTCTGGTTGCGTTTCCTACTGACTGTGCAACCTTTCTTTCATTTCTTTCTTTCTGTACTCAGGCCCAACAATTGTCCTTTTCTATTTCCTCCCTCCTTCCTTCCTATGTCCTTAGTGCCCTCAGTGCCTCCTTCCTATGTCCTTAGTGCCCCTTCCTATGTTCTTAGTGCCCTCAGTGCCTCCTTCGTATGTCCTTAGTGCCCCTTCCTTTGTCCTTAGTGCCCTCAGTGCCTCCTTCCTATGTCCTTAGTGCCCCCAGTGCCCTCACTGCCTTCCAGACATTGTCCACCCCCCCCCCCCCACCAAAGCAGAACTCTTGAGCAGTATCTGTCTATCCCTTCCATGGCTCCCTGAAGCAGAACTTGAGCAGCATATATCTTCCCCCCTCCCCCCCCACTTGCAGCAGAACCTTTGCACGGCATTTTTCTATCCCTCCATCTCATCCCCTGTGCAGTAGAACCCAACATTTTTCTATCCCTCCCATCCCTCTGTGCAGAACCCTTGAGCAGCATCTTTCCATTTCCACCCCCCATCCCCCCGTACAGTAGAATCCAGCATTTTTTTATCCCTCCCTCCCTTCCATTCCCCTGTGCAGTAGAACCCTTGAGCTGCATCTTTCTATTCCCCCCTGCCGTCGCCACTACTGCCGCTTTGCAGGCGAACCCAACTGACCCTTCCATCCGACCTTCCCACCGCGAGACGACCGGCAAACCTCACGGCTTCAGGAGCTTCGGCAGCTGCAGCACTCTAAACACGCTGCTTCGTGGCCATCTACTGCCCGTGATTCCCTCTGCCGCGTCACTGATGATGCCTTTAGATCTTTGGACACTATCACCCCAAGGTCCTTCTCCCCATCCGTGCATATTAGCCTCTCGCCTCCCAGCACATACAGCTCCATCTGATTTCTAATCCCCAGATGCATTACTTTGCACTTCTTTGCATTGAATTTTAGTTGCCTGATATTAAACCATTCCTTGTAACTTTTGCAGATCCCTCCTTAGAGGGGCCTAATCAAAACAAATGTCTAAGTCCATTTTTGGCCTAGGGTGCTAGTCACCGAAAGTCGGCAGCGTCCCTAAGTCCTTTCTTGAAAAATGCATTCAAATTTTATTTTTCAAAAATCGTCTACTTCTACGTCCAGCCATTTGATCGTCCAGACCGCTAGTACGTCTATATACTATATTCACATCCAAATGCCTAGAACAAGACCTTTTACACATGGGAGGAGCCAGCAAAGTGATGGACTGGCCACCCAGATATGGCAGCAGAGTAGTTGTGAACTTAACAAAAAGGGTGCCAAATAAATATCTCACCACAACTCCCTTGCAGGTCATGGTGAGCCCCCCAAAACACCCCCAAAACCTACTATACCCATCTGTCATAACTCCAACAGCCCTTATGACTGCAGGTGCCACCTATATGGCAGTCGAGTAGGGTTTTGGTAAGTTTTAGCGGACTCACATTTTCCACCATGAATGCAGTGGTTAGAGTGGCTTATGGGCCAGGGTCCTCCTCTCTATGGTTCACTAGCCCACCCCCCACAGTCTATTTATGCCACCTCTGTGCAGCTCTACTAGGCTTTCTTATGCCAGGTGCTGATGTTTTTATGGCAGTTGGGGGGGGGGGACAGTGATCACTGGGGGAGTGTGTGGGGTCTGTATTTCGTGTCTGTAATGGTTATCTAGTCACTTTCTCTCACATCAAGCAGCATTATGGGGCAAAGATCTAAAACAATTGCTCTCGTTCTCCACTTATAAGGAATTCAGGAAGCGCCTAAAAACATACTTATTCCTGAAGTACCTAGACAACTGACCCGCACTCCACTCTCAACAACTGTTTTCTTGACCTATTTCTCACTCTCTTCTCTCTTCAGGTCACTCATTTTGTACCTCTTGTAATCTTTTGTAAACCACATAGAACTTCACAGTATTGCGGTATATAAACTGTTATTATTATTATTATTTGGATACCTTCTGAGCACTTTGATCTGTTTTAAGATCGCCTAAGTCACAGTATATAAGTTCTGTCCAGTCAGCCTCATAAAACTTTTGATTATCCCCGCAGTACAATGAAGTCTATGTTGGCCTACATACCGCCCTAACTAATCCTTCAAAAACTCCCCTTTCAGCTCTGGACACACAGCGGGTTTCAGAGGCCTAAAAAGTCATTGGATACAGCTAAAATCCTGTTTTGATTATCGGCACTTGGATGACCTGTCTTTTAGGTCATCCAAGTGCCAATTTGGGTGGGTTTTTAGACATATTTCTGTTTCAATTATGAGCCCCTTAGTGTCTACTCTGTTACAAATCTTGGTATCATCCGCAAAAAGGCAACCTTTCCTTCTAACCCTTCAGCAATGTCGCTCACACACATATTGAACAGAATCGGCCTCAGCACCGATCCTTGAGGGTCTCCACTACTCACTTTTCCTTCCTCTGAGTGAGTTCCATTAACCACCACCCTCTGGCGTTTGTCTGTCAACCAGTTTCTAATCCAGTCCTAAAAGCCCGTCAAGTTTGTTCAAGAGCCTCCTATCCAGCAACTAGGCTTAGAATTCATGTAGAGGCGTATTTTCAAAGCACAGACTTTGCAGGTCTAGATCTGATCGCCATGTTATATATTGTCCACAATTTGATTAGGAGAGTATAGTTTACACCAGTCCTGGGTGTCATCTTGGACTCATCACTTAAATTTCATGAACAGATAAATTCCTTGACAAAAAAGTGTTTTTTTAAGTCTGCGCATTTTGAGCAAGGTTAGATCACTATTCTATCAAGAAAATTTCTCAGTATTGGTACAATCCACTGTGCTTTCTCAGATAGATTATTGTAACTCAGTTTATCTGGGCATTAAGCAGAGCAGTCTAAAACGACTTCAGTTAATACAGAATACTGCAGCTAAACTCATTTTTGGGAAACGAAAGTATGATCATATTTCCCCTTTGTTGATAAAGCTTCATTGACTCCCAGTTTGCTTTAGGATCCAGTTTAAATGCACATGCAAAATCTTCAAGCTTCTCTATGGAATATTTGATCCTTTTGTCCCCTTATGTTGGAATCCCCTTAGACTTTGTCATTTGAGAAACACACAAAGATAAGTTAGCCTTCCCTTCCTTTAAGGAAATTAAATGTAATGTAATGTAATCTGCTGGGAAGCTCAGTCGATCTTTTGTTTTCAAGTTTGTAGAGATCTGGAATGAACTTCCTGACTCCATTAGGCTTTTAGGCCAGCTGCAATTATTTCATAAATTCCCCAAAACTTTGCTCTTGCAATTTTTAAATGGTTTAACTACAGCCTCAACGAAATGATAATATTATAGTTAGTTTTCTAATGCTTTTCTTATGTACTTTAGTTTTTAATTAGTTCTTCCTTCTCCTATGTTTTCTGCTATGTACTCTAGTCTTAATTATATGTGAACAGAGTCGAGCTCCACTGGGAGATGACCCGGTATATAAACCAAAGATTAGATTAGATTATAGAGGGAGTTGCAGTAATCCAGCTGGGATATTATAAGCATTTGCGTTAGTACGGAAAAATGGCACTCTTGAAAAAAGGGTCCGATAAGTTTCCAAGTTTATTTCAAATTTGTTATTATGTTTACTCAAGCTTCTACGCGGAGTACATAACAGTCTCAGACGTCTCATATTGTAGAAGGTTCTTTTTTCCTTAAGCTGGATACTTGAGATTCGTAAGATAGGGTGGTCTATTATGACTCCAAGGACCTTGGATGTCTTGTTGATGTTCAGTGTAGATTCTGAAGTTAGAGTTACAATGGAAGGAACGACACTGCCAGGAGCACCCCGGAGAGCACACCCGAATACTTCAGAGCCCTGGGTGAGAAGCTGAGGAGGATGGATGCACAAGTGGTCTTCTCCTCGATCCTCCCAGTGAGGGGCAAGGGCAGTGCCAAGGAGGATTGCGTCCGGAGGGCGAATGACTGGTTGCAGGGATGGTGCAAGGAGATGAACTTTGGGTTCCTGCACCATGGAGAGGCACTGCAAGGACTGCAAGGACTGCTGGGTTACACCTGACCAGGAGGGAGAAGAAGTCCTTGGACACCGTCTAGCCCGCCTACTTCACAGGGCTTTAAACTAGGTAAGTTGGGGGAGGGTACGGGCACAAACAACCTACCTGACGGGCTAAGCTGCCAATACTTTTTTGAGACTGAGGTAAGTAAACACTATAATTCTGGGTCACATTATAATGCTGGGTCACATTGTAATTCTGGGCCTAGGGGGAGTACACATTGCAATTCTGGGTCTAGAGGGAGTACACACTGTAATTCTGGGTCCAGCGATAGTGCACACATTGCAAATTGTACTAAAGGAGTTCAAGTAGCCCAAGCGGGAATACCCCCACAGGGTACACACATTTCCGAGTCTGGGATAGGAGCACACTGTAGTTCTGGGGAGTTTGGGATAGGAGTACACTGTAGTTCTGGGGAGTCAGGGACAGGTACACGCTGTAGCTCTGGGTCTAGGGAGTGTAAGAGACATGTGAATAATGCTAAAGGTGTCCTAGCTGCTAAAGCGGGAATGTCCCCACTGAGATGTAACAAACACACAACAAGGAGGGCTATGTACATCAACGCCCACAGTCTGGGAAACAAGATCCTGGAATTGGAAACAGAAATGAGGAATGCCGACCTGGATGTGGTGGCAATATCTGAGACCTGGCTCACGGACTCCCACGGGTGGGACATGGTCATACCGGGTTACAACTTGCTTCGCCGGGACAGGGAGGGCAAAATGGGAGGTGGTATAGCATTATATACTAAAGATGACATTAAGGTCACCAGAATCACAGAAGTACAGTACACTGGGGAATCCCTTTGGGTAAACTTGGCCAGAGGGAAGGACAAATGCCTGTATCTTGGCATAGTATACAGACCCCCAAGACATCAGGATGACCTAGATATGGAATTAATCGGAGATATAGAGAATATCACCTTGCGTGGGAACACAGTATTGGTAGGTGACTTCAACATGCCTGATGTGGATTGGGTCACACTTTCCTCTGCTTCCGGCAGCAGCAGGAAGCTATTAAACTCTTTGAATGGAGCAAGACTCAGGCAACTGGTGTTGGAACCAACAAGGGATCAGGCAATACTGGACCTGATACTTACCAATGGAGAAAGTGTCACAGAGGTCTCGGTGGGTGACACATTGGCCTCCAGTGACCACAACATGATATGGTTCAATCTCAGGAAAGGTTTCACTAAATCTACCACACTGACCAAGGTCCTCAAATTCAATGACACAAACTTCCAAGACATGGGAGACTTCGTTCACCAGGCACTACAAAGCCAAGCAGAAACTGACAACGTGGAAGAAATGTGGTCGACTTTGAAAGCCACCATACAGGAAGCAACAAACCGCTATGTTAAATCAGTAAGTAAACGGAGTAGGAACAACAAGCCACAGTGGTTCTCTGCGGAGATCTCGGACCTCATCAAGGAGAAGAAAAAAGCATTCATCTCTTACAAACAATCAGGGAAACAGGACTCTAGAGTAGAATATCTGGCCAAGTCAAAAGTAGTCAAAACAGCAGTTAGGGAAGCCAAATTCCGCATGGAGGAGTCTCTAGCAAAGAACATCCAGAAAGGAGATAAATCTTTCTTCAGGTATATCAGTGACAGAAATAAGAACTCAGGCGGGATAGTACGTCTCAGAAAACCAGACGGAGACTACGTAGAAACGGACTCGGGAAAAGCCCAACTGTTAAATGAATACTTCTGCTCAGTCTTCACCCGCGAGGTGCCGGGACTCGGCCCTCAGCTACAGACAAGGGTTGAATCAGTTGACCCGTTTAGTAATTTCGAGTTTACACCCAGCAGCGTCTACTGCGAGCTGTCAAAAATCAAGGTTAACAAGGCAATGGGGCCTGACAACCTACACCCCAGGGTGCTCAGGGAGTTGTGTGATGTCTTGGCGGAACCGCTATCCGCGCTCTTCAATCTCTCTCTTAGTACAGGTAACGTCCCGATGGACTGGAAGACGGCTAACGTCATTCCACTCCACAAGAATGGCTCCAAGATAGAGACAGCAAACTACAGACCAGTGAGTCTCACATCAATAGTGAACAAAGTAATGGAAACTCTAATCAAACGCCAATTGGATACAATCATGAACGAGGAGAATCTACGGGATCCCCGTCAACATGGATTTACTAAGGGGAGATCCTGTCAATCCAACCTGATCAGCTTCTTTGACTGGGTGACGAGGAAGCTGGATGTTGGGAAGTCCCTGGACATCGTTTACCTGGACTTCAGCAAAGCATTCGATAGCGTACCACACCCCAGGTTGCTAAGCAAGATGAGTTCTATAGGATTGGGCGACACATTGACCAAATGGATTGGGAACTGGCTTGGAGGTAGGCTTCAGAAGGTAGTGGTGAACGGCACCCCCTCCGAAATGTCGGAGGTGATAAGTGGAGTGCCGCAGGGCTCCGTCCTGGGCCTGATCCTGTTCAACATCTATATAAGAGACTTGGCAGAAGGGCTCCGAGGTAAAATAACATTATTCACCGATGACGCCAAACTAAGCAATGTAGTGAGCAAAAGCACAACAGACAAAAATTCAATGCCAGACAACATGACCTACTTCTACTGGAGCGCTGGTCTAGGTCTTGGAAACTCAGTTTCAATGCCAAAAAATGCAAAGTCATGCACCTGGGCAGCCAAAATCCATGTAAGACTTACACCCTTAATGGCGAGATCCTAACAAGAACTGAAGCAGAACGAGACTTAGAGGTGATCGTCAGTGAAGACATGAAGACTGCAAATCAAGTGGAGCAAACTTCCTTCAAAGCAAGGCAAATCATAGGTTGCATACGCAGGAGTTTCTTCAGCCGTAAACCTGAAGTCATTATGCCATTGTATAGATCCATGGTGAGACCACACCTGGAGTACTGTGTGCAATTCTGGAGGCCGCATTACCGTAAGGATGTGCTGAGATTAGAATCGGTCCAGAGAATGGCCACCTGGATGGTCTCGGGACTCAAGGATCTCCCATACGAGGAGCTGCTAGGGAAGTTACAGCTCTACTCACTCAAGGAACGTAGAGAGAGGGGAGACATGATCGAGACATTCAAGTATCTCATGGGCCGCATCGAGGTGGAAGAAGATATCTTCTTTTTCAAGGGTCCCTCGGCAACAAGGGGGCATCCGTGGAAAATCAGGGGCGGGAAACTGCACGGTGACACTAGGAAGTTCTTCTTCACTGAAAGGGTGGTTAATCGCTGGAATAGTCTTCCACTTCAGGTCATTGAGGCCAACAGCGTGCCTGATTTTAAGGCCAAATGGGATAGACATGTGGGATCTATTCGCAGAGATAGGTAGGGAGGGTCATTGGGGTGGGCAGACTAGATGGGCCGTGGCCCATATCTGCCGTCTATTTCTATGTTTCTATGATTGCAGAACATACACCTTGAATGGAGAAACACTAGCTAGGACTTCAGAAGAACAGGACTTGGGAGTGATCATCAGTGCAGACATGAAGGCTGCCAAACAAGTGGAGAAGGCCTCATCCAAGGCAAGGCAAATGATGGGATGTATCAATAGAAGCTTCGTCAGCCGCAAACCTGAAGTCATAATGCCACTTTATAGAACCATGGTGAGACCTCATCTGGAGTACTGTGTGCAATTCTGGAGGCCACATTACCGTAAAGATGTGCTTCGAGCTGAGTCGGTCCAGCGAATGGCCACTAGGAAGGTCTCTAGACTCAAGGGTCTCTCATACGAGGAAAGACTGGGCAAATTGCAGCTCTACTCTCTAGAGGAGTGCAGGGAAAAGGGTGACATGATTGAGACTTTTAAGTACGTCACAGGTCGTGTCGAGGTGGAAAACGATATATTCCTTCCCAAGGGACCCTCAGTCACAAGGGGGCACCCGCTCAAACTCAGAGGAGGGAGATTTGGTGGTGACACCAGGAAGTATTTCTTTACAGAAAGGGTGGTGGATCACTGGAACAAACTATCGGTGCAAGCGATCAAGGCCACTAGCGTGCTCGACTTTAAGAATAAATGGGACATCCAGTGGGATCTCTACGTGAGTCAAGCAGCACTCTGACTTAATGGGGTGGGACAGTAGAGTGGGCAGACTTGATGGGCTATAGCTCTTTTCTGCCGTCATCTTTCTATGTTTCTAACCATGTGTACAGTGTTATAAAACCATAAAACTTTGGTTTTGTTTGCGTTTAGTTTGAATTTGTTGGATGTGGCCCAGGTCTGCATTTTCACTCATTCAAAAATTGCAAAGACTAGGGGACACTCGATGAAGCTACAGGGAAATACTTTTAAAACCAATAGGAAGAATTTTTTTTTTACACAGAGAATAAATAAGCTCTGGAACCCATTGCCAGAGGATGTGGTAAGAGCGGATAGCACAGCTGGTTTTAAGAAAGGTTTGGACAAGTTCCTGGAGGAAAAGTTCATAGTCTGTTATTGACAAAGACAGGGGGGAAGCCACTTCTCGCCCTGGATTGGTAGCATGGAATATTGCTACTCCTTGGGTTTTGCCCAGGTACTAATGACCTGGATTGGCCACCGTGAGAACGTGCTACTGGGTTTGATGGACCATTGGTCTGACCCAGTAAGGCTATTCTTATGTTCTTATGTTCTGTTCCTATATTATCAGCATTGTATCATTAGATTCACGATTAATTGGGATGAGTAGAAGAATGCCATCTGCATATGAGAATATGTATTCATTGTTGTTGAATTTAATACGGTCTAGTGAGCTCATGAAAAGATTATAGAAGATTGGGGATAATAGTGATCCTTGTGGTACGCCACAGAACACTTGCCAATTTTTTGAAAATGGTTCATTTTTGTAGACAAGATATTGTCTCTTTTGTAGGAAGTCTTTGAACCAGTTCAGGACGGTTCCTATGATGCCTATTTCATTGAGTTTGGCTAATAGTAGTTGGTGGTCAATCGTGTCGAAGGCGACAGATATGTCAAATTAAAGGAGGATTGCCTGGTGGCCGATACTCAAGTATTGCTCGATTTTGGTGGTTAAGGTCAATAAAAGGTCTTCTGTGCTGTGATTTGAGCAGAATCAAAATTGAGTGGGATGGAAGCATGAGTGTTCTTCATTGTAGGCGAAGAGTTGTTTGCAGACGTGTGTTTCATGAAGTTTGGATTCCAGCTATAGGTCTGTAATTCGAGGGGCTTGAGATGTCTACATTTTGGGTTTTGGGGTTCGGCTTGAGGGCAATTTGTCCCATTTGGGATGGTAGTTGGCTGCGATGAAGAAGATTGTTTGAGTTAGTAGATAGTAGAATAAGGGGACCCAGGACTGGGATCAGAAATGTCCTGTCAGGCTGGTCAAGTACAGCATCAGTTTGTAATGCCTCAAAATAAAGTAGTCCACATCAGATTTTAACTTTAACAAAAACAGCTTTCAGTTTTTGAAGCAAAACCCCAAACAGTTCTTCATAAATGGCCAACTACTTGTATGTATCAGTTCTCCTTCTCTCAAGCACAAAAAATACTTTTAAAATATGTTAAAATACTGTTCCTTTAGCTACAGATGTTACAGTTCAATAAAATAATACCTTGATGGAAATCACTGCCAGCTTGATGACAACTCCCAGTAGTCAGATGCAGTGGCGTACCTAGCATATGTGACACCCAGGGCCCATCATTTTTTGACCCCCCCCCCATCTGAATGAAAAACATGATTTTTAGTAATAATCATAGGAAAAGGCAGCATCTTACATACTGAAGTGAGCAGTACATCAATAAACCCATTGTAAAACCAAACAAGCCAGATTAATCCTACACAGTCAATCCTAAAAGAAAACCATGTCTTTTCGAACATAAAGAACACAGAAAACACCTTCACCTAGTATGTAATCACAAACTAACTCCTCCCCCTTTTACAAAACTGTAGTGTGGCTTTTAGCCACGGTGGTAACAGCTCAGATGCCAACACTAAAAAACGCTCTATAGTTTTGTAAATGGGGGGATAGAATAAAAATACGCAGACAAAGGTTAAACTGAAGCACCAAGAAGCTGGACTCTGCATACAATGCAACACCACAGAAACAGCGTTGCATCTCCCCCAAAGCAAAAAAAAAATAAAAATAAATAAATAGAATTTTTTATACCTTGTCTTCTCTGGTTTCTGCTTTCCTCATCTTTTTGTCACTTGCTTCTTTTCATCCACTGTCTACCCTCTCTCTGCCCCTTCTATATGGCATCTTCTCTCCTTCTATTCCCCTTCCAGAAACTTTATGCCTCCCCCTTCCATCTCTCCCTTCACCCCCATTGGTCTGGCACCCATCTTCTTCCCTTCCCTCCTCCAATGGTCTGGCATCTCTCTCCTCTCCTTCCCTCTCCCATACCCCCATGGTCTGGCATTTCACTCTCTCCTCTTCCTTCCCTCCACTGCCATCAGCATCTGCTCCCTTTCTCTCCCTCCACCACCCTTCCATACCACCCTGACCCCCTTTCTCACCCTTCAACATGCCTCTATACCACCCTGACCCCCTTTCTCACCCTCCACACCCTTCCTTACCACCCTGATCCCCTTTTTCTCCTTCCACCACCCTGCTATGCTCCTTTCTCTCTCTATCCAAATCAGCAAGGTCCTGCGATGACTACTTCTGCTGCCTCTGCTCCAGAAGAGGTAAGTGACTTCGGAGGGGGGCTGGGCCTGCAGATGCAGGGAGTTGCGGCAAAGTCCCGCGATGACTGCGGCTGCCCCCCCCCCCCGACGTCACTTACCTCTTCCAGAGCAGAGGCAGCAGAAGTAGTCATTGCGGGACCTTCCTGCACTTCAGCGCGGTTGCTGTACTTATTCCAGAGCAAAGTCGGCAGCCGTGCTGAGGTGCCGTTTTGAGCAGCGCGGGAGGTTCCGGACCCGGATGGCTATACACCTCCTTGAAGCGTGCACCCGGGATGGACCGTCCCCATGCCCCCCCCCCCTTGGTACGCCACTGGTCAGATGTCAATGGTATATCTCTATTCATCTGTGCAGGAACAGCAATTGAAACCCCTTCTGCCTTTACTGGGAAAGGGCTGAAGCCTGGATGCTAATGCACTACTTCATTAAGGGGTCCTTCTACTAAGGCACACTGCCCAATTTAGTCTGAGCTAAAGATTAGTCCACGCTAAATGCTAACGTGTCCATAGAATATAATGGGGGTCGTTAGCATTTAGCGTGCACTAAATTGGGTAGGGTGCCTTAGTAAAAGGACCCCTAAATCTCTGTCTTCTTCACTTGGATGTTTCTGGCGTGCAGTGGCTTCCCATACCATCACAGAATGTCAGGCAGCAACCTTTGTTAGTTCTGGTTCTGGTCCCAAGAATTCCTGAATCCTTGTTCCACAAACAAGTGCCTGTGTTTGCCTTCCTGTGGGGGTATAAGCAGGATGATTCTAAACATTTTAGAAACCATGTCCAGCTTGGCTGGAAAATAAAAATAGGGACTCTCCCTGTGAGATAGAAGGTCAGAGGTGGGAGATTGACAACGACAATTTGGGGGCAAAGTAGGAATTTTAATTACTTTGGGGTATTTACTTCTACCACAAGGAATATGTCTGAAGAATATAAAAACATAAGAATAGTCATGCTGAGTCAAATTATAGCTCCATGTAGCTCAGTATCCTGTTTCCACAGAGGCCAAGACAGGTCACAGGCAGAAACCCAAATAGTACCAATCCCAGGGCAAGCAGTGGCTGCCTTCATGTCTGTCTCAATAGCAGGCTATGGACTTTTCCTCCAGGAACTTGTCCAAACCTTTTTTAAATCCATCTATGTTACATAAGAACATAAGAAATGCCTCTGCTGAGTCAGACCAGAGGTCCATCGCGCCCAGCAGTCCGCTCACTCGGAGGCCCATCAGGTCCAGGACCTGTATAGAAGTTCTTCAATCCCCTTTTCCTTCAGAAAATCATCCAATCCCTTCTTGAACCCCAATACCGTACTCTGTCCTATCATACCCTCTGGAAGCGCGTTCCAGGTGTCCACCACCCTTTGGGTGAAGAAGAACTTCCTAGCATTGGTTCTGAATCTGTCCCCTCTTAATTTTTCCGAATGCCCTCTCGTTCTTGTAGTTTTCAAAAGTTTGAAGAATCTGTCCCTCTCCACTTTCTCTTTGCCCTTCATGATCTTGTAAGTCTCTATCATACCCTCTGGAAGCGCGTTCCAGGTGTCCACCACCCTTTGGGTGAAGAAGAACTTCCTAGAATTGGTTCTGAATCTGTCCCCTCTTAATTTTTCCGAATGCCCTCTCGTTCTTGTAGTTTTCGAAAGTTTGAAGGATCTGTCCCTCTCCACTTTCTCTTTGCCCTTCATGATCTTGTAAGTCTCTATCATACCCTCTGGAAGCGTGTTCCAGGTGTCCACCACCCTTTGGGTGAAGAAGAACTTCCTAGAATTGGTTCTGAATCTGTCCCCTCTTAATTTTTCCGAATGCCCTCTCGTTCTTGTAGTTTTCGAAAGTTTGAAGAATCTGTCCCTCTCCACTTTCTCTTTGCCCTTCATGATCTTGTAAGTCTCTATCATACCCTCTGGAAGCGCGTTCCAGGTGTCCACCACCCTTTGGGTGAAGAAGAACTTCCTAGCATTGGTTCTGAATCTGTCCCCTCTTAATTTTTCCGAATGCCCTCTCGTTCTTGTAGTTTTCAAAAGTTTGAAGAATCTGTCCCTCTCCACTTTCTCTTTGCCCTTCATGATCTTGTAAGTCTCTATCATACCCTCTGGAAGCGTGTTCCAGGTGTCCACCACCCTTTGGGTGAAGAAGAACTTCCTAGAATTGGTTCTGAATCTGTCCCCTCTTAATTTTTCCGAATGCCCTCTCGTTCTTGTAGTTTTCGAAAGTTTGAAGGATCTGTCCCTCTCCACTTTCTCTTTGCCCTTCATGATCTTGTAAGTCTCTATCATACCCTCTGGAAGCGCGTTCCAGGTGTCCACCACCCTTTGGGTGAAGAAGAACTTCCTAGAATTGGTTCTGAATCTGTCCCCTCTTAATTTTTCCGAATGCCCTCTCGTTCTTGTAGTTTTCAAAAGTTTGAAGAATCTGTCCCTCTCCACTTTCTCTTTGCCCTTCATGATCTTGTAAGTCTCTATCATACCCTCTGGAAGCGCGTTCCAGGTGTCCACCACCCTTTGGGTGAAGAAGAACTTCCTAGAATTGGTTCTGAATCTGTCCCCTCTTAATTTTTCCGAATGCCCTCTCGTTCTTGTAGTTTTCAAAAGTTTGAAGAATCTGTCCCTCTCCACTTTCTCTTTGCCCTTCATGATCTTGTAAGTCTCTATCATACCCTCTGGAAGCGTGTTCCAGGTGTCCACCACCCTTTGGGTGAAGAAGAACTTCCTAGAATTGGTTCTGAATCTGTCCCCTCTTAATTTTTCCGAATGCCCTCTCGTTCTTGTAGTTTTCGAAAGTTTGAAGAATCTGTCCCTCTCCACTTTCTCTTTGCCCTTCATGATCTTGTAAGTCTCTATCATACCCTCTGGAAGCGCGTTCCAGGTGTCCACCACCATTTGGGTGAAGAAGAACTTCCTAGCATTGGTTCTGAATCCGTCCCCTCTTAATTTTTCTGAATGCCCTCTCGTTCTTGTAGTTTTCGAAAGTTTGAAGAATCTGTCCCTCTCCACTTTCTCTTTGCCCTTCATGATCTTGTAAGTCTCTATCATACCCTCTGGAAGCGTGTTCCAGGTGTCCACCACCCTTTGGGTGAAGAACTTCCTAGAATTGGTTCTGAATCTGTCCCCTCTTAATTTTTCCGAATGCTCTCTCGTTCTTGTAGTTTTCGAAAGTTTGAAGAATCTGTCCCTCTCCACTTTCTCTTTGCCCTTCATGATCTTGTAAGTCTCTATCATACCCTCTGGAAGCGCGTTCCAGGTGTCCACCACCATTTGGGTGAAGAAGAACTTCCTAGCATTGGTTCTGAATCCGTCCCCTCTTAATTTTTCTGAATGCCCTCTCGTTCTTGTAGTTTTCGAAAGTTTGAAGAATCTGTCCCTCTCCACTTTCTCTTTGCCCTTCATGATCTTGTAAGTCTCTATCATACCCTCTGGAAGCGTGTTCCAGGTGTCCACCACCCTTTGGGTGAAGAACTTCCTAGAATTGGTTCTGAATCTGTCCCCTCTTAATTTTTCCGAATGCTCTCTCGTTCTTGTAGTTTTCGAAAGTTTGAAGAATCTGTCCCTCTCCACTTTCTCTTTGCCCTTCATGATCTTGTAAGTCTCTATCACATCCTCTGGCAATGAATTTCAGAGCTTAACTATTCCTAGAGTGAAAAAATATTTCCTCTTATTGGTTTTAAAAGTGTTTCCCTATAACTTCATTGTGTGCCCCCTAGTTTTTTTAATAAATGATGGATCGAAAAGTCGATTCATTGTATCGATTCTATACCACTCATGATTTTGTAGACTTCAATCATATCTCCTCTCAGCCATCTCTTTTCTGAGTTGAAGAGCTCTAACCTCTTTAGCCTTTCCTAATGGGGAAGTTGTCCCATCACTTTTATCACTTTCATCGCCCTTCTCTGTACCTTTTCTAATTCCACAAATCTTTTTTTGAGACATGGCAACCAGAATGACACATTGTATTCAAGATGTTTTATTTTTCTCTCCTAATTTTAAATTGTCATATTCATTGAAGTATTTGATATTTTAATAAACTTGAAACTTGATGTGGCCATATTATACAGCAATACCAGGGCATTATAACATTTTCATCCTTGCTTTTCATTCCTTTCCTAATTCCTAACATTCTATTTGCTTTCTTAGCCGCTGCCGCACATTGAGCTGAGTGTTTCAAAGTATCCTCAACAATGACACCTAGATCCTTTTCCTGGGCAGAGACTCCTAATGTGGAATCATAGAAACATAGAAGATGACGGCAGAAAAGGGCTACAGCCCATCAAGTCTGCCCACTCTGCTTACCCACCCCCTGTCTATGCCCTAATGACCCAATCTCCTTATCTTGACCCTCGTAGGGATCCCACATGGGTATCCCATTTATTCTTAAAGTCTGGCACACTATCTGCCTCGATCACCTGCACTGGAAGCTTGTTCCAATGATCAACCACTCTCTCTGTGAAGAAATACTTTCTGGTGTCTGCAGCAGCCACTCTCTCCTCCTCTCCCTATTGGCTAAGGCTCTTAACATTTGCATCTCCTCTTCCTATAGGCTAAGGCTCTTTACACCTGCATTGTGATGTCATAGAACTTTCTGATTATAGAAACATGATGGCAGATAAAGGCCAAATGACCCATCATAGAAACATAGAAGATGACGGCAGAAAAGGGCTACAGCCCATCAAGTCTGCCCACTCTGCTTACCCACCCCCTGTCTATGCCCTAATGACCCAAATTCCTTATCTTGACCCTCGTAGGGATCCCACATGGGTATCCCATTTATTCTTAAAGTCTGGCACGCTGTCTGCCTCACCTGCACTGGAAGCTTGTTCCAATGATCAACCACTCTCTCTGTGAAGAAATACTTTCTGGTGTCGCCATGAAATTTTCCGCCCCTGAGTTTGAGCGGGTGCCCTCTTGTGGCCGAGAGTCCCTTGAGAAAGAAAATATCATCTTCCACTTCGACACGTCCCGTGAGGTACTTAAATGTTTCGATCATGTCTCTCCTCTCCCTACGTTCCTCGAGAGTGTAGAGCTGCAATTTGTTCAGACTCTCTTCGTACGAGAGACCCTTGAACCCCAAGATCATCCTGGTGGCCGTCCGCTGAACCGATTTAATTCTACGCACATCTTTACTGTAATGTGGCCTCCAGAATTGCACATAGTACTCCAGATGAGGTCTCACCATGGCCCTGTACAACGGCATTTGACTTCAGGCTTTTGGCTGACGAAACTTCTATTGATACAACCCAATATCTGCCTTGCCTTAGATGAAGCCTTCTCCACTTGATTGGCAGTTTTCATGTCTGCACTGATGATTACTCCTAAATCCTGCATCATGTAGCACAGAACAACAATTCAAAATTTTTTTTCCAGTGGCTGAATATGTGTGATACTAACCTACAATTTACAGAGATAGCATTTCTAGATATTTGGATATCTCTTCATTAGGGTCATTTCCAAACTACTATTTATCGAAAAACAACGGACAGAAACAATCTCTTGAATTTTGATAGTCATCATCCGAGGCATTTACGAGCCAATTTGCCAGTGGGACAATTTTTAAGGTTATGTCGCCTTTGCCGCTCTGTTGAAGAATATAAACACAGAGCTAAGGACATGTGGGCAAGGTTCGTTGAAAAGGGCTACCCTAGGACATTCATCAAAAAAGCATATAAAAGGGCTCTATACGCTCAGCGTGACCATCTTTTACGGGGCAATAACAGTCCTATTGAGCCTAAAATGGTATGCACTCTTCCATATTCCCATATAATAATAATAATAACAGTTTATATACCGCAGGACCGTGAAGTTCTATGCGGTTTACAATAATTAAAAGATGGTACAACTTGAGTGGAATAAACAGAGTTAAGAGCTAGTGATTAGCAGGTATAGATTAACAGTTATTTTGGAGTAAGAATTGTACAGGTCAGCTGCCTAAATACTTCAGAAACAGATATGTTTTTAGGCGTTTCCTAAATTCCCCATACATAGTAGGCGTAAGCAATTGATAAGTTTAAGTTTAAGTTTATTAGGATTTTATATATCGCCTATTAAGGATTTCTAAGCAGTTTTACAATCAGGTACTCAAGCATTTTCCCTAGATCTTTACCCCATAGTGCTGCCTGATGTGAGAGAAGGTGTTGATGATGTCTTTTAAGTTTACATCCTCTAACTGGAGGGGAAACAAAGTTCAAGTGTGAGCTTCTCTTATGTCTGTTGGCTGAGAAAGAGAAAAGGTCAGTTATATATTTAGGGGCTAGACTGAATAGTGCCTTAAAGCAAAAAACAACTGAACTTAAACTTCATACGCTCCTCCATCAGCAGACTTTTTCAGTCCGAAGATCAGTTTAATCGCTGCATTTTGCACCAGTTGTAATCATCGCATATTCTTTTGGGCAATTGTCAAATAGGCGATATTACAGTAATCAAGTTGACTTAAAATGAGGGATTGTACCAGAATTCTAAAATCTGACATGTCAAAATATGCTCTAATGGACCGAAGCTTCCGTAGAGTGAAAAAACTCTTTCTGATGAAAGAGTCAACCTGGTCTTTCATGGTTAGGCTCTGATCCAATGTTACACCCAATATCTTCATAGTAGATTGAATAGGGTAACTAAGTTTATTGATGCAGAGTGATGTTTTGGTGTCAAGTGGGCGTGGGGAGGCTACGAAAAATTTTGTTTTTTTCTGAGTTGAGTCTCAGTCTGAATTCAGACATCCACTGCTCCATCAGATTTAGTACTTCTGTTGCCTTGGGAGTAGCTTCCAAGAGAGAGTTAGCGAATGGAATGATGATCGTGAAGTCATCTGTGTAACTGAATAATTTTATCCCCAGCTGGGTGAATTGTGGTCCTAATGAGGACATATAAACATTGAAAAGCAGTGGGGAAAGTGGTGACCCCTGCGGTACGCCAGATGGATTGTTCCAGGTATCAGAGAGATCGTAATTGAAACGTACCTGATAGGTGCGTGACATAAGGAAACCCCGAAACCAGTTTAAGACCTCTTCCCTGATACCAATTGCATCTAAGCATTGTAGTAGTTTCCCATTGTCCACCAAGTCAAAGGCAGAGCTCATATCGAATTGCATGATCAGGACATTAAGGCCCTTACTGAACAAGAGATGCAGATAATCTAAGATAGCCGTAATTACTGTCTCAGTGCTGAACAAACGTCTAAAACCAGATTGAGTCTCATATAGGAGAGAGAATTGATCAAGATATTTCATCAATTGGGTATGTACCAATCCTTCCGTGATTTTTACAATAAAAGGGATGGATGCTACTGGTCTATAGTTGGTTACTAGTGCTAATGATTCTTTACTATTTTTTGGAATTGGGGTTATTATTATGTGACCATTATTAGTGAGGAATTTTCCATTTTTTTGTTTATCGGTTAGGTAATTCAGCAAGGATAGTTTAAAGTTTAATGGAGCTGCCTTCATAATTTCTGGGAGACATGAGTTCAAAACACAGTATGATTTAGAGCAGTGGTTCCCAACCCTGTCCTGGAGGAACACCAGGCCAATTGGGTTTTCAGGCTAGTCCTAATGAATATGCATGAAGCAAATTTGCATGCCTATCACTTCCATCATATGCAAATCTCTCTCATGCATATTCATTAGGGCTAGCCTGAAAACCCGATTGGCCTGGTGTTCCTCCAGGACAGGGTTGGGAATCACTGATTTAGAGTATTTGTTGTATAATTTAATATAATTATTCCATTCTAAGTCTTGAAAGGAACTCCAGATCATGTCCGCTGGTATTTCATTTCCTTGTGTGATAGCTATTTGGTGTTCATTGATGTCATTTGTCGAACAGTTGTTTCTTAGTTTTTTAACTTTTGAGTCGAAATGCATTTGCTGAAGGTGGTTTAATATTGTACACGTGTTGAGTGTGATGTGTGGTGTCAAATAACTTCATAACCAAGTTGAACAGCTCTTTTGTATTGATTCCTTTTAAGCTAGGTAAGTCAATTTTAGAAGAGTAAAATGCTTTATGTTTGTCTTTTATCAGTTGTTTGTAGATTTTTATATTGGATCTCCAGTTGTTCCGGTCTGACAATTTTCCTGTTTGTTTCCAAATTCTTTCTAGTCGTCTTACTAGTTGTTTCATTTTTAGAAGTTCGGAGTCAAACCATTTGTTATATTTATTTGCACAGCTTTTGCTATTTAGTTTAGGGGCTATTTCATCTAAAATGGCTGTGCAAGTTTTCACCCAGTGATCCCAAACGTCGACTTCTTCTCCTATGGCTTTCGAAATCAAGAAAATTGTGAAATCTCACTGGCATATTCTTTAATACCATACTAGTCTAGCTCAGTTACCTATTTTTGCCTATTCCAGGGGACAGAACCTTCGGGAACGAGTCAGCTCTTCTCAATTTTTAAGTAGGGATCAAGATCAACAAGCAATTCTCAAGGGACATTATCCATGTGGAAGATGCAGTGTGTGCTTAACCAGGAAGGGAGCCGCGGGCGAAGTAAATCGGCGGCCGCGTGGTGGAGGCAGGCAGAGCAAGCGGCTGAGGGCAGAAGGAGGAGACTGCAAGCAGCAGGAGAGCGGGGCCGGAGAGAAGCAGGAGGAGGCAGGAGACGGCGAGAGTGAAGAGCGGGTAGCGGCGAGAGTTAGCTCCGCCCACCCGCTCCGCGTCACCACCAACGTCAGCGCCCGGACTCCCCCTTAACCAGGGGGGGCCAACGGCGCACAGCCGTTCGGCGCGCGGCGAAGGCGAGCGGCAAAGGCGCTCGCCTTAGCGAGAGCGCCTTTGCGAAGGGCCTCAAGAAGGGCATCAAGAAAGGGCTATCAACTATAGCCGGACTCCCAACTTATAAGACTAGCTAACTAACAAATTGTCTTCAGTCTTTCTTTAGCATTCTACCAAGTCTTTAACTATCAATCTTACTTTCTATCTCACCAACAAGCTACTAAATCTTTCTCACTTAACAGGCAGACCTCACCAATCACTCTATTCCCAAACCACTTTAACAGGCAGACCTCAAGCACCTCTCCAGCACACTAACAAACAGACGTTCTTATCTGACAATTAACTAACTGTTAACTAACAAACTACTACTACTAACTAACTAACTACTCCATCCCTCCCTCAACACTTACTGACCAACACCTAACAGCCCCCACCCTAACAAACATCCTAAAAAAAAAAAAAAAAATAAAATAAATAAATAAATAAAATTTTAAATTAAGAAATAATAACAATAAACCTTTGTAATGGCAGGTAGGACTAGAAGCAGCAAGACTTCAATCAAAACAGGCAGTTCAGTCACCGAGAGCACCCAGGGGATGGCTATGGTCCGAGTACAGATGGAAGGAGAACCAGGACGGAGGGCAGAGGTCTCTGTACAGACCGAGGCCATCCCCTCAAAGATGTCTACAGTCTCAACACAGACAGAAGTAATGGATCAACCGGACGACAGCCTTTGGATGGAGCTAAAGAGCCTGAGAGAGGAGGTTCAGCGCTTAAGGAGCATCCGAGACGACGAGACCTTCATCGATGGAGTCATCCAGGAGCTGTCTCAGATCGCTGAACAGGAACCTGACAAGACCACCCTGGGAACACCCATAGCATCCAAAACGGCCACCTTGAGACAAACTACCGGAATGCAGGAAGTGGTTGGAGACGCTGACTCCTGGCAGTTGGTGACTTCCTCCACAAGAAAACGCAAAGGACCTAACTCTGTCTCTTTTTCCCCCATACAGGACAGCTCAACATCGACACCTCATATCGCCCTGAGGAACAGATATCAGCTGCTACAGGATGGTCCGGAGAAAGAGCTACAAGTAGTTGTTCAGCAGACGGTTCCAACTCCGCAATCAACAGTACAGCCCACCCCTAAGAAGCGCAGAGTGGTGGTCATCGGAGATTCGCTGCTGAGGGGCACCGAGGGACCAATCTGCAGACCAGACCTACAATCAAGAGAGGTCTGCTGTTTGCCAGGGGCCAGGATCCGGGATGTCACTGCTTGCATTGACAGACTCATTAAGCCCCGAGACCACTTCCCCATGGTTCTAATCCACGTCGGAACCAACGACACTGCAAGGAGCAGCCCGGACATCATACCTGAAGACTTCAGGGCCCTGGGGGAGAAGCTGAGGAGGATGGATGCGCAGGTAGTCTTCTCCTCGATTCTCCCAGTGAGGGGCAAGGGCAGAGCCAGAGAGGATCGAATACAGAGGGTGAACGACTGGCTGCGAGGATGGTGCAAGGAGATGAACTTCGGGTTTCTGCACCATGGAGAAGCATTGCAAGGACTACAGGGACACGACGGGCTACACCTAACCAGAAGAGGGAAGAATGTCCTTGGACACCGCCTAGCCCGCCTACTCCACAGGGCTTTAAACTAGGTAAGTCGGGGGAGGGTACAGGCACAAACAACATACCAGGCGAACTAAAATGCCAATACATTTTTGAGGCTGAGGAAAGTAGTCACCGAAATTCTGGGTCAGGGGTGAGTGCACACACTTTTGAGTCGGGAGTAGGGTCACATCATATTTATGGGTCACATTGTAATTCCGGGTCTAGGGGGAGTACACACTGTAGTTCTGGGTATATGGGGAGTACACATTGTGGTTCAGAGCATCAGGAAAGCACAAATAACACAAACAATGTTAAAGGTGTTCAAATAGCTCAAGCAGGAATATCCCCACTGAGACGTAACAAAAATATAACATGGAGGGCTATGTACGTCAACGCACACAGTTTAGGAAACAAGATCCTGGAATTGGAAACAGAAATAAGGAATGCCGACCTGGATGTGGTGGCGATATCCGAAACCTGGCTCACAGACTCCCACGGGTGGGACATGGTCATACCGGGTTTCAACTTGCTTCGCCGGGACAGAGAGGGTAGGATGGGAGGGGGTGTAGCATTATATACTAAAGATGACATTAAGGTCACGAGAATCTCAGATGTCCAGTATACTGGGGAATCCCTTTGGGTTAATTTGGCCAGAGGGAAGGACAAATGCTTGTATCTTGGCGTAATTTACAGACCCCCAAGACAACAGGATGACCTGGATATGGAAATAATCGAAGATATAGAAAATATCACCTTGCGTGGGGACACAGTACTGCTAGGTGACTTCAACATGCCTGATGTGGATTGGGTTACACTTACCTCTGCTTCCGGCAGCAGCAGGAGGCTATTAAACTCTATGAAAGGAGCAAGCCTCAGGCAACTGGTGTTGGAACCGACAAGGGATCAGGCAATACTGGACCTGATACTTACCAATGGAGAAAGTGTCACAGAGGTCTCGGTGGGCGACACATTGGCCTCCAGTGACCACAACATGGTATGGTTCAATATCAGGAAAGGTTTCACTAAATCTACTACACTAACCAAAGTCCTCAAATTCAAGGACACAAATTTCAAAGATATGGGAGACTTCGTTCACCAGGCGCTACAAAGCCAAGAAGAAACCGATAACGTGGAAGACATGTGGTCGACTTTGAAAGCAACCATACAAGAAGCAACAAACCGCTATGTAAAATCAGTAAGTAAACGGAGAAGGAACAATAAGCCACAGTGGTTTACTGCGGAGATCTCAGACCTGATCAAGGAGAAGAAAAAAGCATTCATCTCTTACAAACAATCAGGGAAGCAGGACTCTAGAGCAGACTACCTGACCAAATCAAAAGCCGTCAAAACAGCAGTCAGGGAGGCTAAATTCCTCATGGAGGAGTCTCTAGCAAAGAACATCCAGAAGGGAGATAAATCCTTCTTCAGGTATATCAGTGATAGAAGAAAAAACTCAGGCGGGATTGTACGTCTTAGGACTCCAGATGGAGACTATGTGGAAAAGGATTCGGAAAAAGCCCAACTATTAAATGAATACTTCTGCTCAGTCTTCACCCGAGAAGCGCCAGGGCTCGGCCCTCAGCTACAGACAAGGGTTGGCTCAGTTGACCCGTTTAGTAACTTTGAGTTTACGCCCAGCAGTGTCTACGGTGAGCTGTCAAAGCTCAAGGTTAACAAAGCAATGGGGCCGGACAACCTGCACCCCAGGGTGCTTAGGGAGCTGAGTGATGTCTTGGCGAAGCCACTGTCCGCGCTCTTCAACCTCTCCCTTAGTACAGGCAGCGTCCCGTTGGACTGGAGGACGGCTAACGTCATTCCACTGCACAAGAAAGGCTCAAAGATGGAGACAGCAAACTACAGACCAGTGAGTCTAACATCGATAGTGAGCAAACTAATGGAAACTCTAATCAAACACCAATTAGATAAGATCCTGGATGAGGAGAATCTACGGGATCCCCGACAACATGGATTTACTAAGGGGAGATCCTGCCAATCCAACCTGATCAGCTTCTTTGATTGGGTGACAGGGAAGCTGGATATTGGGGAGTCCCTGGACATCGTGTACCTGGACTTTAGCAAAGCATTCGATAGCGTACCACACCGCAGGTTACTGAGCAAGATGAGTTCTATAGGATTAGGTAACACATTGACGAAATGGGTTGGGAGCTGGCTTGGAGGTAGGCTCCAAAGGGTGGTGGTGAACGGCACCCCCTCCGAAATGACGGAGGTGATTAGTGGAGTACCACAGGGCTCAGTCTTGGGCCCAATCCTATTCAACATCTTTATAAGAGACTTGGCAGAAGGGCTTCGAGGTAAAATAACATTATTCGCCGATGACGCCAAACTGAGTAATGTAGTGGGCAAATGCACAACAGACGAAGATTCAATGCCTGACAACATGATGCACGACCTACTCCTACTGGAGCGATGGTCTAGGACATGGCAACTCAACTTCAATGCCAAAAAATGCAAAGTTATGCACCTGGGCAGCCAGAATCCATGCAAGTCTTATACCCTTAATGGCGAGATCCTAGCAAAAACGGTAGCAGAACGAGACTTGGGGGTAATCGTCAGTGAGGACATGAAGTCTGCCAATCAAGTGGAGCAGGCTTCGTCCAAGGCAAGACAAATCATGGGCTGCATACGAAGGGGTTTCGTCAGTCGTAAGGCGGAAGTCATTATGCCATTGTATAGATCCATGGTGAGGCCCCACCTGGAATACTGTGTGCAATTCTGGAGGCCGCATTATCGCAAGGATGTGCTGAGACTGGAGTCGGTGCAAAGAATGGCCACCCGGATGGTCTCGGGACTCAAGGATCTACCATACGAAAAACGGCTTGACAAATTACAGCTATACTCGCTCGAGGAGCGCAGAGAGAGGGGAGACATGATCGAGACGTTCAAGTATCTTACGGGCCGCATCGAGGCGGAGGAAGATATCTTCTTTTTCAAGGGTCCCACGACAACAAGAGGGCATCCGTTGAAAATCAGGGGCGGGAAACTACGAGGTGACACCATAAGAACATAAGAACATAAGAACATAAGAAGTTGCCTCCACCGGGATCAGACCAGAGGTCCATCGCACCCAGCGGTCCGCACCCGCGGCGGCCCATCAGGTCCATGACCTGTCAAGTGATCCCTGCCCTAAAAAAACCTATCCTTACTTCTATCTGTATCCCTCAATCCCCTTTTCCTTCAAGAATTTATCCAAACCTTCTTTGAATCCCTGTAGTGTCTTCTGCCCCACCACTACCTCCGGGAGTGCGTTCCATGTGTCCACCACTCTCTGGGTGAAGAAGAACTTCCTGGCATTGGTTCTAAACCTATCCCCTTTCAGTTTCTCCGAGTGCCCCCTTGTACTTGTTGTTCCCCACAGTCTGAAGAATCTGTCCCTGTCTACCTTATCTATGCCTTTCAGGATCTTGAAAGTTTGTATCATGTCTCCTCTAAGTCTCCTCTTTTCCAGGGAGAACAGCCCCAGCTGTTCTAGCCTGTCGGCATATGAAAGGTTTTCCATACCTCTTACCATTTTCGTCGCTCTTCTCTGGACCCCCTCAAGCAATGTTATGTCCTTCTTGAGGTACGGCGACCAATACTGGACACAGTACTCCAAATGCGGGCGCACCATTGCACGGTACAGTGGCATGATGACTTCCTTTGTCCTGGTCGTGATACCCTTCTTGATGATACCCAGCATTCTGTTTGCTTTCTTTGAGGCTGTCGCGCATTGTGCTGATGCTTTCATTGTTGTATCCACCAGCACACCCAGGTCTCTTTCAAGGGTACTCACATCTAGCAATGTTCCCCCCATTGTATAGCTGAACATCGGGTTCTTTTTCCCAACATGCATGACCTTGCATTTCTCTATATTAAAACGCATCTGCCACTTTTTGGCCCACTCTTCCAGCTTCGTTAGGTCCCTTTGCAGGTTTTCACAGTCTTCCGTGGTTCTAACCCTGCTGCAGAGTTTGGTGTCATCTGCAAATTTGATAACCTCACATTTCGTCCCTGTCTCCAGATCGTCTATAAATATATTGAACAGGAGCGGTCCCAACACCGACCCCTGCGGAACTCCGCTCGTGACCCGTTGCCAGTCTGAGTATTGGCCCTTCACTCCAACCCTCTGTTTTCTGCCCGCCAACCAGTGTTTAATCCATCGGTATACATCCCCCTCCACTCCGTGGTTCCTCAGCTTCCTAAGCAGCCGTTCGTGGGGTACCTTGTCGAAAGCTTTTTGGAAGTCGAGGTAAATTATGTCTATGGGTTCCCCTTTGTCTATCTGGCTGTTTATTCCCTCAAAGAAATGTAGTAAGTTTGTGAGGCAAGACCTTCCCTTGCAGAAGCCATGTTGGCTCTCCCTCAGCTGCCCATTTTTTTCCATGTGCTCGCAGATGCTGTCCTTAATAAGTGCTTCCATCATCTTACCCGGAACCGAAGTCAAGCTCACCGGCCTGTAGTTTCCCGGGTCTCCTCTTGATCCTTTCTTAAAGATAGGCGTGACATTTGCTATTTTCCAGTCCTCCGGGAAATTCTTTTTCACTGAAAGAGTGGTTGATCGTTGGAATAGTCTTCCACTGCAGGTGATTGAGGCCAGCAGCGTGCCTGATTTTAAGGCCAAATGGGATCGGCACATGGGATCTATTCACAGGGCAAAGGTAGGGGAGGGACATTAAGGTGGGCAGACTAGATGGGCCGTGGGCCCTTATCTGCCGTCTATTTCTATGTTTCTATGTGCTTTCATACCACAGAAACACGGGAGATTGTGCACCCGCGCTTGCACAAAACACATACTCTTTATCATCATACAAACTGTACAACAGAGGGAGTTGTTTATATGATTATATATATATAATATATATGATTATACACTCTTGTATATTCCATGTACTATATTCCCTGTATATTCCTTGCATATTCCTTCTATATTCCTTGTATCATACTCCTTGTATATTCCTACTGATAGTATTTTATGTCGACTTCATTGACCTGAACTCTCCAAAAAAAAAAAAAATTGTTAAACTCCTGTTAACTTCAACAACATGTACATTCCAAAAAATTGTAAATTCCAATGTTATTTTCGTGTGTAATCTTATTAACTGCTGTGAACCGCCTAGAACTCTCTGGGTATGGCGGTATACAAAATAAAGTTATTATTATTATATGCCCCTGTCAATTGTTTTACATTGGTTATACAACAAGATCTGTAAGGATACAGATTATTGAACATCTAAGCAAGATCCGTAGGGGAGATATAGGGGCTCCCCTGTCACAACATTGGCACACTCTGTCACACACCTTAGATGATCTTAAGTTTATAGTCCTGGAAGCGCCAAGATTGAAAAGAGGGGGGAATATGTCAGCCTTTTTGTGGAAGAAAGAGCAATCGTGGATTTACCACTGGCAAACGGTAACCCCTATGGGGTTAAACTGAGAAATCGAATGGTGGGCATTTGAAAGCACAGATAATTGATAAATTGGGACTACAGCTGAAAGGTACGTCATTTCAAACCGGAAATTGGAGAAGTCAAGAGAGTTAAGGAAGGTATCCACCAGCAGCACCTTAAGAATGTATGAAATTTTGAGTTGTTTTAAAAAAGTAACAAGTTTTTCAACTCTTTTCTTTAGTGTGCAGCTCTACTTCTGAATGGTAATCATCAAAAGCGGGTTCTCTGAAGAAGCCTTATCGGCGAAACGCATAAGACCCCGCCACAATGAGACAACTTCTATTACCGCTGTGATTCAGAAATGAGCTAAGTTGAAGTTTATATTATAAAACATTTCAAGAAATTTTGAAGAAACATCTAATATAATAAAATGGTAGGACGCGCATGCGCACTAAAAAAATCGTGTTCCCTGATCTGTCGCGTTTTTTTTAGTGCGCATGCGCGGATTGTACGTCACCGATGTTCCTCCTCCACCATGCAACGCCCTCTGCTATAGACAAGGGATAATCCAGTAGACCCATTTAGTAGCTTCGAGTTTACGCCAGGCAGTGTCTACTGTGAGCTGTCTAAACTCAAGGTTAACAAAGCGATGGGGCCAGACAACTTACACCCCAGGGTGCTCAGGGAGTTAAGTGATGTCTTGGAGGAACCACTGTCCGCGCTTTTCAATCTCTCCCTTAGTACGGGTATAGTCCCGTTGGACTGGAAAACGGCTAACGTCATTCCACTCCACAAAAAAGGTTGCAGAATGGAGGCTGCAAACTATAGACCGGTGAGTCTCACATCAATAGTGAGCAAGCTGATGGAAACTCTAATCAAACGTCAATTGGATACGATCCTGGACGAGGAGAATCTACGGGATCCCCGTCAACATGGATTTACTATGGGGAGATCCTGCCAATCCAACCTGATCAGCTTCTTTGACTGGGTGACGAGGAAGCTGGATGTTGGGGAGCCCCTGGACATTGTGTACTTAGACTTCAGCAAAGCTTTCGATAGCGTACCACATCGCAGGCTGTTGAGCAAAATGAGTTCTATAGGATTGGGTGACACTTTGACAAAATGGGTTGAGAACTGGCTTGGAGGCAGGCGTCAGCGGGTGGTGGTGAATGGAACCCCCTCTGAAATGACGGAGGTGATCAGTGGAGTGCCGCAGGGCTCGGTCTTGGGCCCGATCCTGTTCAATATCTTTATAAGAGACTTGGCAGAAGGGCTTCGAGGTAAAATAACGTTATTCGCAGATGACGCCAAACTATGCAATGTAGTAGAAAGGAGTGCAACGGTCAAAAACTCAATGTCCGACAATATGAAGCACGACCTACTCCTATTGGAGCGCTGGTCTAGGATCTGGCAACTAGGTTTCATTGCCAAAAAATGCAAAGTCATGCACCTTGGCAACCAAAATCCATGCAAAACTTACACCCTTAATGGCGAGATCCTAGCAAGGACTGTAGCAGAACGGGACTTAGGGGTGATCATCAGTGAAGATATGAAGACTGCCAATCAAGTGGAACAGGCTTCATCTAAGGCTAGACAAATCATAGGGTGTATACGTAGGGGTTTCGTCAATCATAAGCCTGAAGTCATTATGCCATTGTATAGATCCATGGTGAGACCCCATCTGGAATACTGTGTACAATTCTGGAGGCCTCATTACCGCAAAGATGTGCTGAGACTGGAGTCGGTCCAGCGAATGGCCACCCGGATGGTCTCAGGACTCAAGGACCTCCCGTACGAGGAACGGCTGGATAGGTTGCGGCTATACTCTCTCGAGGAACGCAGAGAGAGGGGAGACATGATCGAGACGTTCAAATATCTCACGGGCCGTATCGAGGTGGAAGAAGATATCTTCTTTTTCAAAGGTACCACGGCTACAAGAGGGCATCCATGGAAACTCAGGGGAGGTAAGCTGCATGGTGACACCAGAAAGTACTTTTTCACCGAGAGAGTGGTGGATCGCTGGAATGGCCTTCCACTTCAGGTGATTGAGGCCAGCAGCGTGCCCGATTTTAAGACAAAATGGGATCGACATGTGGGTTCTCTTCACAGAGAAAGGAAGGGGAGGGTCATTGAGGTGGGCAGACTGGATGGGCCGTGGCCCTTATCTGCCGTCTATTTCTATGTTTCTATGTTTCTATGTGTGTGTGTATGTGCCGCGATCATGCAAAAACGGCTTGACCTATTTGAACGAAACTTGGTATGCAGATCCCTCACTACCTGGGATGATATGTTCTGGGGGTCTCGCGGCCCACCTGCACACGTGGGCGGAGCTACAAACAGAAAATCAGATATCACCCATTCATGTCAATGGAAAAAATGTAAAAAGCTGCCATTCTCACAGTAATTCAAAAACGGCTTGACCGATTTGAACGAAATTTGGTATGCAGATCCCTCACTACCTGGGGTGATATGTTCTGGGGGTCTCTCGGCCCACAACTCTATGTTGCTTGCTCAAGGGTGGGTTCACCCAACAATTTATATGTTCTTGCTCCTGGAGGTGAAACTAAAAATGTTGTTTATAATCACGTTTTGCATTAGTTGTATTGTATTCATTTTGTCAAATATTTCACATTATAATTTGAATATTGTACTTTTTATTAAGCTGTAAAACAATAATTTCATTCACCACTATAAAGTATCTTTATTTGAATCCATTTACAGTGTTATTGCTATAATTAAATACCCGTGCAACGCCGGGTCATCAGCTATTCAAAATAAAACACATTTTTCTTCCTTGGTGTCTGGACATTTTCTTTTTCCATCATCTTGGTTCCAGTTTCTCTTTCTGCTTTTTTGTTTCTCTTTTACTAATTCTCTTTCCAGTGTCTGTTGTTCATTTTTTTTCTCCTCTCTTGCTCCATTTTCCTCACTATGCCTGTCTCCAACATATTGATTTCTTTCCCTTTCCCATGGGTTCAACTCTCTTCCTCTTTCCCCATGGTCCAACATTTTGCTCCCTCCATTTTCTATTGTGTTCTTCCCTTCCCCCTTAATGCTGAACAATGGGTTGGAGGGAAAGAGAGGTGTTGCATCTCTCTATCCGTTCCATCCCCAGACCTAACATTTCTCCCTCTCCCTTTTTTCCATCCCCAGGCCCACCATCTCCCTTTCTCTTCCCAAGTCCTTTCTTCAAGTATTTTCCCCTTCCTTCACTCCACTCCATCCCACATCCAACTTCTGTTTCTCTTCTCTCCTTTCAGATCAATGTCCACCAACTCTCTCTCTCTTCCTCCTTCCTTCCTTCCTCCCTCCTCCTCCTCCTCTGTTTCCAGCCCCATAAGCTCTTCCCCTTTACCTACTTCCCCACTCAGTCTGTCACTTCTTTTAACGCCCTCCCTCAGTCCCCCTTTCTACTTAAAAGAGACAGCTAGTAAAGGGGATTGATTTCCTCACCCGTATGTCTTCCTCCTTCTATCCACGCTGCTCTGATGTTGCTCTTTCCTTCCATCACTGAAAAATCCAGTTTTGCTGTAGGGAACTTTCAGACGCTGCAGCCAGTCTGAAACGCTGCTTACAGCTCCATTCCCTGCTTTCCTTCCGCTGTGGTCCATCCCCAATGATGCAACTTCCAGTTTCTGTCTGGGAGGACCAGGGGAAAGGAAAGCAGGGAAGGGGGAAGACATGCCGGTTCACAGGGGGCCCAGGGCAGCTGCCCTCTTTGCTCCCCCCTAACACCAGCCCTGGGCAAGGCACAAGGGAGGGTATGGATAGAGAGTGGCGATACATGAAGAGAGAGGTGAGGCAAGAAAGACAGAAGGAATAAAAAACAAAAAATATACCAGAGAACTGGGAAGGCAGAGGTGAGAGAGAAACAAAAACACACATTTTGCAGGAAAGAAGAGGTTGAACCTGTTCTGACTCTGTCAGGCATTTGTAACACATCAGTTGCACAGTAGAAATATCTTTACATAGCCAGTGTCAGTAGTAGAATGTCTTGTACTCTTCCCATCTATCATCCCTTTCTCATTCTCGGGCACAGTCAGCTATCAATCCTCTGAATGACAAAATGCTTGGCATGCTACCAAAACCTAAATGTTTATAAGTGACATCTTATCCTGCATTGAGGAGGATCTGCCATCTTGGAAACTTCTTTCAAAGTCAGGGAAGTCTACAGTATAGATTTGTTTGATGAGTCAGCAGACTTCAGTGACAGACTTTGAGGTTACACCCTTCACCTTACAATGGAACTGTTGCATAATGTCACTGCCACACCAGTATAATTAGGGATTACGTGAGATGTTCTAGCTCACCAGTTTGCCCATGGCTATGGCCTGAAGGAGCTTCAGAGTTAGAGAATTAGAACTGCTGAACCAGAGGGAAATGCATTCCTTTTCTCCCTAAACATAAGGTATTTCATAACTGCCAGGTCTTTCTAGGGGCTTTATGCTACAGATTCTTCAGAAGTTCCATGAAAACCAGTGTCTATTTTTGGGTGAGAAAAATTCTTACTCAAGCAGGATTTCCTTTCTGTATAGCATGAAGCTAAGTATTTTCCCCTCAATAAAAGATGTAAAAATATGTCCATAAATCCCACCTCCCATTTGCAGGGTCCCTCCCTCACATTTAATCAATTAGTGCAGGGAAGGGAACATTGGTGTGTATAAAATCAGAGTAGGATAAGATGGTGAGAGAGGAGCTAGGGTCAAATAATGTGTGCATGTTTTAGAGAAGAAGACCAGGGGTGCTGGATTGTGTAAAAACAAGAGATACATCATCCTTCCTCACCCATCATATTCAATTACATTACATTGTACTTATAGACCACATAGCCCTTAAGGTTCAACGTGGTTTACAAAAGATTACTAACATTGGTCACAATTCGAGAAATAAAATAAGTTAAGCAGTCAGATATTTTGTAAAAAGATAGGTCTTCAGTTGTGTTCTAAACTACTTATAAGAATAAGCTGTAAGCAGGAATGTTCCAAATTCTTTATCATGAAGAGCTGCTTGGGACGCTAATGTGTGGTTTAGAAATTTCTTACTTTTGCAGCCCTGAACAGAAGGAGAGTTAAACAAGGGATGAGTTTTTCTACTATGTCTATAAGAAACTAAAGAGAATCTGTTAACCAATTCCCATTAAAATCACAATCCTATGAGATCTGAATATTAGCTGGCACCCTCGTGACATCCTGAAAACCTAACCTGGCGAGGGCTGAGCTTGGACATCCCTGTTCTAGACAGTTTCATGTTATTTAATTCTTGCAGAGATTACACTGGTTACTTGGTTTTTAAAGAGTAAGATTTAAGTTGCTTCTGTTGGTACAGCGTGCATTATGGCATGAAGTAACATTGCTTTTTTGTCATCAACAGCAGATGAATCCAGAGACTAGTGGGATTACGTCCATCAACCAGCAGGTGGCGATAGAGAGAACTGATTTGTCCTCGGTCTTATTGGGTGCACAGCCTCCTGGCTACTCAGTATATTCTATCTCCAGCAGGCTGATGGATGCGTTCCTCACAGCTCCTGGCTTCTGCCTGTGGATGTCGGTCCACGCCTGGATGTTTGCAGAGGATGGGTGTCTGGCAGAATGCTGCCTGCTTTGGAGGTTACAACTGGCCCCCTCCCCCAGCTCCCTACCTCACCTTCTGGAGGGTAACACCTGCTAACCACAGACCCCTTTCCCTAGTTGACTTGGTGCCTGAGGTGCGTTCTTTTCCACGTAAGTAAGGAGGGGGGGAGGTAGAGGCACAGTTGTGAAGAGTAACGGCTTTCTACAGTGGTTTTTCTCCTCACGGACTTCAGTTCTGTTGTTTCCCTTGCCAGGTGGGCCAGCTTCTTTGGTGTCCATTCTTTATTATTTGTGGGTGAGTTTTCCCATCAGGGTTGCCTGGTTTTCAGTGCAGTCTATGTTTTGGGCAGCTGCAGGAGTGGACATGGGCATGGTGGAGCATTCTGGGACTGGCTCACCCGTACTGTGGGTGGGTCTCCGTTCTCTTCAGAGAGGCACTGGTAGGAGGTTTTTTTTAATACCTTTCCTGCGTAGGGTTGCTGAGGCTGATTCTGCCTAAGTCACGTGTGGCCATTTTGTTTGGAAAGGCTGTATTGGCAACACATTGATGATGGTTCTCGGCGGTGAACAGGCTGCTTGTATATTTTGTTTCCCTGCCAGGTCCCGGCTACAGGGCGGTTTTTCTGTCATACTCATTTGGTCGGGACGTTGTATTGGAGGCTCGAGGGAGCTAGCAATCATCGAGGCTTCTCATGTGTCTGCCAATTTTCGGAGCACCTAAGCGACGGAGGTGAATTTTCTTCTGGGAACATGCCACATTTTCCCCTTAAATTATGAGGAATGTAATACCTCTGTGGGGTAGTTTGTTGCACTATTTCTCCCTCCTCATCTCTGTTTTTAGCGGGGTGGAGGTTTCTTTTTATTTATCTATATGCCCTTTTTTCATCTCATTCCCACTTCTTGATGTGTTATGGGAAGATTCCGCAGCGACCCGCAGTAAGGTCGGTTTTCTCGGTAGGCTTTGCCTGGGCTGGCCATGGTTAGGCTGCTTGCTTTCGGCCATGCGGGATGCTCGGTGCTGGTGGACGAACAGCAGTAGGCCTGGAATGCCATTGACTGTTTTTCCTTAGGTTCTGTCATTGTTTAGGTGACAGCTTCCCTTCTTCTCTTTTGTTTGGTTGGGTATGCCCACACTCGGGGTTTCTGCGGTTGCAGTTTTTTCTTTCAGGAAATTGGTGTCTCTGTTGGAGTGTCTAGAGCTCATAGGGCTACACTTTCTTTTTCACATGGCTACCATGCAGTTATTCAGCAGCTGCGGATAGGCCTCTGCACTTGGGATCTTCAGGTTCAACTGGGACTTAATGTTTGTCTTGGGCCTTAGTTCAGACTACTATTTGAACAGTACTTTCCTCATTTTTCCTCTCTTCAAGTATAAAAGGGCTTCTATTGAGGTATCAGGTGTCCATTTTCCCGGAATGCCTGCTGTGTTGGAAGCAAAGGAGTGCATGCTGTCATTTCTCTTGTCCTAGTGCGGACTCACGAGCCCTAGGGAGATTCAGTCGGGAATGCCACAGTTATAGACGAGGCGCATACCTGTTGAGGAGGGTTTTTGGTTTGAGGCTAGACTGATCTCTGGTTCTTCTCATGCTATTCTTCTCCAGATCGTTGCCTTTCCTTCCCAAATTCTCTGGTTGCCATTTTCTTCATAGCTTGTATATTTTCTTCAACTTGCTATTTGACTGTTTTATATTGCCCATATAGAACATTACAGTTCTTCTTGGTACATCTAGTTTGTCTCACAAGCTGACATCCCCGGCTCAGCGGGGTTACTCCATCTGCTTAGTATATATTGCTTTTCTTTGTGGTATTCACAACATAAACGAGATAAGTAGGCTATATTATAACCTCTCATTTCAGATAGGGTCTAGCCAGTCTGTACGTGTCTACCTGGCGCTGAATTTATTTCTATCCAGTAATTCACGTTGCGGTTGATTAGGTTCCTCTTCATTCCACCAGCCTTATTGGTGGTTTCTGGAGTCTAGCTCATCGACCTTCGGGAGGATTTGGCTGTAGAGAGTGGAAGTTGGAGTTGACCTTGCCTCTCTTGTAGTACTCTGTGGGTAGGTGTATGAGTCATTTCCTCTCTTAGGTGAGGATTTCTTCTTGAAGTTGTTCAGAGGTTCACCTCGTTTGAGAGTTCTGTTGACTTCATACTTTGAAAGGGCTCTTCTTTAGGAAGTGAGCCATTGTTTTTAGTGTTGCAGGCTCATTGCCCTACAACCTTGCAAGGGGAAGGGGGTCTATGATACTTTTTGTGCCTCCTGGAGAAGGATTTGTCCCCTTTCTTAATGTTTTTTGCCAGAGTTTCTTCTACTCTAAGTTTGGCCTCCCTAACTGACGTTTTGACCGCTGTAGACCTGGTCCTATATTCTACGTTAGCTACTCTTTCCCCCGAGTGCTTGTACGAAATAAATGTTTTTTTCTTCTCCATAACGAGTTGCAAGATTTCCGTGGTGAACCATTGAGGTTTATTGTTTCTTTGTCGTTTATTTACTGCCTTAATGAAGCAGCTAGTTGCTTCGTGTATGGTTGATTTCAGGGTTGACCACATAGCTTCCACATCACCGGTCTCTGCTTGGTCCTGCAGTGTCCAGTGGACAAAATCTCCCATGCATGCGAAGTCAGTTCCCCGGAAATTGAGTACCTTTGTTTTTGTGCTTGATTTAGGGAAGCCTTTCCTAAGGTTGAAACATACTATATTATGGTCGCTGGAGGCTAGCGCATCTCCTACCGAGACCTCTGAGACACTTTCCCCATTGGTGAGTACCAGGTCGAGGATCGCCTGGGCCCTAGTGGGCTCTGTTACCATCTGTTTGAGACGTGCTCCCCTTATGGAGGTTAATAGCCTCCTGCTGGAGCTGGTTGTCACTGAAAATGTGTTCCAGTCTGCATCAGGAATATTGAAGTCCCCTATCAGTACAGCGTCGCCCCGTAGAGTGATATTCTCTATGTCTTCAATTAGTTCTGCGTCCATGGTTTCCAGTTGTCTTGGGGGTCTATATACCACACCTAGATACAGGCATTTTTCACTGCCTCTTGTAAGTCTCTATCATATCCCCTCTAAGTCTCCTCTTCTCCAGGGAAAAGAGGCCCAGTTTCTCCATTCTCTCAGCGTATGAAAGGTTTTCCATCCCCTTTATCAGACACATCGCTCTCCGCTGAACCCTCTCGAGTAACGCCATGTCCTTCTTAAGGTACGGTGACCAATATTGGACACAGTACTCCAGATGCGGACGCACCATCGCCCGATACAACGGCAGGATAACTTCTTTCGTTCTGGTTGTAATACCCTTCTTGATTATGCCTAGCATTCTGTTTGCCTTTTTAGCGGCCGCTGCGCACTGTGCCGTCGGCTTCATTGTCATGTCCACCATTACCCCCAAGTCCCTTTCTTGGGTACTCTCATTTAATAACATTCCTCCCATCATATAGTTGTACCTCGAGTTTCTGTTTCCCACATGTAATACTTTACATTTCTCAACGTTGAACTTCATCTGCCAACTCGTCGCCCATTCCCCTAGTTTGTTCAAGTCCCTTTGCAATTCTTTGCAGTCCTCTTTAGTCCGAGCTCCACTAAATAGTTTGGTGTTGTCTGCAAATTTTATTATTTCGCACTTCGTCCCTGTTTCTAGATCATTTATGAATATATTAAATAGCAGCGGCCCGAGCACCAAGCCCTGCGGAACACCACTCGTTACCCTCCTCCAGTCCAAGTAGTGGCCCTTCACTCGTACCCTCTGTTTCCTACCCGCCAACCAGTTTCTGATCCATCTATGTACGTCTCCTTCCACCCCATGGTTCTTCAGTTTCCGGAGTAGACGTTCATGGGGCACCTTGTCAAAGATTTATAAAAGGTTTGGATAATTTCTTAAGAGAATTTTGTGGCTCAGTGGTTAAAGCTACAATCTCAGCACCCTGAGGTTGTGGGTTCAAATCCATGCTGCTCCTTGTTACCCTGGGCAAGTTAGTTAATCCCCCCATTGCCCCAGGTACATTAGATAGATTGTGAGCCCACCGGGACAGACAGGGAAAAATGCTTGAGTACCTGAATAAATTACATGGAGACCGGGATGGGAAGCTGGTCAAACTGGAGGTAAGCCGGGAGGATGTCCTCCGTCAGATAGACAGACTAAAGAGCGACAAATCACCAGGTCCGGACGGCATCCACCCAAGGGTACTAAAGGAGCTGAGAAACGAAATAGTAGAAACATTTTGCCTTATATGTAACCTTTCCTTAGAAACAGGGGAGATCCCAGAGGACTGGAAAATAGCAAATGTCACGCCCATCTTCAAGAAGGGATCAAGGGGTGACCCGGGAAACTACAGGCCGGTGAGTTTGACCTCGGTTCCGGGAAAGATGATGGAAGCACTGATTAAGGACACCATCTGCGATCACATAGAAAGCAATGGGCAGCTGAAGGTAAGCCAGCATGGCTTCTGCAAGGGGAGGTCATGCCTCACGAATTTGCTGTACTTCTTTGAGGGAATAAACAGCCAGATGGATAAAGGGGAATCCATAGACATCATTTACCTGGACTTCCAAAAAGCCTTCGACAAGGTACCCCCACGAACGGCTGCTAAAGAAACTGTGGAACCACGGGGTGCAAGGGGATATCCACCGATGAATCAAACACTGGCTGGCAGGCAGGAAACAAAGGGTTGGAGTAAAGGGCCATTACTCAGAATGGCAAAGGGTCACGAGTGGAGTCCCACAGGGATCGATTCTGGGACCGCTCCTGTTCAATATATTTATTAACGACTTGGAGACAGGGACGAACTGTGAAGTTATTAAATTTGTGGACGACACCAAACTCTACAGCAGGGTTAGAACCAAGGAAGATTGTGAAGACCTGCAAAGGGACTTAACGAGACTGGAAGACTGGGCAAGAAAATGGCAAATGAGTTTTCTTCTCCCTGGAAAAAAGGAGGCTCAGGGGAGATATGATAGAGACCTTCAAGATCATGAGGGGCATAGAGAGGGTGGATAGGGACAGATTCTTCAGACTGAAGGGGACAACAGGTATGAGGGGGCACTCGGAGAAACTGAAGGGAGATAGGTTCAAAACAAATGCAAGGAAGTTTTTTTTCACCCAGAGGGTCGTGGACACTTGGAATGCGCTGCCGGAAGAAGTGGTCGGGCAGAGTACGGTACAGGGATTCAAACAGGGATTGGACGGATTCCTGAGGGACAAAGGGATCGTGGGATACTGAGAGAAGTATCCAGGAAATAAGTATAGAAACCTGACCAGGTCGTGCATGTGCAAAACCGGAGGGTTAGGACTTCGATGGGAAGATAGGACTTCAATGGGAAACCAGGGTGGCAAGGGGGCCCCTTCTGGTGATTCAGACAGGTGACCTGTTTGGGCCGCCGCGGGAGCGGACTGCTGGGCATGATGGACCTATGGTCTGACCCGGCGGAGGCACTGCTTATGTTCTTATGTTCTTATGAGAAATGCAAAGCCATGCATGTAGGGAAAAAGAACCCAATCTTCAACTATAAAATGGGGGGATCATTGCTGGGGGTGAGCAACCTTGAAAGAGACCTGGGGGTGATGGTGGACACAACATTGAAAGCATCAGCACAGTGTGCGACAGCCTCAAAGAAAGCGAACAGAATGTTGGGTATCATCAAAAAGGGTAATCACGACCAGGACAAAGGAAGTCATTTTGCCGCTGTATCGGGCAATGGTGCGCCCACATCTGGAGTACTGTGTCCAGTACTGGTCGCCGTACCTCAAAAAGGACACGGCGGTACTTGAGGGAGTCCAGAGAACAGCGACAAAACTGATAAAAGGTATGGAAAACTTCTCATACGCTGACAGATTGGAAATGCTGGGGCTGTTCTCCCTGGAAAAGTGGAGACTTAGAGGAAACATGATAGAAACCTTCAAAATCATGAAGGGCATAGAGAAGGTAGACAGAGACAAATTCTTCAGGCTGTGGGGAGCCACAAGTACAAGGGGGCACTCGGAGAAATTGAAAAAGGACAGGTTTAGAACAAATGCTAGGAAGTTCTTTTTCACTCAGAGGGTGGTAGACACATGGAACGCGCTCCCGTAGGCTGTGATAAGCCAGAGGACGCTACAGGGGTTCAAGGAGGGTCTAGATAGGTTCCTAAAAGAAAAAGGGATTGAGGGGTACAGATAGAGGGGGAGGTAGGTTACAGGAGTAGTCAGAAACCACGTCACAGGACGTGGACCTGATGGGCCGCCGCGGGAGCGGACCGCTGGGCATGATGGACCTCTGGTCTGACCCAGTAGAGGCAACTTCTTATGTTCTTATATACCGCTATATCGTGAAGTTCAAAGTTCTGAGCTGCTTGGAGAGAATGGTATAGAAAAACAAATAAACAAACTTGGGTCCTGGTTTGGCAACTGTTGGAAACAGGAGACTGGGTTTGATGAACCTTCGGTCTGTCCCAGTATGGCTATGCTGATGTTGTAAAATGGGTAGTAAATTTGGAGAGAGAAAGGTATAGAGCTAGGATTATGGAGAGAGAAAAAAGGTAGAGAAAGGGTTAAACACACGGAATAAAGAGAATGGAAGGAAACAAGAAGAAACTGGAAAAGAATTAATAAAGACAAAGAACATTAAGCAGAGAGGAAGCCTAAGAGAAGGAAGGCCAAAAATAAGCAGGGACAGAGGAGGTGGTGGGGCCAAAATTGTATCCGCGTTCAAGAAAGCTCACGACAACTACACAGGACCAGGAAGTGATATCAGAAGGGAGCTGAGGCCGGCGTGGGCAGCAAGTGGAAAATGCCGCACGTAGGGTTTGGAGAGGAGATGAGAAGCCAGCGTCCGGGCAGTCTGCCTTCCCCCTCCCCCACCACCATTACACTACTGATCAGAAATGAGACTTCAGGACTTGAAAATCCACTGTTTCTTTCTAGGATAAGCATCATAAAATCTGTTGTACTCTCTGGGATCTAGTTAATGAGGTCTGGCATGCATTTTACATAGGTAAACGTGTTGGCATCCCGGAGTGGAGGGGGCTGGAACGGGAGCCGCTTTGTGAGATTATGCACCTGTCATAGCACTAAGACTATCACAGAAGGAAACCTGAGGCCATGAACTGTTACTGACCCAGTGGCATGACAGTGGGTGCTGATTTGCCCATGAACTGCATGCTGTGGCCTTTAGTTTGAGGCAGTAGCTGGTAATTGTGTTGTGAGGATTTCAAGATATCTGGGAAAACCCGGACACGGCCTGTTTTTAGAGGACTGTCTGGGTGCCTGGAGGGACTTCCAAAACCCGACTGGCGCCGAGATGTCACATGGAAGCACGCATGGCAACGTCCACACATGCACAGAGGCCCACCAGACATTGCCAGATTTTCTAATTGGAAAATACGGATTCCTAGACCCTCCCCCAGGCCCGCTCAGTTCCACCCATCCCCACCCTGTAATGCCCTAATTCTACCCCTGGTCCCGCCCCAGCCCCGCCCCCCACTGACTGCTCACATCAGGCAGGGAGGAAATCCGCGCATGTGCAGATGCCACGCGATGTCGTCACAATTTGAGGAGGCCTTTCAAAACCCAGACAAAGTGGCAAGTTTTGAAAAGCCGTCCGGAACCCCGTTCATGTCCTCAAAAAGGAGGACGTGTCTGGGGAAATCCAGACTTCTGGTAACTCTATCCAGACATGGCCCCGAGCAGGGCAGGATTAATTTGTCGAGGACCCCTAGGCACACAAGTACACTGGGCCCCCTGCCCCACCCCACCATACACCCAGGCGGAAACAGGAAGCTGCGTCAGAGAGAAGCTTTGGGCAAGCAGTACCGCTTGCACAATTACAGTTCCCGTTGCTTTTCTTACCCGTGTTACTTGCTTGTCTTACTTTCCGTCGATGGGGGGGAGATGGCGTGTTGCTGATCTGGGGGGCCTGCATTGGAAAAAACAATGTTTATTCCCTCCTTCATTGGGCCCCCCTGACCATTTCAGGCCCTAGGCACGTGCCAACTTGGCCTATTGGTTAATCCTGCCTTGGCCCCGAGCTCGGGGAGGTTCGTATGGTTGTAGGTCTGAGGGCTGAACGGGGCAGGGCCAGGTGTCCTCTTTTTTTAAGAGGTAATCTTGTGTGGACTCACTTACTGCCTCCTCAAGAGGTACCAGCTGCAGCAAGTTCAATGAGCATTTCGTTACGGAAACTGCATAGGATAGGCTGGACATGCGCCCAACAATTGCCACACGACCTTTGAAACATAGAAACATAGAAATAGACGGCAGATAAGGGCCACGGCCCATCTAGTCTGCCCACCCTAATGACCCTCCCCTACCTTTGCCTAGTGAATAGAGCCCACGTGTCGATCCCATTTGCTGTCAAGGCATACTAAGTGTAAGAACTGAGTGCACTTTAGTGGCAGGGCCCCAAACATAAGCACATAAGCATTGCCTCTGCTGAGTCAGACCAAAGGTCCATCACGCCCAGCAGTCCGCTCCCGCAGTGGCCCCCCAGGTCAATGACCTGTAGTGATCTATTACTCTACTACTCTATACTGTATAGTAACCCTCTAATTGTACCCCTGGATCCCCTTTTCCTTCATGAACTCGTCCAATCCCCTTTTGAACCCCAAAGTCGTACTCTGCTCTACCACCTCCTCTGGAAGCGCATTCTAGGTGTCCACCACCCTCTGCGTGAAGAAGAACTTCCTAGCATTTGTTCTGAACCTATCTCCCTTCAATTTTTTTGAGTGCCCTCTAGTTTTTGCTGCCCCTGCTAGTCTGAAGAATCTGTCCCTCTCTACCTTCACTATACCCTGCTAGTCTGAAGAATCTGTCCCTCTCTACCTTCACTATACCCTTCATGATCTTATGAGTTTCTATCATATCCCCTCTAAGTCTCCGCTTTTCCAGGGAGAAGAGCCCCAGCTTCTCCAGCCTTTCAGCATATGAGGGGTTTTCCATGCCCTTTATCATTTTTGTCGCTCTCCTCTGGACCCTCTCGAGAATTGCCATATCCTTCTTAAGGTACGGCGACCAGTACTGAACGCAGTACTCCAGATGCGGTCGCAACATCGTCCTATACAGCGGGAGGATAACTTCCTTGGTTCTGGTAGTGATACCTTTTTTGATAATGCCCAATATTCTGTTTGCCTTTTTTGAGGCCGCTGCGCACTGTGCTGCCGGCTTCATTGTTCTATCTACCAAAACCCCCAAGTCCTTTTCTAGGTTGCCTTCCCCCAGTACCATCCCCCCATACAGTCATATAATTTCTTTATAAAATGAACACAACACATGTCTGTTATAAAAGTTCCCAGAATGAGATAAATGGTTTGTTTAAGGTTTAGCACCCAGAAGAAATGACAAAAGCTGCTGGAATTTGCCCTCAAAACTCTTATTACAATGATGCAAAGATTATGTGTGAAAAACTGCATCTTTTCTACATTTTATCTGAATATTTTTTGGAAAGACTTATGTTAGGAAACTTCCCAACCTGCAGCCTTGTTTTCTACATCCTGCACCACCATTATGTTGCCCAAATCTTGAAATAACACAATGACTCCCATCATCCTTTCAAGACAGCGCTCGAGCTCCCTCCATTCACTTTCTTGGAGTCCTTTCCTGTTATGCTCCAGCAGAGGGCAGTATCGCATAAAAAAGACTGGAAGCCAAAAGTAACCAGTGGATGTGGGCTAAGAGAGTTCAATCAAAATCGCTCCTACTATAAATGAGACTCCAAGTTTCTCCTAAATGTATAAGTAATAGACCCAGCAGAACACAGGGGAGAACAGTTTATTCACCATAGTTTACAGGAGAATCAAAGGAGTAAATAAAGACTTCAGACGAACACAGTAGCTAAGAGTCCAGATAGAATTATTGGCTTCAAAATCCAAGAAAAGAATGTATCACTAACAATTCACAAATGTATTTATTGATTAATTTAAAGCTCATTTACTTAACACAACAACCGATTATTTTATTTATTCATTAGAATTTATTTACTGCCTTTTTGAAGATGATTTACAGAAGTATTTATTTATTGGGATTTCTTAGCCCTCTTTATGAAGAGATTCATCCAAGGAAATGTAAGTTATAATAACCCTGACATTGGGTAAAGGGGACAGGAGTCGATAGACTGCTTTTTCTATGTGGCTTACACAATCAAAGCGGTCTACATATTTTAGACAGGTGCTTATTTTGTACCTGGGGCAATGAAGAGTTGCCCAGAGTCACAAGCAGCTGCAGTGGGAATTGAACTCACGACTTCAGGGTAGAGGTCTTCATGGGAACGGGGATCACGGGAATCCCGCAGGTCCCGTGGGGATCCCCCTAGGTCAACAGAACTCCCACAGGGACCCCTCCAAGGCCCACAGGACTCCCACGGGGTTCCTATCTTCCTGACTTATTTCCAGTCCAAGATGCGCTGAGCTCCGTCCAAGTCCCGAAGGATCAGCAGCATGTCACGTAGGCATGATGGAGCTCATCACATAGGCAGTAAGCTCAGCACAGGCACTCATTGGTTCAACTGCAGTACAACAGGCCAATCACAAATGAACTCAGAGTTCTAAGGTCATTTGTAATTGGCCATTGTGCTGCAGCTGAACCAATGTGTGCCTGGGATGAGCTTACTGCCTACGTGATGAGCTCCAGACTGGTCACTGGAAAGCTGCTTGATTCTGTGTCTCTTTGCAGCCCCGGCATTCTCGGCCAGGTGAGTCCCGTGCAGGGGAAGGGTTGTCGCATTGATCTCAGACTGACCATCTTCTCCCCCCCTTAAGCAGCTCGTAACGGGGTAAAATAGGTCCTTTACTGGGCAAAGTGGTGAAGATGCTCGGCAGGAGTCAGGCACTTAAAAAGACCTGGTTTTGCCTCCCTGGCTTGTGTGGTAAAAATCAGAGCGGTATAACCGATGCCATGGGAAAACCCAGGAGTGGATCAATTTCTTTGGTTGGCCCGGATTAAGGTAGTAACTGTGAGCCTGCTGAGGGGGAAGGGAAAGAAAAGAAAGTTGTAATAGAGATGCCAAGTTATCCAGTTTAAGGCTGGAGATTTTATAGCCAGGTCTGGTTTAGCACTTACATCCCCAAGCAGTGTGAGATTTGTAATCTCTGATTCTGCCCATTGGATTATTACAAAAAATAGTAGGACACAGGAGCAAAAAGGGCAAAGATAAGAGGGAAGAAGAGGGTTTGCAGGATATAAGGAAGTAGAAATCCAAGGGTTAGACAAAAGATCACTTACAGGTCATGGACCTGATGGGCCGCTGCAGGAGCGGACCGCTGGGCTCGATGGACCCTTGGTCTGACCCAGCGGAGGCAAATTCTTATGTTCTTATAGAGAGGAGGGAGGTATTAAAAAAAAGAGGGGGGTGTTAAAAAAAGATTGTATTTTATTGTTGATTTAAATAAACTGAGGCATCAAAAAATATCAAAACTTTCTGAAGTAATTGCTGCTTTTTATAGGGTCAAGTAACTTTTAGGGGGGATGGGCTGGGACGGAGGGATTCCTCATGGGGATGGGTGGGATTTCTGTCCCTGTGCAACTTTTACCTCAGGGTACTGAGGCAGCTGCTTTATGACATGAGAGGGGAAATCTAGTAACATAGTAACATAGTAGATGACGGCAGATAAAGACCCAAATGGTCCATCCAGTCTGCCTAACCTGATTCAATTTAAATTTTTTTATTTTTTCTTCTTAGCTATTTCTGGGCAAGAATCCAAAGCTTTACCCGGTACTGTGCTTGGGTTCCAACTGCCGAAATCTCTGTTAAGACTTACTCCAGCCCATCTACACCCTCCCAGCCATTGAAGCCCTCCCCTGCCCATCCTCCACCAAACGGCCATACACAGACACAGACTGTGCAAGTCTGCCCAGTAACTGGCCTAGTTCAATATTTAATATTATTTTCTGATTCTAAATCTTCTGTGTTCATCCCACGCTTCTTTGAACTCAGTCACAGTTTTACTCTCCACCACCTCTCTCGGGAGCGCATTCCAGGCATCCACCACCCTCTCCGTAAAGTAGAATTTCCTAACATTGCCCCTGAATCTACCACCCCTCAACCTCAAATTATGTCCTCTGGTTTTACCATTTTCCTTTCTCTGGAAAAGATTTTGTTCTACATTAATACCCTTTAAGTATTTGAACGTCTGAATCATATCTCCTCTGTCTCTCCTTTCCTCTAGGGTATACATATTCAGGGCTTCCAGTCTCTCCTCATACGTCTTCTGGCGCAAGCCTCCTATCATTTTCGTCGCCCTTCTCTGGACCGCCTCAAGTCTTCTTACATCTTTCGCCAGATACGGTCTCCAAAACTGAACACAATACTCCAAGTGGGGCCTCACCAATGACCTGTACAGGGGCATCAACACCTTCTTCCTTCTACTGACTACGCCTCTCTTTATACAGCCCAGAATCCTCCTGGCAGCAGCCACTGCCTTGTCACACTGTTTTTTCGCCTTTAGATCTTCGGACACTATCACCCCAAGGTCCCTCTCCCCGTCCGTGCATATCAGCTTCTCTCCTCCCAGCATATACGGTTCCTTCCTATTATTAATCCCCAAATGCATTACTCTGCATTTCTTTGCATTGAATTTTAGTTGCCAGGCATTAGACCATTCCTCTAACTTTTGCAGATCCTTTTTCATATTTTCCACTCCCTCTTCGGTGTCTACTCTGTTACAAATCTTGGTATCATCTGCAAAAAGGCACACTTTTCCTTCTAACCCTTCAGCAATGTCACTTACATACATATTGAACAGGATTGGCCCCAGCACCGAACCCTGAGGGACTCCACTAGTCACCTTTCCTTCCTTCGAGCGACTTCCATTAACCACCACCCTCTGGCGTCTGTCCGACAGCCAGTTTCTGACCCAGTTCACCACTTTGGGTCCTAACTTCAGCCCTTCAAGTTTGTTCAACAGCCTCCTATGAGGAACTGTATCAAAGGCTTTGCTGAAATCCAAGTAAATTACATCTAGCATATGTCCTCGATCCAGCTCTCTGGTCACCCAATCAAAAAATTCAATCAGGTTCGTTTGGCATGATTTACCTTTTGTAAAGCCATGTTGCCTCGGATCCTGTGACCCATTAGATTCAAGGAAATACACTATCCTTTCTTTCAGCAACACTTCCATTATTTTTCCAACAACTGAAGTGAGGCTCACCGGCCTGTAGTTTCCTGCTTCATCCCTGTGACCACTTTTATGAATAGGGACCACATCCGCTCTCCTCCAATCCCCAGGAATCACTCCCATCTCCAGAGATTTGTTGAACAAGTCTTTAATAGGACTCGCCAGAACCTCTCTGAGTTCCCTTAGTATCCTGGGATGGATCCCGTCTGGTCCCATCGCTTTGTCCACCTTCAGTTTTTCAAGTTGCTCATAAACACCCTCCTCCGTGAACGGCGCAGAATCTACTCCATTTTCTCGTGTAACTTTGCCAGACAATCTCGGTCCTTCTCCAGGATTTTCTTCTGTGAACACAGAACAGAAGTATTTGTTTAGCACATTTGCTTTCTCCTCATCACTCTCCACATATTTGTTCCCAGCATCTTTTAGCCTAGCAATTCCACATGTGTTTGTGCTGCATGGTCGTCAGATGCTGAATCAGAAAACTCAGAGTCTGGTCCAGAGTCTGGAGCTGTCACTTTAATCCATTTTTCATGGAAGTGGGAGATGTTTGTAGCGAATTTAGAATGATTGGCCGTTTGCATGACCTCTAGAGGTAACATCCTGATGCAGACTAAACTGCTCAATTCCCTATTATATACAAAATATACAATCTCTTGAAAACAAAAAACACGCGCGTCCCTACACTGTTCTATCTTTCCCTATTTATAAAACTGACGTCTAATATATACAAAAATTAAAGTAAAAAGTTGTATTTACAATTTGTACAGTGTTAAGTCCGTACAGTCTCTGAGTGACTAGAAATATATTTTTGCCTCACCCAGGAAAACCATCCGTTCGGGCCAAACGTCCCCTAAACGTGTTTATCTCTGGAGTTCACCGAAACACCTGAAAATACAAAGTCTGTCAATCACGCAAGCGCGTGAAACCCACGCTAGCGTGCACGAATCACGTCGGGCAGTCACCAATGAAGTAAAAAGGCTGCTTTGTTTACCTCTTTCGAATAACTACGAGACGGCATTGTATCTTCCAAAACAGACAATATTTGTTTATTGGTAGTATAAAAAGTTACAATATTACAGCAGCCAAGGCATAGCACAAAAAAAAAGATAAAGTATTGTCAGTTCAGAATATACAATGGAGAGAAGAATTTGCACGCATATGCTTAGCAGGGGGCTAGCAGTTCCCCGTAGCATAAGTAAGTGAATCTTTTTCTGGCTTTTCTTAGAATGCACGTGTTTTTTATACAGAGAAATTCTTCCTTTGTTCCAAAAAAGGCCACTCCCGAATTTTGGTTATGTACTTCCCTATTGGTACATAAAAATAATGTACAGCTAACTCTTCCCTATCTTCCACGCCTCACTCTCACCTCCACACCCCACACCCCCCCCCCCCCAGTAAAAGGGGGGCCTTACAGAAACAGAGAACTGCTTCTGAACTTCCTTCTTTCAGCACGAAGACATGCAGCTGTTAATTAGAAGTGATACAATTCATTGCATATTCGAGTTGGTGTCCTTGTAAGATGAAAAGTTGGCAACGAGATGGCCTTTCCACAATCCAGCTGTCTAGTTCCCATAGCTTGGTTCAGAGACAGAGAGTCCATGGTTTGGTACCAAGTTCTTTCATCTTGTTACACCCACATGAGCAGAGCTCCTTGCTCATTATAAATGGTTTATGGCTTTTTAGGGTGTCTGGCATATGAAGTCATACAGCAGTGATAAGAGTCCAGCAGGGCCTTGAAGAGATAGACTCCCAGCAGGGAATGAAAACAAGAACATCATTGCTGGCATTGCAAAGGCTGCAGCTGTAGCAAGGTACATAGGCTGGGCCTGGCTATGGGAAAATATAGGTCTGAATATAGGTCTGTAGTGTCCAGTTGAATCCTCCAGATGTCCAGTATATACATGTCAGATCATACTTTCATCATTCTCACTTCACCGTCCTTGTTCAATCCACCATCCTCTCTAGACTGAATTATTGCAACTCCATCTATTTAAGCCTAACTAAAAAAAACTCCATAGACTTCAGCTAATCCAGAACGCCGCGGCCAAGCTTATTTTCGCAAAAGGCAAGTTCGACCATGTCTCCCCACTCCTGTCCAAACTTCACTGGCTCCCAGTTCACTCCAGTCCTCTTTAAATGTGCCTGTTTAGCCTTCAAGATCCTACATGGCATCCTCCCTCCCGTTATCCCACTTTTCTGGAATTCCTCTAACCCTAATTCCACTAGATCCTCCCCAAAACTGAAACTATCATTCCCCTCTACAAAAGATATATCCCGCGTAGGAAAATTAGGAACATCCCTCCCCTTTAGAACCACAGAACTCTGGAATAACCTCACATCCCCGCTCAGAGTTTCAAGTTCCCTCCAATCCTTCCGCAAACACCTGAAAACTTGGCTCTTTTCAAAAATCTAACACTTCCCACTTTTTGGTTCCCTGTCCCTCTTTACCTTCCTAGCTCCTTTCCTATAACCCTTCATTGTAGCTCCTTTTCAACCTAACCCTGTAAACCGTGCCGAGCTCTATGCTTGTGGAGATGGCGCGGTATACAAACCTAAGGTTTAGTTTAGTTTAGTTTAATTCTGGAAACTCCATACCATAAAGAAATACTTTGATGACACCGCATTCCGCCTACTAGTACAATCCTCTATTCTCAGTATACTGGATTACTGCAATATCATTTACCTAAGCTCCACAAAGAAAATCACCAGAAGACTAAAACTGATTCAAAACACAGCCGTCCGCCTCATTTTCGGCCTGAACAAATGGGAACACATCACTCCCTTCTACCACCAACTGCATTGGCTACCTTTCGAATCCCGAGTCCTTTTCAAGTTCGCCTGCATTTGCTACAAAACAGTATTTGGTCTTTCACCAAAATACCTCTCCCCCCATTTCACTTTGTATTGCACCAATAAGAAATCCCGCAGAATTCAGATGTTTGCCTTCCCTTCCATAAAATTATGCCAGCTCAAAAGATTCCTCGACAAAACCTTCGCCTTCCAGGCGGCTAAGCTGAACCCTTGGCTAGCCCAAATGATGCTTGAGGCCCTGACCTACCTCGACTTCAGAAAACTTCTCAAAACATACCTTTTCCGCGAACAGGACCCTTAACCCTTATTCCCCACAACAATCCAACTCCCGCCCCACCCCCTCCTTTCTCTCCCCCTCCCCTCCCTTGGTTCCCTCTCCCTCCCTCATCTCTTCCAATCCAACTACCGTGTTTCCCCGATGATAAGGCAGGGCCATCAAATAAGACAGCCCCCCCTTTTTAGAAAAAAATGTAAAATAGGGCACCCCCCTGCAAATAAGCCACCCACCGATACCTGCGCTTACCCGAATCGGGTGGTATGGTGGGTGACTCCGTGTGGTCCCTCCGTCTACCGTATTTGCCTCCATGGCTGCGTGCCGTGCCTCGTCATGAAGTGAAGAGGAGGAAGTGACAGGATTGCAGCGCGCGCACGTGACTCCGCGCAAGGAAACACAGGCAGCTTCCCTCATCCCTCCCTAACGGAGACTGTAGGAGTTTGTTCACGGCCAGAACATCCAATACAGGTAATAAAATTCTGTTTTTTTTCAACAATAACTGTGTACTGTAGTCTTCTTCATGGGTAAATAAGGCATCCCCCCGAAAATAAGCCCTAGAGCATATTTTGGCCTTCCAAAAAAAATAAGACAGTGTCTTACCATCGGGGAAACACGGTATGATAAACTTCTGCTAAAACCCCAATACTTCCTTCCTCGTTGCTTGTAATTCCGACAAAATTTTGTAAATCCGTGTTCAGACCGGATCCTAATTTAATTGATGTGAACTGCCTAGAACTCTTTGGATATGGCGGTATATAAGAACTTAATAATAATAATAATAATAATTCGGCCTGATTTGAATTAGGAGCATAAATATTAAGAAGTGTCAAGGCATTGTTTCCTGAAGTCATATCAACATGAAGCCATCTACCCATAGGATCAGCTCGAGAATTACCAAATACAGCAGAACAGTTCCTATTAATCAGGATAGCCACACTAGCCTTTATCCCCACTGCAGGTGTAAAATAACAGTGTTTGACCCCTCCCCTTTCCAATTTGGCTGCTTTGGTAGCTTATAGATGGGTCTCCTGTAAAAAATATATGTCTGCCTGTTGCAGTTTCAAAAAAATAAATACTTTTTTCCTTTTGATAGGATGATTGACACTATTGAAGTTCAGGGAATAGAACTTTAAAGGCATTTTAATTGGATGTAAAATGTAATGAATGAACCCTTAATTTCCCTAATATTTGTTTTGCTGAAATTATAACACATCCAGAATCCTAAACTAAAAGCCCCCCCACTCCCTCCCTCAACCCATCCCTTTAAATATCTCAATAACTTGGGTGCGTGCATACAGACTAGTAATTACCAATATCCCCTAGGTATCTCAAATCTTCCCCCAAAATAATCTTCCTCAATCAATAAATAGCACTAAATAATTTATGATTTCAAACTCTATTCAAATAATCAAATGAACATTTTACCATATAACTCAATTAGCCCTTCTATCAGTACAAAATAAAGTATTTCACTAAAAATACTTGCTATGTAAAATTAATACTCTAATTAATAATATATGCACTCACACAGAAATCAGTCACATTACCTTAACCATTCATTCTTTTACTTTTATTCACAACTATCCTAAAAATCTCCCACCCCAAATTGCTCTGAACTTACTTGCCCAATCATCCATCTAGTTACCACTTATATCAATCCATGCATTCTACATCAGCATAAACCAGAGCATCATTTATTTATTGCCATTTTCCCCCTTGTACAGCCAATATATAGCCTATGAACTATCACTAGTTGTTTTATTGCCCCTTGATACTCAATTTTTGGAAATCAATATGGGAAAAATTAATATGGTACTCGAGGTCTCGATACTATTGTCTTATGATGTGGTCCTATTTGGGACATTGTTGAAAGCTATAAAAGAAGACTTCTGATTATGACAGGGGTGGCCATGCAAATGATAACTGGAAACTGGAAGAATTGGGACAGATTATTTTTTTTGTTTTGGTGAGAAACACTGTTTGTATTACAGATACGAAAAAATGAATGTGGAACAATTGGGTAATAATAAAAAAAATTAAAAAAATATAGGGGTCCATTAGAGACGTTTGTTAATAAAAGCCTGATTGATTGATTAACCTTTAATTAATTGCTGATTTCTACAAACATCCAAAGAGGTTGGGAGGGAGTAAAGTACTTTGTTTTAATATTTGTTTGTAGATAAGTGCTGTTCTTTGTTCTTCTCATTGTACATTTTGTTTTGTGCTTGTATAAGTTCTGAAAATGAATAAAGATTTACAAAAAAAAAAGAAGAAAGCTTTTAGAAACATAGAAACATAGAAAAAGACGGCAGATAAGGGCCACGGCCCATCTAGTCTGCCCTCCCTAATAACCCTCCCCTATTTAACTTTGTGCAGAGATCCCACATGACGATCCCATTTCTTCTTAAAATCAGGCACGCTGCTTGCCTCGAACACCTGAAGTGGAAGACTATTCCAGCGATCAACTACTCTTTCGGTGAAAAAAGTATTTCCTGGTGTCGCCGTGCAATTTCCCCCCCCCCTGATTTTCCATGGATGTCCTCTTGTCGCCGTCGGACCTTTGAAGAAGAAGATATCTTCTTCTACCTCGATACGGCCCGTGAGGTATTTGAACGTCTCGATCATGTCTCCCCTCTCTCTGCGTTCCTCGAGTGAGTAGAGCCGTAATTTGTCCAGCCGTTCCTCGTACGGGAGATCTTTGAGTCCCGAGACCATTCGGGTGGCCATTCGCTGGACTGACTCAAGCCTCAGTACATCCTTGCGATAATGAAGCCTCCAGAATTGCACGCAATATTCCAGATGGGGCCTCACCATAGATCTATACAACGGCATAATGACTTCAGGCTTACGGCTGATGAAACTCCTACGTATACATCCTATGATCTGCCTAGCCTTAGATGAAGCCTGCTCCACTTGATTGGCAGTCTTCATGTCTTCACTGATGATCACCCCTAGGTCCCGTTCTGCAACCGTCCTTGCTAGGATCTCGCCATTTAGGGTGTAAGTCTCGCATGGATTTTGATTGCCAAGGTGCATGACTTTGCATTTCTTGGCATTAAAACTCAGTTGCCAGGTCTTTGACCATTGCTCCAATAGGAGTAGGTCATGTTTCATATTGTCCGTTGTGCTCTTGCTTGTTATATTACACAGTTTGGCGTCATCGGCGAATAACGTTATTTTACCGCGAAGCCCCTCAGCCAGGTCCCTTATAAAGATATTGAAAAGGATCGGGCCCAAGACCGAGCCCTGTGGCACCCCGCTGATCACTGCCGTCGTTACGGAGGGGGTGACGTTCACCACCACCCTCTGAAGCCTACCACCAAGCCAGTCCCCAACCCATTTTGTCAAAGTGTCACCTAATCCTATAGAACTCATTTTGCACAACAACCTGCGGTGTGGGACACTATCAAATGCCTTGCTGAAATCCAAGTATACAATGTCCAAGGACTCTCCAATATCAAGCTTCCCCATCACCCAGTCAAAGAAGCTGATCAAGTTGGATTGGCAGGATCTCCCCTTGGTAAATCCATGTTGACGGGGATCCCGTAGATTCTCCTCATCCAGGATCTTATCCAATTGGTGTTTGATTAGGGTTTCCATTAGTTTGCTCACTATAGATGTGAGACTCACTGGTCTGTAGTTCTCAGCCTCTGTTCTGCAACCTTTTTTGTGGAGTGGAATGACGTTAGCCGTTTTCCAGTCCAACGGGACTCTACCTGTACTAAGGGAGAGATTGAAGAGAGCGGATAGTGGTTCCGCCAGGACGTCCCCTAACTCCCTGAGCACCCTGGGGTGTAGGTTGTCTGGCCCCATTGCTTTGTTAACCTTGAGTTTAGTCAGCTCACAGTAGACACTGCTTGTTGTAAACTTGAAATTACTAAACGGGTCCACTGAGCCATCCTTTTTCTGTAGCTGAGGGCCGGAACCCGGCGCCTCGCGGGTGAAGACCGAACAGAAGTATTCGTTTAACAATTCAGCTTTTTCCGAGTCTGCTTCTAGAAAGTTCCCGTCTGGTTTCCTAAGGCGTACTATCCCGCTTGTGCTGAGGTTTTTGTCGCTAATATACCTGAAGAAGGATTTATCGCCCTTCTTGATGTTCTTTGCTAAAGTTTCCTCCATTCGGAATTTGGCCTCTCTAACTGCTGTTTTGACAGCTCTTGCCCTAGTCAAATAGACTTCTCTAGAGTCCTCAGATCCTGTATGTTTGTAGGAGATAAACGCTTTTTTCTTCTCTTTTATGAGGTCTGAGATCTCCGCTGAGAACCATTGTGGCTTATTGTTCCTGCGCCGTTTACTCACTGATTTTATATAGCGATTGGTCGCCTCCTGAATGGTAGTTTTCAGAGTCAACCACAATTCCTCTACGTTACCTGTTCCGGCTCGGTTTTGTAGTGCTTGATGGATGAAATCCCCCATACCCTCAAAGTTGGCGTTCTTGAAGCTAAGGACCCTGGTCGATGTGTTAGTTTTGGCGAAACCCTTCCTGAGTTTGAACCATATCATGTTGTGGTCGCTGGAGGCCAACTTATCTCCCACTGAGACCTCAGTGACACTTTCGCCATTGGTAAGCAATAGGTCCAGTATTGCCTGTTCCCTTGTTGGCTCCAATACCAGTTGCCTCAGTTTAGCTCCCTTCATAGAGTTCAATAGTCTCTTGCTGCTGCTTGATGCAGAGGAAAGTGTGGTCCAATCCACATCAGGCATATTGAAGTCTCCTAATAACACTGTATCCCCACGTAAGGTGATATTCTCTATGTCACCTATTAATTCTATATCTATGTCATCCTGTTGCCTTGGGGGTCTGTATACTATGCCAAGATACAGGCATTTGTCATTCCCCCTGGCCAAATTTACCCAAAGGGATTCCCCTGTGTACTTGATATCTGTGATTCTGGTGACTTTAATATCATCCTTAGTGTATATTGCTACACCTCCTCCCATTCTGGCCTCCCTGTCTTGGCTCCTGAGAAAATTAAAGAGTAATGGGATAGGAGGCAAAGACCCGGGGAATTACAGACCGGTGAGTCTGACCTCGGTCCCGGGGAAAATGGCGGAAGCGCTGATAAAAGACAGCATCAATGAGAATTTTGAAAGAAAAACTTCTGATCACAAGCCAACATGGCTTCTGCAAGGGAAGATCGTGCCTAACGAACTTATTGCACTTCTTCGAAGGAATTAACAAACAGATGGACAAAGGGGACCCCATAGACATCGTATATTTAGATTTCCAAAAAGCCTTTGACAAGGTACCCCAAGAATGCCTACTTCGGAAACTGAAGAACCATGGGGTGGAAGGAGACGTACACAGATAGATCAGAAATTGGTTGGCGGATAGGAAACAGAGGGTAGGAGTGAAGGGCCACTACTCGGACTGGAGGAGGGTCACGAGCGGTGTTCCGCAGGGGTCGGTGCTTGGACCACTGCTATTCAATATATTTATAAATGATATAGAAACAGGGACGAAGTGCGAAATAATAAAAATTGCAGATGATACCAAACTATTTAGTGGTGCTCGGACTAAAGAGGACTGTGAAGAATTACAAAGGGACCTGAACAAACTGAGGGAGTGGGCGACGAGATGGAGATGAAGTTCAATATAGAGAAATGTAAAGTATTGCATGTAGGAAGCAAAAACTCGAGGTACAACTATACAATAGGAGGGATGTTATTGAGTGAGAGTACCCAAGAAAGGGACTTGGGGGTAATAGTGCATAAGACAATGAAGCCATCGGCACAGTGTGCAGCGGCCGCAAAGAGAGCGAATAGAATGCTAGCTATAATCAAGAAGGAGCTATAACCAGAACTAAAGAAGTTATCCTGCCATTGTATCGGGCGATGGTGCATCCGTATCTGGAGTACTGCTTCCAATATTGGTCGCCATACCTTAAGAAGGATATGGTGATACTCGAGAGGGTTCAGAGGAGAGCGATGCGTTTGATAAAAGGTATGGAAAACCTTTCATACGCTGAGAGATTGGAAAAACTGGGGCTCTTTTCCCTGGAGAAGAGGGGAATTAGAGGGGATATGATAGAAACTTACAAGATCATGAAGGGCAAAGAGAAAGTGGAGAGAGACAGATTCTTCAAACTTTTGAAAACCACAAGAACGAGAGGGCATTCGGCAAAGTTGAAAGAGGACAGATTCAAAACCAATGCTAGGAAGTTTTTCTTCACCCAACGGGTGGTGGACACCTAGAATGTGCTACCAGAGGGCGTGATAGGACAGAGTACGGTATTAGGGTTCAAGAAGGGATTAGACAATTTTCTGGAGGAAAAGGGGATAGAAGGGTATTGATAGAGGACTACTAAACAGGTCCTGGACCTGTTGGGCCGCCGCGCGAGCAGACTGCTGGGCACGATGGACCTTATGTTCTTAAGGATTAGGAATTGGTTATTGGATAGAAAACAGGGGGTGGGGTTAAATGGTCATTTTTCTCAGTGGAGGAGAGTAAGCGGTGAAGTGTCACAGGGATCTGTACTGGGACTGGTGCTATTTAACTTATTAATAAATGACCTGGAAATTTGAATGACGAGTGAGGTGATTAAATTTGCAGATCACTATTCAAAGTTATTAAAACACATGCAGATTCTGAAAAATTGCAGGCAGACCTTAGGGAATTGGAAGACTGGGCGTCCAAGTGGCAGATGAAATTTAATGAGACAAATACAAAGTGATGCACATTGGGAAGAATAACCTGAATAACAGTTACTGGATGCTAGGGTCCACCTTGGGGGTTAGTGCCCAAGAAAGGTATCTGGGTGTCAGCAGTAATTCTTATGTTCTTCCACCCAATGTGCAGCGGTGGCCAAAAAAGCAAACAAGATGCTAGGAATTATTTAAAAAGGGATGACAAGACTAAAGATATTATAATGTCTCTGTATCGCTCCTTGGTGCGACCTCACCTGGAGTATTGCATTCAATTCTAGTCTCGTTATCTCAAGAAAGATATAGCAGCATTAGAAAAGGTTCAAAGAACAGCAACCAAGATGATAAAGGGGATGGAAGGTTAGGGCTCTTCAGCTTGGAAAGGAGATGGCTGAGAGGAGATATGATTGAAGTCTACAAAATCCTCAGTGGAGTAGAATGGGTACAAGAGGATCGATTTTTCACTCCATCAAAAATTTCAAAGACTAGGGGACACTCGATGAAGTTACAGGGAAATACTTTTAAAACCAATAGGAGGAAATATTTTTTCACTCAGAGAATAGTTAAGCTCTGGAATGCACTGCCAGAGGTTGTGGTAAGAGCAGATAGCTTAGCTGGTTTTAAGAAAGGTTTGGACAATTTCCTGGAGGAAAAGTCCAGTCTGTTATTGAGAAAGACATGGGGGAAGCCTCTGCTTGCTCTGGATCAGTAGCATGGAATATTGCTACACCTTGGGTTTTGGCCAGGTACTAGTGACCTGGATTGGCCATCTTGAGAACAGGCTACTGGGCTTGATGGACCAATGGTCTTCTTATGTTCCTGTGTAAAATTCTTAAGATGGGGAGAGGAAACACCTATGTCAGCAGTAAAGGGACAGTAGGAGCTGTGTGGGCTCTCCCCCAGCCCGGAATGTGTGCTTGTGGCTCAGCTTGCTCACTATGGATCTCAGGAAAGAGAGTGCAGCTCCCTCTTCTACTGTCTCTTTGTGGCAAGATATGAATGAACTGTTCCATGACAAGTTTCTCAGAGAGTCTGTTAGTAGATTAAGCTTCTTTCCTCATGTCCCTCAATCCAGGGTGATAGCTCTGAGCTGAGCACATATTATTTAGAGAGTGAAATCAGATGCCAATCCAACAATCCTGCTGTAATTTAGGATGAACGGGCTGCCGTGAACTGCCTCTGCTGCTCTCTTGAATGGCTTTGCTTTCAGAGAACAGACTTCATTACAGCTGATGAGAACAGAGTCCTGCAAATCTTATTCACACACAAATGACCAGGTGCTGGAAATCATAAAGCTATTATCAAAAGCCAGTTTATATCTAAGCAGCATGAATTTATTAGCCAGAACCAGAAATAAGGTGAATATCTTGTTTCTTTCATATCTAGTCAGAAAAATGATTAAGTGTGAAATCAGAGGAAAATTGAGTTCCCTTTACTCGAGGTTATAATTCAGGACAGTTGTGTAACTGCAGCCAGAGCGATTAGTCTTATTACAGTGAAATCTCTCTGGCTGAAGCAGTCAGCATTGCAAATGTCGAGATTGTAAAGCTTTATTAGCAGTTGCCCAACGGTCATCTGCAAGGTCAAGTTGATAAAACCTAAAACGTTCACCTTCTATTACAAGATTCTGGTCATGTCCTTCTCTGTCCATCAGTACCAAGTGCTAAACTCTCCAACCCATTCCTATCTTCAAAAAAGGATCGAGAGGAGAACCGGGCAACTATAGACCTGTGAGTCTTACGTCTGTCCCCGGCAAGATGATTGAATCACTGATCAAGGATAGCATAGTTCAGCACTTGGACACACACGACTTGATGAAACCCAGTCAACATGGATTCAGGAAAGGGAAATCGTGTTTGATGAATTTACTCCAATTCTTTGAGACCGTGAACGAGCAAATTGATAGTGGAAAGCCGGTGGACATAATATACTTGGACTTCCAGAAAGCATTTGACAAAGTTCCACACGAAAGACTTCTCAGGAAACTACAAAGCCATGGCATAGAGGGAGATATACAAAGATGGATAGGCAAATGGCTGGAAAACAGGAAGCAGAGAGTGGGCATAAATGGGAAGTTCTCCGACTGGGAGAAAGTGACTAGTGGTGTACCCCAAGGCTCGGTACTTGGGCCGATCCTTTTTAATATTTATATCAATGACCTGGAAAACGGAACATCCAGTGAGATCATCAAGTTTGCAGACGACACAAAACTCTGCCGGGCAATCAGATCGCAGGAGGACAGTGAGGAACTCCAGAGCGATTTGTGTCGGTTAGAAAAATGGGCGGAGAAATGGCAGATGAAGTTCAACGTGGAGAAATGCAAGGTAATGCATTTAGGCAGTAAAAATAAGGAATACGAGTACAGAATGTCAGGTGCAACTCTGGGAAAAAGTGAACAAGAAAGGGATCTGGGTGTACTGATAGATAGGACCCTGAAGCCGTCGGCACAATGCGCGGCAGCGGCAAATAGAATGTTGGGCATGATAAAGAAAGGAATCTCGAGTAGATCGGAGAAAGTTATAATGCCGCTTTATAGGGCAATGGTCAGACCCCACTTGGAATACTGCGTCCAACATTGGTCTCCCTACCTAAAGAAGGATATAAAACTGCTGGAGAGGGTGCAGAGGCGAGCAACTAAACTAGTGAAGGGTATGGAGAAACTGGAATATGAGGATCGACTTAAAACACTGGGATTGTTCTCCCTTGAGAAAAGGAGACTGCGTGGGGATATGATCGAGACCTTCAAAATACTGAAAGGAATCGACAAAATAGAGCAGAGAAGATTATTTACATTGTCCAATTTGACACGGACAAGAGGACATAAAATGAAGCTAAGGGGGGGCAAGTTCAGGACTAATATCAGGAAGTTCTGCTTCACACAGAGAGTGGTTGACGTCTGGAATACTCTCCCAGGGGAGATTATTGCAGAATCGACAGTCCTAGGCTTCAAGGGCAAACTAGATGCATATCTCCTTGAGAGAGGCATATAGAGATATGGTTGGCTATAGGGTAAGCCAGGTGTATACCTGGCAGGGCCTCCGCGTGTGCGGATCACCGGACTTGATGGACTGAAGGTCTGATCCGGAGATGGCGCTTCTTATGTTCTTATCTCTCAGATGCTCCTTAGTTTCAAATATTGTTCTTACATCCACACACCTGCCACTCTTTTTGTTCATTGGATTATGCCTAATCGACTGCATCTACCTCCACTTACAAAATTCGGACTCAACCTGATGCAACATTCTGCTTTTTGCTATCTGGCACTTCGTACCCAAGAACAAAGGCCAAGAACCATCATCTCATTTCAAGTTATGAAATACCTCTATAGAAATGGGATAAGAACATTAAAGCTGCCATACTAGGACAGACTGAAGGTCCATCAAGCCCAGTATCCTGTTTCCAACAGTGGCTAACCCAGGTCACAAGTATTTGGCAGGATCCCAAGGAGAAAAAGAGATTTTATGCTGCTTGTCCTATGAATAACCAGTGATTTTTCCCAAGCCATCTTAATAGTGGCTTATGGACTTCTCTTTTAGTAAATTATCCAAACCTTTTAAAAACCCTGCCAAGCTAACTACTTTCACTACAATGCAAAGGAAACATCTGGAAAGTGGTGTACAGTACTCCTCCAATATTCGTGGGGGTCCCGTTCTAAGAATCCACACGAATATCGAAAAACCGCAAATATGTTTTTTTGTCTGGGGAGGCAGGAGTGGGCAGCTGGAATGCCGGCGAGTGAAGGAAATCACTCGCGGTATGCTCCAACCGCCTCTTCCTGTACTAAAATTGGGCCTCACCAATTAGGAGCTGCTTTGACATGCAGTGACAGTGGGTGGGACAGACAGATGCACGCACGCACCCAGAGGAAGTTTTAAACGGTAGGTGGGGGAGGGCAAGGATTTGGAGGTATGTGGAAGTCGTGGGAAAGGGAGAGGCGATTGATGAAGGAGCAGGAAGGGCTAGTGGGGGTTAGGGTACAGGAAAGCTGGAGCAGGTTCAGGAATAAAAGCAGCCAGAAGTACCAAACAATTAAGGATCTTGAGCAAACTAGATTATTATAATATCTTTGGAAAAGTCTACAGTCGTACAAAAGGCAGCAGTTTGTTTAATCTTTTGTCTTAAAAAATAGGGTAATCCCTTTTTCTGTTTTACTGCATTGGCTTCCTTTATAAGCCAGAGTTCTGCACAAACTTTATTGTCTGATACTTATGATCTGTTATGGCTGAAATCTATGCGTCAACTAATCTCTAGCCAATATTGTCAAATTCAAACTCTTGGCCCTAGTCTGAAAGAGATGCTGTCCCTGTATTGTGTTCAATTTTGGAAACCGTATCTGGCGAAGGACGTAAGAAGAGTCGAGGCGGTCCAGAGGAGAGCGACGAAAATGATAGGAGGCTTGCGCCAGAAGAAGTATGAGGAGAGACTGGAAGCCCTGAATATGTATACCCTAGAGCAGGGGTCTGCAACCTTTAAGACATAAAGAGCCACTTGGACCCGTTTTCGAAAAGAAAAAAAAACTTGGAGCCGCAAAACCATTATAAAACAAATCTATCACTGCATATATTGTTTCTTATCTTAATGCTATATACAGGATCACTAAATTGAAAATAAAATCATTTTTCCTACCTTTGCTGTTTGGTGATTTCATGAGTCTCTGGTTGCACTTTCTTCTTCTGACTGTGCATCCAATCTTTCTTCCTTTCTTTCAGCCTCCTGTATGTTTCCTCTCCTCCAGACCTCATTCTCTCCCCCAACTTTTTCTTTCTGTCTCCCTGTTCCCCCTTCTTTCTGTCTCCGTGCCCTCCCCCAAGCCACTCGGTTTGCTGCCACCGCAATCGGGGAACAGCCCCCAAGCCACCGCCGTCCCAAGCTTTCCCTGCAGAAGTGTTGCGCTGACCAGCATTCCGCTCCCTGACGTCAATTCTGACGTAGGAGAGGAAGTTCCGGGCCAACAAGGCATTTCTCCTCATTCCATCCAGCCTGAGCCCCATCTCTCCTTGATCCAGCATTTCCCTTCTGTGTCTGTCAGAATTACCATTCCACCTATTTTCCAGCATCACCCTTCTTTGTGTCCATCTCACCTATATCCCTATCTCACCACTTTTTCAGAATCTTCATTTGTCTCTGTCCTTATCTTTACGCCATGTTTACCATTTGCCCTTTCAATGTCTTTATCTCCCCCCCCCCCCCCCACTTTTTCAGCATTACTTCTATGTCTCTATTTCACCTCCTCTTCATGTCCCCTCTGTATCTCTATCCTTATTCAGTAGGTCCTGCTTACCCTTTCTCTTCTTTGTGTCACTATCTCCATTTTCAGCTTTCCCCCCCCCCTTTTCCTTTGTTACTGCACCCTGTAGCTAGAATCTTTCCACCCTCCCTCCACTCCGGCCCAGCCCAGTATGAAATATTTCCTTTTGTTTCCCTCCCCTCTCTCTTTCTCTCTCTCTTCTCCTCCCTCACCCACGAGTCCTGCATCTGGCAACACCCCCCTGCTCCGCGGCTCTCTTCAGCAACTCGTCAGCAGCAGTGATCAAGACAAGCTGCCGACATCGAGGCCTTCCCTCTACGAGTCCCGCCTTTGTGGAAAAAGGAAGTTGAAACAAGCGGGACTCGCAGAGGGTAGGCCCCGACGTCAGAAGCTTGTGTCGATCGCTGCTGCTGAGTTGCCGAAGAGAGCCGCGGAGCAGGGGATGTGGCCGGAAGCAGGTAGAAGGGAGAGGGAGATAGGAAGGCTGTAGATCTCCGGAGCATGACACCGACCCCGGCCAGGATGATTTCTTTTTCAGGCACCTTACAAGTCCAGCGTCGCGGCGGGAAATAGCCATGCTGTGCTGAGCAGTGAGCTCAGCACTACACAGATGAAAGCCTTGCTTGCTGATTGGTCCGGCGGCACGGCGGGGCGGGGCCGCCGGACCAATCAGCAAGCAAGGCTTTCATCTGTGTATGTGCTGAGCTCACTGCTCAGCATGGCTATTTCCCGCCGTGACGCTGGACTTGTAAGGTGCATGCCTGCGTGACACACTACCGGAGCCGCAGCAAAGGTGGAAAAGAGCCGCATGCGGCTCTGGAGCCGCAGGTTGCCGACCCCCGCCCTAGAGGAAAGGAGAGACAGGGGAGATATGATTCAGACGTTCAAATACTTGAAGGGTATTAACGTAGAACAAAATCTTTTCCAGAGAAAGGAAAATGGTAAAACCAGAGGACATAATTTGAGGTTGAGGGGTGGTAGATTCAGGGGCAATGTTAGGAAATTCTACTTTACGGAGAGGGTAGTGGATGCCTGGAATGTGCTACCGAGAGAGGTGGTGGAGAGGAAAACGGTGACTGAGTTCAAAGAAGCGTGGGATGAACACAAAGGGTCTAGAATAAGATTAAATATTGAACTAGGCCAGTTACTGGGCAAACTTGCACGGTCTGTGTCTGTGTATGGCCGTTTGGTGGAGGATGGGCAGGGGAGGGCTTCAATGGCTGGGAGGGTGTAGATGGGCTGGAGTAAGTCTTAACAGAGATTTCGGCAGTTGGAACCCAAGCACAGTACCGGGTAAAGCTTTGGATTCTTGCCCAGAAATAGATAAGAAGAAAAATTACAAAAAAAAAAAAAAAAAATTTTAAATTGAATCAGGTTGGACAGACTGGATGGACCATTCGGGTCTTTATCTGCTGTCATCTACTATGTTACTATGTTACTATATCAACAGATCCCTGGTTATCTAAATACCCTTCTACCTCCTCCACAAACTGGAGAGCTACTTCTTCCTCTTCCCTCCTATAAAACTGGCCTCTGCTATGTAGGCCCCAGACTAGAACTTTCTTCCCCTTCAGTTACACTTCGAACTCCCCTTTGCAAAATTTGAGGTCTCTTTCAAAACACTGCTTTTCACTGAAGTATTCGTTAGTCTAGCATGAGTGCTTCTCCCTCCTACTTTGATAGACCCACCCCCCCGGCCCGCCCAATCCCACCCTAGCCCCATTCCCGCTACCTGCTCTCATCGAGCATGAGGGCATCCACACATATGATGATGCCCTCCTGCCCAACGCAATTTCGAGGAAGCTTTTCAAAACCTGGACAAAATGCCAGGTTTTGAAAAGACCCCAGGACATGTCCTCGAAAAGGAAGACATGTCTGGGGAAATCCGGACATCTGATAACCCTATCCTTTGATCCTGTTTCTGCTTTCTTTCTTCTTTATTTATCCCTATGTTAATGTCCTGGAATTCATGTTTGACATTTTCAGGTACGTCTAGCTGATGTCAACAAATATACATCTGGCCTATTAGAATCCCCTTTTACAGTTAGATTTTGTCCAGTGAACGAGGCCTGCATATCACACCCACGGTGCCTCTTCCTTACCCTATAAGTCCTGCAATTCTGTCCCTTTAGTTTTATCTTTAACATACAATGCTGCCCTTCCTGAACAGATTAAAGCCTGGTATAACTATATTCCAGTCTACTACTACTATTTATTATTTCTATAGTGCTGGAAGGCGTACGCAGCGCTGTACATTTTAACATGCAATAGACAGTCCCTGCTCAGAAGAGTTTACAATCTAATTTAGACAGGACATTTCAGGGTTGGGGAGAGAATAGTGGGTCTAGGTATCTGACAGCAGTGAGGGGGAGTTAAGAATTGAAAGCAGTTTCAAAAAAGTGGGCTTTTAGCTTGGATTTGAACACTGCCAGGGATGGAGCACGACGTATTGATTCAGGCAGCCTGTTCCAGGCACACGGTGTCGCAAGAAAGAAGGAGCGGAGTCTGGAGTTGGCAGTGGAAGAGAAGGGTGCAGATAAGAGGGGCTTGCATGATGAACGGAGATCATGGGGAGGAACATAGGGGGAGATAAATGAGGAGAGATATTGGGGGGCTTCAGAGTGAATGCACTTATAAGTCAGCAAGAAGAGTTTAAACTGTATTGGGGAGCCAATGGAGTGACATGAGGAGTGGGTAATGTGAGAATAGTGGCTCTCACGGAATATGAGTCGTGCAGCAGAATTTTGAACCACATCTCTATGATCACCATTAAATCTAAATCAAGACTCTTCCATCACAACTTCTAGATCCAGGACCTTATTTCCCATGCTAAGGGCATTAGTATGCACTGCTTTCCAGATGTTGTTCCTTTATCCCATTTGTGTATACAGTATGGGGCTCATAATCAAAACAAAAAAACATCTAAAAAGTGGCCTAAATGGGTACTTGAACGATCAAAATCCTGATCGTCCAAGTACCCATAACCAAATCTGGTTTTAGGCCTTTCCCCTGCCTCTAAACGCACAGAGCGAAAAGAGGTGTTTTTAGAGGAGGGGAAAGGGCGGGGGTGGGCTGATCTAGACATAGGCGTACAGCAGGTACAACCAAAAGTTTAGGCAGGTTGTCTAGTCGGCACTTATATGTTTTGACTCAGACCAAGTCAAAACAGGTATAGGTGCCGAAAAAGGGGCTGCTGAGCTGATCGTACCAGCTCAGCGGCCCCAGCAACCTGCCTACCGCCTACTGCAACTATCGCGGCTCATCTCTCCTGCCGCGATGGTGATCGCCCACCCCCCGAAGCATGGCACTTCGGGGTAAGGATCGCCGGCAGGGGAAATACTCACCTCGAAGTACCACGGTTCAGGGGGTGGGCAATCACCATCGCGGCAGGAGACATGAGCCATCTCTCCTGCTGCGATAGCGATCCCAAGTGCCGCGTTTGGTAGCACTTGATGGTATCGCTATTGTGGCAGGGGAGATGAGCCATCTCTCCTGCTGCAATCGTTGCTGGGGGGGGGGGATAATGTAACTGGTGTTGTTTTTGACAGACACTGGTTACAGAATCCAGCTTTTAGGCAAAGGACTGGCCCCTCCTTCGCCTAAAAGCCCTTGTTTTGGGCGTTTGGGACTTAGGCTTTTTTTTAGGTTGATTATATGGTGTAAGTTTAGACGTAGTGGTGGTCTGGGCGTTTAAACAGCTGAACGTAGAGGCAAGCCATTATAAAAAAAACAAAACCTCCTTTTGTATGTTTTTTTTTTGAGAATGGACATTTTTCCTGCTTCCACTGTCAACGTTTAGGGCAGGGCTGCCCAAGTCCGGTCCTCGAGGCCAGGTTTTCTGGATATCCACAATGAATATGCATGAGAGAGATTTGCATACCAAGAAGGCAATGCAGGCAAATCTGTCTCATGCATGTTCATTGTGGATAGCCAGAAAATCTGACCTGCCAGTAGATCTCGAGGACCGGACTTGGGCATGTAGGGATATTTCTGTATTCACACCTGAAGGTTAGGCCTCCATGATGTCATCAAGCCTGAACCATTGTTTCAAGAATCTCTCTCTGCAAGCAACTTTCCAGCATGAATTTTGCAAGAAGTAAGAAGAATGATGCATTATGGGGATGTACCCGAATGTTGCTATTCAAGGGCATTCATCTGTGCTTTAATAATGGGACAGTGTGAATCTTGAAGAAATTATTCTGTTCTTATCTGTCTAACGGCCCTGGGTCTTCCAGCATATATGATACTTTATACAGAAAGGCTATTCATCAAGTTCTGTTTCTGGATTGGTCCGAGGAAGTCATCTGATGAGATTCAAGAAAAGAAAGGTGCTAATTAATTAATAATTAGTTGGTCTGTGATAAGGTCCGGGGAAGCTCAGATCTGCTCACAGATGTTCTAATTGTAAACTTTTTCTTTCAATAATTAGACCTGTAAGTTACCTCGTGTGATTCTCTGCCTAAGAGATAGAAATTCGGACATTTAAAAACTGTTCTGAACTTAGCACAGATAAACGGAACTTATTGCTGATGATTTATAGCCTCATCAAGGATTTTCAACACGTGTAACTTTTACAACGGTATTCCTGACGTCTTCCAGCTGACAAAGTTTTCTCTTCCACCTAATTGTGCCGGAGAGGCTAATTAAGGGTGAGCATACGGAAATTACTTTTATTAGCTTGGGAATTAGATAGGAATCATTGATAAAGGTAAAGGGTTGAAAAGTTACCTGGGTGATAATATAATCATTTGTTAATCAGGGATTATTATTATAAGGAATAGTGTGTGTTTAACAAGAAGTTTTACTTAATTGTCTAACCATTAGATTGTGATAATCATGTACTGAGTTTCATTTGTGTAATTAGATATTTTGAACAATATTTAGATTCTGCAGCTGGCTTGTGAATTATATTTTTCTATTTTCATAATAAAGATATTTCTCATTAGCCTGGGTTTGTGTCGTATAATTAGACCATGATATTTGAACTTGAATAAAAGGTTATGGTTTTCTCTAGACCACTTATAATACTGCTAAGTGAACCATAAATCCTTCTACAGATTTTGGGGGCTCGTTTGCCGGGATATCTAGGTTTCTAATTTACGACTGTAGCTATGTCTGTTGACACTGAAACTCAGATTTCGTGGCATGCTCTTGAAAAAGATGTTTTTCAGAAATTAGCTGTGCAAGTTTTAAAACAGACAGATTCTGATGTGTATTTTTCTGACCTTGTACGTTTATTACATGCAGATATAGAGGACTCTAATCAGGCGTACTGTTCAGTATTGCAGCGTCTCCTACATGCTCGTACTAAACCTACAGGAGAAAATTATTCAGAGCTCATTTGTGCGTTGTTTGCTTTTAAAACTTCTGTTTCTGCTAGTTTATCTCAACAACGTCAGCTTCAGAGTGATTTATATGAGCAATTAGAGGATTGTAAAAATTCTTTGCAAGCAGAACGGACTCGTAATGATTCCCTTGAACTGTTAGTTTCTAATTGTGAAGATCAACATTCCGACTTTGATCAGGTGATGTCTGAGTTACGACATCAATGTTCTGAGTTGATTGCTGAACTTGAAAGTCAGAAAAAAAGTACAGTGGATATTTCTTGTGTTAAGTGTACATCTTTAGTGACGCAACTTAATACTGTCCGAGCTCAGAAGGCAGATTTACAGCTTTCTTTATCTACTTGTCAGAAAAATCATGCTGAGGTTTTATCTAGGTTGCAGAATGAACTTGCAGACGTAACTTCTGCTTATGTTTGTCTGGGTGAAAAGTTAGACGCTACCGAACGTCTGTCTAATGATAAGGCAGCCCGTGCTGACAGGCAATTATGTGCTTTACAAGCGGACTTTGTTGAGTCTCAGAACCGACTTTCCGAAAGCGAGTTACAAGTCACAAAGTTAACTGACTCGTTATGTCAGGCAGATGTCGATAATTTGGCTCTGCGCCAGAATGTTCAAGATATATCTTTCCAAAGAACTGCGTTAGCTTCTGATGTGAAAGTTTTGCAAGACAAGGTTGCTACTTTTTGTAGTGAGAGGGATATTCCAGCTCCCTTACTCCCTGTGTCACCTCCTCATTCTCCTAAACCGGCTCCTAGGACCGTCTTTCGTTCTTTTTACAGCTCTAGGGAGGAAGGTGGGTACAGGAATTCGCAGGAGTGTTCTGATTCTACTGCAGATGACTTGTTGCCTAGTAACAAACCCTGCCCTGAGAAATTAGTGACACTAGCTGAACGCCCAGTGCAGCAACCACGCCCTGTAAGGTCTATCTCAAATTCCTGTGACGTCACTGAACCTTCTGACTCTAAACCACGCCCGGTAAGGTCAGTTTACAGTGAGCCTAAACAACCACCAGATGGCACCAAAGCACCAGACATTTCACAACATACTCCACAAAGGTCACAGCACAATAATGAAACAGGGAAAGAAACTCAAAAGAAAGGAGGTGTTTATACTATACCACCCTATCACGTACAGATAATGAAGATGTTTAAACAAATGATAGAACCTTTTAGAGAGGGAACTAAGCTAACTATTGAAGCACATTTGGCCTCAATACATGAGTTCTTTGAGACTTATGCAGTGACAGAGGACAGTGATAAGCTTCGTTTACTCCGTTGGTCCTTTGCTTCTGAGTGTTCTGAGACGTTGCGATCCATCATCACTGGTACTTCGGATGTGTTAGAGGTGGAACAACAACTCAAAAGACGTTATGGTACATACGCTGATTCCATTGAATCTCGCAAAGCTGCATTCCATTTGCGTTGTGGACTCCAAGAAAATCCCCGTGAATTTGCTTTCCGTCTGAAACGACATTTCTTTCCAGACAGGACTCCTTCTGAGGACGAACTGGAGTATGGAGAATTCCGATCTCTCTTTGCAAAAGCCTTGCCTGAATATATGAGTGTGGTTGTGGCTGGTATGAAAAAGGCCTCTTACTCATCGATCTTAGCCGTAGCTGAGGATTTCTATGATCATAAAGTCAGGGTTCCTGCAGGCCCATCTGAGAAACCGGTGCCCAAAGCACGATCTAAGGAACCTAAGCTGAGTGTATGCGCAGTTCAGACTTCACTTGCTTTGGAACCTAGTAGCTCTGTAGTTTCCACTCCAGGACCTGTTCCATCTCGTCCAGCAGACCAGACTTCCTCTTCTGATGCACCACCCAATAGGGATGGACCCAAGACACAGAAGAAGAGACGGCCCAATAAGCAACAGAAGCAGAGTGACCTCAGTGTGATAATGGAACAATTGGCTCAGGTGGTGGATCGTATTTCTGCCCTGGAATTGACTTCTAAACAATTGGCAGCATCTGTCCCCGCGAGAAAGGAACAGACCTCAAGGAGAAAGGATAACAATATCAGTTACAGGCCTTCCGGAACTCGAGTGGTCAAGTCTGTAGTAACTGATACCCATGCTTCCTCAGTAGACGACCTGGATGACACACCCGAATTGTTAGAGGATGATACCGCATGACTAGTCCGAGAACCAATTTCTCCACCCACTATTGTATCTTCTGTCCAAACAACATCTCCTGATGCTACACAAGACATAGATCTGGTACAATCCAGTGAATTATCTGAGAACACCGAGTGGCTTCCTTCGTGGGATTCCATTAAGTCACACAAGTATTTCTTGGGTAGGTTAACGCCTATGGGTCAACGGTACACTATACCTTTGCTTCTCCAACAGGTTTTGTCTTGTCCCGGTTTACTTGATACGGCTTCAGAAGTGACTTTGATCACTCAGGGACTATTCCAACGTTTGCAGACTACCCTGGGTACCCAGAATCCACTGTCGATTATTCCCAGTGATTTGTCTTTGGTTGCATATGGACATCAGAACATTGAAACAGTTGGTCAAACTTGGCTGACCTTGCAGTTAGGCAAAATGAATGTTAAACACCCAGTGATTATTACCACTAGTCCAGGAGAGGAGTTTTTGATTGGAAACGATCTTTTGAAGAGATTGCGGCCTATTTTGGATTATGTCCAAGAAGTGGTCTGGGCTCAGGTGACTCGTCCCCTTCCTTTTGGAAAGGTACCGACTACACGCCTTCCCCAGGTTACCAGTACTGTGGAACGAAACGATACTTCAATTCGAATAAATTTCCTGCGTTCAGCGGATCCACACATTTTGGAGCTACGGTATGCCAATGTTCCAGAAAGGGGTCCCACAGACCGCGAGATTGTCAGCGTTCCCAAGGAACAAATATCTGACATTGTTCTCCAGGCTGACCATTTGGAGATTGTTCTGAAGTCTACGTTCCCCATGCCAGATCCACCTCAAGAGACTGTCCAAGACCCGACCTCATCTGTTTCCAGTTCTTTGACCTCTCATCCTCGTCTACTGGCTGTACTTCACCAGGATGATACTGACTTGTTTGTTGATGTTCACCTGCACGGTTCTGTCCCAGTTCAAGCTCAACTGCTACTCCAGAGTGACATCTCCATGATTAGTGAATCTTTTTACTGTCAACTTCAGCGAACCACATCAGTTCCGTTTGTTCGGCGCCACTCTACTCACCTACCTATACCAGGTCAGGGGGTCAAACCTCTTGTTGGGGTTTGTAGCCTTCTGCTGACCCTGGGTTCTAAGACTTTCACTCATCACTTTTCTGTGGTGAAAGGCCTATACACATCCTTGTGTTTAGGATCAGAATGTCTTGTTCGTCTAGGAGTCTACGTTGATTTGGTGAACGGTGTGCTTTGGAGCAGATTGCAAGGCACCCCGGTAGAAAATGTGGACCTGATGGATGGTCTGAAGGCTGGACAACTTCTTCCTCAAATTTGTGAAGTGGTTTGTGCTGAAGACGTCAAGATTCCTGGCCTTGTGCATGATTTTGCTCTACCTCTTCGTTTGGCCCATGGTCAACGCATGCTCGATGATATTGGCTTTTTCAACCCAAATTCCTCTTTTCTCGAGCATGGTCTTTCTCTAGGTGCTTTACCATGTCTTGAAGTACCTACCTCTTCTTTCCATGTATTGATTGTCAATGCTCAACCTACGGAAGTCTTTCTCTCCGCTGGAGAACATTTGGGTTTTCTAGTGGGTGAATCTTTTCCTGATGTTGAGGTAACATTGCCTATCATTGGCAGCTTATCTTCCATTGTTGACCCCTGCCAAGGGGGGGATATACTGGACCATATTTTTACCTCACCTAAAGGACTCATTTCACTGGACTTCCTTTGGCCATATGATGCATCGACATCCCATGTAACAGTGGAGAATGATTTTTTGATTTTATCCAGGAAGTTAGTTCTGTCTGACCAATCTAAAGCTGTGAATGCCATTGATTCTTCATCTTTGCAAGAACAGATTGAAGACCAAGTGGAAATCTCTTCCAACCAACCTTTTTCTAAGTTTGATGCTATGGTAAAGGAACAAGTGGACCTAGCTGATGCGTGCTCTTCTGATGTAGAAAAGGCTCAGTTCACACAGTTGTTGTACAAGTATCGAGACCTTTTTGCAGTGGATTCTTATGACACTGGACTGACTGATCTACATGTGACCAAGATTCCTACGGATCTCCACAGTAAGCCCGTCTTCGTACGTCAGTATAAGATTCCTTTGGCCTCGTATGAGTCCGTGCAAGAGATACTTGATACCCTGGAAACAAGGGGTATCATTAGGCTTTGCAACAGTACATACAACTCACCCTTGTGGCCAATCCTGAAGAAGAATAACAGTTGGAGAATTGCCTTGGACTACCGACAGCTAAACAAGCGGGTACCCTTGTCTAGGTGGCCTATGGCCCATCTTGACCAGAGCTTGACTACCATCAAAGGAGCTAAGTATTTTACCAGTTTGGATTTAGCTTCTGGATTTTGGACAGTTCCTGTACATCCACCGGATCAATACAAACTAGCATTTACCTTTGGGAAGAAACAGTACACGTGGAATAGAACACCTTTTGGTTTTCTGAACTCTCCAGCTGAGTTCAACATATTTCTCCATAAAGCCCTTCCAGATGCGGAAGCTCGAGGAACTCTAGTCTATGTGGATGACATCCTGATCAAGAGTCCCACCTTTCAGAAACACCTGGAAGAGGTAGAACATGTGTTCCAACAATTGCAAAATGCAGGAGCTAAATTGACCCTTGCCAAAGGTCAATGGTGCCGAACATCTCTGAATTATTTAGGGTATGACATTTCCTCTGAAGGTCTTCGACCACAGAAGAAAAGGATACAGGCCCTACAACAGTTGAGGAAACCTACCAATTTGACGGAACTTCGTTCATTTTTGGGGATATGCAATTATTCTCGACAGTTCATAGATCAGTATGCAGAGATCTCTAGACCCTTGGTTGCCTTACTTAAGAAGGATGTACCTTGGACGTGGGGTCCTGAACAGGAAGATGCTATGCGAGAGATGAAAGAGCAGCTTAGTCGCTTTCCTTGCTTGTCCTACCCTGAGAGTGGTCGTGAATTCTTCATCGACCTAGGATTCTCCAAACACTCTATGAGTGCTGTCCTGTACCAGAAATACGACTCTGACAAGCGTGTGGTGGCCTATGCAAGCAAAGGCTTCACCGATGTAGAGAAGAAGTATTCTGAATGTGAGAAAGCTCTACTGTCAACTGTTTGGGCTCTTCAACATTTTCGGAGTTATATCCAAGGAGAAAAACTCATTGTAGAGACTTGTCATCAACCCATTAGTTTCTTGGGCAGTGACAAGATCAAAACTGGTCGTGTCTCCAATAGCCGAATAGTCTCATGGACTTTGGCTCTCCAAGGATGGCCTTTACAGGTAATGTATGCACTGAAACATCGTAACACAGTAGCCCAAGGGATAGCAGAATTACATGATTGTACAGAACAAGATTCTCTTACAGGTATACCGGAACCTGATGTTCCACCAGAAGAGGAGGAACCCCATCGTCATCATCTTTACGATGAACACCTATGTGCCAATATACCTCAAGTCTACGTAGATGGCTGTGCCTTCCACCAGACCTCGACCCATACTCTGGTCGCAGGAGTAGGTGTAGTGTGGAATGCCGACACACCTATGGAAACCTTGAAGTATAGATTGGGTGCTAAAACCAACCAATACGCAGAGATTGTAGCAGCCTTGGTCGCTGTACAGTCTGCGGTACAAAAGGGGATCCCAGAACTGATTATCTGTACAGATTCTGATTATGTGCGTCAAAACTTTGTGTCTCACTTACCCGTGTGGAAAAAGAAGGACATGTTAAATTCCAAAGGAAAGCCTGTCCATCATGGCGACTTGATTCTAGCCTTAGATCAATTGGTACGAGACAATGACATGACCATCTACTGGAAGAAAGTGAAAGGTCATGCTAAAGTTAATAGTCATGACAAGATCGGAAATGACCTTGCGGATCAACTGGCCAAAGAAGGTGCTTTGTCAGGTGAACTATGGCAATGCCCTGAAGAGTTGTTTTCAATGGTACATGCTATTACTCGACGCCAAGCTAAACAGGTAACTGAAACACCTGTAGTGCAGTGGGGTAATGATATCCCTTCCTTTGATCTTGTAACCGCTCAGAAGACCGATCTTATCCTGGGAAAGTTCTATAACTTCATACAGAATCCACAGGATCATCCATTGTCTGAAGACGATCAGAAGGATGAAGAACTTAGGATACTCTACACCTCCAGAGAGAAATTTTCGATTCATCAGAACCTGCTCACTCGGACGAGTAAGCATGGTATTGTGCAGTGGGTTGTACCCCGTGCATATCGAGGAATCATGTTGCAACATGCCCATGATGAACCTTGTGCTGGACATAGAGGTGAAGAAGTTACCTATGAGACACTGAAGCAAGTGGCCTACTGGCCTCATATGCGGCAAGATGTGCAGTTATATACGAGAGGTTGCTTGACTTGTTGTCAATTTCAACCCTCTACACCACTTCACCGAGCACCCTTGAGAAAGAAGGGTTTGGTCATGCCCTGGTCCGACATCCAGATTGACTGGATTGGCCCAGTGGTCCGTTCCTCCCGAGGTAATAAGTATATGTTGACTGTCACTTGTTTGTTTACAAAGTGGATTGAGTGCTTGCCTGCACCCAATTGTACGGCAGAGACTACCGCTATCTTGTTACTGAATCATGTGTTCAGTAGGTGGGGTTTGCCCATGAGAGTGGACTCAGACCAAGGATCACATTTCACTGCGGATGTGATGCGACATATGTGGAAGATGCTCGGAGTGAAAAGTAAATTGCACATAGCTTATCACCCTCAATCATCGGGACAAGTGGAAAGAGCGAATCGTACCATCATCACGATCCTGAAGAAGTACGTGTCTACCTCTGGTAAGAATTGGGACATGAAGTTACCTTTGGTACTGATGGCTATTCGTGCCACGCCTCACCGTTCTACGGGGGTGACGCCTTTTGAAATGATGACAGGTAGAGAAATGACATTACCAATTCATTTGTTGTATAGAACTAATGATGTAAATCTTTCTAGTGCTACTACTGCTCATGAATATGTCACCCATTTACGTAACCATTTACAGGGTGCATTTTCTTTTGCCCAGAAAAATCTGGAAATTGCTGCAAAAGGTAGAAAAGCCTATTATGATCATAGGACTACCACAAAGGAATACCAAATTGGCGACAAGGTATTCTATTACAATTTTGGCAAAACCAAGGCCAAAGAAAGTAAATTTTTGCCAAGTTGGCATGGTCCATTCCCTATAGTGGAAAAAGCTTCACCTGTGGCCTATCAAATTCGCATCAAATCAAATTCTCCAGGTGCAGATGTCCTTAAATGGGTCCACATTAATCAACTGAGACCATGTCATCCCAGTAAATTTGCCCAGGATGAAACCATTGTTGTGATGAAGACATTAACCTAGCAACAGCCTAGGCTGTTCTCTCTCTTTTCTGTTTTTTCAGATGGCGAAACGAGTTCTGCCGATGATGTTCCTGGTTGTCCTGCTGATTGGCGTTGGTACCAAAGTAATCGATCCTGGTCCGCAGTCCCGTGTTGTCCTTCAAGATTCTCCTGGTTTCTTGTTCTTCCCGTTCCAGATCCTGCTCCAGCATATCTTCTTTCGATGTTTCTCTTTTCCATTTGGACTCTACTCCTACTGAAACTGAATTGGAAATCCTGGATGTTTTCCGTGGACATCCCATCAACTTTACCCTTGAAGTGGAACAATATTTGATGACAAAACCTTCCCACACCATTGAACTGAAAGTTGATAATGATAAGCTTCATATTGAGGACTTTCATATTGGCTCCTCCAATGTACATGAAGTTGTTGATACCCGCAGTATTGATCTTTTTATCACTGTTGTTATTCCAATTTTTGCCATCCTGTGGGTTCTCTTATTTGGGTTCTCTGTTTTTGCACTCTATGAGACCATCCGTATTAGACGTCTTATTCAACAGAAACCATCACATACAGACTTAAGAATGCATGATTACATTGCGGCTATGAAAGAGTAATTTTGCTAGCCGTATTTTTGATTATGATCTTTCTGTCTTAACTTTTGCTTTGGCATACCTTTTGTGCCTTGCTAAGTAGTTATGATTTTTGATTTTATCATATATTGCCATTATTCAGTGATTTTATTATCATTTATTTGGCTGGGTTCATATATTTTGCCCTTGCCTTTATGATTATTATCCATTGATTATTGATATCTTTGATTTATTGCTGATTTTTATGGTATTGCTTATGTTTATGCATTTTTATATCACCTTGGGTCTTGTCGATCCTTTCCTACTTAGTTAGGTTGAAGGTGAAATAGACTCCATTGAAGTTATTTCTCCTCCAAAAGGGGGGACTGTAGGGATATTTCTGTATTCACACCTGAAGGTTAGGCCTCCATGATGTCATCAAGCCTGAACCATTGTTTCAAGAATCTCTCTCTGCAAGCAACTTTCCAGCATGAATTTTGCAAGAAGTAAGAAGAATGATGCATTATGGGGATGTACCCGAATGTTGCTATTCAAGGGCATTCATCTGTGCTTTAATAATGGGACAGTGTGAATCTTGAAGAAATTATTCTGTTCTTATCTGTCTAACGGCCCTGGGTCTTCCAGCATATATGATACTTTATACAGAAAGGCTATTCATCAAGTTCTGTTTCTGGATTGGTCCGAGGAAGTCATCTGATGAGATTCAAGAAAAGAAAGGTGCTAATTAATTAATAATTAGTTGGTCTGTGATAAGGTCCGGGGAAGCTCAGATCTGCTCACAGATGTTCTAATTGTAAACTTTTTCTTTCAATAATTAGACCTGTAAGTTACCTCGTGTGATTCTCTGCCTAAGAGATAGAAATTCGGACATTTAAAAACTGTTCTGAACTTAGCACAGATAAACGGAACTTATTGCTGATGATTTATAGCCTCATCAAGGATTTTCAACACGTGTAACTTTTACAACGGTATTCCTGACGTCTTCCAGCTGACAAAGTTTTCTCTTCCACCTAATTGTGCCGGAGAGGCTAATTAAGGGTGAGCATACGGAAATTACTTTTATTAGCTTGGGAATTAGATAGGAATCATTGATAAAGGTAAAGGGTTGAAAAGTTACCTGGGTGATAATATAATCATTTGTTAATCAGGGATTATTATTATAAGGAATAGTGTGTGTTTAACAAGAAGTTTTACTTAATTGTCTAACCATTAGATTGTGATAATCATGTACTGAGTTTCATTTGTGTAATTAGATATTTTGAACAATATTTAGATTCTGCAGCTGGCTTGTGAATTATATTTTTCTATTTTCATAATAAAGATATTTCTCATTAGCCTGGGTTTGTGTCGTATAATTAGACCATGATATTTGAACTTGAATAAAAGGTTATGGTTTTCTCTAGACCACTTAACAGAAACGTAACGTGTTTATAATACTGCTAAGTGAACCATAAATCCTTCTACAGGCAGCCCTGGTTTAGGGCCTTAGGCCAAAAGGGGACTTAGACTTTTTTTTTAATTATTATGCCCCTCCACATGTTTAATGTTTTAATGTTTAAAAGAGCTTGATATAGAACTGTACGAGAGTAAGTTCAGAGTGGTTTACATAATTACATCGGGAAAGGAAAGGAATGGAATGCCATCAAATAAAGAAGAGAGAAAAAAAAGAGTTTCACGTACCTGAGGACTTATACTTACTCTACTCAACATCCCTTCCTCAAAATCGCAATGAAAATGCTGGAAATAACTACACCAAGGGCTAGTTCTTAAGCCACACCAAAACGGTAGCCTAAAGATTAGAACAGCAAGCTGTGAACAAGGGGAGCCCAATTCAAATCTTACCATTTCTTTTATTTCCAATGTTTGAGATACCGCAATAGATCCACAAAGGCGACAAAAAGAGAGGAAGACAAATTTAGGAGCTGGTTGAACCAAAGGCTTCAGAGAGCTTTGAGTGATGTTTTGAATCTCAAGTAGAAGATCTCTGAGCAGATGTTGCAGGTCAATGAATTCCAAAGAGAGGGACTTATATAACTAAAGCAGGATTCTCGTGAGGTGGATAGCCGGGAGTGAGGGGACACTACGAAAATTGTAGGTGGAGGAACCAAGAGAATGAAAAAAGAATGTAGGGAGCAATAAGGGAACAGAGATAGGCAGAGGCAGATTGGAGTCAAGACTTATAAGGAAGACAAAGAAGCTCGTATTTGATATGGGAGGAAACAGGAAGCCAGTGTTTGGAATGCAATAGAGAACATAAGAACATAAGAATTGCCACTGCTGAGTCAGACCAGTGGTCCATCATGCCCAGCAGTCGCTCACGTGGCGGCCCTCTGGTCTAAGATCAGCACCCTAACTGAGACTAGACCTACCAGTGCACGTTCTTGTTCAGCAGAAACTTGTCTAACTTTGTCTTGAATCCCCGGAGGGTGTTTTCCCCTATGCCAGACTCCGGAAGATTGTTCCAGTTTTCTACCACTCTCTGGGTGAAGAAGAACTTCCTTACATTTGTACGGAATCTATCCCCTTTCAACTTTAGAGAGTGCTCTCTTGTTCTCCCTACCTTGGAGAGGGTGAACAACCTGTCCTTATCTACTAAGTCTATCCCCTTCAGTACCTTGAATGTTTCGATCATGTCCCCTCTCAATCTCCTCTGTTCGAGAGAGAAGAGGCCCAGTTTCTCTAATCTTTCGCTGTATGGCAGCTCCTCTAGCCCCTTAACCATCTTAGCAGTAAACCATGTGAAGAAGTTTCATGGCAGTGGACTAAACAATCTGGAGATAGACCTACATAGAACAGTGGGAGAGAAGGGTTGAGTAAGTAACATAATGGGGAGATGCAGAGGAGGGCATAGAAGGTGGAATGAAGTACCAAATTGATTTGAGGCCTAGATGACAATTGGAGGTCAAAGATCACACCCAAAATTTTAACTGTATTGTAAAAGACAAGAGGGTGTTCATCTGTAATGGGACATGGCAGCAGAGGGAAGCATGAATGAGGGAGGATGATTGCTTCGCATTTGGTGGCATTGAGAAATAGACTGTTCTTTTTAAGCCACGGGAAATTTGGGACAAGCAGTTATTGAGGGCCAGTGAAGATGAGGTCAAGTTTGAGACACAAAAGAGAATTTAGATATCATCTGCATAGTTAAATGGAGTGTATCCCTGCTCCTGAATGAGGGCAAGCAAAGGGGAAAGAAAGAAATTGAACAGGGTAAGGGAAAGAGTAGAACCTTGAACAATGCCAGAGAGGACTTGATAGGTAGAGGAGAGGGACTGTCTGTGAAAAAGTTGGAAAGTGTCATGGTTCCTTGAGATTTTGGGCCATTCACTTAAATCCCTCTCTCTCCCCCCCCCCCCCAATAAAAAAAGATTAAATTTAGATACAAGTTTAGATTGTGAGCTCAGTAAGAACAGGGACAATAATTTCGGTCCCTGAATGTAACTTGCCTTGGAATAAGGCAGGAGTTAAACACTTTTCCTACTGGAGCAGATCGATTGTCCATTTAGCCCAATATCCTGCTTCCAATAGTGGCCAATCAATGTCACAAGTATGTGGCAGAAACCCAAATTCATGCTAGAGATCCCAGGGCAAGCAGTGGCTTCCCCTATGTCTGTCTAAATAGCAGACTATGAACTTTTCCTACAGGAACTTGTCCAAACCTTTTTTAAACCCAGCTATGCTAAGCACTCTGGTAATGAGTTCCAAAGTAGAGAATGACATGGGGACAGATGTCCCCATCCCCGCAGGAACTCAGTTTCCCCGTCCCGTCCCCTTGAGTTTTTTTTCTGTCCCTGTTCCTGCCCTGTAAGCTCTGCCTTAACCGCACAAGCCTCAAACACTTATTATTTTAAAGTGTTTGAGGCTTGTGCAGATGAGGACGGAGCTTGCAGGAATGGGGCAGAGACAGGAAACGAATTTGACGGGAAAATGAGTTCCCGCGGGGATGGGGAAAAATTTGTCCCCATGTCATTCTCTATTCCAAAGCTTAACTATTCATTGAGTTTAAAAAATAATTCTGCCTATTTGGTTTTTTCCCCCTGAAATTTTGATATAATAGTACAAATAAAGTTATAGAACTGTAACATAAGAGAAAAAGAATAACAATTACAATTTGAACATGACTAGAGTGAGTCATTCAAACAAAAATGATGACGTCTGAAATGCTGATATAAATTAATATAGACTGATGAGATTCAGAAGCTCCTCCCACTACATCTCTGATGTAGAGAGATGACTTGCAGATTTATTGCACATTAAGTCTAGATGGTAAGAAGTGGGTAATGGCTACAGGATGCTTAAAATGTCTCTGAAGTTGGCATCCTTATAACCCGGCACCTTGTGATGTCATCAGTGCACATCTCTTGGTTTAGTCATTGGCTCCTCTCACAGCAGCTCCGGTGGGCTCCCCGATGCAGAGAGCTGACTTGAAGATTTTAGAATGATAATACAGGCTTTAGTAATGCCATTATTTGATTACTGTAATTCTCTTTTTTCTGGAATTACTAGTTTATCAATCGCTATCTTTGCAGCAGCATGGATAATTTGGGGTATCTCTATGTTTGCACAAATGACCCCAGAATTGCAGAGACTGCGTTGGCATTCCATAAAGTGGCAGGTATACAGGGCTGTTCATTTAAACAGATTAAATTTGAAGTGTAAGGAGTAAGTCTAAGCAATGGGCTTCCTGTTGACCTACAACAGATTAAGAGTTTCTACAGCTCAGGAAGCTACTTAAGACATACTTTTTTTCTACAGGGTTATTAATTCAGTTTTATTTAGCTGTTGTCACACAAACTGATTTTAATTGTGAAGGGATTTTAAGTTGTTTTAATTGTATAATTTGTTTATGAATTATAATAATAATAACTTTATTTTTATATATCGCAATACCACAAACAGTTCAGAGCGTGAATCGCCTAGGACTACTGATAGCAAGGTAGACAAACTGTGTTAATAACACAATTTATTATTTCAACAGCGCTGCACATTGTACACACAAGAGACGGTCTCTGTTCAGAAGAGCTCACAATCTAATTACAACAGACACACAGGACAAAAGGAGAGTCAGAACAAGTGCTCATGTAGGGAATTCAAGGGGGCTGGAGAGGTGGGAGGGGACTATTGAGGGTTAGGATTTAAACGCAGCTTCAAATAATGGGCTTTCAGTCTGGATTTGAATCCTGCCAGAGACAGAGCCTGATATAGCGAGCCAGGCAGGTTGTTCCAGGCATGCGGTGCAGCAAGGAAGAAGGGAAGAAGACAGGAGCTGGCAGTAGAGGAGAAGGGTACTGACAGGAGGGACTTGTCTGATGAATGGAGTTTCTGTGGAGGAGTATAGGGAGTAACAAGAGAGCAGAGAGAGAGTGTGGCGCAGTGGTTAAAGCTACAGCCTCAGCACCCTGGGGTTGTGGGTTCAAACCCACGCTGATCCTTGTGACCCTGGGCAAATCACTTAATCCCCCCATTGTCCCAGGTGCATTAGATAGATTGTGAGCCCACCAGGACAGACAGGGAAAATGCTTGAGTACCTGAATAAATTCCTGTAAACCGTTCTGAGCTCTCCTGGGAGAATGGTATAGAAAATTGAATAAATAAATAAATAAATAGAGCAAATATGCTTGGTTTGACTTGTATGTGGAGACGGACAGGGGGGCCAGTGAAGAGGTATAACAACCCTAACCTAGCCGAATATGAGATTTGAACCGACTGAAGGGGAGAGATATAGCTTAGCACATTGCAGTAATCCAGATGAGAGGTTTTGAGAGCATGGATGAGGGTCTTGGCAGCATGCTCAGAAAGGAAAGGACAGAGTTTAGCAACATTATACAGAAAGAAACCACAAGTTTTGGCCAAGGAGAGCGATGAGTCCCAGATGACCCCGAAGTTGCAAGCTGATGAGACAGGGAGGATGAGATTGTTATCCAGGGGGGAAGAGGAAAGATAAAGATTCAGCCAGGGTCATCTGCTGCTAAATAATTATAAGATTTCTTACTCCCTATCCTAATGACAGTCACAAAACAAGGCTAGAGTGGGGGAGTAGCCCAAGGTTTGATGCTCACTGCAGCTCCTTGCGACTCTGGGCAAGGCACTTAACCCTTCATTCCCCCAGACAGAACATGTACTGTCGATTCTGAGTGTACTAGTGGTACATCCTTTATTCCACTGGTCGATATTGAGCTACTAGAGAGTCAGTGTTTTTGTAAATGCGGCTGTGGCAGTTCAGAAATATCTGGATTTTCAGTAGCCAGTTCTGACTATTTGGATAAGGCAACTTATCTGCATAGTGACCATATCCAGTCTGCTGTCTGGGAAACCGACGCGGATAACTTTGGACAGCCTACCTGGATATGAGTATCTCCATACTAGGACAGAGCAAAGGCCCAGTGGCCAGGCCGGGTCACAAGTACCTGGTGTGGTCTAGGCCCAAATCTGGAGAGATGCCAGTTAATGCAATACTCAGCAAGGCTCTTCCATCCACCCACCCACGTACAGCAGGGGCTCTGTGTTGAATCCACAAGACGAGGTGTATCAGACAATCGTGATGTTGTTATTTTAAATGCTGCATGAAAACACTGAACGGTAGTTAAGATGAAAATGTGAGGGCTTTAGCACAGAGGGATTTCACAAGTAAACAAACAGCAGATGAAGCAGGAAACTGAAGACGAGAGATGATATGTGCTATGTGTCTGGGTGTCTATATATCTTCGTAAGCAATGCTGAGCAAATAATATATTACTGAGTTACATCTTGTGTTTTATTGTTTCTTCTAATTTAATACACCGTCTTTCTTGAGAAATAAAAACAGTGAAGGAAAGAGAAATCTAAATCAAGAGGAAAGAACACCCATTGTAAAAGGAAAGCGATTAAAGGAAAGATAAGATACGAATAACCCAAATCACAGTTAACGGATACTAGAGGTCAGCACCCAAGAAAAAGATTGACAATACGCTGTGTGGCAGTGGCCCAAAAAGTAAACAAGGGTGGAAACCTAGACTAAGAATGGCAGGATAAGGATATTTGGTTCGTCACTCAGCTTTTCAGTGGGGGTGAATTGAAATCTTTTGAGGTCTTGAGGAGGGAGTTTGGTTTGCGTTATAAATGGCCGCGTGATTTTTCTGAGGCGTTAATCGGGCAGCATAAAAGGGCTTCCATGTTGTACAGGACGAATTTGGGAGTATGATTTTGGGGAACCAGTAACAGAGGAAGAATGGGTGTTTTTTTGGGCCTACCCTATCAGCTTCGGTAACTCAGTCTTTATTTTGTGTATCACTTTGGGCCTTTTAGACATCTTACAAAGTGTCCCGGTTGTTTGGGGGGGAGGGTGTACGTTAGTCTTGTCATCGGATTTGGGGACCTTTCAGCACATGTTGTTTACTTGTTTGTATGTGCAGTTGTTTTGGGAGTCTATGTGGGAGAAAGTCAAAGCTAATTTTAAAATTTATATTCCAATTACTTACAGGTTGGTTGATCTGCATCCTGTGTCCCTGACCACTGTTTTGAGTAGAGATGAAGCCAAGTTGTTTGATATATTAATGGGGTTGGCAATTCAGCAAATTCTGGCGAGCTGGAAGAATAGTTCAGCTCTGTCCAAGTGTGCCTGGAGGAACAGTGCTTGTTTGGTATGTAAATCTCAGGAGGTTGCTGCAATGAAACTGTCATTTGTCAAGTTTGGGGTTTATTAGATTCTTATTGTCATCTACTTTATAATCCTCCTGAGAGCTTGGTTATTATTTGTACCGTATTGGATGTAGGTTTCTTGTGGAGATATTTCTGTTTATTTGTTATTAAAAAATAATAAAAATAATGAACAACAACAAAAAAGATATAGTGGTGCCAGAAAAGGTTCAAAGAAGAGCGACCAAGATGGTAAAGGGGATGGAACTCCTCTTGTATGAGGAAAGACTAAAAAGATGAGGGCTCTTCAGCTTGGAAAAGAGACGGCTGAGGGAGTCTACAAAATCCTGAGTGGAGTAGAACAGGTACAAGTGGATCGATTTTTCACTCCATCAAAAATTACAAAGACTAGGGGGACACTCGATGAAGTTACAGGGAAATACTTTGAAAACCAACAGGAAGAAATATTTGTTCACTCAGAGAATAGTTAAGCTCTGGAACGCGTTGCCAGAGGATGTGGTAAGAGCAGATAGCTTAGCTGGTTTTAAGAAAGGTTTGGACAAATTCTTGGAGGAAAAGCCCAGTCTGTTATTAAGACCTGTGGGAAGCCTCTGCTTGCCCTGGATGAAGTAGCATAAAATATTGCTACTCCTTGGGTTTTGGCCAGGCACTAGTGACCTGGATTGGCCACCATGAGAACAGGCTACTGGGCTTGATGGACCATTGGTCTGACCCACTAAGGCTATTCTTATGTTTACATCTTTTGCATAAGTCCAGCGTGGCTTGGTTTAAAGTTGCCTCTCAGAGCTCCTGCTTTGGTCTGTCACTCTCTGGGATAATTAAGATTAATCCCAGGTGGATGTCTGACTAATTGGTACAGCTCTCTGAGGTGTGTCAGCCTGGCTAACTTTGGGCTAGATTCACTAACCTTCCAATCTGTGTCTGATCTGTGTGCGATTGGAGGCAGGCTGACCGATTCACCAACCATCTTCATGCAAATGGAGGTGATCGGAGGCACGCCCCCAACCGACTGCACAGATCGGATTGAGTCGGGGAGAGCCCTGACAGTAGGAACAGGAGAAGCAGCCTCCTGTTACTGCTGTCAGGGCTCTGCTGGCTTTTATTTTTCATTTGTTTTAATAGGCCGAAAAATATCAGGCCTATAAAAAAAAAAGCCTCCCTCGTGCCAAACCCCCCCCCCCCCCATGCGCACACGGCCCTGCACACACACCCACACACACACACACCCCCTGACCGGCACTGCACCCCTCCCCCCCCAACCGGTACAGCCCACTCCTGGCCCGACCTGACACTCCCATACCTAAAAGTTGGGAGCAGGAGGGATGCTCAGTCCCTCCTGCTCCATAGGCCTCCAGCGGTGGGAACAGGCGAAACTGCAAAGTCCTCCTGCTCCTTCTCCTCCGCCCTGCCCGATGCAATGCTGGTCTTAGGCCCCGCCCCATTGCATCATGTGATACACAGGGAGGAGCCTAAGGCCCTGACTGGCTCAAGCGCCTCAGGCTTCTCCAACTTGGGAGGGGCCTGAGGCGGCGGAACCAATCAGGGACTTCCTTAGGGCTCTTCTTGGGGCCTCTTCTTGGTGGTCTAATCTCCTCCCTTGGCTTCCAATACCACCTCTATGCTAATGGCTCACAAATCTACCTCTCTGCCTGAAATTTCTATGGGAATCCAGGTCCGAGTCTTAGCCTTACTCTCTGAAATTGCTACCTGGATGTCTCACCACCATCTAAAATTAAACATGGCTAAGATTGAACTCCTTATCTTTCCTCCTAAACCCACCTCTCCCCTTCTTCCTTTCTCTATTTCATCCTCCCTGTCTCAGCTCACACCTTAGGTTCATCTTTGACTCATCCTTAATCCTCCCCACTTCCGCCTTAACGTTCCCCTTCTCCACATTAGAAAACAGATCAAAAACTCTTCTTTGCAACAGATCAAATCCTTAACCCTCCCCTCCCCCTCGTCAACGCTTCCCACCTCTTCCTTTACTTTTTCCCCACCCTTCCAAGATTGTTGCTCCCCCCTCTCATCTAATATGCTTTGTTCCCCTTTCTCATAAATCCAATTGTATTCTCTTACAGTACATACTGTATGTGCTCTGTATTAGCCTTTCCCTCACCTAAATTGTCAATGTAAACTAGTTTTGACCTTTCGATTGCCTTGCTATGTTCTTCTTTTTTCAATCGCACTGTATGTAATTCATCTATTTGTTGTGAACCCCTAGAACTCCCTGGGTATGGCAGTATACAAAAAAATAAATTATTATTATTATCTCTTTCCATATCCAACAAACCACTAAAACCTGTTTCTTTCTCTACATCGTCACTAAGATCCGGCCTTTCATAGAAACATAGAAACAGACGGCAGATAAGGGCCACGGCCCATCTAGTCTGCCCACCTCAATGACCCACCCTCTACCTTTCTCTGTGAATAGATCCCATGTGTCTATCCCATTTGGCCTTAAAATTAGGCATGCTGCTGGCCTCAATAACCTCTAGTGGAAGACTATTCCAGCGATCAACCACCCTTTCAGTGAAAAAGAACTTCCTGGTGTCCCCGTGCAGTTTCCCACCCCTGATTTTCCACGATGCCCCCTTGTTGCCGCGGGACCCTTGAAAAAGAAGATATCTTCTTCCACCTCGATGCGGCCCGTGAGATATTTGAATGTCTCAATCATGTCATCCCTCTCTCTGCGTTCCTCGAGTGAGTACAGCTGCAATCTATCCAGCCATTCCTCGTACGGGAGTTCTTTGAGTCCCGAGACCATCCGGGTGGCCATTCTCTGGACCGACTCAAGTCTCAGCACATCCTTACGGTAATGTGGCCTCCAGAATTGCACACAGTACTCCAGGTGGGGTCTCACCATGGATCTATACAATGGCATAATGACTTCAGGCTTACGGCTGAGCCCTGCAGCACTCCACTGATCACCTCCGTCGTTTTGGAGGGGGTGCCATTCACCATCACCCTCTGAAGCCTACCTCCAAGCCAGTTCCCAACCCATTTCGTAAATGTGTCGCCTAATCCTATAGAACTCATCTTGCTCAGCAACCTGCGGTGTAGTACGCTATCGAATGCTTTACTGAAGTCCAGGTATACGATGTCCAGGGACTCCCCAACATCCAGCTTCCTCGTCTTAGCACTCTACCAAGACTTTCATCCATGCTCTCATCACCTCTCGCCTGGATTACTGCAACTTGCCTCTCACAGGGCTTCTGCTGAGCCATCTTTCTCCCCTTCAATCTGTTCAAAATTTTGCTACATGCTTTATATTACTATAACATAACACACATTTTTATTTATATATTGCATAAGCTTTTCAATTCTATACGGTTTACAAAAAACGTAAAACTGACCACAGTCAGTGAGCTACAGCATAACTTGGCAAAGGATTACAAAGCAGGTAGCAGTATAGATTCACAAAGTGGTAGATCTGACCCATGTCATCGACCAACCACATGACCTGGCAACGGTGGTTAGCAGATTTACTATGGAACAACCTTACCTCCCCTCTTCTAAACCTGAGTGCTCTTCAACCCTTCCGTAAACATCTGAAAATCTTGCTCTTCTCCAAAACCTAACACTCCCCCCTCTTCTGACATCCTAGCCCTCTAACATTCTTCTCCTCTCTGATCTTCATCTAGCCCTTCCATGGAGTTCCTTTCTCATTACAATTCCTGTAAACCGTGCTGAGCTCCACAACTATGGAGATGGTGCGGTATACAAACCCAAGGTTTAGTTTAGTTTAGTTTACTATGTTACTATGGTTGGTTAGTTGGTTGGTTGGTTCATTAGCCTGTCCTCCCCAAAGAGCTCAGGGCAAGTTACACAATTTAAATACATAATAATGAGATATACATTATAAACACATAAAAGTCCTCATTAATTACAAGATAACTGAAACTCACCTTGAAAATTACATCGTTCCATACTCTATCAAAAAAGCAGATCAATTTGCATACAACAAATAGCCATTGAATAATTAACAAGAATGTACCTATACACGCCACTCTATAACATTCACGGAATCAAAAGCAGAACATATACATTTTGAATGCATTTCGAAACAACAATAACCCATCTAATGCTCTAATAATAAAGGGAATCTGGTTCTCTAATTTTGACACAAAATGAAAATATGCCCAATATGCAGATTCCAAATGTAATGGTCTTCCAGAGGGTATCACATATACAACCTTAGATAAACATTTTTTTCCCCGTTTAGGACCTCAGCGGTGCAAACTGTGAGAGCATTTCATTCACAGAATTGTTTGCACTAAAGTCTTCATCGGTCTTATTTTATATATTTTTAATTATTTTTCTTATTTAAATATTTTAATTATAGAAAAGGTAGAAAAGTACTCATCTCTTTTAGAGAAGCATAGCAGGGGCTCTTCACCAACATGTCTTCCAGAGGGTAAACATGTACATCAATGCTTCTCATCTTTTGATCCTCTCTTCTCAAGTCTCAAGTTTAATAAAATTTTGATTTGATCGCAAAATCTTACTTCAATGCAATTTACAAAGAGTGTTACAAATTAGGGTGACATCAAAACGAATAACATTTTACTTAGACAATGATTTACACAAGGAAAAAATAAAATGGATTAAACACAATTTATAAAGTAAATCAATCAGGGAAGAGATTCAATGTCCTTGCCCCAAGTTTTCTTTAATTCAGATATACACTATGGGCTGGATTCTGTATAGGACGCCCAGTCTCAGAAGCCACCTAAGCGGTTTATGAGAATTGCATATGGGTGTCCTATAGAGAATTGCGTCTGTCCTCACCTAATAACCCGATTCTCTAACCGGCATCCATGTCACAAGTGCTGGTTAGGGAATCGGGTTGCCACTGAACTTATCGTGGCAAAGGGATCTCCATGCCATGATAAATTTAGCGGCAACCCGACCCCCCTCCCCTTGTGAAGATTATCAGCAGGAGGGATGCCAAGTCCCTCCTTCTGGAACCCCCCACCCCCCAAAACATCACCTGCAACTGCCAGAACTCCCTCCACCAAAGATCAACAGCAGGAGGGATGCCCAGTCCCTCCTGCCAGAATCCCACACCCACTGGACTCCCTCTCCACCCCCCCTGGACCCCATCAACCCCAGCCCCCCCTCCCCAGATATCCCCTACCTTAAAATGGCTGGCTGGAGGCATCCTTCCTGCCTCCAGCCAACTGGCCCGCCTTTTCATGAATGGCAGGCCTGCCCTTCTGGGGAGGGGCCTTAGGCCCTGACTGGTCCAGGTGCTTAAGGCCCCTCTCATAGCAGTATGCATTTTCATGAGGACAGCAACTTTGTGAACACGTGGATAACGGTTCTGCCAGGACGTCACTCAACTCCCTGAGCACCCTGGGATGTAGTTTGTCTAGTCCGGGGGTCGGCAACCCGCGGCTCCAGAGCCGCATGCGGCTCTTTTCCACCTCTGCTGCGGCTCCGGTAGTGTGTCACGCAGGAATGCAGCTTACAAGTCCGGCGTCGCGGCGGGAAATAGCCATGCTGAGCAGTGAGCTCAGCACACACAGATGAAAGCCTTGCTTGCTGATTGGTCCGGCGGCCCCGCCCCGCCGTGCCGCCGGACCAATCAGCAAGCAAGGCTTTCATCTGTGTAGTGCTGAGCTCACTGCTCAGCGTGGCTATTTCCCGCCGCGACGCTGGACTTGTAAGGTGCCTGAAAAAGAAATCATCCTGGCCGGGGTCGGTGTCATGCTCCGGAGATCTACAGCCTTCCTATCTCCCTCTCCATTCTACCTACTTCCAGTCACACCCCCTGCTCCGCGGCTCTCTTCGGCAACTCAGCAGCAGCGATCGACACAAGCTTCTGACGTCGGGGCCTACCCTCTGCGAGTCCCGCTTGTTTCAACTTCCTTTTTCCACAAAGGCGGGACTCGTAGAGGGAAGGCCTCGATGTCGGCAGCTTGTCTTGATCACCGCTGCTGACGAGTTGCTGAAGAGAGCCGCGGAGCAGGGGGATGTTGCCAGGTGCAGGTAGAAGGGAGAGGGCCAGATGCAGGACTCGTGGGTGAGGGAGCAGAAGAGAGAGAGAAAGAGAGAGGGGAGGGAAACAAAAGGAAATATTTCATACTGGGCTGGGCCGGAGTGGAGGGAGGGTGGAAAGATTCTGGCTACAGGGTGCATTAACAATGGAAAAGGGGGGAAAGCTGAAAATGGAGATAGTGACACAAAGAAGAGAAAGGGTAAGCAGGACCTACTGAATAAGGATAGAGATACAGAGGGGACATGAAGAGGAGGTGAAATAGAGACATAGAAGTAATACTGAAAAAGTGTGTGTGTGGGGGGGAGATAAAGACATTGAAAGGGCAAATGGTGAACATGGGGTAAAGACAAGGACAGAGACAAATGAAGATTCTGAAAAAGTGGTGAGATAGGGATATAGGTGAGATGGACACAAAGAAGGGGGATGCTGGAAAATAGGTGGAATGGTAATTCTGACAGACACAGAAGGGAAATGCTGGATCAAGGAGAGATGGGGCTCAGGCTGGATGGAATGAGGAGAAATGCCTTGTTGGCCCGGAACTTCCTCTCCTACATCAGAATTGACGTCAGGGAGCGGAATGCTGGTCAGCGCAACACTTCTGCAGGGAAAGCTTGGGACGGCGGTGGCTTGGGGGCTGTTCCCCGATTGCGGTGGCAGCAAACCGAGTGGCTTGGGGGACGGCACGGAGACAGAAAGAAGGGGGAACAGGGAGACAGAAAGAAAAAGTTGGGGGAAGAGAATGAGGTCTGGAGGAGAGGAAACATACAGGAGGCTGAAAGAAAGGAAGAAAGATTGGATACACAGTCAGAAGAAGAAAGTGCAACCAGAGACTCATGAAATCACCAAATAGCAAAGGTAGGAAAAATGATTTTATTTTCAATTTAGTGATCCTGTATATAGCATTAAGATAAGAAACAATATATGCAGTGTTAGATTTGTTTTATAATGGTTTTGCAGCTCCAAGTTTTTTTTTCTTTTCGAAAACGGGTCCAATTGGCTCTTTATGTCTTAAAGGTTGCAGACCCCTGGTCTAGTCCAATAGCTTTGTTCACCTTGAGTCTTGATAGCTCATAGTAGACACTGCTGAGCCAGCAATATGCGCTCTTCAATCTTTCCCTAAGTACAGGAAGAGTCCCATTGGACTGGAAAATGGCTAACATCATTCCACTCCACAAAAAGGATACAAGATGGAGGCTGCGAATTACAGACCGGTGAGTCTCACATCGATAGTGAGTAAACTTATAGAAACACTAATCAAACGCCAATTAGATGCAATCCTGAACGAGGAGAATCTACGAGATCCCCATCAACATGGTTTTACGAAGGGAAGGTCCTGCCAATCAAATCTGATCAGCTTCTTTGACTGGATAACAAGAAAGCTGGATATAGGGGAGTCCCTGGACGTCGTGTACCTGGAATTCAGCAAAGTGTTTGATAGCGTCCCACACCGCAGGTTATTAAGCAAGATGAGTTCGATGGGATTAGGTGAAACATTAACTACATGGGTTAAGGACTGGCTTAGAGGTAGACTTCAGAGGGTAGTGGTAAACGGTACCCTCTCCGATATGATGAAGGTGATCAGTGGAGTACTGCAGGGCTCGGTCTTAGGCCCAATCCTATTTAACATCTTCATAAGAGACTTGGCTAAAGGGCTTTGAGGTAAAATTACATTATTCGCCGATGACGCCAAACTATGCAACATAGTAGGCAAAAGCACAATAGACAAAAGCACAATGCCCGACAAAAGCTCAATGACCGACAATATGACGCAGGACCTACTCCTGCTGGAGCATTGGTCAAAGACTTGGCAACTAAGTTTCAATGCCAAAAAATGCAAGGTCATGCACCTTGGTGGCAAAAATCCATGCAGGACTTACACCCTAAATAGTGAAATCCTAGCAAGGACTGTAGCAGAATGTGACTTGGGGGTGATCATTAGCGACGACATGAAGAGTGCCAAACAAGTGGAGAAAGCTTCATCCAAGGCCAGACAAATCATGGGTTGTAACCATAGAAGCTTCATCAGCCGTAAGCCCGAGGTCATAATGCCGTTGTACAGATCCATGGTGAGACACCATCTGGAATATTGTATACAATTCTGGAGGCCACATTATCAAAAAGACGTGCTGAGAGTTGAGTCAGTTCAGCGAATGGCTACCAGGATGGTCTCAGGACTCAAGGATCTCCCATATGAGGAACGGCTGGGTAAGTTGCAGCTATACTCACTCGAGGAACGCAGAGAGAGGGGAGACATGATCGAGATGTTCAAATATGTTACGGGCCTTATCGAGGTGGAAATAGATCCCTTTTTTCTTAAAGGACCCTCGGCAACAAGAAGGCATCCGTTGAAAATCAGGGGAGGGAAATTTCATGGCGATACCAGAAAATATTTCTTCACCGAAAGGGTGGTTGATCGCTGGAATAATCTTCCACTACAGGTAATTGAGGCCAGCAGCATGCCAGATTTTAAGAAAAGATGGGATTGGCATGTGGGATCTCTTCATGGAGGAAGTTAGGGGGATGGGTCATTAGTGTGGGCAGACTAAATGGGCCGTGGCTTTTTTCTGCCGTCATTTTCTATGTTTCTATGTTTCTAAAGAATGTGTCCCTTGCTTTGGACCAGTTTTTGGGTGTCCCATAGAAGAGGAAACACGTGAGGGTTTTTTTTAGAGTTGGGCTGGACTGTTGACACAATAAGATTTCGATGTTTTTGTTTTGGTCAAACTCTAGTATATTGAACTGAAGGAATTCTTTCACTAGGAGTGCAAGGCCACCTCCTCTTTTGTTCCTCCTGCATAACGGTATTATTTTGTAGCCTGGGGGACAAAGGTCTTTAATGATTGTTGTTATGTTTCTCAAGTCGCTTCACATAGAGTTCAAACTCCTCTTATTAACCTACCAGTGTATTTACTCTCCCTAGACTTCACCCAGGAGCTCCATTCATCAGATAAGTCCCTCTTATCAGTATCCTTCTTCTGACTCCGTCCCTTCTACCTTGCTGTGCCATATGCCTAGAACAACCTGCCTGACTCGGTACATCGGGCTCCATCTCTGGTAGCTGAAAGCCTACTTTTTTGAAGCTGTGTTTAAGTCCTAACCCTACCAACTTATAAAGCACCCCTTTATAGTGCCCTCCCCTATCCCCCTCATCAGTCCCCTTGTAATTCCCTACCAGAGCAGCCTGTATAGATTCACCATTTTTGTTCTTTGTCTGTCATAATTAGACTGAAAGCTCTTTCAAGGACAGACTGTCTCTTGTATGTGTCTGGTAGCATTATAGAAATAATTAATAGTAGTGGTAGTATTTTTCCAGCACTATTCTGGGCAATGTTTTTTAAAATTTAAGAATGTTACTTCTATAAGCTGTACTGCAAAAAGAGTGTGTGGCTGTTTTTCCATTAGGCGTAATTAGCCACTTTCTATGGTTTTAAGGGCCACAGCTATGGTTGTAATCTAACCCCTGTTTCCCCCACCCCTACCCCATTGTTTGTGACGATATTTAGGCTACATTCTGCCGTGAGTTGTGAGAACGCACTGCAGTTCATAACGCTGCGTGAAGTAAGCTTAAGTGAATCACCGGATGTGATCTTCTGACATACAAGTTTCTACTGGTAGATCCATGCCTCGAGCAGGAGCTTTCAGGCTGAATTTGGCAACATAAGTGACTTCTGTAGAGTCTTTCCTTCCTAGGTATCCTGACATAAAATTGCCTGATTAGCTGCACTGAAAATAAGATTTACGACAGATTAATTAGCTGTCCAATAATGAACTACCACAACAAGGTAGCAATATGTTGAGTTTGAGGAGAAGCACAGGAGGTTTTCATAGGAGATTTATTTGTTGAAGAACAGAAGCTCCAAAAGTTGTCTGAAAAGCATAGTAATATGAAATATGTTTCCACTTCACATAGCCTAGTCAGGAAAACAAAACATCTCATTGCAGTGGTGAGAATGTTTAAATAAAAAAAAATCTTTTTTTCCATCAATCTTCTGTCTCTTTATTGTAAATGGTGTCATGATCCATGAAATTAGTTTTGCATTCATGCAGAGAATATAAGCCCAGACGCTGCCTGAAAACATTGTGAGGTTAGAGTTCAACTGGAAGTGAAGATGAACAGAAATGCAGGATGATTTACTGATGAATTCAGTTGTCTTCACTGTAGATTGGTCAGTTTAGCAAGCTTTGTGAAGCAGCAGGAGTGAGGTGTTCCAGACTCTCATCGATTATCAGAGGATTGTGTTTGTGAGGAGCTCACTAAAGGTGGATAAAGTGATGGGGCCAGATGGAAACTTAGGGAAGTTCTAGCAGCTCCACTAGAGTCGGGAGTGGTCCTGGAGGACTGGAGAAGGGTGGATATGATCCCTCTCCACTAAAGTGGAAGTAGGAAATTATAGGCCAGTAAGTCTGACTTTTAACCACTTTTAAAACAGAGAATGGTGAAGTTTCTGGATTCACTAGAGATAGGTCTTGTCAGACAAATCTGATCAATTTCTTTGACTGCTTGACCAGAGAACTGGATAGAGGGAATATGCTAGATGTGGTGCATTTAGATTTTAGCAAAAGCCTTTAACAATGTTCCACACATACGTCTAATAAATAAACTGAGTGCCCTCGGGATGGGCCTCAAAGTGATGGGCTGGGTCAGGAACTGGTTGAGTGGAAGATGATGGAAGATAGTGGTCAATGGAGATCTCTCTGATGAATAGGATGTTACTAATGGTATGCCTCAAGGTTTGATTCTTAGGCCTGTTCTTTATTACATTTTTGTAAGCAATATTTCGGAAGGAATGACTGATAAGATTTGCCTCTTTGTGCATGATACCAAAATCAGCAAAAGAGTAGACACCCCTGATGGTGTGGAAAACATGAGGGAAGTCCTAGTGAAGCTTGAGGAATGGTCTGATATTTGGTAGCTAACATTTACTGCTACAGAAAGCAAGGTCACGCATTTAGGCTGCAGAAAACTGAGGGAACGATAGTTTAGGGTGTGAAAACCTTTATGCACGAAAAAGGAGTGGGACTTGGGTATGTGATGATCTTAAGGTAGTAAAATTGGTTGAATAGGCAACGGCTAAAGCTAAAATGATGTTTGGGTACAAAGGGAAAGGTATGGCCAGTAGGAAAACGGAGGTATTGATGCCCCTGTATAAGTCTATGGTAAACCTCATTTAGAAAATTGTGTACAATTCTGGAAACTCCACTTTCAAAAATATATAAACAGAATGGAGTTGATCCAGAGAACGGCAACTAAAATGATTGATGGTCTATGTCAGAAGGCGTATGGGGACAGACTTAAAGATCTCAAAATGTATACTCTGGAGGAAAGGCAGGAGTTGGGAGATATGATAGAGATGTTTAAGTACCCCATGTGGTATAGATATACATTAGGCAAGTCTTAATTGAAAGGAAACTACAGAGTGAGAGGGCATAGAATGAGGTTAAGAGTAACCGTTCATGAGGAAAGACACGGTACTACTCGAGAGTGTCCAGAGAAGAGCGACTAAGATGGTTAAGGGGTTGGAGGAGCTGCCGTACAGCGAAAGATTAGAGAAACTGGGCCTCTTCTCCCTCGAACAGAGGAGACTGAGAGGGGATATGATCGAAACATTCAAAGTACTGAGGGGGATAGACTTAGTAGATAAGGACAGGTTGTTCACCCTCTCCAAGGTAGGGATAACGAGAGGGCACTCTTTAAAGTTGAAAGGGATAGATTCCGTACAAACTTAAGGAAGTTCTTCTTCACCCAGAGAGTGGTGGAAAACTGGAACGCTCTCCCGGAGGCTGTCCTAGGGGAAAACACCCTCTAGGGATTCAAGACAAAGTTAGACAAGTTCCTACTGAATAAGGATGTACGCTGGTAGGGCTAGTCTCAGTTAGGGCGCTGGTCTTTAACCAAAAGGGCCGCTGCGTGAGCGGACTGCTGGGCATGATGACCACTGGTCTGACCCAGCAGCTGATTCTCTTATGTTCTTAATCTAAGGAAACACATTTTACAAAAAAGAAAGTAGATGCATGAAATAGTCTCTCAGTAGAGGTAGTGGAGAAAAAGACTGTCTGATTCTGAATTCAAGAAAGTGTGGGTCAGGTTCATGGGATCTCTTAAGGACAGAAGAAAATAATGGACAGACTGGATATGCCATTTGGCCTTTATCTGCTATCATATTTCTATCTTTCTAATAAGATTACAACCCCAATACACCAAATCTCAAGGCTCAATCCATCAAAAATATACTGCAATTATCTGTTAGACTGGCTGAACAATTCACCAGAAAAAGGAATATTCCCCAGACACCCAGGAAAAATCATACTAAGACCCATCCCAAAAGATGAAAATGGAAAAATGAATAATGTTAAGAATTACAGACCGTTTGCTTCAATCCCACTTTGTCAAGCATGGTAGCAAATCAAATCACAGAGTACCTGGAGCACCATAATCTAAGAAAACACTATAGTACTGAAACACTACTGAGTGCCCTGACATCTGGGATTTAGAACATGCATGAGCATTGGACAACAAGTCCTTGTACTACAGTTCGATTTAGCTAGTGCGTTTGATATGGTAGATCATCAACTCCTATTACTGATCCTAATCATTCTTGGGATAACATAACATACAGAGTAAAAATGAATGGACAATGGCCAGCAACAAGTGGGGTACCCCAAGATTCACCACTCTCCCCAATATTTTTCAATGTACTAATGTCAACATCTTAGACAAGAACGACCTGACTTATTTCTCATTCCTTTCTACAAGAAAGAAAATAAGATTAACAAATCAGTAGAGGAACTCATTTGTTAAGTAGCTGGCTGGGTTGACAATGTGAAACTGAAACTAAATAAATAGAAAAAAAAAACATTTATACTGATAAGCTCATCCCAAATCACCAACAATGACACTTAAATAACACTGCATAACACCCCACTAAAACTGGAATCAGAACTGAGAGTCCTAGGGATTATATTCAACAACCACCTATCTTGGGAGGCAGAAACATAAAAAAATAACCAACAAAATATTCACAACTTACAGAAAACTGAGATGAAAGAAAACTTTCAGATCTTGGTTCAAACATTGGTAGATTAATACAATATCATTTACATCGGATGCAAAGAAAATATACAAAATAAAACAACCCTACAAACTATTCGAAATGTAGCAGCCAGACTTATTTTCTCAGCAACTAAATATGACGAAGTGACACCTTGAACTACACTGGCCCTCCTTCAAAGCAAGGTGCATTTTAAAACTATGAGTGTACATTGATCTTTTCAATCTTCCATGGCAAAACACCAGACTACATTTTGAATTTAATCGAGATACTACCCAAAGACAAATACAACCTGATCAGCAACCATATGAGAATAAGATTCCCAAATCCTAGAGGAATCCAATAGAAACATGATGGCAGATAAAGGCCAAATGGCCCATCCGCAGTAACCATTATTTCTTTCTTTCTCTAAGAGATCCCATGTGCCTATCCCAGGTCCTCTTGAATTTAGACACAGTCTCTGTCTACACCACCTCTTCTGGGAGACTGTTCCATGCATCTGCCACCCTTTCTGTAAAAAAGTTTTTCCTCAGATTACTCCAGAGCCTCTTAACTTCATCCTATGCCCTCTCATTGCAGACTTTCCTTTCACATTAAAGAGACTCGGCTCATGAAAATTTATATTACGTAGGTATTTAAACGTCTTTATCATATCTCCCCCCCCCTCGCCCCCCCGTCCTGCCTTTCCTCCAAAGAATACAGATTGAGATCTTTAAGTCTGTCCCCATACGCCTTATAATAATAATAATAATTTTTATTCTTATATACCGCCAAAGCCATATAAGTTCGAGGCGCTTTACAGCAAGAGGCGCTGGACAATCAGTGAAGAGGTTACAATCAAAGTCAGCAATACAATCTAATATAATAAAACGCTAGGCCGCGCATGCACACTCCCATCGCATGCGTCCGTTTTCTGTGAGCTGTAGGGCACCGCAGATAGGAGTGCGCATGCGCGCGAAGCTCTCTCTCTCCCTCCCCCCGAGGTGGATGTCGGCAGTGGCCCGAGGCGGAAGCTCTCTCTCTCTCTTCCTCCCCCCACCCGAGGCGAAGGTCCTTGGGGAAGGCAGAATCTGCTCCTTTTTTTTTTGCATTAAGCCTGACATATGGCAGGCTCCAACCTTGAACATGTTTACATGAAGAAAGCCCAGTGCTGGAGGTATTATTTGCTTGCGTTTCTTCCCTCCAGAAGTTGCTCTCCAGCCAATGTATGAATCTCAAAATAAACATTTGCTAAGACAGGGACTTCTAAATGACCAGTTATGATACTAAAAGACAACTTAGTTACGTCTGTGAAAATTCTCTGGAAATATAAACAAACACGGGAATAATGGTGATCCCTCGAATCTAATATAATAAAACGCTAGGCCGCGCATGCGCACTCCCATCGCGTGCGTCTGTTTTCTGTGAGCTGTAGGGCACCGCAAATAGGAGTGCGCATGTGCGCGAAGCTCTCTCTCTCTGTTCCTCCCCCCCCCGAGACGGATGTCGACTGCAGCGGCCCGAGTCGGATGTCGGCCGTGGCGGCCCGAGTCAGATGTCGGTCGTGGTGGCGGCTGCTGGCTGCCCGAAGCTCTCTCTCTCTCTCTTCCTCCCCCCCGAGGCAGATGTCGACCGTGGTGGCCCGAGTCGGATGTCGGCCGCGGCGGCTGTTGGTGGCTGCAGGCCGCGGCAGCCAAACCCAGAAAGCATTTTAACATAAGTAGGGCATGGAGTTCAGGAGAAAGGTATGTGGGGAAGGAAAATACTGCACAGGGAAGTGGGGTGGGAGGGAAATGGAGGGGCAGAAAAGGGGTTGATGGACAGGGGAAGAGGTGCTGATGAACAGGGAGGGGGGCAGAAAAATGAAGACAGGCCTACTGCTGGACAGGGGGAGCAGGAAGGAGGTGATGATGGACAGGGGGAGGTAAAACAAAGGGAGAAGGGCTTCTGCTGGATAAGGTGAGCAGTGATGGGGTGGTGGAGGACACAGGGGAGGTAAAAGGAAGGGAGAATGGACAGGGGGAGCAGGCAAGGGGTGGTAGTGGACAGCCAAGGAAAAAAAAAAAAAAAGAGACAGATAGAAATACAGAAAGCGGCTAAGGAGAGAGAAAAAAAAAAAAATAAAAAAGACACACACACATATATTCTAGCACCCGTTAATGTAACGGGCTATAAGACTAGTCTTCCATAATAAAGAAGGTGAAAGCTATAGAGTTCTTAGGGTTACTGGATTGAATAAGCAGTGCTGAGTAGATTCTTGGTTAACAAATCGATTGAACACACCACACACCATTTTAGTAGCCTTCCTCTGGACCGACTCCATCCTTTTTATATCTTTTTGAAGTTGGGGCCTCCAGAATTGTACACAATATTCTAAATGAGGTCACACCAGAGTCTTATACAGAGGCATCAATACCTCCTTTTTTTCTACTAGCTGTACCTCTCCCTATGCAACCAAGCATCCTTCTAGCTTTCGCTGTCAACTTTTCAACCTGTTTGGACTCCTTAAGATCATCATATACAATCACACCCAAGTCTCGCTCTTCTGTCATGCACATAAGTTCTTCACCCCCTAAACTGTACTGGTCCCTTTGGTTTTTGCAGCTCAAATGCATGACCTTGCATTTCTTAGCATTAAATTTTAGCTGCCAAATTTCAGACCATTCTTCAAGCTTCGCCAGGTCTTTCTTCATGTTGTCTACTCTATTGCAGATTTTGGTATCATCCACAAAGAGACAAATCTTACCCGACAGCCCTTCAGCAATATCGCTTATAAAAATGTCTGTACTTACGATTTGTGAAGACTTTGTTATGTATATGAGGTCTGTGCTTGTATTCCTATGACAAAATGCTAATAAAATTGATTGAACTTAAAAAAAAAAAAAAAAGAACAGGCCCAAGAACAGAACCTTGAAGAGTCGGTTGGATATAAGATTGTACATAACATGGTCCAGTCATACTTCTTAGCTGCAGTCATCTCAGTTTTCTTATTGCTAGATGAAAGAGTGAACTCAGGACCAGGGCTTAAAATTTCAACGTACGAGTTCTTGTCCAGAACGATTTCAAGACCCTTTTCTTGGGTGGTGAACCCAGTGCTTTGAACCTATGACATGTTAGTGCACATCAGGGCTAAGGAGAAAGACACTTGTTCTAGTGCTAGAAGAAAAGTTCATATTCTGTATATTTTGAGGCAGTAAAGTAGTAGCTTTCGTCGCCTTTCAGGGTTTAATTGTCTGTAACCTAAGCTGCAAAGTGCCCGACAGAGTTGATGATTCCACAGTGTAAGATGGTGATCCATCAAAGTGATGTCTGCAGCTGCAACTGACATCTGATGTATATTCAGATACGCTGCGGTTACTCTGAAACCTGATCCCAGTACAATTTCTTTAAATAATGAACTATTCTCACTGCCATTATTCCTTTCACCCTCTCATCTTCTGGGTTTCTTTTTAATCAGATTCTCCATAAACATACGCAGGAAAAACCCCAGGAAATCCAAATTTACGACAGGAAGATTCCCAGCAGAAAGTTATTGACTGACTTTGCAAGAACAGAAATAGAATTTGTAAAGGTGGAGGAGAGAATTTGCAATTATTTTCCACAGGTAAGAAGCTTTTTACCCAAGTAAAAGCAGTCCCAGCCCCTTCTTGAGATCAAAAATGATGGCAGATAAAAGCCAAATAGCCCACCCAGTCTGCCCATCCGCAGTAACCATTATCTCTTTCTCTCTCTAAGAGATCCCACTTGCCTATCCCAGCTCTGTCTCCAGCACCTCTTCCAGGAGACTGTTCCACGCATCTACCATCCTTAGATTACTCCTGAGCCTCTCACCATCCTATGTCCTCTTATTGCAGAGTTTCCTTTCAAATTAAAGAGACTCGACTCATGCGCATTTATACCACATAGGTATTTAAACGTCTCTATCATATCTCCCCTTTCCCGCCTTTCCTCCAAAATATACAGATTGAGATCTTTAAGTCTGTCCCCAAACGCCTTATGATGAACACCATGCACTATTTTAGTAGCCTTCCTCTGGACCGACTCCATCCTTTTTATATCTTTTTGAAGGTGCAGCCTCCAGAATTGTACACAATATTCTAAATTAAGTCTCACCAGAGTCTTATACAGGGGCATCAATACCTCCTTTTTCCCAGCATCCTTATAACTTTCACCATTGTCTTTTCAACCTGTTTGGCTACCTTAGCATGTGATACCGTAATCATATCACACTCAAGTCCTGCACCTCTTTCATGCAGAAAAGTTCTTTACCTCTTAAACGGTGCCATTCCCTTGGGTTTTTGCAGCTCAAAATGCATAACCATTATGTTTCTATTTGCTCATTTCTGAATTTCAAATCTGAAAAAGAAGGGTTACCTTAGAAAGATCATCACAAAATGTGATGATAGTCCAGTAAATAAGGTATTATCTTATTTTCTTTTCATTGTCTTGCTTTATTTCTCTTTTATCATCTTTAGTTTTCCTCAGTATTCATTTATAAAGGCAATGTTATGAGATTGCACACTCTTTGCAGATTTAAACACTTTTCATGGCACAAGAAACATAAAACAAAGGTTTAGAGGTTTTCCCTTTTCTTTCAGGCTAAAAATGACATGAAACAAAGAAAGAAATATCCAGTCAAATGAAAGAACATCCTTAATCCTTAGTGCGGTGGGCAATAGAGGAGTGACTTGTCCAGGGTCACAAGCTCTGGGTGCACAGGTAGCAGCAGCAATACCAATTATTTTCATATAACTTCTAAAACATATTATGACAAAACATGGTACAAATACACATTCCGGTCAATATTCATCCACCACAGTTGGTGTATTTTAAAACTCTGTCCACTGGTCTGAATTAGCTATAGATGCTCAATGCCAGACCATGTCCAGGCATTGAACATTTGGGGCTAGTTCATCATTTGCTAGCCACTGGGTCTTATGCAGCTCCTGGCCAATATTCAGACAGAACCCACCTATGGATACTTGACCAGGCCTAATCCCCCCATAATTCTTAACCCTTTCCTTGTACCCCCTGGAACATCCAGAAACTCCCCCAGTTGAAGGCTACTACAGTATAATCTTGTTACACCGGACTTCAAGGGACCTGGAAAAATGGTCCGTTATATCCAGAGTTGCATTTTTTAAAAACTTTATTTAGGTCAACTTGAAACAACGTAAATCGATGAACAACAGTCACTGCACAAGCATATCAGCAACATCAATAACAAAACTCAGCAAAACATTGGTATGGCACAAAATGATTGCAAACCAGAACACTGTACTGGAAGGAAAATACTGTACTCTGTCATTTTTTTTCTGGGCTGCATTTTGATACTATATCACCAGCCTGCCACGTGCCTTGTAGGCAGAGCCTGCATGTTTGTTATAGCCAAATAAAACTACAGTTAAAACCGGCTCTGGGGACCAAAATAGTTGTCCGTTATATTCGAAAGTCTGTTATATTCGAGTCCGCTCAATCTGATGATTTTCTGTATGTTTATAATGGTGCTAGGCCGGGACCAGCGGACCTCGTCCGCTATAGGAGAGGTTCCGTTATAAGCGAGTCCGTTATAACGAGATTATACTGTACCATTATTATGCCAACCCCAATTTTTTAAATGACTTCCTTAAACTGAGCCTTTGTTTTCTGCTTTAGTGTAGTTATATATACATACAGTGGTGCCTCACACAACGAACTTAATTCGTTCCAGGAGCAAGTTTGTTATGCGAAAAGTTCGTTATGTGAAACGCGTTTTCCCATAACAATACATGTTAAAAAAAATAATTCGTTCTGTAGCATAAAATATGCTAAGATGACATAAAAAAAGATAAATTTATCTTGTTAGAGCTGTTAGCATGATATAGAGGGGATATATGTGAAGGGGAGGGGAGACAGGGGTTTTGTTGATCCTTGCTGTGTATTATAATCACCCCCCACATACTCCCCAGTACCTTTTTTAATTCCTCCCATCTTTCCCAGCCAGTGGCGTACAGGCCAGAAGCGCAGAGATCAGGAGCAATTCCTCTGCACGCCTGTGTGGGCCCATGCCGATCTCCGAATGGCTGCAGTTAGTTCTTGTGAGTCCCGCGAGAGCTGACTGCAGCCATTCAGAGATCAGCGCAGGCCCAGGCAGTAGCACAGAAGGCTTGCTCTTGATCTCTGTCTGCGCTTCTGGCTGGGAAATTTGCTAGACCACCAGTTCGAGTGAGCAGGTGAGATTAATGTTGCAGCAGTGGTGCCTTTTTAAAAAAAATATGTGGCGGCGGGGGGAGGTTTAAAAATATGCGGTGGCGGGGGGAGGTTTAAAAATATGCAGCAGTGGCGGCAGGGGGGTTTAAAATATGCAGCAGCGGCGGCAGGGGGGTTTAAAATATGTAGCGCCACTGCACAGGGAGCCAGGCGGAGAGAGGGCAGTTAAGCGATGCAGCTCGGGCGACTTCGTTGTGTGAAACGAAGTTCGTTGTGGGAAGCAAGACCTGAAGTTCGTTGTGCGCAGCGTTCGCTGTGCGAGGTGTCCGTTATGCGAGGCACCACTGTATTATATATACTCATTTTGTAACAAGGACTAGCCACACACACTGTAACAAAATTAGTTCCTTATATCTTTTTTAACCGTAACAACTTGCCTTGAGTGGCGTGCCGCAGAGTTCGGTGCTCGAGCCTGTGCTCTTCAACATATTTATAAACAACCTAGAAATTGGCACGACGAGTGACGTGATTAAATTTGTGGACGATACGAAGTTATTCAGAGTAGTGAAGACACAGAGGGATTGCGAAGATCTACAACGTGACATAATCAAGCTCGAGAAATGGGCATCAACATGGCAAATGAGGTTCAACGTGGATAAGTGTAAAGTGATGCACGTCGGTAACAAAAATTTCATGCACAAATACAGGATGTCCGAAGAGACCTCCCAGGAGAGAGACTTAAGAGTTCTGATCGACAAGTCGATGAAGCCATCCAAGTAATGTGCGGGGGCAGCAAAAAGGGCAAACAGAAGGCAAGGAATTATAAAGAAGGGGATCACGAACAGATCGGAGAAGGTTATCATGCCGCTGTACCGGGCCATGGTGCACCCTCACCTGGAGTACTACGTCCAGCACTGGTCGCCGTACATGAAGAAGGACATGGTACTACTCAAAAGGGTCTAGAGAAGAGCAACTAAAATGGTTAAGGGGCTGAAGGAGTTGCCGTACAGTGAGAGATTAGATAAACTTGGCCTCTTCTCCCTTGAAAAGAGGAGACTGAGAGGGGACATGATCGAAACATTCAAGATAATGAAGGGAATAGACTTAGTAGATAAAGACAGGTTGTTCACCCTCTCCAAGGTAGGGAGAATGAGAGGGCACTCTCTAAAGTTAAAAGGGGATAGATTCCGTATAAACGTAAGGAAGTTCTTCACCCAGAGAGTGGTAGAAAACTGGAACGCTCTTCCGGAGTCTGTTATAGGGGAAAACACTCTCCAGGGATTCAAGACAAAGTTGGACAAGTTCCTGCTAAACTGGAATGTACGCAGGTGATGCTGGAGTTATTTAGAGCACTGGTCTTTGACCTAAGGGCCGCCGTGTGAGTGGACTGCTGGGCACAATGGACTACTGGTCTGACCCAGCAGCGGCAATCCTTATGTTCTTATTTCCCCAGGCAGAGCTCAGTAGCAAAGCTAAGAGCCTGAAGATACACCAGATTTGTCTGGGAAAGGAAATTCTGACCACAAAGAGAAGCAAGAAAGGCAGCTTTGCCAGCATCAATTCAGTCTGAAAGATGAATGTTTGCCAGTGGACTCTGAGCATATGATGGCAGAAAATGAGAAGGAGCCCATGGAACCTTTTGAAAATATGATGGAGATTGACAATGCTTAAAGACCTAAAAGTGTATTATACAGAGCAGTAACCTATTAGTATAAAAGCTGTGCTCAGTCTTTACCTGCGAGGCGCCGGGATCCGATCCACTGCTGCAGACAAGGGAAAGCTCGGAAGACCCGTTTCAAGATTTTGAGTTTACGTCCAGCAGCGTCTACTATGAACTTTCAAGGCTCAAAGTGAACAAAGCCATGGGACCTGACAAACCACATCCCAGGGTGCTTAGAGAGTTGAGTGATGCCCTAGCGGAACCGTTATCTGCGCTCTTCAATGTTTCCCTGAGTACAGGAAGAGTCCCATTGGACTGGAAAATAGCTAACGTCATTCCACTCCACAAAAAGGGATGCAGGACGGAGGCTGAAAACTACAGACCGGTGAGTCTCACATCAATAGTGTGTAAAATTATGGAAACACTAATCAAACACAAATTAGATACGATCCTGAATGACGAGAATCTACGAGACCCCACATCAACATGGATTAACAAAGGGAGGTCCTGCCAATCCAATCTGATCAGCTTCTTTGACTGGGTAACGAAAAAACTGGATATGGGGGAGTCCCTGGACGTCGTGTACTTGGACTTCAGTAAGGCTTTTGATAGTGTCCCACACTGCAGGTTATTGAGCAAGATGAGTTCGATGGGATTAGGAGAAACGTTAACTGCATGGGTAAAAGACTGGCTCAGTGGTAGACTTCAGTGAATGGTACTCTCTCCGAAACGTCAGAAGTGATCAGTGGAGTGCCACAGGGTTCAGTCTTGGGTCCGATCCTATTTAATATCTTTGTAAGGGACGCAGGACCTACTCTTACTGGAACATTGGTCCTCAACTTGGCAACTAAGGAGTTAAGAAGAACCATAAGGAATTGTTCATCACAGCTCTTGGGCTTCATGATCGTATGAATATTTGGTGCATAGAACTTCACGGTATTGCGGTATATAAGCTGTTATTATTATTGTTCCTGATTCTATGGATTGTGTTTTGCACTCTGATCGGTTTGCTTGTTCTACTTTGCTTGGATTTTCTATTTTGCTTGAATGTTTTGTTCACATTTGGTCTCCATTTGAACTTATTTTTGTTATTTGATTTTTTGACACTTTTCTATGCTGATGATTGCTATTGTGAATTTCTGAGCTGTTGCACTATTTTTTACGTTGACTTTACATCTGTGCTGCAGTTTATACTATTATGATTACTATTAGGATTATCCTTTTGTATTATTTTTAAGATTGTATATTTTTGGTGTGTTTATATCTGATTTTGTTAACGTTGTTGGGGTAATTTTTCTTTTGGGATCCCTTTTTGCTTTTCATGATCATGAAGCCTTTGTCTTTTTTGGTGTCTGATGTGTGGTTTGTCTTATATGTTTATATGTTGATGGTAATTGAAGGTAATTTATTTTATTTAAATTATATTTTGAGATTAATAAAAGTTTTGAGAATTATTTATAAATTCATTTATATATATTTCTTATTGTGTGTTATCAACGTTTGTTATATTTAGATTGTTCATGTGATTGATTGTGAGGGGTTCTCAGTTTGCTTTGATCTTGTATGCCCTCTTTTTTTATATATATATTTTTCTCTCTTGTTATTTCTGGTAACTAAGTTTTAATGCCAAAAAGTGTAAGGTCATGCACCTTGGCAACAGAAATCCATGCAGAACTTACACCCTAAATGGTGAGACCTTAGCAAGAACTACAGCAGAACGGGACTTGGGAATAATCATTAGCGAAGACATGAAGTCTGCCAATCAAGTGGAGAAAGCTTCATCCAAGGCTAGACAAATGATGGGTTGTATCCGAAGAAGCTTCATCAGTGGAAGACCGAAGTTATAATGACGTTGTACAGATCCATGGTGAGACCTCATCTGGAATATTGTGTACAATTCTGGAGACCGCATTATCAGAAAGATGTGCATAGAATGGAGTCGGTTCAGCGAATGGCCACCAGGATGGTCTCAGGACTCAAGGATCTCCCGTATGAAGAAAGGCTGGGTAAGTTGCAGCTATACTCACTCGAGGAGTGTAGAGAGAGGGGAGACATGATTGAGATGTTCAAATATGTCACGGGCCATATTGAGGTAGAAGAGGATATCTTTTTTCTTTAAGAACCTACGGCGACAAGAGGACATCCGTTGAAACTCAGTGATGGGAGATTTCATAGTGACACCAGGAAGTACTTCTTCACCGAAAGGATGGTTGATCATTGGAATAGTCTTCCACTGCAGGTAATTCAGACCAGCAGCACGCTGGACTTTAAGAGAAAATGGGATAAGCATGTGGGATCACTTCAGGGAAGAATTTAGTGGGTGGGTCATTAGAGTGGGCAGACTTGTTGGGCCATGGTCCTTTTCTGCCGTCATCTTCTATGTTCTATGTTACTTATGAAATGTTTTTGGAAGCAAGAACTATGAATGTGTAAAGGATTCAGAATTCATTACTTTGAAGAATACTCTGACAAAGGTAAAAGCCATTCATTAAGTAAGTGAAGGATTGGGTAATAGTCTTATCAAGCTATAAAAATGCCCAAACAGGAAAATGTTTTGGATGGTATGTAAAAGAAATGTCCATGTGCCAAGCCTGCAATAGTGACTGTAATTATGCAACGTAACCTAAGAAACTAAGAACCTGAACTGAGTGAGATCAAAACCAGTTGATTGCAGAGGGAGATTGATCCCATGCCTTTGAATTTGGCTATACATGATGAAAAGCTCAAGGGTAATACAGGTTCTGGGTTTGCATGAACCGTAGAACTTAAAGAATGGCATAGGACTAAGCAGCCTGCTGATTGTCATTTCTTAAAGGAGTTTACTGATCTGGTCTATGTGGACTTGAACCAGATCAAAGCCTGGCAAAAGGGCACACAGTAGGTAGAAAGAAGTAGTTTTGTTTTGCTTATGAACTGAAAAGTGCTTGAATTGAAAATTGAACTCAACTCACTCAGTCACGCTCTTGCCCTGCCACAATATGTATACACAAGAGAGAGAGAGAGGGGTGATATGATACAGATATTTAAGCACTTAAAAAGTATTAATAATATACAAATAAATCTCTTCCAGACATATAGAGGTGGTAGAACTAGTGGGCATGGATGAAGATTGCAGGGAGATAGACTTAGAAGTAACATCAGAAAATACTGGAACACCCTACCAGGAGAGGTGATAGAGTCAAAAATGGTGAGCAAATTTAAAAATGTATAGGATAGGCACAAGGGATGCTTACTTAGGAAGAAAATGGAAACACAAGATGGCTAGAGAGGTGTTATGTTTGTGTAAGATGATAACTAAGAGATGGATCTTGGGAGTGATAGCGTCTGAGGATCTGAAGGTGATCAAATAGTGTGATAAGGCGGTAGCCATAGCCAGAAATGTGCTAGGCTGTATGTGCTGCGTGGGTCCGAAGACAGGAAACAGTGCTGCGTACATCTGGTAGCACTCTAGAAATAATGAATAGTAGTAGCAGCAGTACAGAAAGAGGAATGACCAGCCAAAGGGAGGTGTTGATGTCCCTCTGCAAGTCATTGGTGAGGCCACACTTGGAGTATTATGTTCAGTTTTGGAGGCTATATCTGGTGAAGTATTTAAGAAGGCCACAGTACAGCCCCGCTATAAACTTGCAGGTTAAAACCACGGGCTCACAAAAAGTAAAAAGCATCGGAAATATAGCTCACGCTAATTCGGCAGCACATATAGACATTAAAAAATATGACCTGCTTTAAATGAAGGAAATAATTTGAAAAGACATCTCCCTCCACCAACCCCAATGTTTTTCAGATTAATCTATAGTTCCCAGAAGGCAAAGGGGATTAAAAAAAAAAAAAAATGCAATAAAGCACGGAGCAAACACATGCGCAGACCATCTATAGGCAAAGAAGATGGTCTGCACATGTGTCAGGATCACTCTCCAGCGATCCGTACAGTCGGTTGGGGGCGTGACTCCAATCGCCCACATTTGCATGAGGACACATCGTAAATCAAACGCCCAGCAACCTCATGGATCGGATCCGTGAGGAGTGAATCTAGCCCTTAGGCGCCTATAATGTAAGCCTTTAAAACTCTAGTCTACTTAACAGGCGTCTAAGTTTTAAGTTAGACGTGATTCTGTAATGGGCGTCTAAGTGGGATTGACATGCAATAGACATCTATCTTTAGCTGCAGGATCCGGCCTTTAATATATAGCGCTGCGTACGTTTGCCAGCGCTAGAGAAATGATAAGTCCTGGCAGGTCAGTAGCACTGTTTCCTCAAAAAGCAGAAAATACCTTTTTCTTTTCACGCCATAAAATGTAGCCCTCCTTTGCCATTTCTTGGCTTTCTTTTAAGGGCCCTTTCACACAGCCACAATGGTAAATGCACTGAAGCCCATAAGAATTGAATGGACTTCGGTACCTTTGCTGCGGCTTTATAAAAGGGACCCTAACTTTGAAACTATGGGAAAAGATTTTTAGACTATTTAAACTAATTAAAAAATACGGCCAAAATCGTAGCCAAAGTTCTAAACTCTTAGCTAGAAAACCACAGCCTACTCCACCAAACACAATCAGGCTTCAGAATCAACCACAGCACTGAGACCCTACTAGGCTCACTCATGGACACCGCCAGACAACACCTCAGCACAGGCAAAAAAATGCTAATTATCCAACTAGATCTCTCCATAGCCTTTGACCTAGTAGACCATAACATCCTTCTACAGATACTGGACTCAACAGGAATCAGTGGTAAGGTACTATCATGGTTTAAAAGATTCCTACAATCCAGAACATACAACGTTAAAGAAAAATCCGAGCCATGGTCTAACCCCTGCGGCGTACCTCAAGGATCACCTCTTTCTTCCACACTCTTCAACCTATACATTGCCTCCCTCGGCTCCTACCTAGACAAACAAGGTCTAACCTCCTACAGTTATGCAGACAACATCACCATTTTCCTTCCTTTCGATCAACCAGCACCATCCATGGCAGACACAATACACAGAACACTTGAAACAGTGGCAACATGGATGAAAGTCCATAAACTGAAACTGAATCAGGACAAAACAAACTTCATCCTACTCGAAAATAACAAAACCCCAACCGTAACAAACCTTGTCATAAACTCTACAACATACCACATCCAACCCACTTTAAAACTCCTGGGAGTGTTAATAGACAGGCTGTACAATGCAGCCACAAATCAACAAAACAATAAAAAAATCATTCGCAGTCATGAGAAACCTGAGGCAAGTCAGAAAATTCTTTGACAGAAAAAAACTCCATCTCTTGATGCAATCCATAATCCCAGGTCTCATAGACTACTGCAACATACTATATCTCCCTTGATAAAACATACTATATCTCCATGATAAAACAACTACAAACAATACAAAACAAAGCCCTAAGACTGGTCTACTCACTGAAGAAATTCGACCACATCACAGAGGCATACCACGACTCACATTGGCTCCCAATAGAAGTGAGAATACACTTCAAATTTACTGCCTACTATTTAAAGCAGGGGTGTCCAACCTTTTGGCTTCCCTGGGCTGCATTGGCCGAAAAAAATGTTTCTGGGGCCGCACAAACGCGCAAATGCTGCAGCAAGACAGAAGAGGGAGCCGGCAAGACAGTAAACACCCGGGGGCAGCAGAGGAAAACACTGCATCACCCTCGACTGAGGCTGCACAAAATACTTCACTGGGCCGCAGGTTGGACACCCCTGATTTAAAGCAATAAACAGAGACAGCCCAGCCTATTGGAACAATCGACTAGTTCAATCCACCTCAACCAGACATAGAAGAACCCACACACCATTCACACAACCTCCAACCAAAAACGTTAAAAGAAAAAACTGTACGACAACCTCCTAGCCACTCGAGCTGCAACACTTGACCTCGGCCACAGACTACAAAACCTTCAAAAAAGAAATAAAAACCCTTCTATTCAAAAAACACATAAAACCAACACAATCAGGAATATCCGAAGCATCACCTGCAACTATGCCATATTGTGACAGGGATCTGGCTAGTCCTAATAAAGCCCGGGGAAAAGCCCAGGGAAAAGAGCAGGAAAGCATTAATAATGTGCCAGGGACTAAGGAGAAGAAATATCCTGAGTTTAGGGAAAATCCTGAGCACAAGGTTAAGAGGGAGCCTGTCCCTTTAAATGCTCACAGAGCTCAGGCTGGAACGGGAAGGACAGGGCTCTTTAAGGAATTAGCTAAAGCTGCTGTGAGGGGGCGTGGTTATGTGCCGAGTCTCCCTTTTTCTGAAGCTCCCTCATCAGTGAGAGGGGAGGGACAGCTGGGACTGGAAGCTCAGGGGAAGCTGAGAAGGAACCCAGCTAAAGCAGCTAACTTTTGGCCAGCCTTGGAGAGTTCTCACCAGGATAGGGAAATGCAAAACCTTGAAACACTATCTGAGGTTTGTGACATGGACTGGTTAGAGAATAATGCTATGTCTTATGAGGAAGAACACCCTATGGAATGGGAAGAGGTTTAGGAAAGCCTGAATGTCCTTTTTCCTTGGTGAAAGGGTTTTTTTTTGTTTCTTCCTTTTTGGGTTTTATGTTTTGGAAAGGATTTTGTATCCGTGTTTCAAGCTGGGCTGGAAGCTGCTGAATTTACTTTTGTGTTAGATGAGTGGTACAGTGGCCACACCGGTGGGAGTACAAGTCCCTCTGCTCCTAGGAAAAGGGAACTGCCACTCAAATCTACCAGAAGCTTAAGTAGTGCCTAGAACCAGGTAGCCTAACTATTGCCAAGGCAGGTACGGTTCTAGCACTGCTTGTGGAAATAATACCTAACAGGAACTGTATTTTATGTTCTTAATTTGTGAACTTAAATTGGCCAGCACTAAAGGTGCAGTGATAAGAACTGGCACATAAGAGAAAGAAAGCAGAACAAGAGAAAATTGGAATGTTTTGGGTTTTTACTTTGAATGCCAAATTTTGACCTTTTTTGTTTGAAACTTTTCTTGTGGAGAAATAAAAGTAAAATATTTGGACAAAACCCGGCCAGTGTGGTGTGCAGTTTATGGGAGGCACCAGGCCAGCTGTGGTCCACCACGGTTACGCTCGCGCCAAGACTGGGATTCTGTGGAGCTACTAGGCCTCGCCAGGATCCCGGTCCCACAATATGTACTTCTAATACCATGACAATTCAAATGTAATCCTTAGCAACTCAAAGAAATGTACAAACTACTCCCTAAATACTTCTAATGTCCTGACAAACCACATGTAATCCGCCTTGAACCGCAAGGTAATGGCGGAATAGAAATCCCTAATGTAATGTAATGACTTCTTTACAAACTTCTGTTTTGATCAATAAACCTACAAATCTTTAATCTTCCAAAACACAGAGCAAAATAACGTTTACAGTTTATTAAGAATTTGATCTATTGGCCATCAGTCACATCTTAATGGTTCCCATCCTTTTGTCTTGTAACTCCCTTACTTGCATTTAATGTTGTCTGATATCTAATAATAATCCATAGTGCATTTTACAGAGCTGCCATTTGCACCCTGCTATCCGGCACATAGTGCACAAACGTCATTCTCTCTCTTATTTTTTTAATTTTGTAACTTTTATTTCTGATTTATACAGTTTATTCTTTATTGTAACCTCTTTGATCTGAACGTGAACCTGAATCTTGTTAGTACTTGTGATGAGAGATTGAGAGGGCAGAGCAAGTGATCATTTGGGTTACCTGTCAAATAAAAGATGAAATGCCAAATGTGAATTGCGTAGGCGAAATGGGGAATTAAATAAGAGCTGGTAACGTGACAATGGGCACCTCTGAGCTGCACTGACAAAGCCTCGAAGTACTTTAGTACAAGTATTGATCCTCTGTCTGACTCAAAGGACAAGACTATAGAGACAATCCATTCGGAGTGAATGCAAACCCATTAGACTCTTCAGGCATTCAATTAGACTATTATTTTATCTACCTTAATTGATGCTACTAATAGTATCATACATAATTGATCCATACAGACAGGCCGTGCGTCTGTTAATGAGCCTTAGTTAATTTACAGAGTGACACTTAAGCAATTGGAGCAGACGGGTACACGGGCTCATGATAAATGTTTGATCACTTCGCTTAGTACAGGTTTGGTTAATGTCAGAGCTGGCTTGCAGGGGGGAACGTTATCCTTTTAAGAAGGGATTTTCACTGTCAGGTTCTGCATTCTGTCTCTGTGCCACTGAATCCCTTTTATTTCAAGAAAATATAGAGTGTGTAGACAGAAAAAAACTTAATAATGTATCCATCAAGTTAAACAGCTCCAGTGTGTGTGCTGTGTTGCAGGACTTGTCCATCAACCTCCCTCCCTCGCTCATCTTCCGACATTAACATGATTCTTATATCCTTTACTTTGAGTCCTAACATTGCTGAAATTCATACTTTGCTCTGGGTTTCTGCCTGTTGGTTAGCTCATGTCTTGGCTTCTCTAATTCCATGTTCTCAAATTTTAATAACTAGAAACAAAACACAAAGAACACAAGATGATACCTTTTGTTTCAACTGAGTTGCTCCATTTCTTGACTAGCTGAAGGCCAGAACCTTCTTTCTCAGGTCTGAACCTGACATTCTCTCATCTTCTGTTCATATTATCCTGTACTAAGGAGAGGATGGATTTTATTAATATTATAGAGGAGGATGCGACAGGTTTTGGATCTGAACAGAGAAGGAGAGAGAGCAATCAAAGATCACCCCAAGGAACCTTGCGAGCTGACAAGTCAAGAAGGAGGCTTCTGTTCTCCACAGAAATAGAAAATGGTGAGAGGGGGGAGATGAGTTTGGTGGAAAGATAAGGAGTTCAGTTTTAGCCACATTCAGTTTGAGATGACGGTGAGACATCAAAATGGCAATGTTGTACAGGCAGGCTGAGATTCGTGCCTGAATTCCTGTAGAGATATCTGGTATGGAGAGGTAGATCAAGGAGTTATTGGCATAGAGGTGATATTGAAAACCATGAGAGGAGATCAGTATACCAAGAGAGTGGGTATATATGGAAAAGAGGAGAGGGCTCAGGTTGGGCTAATAGAGGAGAGGGCCCAGGACTGCCAATGGACAGTGGGATGGCAGTGGAGGAGGATCCACAGTAACGTACACTGAAAGTATGATGGGAGAGATAGGAAGAAAACCAGGAGAGAACAGAACCCTGGAATCCCAGTGAGGACAGCGTGTTGAGAAGGAGGTGGTGATCAACAGTGTTGAAGGCAGCAGACAGACCAAGAAGAATGAGGATAGAATAGAGTCCATTGGATATGGCCAGGAACAGGTTGTTAGAGACATTAGCAAGGGCAGTTTCTGTAGAATGGAGAGGGCAAAAGCCCAATTGAAGTGGGTCAAGAATATTATGAGAAGAAATAAGTCCAGGCAATGACGGTGAACAGCACGTTCGAGTAGTTTGGATAGGAAAGGGAAGAGGGAGATGGGGTGATAGTTGGAGAGGGATTTGGGGGTCTAATGAGGGCTTTTTGAGGAGGGGTGTAACTATGGCATGCTTGAATACATCAGGAACTGTAGCAGTGGAGAGCGAAAGGTTGAGGATGTGATAGGTGGGAGCGATTACAGTGGGAGCGATGGATCCAAGTAGACGGGTAGGAATCAGATCAGAGGAACAGGTGGTGGGTTTGGAGGAGGAATGAAGGTGAGCAGTTTCCTCTTTTGTGACTTCAGAAAAGGAAGAAAGGGTTGTAGGGATTATTAGAGGGAGGCTGACAGAGAGGACAGTCGGAAGGGGTGGTGGGGGAGGTGACATGGTTGAGAATGGATCTTGCGAACTTTGTCATGGAAGAACTCTGCCGTCGTCTGGGGAGAAAGGATAGGATATAGGGACACTTTGAGTAGAGAGTTGACTGTGGCAAAGAGATGGTGAGGGTTGGCACTAGGAGAGTTAATGAAATGGTTGTAGTATTCTTGTTTGGCAAGTGAGAGGTTAGATTGTAAGGACGTCAGCATGAATTTGAAATGGATGAAATTGGCTTGGGTGTGGGATTTAAGCCAAAGATGTTCAGCAGCTCAGGCACAGGAGTGCAGGTAACGGATTTTGGGGGTAAACCAGGGCAGGGGTTTGGCACGAATTACAGGACAGGAAATGGAAGGGGCAATGGTATCAATAGAAGATGAGTGAATGGAGTTATAGGAGAGGACAGCTTCATCGGTTGACTTCTTTGACATAGTAGTAGAAAGGAAAGGCGAGACAGTGGTAGAGAGCATGTCAGAGTCAATAGCCTGAAGGTTCCTAAATGTATGGGTAGTGATTGGTCAGATTTGGGGGGGAGGGTGAAGAGTTGTGAAAGTTAACAGCTTAAGGTCGGAGATGGTAAGAATCTGGTGGTAGAGCAGTTGGAGGAGAGGATGACGAGGCTAATTTGATAAGTTAAAGAGTGATAAATCACCTGGGCCAAAATGCACTAAGAGGATCAGTAACACCATGTGGGTCGGCACCGATCCTATTTTTTGGCCGATTCTGAAAGAGCTATTGATGCACTAAAAAGTTTTATGCAAATGATTCACACATAAGAATTTAATCCACGTCATTGATAAATATGTTGAAGAACACGGGCCCGAGCACTGAACCCTGTGGCACTCCACTCGTGATGCTTTTCCATTCCGAGTATTGTCCATTTACCCCCACTCTCTGTTTCCTATCCACCAACCAGTTTTTAATCCATGTGAGTATATCACCCTTGATTCCATGGCTCGCAAGTAGTTGTTCATGCCGGACCTTGTCAAACACTTTCTGAAAATCTAGATATACAATGTTGACCGGGTCACTCTTGTCTAGCTGCCTGTTTACTCCCTCGAAGAAGTGCAGTAAGTTTGTGAAGCAAGATCTTCCTTTGCTGAATCCGTGCTAGCTAGTCCTCATCAGATTGTGTCCATCAAGGTGATCAATGATGCAGTCTTTTATCAGCTCCTCTTCCATCTTTCCTGGTACTGAAGTCAGACTCACTGGTCTGTAGTTTCCTGGATCTCCCTTCAAACCTTTCTTGAAGATCGGCATAACATTTGTCACTTTCCAGTCTTCCGGAATCCTTCCTGATTTGATCGACAGATTGGCTATTAGTTGAAGCAGTTCAGCTATAGCCCCTTTCAGTTCCTTGATTACCCTTGGATGGATGCCATCTGATCCTGGGGAATTATCATTTTTAAGCCTATCAATCTGCCTACATAGCTCTTCTAGACTGACCGTCGACCCTGTCAGTTTCCCATCTTTGTTTCCTGTGTATAGCCTGTCGGCTTCTGGTATATTGGATACTAGCTGATGCCCCGGCGTTGCACGGGTATTTAATTATAGCAATAACACTGTAAATGGATTCAAATAAAGATACTTTATAGTGGTGAATGAAATTATTTTTTTTACAGCTTTATAAAAAGTACAATATTCAAATTATAATGTGAAATATTTGACAAAATGAATACAATACAACTAACACAAAACTTGATTATAAACAACATTTTTAGTTTCACCTCCAGGAGCAAGAACATATAAATTCTTGGGTGAACCCACCCTTGAGCAAGCAACATAGAGTTGTCCATGGGAAAAACAGGGGGATCTTAAATCCACTCCACAGTATGTAATAGTCTGTTCTTGTGATTTGTTGATTGTGATAGAGAATGCAAGTCTCACTGGAATTTGTAATCTCTTAAACTGAAAAGGAAGATGTGTTGCAAGTTTCGTTCAAATCGGTCAAGCCGTTTTTGCGTTGGCAGCTTTTTACATTGTTTCCATTGACATGAATGGGTGAAATCTGATTTTCTGTTTGTGTCTCCGCCCACGTGTGCAGGTGTGCCGCGAGACCCCCAGAACATATCACCCCAGGTAGGGAGGGATCTGCATACCAAGTTTCGTTCAAATCGGGCAAGACGTTTTTGCGTGATTGCGGCACATACACACATACATACCTCCGATTTTATATATATATATATATATAGATATCCTCTTCAGTAGATACAGATGCAAAAAATGTGTTCAGTTTGTCAGCGATGGATTTCTTCTCCTTTAATACTCCCTTTATTCCATGGTCATCTAATGGCCCCACTGCTTCACGGGTCGTTTCCCCTTAACATGTCGAAATAACAGCTTAAAAAAAAAATTGCCTCTTTAGCTATTTTTTCTTCATAGTCTCTTTTGGCCCCTCTCACCGCTTTATGGCACTCGCTTTGATGGTGTTTGTGATTTTTCCAGTTTTCATCCATTTTTGTCCTTTTCCATTCCTTAAACGAAGTCTTCTTGTCTCTGATCACTGCCTTTACTTCTCTACTCTTTCCATGAAAGAAGGGAATAAACTTGAGTGCCTCTTTTACTATGAAACTTGAGTGCCTCTTTTACTATGGATCTTATAACTTCATTAAAAATACTTGGAGTCATCATCGACGATAAACTCTCTTATGAACACATAAGTAGTAGTATCAAATCCTTCTTTTATAGGCTGCAAATGATTCGCTCAATTTCCAAGTTTCTGGAGCCAAAATCGTTGAATATATTAATCCATTCTTTAATTATTGCAAAACTCGACATGCAAAACTCGACATGCAAAACTCGACATATATTAATCCATTCTTTAATTATTGCAAAACTCGACATGATCGAGACGTTCAAGTATCTTACGGGCCGCATCGAGGCGGAGGAAGATATCTTCTTTTTCAAGGGTCCCACGACAACAAGAGGGCATCCGTTGAAAATCAGGGGCGGGAAACTACGAGGTGACACCAGGAAATTCTTTTTCACTGAAAGAGTGGTTGATCGCTGGAATAGTCTTCCACTACAGGTGATTGAGGCCAGCAGCGTGCCTGATTTTAAGGCAAAATGGGATCGGCACATGGGATCTATTCACAGGGCAAAGGTAGGGGAGGGACATTAAGGTGGGCAGACTAGATGGGCCGTGGGCCCTTATCTGCCGTCTGTTTCTATGTTTCTATTACTGTAACTCTTTAGTAATAAGTATTACACACATAAAAGAGCGCCTTCAGATAATTCAGAATACTGCCCTTAAACTCATCCACAATTGTAAAAAATATGACCATGTAACACCTTTTCTGATTAAATCTCACTGGCTTCCAATTAACCATCGTATTACCTTCAAAATGTTACTTTTAGTATTCAAAACCCTTTCCACTAATGAACCTAATTTATTGATAAATTACTTATCCCTTATAACACTTTGCGCTCTCTCCGGTCTACTAATCAAAAGCTTATAGCAGTCCCCTCTTTGAAAGTTATTGGAACACGACGACATGATAAGTTTTCCGTGATGGCACCGCCAGCGTTGGAATGTCATGCCTCAGCATTTAAGAGAGGAAAACGACTTGAGTCGTTTTAAAAGTAATTTAAAAAGTTTTCTTTTTAAAGATGCTTTTAATCTTTAAATTATATTAGTTTCCTTCGTTGATTGCACTTTTCCCCTCCCTATTGTTTTTTCCACATATGGCTCTCCTCTGTACTTTAAAACACTGAATTGTAGTTCTGTTCCCTCTTGTGTACTAGTTGGTCTATAAGTCTGTTTGTCTAACCCATTCTTCTAAATTTTAAATTGTATGTCTAAATGTATGTTTATATTGGTATCAATTTTGTACTTTGCTTAGTAAAACTAAATAAGCGATTCATCAAACTAAAATAAAACTGGAAACTCCAGTGAGCCACGCCGGTTCCTTGTTCTTTTTCCTCTTGGAATCCTTGTTGATACGCAGTATATATAGATTTTGCGTCTTGGTGACTGTGTCCTTAAAAAGGGACCATGCTTGCTCTAGTGTTTTTACAGTACTTATCCTCTTCCTAATCTTCTTCCCCACCATGAGTCTCATCCCTTCGTAATTCCCTTTTTGGAAGTTCAGTGCCGTGGCCGTCGTTCTGGATCAATGTTTTGTTCTTGTGTCCAGGTTGAAGTGGATCATATTCCCAGCATCCTTCTACTTCTATTCCTTGTGCCAGTCTTCATAGTCCATTTAGAATTAAGTCCAGAATTGCATTTCCTCTCGTAAGAACATAAGAATTGCTGCTGCTGCTGGGTCAGACCAGTGGTCCATCATGCCCAACAGTCCGCTCACGCGGTGGCCCTCTGGTCAAAGATCAGCGCCATAGCTGAGACTAGTCCTACCAGTGTACATCCTTGTTCATTATGAACTTGTCTAACTTTGTCTTGAATCCCTGGAGGATGTTTTCCCCTATGACAGGCTCTGGAAGAGCGTTCCAGTTTTCTACCAAGTTTTCCTTGCCAAGTTGTTCCAGGAAGCAATCGCCTACAGCAGATGATCATCGTAATCCCTGACTCTGCTGTCTGATGATCACTGTGAGAGCAACTCTCACACATGTGCAGAGACAGCTGAGAGGCAATGGAAGCCTCAAAGCTGCTCTCAGCTGCTCGGGGCAGGAAACCTTTTCTTTTTTCTTATTAAAGAGCACAGATGCTCCATTAAAAAAAGCCCCCCCCTCCCCGCCCCCACCGATGATGGCCATTCCCAAAGACCCAAGATGAATGTGTCACCAGGAATCCTCCCCACACCCACACTCTCCTGCCATTTGCCCCCCTATTCAGGCCTAGGTGATAGTATCAAGCTTTCTGATGAGTCCGACTTCTGCGGTTTCACACTGGAGCGTCCCTTCTCAATTTTCTTGGTGTCACGGTCTTGCAGATACAAATCCTCTTTAAATTTGAAATAGTTGTGTGCAAAAATAACGTGACTGAGTTACATGTCCATCCTTAACATCTAGGTCCACCCCTGCAGCAATTTCAATGATCCTATCATTACGATATAAATTGATTTCTACTCCAGTATCATGGTATCCCACTGGTTTTCTTTCTTTCACAGCACATTCTTCTGCCTCAGTGGACTTTGAGGCCTGAGAGAAAGTAAAGTTACTTACCTGTAACGTAGGATCAGTCAGCCACACATGTAGGTCTGTGGCTGAAGAGTGTTATTTCTGCATCCACAGTGACTCTCTTTCCTGCATGACTCAAAGAAAGTATTTTGTTTAAATTCTGTATATTTCACAAATATTCCTTCGCTTGGTAATTTATTTTTTATCAGAATCCAATTTTCTAGATTTTTGCTCTCCAGAATGGGGCGAATGGTCCCTTCCCCCAGCCCACATTTCATTGAATGGCTGCCGAGTGTATCAGACACTGGTGTCCTTGTTCATTCATCTTCTCATGGCTCTGTTGTCATTCTCATGTACTTGTAAGTCACTGCTCATAATTCATTATTCGAATGTAACAAGGACAAGTGTTTGCTGAAATTATTGACTGAAGGAAACCCAGAAATGTTTAATAGTCTCCTTCCATGGAGTCTATGAGACTCTTGCAAAACATCACATTTTTCCTAAAGATTATTCAATTTAATTGCAGGAAAGCAGACAGCCCTTAATGCTGCCCCGTCAGCTGAAGTGAAGTCTGAGCTCTCCACGTGCAGAAGGAAGTGATTAGAAGCTTTCATTCCAATAACCATTAGGACCAGCGCTAAAAGAGCTAAGTAAAATGTGAATGGAATAACTTGTAACAATTATGACCTTATTAAAGTGGCCCATTAACAGGGATGATTGTATTCTGTTATGCTAAGATGGTTCCCTGTAGCTGTACAATGTTATTAAGATATGCAATATACCCTTAGGGGGAATAATAAGTTCTTTCTAATATGCCACATTCACTGCAGGTCTGAGGGGAGGGTACTGGCAAGCACCTGCTGGGATCAGTCAGAAGCTCTGGGGTCTTCCTGCAAAGAAGGCAGAAAAATTACTCATCATAAATGCAGATTTTATCTTTAAAGGACGCAGAGGAAAGACAGCTGTTTTAGAACTTAATGACCCAGGAATATGAGGATTTGGGAAATATTTACCTCTTTAAAATAAGCAGCATGAACTTAACCACTTCTGGGAAGCAGATCACAGAAATTTAAGGCATAAGCAGATAAAAGAAAGTAGAACTGGAAAAAAAATATTCTTATTGTTATCCTGTGAGATCAAACGAATGAATGAGATCCCTTCCTTCTCCCAAATGGAGGCTTTTAAAGTGATGGTCAACATTAAACCTGTGAAAAAGGGAAATAGTTCAGTACCAAAGGAGCCCCAACTTCTCAGTCTGCCAAAGCTTTACCTGACAAGCCTGTGCAGAGTGGACGATGAGAAACAGGAAGCCCGATTCAGATCCCACCACTGCCTCAGGAACAAACATAGATAGTATTTCTGTGTCTCCCAGAGGGTCACTGACTGTGCCTGAAACCTTGTGCTACATCTGAAAAAGGTATAAGACAAATTCCAAATAAATATTTAAACTCAATGCTTAATTTTTCCACACAAAACAGATGACATGAGCAAATAATGGTGTATATTAGATACTTCATAAAGAATCATTCTCATTTCGGTTCATTTATTAAACTTTATATTCTGTTAATTTTCTGCCCCTAAATTCCTGGACTTCCCCCATGTTTGTCTCAATATTTCCCTTATGTTTCAGTCTCTGTTTTGATTAGTATTTCATGATTAACTGTAGTCCGTTTGTTTGTTTATTTTTATATCTTATGTATTCCCCTTTGTTTTAATTATGTAAAAACCGCCTTGAAACCTGATTAGGCGGGATATCAAACTTAATAAACTTGAAACTTGACTTTTCCTCCAGGAACTCGTCCAAACCTTTTTTAAACCCAGCTATGCTAACAACTGTTTCCACTTCCAAGCAGAGGGGACTCTCCTTGCTGAACCACAACAATGTACCCCGAAGCAGGAGCCCTCCCTCATAATACTTCCAAGTTGAGCAGCTGCTGTGTGTGTTCTGAGGACTCTCCAGGCATCAGTGAAAGTAAGTGGAAATTGAGGCTGAGTAAAGTGTCACATTCACTGAAGGAATATGTGCCCAGACTCCACCCTTTCTTAATACAACCAAAGTTAAACTAATATATACGAGGGGATGATGAAAAGTTCTCAACCCAACCAAGAAGAGAATGATGTGGATCTGGTTCAATCAATGATCTAAAACAACGTTTAAGTCCGATTGGGACGTATATCACTAAATGCCCAAAGTCGGCAGTGGGAAAATACCCATTCTCGAAAAATGCCTCTAAAATCATCTATCTGGATGTCCAGGCCATTATTTGTCCAGACAGCCAGTCCGCTTATCTTTATGCCACATTCTCGACCATAATTTCTTCCAAGTCCCAAACGCCCAGAACAAGACCATTTGAATGTGGGAGGGGCCACTCAGACATGGAAAGAGAGCAGGAAGGCACTAGAGTTTATCCTATTTGATAACTTCTTTTGTTTCATTTCTGCTTTTTATTTCTCTTATTTTATAATAATAATTTTATTTTTGTATACCGCAATACCAGAAGCAGTTCAGAGTGGTTTACAGAGGAAGAGACTGTACACAGACAGCGATGTTACAGAGAATATTGTCAGATTAAATTGGATATGCAATAAGTATATCAGAGAGCAACAAGGCAGGGAGGAGTCAGAGAAATTTGTCAAAGAGATAGGTTTTGATTGATTTCTTGAAGGCTTGGTAGGAGGGTGTGTTAGGAATGAGGGTGGTTAGCCATTTGTTCCATTTGCTGGCTTGGAATGACAGTGTTCTATCTCTTGTAGATACAGCCCTTCAGGGAGGGGAAAGCAAATAGGTAGGTATTACGTGTGCGGGAGGTGCCTGGAAATAAAAAATGATGTGATAGGTAGATCGGGGATGAATCTATTATGGTTTTGAAGCACAGGCAGGCAAACTTGAAGATGACCCTTGCCTCCATTGGCAACCAGTGAAGTTTTCTTTAGAACGGGCTTACATGGTCCGACTTTTTGAGACCATAAATGAGGCGGAGAGCAGTATTCTGTATGATTCTCAGACGTTTGATGGTTTTCTTAAAGGATCCCAAGTATATGATATTACAGTAGTCTAAGGTGCTTAAGATTAGTGACTGAACCAGCAATCGAAAGGAGAGGAAGTCAAAATAGTGTTTGATGGTACGGAGTTTCCAGAGAGTGCTAAAGCATTTTTTAATTTGGGCATTGGTATGGTCTTCAAACGTCAGGCATCGGTCTAGGATGACTCCTAGGATTTTGATGGTAGAATTGATTGGGTAGGTTAGTCCATTTAATTTCAGAGAGGCATTCATTAGCTTGTGATTGGGACTTGCCAGGAAAAGCTTAGTTTTTTCTGGATTTAGTTTTAGTTTGAATTGAGTGGTCCATTGTTCTACATTGGTGAGAATAGAAGAAGTGAGTTGTTCAGTCTCTGGTGTCAGTGAGGTTATGGGGATGATGATTGTAATGTCATCTGCATAAATGTATGATTTCAGTTTTAAATCGCATAGCATATGACCCAATGATGCCATGTAGATGTTGAACAGAGAAGGAGAGAGAGGGGAGCCTTGTGGGACTCCGCAGGGGTTGCTTCAGGATTAGGAAAAGGTTCCATCGCTGTGGACTTGGTAAGTGAGGTTTTTTAAAAATCCTGTGAACCAGGCTAGTACCTGTCCCGAGATGCCAATAGAATCGAGGCATCTGATCAGAATGTCATGGTCGACAAGGTCAAAGGCACTGCTTAGGCGCTTTTTCCCAGAGAGAATAAATGGAAGAGGTGATCAGTCAACGACACTAAGACAGTTTCCGTGCTGTAATTTGTGTGAAATCCTGACTGAGTCATGTAGGATGTTGAACTTCTTTAGGTGTTTCATAAGGTCAAGATTAACTAGACCTTCCATTAGTTTAAGGAAGAGAGGAATATTGGCAATGGGTCTTTAGCTGGCAGCCAAAGAGACTGGTTCTTTGGGGTTTTTGATGATAGGAGTCACAAAAATATGGCCGAGTTCCAACGGGAAACAGCCAGTGGACAGGCAAAGAGAGATCCAGTTGAAAAGTTCAGCTTTGAATGGGAAGGGGGCTGTTTTCATGATAGTCGGTGGACAATTATCTAGTAGGCAGTTGGATTTTGCATATTTAGAGTAGAGCTTGAGGAACTGGATCCAATCTGGGTTTTTGAAATGATTCTAGATCATGTCAGTAGTTGAGCCTTTGTTTTCTGGGGCAGTGCTTGTAGTTACAAGAGATGTTTTCAGAGTGTGAATTTTTTTGGTGAAGTAGTTGGCTAGGTTTGCAGCAGAGGGTGGGAGATCTGTGAGTGAATGTTTATGTAGATCAATATCAAATAAGGAATTGACTATTTTGAAGAATTCTTTGCTGTTCAGCGAAAGAGAATTGATTGGTTGGGAGTAATGTTTGCAACGCTTTTCTTTAAGCATTCTTTTGTACTCTTTGACTTTTAGTCACCAATTGTACCTGTCATTATCTTTTCCTGATTTGCAACATATTTTTTCTAATTTACGTACATCACGTTTTAATGCTAATAGGTCGGCATCAAACCAGCTGGCTGATAAACGGTGTCTTTTTTTCATGCTTTCAATGGTGCAATGTCATTAAGAACCTGATTACTGAAATTTTTCCATCCTAGGATGAAATTTGGGTCTAAATCAGGGATGGATATTAGGCTATTGTGACCAAAATTCTACTGGGTTTAGTTGTCCTCTAGTCCATATCATTTTCTCTTTGTGATTGATCCTAGGGTTCCTTTTGGTTTGTTTTTTGAGCCAGTGTAATTCAAAATTACATAGGAGGTGGTCTGACCAAGGGGTGTTGGCCCAGATTACGCCTTTAAATCTTACACTGCGGGTGGTTTGGGCATTAGAAAAAAATGTGATCAAATCTAAATGGTGACCTTTCCTGTGAGTTTTTGTCAGAGGTGGTTTGGAAAAACCTAGAGATGTGAGGAAGGAAAGTAGATCTGCAACATTGGAGTTCTCTTCCTGCTCGAGATGTAGATTGACATCACTGGCAAGAAGATTGTAGGCGCCGGCTACAGAGTTTGTAAGGAGGAATTTGTAGAGATCTTCTTTAGCTAGGTTCCATTTGTTAGGGGGGGGGGGGTAGAATACAGTGATGATCAAATTATCTTTACAGTCCTCTTTGGATATTTTGCAGATGAGAATTTCCAGCTCGTTGGTTAGTTTAGAGCAGGGATCTCAAAGTCCCTCCTTGAGGGCCGCAATCCAGTCGGGTTTTCAGGATTTCCCCAATGATTAAAAGCAGTGCATGCACATAGATCTCATGCATATTCATTGGGGAAATCCTGAAAACCCGACTGGATTGCAGCCCTCAAGGAGGGACTTTGAGACCACTGGTTTAGAGTCAAGCGTTTGAAACTGGAAGTGATCACGGAGGATTATTGCTAAATCACCTCCTCTCTTTGAGTTTCTTGATAGAGGAATCATTTTGTAATTTGAAGGTAGTAGATTACCTATGATAGTGTCCTGATTGGAAATTAGCCATGTTTCGGTTAAAAGAAGGATATCTAGGTAGGATTCTTCTAGCCAGTCTTTGACCAGTTGGGCTTTGTTTCTAACTGAGCGAATGTTCAGAAAAGCGACAGAAATGGTGTGATGTTCCGAAGGTGTTGAGGGCTCAGCATGTTGTAAGTTTTTAAGGAGTCGTTTTGGTCTAGAGGAGTGTCGGGAGGATGTTTTCTCTTCGGTACTGTAGCCCCTCCTTTACAAACCGCACTAGCCCTAGTAATAATAGCTCTGACTCTCGTAGGAATTCTATGAGCATCACAGCTGTTACCACAGCGGTTGGAGCTAAAAAAAGCTAACGCGGCTTCGTAAAGGTGGGGGATGGTTAGATTGTGAACACGTTTGGGACAGAGAGAGTAGCTCAAGGTGTCTAATGGATTGGAAATAGTATTAGTATTGTAAACCGCTTAATAGTCATGTACAAGCAGTATATCAAACCCAATAATCCAGTCCATTCCAAACACCCTTTTCAGCTACATTGACAAAATAACACTCAGAATTTAGGAAGACGCTCGGTTGCATTGAGAACTTTTCTATATACAATGGCTTCTACCTGAGTAGGAAAGAAAGAAATTTCCAAAAATGTTTTGTTTTATTTTTCAATATAGCTCCATCCACTTCATCAGTGATTACTTTAACCCTTTTGAAAATTCTTCTGTTTGACCTTCAAACCAGGACGTCACAACTTCCTTGACGTCTTCATCAATTAAAAACCGCTGTCCATGGAGAAATTTCTTCCTTAGCCAGAAACAGCCTCCAAAACTAAACACAGTGCTCCAAGTAAGGCCTCACCAACGACCTGTATAGGGTCATCAACACCTCCTTTCTTGTGCTGGCCATGCCCCTTTCTAAGCCTCAGGAGGAGTCTAGAGATTTAAAGAGGCTCCTGTGGTAGTCGCAGGTGTTTTTTGTGCTTCTGTCATGAGTGTGTGTACTATGTGGACTAAGGTGCCATTCCTAAACCACAGGAGAATCATTCTGGGAATGGGACCTGTGCAAGGAAAGGCTCTGGTGTCCTTGAGCCTTGGGGCTGGGTTTGGAGGTGGTCCATATATGGTGATGATGTCACAGGCTGCGCATGTGCAGTCAGAGGCCTGGAGATACGGCCTAAAGTCAAGGAAGGCCCAACAAAGAGGTGTTTTGGGTTTGGGAGGCTTAATATTTCATTTTGTGGCCACAGGGACAGGAGGAAACCTGGATTGTAGCAGTTTTAGTGTGCTATGAAGGTGTTTATTTTGGCACAATTGTATGACCATGTAGCAGTCGGTCCCACAGAATGCTAAGAGTACACTGGGGGGGGGGGGCATAGGGGGGAAGCTCAGGATCGGTAGCATGGAATATTGCTACTCCATGGATTGATCACCGTGAGAACAGGCTACTGGGCTTGATGGACCATTGGTCTGACCCAGTAAGGCTAGTCTTATGTAATGTAATGTAATGTAATTTATTTCTTATATACCGCTACATCCGTTAGGTTCTAAGCGGTTTGAAGAAAATATACATTAAGATTATAAATGTTCTTAAAATAGCCCAAAACAGGTGGTTAAATGCAGCATGGGTCTGCGTAACTTACAACACTCAAGGGTGATTGGTTGCTCTGTTGCCATGTACTAGTGTAAGTGACTACATACTCGTGAAAGTGCCGGTACCCTGGAGGAAAAGTCCATAGTCTGTTATTGAGAAAGACATAGGGGAAGCCACTGCTTGCCCTGTATTGGTAGCATGGAATATTGCTACACCTTGGGTTTGGCCAGGTATTAGTGACTTAGATTGGCCACCGTGAGAACGGGCTACTGAGCTTGATGGATCTGGTCTGACCCAGTAAGGCTATTCTTATGTTCTTATGTTCCAAGTGCTTCATTATAGAATTCCTCGTTGATAAGCCTTTGCAGTTGGTGGTATAAACCAGAATTAGAAGGTGGACTGACTGGGCCAGATGGTCTTTATCCACCATTACTGGATCTATGTTGACTATTTTAGGGGCCTAAAAGTAGGAATTAGCACGATCAGGAGAGGACCCCAATACAGTAACAAAGGCTCGCCAAAGCTCAGAGCAGAGTTGACTTTTATTATTTGCAGTAGGAAAGGTCTCCTACGGATCTACATGTCATAAAGTGACCTGGAGAAATTGCAGTTAATTTGCAGGAAAACAATCAGTATGATGCAGGATTCAGATAATACGAGGAAGCATGTATAGCAAATCCTTATTTCCTAGCCGTTCTTGTTGCTTTCTTAAGGGTTTTTTCCTGAACCCTTGACATTTCTGGAGAAAATGTGGCTTTCGACGTACTGGACATTGTCACTCTGGATCCTCTACTTTCTCTGTACTAAGAGGACAGCCAATTGGTTGAGTTACCGTGGGTAACACGTCTGTCTTGTGCACAGCTATAGACTTCCTGGTAGGGTTGCTTCTCATTCTGGAAGTAGCCTGTCTTCTCTACTTTGGGTACAACATCCTGGAAACTAAGATAATTTCTTCTTTTCACCAGTTTTCTAATAAACACATTTTATTTGACTGATAAAAACAGATAGCTGAAGAGAAGCACAAGCGAAAGATATACAGAGGTACTAAGTACAAGAAGTATGAAGGGATGCTGAAAAGTTCTCAGGCCAACCAAGAGGAGAATGACATAGATATGGTTCAATCAATGATCTGAAACAATGTCAAAAGCATAGAATTTTGTTTCTCATGAAATAAGATAACGCTCTTTTCAGCACCGCTTTGCACTAGAAGAGAAATAAGAGATTCCCATCAGACAGCCACCATTTCAACCAGCTTCCCACCCACGTTTTTCCCTGCCTTTGTTTTACCACCATCTTCTGGTCTACAGCAGCTTCCTGAAAATATGAGACTGGTTCGGCTACATTTTACCATTCTGCAACCTCAACTACCTGTCCAGGTAAAAAGAACACAGTTCTGAATTAACACAGGAAGCATTGTCGAGCAGGATAATAAAATTATCTTGGATTCCTGCCATGCAACTTGTTAAATCTTTAGAGTGGATTCAAACAGTTCATATCAAAGACTGTGTATCAGGAGCAGCACCAGGAAAGTCTAATATTTCACACCAACCCTGTAATTGGGAGTTTGTTATGTTTGTGCATTTGCTTTAATTATTGCAGGCGACAATCTGTGACGTTAGTATTGACGATGTGACTGCAGTGCCTGGACCATCTGTCAGAGCACATCACGAAGAGCAGACGGAAGGGTTTATGGATATGAAATGTGGCTCAGGTGATGCTTTTATAGCAGCTTACATTCAGAATTTGATTCCCAGGATCACACTTTACTAGGTCCAAACCTTTCTCAAAATATAGAAGGGAAACAAAATGAACTTCACCCAAGCAAGACATGTCTTGTTACACAGAACCCACCCATGAAGTCAGATCAGCCCTCAGCTGGTATAGAATGGGTACAAGTAGATCGATGTTTTACTCTAACAAATATTACAAAGACTAGGGGACACTTGATGAAGTTACAGTTAAAACCAATAGGAGGAAATATTTTTTCACTCAGAGAATAGTTAAGCTCTTGAACGCATTGTCAGTGGTTAAAGTAGCTGAGTTTAAAAAAGGTTTGGACAAGTTCCTGGAGGGAAAGTCCATAAGAACCTAAGAACAGCCTTACTGAGTCAGACCAATGGTCCATCAAGCCTAGCAGCCCGTTCTCATGGTGGCCAATCCAGGTCACTAGTACCTGGCCAAAACCCAAGGAGTAGCAACATTCCACACACAATCTCAAAGAATAGCAAGATTCTGGAATCCCAAAGAGTAACAAAAGATTCCGGAACCCCAAAAAGTGCAACATTCCATGCTACCGATCCAGGGCAAGCAGTGGCGTCCCCCATGTCTTTCTCAAAAACAGACTATGGACTTTTCCTCCAGGAAATTATCCAAACCTGTCTTGCTATTGAGACAGACATAGGGGAAAGTCACTACTTGTCCTGGGATTAGTACTATTCGGGATTCCAAAATCACATTACTCTTTGGGATTCGGAATGTTATGCTGCTGATATTACTATTGCAATTTCAATATATTCATCATTCCCTCAATCGATGCAGTTAATTTCCACCACAATCACAACTGTAGAATTATGGATGATGGAATTTAAGTTAAAACTCAATACAGAAAAAACAAAATTCTTCTATGCTACTCCTTGCAAGAAGAAAAATATAGATGAGTATACATTTGAATGGAATTTTGTACTCGATTAATCCTACTATAAGAATTCTAGGGGTTATTTTAGATCAAAATCTCACAATGAATTCAGGTACAGATGCTTTAGTAAGGAAAAGTTTCTATATGGACTATTACACCATATTTTGATGTTTCTTCTTTTAGACTGTTGGTCCAGTCATTAATTCTAAGTATTTTGGATTACTGGAATATAGTTTACTTAGTGGGATATTCATAGTCTTTGCATCATACAAAACACGCCAGTCCGATTTAATTTTCAATCTGAAAAAATCAGATCATGTCACACCTTATTACCAAAGACACATTGGTTAGCAGTCGAGGCCAGAGTCAGATTTAAGTTTGGTTGTATATGCTATAAAGTCTTACATGGTTTAACACCTGATTATCTTGTGGATCATCTTTTATTCATCAACTAGTGTTTAAGCCCGTTAGATTAACGGGTGCTAGAATAGATGTGTTTGTCTATCTGACTTTCTGTATCTCTCTCTCCTTGGCCGCTGTCTGTCTTTCTTTCTTTCTGTGTCTCTCCTTGGCCACTGTCTGTGTGTCTCTCTTTCTGTCTCTCTCTCTCTGGCCGCTGTCTGTCTGCCTTTCTTTCTTTCTGTGTCTCCTTGACCACTGTCTGTATGTCTGCCTGTCTTTCTGTTTCTCTTTCTCCTTGGCCGCTATTATTATTATTATTATTATTATATCACACTGTCACAGCAAAAAGATAGATCACCCAATCTAAACAACAACAAAACATGGCGATTTTAAACAAATACCTACTTTTATTGGGGATTCTCTACTTAAAATGTTATAGAAGTTGGTGTAATGACAAAAAAAAACCCCAAACCAATCCCTATGTATTTTTCCTGGCACAGGCCAACAAAGACAAGTAAACCAACTGGTTCACACCAATTTCTACATGACTTTTCAAAGCTAGGCCCACTACAAATACCCGTGGTAAACAGAACACACAACTCCTTCAAACACCATAGTAACAAGATCAAGGAAGGAAATTGAAAACAATAGAATGTACTAATACTCCCACCCCAATTAAATATGCCAATTTCAAGGGATATTACCTAAACACCCGTTCAGTAAGAAACAAAGCTCAAATACTGCATGATTGGCTAATGCAAATTAAACCCGATCTCCTATGCCTGACCAAAACATGGATGATTTCAGACACAGACACGATTATGAAAAAAAACGCTACCCCAAGGTTACAAAATAATACCACTATCCAGAAACTGGAAATAAGGGGGCGGTTTAGCGATAATTTAAAAAAAAATCCTTTGAATATAGCAAAATAGATGCAAATACCACAAACGACCTAGAAATATTAACCTGTAAGATCACCAACACCCAACTAGAAGAGGCACTAACCGTGACACTATTTTACATCCCCCCAAAAAGTGGTCTAATACTAGAGAAGAGTTCTTCGAATACCTCACCACTAACACCCTAAAAGGAACATATAACCTACTACTGGGCGACATGAACGTTCACCTAGAACAAGTGGATAAGCCAAACGTGATAGAAATTAACACTTTCCTAACAACCCTCGGTTTCTCAGTACCAAAACCAGAGAAAACACATGAAAAAGGCCACCAATTAGACCTAATTACCTTTTCACAAAAAGAAGTCCCTGATCCAAAGATCCAACATAGCATAGAGGCCTGGAAAGAAAGCATCTGGTCAGATCACTACATTTGTAATTTTGATCTGTATTGGCAAAAAAAATCACACCAACCAAAGTATAAAAAAAAACAAACAAACCCTGCCACAATCACCAGAAGAGGAACTATAAACCCAATAGAATTCTGGACCCACTACGAATTACAACCCAAAATGGAGGAAACACAAAACTTCCCAAACAGATGGGCAAAGTCTAGCAAAGAAATATTAGATCAAATAGCACCGTTACAAACATACAAAAAGAAAGAAAGGGAACCAAATGAATGGTACGACTCTGAATTACTAACTCTTAAACAGGAACTGAGAAAACTAGAAAGATCCTGGCAGGAAACAAACAAAGAAGAAGACAAAATCCACTGGAAACAAAAAATGAAAAACTACAAAAATCTGATCAGAGAAAAGCGAACAACATACTACTCACAAAAAATAGGGACACCCAAAACAAATAGCAAAGAACTATTCAAGTTGGTAAACAAACTAACAGACACCACCCAAATCAGAATAATGAATGTACACCCTCGGCAGAAACCCTTGCCACGTTTTTTAAAAACAAAATCCTAGATGTAAGAACAACAATACCTTCACCCTCACCCAACTTTGATTTCCAATCAGAACTACACGAACAAGAATCAAGAGTAGACATGATCTGGAACCATTTTGAACCTCCAAACTGGCACCAATTCTAACCCTATACAACAAATGTACCAAATCAAACTGCCTACTAGACGTATGTCCTTCCAAGGCCATGACAGCAGCTACTCTAGATTTTAAAAAGGATTTTTTTTACCTGGATAGCAACCACTCTCACTGAAGGAACATTCCACGAGGAAATGGGTCACATACTAATTACACCCATTCCAAAAGACCAAAAAAACTCACTAACCCAAAAAACCAACTACAAACCAATAGCAAACATCCCCTTATTCACCAAGCTACTCAAAGGACTGGTCAATTTGGAGCTAGTAGACTATCTAGACAAATTCAACATCCTCAGTGAACACCAATCGGGATTCAGAAAAGGTTTTAGTATTGACAGTCCTAGCCTCGATCCTTAATCACCTATACGGCTTATTCAGCAAAGGAACAAGTGCTCTAATTTTACAACTAGACTTCAGCAGCGCTTTCGATCTGGTTCATCATGAAATAATGCTACACTGCCTAGACGGAATAGGAATCACAGGAAGAGTAAGAAACTGGTTACAGGGTTTCCTAACAAAGAGATCTTACTGGGTGACTAGTGGAGGGACATACTCAAACACCTGGAAAAATCCCTCGGGAGTACCACAAGGTTCACCGCTGTCTCCTACTCTATTCAACATCTACATATCATCCCTAGGACATTTCCTAAAAAAAACTAACCTAATCCACTACATATATGCAGAAGACATTTCCATATTAATCCCAGTAAACAGCATAACAAACGAGACCTCAGAATACGATTACTAAAACAATAAAAATATTGGGAGTCACACTAGACACGCACTTGACAATGGTGGAACACACAAACATAGTAAAAAATGTTTCCTGACACTGTGGAAATTAAGGTCCATCAAAAATATTTCGACCCTCTTTCATTTAGACTACTAGTGCAATCACTAGTACTTTCAACACTGGACTACTGTAATATTGTTTATATGGGTATACTCAAAAAAACCGTAAAGAAACTTAGGATTGTCCAAAACACAGCGGTTCGCTTGATATTTGGATTAAAAAAGAGCGACCATGTTAGCCCCTACTACAGACTGCTTCACTGGCTGCCAATGGAAGCACGAATAATTTTCAGGTTCTCTTGTATATGTTTCAAACTGGTTTGGAGACTAGCTCCTACCTAAACTGCTACCTCACTTCACTCTATACAGCCCTACAAGACAAACCAGAAACAGCAACCTATTTGCATACCCAAGCATTACCAGCTGCAGATACAAAACCTTCCTGGATAGAACTTTCATGTACCAAACTAACAAACAACAACACATAAATGGAGCAAGACTGACATATAAGGCCTTTAGAAAAGCCATAAAAACGGCCTTATTCGACAAAATCACCACCTAAAAAAGTATCTACACCTAACACTACATATATCCACTCCTGTTTTTAAGTCTGAAATGCCTAACATTAATTTCACTGCCTTTTGTAAGATTCCATATGCTGTATCTCGGACCATTTGTAAGATTCTATGTGCTTTTTGTAAGTTTTCTACATACTGTATCCCGGATTTCTACATATTGTAACTCGCTGACTGTCCAGCTCTCTTCAGTGTGAACCGCCTAGAAGTCTCACGACTATGGCGGTATAGAAGAATAAAGTTATTATTATTATTATTATCTATCTGTCTTTCTTTATTTCAGTCTCTCTCCTTGGCCGCTATCTCTCTGTGTTTTTTATTTCGGTCTCTCTCCTTGGCCGCTATATGTCTGTCTGTCTTTTTTTGCTGTCTGTCTCCTTGGCCGCTGTCTGGTTTTTTTTCTTTCTATCTCTCTCCCTGGTCCCTTGTCCTTCTGTGTGTGTCTTTCACTCCCATCTACCTGTCTTTCAGTGTGTGTGTCTCTATTTCTGTCTGTCTGTCAATGTCTCTGCCCACTGCCTGTCTGTTTATCGTGCCCCTTCTCCCACCTACCTTTTTTTTTTTTTTAAATCACGCGTTGTGGGCAACCGACACACAGTAACCACTGCTGGGTACAGTAAACCGCCATGTGTGCACTCGTAGTAAACCGTCATGCGCGCTCAATCCGGACATGCACACGCACCGAACGCTTTAACATTTCTCTGCTGGCCACGGACTATGGATCACGGAGGCAGAGATCATGCAGGTAGGAGTGTGCATGTGCACTTAGGGTTTTATTATTAGTGATTCACAACACCCAAGATGTAATTGTAATTTGTTTGCTTTTCCATCGGTAAAGGGTCGTTTATACAAGAGCTATTTTCAACGACTCCTATCTTTTCAGGCCGATTCTTGTGATAAAGAATTTGTAAATCTGTTACTTAGCTCTGTCTCTTAGCAGCAGTTCAGGAAATTATTGAAAACCTACTCATTTAAGAAATTTTTTGGGGAGCCTTGTTCATCTGTGTGGAGTACTGCCCGAGGGGATTTTCGCCGGTTCCTGGCCTCCTGCAGCAGCGGTTTGCCGTTGATTTTCCTTAGCTGACAGGCATCTACAGAGATGGACCCCCTGACATCATCGGGTCCGTCTCTTCAGCTTTAAAACCAAGCTGCCGCCGCAGTTGCGGCCAGGCCCCTTGGGAGCCCCTTGGAGCCATGAGGAGCCTGGGAGCTGGAAGCCGGTTGGTAATATATAAAGTCTTTCTATAACTTTTTACATGACTTTAGAATATGGAAAAAGAAAGATAAAACCTAAAAGTTCTACACTAGTGGTATTGGGTCCAATGGACAGACATTTATTATTACTTTCGGACAATCCACCAGTGGTACCACCAGATGTAGATTCCTCCTTGTCAGGAGCCTCAATAAGTCCTCTCAATCGTACTCCTCCCCTTCATCCGGTACCCAGTGATAGTGGGAATATAACCCCCACTATATCTGATGCTCAAGTGATTTCATCCACCCATTCAAGTAAATTAGTATATGCTGAAATACCTAAATCTTTGACATTTTCTGGTGGAGTGGATGAAAGTACACGAACAGAAGAAACACAGGATATTACCTTAAAAGACTTATGGTTAGATATATCCAGAGTTGAAGGGTTTCTCAGGACAATGATGAAGCAAATGGGAGATTATTTTCAGTCAGTTTCTTCTAAATTAGAAAATGTGGATGCTAACTTAGGTTGTTTGGATAAACGACTAAATGTGGTGGAAAATCAATGTAATAATGTGCAAGCTGTCTCTGTATCAGCTGTTAAAGATTCAACAGTAATACACTCAAAAATTGAATCTATGGAGAACATGAATAGAGTGAAAAATCTACGCTTGGTCAATTTTCCAGTAACTCATTTATTGTCACCTGAGATTTTATTAAGGAAGTTCTTTAAAGAAGTACTGGGATTGACCAATGCGGAGAATTTTCCAATAAATAATTATTACTATATTCCTTTCAAAAAACTTGAATCTGCCCAGGGGGAGGACCATCTGACCACACCAGAGGTAAATTTGACTGAATTTCTAGAAGATACACAGGATGTGATTCAGACTTGGTCTACCCTGGTAATAACATGCATGAGCGAGATGGATAAAATGTTGATAATGAGACTTTATTTCAAAAATAGGTTAACGAAATTTTGTGGGGATTTGGTCAGGATTTTTCCGGATGTATCCAGAACCACACAGTTGAGGAGGAAAGAATTTTTGAAATTGAAGGATAGAGTGTTGGCATTGGATGCATCCTTTTACCTGAAATTTCCCTGTAAATGTATGATTAAATTACAAGATATCAAATATTCTTTTTGGGATCCAATACAACTACAACAATTCTTAATTGCAAGAGAAAAGAAATAGAAATGAGATTTGTTTCACCTTACTGAGAAATATGAGGAGAATTAATATAACAGTATCCCAGTTTAAGGAATGACTCAGGGTTCATTAAATATGAACCAAGAATCATTATCCTTTATATTTCTTGAACTTTATTTTATTAGAAATAGCAAGATATACTCCCCATTAATGTGGGCTTGAAAGGAGATTTGTATGTATGATTTGATTATGTATTGTTTTATGTGATTTCCTTTTTTTTCTTTTGAATTGTTGGATATTGTAAAGTATTCAAAATTATAAATAAATAGAAAATAAATAAAACTTTAAGAAATTTTTGTAATTTCTAGGTCATTTGTTTTTATTGTCACTGTTTCAATTTTCTTTTGTAAATCACAAAGAACTCCTAAGGTACTGTGGTATATAAATACATTTTTATGTTATGTTATTTGGGGTTTTGCCAGGTACTAGTGACCTGGATTAGCTACTGTGAAGATGGGATACTAGACTAGCTGGACCATTGGACCGACCCAGTAAGGCTATTCTTATTTTCTTTTTCTATATGTGACACATATAGGGTATTCTATAGCTTATTTAGGCATCGCCAGGCTCCATCCCAGAAAGGTTCACCATTCCTGGGTATGTGGTTAAACCCTTCTACTACTGTATATAACTAAGCCTTATGTATTTTGAGGTACTAAGGCCCAAATTCACTTAGCAAATCTGATCATGTACTGATCGGTTTGCGAGCCCTTTGCGACCAAATTTCCCTCCAACCCCATTCACTAAAGGCAGTAGCGATCCGATCCTCCCATGCAAATTAGCAAAACCCCATGCAAAATAGCCAAGCGATTGATTCACTAGCAATTGCTTGGCTATTTTGAATGGGGGGTTTTACTATTGGCAAACCCGACTGCTGCAGACCTGTTGGTAACTGAGTTACCTATAAGCAAAAAAGAGGGGGGTATAGAGGATAATCCTATATAAGAAAACCCTAAGTGTGCATGCGCACTTACGGTTTCGTGTTCCCTACCGCCGTGTTTTGTATTCCGTGGCCGTATTCCATTTTGGAACACAGCAGCAGGGAACACGCCGGCGACTCCCCCTTCCCGCCCTGACTCACTGTAAGGCCCGCTGTTCGTCGTCATCGCCTCCCCCCTTTCCCGCCGCACCCAAACCCCTGTTGACCCTCCCATCTGACCCTCCCAGCGCGAGACAACCAGAAATCTCCCGGCTCCAGCAGCGTCCGCAGCACTCTAAATACGCTGCTTCACGGCCTTCTACTACCCTGATTTCCTCTACTGCATCCCTGATGACATCATCAGTGACATGGCAGAGGGAAACACGGGCAGTAGAAGGCCGCAAAGCAGCATATTTAGAGTACTGCGGACGCTGCTGGAGTCGAGAGATTTGTCGGTCGTCTCGAGGTGGGAGGGTTGGATGGGAGGGTCAGTGAGGTTGGCTGCACGGCTGCGGTAGTGGCGGGGGGGGGGGGAATGGAAACATGCCACTCAAGGGTTCTACTGTACAGGGGGATGGGAGGGAGGGGAGGCAGGCTGGCAGGCTGGCTTTGGGGGTGGGGGTGGGACAAAGTCTGGAAGGCAGTGAGGGGGACATAGGAAGGAGACACTGAGGGCACTAAAGACATAGGAAGGTGGCACTGGGGGCACTAAGGACATAGGAGGCACTGAGGGCACTAAGGACATAAGAAGAGGCACTAAGGACATGGAAAGGAGGCACTGAGGGCACTAAGGACATAGGAAGGGGCACTAAGGACATAGGAAGGAGGCACTGAGGGCACTAAGAACATAGGATGGAACACTAAGGACATAGGAAGGTGGCACTGAGGGCACTAAGGACAAGGGATGGAACACTAAGGACATAGGAAGGTGGCACTGGGGGCACTAAGGACATAGGAGGCACTGAGGGCACTAAGGACATAGGATGGGACACTAAGGACATAGGAAGGAGGCACTGGGGGCACTAAAGACATAGGAAGGTGGCACTGGGGGCACTAAGGACATAGGAGGCACTGAGGGCACTAAGGACATAAGAAGAGGCACTAAGGACATGGAAAGGAGGCACTGAGGGCACTAAGGACATAGGAAGGAGGCACTGAGGGCACTAAGAACATAGGATGGAACACTAAGGACATAGGAAGGTGGCACTGAGGGCACTAAGGACAAGGGATGGAACACTAAGGACATAGGAAGGTGGCACTGGGGACACTAAGGACATAGGAGGCACTGAGGGCACTAAGGACATAGGATGGGACACTAAGGACATAGGAAGGAGGCACTGGGGGCACTAAAGACATAGGAAGGTGGCACTGGGGGCACTAAGGACATAGGAGGCACTGAGGGCAATAAGAACATAGGAAGGAGGCACTGAGGGCAATAAGGACATAGGAGGCTCTGAGGGCACTAAGGACATAGGAAGGAGGTACTGAGGGCACTAAGGACATAAGATGGGACACTAAGGACATAGGAAGAGGGTCACAGAGAGTCAGGCAGGCATGGCACAACAGAAAAATACAGGCAGGCAGGGGGCCAGGGAGACAGAGACCAGAAAGAAAGACAGACAGGGGGCCAGGGAGAGACATAGACAGAAAGAATGACAGACAGACAGACAGCGTCCAAGGAGAGAGAGAGAGACAAAGAAAAAAAAAAAAAAGATAGACAGACATCTACTCTAGCACCCGTTAATGTAACGGGCATAAACACTAGTTTATAATACTTGTTTTAAAAAAGATCTTTATTTTGCACATCGATGTCTTACTTCATTTATGATTGATGTCTCACTTTTATTAACCCACTATTCTTATCATTTAGATGATACCCTGTTTTAACAATAGAACTTATCCCCAAAATAGGGAAGAGAGGTTGAAGTATCATTCAAAATGCATTGTTCTCAGTAAAGAGACCTCTTGTAACTTGGATGTTATTTCAAGTCCTCATCATTTACTTCAAAACCTCCTTCCTCACCTCAAGTTTAATTGTTTATTTATTAATTAATTAAAAAACGAACTAACCGACGGAGAGTTCAACACTGTTATCAATTTTTAATGTTATTTCCTTAATTTATTTTATATTATCAAAGTTTAAAATCTATATACTTTAAATATGTTCTTTACAGGAAAGCATGGCCAGAACCATATCTCTCCCTTCTGTCCTCTCCCCGAATCTCTCTCTCTCTCTCCCCATCTTTCCCCTTCCACATCCATTTCTCCCTTCCACCCCTTCTGCCTTCCCTCATGTCCTTCTCTCCCTCTCTTACTTCCTCTGTCCATATCTCTCCCTCTCCTCATTTTGCCCCCCTCCACATCCATTTCTCCCTTTCCTCTGCCTTCCTTCATGTCCATGTCTCCCTCTCTTACTTCCTCTGTCCATATCTCCCCCTCCCTCTTCTGTCTCCTCCCCAAATCTCTCTCTCTCTCCCTATCTTGCCCCTCCACATCCATTTCTCCCTTACCCCCTCTGCCTTCCCTCATGTCCATCTCTCCCTCTCTTACTTCCTCTGTCCATATCTCTCCCTCTCCCTTCTGTCCTCTCCCCGAATCTCTCTCTCTCTCCCCATCTTTCCCCTTCCACATCCATTTCTCCCTTCCCCCCCCTGCCTTCCCTCATGTCCTTCTCTCCCTCTCTTACTTCCTCTGTCCATATCTCCCCCTCCCTCTTCTGTCTCCTCCCCAAATCTCTCTCCCTCTCCCTATCTTGCCCCTCCACATCCATTTCTCCCTTACCCCCTCTGCCTTCCCTCATGTCCTTCTCTCCCTCTCTTACTTCCTCTGTCCATATATCTCCCTCTCCTCATTTTGCCCCCTCCACATCCATTTCTCCCTTTTCTCTGCCTTCCTTCATGTCCATGTCTCCCTCTCTTACTTCCTCTGTCCATATCTCCCCCTCCCTCTTCTGTCTCCTCCCCAAATCTCTCTCCCTCTCCCTATCTTGCCCCTCCACATCCATTTCTCCCTTCCACCCCTTCTGCCTTCCCTCATGTCCTTCTCTCCCTCTCTTTCTTCCTCTGTCCATATCTCTCCCTCTCCTTATTTTGCCCCCTCCACATCCATTTCTCCCTTTCCTCTGCCTTCCTTCATGTCCATGTCTCCCTCTCTTACTTCCTCTGTCCATATCTCCCCCTCCCTCTTCTGTCTCCTCCCCAAATCTCTCTCCCTCTCCCTATCTTGCCCCTCCACATCCATTTCTCCCTTACCCCCTCTGCCTTCCCTCATGTCCATCTCTCCCTCTCTTACTTCCTCTGTCCATATCTTTCCCTCCCCCTTCTGTCCCCTCCCCAAATCTCTCTCCCTATCTTGCCCCCTCCACATCCATTTTTCCCTTCCCCTGCCTTCTCTCATGTCATATTTCCCTCTCTTACTTCCTCTGTCCATATCGCTCCCTTCCCCCAGACCCACATGCTCCTCCCTTCTACACCTAGCTGTTGGCGCTCTGTAACACGCCCCTGCAGGCATATACTCCTCCCCCTCCTCCCTCTTACCTGCTTGCCATGTTTAACTTTTTAGAAAAGTGCTGTGCCGTACTGCTGCTTGCCTTAGCGTCTTCTCTCCACAGCGGCCCACCCTCTCTGACAACTTCCTGTTTCCGCTAGGACTGGCCGCTGAAGAGAGAAGACGCCGAGGCCTGCGGCATAGTGGCGCAGCGCTATTCTAAGAAGTTAAATGCAGAGGGAAGGTGGGAGGGTGGGAGGAGGCACTTTTCTAAGAATTTAAATGCGGCAGGTGGGTAAGCAGGTGGGAGGGAAGAGGGAGAGGAGTATATGCCGGCAGGGGCGCGTTAGAGAGGCATGCTGGCTGGTAGCAGGCTCCCAGCCTTGCAAGAAGTGTGGGGTTTCCCCCCACTGGATCACCTCCAGGACACCAATTTTTAGGAATGCCATGGCCCCGACACCTATAAATGTAACAATCCTTAATGACAATAAGCCAGAAAGAACTGTGGAACCCAGGGGAAAACCCCTATAGAACTATATACAAGCAATAAACAGTCTTCAAATTAATGATAGCTGGCAGAAAATTCAGAAATGCAGCAGAAAATCCAGGCAGGCACAGAGACAACAATGGTAGGGTGTTCAGCATACCATCCATATCTACTAGAAAATATATTGTCAAGGTAAGAACCTAATCTCTTTTTCCAGTACAATAGGGATAGTATTCTGAACCATGGGACAGATCTAAGCAGTTCCAGAAACCCTGGGTGGATGAGATAAGCCTGCCTGCAAAACTGAGGCTCCAGAGTCCTCCTGTGCCACCACATCCACCCTACAAAATTTGGTGAAAGTGTGAAAAGATGGCCAAGTTGCCACTCAACAAATTTCATCCAGCAGAATTGATCTAGCTTCTACTCATGAAGAGACAATCCCTCTTGATTAATGCACTTGAACAGCGAAAGGAGGCTGCTTTCCACAGACAAAGTAAGAGGACGAAATAGCTGACCTAAAACATCTTGAAAGGGTAGCTTTGAAAGCTGGCCTCCCCTTTACTGGATTCCTCAAAATGAAGAGATGGTCTGAGAGACAAAATTCATTCATAACTTGCAGGTAGTGCAAAATAGCACTCTGGGCATCTAGCACTTTCAAAACTTTATCCTTCTTTCTAGAACCAGAGGTCTGGAAAGCCAGAAGCCTAACCTCCTGGTTGACATGGAAAGCTGAAACCACTTTTGGCAAGAAAGAAGGGATTGTCTGCAAAGAGCCCCCTGCATTCGTGATACGGAGGTAAGAATCCATGCAGAACAAGGCCTGCAATTCTAAGACATGTCTTGCAGATGTAATGACTACCATAAAGACTGTTTTAATAGTTAGGTTTATGAGAATGGCCTCCAATCCTCAGGGCACCCTTATATAATCAATAAAATCCGGGTGCGTAGAAAGGGAAAAACTGTTTCCCTTGACTCTGAAACAGGAAACCCCAACCACCTGAACCTTCAAGGAAGAAACCGCCAAACTCATGCCCAAGCTTTTTTGAAGGAAAAACAGCATTGACAATATGGAAGCCATGGCAGAGTCCAGCTTCTCCTTGCGACACCAACGTTGGAAGGCATCCCATGCCTTGGCATATGCAGCAAAAATGGCTGCCTTCTTGGCTCTAAGAAGCATTCATACCACCATATCTGAGTAGCCCTTCTGGCTCAAGGCTGAGCACTCAAGAGCCATGCTATAAGACCAAAGTGATCCAGATCTTGCAGTACGTTCAGACTCTGAAAGAGAAGCCCCTTGAGTGACTGAAGCATTAGAGGGAAATCATCCAGAAGATGCACTGGGTGCCAGCGCCAGTCCAGAGCTATCAGGATGACTCTCCCCAGGTGCCAGATTACTCTTCTCAGGACTCTGCCTATCATGGGCCATGGTGGGAACACATACAGGATCTTGCCTATGGGTAAAGGCTGAACCAGGGCGTTGATCCCCATGCTTCCGGGTTCATATCTGCGGATGAAGCAGACTGCTTTCTTGTTCTTTGCCATCACCATAAGGTCAAATGTTGGTCTGCTCCAGTGGTTGACTATCGTCTGAAATGCCTGAGGGGAGAGAGACCACTCTCCTAGGCCCAGAGTTTGTCTGCTGAGGAAGTCCGCCTGCACATTTTGCACTCCAGCGATATAAAATGGCCAGAAGATGAATTTCCCCCAGCGAAAGAGAGCCTTCGCCTCCTTCTGGAGCCTGATACTCTTGGTGCCTCCTTGCCTGTTGATATAAGCCATGACCGTGGCATTGTCTGAAAACAATCTGATTGCCTTGTTCATCAGCCAAGGCTGAAATTCTTCAGTGCTAGGTGGATGTCTTGGAGTTCCAGCCTGTTGATGGACCAACGGCGTTGAGATGGAGACCATAAGCCCTGAACAGGACGGTCCTCACAATGAGCTCCCCATCCCATGAAGCTGGTATTCATTGTCAGAGTGGTTCAAGACCCGATCCGAAGAGGCATCCCTGAAGTCAAAGAGTGTGGATGGAGCCACCAGGCCATGCTGCAGCAAGCAGCCATTGTCTAGGGCAGTAAAGCACATAGAGAGTCCCTCTGTAGTGACCAAAAAGACAGAAGGGAGTGTTGTAGAGGGCACATATGAGCTCTCGCCCAAGGTACCACTCTAAATACCCTCCGTGCCCGCGATCCTGTCTCCCAGGCTCTAGCGTTGGCTCACTGACCGCCCATAGCCAAACGTTGTGTCTTCAAGGGCCTGATGCGTGCATTTAAATCATTGCACGACATGGCGCCAGGCTGCATGATGGCTAAACTTCCTCCATATATGCCGTACTGATCCCTCTGCTCTCAGGATGAAATACGCCTCAAAATGCCCCCTGGTCATGCCCTTCAATTGCAAACTGCCAAATGATGGTCCTATTCCCACGTCATACCGAGCCACTGGAATTGACTCCCCCGCAGATCAGATCATTTAAATGACTCCTCAACTTTAGAAAATAAATAAAAACATACCTCTTCACCTAACCCCTGCCCTTGACCGATAGTCTACAAGAAATGTATATTGGTACCAGAACCAATATGGGTCACATAAGGAAAACTTGTGTAAAATCTTGCACTGTTACTATGGCAAATCTAGCCTGTAAACTGTCTGTGTGTCAAATTAGGATAAAACTTGTATGGAAAATCTTGCACTGGAAGGATAACCATGGGAAACTGTAAGTGTTAAACTCTATATTATGTATATTAATATTAGATCCCTAGTATGTGTCATTAGAATAAAAACTTGTTCTGAAATTATGTACAGTATGTTTAACCGTAACCCATTCTGAGCTCTTTGGGAACAACGGGATAGAAAATGAATTAAATAAATAAATAAATAAATTCTATCGTGGCAGCCATTGAACCCAGGACTTGTAGATAGTCCCAGGCTGACAGCCTTTATACCAGGAGACAGGAAATTTGGCTCCAAAGCTTCCGTTTGCTTGCTTCTGGAAGAAAAACTCATCCTTTCTCTGTATTGAACTGAACACTGGATGCAATTGGCTCTTTTTTAAGTTGACAATCCAGCTCATACTCTGAAGGGTCATCAAGATGACCTGAACTGCTCTCTCCACTTCCTCCTTTGAGGGGGCTATGATGAGCCAGTCATCCAAGTAAGGTTGGACTAGCCATCCCATTTTGCGGAGGTGGGCCACCAACACTACCATTACCTTCGCCACATTATGGGACTCCAAGAGACTAAAGCCATCCTCCAACCAGCCCAATAATTTTGGGTAGCCTTGATGAGGTGCTCAGAGGCTGAACCCAAGGTTCCTGCCCAACTCCATCTTGCGTGGTGAAACACGTGGTGCAAGGGCGCTTTTCCAGTGCCTAACCGGCACAAACTTTGCATGAATTCATGCTACTGGAGCCAGAGGACTCCATCCATGGTAGTTAGAATTAAATATAAGGCTTTTTAAACAAGCTTGAGAACTTAGAATTCAAATTTGGAAAAATACAAGGTGGCCACCACCAGGATTTTCCACTGAAACAATGGCTGTAACTTCAATAGAGGACAGCAATTATAGGATTTGGAGGAGAGAGGAATAAGACTACATCAAATTATTCTTCCAAAAACAGCAATTTCAGACCCCCCCCCCCCCAACTGCCCTGTGGGCTGTGACAATCCTGCTCACAGACCAGATGCTGGAAGAAGTGCTATAGACTGCCTCAGCTCCTCTAAGAATAACTGAAACCCGGAGTGGACCTCTGCCACTAGGAAAGCTGCCTCTTCTGAATCTTCATTTGGACCACAACCAGACTGAGCTTCAACTCCGGGACCAGGATCCAAATGCCGGAAGGAAGGGGTTGAAGATGCAGCCGACACTGAGTGCGCTTTGAAGAAATGCAATTGGTGTCCATACAGCCAGGGCTGACACTCCTGATCATGTCAAGGAGTGAGCCAAACAGCAGGGGAAAACCCCAAACTCCACAGGTCAAGCAGACTGAGCAGGTCCCTGCAGAATCCACCTGTCAGCTGCAGAACCAAAGTCTACTCCTCTCATACAGGCTAGGCAGTCACCAGGGCTTTACTGGAAAAAAAAAACTGTCAAAAAATAAAAATGAAAATGTTGTTCCTGGAGGTTCACTTGCGGGTGAAACAGTAGACTGGCAACAGGGAGAAGGAGGAGGTGATGAAAGTGATAAGAACATACTGGGACAGACTGAAAGTCCACCAAGCCCAGTATTCTGTTTCCAGCATTGGCCAACCCAGATCCCAAGTACCAGACAGAAACCAAAAGAGTAGCAACATTTCAGAGCTGAGATTGTGATGTCATAATGCCTCATTCCACCAATGCCTCAGAGCCAACCTCAGCAGTGATGTCACAATGGCTCCATTGTCCTAGACTTGGCTCACTTAAGAACATAAGAGCTGCCATATTGGGAGAGACCGAAGGTCCATCAAGCCTAGAATCCTGTTTCCAACACTGGCTAATCCAGGTCCCAAGTACCAGACAGAAACCCAAATAAGTAGCAACATTCCAGAGCTGAGATTGTGATGTCATAATGCCTCAGAGCCAACCTCAGTAGTGATGTCACAAAGGCTCCATTGTCCTAGACTTGGCTCACTTAAGAACATAAGAGCTGCCATATTGGGAGAGACCGAAGGTCCATCAAGCCTAGAATCCTGTTTCCAACACTGGCTAATCCAGGTCCCAAGTACCAGACAGAAACCCAAATAGTAGCAACATTCCAGAGCTGAGATTGTGATGTCATAATGCCTCAGAGCCAACCTCAGTAGTGATGTCACAAAGGCTCCATTGTCCTAGACTTGGCTCACTTAAGAACATAAGAGCTGCCATATTGGGAGAGACCGAAGTCCATCAAACCCAGGATCCTGTTTCCATCAGTGGTCGACCCAGGTCCCAAGTAGTAAAACAAATTTTATGCTGCTTATCCAAGGAATAAGCAGTGGATTTCCCCAAACCATCTCAATAATGGCCTATGGACTTCTCTTTTAAGAAATTATCCAAACCTTTTTTTAAACCTTGCTAAGGTAACTTATTTTACCAGATTTGCTGGCAATGAAATCTAGAGTTTAACTACAGTATATGTTGTGTGAAGAAATACTTTCTCTGGTCTCTTTTAAATCTTCTGCTGTCATGCTGTATTTTCATAGCTGTTAGATGGAAAATTTACAAATACATAACATTGTCAAGTACACGGATGCTTTAAAACCTACATACAGAAAGTGTTTACTAATAAACAGATTCCTAGAGACACGATGGCCCATCTAGTCTGCCGATCCTTGAATGTCAAGATGGCTATGAATGTTGGACCTATTTTGTTGACATGACACTTATGAAAATGTCAGCTTTTTTCCTCTCCTTGCAGCCTGATTAAATATACTGTACGTGCACTGTGGAAGACTATGTGTTCTGGTAGCTGCCCAGTGAAGGATGAGTTGTAGACAAGCTCATTAGCCTTGAAAACGAGTCTTCCAAATTGAAAACTTTAAAGAAACTAAACTTACATCTCTCAAAATAAGAAATACTAATGGAATAGAAGCAAAGCTACTTCCTAATTTAAAATAAAGTCAACTACATAGCTAATGAGTGTAGAAGTGTAATCTGCGATTACGACCTTCATAATGAGATTGTTCCATGAAATGAGAGACGTCTTATCATTTAAACCGGATAGTGGATTTGGTTGACTTTAATTTGCAACCTAGAGGTCAATGGTAATTAGGTGGAACAGTCCATTAGACACATTTAGGTAATGAGAAACCATAACCACTTATGGGATGTCAGATGAATGGATTGCGACATCTTAAACATGTTTCTCACAGTTAGTCATGACTTTCCCCTTCTTCCCGTGCTACACAGACGTACAGACTTCCCTCTAATGACCTTCACTGCATTTTGCTCCTTCTTCTTATCAATAAAGATTGTCAAGAAATCCAAATATTTTCAGAGAGCAAAATACTTTTTTATACTGTTCGGATATTCTTCTTACATAAAGTGAAACAACCATTACTACTAGACTATTAAGCCAAACAAAACCCTTTCACACCCAATGCCTTAGATATTGGACTAAAGCTGCTACTGATTAGTTTAACCCTCTGCCTTCTGGTTAAAACCTTGATATATAAATCTCCAGAATCAGAACATAAGACAGACCCAAGGTCAACAGTGGCCAATCCAGGACCCAAGTATCTAGCTAGATCCCAAAGAGTACAACAGATTTTATGCTGTTTATCCTAGGAATAAGCAGTGGATTTTCCCAAATCCATCATAATAATGGCTTATGGACTTTTAGAAACATGATGGCAGATAAAGGCCAAATGGCCCATCCAGTCTGCCCATCCACAATCCTATGCGCCTATCCCAGGCTTTCTTGAATTCAGACATGGTCTTTGTTTCCACCATCTCTTCTGGGAGACTGTTCCATGCATCTACCACCCTTTCTGTACAAAAGTATTTCCTTAGATTACTCCGGATCCTATTACCTCTTAACTTCATCCTATGCCCTCTCATTCTAGCGCTTCCTTTCAAATGAAATGACTCATGCATTTACACCTCATAGGTATTTAAACATTGCTATCATATCTCTCCTGCCTTTCCTCCAAAGTATACACATTGAGATCTTGAAGTCTGGCTCTATACGCCTTATGACAAAGACCACGCACCATTTTAATAGACTTGAGGGGAAATATGATCAAAGTCCACAAAATCCTAAGTGGTGTAGAACAGGTACAAGTGGATTGATTTTTTACTGCATCAAGATTTACAAAGACTAGGGGACAGTCAATGAAGTTATAGAGTAATACTTTTAAAACCAATAGAAGGAAATATTTTTTCACTCAGAGAATAGTTAAGCTCTGGAACGCATTGCCAGAGGTTGTAGTATGAGTGGATAATGTAGCTGGTTTTAAGAAAGGTTTGGACAAGTTCCTGGAGGAACAGTCCATAGTCTGTTATTGAGAAAGACATGAGGAAAGCCTCTGCTTGCCATGGAAGTACTAGTGACTTGGATTGGCCTCCGTGAAGACGGGATACTTGGCAAGATGAGACCATTGGTTTGACCCTGTAAGGCTATTCTTATGTTCTTATGAGTGTAGAATATTTGGGGATTGTTTGCTTTTTTAGCTCTGTTTCCATTATCTTTTGCTTGTGGCTGTGTAAGGTACAGTGCAGGAATAGTGCAGTGATAGTAGCACGGGGCCTGCTTTTCCCCTGTAGAGTCATGTTCAGTGATTTATGTATTTATTTATTTATAGTTCTTGCTATACTGCAATTCCTACGATCAAAATGGTTTATAGTCTAAAATATGATGGGCAGAAAGGAACTCCATATTAAAAATCTTGATAAAGCAGAGAGTCAACCATAATAGAAAAGTCAAGAAAAAAAAAATCATGCATATTATTTTTTTAAAACTTGTGATACCAAACGAACCTACTGCACTTCTTTGAGGGGATAAGCAAACAATTGGACAATTGACCCCATAGACAACGTATACCTGGACTTCCAAAAAGCCTCTGACAAGGTACCCCATGAGCGCCTACTAAGGAAATTGTGGAACCACAGGGTAGAAGGGGATGTGCACAGATGGATCAGAAATTGGCTGGCAAACAGGAAACAGAGGGTAGGAGTAAAGGGACACTACGCTGACTGGAAAGGGGTTATGAGTGGCGTCCCGCAGGGGTCAGTGCTGGGACCGCTGCTGTTCATTAATGACCTGGAATGAGGGACAAAGTGCGAGGTTATAAAATTTGCAGACGACACAAAACTCTCCAGTAGGGTTAGAACTGTTGAGGAATGTAAAGAACTACAAAGGGACCTGAACAAACTGAGTGAATGGGCAAATAAATGGCAGATGAGCTTCAATGTAGAGAAATGTAAAGTCTTGCACATAGGGAAAGGAAACCCGATGTATAACTACTTGATGGGGAGGATGGTACTGGGGGATAAAACAATGAAGCCGGCGGCACAATGCGCAGCGGCCTCAAAGAAGGCGAACAGAATGTTGGGCATTATGAAAAAAGGTATCCCTACCAGAACAAAGGAAGTTATCCCGCCACTATATCTGACAATGGTGCGCCCGCATCTGGAGTACTGCGTTCAATACTGGTCGCCGTACCTTAAGAAGGATATGGCGATACTCGAGAGGGTCCCAAGAAGAGCAACAAGGATAATAAAAGGCATGGAAAACCTTTCATATGCTGAAAGGCTAGAGAAGCTGGGGCTCTTTTCCCTGGAAAAATGGAGACTTAGAAGGGACATGATAGAAATGTATAAGATCATGAAAGGCATAGAGAAGGTAGAGAGGGACAGATTCTTCAGACTAGCGGGGGCAACAAAAACAAGAGGGCATTCAGAAAAATTGAAAGGAGACAGATTCAGAACAAATGCTAGGAAGTTCTTCTTCACTCAGAGGGTGGTGGACACCTGGAATGCGCTTCAAGAGGAGGTGGTAGGACAGAGTACGATTTTGGGTTTTAAAATGGGATTGGATGATTTCCTGAAGGAAAAGGGGATTGAAGGGTATAGATAGAGGGTTACTATACAGGATATTAAATGATTAGGGAATAAAAAGTTTTAGATAAAGGATCACTTACAGGTCATGGACCTGGGGGGGCCGCCACGGGAGCGGACTGCTGTGCACGATGGACCCATGGTCTGACTCGGCAGAGGCCATGCTTATGTTCTTATGACAGGTCCAAGTGGTTTACAATTAAAATTACATAAAAGAAAGGAAATCCATATTAAATAGGACAGACCTAAGTAAAATACGCAGCATACACTCCCTCATTCATTCCTCCAAATTACAACAGTTAAGTAAAAACTCTTGTATCAATTATGTATCACAGTGACCCTATTGAAAGACCCTGTATGTCCGATACAGGACTTTGCCAAACCACCAGAAACAGGACTAACTAAATGCCTTCTCCAAAGAAAATGTCATCAAGGTTTTCTTAAATGCGTTAAAAGTTGGAATTTTACGATTAAATTGTGGAAGCTCATTCCATAATTTTGGAGCTATATATAAAAAAAAGGCAGAGTGTCTGGTGGACTCATAATAAGCCTTGGATGGAGCTGGTGGAGGGAGGGGGGAGGGCATAGAACCAAACAATTTTAGTCTAATAAACGGAGTTATCAAGAAGGGGTATTAAAAAGAATCCGATTAGAAAGATAAGGGGTTCCTTGATGTAAGGCTTTGTGGGTTAGGCAATGTAGTATCTTGAATTGAAACCGGAAAGAAACAGGCAACCAGTGAAGGGATTTTGGAGAGCAATGTTCAAAATGCCTTATGTTACATAAGAACCTAAGAACCTGGAGTCGTTTGAGCTCAATTGAAGAAAGGGCTGAATGAAGTACATGACAGTGATCAATATGAGTCAGTATGAAAGCATAAAGTTTAAAGGTTTAAGTTTATTAGGAATTTATATACCGCCTATCAAGGTTATCTAAGCGGTTTTTTTACAATCAGGTATATTTTCTTTAGTGGATGTAACCAACGTAAAACTAGGAAGCCTGACTTCATGATATGAGACACAAGATTGAGAAACGAGATAGACAGAGGAGCAGTGATATTGAGAATATTCCATGTTAATGTAACATGCCAAATTTGTTATTATAACAAGGTTTTCTAGGAACCATTCTGGTTTTGAAGCCTGATGTAGTCTTTCTACACTTTCATAGCTTTTATTGGATTAACGTCATGGTTCTATAATATATTCACACATTATACTATGAGGTCTGTGAAATCTGTGGTCTCGGCTCATAGAAAGCGGTTCTCGTTGCATGACCGCCCTTAGAAGACTGGTTCTTCCGAGAGTGGGGGGGGGGGGGGGGTGAGGCTTCTGCACATCTTGGATAACATTCTAGACTTGCCAGGGATTCCTATTACGTACTTATCATTCCTATAGCACTGCAAGACAAACACAGTGCTGCACATTAAAACATTCACAGAAAGTCTCTGCTCAGTAGAGCTTACAATCTAATCAAATAGGACAAGTAGGGGGTCAGGCAGTTTCTCAGGCATTTACAAGCAAAAAGCATTTGTATATTTGCTGGAGAAGGTAAAAATCAGGGCTCCCTCGTTAGCACCTGATCCGTATGTCTTGACAGTCTGGCACTCCTGTTTCTTCAGGTCACACTAAGACACTGCTGTCTCTTTCCATGGTTTGGTGTCGGCAGAACTAATTAGGATTCTGTTCTCTCTACTGAAGACATAACAGCACAGTCCTTGTAATCAATGAAGGTTAGCTTCATATGTTTTCATAAACCTCTGATTAGCTACATATGTTCTTGTATTTTTTCCATAATAATTAGAAATGATTCTGAATCTTTAGAAAGAATTGATTAGGGAGCATTTAGCCTTATCTTGCATATACTGAATAATAATTTAGCCACCCAACGAGGTCAAAAGGGAGTACAGCATAAAACACACCTACAGCATTTCTTAGGAGGGAATAAAGTTCTGTCCAAGTATCTTCACGAAGTGACCCCACTGTAACATAGAAACATGTGGACTAGTGGATGTGCCCTTGCGTTGGGTCCCAAACGTCATGAGTTCAACTCCCATGCTAGAGCTACTGATTGAATTTTAAAACCAAATTATAGTTAGATGGTAAGCTCATCCATAGAAACATAGAGTATGACGGCAAAAAAGGGCCAACGGCCCAACACGAACCCTCCCTTCTCGAGAATCCATCCAAGCAGGGACCGTCTATTAAATGTCAGCCCACCTCTTCAAGAGTGCTTTCGACTGCTAACTCCTCTCACCTTGGCTTCTCCATCCCCAACCCTAAATGTCATGTCTGTGTAAGTTAGATGGTAAGCTCATCCGAGCAGGGACCGTCTATTAAATGTCAGCCCACCTCTTCAAGAGTGCTTTCGACTGCTAACTCCTCTCACCTTGGCTTCTCCATCCCCAACCCTAAATGTCATGTCTGTCCAAGTTAGATGGTAAGCTCATCCATAGAAACATAGAGTATGACGGCAGAAAAGGGCCAACGGCCCAACATGAACCCTCCCTTCTCGAGAATCCATCCAAGCAGGGACCGTCTATTAAATGTCAGCCCACCTCTTCAAGTGTGCTTTCGACTGCTAACTCCTCTCACTTTGGCTTCTCCATCCCCAACCCTAAATGTCATGTCTGTCCAAGTTAGATGGTAAGCTCATCCATAGAAACATAGAGTATGACGGCAGAAAAGGGCCAACGGCCCAACATGAACCCTCCCTTCTCGAGAATCCATCCAAGCAGGGACCGTCTATTAAATGTCAGCCCACCTCTTCAAGAGTGCTTTCGACTGCTAACTCCTCTCACCTTGGCTTCTCCATCCCTAACTCTATATGTCATGTCTGTCTAAGTTAGATGGTAAGCTCATCCGAGCAGGGACCGTCTATTAAATGTCAATATGTACAGCACTGCATATTCCTTTCAGTGCTATAGAAGTGATAAATAGTAATAGTAGTATTTGTTTTGTTTCTTTCTTCCTTTGTAACACAGTTCATTTATTTTTTATTTTATATTTGTGCTGCATACTCAGTGATGTTTTGATTCGTTTACGATATAGAGATGTCTACAGAGCTTTTTCCTTTTATTTTTTTTAAAAAAATTTCTATACCATTTTTGACCAAAGCGGTGGTGTGTAGTTATCCTCTTCGAGGTATGTTCTCCCTATTTTTTGATTGTATTGTATGTATTTATTTATTTAAAAAAATTCTATCCTGCTTATCAGCTAAGCGGGTAACAGTTGGTAAAATAACAGACATTACATATCCGTTTATACATTATCAAGTGAAAAAATTTCTTAAGAACCATCATCAAATATACAAATCACATACAGTAATTGAAGTTTACAAGATCTTGAGTGGAGTAGAACGGGTACAAGTGTATTGATTTTTCACTCTGTCAAAAATTACAAAGACTAGGGGACACTCGATGAAGTTACATGGAAATATTTTGAAAACCAATAGGAGGAAACTTTTTTTCACTTAGAGAATAGTTAAGAACATAAGAATTGCTGCTGCTGGGTCAGACCAATGGTCCATCCTGCCCAGCAGTCTGCTCATGCGGCGGCTCCTAGGTCAAGACCAGTGCTCCAAATGAGTCCAGTTAAGCTCTGGAACGCGTTGCCAGATGTTATGGTAAGAGCAGATAGCGTAGCTGGTTTTAAGAAAGGTTTGGAGAAGTTCCTGGAGGAAAAGTCCATAGTCTGTTATTGAGAAAGACATGGGGGAAGCCACTGCTTGCCCTGGATCAGTAGCATGAAATGTTACTAATCCTTGAGTTTTGGCCAGGTACTAGGGACCTGGATTGGCCACCGTGAGACTGGGCTACTGGGCTTGATGGATCTTTGGTTTGACCCAGTAAAGCTATTCTTATCCTCTTATGTTCTTATCAATTCTATTTTCTGAATATTCAGTTTCAGAGCATTCCCATCCATCCATTCCTTTATTCTATCCATGCACTGTCAATTTTTTTTCTTACAAAATTGATTCCCGATTCAACAGGGAAGAAATTAAAATATCGTCTGCATAGATACAATATTGAATTTCCAACTCCGTCAAAACCTTTCCCAATGATGCAATATACGCATTAACCATCAAAACTGAGAGTGCCGAGCCTTATGGCACCCCCCTCTTTGCAGACAAACTCTCACTATTCTTCACTACAAATCTTCGGTCAGTTAACAACATATGGCATTTAATGCAGATGCTATGACACATTGCATCGCAATTGAGCCCCTCCATACACTGCTTTAGCCATGGTGCATCATTGTGTTTCTTTGGTATTCATTTCGTCTCTTGAATTGGGATATTGTACATGTGCACCAGACACACACTATGCATTATCAATACCCTCTGTGTGTTCTTTGTTTACATTTCTCTGTTCCTAACTAGATTGTACTGTTTTAACTGATATTGCAGTTTTGATTAGACATTTTGTTTGTATTTTAGCATCTACCCCTGATGTGGCCACACCAAGTCTCTCTTTGTTAACAAAATGCACACTTTTTGTTACTTTGATCTGCTTCTTAAGAATTACCGAGATCCCAAATAGTAAAATAGATTTTAGGCTGCTTGTCCTAGGAACAAGCAGTGGATTTCCCTAAGTCCATCTCAATAATGGCCTATGGACGACTCTTTCAGGAAATTTTCTTGTCTTCTGTCTATGTGAGTTCTTCCAGGTCATCCATCGCCTCTTCTTGTGTCTTTCCTGTAAGTGTGTGTGGGATGTGTGTAAGTGTGTAAGGGTGTGTATGAAGGTATAAGGATGAGTGGAGGGGTATAAAGTGTGTCACTGCGTAAGGACATAGAGGCATGCGTATGTACATGGCCCAGTGCATATATGCAAGGCAATGGTGTGTATACACAAAAGCAGAGCAGAGGCAGCTAATGGATGGGGGGTGGGGGGTCCTGTTTCTGCCCATAACAGAATATGCTAAGCTGCAGCATTTCTATTGCATTTAATACGGAGGCTTCGACAATCAAATTAGGTTCTTTGAACCTCCCTCTCTGTCCCAAATGGGCTTCCAATCTAACTAAAGTACCTAAGAAAAATCTAAAGAAAGAAGGAAAAAAAACCCCAATCCTGGAATCGGCTTCTTCTCAGCTGCCTCTCGCTCTCTCCACGTATAGTTCATCCTGGATGACATGTCGTATTCTGTAGCAAATGCCACGCTAGACGCAAATGAAACCGAAATGGTAAGCAAGCTATGCAGTTGCCCCTTTTTTTAAAGAATATATCTGTGCATTGCCTACTGACGGAATAAAATACAGTCTCCCACGGGAAAATTCCAAAATCTCTTTATTAGCTCTTTTCAATAACTGCGCTGCTCTTTAACTCAAGAATATTCATCTCATTCACGTAGCACATTTGTAACTAGCTAAACACACACCTGAGGTCTATTCAGTACAACAGACCCCCCTCAGAGACCCTCGTATCTTGGGGTGCAAAGGAGCCTGATGAAACCAAAGGGAATTTCATGCTCGCTCTCTCTGCTGATTTCTCTTGCATGAGCTGAAGATTGAAATTGACAGTCTTTCTAAACTTTTTTCTTTTTTTCAATACAGCTTTTTAGTGAGAAGGAGGAGGGAGGGGGAAATGCTAAGGAAAGCAGATTCTCCAGACAAAAGGCACATCCTGCTGTCATAACGGACCAGGTTCTTCTCTCGATTATTCCTTCTATCTTTTTTTATATACTGCCTATCGAGGTTTTCCAAGCGGGATACAATAATTTTCCCTATCTGTCTCAGTGGGCTCACAATCTATATAATGTACCTGGGACAGTGGGGGATTGAGTGACTTGCCCAGCGTCACAAGGAGCAGTGACCCTGGAGAGTGTGGTGAAAAATCCTTTAGTTTCCTTTGCTATGGCGCACAGTGTGGAGATTTACCGTAACAAGGATGAATGTAGCAGGAATACTGCAAGGGCCGCTGGCAAAATCGTATGCCAAGAAGAGCTACTTAATCTCCAAGCTGCAACAGGGAGAAAAGGAGACCAGACTTCTCACTCCTCAGTAAAACCGGTGGACACCAGTGTACGAGGCAGAGCGTCCTGAAATCGCATTGCCAAGACAATGAAAGATATTTATCATTGTGATGGATTTCAAGTGTCAGCCCTGGAGTCATTATAAACATGTACGAACCACCTTCCTGCTGTTTCTTAATCCCAAAACTCAGGTCACTTCATGACTCTCTCTGAAAGGTCACCACTGTGCAGGAGTTCATTAATCACTGCCACCAAGAGAATAAGGGGAGAATGGCAAAGGTGAAATTTCATTGAGACTGTCAATTTCAATCTTCAGCTCATGCAAGAGAGAGCGAGCATGAAACTCCCTTTGGTTTCATCAGGCTCCTTTGCACCCCAAGATACAAGGGTCTCTGAGGGGGGGTCTGTTGTACTGAATAGACCTCAGGTGTGTGTTTAGCTAGTTACAAATGTGAATTTAAAAAGGGGTGCCACCTGCAAATTCTCTGACTTTCCTCTGTTTTAACCTAAGAAAACAAAGCATATCTCCTGCTCGTCTGGGTTTCTGGCACTGCCTTCATGGTGTTCACCTCCTTCTCGTCTAGCCGAGTTTGTTTTCTTAAATTAGTTTATCTGTTAATATTCAGCCAGCATTTTTTTTTTAAGCACAGACTGTTAGCGATATTAGACGCCATGTCCAAGCACCGTCACTGAATGAAATCAGAAATGGGCTGGTCACTGGCCCTTATACAAAAGGCTAACCTTTAAAGGTAATGACACAAGACTCACATTTCCCTCTCTTAGTGGTAAAAACTGAACCTTCAGGAGATTTAGTCATTCTTTTGGTTTTAAATTAACTGAATGCTGTACCACATACATTAAGAAGTTTAGGTCCCTTTGCTTGATTCTGACAACCTTCTTGTTTACAAAACATTTTGGAAACTAACTACTCTAGTCTACTTTTCCTTGTCAAGTTTATGCATTACATGAGGGACGATCCAAGATGGCGACGGTATAGGGACGCTGTGCGAAAGCTCCCGATAGTTTTCTTCAAATTGCATTTTTTTTTCTATATACAAATACGATTTCCTACCTTTGAGATGCCTAAACGGAGAGGAAGAAGCACCGCTGGGGCCTCGCGGCGCCCCGAGACCTCCGTGTTAGGCAACATTGAAGAAATCATCCGGCGCATGCAGACTACGTCGGCAGGAACAGGGCTACCCCCGCTGGAGACGCTGCAGGAAAACGGCGCGCAGCAGACCTCCTTGGGGCTTGAAACGACCTTTAGCCCTGACAATCGAGCACCTCCCCCGCATCCACGAACGGCTAGCTCCCCGAGGGAGGGGGAACTTCCGGGAATCGGAGTGTTTCCTCCTCTGGAGGCTGTGGAGATCAGTCCGGGGGACAGAGATTCGGTTTCCCAGATTTCTTCAGGAAACCTGAACAAGGAATTCGAGGTCATTTCAACAGCGGGAGATGGATTAAACCAGTCCGGACAGACATTGGAAGACTTGCCAGTGGGTGAGCATAAGACTTTACATTTTCAATTGCCTCAGATAATTAAACCCCAGGAGGTAACTCTGGATGCTCTGTGGGACCTGGTAGTTACTATTCCTAAAACTATAGCGTCCCAATTAAACCAAGTGGAAGAACGGTTTAAATTGTATGATAAGGATATTCTAGAAACACGAAAAATTACCAATGAAAATAAATTGCAGATAGAAAATCAACAACAGAATATTAACTCTCAAAGAGTAATACAGGAAGCTTTAATCAAAGATAATACAAACTTAAGAAGGAAACTTGAGTCACTTGAAAATTCTACAAGAAGTAATAATCTTAGATTAATTAATTTTCCTAAGATTATAACAGTAACTCCTAGAGAAATGATTACTCGCTATCTGACGGAAATATTGGGAATTTCTGAATCTTCTATACCACCTCTTACTCAGGTGTATTACCTTCCTGTTAAAGACATTAAAGAAATAAATCAAGAGCCTTTGGACGTTACAGCCTTATTGGAATCCTCAGACAGGGAAGCAGCCATACCGGCAACTTTGCTTCTTTCAGTAGCTCTTACAATGGATAAAATATGGTTACTGAAATTATTCTTTAAAAATAAACATAAAGAATTTTTGGGACTGAAAGTTCAAATGTTTCCTGATTTGGCCAGAGATACACAGAAGCGGAGAAAAGAATTTCTTCTAATGAGACCAGCAGTTATAGCCCTGGGTGCAACTTTTTTCCTTCGGTATCCTTGTAAATGCATAGTCTATTATAAGTTGCATAAATTTGTTTTCTTTGAACCGTCTCAACTGACAACATTCCTATCACTGTCAAGACTGGAGAAAGCTCAAGATGGATAAGATAGACGACTGTTAGCACAGTTTTACCTATAACTGTTTTTTCTTCCTTAATTGATTACCTTAATTCCGTTTATTTTTTAATCTTGGATCCAAAATTGAGGACTTGAGTGAGATTAAAGATATAATTATTTCTTGTGTTATATTATGTTTAAAATTTTATTTGCCTCTTGAAATTTTGCTTTTCTGTACAAGTTTATACTTGATTATTATATTGAAAATTATAAATTTAAAAAAAAAAAAAAAAAAAAAAAGTTTATGCATTACATTACTGTTAACCGAATCGAGCTCCTTTTGGTTGATGACCTGGTCTATAAAATTAAGTTTTAGTTTGGCTAACCTTTAAAGGTAATGACACAAGACTACCACCAGGGGTCAACACATGCTATTTTAGAATGGGAGCGGAGAGGGACCCCTCTTTCCCCATCCCACTAGGCGATCAGGGCTAGCTCTCAAGTAACTCCCACGGGTTTTCGGAGTAGGGTTACCAGATTTGTTTGTGCAAAAAGAGAAGACATGTGGCCCTACCCTGTTCCACCTCCAGCCCTGCCTGTTCCACTTCATAAGAATAGCCTTACTGGGCCAGACCAATGGTCCATCAAGCCCAGTAGCCCTTACTCACAGTGGACAATCCAGATCATTAGTACCTAGCCAAAACCCAAGGAGTAGCAATATTCCATACTACCAATACAGGGCAAGCAGTGGCTTCTCCCATGTCTTTTCTCAATAATAGACTATGGACTTTTCCTCCAGGAACATGTCCAAACCTTTCTTAAAACCAGCTACACCGTGTCTTTCAACTTAAAAATATACTAAGGCAAAGAGCAGGGCAGAACGATCTTCAAAATGGTGGCAAATCGATCTCCGTTCCTCCAGGGGAGGGGGGGTCTGGGAGGAGAGGGATCGCGACCACTCAGCGTCCCCACCGAGGAGCCCAGCAACTTTCCACTGTTCGGGACCCGACTCATTTGCCGCCCCCCCCCCCCTCTTCCCTTACTGCGGGCCCGACTGGCGATTTAAGCAACGTGTCAGCATTCTTCACACGCTGCTTCGGGCCCTTCTACTGCCCTGATTTACTCTGGCACGTCCGGAGCAAATCAGGGCAGTAGAAGGGCCCGAAGCAGCATGTGAAGAGTGCTGACACGCTGCTTAAATCGCCATGTGTAGTCGGGCCCGCGGGAAGGGAAGGGGGGGGGCAACAAAGGACTCGGGCCCGCGTTTGTAGTCGTGACTGTGGGAAGGGAAAGAGGGTAGAGGAAACGCTAATGCAGGCACAGGGAACTGGTGGGGGAGGGAATGCAGCTTTGCACAGACAGAGGGAGGAAGGAAGACAGAAAGACAAGAAGAAAGATACAGGGGCAGGTGCACAGGGAACTGGTGTGGGGGGAGGGAATGCTGCTTTGGACAGACAGACGGAGGAAGGGACACAGAAAGACAAGAAGAAAGACACAGGGGCAGGTGCGGGACAGCGGGAGTCGCGTCAGGAGGGGTGCGGGATGCCGCAGAGGGAACTTTTCCAATGGGTGCAACTGGGCGGTTGTCGGGAGCCTCTGATCATGGGCAGAGCAAGGTAAGTGTATCATAGGGATAAGAAGGAGGAGGGGGGAGAAAAAGGAAGGGAAGCCTACTGCTGGACAGGGGGAGAAGGAAAGAGGTGCTGATGGACAGGGGGGGAAGAAAAAAGAATGGAGGCCTAATGTTGGACAGGGGGAGAAGGAAGGTGCTGCTGGACAGGGAGGAGGTAAAACAAAGGGAGAAGGGCTGCTGCTGCATAAGGAGACCTGTGAAGGGGTGGTGGTAGACACAGGGGAGGTAAAAGGAAGGGAGAATGGACAGGGGGAGCAGGCAAGGGGTGCTGATGGACAGCCAAGGAAAAAGAAAGACAGAAAGAAAGAAAGCGGCTAAGGAGAGAGAGAGAGAGAGAGAAAGAAATAAAGAGAGACACACACACATATATTCTAGCACCCGTTAATGTAATGGGCTATAAGACTAGTATAATATATTATAGTTGTGCATTTCTTTTAAAAATAATATATCACTTTGGGCTCCTTATACTAAGCTGTGTTAGCATTTTAGCATGCGCTAAACCCGTGCTACGCGATTAGAACTAACGCCAGCTCAATGCTGGCATTAGCGTTTAGCGCGCACTATTCCGTGCGTTAATGCCCTAATGCAGCTTAGTAAAAGGAGCCCTTAGTAAAATAACATAGTATATGATAAAGACCCAAGTGGTCCATCCAGTCGGCCCAACAATACATGCTCCATAAGTTAATTTATGGTTCTTAAATATTTCTGGGCCAGAAACCCAGAGCCCTGCCCAATAGTGCGCTTAGGTTCCATTTACTGGAGTCTCCATCAAAACTCACTCCAGCCCTTCTGAACCATCCTAGCCATTGAAACCCTCCCCAGCCCGACCTCAACTTAATGTTCATATACAGGACACAGACTATGAAAGTCTGCCCAGTACTGGCCTTAGTTCCTTCAATATATACCCATTACTAGTGTTTAAGCCCGTTACATTAATGGGTGCTAGAATATATGCCTGTCTGTCTTTGTTTATTTATGTCTCTCTTCCTGCTCCTGTCTCTTTCTTCCTTTCTTTCTGTCTCTCTCCCTCTTGCTATTTTTCTCCCTCTCTCCCTGGCACCCTTTGTCTGTCTGTCTTTCTTTCTGTCTGTCTCTCTGGTCCCCTTTCTGTCTGTCTGTCTCTCTCCCTGGCCTCCTTTGTCTGTCTGTCTGTCTTTCTTTCTGTCTGTCTCTCTGGTCCCCCTGTCTGTCTTTATTTCTGTCTGTCTCTCTCCCTGGCCTCCTTTGTCTGTCTGTATTTCTTTCTGTCTCTCTCTAGTCATTAAGCCCGCTAGAATATATATCTGTCTGTCTTTCTGTCTCTCTCCCTCCCGCTGTGTCTCTCTCTCCCTGGCCACCTTTCTCTGTCTGTCTTTCTTCCTTTCTTTCTGTCTCCCTCCCTCCCGCTGTCTGTCTGTCATTATTTCTCTCCTTTTCCCTGTGCAGCAGCATGTTCACCCCATTTCCCTGTGCAGCAGCAACAGCATTTCCCTCCTCCCCCCTCCACTTTCCTTTGCAGAAGCAGCAGCGGTATTTCCCTTCCCCTCCAGGTCCCTGTGAAGTAGTAGTAGCATTTTCCCCACCCCCCATTCCCTTCTCTCCCCCCCTCCACTTTCCTTTGCAGAAGCAGCAGCGGTATTTCCCTTCCCCTCCAGGTCCATGTGAAGCAGTAGCAGCATTTTCACCCACCCCCACCCCCATTCCCTTCTCTTACCGCGAGCTGTCCTGCTCCGTTCATCCCCTCCCTTCTCTTAACGTGATCTGGCCTGCTCCGTTCGGCCTCTCCCCCTTCCCTTCCCGCGGTCTAGCCTGCGTCCCAGTAACTAGAGTCCTGTTCTTTTTCAGCCCCCCCTTCCCTTCCCGTGAGCTGGCCTGCTGCAGCCGAAGGTTTTTTTAAAAGTTTAGAAGTGCCGGCGGCGGCTCCTCTCACGATCCCCACCAGCGTCGGAAGCCTTCTCCGACGCTGGTGCAGGCTCGTGAGAGGAGCCGACACCGCAGCTTGAGAGGTGGAGAGCAGGGAGTCCAGCGCTGCTGGCCAGTTTGACGAAGTGAGGACAGAAGGGGGGAGTCGCTGCCGAGACCGCTATGTTAGACGGAGTGAGGGGAAGTGTAAAGGAGACGGAGCCGGCAAGACCGCACATCACCTGCGAGAGAGGGACCCTTGTATACGCGCATGCGCACTCTGCCGACCACGGAACTACAGATCAGGCAACACGGTGGTAGAGTGCGCAAGCACGCTTAGCGTTTTATTATATTAGATATTCTGATTAGAGATCCTCTGTGTTTATTGCTTGCTTATTTGAACTCTCATCGTTTTCCTCTCCAACACCTCTCTTGGGAGCGCATTCCACGCATCATCCATCCTCTCCGTAAAGAAGAATTTCCTAACATTACTCTTGAGTCTACCACCCCTCAACCGCAAATTATGCCCTCTTGTTTTACCAATTTCCTTTCATATCTCCCCTTTCCTTCCTTTTTTTTTTTAGTCAAGGTTTATTTATTGAAAGTTTTATATATAGGTAATAAAACAAACGCATAATGACAACAAGTCATGTGAGAAATAGGCATAATTACAGGTATAATAGACTGATGTAACAATCACAACTGAAGCCCTATAAGGCAATCAAACAAATGCACAAAAACCAATCACATGCGTAAAACTTTATCCGTAGCATAAGAAAGTATAAAGAAGGGAAGAAAGTGAAATAAGTAAATGAATAAAAGAAAAGAAAGGGAGGAACGTAAGACTAATAAAACAAGAAGATAACTAGCTAAGAGTCGGAGCCTTGGAGATATAACTTGAGGGAGTTCCACTTAGAAAGAAATTGAGGGAATCTGTCACCTTTTTTTAGCTAAATATGCCTCATATCTGTAAGTCAAGCAGACAAGATTCCACCATTGTGTTACGGACACTTTAGAAAGGTCTTTCCAGGAGTTGAGAAGAAGTTTCAAAGCCAGAGAGATAAGGACATCAAAGAGAAAAGCATCAGAAAGAGAAAGAGGAGAGGGAAGAGCAGATGACTTGAGTAATAGCATTTGATACGAGAGAGCCACATCAATATGAAAGAGAGAGGAAATAGTGTTCCATAGGGACGACCAAAATACTTGTACAGAGGGACAGAGAAATAACAAGTGTTTAAGGGAACCTATGTCAGTAGAGCATGTCCAACATTCTTTTGCAAAAGCGGAGTTAATACGGTTTGATTTAACTGGGGTCCATTGAGCCCTATGGCATAGAAAGAATAAGCTCTGGGTAAGGGAAGCTGACCTAGAGGAATGAAAAACAGATTGTAAATAAGAGGACCAGTCACGGTCAGAGATAGGACATCCAATATCTTCCTCCCAGGCTTTTTTGACAGAGGGAAGAGCTGGATAACGCAGTTCTTTAAGAAGATTATAAAACTGCAATGTGTCACTCCGATGACTCCTGGCTCACTTTTCATGAGCTTCAGCTTAAATTTGGCCTTCCTGACTCCTATTTCTATCAATGGTTGCAATTACGTTCAGCTTTACGGAAACTTAGTTGCGACCTGAAAGCTAAACGTCAACCTCCGACTTTATTGACTCTCTCTAACCATTACCGAACTCTGGGTCATACAGCCTCCAAGTTTTATAATCCCCTGTCCTTCCTTTCCTCTAGGGTTTACATATTCAGGGCTTCCAATCTCTCATCATACATCTTTTGGCGCAAACCTCCTACCATTTACTGACCACCACTGAACAGGATGCCAGAGGCTAGTGGTCATAGATGAATAAGGGACATCCTCTCCATCCTATCAAGTGTGAATACTTGACACATTTGTATTCACGATATTGCCCTTGAATGAGCTGGCATCTTGGCCCTGTCATGTCCTCCTCCTCCTCTCTCTGGGTGGTCTGCCTCCCTCTGTTGCCCATCCCCTCCTCCCATCATTCCTCTATGAATGTCTGCAATAAAACACCATTTATTTTAGGGATTTGTGTCTTTCATTGCTGGTACATGGCTCCCCTTGCTCTGTGTGGGTAGCCATTTCAACAAGAGAGCTTCCTATGCCCGAAAGATAATATATAGAAATAAAACCAAAAACAAAGGAAATAAGATAATACATTTTTTATTGAACTAACTCAATGCATTTTGTGATGGGCTTTCAAAGGTAACCCTTCTTCTTTAGATCAGAAATAAGCAAATGTTGACAAATATCAGTATATATAAGGATGGTTTCACGGGAAGACGAATGGGTGAGCAGGAAACAGAGAAGTGACAAAAGCAGTTTTAAAAGAAAGCCCAGAACTTTAAGTCCTGTCAAAATATTGGATCATTTTAATAGCAAAGGTTTTACATTCTTGGATTGTCTTCAAGTTCCTTTTTAGTATTCTTACCCTAAAATCATTGGTGCAGTGGTCAGTTTGACATCCTGGTTGGCACTGCAATTTTTAATTTGAAATCTTTATTTTCTATACTGTTCTCCCAGGGGAGCTCAGAATGGTTGACATGGATTTATCCAGGTATTCAAGATTTTTTCCTTGTCTATCCCAGTGGGCTTATGTACTTGGGGCAATGGGGGATTAAGGACTTGCCCAGGGTCACAAGTAACAGTGTGGGTTTGAACCCACAACCTCAGGGTACTGAGGCTGTAGCTTTAATCACTGCACCACATACTGACTACAGCTTTAGCATCTGGCCTGTTTCATCAATGTAACATCCCTCTTTGCACTTTTTGCATTGAATGTTCTTCAATCGTTGGTCCGTGGACCGGTGCCAGTTCACAGAAATTTCCTGCCGGTCCGTGGCCGGAATGTGCCTCGGGCCTGAGGAGATCAGTTCACAAAGCTGTGAGCAGCAGCTCCTACCGGAACCGGCAGCCCTCTCTCTGATGTCACAATGTCAGAAGGAAGGCTTCTGGATGATGGCTTTGTGGCCTGATCTCCTCATGCCTGAGGCACATTCCGGCTGCGGACCGGCAGTGAGGAAGAGATGAAGTGAGGAAAAGGAAGCTGGCCCCGTCAGCAAAAAACAGCCAGGTGGGAGAACTGCAGAGGGGGAGGAAGACAAGAGAGACAGCTGGCTTTCTCAAGGCCAGCCTCACCCAACTGCCGTGATGAAGGGATGGCACATGAAGGGGGGGAGACAAAGGTAGGGGGAATGATTTTATTTTCAATTTAGTGATTGAATTGTATCAATTTTGAGAATTTTCATCTGCTGTCTATATTTTGCACTGTTCAGGAAGAAATGCATTTGTTTCTTTTCCTCTGGGGTTGTACTGCATGCAGAGTCTTGAATCTTAGGGTTTCACTTGAATATATTGGTAATTTTCGTTTGTGGTCCTGTATTTCCATAGGGGTAATCTGTGTTCTAGAAGGAATGAATGTTGAGAAGCATACAGTGTGCTTTGTATAGTTTAATTTTTGTGGTTAACCATTATGTGTTGTTAATAAGATTATATTGTGTGTATATATGAAAAATGAATGGAAAAAAATAGTGTTACAATTAGCACTACTATGGGGGTGGGGTCTGGGGTGGAGATGGGTGGGGTCTGGCCCACGACTTAGCCCAGTGCTCTTCAACCACTGGTCCGTGGACCGGTGCCAGTCCACAAAATAATTCTTTTATTTTCACCGGTCCATAGGTGTAAAAAGGTTGAAGAACACTTATGTACACTACATTAGAAAATGAACATGTGAAGGATCCCCTTATGTTGAATGTTTTTCCCATATGGGTGACCGTGGGATCTTTTGAGATGTGCTTGCACAGTTTGCAGTTTGTCACACTACAAGGATGCGTGTCATTCTCTTCTTTGTGGGGTTATGTGAGGAGCTTGCTTAATTTTTCCAGCTCTGGATTGTATGTCACTACCAATTCAAAATTGACTAGTCCCCGGAAAAAGTCAATTTTCTAGACACCCCCAAACAGATGCAGCTACCTCCACTATTCCAGCTTTCATCCTTCACCTATAAAAAAAAATCCTTTATACACAGCCAAGCCACACAATACCACCACATCTGCTCTGACCCAAGAGAGATAAACACCTAAAGACCCTGACTGAATCCTTCAAACTCAAAGGATACAACCTTAAAATAGTCTCCAAGAATATTGCCTCATCCCTTAAAACACCCAGAGAAAACTTACTACACTACAAGGACAAGAAAACCACAGACAGGACCCACCTTGGTAGTGACAAACTATCTCTACAACCACTACTACAAATCGTTAAGAAAAGAAATAAAAAACATCCTATTCAAGAAATCCTTGAAGACAAACTAACACCGCAAGACTCTGCCCAGTTCTCTGAAGCAATTTGCTCTTCTCTTCAATTCCTCTGGAAATGGCCAGATAACTTCTTTTGTAATCCGCCTTGAACCGCAAGGTATTGACGGAATAGAAATCACTAATGAATTACTAAAAGAAATATTCCCAGCCTTTTGTCAGCTACCTTTGCTAAATAGACAGAGCAAGTTTTTTAAAAGACAGTAAAATAAACAATTTAACCCCAAGTTTACCTTTTCCCAGGCTTGAACGCAAGATATTCACGAAAGATGTTTTCTTCCCCTCAGCAAGTCCAAACATCAGGTATTCTGGCCCGTTTGAATAATGGGGCGTCAATTACTACAACAGATGAGCAGTTTAATGTTTCAGCTCATTTAGGAATCAGGAGTAAAAGCCATCATGGCCTTGTGATTTCTTGCTCTTGAGTTTTATCTATTACATCCCGATGTCTTTGCTGTTGGTCTTTCCCAGTTGAGTCTAGATTCAGGACCTTTGTCACTAGATGAAAACGAAGATAAATGGAAGTCTACAGTGAAATTGTTATATGAAATTTAGCCTTGAAAAAGATGATTACAGCTCATTCTCATAACTTTTCCTCTCCCTTGTGTAATGGTCAGCTAAAGACTCTCGTAAGAAGATACATTTTGAAAGCAGAGAGGGTTTAGAAAAATTTGGAAGAAATAAGCTATGAAAATCTATTTTTCCCAGCTACTATAGGGACCAACAAATAGGTCTAGAAATATGTTTGCACCAATGGACTTAATTACTGCAGCTAGGTGTTCCTTCAACTAGATATAGTGAACTTTCTTCATAAGAAGATTATTAGAATTTGTCTGCATTGGATTTGAAGAATGATGTTAGATCAAGAGGTGACTGAAAATGCATTGTTGAAATTGGCTGAAAACACTTTTGCTGGATTTTAAGAAATAACACTGCCGGAAGTTTGCAAATTATTTGTTTTCCATCCTCACTTCTTACTCAGTTTTTGATCCATGTTTGCCTATTTTGTTGATCCCTGATCAATGGTTGTTCTACAAGTTTGGAAAACAGTAGCTGTTTGTCTATTTTTAAAGAAACCTAGCAAAGCTGAAAATGATAAACCAGTTTCTAATCTGCTTTTTTACCAATATTTTTCAATAGACTGAAAAATAGGCTTCACACAATTAGAAACGTTTGTTGACTAGCAAGGTGCACTTTCCATGTATCAATCCAGTTTTGGTAAATTCCACAATACAGAAATTGTACTGTTGGCTATTATGGATAATTGTGGCTTTGATGTTCTTCTAGTGCTGTTAGAACTGCATACAGCCGTAGATAAATACCCCTTTTGACAAAAATGATGGAGTCAATTATTTCTAGCCAACTTTCCAACTACTTGGAGACATTTTCTATTTTGTTACCATTTCAACATGGGTTTAGACCAAACTTTAGTATGGAGACTCTCCTATTATTGTTAATCTCAAAGATTCAAAATTTACAGATATAAAATAAATGTGCAGAATTGTTACAATTTGATCTGTCGGCTGTGTTTGATGTCATTCATCGCGACATCCTGATTTGTACGTTATCAGATATTGGTTTAAACCAAGTTGTATTGAATTGGTTTAGTAAATTCCTCTCATTGCGATCTTATGAGGTATATTTGGAAATCCAGCTATGGGGTGCCACAGGGCTCTCCGCTGTCGCCAATCTTGTCATTTCAAAGATAGATTACTGTAATGCCCTGTTCAAAGGTATAGCACAAAAGGAAATAAAACGCTTACAGATAATACAAAATACATCCATTAAACTTATCTATAAAGCAAAAAAATTTGATCACGTAACGCCGCTCCTTAAGGAAGCCCATTGGCTTCCGGTGGGTCATCGAATAATATATAAACTCAGTTTGCTTACCTTTAAATCACTTCTTTATAAAACTCCAGCTTTCATTCACAAACTGCTAATCCCTTGTACAGCTACTAGAACTTTAAGATCTGCCGAACAACATCTTCTAACGATTCCATCGTTAAAAATAATAAATACGCGTCGTCAATTTATTTTTTCAGTCACTGCACCCCAGACTTGGAATTCTCTACCGAGCTTTCTAAGGGAAGAAACTAATTTAGGAAAATTTAAATGTAAACTAAAAACATTCCTGTTTAATGACGCATTCATAAACTAACCATGCTCCTATGTCTCTTTTTAATAATCATGAGAATCTCATAAAGTTATTCTTTCGAGTCTCATTTCCAATTTTTACTCTCCTATTAAATTTTATCTTATTAAAATTATTATCATTATCCCTCCCTTATGTGCCTTCCCTTTATGTATATTCTACCTTATTTAAAATGTAACTTCATCCCCATATTTTCCTTTTGTTTCCAGTTTCGTCAAATTTGTTTTTTAACCTTGTTAGTATTATCTTCTATGATTTTGTTTTTACATTGTAATTTTATCATATTGTACATCGCTTCGAATTTAGATGAAGCGATTAATCAAAAACATATTAAACTTGAAACTTAATGTATATATGACTTCTCTGAAAATTTTTTGCCTTTCATCAGCAGAGACTATATTTACCTATGAAGACGATATTTTCATTTTATTAGAAATTGATCCTGATCTTAAGAACCTGGTCCCTAGAATAGACTGCTGCATTTCTAAACTTCAACTGCGAGCTTTGTCTGTTCAAATGAAACTGAACGCTGCCAAAACCATATTGCTTTGGTTTGGGCCAAAATTAGAAAACCTCTCTTCTTCTGTTACATTAAAAACAGGTATCGCATTACATATAGATTTTTCATCTAGAGTCCTGGGTGTCATCTTGGACTCATCACTTACATTTCATGAACAGATAAATTCCTTGACAAAAAAATGTTTTTTTAGTCTGTGCATGTTGAGGAAGGTCAGATCACTATTCCATCAAGAACATTTCTCAGTGTTGGCACAATCCACTGTGCTTTCTCAGCTACATTATTGTAACTCAGTTTATCTGGGCATTAAGCAGAGCAGTCTAAAACGACTTCAGTTAATACAGAATACTGCAGCTAAGCTCATTTTTGGGAAAGAAAGGTATGATCATGTTTCCCCTTTGTTGTTAAAGCTTCACTGACTCCCAGTTCGCTTTAGGATCTAGTTTAAATGTGCATGCAAGCTTCTCTATGGAATATTTGATCCTTTTGTCCACTTAGACTTTGCCATTTGAGAAACACACAAACATATAAGTTAGCCTTCCCTTCCTTTAAGGGAATTAAATCTGCTGGGAAACTTAGTCGATCTTTTGTTTTCAAGTTTGTAGAGATCTGGAATGAACTTCCCGACTCCATTAAGCTTTTAGGCCAGCTGCAATTATTTTGTAAATTCCTGAAAACTTTGTTGTTCTCGCAATTTTTTTAATGATTTAACTATAGCCTCATTGAAATGATAATATTATTGTTATTTTTCTTATGCTTTTCATATGTACTTTAATTTTTAATTAGTTCTTCCTTCTCCTATGTTTTCTGCTATGTACTCTAGTCTTAATTATATTTGAACCGAGTCGAGCTCCACTGGGAGGTGACCCGTATATAAACCAAAGATTAGATTAGATTAGATTAGATGCTCTGGGTCATGTAATTATATTGAGTAGATTATCTGTGATTGGAGTATGTGATATTGCCTTAGATTATTTTTGAAGAATAAACATTTAAAGTTTCAAAGCCAATGCCTTTTCTGTTTGGAATCCCTCAGGATGCTTTTTTCGTCATCTTTACTTTGTCGTTGAATTAGGAGCAAGATATGGGGTCCATGTCCATAATTTTGCTGATGATATTCAGCTTTATATTCCTTTGGGTCCTGTTTGTGATAGGCAGAGATAAAGAGATGGTATTGAATAGGTATCAGTTGAATCCCTCAAAGACTGAACTCTTGTGGATTCATAGGATACAGGAAACCTTAAGTCGAGGTAAACAACTTCTACTTTTGCAATTTGATTCAGTAGATCAGGTTAAGCTTCTGGAGAAGTTAAGTGATTAGTATCACTGGTTCACAGGGTTTTTTTGAAGAATTATAGTTAATGGAAGCCATTTTGTGGCATCACTCAGGGGTCTCCACTTTTCCCATTATTATTTAATTTGTTGATGCCTGATTTGGATATTGTCTCTCTGCCAGCAGGACGCTCTTTAACATCCTAAGCTAATATTTCAATTTTATCACCTTTTCAGTCTGATCAATTTTCTTCTTTTGCTATTATTGATCTTTGTATTACTATGGGAAAGAATTGGGCTCACAGTTGGTTACTTAAAATGAATGCAGACAAAATTAATATGTTATAGTTTAGTAATAGAGGATTTTCCTTCATTTATCTCTTTAGCGAATGGGGTTACATTGACAATTGCTGGACAATCTCAAGTTCTTCGTATTATATTGGACTCTATCTTTTAAGCCTCAAATAAACAGCTTGATGAGGAAGTTGCTTTTTAATCTCAAACAATTATGACTTATTCAAACTTTGTTTTATGAGGAGCATTTTGCTTTGGTGGTCCAAGACATGATCTTTCAAAGTAGAGACGCCAACGTGTTATCATGCAACGTTAGCAGAGCATCATAAAGCCCTTGTTGTCCCCTGAAGAAGGCAACACAGTCGCTGAAACTTGGATCTGAGTTGGGCCCACATTTATGTTGTATGTTTTAGACTTTGGAGGATTAGCAAAAAGTACATGTAACTGAAGGTTGGTTTTTACATCTCCTGTGCCTCTTCTTTCATTGTTCTGTTTTACCCCGAGGCTTGGTACCTTCTTTCTTGTTGTTTTCAAATGTTATTGAGACATGAGAAAAGCCACTGCTTGCCTTGGATTGCTTGCATGGAATGTTGCTACAATTTGGGTTTCTGCGAAGTCCTTCTGACCAGGAGACTGGATTAGATGGACCATTGGCCTGACCCAGTAGGGCTGTTTTTATGTTCTGATGCTCTTAAATTACAACAAAATATTGCAGCAAGAATAAAATATACTGTAGGTGTTGCAAATATGAAAGTTTCTCCTCGGTTGAATAATCTTCATTGGCTTCCTATGCAAGCAAGAGTTTTGTTTATAAAGCTTTTATGGTTTAACTTCAGTCTTTTGAAGCTTTCATCCTTCAACACCATATCTTGTTCGAAAAAATGATTATTACTTTTTTTCCCCCCATCGTCTATTGGTCTCCGATATAGCAAGCACTAGAGGGTTCTTTTTTATGCATTTCAACTTCAGCTTTCGAGGGGCTGCGGAAAAGTTCTCAGCCCAACCAACCAACTTCCTAAATTCTGAGTTATTTTGCCACTGTAGCTGAAAAGAGTGTCTTAATTTGTTAAGTGCCAATTTGCAGAAACAAAATTCTATGTTTTGATATTGCTTTGGGTCATTGATTGAATCATAGCCACGTCATTCTCTTCTTGGCTGGACTGAAAACTTTTCAGCACCCCCTGGTAGTGTGAAGACTTTCAGGGGCAGATTCTCAAAACTAAAATCTAAACTGGTTCTAGCCCAGGGGTGGGCAACTCTGGTCCTTGAGGGCCGGAATCCAGTCGGGTTTTCAGGATTTCCCCAATGAATATGCATTGAAAGCAGTGCATGCAAATGGATCTCATGCATATTCATTGGGGAAATCCTGAAAACCCGACTGGATTCCGGCCTCGAGGACCGGAGTTCCCCACCCCTGTCCTAGCAAGTTTAGCGTGTATGTATTTTACCGGCAGATTATCAAACTGGCCTACCAAGGTCTTTTCCGAGTTTCCTAGCAGTTTCTGATACTGCCATACAAATGTCATACAACGAGGTCATGAATATTAAAATGATCACTTTGAGCGATTCTCTATAATCACCGAGTGATTTTCTAACCTCATTGTGCCACATTTGTGGCCAAACTTTTACTGAGAGATCTGAGCTGACATTGTCTTAACTTTCTGCTCAGTGCCTGATCGCTGATTGGCTCAGGCACTGATAGGAAAGTAAGATTTGACAGCAGAGACCACCCCTCCCCCCCCCCCATTACACACAAATTAAAATAATAATAAGGAGAAAAATTACATTACATTACATTAGTGACTTCTATTCCGCCTGTACCTTGCAGTTCAAGGCGGATTACAAAAGAGCTAACTGGACATTTCCAGGAAGGTTACAATTTTGGGTTATAAATGAGCTGAGATAGCTGGATGCTTCCAGGAGATATTCTAAATTAGATAACAAGTAGAACAACTGGACATTTCTAGGCTATATACATAGTAACATAGTAGATGACGGCAGATAAAGACCCGCATGGTCCATCCAGTCTGTCCAACCTGATTCAATTTAAATTTTTAAATTTTTTTCTTCTTAGCTTTACCCGGTACTGTGCTTGGGTTCCAACTGCCGAAATCTCTGTTAAGACTTACTCCAGCCCATCTACACTCTCCCAGCCATTGAAGCCCTCCCCTGCCCATCCTCCACCAAACGGCCATATACAGACACAGACCGTGCAAGTCTGCCCAGTAACTGGCCTAGTTCAATATTTAATATTATTTTCTGATTCTAAATCTTCTGTGTTCATCCCACGCTTCTTTGAACTCAGTCACAGTTTTACTCTCCACCACCTCTCTCGGGAGCGCATTCCAGGCATCCACCACCCTCTCCGTAAAGTAGAATTTCCTAACATTGCCTTTGAATCTACCACCCCTCAACCTCAAATTATGTCCTCTGGTTTTACCATTTTCCTTTCTCTGGAAAAGATTTTGTGCTACGTTAATACCCTTCAAGTATTTGAACGTCTGAATCAAATACGTCTGAATCACATAAGATAACAAATAAGATAGCTGGGTATTTCCAGAAGCATTACATTTTAGGGTACTGTATTGAAGATCAGCAGGAGAGATGCCTACTTTCTCCTGCCGAATCGCACAATTACCTGACACTGCTAACCCATGCACCAGGCAGGGGAAGGCCCACTATTTTGAAGAGGCGGGCCTGCTGGCTGGAGGAAGTAGGCATCCCTCTGGTCAGCCATCGTAAATAAAGTAAGGGGGAAGGGGGTCATTGGAGGCATGGGGGAGTGTTGGGGGGGCGGCGGGAGGGAGTGGCCCTCTTTCCCGCTGCTGGAAGGGGAGGGGGTGTTGGGGAATTATCAGGAAAGGAACAGAAAACAAAGATGAAAATGTTATAATGCTGGTGATATAGTGTGATAGCCGCCGATTTTAAATGCCAACCGAATAACTTTAGTAGCCAAATCAGGCTGTTCAAATAGCTGATCTATCTTTGGCCTCTATAACCTAACCAGCCAGCGCTTAAAATTGACTTAGCCAGCTAAGTTTCAGTCGGACATAAATAAACCGGATATTCAATGCCGGTCACTGAAATCTGCCCAGCATTAAATATCTGGGCTCAGTACCAACTGCAGGAGTTAGTCAGCTTCCCTCCTGTGATCTCAGTTTTAGCCCCATGATCTTTATTTGCCTTCACTTTCTCTGTTTCTCCTAGGGAAGCGTCAAAAGCAGTATTACCCTCAGTCTGACACTCTGCTGTCATTGTGACCAGAGCTTACATACATAAAGCGGCTTGGGACCAGAGAATTGGATCAATGACATACACTAGAGATTTTAGAAAAGCCTTTGACACGGTTCCTCATAGGAAGCTCTTGAATAACATTGGCAGGTTGAAGTGGTGAACTGGATTAGAAACTGGTTGACGGACAGACTCCAGAGGGTGGTGATTAATAGAATTCACTCGGAGGGAAAGATGAGTAGTGGAGTGCCTTGAGGATCGGGGTTGGGTCCGATTCTGTTCAATATATTTTTGAGATGAGACCAGGGTTTACTCCTGGCAGAATTCTGCTCAACTGCGTAGCGCATAATTTGCATAGAATTCCTCATCCATGCAAAAGTCTGCTGGACCAGTAAATAGATGGGAAAGGGGGTGAGAAGGAAAAGATGCTTGCCCATAGAGAGATAGATGCCAGACCATGGGGATTAGGGAAAGGATTCAGGGTGCAAGCAAGAGAGGTGGTGAATGGGGTGAGGAGACATGGATGTTGGACTCACAAGTGCGGGTGTGGGGAATAGCAGAGACAGAAAGAGAGAGTAGAGTGGCCAAGACCAGAAAAGGGATGGGATGGACGGAAGGGATTCTGAGCCAGTGGAGAGAGGGAGAGAGAGATGCCAGTCTTTGGGGTGCAAGTGAGAGAGGGGTGGGATTTAGAGGGAGACAGAATTGCAGTTGGAGTGAAAGGGAACTAAGGAGGCTGGAACCTGGGAGAGGAAAAGCAGGAAGAAATTTCAGGCCTCAGGATAGGAGAATTCTACGTAAAACACTACTACTATTCATTTCTATAGCGCTTCTAGACATACACAGTCCTTGCTCAAAAGAGCTTACAATCTAGTCAAGACAGACAAACTGGACAGGAAGGTTCATCTATACACCGTGCTTAGGTGGGGGAATTACAGAGGGAAGGATAAGACAGATATTGGTGCTTAGAAGCTGGAGTTTGGAATTGAAGCAGCTTCAAAGAATACACTTGGGTTTTGGCCAGGTACTAGTGACCTGGATTGGCCACCGTGAGAACGGGCTAATGGGTTGGATGGACCATTGGTCTGACCCAATAAGGCTATTCTTATGTTCTTAAGTGGGCGTTGAGTCTGGATTTCAATACTGCCAAAGACAGATTTTGACATACCGAGTCAGACATTAATGTTACGTCTGAACACTACAAATAAACTTTGCAGAATTTTGAAACACTGTGCGCAGAATTTTCATAATTTTTGCGCAGCATTCCACCAGGAGTAAGGGTTACACATGTGACTATTGGGCAGACTGGATGGATCTTTCAAATCTTTGTCTGCTGTCATTTGCTAGGTGGCTATGAATGATAACTTCTGATGGAAATGCTTGCTGTATGATTTATAAAATTAATTCTGTAGAATGGGCTTCTCTGTTTTGATCTGGATGTCTGGTAATGATGACATCAAGGGTCAGCTGATCTGAAGGGAGTATAAAGAGGCAGAAAGAAAGCCCCCACTATCTTGACACATTGTAAATGAATGGTCGGGTGATGGAGTGATTGTGGTAAGTGCTAGGGTAGTAAAATAATTTTTTATATATATGTTTTTTACTTTTCTAGGGAAACAATTCTTGATAAAGCGTTGAATACGCGAAACATGTTGGATCCGAGTTTCCCCGATCATAAAAACTGAGATAAATCATAAACCTTTAGTACATATGTAAAAGCATTTGACTAGTAGCACTTTAAGGCACTTTTTAAGCACTTTGAAACTGTTGCACTTTAAAAACTGCACTTTAAATATTGAAATCCAATTAGGATTAAAAAAAAGTGGGCCAGTGAGGAGACAACACGTCAAGCTTATCGCTATGATAAACATTTGAGCAATGAGTGGTGTTTCTGAGGTCCGACGCTTCAGTAAAGTTATGAAATTTATAGCTATTAAGAGTGGTTGAATCATATATCACAACAGATATTTATCACTTGGAATAAGAGGTATTTATGTGCTCTATAGTTAATGCACACTAGCGAAATATAGGTAGCAATATTCACAATTGCAGAGCCATTAAGAAGACAGACAGAACCTGAGGCAGCGGTAGAATAGGCTTCAGACTTTTCCTGCGTTGACCACCATCCCCGCCTAAGCCTTCTCTTTAGAAAAGGCTAAAGAGTGGAATAGCCATCAAGCATCTGTCTCCACCTGAAAATAAAGATCTTATCTTTGACAGCTAATCAATACACAAGAAATGAAAATCAAAAGAGAGCATTTCTTACTCGGAGCCTGAAGGGTGGACTCTATCAGTGTGTCACAATCAATTAATCAGATCGAACCTCTCTCTCAGCTATTAATACACTAATATACTCTGTCAAAGTAATGCCACAGCACTGAGGAAGAGACTAAACAGAAGACTACGACTCCCCTTGCTGTCTGCCCTCAGAACTCTCAGCTGGGCTGCTGGAGCTTTTCAGACAAGTGACCCCCACAATCACTCATGAGAAGTGAATGAGAAGTCAAAAAGAGACACTTACAACCCATGCAGTTGCGTACCAAGGGGGGGGGGAAATTCACCCTGGGTGCAAGCCCCAAGGGGGTGCACAGCTGGCCACCAACCGGGGAATAGGTTGCTGCCAGGGAAAGGCTGCCACTGCCGCCATCGGGAACAGGCTGGCGCCAAGTTTTTCCTCGCTGCTTCTCTTCCCCGTGGGGCCGACCAACTCTCGCCGCACGACTTCAATTCTGACGTCGGAGAGGATGTTCTGGGCCAGCCAATTACTGCCTAGCTGGCCTGAAACGTCCTCTCTGACGTTAGAATTGACGTCGGGTGGCAAGAGTTGGTCGGCCCTGCGGGGAAGAGAAGCAAGGTGAACTCGGCGCCAGCCTGTTCCCAATGGCCAGTGGCAGCCTTTCCCCGGCGGCGGTAACAGCAGCATGTTTCCCAATGGCGGTGGCATGGGGGAGGGCAGGGAGAAAGAAGGAAAGGCGGGGAGATAGGGAGCCAGAAAAAAAGAAAGGGGGCAGGGTGAAACAAAGAAAGAAATGGGGCATGGAGAGAGAGAGAGAAAGACAAACAGAGAAAGAAAGGGGGCATTGGGAGAGAGAAAGAAAGAAGGAGGCAGGGTGAAAAAAAGAAAGAAATGGGGCACGGAGAGAGAGAGAGAGAAAGACAAACAGAGAAAGAAAGGGGGCATTGGGAGAGAGAAAGAAAGAAGGGGGTAGAGTGAAAGAAAGAAAGAAAAAAATGGGGCACGGAGAGAGAGAGAAAGACAGACAGACAGAGAAAGAAAGGGGGCATGGAGAGAGAAAGAAAGAAGGGGGCAGGGTGAAAGAAAGAAAGAAATGGGGCACAGAGAGAGAGCGAGAAAGACAGACATACTGAAAGAAAGGGGGTATGGAGAAAGAAAGAAAGAAGGTGGCAGGATGAAACAAAGAAAAAGTTTGGGGAGGGAATGAAGTCTGGAGGAGAGGAAGCATACAGGAGGCTGAAAGAAGGGAAGAAATATTAGATGCACAGTCAGAAGAATAAAGTGCAACCAGAGACTGATGAAATTACCAAACAAAGGTAGGAAAAATGATTTTATTTTCAATTTAGTGATCAAAATGTGTCCGTTTTGAGAATTTATATATGCTGTTTATATTTTGCACTATGGCCCCCTTTTACTAAACCGCAATAGCGGTTTTTAGCGCAGGGAGCCTATGAGCGTCGAGAGCAGCGTGGGGCATTCTGCGTAGCTCCCTGCACTAAAAAACTCTATCGCGGTTTAGTAAAAAGGGATGGGGTATATTTGTCTATTTTTGTATAGTTGTTACTGAGGTGACAATGCATAAAGTCATCTGCCTTGACCTCTTTGAAAACCCGCGAAATATAAATGATAATTAACATTTTCTCTGCGTACAGTGTGCTTTGTGTTTTTAAAATTTTATTGTTGGTAGATCATTTTGACTTGGCCACGAAGGTAAGGGGGAGGGAGGGAGGGGAGCTGCTGAAAGACATCTAGTAATCCTTGCAGGCTTGACTGTGCAGGGAATTATTTTTGTAAAATCATGTTTTGTTATGTGACTGCCATTATTTAGACTTTAATTTCTATGAATGAATATAATGAAAATGATATAAAATTACATGCTTGTTTTTATGTTCTCCGAGATCCTCCCAGTACCAAGAGCGGATAGAAAGAGACAAGGGGAAGTGCAAGCTATTAACGCCTGGATGAGACGATGGTGCGAAGAAGAAGGCTTTGACTTCATGCGCAACTGGACGGCATTCTGGGGAAAAAGCAAGTACTACAGAAAGGATGGACTACACCTCAACAAGGAAGGAGCAAGAGTTTTGGCAGGCAACATGAAGAAGGCCATCGAGAAGGCTTTAAACTAACAAATAGGGGAAAGCCGACAGTCGACCACCAGTCGATGGCACGGACGACAGGATGCCCCGATGAAGGAGCCATGGGCTACTACTCATACACAGGAGGGGACGACCTGACAGCAAATAAGGAAGACAAGGCAGGAAGGGACAACTCAGACACAGGAGGGGATGACCGCACAGCAAACAAGGGAGACAACACTGGAGCGATTAGGGATAACGTGAAAGAAACAGTAGGGACAGCAAAGAGTAGAAAGTACAAAAAGGTAACACGAAGAGAACTCAAATGTATGTATACGAATGCTAGAAGTCTAGGAAACAAAATGGGGGAACTAGAGACAATAGCAAGACATGATAAGTTGGAAATCATTGGCATAACAGAAACATGGTGGAATGAAGAAAACAAATGGGACACCGTACTACAGGGATACAAACTATATAGAAGAGATCGAGTAGGGCAGAAAGGTGGAGGTATTGCCCTATATGTTCAGGAAGGAATAAAATCTGTTGAAGTGGCTACGACGGAAACGAAAGAGAAGCTAGAGTCCCTCTGGGTCAAGATTCCTGGCCAAAACAGTGCAGACACGAAAATTGGCCTTTACTATCGTCCCCCAGGACAGGCGGAGGAAACTGACTCAGAAATGATAGAGGAAATCAAACAAGAATGCAAGACGGGCAATGTAATAATATTGGGAGACTTCAATTTCCCGAGGATAGACTGGAAACTAGGAACCTCCAACTGCGGCAAGGAGGCCAAGTTCCTGGAGGCGCTAGGGGATTGCTTCTTGGAACAAATGGTAAAAGAGCCGATAAGAGGCAACGCCACCCTGGACTTGGTACTAAATGGCCTCACGGGACCGACAAAAGAAGTAGAAGTTACGGTACCGCTGGGGACGAGCGATCACAATGTGATCAACTTTAAGCTTGACATCGGGAATAGAAAATGTGCCAAAACCTTAACCAAAACCTTTAACTTTAAAAAGGGCAAATACGATCGCATGAGAGCCATGGTGAAACAATGACTCAAGAAAAAGGTGGACAAACTTGAAACTGTAGACCAGGCATGGTCCCTACTGAAAAATACTATTACAGAAGCACAAAATCTCCACATTCCGAGGATCTCCAAAGAGGGGAGAACAAAAGGTAAGGGAAAACCGGCATGGCTTACCAGACAGGTGAGGGAAGCCATAAAAGAAAAGAAGGACTCTTTCAAAAAATGGAAACACATGAAAACAACCGAAGCATGGAAAAAACATAAAGATGATCAGAAGAAATGTCACAAGGCGGTGAGGGATGCCAAAAAGGACTATGAGGAAAAAATAGCGCAAGAGGCCAAAAACTTCAAACCCTTCTTTAGATACGTGAAAGGGAAAAAACCCGCAAAAGAGGCGGTGGGACCCCTGGACGACCAGGGAAGAAAAGGGTACATCAAGGAAGATAAACAAATTGCAGACAAACTAAATTCCTTCTTTGCGTCCGTCTTTATGGAGGAGGATACCGCAAAAATACCAGAAGCAGTTAAAGTGTTTAGTGGAGTAATAGAAGACAGCCTCACCACAGTTGAAGTGGAGTTGGACCAGATATACTACCAGATCGACAAACTTAAAAGTGACAAATCCCCTGGACCGGATGGAATTCACCCGAGAGTTTTAAAGGAATTGAAGGTTGAAATCGGAGAGCTATTGCAAAAACTTGCCAATCTGACAATCAGAACTGGACAGATACCAGAGGACTGGAAGATAGCGAATGTCACGCCAATTTTCAAAAAAGGATCGAGAGGGGAACCGGGCAACTACAGACCTGTGAGCCTTACGTCTGTCCCTGGAAAGATGGTTGAAACACTGATCAAGGATAGCATAGTCCGGCACCTAGATACACACGACTTGATGAAACCCAGTCAACATGGGTTCAGGAAAGGGAAATCATGTTTAACGAATTTATTTCAATTTTTTGAGACCGTGAACAAGCAAATTGATAATGGAATGCCGGTGGACATAATATATTTGGACTTCCAGAAAGCATTCGACAAAGTTCCACATGAAAGACTTCTCAGGAAACTACAAAGCCATGGAATAGAGGGGGATATACAAAGGTGGATAGGCAAATGGCTGGAAAACAGAAAGCAGAGAGTGGGCATAAATGGGAAGTTCTCAGACTGGGAGAAAGTGACTAGTGGTGTGCCTCAGGGCTCAGTGCTTGGGCCGATCCTATTTAATATTTATATCAATGACCTGGAAGACGGAATATCCAGTGAGATCATTAAGTTTGCAGACGACACAAAGCTATGCCGGGCAATCAGATCGCAGGAGGATAGCGAGGAACTCCAGAGCGACTTGTATCAGTTAGAGAAATGGGCAGAGCAATGGCAGATGAAGTTCAACGTGGAGAAATGCAAAGTAATGCATTTAGGTAGTAAGAATAAGGAACACGAGTATAGAATGTCAGGCGCAACTCTGGGTAAGAGCGAACAAGAAAAGGACCTGGGTGTACTGATAGATAGGACCCTGAAGCCGTCGGCACAATGTGCGGCAGCGGCAAAGAAAGCAAACAGAATGTTAGGCATGATAAAGAAAGGAATCACGAGTAGATCGGAGAAAGTCATAATGCCGCTTTATAGAGCAATGGTCAGACCACACTTGGAATACTGTGTCCAACATTGGTCTCCCAACCTAAAGAAGGATATAAAACTGCTGGAGAGGGTGCAGAGACGAGCAACGAAGTTAATAAGAGGTATGGAGAACTTGGAATATGAGGAACGACTCAAGAAACTGGGACTGTTCTCCCTTGAGAAGAGGAGGCTGCGAGGGGACATGATCAAGACGTTCAAAATGCTGAAAGGCATCGATAAAATAGAGCAGGAAAATAAATTATTTACATTGTCCAACGCGACATGGACAAGAGGACATGGTTTGAAGCTAAGGGGGGACAAGTCCAGGACAAATGTCAGGAAGTTCTGCTTTACGCAGCGAGTGGTAGACACCTGGAATGCTCTCCCAAAGGAGGTTATTAAGGAATCCACTGTGCTGGGATTCAAAGGCAAATTAGATGCACATCTCCTTACGAGAGGCATAGAGGGATATGGGTGACTAAAACTACATCAGGTGTATACCTGACTGGGCCTCCGCGTGTGCGGATCGCCGGACTCGATGGACCATGGGTCTGATCCGGAGATGGCAGTTCTTATGTTCTTATGTGCGTGCGCTGAAGGAAAGTGGAGAGAGAGTGGGCTGAGGATGCTGAAGGGAAATGGGGAAGAGAGAGTGGGGAGACGCTGATTTATAAATTGACAATTGTACAGAATATTGTTTCTTTTTATACTTTAATATAATAAGTTCAATATAAAACAATACAAGGCTTGTGTGGATGGAATCAGGTGGTTTGTGGGGATAGGGACCAAGCTTACGGGGATTAGTCCAATAAAATGGTATTTTCTTATTTCTCATTATTTGATTTATTTTTATTTGTTAATTTGTAAAGTGGTGATTGTTATGTATTAGTTTTTTCAAATTTACATCTACTGTCTTTATATTTTGCACAGTATTAGAGGACATGTATTACTGTTTTTATATTGTGGTGTTGCATTGTATGCAGAGTCTGGTTTCTTGGCAGTTCAGTTTAACTTTTGTCTATATATTTCTATTTTTAGTTTGTGATTATTCCATATTGGGTGAGGGTGTATCTGTCTGTGTGTATGAAAGGGACATGGCTTTCTGATAGCATCGACTGTACAGGATCAATTGACTGTAGGATCTGGCTTGTTTAGTTTTACAATGCATGTGTTGGTGTTCTAGTGCTCACTGCAGTGTTTAAGATGCTGCGATATGTGGATTGTTACTAAAAATCATATTTTTCATATAGATGGGGGGGGGTGTCAAAAAATGATGGGCCCCGGGTGTCACATATGCTAGGTACGCCACTGAACCCATGAATAAAAATGTCTTCATTGCAGAGTCCCCACAGGGTAAAATCAGCTTATTCCAAAGTCTTAGCAATTCCAAGGCTGAGCAAACTCCAATCTGCATGCAAACAACCACAAACGTAAAAGCTCTGCCCCCCCATTCAATCATTCCACACAAATGACCGTTAACTCCCAGGGAGAAGTCTAATCTAACCTAAGGCTTGGCTTTATATACCGAGTCATCAGTCTAAGAAAGCTCGACTCGATTTACAATAGTTAACTTAACAGAAAAACCCCATAAGGAATAATGACAAAATTTCAAGAAAATTAATTTTCAAAATGTATAGCAAATTAAGTGTTTTTTAAAGATTTACAAAAAAATTGAAGTGAACCAGAACTCCTTAAAAGAAGCGGAAGATCATTCCAAAGTTGAGAAAATTTAAAAATCAAAGACTGACTAAAAATCTTGACTCGTATAGTCCCTTTCCTGGAAGGAAGGGCTAACTTAAATTGTTGGATGCCTCTTGCAAAAGAGAATCTGTCGACATTCCAAGATAAAGGAAGAAGAGGAATAAGAACATAAGAACATAAGCAGTGCCTCTGCTGGGTCAGACCAGAGGTCCATCACGCCCAGCAAGCCGCTCACGCAGCAGCCCATCAGGTCCAGGACCTATATAGTAATTCTCTATCTATACCCCTCTATCCCCTTTTCCTTTAGGAAATCATCTAATCCCTTCTTGAACCCCAGTACCATACTCTAACCTATCACACCCTCCGGAAGCGCGTTCCAGGTGTCCACCACCCTTTGGGTGAAGAAGAACTTCCTAGCATTGGTTCTGAATCTGTCCCCTCTTAACTTTTCCGATTGCCCTCTCGTTCTTGTAGTATTCAAAAGTTTGAAGAATCTGTCCCTCTCCACTTTCTCTATGCCCTTCATGATCTTGTAAGTCTCTATCATGTCCCCTCTAAGCCTCCGCTTCTCTAGGGAAAAGAGCCCCAGTTTCTCTAGTCTTTCAGCATATGAAAGGTTTTCCATACCTTTTATCAATCTCATTGCTCTTTTCTGTACCCTCTCGAGTATCGCTATATCCTTCTTAAGGTACGGTGACCAATATTGGACACAGTTCTCCAGATGCGGGCACACCATCGCCCAATACAACGGCAGGATAACTTCCTTCGTTCTGGTTGTAATACCTTTCTTGATTATACCTAGCATTCTATTCGCCTTCTTAGAGGCTGCTGCGCACTGTGCCGACGGCTTCATTGTTTTGTCCACCAGTACCCCTAAGTCCCTCTCTAGGCTACTTTCACCCATTACCAGCCCTCCCATCGTATAGCTGTACATCGGGTTTCTGTTTCCTACATGCAAGACTTTACATTTTTCCACGTTAAAGTTCATCTGCCATTTATTTGCCCACTCTCCCAGTTTGTTCAAGTCCCTTTGTAAATCTTCGCAGTCCTCTTTAGTCCTAACTCCACTAAATAGTTTGGTGTCGTCTGCAAATTTTATAACTTCGCACTTCGTCCCTGTTTCTAGATCATTTATAAATACATTGAATAGCAGCGGTCCGAGCACCGACCCCTGTGGAACTCCACTCGTGAGCCTTCTCCAGTCCGAGAAGTGGCCCTTCAATCCTACCCTCTGCTTTCTTCCCGCCAACCAATTTTTGATCCATCTATGTATGTCTCCTTCCACCCCATGGTTCTTCAGTTTCAGTAGTAGGCGTTCAAGGGGTACCTTGTCAAAGGCTTTTTGAAAATCCAAGTATATGATGTCAATGGGGTCCCCTTTGTCCATTTGTTTGTTAATTCCTTCCAAGAAATGCAATAAGTTCGTTAGGCATGATCTTCCCTTGCAGAAGCCATGTTGGCTTGTTTTCACCAGTTTATTACTTTCTAGATGCTCATCAATGCTGTCTTTTATCAGCGCTTCTGCCATCTTCCCAGGAACCAAAGTCAGACTTACCGGTCTGTAGTTCCCCAGGTCACCTCTCGATCCTTTTTTAAAGATGGGCGTAACATTAGCTATCTTTCAATCCTCCGGGATCACACCTGTTTTCAGGGATAGATTACAAACCTGCTGTAGTAGTTCCGCTATTTCCTCCTTTAGTTCTTTCAATACCCTAGGGTGGATTCTGTCCAGGCCCGAAGATTTGTCAGTTTTTAATCTATCTATCTATCTGCTTATGTACGTCTTTGAGGCTTACCCTCCATGGATGTTAATTTTTCTGCTTGATTTCCTATGAAGATCTTTTCAGGTTCTGGCACATTGGATGTGTCCTCTTGTAAATACTGATGAAAAGAACATGTTTAGTCTATCTGCCACTTCTTTTTCCTCCTTCACCACTCCCTTCCTATCTCCTTCATCCAGCGGTCCCAACTCTTCCCTTGCCGGCTCCTTCTCTTTAACATATCTGAAGAACGGTTTGAAATTTCGTGCTTCCCTGGCTAGCTTCTCTTCGTATTCTCTTTTTGCTCTTCTAACCGTGTGGTGACATTCCTTTTGATGCTTCCTGTGCTCTTTCCAGTTTTCCCCCGTTTTTGTCCTTTTTCCACATCCGGAATGATCTTTTCTTATCTCCTATCGCTTTCTTCATTTCTTTAGTTATCCACGCTGGGTCTTTTGTTCGGTTCTTTTTACATCCTTTTCTAAATCTGGGGATACACAGATTTTGCGCTTCATTCACCATGTCCTTGAATAAAGACCAGGCTTGCTCCACAGTCTGCGATTTCTTTGAGCTGTTCCTAAGTTTCTTTCTTACCATTTCTCTCATCGTTTCGTAGGATCTTGATAGCAACACAAGCATATTTAAATTGAACTCTAAAATAAACCTATGAACTGAGATAGGACAAATAGACTATACAGATTTTTGGAGTCCCTGGCTATATTGTACCATGGCCCTGTGTATTAATTCCCATGGGAAACCTCCTACCCCATAGAAAGGCCCCATTCTTAAATATACTCAGCAGCCCAGTTTCTCATGGGCAGAACATGAAACATTTGGCCTACAACATCCACTCTTCTGAGCCCAAGGAGCTGTGGTAGGAATCCAACCCAGTTCCCTGATTCTCCAGCTTCTGTACTAATCAACAAATGGTGCAGGCTGAGGCAAGGAATGGTTACACAGTTCTATATAGACAGTGTAGGACAGTGATTTAAGGAGAAGCAAAACATTCAACCATTAGATGCTGAAGGCTGAGCCTGGCAAAAGTAACATACTAAATACAGTAATAGTAGATAAATATAGAAACATGATGGCAGATAAAGGCCAAATGGCCCATCCACTATCTCCTCCTCTCCCTAAGGCTCTTAACATTTGGCTAAGGCTCTTTACACCTGCATTGTGAGGTCATAGAGCTTTATGGTTATAGAAACATAGAAAAAAGATGGCAAACGAACCTGATTGAATTTTTTGATTGGGTGACTAGAGAACTGGATTGAGGACATATGCTAGATGTAATTTACTTAGATTTCAGCAAAGCCTTTGATAGTCTCCTCATAGGAGACTCTTGAACAAACTTGAAGGGCTGAAGTTAGGACCCAAAGTGGCGAACTGGATTAGAAACTGGCTGTCGGACAGACGCCAGAGGGTGGTGGTTAATGGAAGTCGCTAGGAGGAAGGAAAGGTGAGTAGTGGATGAAAAGGATTCAGGTCCCAATTCCTGCCCCATACTTTCTCTGTCTCTGTCATATGTAAGTCAGGTACCTGGGGACACATCTTAAAGACCAGAAACCATCTTTCAAATATGTCCGTCTTTTATTATGAGTTTCACATATTTATACGAATCAGGTTTGCCAGCATGTGTCAGCATGTGACGTAAGGTCACATGAAACTTTAAACACATCAGCATTTTTTCTAGCTAGAGATTGAAGTCCAAAGAGGGTCAGAAAAAGCCTTGACCAGCAGAGCTTCTTAACTAAAGCTGTCTGTAAATACGGCTTAACAAAACAATTGAATTCACTTCACATTATCTCTGTTTAAACATTACCTGTCCTTGTATTCTCTTCAAGGAAGGGAAAGATAAACAGGGCCTACCTTTGCATCTTTAAACAACATATGCCTAAGGACACTTACTAAAGTTCTGATACGTGTCCCTTCAAATCCCCTCTTACGTCATGTAAATGACGTCACAAATACACAGCATGAGCTGGAAGGGAGTGATACCCTAGGTATGTCTCTCAAGGAGGGGTTTTTTAGGAGCTGTAATACGAATAACACAGTACATGAGCAGTCAAGACAAGAGTGCAAATAATAAGAGATTATGCATTCAACTAAAGTGCTGATCCCAAGAATTAGATAAATCAGAGTTACATTTGAACTCAGCAAAGAGGTCTGCTAATTTCTGAATGTCCATAGGAGGACCTATATTGTCAGAAAGAAAAGTACAACAGCATAAAATACTGAGGAGAATTTAACAGAATTCTCAGCTAGAATCATATCTAGGGCCATATGATTTTGAGAACCATCTGAGAAGTGGAGCCTAATTGATCAGTAATACTTTGCAAGGCGTCCCTAGAATAGTTCACAAAGCGTTGCTGATTATAATAATTTTAACTAATCCGATCAACATTCTTATTAATAGTAATAAAGGGAATAAGGAACTCAAACCCAGCCTTAACCTGAGCTCGGGCCTTAAATTCATCTGGGACCCCTCTTGGGACCCCTATAGCATCTATGTATACATGTGATCAGATTTATATCAAGACAAATAAAAGGAAAAATCATGTGAATAGGAAGGATGCCTTTCAGAAAGAATATGCAGAAGCATAGTAACCTTAACTAAAGTGCACTGGCCTATCCACTGGCTGGGTAGCTTAACAGGGAGCCAAAAGTCTCCATAAAGCCAGTAAATATCAAATCTGATGCAGCAACAATAGGGCATACCTATGAGCCAAGACAGAACAATAACCTGGGGGTAAATTACCTACAAAACTACTCTGTGTCAAATTAGAAAAATGACATGTGTAATTGCCCTTATAGATGATAACGGCAATATCAAGCTTTTGCTGTCCTGGCAACAAAGGGTATTTAGAACACTGCAGTGCACAAAGAGGATAGGTAAATAACCCAAAAAGGCATGGTTGGATACCAGGAGGGAGGTCCAGAAGTACGGTTCCTAGATGGGGTCTAGCTTGAGCACATATGTAACAATTACTCTTATTATGTTGATCAGCAGTGAATTTCATCCATTCTAACCAAAGGTTACGTTCTGAAAACCCTACCTCAACAGCCACAATATCTTCTAAAGTGGGATTGGCAATAGCCATCATGTCAGTAAGTTTATTGAATGTAGGGGCCAGTGGGTTAGCATTTTTTGGGGCCCCCACAAAATGGCGGGAGAAGATGAGTGGAGGTAGATAGATCCCGTAAGAAAACTGATGGGTCGGATAGCTAGACCCACCCTTAAACCACATGTCCATAATGTACATACCTTCATCAGTAGGTCTAGGGTTGTCAATAGTAAGAGAAAGCTTAATAATTTGTACAGGAACACTTTTCCTATAACAGTGTCCAACCTTATGAAGGGTCATACAAGTAAGCAGTGATTTACCATTTTGGTCCACTGTTTTTCAGGGTATTTTCTAGTTTATAAGCCCAGTCAGTATTAATATTCCACCCTACCACTCCCCAGAATGCACACTTAACCCCCAACGTGAGTCAGTAACATATACATATATGTCCTTAGTTTTAGGAATCTCTGAGGACCAATGGCACAGCCTTGGGATATCAATTGATGAACAGTCCACAATGTCACAATACTCAAAGGAGAAGGTGGCAACTTGCACACTGCTGGAATTATACCAAAGGGTAGCATACTATCGGTCTTTTCTGGATTCCAATTGAAGGACAGCCTTTGCGAGGGAGTAGTCCAGCTTGACGTCTTGTTCGCAAAGAGGTGTCGGGGGTGCTGTTTACAGCAGGAGTGTCATTTACAGATGGGTATGGGCAGAAAGTGTCGTGAACCCAGAACACATCATCCCTGTAGACCCAGTTAGAAATGATCCATACAAGGAGAAAAACTAGCAGCAGCGGTGCCAGTAAGAGAATGATAAAGTTGGTAGAATGCTGCAATGAGATCATTATGTTGTTCCACTGGAGGAGGTGAAATCTGCGCAGGGAAGACTTGCTTCTGGGGTTTTAGGTTAACCCTCTTCAAGCGACTTGCGTGGATCCAAACAGGAAACTCCTCAGTGAGTGCAGCGGGCCTGGGCACAGCGATCACAGTAGTGGGAAGGCCAAAGGGGAAATCCGTCTGCTTCCGATCCTTGGAAAGCTGCTGGACAATCACCAGGCTGGAAAAAATGGGTAGGAATCTGTGGAGAGAAAGGAGAAGTGCAAGACACGTTTCTTTGAACAAGCCCTAATATTTCAATTAGCTTTTAGACGTATTCCTCCTGTATCAAGGGAAAATCTACCCATGGGGCGGGGAAAGGTCATCCCGTGAGAATCTCAAAGGGAGAGCAGCCAGATGTCTGTGCATACAGAAAGAGATACTTGAAAAGAAATGCTTGAAAAGCATTCCAAATATCATTCAGCAGCTGTACTCCAATGTGATCCAAATAAGAGATAGAAAACAAGAGAAACCATGTTGCCTGTACTGAATATGGCAACATGCAACAATACCAATTCATTCACTTAGCATAGCCATGGCAAAAGAGAGACAATACTCAGTTACTTAAGGTTCTTAATTGAACAATCCAAAAAGATATGTTTTTTCATGCTTCATATAACTATTATGCACTTCAGAGAGACCATACTGATGTACTGAATGTATTCAGAAATGTATATTGAATGGATCATATGTGGGGAACACCACGAAATAAACGCTGTATAAAGTAAAACTTTTTTCTTATAACCCCTAACTAAACTATATTCAGAATATAAAAGCTATAAGTAAAAGAACATTGCGCAGTTAGGCTAGTAAGAAGTGGAAAAAGAGCTCTAGAAATGGCCAATATTATGTATCCTGGGGTACCCACTAAACTAAAACAAGTAGACATGACACAGACAAAACATAAAGTTTTTAAGCGTGGAGCTATTACTCCATCTGTCAAGTGTGCAGGGCTGAATTTAACTCTGCAAATAAACACATTGATATAAAAAAACCAAAACAACAAATAATGTATATCATAACCATCTCATATTTGAAAAAAGGCATAAAGCTAATGTCTCTTTGGAGCGTCTCTATCTCTGCAGTGATAAAGAGGACCCGTGGAAAACATTAGAAATATCTGTGCCAAAACGGATCTGGGATGGCTATGTATAAATCCGGAAAAAACATTTTAAATTAGCAACATCCTAATTTCAGCTAAAACACTAGAAAGGAATTGTATTTTCCAATTTATTTTCAATTCACAACCGTGCCAGCTGTAATTATCGAGCTATATATCTCTGTATCAAGGAGCAAAAGGTCAAGAATGAAAATATCACTAGCAAGAAGTTAAAATGTCGAGCGAGCACTACGATAACCAATACCATGATATTGGGCAATGAATAAGGGAGAGCTAGCAGCTGGTATCCAGGGTTTCCCCTCTTTGCACCAAAGTCCGTCCAAAAGGGCGGCTTTGGGCACCCGCCAAACGCCAGGCATCAAATTCAGAGGAGGGGGTGGTAACAAAGGACTGAAGCTGTGAAAAAAGAGAGGAAGAGAATCCTGTTCACCCTTGAGACCCAGAAGCCTATTTAAAAGAAGGGCTTGAACATCGTGAAAAGTATGAAGGGTAATGGGGTGACCTAGGATCAGAAAAGTAACCATCTCTACCACCATAGCACAAGCAGCCAGGGAACTTGAACAGGAGTGACTATAAAAAAAGGCAACAGAGCGTAACTTACCGCCATGTTCTCCCTTCATGGTGTTACAATAGTCCCAAAGAGATAAAACATGTGGGCATAAGCAGGAAAACCCAAACTTGAGCTAGAAACCAAAGCACATCTTAAATGTCCAACATTTCATAAGTCCATCTGATAAGAGCAGTCATTTCAGAAACCAGGGTCTGTCTCAAAATCTGGTCATAGAAGGAACAAGCAGAGATCCATTGGCGGCAGTGACCAATCATAGCAAGAAAAGTAAGCATGTCTTTCTTGGTAGCTGGGCGGGGCAGACCCAGAATAGCAGCAATGCAGAAAGTGCAGATTTTCCTCTGACCATGAGACAGGACAAAACCCAGGTATTTCACTTCAGATGTACACCAGTGCAGTTTATTTCATGACACCTTGTGACCACACACAGACAATCATTATAAAAGGTACAAACTATCAGCCTGACAGGTCTCCTGAATTATGGAACACAAAAAGTTGTACAAAATAAGAATAGGACCATGAGGGGCAGTGCATGACTTGTAGAATAGCCCGAAGGACATTCCACACTAGGTATACTGTTGCTTAAAGGTGAAAGCAAAAAAAGAGCTGAAAAGCTTCACCAACAGGGACTAAAATAAAACATTCTTTAGGACAATGACAGAAAAAAAAAATCATTGGCTGCCGGTGGAATGGTGGAAGAAACATAAGTGCAATGAGAATTACCAAAACTCTAACAGCCCTAATAATGCCATCAGCTTTGGCAACAAGAGCGATGGGCGTATTATAAGAAGAGATGGTGGTTTTGATAATGCCGGAGAAAAGTCAAGAGACGAGCAGTGGAATCTCACCTTACTGCTTTATAAAACCAAGAATGAGTAACTTCAAAGAAGCACTATAGGGGGTCAGTGGAAGCCCAAACAGTGAAGTCTGGGGGAAGGGACAAAAACATTCATGCACAGACCCTGATAATGAAAGCAAAGAACAGATTAGCTTTGCTCTGCACAAGAAAGAAAACCTTTAAAACGGAATTTTTTCTTTTTCTTGTTTCTTTTTTTTTAACTACAAGGGAAAGATCTTAGACTGATTCAAACAGCGCATTCAATTCATTCCACATAACAGCATGTCCTACCTCAGTAGTAAACATTGGTGACACAGAAAGATGGGAGCTGAAGGAAAAATGTCATACACACACACAGCCGTACAAGTCTCATTTGTCTAGGAGTAAGTGCCTTTATGACTCATTACAAAACCCATATAACAATGCAAAAATATTCGCTTATCTTACCTTATAAGCGAGGTACAGTAATAAGAGACAATAAAATCTTATACTCTATAAAAGTTTTAACCTTACAAATGACAGAGTGGGCAGGGGGGTTCTATAAATAATTTCATTCTTTCCGAAAGAATGGCAGCTGCTTATATATTCAAGAGGGGCGCTTAAAGAAAGTACCCCGAGATTTTTCCCAAAAAAACTCCATAATAGAACCCAAAGCTTGAACTTAAAATAAGGGGTGGGTACAGGTCACCACTACCCAGTGAGTATTAAAGAACAGAAAAAATTCAGAAATACTCACAAAATATTGGTGATATCATCTGCCCATCGCGGACAAGCCCCCAACTGAAAAGGATTCAGGTCCCAATTCCTGCCCCATACTTTCTCTGTCTCTGTCATATGTAAGTCAGGTACCTGGGGACACATCTTAAAGACCAGAAACCATCTTTCAAATATGTCCGTCTTTTATTATGAGTTTCACATATTTATACGAATCAGGTTTGCCAGCATGTGTCAGCATGTGACGTAAGGTCACATGAAACTTTAAACACATCAGCATTTTTTCTAGCTAGAGATTGAAGTCCAAAGAGGGTCAGAAAAAGCCTTGACCAGCAGAGCTTCTTAACTAAAGCTGTCTGTAAATACGGCTTAACAAAACAATTGAATTCACTTCACATTATCTCTGTTTAAACATTACCTGTCCTTGTATTCTCTTCAAGGAAGGGAAAGATAAACAGGGCCTACCTTTGCATCTTCAAACAACATATGCCTAAGGACACTTACTAAAGTTCTGATACGTGTCCCTTCAGTGGAGTCCCTTAAGGTTTGGTGCTGGGGCCAATCCTGTTCAATATGTTTGTGAGTGACATTGCTGAATGGTTAGAAGGAAAGATTTGCCTTTTTGCGGATGATATCAAGATTTGTAGCAGAGTAGACACTGAAGAGGGAGTGGAAAATATGAAAAAGGATCTGCAAAAGTTAGAGGAATGGTCTAATGCCTGGCAACTAAAATTCAATGCAAAGAAATGCAGAGTAATGCATTTGGGGATTAATAATCGGAGGGAATCGTATATGCTGGGAGGTGAGAAGCTGATATGCATGGACAGGGAGAGGGACCTTAGGGTGATAGTGTCTGAAGATCTAAAGGCGAAAAAACAGTGGAAGCCCTGAATATGTATACCCTAGAAGCAAGGATGGACAGGGGAGATATGATTCAGACGTTCAAATACTTGAAAGGTATTAACGCAGAACAAAATCTTTTCCAGAGAAAGGAAAATGGTAAAACCAGAGAACATAAGAACATAAGAAATGCCTCAGCTGGGTCAGACCCTAGGTCCATCGTGCCCAACAGTCCGCTCACGCGGTGGCCCAGCAGGTCCAGGACCTGTGCAGTAATCTATCTATACCCCTCTATCCTCTTTTCCAGTAGGAATCTGTCTAATCCTTTCTTGAACCCCAGAGGACATAATTTGAGGTTGAGGGGTGGTAGATTCAAGAGCAATGTTAGGAGATTCTACTTTACGGAGAGGGTGGTGGATGCCTGGAATGCGCTCCCAAGAGAGGTGGTGGAGAGGAAAACGTTGACGGAGTTCAAAGAGGCGTGGGATGAATACAGAGGATCTAGAATCAAAAAATAATAGTAAATATTGAACTAAGGCCAGTACTGGGCAAACCTGCATGATATGTGTCTGTATATGGCCTTTTGGTTGAGGATGGGCCGGGGAGGACTTCAATGGCTGGGAGGGCGTGGATGGGCTGGAGCGAGCTTTGAGGGAGATTTCAGCAGTTGGAGCCCAAGCACAGTACCGAGTAGAACTTTGGATTCTTGCCCAGAAATAGCTAAGAAAATTTTTTTATTTTAATTGAATCAGATTGGGCAGACTGGATGTACCATTCGGGTCTTTATCTGCCGTCATCTACTAGTATGTTACTATGATAAAGGCCAAATGGCCCACCCAGTCTGCCCATCTGCAACATCCACTATTTCCTGCTCTCACTAAGAAATCCCACATGCCTCTCTCACACTTTCTTGAATTAGACACAGTCTTTGTCTCCACCACCTCTACTGATAGACTATTCCACAAATCTACCACTCTTCCTCATGTTAATCACATCATACTACTACTAAAATCATTTCTATAGTGCTACTAGACATACGCAGCACTGTATATTGAAACATAGAAGAGACAGTTCCTGCTCAAAAGAGCTTACAATCTAGTCAAGGCAGACAAATTGGACAAGAAGGTGCATTAACACACTGTTCAGGTAGGGGAATTACAGAGGGAATGATAAGACAGATAAGACACCATCTGTCTTATCATTTGGTATCATCCGCAAAGAGGCAAATCTTACCCAACAGCCCTTACAAAAATGTTAAAATTACAGGCCCAAGAACAGAAATGGTAACATCCCTTTCCTCAGAGCAATCTCCATTGACCACTATCCTCTGTCATCTTCCACTCAACCAGTTCCTGACCCAGCCCGTCACCTTGGGGCCCATCCTGAGGGCACTCAGTTTATTTATTAGACATCTGTATGGAACTCTTGTCAAAGGCTTTGCTAAAATCTAAATACACCACACCTAGCGCCCTCCCTCTATCCATTTCTTTGGTCATCCAGTCAAAGAAATTGATCAGATTTATCTAACATGACTTGCCTCTAGTGAATCCATGTTGCCTCGGGTTCTGTAATCCACTGAATTCCATAAACTTCACTATTCTCTATTTTAAAGTGTTTCCCTTAAATTACTAAGCATAGAAGTCAGACTTACTGGCCTGTAGTTCCTTACTTCCACACGTTTGTGGAGAGGGACCACATCTGCTTTTCTTCAGATCTCCAGTACCACTTCTGTTTCTTGAGAAGTACCTGTCTGGCAGGCAGCCAACGACGGAATGAGGCCGGATTGGCCCATCCTTCCCAAAGCTCCACCTACTGGTGGGGCCTAAGGCGCCTGGGCCAATCAGAATAGGCCCGGGAGCCTTAGGTCCCACCTGGGGGCGGGGCCCGAGGCACATGGGCCCAACCCGACCATGTGCCCATGGCCCCGCCCCCAGGAGGGACCTAAGGCTCCCGGGCCTATTCTTATTGGCCCAGGCGCCTTAGGCCCCACCAGTAGGTGGAGCTTTGGGACGGATGGGCCAATCCGGCCTCATTCCGTCGTTGGCTGCCTGCCGGACAGGCGGGTTTGGCTCCCGTCTGTCCGGCCAACTACACAAAGGTACAGGGAAGAGGGATGGGGGGGTCGGCCAGGGGGGTCGCGGGTCGGCTGGGGGGGCGGTTGGAGGTTCTTGGGGGGGCGGTCGTTGGGAGGGGGGTTTGCGTCGAGGGCAGGAGGGCCTGGGATCCCTCCTGCCCGTAATGTAGTGCGGGGTGGGAGTAGGGGGTCGCGTGGCCAGGAGGGTTTGGGCTCCCTCCTGGCCCGAACAACTAGCGGGGGGGGGGTTGCCAGGGCCAGGAGGACTTGGGCTCCCTCCTGGCCCGATATTGTCGGGGAGTTGGGGAGTCGGCGGGGCAAGAGGGCTTGGGCTCCCTTTTGCCCCGATCATGTCGGGGAGTCGGGAGGGGCAAGAGGGCTTGAGCTCCCTCTTGCCCCGATCGTGTCGGGGGTGCCGCGGTTGGCTGGGGCAAGAGGGCTTGAGCTCCCTCTTACCCAGATCGTGTCGGGGGTGCCGCGGTTGGCTGGGGCAAGAGGGCTTGAGCTCCCTCTTGCCCCGATCGTGTCGGGGAGTTGGGACCGCCAAGAGGAAGCAGCAGGACACCGGTAGGAGCTTCTACATGATGGGGGGGGTCAGGAGCCTGTGGGGGTGTGAGCGGTCCTTCAGGGTGGGGGTGCGGGTGCGGATGGGAGTGCGTGCGAGTGGTCCTTCGGGGTGGGGGTGCAAGCGGTCCTGCGGGGGGGGGGAATCGGACGTCGGGGGGGGCATCAGGCTTTCAGAGTGGGGACAGGCCTTCAAGGGGGAGAGGAGAATCGGGGCAGGCGAAAGGAGAGTCGGGGTGGCCAGAGGAGAGTCGGGGCGGGCGAAAGGAGAGTCGGGCGGCGACGGGAGAGTCGGGCAGCATGCGCGGTATACGGGTGTGCGCGGTATATAAAAATTTCTGTACATAGATTTGTGTTTTTCGCGCGCTATACCCGTGTGCGCGTTTTACACGGGTGCCCGTTATCTACGTAAAAATATGGTATTGAAAAGGTCAGCCAGGGGAACTGCCAGAACTTCCCTAAGGTCTGGCAGCTCCATCACTTTGTTCATCTTTAGTTTAGCAAGCTCCTCATGAACACAGTCCTCTGAAAATTGATCCGGGTCTACCACAACTTCCATCCCTATTTGCATTTGTCTTCTGTGGTTCTGCTCCCAGAGCTTCAGCTGTGAACACAAAATATAAATATCTGTTAAGCAATTCAGCATTATCTTTATCAGCTTCTATATATTTCTCCCCTTCACCTTTGAGTCTCACAATGACACTTTTTCACTTCTTCTGATCACTAATATATCTAAAAAAAATTATTGTTTCCCTGTTTTATCATGTTGGCTATTTTTCCTTCCATATGCATCTGCTTTCCTGAATGGTCCATCCAATTTGCTCAACAGTCATACTCATTAATTCATGATTAAACTGTCTTTCTTAGATATTTGTGGGACATAGACCATAGAAGTCCACCCATTACTGTCCTTAGACAGTTGCCGTTGAAGCCTAGCCAATCAATCCTTCTTGTCATTTGCAGGTGTGATTTTATGTGATGATCTTAAGGTGGTCAAACAGGTTGAAAAGGTGACGGCGAAAGCTAGAAGGATGCTAGGTTGCATAGGGAGAGGTATGGCTAGTAGGAAAAAGGAGATCCGGCTGTGGGGTGCCACAGGGTTCGCCTTTGTCACTAACCCTGTTCAATGTATATGACTTCTCAGAGACTATATTCACTTACGCAGACGATATTTTTTATCTTATTGGAAGTTGACTCTGATCTCAGCAATTTGGCTTCATGTATAGACTGCTGTATTTCTAAACTCCAAATGTGGGCATTGTCCATCCACATGAAATTGAACCTGCTAAAACCAAATTGCTTTGGGTTGGACCAAGATTAGAAAAACTTCCTACTTCTGTTATACTGAATATATGTATCTCATTGCACATAGATTTTTCCTCTAGAGTATTGGGTATTATCCTTGATTCATCACTTTCATTTCACGAACAGATAAATTCTTTGACAAAAAAGTGTTTTTTTTAGTCTACATATGTTGAGAAAAGTTAGAACATTTTTCAGTATTGGTACAATCTACAGTGCTTGCCCAGCTAGACTATTGTAATTCAGTCTATTTAGGCATTAGGCTAAAACGACTTCAGCTGATACAAAATATGGCAGCTAAGCTTATATTCGGGAAGCGAAAGTACGATCATGTTTCTCCTTTGTTGAAAAAGCTTCACTGGCTTCCAGTCCACTTCAGGATTCAATTTAAATGTGCATGCATTATCTTTAAGCTTCTCTATGGAATATTTGATCCTTTAGTTCCCTTATATTGGAACCCCTTCAGATCTTGCCATTTGAGGGCTAAACTAATCTTCGCAAAAAGCAAATTCGACCACGTCTCCCCGCTCCTGTCTAAGCTTCACTGGCTCCCAGTAACCCTTAGGGTTCACTACAAATGCGCCTGTCTAGCCTTCAGGTCTCTACACAGTATCCTTCCTCCTCTTTTCCCACTATCTTGGATCTCCTCGAATCCTAACTCCACCAGATCTACACAAAAATTCAAACTATCCTTCCCCTCTTTGAAAGGCATATCCCACACAGGAAAACTAGGGACATCCCTCCTCTTCAGGATCACTGAGCTGTGGAACGGCTTTTCTGCCCCGCTTCGGAGTACGACCTCCCTCCAACGCTTCTGAAAACATTTGAAAACCTGGCTTTTTTCTAAATTGTAACTACTCTCCCCCTCCTCGATATTCTAAGTCCCTCTATCTTCCTCTTTACTAAGTCTTTCCCCTCTTCATTGGAGTTCCTTTCTAATATCAATTCATGTAAACCGTGTCAAGCTCTACTTTTGTGGAGATGATGCGGTATACAAACTTAAGGTTTAGTTTAGTTTTAGATGCCATATAGGGGAAGAGAGACGGCAGACAGTGGATGGAAAGAAGAGAGTTACAAGAAGATGAGGAAAGCAGAAACCACAGAAGACAAAGGTAGAAAAAAAATTTCTATTTATTTATTGCTTTAGGAGACCACTAGGCAACAGTGATCACAACATGATCAGATTCACATTTAGAAAGAGAGACACCCATAGTAAGGAGGACCGCAACAACTGCGCTGAACTTCAAGAAAGGGAACTATGTTGCTATGAGGGAAATGGTGGGGAGGAAGCTCAGAAACATCTTTAGGATGGAGACTGTGGGAAGCGCCTGGACCCTATTCAGGGACACCCTGCAGGAAGCACAGAGAATGTACGTCCCCAGTTTCAGGAAAGGCTGCAAGAACAAGCGATCAAAGGACCCGGTTTGGATGTCAACAGAAGTAAAGAGGGCGATAAAGGACAAAAAAGTATCCTTCCAGAGATGGAAAAAGAACCCAACGGAGGAAAATCACCAGGCGCACAGGAAATGCCAAAAGGAATGCCACCGGGAGGTTAGAAAAGCAAAGGGGAAATATGAAGAGGGGCTGGCCAGGGAGGCGAAAAACTTCAAGGCATTCTTCAGTTATGTTAAGGGGAAGCGACCAGCGAGAGAGGAGGTGAGGCCGTTGGACGATGGGGATAGGAAGGGAGTGATTAAGGAGGATAAAGAGGTAGCTGAGAGGTTGAACACATTCTTCTCGTCGGTTTTCACGAGCGAAGACACATCTAATATACCGGACTCAGAGGAGCTCATGAGTGGGGAACAGGCTGAAAAATTGGAACACATAGAGGTAAGTAAGGAGGATGTCCTCAAACAGATAGACAGGCTGAAATGCGGCAAATCACCGGGCCCGGATGGGATCCACCCAAGGGTTCTGAAGGAACTAAGACAAGAAATAGTGGGCACAATCCAGCATGTTTGCAACCTATCCTTGAAAACTGGTGAGGTACCAGTACTGGTGAGGTACCAGGTGAGGTACCAATTTCCTGGTACTGGTGAGGTACCAGGAAATTGGCGAATGCCACACCTATCTTCAAGAAGGGATCGAGGGGTGACCCTGGGAACTACAGGCCGGTGAGCCTGACTTCAATTATAGGGAAGATGGTGGAAGCTATGATCAAGGACAGCATTTGCGAGCACATCGAGAGGAATGGCCTACTGAGAACAAGCCAGCACGGATTCTGTAAGGGAAGGTCGTGCCTAACGAACCTTCTGTACTTCTTTGAGGGAATAAGCAGTCAGGTGGACAATGGGGAACCCATAGACATCATTTACCTCGATTTTCAAAAGGCTTTCGACAAGGTGCCACATGAAAGGCTGCTTAAGAAGCTGTGGAACCATGGGGTGGGAGGGGATGTGCACAGATGGATCAAGCACTTGTTGTCGGGTAGACTGCAGAGGGTCGGAGTAAAGGGTCAATATTCTGACTGGCGGGGAGTCACAAGCGGTGTGCCACAGGGGTCGGTGCTGGGGCCGTTACTCTTTAACATATTTATCAATGACCTGGAAAAGGAGGCAAAGTGCGAGGTTATAAAATTTGCAGACGATACCAAACTGTGCGGCAGAGTTAAAACCAGGGAGGAGTGTGAGGACCTACAAAGGGACCTGGACAAGCTGGAAGACTGGGCAAATGGCAAATGCGCTTTAACGTGGACAAATGCAAGGTCATGCATATAGGGAAAAAGAACCTGTTGTTCAACTACAAATTGGGGGGGGTATTGTTGGGAGACAGCAGACTTGAGAGAGACTTGGGTGTGCTGGTGGATGCATCACTGAAGCCATCTGCACAGTGCGCAGCAGCCTCGAAAAAAGCCAACAGGATGCTGGGCATCATAAAGAAGGGCATAACAACCAGAACACGGGAAGTCATCATGCCATTGTATCGAGCGATGGTGCGTCCACATCTGGAATACTGCGTTCAGTATTGGTCGCCGCACCTCAAGAAGGACATGGCGGTACTTGAGAGAATCCAAAGGAGAGCAACGAAAATGGTAAAAGGGCTGGAACACTGCCCATACGCCGAGAGGTTGGATAGGCTGGGGCTCTTCTCTCTGGAGAAGAGGAGGCTCAGGGGAGATATGATAGAGTCCTTCAAGATCATGAGGGGCATAGAGAGGGTGGATAGGGACAGATTCTTCAGACTGAAAGGGACAGCGAATACGAGGGGGCATTCGGAGAAACTGAAGGGAGATAGGTTCAAAACAAATGCAAGGAAGTTTTTTTTCACCCAAAGGGTCGTGGACACTTGGAATGCGCTACCGGCGGAAGTGATCAGGCAAAGTACGGTACAGGGATTCAAACAGGGATTGGACGGATTCCTGAGGGATAAAGGGATCGTGGGATACTGAGGGAGGAGCTGGGATGTAACACAAGTATAGAAAGCTAACCAGGTAATAAGTATAGAAACTAAACCAGGTTGTGCATGTGCAAGACCGGAGGGTTAGGACTTCGATAGGAAGACAGGACTTAAATGAGAAACCAAGGTGGCAAGGGAGCCTCTTCTGGTGATACAGACAGGTCGTGACCTGTTTGTGCCGCCGCGAGAGCGGACTGCTGGGCAGAATGGACCTATGGTCTGACCCGGCGGAGGCACTGCTTATGTTCTTATGTTCTTAGGAGACATGTGTCACTGTTTCTGTGGTGCATTGTATGCAGAGATCAGCTTCTTGCTGGTTCAATTTAACCTTTGTCTATGTATTTCTATTTAATCCCCCCTTTTACAAAACTGTGGAGCGTTTTATAGTGCCAGCCTTGGTGGTAGCAGCTCTGATGCTCAGAATTCTATGAGCGTCAGAGCTGTTACCTCCGTGGCTAAAATCCACACTACAGTTTTGTAAAAGAGGGAGGGGTTAGTTTGTGATTACATATGCCATATTAGTTGAGGGTATTTTGTGTGTTCAAAAGACATGGCTTTTTGTTAGGACTGACTGCAGGATTGATCTGTACTAGTCTGGCTTGTTTAGTTTTACAATGGATGTATTGATGTTGTATTGCTCATTGCAATATATAAGATGCTGCCTTTTCCTAGGTACTCATGTGTGACGTGTGGATTGTTACTTAAAATCATGTTTTCATACAGATGGGGGGGGATGTCAAAAAATGATGGGCCCCGGGTGTCACATATGCTAGGTACGCCATTGGAACTAGCGTAATTTAAACGGAATCTTTTTTTTTTTTTTTTAAGGATCTCTGCTGAGGCAAATTTTCTGTAATTAACTGAAGTCTACAGTAGATGTATTTTGAACTATTCTCTTGAGAAAAGAATCCCATGATTTTCTCGGCATAGGAAAATTCTGTCAACAGAATTTGTACTCTGAGGAATTTTAAGTGAGAGAATATTTTTATCTTCTCAGAGACAGTGTGAGATGCTGTAGCAAACACTTTTAAAAATGGATATTGTTAAGACTACTACAGGTGACAGTAAATTAAATTAATTTTGACATAAAATTAAAATTCTGAGCTGTTCTGTAACAGAAGCTAGTGTAGCTAATAGCTGGCAAGTTATTTGTCATTTCTTGGGAAGAGAAACCAGTTTTAAACTAAGTAACAGTTAGGGGATCATTTTCAAAAAAAGATAGATGTCCAAAAAGTGGCATAAAGGGGCAGATGGATGATTTTCCAATTTGCTATTTTTGGAACCTATTTTCCAGATGGATTTCTTTGCTATTCGTCTGCAGTTCATCTAAATCTCAAGGGGGTGCTGGAGGCATGGGTTGGACTAGGGCAGGCTTATAACTCAGATGTTTTGCTGCATTAATCAAACATAGAAACATGTCATAATAACATAGTAGATGATGGCAGATAAAGACCCGATGGATCATCCAGTCTGCCCAACCTTACCCTCTCTTTAAATTACTAGTCCCAGACAATTTAGATGTCTGGGGCTAGCCAACTTTTAGCAACAAATAAGTGCCAAAAAAGGTGTCCAAAGTGACCACTAGAGGGATAGAAGCACGACCACCCCACCCTCCCTCAGTAGTCACTGACCCGCTCCACCCCTTAAAAATGTGAATGAAACAATACATACCAGCTGGGTTTTAAAACTCCAACCGGACAGTCCTCTAGAAAGAGTACATGTCTGGGTAAATCTGGTACCTATCTTATTTATTGTATCTTTTAATGCATCATTTTTGTAAACCGCGTAGAAACCTCACGGTTATTAGCGGTATATAAGAATTAAATTAAATTAAAATTAAAATCTGGTAACCCTACTTCCACCCCCAGCAGGAACTGTACTCTCTTTCCATTCCCCCTTCCAGGGAAACCAAGCTGATTATATTCCTTCCAGAGGAGAGAAGACAATCTTAAAGGCTAATGGAACAGGGAACAGCCTTCCAGTGCCCATATCACAATCCACCCCACCTTCTTTTTACTTCTACGGGGGATATCCTTCAAAGAGACACAGACAGGGACACTCACCCCAGCACAGATGATATTGCAGACTCCTTTCGCTCTCACTCACTGACTCACCATGACACAGGCATAAGGGCTGCAAGCTTCCCACATAATCACCAGGCATTCTGGAACTTGTAGTTATTGGGTTTTCTGTTTCCATAACCAGCCCTAGCTGCACACCACATATGTCACACCACGGATATACAAACATCATATATAAATACATACAAACAAAATACAGATGCACAGAACCTACACATACACTGTAGACCAGGGGTGTCAAAGTCCCTCCTCGAGGGCCGCAATCCAGTCGGGTTTTCAGGATTTCCCCAATGAATATGCAAGAGATCTATTTGCATGCACTGCTTTCATTGTATGCTAATAGATCTCATGCATATTCATTGAGGAAATCCTGAAAACCCGACTGGATTGCGGCCCTCAAGGAGGGACTTTGACACCCCTGCTGTAGACACATACATACAGAGACCAAACACAAATAGACAAACATGCAGCTAATTTGAAAATAATTCTATGCTTTCCCCAGCAAACACAACCTTTCCCTCACCCCTACTGCTGCCACATTCCTCTCTCTGACGAGTCAGCTCGTACTGAATCAGACGTGTATTTCATTTTCTGTATTGTAAATTCTACTTTAAAATCTAATGAATCAACAGTTTAGCTATCACAATGGTTGTTATATGGTGACGCTTAGTAAGTGAATCATATAGGTTGTTACTGGTTGCTACGCCTCCATTTAGGCGACCTAAGGCCACAAGTTAAAGCCTATTGTATAATGGAACCCAAGTGGCTAAATTTCATTACAGAAAATTAGCAAAACATGGTATCAACGTGCCTGACATTTAGAGACCCACAATTATACCAGTCCTAGATCTTCTGTATGCATGAGCACCTAAATGCATCTGGGACACATGCAACATACAGTATTTTGTAAGCTAAGCATGTAAGTGGGAGCCCCTCTATTGAGACAGTCATGGGGGACGCCAGTGATTGCCCTGGGATGGACTGTTGCTACTTTTTGGGTTTCTGCCAGGTACTTCTGAGCTGAACTGGCCACTGCTGGAAACACTGGGCTAGATGGACCATTGGTCTGACCCAGTATGGCTGTCCCTTTGCAACTACAGGCTACGTAAATCAAGTGAGGGGGTGTTGCATAACGGTGCTGTGATGGGATGTACATGGCTGTGTGCTAGCACACAGTGGTCATAAACGCAGAAGCTCTATTGCTTTAGACAAGTAGCACCCTGAGGCCAAATTATAAAATCCATTCTTTGAAATACGTTAACAGTAGGCCTAATTCTATCTGCCATGCTTTGTTTCATTATTCTTCCTAAAGTCATGTTTTGGAAATGCTTCATTCAAGCCATCTGGCCTACGTTTCATCCAGGTTGGAGACAAGACACACACATGCACAAGCAACCCAGATACAACCATACAGATGAACATATGACATAGATACCTACACACACGGATGTTTGGAAAGAACTTTATGAGTCAGGCTATACCTGCTTTTCCTACTTGTTTTTTTTATTTCCAGTTTCATATTGCATCATTCCTTGAGGTGAACTGTCTCCTTAGTCAGTGTGTGTGACACCATCTCCATAATAGAAACATAGAAATAGACAGCAGATAAGGGCCACGGCCCACCAAGTCTGCCCACCCCAATAACCCTCCCCTACCTTTCTCTGTGAAGAGATCCCACGTGGCGATCCCATTTTGACTTAAAATCAGGCACGCTCCTGGCCTCGACCACCTGCAGTGGAAGATTATTCCAGTGATCAACCACCCTCTCGGTGAAGAAGTATTTCCTGGTGTCACTGTGTAGTTTTCCGCCCCTGATTTTCCACGGATGCCTTCTTGTTGCCGTGGGGCCTTTGAAAAAGAAGATATCCTCCTCCACCTCTATACGGCCCGTGAGATATTTAAACGTCTCGATCATGTCCCCCCTCTCTCTGCGTTCCTTGAGTGAGTATAGCTGCAATTTTTTCAGCCTTTCCTCATACGAGAGATCCTTGAGCCCCGAGACCATCCGGGTGACCATACGCTGGACCGACTCAAGTCTCAGCACATCTTTGCGGTAATACGGCCTCCAAAATTGTACACAGTACTCCAGATGGGGTCTCACCATGGATCTGTACAATGGCATAATGACTTCGGGCTTCCGGCTGACGAAACCCCTACGTATACAACCTATGATTTGTCTAGCCTTAGATGAAGCTTTCTCCACTTGCTTGGCAGTCTTCATGTCCTCACTGATGATCACCCCTAAGTTATGTTCTGCTACAGTCCTTTGTAGGATTTTACCATTAAAGGTGTACCGCACCAGTTTCACAAAATGTGGTCACCCTCAAGACCTGCACAGCACTTCACTCCCCTCTCTAAATGTCAAGCTCACCATATCCATCTTCCAGGCAAACCAGCCTGCAGGGCACTGCCCTGTATCCTTTCCAGGTGGCATTTCCTCAGTGTGACCTTTCTTTCTAACAATGAGTTATGTTTTAATTTAATATGAGGTCATTTTCTTCATCATCCAAATAATGCCACATATTGTAATATTTTTCTGTCAGGATGGACAGTTAAAGGTCACTACAAAAAAAAAATGGCTACTTAATTTATTAACAGATATGTACATTGTCTGTTCCTTGTTCAGAAAAAAAAGTGTTATTTCTGGCTTGTGAGATCAGCAAAGACGATAAAATGAAGTCTGAAATGATGAAAATTAAACATGTCAGCAGATAATATTTCTTTAAGTAAAAATCACCCTAAAACATAGAAACAAAAACTGAAACCAGATAATCACCACACGACCTATTCAGTCTCCCCATCCAAACCAATTACACTCTCTACTGTTCATATTAATTCATTCATTAGTTTGTGCAGATGTGGAGGGGCATGCCCCCTAGTCCTAGTATTTTTGGAAAGAGTGAACAAGCGATTGGATCTACCCTTTCCACTCCACTCATTGTTTTATAGACCTCCATCATATCTCCCATGAGCCATCTCTTCTCCAACTGAAGAGCCCTAGTCGCTTTAGCCTCTCCTCATCGGCAAGCCGACCCAAACTTTTTATCATTCTTGTCGCCTTTCTCTGTACCTTTTCTTCTCATGTTATCATAGTTTCTTTTGTTAAAGTTTTTTCACAATCGATTGTACTGGACATGTTTTGTACTTGTTATACATTTTGTGCCCCTCTTTGGGAGCACTACCAATGTTACCACTGTTTTTTTTATTAATATAAAACTTAATAAACTATGTGAACTGAAAAAAAAAAAAGTTAAATGCTGTTGTATTGGATTTCCTGTGTGAACTTATTCCAGGGATTATATCCAATCTGACCATGTTATGATTGCTGTTATCAAGCGGCCCCAGCACCATTACCTCCCTCACCAATTCATGGGCTCCACTAAGAACTAGATCTAGAATGGCTTCACCTCTTCTCAGTTCCTGAACCAGCTGCTCCATAAAGCAGTCCCTAGATACATTTACACAGTCAGTATTGGGGTAGTTGAAATCATTCAGACCACCTAAGGAAAGGGACATAGTCAATCAAAAATTTCCTCAAATGCAGCCCTAAATGGAACACCCGGGGATCTCTGAGACACTGTAAGGCCTCCCCATCCAACACACACACACCACTCACTCACTCACTCACTCAAAGCCTGAGAGAGGAACACAGAAAAAAATGTGGCGAAAAAGCCTCAGTTTAGCTTCATATGGCAAAAATCTCCACTTCTGTGTCATGCAAGCAGACCAACTGAAACCACTTGCACATGTGTGTTAAATCAGCAATGGTGGAAAAAATAAGGCACTGTAGCAGCCCCCCAAAAAACCACCTCACAAAAAGCACGCCAAAAATTCACAAGTCCGTTGTGTGGAATAATCTGCACTTCAGTAGAACAGTCACCAATATTGCAACATAAGCAGAAAAAGCAATAAAGACTTAACTGCCAATAAAGTCCCAGCTGTCTCCAACGTGCACCAAAATTGTGCACCACTGCTGGACTCTGTAGCCAGTCAATCCAATGGGGAAATCTCTGTTTTGCTCTGCTGTGACAGGGGTGTAATACTGCCTGCATCATAGGCAAGCAAACAGGACCCTCCATACAGAACTTTCACACATTTCACAAATGAAATATTGCTGGTGCAAAGAAACGCCACAGTTCGCAGCTCTTCTTCCAATCCAGACTCCGCCCCTTGAGCCCGCAGACCAATCATCACTCAGTTGTAGCCCACAAACCAATCATCACTCAGTCTCAACCAAAGGATTGATCGATGGAATAAACTTCCACGTCATGTGGTCAAGGCTAGTAGCGTGCTCGACTTCAAAAGTCGATGGGACAAACAGGTGGGGGTGCTACAGAGTTATGCATAAAAGATGGGTACACCAGGGAGGGAGGGTTCTCGAGTGGGCAGACTTGTTGGGCTGCTGGCCCTCTTCTGCCATCTTATTCTATGTTTCTATTCAATACGGGCATTCGATCTCATTGGTTGGACCGATTCCAACAAGTATATCCAGCGTTGTTCTCTCTGTCTCAGCTGATGCCGCCAATCACCGCGTCTAGATGTGTAAGGGAGGTGCTCAATCACAGTGCACCACAAGGAACTAAATTCATGCTGAGCCTCAAGGCAATGTATGACCATAGGTGCCGAGATAAACCAATAAAATCAGGATACAGTCGTATGTTACAAACACATTGTATGATAAATTTAGCAGGGAAACCTCATTCACACTACAGCCATTTTGAGGTGTGTCAGCCAAGTCGATTTACTATGTGAATGTGTTTGGATGTTGTCTTATCCGTGCTCCTGTAAGGCGCAGCGAGCACACGGGGACGTGGCCAAAGCTCAAATCCGGCGTGTCCCTTTCCACTAAGGGATCCTTCAGGTCTTAAATCAGGCACATTAAAAGTCTCATGATCAGGCAAGGTAAAAAGAATCTCAATCAGAAATGGCAAAAACAAAATGGCTTTATTTTCAACCACCGGTTGAATAAACCAAAAATACAGCGTTCTGCCTTGTAACTCAGGATGAACTTGCATTGCACGAAATCATAATAAACAGTTCTGATAAATCCACTCAGTAAGCTAGAGCTTGAACCCAAACTAAACGATATGCAGTCCTCTGCTTCTGGACTTTAATCAATTAAGAATCATTGTCCTCTTCACCAGAGCAGTAATGTTTCACCCCACAGTTCTTATCACCCACAAATCCTGTACTGATCAAAGCCCCAGTAACAGGCATACGTTTCCTCTGGAAAACACTACTGCAGTTATCAGGCACAGCTGTGCAGGGACAACGAGATTTCCTAGCTTGTTTCAGCATTCAGGAAATACATTCAAAAATGGTTTGTCAGTCACCCACACCTTCCTGCTTTACAGAAAGCCTCCAAAACGTGAGAGATTCCAGACTGGCTTTAAACAGAGAAAAAAACAGCCCAAACCCCCAATCTCATGCTTAGTGCGTTTCCATGGCAGTTGGCTGTGTGTCAGTTCCTAAACAACTTTCCTGGACCTCCATGGCTTCTCCTTCTGGCTGTTCTCCAGTATTCCAGACAGGAGGCAACTCTTCTGCCTCTAGCATAGGACAGTCTGAGAGGGACTGCCTCTCCTCTGGTTCCCACTCTCCCGTCTGCTTCTCTCCTGTGTGTCCCCTTCCTGTTCTCAGAAGCCAGGTTATATCCTGTGGAAAACCACTCCTCCTCTGAGAAGGTGGGGTAGGGTTTTCCACATACCAGCAAGTTTCTCTCTAACCTTGGCTCTAACGGGCTTTTTCCCTTAACCTTTTCCTGCCTGCTTCTTCTACCTCCATATCATAGTCTGAGCAGGAATCAGCTTGCTCAGTTAATTGGTTAGTCACCTGATCAGCTCTCTTGCATCTAGGTACACAGTGTTTTCTCCTGATCACTGGGGCAAAACCCGGGAAGGATTCGGGTTTGTTTTGGCCAAAACCCGAAATGGACCTGAGTTTGTCACAATGTTCAGATGTGGCAATAAGAAGCAAATTTCCCCTGATGTAGCCTTGGATAAGGTGAAACAGAAATGTTTTCTGTCGGGAAGAAGCAGTTTGAGAAAAGAAAGAGATCGTCTGAGAGATGCAATTTGAAGATAAGTTTGCCTTGCTTGTTCACATCACGTTTTATTAGATCTTCTTATATGAGCTGAAAATCTCTTTTTACTCCAAGCTGTAGCCTTTGTTGTTATATTTTGGCAGATCTAACCTTTCATTCCACACCATAATAATTATGAGGACAGAAAAGAGACTTTGAATGAATGAATGAAATGAAAAATTGATGATATAAATGTATGGAGTTTTTTCAGATCAGTGATGATACGGATAGCTTAGGGTACTGTATAGTCCCGGCTGTCCATGTATGAGGTCTGTTTGCTCCATTTTTTGTATATATTTTCAGTTGCTGTCTTGTTTATTTACTTTTGAAGAGATAGTGTGAATGAGGTTTCCCTGCTAAATGTAACATATAGTACGTTTTTTTGAGAATGTATGTTTGACCATAGGTGCCACCATATGTCGGGTAATCAAACATGATCTGTGTTCAAGCAGTCTAGTTTTCAACCGGTGGGAGGTGTGACCAACATATAGCATGGAACAGGGGCACAGAATAATATAAATAACCCCCTCAGTCACACAAGAGGTCACATTGCATAGATTGTAAACCAGTCCTGTCCCAGGATGGGTGAACACATCAGACTCAATCATCAAAGAACATACTGAACAGTTACCACAGCTGCGATGCCCTGGGATGGCTTGCACTCCCTGCTCAGAACATAAGAACTGCCGCTGCTGGGTTAGACCAGTGGTCCATCGTGCCTAGCAGTCCGCTCCCGCAGTGGCCCCCAGGCCAAAGACCAGTGCCCTAACCAAGACCAGCCCTACCTGTGTACATTCTAGTTCCACAGGAATTTGTCTAACTTTGTCTTGAATCCCTGGATGGTGTTTTCCCCTATGACAGCCTCCGGAAGAGCATTCCCAGTTTTCCACCACTCTCTGGGTGAAAAAGAACTTCCTTACGTTTGTACGGAATCTATCCCTTTCAACTTTAGAGAGTGCCCCCTCGTTCTCCCTACCTTGGAGAGGGTGAACAACCTGTCTTTATCTACTAAGTCTATTCCCTTCATTATCTTGAATGTTTCAATCATGTCCCCTCTCAGTCTACTCTTTTCAAGGGAGAAGAGGCCCAGTTTCTCCAATCTCTCACTGTATGACAACTCCTCCAGCCCCTTAACCATTTTAGTCACTTTTCTCTGGACCCCTTCGAGTAGTACTGTGTCCTTCTTCAAGTACGGCGACCAGTGCTAGACGCAGTATTCCAGGTGGGGGCATACCATGGCCCGGTACAGTGGCATGATAACCTTCTCCGATCTGTTTGTGATCCCCTTCTTAATCATTCCAAGCACATTCTAGGAACACTAGGGCTCAGAATGTCACAAATTCCTATTGCGACCATAGGAAAATAATACCCCAAGTGTTGAAAACAGGGGTGTACCCACAAAATGTTCATGTGTCTACGTAGAACTTGCTCTGATATTCTAGACAATTGATTGAATGTAGACACAAACGGGATCACATCCTGCTGTGGTTGACTGTCCCCATACGTTAGTCCTCCCTGTGATTGTAAAAGGCTCTTTTTGCAGCCCTTGACACAACAGCTGCCAGATACCCTCTTTGATCAAATTTTTCCTGTAGCAAAGTAGATTGTCTGCAAAATTCAGAATTGGTACGACAGATACGTCTATACCGGAGAAATTGAGCAAATGGAATGCTGGTCTTCATAGCATAGAGGTGCATACTGATAAATTGTAACGAGGAATTGCGATTAGTATCCTTAACATAAATGGTGGTATTGAACTGACCCTGCACCAGCTCCAACATAACTATCCTGGTCTGGTGATACGACATTTCAAACTTAAGAGATGGATGGCATGAGATCCTCAAGTGATCCCCTCACAAACAGAAAATGTCATCAATACAGCAAGTCCATCCTAGGATCTCATCATAAAATCGAGAGGTATAGATGAACTAATCTTTGAAATGGCCCCTGAACAAATTAGCTATCGTAGGGGCGAATCTGGCACTCATCGCCAAACCAGACAATTGCCCCTCAAACAAAAGCTAGTTCTGCTTCATGGCCATTGAAATTAATTCCAACAGGAACTCAGGAGGGACCACCCAAGGACGAGGCACCCAGTTTGTTAGCCTCCCTAATTTCTGATAACATTTGGGCATCTGGCCTTTCATCCTGGTCAGGCTGATGGTACCACACTCCTATCACTATCATTTTCCCCTTTTCACATGGGATTTCTATCCATAGAGATTCCAAGGTGTGTTTCAGCTCCTGTAGAATTTTTAGTCCGTTCGATTCAAGGTCCTCCATAACATATAACACTACACCTAGAACATAAGAGCATAAGAATTGCCGCTGCTGGGTCAGACCAGTGGTCCATCATGCCCAGCAGTCGGCTCCTGCGGTGGCCCTTAGGTCAAAGACCAGTGCCCTAATTGAGTCTAGCCTTACCTACGTACGTTCTGGTTCAGCAGGAACTTGTCTAACCTTGTCTTGAATTCCTGGAGGGTGTTTTCCCCTATAACAGCCTCCGGAAAAGCGTTCCAGATTTCTAGCACTCTCTGGGTGAAGAAGATCTTCCTTACATTTGTACGAAATCTATCCCCTTTTAACTTTAGAGAGTGCCCTCTCATTCTCTCCACCTTGGAGAGGGTGAACAATCTCTCTTTCTCTACTAAGTCAATTCCCTTCAATCTCCACCCTGTCATTGTGATATAGTTTGTACCCCGGTATGACAGTGACCTGTTCGTTTTCGTTAACTTCCTTCCACTTGGTCTCAGAGATGCCTACTATATTGATCTTTTCTTTTAGTGCAATATATTCTTGGATCCAGCAGCAAGGAAATGCTTGGATTCAACATCATCCTTGTCAGGACCCTGATGATGGCACCAAGCGAAGTCAAAAAAAGCAACAGCATCAGTCTTCCTCAAAGCTGGAAACTCCAGGTCATCGGTATTGTCACAACCTGAAAAGTGTTGGTCCTCCTCCGTTCTAGCTGTGCTGATACACCAGATTCCCTGAAGCCTTGGCCCTGCTTCCGATTTGGTACTGATGACTTTACAGGTTGTCCCCATTTTATTTATTGGGATTTATTAACCAGCTTTGCCCAAGGCAATGTATAGCATGTATAATTCAACATAAAACTTACAATTTTGTTTACAGCATAACCTTTACTGAGGTTGCTGTCAAAGAACGATTTCGGCTCATGCTTCAAGAGGTGCTGGGGCATATCCTGGGACTGTGTGTCATTGAGTCAGCTATGGAACCACTTCAGCCCATCCTGGAGGCTCTTGATTTCCATGTTGGACAATTGTAGATGTTGGTGCCATGCCAGGCGATGGAGCCAACACCAACTGGTGTGTTGACCCTCTCCAGTCCTTCAGTGTACACTTTTGCAAATAAGCATTTTAATGAAAATTTTTACTAAACTGACTTATCCAAGGAAACATTGGAATTGTGTGACAGAGCTTGGATTAGAACTAAGTAGAGAAGCATAGAAAAATGATGGCAGACCATGCGGCATATCCATTCTGTCAACTGAAAAAGGCCTGGGATACACTAGGTTTCTATAACAGAATTTGGACACCCAACACACCGGTGTAGGTAGATTCTCACCATGTGTCCTGTTGGGCCTACATGGTATGAGCGGATAGTGTAGCTGGTTTTAAGAAGGGTTTGTACAAGTTCCTGGTGGAAAGGTTCACAGTCTGCTATAGAGAAAGACATGGAGGAAGCCACTGCTTGTCCTGGATCGGTAGCATGGAATGTTGCTACTCCTTGAGTTTTGGCCAGGTACTAGGGGCCTGGATTGGCCACCATGAGAAAAGGCTATTGGACTTGCTGGGCCTTTGGTCTGACCCAGTAAGGCTATTCTTATGTTCTTATGATAAACCTTGGATAATAAGTAAGGACAAAGCTGGGACTGATGTTAAGTGCAATTTTCAGCTGATAAATTTTGACTACTTGGGGCATGAAGCAGAGAGCGGGGCAATCTATGCAAGGCTCAGCTGCTTGGTGGACTGGCCATTAACATTTGATCTTCAAGAGGCCTGTCAGTCATGCAGCTAATACGGCAGCTCAGTGGTTTTAGCTGGATGGGAGAGGTGGTGACTTGTGAAGTTTCTGGTCATATATTTCATCCTCTATAATTGTAGAATTATCAGCATGTATTTGCAATGTCAGGTCAAATGATGTAGGGTAATGTTAATGGCTTCAATCTTTGCTCTGTGGGCAGGAATGCAATTGAGAAATCATTTCTGGGAAGCTTAGCAATTCTAGGAATACTGGGGGCAACCGGCATGATGATGGCTGGGCTGGAACACAGCGTATTCTCCTCTTCTCTAGCAAACAAAACCAACTTAATGATGGGACCAATTTGGGGAATCAATAAAGCCACAATCTACATCCTGAACTGGTTAAGAGGAACATATTTTCTCTGGAAATCACTCTGCATCTTAAAAAGGGGCACTGTGGGACTCGTGACCTTAGCTGAATAAATTGTCTGCTCAGAAATGAGGAGCAATCATTTGAAAATAAAATGAAACCATGCAGTGGATGGTAGGAACTCCCACACAGGGCCAGACAAAGGGGAACAGGTTACCGTACAGCCCCATCAGTAAAGTGAGACTTACGCCTGGCTGGTTGCTAGTTCACTGCTGAGTGCATTATTGATGGAAAAAGAGAAGCAGGACTGACAGAGTTACTAGTGGGTCAGGCTGCTTGCCTCTGCCCGTCATCCATTACAATTTTATCCTGTTCCATACAGTTAGACATATGAGAGAGAAAGCCCCCTTCAGCAGACAGCATACCATGTGGTCTGACTGACTAGGGACAGGCTGTTGATTTTCACAGATCAGAGCGTGCGGTCTTTGTAAAAAGTGTCTAGTATGTGCAAAGAGGGACTCACTGCATTTACTCCTGGATTCTATAAACTTGTGAGCTCAGATTTCCGATTAGCATGCAAGCTATAGGATACAGCTCATCCAAGGAATAAGCAATGGATTTCCCCAAGTCCATATTAATAATGGCTTATGGATGGGTTTTTTTTAGAAAATCATAGAAACATGACGGCAGATAAAGGTCAAATGGCCCATCCTGTCTGCCCACCCATTATCTCTTTCTTTCTCCAAGAGATCCCACGTGCCTATCCCAGGCCCTCTTGAATTCAGACACAGTCTCTGTCTCCACCACCTCTTCCGGGAGACTGTTCCCCGCATCTGCCACATTTTCCATAAATAGTATTTCCTCAGATTACTCCGGAGGCTATCACCTCTTAATTTCAGCCTATGCCCTCTCATTGCAGAGTTTCCTTTCAAATGAAAAAGACTCAACACATGCACATTTATATTATGTAGGTATTTAAACATCTCTAACTAGAAACAATACTAACAATAACAATCTAAATAGATAAATAACTTGCAGCAAAAAATGTTGCAAAAATATTATAAGCCAAGTGGTGGAAATATTCTTTGAAAAACCATTTAAGTAAAGTGGAGAAAAAAGCCTCAACTAGTATTATATGCAGACGGCAACCCAATGAGTTTTTTAGCTGTTCTTAATCTGTATCATAGGTAAAAAAAACTCCACTACTTTTCTAAATGTAATCTTTCAAAATAGGAAAATATTTCACCACTGTGCACATGAACAGGAAAAAGAAACTTGGGAAGATTACACTTATCTTCACAGCTGTTGATGTAAGCCAGGACCGCGATCCAAAAACGCAACGATCTTCCTACAGTCACATTTCTGGCATTGAAGTGAAGACAAGGAACCGATGTCCAAATCCAACAAGGCGCTTGTTTCACTAACGAATGGTTGCTTCAGGGAATTCCTTCCTATTCCATCCACAATTTGGCTCCACAATGGTACCTGACTTATAGCTCCTGATCTCGTGACATCACTTCCTCCCGAAACTCAAAAAATAGATCTTTATTGAAAGAACAAAAATGCAAAGGCTAATAACTTAATGAAACGCATACCATTCTATTTTTTGATTTAAACCATTGGGCCAAACGGTATTCAAGAAGTAAATTGATCTTTGCTCACTCTGGTATAATTTAGTTTTTACATCTCCTCTACGTGCTGTTGCTGGGATATGATCAAGTACAAAGCATTTGAAGTCCTCAAACGAGTGTTCTTTTTCGGCACAATGACGAGTCAATACATCATATTGTCTTCTATGGGTAAGGTTTGACCGGTGTTCAAACAACCTAGTTTTTAAACATCTATATAACAAAGATCACACGGGTACCAGACTTGTCATTTTCCAAGGTTTTCTCCTTCACTAATCAGAGGACAAACAGTACAGTTATTACAACGAAATACGCCCACCCGTTCCATCCCTTTACTAGACCAAATGTCTGCCTGGCATAGCAGATCTTTTAAATTTTTATTCCGTGAGAATGCCACTTTACAATCCAATTCTTGGCAATTTTGTTTAGTTTGCACCATTGGCCATAAGCTTTAAGTCTGCATATAAAACTAGTTGAGGCTTTTTTCTCCACTTTACTTAAATGGTTTTTCAAAGGATATTTCCACCACTTGGCTTATAACATTTTTGCAACATTTTTTGCTGCAAGTTATTTATCTATTTAAACATCTTTATCATATCTCCCCTCTCCCACCTTTCCTCCAAAGTATACAGATTGAGATCTTTAAGTCTGTTCCCAGACGCCTTACCAGGAAGATCACATACAATCCAACACTTTTTTAAACTCTGCTGAGCTTACTGCTTTCACCACATTCTTTGGCAATAAATGAAATTCCAGACTTCAATTATGCACTGCTTATTCCTAGGAGAAGCTGTTTGGGGTCTTGCCTGGATCAGCCACTGATGGAAACAGGATACTGGGCTTGATGGACCTGCACTTTCTACACTGTTTATATTCTTATGGTGCCATTTTGTGCCAATTAATTGCAGTGAAGAGCCAATTACACACCTGACTTTATTCTAGAACTTGCATGCACAAATTTGCATGCTAATCAGAAATCTGAACACAGAAGTTTACAGAATTAAGGGGTAAGTACACTTATGTGTGTAACTGCCTATTTTATAAGTTGTGTGCTCCAATTGGGAGGTATGGGTGGATATGTGAGCCACTCACACCCCATCCCCGACGATAGGGTCCCCTGGAACCAAAATGAAGGCAGGAGGGATGCCCACTCCCTCCTGCTACCGCAAAACCCCTCCCCTCTCCTGCGCTGAGCCGCACTGACTCCCCCCCCCCCATGAAACTGGTTTAGCGATCCAGCCCCTAGATCTTTTTCTTGGGTGCTGATCCCTAAGGTGGATTCTAGAGTCTGGTAAAGCCAGTAGCAGTGGGGAAGACAGATAAGACAATCTCCTCTCTCAAGAAGTACACAAGACAATCTTATAAATGATTGATTTAGGAAACAAGCTCCAACAGCTGCATCTTCCAGTGCAAATATGAAAGACAAATTGTCCCCATTTCCACAGAAGGGTAAAGGAAAGGGTGGGTTGATGGGAGACCAACAGCAGGTCTATTTGGATGATAGTGAGCTAAGAACATTTTTACACTTTCCTTGCAGACATTTTGGCTTGTGATAGTTCAGCCTCTTTTCTGTGAGATACCTTACGTTGCCCATCAGGTAACGAGTTGAATGTGCAGTTAGCGTTTTTGACCCAGACGTTAGGCACCTAGAACGGCACTCCAAGCTGATCGAGACACCTAACTTAATCTTTTTAATTAGCATAATCGACACAGTTAATGAACAATAAAGAGCTCATAATTGGTAAAAATTTAAATTAAGTGGGTGGTAGGTGCTTTCTACTTTTGGGTAGATGCCAATGTCAGATACCTACCAGAAAGTGGGTGTGGTTAGAGGCAACTCATGGATGTCTTTCGCATCTAGGCACATAAACTGGGCTTAAGACATCAGCCCCCCTCCCCTCTTCTACCTCTTCCAGTCTGAACAACCCTCACTCAGTCCCTTCCAAACAAATGGATATTAAATATGTATGGATCTAGATCAGTGGTTCCCAACCAGCCAGTTTGGTTTTCAAGATATGCATATCACTAAAGATAGGGAAAGCTATTAACACATTTTAAACTATAAACATCACACTTTATTATAAATTTTTACTTCATCATTCAATATAATAATTTAGAACAATATCATAATACTACAAGAATTTCTATTTCATTTGAACAATTGTGATCCTAATATTACCTTCCAAGCTACCATATCTAGTGAAAGCATTCAATTTCTGGACATACAAATTAGTTGCAAGTATAATAGGTTTATTACCTCTATTTTTAGGAAGCCAATGGACTGGAACACTGTCCTTCATTAGAATAGTTATCATCCTAAATGTTTGAAGGACAGTGTTCCGGTAGGCAAATTTTTGAGAGTAAAGCGGATCTGTACAAAATCTGTTGAATTTTTGCAACAATCTGATCAGATGATCAAGCGATTTAGTCAGAAGGATTATCCCAGGAAAACTATAAAACAAGCACTTAAAAGAGCTAAAAAATAGTGATAGGCAGTGATTAATGTTAAAATCTAACAGAGCAGCTAATGAAGGTAGGATGACCTATGCATTGCCCTATTCAAGGCAATCGCAGAGAATTAAACAAGTGATTCGGCAAAATTGGCATATTTTGAATTTACATATGGGGTTTCAGGAGCTTCCTAGGTTTGCATTTACACACAGTCGCAACTTAGGTGGGATCTTGTCCAGTAAAAATGATGAAAGACAGCGTGACGAGGTAGTGAGTATCAGGGGTCATTACAAATGTGTGTGTGTGCATTGTCAATTTGCTTTAGAAGGTGATAAAATACAGATTCCAAATAGTACCCGGAAGTTTTATTTAAATCAGCGTACCAATTGTAACACTGCCCAGGTGGTGTACGGTATTGTATGCTCCTGTGGGAAGTGGCATTTAGGTCAAACGAAACAGAAAATTGCTCAGCACTTGAGTAATTTGCGGTTGGGAAAAGTAGAATTACCTATAGTAGCCCATTGGATACCAAATAGCCATAAAGTGGATGAGCTTCGTTTCGTTGTTCGTTGTAATTGTGGTAGAATTGAAGAGGGGAGGAAATAGTTCTGATGTCCTATTACGTAAAGAGCAAAGGCTTATCCACTCTTGGGGAACAACAGAACCGAAAGGGTTGAATAAGGAAATAGATTGGAATTTATTGTAATTTGAATCTGGTGTGATTTGGGATTTAAGGAGGAGTTTTGAAGAAAGAGGCATATCTGTTTTTGGTTTTGGTTCGGTTGGGTGAGATCCTGACTAGGAGATCTTAGTTCTGTTGCTGTCAGATAAGGGTTTGAAAGTGACGAGTTGATATGTGGCTATTTTATGTATGAATATTTATAATTACTTAGTATTGATGAACATTGTTTGAATATAAATATTGGGTGTCTTTGTATTTTGGTATATGTTTTAGTAAGAAGAAAGAGGAGCCCTTTTAGTTGGAGCTCCTGAAGACTCTTAGCGAAACACGGCCAGTGTCGGGCTTGACTAAACAGTAGTGAAACATTTACCGGCAGAACATTTGTGATTACTAGTATGGTTTTTATTGGATAATTTAATCTTTGAAAGCTAAAAGAAGAACTTTGATACATTGATGTATTATCCTTTGGAGTTCAAGATGGACAATTATATCATCATGTTTGAAGTTCTTATGGTCACTAAAGGGGTTTTGTAGTATGAAAGAGTGAATGAGTGAGGGTATTGCTTAGAATTATGATATTGTTTTGAATTATTATATTGAATGATGAAGTAAACATTTATAATAAACTGTGATATTTATAGTTTAAAATGTGTTAATAGCTTTCCCTATCTTTAGAAGTATTAATATTGATTAAAGCTATTTGAAATTTTGAAAAGTCCTGTTGAATAGTCAGGTTGCGATAATGAATATGCATGAGAGAGATCTTCATATAATGGAAGACAGGTATGTAAATCTCTCTCATGTATATTCATTAGGGATATCCTTAAAAACCTGACTGGTTGGTGGTCCCCTAACATGCGCATGTCGAGTCATTGAGTCTTTTGGATGTATCGTTGTATCGTTGGATGAATAAAGAATGTAACACTATCAGATGAGTTGGAGGACACTTTTATTGATGCACTTCTATCTGATTTGGACAATTCCATTCTTTCTTTTGCATATTTATGTTTGTGGTTTTGTTTTCCCCTGTTTTGGTCCTGGTGGTCCCCCAAGACATGATTGGGAACCACTGATCTAGATCACTCTGTATATGTTATTTTAATATAAATTAAGTGTAGTATATTTATGATAATGTAAACAGCATATTTACTGTTACAATCGCTGTAATGTTTTTAAAAAATGTCTTAACTGGATTTGTGAAATTGTAAATTGATTTTGCCATTTTTACATGTGCCACATCTGTGATGATCTACTAAATTAATGTAAATGTTCTTATTCACTTCTGGAAGATATGATGCACTTTAAGATCTTTCAAATTATTGCCAATGAAATATCCTGAAACAAGGGATGGGTTTGTACTAATGATTGGACTGAAATACTGCTGGGCGTTCTTTCAGTTTATCTTCTTTCTTCATTTTGATAGTTGTATCTCGCTCTATTATATGCTTTTTTAAAAGTCCTTTCTCGTATCCTCTTTCTTTTAAATTTTCCATTAATATCTCTGATTGATGTTTAAAATCCCTTACATCACTACAAATTCTGCAATATCTTAAGAATTGTGAATACAGCAAACTCTGAACTAACCTCCATAGCGCGGATTTTAGTGCTGGCAGCGGTGGTAACTGCTTCAACGCTCATATGAGCATCGGAGCAGTTACCGTCGGTGACCGTCAGTGCTAAAACCTGCACTATGCATTCGTAAAAGAGGGGGTAAATATTTTGGATGACCACTTTCTCTTCTCAAAAATGTATTCCTATCCGTGTCTTTCTTAAAAACTGAAGTTTGAAACTCTCCTTTTAATTGTTTGATGGATACATCCAAAAATGAAATACAGTAGTATCATCTGAAAGATGATAATGTAAACTGGATATGTGGATTACAAGAATTCAACCATTTCACAAACTCGTCCAATTCATCTGTATTGCCAGTCCATAAAACAAAAGTGTAATTTCTTATCAAAGAGAGATTGAAAAACCCATTCATTTTCAGAACCGTTCATGACTACACAGGCTACTGATGGGGCAAAAGTAGCTCCCATGATTTGCAAATCAAATCGATTCTTAAATAAACATAGAAACATAGAAAAAAGCGGCAGAAAAGGGCTATAGCCCACCAAGTCTGCCCATTCCAAGTATCCCTCCCCCCTGAGTTTACTCCCTTAAAGATCCTACTTGAGTATCCCATTTTCTCTTAAAATCCGTCACGCTGCTGGCCTTTATCACCTGGAGTGGGAGTCTGTTCCAATGATCCACCACTCTCTCGGTGAAGAAGTACTTCCTGGAGTCGTCATGAAACTTCCCTCCCCTGACTTTCAGCGGATGTTCTTTCATGGCAATCTGTGGCTACATCGTGAGATCTGGCGCTCATATGTAAAGCTGATTGTATCACTTTAAGAGCCTCATTTTGGGGAATGGACGTGAACAGTGCAGCAATAGCTAAATCCATTAGTTTGTTCTATTCTTATATTATTTTGAATTATGTACGTAAATGTGAAATTATTTGTCTTGAGCATATGCCTCTTAACCTCTGTAAATAGCCTGGAAACGAAAGATGATTAGATATGAAGTTCAGTGGTTGTGTCTTGCTGGATTACGGTGTTTCAATCCTCTGCTAAGCCCTTGCTTTAGAAAACGTTCCCTGCGGTCAAGTAGACGCAGGGCTGAGTCACTGACCATCTTAAAGACATCAAATTGTGTCTCTAACTAGAAACCTTGGTGCTGCAGGTGCTGAGGCTCTTATTAACACATCATTATATGTGTCCTTCACACTGTCAATTAGTGATACCTGGCTTCATTATTAATTAGCAAAAATCTAACAATCTGCTCGTGAACTGTGTGATTAAAATCTGAATCATAATTACAGGTAATATTTCATTTGCTGGCAGTAAAGAAGGCAACATGGATTTCTTATGCTAGTAAAATATATTTCTAGTAAGGGAAAGGGCAGTAATGTTGTCAAAGGCCTGGAAAGGGAAGCCCTTCTCACATGGGGGGTGTTTCAGCAGGTCCACGCCAAAGTGATCTTCCTGCATCAGATTTTCACTATGAGGTAACATAGAAATGTTCGTAAGCAGCCTGGGGAGGGAGCAAAGAGGGGACAAATGTTCAAAATATGACTTTATACAAGTCAAAATTCATCCTCTGTGGTCAGTGTTGCTTTTAAATGCTGGTTGCAGCATATAAGCTTATAGATAAGGGGACATTTGTAGAGGGCTCTTGGTCCAGAAGGAACCAAGGCACAGGGAGCAAAATAGAAGTGCATAGTACCGGAAGACTGGAAGGTGGCCCATGTGATGCCGATTTATAAAAAGGGTTCCAGAGGTGATCCAGGAAATTATAGACCAGTGAGTCTGACGTTGGTGCTAGGCAAAATGGAAGAGACTATTACAAGAACAAAATGACAGAACATATGCGTAAGCATGAATTAATGAGTGAAAACCAACATGGCTTTAGTCAAAGGAAATCTTGACTCACCAATCTACTGCGTTTCTTTGAAGGGGTGAATGAACATGTGGATAAGGGTGAACCAGTTGATATTGTGTATTTGGATTTTCAAAAGACATTTGACAAAGAACCTCATGAAAGACTTCTGAGGAAATTAGAAAGTCAGGGGATAGGAGGTCATGTCATGTCCTTTTATGGATTGAGAATTGGTTGAATGGAGCAATGGCCTTCTTCTGGAGTGATGCTCAGCACATTCAGGTGAAAGTAGCTCAGAGGGAGGTAACAAACTGCCAAGACACTGGAACGGTCACAGCTCAGATCTGTCCACTGGCATCGGACCTCTGGGCTCAGATTCAAGGAACAGAACTCTGGAACTAGACTTTATGGATCAGAACACAAGGATGCCTCGTTTATATCATTTGATCCAAGGGCGTATCTGTGGGATAAGATGTTCTTTCCACCTCCTGTCATTTCTTTCTCTACAACATCACTAAAATTCAACTCTTCCTTTCTGAGCGCACTGCTAACACTCTCAACCACAGTCGTGTTACATAGTGTAAACAAAATCATTTATTTTAAACTCTCTTAGCAACTTTAGGCCCCCTTTTATGAAGCCACATTAGGCTTTTTTATCGCCAGCCATGGCGGTATTAACTCCGATGCTCATAGGAATTTTATGGCAATAAAAAAGCCTAAAGTGGCTTCATAAAAGGGGGCCTTAAATAGCTAAACAAGTTAAATAACTTTCACAAGTTAGAATGGAATAACTACATCAAATTATACAACAAATACTCAAAATCATACTGTGTACTGGACTCATGTCCCCCAGAAATTATGAGAGCAGCTCCATTAGACTTTAAATTATCTCTATTGAATGACCTAACCAATAACCTAAAGAATGGAAAATTTCTCACTAACAATGGTCATATTATAATAACCCCAATCCCAAAAAAACCTAAAGAACCATCAACATCAGTAACCAACTATTAGCATCTATTCCAGTAGCATCTATTCCATTTATGGTAAAAGGATTGGTACACACCCAGCTAATGGAATATCTCGACCAATTCTCTCTTCTGCACGAAGAGACTGAGACACTGAGACTGAGACACGAAGCACTGAGACAGTAATTGCGGCTATCCTGGAAAATTTGCGTTACTTGTTTAGTAAGGTCCTCAACGCCCTAATCATGCAATCTGACATGAACTCTGCCTTCGACTTGGTGGACCATGGAAAGCTGTTACAATGCCTAGACACCATCGGAATCAGAGGAAAGGTACTGAATTGGTTTCGGGGTTTCCTTATATCACGCACCTACCAAGTCCGTTTTAATCACTATCTCTCTGACACTTGGAGCAATCCATCTGGCATGCCACAGGGATCATCACTATCCCCATTGCTCTTCAATGTTTACATGTCCTCATTGGGTGCGCAATTGTCCCAGCTGGGGATAAAACTATGTAGCTACGCTGATGACTTCACAATAATTATTCCATTCACTAACTCTGTCTCAGAAGTCACCCCCAAAGCAACAGAAGTACTAAATCGGATGGAGCAATGGATGACCGAATTCAGACTAAAACTAAACTCGGAGAAAACAAAATTTTTCATAGCATCGCCACACCCACTTGTCACTAAAGCATCATTGTGCATCAATGACCTTAGTTATCCCATTCAACCCATTATGAAGATATTGGGAGTAACACTGGACCAGAGCCTGACCATGAAAGACCAGGTAGACTCCTTGATTAGAAAAATCTTTCTCATCCTCTGGAAGCTTCGGTCCATCAGAGCCTACTTCAATGTCTTATCATTTCAAATTCTGGTACAATCCCTTATACTGAGTCAACTCGATTATTGTAACATCACCTACTTAGCACTCCCCCAGAAGAATATGCAACGATTGCAACTGGTACAAAATGCAGCGGTTAGACTACTTTGTGGACTGAAGAAGTTCGACCACGTAACATCTTCCTATCGACTTCTACACTGGCTGCCGATGGAGGCATGTGTGAAGTTCAAGTTTGGTTGTTTTTGCTTCAAGGTACTTTATGGCTTAGCTCCTATATATATAACAGACCTTTTCTCTTTCACAACCAACAGACATAGGTGAAGCTCACATCCGAGCTTTGTTTCTCCACCGGTTAGAGGTTGTAAATTTAAAAGTCATCACCAACATCTTTTCTCACATCAAGCAGCACTGTGGGGTAAAGACCTAGAACAATTACTCGTGCCTACTACCTATAGGGAATTCAGGAAACGTCTAAAAACACATCTGTTCCTGAAATACTTAGGAAACCAGCCTATACAATCTTAGTCCTCAACAAATGATCTCTAGAACTATCAATCACCAAGTCTATGCTTTGTTGATTCCACTCAATCTGTAACATCTTTAATCATTGTAAATCGCATAGAACTTCACGGTCCTGCGGTATATAAAAAAATTATTATTATTATCTCATCAATACTAAGACTCCTGAATTGAGATACTATTACTACTCATATATATAGTACTACTAGACATACGCAGCACTATACAGTATATCAAAACATAGAAGAGGCAGTCCCTGCTCCAAAGAGCTTAAAATCTAGTCAAGATAGACAAACTGGACGAGAAGGTGCATCAATACACTGTGCTCAGGTGTGGGAACTACTGAGGGAAGGATAAGACAGATATTGGGGCTTAGAAGGTGGGTTGGAGTTTGCAATTGAAGCAGCTTCAAAGAAGTGGCCCTTGAGTCTGGATTTGAAGACTGCCAGAGCACAGCTTGACATACCAAGTCAGGCAGTTTGTTTCAGGCATTTAAATTGAAGGCTAAAGATGTCCTGAGTTCTGGACAGCTTTGCTGCTTAAAATGACTGAACCTGTGGTTCCACTACTATCATTCATTTTTCAGTAGACTCTACCAAAACTTGGTCTATCCAGTCTCATGTCACTTAGAGGCAAGCAGATAGGTTCACAGAGCAGAGATGAATAAGTGGCTTGATTGGATGGTGCCATGGAGAGTGTTTTGCCTTCCTAATCCATGTGATGATTTTCCAAGAGCTCCTGAGCAGAGATGATGTCCAGCTGTCAAAGAAGGGATTAAGCATTTTCTACTGCAGACAAGATGTCTTCCCCTCCCCACAAATCCTCAGATGATATGACTGTGATATAAATCTGTGTATCCATCCTTACAATTTTCAGGCTTAGACCATAAAAAATCTACCCTGTACTGACCCTACTTCCCACTGAGGTGCTGTCAAAACCTACTCCAGCCCATCCCAATCTGTCTTGCCACATATAGGACACAGAAATCAGAAGTCCGTCCCCACTGCTGGGAAAAAAATGTTCAGGTCCTCTCATTATCATTTCATTATCTTGACTTTGTCCTGTTTCATCCTGTTGGGAGATCTGTTTTGGATAACTACATACTTGGGTGTCCCACACTGAGAGAAAGTGTTCCCGCTAAGCTGTGCTGGCGTGCGCTGGCGCACAAAATATTACATCGCAGCGCACAAGTTTCTCGTCACAGCGCACACACGAAGCGGCGGCGGTCTGCCCTGATCGCCTAAGATGCAGCAGCGGCGGCTCCTTTCATGATCCCCGTAATCAGTGGCGTATTAAGTGGGGGGCGGTCCGCCCCTTGTTCTCATTGGTGTAACGCCGGCCCTGCCCCCCTTCGGATCGCTATTATTTTAAATGTTATAGCGGCGGCGCTGTATCCATCAGTGGAGACGTCTAACCTCGGCCTGACCCGGAACTCTTACTGCAACAGTCACTTCCTGTTCCTGCCTAGACGGGCGGCTGCTGCAGTAAGAGTTCCGGGGCAGGCCGAGGTTAGACGTCTCCACTGATGGATACAGCGCCGCCGCTATAACATTTAAAATAATAGCGATCCGGGGGGGGGGGAGTCCGGAGCTGCAGGGGAGAGTGTTGCGGTACCCAGCTGGAGGGAGAAGGAAGATGAGGGAGGAAATGAAAGGAGATGCCAGGGCTTGGAGGGAAGGAGGAAGGTATGCCAGACTAAGGGAAAAGGAAGGGGGAGATGTGAGAGCATGGAGGGGGAGGGAAGGAAAGGAGAGAGATGCCAGAGAATCAGGGAAGGGAAGATACCAGACTATGGGGTGTGAAGGAAAGAAAGGAGAAGAGAGAGATGCCAGAGCATAGGGGATGGGGTGGTGACAGAAAAAAATGGAGAGGTGGCAGAGCTGGCTGGCTTTGGGGGTGGGCAAATTCTGGAAGACAGTGGGGGGACATAAGAAGGAGGCACTGGGGGCACAAAGGACACAGGAAGGAGGCACTGGGGGCACTATGGACACGGGAAGGAGGCACTGGGGGCACTAAGGACATGGGAAGGAAGGAGGGAGGGAATAGAATGGGACAATTGTTGGGCCTGAGTGCAGAAAGAAAGAAAGGATACACAGTCAATTAATAGATGTCCCCTTTTGATGAAAAAAATAAATGGTCACGTTACCACTGACTTACTTTCTCTTCAGCAGAGTCAGCATCCGCACTGAGGTGCAGGAAGGTCCCGCGATGACTCGTCTGCTGGCTCTGCTCTGGAAGAAGTAAGTTACGTCGGAGGGGGTGGACCCGGCAGACACAGTCATTGCGGGACATTGCCGCAACTCCCTGCGTCTGCCGGGTCCACCCCCTCCAATGTAACTTACTTCTTCCAGAGCAGAGCCAGCAGACAAGTCATCGCGGGCCCTTCCAGCATGCGGCTGCTGAGTCCGCTCTAGAGCAAGTACGTCGGAGTGGGGTGGATTGGCAGCAGGCAGCTACAATCATCGTGGGACCTTGCTGCATGAAGGGAGAGAAAGGAGCAGGACTGCTGGAATGGAAGAGTGGTGGAGGGAAAGAAAAGGGGCAGGGTGGTATGGAAGGGTGGTGCTGATGGAATTGATGTACAGAGAAAGGGGAGAGACATAAGGGGGAAGGATATTGGAGGGAAAGAAAGGGGGAAGATGCTGATTGAAGAGGGGTGGATGGAGGGAGAAAGGGCAGACATTGGATGGTAGTGGGGAGCCTATGCTGGATGGAAGTGCAGATGGGAGAGATAAGGCAGCAAATGCCAGAAGGAAATGGGAGGAGAGAAAGAGGGGAGCAGATGCTGGATGGAAGTGGACAGAGAGAGGAGAAGGTACTAGATGGAAGGGTTGGAGAAAGAGGGTACATGATGGAAGGAGGGGATAAATAAAAGGAGGGCACATGATGGGGAGAAAAGGATTGAGTTAGGGAAACACTGGGGTGAGGGAAAGAGGTGGCAAGCTTTAGGTAGACAGTAAAAAAGGACATTGATGAGAGGGTAGTAAGAACATAATCTAGACAGATGCAGAAAATAAATTGAAAAGGGAAATGAGGGAAAAAAGGGAAAGGTATTGCAGAGGAGAGGTGTGGGAGAGGGAAGGAGAGGAGAGAGATGCCAGACCAATGGGGGTGAAAGGAGAGATGAAAGGGGGAGGCATACAGTTTCTGGAAGGGGCATAGAAGGAGAGAAAATGCCATATAGGGGAAGAGAGACGGCAGACAGTGGATGGAAGGAAGAGAGTTACAAGAAGATGAGGAAAGCAGAAACCACAGAAGACAAAGGTAGAAAAAAAATTTCTATTTATTTATTGCTTTAGGAGACATGTGTCACTGTTTCTGTGAAGCATTGTATGCAGAGTCCAGCTTCTTGCTGGTTCAATTTAACCTTTGTCTATGTATTTTTATTTTATCCCCCCTTTTACAAAACTGTGAAGCGTTTTTAGCACCAGCCTTGGTGGTAGCAGCTCTGATGCTCAGAATTTTATGAGCATCGGAGCTGTTACCTCCGTAGCTAAAATCCACACTACAGTTTTGTAAAAGAGGGAGGGGTTAGTTTGTGATTACATATTCCTTACTAGGCGAAGGTGTTTTCTGTGTTCTGTGTGTTCGAAAGACATAGTTTTCTGTTAGGATTGACGGTGTAGGATTGATCTGTGCTGGTCTGGCTTGTTTAGTTTTACAATGGGTGTATTGATGTACTGTTCACTGCAATATGTAAGATGCTGCCTTTTCTTAGATACTCATGTGTGACGGGTGGCTTGTTACTAAAAATCATGTTTTTCGGACAGATGGGGGGGTGCCAAAAAATGATGGGCCCCGGGTGTTACATATGCTAGGTACACCACTGCATTATGTAAAGATACCAGAAAGCTGGCGAAGCAAAAACTTTAAGTAAATTGTTATTCTTCTAAGTTTTGAGTATTTAACCCTCCCACAATCTCATGGGCACTCGTTTCAAGTTTCAAGTTTATTGAGATTTTGATTTAAATGCAATATCAAATATTTTCAATGTGTATAACAAAAATAAATTTTGGGAAATAAATAAAACCATTTGAACAATAAACATACAAACATATCCATAGATGATTAAAAATACATAAGGAGTACAAGGATAAACTACATTTGTTTAAAAATGCATCCTCCGTGCCTGCTCATAAATTTGTGGAATATGTAACTTGTCGCTCATGCATATTTTTTTTTGCACACACCTCATCAATCCTTAGAGGGAACATTGATCCCGACCCCAAATCCTTTCCCTCCTCCCACGTATTCACACAGAACACCACATGCCCCGCTTGGCTGACTTTCTCTGATTCCTCTCTTCAGCACTGCTCATTTTTAATAATAATAATAATAATAACTTTATTTTATATACCGCAGTACCACAAACAGTTCAGAGCGGTTTACAGTGTAAGAGACTGTACATTTACAGCAAAGATACAATGAGGACTGTACATATTCAGTAAAGGTGTTTATACAGCAAAGAATAATGTAGATTTACCATGCAGGAGACTGTACATATACAGCAGAGATATTTATATAGTGGAGAAAGCAGTGCGAGAGACTTATAGAGCAAAATGCAATGCCAGGGACAGAATAATGCGGTGAAGAGGTTTATTATGCAATGATTGTTACATATCCCTAAGTCCTACAGTTCCTTTCATTACAATCAAGAACAAAGCAGTGTACAAAACCAATGCAGGGTGGTGAATGTCAAGAAAAGCAATCAGTATCAATTACAGGATGGTAGTGTTTGATTATTTGGTGATTTAGCCCAAACCAGGGGTCTCAAAGTCCCTCCTTGAGGGCCGCAATCCAGTCGGGTTTTCAGGATTTCCCTAATGAATATGCATGAGATCTATGTGTATGCACTGCTTTCAATGCATATCCATTGGGGAAATCCTGAAAACCCGACTGGATTGCGGCCCTCAAGGAGGGACTTTGAAACCCCTGGTTTGGGCTAAAGAAAATTTAAAGCACGCTATTTGCTGTAACTCTGTCGTATTGAGTTGGAAGGGAGGGAATTTAGGGTGAATCCAGTAAGCGTGAGGGGCACCCCTCTCCCCGCCATATGCGCACCCCCCTTGCCTTTCTCCATACCTCCTTTGATGTCACTTCCTAGGTGCGGGTCCTGAAAGTGATGTCAGAGAGAGTGCCAAAAAGGTACGGGGAAGGCAAGGGACGTGTGCGGCAAGGAGGGGAGTGGGTGGGGAGCAAGTGGGTGAGTGGGGTGGGGGTGGGGGGTGCTGCCACACCTTTAGGAAGACCGCACCCGGGACAGACTATACTCCACCACTGCTGTGGGGTAGAGTTTGTGAAAGTGCTCTGCCGGCATATGAGCTCTGAGCTCTGCACCATAAAGAACTTTCCGAGTCATTGATTCCCTGGTATTATTTAACTCAATCATTTACTTCCTTTGTTCCTGTAATGACTTCCTGGCAAAGACGTTAAGGCTTGTGTTATAGTTTCATGAGTTACTCAAGTAATTAAAGTAGAAATGTGAGCAGTGTGAACCTCTTTATAATCCTGAACCGTTTAGGACTTTTAATCAAGCAGGCTCCAGCCTCCTTCCAGGGCAGAGTCACTGTTTGCATGCAGAAGAGCGAAAAGCTTGCCATCAGGCAGAACAAATCTTCTTGGCTAGGAAATGATTCTAAAGTCAGACCACATCAGCTTGTCTAAACAAACACATAATTAAATCATCAGCAAATGAATGTGAAATGATTTATCATTAATGCCTTACAGAGCAGATTTTGAATACTCGTTTCTCAAACATCAAACTTGGGTTGGTTTTGAAACTTGTCCTTAGAAAACAGCATGGAAGAAAGAGAGAGGGGGGGGGAGAGTGGGGGCTGTTGTTAATCTTGTTATCGGTTTTCGTGCAGCCTCTGTGGATCTTTGCGATAGGTAGACCAGGCTTTGCTAATGGTCCTCCTGCTAATTATAAATTGCAAATGTAACCTGTGGCTCCAGCTGTGCTTAGATGTGAAATGTGGAATCTCATTTCTGAGAACCAGGGTGGTAAGTATAATTTGATTAGTATATTGGTGGCATGCCATGCTAATGGCTGGTGTGTCATCTGTCTTTGCTCATTAGCCAGCAACCAGTGGAGCCGCTGCCAGAGGAGGTGGACTTAGCACCTGAGCATCCTGCACTCGCCGAGTTTTAGTGAACAGCTGCAACGCACCAATTATTATCCCTAAAGATTCCTCATTATACAGAATCACAACAGAATGCTTTATCACTCAAGTTGCTTAGTAACAGAGAAGTTTAGTAACTCAGATACTGGCTTTCCACAGTTTTATCCACCAGAGCAAACGACACCTGTGTGTGGGACAGTCGAGAGGACACGGAGGAAGGACCATAGCCAAGTTCCAGGCTTTTTCAGAATCTGCCAACATTGTAAAGATCTTTTCTGTCCTGTGATTATGAAATAGGTTCTTAGGTCACTAGTTCTCAAACCTGTTCAGGGGGGACATGAGACAGATGTCAATGCCTGTTACCTGCATTATATAAATATCTGTCTCATGTCTATTCATGAGACCTAAGAATAGCCTTACTGGGTCAGACCAATGGTCCATCCAGCCCACTATCCCGTCTTCACGGAGGCCAATCCAAGTCACATGTACCTAGAAAAATCCCAAATAGTAGCAGCATTCCATGCTACCATCCTATGTCACAATGGCAGACTATGGACTTTTCCTCCAGGAATTTGTCCAAATGTTTCTTAAACCCAGCTACGCTATCTGCTCTTACCACATCCTCTGGCAATACGTTCCAGTACTTAACTATTCTCTGAGTGAAAAATATTTCCTCCTATTGTTTTTGAAAGTATTACTCTAACTTCATCGAGTGTATCCTAAGAAGACTGTCTGGTGGCCTCCCCAGAGCAGCTTTGAAAACCATTGGTCTAGATCAGTGGTAGGGAAACTCATTAAAGAGCAAAAATTAGCAGTACAACGATTAAGATTTTTTTTGGAGAGCTATACCCCGTGCCCACTTGCGCTACAAAGTCTACGTCAACCCGAATGACACCCCGCTCGCCAACACGTACTCGAAATCGATTCGTGGCAGGGTGAAAAAATTTGTCTCCGTCCCTGCGAGCTCGGTCCCCGCAAACCATCTGATCCCATCCACACAAGCCTCAAATAGTTTTATACTGAACTTATTATATTAAAGTATAAAAAGAAACAATATTCTGTACAATTGTCAATTTATAAATCAGCGTCTTCTCCCCACTGTCTCTTCCCCATTTCCCTTCAGCATCCTCAGCCCACTCTCTCTCCACTTCCCTTCAGCGCAAGCACATAAAAACAAGCAAGCAATTTTATATCATTTTCATTCTATTCATTCATAGAAATTAAAGTCTAAATAATGCCAGTCACATAACAAAACATGATTTTACAAAAATAATTCCATTATTTTCCATAAACAGTTAAGCCTGCAAGGATTACTAGATGTCTTTCAGCAGCTCCCCTCCCTCCCTCCCCCCTTACCTTTGTGGCCAAGTCAAAATGATCTACCAACAATAAAATTTTAAAAAACACAAAGCACACTGTACGCAGAGAAAATGTTAATTATCATTTATATTCCGCGGGTTTTCAAAGAGGTCAAGGCAGATGACTTTATGCAATGTCACCTCAGTAACAACTATACAAAAATAGACAAATATACCCCTCCCTTTTTACTAAAACGTGATAGTGGTTTTTAAGCGCAGGGAACTGCGCTGAATGCCTTGCATTGCTCTTGATGCTCATAGGTTCCCTGCACTAAAAACCGCTATTGCGGTTTAGTAAAAGGGGGCCATAGTGCAAAATATAGACAGCAGATATAAATTCTCAAAACAGACACATTTTGATCACTAAATTGAAAATAAAGTCATTTTTTCTACGTTTGTTTGGTAATTTCATCAATCTATGGTTGCACTTTATTCTTCTGACTGTGCATCCAATATTTCTTCTCTTCTTTCAGCCTCCTGTATGTTTCCTCGCCTCCAGATTTCATTCCCTCCCCAACTTTTTCTTTCTTTCACCCTGCCCCCTTCTTTCTTTCTTTCTCCTTGACCCCTTTCTTTCTTTCTGTCTGTCTTTCTCTCTCCATGCCCCCTTTCTGTCTGTGTCCCGTCTCCCTTCTTTCTTTCTGTCTCCCTGTCCCCCCTTCTTTCTTTCTTTCTCCCTGCTCTCTCCCAAGCCACCGCTATTGGGAACATGCTGCCACTGCCGCCATCAGGGAACAGGCCGGCGTCGATTTCTGAGTTCTCCCTGCTTCCCTTCCCCGCGGGGCCGACTCTCACCACCCGATGTCAATTCTAACATCGGAGAGGAAATTCCAGGCCAGCCAGGCAGCGATTGGCTATCCCAGAATGTCCTCTCCGATGTCAGAATTGACGTCGGGTGGTGAGAGTTGGTCGGTCCCGTGGGGAAGGGAAGCAGGGAGAACTCAGTACTCAGCAGCAGTGGCCTGTTCCCCCCAATGGCGGTGGTAGCAGCCTATTCCCCGGCGGCGGTGGCAGCCTGTTCCCCAATGGCAGTGGCTTGGGGGAGGGCAGTGAGAAGGGAAGGGAAGCAGGTAGCTGCGAGCCGCACTCAAGTGGCTAAAGAGCCGCATGCAGCTCATGAGCCACAGTTTGCCGATCACATGTCTGGGTCATAGTTCATTCCAGTGACAAAGCCCAGCATTGGTTTGTCGGACCGGGGCTGTTGTCGGTCGGTCGGTCGGGGAAGCGCCACAAAAGTAAGGGGAGCTGGCCGGCTGTGCTGCACCCGGGGTGGGGAAAGAAGGAGGGGGGAGAAGGACGCTGAAAGGCCATGGGGAAGCCGGGGGGGAGGGGAAGGACACTGAAAGCACTTGTGGAAGACAGAAGGGGGAGAAGGACGCTGACAGGGCATGGGGAAGTTGGGGGGGGGGAGAAGGACGCTGAAAGCACATGGGGAAGACAGAGAGGGAGAAGGATGCTGAAAGGATATGGGGAAGACAGAGGGGGGAGAAGGACACTGAAAGCACATGTGTAAGACAGAGGGGGGAGAAGGATGCTGACAGGACATGGGGAAGATGGGGGGGAGAAGGACGCTGAAAGGAAATGGGGAAGAGAGAGTGGGGAGAGACGCTGGCAGGGAAGAAGACAGAGATGCCAGACTATGCGGGGTGCGGAGGGAAGAAGATGGGTGCCAGACCAATTTGGAAGGGGGAGAAAGGGAGAGGCACAGTAACAGAGCAAATGGAAGACGCAGAAGGAAGAGAGACAGTGGATGGAAGGAACTGAATGAGAACATGAGGAAAGCAGAAACCAGGCAACAAAGGTAGGAAAAGAATACTATTTCTTTTTTTTTTTTTTTTTTTTGCTTCAGGATAAAGTAGTATATTAGTTGTGTTGATAAAAATTTATAAACAAAAGAGGCTCTGGTAGAAGCCGTTTACAAAGTATGTATTCTTCCCAATTAATATTTCCAAATTAATAAAGTCTTTTTGCTTATTTGTAAATGGGTTTCTACCTTTAATTCAGTAGCATAATTAAATGAAATAACTATTTCTGAAGTTTATAGGGACGGGCGGGGACGGAGGGGATTCCTCACGGGGACGGAGGGGATTCCTCGCGGGGACGGGTGGGGACGGAGGGATTCCTCCCGGGGACGGGTGGGGACGGAGGGATTCCTCACGGGGACGGGTGGGATTCCTCATGGGGACGGGTTGGGACGGGTGGGACTTTGGCGGGGACGGGTGGGGACGGGTGGGATTTCTGTCCCCACGCAACTCTCTAGTCTATATGCCATTATTGAGATGGATAAGCAGCATAAAATCTATTTTACTACTTGGGATCTAGCTAGCGACATGGGACCTGGGTTGGCCTCTAGGATGCTGGGCTTGATGGACCTTAGGTCTGATCCAGTATGGTAACTCTTATATTCTTATGGTTTTTGTCCACCCTAAATCCAAGCTTGAAAGGGAAACTGATATTTGTGAGAGCACCAGATCCCAGACCCCCTCAGACCTCCTTCAATCCAAACTATCCCCAATCTCCCCCCAATAACAGAAAGATATAAACACAACACCCCAGAAATCTCAACCAGGAAAACTTCCCAAAGAAAACAAGCAGAAATAGAAACGTTTTAATAGCCAACCCACAACCTCTAAAACATTGTTTCTCAACTCGGTCAGGTCAGGTTTTCGGGATATCCACATTGAATTTACATGAACTTGATTTGCATACACTGCCTCCATTATATGCAAATTTCTTTCATGCATATTCATTGTGGATATCCTGAAAACCTGACTGGCAAGGGGGTACACCAGGACCGAGTTGAGAAACACTGCTTTAAAACACACTCATGCCGTCATAACTGATGACACTAATACTCTTTTAAAAAAAATCTATCTATGCCCAGAGACACGCATACTAACCACTCACAACCCAGACGGCCATCAGAAGTTTACTGGGGCTACATTTAGACCAAAATCCCCCAAACACCATACCATGAGTCCTTGACAAAATAATCTCAAAGGTGCAACAACTACATGCCCGAAACAAACTTGCTGTTCTCCTACAATTTGATCTCTCCGCGGCTTTCGACGTCGTGCATCACGACATACTAATCTACCAACTTTCTGAGATTGGAATAGACTCCTCTGTCCTAAAGTGGTTCTCAAACTTCCTTCGCGATCGTTCCTACATTGTCAACACAAACGGCTCCAAATCCGCTTCGTGGACACCATCCTGTGGTGTTCCACAGGGCTCTCCCCTATCCCCCATTCTCTTCAACATGTATATGACCTCCCTGAAGCTCCTCAAACTATCCCCCCTTGAAACAATTTACACATATGCAGACGATATCCTAATCCTCCTTGAAACAGATCCAAACCTTACAAACCTCCAAGAGAACATCACATTATGCATAATGAGACTTCACGCCTGGTCCCTCTCAGTACAGATGAAATTAAATGAATCAAAAATAAAATTACTCTGGCTCGGCCCAAAATTAGCTCACCTGCCCGCCCTCTTCACCCTACCCACAGGCCCTACTCTACACCTTGAGTTCTCAAGCAAGGTCCTCGGCATCACTATCGACTCCTCCCTTTCCCTCAACGATCACCTGAATTCCTTGGCAAAATCCTGTTTTTTCAGCCTCCACATGCTGAGGAAAGTTAGATCCTATTTTCAACAAAAGCATTTCACCGTCCTTGTACAATCCATCATCCTATCCAAACTCGATTATTGTAATGCCATCTACTTATGCCTAACGAAAAAAAGTCTTCGCAGACTCCAGCTTATCCAGAACACCGCGGCCAAGCTGATTTTTGCTAAACGCAAATATGACCACGTCTCCCCACTACTTACCAATCTTCACTGGCTCCCAGTACTTTCCAGAATTCATTTCAAAGATCATTCATGGCATCCTTCCGCCCCTAATCCCTCTATCCTTCCTCGCCCAGACACCAACTACCACCAGATCAGCCCACAGACATAAACTATCCTTCCCCTCTCTACACGGCATCCTCCACGCAGGTAAACTGGGTAGATCCCTCCTCTCCAAAATCACGGGCCTCTGGAACGATCTCACTGTTCCGCTGCGGAACCTTGGCTCCCTCCAACTATTCCGAAAACAACTGAAAACCTGGCTTTTCTCTAGCATATAACATCTCTTCTCTTGATTACACCCCCTCTCTTTATGCTTTGTAAACTCTTTCTCTTCTCTCTTCCTATATTTTTTAAGCTTTGTAAACCGTGTCGAGCTCCACTTCTGTGGAGAAGATGCGGTATATAAACTTAAGGCTTAGTTTAATTTAGTTTAGTTTAATAGAGAACACATCTTAAAGCTATATGAGAAACTATGATGACAACACATCAGAGGAAAGTCTGTTATTGAGAAAGACATGGGGGAAGCCACTGCTTGCCCTGTATTGGTAACATGGAATATTGCTACACCTTGGGTTTTGGCCAGGTACTAGGGACCTGGATTGGCCACCGTGAGAACGGGCTACTGGGCTTGATGGACCATTGGTCTGACCCAGTAAGGCTATTCTTATGTCCTTATAAAAATCACGTCCCAGACGTATGTTGAAGTTAGGAGACCGTATATACTTTAGACTGCTTGTGATGGTTTGTGTACACAAGGTTTGGCTTCTGCAAGTTTGATGGATATTATTCAGGCTTATGTCCCATGACCCAAGTTATGTTATAAGAACATAAGCAATGCCTCCGCTGGGTCAGACCTGAGGTCCATCGTGCCCAGTAGTCCGCTCACGCGGCGGCCCAACAGGTCCAGGACCTGTGCAGTAATCCTCTATCTATACCCCTCTATCCCTTTTTCCAGCAGGAAATTTTCCAATCCTTTCTTGAACCCCAGTACCGTACTCTGCCCTATAACGTCCTCTGGAAGCGCATTCCAAGTGTCCACCACACGTTGGGTAAAGAATAACTTCCTAGCATTTGTTTTGAATCTGTCCCCTTTCAACTTTTCCAAGTGCCCTCTTGTTCTTTTATTATTTGAAAGTTTGAAGAATCTGTCCCTCTCTACTCTCTCTATGCCATTCATGATCTTATAAGTCTCTATCATATCCCCTCTAAGTCTCCTCTTCTCAAGGGAAAAGAGACCCAGCTTCTCCAATCTCTCAGCGTTTGAGAGGTTTTCCATCCCTTTTATCAGACATGTCGCTCTCCTCTGAACCCTCTCGAGTAACGCCATATCCTTCTTAAGGTACGGCGACCAATATTGGACGCAGTACTCCAGATGCGAACGCACCATCACCCGATACAACGGCAGGATAACTTCTTTCATTCTGGTTGTAATACCCTTCTTGATTATACCTAGCATTCTATTTGCTCTGTTAGAGGCCGCCGCGCACTGTGCCGTCGGCTTCATTGTCATGTCCACCATTACCCCCAAGTCCCTTTCTTGGGTACTCTCATTCAATACATCCCTCCCATCATGGTGACTTGTTTGTTTGTTTCCTAATTTTAAACTGTCATACGCATTGAAGTATTTGACATTACGTGTACAACAAATTTTTAATAAACTTGAAACTCAGAATGCAAACACTACTCCCATATGATAGGAATAGATCAACCAGATCAAAGGAAACTTTTCTGATTTCAGAAGAAACTAACCGATTGCACTCATAGAAACTCTGCCACATCCCACACACTAGCCCAGTATTTCTCTAGAATGGATGTTTACGCTGCCCGTGCTTGGCACATAACGGCCATTTCTTTGTAGTTTGGAACAACCCCTAAGTCCACAGATTCTGTTCCAAAATGCTACTGAAACTGGAGACATCTTGACCTAGACATCTCAATTCTGACTTTGACTTCCTTTCTAAAATGGGGCTGATTGAGTGAGGTGGCCCATGGGCACATGGTGGCCTAGTTCATTGCCAGCAGGAGTCATCTATGTGCGCATGGCGTTATACCTTTAATGCTAGATACTTTTCCATGCAGGCGCTAGACAGGCAGTTTCCACAGCAAAGGGACCTTGTGGATGTTAATTACATACACAAGTGGAGCTGGTTTCTGTATCCTAAACATCCTTTTAGTCCATTCTGGATTTCCACATTTACTATGGCAGCATTTTGTGAAGTCAATATTTAGACATGGGGAGGGGGGGGGGAGAGAGAGATGTGCTGAATGCTTGAGTACCTGAATAAATTCATGTAAACCGTTCTAAGCTCCCCTGGGAGAACGGTATAGAAAATTGAATAAATAATAAATGTACCATATGCTTCCAAGTTCAGCCATGGCAATTGAAAATATGTCACAGGCTCAGTACATTTTCAGTAAAATGTCTATTCTCCAATATCCATGATGATCTATATTGCAGCTGCAAAAGGTGTTCAAAATATCAGCTCTGTGACTTGGATTGATCTGTCTGTAAAGCACAAAAATTCCTTTAAACTTTCTTCCTGTGGCTGCAGAGAGAAGAATAGCAGATATTTTCTCTCAAATTTGAAGGATTTACATCAGAATCATCAGACCTTGACAGTTTCATAACTGAAAGGGTCTGAAAGATCTTGTTTCTAATGTACTAAGTGGTGGAAAGGCAGGACCAGGAAAACCCCAACTAGTGGAAAATGTGAAGAAAGGAAATCTGAGCTAAGGATGCATTTTAAAGAGCTTCAGGATGGCCATTAGGACAGGAAAGTTAATGGACCATCTTTCCAACCGAGGCATTCAGCAACATTTTCAGAAACAACAGCTATGTTGAAAAGAAGGTGCTGATCCTAGATTCAAGACTCCATCCTCCATTGCCCAAAGACCCTATTGCCTTCCCCAGAGAGGTGACAGATGGACAATACTTACTCTAAGCAAGTCACTTTAGAGAAGATGGAGCACTGTTTGCCAGTGGTAATGTTATGTGCCAGGGAAATGGCTGCCCTAGATGACCAGCCCTGCAAATAATTGAGAACATGCTGGTCAGCAATGACTCTTGGCCGGCTAAATAGTGAAAGTGGGAGATAGTCAGCTATCTTCTGCTGAATATCCTGAGCAGTGGCTAAGCTAGTCACGAGCTGTGTTGTATAACATGGAGGGCCATTTGTGACAGTGTGTCTAAGTCCGATTTGGATGTCTTGAGAAATGCAAACAAAATTGGGAGGCAAAAACATCCATTTTCAAAATCGCTAGCCGTCTATCTTTTTTTTTTTGGGGGGGGGGAGGGGAGGAGAATCACCCATCTAGACGTCTTGGCCCATAGGACATCCAATCTTTTCAGACATTTAAAAAAAAAAAACCAACATCCAAGTTCAAAACATGTAAAGCCAAGCCATTTGGCCATAGGCAGGGCCACCATTTATACTAAACTGGTCAGACAGATATGCCAGCAGAGCAGTGGGGCACTGCTATGAGCTTCACATAAAGGTGTACATCTCACCATAACCCCTTTATAATGCACGATGAGTCTTTATTTAAAACTTTGTTACTCACAACATCCTAAAATTGTGTGCAAGGTACAGTAAAACAAACATCATAAAACAGAATTAATAAAGTCATAAAAACAGCTTCCTAAACTACAATACCTGTCTAAAATACATTTAATCCTGAACATTCAAGAGAATTCTCTCTCGAATAGCCTAGTCTTTACCTGCTTTCTAAACTGCAGTACACTGGATGCATTCCATAATAACACTCCCTGCACGGTCATCATAGAATGACGACGACTGTGGAGCTTCACAATTTTCATAGATGGCACTTCCAAACATATCTTGTTCTCAGAGCTCATGATGGCTGTTAAAGCTGAAAAAAAGAGCTTGACACAACCAGACACCTATCATTCAGTAACTTAAAAATCAAACATAATGTTTTCTAATATAATTCTTAGTCTTACATACCGAGTCCTCTCCTAAAGCTCAATTCGGTTTACATCATTATATCACAAAGAAAGAGAACAAAGGACATCGTGGACAAAATTAGAGAGATCCTGGAAGGAGCAGAGACGGAACAGACTGCAGTAATGATCCACATCAGGACAAATGATGTCAGCAGGAGAGACTACAGAAGAAGTGCACTGATAGAACAGTTCAAGATTCTGGGAAGGAAGTTGAAGATGAGGACCCAGAAGATGGCGTTCTCAGAGATCCTACCAGTACCGAGGGCAGATGTGAAGAGGCAGATGGAACTGCAATCAATAAATGCGTGGATGAGGAGATGGTGTGAGGAAGAGGGGTTCCACTTCGTGAGGAACTGGACAACGTTTTGGGGTAAGAACAAGCTCTTCAGAAGAGATGGACTGCACCTGAGCGCGGCAGGAACTAGACTTCTAGCAAACAACATCAGAAGAGGAATAGAACAGGCTTTAAACTAAGAAGAAGGGGAAAGCCGACAGTAGACCAAGTGTCGACGATTCGGAAGAAGGTATCCCGTGAGGAAACTGAGTGGGAAAAATGCTGGGAAGAAACAATGGGCAAAACATAGGAATTCACTAACCCAGAAGAGGAGGATAAAAGGATTGCAGCACAAGAGAAGAAAATAAAGTTTGAAGCACAGGGAAAGGAAATGAATACAAAAAAATACCAGGACCTAAATTGCATATATACTAATGCAAGGAGCCTAAGGAACAAAATGGGGGAATTAGAAGTCATGGCCAAAACTGAGAACATAGACATCATTGGGGTCTCTGAAACATGGTGGAATGAAGAAAACAAATGGGATACAGCACTGCCGGGGTACAAACTCTATCGCCAGGACAGGTCAGGTCAGAAAAGAGGAGGAATAGCCCTATACATAAAAGAAAGAATACACTCGACCAGAGTGGACAGACAACAATTTGGAATCGCTATGGGTTAAAATACCGGGAAGGAAAGGGCCCGAGATAAAGATGGGCCTGTACTATCGTCCACCTGGGCAAACTGAAGCTATCGATGAAGAAATGGAAGCCGAGATGAAGTGAGAATGCAAAAGCGGTAACACGATTATTATGGGGGACTTCAACTATCCCGGGATAGACTGGAGTCTTGGAAGCTCAAAATGGGCTAGAGAGACCAGATTCCTGGAGGCTATACAGGATTGCTTCATGGATCAACTTGTCAGAGAACCGACGAGAGGGAATGCCACTCTGGATCTAATCCTAAATGGGCTAAGAGGACCTGCAAAGGAAGTGGAAGTAGTAGGACCGTTGGGAAACAGCGATCACAATATGATCAAGTTCAAAGTTGAAGTAGGAATACTGAAAGGAAAGAGAACCATAGCGACAACGTTTAACTTCAAGAAAGGAAACTACGAAGCGATGAGAGTCATGGTAAGGAAGAAACTTAGGAACACCTCAAAGAAATGGCAGACTGTAATAATAATAATAATAATAATTTTATTCTTGTATACCTCCATACCCAAAAAGTTCTAGGCGGTTCACATTTATTAATTACGGTCCGCGGTGATACACGGATTTACAATATTTTGACAAAATTACAAATTTACAGAATTGTAACAAAATTACAGAATTGTAACAAAAAAATTACAGGCAATGAAGAGGGGGGCGAGGGGAAAACTATAACTGAGATTTAGCAGGGGTAGTGGTAAGACAGAAGGTAGGGTTGGTACGCGATAGCGAGCGTGAGATCAAGTGTGGAGGGGGGGGGAGTGGGAAAGGGGAGAAGCCTTTGGCAAATGGGATTAAGAGCCCTGTTCACGGAAGAGGTGCGTTTTGAGGAGTTTTCTAAAACTAAGGTAAGAGGGGGCCTTGAGTATCATTTGGGCAAGCCCAGGGTTCAGCTTAGCCGCCTGGTAAGCAAAGGTTTTGTTGAGAAATCTATTGAAGTGGCATAATTTTAGGGATGGGAAGGCGAACAGCTGGGTTCTGCGGGATTTCTTGTTGGTGAGATTCAGAGTGAAATGGTGATTGAGGTAACTCGGTAATAGGCCAAAAACTGTTTTGTAGCAGAAGCAGGCAAATTTGAATAGGACTCTGGATTCGAAAGGGAGCCAATGCAGTTGGTGGTAGAAAGGCGTGATGTGGTCCCATTTGTTCAGGCCGAATATGAGGCGGACGGCAGTGTTCTGGCTCAATTTTAGTCTCCTCATGGTTTTCTTTGTGGAGCACAAGTAAATGACATTGCAATAGTCTAGTACACTGAGCACGGAGGACTGTACCAATAGGCGGAAAGAGGAGTCTTCAAAGTATTTTTTTATGGTGCGCAGTTTCCAGAGCACTGAGAAGCATTTCTTGACAGTGAGATCGGTGTGATTTTCTAGCGATAGATGTTTGTCTAGAGTGACTCCCAGTATTTTTAATGTTTGTTCGAGGGGGAAGACCAGACCTTTCACCTGGATTGTGGAGTCTTTGATTTTGTCATTGGGGGAGGCTAGGAAGAATTTTGTTTTGTCCGGGTTTAGTTTTAATCTGTAGGATAGCATCCAGAGTTCTAACTGATTGAGTATGCTTGTGATGTAGGCTAGAAGTTCTGAGGAGAAAGTGGAGAGTGGGATGACTATTGTGATGTCATCTGCGTAGATGAAGAATTTGAGTTTGAGGTTATGAAGGAGGTTACCCAGGGAGGCGAGGTAGATATTAAATAGTGTGGGGGATAGGGGGGAGCCCTGTGGCACCCCGCAGGAGTTAACCCAGCTAGGTGAGGAAGAGTCGTTTTTAAGTACTCTGTAAGATCTGTTTTGTAGGAATCCGCGAAACCAATTGAGGACTTGATCGGAGATGCCTATGTGGGTCAGGCATTCGAGAAGAATGTTGTGGTCTACTAGGTCGAATGCACTGCTCAAGTCGAGTTGGAGTATCAAGGCGCTGGAGCCCAGGCTGAAAAGGGTGTGCAAGTGGTCAATTAAGGCTGCTATGATGGTTTCGGTGGCGTAGAGCTGTAGTGCTGTAGAGCTGTAGTGCTGTAGAGCAAGCCTGGTCTTTATTCAAGGACACGGGGATCGAGGCGCAAAATTTGCATATCCCAAGATTCAGAAAAGGGTGCAAAAAGAATCGAACAGAAGACCCGGCATGGATAACCAAAGAAGTGAAGAAAGCAATTGGTGAAAAGAAGAATTCATTCAGGAAATGGAAAAAGGGCAAAACTGAGGAGAACTGGAACGAGCACAGGAAGTATTAAAAAGAATGTCACTGTGTGGTTAGAAAAGCCAAAAGAGAATATGAAGAAAGGCTAGCCAAGGAAGCACGAAATTTTAAACCGTTCTTCAGATATGTTAAAGGGAAGCAGCCAGCTAGGAAGGAGGTGGGGCCGCTGGATGAAGGAGACAGGAAGAGAGTGGTGAAGGAGGAGAAAGAAGTGGCGGAAAGACTAAACATGTTCTTTTCATCTATATTTACAAAAGAGGACACATCCAACATACCGGAACCTGAGCAAATCTTTAAAGGAGACCAAACAGATAAATTAACATCCATGGAAGTAAGCCTTGAAGACCTACGCAGGCAGTTAGAAAAATTAAAAACTGACAAATCACCGGGCCTGGACGGAATCCAGGGTTCTGAAAGAACTAAAGGAGGAAATAGCGGAACTAATATAGCAAGTTTGCAATCTATCCCTGAAAACAGGAGTGATCCCGGAGGTTTGGAAGATAGCCAATGTTACACCCATCTTTAAAAAGGGATCAAGAAGTGACCCGGGGAAGTACAGACCGGTGAATCTGACCTCGATTTTGGGGAAAATGGCAGAAGCGCTGATAAAAGACAGCATCGATGAGCATTTCGAAAGAAATAAACTTCTAAACACAAGCCAACATAGCTTCTGCAAGGGGAGATCATGCCTAATGAACTTACTGCACTTCTTCAAAGGAATTAACAAACGGATGGACAAAGGGGACCCCATAGACATCGTATATTTAGATTTCCAAAAAGCCTTTGACAAGGTACCCCATGAACGCCTACTTCGGAAACTGAAGAACCATGGGGTGGAAGGAGACGTACATAGATGGATCAGGAATTGGTTGATGGGTAGGAAGCAGAGGGTAGGAGTAAAGGGTCACTACTCGGACTGGAGGAGGGTCATGAGTGGTGTTCTGCAGGGGTCAGTGTTCGGACCACTGCTATTCAATATATTTATAAATGATATAGAAACAGGGACGAAGTGCGAAATAATAAAATTTGCAGATGACACCAAACTATTTAGTGGTGCTCGGACTAAAGAGGACTGTGAAGAATTACAAAGGGACCTGAACAAACTAGAGAAGTAGGCGACAAGATGGCAGGTGAAGTTCAGTGTAGAGAAATGTAAAGTATTGCATTTAGGAAGCAGAAACCCGAGGTACAGCTATACGATGGGAGGGATGTTATTGAGTGAGAGTACCCAAGAAAGGGACTTGGAGGTAATTGTGAACAAAACAATGAAGCCGACGGCACAGTGCGCAGCGGCTGCTAAGAGAGCAAATAGAATGCTAGGTATAATCTAGAAGGGTATTACAACCAGAACGAAATAAGTTATCCTGCCGTTGTATCGGGCGATGGTGCGTCCGCATCTGGAGTACTGCATCCAATATTGGTCGCCATACCTTAAGAAGGATAAGGCATTACTCGAGAGGGTTCAGAGGTAAGCAACACCTTTCATATACTGAGAGACTGGAGAAACTGGGGCTCTTTTCCCTGGAGAAGGGGAGAATTAGAGGGGATATGATAAAGACTTACAAGATCATGAAGGACATAGAGAAAGTAGAGAGGGACAGATTCTTCAAACTTTCAAAAACTACAAGAACGAGAGGGCATTCGGAAAAGTTGAAAGGGGATAGATTCAAAACCAATGCTAGGAAGATTTTCTTCACCCAACGGGTGGTGGACATCTGGCACGTGCTTCCAGAGGGCATGATAGGACAGAGTACGGTATTAGGGTTCAAGAAGGGATTGGACAATTTTCTGAATTAAAAGGGGATAGAGGGGTATAGATAGAGGACTACTACACAGGTCCTGGACCTGTTGGGCCACCACGCAAGTGGACTGCTGGGCACGATGGACCTCTGGTCTGACCCAGCAAAGGCACTTCTTATGTTCTTAACATTCATTGGAGCTACTGCCTGAAAAGTGATGAAACATAGTGGTTTTTAAGGTTTTGCAAAAGATCTGAAGAGATAAACACAATCTAATTTGAGGAGGTCTTCCATTCCATATCGCCATTAGTAAGTATGGAAAGGAGTGTGAAATTATTACTCTCAATGATGGAAAAGAGAGCTTATACATATGGGTTGCTCTGTGTCCAAAGATCTCATGGTGTTTAGAGATAAAGACATCAAAGGAACAAATAGTCCATGTAAAATTTTAAAGACTATACAGGCACATTTAAATTGAACTCTCAATTGAAACGGAAGACAATGTAATTTCCTCAACAGAGCTGATACCTGATTGAATTTTTTTTTCAAAAAATCAGTCTGGCTGCAGCATTTTGAATTAATTGCAGCCATTTCTCGTTTCCTTTGCTTGATCCCACATAAATGGAATTACAGTAATCCAACTGTGCCAAGATAATGGTTTGAACCAATACTGCAGAATGATCTTGATGGAACAGATGAATTTTTCTCAGCTTGCGAAGACTAAAGAAGCATTTTAAATATGTGAAGCAATTGACAGCCAGTGAAGACTACTCAGAATGGGTGTAATATGATTAAACTTAGAAATCCATACAATAACTTGTGCAGCAGCATTTTGTGCCAGTTCTAAGGCTTGGCACCAAAATTTCCTGTTTGGGTGTAGAGTTGTAAGGCTTGGATCACATACATCGACAAAGCAAGGTAAAGCAAGTTGCAATAATCAAACACAGGAGTCAACACTTCACTTAAAGCTATGCAAAAATGATCTACTGAGAGAGAATCCTTCAACTTCCATCACCTAAAGGTTGTCACTACAAAAGATATCACAATCATCTACGAAGCATTCCAAGCTGCTACCTGCATCAAGTTTCAAGTTTATTAGGATTTTATATACCACCTATCAAGGTTATCTAAGCGGTTTTTACAATCAAGTTTCAAGTTTATTAGTTTTTAATATACCGACCATCAACAAATATATGTCCGGTTAACAATAAAATTTAAAAGGTAAGAAAGATAAGAAAATAAAATAATTGGCGTTTTAAAATAAATAGTGCGAACATAAATGTTATCGACAAGACAAACTTGAGAGTGAGGGTAAAAGGGAGGGGAGGGGAAAAGTTACATGTTTAAGAAGAAAAGGAAAAAGTGGGAATGGGGTAAAACGTATAGGGTAGGGTCGCTTTATTAAAGCGGTTGGATGCTTGGAGAGAAAATAGAAGTAAGAAAAAGAATAGAGGAAGGAAAAAAAAAAAAAGAAAAAGGAAAAACAGAAGATAAATCTAAGCACAGCCAAATGCGTCACAAAATAAAAAAGTCTTTAGGCTTGTCTTAAATTTGTCTAGATGTTGTTCATCGCGGAGTTGCTGTGGCAGAGAATTCCATAGAGTTGGAGCAGCTACTGTAAAATTTATTTTCCGTGTATAGTAGAAGTCTTTTATGGAGTGAATATAGAGAAGTTTTTGATCAGTTGACCTTAGAGTGCGTGGGGAACATTGGGGGATAAGAAGTTTATCAAGAAATGAGGGCTGGTGAGAGAGTTTTATTTTGAAGGAAAGTAAGATGATTTTATAGGTACTCAAGCATCATATCAAAATTTTAGGAAAATGTTAAAGACCTATTTATTTAGGAAATTTTTGAAAGGCTGAATTTGTACTATATTCCGTGTTTGTGGCAATTTTTTATTCTGTTAAACCGCATAGATCTGAAGGGTGATGCAGTATACAAATGTTGTGTTGGACCCAACCGCCTTAACCTGCAATTTAAAAGATAAAGTTGAATCCAACAAAATACTCAGATATTTACATTGACTGGAAACGGGAATTATTGCATTATCTAGTACTCTCTGATAGAAACATATCCAAATGTTTTTCACGACCAACATGTCAATGTTTAATTTCAGCTGATTCTGACGCATCCATTTCTTGATTACCTGAAAACAATTTTCAATGTGACGAAGAGCATCAGACACTGAACCCTTAACTGGTACCAGGAACAGGAGGATGTCATCAGCATATAGCTGATAATTCACACCCAAAATTTTCAACTCCTGACAAAGAGGTAATAAATAGTATTAAACAGAACAGCTGAAAAAGCTGAACCCTGAGGTACCCCACTGATAAGGATGGAGCAGTCTGAATGACCTTGAGCCACTTCTACACAAAAAGTCCTATCAGAGAAAAAGGAATGAAACCAGTCCTAGACTTTACCTCCAATGCCCAAGGATCTCAACCTTAACAATAAAATCTGATGACTCACTGTATCAAAAATGGATGATATATCCAAAAAGATCATGAAGAAACAATCTCCATGATCAAAACCCTTATGTATAAAATCCAGCACAGACAACAACATTAAAACTCCATAGAGTGTAACTTGAAACCCAAACTGATAATCATCAAAAATACTATATTTAGCAAAAAAAAGTCCTGAAGCTGACTAAGCACTATTTTTTCTAGCACCTTAGCAAGAAAATTTAATGAAGAAATTGGGCAAAAATGCTCTAACACCCTACCATCCAACCATTTTTTTTTTTTTTTTTTTAAACAATGGCCAAATTATTGCTTTCTTCAAACCAACAGGGATACTGCCTTCCAGCAATGATCGAGATACAATAGTCAAAATGGAAAGTGTCAGTGCTTCTTTCATAATGGAAAGTATTCCTACTGGACATGGATCAAGTGAGTAAATTCTTAATGACTGTATGTAATTGTCTTTCTGGGAACATTGAAAAAAATTAACAACTTGAAAAAATGAAGGTGGACAAAGCCATGAAACTGGACATCATCCATCCCAGGATATTGAGGGAGCTCAGAGAGGTTCTGGTGGCTCCACTTAAAGATTTGTTCAATAAATCCCTGGAGATGGGAGTTGGAGATTGGGATTGGACAAAAGCAGATGTGGTTCCTCTTCACAAAAGTGGTCACAGAGATGAAGCTGGAAACTACAAGACGGTATGCCTCACTTCAGTTATTGGAAAAATAATGGAAGCGCTGCTGAAGAAGAGGACAGTGAAATTCCTAAAATCAAATAGGTTACAAGATCTGAGACAACATGGTTTTACTAGAGGTAAATCGTGCCAGATGAATTTGATTGAATTCTTTGACTGTGTGACCAGAGAAATAGATCAAGGAAGTGCTCTAGATATAATTTATTTAGATTTCAGAAAAGCCTTTGACACAGTTCCTCATAGGAGACTCTTCAACAAACTTGACCGGCTGAACTTAGAACCCAAAGTGGTGAACTGAATTAGAAAATGGTTGACGGACAGTCACCAGAGGATGGTGGTTAACAGAATTTGCTCGGAGGAAGGAAAAGTGAATAGTGGAGCACCTCAAGGATTGGTGCTGGGGCCGATCCTGTTCAATATGGTTGTGAGCAATACTGCTGAAGGGTTAAGAAGGAAAGATGATACCAAGATTTGTAACAGAGTGGACACCCCGGAGTTGAGTGGAAAACATCAAAAGGGATCTGCAAAATTTAGAAGAATGGTCTAATGTCTGGCAAACAAAATTCAATGCAAAGAAGCTAAGAGTGATGCATTTAAAGAGTAGAAATCCAAGGGGATGTATATGATGGGAAACAAGAGGCCGATATGCATGGATGGGGAGAGGGACCTTGGGATGATAGTATCTGAGGATCTGACGGTGATGAAGCAGTGTGACAAGGCAGGGGCTATAGCCAGAAGAATGCTAGGTGTCACACTGTAGCCCAATCTGTAAACCCTGAAGAAGCCGCATGTTAGCGGCAAAACAGGACCCCATTGGATATACACTGAATGGGGCTATAACGGCAGACTTTACAGTGCCGTTTGACACAAAGTTAAAGCAACAGATAAGTGCTTATGCTTACAACTATTAATGCTGGTTGTGATTCTACAGTGTAAAAGATGTTAATCCTTATAAACTGAGTCTTTGCTATATATCTCTAGTACTGAACTATAGCACTGAATGTCTAGAACCACTAATACTGGTTGAGACTATAAATAGTGTTTTCTATGATGCTATATGAACAAGCTGATTGGTATCAGCAAAAAAAGTTTTCCTAAGAAAAAGTAAAAAGAAAAATTTAAATAATGTTTGAGTAGTGATAATTTATTAAATTTATTAAACTGACAAAGAAAGTCATTTATAGCATATGAAGGTTTTGGATCGATGAAAGATACCCATGCCACAATTCCTTATATGGATAATATTATTATGATCCTTGGAATGGCAATTCTGAGATTCTTTCCTTCATTTAATTAATTATTTAATCTCCATTTAATTAATCTTGTGTGGATCTGGTTCATTTTTGGAGGTCATATATGGCGAAGGATATAAGAAGACTTGAAGCAGTCCAGAGAAAGGCGATGAAGTTGGTAAGGGGTTTGAACCAAAAGACCTACAAGGAGAGACTGGAAGAGCTGAATATGTATACTCTAGTGCAGTGTTCTTCAACCTTTTTACACCTATGGACCAGCAGAAATAAAATAATTATTTTGTGGACCGGCATCGGTCCGCAGACTGGCGGTTGAAGAACACTGGGCTAAGTCATGGGCCAGACCCTGCCCATCTCTACCCAATCTCCACCCTGACCCTGACCCCATAGTCCTAATTGTAACACTATTTTTTCCATTCATTTTTCATATATATACACAATATAATCTTATTAACAATGCATCGATCGCACTGCAGACCAGCAGTTGAAGAACACAGTTTTGGGCCTGATGCACATGCCGGCCCTGTGGACCGGCAGGAAATTTCTGTGGACCGGCACCGGTCCATGGACTGGTGGTTGAAGAACACTGCTCTAGAGGAGAGGAGGGACAGTGGAGATATTTATTTATTTATTCATTCATTTTGATAGCCCGTCCTCCCCAGGAGCCCAGAACGGGTTACAAGGATACATATTCAAAGTTTTCAGGAACAGAGATACATACAATCCAGGACATACAGAGTAAAGACAAACAAAGAAAAATCAGAACCATGGTCTAACCCCTGCAGCATACCCCAAGGATCACCTTTATCCCCAACACTTTTCAACCTCTACATTGCATCCCTCGGCATCTGCCTAAACAAATTAGGCTTAACCTCCTATAGTATGCAGACGACATCACCATTCTCCTTCCTTATGATCAACCAATGCCCTCAATGACTGACACACTACACAGAACACTAGAAACAGTAGCAATATGGATGAAAGATCACAAACTGAAACTGAATCCAGACTAAACAAAATTCATACTCTTCAAAAATAACAAATCCCCAACCATAACAAACCTAGTAATAAACTCAATCAGATACCCCATTCAACCCACTCTAAAACTTCAGGGAATGTCAATAGACAGATGCTGTACCATGCAGCCACAAATCAACAAAACAATACAGAAATCATTCACAGTCATGAGAAACCTAAGGCAAGTTTGGAAATTCTTCGACAGAAAACAATTCCAGCTCATGGTCCAGTCCCTAGTCCTAGGTCTTCTAGACCAGTGTTTTTCAACCTTTTTTGGGCAAAGGCACACTTGTTTCATGAAAAAAATCACGAGGCACACCACCATTAGAAAATGTTAAAAAATTTAACTCTCTGCCTATATTGACTATATATAAAGTAATTCTCTTGAATAGGAATCAAATAAACACAAAGAAAGTATTTTATAATTACTTTATTATGAAATATTAAGTAATCAGAATAGTGAAAAATTATAAAATACTTTATTCAGTGCGAAACCTGTTTGGCTGAACACAAAGCTGATATTCTGGCTGGAATCGAAGAAAGACACACACGTAGCTCTTCGTCAACAGCTCTCAGTCTCTCTCTGTATTTGGTTTTTATAGCATACAAAAATAGACAAATATACCCTCCATCCTTTTTATTAAACTACAATAGCAGTTTTTAGCGCAGGGAGCTGCGCTGAATGCCCAGCGCTGCTCTTGACGCTCATAGGCTCCCTGCGCTAAAAACCACTATTGCGGTTTAGTAAAAGGTGACCATATTGTAAAATATAGACAGCAGATATAAATTCAGAACTGTGCATAGTAAGTGAAGGGAAGTTTTCATCTCTGGGAATTTACCCAGTTAACTATTAAGTTATTTGGGCAAATTCCTTTGAAAACTGTGGTAATACTGCCTCCACTTTGCTAAATTTAAAATAAAATCATTTTTCCTACCTTGTCTGGTGATTTCTGGTTGCACTTTCTTCTTCTGACTGTGCATCCAATCTTTCTTCCCTTCTATCAGCCTGTATGCTTTCTCTCCTCCACACCTCATTCCCTCCCCCAACTTTTTCTTCCTCTCTCCCTGACCTTTCTTTCTTTTTCTCTTCTTTCCTTCTGTTTCCCTGCCTGCCCCCTTTCTTTCTTTCTCCCTGCCGTTCACCAAGCCACTGCCACTGCCGCTGCCGCTGCCATCGGGGAACAGGACCCACCAATGGATAACAGGCCCCAAAGCCGACGCCGACGCATGCTCTCCCTGACGTCAATTCTGCAATAGGAGAGGAAGTTCCGCCCAGCCAGACAGCGATTGGCTGGCCCGAACTTCCTCTCCGACTGCAGAATTGACGTCAGGGAGAGCATGCGTCGGCGTCGGCTTTGGGGCCTGTTATCCATTGGTGGGTCCTGTTCCCCGATGGCAGCGGCGCCAGTAGCTCACCAAGGCAAAGTGAGTCGATCACCCAGGACAAAGTGAGTCCTGGGTGATCGACTCACTTTGCCTTGGCGAGCTACTGGCGCCCCTGCCTCGGGCCCCCTGTCAGCTCCGGGCCCGGCGGCCCTGCGGCACACCAGGCAACATCTCGCGGCACACTAGTGTGCCGCGGAACAGCGGTTGAAAAACACTGTTCTAGACTACTGCAACATCCTCTATCTCCCCTGCCCCGCAACCATGTTAAAACAACTACAAACAGTACAAAACACAGCTCTGAGACTTATTATCTATTCACTGAGGAAACACGATCACATCACAGCGGCATACCTCGAATCACACTGGCTCCCAATACAATCAAGAATACTATTCAAATTCTACTGTCTACTATTTAAAACTATTAAGGGAGACAGCCAAGCCTACTTGAACAACCGCCTAATCCAAACTACCACTACCAGACATAGGAGAACCCACACACCATTCACATACCCTCCAATCAGAGACGTCAAACAAAAAAAACTGTACGATGGCCTTCTAGCCACACAAGCAGCAAAACTAGACTACCAACTCTCCAATTTACTGATCAAAATCCCAGACTACAAACTTTCAGAAAAGAAATAAAAACCATGCTATTCAAGAAATCCTTAAAGACAAAGTAACACAGCAAGAATCACCTCAATCCCCTGTAGCAACCCGCTCCACTCTGTAATACTTCTGGAAATGTCTAGATAACTTCTTATGTAATCCACCTTGAAATGCAAGGTAATGGCGGAATAGAAATCATTAATGTAATAACATGCAACAGGATCAAAACAAAGCTATAGAATCAATAACTTACAACTTACAGAGAATCTAAAGAAAATAAATCATAGAGTCACGAATAGGTATTAATATATCTGCAGTGAACGATAGAAGAACTGGTTAGCAGGCACAGGTATTCTGAGGTAAGGTATGTTGAAGCAAGGTCTGTCAAAGTTTGTGACCAGAATTGATCCTGTCCATGAAAAGAAGCGTCTTTACTGCTTTCCGGAAGGTCAGCAGGAGGGAGTTGATTCTATAATTTAGGTATGCTACAGGAATATGATCACTTTCCCAGTGGAGGCTGTTTGTTGGAGGATTGGAAAGTCTGAGTTCCCATTGCGAACGGAAGGACTGCTGAAAGTGGTATATTGGGAGTTTCTTCACTACATAGTCAGGTGTCATGTTGTGGAAGTGTTTAAATGCTAATACTAGTTGTTTGAAGATATTGTGTTGTTGTATTGGGAGCCACTGGACCTGGATGAGTGCTGGGGAGATATGGTTGAAAGGGCCAAGGTTTTTTAGGCATCGCAAAGTAGCATTTTGGACTTTTTGTGGACAGTTCTGCTCTTTGGCTGGTAGACCGGTATAAAGATCATTGCAATAGTCCGGGTGGGATAGAACGAAGGCATATAACAATTGGGTCAGAATCAGTGAAGTAATGGCAGATGGGCTTTAGTTGTCGTAAGCAGTAGAAGGAGGAGGATGCTACCTTGGAGATTTGTGTTGAAAGTGACCCAGACATTTAACTATTTGAAAGGTATTACTATAAGATCAAATCTTTTCCAGAGAAAGGAAATTGGTAGATAGAAAGTAGGCTAAATAGCCAGTTATCCAATTAATGAGACTTCACAATGCAAAACCAGAGCAACTTATTTACTACCAATAACTACAAAAACAAGCTTGCAAAAAAGGCTCTGGAAGACCATTTTCACATAAAAGCACTCTACATTTAAAGGCTCACTGGAAATTCCTGGGGGACCTCTAGTAGTCCTGTGAGTTTGAATCCCATAGTCCCAAACTGAGGCTAAAACACTTTATTTAAAAAAACCCTCCCGTCTCTAAATAAAACTAATCCAAGGCTTGTCCATGCTCCCTGCTATTCCTGGGACCCCCAAATGAGCCTTTTAAATCAAGGGTGCAGTGAAGACAGGAATGACACCCACTTTGTCCTACACTGTTGTCTGTATCTTCTAAAATGGTGCTACTTGAATCTTAGCTGTAGTGTCATAGTACTTCCTTTAGGGGTCAGACTACCAAACAACCTTGCTCCCTCTCTGCAAAGGCAATGGGCCCAATAGTCAGTGGTATTTAGCTGGCTATTCATTGATATTCAGTGGGAGCTGGCCAGCTATCTCCCACTCAATATTCCACTTTCTGGACTGGCTGGTGACCACCTATGTTGGTCGGTGACGGGTCAAAAGTGCGCGAGGACAAAGGCGCGCCGACAACTGAGCGCAGGGCTTAATCGCAATGAAGAAAACCCATATTTTAAAGGGCTCTGATGGGAGGTGTGTGGGGAACCCCACTACTCTACTTAATAGGGATCGCGCTGCCTCATGCTGCCATGTTGGAGGGGTGTGGGGGGTGTAACCCCCCACATTATACTGAAAACTTAACTTTTCCCCTAAAAAACAGGGAAAAAGTTGTTTCCAGTATAATGAGGGGGGTTACAACCCTCCAAACCCCCCACAACGCCAGCACGATCTCTATTAAGTAAAGTTCCCCACCAACACCCCCCGTCGGAGCCCTCTAAAATACGGGTTTTCTTCGGCGCGATGAAGTCCTGCGCTCGGTTGTCGACGCACCTTTGTCCTCGTGCGCTTTAGACTATGAACCATGTTGGTCACTGCCAGAATTCAGTGGCTGGATGGCTACAGCTAGTAGCTAGATAGACTCACCTCTAAAGCAGTTCTATCTTTTGCCGCTTTGCCATAGCTGACCAGCCACTGAATATCGGCTTGGCAGACTATGTCTTTTGTGGCAAACTTTGACCTTGATAGTAAATGCTGGTGGCTGGATTTGGCCCCAGTATTGAATATCCTGGATAAGTGCAGACTGCTCTCTCCCACGCTGTGACAAATTTCATCCAAAGTTTAGTTAAGGGATCCCAATGAATCAAGAACTCATTTGCATTTTCTAGCTAAATTTCACATAAACAGGTATTAATTTGTGATGTAGTACAGGAAGGAATTGCCATGGCTAACAGTAGAACTTTTGTAAAAGGTTTAAAGTGTAAAATAGTACTAATTTTGCACTTATTCAATTGCAACAATGGACTGAAATGGCTGTAATTTAATCGAAGTGAATTGATAGCTGAATGCTGTGACCAGTGACATCAAGGCACTTATTTTAATTCTATCTTTACCTTCCAAGGAGAATGATGTTGATCCGTGCCAATTATTTCATGCCCAGAGAATGTAAAAAACTGATTCTTTCAGGGACTTTAATTAGGCAGCCATCTGTACCCTGAATATGATTTATACACCAAATTCCAGAAAAGACTGTGAATGATGCATTCCCATTATGTCTTAGAATCTGGCTTACTGTTATACCATACCATAGTTTCTTCTATAATAATACTAATAACTTTATTTTTGTATACTGCAATACCACAACAGTTCTAAGAGGCAATTGATAATAAACGAAGATTACAAACAATGTAGAAAATACAGTAGCATAATTATAACGATACAAATTTATCAAAAAGATAGGTCTTTACTGATTTCTGAAGGATTGGAAAGAAAAAGCTTTCAAGATGGTTTCACTTAACCAATCATTCATTTTACCCACTTGAAAAGAAAGAGTCCTATCCAAAAATCTCTTGTAAAAGCAGCCTTTCAATGAGGGAAAGGAGAAGAAACGGACTTTACGAGTACATCTGATGATATGAGCCAATTCAAAATGATAGGAAAGATAATTTGGAGCCAAACAGTTAAAGTTTTAAAGCAGATACAAGCAAACTTGAAAATAATTCTGGCTTCTATTGGTAACCAATGCAATTTTTTATAATGCTGGCTCACATGGTCTGTTTTTTTCAAGCCAAAAATAAGATGCAATTTTCAACAAGGAATCATTGCGGCTTACAATAAAATTTGGGATCAGTTATTACATTAACAAATGGATTCCAGAGAGCATATTGGATAGTGATCAGTCATTATAAGGAAAAAGGACAAGTCTTTAACATTCTCCTGAAGCTGTAATAGCAGGGGACCTGACATTAAGTATAATGGTAGGCTGTTCCAGACTTTGGGGCCCAGGGATTTGAAGGTAGTCTCAAATAGTTTTTTGCATTGAACATGATAAGGGGAAGGAGAAGGTCAGCTTAAGACTTTTTCTTGAGTTATGGAAGGAATGAGTTTTCACCATAAATAGCTTCAGAAATCATGCAGGCAATCTAGAAAAGAATCCTTTTTTTTCATTGGTAGCCAGTATAAAGAAGAAGGTGTTGATGCCCCTGTACAGGTCATTGGTGAGGCCCCACTTGGAGTATTGTGTTCAGTTTTGGAGACCGTATCTGGTGAAAGACGTAAGAAGACTTGAGGCGGTCCAGAGGAGGGCGACGAAAATGATAGGAGGCTTGCGCCAGAAGACGTATGAGGAGAGACTGGAAGCCCTGAATATGTATACCCTAGAGGAAAGGAGAGACAGGGGAGATATGATTCAGACGTTCAAATACTTGAAGGGTATTAACGTAGAACAAAATCTTTTCCAGAGAAAGGAAAATGGTAAAACCAGAGGACATAATTTGAGGTTGAGGGGTGGTAGATTCAGGGGCAATGTTAGGAAATTCTACTTTACGGAGAGGGTAGTGGATGCCTGGAATGCGCTCCCGAGAGAGGTGGTGGAGAGTATAACTGTGACTGAGTTCAAAGAAGCGTGGGATGAACACAGAAGATTTAGAATCAGAAAATAATATTAAATATTGAACTAGGCCAGTTACTGGGCAGACTTGCACGGTCTGTGTCTGTGTATGGCCGTTTGGTGGAGGATGGGCAGGGGAGGGCTTCAATGGCTGGGAGGGTGTAGATGGGCTGGAGTAAGTCTTAACAGAGATTTTGGCAGTTGGAACCCAAACACAGTACTGGGTAAAGCTTTGGATTCTTGCCCAGAAATAGCTAAGAAGAAAAATAAAAAAAATAAAAATTTAAATTGAATCAGGTTGGGCAGACTGGATGGATCATTCGGGTCTTTATCTGCCGTCATCTACTATGTTACTATGTTACTATAATTCTCCCAACAGTAGCATTGTTGATACAACATTGGATGTCATACCATCATGACGTATCTGATTTCCATTACGTTGTTCTTGAATCAATTAGTTTACCGCAAAAGAGGGGGGGGGGGTACTTTCCTGGTGCGCTTGTGGCAAAAACAGCAGGAATGGATCTACAATGGATAGGAATCTGTCACGCCAATTGGCCTCAATCGTGAGGTCGAGTGGTGGGCGTTTCTCTATTGATTCTAGTTGGGTCTTTAAATCCACAGCAGTGGCATACCAAGGGCGGGGCAGGGGTGCGGACCGCCCCGGGTGCCAGCCCAAGGAGGGTACACAGCTGGCCAGGTCCGGAACCTCCCACGCTGCCCTAAATGGAACCTCAGCGTGGCTTCCATACTTACTCCGCTCTGAAGTGCAGGAAGGTCCCGTGATGCCTGCTCCAGAAGAGGTAAGTGACATCGGAAGGGGTGGACTGGCAGCCACAGTCATCGCGGGACCTTGCTTTGTTTTCTGAATATTGAAGCCAAAGAGGTTGACAAGCTTAACTGAAAGTCTTTCTGCCATAGAGGAAGGTGCAATGCAATGTTCTCAGAGACGATTCTTCAACCTATTGGGAACTACAAGAACAAGGGGGCACTCGGAAAAATTGAAAGGGGACAGGTTTAGAACCAATACTAGGAAATTCTTCTTCACTCAGAGGGTGGTGGACACCTGGAATGCACTTCTGGAGGATGTAATAGGACAGAATACATTAAGAGGATTCAAAGAGGGATTGGACAAGTTCCTGAAGGATACGGGGATTGAGGGATATAGACAGAGACAGAGATAGGATGATGAAAGGGTATTGAAAGGTTTTAGACAAAGGATCACTTACAGGTCATGGACCTGATGGGACGCCACATGAGCGGACTGCTGGGCGCGATGGACCCCTGGTCTGACCCAGCGGAGGCAACTTCTTATGTTCTCTTATGTTCTTACGTGTCCTAAGGACCAGTGAAGAATATTCCTAACCTTGACATAATGATTTTCAGAAAACCAAACCAATATAAGTGGAGTAACGGTCAAACAATACAATGCAACAAAATGAAATTCCTACTAAATAGATAGGTGGTATATCATGAAATATCAGTTAAAGCCTGAGGTGGAGCCTGAACCTATATAGGTGTTCAATATGGAGTTACCACATTTATTCTCCCCTATTTTTAAAGGATCATATAATCATATAGGTGAAAAAAGTTCTCTCATAAGAACATAAGAATAGCCTTACTGGGTCAGACCAATGGTCCATCAAGGCCAGTAGCCCATTCTCATGGTGGCCAATCCAGGTCAAAACCCCAAAAGTAGCAACATTGCATGCTACCGATCCAGGGCAAGCAGCGGCTTCCCCCATGTCTGCCTCAATAACAGACTATGGACTTTTCTTCCAGGAAATTGTCCAAACCTTTCTTAAAACCAGCTAGTTTAAGTAAAGAAAGAAAACATTTTCCACCTGTATGATATTTTAAAAATAGAGGAGTTTTTTGCCGATGATTGAATGTGAGCAAATGTGGTTATTTGATGAGATGCCACCTATCTATTTAGTGGAAATATTATTTTGTTATTGTTATAGGAGAAAACACCCTCCTGTGATTCAAGACAAAGTTAGTCAAGTTCCTGCTGAACCAGAACGTACGCAGATAAGGCTAGTCTCAGTTAGGGCACTGGTCTTTGACCTAGGGGCTGCGATGGGAGTGGACTGCTGGGCACGATGGACCACTAGTCTGGCAATTCCTATGTTCTTAACTTATTAAGCACATTATTCATGGGAGACAGAGATGTAGAACTTTATTTTAAAGATGGTGCCTTCTTTTGCTGTTTTGCTTGTCTGGAGTGCTGGCAAATACTATCACCCCAGTTCCCTTATTAACCTTTCTCTCAGCTACTTCTCTTGCCAGAGACTGTTTCTGAAATACAGTATGTGGAAACTTCTAAAATCTGCTGGAAACTTGTTCCGTGCTCATAGACTAAAGGAATACATCTTCCATTTTCTCTCTTTTACTCAAAGGGCATAATTTCAGAGAATCTAAAAGTGAAAAAACCAACATTTTCATTCCTCACTCCATTTCTACTGTATCCTATAAGAAAAGCAATTTCGTCTTGGTTAAATTAAAGATCCCTTTTATTTTCAGAGCACAAATAGCCATGTAATCATTCTACATTGGTAGAGAGAACATAACTCCACTCTCATTACATGGCTACTTATTCCCAGAAGGGGCTGGAAGGATGCCTGCTATACTTGGAAATTAGATGAGGCTGTAATTAGAAATCTTGTTTCTTGATCAGAGCTTGATTTGCAGAAAACATGCCATGAGGTATAGGCTATTCCTACTGTGAACATATCTATTGGATCAAATTTGCTTGCAGGACTTGGGCAGAGGTGGGGTGGAGGGGCTGTACACTAAGGTAACCCAACAATAGACTCGAGAGGGGATTTATTGTGGAAAAAAATATAAAGATAAGAGGCAACTTTCAAAGGGATCCTTGTGCTGAAACCTCTTTAACATTTGCTCAGACCTGGAGCAGGTCTGAAATATCAAATGAGTTTCCTTCTGAAAATGCCACCTGCCCTGGAGATTTCTTTTACCAATGCAAAACTTTTCTGGGTGTTTTGGCTACAGAAACAGAGGCAAAGAAATGCTACAAATTTGTGATCAGCAGAAGATCTTGCATAAACTGTGTGATAAAGAACAGGCCACTGATAGAGGAACAGCAGGGAGGGGGTGAATACTTCAAGACTGCTACAGAGGCAATCTTTATGAGTCAGGAGAAAATAAGCTATGAGGGCTGAACTTAGGACCCAAAGTGGTGAACTGAATTGAAAATAGTTGACTGACACATAGGCAGTGGAACACTTTTTTGTTGAGGGGAGGGGGGCCTGCAAGCTCTGCCCCAGACCCAGCCCCCATAATAGTACTACTGTAATTGTAATACCATTTTTTCCATTAATTTTTCATATATACACACACAATATAATCTTATTAACAATACATAATGGTTAACCACAAAATTAAACTACGCAAAGTATGATTCTCAACATTTATTCCCACCAGAATACCTGGCCTTGGTCACACATACAGAATATAGATAACCCCTATACAAATACAGGACCACAAATAGACAAGGGTAAATTTATGTACCATTTTTCATATATGAGATTTATAGATAAGGTTCTCAGAGGAGCAGGAAACTTGGGGTTTTTACAGAGAGAATCTGTTCCTTGTAGATTAGAACATACAATGTTAATTGGGAGTTCATACAGAAGTTAGGATGTGTCTGCAGGATGCTGGCCTTTTACTGACATGATTGGTGTCTGAAAAGGTCAGAGATCAAAAGTGATTTAGAAAGAAAAAGTGAAACACTGCCACCTGCTGGGTTTAAAAACTTAACATTAGAATGGACTTAACATTAAAATTAAGGATTTAAATGTAATATTGACTTAAGGCATTCTTGGAAAGGAAGTCATGTGATCAACTGTGCCATTGTATTCTAAAGCATGATAATTACTACAAATGATGTCCTTGCTTTCTCCTTTTGAAGAGCACTGAAATTGTGATGGCTTGCTCTTCCCAGGCATAGGAGAACTATTAATAAAACCTAATTGATTATTACATGGCTTTTCCTCATGTCTGTTATTTGAATTCACAGAACGGAGTCTCTAGTCCAGTGCGAGAGAGAATCCATTCTGGCAATTCTTTTGGCCCTGATGTTCAAGTCTTCTTCCAGCCTGGCTTGAACAAGATGTAATTTCTCAAAACTGACACAATTCAATCACTAAATTGAAAATAAAATCATTTCCCCTACCTTTGTTGTCTGTTGATTTTGGTTTTCAAACCATCTTTCCCAGTCTCTAGCTGCACGTCCTATCTGTGCTCTTAACTGTGTATCTAGGGCCACCTTATCCATGATGGTAAATGGAATTCAGTCAGAGGAAAGGAAGAGGAATAGAGGATACTTTGAAACCCTCAGCTCAATGTGTGGTGGCAGCTAAGAAAGCAAATAGAATGTTAGGAATGATCAGGAAAAGAAAGAGGAAAATGTTATAATACCCTTGAATTGTTCTATGAGGCAGCCACATCTCAAATATTGTGTGCAATTATACTCTAAATACGATATAATTTAAGGGAACTATATAATAAAGTAGCTACTTAAATATAGTGCAACCAGAAATGTATCACTTATCAAAAACTCATAAAAAATCTTTTCTTTTTATATATAGCATCCTCAAGTCATAATAAAGAGACCAGTGGTATATGGAACCATTGCCACAACACTAAGGGCTCTTTTTACAAAGCCGCATTAGCGGTTTAACGCGCGTAATAGCGCACGCTAATTTGCCGGCCACGCTAGCTGCTACTGCCTTCTCTTGAGCAGGTGGTAGTTTTTCGGCTAGCGAGCGCTAAAATCCACTAATGCAGCTTCGGAAAAGGAGCCCTAAGTCCCTCTTACTATAACACAGTTGTCCACTAATATATTGACCTTAAAGAGTTTGCCAAGCATACAGCTATCCTTTAAGTATCTTAATGTTTAAAATATCTCAAAGAACATAAGAATTGCTGCTGCTGGGTCAGACCAGTGGTCCATTGTGTCCAGCAGTCCGCTCCTTTGGCGGCCCCTTAGGTCAAAAACCAGTGCCCTAACTGAGACTAGCCTTTTTTACTGATCTGGATATTCTTGTGTAGAGGCCTCAAGATGGTATATCAACTCTTGTTGGCTACTCTATTTCATGATTCAACCCATAAGGGACTATAGTGTTCCATTTAAAGATTAATCTTTGTTCTTTAAACACGAGTAACAGAAAAATTCTCCCTCCCCCTCCCCATGTTGATTGTTCTTTAATCAATACCACATATCTTAGTTGATCTAAAGAATGGAATTATGATCACTGTATCTCAGAAAAGATATCGCGGAATTAGAAAAGGTACAAAGAATGGTGATGAAAATGATAAAAGTGATGGAACAACTTCCCTATGAGGAAAGGATAAAGCGGCTAGGACTCTTCAGCTTGGAGAAGAGACAGCTTATGGGTGATATGATGAAGGTCCATAAAATACTGAGTGGAGTAGAAAGGGTAGATGTGAATTGCTTGCTCACTCTTTCCAAAAATACTAGGACTAGGGGACATGCGATGAAACTACTAAGTAACAGATTTAAAATAAACTGGAGAAAATATTTTGTTACATGTGTAATTAAACTCTGGAATTCGTTGCCAGAGAATGTGATAAAATCAGTTAGCTTGGCAGGGTTTTAAAAAAGTTTGGATAATTTCCTAAAAGAGAAATCCATAGTGGCTTGGGAAAATCTACTACTTATTCCTAGGATAAGCAGCATAAAATCTGTTTTGCTATTGGGATCTAACTAGGTACCGTAGTTGGGACCTGGGTTGGCCACTGTTGGAAACAGGATCCTGGGCTTGATGGACCTTCAGTCTTTCCCAGTATGGCAACTCTTTTTTTTTTTTTTTTTAATTATAATTTTCAAAATTATTCAATTATACAACTCTTATGTTCTTATGCTTAGTACTGATTCCTACACCTAACTTTAGGGATTAGACTTATGCCTGCTGAAACCTGGTTTTTAATGCTGACCTCCAGGTTCATGCACTGAGGCTGAATGCTATAAGTACAGCCCTACTGAGTCAGACCAATGGGTCTAGTCCAGTATCCTGTTTCCAGCAGTGGGCAATCCAGGTCAAAAGTACCTAGCAAGATCCCAAGGGAAAAATAGGTTTTATGCTGCCTATCCTAGGAATAAGCAGTGGATTTTCCTGGTCTCTCCCAACTATCCTTTCTCATCTCAGTTTACATGAGCATATTAGCAGCGTAGTCAAATCCACATCCTTCAGACTACAACAAATCTGTTCTGTCTCAAAATGGCTAGAACCTAAATCTCTTAACATATGAATCCATCTGTAATGCCTTGTTCACAGGAATTCCCCTTAAAGAAATTGATGCTAACAACTTATTCAAAATGCCTCGATCAGACTCATATGGAAAGTAAAGAAATCTGACCATGTTTCACCACTCCTCAGAAAATCCCATTGGCACATCGAATAACTTACAAGATATGTCACTCAACATGTTATAAAACTCCTTCCTTTATTGACAGAGTCTGAATATCCTTTGCCCCCACCCGATCACTTAGATCTAATGATCAATATTTGCTGGTTGTTCCCTCTCTCAAATCTATTAACAGTTGTCGCTCCACGATTGTGGAATTCCCTCCCAATACACATAAGGGAAGAACGTCTCATTGATAGGTTTAAAAGCAAGTTAAAATGCTTTCTTTTTAAAGATGCTTTTGACTGCTAGTTTTTTAGTCAGGTCACACTTTTTAATTTTATTTTATTTCATCCCTCCCTATTGTTATATTCCTTACTCGTCTCATTTACTATCATACATTGTATTTCTTCCCCCACTTCCCTTTCGGTCTTGTTTGTTATGTGATTTGTCTGTTATTTGTACTGACCCCCCCCCAAATATGGTGATTCATCAAATTTTAAATAAAACTTGAAAATTGAACTACTGTGTTCGTATCCCGTAGTGATGTGAAAAGGTAAAGTATTAACATAACATAAAAAACGAAGTTCTATGGGGTTCACAGTGAAATAAAATGAATAGGTTTTTAACAATTTCCTCAAGTCCTGATAAGAAGCAGAACTGGTCATCAAATGACCAAAATCTTTATCCCAAGTAGCAGCCTGAAACGAAAATTGTCGTTGAAAATATCTTTTATATAAACAACCTTTAGCAGATGGAAAGACAAATAAAGCAGGAGTACGCTGTACACATTAAGGCCCTGATTCGACAAAAGGCGTGTAAAGTTAGGCACCGTGTAGGCGTCCTTTAGAGAATCAGGTTTAGGTGAGATTTAGACGTCCAAAGAATGTCCTTTTATTATTATGTTATTAGAATGGTGATTTTATGCTGTTTTTCATTATAATTGTAATACCGGGAGTTGGATCTGTTTAATGCTTTTATTTATTTCTCTTCCATCAGACAGAGTGACTGGGATTCGAATCAGCAACATTAGGGTAAAAGGCTGTAGGTTTAACCAGGGTGCTACAGAGGGAGCAGTTGTAAAACTAGGTCTTATAGGCATTGTAAGGAAGTCTACTTTTGAGCACAGTTTAGGCTTCACATAGACCTGATTTCTATGGATGGAACTTAGGCCGATCTGCTAAATAGATCTCTGGGTTTTTATTTTTGGTTTATTAAGCTCAAAATACATTTAATAAGCCACCACATAAACAGGGCACATCAGTACAAAGATATTGCATGCAAAACCTTCTATTTTTCTGGGCAAACAATGCTATTTGCTAATTAGAGGGAAAGATCCATTAACTAAAGCACACTTAATGTTTCTTGCTAAAAAGCTACCCTTTTTTCTCACTAAAAATTGCTCCAATGAGGTCATTCTTGAAACAGGTGGATTTAGCAAATAAAGTACATGACAAAAATATATAGATTGCATACATAACTTCATTTGCAAAAGCTTAAAAACAGAAAAAAACCAGATACGGACCTTAGCATGGCTTCTACTTCATTGCAAATGGAGGTTTGCAGCTGCACAATGGTGACCTCATTGTGAGATCATCAAGGTACACCTACAAGGTAGAATGCCACAATTAAAATATGTGCTGAGTTGCTGGTTGGGATTTGAACTTATGACCTCTGGAAGAGGAGCACATGTCTTTTACGTATTGAGTTATAGCAGCTTGTTAAGACCCTTAATTGGCTCATTAATTACTTAGATTGGACACCTAAAGCATGCCTAAATTTAGGCATGACTTAGGCACCCCTTATAGAATCAGGGCCTAAAAGTTCTCCAATATAAAACAATCCACAAGATAACAAGGTGCTGGACCATGCTACACCTTATCACATATACATCCAAATTTAAATATCCCCTGGCACACATGGGAAATTGACTGTCACCAGCGTCACTGGTTGTAGCCTTCATCCCCTTCATTAACTAACTCTGATAGATGTCAGCAGTTACACTTCTTTTTAGGATCCAATTTTCCACCTGGAAAGATGGCTGTGGATCAGACTGACCTCTCTGAATACTAGGCTTGGGCTACTGGATGGGAACATTTCAGTCTCTTACTTAATATTCCAGGGAGCACCTGATTAACAGGCTGGCAGCCCCTAGAAACATAGAAAAATGACGGCAGAAAAGGGCCATAGCCCATCAAGTCTGCCCACACTAAAGATCCACTTCCCTAAATTTATCCTCCTAGATATCTTATATCTCGTCAAGTCTGCCTATTCTGATGACCTTCCCCCCACTTTTACCCTCTTAGAGATCCCACTGTGTAATTACTCGTGTTTGTAGGCGAGTGGGTTCCTCACCCACCACTGCTCCCATATCACTCCCAGCTTCATATCACGCCCAGGAGAGGCGAGACATGGCTTCCCCTATGTAACTGGGTTTTATGCTTTCCTGTTAAACTCTTATTTGAATCCTACCAGATCAGAGTCTCTGACCATTACTCCATGGTTGGATCTGACTTTTGGAGCAGGGGCAAGAAGCTCTGTCTGAAATTTAAATCACGTAGCAATTATGTCAGCCTGCTACATGGAGAAGGGGTTGCAGGATTTGTGTAGATTTTTTTTTTTTAAAATTTTAACCAGAAAAGTTTAGTCAGAGTAGGTTTAGGAGACTTTTTAGCTGAAAGCCTAAATTTGCACCTTATCTACTCAGAAGGTTTCAAATATTGCTGTTTTATTTTCTAGAAGTGAAGGTTATCAGCATCTAACATGCCTCCATGATCAAATACTTTTGACACTGCTTTGAAGGGTTTACCTGGTAGGATCTTCCCTTTGTGAAGCCACAAGGTCTGGTGCTCGATCCTCTCTTCCCTCTAAGAAGAGTCGGAGTCTTCCACATAGAGTGCTGCCCTATCACATTTACAATAGTGAAGGACAGGCAAGCTCTGTGGGACTCCAGGGAACCTGCCTGTCTCTAGTGACTGAAAACACACCACCCCCTAGTGGTAGCAATGCAGTTGGAGGATATCGGCTCGGCTTAGAAGGAACAGTGGCCCTGTGTCCTGTAATGTATTTGTTCCTCTTTTTCCTTAGTACACTTTCCAGACTAAACCATGAAGAAGAAGAAAGTTTTATGTAAATGTGTCTTTGCTCCTCAACTCTTATTATCTTCTAGTGGATACTGAGATGTTCTTCCCTCACTTTCCACCATATATTTATTAAAATGTATCCCCCGGAGACTCTGCGGTGGTGTGTGCAGCTAATTAGGAATGCAATTCTAATGAAGAATAATGGGAATTTTATTCTGAATTCCCCGGGCACCTCACTAGCACTTTAGCTCACTGTGTTTGTCATTTTCCATTATGTTAATCCTGGGTGCAACAGGACAGCAGGATGTTCTGTGAACCTATTAATAGATACCGCATAGGCCCTGTGGCCCTTATCTGCATCATTTTCTCTGTCTGTCTCTTTAGTTATGTGTACATTTGCATACTGTTCGAGCTGTGCTTATTTTATAAGGTCACATAGGCAAACAGGCCTAAAATAGACACTTTTTGGAACTGTGCATATAGAGTAGGTGTCTTGCTTTATGCTTTGGCTACTAAGACAGGTTTGTGCACTGAAATGACTTCTTATAACACTTCCCAGATTTGGTGAATGTCTAGTTAAGGGTCACAACACCCACCTCTGTGGGTTTGGGGGCACATTAGTCAGAGGAGATGGAAAGTCTGGACCATGAGGGCCTGTGCATGACTCCATTTGACTCCATTTTTATTCTGAAGACTCCATTTTACAAAGCAATTGTCTGTTTTCTTCAAAACGTAAGGCCAGAGGCAAATGTCTTACAAAGTAGACTCAGTCTGCACATGAGAATTGAAAGTGGAAGTTAACAGAGACACACCAGAGTTTGGCAGTTGTAGGACTAGAACAAACCATGGAAGCCATGTTATTTGTGGGTGCAGCCCCCCTCCCTCTGGTACTAGGCAAGCAACAGTAAGCCATATGCAGTAGTAACTAACAGATATGGTCAGAGAGGACTGAGTAACATCCATCTGGACTTCACTGCTCTGAAACTGCCTGGATCAAGAAGAAACACTACAAGTAATTACATTTTGAGTCCAACATAAAGTGATTTCTGTAATTCATCAACCTGTCCACTACCGAGCACCATGGTACTTTATTTATTGGTGGTACCTTATCAGCCTAATAGAGCTTTGAGATTTGGAAATCAAAAGTTGTTGGAACTGATCATGCGAGGTAGATATGCTGAAACCAGAGCCACTGCTTTAAGTATTAAGCTATGGAATGCATTGGTGGGACAGTTACGGTTGTGTTCTGACCAGATAAGATTTAAAAAAATTGTTCATAACGCAATTGTTTGTTACAGGCCCCCATTCCGCACCCTTAATCTCCCCGTACCTTTTAGTTGAAAGTCCGGCTGGAGGGATGCTCACACCCTCCAGTCGGCAGGCCTTGTACCTTAGATACAAAATACTAAGAGAATCTACTGAGGGACAGGGAGATGAGTGAGAAATATTCTTTAAGGAGGTAAGGTCTGATATTATTTAAAACAAGTGCTTGGTGGGGTTAGAAGAAGATAACTATGAATGAAAGTCAACTTTTTTGACCCGTCTTAGTTTTTTGCTGTATGAACTCTAAGTTTGAGCAAACAGAGGCTGAAATTCTTCCAGAGAATTTTGAAATGGGATGAATAGGACATAGCCCTGAGAGGTGCAAACTTGTATAATTCTGTTTTAATGGGCTGATCCCAGAAAAGGATTTGCTCGTCATAAGGTAGGGATGAAAAAGAACTGAGGAAAGCCAATTAACTGGAACAAGGCAGTGAAATCTGCAGGAGAGAAGAGTGAGGGTTAACAGTGTTGAAGAAGGACATGGGGAGACGAAATGTCGAAGAAAAAGGACCATTTAAATTAATTTATAGAGCGTTTATGGCTGGACCATTCGCATTTTTATCTGCTGTCATGTACTATTTTACTATGTTTTTAAGGGCGATTCAAAGAATACGTGAAAATAACTAATGATCAGACCATGAAAGTGAAAAGTAGTCAGGAAAATTTATTTATTTTTATTTAAAAGATTTATATCTGCCCTATCAATTAGTTTCTATGCAGATTACAATTCTACATACATAAATAGGAGAAATCAAATTACAATAGCCAATGGGGGAGGGAGGGAAGGACAATAAGACGGTGCAAAAAAGCATTTTGCTAAGGGATAAAGTCACAGAGATGCTGTAGAAGCCCAGATAAAACACAGTACACCGGAGCAGAGACACCTTCAGAGAGAAGAATCAGATCTCGACCAGCCACCACAAAAGACAAGTGAAGGGAGTGCTTGTACGTGAGTTGGCGTGCTCTTAACTACACAGGGATACCTGGACCTTGCCCGTGCATCCATATGGCCTGTTTGGGGGCGTGTATGCTTCCAATTCCACCTGCAAGTTGGAAAGCCTTGGCAAAATGTCTCTCTCTTTTCTACTTTTTTATTTCTTCCACTTCCTCTATGGAGATCAGAAATCAATTAATTGCAAAACACAATCTTTGTCAATAGCTGAGAATTTGTACACTTCCGTGGCATGCCTGTCTTTGAAATGTAGAAGTTAATTAAAAGTAGAAGAAGAATGATTTAAGAAAAGTGCTATAATTAGCTGGTAATATATCAGTAGCAGGAGTGTTTTAGTTTGACAAGTCAACCTCAGGGAAAAGAGAGGTTGACGGATTTAGCAGCCTGAAAAGCCAGACTTACTTTAAAATGGGGCATCTGCTCTGCACCCGCCAGATTCTCTTGTCCAGGAGCATATCAGATGCACAAAGCTATTTTTGCATGGCACAAACAGGACAGAAAGTACAACATGACAAAGATTCTCGGAATACTAAGGTTTCCATATTTAAAATAAATTGGCTGCTTTATAATTCTTTTTGACAGATTTTGCAATAATATATTCTAACCCCCCCCCCCCTTTTGGAGGGGATAGAAACAGTAAAGATGTCAGAGAGATTTTCAATCAAATAAGTGTAAATCAAGAAATTGACATGCTAAACTAAAACTAAACTAAACCTTGGGTTTATATACTGCACCATCTCAGTAAATGCAGAGCTCGGCACGGTTTACAGGAATTAGGATGAGAGTTTAAGAGTTAGATGTAAAAGGGTGGGGAAGGTGGGAGAGGCCTAAGAGGGGGGAAATGTTACATTTTTGAGAATAGCCAGGTTTTAAGGTGTTTACGGAAAAGTTGGAGGGAGCTTGAGGATCGGAGCGGGGAAGTAAGGTTATTCCAGATCTCAGTGATTCTAAAGGGGAGGGATGACCCAAGTTTGCCTGCATGAGAAATACCTTTTGTGGAAGGGAAGGATAGTTTAAGAGTTTGGGAGGATCTGGAGGAGGTAGGGGTTGGGGAGTTCCAGGATAGAGGGATAACGGCAGGAAGGATGCCATGTAGGATCTTGTAGGCCAGACACGCACATTTGAAGTGGATCCTGGAGATTACTGGGAGCCAATGGAGCTTAGACAGGAGTGGCGAGACGTGATCAAATTTGCTTTTTGCAAAAATAAGCTTAGCCGCGGCGTTCTGGATCTTTGAAGTCAGAATGAGAAGAGAAACCATTTGCTTTAGAATTCGATGGTTGGTCACTGGCGAGTCTCTAGTACTATTACTAATCTTGAAACTTTAAGTCTAATTTTATTTCTAATAATGATGCCTATGAAATGGCAAACTAGTGTGTATCATAACAAAGATATTTCTAAAAATCCGTTCCTTTTCTTCCTCTCGTAACTTCCCATCACTTTCTTTACTATCAAGATATTGACCCTTTTATCCTACTGTATGTAAATTTCTTTTTTTCTCCCCATGTTTTGTTTGTAAACCACTTACCGCATTAGCAGTTTTTAGCGCAGAGAGCCTTGCTGAATGGCCCGCACTGCTCCCGACACTCATGGAGTTCCTATGAGCCATTCAGCAAGGCTCTCTGCGCTAAAAACGCTAGCCCAGTTTCGTAGAAGAGGGGTTTAGTTTTATAACAACCACTGGCAAACCTTAAGAACCTTGAAATTTACTAATCCTTTCTATTGCGCTATCAGACATATGCAGCAGAATTGAGTTTCATTCCCACTGTAGCTCCTTGTGACTTAACCTTCCATTGCTCCAGCTACAAAAACTCAGATGGTGAGCCTAGCAGAGACATAGAAAGTACTTCCGTATGTTAAGAACATAAGAACTGCCATCTCCGGATCAGACCCATGGTCCATCGAGTCCGGCGATCCGCACACGCGGAGGCCCAGTCAGGTATACACCTGATGTAGTTTTAGTCACCCATAACCCTCTATGCCTCTCGTAAGGAGATGTGCATCTAATTTGCCTTTGAATCCCAGCACAGTGGATTCCTTAATAACCTCCTTTGGGAGAGCATTCCAGGCGTCCACCACTCGCTGCGTAAAGCAGAACTTCCTGACATTTGTCCTGGACTTGTCCCCCCTTAGCTTCAAACCATGTCCTCTTGTCCGTGTCGCGTTGGACAATGTAAATAATTTATTTTCCTGCTCTATTTTATCGATGCCTTTCAGCATTTTGAAATGGCAATGTTGATATGTCAACTCCATGACCTAATTAAGGAGAGAGGATGGAAGAAAAAGCAAGGCTGAAGTGAGTTTACTAGTAATGCCAGATCATCTCGCTTGCTTTGACTAAACGTTTGAGATGTATAGAATAAAAAAAAACCTTGAATTTGGATTGGTTTCTTCTAGTTTTCAGAAAATCCAATTTATTGTGTTCATTTGGATTATTTAGAGTCAATGGAACAAGTGGAAAACCAATGTGATATGATGTTATATTATGCTACACCTATACTATACAGTTCAAGGATGAATTAATTACATAAGACTAAAAAGACGGAACCAATTGATCCAGGAATTACATCAGTAGATAATCCATTTTTACAAAAAAAGCCTTCAGATTCTTTCTAAATATAAAATACCATAGTGAGCACATGATCTTAAGTAAAGTGGCAGTTGGTGCTATACTTTGCCCATCTAATAACAAATAGAAATAGAGAGTTAACTGATTTTATCCCCTTGTACATTGGAAATCTCAGTTGAAAGAGATTCTGAGTTTGATATTTTACTGTGGATCCTTGTAACAAAGTTATTAAATCTAATGTTTAGGTAGAAGATTTTTAAAAATGGCGACACGTAACTTGAACTATATCTTCACTGCTATAGTTAACCAATTAAGTTTAGCTGTCAACAATTACAAACAAGTGGAGAGTAAAAACCTCAGTGCAAACAATTTGATAAGAGCCCATTCACAATTACTGGTCAGAAAAAAAAGCTTAACTAACCTAATGAACATTTTATTAAGGATTAAGTTCTCTTAGGCTTCCGCGGTTGGCATCATGATTGTAGCAGGTTTCCGGGGCTTGCCACGTCTGTGTAGAAAGAACCGACGTTTCAGCCATCATGCTGTGGCTTTCTTCAGGGTATGCTGTGAAGTCTGCAGTGTGTCTTTATATATAGTGGGTTCATCGACCTGATTGAGAACAGGGAAGTCTGTTGGTCATGAATTTGAATTTTGGCGGGAAAGCTTGAATTGGAAATCCAGGATGATTGTCAGCCTCTTGAGAAAAGGATCGTTTTTATCCCTTTCTTGAATTTTCCGGTGTCCTTCTCTAGCTTTCATTCCTTTGGAAGGACATTCCCCCACATTGGGGCCATTACCGAGAACATTTTTGCCCTGGTGCTTTTGTATTTGACATCTTTGAAGGAGGGGATTTGTAGTAAGGACTCTTGGCTCGAATGCAGAGTACGTAGGAGTTTATGGTTTTGACGTCTGGTCGCTAGGTGTTGCGGTTCTGTGCCTGAGCAATACGATTTTGAATTTCACCTTCCTCTTAATCGGGAGCCAGAGTAACTATTTTAATAGCAGGGTGGCAGTCATCTGTTTCGATTTATCTAGCATAAACCCATTGACATATTACAAGAACTTCTTAAATCTTGAGCTTTAGAACTAAAGTATAGTGCTAAGAAATCTGAGGATGGGAAGATTACTTATAGGTATTAACATTAGTCAGAGTAGAGACAAGTTTAAATAACTCCTTTGTGTCAATGCTGTTTTTATAAACTAAAGCGTTAGATAGATTGTGAGCCCACCGGGACAGAGAGGGAAAACTGCTTGAGTACCTGAATAAATGCATGTAAACCGTTCTGAGCTCCCCTGGGAGAACGGTAGAGAAAATGGAATAAATAAATAAAAAAAAGAATGTTTATCCTTATCTCTCCATTGCTTCTTAACATCATCTTGCTTAATTTTAAGCCAAGTATGCTATAATCTTTGTACAATACGCTTCAAACTCAAGATGCTTCGCATCAAAACATTTGTCCAATTTACATGGACATTTGATGCACCATCATTTTGGAGTTAGATTAGATTCCCAATAAGCACAAAACTCCTTAGCAGAGGGAAAACTATAATTAGAGTCATAACATGCCCCCAAAATACTGTAGCTCCATCCATAGGATCCCTAGAATATACTCAATTGGCTGGTACAGAGCTGGTTGATTTCATCTGCCACAAATTTACATTAAATCGGTATTCATAATGATCTGACCATAAAGAAGGTGACCAAGTTCCATTAGATAAAGAAAAGGTTGGGATAAAAGCATATTTTGAGGATGATGTTATTGAATCTAAGGTGTTGAAGAAAAAATTGGAAGTACAAAATCCACTTGTTAGAGAAAAACTCATAAGAGGCTCATCACTCTTTTCCAAATGCAAATCTATGTCTCCCAATAATAATAAAAAACAATAAAACCCAATTAGGGTATTACATAAATATACAAGAATTCATTTAAAAAAAAGAGTCTAAGTATCAACAATCTACAATAAACTCACAAAATTTTAAATAGTGAAATTTGAATATACTTATATTTATATTTATATTTATGCTCTTCACCTGGAAAAAAGATATAACCCTGAAGACCTCATTTATTCTTAACAATATTCCTCTAAACCTAGTCTCTACTGTTAAAACCCTTGGGGTTATAATCGACGATAAACTACTTTATCACGAACATATTTCTCTTACTGTTAAAAATTGCTTTTTTAAGTTACGTTTGATCCGATCAATTGCTAAATTTCTGAGTCCAAATTCAATCAAAATACTAATCCACTCTCTAATTATAGCAAAACTTGACTATTGCAATGCACTTCTCCTCAATATTTCCCAAAAAGAAAAAAGGAGACTTCAGATAATACAAAACACTGCAATCAAACTTATATACAATGCTAGGAAATATGACCATGTCTCGCCGTTGTTGATAGATGCCCATTGGCTTCCAATTGGCCATCGGATCATTTTTAAAATAATGTTGCTTATATTTAAAACTCTAGCATTCAACGAACCCCAATTTATATCAAGATTGTTAATACCACATAATACTCAACGCCCACTTCGTTCATCAAGCCAAAATCTCCTTTCTGTTCCTTCTTTGAAAATTGTAGGAACAAGAAGATCGGACATGTTCTCTGTGATGGGCCCTCAATGGTGGAACTCTTTGCCACAATATATTAGAAACGAAAAAGATCTTACATTGTTCAAAAAATTTTTTAAATCTTCTCTCTTTAAAGATGCTTTTAATATTTAAACATTTTAATAAAGGTTTCAAAATGTGCTAAAGTTTAACTACCCCCCTCCCTCTTGTTTTTTTCCTCTTTGTTTTTTTTCTACCAAGATGAAAATTGTAACTTTTCCACTTTCCCTCCCGACTCATGTTTGTATTTTATGAAAGAATATTGTTACTATGTTAGTCTCTTTGTATTATACTCTATTTTTAATTTTGTCCATCGCTTAGTAATTCTAATAAGTGATTCATCAAATATACTAATAAACTTGAAACTTGATCATACTACAATCATTGTTGCTACTTATAAATACATACACCCAAAGGGGCTCATAAACAAAACAGAAATACGTCTAAAAACCCACCCAAATCGGCAAAATCTTTTTAGGCCTCTGAATTCCGCTGTGCGCTGTCACAACCCCAGCCCTAAAGCTCAGCTTGTGCCAGGTAAGGCTTTGTCTAAACCTAAACTAGCCTTAAAGAGGGCCAACCAGTGTGACAGGCTAGACTCCAGTAAGAAGGAAAGCTCTGCATTCCCATTTAAAACCCAGTCTACAAAACCCTGGGGAGGGGAGGATTCTGAGGGGAACAGCCTGGAACAGCCCCAACACAATGACACTAGCTCAGCTAACACACAGCTGCAGGGCTTAATGAGAAGCACTGTGAAACATAAGCAGAAGCTTCAGGTTGCCCTGCCCCCTCAGAGAACAGGGCATGGTCACCTCAGTGCTCTTGAGGCAGCACTAAGGAGGAAGCAGGCAATCTGCCCTGGGTCAGCCCAGGAAGGAGGTTGTCAGGATAGCTCTCCTGAACCTCAACCTTGCCTAGATGTTGAAATGCTTGATGCAGCCCCTGTCTCTGAAGCCAACCAGTTAACTGAACCAGAGTCCATGGAATTTGGGGACTATAGCATGGATACAGAACCTTGGACTATGGATGAAAGCTAAGTACAATATTTTTGCTTGGTTGTGCTTAAGTTTGTGAACTGTTTTGAGTTTGTTTATTGGAACCTGTTTGCACCTGTGTGAAGCCAGTGAGCAGTGCTGGGCTCACTGCAAGGTGCCTGAAGTTGAAAACTTTAACCCAGTTTATTTTGCTGAACAATTTTGGTTTTGTGTTTGCCTTTGAACCTTAAGGGAAACTGCAATTTGGGACTTTATGTAGGGGTGATAGTGTGGGGAGAATCCACATAAGATCCTTGGGAGGGATTGTGGGGCCATTTATGGCATACTGTTTAAAACAGAATTTAAATTAGTGGATTCGGCTACTCCCCTCCCCCACCAACTACTGCTGAGTTGGTTGGGGCCAGGCCTGCTTCGATCGAGGCCTGGGTGCAACGCTTTCGTTTTTCAAAGGAAGTGTTACAACCTTATTTCTTCCTGCTTGCTAAGGCAGATTCTTTAAGACTGATTTATTACAAGTTAAGGAACTACTCACCTGTGATTCCTGGAAGGAAGGTGTGAGGGTTTGTTTTAGCAACCAAGTTTTTGTTCCTGTTTTCGTTTGTCCATGGAGTAAATAGACTAAAACCTGTGCAGTGTTTTGTTTAGTCAATAAATTAAGATTTTATTTTTGTTTTTGAACTTCTTTGTTCCTGACTCTTTTATATTTCTTGAGTGACTGAGAAACCAGCAGGACTTCCAACTTCTACTGGAAGCACGTGAGACGCCGGTTATTCTGGACGCTGACCGGGGCCAGCGTATAAAGCGGCACCGGCGGTGCTACAGCGCCCAGAGCTGAAAGGGGTGTTATTGAAGGAGTGGTTAGGGCGGGATGTGGGCTGACCTAGACTTAGTCCTACTGCAGGGATAATCGAAAGTTTTACGAGGCTGTCTGGATGGAACTTATACATTGTGACTTAGACGATCTAAAAACATGTCTAAGGGCCCAGAAGGTATTCAAAGTGACCATATAACCACTGCAGACACAAAGTACAGACCACCACACACTCCCCCAGTGAATACTAACCCCCCGCCATAAAAATCAGAATAAAAATGTACATACCTGCCTCCAGAACATCAGCACCTGGCATGGGAAAGCCTAATAGAGCTGCACAGGGGTTGCTTAAGTAGTCTGGGGGGTGGCTAGTGAACCAGAGAGAGAAGGACCCAGGCCCATAAGCTACTCTAACCACTGTATTCATGATGGAAAATGTGAGTCTACCAAACCTCCCCAAAACCCTACTGTGCTGCCATATAGGTTAATTCAAAAAAGAGTGCTGTAAAAAATGCTCAAAAAACTAATTATAAATAAATAAAAATGTAAACTAAAGTGATGAATGTGCTCAGACCACCTGAAACTCACCGGTCATAGAGGAGAGTGACCAATAAACTGGAGAGCCATCATGGCACATATCGTTGTCCAAACACCACCAAAATCAAAAGCAGTGAGGCTATGCTAAATGGAGCAGCAGAAGATTAAATAGGAACTCTGATAAGGTACTTAGGCCTGTATAATCAGCAAAAAAATATAGGCATGTGGGATGGCTTCAAGGAAGAAATTAGGGGGTGGGTTAGTAGAGTGGGCCGTGGCCCATTTCTGCCGACATCTTCTATGTTTCTATCTGGATGCTGCTGAGTTGAAGGTACGAACGGGCTTCGTCCCAAAGTGTCCATCAGGATCAAAGATTTAATGCGACCCACAGGGGCACTCAGCGGCACATTATAGGACATCTCAGCACCATACGCGCCCGGAGGTCTGAAGCTCCACTGACATTGCATTGGTAAGAAAATCAGCATTCTTTGCAAGACCTCAGAAATCGAGGAGGTGACAACTCCAAAGTAGTATTATTCTTATTTAAGAACAAAGAACACCGTGGTTCCTCATAGGTCAGAATGGCCCATTTCTTCGTTTCATTTTCCTTTCTATACGTCACGTTAGTGAGTCTTAAATGAGGGTCAGCTGTAGTCTCTTCTTCATTGCTTGGCGGTTTTTCTGCTGTTCCAGTTTAGCGCACTGCTTTGTATTCTGCCGTGTAAGTTTTTCTTTATATATTACAGATTTATGCATAATTTTTGTAACTTTAAAGTGACTTCTTTTTGAATGTGTTTATTTTGGGATATGTTTCAAATTATCTCTTGTCAGGGGATCTTTTCCTGACGCATTTTTCTTTTTCTCTTTGGTTTTTGCAGAGCTCCGCTGTGTGTAGGAAAACCTACTCTTTCGTCACTCCTTCTGAAGAAGAAAACACCTTTGAAACTCTGCCTGAGACGAGGAGTGGAGACTTTGCTATTTCATATCACAAGGGTTGTCAATATGATATGGCCTATTTAGGGTGGACACTTTATGATTTTCACTGGATAATACTCCCCGAAATAGATGTTTACCTTTGACCCTGATAGACACTTTGGGACGGACTTGGACTTTAAGCCCATTCGTACCTTCAACTCAGCAGCATCCAGATAAGTACTTTACATATTTTTTTGCTGATTATACAGGCCTAAGTACCTTATCAGAGTTCCTATTTAATCTTCTGCTGCTCCATTTAGCATAGCCTCACTGCTTTTGATTTTGGTGGTGTTATGGACAACGATATGTGCCATGATGGCTCTCCAGTTCATTGGTCACTCTCTATGACCGGTGAGATTCAGGTGGTCTGAGCACATTCATCACTTTAGTTTACATTTTTATTTATTACTAGCTGATGCCCCGGCGTTGCACGGGTATTTAATTATAGCAATAACACTGTAAATGGATTCAAATAAAGATACTTTATAGTGGTGAATGAAATTATTTTTTAACAGCTTTATAAAAAGTACAATATTCAAATTATAATGTGAAATATTTGACAAAATGAATACAATACAACTAACACAAAACTTGATTATAAACAACATTTTTAGTTTCACCTCCAGGAGCAAGAACATATAAATTCTTGGGTGAACCCACCCTTGAGCAAGCAACATAGAGTTGTCCATGGGAAAAACAGGGGGATCTTAAATCCACTCCACAGTATGTAATAGTCTGTCCCTGTGATTTGTTGATTATGATAGAGAATGCAAGTCGCACTGGAATTTGCAATCTCTTAAACTGAAAAGGAAGATCTGTTGGAATAAGTGGCATCCAAAAGTTTCAGTATTGATTTAAACAACTCAATATGTGGAAACTCAGGTTGAAAAGAAACTCCATGCAGTTTTTTCCCGGTTCAGAATGGAACCTGTGTTCCTAGTTCAGCATATGTGAGTACTCATGTAATGTAATAACATTATGAACTGGGGTGCATGAAGGAAACAGTTACAAACACAGTTAGAACATACAAACTCTATATGTATGGTGTCCGTGGTAGAATAGAAAAGATGTCCCTAGTGGTTATAGTGTCATAGAAAGTGTTTTATAGTTGGAATTACGGTGAGAATGGCAGCTTTTTACATCTTTTCCATTGACATGAATGGGTGAAATCTGATTTTATGTTTGTAGCTCCGCCCACGTGTGCAGGTGGGCCGCGAGACCCCCAGAACATATCACCCCAGGTAGTGAGGGATCTGCATACCAAGTTTCGTTCAAATCGGTCAAGCCGTTTTTGCGTGATCGCGGCACATACATACATACCTCCGATTTTATATATATAGATAGATTAGTTTTTTACCGCACTATTTTTTTAATTAAAAATTGGGAGTGCTGAGTAGGATCCAAGATGGAGGCAGCATAGGCTAACAGAGAGAAAAGCCCGGTGAGCTCGTCTTAAAAGTTACCTGGATAACTATTATCTTCAAGAGAAAATGTCGAAGAGAAGAGGCAGGAGCGCTGCTGGTGCTTCGCAGCGCTCTGGGCCCATCGTCCTCGGCAATATCGATGAATTACTGAGACATATGCAGGGCATGGCGGCAGCATCGGCAATTTCCCCGCTGGAGACACAGCAGAGAGGTGAGATGTAAGCGGTTTCTCAGGGGCTGGAAACAACGCTAAGCCCCGATGTAAGGGCACCTCCCCCACAGCCTCACACCACCAGCTCTCCGTGAGAGGGGGTGATTCCGGGAGTCGGAGAACACTCTCTCCTGGAGGCTAGAGAGATCGATTTGGAGAGCAGGAGTTCTGGTTCCCAGTCCTTTCAAGGGAACCTGAACATAGACAGTGAGGACCAGATAATAACGGGAACAGGACCTTCCCAGCCGGAGCAGAGACATTAGTTGGCAAGCAGAGTGATTTGAACTTACAATTCTCTTTACCTCAAAAACCCCCTGAAGTCACTTTAGAAGCCTTGTGGGATTTGATTACTAACCTGGGAAAGAATATTAATTCTCAGTCCCAACAAATAGAAGAAAAATTAAAGAAGCATGACAAGGATATTAGTAACTTAAAACTGGAGACTGGTGCCTCTAAATTTTTGTTAGATAAATTGCAAAAGGATACAGGAATATCAAAGAAATTACACAACACACTAATTAAGGACAATATAAACTTAAGAAGAAAGCTTGAATCACTTGAGAATTTCTCCAGGAACAATAATCTTAGATTGATTCATTTCCCTAGGGTTGTTGAAACGTTATCTTTTGGAACTATTGGAACTTCCTGAGGCTTCATTCCCTTCATTTACACAAGTTTACTATCTTCCGAGTAAGACACAGGATAATCAACAAGGGACAAACCAGGAACCTATGAACTTATCAACTTTATTGGAAACATCTGATAGAGAAATGGCTGACTGTAGCTCTTACTCCTGATAAAAGTTGGCTTCTGAGAATTGGTTGGTTTTTTTTTACTATACAGTAAGTCACATTTTTATTATTTTATATTTTAGTTCTACAGAGGATTATTATTATTAATCTTTATTGTTTTTCCAAACTGCAATAGTGCAATATACAAATATATAACATACAATTAATCAACAAAAGCACATACAACTTACAGATATATCTAACCAGACCATTTTTCCCACCCACCCAATATTTATTCAATAAAACACGAAGTATAAAGTTTCCTAATAATCTTACTCTATTCAAATAAATAAAACCTTTCCATCCTCCTACCCACCCCAAGAGTAAAATACTTAAAGATCAAATTATTACAGAAATAACCCCCCTCCCTGCATGTGTACAAAAATAAACAAAACCTGACTCATAATCAAAGATCTTCTATAGCAAAGAGATATAAGATGTCAACGGCCCCCAAACCAATTTAAATAGATTACTGTACCCCAAACTATCAGCATTCATCCTTTCGTATCTATAGCTGGAACAAAGATTTGCCACCAGAAAGGGAAATTTAGATGATCATAATTCTTCCAATTTCAGGTGATCATCTGGATGGCAAGGAAAAGACGGCATTTATATCGATCCATAGGGGGGCTTAATATGTAATAATGTTCCACATATGCCTACCTCATACGTCAGTGGAATTGATGATTCCAATATATTGTTAATCTTACATATCTTGTATATCGACCTCCAAAAGTTAAGTATCAAAGGACAAGAGAACAACAGATGATCCAGTGTCCCAATGTCTAGATGACAGTGCCAGCATCTATTAGACTTAGAACTGTCTAACTTCTGCGAATGTTTTATAAAAATAAGCCAAAAGAATTCCTGGGTTATAAGATACAAATATTTCCAGACCTAGCAAGGGATACACAAAAGCGCAGAAGATTATTTTTATTATTAAAACCTGTTGTTTTGGCTTTAAGGGCTACTTTTTTCTTCGTAATTCATTATAAAACTCAGAAATTTGTTTTCTTTGAACCTCTCCAACTGACGACATTCCTGTCTCCCTCTCGTCTTGCGAAGGATCGTGTTTAATGGGCTTAATGGAATTCGATGCCCTAACTCTTTGCTAGCTAATTGATTTCTATAAGAATGTATTTCTGTTATTTCTTGCTCTTAAATCACATTTTGGATCCATTTGAGGATTTGAGAAGATTTATGTTAGCTAATTATTGCTTATTTGTTTTTGATGGATATAATATTGTTTTCTTTGCTTAAATCTTCTGATCTTGAATGTATAATTGAAAACTTATAATCCCCGTTATATATTTGCTGCCATATAGGTGGCACCTGCAGCCGTAGACATGTGGCTATGGTATGCCCCTCTATGTCCAGAGAACACCCCTGTATCCCAAATACAAGTGGTTTATCGCAGTCTTGAATTCCTGCTCAAAAGATATGACAAGGGATGGTTTCCCATGGTTATCCCTGAGGATGGGGATGGGGGACAAATTCTCAGGGTTACGTGATTTGTTCAGGGTCACAGGGAGCTGCAGTGGGAGGTGAACCCAGTTCCCAAGGCCGCTGCACTGACCACTAGGCTTCTTCTCTAGATTTCAATAGTGTGCAACAGGGAAAGTGGAAAGGGAAGTCTCCTTGCCTCTGAATTCAGAATGCTTAGATGAAGAAAAACAACTTTGCTGATTCAGAAGTGTGATAAATAACCATCGAAACCTCTCCTTTTAAATCATGGCTTTGGCCTCACCAAGAAGCCCTCAGAGAGCTGATGTGCTGCTCCTTTTCTCAAGCATGAGGCCCTCTGTGCCTTGTAAATCATTTACTGCCCCTGTCACTAATGACGCATTAATGCACCAATTGATTAACAGCAGCCTTTGGCTTATGGAGGGAAAAATGCTTTAATTACTTTGGAGGACTTTTGAGCTGGAACATACTTTGGAAAAATTAACTCTGAGCCAGTTGAGCTCTGTTGAAGGATTTTCAAGATTTTATACAACCAGTGACGGGTCTGACATATTGTTATTCCAGAGGGTCGCTGTCATCCAGCTGCTCCGCTCCTGGTTTGCACTTCTGCAGGTGGATTGACCTTTAATTACACACATCCATTTAATCTAATTTTCTGTAACACAAAACCAGCGAATAAAACAAGAAAACTGAAAGTGGCACAGCAGGAGTTTTTTTCAGTAACAGAACGTATTAATTTGATCAAGGAAACATGAAACGACCTTTCCTTTTTCTTTATTTCACCCTGGGAGGGGGGGGGGGGGTCTGCTACAATCCTCAGGCAGCAGGTCTTTTCTTAACCCAATATGAATACACCCTCAGCGTGACCAGCTGGTGCCTGTACTGTGTAATATCTGACCCTCCTTCCCCTTTCCAGAGGCTGTGATTACTTTCTGCTTAAGGCTCTCCTCTCACTTCCTGCAGATACTAGAGAAAAGAGGAGGTATTACAGATGCAGTCTTCAAGAAAGTAACATGGGAAAGCAGTAAATGATTGCAGAAAAAGACCAGCATGGCCAGACTAATTTGCCCAGTAAGACAGGTGTTGCTCATTGACAGGACAGGAGCCATGATTTTAAAATGGAGGTGGAGAGCTCAATGGAAAGCTGAGGACATGCTTTGCTGTCAACAGGAACAGACTTCATGCAAACCTAGAATACATTCAGGCTATCACAGGATTAGGACGTACAGTATTTGCAGTGGACATAGGGCACACCAGCAAGGGCAGAGGACCTGATATTCGAAGAATTTATGCTCCTAACTTTGAGAGTAAGTCCCCTCTTTGAAAATACAGAAAACTCTTAAATTTAGAACAAGTAGTAGTCAGTCTCTATTCAGCTGAGACAATCAGTGATTTTTAAACTGACAACAGCGGGCAGCATGAGGTCCCAATATTCATAGTCGGGCCATGTCATAAGATCATAGGAGTTGCCATACTGGGACAGATTGAAGGTCCCTCAAGCCTAGTATCCTGTTTCCAACAGTGACCAATTCAGGTCACAAGTACCTGGCAAGATCCCAAGGAGAAAAATAGATTTTATGTTGCTTATCCCAGGAATGAGCAGTGGATTTCCCCAAGCCATCTCAATAATGGCTTTTGAAAAGTCTCTTTTGGGAAATTATCCAATCTTTTTTTTAAACCCTGCTACGCTAACTGCTTTCAATACATTCTCCAACAACAAATTCCAGAGTTTAATTACCCATTGAGTGAAAATATATTTTTCTAGTTAGTAGTACTTAGTAGTTTCATCACATGCCCCCTAGTCACAGCACCAAGATGGTGGCTGCAACACTAGCAACGTACGGAGAAGAACTACAAGCAAGGATCACAGTGCAATCATAATCCAATTTGACCTATGAAATGCATTTGTCCTAGTAAACTTGGATCATATGTTCAAGATCGTCTGGTTCCAAGGCTTCCTAACCACTCGGCATTCTGCTGTACATGAGGATGGTGAACTTTCTGACAGTTGGCACCCTCCCAGTGGGGTCCCCCACTAATCCCCACTTTCACTATTGTTCAACCTTCTAATGCAGTCCTTGGGAGCCAACCTTAGATCTCACACAAATAAAGCATTTTACCTAGAACAAGAACATAAATCCGCAAGAGACCCTTTCGCAGAAGGTCTCCAGCAGGCATATAACAAGAAACAATACAGTAAAATAACCAAAAACTTTACAAAGGAATTTCACCGTCCACAAATAAAAGCGATCCCATCCATACAGACCCCACTTTTTCCTCTTGTAGATAGCCCCAATCCTCCTGAGCACACCACTGCCAAGGAGGACAACATCCAGTCATACCAACTTACACCCATCAATTATACCCCGACAGACATTCCCCCATTCATGCAACCCCCACCCACCCCCATGCGAGAGACTAGAGGAAGATGTCAGAATTCAAGGTGTGTTTATAATTTTATGTTCCTGTTCTATGCTGACTTCTTAATAAAAATTATTCCAAAAAAAGCATTTCACCTATGCAGACAACGTAACAATCATGCTACCTGTAACAGCTGCATTAGCCAACACCCTCACTACTGTCAAAAAGGTGTCCACAATCATATAAAACTGGACTTCAATCCCACCGCCTCATACTAAGAACAAAACCAAATTCCTTTAGCTAGAACCCTCAACTGACCCATTCTCCATTCCAAGGATTACAGTAGATGACACACACTTTCCATTAGAACTACAGTCCTGAATCTTAGGAGTAGAAATCAATAACCACCTATCCATGAAGAGCCACATACAATCAATAATAAAATAATCTTTCCTTGTGTTGAGAAAGCTAAGACCCATCAGAAAATACTTCGAAACGGAGGCATTCCAAATTTTAATGCAATCCCTAATCCTATCTCAACTAGACTACTGTAATGTAACACTAGTTCTTTGCTCTAAAACGTTGCTTTGAGTTTACAACTAGTTCAAAATGCAGCAGTAAGACTTGTGTACGGACTATGGAAACCGGAACATCTACAGCTCTACTATATGGAACTACATTGGCTGCCCATAAACACAAGGATCATGTTTAAATTAGACATCACTTCCTTTAAGATCCTGCCGGCTGGATGCAGGAAGGACCCGTCCGTCCATCTAAAAAAGGTTAAGGGGGTTTGAGTGAGCTTAGGGGGGTCCTGGTGGGCTTGGGGGATCCAGATGGGCTACCTTTAGGGGTGGGGGGTTTCTGGCATTTTTGGCTAGGCATCCCTCATGCTCGTGAACTTTTGGGGGTTTGGGGGGGTCCGGCAGGAGAGTTTGGGCATCTCTCCTGCTGGAGATTATTGTGGGGGGTGTCGTGGCGGGTGCAGGCAGGAGGGACTAGACATCCCTCTTGCCATGATCATTGTGGGGGGGGTGCAGTGGGTTCTGGCAGAAGGGGCTGGGCATCATTGCAGGGGGGGGAATGATTCCATGATTCTCTAACCGGCGCTTATGACAGATGCTGGTTAGAGAATTGTGGTTTTAGGTGAAGGATTGGTCCTGCCAATGCCTAAAAGGTCTTATTTTAGGTGTTTGGGACTTGGACAAATTTTTGTTTGGGAATAGAGCTTAAAGATAAACGTAGTGGCGGTCTGGGTGATTAAATGCCTGAACCTACAGATAGACCATTCTCAAAAAAAACCCACATTTTGCACGTTTATTTCGAGAATGGACATTTCTCTGCTGCCTACTTTGGGCACCTAGCACCTTAGGCCAAAAAGGGACTTAGACTTTTTTTCAATTATGCCCCTTTTAGCTTATAGCAATAATGCTCTATGACCTCGCAATGCAGGTGTAAAGAGCCTTGGAGGGGCATAATCGAAAGAGACATCTAAGTCCATTTGTGTTCAACTCGCAAGTCGTCCAAAGTAAAAAACAGCCTAGGACACATTTACAAAAAATACGTCCAAAATTTTTTTTGTTTCAAAAATCATCTAAGTATATGTCCTGTTGAACTGATCGTCCAAGTCGTTAAATTGTCCATCTTTATACCACATTTTCGTCCAAGTCAAAAACGCCTAGAACAAGCCCCTCAGAAGGAGCGCAGAGTGGTGGTCATTGGGAACTCCATGCTGCGGGGCACTGAGGGACCAATCTGTAGACCAGATATGCATTCAAGAGAGGTCTGCTGTCTCCCTGGAGCCAAGATCCGAGATGTCACCAACTGTCTAGATAAACTTCTAAAACCTCATGATCATTTCCCTATGCTTCTCATCCATGTAGGTACGAACGACACTGCCAGGAGTGCCTCGGAAAACATACCCAAAGACTTCGGAGCCCTGGGTCAGAAGCTAAAGCAGACAGGAGCACAGGTGGTCTTCTCATCGATCCTCCCAGTAAGAGACAAAGGTAAAGCCAGAGAAGAGCGTATCAAATGGACAAACGAGTGGCTTCGCGGATGGTGCATTGAAATGAACTTTGGATTCCTAGACCATGGAGAGGCGCTACAGGGACTACAGGGACCAGATGGACTCCACCTGACCAGGAGAGGTAAAAATGTATTCGGACATCGACTAGCCCGACTACTTCGTAGGGCTTTAAACTAGGTAAGTTGGGGGAGGGTATCCACTCACATTCCAGAGCAGTAAGAAACTATCCTGAGGTGGCGAGCCACAACCACACTTCTGAGTCCAAGGTAAGTACCCCTACTATACATGATAAAATGGGAGTCACACTAAATAAGAAGGGAATCTCTTCACAGGGACTTAACAACAATAAGGTATGGAGGGCTATGTATGTTAATGCACACAGTTTGGGCAACAAAATACTGGAATTGGAGACTGAAATAAGGAACGCAGACCTAGATGTGGTGGCAATATCTGAGACCTGGTTCACGGACTCGCACGGGTGGGATATGGTTATACCAGGTTACAACTTGCTTCGTCGAGACAGAGAGGGCAAGTTAGGAGGAGGGGTAGCACTATACATTAAAGAAAACATCAAGACTACTAGAATCACGGATGTTAGATACTCCGGGGAATCCCTCTGGGTGAACCTGGCCAGAGGGAACGAAAAATGCCTATACCTTGGTGTGGTATATAGACCTCCAAGACAACAGGAAGACAAGGATATAGAACTGATCAAGGACATAGAGAACATCACTTTGCGTGGAGACACAGTTCTCAGGACTTCAACATGCCCGATGCAGATTGGAACACACTCTCTGCGACTACCTGTGGCAGCAGAAGAATATTAACCTCCATAAAGGGTACACGACTCAAACAAATGGTACTGGAGCCCACTAGAAACCAGGCAATACTGGACCTGGTACTCACCAATGGAGACAGCGTCACAGAAGTATCGGTAGGCGATACGCTGGCCTCTAGCGACCATAACATGATATGGCTTAACCTCAAGTGGGGTTTCTCTAGATCAAATACAGTGACGATCCTTTTTAATATTTATATCAATGACCTGGAAAACGGAACATCCAGTGAGATCATCAAGTTTGCAGACGACACAAAACTCTGCCGGGCAATCAGATCGCAGGAGGACAGTGAGGAACTCCAGAGCGATTTGTGTCGGTTAGAAAAATGGGCGGAGAAATGGCAGATGAAGTTCAACGTGGAGAAATGCAAGGTAATGCATTTAGGCAGTAAAAATAAGGAATACGAGTACAGAATGTCAGGTGCAACTCTGGGGAAAAGTGAACAAGAAAGAGATCTGGGTGTACTGATAGATAGGACCCTGAAGCCGTCGGCACAATGCGTGGCAGCGGCAAATAAGGCAAATAGAATGTTGGGCATGATAAAGAAAGGAATCTCGAGTAGATCGGAGAAAGTTATAATGCCGCTTTATAGGGCAATGGTCAGACCCCACTTGGAATACTGCGTCCAACATTGGTCTCCCTACCTAAAGAAGGATATAAAACTGCTGGAGAGGGTACAGAGACGAGCAACTAAACTAGTGAAGGGTATGGAGAAACTGGAATATGAGGATCGACTTAAAACACTGGGATTGTTCTCCCTTGAGAAAAGGAGACTGCGTGGGGATATGATCGAGACCTTCAAAATACTGAAAGGAATTGACAAAATAGAGCAGAGAAGATTATTTACAATGTCCAATTTGACACGGACAAGAGGACACGAAATGAAGCTAAGGGGGGGCAAGTTCAGGACTAATGTCAGGAAGTTCTGCTTCACACAGAGAGTGGTTGACATCTGGAATACTCTCCCAGGGGAGATTATTGCGGAATCGACAGTCCTAGGTTTCAAAAGCAAACTAGATGCATATCTCCTTGAGATAGGCATATAAAGATATGGTTGGCTATAAAATAAGCCAGGTGAATACCTAGCAGGGCCTCCGCGTGTGCGGATCGCCGGACTTGATGGACCGAAGGTCTGATCCGGAGATGGCGCTTCTTATGTTCTTATGTTCTTATGAGAGTCCTCAACTTTAGAGGCACAGACTTCGAACGCATGGGAGATTTTGTCCATCGGGAGCTGCAAAACCAAGCACAAACTGACAATGTGGAAAATATGTGGTCGACTCTGAAATCCACCCTGCATGAAGCAACAAATCGCTACGCAAAAACGGTCAGCAAAAGTCGGAGAAACAAAAAACCCCAGTGGTTCAATACTGAAATTTCGGACCTCATTAAGGAGAAGAAAAAAGCATTTATTGCCTACAAACATTTAGGAAAGCAGGAGGTAAAAGAAGACTATCAGGACAGGTCTAAAGCTGTCAAGAAGGCAGTCAGAGAGGCCAAGCTCCGAATAGAGGAGAATCTAGCACGGAACATTAAGAAAGGGGATAAATCCGTCTTTAGGTATATTAGTGACAGGAAACGAAACAAAGATGGGATAGAACGACTCAGGAAATCGGACGGGAATTATGCAGAATCAGATTCCACTAAGGCAGAACTACTAAATGAATACTTCTGCTCGGTTTTCACCTGTGAGGAGCCGGGATCCGGTCCACTTTTATGGACAAGGGAATGCCAGAAAGACCCGTTTCAAGACTTCAAGTTTACTCCCAGTAGCGTCTACTGCGAACTTTCAAGACTCAAAGTAAACAAAGCCATGGGACCAGACAACCTACACCCCAGGGTGCTCAGAGAGCTGAGGGAAGTCCTGGCGGAACCATTATCTGTGCTCTTCAATCTCTCCCTAAGCACGGGAAGAGTTCCCTTGGACTGGAAAACAGCTAACGTTATTCCACTCCACAAAAAGGGCTGCAGGACAGAGACGGCGAATTACAGACCGGTAAGTCTCACATCCATAGTATGCAAACTCATGGAAACACTGATCAAACAGAAACTTGATACAATCCTGGATGAAGAAGATCTACGTGATCCCCATCAACATGGATTTACCAAAGGCAGGTCCTGCCAATCAAATCTGATTAGCTTCTTCGATTGGGTAACAAGACAACTGGATGCCGGGGAGTCCCTGGACGTAGTGTATTTGGACTTTAGCAAAGCTTTTGACAGCGTCCCACACCGTAGGTTATTGAACAAGTTGAAATCGCTGGGATTAGGGGAAACACTAGCTGCATGGGTTAAGGATTGGCTGAGCGGTAGACTTCAGAGAGTGATGGTAAATGGTACCCCATCCAAAACATCGAATGTGACCAGTGGAGTACCACAGGGCTCGGTCTTGGGTCCAATCCTATTCAACATATTCATAAGGGATATGACCCAAGGGATCAGAGGAAAAATATCATTGTTCGCCGACGACGCCAAACTGTGCAACATAGTAGGTAAAAGCACTATGCCTGACAATATGACACAGGACCTACTACTATTAGAACAATGGTCATCGACTTGGCAGCTTAACTTCAATGCTAAAAAATGCAAAGTGATGCACCTGGGTAAAAGAAATCTGTGCAGGACTTACACGTTAAATGGTGAGACCTTAGTTAGGACCACGGAAGAACGGGATTTAGGAGTAATCATTAGTGAAGACATGAAAACTGCCAATCAGGTGGAAAAGGCTTCCTCTAAGGCAAGGCAAATGATGGGTTGTATCCGTAGAGGTTTTATCAGCAGGATGCCAGAGGTCATAATGCCACTGTACAGATCCATGGTGAGACCACATTTGGAATATTGTGTTCAATTCTGGAGACCACATTACCGGAAAGATGTGCTGAGAATGGAGTCAGTTCAGCGGATGGCCACCAGGATGGTCTCGGGGCTCAAAGATCTTCCGTATGAAGTAAGGCTGAATAAATTGCAGCTGTACTCACTTGAAGAACGAAGAGAGAGAGGGGACATGATCGAGACATTTAAATATATCACGGGTCGTATCGAGGTGGAAGAGGATATCTTCCGTCTTATAGGACCTTCTTCCACCAGAGGGCATCCGCTGAAAATCAGGGGAGGGAAATTTCATGGAGACTCCAGAAAGTATTTCTTCACTGAGAGGGTGGTCGATCATTGGAATGAACTCCCACGGCAGGTGATTGAGGCCAACAGCGTGGCAGATTTCAAAAATAAATGGGACATTCATGTGGGATCTCTAATGAGGTGAAGGCAGGGGGTGGTGAGCAAAATCAAACAGAAGGGTCAATGGAGTGGGCAGACTTGATGGGCTTTGGCCCTTTTCTGCCGTCATTTTTCTATGTTTCTATGACGTGGGAGGGGTCTGCAATGTGATGGACTGAACACCCAGACATGGCACCTAAATAATGGGGTACCTTACAGGGCACTCCTGTGAACTTCACAAAAAGGGTGCCATGTCTTCTCCTCACTACAGTTCCCTTATAGGTCATGGTGAGCCCCCAAACCACCTCCAGAATCCCCTAGACCCACTTATCTACCACCCCAATAGCCCTTATGGCAGCAGAAGCCACTTATATACTAGTACAAAAGGGTTTTGGGGGTGTATAGGGGAGTGCACATGTTTAAGTGTCAATGCAGTGATTACAGGGGCTTTGGGGCATGGGTCCTCCTCTGCATGAGTCCCTAACCCATCCCCAAGACGGCTTAAGCCGCCTCTGTGCTAGACGACTAGGCTTTCCTATGCCAGGCTGCCAGGTGATGAGGGTCTGGAGGATGAATTGTAAAGGTTTGATTAATATTTTTATGGGGGTGGGGGGGGTCGGTGATCACTGGGGTAGTGTGTGGGGGGTCTGTTTTATGTGTTTGCAGTGCTTATCTGGTGAGTTTAGGTGAGTTTTTGTGACTTAGACCATGTTCTGTCGATCCTGGGCTGTATAACTTTCGGTTATACATGCTGTACGACTAAGTCTAAGTCGGCCCACGTCCCGCCCAACTCCCGCCCTCAACACTCCTCCTGGAATGCACCGTTTAGCTTTGGTCCTTCAGTGGCACTATGAAGGCCTAGGTCGTTTTTAAATAAGTCCAAAACCCAGTTTTAGTATCGGCACTTGGATGTTTTTCACTTATGGTCGTCCAAGTGTTGACTTAGGCCGGTTTGTGGAAGTTTTCTCTTTCGATTATGAACCCCTTAGCCTATAGAGAAAGGAGGAGATAGTGGATGCTGTATTATTAAATGGAATTCTACAATAATAAACTCTTAACTTGTGATGGCTACTCAAGTAAATCGCTTGAAGCATTTTCTGTGGCAATATTATCAAAAAATTGTCTCGGGAGACTGTCTTTACGTATAAAGCATTGTCCATAAATAACCAAAACCACTTATCTTAATCCTTCATGCTTTCAAATAATCATCATTCCAAACTGGAACAATCCTCTCAATTTTGTTTCCATCAGAGGTATTCTTCTTTCGTTCCTTAGTCAAACTATATAAGAAAATTTTTCTTCATCCCTTATCGTGCTACAATCTCAACAGCTTTCAAAATGGCCGACACCATTCTATTTCAGGCTCCTTGTATTGACGTCATCATGTCATGCTCTTCTTTATTGGCAGCTGAACTTTACAAAATGATCATATAGTTTCAATGCATTTGTACTTTGACACCACTGAATTTACGCTTAAAAGCAAGATCCTTCCTGGATTGTTTAAACGCTATAATAAACAGCTCTTTCTATGTTTTAATGACAGAAAAAAAATAAAATGGCTGTCATCTTCACTACAAATGATATAAAACAGTGAGCATCATCAAGAGAATGGTTGCCATTCTATAGCCAAATTTAATCCATGAGGTTGTAATGTGTTCAAAAGATGGATCCATTGTTCTCTTTGCCATAATCTTCTATGTCTCAATGCAGCCATTTTGAAAGCTGTTGAGATGATTGTGGTGCAACATGGGATGAAGAAAAATTTTCTCCTGATGTAGTTTGACCAATTTCTAGTATTTAATTCTTAATTCACTATTTTGCCATAATATATGTTAAGTTTAGGTGCCGTAGAATACCTAGTAATGAAATGTAAGTGTCAGCCCTAGCATTGCTAGCAATCAGCAGTTTTGGTTGCCCTAACCAATGTCAGCAAAGGCCTATGGGAAATTATATCAATCTGCCTCTGGAATGTTGATGCAGAATTCTGTGCTCCTGCACAGAATTCACATACATTAAGCATCCAGCCAGACTGGATTGTTTATCAAGAAGATAGGCTGCTTGAATGGGACAAAGAACATAAGAAATGCCTCCGCTGGGTCAGACCTGAGGTCCATCGCACCCAGCAGTCAGCTCACGCGGTGGCCCAACAGGTCCGGGACCTGTGCAGTAAACCTCTATCTATATCCCTCTATCCCCTTTTCCAGCAGGAATTTGTCCAATCCTTTCTTAAACCCAGTACCGTACTCTGCCCTATAACGTCCTCTAGAAGCGCATTCCAGGTGTCCACCACATGTTGTGTAAAGAAGAACTTCCTAGCATTCGTTTTGAATCTGTCCCCTTTCAACTTTTCCGAATGCCCTCTTGTTTTTTTATTTTCTGAAAGTTTGAAGAATCTGTCCCTCTCTATGCTCTTCATGATCTTGTAAGTCTCTATCATATTCCCTCTAAGTCTCCTCTTCTCCAGGGAAAAGAGACCCAGTTTCTCCAATCTCTCAGCGTATGAAAGGTTTTCCATCCCTTTTATCAGATGTGTCGCTCTCTTCTGAACCCTCTCGAGTAACGCCATATCCTTCTTAAGGTACGGTGACCAATACTGGACGCAGTACTCAAGATGCGGACGCACCATTGCCTGGTACAGTGGCAGGATAACTTCTTTCGTTCTGGTTGTAATACCCTTCTTGATTATATCTAGCATTCTATTCGCTCTCTTAGCAGCCGCTGCACATTGTGCCGTCGGCTTCATTGTCATGTCCACCATTACCCCCAAGTCCCTTTCTTGGGTACTCTCAGTCAATAACATCCCTCCCATCGTATAATTGTACCTCGGGTTTCTGCTTCCCACATGCAATACTTTACACTTCTCAACATTGAACTTCATCTGCCATCTCTCTGCCCATTCCCCTAGTTTGTCCAAGTCCCTTTGCAATTCTTCGCAGTCCTCCTTTGTCCGAACTCCACTAAATAGTTTGGTATCATCCGCAAATTTTATTATCTCACACTTCGTCCCTGTTTCTAGATCATTTATGAATATGTTAAAAAGCAGCGGCCCGAGCACCGAGCCCTGCGGAACACCACTCGTGACCTTTCTCCAGTCTGTGTAGTGGCACTTCACCCCTACCCTCTGTTTCTTACCCTCTAACCAGTTTCTGATCCATCTATGCACGTCTCCGTCCACCCCATGGTTCCTCAGTTTCCGGAGTAGACGTTCATGAGGCACCTTGTCAAAGGCTTTCTGGAAATCTAGGTATATGATGTCTATGGGGTCTCCTCTTTCCATCTGTTTGTTAATTCCCTCGAAGAAATGCAATAAGTTAGTCAGGCACAATCTCCCCCTGCAGAAACCATGTTGGCTGGTTATCAGAAGTTCGTTTTTTTCAAAATGTTCATCGATGTTTTCTTTTATCAGTGCTTCCGCCATTTTCCCCGGAACCGAGGTCAGACTCACCGGTCTGTAGTTTCCCGGGTCACCTCTTGATCCCTTTTTAAAGATGGGTGTAACATTGGCTATCTTCCAATCATCCGGGATCACATCTGTTTTCAGAGATAGGTTGCAAATTTGCTGTAGTAGTTCCACTATTTCCTCATTTAGTTCTTTCAGAACCCATGGATGGATTCCATCCGGACCCGGTGATTTGTCATTTTTAGTTTTTCTATCTGCCTGCGCACATCATCAAGGCTCACTTCCATGGACGTTAACTTTTGTGCTTGATTTCCATTGAAGATTTGTTCAGGTTCCAGTATGTTGGTTGTGTCTTCGCTTGTAAATACAGACGAAAAGAACATGTTAAGTCTTTCTGCGACCTCTTTCTCTTCCTTCACCGCTCCCTTCTGGTCTCCGTCGTCCAGTGGTCCCACCTCCTCCGTAGCCCGCTGTTTCCCTTTAACATATCTAAAGAACGGCTTGAAATTTCGTGCTTCCCTGGCTAGTCTCTCTTCATACTCTTTTTTGGCTTTTCGAACCACACGGTGACATTCTTTTTGATACTTCCAGAGACTAATCCTATCTACCATGACTGCAAGTATCACACCCTCCTTATCAATTAAACTAACCATTGTTTCAAACAGTTTACAAATTCTAAACAGAAAGATACTGGGAAATTCAATAGATTCAATATTTAGAATAAGAGTCCAAGCTATAAAAGGCTCCTCTCTACAACACCCCCCTCTCTTGCTCCTCTGGGACCTGAAGCTTAGACCATCACCCCCATCCCCCTTTCACTGTCTCTCTCTCTGCCTCTCCCTGGAACTTCACGCTTCTCTCTGGACTCTGTAAGGCAGGGAAACTGCTTTGCTCTCTCCTTAATTGTAATGCTTATGAATATTACTTTTCTGTAAGCCTATTTCTATAATATATTCTTTATGCAATCACCTCTGGCTGTGCTTCTCATTTGAGTTTACTTCCTGGTGAATCTTCTGTGAAGGTTTTGAACTCGGGACCTGGCGTTTGTAAGGGCACCTCACATAACCCCTACAACCTAATATTGTGGGGCCGCATCAAACCTTACAGTAAGGCTTACAAATATATGCAAAACAGATCATTACTATGTAGATTAATTAACATGGCTTGCCATGAACACTGAAAGCTGTGTTATTCCTTGAAAAATACTGCCAGAAAAAAGCTGGTGGTAGTTATATTTATTTATTTAATTTTCTATACCATTATCCCAAGGGAGCTCAGAACGGTTTACATGAATTTATTCAGGTACCCAAGAATTTTCACTGTCTGTTCCAGGGGGCTCACAATCTATCTAATGTACTTGGGGGCAATGGGAGAATTAAGTGACTTGCCCAAGGTCACAAGGAGCCGCATGGGTTTGAACCCAGAACCTTAGGGTGCTGAGACTGTAGCTTTAACCACTGCGCCACACTCTCCCATCTGGATGCATTGGGTGCAAAACCATGGTCCGATGCTCCTGGGCCTCTTCTTACAAGAGTTGGACTGATGTGATTCCCCTCCAAGCCCCACTTTGCTACAGCTCCCCCCAAGATGGCTCTCCAACTAAGGCCTCCCCTGATGGCCCCTGTGACAGATATGTTCCCCCATCCAAATATCCCCTCTTTCCAAAACCACCTAATGCTCCTGTCCTCTCTTAGTGGAATTAGAGCAGGAGCGATCCCCAGTCACTCCAGCCACTGCCAGCACCAGGTTCAAAATGGTGTTGGTGACCCCTAATGCTCTTCTCACCATAATACTTGTAGGAGTCAAGCTGCTGTATGGGTACATGAGAGGTGGGGGGAAGAGATGGGCATTTGAGAAGAAATCTAGGGGGGAGGGGTATATGCCAGCCCAGCCTCTTTAAGAACTGAGGTTGATCACAAGCATCCTTTTCCTATATCATGGGAGGGAGTCACTCATAGGACACTCAAAATGTACCTTAATGATTAGCAATCCCGAAGAAAGCCACGTGGCAAAGTCCGGACAACTATAACCGTGATTGTATCTGACGCTGATCTTGTGCTACTGTTTGTATTTGTACCCTCACCGATTATGGACTGTCTTTAAATAATTCATGTTAGCCTCATCGAACATCATGGTGTATCGCAGTATACAACTAAAATGTTATGTTTTATGTCAAGTCAAGTCAATCAAGCTCTTCCTTCCTGTCTCGATAGCTCTCTCCTGAGAAGATGGTGAGTGATTAGCAAATGGGAAAGTAATGGTAATGAAGAGCTGGTCAGGATCCTGCAAGGAATGGCATCTGTAGGGAAATCCAGTGTGGGTCCTTTAGATACGCCTGTGCAGAACACATTCGGCTACTGTTTGAGAGAAATCACACAACATATCAGTCAGCTTGTAGCTAGTATTAAAAGGTAAGGACCAATTTATTTTGGAAGTGCTCCTCGGTTTGACCTTTTCAGCTTTTTGCCATTTTGATATAGTTTTCTATTAATATCTGACCACTTTGTTGTCCAAGAAGTATTATTGGCAGATTTGTAATCCTCCGGTTCAAGCACTGAACGTGAAATGTCACTTGCCATAAATTGCATGTGCCCTTGTTATGTAAATCCATAACGCTTATGGCAAAATGTAGCTTCCAGTAAACAATGCAAGCGATTCCTCAGCTCAGTCCTAAAAGGTGTTTCACGCATGATAATCTGTAATTTAAGATGTTTGTATAAGTCTTGTCTGTTCTACTTTTGTAAGGCGGTTGATCAATTTTTAAAATAAAGAAATAATTGTGTCCCTTCGTCAGTTCAACTAAATTCGACATGTTTTACCTTAGTGCAAATATGTTCAGCTGTGTTGACAGAATGAGTTCCTCAGTGTGGGTAAACACAGCAAAAGTGAATGCATACGTTGCATATATTTTGCGATTGAAGTTCCACCGATATGAAAGACAAATGCCCTTAAGCAGGGGTGTCCAATGTCGGTCCTCGAGGGCCGCAATCCAGTCGGGTTTTCATGATTTCCCCAATGAATATGCATTGAAAGCAGTGCATGCACACAGATCTCATGCATATTCATTGGGGAAATCCTGAAAACCTGACTGGATTGCGGACCTCGAGGACCGACATTGGACACCCCTGCCCTTAAGCAAAGCTGATGAAAACCAAAAACATCCATCTGAGAATATTGTACAAATCTTAAAGGGAAAACAAGCCATGGAGTTAGCCTAGAACAACTGGAGTAATTTATCAAAATTTTTGGGTCAAGAAGGAACTCGCAGGATCTACCTAGCTTGGATATATTTGGGGGCCGATTTTCAACTGCCAGCAGGCAACACCTTTGCTGTCTGCTGCTGGCGCTAAACTTGGATATTCAATGCCAAACTATTTCCAGCAACCGGCATTCAATATCCAGTTTCATTTTTAGCTATGACAACTTAACTGGTTGAGTGCTTAGTGGTTAAAGATAGGAAGTCTATTTTGACTGTTAAACATAGCCGATTTGGCACTGGATATTCACATAAGAATAGCCTTACTGGGTCAGACCAATGGTCCATCAAGCTCAGTAGCCTGTTCTCATGGTAGCCAATCCAGATCACTAGTACCTGGCCAAAACCCAAGGAGAAGCAACATTCCATGCCACCAATCCAGGGCAAACAGTGGCCCATGTCTTTCTCAATAACAGACTATGGACTTTTCCTTCAGGAAATTGTCCAAATCTTTCTTAAAACCAACTACGCTATCCGCTCTTACCACATCTTCTGGCAACGCGTTCCAGAGCTTAACTATTCTATTGGTTTTAAATGTATTTCTCTGTAACGTCATAAAGTGTCCCCCAGTCTTTGTACTTTTTGACGGAGTGAAAAATCGATCCACTTGTACCCGTTCTACTCCACTCAGGATTTTGTAGACTTCAATCCTATCTCCCCCTCAGGGGATGGGATTTGATATACCACCTTTTTGTTGTTACAATCAAAGTACTGTAGTTTACTTATTCTATACAGGTTCTTATTTTGTTCCTGGGGAAATGGAGAGTGACCTTCCTAGGCTCACAAGGAACTGTAGAGGAAATTGAACTCAGTTCCCCTGGTTTGCGTGGAGGAGAAATGTACTTGATAAAAGAGTTCCCAAAGAGGGGATAAGAGAGTAGGAAGACTGATAGAGAGCCAATGAAGTGACTTGAGGAGCCCTGGTATACCCCAAAATGTTTATATTTGTTTCAAGAAATATTTCATTTCTTTCATAAGTAAGAATAGTAATAGTAGATGACATTAATCAACTTCATTTTTTTAAAATGCCAAGAACAGGATTTTTCTGACTCCTTTTTTTACATCCTTCAGAATTTTATTTGCAGTTATTTCTAAAGACTTGCCAATGAATTTCACTAGATTTCACATCACATTCACACCTAGAATAAGTGAATTATCACTGTTTTCTACAAAAACCAAAACTGCCAATTCATCATACACTAGTTTACATTAGCTAAATTTCATTCCCCCTTTCTTAAACCAAATTTTCTCTTTAGCACCAGAAATAGCTCCTAATTCTAATAAGCTTATCATGGGGTGGGGATATTTATAAGGACACAAATGGGTGCCTTAATCGTAAGCATATGTCCATTCATTTGACCATATAAAAAAAGTTCTTGTTTGAATACAATACATTGAAAAACCCTTGGGTTAACTTTTTCTCTAAAAATCACTTCAAAACATCTTGCCAAGCTATCATTTAGTGTAGCTATCATTCCTTCAGGGCCCAGGCCAAATAACAACAAATTAGAGCCAGAAAAAACAAGGCAAAGTTAGAGTGAACAAGTATATCGGCCATGTTCTTGGGACAAGTATATGTTACACAAGTTGGCTCCTGAAACACACTGGAGAATGTGCCAATGACATCTAATGCTCTTCACTATATTAGAAGCTTGGTTGGGAAATGTCAGGACCCACCATGTTGTCCTCATTTTGAGCATTGTTAGGTTGAAGTAAAAGATCCCTAAGGGTTAACCTAAAAGGCCCTAATACCCAATGGGGAAACGATTAAACAGCACGAGAGATTTGTATTTAAATTCATCAATAGTGGAACATAGCCTTCTAATACGTACAAATTGACTGATGAGCAAAGATTGCTTTAACCGGGTTGGATGAGAGAAAGCCAACATGGTGTTAATCAAGGGAAATTTGGCCTCACCAATCTATGGCATTTTTTCGAAGGAAGGAATGAACACATGGATAAAGGTGAGTTGGTTGATATTGTGTATTTGGATTTTCATACGGCATTTGATAAAGTAGAGCAGTGATTCCCAACTCTGTCCTGGAGGACCACCAGGCCAATCGGGTTTTCAGGCTAGCCCTAATGAATATGCATGAGAGAGATTTACATATGATGGAAGTGATAGGCATGCAAATTTGCTTCATGCATATTCATTAGGGCTAGCCTGAAAACCCAATTGGCCTGGTGTTCCTCCAGGACAGGGTTGGGAACCACTGAAGTAGAGGAGAGTATGGTGTAATGATTAGAGCTACAGCTTCAAATGCTGTGCTGCTCCTTGTGACCCTGGGCAAGTCACTTAATCCTCTGTCCCAGAACAGAAAGGGAAAATACTTGAACACCTGATTTGCAACCCATTCTGCTCTCCTTTGGGAAGACAGACTAAAAAATATGAAATAAATAAATATTAAAAGTACCTCATGAAGGACTGTATATAAGAAATATATAAGAAATAAATTATTATTCCAAGAAAATTAGAAAGTCATGGAATAAATTCATTGACAAAATAACAGAGATCCCTATAATGAAATCTACTTTACAGTCTTTATGGTTAAACTCCAAGATTCAAATAGAAACATAGAAACATAGAAGATGACGGCAGATAAGGACCATAGCCCATCAGGTCTGCCCACTCTACTGACCCACCCCCAAGTCTACTATCCAAGGGATCCCACTCCTGGTGGCAGGTTCCCTTGGCTTAACCCTCTAAGGGATCCCACATGGGCATCCCATTTGCTCTTAAATTCTTGCACGCTGTTTGCCTCGATCACCTGCACCGGGAGCTCGTTCCAAGGATCAACTACTCTCTCGGTGAAGAAATATTTCCTGGTGTGCTGGGATTGCCTGGAAGAATTGAATGCAAGCAAGTATTCGGACATTGGATGATGTTATGTCTACTGGAAAACTGCTTGATTTTTCACGACTGCAACAATCATTTGGCATTTTAAAATCTCAACAATATAGGTGGTTGCAGTTGAAGCAGGCTTTTCAGAGTGGGTTCCCTGAATGGAAAAGCTTAAAAACTTATTTTAGCTTGCAGATCTTTTGCTACCAGACAGATCTAGTAAGACATCAGGCCGCCCAGTGGTACAAATTGATTTCTGGACTTTTAAACAAGAAGCCAAAAAATAGTCTTAGGGATATCTGGAGCATCAAGATAAAACAGTACATTTCTGTGTCTCGCTGGCCACGAATTTGGACTTGGAGGTTGAAATGTACAGCATCAGCATTTATGAGACAAACATGGCTATTTTTATTGCATAGGATTTTTTTGGACCTCAGTTCAATTACAAAAAATAGATAATTCTAAAGCTAATAGATGCTGGCATTGTCATATTAATATAGGGACTTTGGATCATCTGTTATAGTTTTGTCCATTGATACTTAAGTTTCTGGAAGTCAATTTGGGGACAAATAAACTTTATTCTTGAATCATCTATCCCCTTATCATATGAGACGATAATATGTGGTACACTATTTCATGTCAAACCTACTTTAGATACATTTAAAAGTTGCTTTTCATGATATTGACAGGAATAGGGGTTCAGCTGATTACCCATAATTGGAAAAATCATGATAGGATTAATTTTACTTTTTGGTGGGTAACGGTGTGTACCTCGTACAAGTATGAAAAGATGATGGCAGAACGTTTTGGGAATATTAAATCTTTTAAAGAGGTATGGAGTCCATTGATTAATTTTATTGTGTCATAATTAAGGTTTCTTGCTTTTTTCATTATATTCTTTGCACATCCAAGGAGAATGGGAAATATATTTTGAAAAGTTTATTTATTTCACTATAATATTGAAATTATTTATATGTATTATTGCTCAAATAATAAGTTTAGAAAAGGAGAAATGATTGTTAAAGTAATAATTATATAGCTAATAGTGTGTTTTTGTGAAGTTTTTATGATACATCAATTGTATTACACTATTGAAGTTTTTTTTTTTTTTTTAGTTCCAGTAATTTTATTGATTTTATAAACAATAGAGTTACAGAAAAGTAAGAAAATCAATAAAGATTTACAAAAAAAAAAAGAAAGAAAGTCATGGAATAGGACTATTGTGGATTAAGAACTGGTTGAAAGACAGAAAACAGAGAATAGGATTAAATGGTCAATATTCTCAAAGGAGAAGAGTAAATAGTGGAGTTCTTTGAAAATACCCTTCTCAAAAACTTTCAAAAATCTTTATCAGAATTATTCAGAGGTGTTATTCTACTGTGAGAAGCTCATAACCACCTTAATAGTTTTCAGTTATTTTCAAAGGGGGCAGAGCCGTAGATCCCCGTGTGTTGTAAAACCTTAACAATCACACTAGAAAGGGACTTAACCTCACTGGCTCATGCTCCCCCTCCTGCCCTTATCTGTTAACTGCCCGGGATTTGAATGAAGTCCTTGCTTTTTCTAATAGCTTTGAGCAACATCTATGGTTGAATAACAGTTAACAGAGAAGGGCAGGAGGGGGAGCATGAGCCAGTGAGGTTAAGTCCCTTTCTAGTGTGATTGTCAGTGGCGTACCTAGCATATGTGACACCCGGGGCCCATCATTTTTTGGCACCCCCCCATCTGTACGAAAAACATGATTTTTAATAACAAGCCACACGTCACACATGAGTACCTAGGAAAAGGCAGCATCTTACATATTGCAGTGAGCAGTACATCAATACACCCATTGTAAAACTAAACAAGCCAGACTAGTACAGATCAATCCTACACCGTCAATTCTAACAGAAAACCATGTCTTTCGAACACACAGAACACAGAAAACACCTTCGCCTAGTATGTAATCACAAACTAACTCCTCCCCCTTTTACAAAACCGTAATGTGGATTTTAGCCACGGTGGTAACAGCTCTAACGCTCATAGAATTCTGGGCATCAGAGCTGCTACCACCACGGCTGGCGCTAAAAAACGCTCCACAGTTTTGTAAAAGGGGGGATACAATAGAAATACATAGACAAAGGTTAAATTGAACCAGCAAGAAGCTGGTCTCTGCATACAATGCAACACCACAGAAACAGTGACACATGTCTCCTAAAGCAATAAATAAATAGAAAATTTTTGTTCTACCTTTGTCTTCTCTGGTTTCTGCTTTCCTCATCTTCTTGTTACTCTCTTTCCATCCACTGTCTGCCATCTCTCTGCCCCTATATGGCATCTTCTCTCCTTCTATGCCCCTTCCAGAAACTGTATTCCTCCTCCTTCCATCTCTCCTTTCACCCTCATTGGTCTGGCATGTCTCTCCTCTCCTTCCCTCTCCCACACCTCTCTTCTGCAATCCCTTTCTTCCCTCATTTTCCTTTTCAATTTATTTTCTACATCCATCTAGATTACGTTCTTACTACCCTCTCATCAATTTCCTCTACCTACAGCTCGCCACCACTTTCTCTCACCCCCTCCAGTATTTCCCAAACTCAATCATTTTCCCCCCATCATGTGCCCTCCTTTTATTTATCCCCTCCTTCCATCATGTGCCCTCTTTCTCTACCCCTTCCATCTAGTACCTTCTCTTCTCTCAGTCCACTTCCATCGTCTGCTCCCCTCTTTATCTCCTCCCATTTCCTTCCTGCATTTGCTCCCTTATCTCTTCCATCTGCACTTCCATCCAGCATAGGCTCCCCCTCTACCCGCCACACTACCATCCAATGTCTGCCCTTTCTCTCTCCATCCACCCCTCTTCAATCAGCATCTGCCCCCTTTCTTTCCCTCTGATCCGATCCGATTCCAATTCCATCCAGTATCCTTCCCCCTTATGTCTCTCTCCCCTTTCCCTGTACATCAATTCCATCAGCACTACCCTTCCATACCACCCCGCCCCCTTTTGTCTCCCTGCACCACTCTTTCATTCCAGCAGTCCTGCTCCTTTCTCGCGATGACTGTAGCTGCCAGCTGCTGGTCCACCACACTCTGACGTACTAGCTCTGGAGCAGAGTCGGCAGTCACGTGCTGGAAGGTCCCGCGATGACTCCAGGCTTTGCTCTGGAAGAAGTAAGTTACGTCAGAGGGGGTTGACCCGGCAGACGCAGGGAGTTGAGGCAAGGACCCGCAATGACTACGTCTGCCGGGTCCACCCCCTCCGATATAACTTACTTATCCGGAGCAAAGCCAGCAGACGAGTCATCGGGGGACCTTCCTGCACCTCAGCACAGCTGCTGACTCTTCTCTAGAGCAGTGTTTTTCAACCTTTTTACACCCGTGGACCGGCAGAAATAAAATAATTATTTTGTGGACTGGCAAACAACTAAGACTGAAATTTAATAAACACATTTCCACCCCGTCTCTGCAAGCTCAGTCCCCGCAAACCATCTGATCCCATCCGCACCAGCCTCAGTTATGATTTTATATTGAACATATTTTATTAAAGTATAAAAAGAAACAATATTCTGTACAATTGTCATTTTATAAATATAAATATACAGAGCAAGGACCAACAAAACCCCTGTCTCCCCTTCCCCTTCTACTATCAAGAAAACTGAACAAGCCAAATTATTATAGAATGCTACACAGAAATATCATGCTAACAGAATACTGCACTCACACATGACAGGAATAGTGTTAGGGGAGTGCAACTAGGGCAACTGCCCCCCTGGTCAGAGAGAGCCCTAAGCCACTGCCTGGACTTTGCAGTCCCCAGTTATGTCTCTAGCAGGATATATATTTCAAATCTGATATATTCTAATGACAAAATAGAAATAAAATGATTTTTTTTTCTACCTTTTGTTGTCTCTGGTTTCTGCTTTTATCTTCTTTTCACTCTTTTCCTTCCAGTGTCTGCCCTGTCTCTTCAGTCCAGTCTGCCTGTTCCATCCACTGTCTGCCCCTTCCAGAAACTGTCTGTCTCCCCCTGCCATCTCTCCTCTAGACCCCCCCTCCCACCCTTTGGTATGGCATCCATCATCTTCCCTCTGTTCCCTCATGGTCTGGCATCTTTCTCCTTTCATCTCTTTTTCCCTCTCCCCTGTGGTTTTTAGAATCTCTCTCTTCTCATTTCCTCTGCTCAGATCTGATATCTCTGTCTCCTTCCCCATTCTCTGGCATCTCTCTCTCTCTTCCCTTCTCTGGTCTTCCTTCTTTATTTTCTGCCTCCGTCTAAATTAAATTATTTCTTACTATGCAGTCCTCAGTTTCCCTCTTTTCACTATGTCTACCCACAGCATGCCACCCCTTTCCTTCACCCCTCCACTATCTCACTAACTATCTTCTTCCTCCATCCAGCATATGTCCTTTTTCTTTATCCCTCCTTCCATCCAGTATATGTTCTCTTTCTCCACTTCCATTCAGCATTTGCTCTCCCTTCACCCCACTTCCATCATCTGCCCTCTTCTTTCTCCTCACTTCTATCATCTGCCCCTTCTCTCTCCCCTTTCTCTCCACTTCCATCATCTGCCCCCTTCTCTCAATCTCTCCATCCATCACAGGCCCATCTTTCTCCCTTCCTCACCTTTCCAATTTTGGCAACAAGATCGGTAATGCCCCCCTCCCCCCCACGATGACACTTAAGTTCGGCAACAGGCCTCCTTCTACCCCCGACATCAACAAAACTTCAGATCGGCAACGCGGTGCTCAGTCAAAAGCGGAAACAGGAAGTTGAGTCAGAGGGAAGCTTTTGACGTGAGCACTAGAGAATGACACGGGGAAAAATTCTGTCCCCATCACTGCACCGTCCCCTTCACCGCACTGTCACCGCCATTCCCTTCACCGACTCATCACCATCTCCGCAGCATCCATACAAGCCTCAGTACTGCAATATTTAGCTTATTCCATCCTTATAAATCAAAGTTCTGGCTGCTGAACTGGAGAAAGAGATGTTCAGCTGGCAGGGCTTTGTTTATAAATTTTTATCAACACAACTAATATACTATTTTATCCTGAAGCAAAAAAAGAAAAAAAATAGAATTTTTTTTCTACCTTTGTTGTCTGGTTTCTGCTTTCCTTGTCTTCTCATTCAATTCCTTCCATCCACTGTCTCTCTTCTCTCTGCGTCTTCCATTTGTTCAGTTACTGTGCCTCTCCCTTTCTCCCCCCTTCCAAATTGGTCTGGCACCCATCTTCTTCCCTCCTCTCCCCTCCCCCCCCCCAATAATCTGGCATCTCTGTCTTCTTCCCTTCCAGCATCTTCTCCCCACTCTCTGTTCAAGTTTCAAGTTTCAAGTTTAATTTTCATTTGATGAATCGCTTATAACAATATCTAAGCGATGTACAGTTTAAAAAACCATCAGAATGTGGTAATACATTTAGTTTAAATAGGGTAGACAATAGACAAACAAATTGGACAAACGGGAGATAGTGGGAAAAAGGGGAAAGTTACAATTTCGTTATTTGTTAAAATTTTACATCAAAAGGAGAACACATTAGGTAATAATGGGGCGAAAAGAGAAAGAAAAAAAATAAAAATTAAAAATAAAAAGAAATAATGAGAAAACCTAGGATGTTGTGTTTCATGAATCAAATGCATCTTGAAATAAATATGTTTTTAAAATTTTCTTAAAAGAGACGAGGTCTTTTTCACTTTTAATAAAATTTGGAAGAGAGTTCCACAGTGTGGGGGCCTTCACGGAGAACATATCATTACGTCTTGTGCCTATAATTCTCAACGAGGGGACTGAAAGCAGTTGTGATGAAGAAGATCTTAGGGAACGAGAAGAGTTATATGGGACAATCATTTTTGATATAAATTGGGGTTCCCCATTTCCCTTCAGCGTCTTCTCCCCCTCTGTCTTCCCCATGTGCTTTCAGCGTCCTTCTCCCCCTCTGTCTTCCCCATGTGCTTTCAGTGTCCTTCTCCCTCCTCTGTCTTCCCCATGTGCTTTCAGCGTCCTTCTCCCCCTCTGTTTTCCCCATTTCCCTTCAGCGTCCTTCTCCCCCTCTGTCTTCCCCATTTCCCTTCAGCGTCCTTCTCCCCCTCTGTCTTCCCCATGTACTTTCAGCATCCTTTTCCCCCTCTGTCTTCCCCATTTGCTCTCAGCGTCCTTCTCCCCCTCTGTTTTACCCATTTCCCTTCAGTGTCTTTTCCTCTCCACCCCATCTTTCCTCTCTTTCTTCTTCCCTGCCCCTTACCTTCGTGGCGCTTTCACCCCCCCCCCCCCTCCAAAAGGCCCTGGCTGAAAAACCTCCCTGCCCTGTGGCCAGAGGTCCAAACTGTCTTCTTACGGCAGCCGCAGTGTTGTAGTTGCATATGGCTGCCATAAAGGTTGTTTCTAATGCAACTTCCGGTTGCGTCAGAGACGACCTTTACGGCAGCCATATGCAACTACAACACTGTGGCTGCCATAAGAAGACAGTTTAGACCGCTGGCCACAGGGCAGGGAGGTTTGTCGGACTGGACCAGACCGGGCCGGGCCTGGGGGGTGGGGGTGAAAGCGCCACGAAGGTAAGGGTGTGTGTGAAAGCGCCACGAAGGAGGGCAGTAGTAAGGAGGGAGAGAGCGAAATAGGGACCAGGCTGGCTGTGCACCCCCCCCTAAGGCTTGAGGTAGATAGGCCGCTGTCCAGGCCTACCTCGGTAATGAGACCTCGAACACTATATACTGGTTTCAATAAGTATATATTTATTTATCCAATCAATAACAGCTTACAGGAATAAACCATTTAGTATATAGTGTAACAGAAGGTGATACAGAAGGTGACCTCTAGGCCTAGAGGTCCTCTGATGTCTGTTCTTCCCTCTCCCTTCTAAAGGCCTGGTTTTTATACATTTCTTAGTGGCCAACACCACGTTGGTTTACATCACATGATACATCCTTATTGGTTATTTACTTATGCATTACTGCCTAACTACATTCATTTATTGGCTATTCTTATCTACGTCATGTTATATGTTTTACTCTGTTTTCCGTAAAACCTACCTTTTCCCCGAAATGCCTGTTTCCCCACCATATTAGTACTTCCGAGCACAAGCCCCCCTCCCAACTTTAAACATCTCTGATACTTTCTATTAGGTGATTTTTCTTATGAATTCTTTCTTCTGAGAATTCTGTCTTCTGACCACGGTCTGTTTATCTCTTTATGGTATCTGGCTGGGTGGGCCTTGGTGTAAAACCACAGCTAGCCCACAGCCTCAGGACCTGTTGCTTTTTCTCTAGCTTTATTCCTTCAGTAGCTAATTGAACTCATAAAACAGTGTATTTCTCCATCTTTGCATGCTCTTCAGTTAATGGTGAAATATCTTTCCATAGTTAATCTACTGTTTCTATCATCTGCAAAGATAGATAAGGTAGATGTCAGTTGCAGAGGGTGAAGGCAGTTTTTCTGTAAAGAGCAAAGTGATCTTTGTCTTTTTCCCATCCCCCTTCGCCTGGCCAATGCCAGGACTTATCTCGGGATGTATCCAGAGCCTCCATGCTGTATTCTCTCTCAGGCTGCACCCGGGGTGGATTGCCCCATCCCCATCCCCCCCTTGGTACGCCACTGGTGATTGTTAAGGTTTTACAACACACGGGGATCTGAGGCTCTGCCCCCTTTGAAAATAATTCTTAGGTTCTGCCCAAGCTCCTCCCACAGACCATGCTACCGCTAACCAGAGAGCAGATGTGCAGTCTGTGGTAATGTTCTATGGCATTGTCCTGTTAGGTGCGGCTAAGTATCAGAACCTATGTGGTCACAAGCACTTTGAATATCGAGATTAAACAAAAGCTGTGACTATTGGTTTAAATACTGACCCATTCTTTTATTTTTAAAAAAGACCTTCATTGTAAAATAACTTCTTGATTGTGGCTAACCATGGCCTTTGATATCTGAAGAATAAACTCATGCATTTGCTCACGTAGCTTAGTAACACAGTAGAAAGATAAATGATGGCAAATAACAATCTGAATGGTCCGTCCACCTATCAGTCGCACTCATTATCAATTCATGATTAAACCAACATAACGTACTTGATCTTTGAGATTTCTGGGTCATAGACCATGGCACTGTCCGCAGGGTTCATCCACCCAATAACCTCAATTCACGTCCTCTAGTTTTACCATTTTCCCTTCTTTGGAAAACTCTTGCATTGATTTATCGCATAATGCAAAACTCCAGCTCTCTTCAGGGCCACCAAAGCTGGCAGGCTTGTACAATGTAGAGAGAAAAACATCAGAGAAAGAAAAGGTGGCCATTCCGTTTCATTATTTGCCATTCCTTCCCTTATCAAGCCAGCTACTTCAGAAAGCAGCGAGAGGCGTGTCCCAGCCCATTACCTGCTTGATCAGTTTATTTCTGAGGCATGAAATCCTTTCATTCTTATAAATATTGTCATATCACTCACAAAAGAAGCAGCAGAAATGGTGGTTAAAAGAATCAACAGTCTTAATCATATCTTAGATAACCAGTGAAGCTTAAAGATACAAACGAAAAGAAAATACAGAGCTATATAATGCAACAGTAATTACCAGCTGCAAAGTCTAGACTGTGGTTTATAGAACTAGAAACTCTATTACAAAATTCACTTTGTGTGACTAATACAGCATAATCTTTGAAAAAATGTGCATTTTATTGAATTTTCAGTAGATAGAAAATGGGAGACAGCTAAACAGAAAAGATGAAGCTAAATCCAGATCCCTTTTAGAAATCAGGAGCTTTGCAATTCAAGGAGTCCATAGGAATATGAACGTCATACAAGTCTTGAGTGATTCCAACTCACACCAACTTAGTCAAAGTTCACCTGAATTCTCATAGCCAGATGGGACTCTTTAGCGCATCTCCTGAAGACTCAACAAAATGCTGCAGCCAGATTGATTACAGGAACACCAAAATATGCGCATATTACACCTTAGCTTCAGAAGTTGTACTGGGTGCCAGTGGCATTAGCGTACAGTATAAGATTGCAATGATTTGTCATCAATTCCAGAGTAAATCTAATCTAATCTAATCTTTGATTTTTTTTATACCGATTCATTCCAAAATATTAATAAAATTATACAGGAGATTAGACAAGTTCCTGCTGAACCAGAACGTACTCAGGTAGGGCACTGCTTTTTGACCTAAGGGCCGCTGCATGAGCGGACTGCTGGCACGATGGACCACTGGTCTGACCCAGCAGAGGCAATTCTTATGTTCTTATGCTCAGTACTTTACAGAAAGTGGGTAGATGAGAGAGAACTCTAATTATAGAAGGAAGGTCATGCCAAACTTTTACAAAGTATTTTAAGAACGAGATGATTATTTACCAGCCTAACAAATTGCTGCGCTCTGAAAAGTCTGTTTTGTTAAAGGCTAATGTTAATCCGAAATTTATCGAAACTTGTGCAATGGGGTAAAATGATGGAATTCGCTGGTCGGGTAGTTAAGAAAATGTGTTGATAGAGAATCTTTGGAAAACTCCTCAAAACGCAAGTTTGTTAACGCTTTTTGATAGGGTCTGATTTGTCTGATTGAGGATTAACAAGTAGCCGGTTCGTGGTGAAGGCAAGTCCAGCGGAGAGCGACTGGAACAGCCAGGAGGTCAGGAGATCTAGGCGTCGTTAGAGTCTTGTGGGCGCAGGCTGTTTCACACAGGCATTTCACAAAGGCGCTCAATAAGGTGCATGCGCCTTCGTCGGCGCGCCGAACAGCAGCGCGCCATAGGCGCTGAGGCCTTTTGAGCTGTGTCCTGGCTGGTTCGGGGGGGGGGGGGCAGGGCGGAGCAGTGCTCCCACGCTCCATTGTAGTCCCCGATCGAGCTGGAGTTGGTGCAGGCGCTGAGGCCTTTTGAGCTGTGTCCCTGCTGGCTCGGGGGGGGAAGGGGTGGCGGAGCAGTGCTCCCACGCTTCGTTGTAGTCCCTGATCGAGTTGGAGGAGTTGGTGCAAGCGCTGAGGCCTTTTGAGCTGTGTCCTGGCTGGTTCGGGGGGGGGGGGCAGGGCGGAGCAGTGCTCCCACGCTCCATTGTAGTCCCCGATCGAGCTGGAGTTGGTGCAGGCGCTGAGGCCTTTTGAGCTGTGTCCCTGCTGGCTCGGGGGGGAAGGGGTGGCGGAGCAGTGCTCCCACGCTTCGTTGTAGTCCCTGATCGAGTTGGAGGAGTTGGTGCAGGCGCTGAGGCCTTTTGAGCTGTGTCCTGGCTGGTTCGGGGGGGGGGGGGCAGGGCGGAGCAGTGCTCCCACGCTCCATTGTAGTCCCCGATCGAGCTGGAGTTGGTGCAGGCGCTGAGGCCTTTTGAGCTGTGTCCCTGCTGGCTCGGGGGGGAAGGGGTGGCGGAGCAGTGCTCCCACGCTTCGTTGTAGTCCCTGATCGAGTTGGAGGAGTTGGTGCAGGCGCTGAGGCCTTTTGAGCTGTGTCCTGGCTGGTTCGGGGGGGGGGGCAGGGCGGAGCAGTGCTCCCACGCTCCATTGTAGTGCCCGATCGAGCTGGAGTTGGTGCAGGCGCTGAGGCCTTTTGAGCTGTGTCCCTGCTGGCTCGGGGGGGAAGGGGTGGCGGAGCAGTGCTCCCACGCTTCGTTGTAGTCCCTGATCGAGCTGGAGGAGTTGGTGCAGGCGCTGAGGCCTTTTGAGCTGTGTCCTGGCTGGTTCGGGGGGGGGGCAGGGCGGAGCAGTGCTCCCACGCTCCATTGTAGTCCCCGATCGAGCTGGAGTTGGTGCAGGCGCTGAGGCCTTTTGAGCTGTGTCCCTGCTGGCTCGGGGGGGAAGGGGTGGCGGAGCAGTGCTCCCACGCTTCGTTGTAGTCCCTGATCGAGTTGGAGGACTTGGTGCAGGCGCTGAGGCCTTTTGAGCTGTGTCCTGGCTGGTTCGGGGGGGGGGGGAGGGCGGAGCAGTGCTCCCACGCTCCATTGTAGTCCCCGATCGAGCTGGAGTTGGTGCAGGCGCTGAGGCCTTTTGAGCTGTGTCCCTGCTGGCTCGGGGGGGAAGGGGTGGCGGAGCAGTGCTCCCACGCTTCGTTGTAGTCCCTGATCGAGTTGGAGGGGTTGGTGCAGGCGCTGAGGCCTTTTGAGCTGTGTCCTGGCTGGTTCGGGGGGGGGGGCAGGGCGGAGCAGTGCTCCCACGCTCCATTGTAGTCCCCGATCGAGCTGGAGTTGGTGCAGGCGCTGAGGCCTTTTGAGCTGTGTCCCTGCTGGCTCGGGGGGGAAGGGGTGGCGGAGCAGTGCTCCCACGCTTCGTTGTAGTCCCTGATCGAGTTGGAGGACTTGGTGCAGGCGCTGAGGCCTTTTGAGCTGTGTCCTGGCTGGTTCGGGGGGGGGGGGGGGGGCGGAGCAGTGCTCCCACGCTCCATTGTAGTCCCCGATCGAGCTGGAGTTGGTGCAGGCGCTGAGGCCTTTTGAGCTGTGTCCCTGCTGGCTCGGGGGGGGAGGGGTGGCGGAGCAGTGCTCCCACGCTTCGTTGTAGTCCCTGATCGAGTTGGAGGAGTTGGTGCAGGCGCTGAGGCCTTTTGAGCTGTGTCCTGGCTGGTTCGGGGGGGGGGGGCAGGGCGGAGCAGTGCTCCCACGCTCCATTGTAGTCCCCGATCGAGCTGGAGTTGGTGCAGGCGCTGAGACCTTTTGAGCTGTGTCCCTGCTGGCTCGGGGGGGAAGGGGTGGCGGAGCAGTGCTCCCACGCTTCGTTGTAGTCCCTGATCGAGTTGGAGGAGTTGGTGCAGGCGCTGAGGCCTTTTGAGCTGTGTCCTGGCTGGTTCGGGGGGGGGGGCAGGGCGGAGCAGTGCTCCCACGCTCCATTGTAGTCCCCGATCGAGCTGGAGTTGGTGCAGGCGCTGAGGCCTTTTGAGCTGTGTCCCTGCTGGCTCGGGGGGGAAGGGGTGGCGGAGCAGTGCTCCCACGCTTCGTTGTAGTCCCTGATCGAGTTGGAGGAGTTGGTGCAGGCGCTGAGGCCTTTTGAGCTGTGTCCTGGCTGGTTCGGGGGGGGGGGGCAGGGCGGAGCAGTGCTCCCACGCTCCATTGTAGTCCCCGATCGAGCTGGAGTTGGTGCAGGCGCTGAGGCCTTTTGAGCTGTGTCCCTGCTGGCTCGGGGGGGGGGGGGCGGAGCAGTGCTCCCACGCTCCGTTGTAGTCCCTGATCGAGTTGGAGGAGTTGGTGCAGGCGCTGAGGCCTTTTGAGCTGTGTCTCGGCTGGCTCGGGGGGAGGCGGAGCAGTGCTTCCACGCTCCGTTGTAGTCCACGATCGAGCTGGAGTTGGTGCAGGCGCTGAGGCCTTTTGAGCTGTGTCTCGGCTGGCTCGGGGGGAGGCGGAGCAGTGCTTCCACGCTCCGTTGTAGTCCACGATTGAGCTGGAGTTGGTGCAGGCGCTGAGGCCTTTTGAGCTGTGTCCCGGCTGGCTCGGGGGGGGGGGCGGAGCAGTGCTCCCACGCTCCGTTGTAGTCCCTGATCGAGTTGGAGGAGTTGGTGCAGGCGCTGAGGCCTTTTGAGCTGTGTCTCGGCTGGCTCGGGGGGAGGTGGAGCAGTGCTTCCACGCTCCGTTGTAGTCCACGATCGAGCTGGAGTTGGTGCAGGCGCTGAGGCCTTTTGAGCTGTGTCCCGGCTGGCTTGGGGGGAGGCGGAGCAGTGCTTCCACGCTCCGTTGTAGTCCACGATCGATTCATGCACGCCCCACATTTCTAATGTCCAGTGGATTGAATCTGAGATTCGTGTATGTTGCTCATATCAGATGGACTCAAAAGTTCTTTAAATTTTTTTTGTCTAGTGAAGGCGATACGAAAATTAGTTTCGGTGAATGTAGGATGTAACTCCATAATCTCCCAGTGTTTTCTTAATATTTTTGTTATCACATTCATTGTAGGTGTCATCGGTGTTTTCTTTGTCCTTTGTTTTTCATTCCTTTCCTGATAATTCCTAACATTCTATTTGTTTTCTTAGCCACTGCTGCACATTGAGCTGAGGGTTTCAACATATCCTCAACGATGACATCTAGATTGTTTTCCTGGGCAATGATTCCTAACATAGAACTCAGCATCATATAGCTATAGATTGGGTTTCTCTTTCCCACATGCATCACTTTGCACTTGCTCACATTAAACGTCATCTGCCATTTTGATGCCCAGTCTCCCAAGGTCCTCTTGCAATTTTTTACAATCCTCTTGCGATTTAACAACGTTGAACAATTTTGTGTCATTAGCAAATTTAACATAGAAATATAGAAATATGATGGCAGATAAAGACCAAATGGCTCATCCAGTCTGCCCATCCACAGCATCCATTATGTCCTCCTCTCCCTAGGAGATCCCATGTTGCCTGTCCCATGCTTTCATCTCACCAGAACTCCCATATCAGCAATGTTGAGCCCCCCTCCCCCCCAACCCACTATATGCACCTGTACAACTCCAATAGCCCTTATGGCTGCAGATGGCACCTATATGGCAGTACAGTAGGATTGTGGGGGGCTCTAATTTTCCACCATGAATGTAGTGGTTAGAGTGGCTTATGGGCCTGGGTTCTCCTCTCTATGGTTCATTAGTCCACCTCCCAGACTACTTAAGTAACCTCTGTTCAGCTCTACTAAGCTTTCCTATAGCAGATGCTGATGTTCCAGAGACAGATATGTGCATTTTTATTCCGATTTTTATGGCGGTGTGAGGGGGTCAGTGATCACTGGGGGAGTGTGTAGGGGTCTGAACTTTGTATCTGCAATGGTTATCTGGTCACTGTTTTTAGATTGCCTAAGTCACTACGTATATGTTCCATCCAGGCTGCCTCATAAAACCTTTGATTATCCCTGCAACTCTAAGCTGGCCCACGTCCCGCCCAAATCTCACCCTCACCACTCCTCCAAAAATGCATCTTTGAGCTCTGGGCGCACAGCGGCATTCAGAGGCCTTAAATGTCCCTGTATACATCTAAAAAGCCTGTCTTTTAGGTCATCTAAGTGCCGACTTGGGCAGGTTTTTAGATGTATTTCCATTTCGATTATGAGCCCCTGGTCTAGTTCAGAGGTGTACAACCTCAGCTCTTGCCAGGATTTCCCAAATGAATATTGTGGCGTGGCCAGGGGTAAGCCTAGTGCTGGCAACCCGGTTCCTGCCCCAGGCGCATGTCTGAGCGCTCCCTGGAGGGCCACGCTGGGAAAACACAGCAGAAAAGAAACTTCACCACTGATAAATAGTTCAAGTTTTATTACCCAGTTCAATGGCACTGGGTCTCAAGCAGCCACATCGGCTGATTGGGCTTGGCAACAATTTCACATAAACAATAATTTTCTGCCAGAGCAAGTCCACGCTTCATTCAGGAAAACCCAAAAATAAACCAAAACATTTCCCTTTGAAACTTGCTATGTTGTGCCAGCGGTCACTTCAGGAAGTTCTCCCCACCTGAAGTATAAATGCCCCCACTACCCTTTTGTTTACGGGGTAGGGGCTGGGAACCGTCCACCCTTTGTTCAATGTTCCCCTTATCAGGGCTGTACAAGGTCAGGTCACTGAATTCCCTTTAGGCTTTCTTTTTCCCTTTCCACAGGTTAATTAGCACTCACCCCTCCTCCACTCTTTATGCTCGGTTTGCATACCAGGGTTTTACTTCCCTCTTGGCTTTTACCTACGTCTCACACTCACATCTTATACAGGGCTGCCTAAGGACAGAACTTTACACTCTTTCCTTTCCTTCCCCCACTCAGTACTCAGACAAGAGGTCCCAGGCTTGGGGACTGCAATCCATCTCATTTCCCTCTGAGATCTCTCCCTCTATCTCCATCAGGGATTCCCTGCTCTCTGATTCTCCTCTGAGACAGCTTCTCTCTTCCTAAGAGCCTTTCTCTAGGAAGCAACTGTTTGTGAGGGTGAAAGAGTTGTGGGACAGGGAGGTCTCTAGCCCTAGCCTTCCCCTCTCTGCTCTGTAAGGCACCCCCTCTTTCCCAGTTCCCGAGTGCTCTCAGCTGTGTTTGTTTTATGCTAAAGGCTGGCTTTCACTCCTGCTCTAGGCCCCTTCTGCCTGTCAGCTCCACCCTGCAATCCATCTCATTTCCCTCTGAGATCTCTCCCTCTATCTCCATCAGGGATTCCCTGCTCTCTGATTCTCCTCTGAGGCAGCTTCTCTCTTCCTAAGAGCCTTTCTCTAGGAAGCAACTGTTTGTGAGGGTGAAAGAGTTTTGGGACAGGGAGGTCTCTAGCCCTAGCCTTCCCCTCTCTGCTCTGTAAGGCACCCCCTCTTTCCCAGTTCCCGAGTGCTCTCAGCTGTGTTTGTTTTATGCTAAAGGCTGGCTTTCACTCCTGCTCTAGGCCCCTTCTGCCTGTCAGCTCCACCCTGCAATCCATCTCATTTCCCTCTGAGATCTCTCCCTCTATCTCCATCAGGGATTCCCTGCTCTCTGATTCTCCTCTGAGGCAGCTTCTCTCTTCCTAAGAGCCTTTCTCTAGGAAGCAACTGTTTGTGAGGGTGAAAGAGTTGTGGGACAGGGAGGTCTCTAGCCCTAGCCTTCCCCTCTCTGCTCTGTAAGGCACCCCCTCTTTCCCAGTTCCCGAGTGCTCTCAGCTGTGTTTGTTTTATGCTAAAGGTTGGCTTTCACTCCTGCTCTAGGCCCCTTCTGCCTGTCAGCTCCACCCTGCAATCCATCTCATTTCCCTCTGAGATCTCTCCCTCTATCTCCATCAGGGATTTCCTGCTCTCTGATTCTCCTCTGAGGCAGCTTCTCTCTTCCTAAGAGCCTTTCTCTAGGAAGCAACTGTTTGTGAGGGTGAAAGAGTTGTGGGACAGGGAGGTCTCTAGCCCTAGCCTTCCCCTCTCTGCTCTGTAAGGCACCCCCTCTTTCCCAGTTCCCGAGTGCTCTCAGCTGTGTTTGTTTTATGCTAAAGGCTGGCTTTCACTCCTGCTCTAGGCCCCTTCTGCCTGTCAGCTCCACCCTGCAATCCATCTCATTTCCCTCTGTGATCTCTCCCTCTATCTCCATCAGGGATTCCCTGCTCTCTGATTCTCCTCTGAGGCAGCTTCTCTCTTCCTAAGAGCCTTTCTCTAGGAAGCAACTGTTTGTGAGGGTGAAAGAGTTGTGGGACAGGGAGGTCTCTAGCCCTAGCCTTCCCCTCTCTGCTCTGTAAGGCACCCCCTCTTTCCCAGTTCCCGAGTGCTCTCAGCTGTGTTTGTTTTATGCTAAAGGCTGGCTTTCACTCCTGCTCTAGGCCCCTTCTGCCTGTCAGCTCCACCCTGCAATCCATCTCATTTCCCTCTGAGATCTCTCCCTCTATCTCCATCAGGGATTCCCTGCTCTCTGATTCTCCTCTGAGGCAGCTTCTCTCTTCCTAAGAGCCTTTCTCTAGGAAGCAACTGTTTGTGAGGGTGAAAGAGTTGTGGGACAGGGAGGTCTCTAGCCCTAGCCTTCCCCTCTCTGCTCTGTAAGGCACCCCCTCTTTCCCAGTTCCCGAGTGCTCTCAGCTGTGTTTGTTTTATGCTAAAGGCTGGCTTTCACTCCTGCTCTAGGCCCCTTCTGCCTGTCAGCTCCACCCTGCAATCCATCTCATTTCCCTCTGAGATCTCTCCCTCTATCTCCATCAGGGATTCCCTGCTCTCTGATTCTCCTCTGAGGCAGCTTCTCTCTTCCTAAGAGCCTTTCTCTAGGAAGCAACTGTTTGTGAGGGTGAAAGAGTTTTGGGACAGGGAGGTCTCTAGCCCTAGCCTTCCCCTCTCTGCTCTGTAAGGCACCCCCTCTTTCCCAGTTCCCGAGTGCTCTCAGCTGTGTTTGTTTTATGCTAAAGGCTGGCTTTCACTCCTGCTCTAGGCCCCTTCTGCCTGTCAGCTCCACCCTGCAATCCATCTCATTTCCCTCTGAGATCTCTCCCTCTATCTCCATCAGGGATTCCCTGCTCTCTGATTCTCCTCTGAGGCAGCTTCTCTCTTCCTAAGAGCCTTTCTCTAGGAAGCAACTGTTTGTGAGGGTGAAAGAGTTGTGGGACAGGGAGGTCTCTAGCCCTAGCCTTCCCCTCTCTGCTCTGTAAGGCACCCCCTCTTTCCCAGTTCCCGAGTGCTCTCAGCTGTGTTTGTTTTATGCTAAAGGTTGGCTTTCACTCCTGCTCTAGGCCCCTTCTGCCTGTCAGCTCCACCCTGCAATCCATCTCATTTCCCTCTGAGATCTCTCCCTCTATCTCCATCAGGGATTTCCTGCTCTCTGATTCTCCTCTGAGGCAGCTTCTCTCTTCCTAAGAGCCTTTCTCTAGGAAGCAACTGTTTGTGAGGGTGAAAGAGTTGTGGGACAGGGAGGTCTCTAGCCCTAGCCTTCCCCTCTCTGCTCTGTAAGGCACCCCCTCTTTCCCAGTTCCCGAGTGCTCTCAGCTGTGTTTGTTTTATGCTAAAGGCTGGCTTTCACTCCTGCTCTAGGCCCCTTCTGCCTGTCAGCTCCACCCTGCAATCCATCTCATTTCCCTCTGAGATCTCTCCCTCTATCTCCATCAGGGATTCCCTGCTCTCTGATTCTCCTCTGAGGCAGCTTCTCTCTTCCTAAGAGCCTTTCTCTAGGAAGCAACTGTTTGTGAGGGTGAAAGAGTTGTGGGACAGGGAGGTCTCTAGCCCTAGCCTTCCCCTCTCTGCTCTGTAAGGCACCCCCTCTTTCCCAGTTCCCGAGTGCTCTCAGCTGTGTTTGTTTTATGCTAAAGGCTGGCTTTCACTCCTGCTCTAGGCCCCTTCTGCCTGTCAGCTCCACCCTGCAATCCATCTCATTTCCCTCTGAGATCTCTCCCTCTATCTCCATCAGGGATTCCCTGCTCTCTGATTCTCCTCTGAGGCAGCTTCTCTCTTCCTAAGAGCCTTTCTCTAGGAAGCAACTGTTTGTGAGGGTGAAAGAGTTGTGGGACAGGGAGGTCTCTAGCCCTAGCCTTCCCCTCTCTGCTCTGTAAGGCACCCCCTCTTTCCCAGTTCCCGAGTGCTCTCAGCTGTGTTTGTTTTATGCTAAAGGCTGGCTTTCACTCCTGCTCTAGGCCCCTTCTGCCTGTCAGCTCCACCCTGCAATCCATCTCATTTCCCTCTGTGATCTCTCCCTCTATCTCCATCAGGGATTCCCTGCTCTCTGATTCTCCTCTGAGGCAGCTTCTCTCTTCCTAAGAGCCTTTCTCTAGGAAGCAACTGTTTGTGAGGGTGAAAGAGTTGTGGGACAGGGAGGTCTCTAGCCCTAGCCTTCCCCTCTCTGCTCTGTAAGGAACCCCCTCTTTCCCAGTTCCCGAGTGCTCTCAGCTGTGTTTGTTTTATGCTAAAGGTTGGCTTTCACTCCTGCTCTAGGCCCCTTCTGCCTGTCAGCTCCACCCTGCAATCCATCTCATTTCCCTCTGAGATCTCTCCCTCTATCTCCATCAGGGATTCCCTGCTCTCTGATTCTCCTCTGAGGCAGCTTCTCTCTTCCTAAGAGCCTTTCTCTAGGAAGCAACTGTTTGTGAGGGTGAAAGAGTTGTGGGACAGGGAGGTCTCTAGCCCTAGTCTTCCCCTCTCTGCTCTGTAAGGCACCCCCTCTTTCCCAGTTCCCGAGTGCTCTCAGCTGTGTTTGTTTTATGCTAAAGGTTGGCTTTCACTCCTGCTCTAGGCCCCTTCTGCCTGTCAGCTCCACCCTGCAATCCATCTCATTTCCCTCTGTGATCTCTCCCTCTATCTCCATCAGGGATTCCCTGCTCTCTGATTCTCCTCTGAGGCAGCTTCTCTCTTCCTAAGAGCCTTTCTCTAGGAAGCAACTGTTTGTGAGGGTGAAAGAGTTTTGGGACAGGGAGGTCTCTAGCCCTAGCCTTCCCCTCTCTGCTCTGTAAGGCACCCCCTCTTTCCCAGTTCCCGAGTGCTCTCAGCTGTGTTTGTTTTATGCTAAAGGCTGGCTTTCACTCCTGCTCTAGGTCCCTTCTGCCTGTCAGCTCCACCCCTTTCCTTAACCCCTTTCCTCACCAGAGGTTTAGCTAGAGTTATAAAAGGGATTCTAGTGCCCTGGAACAGGTATTCTGTTCTCTGCCATTCCTTCTCTGTTCTGCCCTGCCTGTCTGCTCTTAGTACTGGAACCAGAGCTTCCTGGGCTTAGGGATAGGCACAGTTGTTTGAATGGCAGGGTTGAAACCAGTGTCACAATATGCATAAGATCTATTTGCATACAATGTAAGCAGTGTGTGCAAATAGATGTCATGCAAATTCATTGGGGAAATCCTGAAAATGGACTAGATTGGGGCCGTTGAGGACCAACATTACACAACACTGGTATACGTCAACTTTATTCTTTTTATAAGAGACTTTGCTGATGATATCTTTTCTGGAGGCAGGCAACAGCTATGGCAGGTCCCCAACAGGGGCATAACACACTTCCATATATCTTCTTCACTCCAAAAGGTCCGTAGTCTGTCCATCTCATTCCCTGTTTAAAATTTTTATTTTTTTCTAACTCTGGAAACTTTTATGTCATTGAACGCTGTTGAAGCTTGTTAATATTTGGATGTTTCTATCACATTCCCTTTTTGTATTCTTTTATCTTCAATCTTATTATTTCATTTCTCAATGTTCTTTTTATTAGCCTGATTTCTCCTTCCTTTGGTTCTCTCATTCTTCTTGTTTTTCAGATGTGTTTATTTTCTTTTGCTGATCTCTTGAAATTTCTAAATGCTAATGTTTATCTTTATATTGTTTTCCGGCTAACAAAAAGGTACTGTATGTTTCTTATTTCACTCTCAACTTCTCTACAGTATGTATTCCTGCCATGGTCACTGGTTCTTCCTGAAGCTGGGGCCCCTCACCTTCTTGCTCACCCTCTCTCATATGGTTATCTCACTGGACCACAACATTTCCCTATTTGTGAGCAAGAGATCCAGTGTCCACCTCCTGACGGATCAGAATGCTGAAGTTGGACTGCAGGATATGATGAAAGCATGTGAAATGGACAGACTATAGATACAATTTCTATCATTCAAATGTGTTCAACTTAGCGAAGAGTTTTATTTTTCCACTTAGTGGGCATAAAGCCATGGTTTGCCTAGACTTTGTGCTGGTGACAACTCCTTAATGCAGATGACGCAGTCAGTCATTGCTGAAATGAACATTCTCCAACACTCGACAAGTGATAAGTGAAGCATTTCAGCAACAAGAAGTGTTAAGCATTGACAAGGCAATATGTTATTACTAAAATTACTTTCTGCTCCAAAAGATGAAATTTCACCCTTTCACCACATGTCACTCATTGAAATCACTCCAGCTGTTCTTTGCTAACAAGCCTTATGTCTAAGATGGCCCTGATCACTGATGGGCAGCTGATTATTTTCACTTCAAATATTTAAATGAGATGTAAAGAAAAAAGTTGAAACAAGCACGTTGTAAGTAGTGATTTATGTTAACTACCTTCAGAAATGACTTCCGAGAAAAATATTGTTCCCATTTGAAGTGACCTGAAGAAATCTATCAGTGACGAAATACTTTTAGCTTGAGATGTTTCGATTCAGCAGTTTTTAGTCCATCAACAGCGCTGGGAGGCTGCTCTATGCGTTGACCACCTTTCTTGCCTTAGCTGGAAGGAAATTAACTTTTAGCTTTGTCCTAGACCTTCGCTTAATATTATGTCTCTCTTCTCTACTCATTACATCTTTGAAGAATCTGAATATTTTTTGCATGCCTCTCATTTTACACTAATCCTCTAAACCAGTATGGATATTAGCTTTTCAAGATGTCTCTGCAGATCTTTAAAGTCTACTGGAAGTGGCTCTTTCCTACTTCACTTCATGCTCTAACAGATCCTTCAGTTTTACCTTGTAAAAATTAATTAAAGCAGGGTGTCTGAAATGGCAGAGGATCTAATAGGAGCAACTCTCTACTTTATATACCTTTTCCAAGTTGAAGAGCCCTAACCGTTTTAGAGCTAGATTCTCTAAGCAAACCAATCATGTACCGATCGGTTTGCAACCCGATTTCCCTCCGACCTAATTCACTAACCTGTGTCCCGATCATTCTCTGATCCGTGCATGCAAATGAGGAGGAATGACATTCAAAGGATGGCAGGCAGCGATTCACAAAAAAGACTCCTGCAACACCGACTGGGCTGGCTGATCACAAACAAGCAACTGCTGCGGATCAGTCGCTCAGGTTCTTTCCAACTGCCCTGCCTTTTGCTGCCCTGCTCTCTGCCCTGAACTCCTGCCTGCCCTGAACTCCTGCAGCCCTGACTCTCCTGCCCTTAGTGAATCTAGCCCTTAGTCCAAAATCATAGTTAGCAGATGCTAAGGTCCACCTTAGGGGTTTGCACCCAAGAAAAGGATCTGGGTGTCATTGTAGACAATACGATGAAACCTTCTGCCCAATATGTGGCAGCGGCCAAAAAAGCAAACAAGATGCTAGGAATTATTTAAAAAGAGATGGTTAACAAGACTAAGAATGTTATAATGCCTCTGTATCGCTCCATGGTGCAACTTCATCTGGAGTATTGCATTCAATTCTGGTCTCCTTATCTCAAGAAAGATATAACGGCACTAGAAAAAGTTCAAAGAAGAGAGACCAAGATGATAAATGGGATGGAACTCCTCTCAAGAACATAACATAAGAATAGCCTTACTGGGTCAGACCAATGGTCCATCAAGTCCAATAGCCCCTTCTTACAGTGGCTGTAGGAAGTGCTGATGTAAACCGGAAACACGTTGATGTTTGAGATGTGTTCAGTGGAAGGAGGCCTTGAGCATGTGAGTGGTTTGTATAACCCCCTGCCTTCACAAAATGCGAAATGGGGTACTCCCATAGGGATGATTTGGTGTCTGCAATCGTGGATTTATGGATACAATTTACAAGCTCTTACGATAGCAATTTAAACCATTTTGAGAACATGGAATAATTCATCCTTATTATCTTTTCATAGGATATGGTTTCCCATACAAGAACATTGTGTTGCAAATTTTCTAATGGTGAAACCTGTATAAATTTAAGTTGTAAAAAAATATTTTAGAAAATCTGTAAGGGCTGTAGAAAAATACTTAGGGAGAGCAACTTCCTTTGGTGGGGGGGTGGAGGGGAGGAATTTATAGCAACTGGTGGAATTAGGACATTGTAATAAAAATATATTACAGATCATAGATAATCTTTAGGTATGTTAAGCCTGACAAGCAGAGAAAATTGGTTCATAGGTCAAATCTAACCAGGGATTAGGTGCAATGGATTGATGAGAGAGATTCAGCTACTGAAGACAGAGATATCTATCAATGAAAATCCTCCTAAGCACTCCTTCTATGCACAATCTCTGACTTTATGGCTCTGTTTTCTGTCCTGAAATGCTTACGATGGCAAGAAGATTACAGCTGTTATAAAGAGAAATAAATGCTAGCCTCTGTCAGGAATTATTTTCATTTCTTTGGTAGAGAGGAGAGGCACAGGAAAATGCATGAGACAGCAAGAGAGGAGGAGATGGGGACTGAGGAAAAGAGACTCAGAGAAAGAAGAGCAGAAAGAAAGGATCAGGGTGAAAGAGATGAACAATTTCCGAAGGTCCCTCAAGCCCAGCATCCTGTTTCCAACAGTGGTCCACCCAGGTCACAAGCAGTGGCGCAGCAAGGGAGGTTGGCGCCCAGCATCGCCGCACAGTCTGCCCCTCCAGTTGTCCCTGCCGCACTCTTGAGCAGCGCCCAACCCCCGCATATTTCCTGAAATGTTTCCCATTACTTGCTACTTGTGCCAGCCTCGGCTCCCTTCTGACATCATGCCAATCTTGTGTATCTGCCATAATTTCAGTGGATTGTAAACTCTTAGGATCAGGGACCATCTCTTACATGATTAATGTGCAGCATTGCATGCTATAGAAATAATAAATAGAATAGAATAAAATCATGTCCTGGTCCCACGATCAGGAAGTGACATCAGAAGGGAGCCAAAGTCAGTGTGAGCAGCAAGTGGAAGATGCTGCTAACAACAGCAATCATTTAAAGAGGTATGTGGGGGCAGAAAGGAGGAGAGGCACCGACGCTGGCAGCCCCTGCAAAGATGGCTCCCAGGGCAGCCCCCATATGCCCCCCCCCTACTAAAACACTGGTCACAAGTACCTGGCAAAATCCCAAAAAGAAAACCAAATACCAGGCGCAACACTCTTTTCTAATCTAATCTAATCTTTCGTCTTATCTACCTGGTCATTCCCAAAGGGACTCGATCCGGTTAACAAAACGCAATCTTAAGAACATTGATGGAGAGTAATAGAATAAAATTGTCAGGGAATCCTATCAGTTATCAGTACGATATTTTGTAAACAAATATGTTTTCAAGGTTTTTCTAAAACAAGTCAATTTTGGAATCTTTTACCAACCCAGGAGAGGGGGAAAGAAACCCCCTAGATAAATTCAAAGGGAAATTAAGAAGCCACCGCTTTAGGGATGCCTTTGAATAAGAACCTTTCTGAGTTCAATTTGACTTTGAACCTCAATTCACACAAGGATTTTGAGAACCAAATGGAAGCTACTAACTTAAGATTACTGAATTTTTCATCTTAATATTAGGCTTCTGGAAGTCGATATGGGTTACAATTAATAGGATATTGGGTACCTCCATATGATATGGTTCCCTTTGGAACTATATTACAACCCAAGTCTCTAATTTCTGCAGCTAAGAATAGATTCCTTCTTGTAATGACTGGGATTGCTGTACAAATGATCACAAAAAACTGGAAGAATTGTGATAGACTGAATCACACCTTTTGCTGGGAATCCCTGTGCTTATCTTAGCAATACGAACGTATGAATTTGGAAGTAAAGGGTTATGAGATTTGGGCCCATTAGCAAATTTTGTATCGACCAATTAATAGTGGCATAGTGAGGGTGAGAGGCACCCCTCTCCCCACGCCCTCGCCTCTGCCCTGCCCCCCCTTTCCCCATTCATCTAGTTGTTCACCGCCATGCATAACAACTTCAACGTGCTCCTTGTGACCCTGGTGTCTCTCCCTCTGACATCATTTCCTATGCGCGACACCTGGAAGTAATGTCAGTGGTAGAGCTGAAACACGTTGAGGTATGGGGGAAGGGAAGGGGTGCACATTTGGTGAAGTAAGGAGCTGAAAAGAGAGGGCGGACCGCCCCCTTGCCCCTCCCCCCCTTATTACACCACTGAGCACAGATGTTTTACAGGATAAAGGACATGATCCCCCAATAGAGAAATTTGGAGGGAGGGGAAAGGGCTCTCAGAATACTCCAGAATGGTATTATCAGAAGCCTACAGACCCCTTCCCTCTGCTCTGCCATAGAGAGTCACAAACCTGTGCACAACTCAATCTCTGACAGCTACATGACTGACAATGGCGCAAAGCTGAAATCGTGCAGATAATGGGGGTTTTTTTTTCTATATTTAAAAGCAATCTTTACAGTATTTTAATACTGCATTGCCAAGAGGAGGGGGGACACTTTTGTGGTCTTCGCTCCTCTTGATTGATTTCCTGCTGAGAATTTTTTTTCCTTGAATGAACTCTAAGAGGCAGACAGTCTTGCTAAAACCCTTCCACAGGAAATGAGTTCTTCAGAAAAGAGGAGCATGAAATTTAAGAAGACCCCAATCTCTCTCTACATTTGTAATTTACCTACAATGCTTTGGAAGGTTTAACCCCTGGAACTTTACTGTTACACATAAAAGAGCATTCAACTCAAAGAGTCCTCTTGTTCCCAAAATAAAAGCATGAAAACATTGTTTGCAGAAGCCGTGCAAAGATAAGACGAATGGATGTGTTTTCAATAAAGTGCCTGAGGAAATACGTGTTGCTGTTTCGGGCCCTGGAGACTAATCTATTTTCATAATTTCTGTTTGAAGATTGGACGTGTCTACACATACTTTAAGCTGCCAACAATGAACAGACATTTTTTGCACCGACAGGCTCGTTTCCAGAGCTTTTCATGAGGGATAACAGGTGAAAATTAGTTTGTGGGCCCAAAGGCTATAAACGGAAGTATTTGTTCTCTTTGAAACCTCCCAAGTGCACAAAGGCACACGGTAACACCATTTTATACAAGGTAGGGGGGGGTCAGAGTTAGAAAGTGCACTGTGAGTGTCAGGATGTTCCCAATTTCAAGTCTGTTTTACGTGAGAGTCTCAGGAAATGCACATGAAGCAAGTGTGTAATTGAAAGACATATATATTTGCAAAAAGTGTTGCCACTCCACACTGGTGCTGAGGCCTATAAACGACATGTGTTGCTTTTCACACACATATAAGAGCCATAGGGGGAAAGTTATCAATGTGGGCCTGTTGTGGAGACCTGTATTAAGACAGGAGCAGATGGTTGTTTTTCATCTGTATTTATTTCGATTGACCCTCGCCTTTAAAGTTGCTCTCCAGTTTTGCTAAGAGCAATAATAAAGTTTGTTTGCTAGGCCTTGTTAGCCCATAAGAATTGAAACATAGGCCTTAAGTGGTCAAATGATTTGTAATATTGTTTAGGTGGGGGGTCTAAAGTAGCCGAGGGTATAATCTAATCTAATCCTTAATTTTCTATACCGCATCATCTCTTCAAAATAGGGCTCAATACAGTTTACAATAAGATTTATGTATGATGAATTACATAAATTATGTCTATTATATGTGATAATTTTCCAGCAGAATCTTAAATAGAAAAGTTTTTAATTTTTTTCAAAAGATTAGATAGCTGTACATGATCTTAAACTAATAGGAACGTCATTCCAATAATCTAATCTAATCCTTTGTCTTATATAAGAGATCCAGTAGCCGATTCACAATGATTTTCTGATGCCCTCTTTGACTATTTTTATTATTTTAAAAACGGTTGCCCTACACTTCTTTGCTTTGTACATTCATCGTGTTGGAACAGGCTCTGAACTGTTATAGATGCCTTTACGTAAAAAGCAGATTGCAAGTTGTTAATAGGAAGTGTCTATGTCTTCAAGTCAACCACCAACCCATGGCTCCTCCCTGGGACGTCTCACGGCAGATTACAGGAGTGGTTTGCCATTGCCTTCTCCCCCACAGTGTGTTGCTCCACTAGGGCCCTGCTGCCTACAGCGCCTGGTCTTCCTCAGTGGTCCCAGTGTCTGTATCCAAAGTCTGAAAAATAAGATGGAAGAGTTACGATATATCCATTTGCAGCAAGACAGATTGGGAGAGAACTGAGAACTTATTGTTTTATTTATTTAAAACATTTTTAATCTGCCTTTGTCTAAGGTGGCTCACAAATTTCCATACATAATAAAATGAACATACATCAAGTAGCTCTTTTGTTTGAAGCCTGTTCCGTGAATTAAATAACTGGAATATGGGGCAGAGAAAATATGGCAACCTAATACTCAAAGGTCTGGATTCTCTATACAGCGCCAATAGCGGCAGCCGTTGATTGCATGTCAATCATGTGACAGCATGCTAGAGAATCAGGCCTCTGGGATAGAGAGGCACCAGAAATGGAGGCCTATTTTTGTCACAAATCTCTCCTCTGTAGTTGCTTTAGGCCACGTAATACCACTTCCAGCGTTAGCCAAGCCCACAGTGGCATTTGGTGGCTTAACACACCTACAGAGGTGCAATTCTGGTGCTGATTTTCTAGGCGTCAATAACCGCCTTAAAACTCAATTAAAAACATTGTTTATATGGCATTTTTTAGAGAGCTTTGGTACCTAAAAAAATTGGAACCAATTAGAGAATCCAGGCTAAAACGCAAGACAAGACAAGATTATATTTTGACCATGCTTTGTAAACTTTATTTTGCCTTCTTTGTCAGACTTGTCCAGGCACATTAGATAGATTGTGAGCCCACTGGGACAGACAGTGAAAAATGCTTCACTATCTGAATAAATCCATGTAAAAGCCAATAAATAAATAAATGTTTCTTGTGTAGCAAAATGTTCTGCCGATGTACAATAATTTTTGATAAACAAAATAAGGTGGTAATTATAGATGATATGCTTCCATCTAGTAGACCCGATCAGCTTTGCATTACTGAATCATGGCTGCATGAGTCTGATAGCTAATATAGGGATCCTTTCGATTTTGCGTGACTAAATGCTAAGTTGCCCATAGGAATATAATGGATGCCATAGTGTTAAATGAGTTGAGTTTATTGGATTATAAAGCATTCTCTAGACCAGGTCAAAAGTGCTGGTGATCAAATTAGTTTCAAATGGAATTGTAACCCAATAAAGTTGGAGGATTCCCCCACCCTCATTTTTAATGAACCTTCTGTCATTTACCGGAATGTGATCAGCTGTTAAGCAAATTAAGCAAAAATAAAACAGAGAGACAAAGATCCAGTAAAAACTGTGAGGTGAAATGGAAAGTACATTTTTTCTTCAAGTTTTATTGAGTAATTTGTGTTAAATTTAGGTCAAGTATTGATCCAGGCTGATCTTGCGCAATCTTTAATACTTCACTCTTGCTCATTAGTGAGACGTCTGAGCCTTTTTGAATATTGCGTGAGAGCCAGTCTCAGGGAATCCTGGAGATGTTTATCTGTCATGTTGGAACGTTGTGTACTCTGTCATTTCCAGAAGGGAAAACGCGGATTCACACAAATAAGTTGAACTGAAACAGGAGAGGACAGCTTCACTACATCTTCTCAAGTCGATAAATTTATCTCTAGGCACTAGCTTCCAAAATGATTCTTGCTCAGCACAGGTCTTTAATGTCCACATCTACTTTGAATGGGTATCTAATCTAATCTAATCTTCCATTTGTGAGTCGCACATACTTAAACAGGTTCAAGGCGATAGATCAACGAGGAAGGGGAAAGTAGAAGGGGCTTGGAAAAGCAAGAGGAGGGACCTAGAAGTAGGGGGTGCTATATAGAAATGAAGACAGTTAATTGTCAAAGAGGTGAGTCTTCAGGTATTTTCTGAATGTAGTGTAGTTTGTTTCTTTCATGATGTCTTTTGGTAGATCATTCCAGGTTTTTACACCCAGATAAGTTAGCATAGAGTGGAAAATTCGCTTGTAGTGGAGGTATTTTGTGAATGGCAAGTTTAGTTGGATCCTGTTAAGGATTCTTTTTCATGTTGACCAAGCAGTAGAGAATAGTTGAATGAGCGGGGCTGCTGAGTTTCCGTATAGAATCTGGTGTAGGATACATGATGATTTGAAAATTATCCGGGATGAAATTGGGAGCCAGTGTAGTTGCCTGATGAAGGTTGTGAATGAATCAAATTTCTTTAATTTGAAGATTAGTCTAACGGCTGTGTTTTCTGAAAACATCTGAAGACCTGGCTTTTCTCAAAAATCTGATACTTATTCCATCTCTGAAATTTTAAGCCCTCTAAAAACTCTCCATACTTGGACCTCTAACCTTCATTGTAGTTCCTTTCTATCCCATCTCCTGTAAACCGTGCCGCGCTCTACGAATGTGGAGATGATACGGTATACAAACCTAAGGTTTAGTTTAGTTTAGTTTCTGAATGAGTTTCAGTTTGCGGGTGAGAGTAGCATTGATGCCAAGATAGGCGGAGTTGCAATAGTCCAGTTGAGGTAGGACCATCATCTGAACGATCAGGGTAAAATGGTGTGGGTGGAAGTACGGTCTTGTGAGTCGCACTTGACGCATAGTGTAGATGGTCTTATTTCGAAGGTTAGAATTTGTGGTTCCATTGTGAGGGTGTCATCTAGGATGCAGCCTAGTATCTTGGTGGATTTTTCCATGATGAGAGTGATGCCTGATGGAAGGGTAAGGTTAAGAATGACATTCTGTTATGCGGTGCGGAAACCAATGGCTTTGGTCTCAGTGGCATTCAGTTTCAGCTTGTTGTTCATTGTCCAGGTTTGAATTTTATCTATATTGTTTGAGATTTGTTCGGCAATATTAGGGTAGTTTTTGGTTATGGGGATGAGGAGGAGAATGTTGTCAGCATAAGGAAGTACAGTTTCGTCTTCCATTTTGATTTGTCCCAGAGAGCTCATGAATAAATTGACTAGGTATGACAAATACTCCACAACTATTCCAATTTTTTGGGAAGTCACAGAATCTATTTTCAAATTCCTGGATAACAGAACAGATTTCTGTCACATACATCTCGTTCTGAAAAACAAAATTTGGATATTGTCCCAGATGGTCCTGCGTATTAGGAAAATGATCAAAAGTGTTGTTTGCAGGAAAACATTTGGCCAATAATGCTCAATAAATTAAACAGTAAGTCAAGATCCGTTAGATCAAAGGCCGCGGACAGATCAAACTGCAGTCATATATCTTGATGGCCCTGGGTCTAGTTGTTTATTTATTTATTCCTCCTAAAAGGGTTTCTGTACTGAAACATTTATGGAAAGCAGATTGAGTGTCAGAGAATATTATGAGCCTCTGAATAATTAACCACTGGCTGCCAGCAACATTTCAGCGATCTTCATAAATCAAGGCATTCCAGCGACTGGCCTGAGATCAGACGGGTAAAAGTTACCTGCTCTAGAAGATTTTGGGTTTTGGTATATGTATCAGTAATCTGGAAAGTGTCCCAATTCAAACAGTTCTGGTAATGAATCTGAAGCACGAAGTGATTTACAGAAAAGAAGGATTTCAACAGAGTTTGAACTTCAATAACTGAAAAATCAGAAACCTGCAGGAACACAGAAATGATCTTAAAATTCATAGTATCTCAATATTTGGTTCCACGGCTTTAAGATTTCTGATTGAAGATAATCTGCTGTTTTTGAGTCGACCAAGTTTCTACAATAGTTAAGTTTGGCTCAGGAAGAGCCAAACCTGAAATTTTGCTTACAAGCTGAGCTCCTTTTCCATAATAGGTTTGAAATTGTGCTGGATTCTGCTTTGATTTGAAACTTTTCTAATTCCTCTATATCTTTTTGGAGATACAATAACCAGTATTCAAGGTGTGGCCGTTTTGTTTTACATTCCTTTCAGATAAAGGCCTGCAGAGTCCGTCCAGTCTGTCCAGCAGTCACATCATTATCAAGGCATTATTGAACCAACAGTCCAATTGTATGATTATAACATTTCACTTGCTTAAGTTCCAGGATACGATGTCTCCCCTTCCCCTTTTGCATACTGGCTCCCAGTTCCCAGCCACTAGAGCTGTCATCGAAGCCCACTCCTCCAGCACATTTACGGGACACAGGGTTTGGACAAGTTTCTGGACAAGTCCATGGCGGAGGCCATTGCTTGCCCTGTGTCGGTGGCATGGAATGTTGCTGCACTTTGGGTTTGGCCAGGTACTGGTGACCTGGATTGGCCACCGTGGGAGCAGGCTACAAGTTAGAGGAATGGTCTAATGCCTGGCAACTAAAATTCAATGCAAAGAAATGCAGAGTAATGCATTTGGGGATTAATAATAGGAAGGAACCGTATATGCTGGGAGGAGAGAAGCTGATATGCACGGACGGAGAGAGGGACCTTGGGGTGATAGTGTCCGAAGATCTAAAGGCGAAAAAACAGTGTGATAAGGCAGTGGCTGCTGCCAGAAGGATTCTGGGCTGTATAAAGAGAGGCGTAGTCAGTAGAAGGAAGAAGGTGTTGATGCCCCTGTACAGGTCATTGGTGAGGCCCCACTTGGAGTATTGTGTTCAGTTTTGGAGACCGTATCTGGCGAAAGACATAAGAAGACTTGAGGCGGTCCAGAGGAGGGCGACGAAAATGATAGGAGGCTTGCGCCAGAAGACGTATGAGGAGAGACTGGAAGACCTGAATATGTATACCCTAGAGGAAAGGAGAGACAGGGGAGATATGATTCAGACGTTCAAATACTTAAAGGGTATTAACGTAGAACAAAATCTTTTCCAGAGAAAGGAAAATGGTAAAACCAGAGGACATAATTTGAGGTTGAGGGGTGGTAGATTCAGGGGCAATGTTAGGAAATTCTACTTTACGGAGAGGGTGGTGGATGCCTGGAATGCGCTCCCGAGAGAGGTGGTGGAGAGTAAAACTGTGACTGAGTTCAAAGAAGCGTGGGATGAACACAGAAGATTTAGAATCAGAAAATAATATTAAATATTGAACTAGGCCAGTTACTGGGCAGACTTGCACGGTCTGTGTCTGTATATGGCCGTTTGGTGGAGGATGGGCTGGGGAGGGCTTCAATGGCTGGGAGGGTGTAGATGGGCTGGAGTAAGTCTTAACAGAGATTTTGGCAGTTGGAACTCAAGCACAGTACCGGGTAAAGCTTTGGATTCTCGCCCAGAAATAGCTAAGAAGAAAAAAAAAAAAAAAAAAAAAAAAAAATTTTAAATTGAATCAGGTTGGGCAGACTGGATGGACCATTCGGGTCTTTATCTGCCGTCATCTACTATGTTACTATGTTACTATGCTTGATGGACCATTGGTCTGACCCAGTAAGGCTATTCTTATGTTCTTATGAAGTCTAACTGTCCTACTATCCTTTTTTTAATTAAAGATCCTTGTCAATCCCATGCATTTTTGAATTCTGTCATGGTTTTTTCTCTCCACCACCTTAACCAGTAAGGCATTCCAGGCATCCATCTCCCTTTCCATGAAAGCCAAAGGAAAACTAAAAACGTTCCTTTTTCAAGATACGTTCAACTTCTAATGCACTTACCTTATGAAACATTAGCTTCATTTGGTTATCAGATGGGATCCCCCCCCCCCATCTTTTGTATTTCCCGTATATGGCTCTCTTTCCTTTTTTATAATGTACTTATTTACCTTAATCCTATTGTTCCAGTAGGTGCTGTATGTTTTAATGTATTTTATACTATTTTACTATCTTTATTATATACAAACCGCTTAGAAGACCGATAGACGGTATATCAAATTTTCATGAAACTTGAAAACGTATTTCCTGACGTTACTCTTGAGTCTACCACCCCACAGCTTCAAATTATGTCCTCGAGTTTTTCCATTTCTCTGGAAAAGATTTCTTTGTACATTAATACCATTCAGGCATTTAAACATCTGTATCATATCTCCTCTAACTCTTCTTTCCTCTAGGGCAGGGGTATCAAAGACCCTTCTCGAGGGACGCAATCCAGTCGAGTTTTCAGGATTTCCCCAATTAATATTGCTTTCATTGTATGCTAATAGAACTCATGCATATTCATTGGAGAAATCCTGAAAACCCGACTGGATTGCGGCCCTCGAGGAGGGACTTTGACACCCCTGCTGTAGGGCATACATATTCATCTCTTCAACTGGCCACTCAGAAGCTCAGGGTTGAGGGGGATGGGTTGTTGTTGGGAGCAGGGGGGTTGTGCAAAAAATGTGGGAGATAAATTGTTTGATGTGGCTAGCGTCTGAGTTAATGTGCATGTTATGGGGGAGAAAAATGGATTGCTCATGGGCATTACCGCTATGAGTTGGGGAGTGTGACCTGACATTACCATGGGTCATGGCAAGGAGATGCCAAGAGGGATGAGCTAGTTTTGTCACTGAATAGCTCATGGAGTGTTTGTGCATGTGTTTGGGGGGGGGGTGGGGGGTTGGTACAGCCGCATTGGGAATTGGGTAATGTTAATGAAGTATGCTCTGAAAGTTGAGGTTAAGAATAAAGCTGCGGCCAAAGATTTATTCCACTAAATAAGCATTATTTTGAGTGGAAGATTTACGGGTGATAAGTGACGGTGACTGTGTGCGAATGCTAATGTTAAGAGTCTCAGAACCAATTACGCATTAGAAAAGCCAAGGCACAGACCCCCAGGAAGAGGAGTATTATCCAAAGACGGGTCAGCAGAGCTTACATATGCAGCAAGTGAAGCCAATAAAACCCCATCTCTAATTTAACATTCAATTAATTTCCAAAATTGACTCTGAAAAATGAGAAGAAAGCACTTTTTATTATTACGAAGCAAATGAATTTATGAATGACAGTCACTAAATGCTGAGCTTATTGATTTTGACACATCATAAAATGCAGAAATATGTTAAATAAATTGTGTCTGGAAGGGGGTTTGGAGGGATTCCAGAAGCCTTTCTGCCGCTGCTTGGATGAGGGATGCAGTGTAAATACAGACTGAGAAATGTCTGCCTTTCATACCCTGCACTGCTACGGGTTTAACTGCTATCAGTGCCCAGATGGGCAGAGGTTCAACCAGTTTGGGCTGAGGCCATCCAGCTGCAGTACAAGTGCCACCAGCGGAAGATCGTCTCCAAAGCCCAGAGCTCAGCAATGTATGGCAATTTTCCTGAGCCGTCAATATTGGCTCTTTACCCACCCACTACTGGATGCTACTTGCCGTCTAAGTGGTGACTTTCTCGTCATGGAGTATTACTTGCAATCTATGTGGCAATGGGCATAAGACACATCCCAATGCTGCACCAGAGTACTTGAATAAAAAAGTCCTTTATTCAAACCATCCGATCGACTTGACAGGGGCTGTGTTTTAGCCATATGGCCTGCATCAGGAATCTGAATTTGAAATGTTCTGAGTGGTGGTAACTGCCAGCATGCACACCGAGATCTTTGTCAGCAAGAACTTGTGAAATCATGTTTTATCTTACAATTTTTCACCATCCGCTTGCAATTTAACAACTTTTAACAACTTTGAGACATCAGCAAATTTAATTATTTCACTAGTTATTCCCATTAGAGAATAACACAGGGACATATTTTTCCCTGTCCCCAAGGGAACTCATTTTCCCGTTCCATCCTTGCCCCATTCCTGCAAGCTCTGTCCTAATCATAAGTGTTCAAGGCTTGTGCCGTTAAGGCAGAACTTTCAGGAATGGGGCAGGGGCAGGGATGGGAAAATTGAGTTCCCCCGTGTCATTCTGCAATTCCCATCTCTAGATCATTGATAAATATGTTAAAACCCCTTGGGAAACTCCACTACGGGGGCAACTTCTTATGTTCTTATGTTCTCCATTGAAAATATTGACTTTTTAAACCCACTCTCTGTTTTCTGTCTTTCAACCAGTTCTCAATCCATAAAAGGACTTGACCTCCTATCCCATGACTCTCTAATTTCCTCAGAAGTCTTTCATGAGGTTCTTTGTCCAATGCCTTTTGAAAATCCAAATACACAATATCAACTGGTTCACCCTTATCCACCCCTTCAAAGAAATGCGGTAGATTGGTGAGGTAAGATTTCCCTTGACTAAAACAATGTTGGCTTTCTCTCATTAATCCATGCTTATGCATATGTTCTATCATTATGTTCTTTATAATAGTCTCGGCCATTTTGCCTGGCACTGACGTCAGACTCTCCTATCTTTAATTTCCTGGATCACCCCTAGAAACCTTTTCAAAAATCGGTGTCACGTTGGCCACCCTCCAGTCTTCTGTTGGATTTTAAAGAGAAGCTACAAATTACTAACAATAATTCTGCATGTTCATTTTTCACTTCTAACTTTAGTGAAAGGGTCCCTAAGTTCATTCCTGAGGCAATAGGAGGATTGAGGTCTACGGCATGCAAGTGTGATTTGAATCTGCCTCTCGGTCTGGCTATTCCTTCACTCCATTCCCCAGTCTCTCATCCTGATTTTTCTCATTTTTCCTTTATGATGTATTTTTGGGCCAGCTTTTGCAAACTGCAGTAAGGAAGGTAGAAGAGATAGCAGATGTCTCCTCCTGGCATGCGCTTTATGGCAGTAGTTAATCACTGTTCACTTGTCAGGACAGCCAGCTCATGCAGTGTAAATCATGGAGTTCACATGCCTTCCACCATGGCTTTTTTGTCAGATTCTTAACAAATGTGACTGAATGCAAAATATCAAATAGCAGAAGCTGGTCCTTCGCTCTTGGTCCTTTTCACTGAATATTATTATCCTATTATCATGCATAAACATAATAAAACAGTTCCTGCTTCTTCTAGCATACAATCAAAACTTCACTGGCTTCCAGTGATTTCTAGGGTTCATTTTAAATGTGCCTGCCTAACATTCAAGATCTTGCATGGCATTCTTCCTCCTCTTGGAATTCTACGAGACCTGACACTACCAGATCCATCCAAAAACTTAAACTATCTTTCCCCTCACTAAAAGGCGTCATCTATGCTGGAAAATGAGGGAAATCTCTTTTCTTCAAAATCACTGAACTTTGGAATAGACATGTTCCTGCTGAACCGGAACGTACTCTGGTAGGGCTAGTCTCAGTTAGGACGCTGGTCTTTGACCAGAGGGCTGCCGCTGGGCACGATGGACCACTGGTCTGACCCAGCAGTGGCAATTCTTATTTTCTTATGATTAACCTTCCTGCCCTGCTGCGGAATCTGGGCTCCTTCCAATTATTCCGAAAGCATCTGAAAACTTGGCTGTTCTCAAAAATGTAAATCTCACTACCCTCTTTATAATCACTAACTCTTATCATGTTTTTCCTTCCTGTAAACCGTGCCGAGATCCATCTCTATGGAGAGGATGTGGTATATAAACTTAAGGTTTAGATGGCCCCTCCCTGCTAAGAACCAGCTCTAATACTGTGAATCTCATTCATTTACCAGAGCTGTAGCTCTCTTTAAAAAGACACAGGATTTAAAGAATTAATACTATATTCTTATCCTTTGAGAAAGAAACACTCTTTCAATAGTCCAGAAAAACAGGATTGTCAAAAACTTAGCGCTCCCTTCTTCAGAGTTACAAAATTTTCTAATTATCCTTTATCCCTATGAAAGGGAAGCAAAGAGGAAATATGGTTTAAAGTCCTAGAACCAAACTATCCAATGCAATGAAGGAAGGAAGGAAAGAAGGAGAAGGCTTGGATCTAGACAGGGTTAAAATAGTATCATCAGATTAAGACCAGAAACATGAAATTCTAAATTTCGTAGCTTTTTAAAGGGTGTCCCAGGAATTACAGAGTTTGGGGCTTACCATACAATATGTGAGATGTGTACCTGGGACTTTTTAATGTCAGGTTCACTGCAATATCCCCTAGTGTCCCTCTGCTCTGCTCAGCTGTTTCCTAAGAATGCTGGCTGCTTGGACATCCCAATAGCTTTTTCCTTTGGTCACCTTTGTATTCAAAAATGGCTAAAAAGATAAGAACATAAGAATTGCCGCTGCTGGGTCAGACCAGTGGTCTATCCTGCCCTGCAGTCCGTTCACGCGGCGGCCCCTAGGTCAAGACCAGTGCTCCAAATGAGTCCAGTCTCACCAGTTTAGCATGAACTTGTCCAACTTGGTCTTGAAACCGTGGAGAATGTTTTCCCCTATAACAGCCTCCGGAAGAGCATCCCAGTTTTCTACAACTCTCTGGGTGAAGAAGAACTTCCTTACATTTGCACGGAATCTATCCCCTTTCAACTTTAGAGAGTGTCCTCTCGTTCTCCCTACCTTGGAGAGGGTGAACAGTCTGTCTTTCTCTACTAAGTCTATTCCCTTCACTATTTTGAATGCTTCGATCATGTCCCCTCTCAGTCTCCTCTTTTCAAGAGAGAATAGGCCCAGTTTCTCCAATCTCTCACTGTACGGCAACTCCTCCAGCCCCTTAACCATTTTAGTTGCTCTTCTCTGGACCCTTTCAAGTAGTACCGGTCCTTCTTCATGTACGGCGACCAGTGCTGGACGCAATATTCCAGGTGAGGGCGCACCATGGCCCAGTACAGCGGCATGATAACCTTCATCTGATAGATGTACTAAGGGCCAAAATGTCTAGATAGGTCATAAAAAAAAAGATAGGTGTCTTACTGTTTTGAAAATGGACATTTTCTCTACTGGATTTCTGGACGTCTTTCCCAAAACATCCAAACTCAGACTTAGGTGTTGTATCAAAAGTGCCCCTCCATATCATGCAGAATGTTTATTTTGCTTGATTCAAGCCTGGTAACAGAGTCCCGTTGATTGCCGTCCTTCCATCAGGTCTCTGAGATGACTATTATTTCAACACCTTTATACAGTAGACTCTGACTCTATCATCTTATTTTTCAGGCTTCTGGCATTTGTATACAGACACTTCAAATTAGGTTTTTCCTGCCTCTACAGGCTGATTAGACGCCTTTTCTAAACTACAACCACAATATTACACTACATAAATGGATAAATTCAGTCCAGCACAGGTGTCTTATTTTGTGAGCACACATCTAAGTTCAAAGCACAAAGTTAAAACAATGCAGAGAGGCCTTCCTCTGGGCTTAGTAGACTTCTGGCAGCTTTTAACAATCAGATCTGCTGAAAATTGGTAATTGATATCATGCTGCCTTCAACCTTCAAATACTAACAGAAGAGCTAACCTGGGAATAAAACCAGAGCTTAACAGATCTATAATGTAATATCTTAATATTCCTCAAGGCGGGATGCAAGAAGATGCATTATTAAAAAATGCACTCAGTGGTTTTGTATGCTTAATGGAAATATACATTAGGTATTTTACCATTCAGAAATGATCAAATGCTTCTACTGAGGCTATAATTGAAAGTTCTTTGATTTTGGATAGCAAAGCTTTCATTGACTGTATCAGCTTCAATCCTGTCTTGACTTTGTTTGTTCATTGTTATAAATAACTAAAATAGTGCTCAGTCGGTCCCTCAAAATATGCTGTCTATTGAGGACAATTATCTGCCTCTAGTATTCTGACATTTCTGGTAGGGTCATCATTCTCAATCAGCTTCTTTCTGGGCTTTAAGTCAATTCAGGTCAATATGATTTCTGTTGATAAATCAGCACAAGTTTCTTTTTGGACACTCAGATTGCATCTCAGCTGGATTCTGGTGTTTCCTTTGCTTTGACCAAGAAACCCCCAGTCTTTACAGCAATTAGATTTTTATGCCGGGAACAAAGATTTGATCATGTGACTCTTCTAAAGCAAATATCTCTGTAATTATTAGGATTCAATTTAAGGTTTTAATATTAACACGATGCCTTCTACAAAGGTAATGCTCCTTGACTCTCACAATGACTATCCCAGACTATTATCAAATTCCTGTGCCCATCTCTCAGCTGTAGGTTGGTTTCCTGTGTTAGACTAGAATCAACAACAAATCCTGCTGTCTTTTCTGAATTTGTTCTCCTCACATTTGCAATGTTAGACTCATTGTGATGTGACCCCCCCCCCCCCCAAAAAAAAAAAAAAGCCTCTATGGGCAGAACAGTGGTTTGAGATTTTCCATGGGGTCACTAAGTTGGTGAACTAGGGCTAGAAGAGACAGGGGGAGGAGTAGGAGGTACCTTTTTCCCAGGAGGGAAGGGGAGGTTATAAAAGAGAAAAGGGAAGTGTAAACAAGGCTTTTGGTTATCCTTTTCTCCCTCTAGAGCCCATGAACCAAGGGAGACTCCTGGAGCAATAAAATCTTAAGGGGGGAAAAAATCTAATAGCAGGGAGCAGACACCTGGTGAGGAGAAAGAGTGGTTCAACAGAGGAAAATTGCAGAGACTTTGCTTTCTGAAAGGTTTCCCAAGAGAGGACAGAGACTCTAAAAACTCATTGAGAGCGATTACTGATCTGAAACCTTTGAATCTTGTTAACTGCCAATACACCTACAGCTGAATGCAAATTGGCATTTCTACTATCAACTATTCATTAAACGTTAAACGATGGAGCAGAGACTGTTTGGGAGACCAAGCATGGTTAAATACGGCCATATCATCATTTGGTTAGTAAATCTGCTCACTCAGCCCACCCAAAATTATACAGTCTTGAGTGGAAGAACAGACTCGTAAATCCCATGGAAACAAAGGTTAAAATCCCACCTCTCCTTCTGATATTCCTTCATTTCACTTTCCATTGCGTCAGGCTGAAAGAGACTATAAGGCCAAGGGGTGGGGGACACGAAATATCAAATCACCTGAGCTCAGCTTTGGAAATGTAGTCTATTAAATGTGTAGTTCCTCTCCTGAAGAAGCTTAGCGAAATCTGGGTCGAGGGGTTAACGCTGCTGGGAAAGCTTATTTTTTATTTTAGCAGTCCTTCGTAGTTTCCTTTTTGGAAGTTTAGGGCCGTGGCCGTCGTTCTGGGCCGACGTTTTGTTCCTATTTCCAGGTTGAAGCGGATCATATTGTGATCGCTGTTTCCCAGCGTCCTTCTACTTCTACATCCTGTGCTGGTCCTCACAGCTAATTTAGAACTAAGTCCAGAATCGCGTTTCCTCTTGTGTTTTCCTTGACAAGTTGTTCCAGGAAGCAATCACCTACAGTTTCTAGGAACTTGGTCTCTCTAGCACAGCCAGAAGTGCCTAGATTCCATTCTATCCCCAGATAGTTAAAGTCGCCCATAACAAATGCATTGCCTCCCTTGCAGTTGCGTTCAATCTCATCCGTCATTTATTCATCAATTTCTTCTGCCTGCCCTGGGGGTCAGTAGTAGATGCCTAGCCTCATTTCTGGTCCATTTGTTCCTGGAATTTTGATCCATAGAGACTTTAACTTATCTGTCCGTTGTGGCATGTTCTCTCCAGTAGATTCAATTCCCTCTGACGTATATGGCAATGCCTCCTCCCTTTTGAGTCACTCTGTCTCTGCGGTATAGTTTGTATTCCGGTAGCACCGTGTCCCAGACACTTTCATCAGTCCACCATGTTTCCGTGATGCCGATGATGTCGATGTCATCCTTTTGTGCCACAGCTTCTAGTTCACCCATCTTATTTCTAAGGCTCCTTGCATTTGTGTACATACACTTGAGTTTGCAGCCTGTTCCCTTCTTGCGTGTCCTTCCCTCTTGTGTCCCTTTCGGTCTGTCCTGTCCGCAATCTGGTGAGTCCTCCTCTCCCTCTTCCTGCACAGTATCCTCCAGGTATACTGGTTCCCGAATGTGCATCTAGTTTGCTTTTAAATCCTAAAATTGTGGATTCTGCAATAACCTCCTCTGGGAGAGCATTCCAGGTGTCCACCACTCGTATGAAGCAGAACTTCCTGATATTTATCCTGGACTTGCCCCTCTTAGCTTCAGTCCATGTCCTCTTGTCTGTGTCATATTGGACATTGTAAAGAATTTTTTTTCCTGCTCTATTTTGTTGATTCCTTTCAGTATTTTGAAAGTCTCAATCATATCCCCTCACAGTCTCCTTTTCTCAAGGGAGAACAATCCCAGTCTCTTAAGTCGTTCCTCGTATTCTAAGTTCTCCATACCTTTTATTAGCTTTGTTGCTCGTCTCTGCATCCTCTCCAGCAGTTTTATATCCTTCTTTAGGTTGGGAGACCAATGTTGGACACAGTATTCCAAGTGTGGTCTGACCATTGCCCTATAAAGCGGCATTATAACTTTCTCCGATCTACTCAAGATTCCTTTCTTTATCATGCCTAACATTCTATTTGCTTTCTTTGCCGCTGCTGTGCATTGTGCCGACGGTTTCAGGGTCCTATCTATCAATACACCCAGGCCCTTTTCTTGTTCGCTCTTACCCAGACCTGACATTCTATACTCGTGTTCCTTGTTCTTTCTGCCTAAATGCATTACTTTGCACTTTTCCACATTAAACTTCATCTGCCATTTCTACGCCCATTTCTCTAACTGACACAAATCACTCTGGAGTTCCTCGCTATCCTTCTGCAATCTGATTGCCCAGCATAGCTTTGTGTTGTCTGCAAACTTGATGATCTCACTGGATGTTCCTTCTTCTGGGTCAATGATGAAAATATTAAATAGGATGGGCCCAAGTACTGAGCCCTAGGCACACCGCTAGTCACTTTCTCCCAGTCTGAGAACTTCCCATTTATGCCCACTCTCTGCTTTCTGTTCTCCAGCCATTTGCCTATCCATCTTAGTATATCTCCCTCTATTCCATGGCTTTGTAGTTTCCTGAGAAGTCTTTCATGTGGAACCTTGTCGAACGCTTTCTGGAAGTCCAAGTATATTATGTTCACCGGTTCTCCACTATCAATTTGTTTGTTCACGCTCTCAAAAAATTGAAGTAAATTCGTCAAACATGATTTCCCTTTCCTGAAGCCATGTTGACTGGCTCTTATCAGGTTGTGTGTATCCAAGTGCCGGACTATGCTATCTTTAATCAGTGCTTCAACCATCTTTCCAGGGACAGACGTAAGACTCACAGGTCTGTAGTTGCCCGGTTCTCCTCTTGATCCTTTTTTGAAAATTGACGTGACGTTTGCTATCTTCCAATCTTCCAGTATCTGTCCAGTTCTAATTGACAGATTGGCAAGTTTTTGCAAAAGCTCTCTGATTTCAACCTTCAGTTCTTTTAAGACTCTTGGGTGAATTCCATCAGGTCCAGGGGATTTGTTGCTTTTAAGAATGTTGATCTGGTAGTATATCTGGACCAAATCCATTTCTACTGTGATGAGGCTGTGCTCTATTACTCCTTTGAACACTTCACTGCTTCTGGTATTGTGGCAGCGTCCTCCTTCATAAAGACAGATGCAAAGAAGGAATTTAGTCTGTCTGCAATTCATTTGTCTTCCTTGATGTACCCTTTTCTTTAATCTAATCTAAAACTTAGATTTATATACCGCATCATCCCCAAATTGGAGCTCGATTCAGTTAACATAAAGATGAAAACAAATTCATAGTTTTTGGATAAAACTAGATAGGGCATAAGCTTAAGCCAAAGTTTAATAATACCTGAATTGGCAAGGATCACTATCAGCGATATACGAAGGTTATTTTCCTATCAAGAAGGTTTTCAGAGAAATGTAAAGTATTACACGTGGGAAACAGAAACCCAAGGTACAACTATACGATGGGAGGGATGTTATTAAATGAGAGTACCCAAAAAAGGGACTTGGGGATAATGGTGGACATGACAATGAAGCTGACGGCACAGTGCGCAGTGGCCGCTAAGAAGGCAAACAGAATGCTAGGCATAATCAAGAAGGGTATTACAACCAGAATGAAAGAAGTTATCCAGCCATTGTAACGGGCGATGGTATGTCTGCATCTGGAGTATTGCGTCCAATATTGGTTGCCGTGCCTTAAGAAGGACATGGCGTTACTCGAGAGGGTTCAGAGGAGAGCGACACGTCTGATAAAGGGGATTGAAAACCTTTCATACGCTGAGAGATTGGAGAAACTGGGTCTCTTTTCCCTGGAGAAGAGGAGACTTGAGGGGATATGATAGAGACTTACAAGATCATGAAGGGCATAGAGAGAGTAGAGAGGGACAGATTCTTCAAACTTTCAAATAATAAAAGAACAAAAGGGCATTCATAAAAGTTGAAAGGGGACAGATTCAAAATGAATGCTAGGAAGTTCTTCTTTGCCCAACGTGTGGTGGACACCTGGAATGCGCTTTCAGAGAGCGTAATAGGGCAGAGTACGGTACTGTGGTTCAATAAAGGATTGGACAATTTCCTGCTGGAAAAGGGGATAGAGGGGTATAGATAGAGGATTACTGCACAGGTCTTGGACCAGTTGGGCCGCCGCATGAGTGGACTGCTGGGCACGATGGACCTCAGATCTGACCCAGCGGAGGCATTGCTTATGATCTTATGAGAATCCTAATAGAAGATAGAATTTTGTTCCAAGTCTCCGTAAATCTATAGATGTAAGATCGGGAGAGTTTCCAGTTGATCTAATCCCTTTTAGAGAGGGGAAGGAGAGTTTATGTTTTTTGTAGATTCTGAGTCATCGAGCATTCAAAAATAGAGGAAGTAGGGGTAGGAATATACCATGTAGAAGTTTCAGTACTACACATGGGCCTATATATTGTGTGAAAGGAATGTCTCCTTGTGACTCCTCTCTTACCTGTACGTCTCATGCAGTACAGTCCCCATGGCCTATTTTGCTGAGGTCACTCATGACTTCTGGCTTTCTCCACCAGCACCTTGTGAGACCCACAACAAGCAGCTGCAGTCCACATATACATATACTGAGAACCAGACCCAGGGATCCAAACAGAGACACATAGACTCACAAACATACATATGCACATATACACATGGAACTATGAGACAGCAAAATACACCCAGATAATCTCACTATGAAGCACGGAAAACAGATAAATTCTGAGGACCACACAGGTGGGGTGAAGGGGAGAGAGCTGAGATATAAAGTGGACCAGGGGTTTGCAGTCCCAGCCTTTCTAAAATCATGGTTTACACACATATGTATTCTACTGGCGTAAAAGGGTAACATATAGGGCTTCTGAAATATAATTGCATTCTAAAGACCTGCCTTTGAGGTGTTTTTAAATTGCAACCCTGTTTTGATTGACTGTAATCTTGCTGATATTAGCCAGTTTCTAAATAAACAAAATCCTCAAAATCTCTTGTTTTTCCTACATGTTTGTCTTGAGTAGATTGTAAGTTGTATGAATTAGAGACTGAGCAGTCTTTAAGCCTAGCAGTGCTATATAATGACACAACGTACCAGTATTGCAAGTTTAGTAATTGAGAATAAAGAGAGAGCAAAAGAACTTGGCAGAGAGAAATGGAGAGAGGTGACCTCAAAGGGCCAGACTCAGCATCTGGGAGGCATGACACTGAAACGCAGACTTCAGGTCTCCAGTCAACAGCAGGCGAGATATGAGAAACGTATTTTCTCAAGCTGTCAGCCAAAATAAAATGTTTCTGCTTTTCTGCAAGAAATGAGGTGAGAATGTGTAGCACTTTACTGCACGTAAACTCCTCCGAGATACTTGTGCGATGTGAGGCTTTTTGTCACCATGTGACACTGGCTGTCTTGTGAATGATTCTCACCTCTGTGATGTTCTTAGTGGAAATGCTGCTCTAATTTGTTATACTTTTTATTTTTAGAAAATGATTTTATCTGGAAAGTAGACTCCTTAGAGATGCTGTGTCTAATGTCCAATGTCATTCTGTCGCAGTACCAGCCTGGAGGAACTGTCATATTTTCACTGGACGCAGCCTTTGTAATAATGTCCAAAGTCTGAGAAATAGGGTCCTGACCTGGAGGTCCTAATGGGGTGGGAAAACTCTCCTTGATCCAGTGGGTTACATGCTCTAAGCCAGGGGTGGGCAACTCTGGTCCTCAAGGGCCGGACAGGAGTTGCCCACCCCTGGTCTAAGGCAATATGGCTTCCTCATTAAATCATTTGTTGAATGTTGGTTTTTTTAATTTATAAAGATACAACATATCAAATCAAATGAAAAATACAATATTGCTAGTTTATCAGAGGAAGAGTATATCAAATTCATTTCATTAATTGAATGACTAATGAATTAGATTAAGACATGAACTCAACATGGCTTACTTAAATTTTAGGACAGCTTTGACAGTGCCCCACTTAGGAGGCCATGAATAAATGGAGCGGTCTGGGAGTGGGTTCCAAGGGAAGGGAAGGTACTGGATTAGAAGCAGAGTGAGTCTTAAATCATAGGATATATGTAAATGGAATTTCCTCTGGCAGAGCATCTCAGTGATTCATCTGTCAGTGGCATTAAGTCAGGAAAGTTTGGGCCCAATTTTCAGAATAGCTTATCCAGGTAACAGGTGTTCCTAAAGATTGGGCCTCAATGCTTAACCTTTTGGGAACATAAGAATAGCTTTATTGGGTCAGACCAATGGTCCATCAAGCCCAGTAGCCCATTCTCACGGTGGCCAATCCAGGTCCCTAGTACCTGGCCCAAACCCAAGGCGTAGCAATATTCCATGCTACCGATACAGGGCAAACAGTGGCCCATGTCTTTCTTGATAACAGACTATGGACTTTTCCTCCAGGAACTTGTACAAACCTTTCTTAAAACCAGCTACGCTATCCACTCTTACCACATCTTCTGGCAACACGTTCCAGAGCTTAACTATTCTCTGAGTGAAAAAAAATTTCCTCCTATTGGTTTTAAAAGTATTTCCCTGTAACGTCATTGAGTGTCCCCTAGTCTTTGTAATTTTTGACGAAGTGAAAAATCGATCCACTTGTACCCGTTCTAGATTTCAATCATATCTCCCCTCAGCCGTCTCTTTTCCAAGCTGAAACAAAGGGGCTATAGCTGAACTGCTTCAATTAGTAGCCAACCTGTTGATCAAATCGGGAAAGATTCCGGAGGACTGGAAGATGGCGAATATTACGCAAATCTTCAAAAAAGGTTTGAGGGGGGACCCGGGAAACTACAGACCTGTAGTTTATCCACCCAGAGAGTGGTAGAAAACTGGAATGTTCTTCCAGAGTCTGTCATAGAGGAAAACACCCTCCAGGGATTCATGACAAAGTTGGACAAGTTCCTGCTCAACTGGAAAGTAAGCAGGTGAGGCTGGGCTCATTTAGAGCACTGGTCTTTGCCCTAGGGGCTGCCGTGTGAGCGGACTGCTGGGCACGATGGACCACTGGTCTGACCCAGCAGCGGCAATTCTTATGTTCTTATGTAATGCATACAACTACACCCCCCCCCCTCACAGCAATCAATTCTGGAATCAACTGTAAATTGTAATATTTCTGTACTGTGTATATAATCTTGTAACTGTTTGCAATTCACTATAGCACTCTGTATTATGTATGTAATGCTGTAACCCAGGGGTGTCCAACCTTTTGGCTTCCCTGGGCCACATTGGCCGAAAAAAATGTTTCTGGGGCCGCACAAATGTGCAAAAGCTGCAGCAAGACAGAGGAAGAAGCCAACAAGACAGTAAACACCCGGGGGCAGCAGAGGAAAGCACTGCATCGCCCTCGACCCGGGCCACACAAAATACTTCACTGGGCCGCATGTGGCCCTTGGGCTGCAGGTTGGACACCCCGTTCCGAGCTCCTCTGGAAGGACAAGCTATAAAACGAAATAAATACTTTTTCAAAATAAAATGGAAGGAATGGGTGAACAGTATATGGGGGTGAAAAAAGGGTCTGAGCAACGAGGACAGGGGGACAGGCTAAGATATATTAAGAAATACTTAACAGTACCTGCTTTCTAGTCAATGAATTGTGGGTGAATCTCATCAAGAAAAGGTGCTTAATAAACCTCAATAAATAAGAAAAGAATTAGAAATGAGATGATCACTGGCATAAATGCGAGAGACATGAAGATCTGCTTTTATTTGAAAATCGGCACAAGAACTATCCCGATGAGCGGTTTCCTCATTTTGACCTCACTTTCCAGTGTCCCTTCCTAGCCCACTTAATGAGGAAGTAATCAGCTCCCAGCAGCTGTTTCACAGCAATCCAGGCAGCTCTTAATATTCTCATTTTTATCAACTATTTTATTACAGTTCTTCTCCTACTGTTGTTCCCTAAATCTCCTATAAGCAATTTGCAGAAAGTCCCCACTGTGGCACCTGAAATAGTCTGATTAAATATCGATTTTGGTTTTCAGTCAGAAGATGATTGCATGACAGTGGATCTTTATAGCATCCAAGGTGCAGAAAACTAGAGATTTCCCAAACTCAGACGAGTTTCTTTAGTCCCCTGTCTCATTTCTAAATGCAGATCTCAAAACGCTATTCTGCATTTCAGTCTCACACTCAACTGGAAGAACCGCTCTCCGTCCGTCATTTTCTCTCTGGTTTAATGAAAAGCCTAAAGATTTGCCTTTGTATTTTTACCAGCTATGTTTCCACTTTTGTGAGATTTTACAGTTCATGAATTTTATTTAAAACAAAGAAATTATTTATTTATGTGTGTTGCTTTTCAATCCCATCCTCCCAGGAGAGCTGAGAATGGGCTACAAGTTTACGTACATATTACAGTGTATTTATACAAAGTGATGACAAAAGTACAGCTCTTAACCATATACTGTTAACCACTCTGTTGGTAGCATTCAACCAGTTCAAAACCACTGTTAATGTTTGATGAACAGCCAGAAACACAGTTAGTGTGAAGTAAACTTATCTTTTCTTTGTAGCGTGTTCATGCTCCAAGTTCAAGATATATCCAGAGAGTGGTAGAAAACTGGAACGCTTTTCCGAAGTCTGTCATAGGGGAAAACACCCTCCAGGGATTCAAGACAAAGTTAGACAAGTTCCTGCCGAACAAGGACGTGCGCTGGTAGGGCTAGTCTCAGTTAGGGCACTGGTCTTTGACCAAGAGCCGCCGCGTGAGCGGACTGCTGGGCACGATGGACCACAGCGGCAAATCTTATGTTCTTATAGCAAACATCGTTTTACAAGCATGGCTGACCTAGTATGACATGTAACATGATAGAACCTAGCGCGGTAGACATGGGATGGCAAACATCATGTGATAGACATAGCATGACAATTCGTAGCATGGTATATACAGTGTGAAAGATATGACAAACAGTAGAGTGAGAGAGAAAAGGTGACAGTAGGACAAATTTAAAAAGTCTCCATTTATTGCAAGTTGCCTTCATTTTCTGTCAATGGTTCTTATTTGGGATGGATAGTCAGGGTGGTTTAAGGCAGCCTTTTGTAAAATAGGTGCAGAACTCTGGGTCTATCCATGTCCAGTAGGAGGCACAATTTTAGCAAGATGCACATAGAGAAAAAAAATGTGCAAACACCCCTCCTCCAACACACCTTTATAAAATTACTGCCCCAATTTAGATAGCCCAAACCAGCTCCCCAATCACCCCTCAGTCCCCACAGAAGATATCAGATCCCCTTAGGGACTCCCAGTAGACCTATTTGATCACCCAGGCAACAACTACTCCCCTACCCCCACCCAGGCCCCTCTGCCAGACCTCCCCAATCCCCATCCATAGCTTTACTGGCCATTCCACTCCCTCCGGGGGGGGGGGGGGTTCCACTCTGTTGCAAATCTCAATGTCATCTGCAAAAAAGCAGACTTTGCCTTCTAAGTCTTCGGTGGCATTGTTGTAGGATTAGAAGAGAAAGTTTGCCTTTTTTGCAGATGATATTGAGACTCACAACAGAATGGACACCCCAGAGGGCATGAGCTACATTAGAAATGATCTAAAAAGATTAGAATGGTCTAATGTGTGGCAGTTACAAATTAAAGCATAAGAAGTGTAGAAAGATGCACATGGGGTTGTATTTATTAAGGGGTGAGAGACTGATAAGCATAGACTGGGTGACAAGGTGGTGGCTGTAGCCAGAAGGATGTTGACTTGCATAGAGAAAGGCTTATTCCGTAGATGAAAGGAAGCACTGATGCCCTTGTACAAGTCAATGGCAAGGCCCCATGTGGAGTATTGTGTTCAGTTTTGGAGGCTGCATCTCTTAAATTAATATATAATGCTAGGAAATACAATCATGTTTCACCGCTACCAATAGATGCTCACTGGCTCCCAATTGGTCATAGAATCACCTTTAAAATAATATTGCTCATCTTTAAAACTCTAGCCTTCGACGAACCTCAATTCATATCTAGACTATTAATACCTCACACTTCCCAACGTTCACTTCGCTCTTCTGGTCAAAACCTTCTTACAGTCCCCTCTTTGAAAATGATCGGTACAAGAAGAGCAGACATATTCTCTGTGATGGAATGCCCTGCCACAATATATTAGAAATGAAAAGGACGTTATAACATTCAAAAAACTTTTAAAATCTTACTTATTTAAAGATGCTTTTAATATTTAAATGTTTAGCGAGATTCCAAATTATGCTGTGGTTTACTTCCCCTTATCCCTTTGTTTTTTCCCATTTCTTCTACCCCAACCTGAAAATTGTAACTTTTATCCTTTCCCTCCCAACTCATGTTTGTTTTTGACGAAAGTACTTTGTTAAATGTTTGTTTCTTTTTATTATACTCTATTTTTGATTTTGTACATCGCTTAGTGATTCTAATAGGCGATTTATCAAATTTATTAATAAACTTGAAACTTGAAAAATGGAAATGGAAAAAATCTAAATCCCCCACCGACAGACAGTCCTGGAGGGCGAATATTAAGTTCTACAATACTGAATTTAAAAAATCAAGGAAGAACTACTACGGCAACAAAATCTCCAGATCCAACAACCAAAGTAATACACTGTTCAACATTTGGCGTTCCATATCCTCCAAACACGATTCTGCCACACTCCCCTCCTCTCCATCTGCCGATGAACTAGCAAAATTTTTCAATGAGAAAGTCACTACCTTACGATGCTCCTTCCCTCCAACACCCTCTTATAACTTCCTGGTGCTCGCCGCCTCCAACCCTAATCTAACCGATGCCAACTATATCCCAGCCGATAGATCCTGGACCGCCTTCGATCTCGTCTCTGATTCCCAGGTCTCCAAACTCTGCCTCAAGTTAAAATCCTGCAACTGCACCTTGGATCCTTTCCCCTTCTACTTATACGAAAATATTCCCACACAAGCCATCTCATCTCTCACCAAACTTATAAATTCCGCTCTACTCTCAGGTCTATTTTCTGCAGAAATGGGAGACATTGCCTTATCCCCTCTTTTGAAAAAAGCTGATCTAAACCCCTCCACACCCATAACTCATGGAGATGATGCGGTATATAAACTTAAGGTTTAGATTAGATTAGATTAGATTATAGGTCATAAGCTGAGTTCCAGGGTGGGAGATGGCAATGCCATAAAAAGGCTGGTGGATACCTGGAATGCCTGATGACAAAAATGGTGAAGGAATTCAAGACTGTATGGGAACACTATATAGAAATGATGGAATCCTATGAAAGCAAAACTGAAATGGTCTCATAACTGGAGTGAGTTTCGATATTAAGACTTCTATTGTCTGGGCCCCACAAATGAGGAAAAAACCCAGATCAGGATTGAGACTAGAGTGAGCTTCGACCAACTACAGATGCTGGGAAATTGGACTGGTGATGGCAGACTTTTACAGTCTGTGCCCCAAAATTGTCATGGAGAGACAGAGATTAATGAAGAAGTGGAAGCTCTGGCCACTTTATTGGTCGACATTTACTATGTTCCTAGAGTATATTGGATATAGGAGCAATCTCCAATCCTCCATCATTTCACAACTGGTGACCCCTAACCAAATCGTCAGCTGTCCCATGACTAAGGCATGTCATTGAACTATGAATTCTGTCTTTCATGTAGTAATGCAGTAGATGCCAGCATATTAGGGGTAATTTTGTAAGTGTCTAGTAAAAACTTTTAAAAAGCATATCCATTCGACAACTGAGAAAAACAGGAAGTGGGACACAGAGAAAACCAGGATTCACCAGAGTCAAATATACAATCTTTATTTACAGTTGAACATTGGAAGTGTTCATAAGAGATTTGACACAGCCATGTTTCGACTGGTCTGCCTTCATCAAGAGTCAATTAAACCTTCAATGTAATACAGAACTCTAAAACCTGGATGTATATATTACGTATGGTATTCGCATTCCAAGTATCCAGAGGTACATTCAGAGAGTCATCAAGAAAGTTGTCAATTGGGGGGGGGGGGGGGGATCAACGGAACATAAAACCTTTAAAGTATAAATCTGTAAACCAGCATTCTTGTAGACAGACCCACTTGGTATGAATGCAATGTCGCCTACAAGTGGTGTGCAAAAGGCCTGCATCACTTGACTTGGTTGATGCATTTTAAGCTATGTAACCATTTATTTATCTTATTTAATTTTCTATTCTACTATCATATGTTTAGTTACTGTACATGTATATTTTATAAAAATGTACCTTTAAATAAATTTTCAGGCTACAGAAATTTTATTGAATATTGGCAATTGAATATTGTGCTCATATGGCTGTATGATATTAAGTTGTAGTAACAGATTCTGTTATATTTCTTTTATTTCTATAGATATCCCTGAAGAGGACTGTTTTGTCCTTTCTACTGCTTTCAATATTTGATTGACCAGCCTTTGCTTTTGCAGACAAACCGACACCTTTCGGACATAGAGTGGATCAGCTTCACCAGATGCTCATGGGTGATAATCCTATTCTAAGCTTCAATCAATGACACAATCAGCTCTTGCTTTGCTATTGGCTTTTTTAAAAAATATTTCCATTGACAGCTTGTGCCACAGGTTCTCAGTTGGATTAAGATCTGGTGACTGAGCAGGCCAATCAATTGTCTTCACTCCCTTCTTTCTCATCCATTCGAGTACAGCTTTTGCTTGACAACATGGTGTATTATCATCTTGAAAGAAGTAATCACCAGGAAACAAGTTCTCTGCTGAAGGCAACATCATTTCTGTGGGATTTCAATGTACTTCACAGCATTCACCATGCCCTCTACAATGTGAAGCTGACCAACACAACTTGCCACCATACACCTCATACCATGACCTTTGTAGGATGCTTAACTGACAGGTCAAAGCATTCAAGCCTGAATTCTTCTCCTGGATATCTGTGTACATACATTCTGAACTGATCACCCAAGATGCAGAAAGTGCTCTCATCACTATATAATACCTTCACTTACATTTCCTTTGTCCACTTGCCGTATTGCACAGCCCATGCCATTCTTCACGTTCTTTGCTGCTTAGTCAATAGTGGGGAGTTTCCTAGCTTTACACCCTCTCAAACCAAATTCCAGGTGCCTACACCTCATTATCGTTATACTAACCATGGCTGAGCACTTGTCCTGCCACTCTCTCAGCAATGGAGGTGACGTCATCTTCCTTTTGCCAAGAGCTGCATCTCAACACTCAACACTCAATCTTGTCTGTAATTTGTCTTTCTTGGTCCACCTGAACATAAGGACATAAGAATAGCATTACTGGGTCAGACCAATGGTCCATCAAGCCCAGTAGCCCGTTCTCACAGTGGCCAATCCAGGTCACTAGTACCTGACCAAAACCCAGGGTGTAGTAATATTCAATGCTAGCAATACAGACCAAGCAGTGGCTTCCCCCATGTCTTTCTCAATAACAGACTATGGACTTTTGCTCCAGGAACTTGTCCAAACCTTTCTTAAAACCAGCTACGCTATCCGCTCTTACCACATCCTCTGGCAATGTGTTCCAGAGCATAACTATTCTCTGAGTGAAAATAAAATTCCTCATATTACTTTTAAAAGTATTTCCCTGTAACTTCGAGTGTCCCCTAGTCTTTGTAATTTTGGATTGGTCACCATGAGAACAGGCTACTGGGCTTGATGAACCTTTGGTCTGACCCAGTAAGGCTATTCTTATGTTCTTATGTAACATAAGGGCTGGAAAACTGCCCATACGCTGAGAGGCTGGATAAGCTGGGTCTCTTCTCTCTGGAAAAGAGGAGGCTCAGGGGAGATATGATAGAGACCTTCAAAATCCTGAGAGGCATAGAGAGGGTGGATAGGGACAGGTTCTTCAGACTGAGAGGGACAACGGGTACGAGGGGGCACTCGGAGAAACTGAAGGGGGATAGATTCAAGACAAATGCAAGGAAGATTTTCTTCACCCAAAGGGTCGTGGACACATGGAATGCGCTCCCGGAGGAAGTGATCAGGCAGAATACAGTACAGGGATTCAAACAGGGACTGGACAGATTCCTGAGGGACAAAGGGATCGTAGGGTACTGAAAGGGGTGCGGGGACAAAGGGTCAAGAATTTGATGGGAAGATAGGACTTCGATGAGAAACCAAGGGGTGATTCAGACAGGTCATGACCTATTGGGCCGCCGCGGGAGCAGACTGCTGGGCGTGACGGACCTGTGGTCTGACCCAGCAGAGGCACTACTTATGTTCTTATGTTCTTATGTAGGATTCAAGGATTCATTATGGTTAACAATAAGATCAAGAATCTTGAGCTGGAAGTGAATAAGCAATTTGAGGTTACACGTACAGCAAGATATAGGCACAAATGTTGCCCTGAGTCTTTTGGGATTATTCACATAGGTAGGAGACAGAGGGTGGGAGTGAAGGGCCACTACTCGGACTGGAAAAAGGTCACGAGTGGGGTCCCACAGGGCTCAGTACTAGGGCCGCTGCTATTTAATGTATTCATAAATGATCTAGAAACAGGGACGAAGTGTGAGATAATAAAATTTGCAGATGACACTAAACTATTTAGTAGAGCTCGGACTAAAGAAGACTGTGAAAAACTGCAAAGGGACTTGAACAAACTAGAGGAATGGGCAACGAGATGGCAGATGAAGTTCAATGTCGAGAAATGTAAAGTATTACATGTGGGAAACAGAAACCCGAGGTACAACTATACGATGGGAGGGATGTTTTTAAATGAGAGTACTCAAGAAAGGGACCTGGGGGTGATAGTGGACTTGACAATGAAGCCGTCGGCACAGTGCGCAGCGGCTGCTAAGAAGGCAAATAGAATGCTAGGCATCATCAAAAAGGGTATTACAACCAGAACGAAAGAAGTTATCTTGCCATTGTATCGAGCGATGGTGCGTCCGCATCTGGAGTACTGCGTCCAATATTGGTCGCCGTACCTTAGGAAGGATATGGCGATACTCGAAAGGGTTCAGAGGAGAGCGACACGTCTGATAAAAGGGATGGAAAACCTTTCATACGCTGAGAGATTGGAAAAACTGGGACTTTTTACCCTGGAGAAGAGAAGACTTAGAGGGGATATGATAGAGACTTACAAGATCATGAAGGGCATAGAGAGAGTAGAGAGGGACAGATTCTTCACACTTTCAAAAAATAAAAGAACAAGAGGGCATTCAGAAAAGTTGAAAGGAGACAGATTCAGAATGAATGCTAGGAAGTTCTTCTTTACCCAGCGTGTGGTGGACACCTGGAATGCGCTTCCAGAGGGCGTGATAGGGCAGAGTACGGTACTGGGGTTCAAGAGGGAATTGGACAACTTTCTCCTGGAAAAGGGAATAGAGGGGTATAGATAGAGGATTACTGCACAGGTCCTATACCTGTTGGGCCACCGCGTGAGCGGACTGCTGGGCACGATGGACCTCAGGTCTGACCCAGTAGAGGCATTTCTTATGTTCTTATGTTCTTATGTTCTTATGTATCTTGTCATAAAATGAAGCCTCATGTTTCCATGATAAAACAATCCATAGATATGTTGCCCTGCAGCATGTTTCAAAGTGAAAGCGAGAAGCAGTACAGTCTCGACTATCCCATGTAAATGGGACCGGCTCATTGTTGAATAAAAGTCCGATAATACAGAAAACAATGGTAACCCTTTAAAAATGCATGGAAAACCTACTTTATCCATAAAGGACAGGTATACAAGTTATCTGCATTTAAAATATTCTTTATTAAAACTAATTAGCAACAAAAAAGCAGAGAAGTATGGTCTCGGATCAAAAATGGTTCACTCATTGAAAAAGCAGGAACCTAAGTCCATATATTGCTGTAAGTACTGGAAAAGGATGGTCTCATCTTGAAAACATGGCATTCTTAAAGCCAGAAAAGAAGCCGCTCTGTCCTTAAAGTGATGTCACCATGTGGATGGTCGGATTAGCAAGGTTGAATAATCGAGACTGTATTGTTATAATTTCTCCTTGAACAGTGCTGAAGTATGCAGGAAGAAAGTATCAAGGAACGTTGTTCTAATGAGGGCAGTCAGAAACTGCCTTCCATATGTTCCGTCAATGAACAAATATCTTTCAATGATGAGTACAACACACGTGTGTTCACACACACACACTGTACATGCATTAAGCTATGTACCACACTCCCACATGTGATAACACAACTGAGTGCAGAAGCATGCTAACCAGTACTGTTAGGACTCTCCCCTCCTCTCCAGGGCTCAGCTACAGCAAGTCCTCTTGCTTTAAAATCCTTATAAATTGTTTCTTGGAAAAAAATAGTAGAGTAATGCATTTTAATGTGGAAAATTAAGTAATAGGAGTCAAGCGATCATAAAATGCAATTTTCAGCTAGAATGAAGCAAATCAAAATATAGAAGAGAAGTTTGCATTTTTATATTAAGTTCATTAATCCTGCTAATGACTTATTGAATAGCTAATGTTTTCAGCACACGATAAACATTGATCCCAGGAGCTCGTTGTTCAGAGCATAAGCAACGTTTTCCAACATTGCTGTCACATGACCAAGAACAGATTCACTCTCGGAATAGTGAAAAAGCAATGATTTATTGCTGGCAAACAGCTTTATCAAGACTAAAACATCTGGTAGATTGAAATCAAAAAAATTCAGAACCTGCTGATGGCTCTTCTCATGACTCAATCAGCTTTTTTTCGTGCATATTTCCCTGATGTAAACAGAAGTTTTCGTAGGCGTTCCAAGTGATTCATCTTCTGGACTTTCTGCGTAGACTTCACTTGCTACCTGTATGTTCCCAGTACAAAGAGGTTATAGCTACGATGGTTACTCTCCAATCTCAATTTTCATTACCCCAAGAATTAGTGATTGCATCTACATACTGAAGCCTGTCTCTGCTCTGGTGGCTTCCACATACATTAGTTTACTAATGAGAAAAAACAGAAACAAGCAATCAAAAAAATCAAACCTATACGTAAACAATGAAAAAGTGTTGGGGGATCATCGTATAAAACAAGCACCAATTATAAGAGCCCCTTTACCAAAGCCACAGTGGCAATGCTTCCATGGTAAATGCACTGAAAGTGGTGGCTTCTTTATTAGGGTCATATTGCCACCACGCTCTTTGAGATCTCAGTCTAAACAATTATTGGTTGTGTCCTTCTATACGATCTATGCAACTAGTTGTTCTTATGGTTTTGGTGTGGTGAGTCCTCAACTATGGAACACTCTCCCTGATATGAAAAAGTAAAAAGGAGACAATCTGACAAACAGTAAGTGTTTGAAGACTTTTTTTTTCTCAAAAGGCTTTCCAGGCTTTGTGATGGGGAATTGTTTTATTATTCATCAGTTTATATATAAGATTTATTTTTTTTTTTAGTTATGTAACATTGACTGTACTAAGAAATTTTAAGTGTATCATGTTAATTTGGATTCTTAGAGTTTGTGTAATGTTATTATGAATGGAATTATTTGTAACCCACATAGATTTTGAATATGTGGGATATAAATATTTTAAATAAATTAAATAAGTAAATAACCCCCTCCTTTACAAAGCCGCGCTACTCTTTTTAGCGTTGGCCACCCTGGTAACAGCTTCAACACTCATGGAATTCCTGTGGGCGTCCATGGCTGGCGCTGAAAACGCTAGTGCAGCTTTATAAAGGTGGAGGTAAATAAAAATAAGTGTGCATTTTTCGATCATCTCAAATAGTACATTATTGGGACTAACTGACCTCAAAGTAAGGGCTTCTTAACTGAAAAGTTTCCCTATTGCTGTTCTGCCTGTTTAAGTTGAGTTGAGTATCCTAAACCCTTGGAAGCAGCCATTTGGTTGGTCACCATCCTACAAGATGCTTTGTGAGCATTGAGTGACCTTTTGTTCAGCAGACAGATAAGTATGTGGTATTATGAATGTTCAATTATTGCTTTAATTCTGAATATACTATTGTAATCCGCTTTGCATAAAAGCAGAATATAAGTAATAAAGAATAAAATATCATTTAAATTATGGACTCCCTTTCCAAAGCCACAGAAATCGATTCCCAGCATGAAGCCCATCGCATATGAATGGACATGGTTGCATTTGCCGTGTGGGAATCGCTACCACAGCTTTGTAAAAGAAGCACGGTATTTTGGTTTGTGATTTTAAAAGGGATTTTTCGAACCTGAAAACATGATTTTTGCATTGGATGAATAATGTATACTTAGGTTCTCTTAGGCCTTCATGGCTGGTATCGTGATTGTTGCAGTTTTCCGGGTCTCATCGTGTCTGGGTTTTACCTACTCAGACGTAGTGAGTCCTGGAAAACTACAACAATCTTAACAATAATGCGTATTTAGTTTTCATGGAGGACAAATGAAGATTTAGTCCTATAAGAAAACATACATAGTAACATAGTAACATAGTAGATGACGGCAGATAAAGACCTGAATGGTCCATCCAATCTGCCCAACCTGATTCAATTTAAATTTTTTTTTTTTTTTTCTTCTTAGCTATTTCTGGGCGAGAATCCAAAGCTTTACCCGGTACTGTGCTTGGGTTCCAACTGCCGAAATCTCTGTTAAGACTTACTCCAGCCCATCTACACCCTCCCAGCCATTGAAGCCCTCCCCTGCCCATCCTCCTCCAAACGGCCATGCACAGACACAGACCGTACAAGTCTGCCCAGTAACTGGCCTAGTTCAATCTTTAATATTATTTTCTGATTCTAAATCTTCTGTGTTCATCCCACGCTTCTTTGAACTCAGTCACAGTTTTACTCTCCACCACCTCTCTCGGGAGCGCATTCCAGGCATCCACCACCCTCTCCGTAAAGTAGAATTTCCTAACATTGCCCCTGAATCTACCACCCCTCAACCTCAAATTATGTCCTCTGGTTTTACCATTTTCCTTTCTCTGGAAACGATTTTGTTCTACGTTAATACCTTTTAAGTATTTGAACGTCTGAATCATATCTCCCCTGTCTCTCCTTTCCTCTAGGGTATACATATTCAGGGCTTCCAGTCTCTCCTCATACGTCTTCTGGCGCAAGCCTCCTATCATTTTCGTCGCCCTCCTCTGGACCGCCTCAAGTCTTCTTACGTCTTTCGCCAGATAGGGTCTCCAAAACTGAACACAATACTCCAAGTGGGGCCTCACCAATGACCTGTACAGGGGCATCAACACCTTCTTCCTTCTACTGACTACGCCTCTCTTTATACAGCCCAGAATCCTTCTGGCAGCAGCCACTGCCTTGTCACACTGTTTTTTCGCCTTTAGATCTTCGGACACTATAGCCCCAAGGTCCTCTCCCCGTCCGTGCATATCAGCTTCTCTCCTCCCAGCATATACGGTTCCTTCCTATTATTAATCCCCAAATGCATTACTCTGCATTTTTTTGCATTGAATTTTAGTTGCCAGGCATTAGACCATTCCTCTAACTTTTGCAGATCCTTTTTCATATTCTCCTCTTGATTGTATAAGAACCATTTGGTTGAATTTTGATACCCTCCAACTATGCTTAAGAATATAAAAACCATTCTGGGGCATAATCAAAACAATCGTCTAAGTCCGTTATGGGTCTAGAGTGTGAATCGCCCAAACTCAGCAGCATCCAAAGTCCATTCTCGAAAAATACATCCCAAATTTTTTTTCCCAAAAATCGTCTACTTCTATGTATAGCCATTTGATTGAGCAGACCGCTAGTACGCCTATCTTTATGCTACATTCTCATCCAAAAAATCGTCCAAGTCCCAAATGCCTAGAACAAGACCTTTTGGACATGGGAAGGGCCAGCAAAGTGATGTAGTGGGGCACCTTACAGGGCACTGCTGTAAACTTCACAAAAAGGATGTCACAAACATTTCACCACAACTCCCTTGCAGGTTATGGTAAGTCCCCCAAAACCTACTGAACCCATCTGTCTACAACCCCAATAGCTCTTATGGCTGCAGGTGCCACCTATATGGCAGTACAGTAGGGTTTGGGGGGATTTTGGTGGACTCATATTTTCAATCATAAATGCAGTGGATAGAGTGGCTTATGGGCCTGGGTCCTTCTCTCTATGGTTCACAACCCCCCCCCCCCAATCCCCTAGATTACTTAATCCAACTCTGTGCAGCTCTACTAGGTTTTCCTATGCCAAGTACTAATGTTCTGGAGGCATGTATATATGCTTTTATTCCGATTTTCATGGCGGGGGGGGTGGGGAGGTGGGGGGTTCAGTGATCACTGGGGGAGTGTGTGCAGGTCTGTATTTTGTCCCTGTAGTGCTTATCTGGTCACTTTGGATATTTTCTGGGCCCTTAGACCTGTTTTTAGATCGTCTAAGTTACAACATATAAGTTCCATCCAGGCAGCCTCGTCAAACTTTCGATTATCCCTACAGTACTGCAATCTAGGTCGGCTCACATCCCGCCTAACCAATCCTTCAAAAATGCCCCCTTAAGCTCTGGGCACACACAGGGGTTCAGAGACCTACAAAGTCTCTGGATATATCTACAAACCCGTTTGATTATCGGCACTTGGATGACCTGTATTTTAGGTCGTCCAAGTGCAGATTTGGGTGGGTTTTTAGATGTATTTCTGTTTCGATTATGAGTCTCATTCTTAAATATACCACAGATGAAGGGGGGGGGAGTTCCAACTACTTTCATTTCTGCTTTGTTATTATTTATAAGCCAGGGATCTCATCTCCATAAGAGCATAAAAGTAGCACTACAGGGACAAGAGCAAGGTTTCATCAAGCCAAATATCCTGTTTCCAACAGCAGCCAACCTATCACAAGAACCTGGCAAGATCCCAAGAAACACAACAGATTTTATGCTGCTTATCAGAAGAATAAGCAGTGGATTACCCTAAGTCCATCTTAAAACATAGTAAATGATGGCAGATAAAGACCTGAACGGTCCATCCAGTCTACCCTATAACTACTTGCATTACAATTTCATGACTGAATTCTTTTTTTATTTTTCTTCTGGGCCACAAACCATAGAAGTCCACCTAATACTATCCTTAAGTTCCAACTACTGGAGTTGCCATTGAAGCTTACTCCAGTTCATCCAAGCTATCTCCTTGGTGGGATTCAGACCATGAAAGTTTGTCCATTCAGATACTAGTTAGAGATCCTCTCTGTTCATCCCACACTTTTTTGAATTCCATCACTGTTTTCCTCTCCACCACATCCCTCAGGAGGGTATACCAGACATACACCACCCTCTCCATGAAAATGAATTTCCTAACATTACTCCTAAGTCTAACACCCCTCAACGTTCAAATTATGTCCTCTAGTTTTACCAATTTCCTTTCTCTGGAAAAGATTTGGTCCTATATTAATACCTTTCAAATATATAACATCTGTATCATATCTCTCCTGTCCCTCCTCTCCTCTACAATATACAAATTCAGCTCTTCCAGTCTCTCCTTGTATGTCTTTTGGCTCAAACCCCTTACCATTTTTATCACTTTCTCTGGACCACTTCAAGACTTTCTATATTCTTCGCCATATATGGCATCCAAAACTGAACACAATACTCTGAGTGGGGCATCACCAAAAACCTGTAGAGGGGCATCAATACCTTCTTTCTTCTGCTGGTTACACCTATCTCTATACTGCCTAGCATCCTTCTGTCACACTGCTTCGTCACCTTCAGATTCTCAGACACTATCACCCCAAGGTCCCTCTCCCCATTTGTGCATATCAGCCTCTCGCCTACCAGCACATACATCCCCCTTGGATTTCCACTACCCAAATGCATCACTCTGCACTTCTTTACATTGAATTTTGGTTGCCAGACTTCAGACCATTCTTCCAAATTTTGCAGATCCTTTTTCATGTTTTCCACTCCCTCTGGGGTGTCCACTCTGTTACCAATCTTGGTATCATCCACAAAAAGGCAAATCTTTCCTTCTAACCCTTCAGCAATATCGCTCACAAACATATTGAACAGAATTGGCCCCAGCATTGATCCTTGAGGCACGCCACTACTCACTTTTTCTTCCTCCAAGCAAATTCCATTCACCACCACCATCTCTTTTCCAAGCTGAAGAGCCTTTCCTCATAGAAGAGGAGTTCAAACTAAACTAAACCTTAGGCTTATATACCGCATCTTCTCTATAACAGTAGAGCTCAGCATGGTTTACAAGAAAATTAGAAAGGAGAACAGATACAATATGGATTTCGAATAGTATGGAGAGGAGCGGAATTTACAACTTTGAAAATAGCCAAATTTTCAGATGTTTTCGAAATGGTTGGAAAGAGCTCAGATCACACAGATGAATAGGAAAATCATTCCACAACTCAGTAATTTTGAAAAGTAGAGACTTCCCTAATTTGCCAATGTAGGTAAATTCTAAATAAAATTCAATTTTTCTATACCGTTCTCCCAGGGGAGTTCAGAACGGTTTACATGAATTTATTCAGATACTCAAGCATTTTTCCCTGTCTGTCCCGGCGGGCTCACAATCTACCTAATGTACCTGAGGCAATGGGGGGATTAAGTGACTTGCCCAGGATCACAAGGAGCAGCGTGGGTTTGAACCCACAACCCCAGGGTACTGAGGCTGTAGCTTTAACCACTGCGCCACACACTCCCCTTATGCCTTTCAGCATAGGAAATGACAAATTTGGAGACAATGCGAAGTTATTCAGAGTAGTGAAGATACAGAAGGATTGCAAAGACCTGCAACGTGACATCAACACGCTCGAGAAATGGGCTGCGACATGACAAATGAGGTTTAACATGGATAAGTGTAAGGTGATGCATGTCGGTAACAAAAATCTTATACACGAATGCATGATGTCCGGTGCAGTACTCGGAAAGAGACTTGGGAGTACTGGTTGACAAGTCGATGAAGCCGTCTGCTGTACCGGGCCATGGTACGCCCTCACTTGGAATACTGCGTCCAGCACTGGTCGCCGTATATGAAGAAGGACATAGTACTACTCAAAAGGTCCAGAGAAGAGTGACTAAAATGATTAAGGGGCTGGATGAGTACAGCAAGAGATTAGAGAAACTGGGCCTCTTCTCCCTTGAAAAGAGGAGACTGAGAGGGGACATGATCAAAACATTCAAGATAATGAAGGGAATAGACTTAGTAGATAAAGACAGGTTGTTCACCCTCTCCAAGGTAGGGAGAACGAGAGGGCACTCTCTCTAAAGTTAAAAGAGGATAGATTCCATACAAACGTAAGGAAGTTCTTCTTCATCCAGAGAGTGGTGGAAAACTGGAACGCTCTTCAGGAGGCTGTTATAGGGGAAAGTACCCTCCTGGGATTCAAGACAAAGTTAGATAAGTTCCTGCTGAACCAGAACATACACAGGTAGGGCTAGTCTCAGTTAGGGCAATGGTCTTTGATCTAAGGGCCGCTGCATGAGTGGACTGCTGGGCACGATGGACCACTGTCTGACCAGCAGCGGCAATTCTTATGGTCTTATACGCGCATGTGCATGTGTGTGATGTTATTGAATCGATGTCTGCACATGCACGAAGGCTTCCAAATGTGGCCTTTGAGCTCAGGGAGGTTTGTGTGGGGGCGAGGCTTGGGGAAGAAAGGGGCAGGGATGGGGCAGACTAGGGTGGGGCTAGGCGTCCTCTTTTTTCAAAGAGGAAATCTGGCAACCCTAACACAGTGTATTTGCCACCACTTATGAGCATAGGGACATGTTTTCTAAGTTTGCTCATTTTTGCCTGGGGTCTTTTTCATTATCTTTGTAGTATAATCTGCACAAGATAAGTTTTTTAATGTGGGAGAGAGTGCTTTGGAGTGAAGGACCCTTTGTTCATCACTAGTTCAATCTCAGGTTGCCTGAGTGAAGCACTTTTCTTGGAAAAGCACTTTAGACACTCAGCAGTTTTCAACAGAATTAGGCTAAGTAGTTAAACAGCTATGTAGGTAGAAAACTGTCCTCTCCTAATGTCCCAATCACCATTGAAAAACTAGAATAGCTGAGTACTTAGTACATTTCTTCTGCAGCTCTTTAGGCTGTGATTTTAGAGAGAGAGAACTAAAAATTGTTTCTCATTTAAATGTCATTAAAACTAGCTGATCGCAAGTTCTGAGCTGTCAGGCGCATGTTAGAATGAAGTGTCCTAACCTACTTCATGACACCATTCCCCTCTTCATTCGGCAGATGACTGAAGAGGAAGATGAAACCACCGAGAGAGAGTAAACGTTTTCAAGTCCTCTGGACTTCTTTTAGGACATGATCCAAACCTTTTTTAAACCCTACTAAGCTAACTTCCTTCACCACATTCTCTAACAATGAATTCCAGAGTTTAATTACACATTGAGTGAAGAAATATTTTCTCTGGTTGGTTTTAAATCTATGACTTAGTAGCTCCATCGCATGTCTCCTACTCCTAGTATTTTTGGAAAGAGTTAACAAGTGAATCACATCTACCATTTCCATTTCACTCAGTATTCCTCATTTGGAATACTGTGTTCAATTCTGGAGCCCACACTACCGGAAAGATGTGCTGAGAATCGAGTCGGTTCAACGTATGGCCACTAGGATGGTCTTGGGGCTCAAGGATCTCATGTATGAAGAAAGACTGAATAAACTACGGTGTACTCACTTGAGGAACGAAGAGAGAGGGGAGACATGATTGAAACGTTTAAGTACATCACGGGCCGTATCGAGTCGGAAGAAGATATCTTCTACCTCAAGGGACCCTCGACCACCAGGGGGCATCCGCTGAAAATCAGGGGAGGGAAGTTTCATAGCGACTACAGAAAATACTTCTTCACTGAAAGAGTAGTGGATCATTGGAACAAACTCCCACTGCAGGTGATTGAGGCCAGCAGCGTGTCAGACTTTAAGAGAAAATGGGATATTCACATGGGATCCCTAAGGGAGTAAAATCAGGGGGGTAGGTATTTGGAATGGGCAGACTTGGTGGGCTATAGCCCTTTTCTGCCGTCTTTTTCTATGTTTCTATGTTTCTATTTTATAGACCTCTATCATATCACCCCTGAGCCGTCTCTTTTCCAAGCTGAAGAGCCGCTTTAGCCTTTCCCCATAGGGAAGTCGTCCCATCCCTCTTTTAAAAGGGAATGGGACTTGATATACATTGGGGTTACTTATGCTATATCTGGGCAATGGAGTGTTGGATGAGAAGCAACCGCAGCAGGAATTGAACCCAGTTCCCCAGGTTGCTCCTCCATGTTGCTAGATCTTTGCGATGGGACCAGAATTGAACACAGTATTCGAGGTGCAGACACACCACAGATTGATGCAAAGGCATGACAACATTTTCATCTTTGTTTTCCATTTCCTTGTCTTTGTGGAATAGGCTTCCCCCAGTTCCTGATTAATCTCAAACCCTCCTCCCTGCTCCATTGAGGCTTTTCCTGTTTCTAGAGAACTCGACTACAACTTTAACTTATCTTTTCTAAACCACCATTAGACATATGCAGAATTGTTGGATGTAGTGGGATATAATTTTTTAATATAAATAAATGACCCCCCCCCTTTTAGAAAACTGTGGAAGTGGTTTTTAGTGCATGCCAGTGTGCTGAATTCTCTGCACTGCTCCCAACACTCATAGAATTCAGGAATAGCGTAGGGCATTCAACTCTCCGGCCTACACTAAAAACCGCTTCTGCAGTTTTGTAAAAGGGGAAGGGGGAATAAATATACACAAAAGACCGACCTTACTCAACAGAACTTACAATCTTTAAGGGTCGAATACCGCATATATGCAGATGATATCATTTTTTTCTTCCCAGTGTGTGTATGGGGAGATGGGTTAGAAAAGTTGCTGAGTAATTATATGAGTGAAATTACTGGATGGATGGAATAGCAGGGTCTAAGATTGAATGTCGAAAAGACTGAGGTAATGTTTGTGGGGAAATCTGACCAGGTTAATTGGCCAAAAACATTGAACGGATCAAGAAGAAAATGGGCAAAGTCAAAACGGTAAAACATGCATGGTCCCTTCTGAAAAATACTATCAACGGAAGCACAAAGCCTCTACATTCCGCGGATGTCCAAAGCAAAGAAAACCAAAGGCAAAAGAGAAGTGAAGAGGTGAAAGAAGCCATACTAAAGAGGTGAAAGAAGCCATAAAAGAAAAGAAGGAGTCTTTTAAAGCATGGAAAAGCATGAAAACAACCGAAACTTGGAACAAGCACAAGCATAATCAGAAGAAATGTCACAGGGCGGTGAGGGATGCCAAAAAGGGCTATGAGGAGAAAATAGCGCAGGAGGCCAAAAACTTCAAGCCCTTCAGGTATGTGAAAGGGAGAAAACCCGCAAAAGAGGCAGTGGAACCGCTGGACGACCAGGGAAGGAAAGGGTACATCAAGGAAGAAAAACAAATCGCAGACGACTGAATTCCTTCTTTGCGTCTGACTTTACAAAGGAAGATACTGCAACAATTCCAGAAGCAGTGAAAGTGTTCAAAGGAGTAACAGAGGACAGCCTTACCACAGTAGAAGTGGACTTGGACCAGATTTACCGCCAGATTGACAAACTCAAAAGTGACAAATCTCCTGGACCGGACAGAATTCATCCGAGAGTCTTGAAAGAGCTAAAAGTGGAAATCGGAGAACTATTGCAAAAACTTGCCAACCTGTCAATCAAAACAGGACAAATACCGGACGACTGGAAGATAGCGAACGTCATGCTGATATTTAAAAAAGGATCAAGAGGAGTACTGGGCAACTATAGACCTGTGAATCTTACGACGGTCCCTGGAAGATGGTTGAGGCGCTGATCAAGGATAGAATAACCCGGCACTTAGACACACACGACCTGATGAGAGCCAGCCAACATGGATTCAGGAAAGGGAAGTCATGTTTGACGAACCTACTTCAATTTTTTTGAGACATAAGAACATAAGAAGTTGCCTCCGCTGAGTCAGACCAGAGGTCCATCCTGCCCAACGGTCCGCTCCCACGGCGGCCCATCAGGCCTAATTGCCTGAACAGTGTCCCTGACTAATTTTGTAACTATCTCCAATCCTCTAATCCTATCCCTATTACCTACCTCTACTCCTATCTGTACCCCTCAATCCCTTTGTCCTCCAGGTACCTGTCCAGATCCTCTTTGAAGCCCTGTAGCGTGCTCCTGCTTATCACATCCTCCGGTAGCGCGTTCCATGTATCTACCACCCTCTGAGTGAAAAAGGTATATTAGTGACAGAAAAAGAAACACAGATGGAATAGTACATCTTAGAAAACCAGACGGGAATTATGTAGAATCGGATCCTGATAAAATTAAACTACTAAATGAATACTTCTGCTCGGTCTTTACCTGCGAGGCACCGGGGTGCAGTCCACAGTTGCAGACAAGGGAAAGCCCAGAAGACCCATTTCAAACCTTCGAGTTTACGCCCAGCAGCGTCTACTGTGAATTATCTAGACTCAAAGTGAATAAAGCCATGGGACCAGACAATCTACACCCCAGGGTGCTTAGGGAGTTGAGTGATGTCCTGGCGGAACCGTTATCCGCGCTCTTCAATCTCTTCCTAAGTACAGGAAGAGTCCCGCAGGACTGGAAAACAGCTAACGTTATTCCACTCCATAAAAAGGGATGCAGGACGGAGTCTCACGTTGATAGTAAGTAAACTTATGGAAACACTGATCAAACACAAGTTAGATACGATCCTGAATGAGGAGAATTTGCATGACCCCCCATCAACATGGATTCACAAAGGGAAGGTCTTGCCAATCCAATCTAATCAGCTTCTTTGATTGGGTAACAAGAAAGCTGGATATAGGGAATCCCTGGACGTCGTGTACTTGGATTTCAGTAAAGCTTTCGATAGCGTCCCACACCCCAGGTTATTGAGCAAAATGAGTTTGTTAGGATTAGGTGAAACATTAACTGCATGGGTTAAAGACTGGCTTAGAGGTAGACTTCAGAGAGTGGTGGTGAATGGTACCCTCTCCGAAACGTCGGAGGTGATCAGTGGTGTGCCGCAGGGTTCGGTCTTGAGCCCGATCCTATTTAACATCTTCGTAAGCGACCTGGCTCAGGGGCTTCAAGGTAAAATTACATTATTCACTGATGACGCCAAACTATGCAACATAGTGGACGAAAGCACAGTGCCAGACAGTATGACACAATACCTACTCTTACTGGAACATTGGTCCACGACTTGGCAACTAAGCTTCAATGCCAAAAAGTGTAAGGTCATGCACCTGGGCAGCAGAAACCCATGCAGATCTTACACCCTAAATGGTGAGACCCTAGCAAGGACTACAGCAGAACGAGACTTGTGGGTAATTATTAGCGAAGACATGAAGACAGCCAATCAAGTGGAGAAAGCTTCATCCAAGGCTAGACAAATGGGTTGTATCCGTAGAAGTTTCATCAGCCGGAAGCCGGAAGTCATAATGCTATTGTACAGATCCATGGTGAGACCTCATCTGGAATATTGTTTACAGTTCTGGAGGCCACATTACCAAAAAGATGTGCGGAGAATCGAGTCGGTTCAGCAAATGGCAACCAGGATGGTCTCAGGTCTCAAGAATCTCCCTTATGAGGAATGGCTGGGATAGTTGCAGATGTACTCACTCGAGGAGTGCAGAGAGAGGGGAGACATGATTGAGACGTTCAAATATGTCACGGGCCGTGTCGGGGTGGAAGAAGATATCTTTTTTCTTAACATAGTAACATAGTAGATGACGGCAGATAAAGACCCGAATGGTCCATCCAGTCTGCCCAACCTGATTCAATTTAAATTTTTAAATTTTTTCTTCTTAGCTATTTCTGGGCAAGAATCCAAAGCTTTACCCTGTACTGTGCTTGGGTTCCAACTGCCGAAAAATCTGTTAAGACTTACTCCAGCCCATCTACACCCTCCCAGCCATTGAAGCCCTCCCCAGCCCATCCTCCACCAAACGGCCATATACAGACACAGACAGTGCAAGTCTGCCCAATACTGGCCTTAGTTCAATATTTAATCTTATTTTCTGATTCTAGATCCTTTGTGTTCATCCCACGCTTCTTTGAACTCAGTCACAGTTTTACTCTCCACCACCTCTCTCTCTCCAGGCAACTACCACCCTCTCCGTAAAGTAGAATTTCCTAACATTGCCTTTGAATCTACCACCCCTCAACCTCAAATTATGTCCTCTGGTTTTACCATTTTCCTTTCTCTGAAAAAGATTTTGTTCTACGTTAATACCCTTCAAGTATTTGAACGTCTGAATCATATCCGTTGAAAATCAGGGGTGGGAAACTTCATGGCGACACCAGGAAGTATTTCTTCACCGAAAGGATGGTTGATCATTGGAATGATCTTCCACTACAGGTAATCAAGGCCAGCAGCATGCCTGATTTTAAAAGAAAATGGGATAAGCATGTGGGATCTCTTCATGGAAGAAATTAGGGTGAGGGGGGGTCATTGGGGAGGGCAGACTTGGTGGGCCGTGGCCCTTTTCTGCCGTCATTTTCTATGTTTCTATGTTTATACTTGGATTTTCAGAAGTATAAGTTCGACAAGGTTCCACATATAAGACTTCTCAGGAAACTGCAGGGCCATGGAATAGAAGGAGATATACTAAGATGGATAAGCAAATGGCTGGAGAACAGAAGGCAGAGAGTGGGCATAAATGGGAAGTTCTCAGACTGGGAAAATGTGACTAGCGGTGTGCCCCAGGGCTCAATTCTTGGGCTCATCTTATTTAATATTTTCATCAACGATCTAGAGGATGGAACATCCAGGGAGATCATCAAGTTTGCAGATGACACAAAGCTATGCCGGGCCATCAAATCGCTGAAGTACAGTGAGGAACTCCAGAGTGACTTGAGCCAATTGGAGAATTGGGCAGATAAATGGCAGATGAAGTTTAATGTGGAAAAATGCAAAGTGATGCACTTAGGCAGAAAAAATAAGGAACACAAGTATAGTATGTCAGGTGCGACTCTGGGAAAAACCGAACAGGAAAAGAACCTGGGCGTATTAATCGATAGGACTCTGAAGCCGTCGGTGCAATGTGCGGTGGCAGCGAAGAACGCAAATAGAATGCTAGGCATGATAAAGAAGGGAATCACGAGTAGATCGGAGAAAGTTATAATGCCGCTTTATAGAGCGATGGCCAAATCACACTTGGAATGCTGCATCCAACATTGGTCTCCATACCTAAAGAAGGATATAAAACTGCTAGAGAGGGTGCAGAGATGAGCAACAAAGCTGGTGAAAGGTATGGAGAACCTGGATTACGAGGAACTACTTAAGAGACTTGGGTTGTTCTCCTTTAAGAAAAGGAGACTTCGAAGGGATATGATCGAGACTTTCAAAATACTGAAAGGAATCGACAAAATAGAGCAGGAAAAACATTATTTACAATGTCTAATGTGACATGGACTGAAGCTAAGGGGGGGGGGGGACAATTTCAGGACAAATATCAGGAAGTTCTGCTTCACACAACGAGTGGTGGACATCTGGAATGCTCTCCCAGAAGAGGTAATTGCGGAATCCACCGTTCTAGGATTTAAGGGTAAGTTCAATGTACATCTCCTTATGAATGGCATAAAGTGACATGGCTAAGGGTAAGCTAGATGCACTTCTCTTTATGAGAAGCTTAGAGTGATATGGGAACTAAAACTATGCCAGGGTACACCTAGTGGGGCCTCCGCATGTGCGGCTCGCCGGACTTGATGGACCTAGGGTTTGTTCCGGAGATGGCACTTCTTATGTTCTTATTGAAAGTGATGGATTAGGTATTATTGGTGAGGGAGTCCATGACAGTCCTGGGAATGCAATTGGACCCAGGGCTTACTATGAGTTGTCAAGTAGTAAAAACAGTGCAATTATATTTTGCACAGATTCACTTATTGTACCGTGTGAAACCAATGCTATGACCATCTGACTTTCGTGCTGTTGTACAAGCAATGGTCTTGTCACGGCTGGACTACTGCAATGTCCTATACCTGGGAATAACCGAGACCAGGTACAGGGCATTACAGGTAGTCCAGAATGCTGCAGCCAGATTGATAACTGGAACATCAAGATATGAGCATATTACTCCATATCTTCAACAATTGCATTGGTTGCCAGGTGCGTTTCGAATTCAATACAAAGCAATTATGTTATGTCATCAATTTCTATATGGTACGATGCCTGAAATTTTTAAGAATAGGATGTCTCGTTATCAACCACAAAGATCCCTGCGTTCCAAAAGTGCCACATTGCTGAAAACAAATGCCATGACTTTCACGTGTGCAGGAGTCAAGCTATAGAATGGCCTTGTTGGCCAGATTTGAAAATGTGGAGAGAGGAATTCATTTAGGAAAATGATGAAGACTCAGCTATTTGTAGATGTATTTCTCTGAGCAATTGATTTAATGTAAGACTGAACTTGTCTGTTTTTATTTTTAATTTTATATAGGCTTTTAATATTTTATAGCTATAACTCCTTGTAAAACGTTTGGGGAAAAAATGGTATAGAAATTTTTAAAATAAGTAATTAAACTGGACAAATAAGGGATTAGGGAGTTATTCATTGTGGGATATTGTAAATGTGAGGGGGTGGGCTTAGAGTTAAAAGCAACCTTAAAAAGGTGGGCCAGATAAGGAACAAGACGTATGGACTCCATGACTCTATTCCAGGAAGGATACAGCACGGAAAAGGGTACAGACCACAGGAAATCTGTCCAGGATTGGTCCCACTTGCTAACCTCTGGAGCTGCTCTTTCAATGCGAATTAACGCTGAAGGACAAAAGACAGCAGAACACACAAATTGTACCTGTGATTTTGACTTTTTTTCTACGAGTGATTACTGTTCTTTATTATGATTTAGTACTGTTCAGTATTTGGATTTTATGAATTTACTTGATAAATTACCTTGACATGGCTTACCAAATTTGGTCACCAGAGCACAATAAGATTCAAAGGGTGAAAGCAACAACCTTATCATCAAAAGTGATCTGCATTAACACTAGTCATTTAAATCTTGGGGGGAGAGGAGGGGGCATCATATTTTAAAGTGTATCAGATCATAGGATCTCGTACAACAAACAGTTATTCCAGATCTCCAAATGTGATGACATATCAAAAGCGAGCACAGGGGCTCTTTCATTAAAGGTCAGTATGCACTAAGAGACATTAGTGGTGCACCGAAACAATCATGGCTCACTACTTAACCACCTTTACGCCCTCCTCACCCAAGGTACCAGCCCCATGATCCTACAACTGGACCTAAGTAGCGCCTTTGACCTAGTAGATCACACCATTCTTTTGAACTGCCTAGAAACCACAGGCATCACAGGCTACGCTCACAATTGGTTCCAGGGATTCCTCAGGAATAGATCCTACCAGGTATTCAAAGATGACAAACTTTCCCATAGCTGGAATAACAACTGCAGATTACCTCAGGATTCCCCCCTATCCCCAACTCTCTTTAATATCTACCTTAGCTCATTAGGAAACCTGCTACAAAGCCTAGGGCTCACCTTCTACATCTACGCAGATGACATTACTGTAGTGATTCTGCTAACCGCCCTAACGTCACAATTCTCCAACTCCTTAATCAACATCCTAAATCAAATAGAGCGCTGGATGATGGCCTTCAAACTGAAACTCAACACAGAAAAAACCAAATTCTTCCTGGCATCACCCAATGAAAAGATAAAAGAAAATTCAATTCACCTACAGAGCTGAGATACAAAATTGACCAAATCATAAAGATTCTGGGGGTAACACTTGACAAACACCTAACCCTGGAAAACCACACAAACCTACTGTTTAAAAAATGTATTTCAGTCCTCTGGAAACTTCGCACTATTAAAAAATTCTTTGATGAAAAGTCCTTCCGTTTACTAGTACAATCATCCATCTTAAGCGCCCTAGATTACTGTAACATCATATACCTAGGAGCTTATAAAAAGAACCTCAACAAGCTGAGATTAATTCAGAACACCGTGATCCGACTAATCCACGGTTTAAAAAAATGGGAACACATTTCCCCTTACTATCAGAAACTCCACTGGTTACCCGCAGAATCCAGAGTCCTCTTCAAGTTTGCTTGTTTTTGCTACAAAGCTGTCTTTGGGGTTCTTCCAGCTTACCTAATCTCCCAGTTCTCCCCCAACGAGTCCAACAAGAGCACTCGCAGAACAAACCTATTTAATTACCCCTCCTTGAAATCTTACCAATACAAAAAGTTTCTAGATAGAATGTTATCATTCCAGGCAGCTAGGCTGAACACATGGCTTGGAAAGCCCATACTTGAGGCCACTCCATACGCAGACTTTAGAAAATCCCTGAAAACTCGATTGTTTAACAAATTCTAAATTCCCATACCCAACTCTTCCTCGCCATGACCCTTCCACCTCGCCCCCTAATTCCAAGGCCCGAAACTAATTATACTTTCCACCTTGAATCTCATGTACTGACATAATGTATCTTTATTGCACCCCATGTACTGACAAAACGTATCTTTATTGTAACCCACCTGTATCCCATACACTGACAAAATGCACCTTGATAGTAAACCACTTGTATTGTAACCCACTTGCATCCCATGTACTGACTAAACGTATCTTTATTGTAAACCGTTTCTATCCCATGTACTGTCAAATGTATCTTTATTGTAAACCGCTTCGAACTTCACGGTATAGCAGTATATAAGAAATAAATTATTATTATTATTATTATTATCTCCTGTGTTATACCTATGGGCTACATATCATTAGCGCATGTTTGTTATGTTAGAAACATAGAAACATAGAAAATGATGGCAGAAAAGGGCCGCGGCCCACCTAGTCTGCCCACACTAATGGCCCACCCCCTAACTACCTCCATGAAGAGATCCCACATGCCAGTCCCATCTTTTCTTAAAATCTGGCACGCTGCTGGCCTCAATTACCTGTTGTGGAAGATTATTCCAGCGGTCAACACCCTTTCGGTGAAGAAATATTTTCTGGTGTCGGCATGAAATTTCCACCCCTGATTTTCAACGAATGCCCTCTTGTTGCCGTGGGTCCTTTAAGAAAAAAGAGATCCTCTTCCACCTCGATACGGCCCGTGACATATTTGAACGTCTCGATCATGTCTCCCCTCTCTCTGCGTTCCTCGAGTGAGTACAGCTGCAACTTACCCAGTCGTTCCTCATACGGGAGATCCTTGAGACCTGAGACCATCCTAGTGGCCATTCGCTGAACCGACTCAACTCTCCACACATCTTTTTGATAATGCATGCTAAGCATTAGACTATGGTGATGGATGTAGCCTTCAATCCATAACCCAACTCCCCCTGCCCTAGACAGCAGATTAGCCTTTCCCCCTAATTGTATCCATGGCAACCTGTTTGTCTCGTCTGTTTAGATTGTAAGCTCTTTCGAGCAGGGACTGTCTCCTTCGTGACTCTGTACAGCATTGCATACGTCTAGTAGCGCTACAGAAATACTTAATATTAGTAAAAGGGCCCTACAAAATAACTGAAAAGCATGATATCAGAGAAGCATATTTCTCAAAGCTGACATATCCTAATTAATAAATTCAGAACATTTTTCCTTCTGCTTTGGATCTAGTCTCTGTTTATTTCCTTGTCTTTTCAGGGTTTCCTGTCCATTTGACATTTCTCACCCAGGTCCTGGGATTTCTCCTCCAATCTGGTCTTTGCTCTTCTCACCCCACGGTCTGCCATTAGTCTGTCGATCTGATCTGTCCCTCCCCACTCATGCTTTTCCCTCCCCCTTCCATTGCTGGTAGCATCTCCTCGCAGTGTCCCACCTACGCAATTTATATCAGGAAAGGTGCAGGGGAGATAACATGCTGTGGCCAGAAGCAACCTGCTAGCCGCTGCCAAAGAGGGAGAAAGAAACAAGGAGCATGGAGAGGGGGAGGTGGGGGATAGGTGCAAGACCCGCAGGTGATAGATGTACCATTAGGAAATGAACCTCCTCCCCACCCCCAAAGCTCTCCTTTTCTTTGCAACATGTCCAAAGCACGTTGTATGTGTACTGCTCTGATCCTCAAATCTCATGAGCACCTTCCAATGCTGTTAGACTGCAACCTATTGGAAGAAACCTCAAGACTGTTGTTAAGTTTCTACTGTCCTACAGAGCCAGAAGACATGCAGAAAAACACAACCATTTGCTGTGTTTTGAAACCATTGAAAAAAAGGCAAACTTTCTCTCTGAGTGTTTCCTGTGATTTGCCTATGAAGGGGAAATTACAGACTGGTAAGCCTCACTTCAGTTCCAGGCAAAATGGTGGAAAAAATTATAAAAAATAAAATTGTGGAGCATGTAGACAAACATGATTTAATGAGACGGAGTCAGCATGGGTACAGCCAAGGGAGATTTTCCCTCACCAATTTCTTTGACTTCTTGGAAGGTGTGAATAAACATGTGGATAAAGGTGAGCAGGTTGATATAGTGTATCTAGATTTTCAGAAACAGAAACATGATGACAAATAAAGGCCAAATGGTCCATCTGGTCTGCCCATCCGCAGTAACCATTATCTCTTTCTCTCTCCGAGAGATCCCACATGCCTATCCCAGGCTTGTCTGAGATCGGAGCAGGCAGAAGTCGGGCCGAGGAGAGAGGCGGAAGGCAGGAAAGAGGAGACACGAGGCAGAAGTTGAGGGGCTGTGGTGAGAGGTAGCTCCACCCACCCCCTGACATCACCCGCAGCTCCCCCTTAAAAGGGGAGGGGCTAACGGCGCTCAGCCATTTGGCGCACATCGAAGGCGAGCGTCAAAGGCGCTTGCCTTAGCAAGAGCGCCTTTGCGAAGGGCCTTGAGAAGGGAAGAGCCACTACTAAAGAAGAGCAGAGGGAGACCACAGCAGACGCAGAGGATATTCAACCAGGCGGACCCAGCAGGTACAGAGGCACACAACCAGGCAGACACAGGGAGCACAGAGGACAAAGCAGACACAAAGGACACACAACCAGGTGGACACTGAGGACATAACCAGGCGAACACAGGCAGACACAGGGAGCACAGAGGACAAAGCAGACACAAAGGACACACAACCAGGTGGGCACTGAGGACATCTACTTTGTCTTCTCCTACTTATGCTCTGAATATCGTCGACTGTATAATGCTACTCATTATGAAACCGAGTAATACACAGACCCTGTAACTCTCCTGTTACTATCACTAAATGTTCAATGCTATACTCTGTAATTCGTTGTCTGTACAGTTTCTCTTCATTGTAAACCGCCTAGAAGTCGCAAGATTGTTGGCGGTATATAAGAATAAAGTTATTATTATTATTATTATAACAAGGTGAACACAGAAGACACAGCAGGCACAGTAGACATCAACAGCAGACACAGAAAACATCCACAGGAGACCTGCAAGCCGGCAGTAACGGAGGCAGCAGACAGAAGCAGGATGTTGAGCTACCCAGTTTTTTGCACCGTCTGCCATATGTATGACTACCTCCCTTCTGGGAGGCGGTCTTACGTATGCGTTCGATTTGGAGACCTGGAAAGCTTGAGGAAACAAGTCAGACTCCTGGAGAGCAGAATACTGGAACTGGAGGCACTTCTTGCAGTGGAGGAGGAAGACAGAGATGATCAAGACGGAGCACACCATCAAGGAAGAAGTCCGGGACCTGTAGAACTTCATAGAAGAGGCATACAGGGAGGCCGTGGAAAAGCACCAACTACAGTGGGACCGCCAGGATAGGCCTACAGAGATTGTGGACCAGCAGACAGACAGCCAGCAGGAGGGAATGGAGGACACAGCAGCAGGATCTGGAAGCAGCAGAGGGAACCCACAAGAAGACGATCGCCAGGATGAGAGGAAATGGATAGCAACAAAGGACACGGACCTACGACTGGAGAGATGGACATACACCAGGGACACGGACCTGCGACTGGAGAATCAAGAGAAGATAGAGAGGACAGCAATCGTCGTGGGGAACTCTATCATCAGGCAAGTTGACAGCCACATAGCGGGAGGAAGACTGGATAGACTGGTGACCTGTCTACCCGGAGCTAAGGTAAAAGACATAGTGAGCCGCATCGATAAGATTGTCGATAGTGTGGAAGAAGAAGATACGGCGGTGGTGATCCATGTGGGGACGAACAACGTGAGGAACAGGAACTACAACAGAGAAGTACTGAAGGACCAGTTCCGGATGCTAGGAGAGAAGCTGAAGACCAGAACACAGAGGATAGCATTCTCGGAGATCCTGCCGGTACCCAGGGCAGATGAAGAGACAGATGGAGCTGCAATCAATCAACACGTGGATGCGGCGCTGGTGTGAGGAAGAAGGATTCCACTTCGTGCACAACTGGACAATGTTCTAGGGGAAGAGCAAGCTATTCAGGAAGGACGGACTCCACCTCAGCAGAGATGGAACGAGGCTACATGCAAGCAACATCAAGAGAGAAGTTGAGAAGTTTTTAAACTAGGAAGAAGAGGAAAGCCGACAGTCGACTGAGAGAAAGAGTCGATGATTCGGGAACCGGTATACCCGGAGGATACCGAGCAGGAAGATGGAGGGGAGGACTCAACAGTTCACGGACAGGGCAGACCAAAAGAGACACAAGAGGGAAGGACACACAAGAAGGGGAAAGGCTGCAAACTCAAGTGAATGTACACGAACGCAAGGAGCCTTAGAAATAAGATGGGTGAACTAGAAGCTGTGGCACAAAAGGATGACATCGACATCATCGGCATCACAGAAACATGGTGGACTGATGAAAATGTCTGGGACATGGTGCTACCGGGATACAAACTATACCGCAGAGACAGAGTGGCTCAAAAGGTAGGAGGCATTGCCATATACGTCAAAGAGGGAATTGAATCTACTGGAGAGAACATGCGACAATGGACAGATAAGTTATAATCTCTATGGATCAAAATTCCAGGAACAAATGGACCAGAAACGAGGATAGGCATCTACTACCGACCCCCAGGGCAGTCAGAAGAAATGAAGGATGAGATTGAACGCAACTGCAAGGGAGGCAATGCAGTTGTCATGGGCAACTTCAACTATCCGGCTGTGCTAGAGAGACCAAGTTCCTAGAAACTGTAGGTGATTGCTTCCTGGAACAACTTGTTAAGGAAAACACAAGAGGAAACGCGATTCTGGACTTAGTTCTAAATGGGCTGCGAGGACCGGCACAGGATGTAGAAGTAGAAGGGACGCTGAGAAACAGCGATCACAATATGATGCACTTCAACCTGGAAATAGGGGCGAAACATCGGCCCAGAACGAAAGCCACGGCCCTAAATTTCCAAAAAGGAAACTACGAAGGGATGAAATGCATGGTGGGGAAGAAAATTAAGAAGAGGATAAACAATATAAGAACGCTGGAGCAAGCTTGGTCTCTTTTTAAGGATAGGGTCATCGAGGCGCAAAATCTATATATACCACGTATCAACAAGGAATCAAAGAGGAAAAAGAATAAAGAACCGGCGTGGCTCACTAGAGGTTAAGGAAGCAATCAAAGACAATAAAACCTCATTTAAGGAATGGAAAAGATCGAAAACGACTGAAAACTGAATAAGCACAAACAACACAAACGCAGGTGCATAAGGCGGTAAAAGTGGCAAAAAGTGACTACGAGGAAAAAATAGCCAAGGGGGCGAAAAACTTCAAGCCGTTCTTTTGATATATTAAAGGAAAACAACCTGCGAAGGAAGTGGTGGACTGTTGGATGACCAAGGAATAAAGGGAGCGTTAAAAGAGGACAAAGAAATCGCTGATAGACTGAACACATTTTTTGCATCTGTATTTACCAAAGAGGATATACACAGCATATCGGAACCCATCAGGTTATATGCTGGAAGCGAAAACGGGAAACTTACAGGGTTGACGGTCAGCCTAGAAGAGGTATACAGACAGATTGATAGGCTTAAGAGTGATAAATCCCTGGGATCAGATGGCATCCATCCGAGGGTCATCAAGGAACTGAAAGGGACCATAGCTGAACTACTTCAACTGATAGCCAATCTGTCGATCAAAACGGGAAAGATTCCAGAGGACTGGAAGGTGGCGAATGTTACGCCGATCTTCAAAAAAGGTTAGAGGGGAGATCCAGGAAACTACAGACCAGTGAGTCTGACCTCGGTACCGGGAAAGATGGTAGAGGCGCTGATAAAGGATCACATCATTGATCATCTTGATGGACACGGTCTAATGAGGACCAGCCAGCAAAGTTTCAGCAAAGGCAGATCTTGTTTGACAAACTAGCTGCACTTCTTCGAGGGAGTAAACAGGCAGAGAGATAAGGGTGACCTGGTTGACATTGTATATATGGACTTTCAGAAGGTGATCGACAAGGTTCTGCATGAACGACTACTTCAGAAAATTGTGAGCCATGGAATCGAGAGAGAAATACTCACTTGGATTAGAAACTGGCTGGAGCATAGGAAACAGAGAGTAGGGGTGAATGGGCAATACTCAGACTAGAAGAGCGTCATCAGTGGGTGCTCAGTGCTTGGACCCATACTTTTCAACATCTTTATAAACGATCTGGACATAGGTACAACGAGCGAGATGATTAAATTTGCGGACAACACGAAGTTATTCAGAATAGTGAAGACACAGGGGGATTGTGAAGATCTACAACGTGACATAACCAGGCTCGGGGAATGGGCATTGACATGGCAGATGAGATTCATCGTGAATAAATGTAAAGTAATGCATGTCGGTAAGAAAAATCTCAAGCAAGAGTACAGGATGTCCGGAGCGGTACTTGAAGAGACCTCCCAGGAAAGGGACTTGGGGGTTCTGATTAACGAGTCGATGAAGTCGTCCACACAATGTGCGGCAGCAGCAAAAAGGGCGAATAGAATGCTTGGAATGATTAAGAAGGGGATCACGAACAGGTCAGAGAAGGTTATCATGCCGCTGTACTGGGCCATGGTGCGCCCTCACCTGGAGTCCTGCGTCTAGCAGTGCTAGACGCAGGACTATACATGAAGAAGGACACAGTACTACTCGAAAGGGTCCAGAGAAGAGTGACTAAAATGGTTAAAGGGCTGGAGGAGTTGCCATACAGTGAGAGATTGAAGAAACTGGGCCTTTTCTGCCTTGAAAAGAGGAGACTGAGGACATGATTGAAACATTCAAAATACTGAAGGGAATAGACTTAGTAGACAAGGACAGGTTGTTCACCCCCTCCAAGGTAGGGAGAACAAGAGGGCACTCTCTAAAGTTGAAAGGGGATAGATTCCGTACAAACGTAAGGAAGATCTTCTTCACCCAGAGAGTGATAGAAAACTGGAACTCTCTTCCGGAGTCTGTTATAGGGGAAAACACCCTCCAGGGATTCAAGACAAAGTTGGACAAGTTCCTGCTAAACTGGAATGTATGCAGGTGAGGCTGGACTCATTTAGAGCACTGGTCTTTGACCGGACTGCTGGGCACGATGGACCACTGATCCGACCCAGCAGCGGCATCTCATTCCTAGCATTCTGTTTGCCCTTTTCACCGCCGTCACGCATTGCACTGACGGCTTCATCGACTTGTTGATCAGAACTCCTAAATCTCTTTCCTGGGAAGTCTCTCCAAGTACCTCCCCAGACATCCTGTATTTGTGCATGAGATTTTTGTTACTGACATGCATCACTTTACACTTATCCACGTCGAACCTCATTTGCCATGTCGATGCCCATTTCTCGAGCTTGATTATGTCTCTTTGCAGATCTTCACATTCCCCCTGTGTCTTCCTGTGTCTATGTTACTGCTGCTGTTCCCTGGGTGCGTGGGGGGAGGGGGGATGGATTGGTTAATGTTTTCTTCATGCTTGTTTACTTACATTTGAATGGTGCTGTTCCTGTTATGTGAGGGACCTTTGTGTGTAAACCTCAATAAGAATTATTTCAAATAAAAAGAACAGGCCCAAGAACAGAACCTTGAGGCACACCACTGGCAACATCCCTTTCCTCCATTGATCACTACCCTCTGACGCCTTCCACTCAACCAGTTCTTGACCCAGCCCATCACTTTGAAACCCATCCTGAGGGCACTCAGTTTATTAATTAGATGTCTTTGTGGAATACTGTCAAAGGTTTTGCTAAAATCTAAATACACCGCATCTAGCGCATATACTCTATCCAATTCTCTGGTCACCCAGTCAAAGCTTTTCGCTTAAGTCACCAAGGGTCTCTAGAAAGCAATCTAAGTGACTAAGAACAAATGAACACTGGGCACATGATTCAATTTCACTCACTGATGCTATGAAATGTGGGTCATTTATATGTTGTCTGATCTGTGGACCATCGAAAATTCCTGCCTTCAGTTTTTCAAGCTCAGTAACCTGTTTTCACAGTAGTTAATCCAGGTCACTAGTGCCTGGCCAAAATCCAAAGAGTAGCAACATTCCATGCTACCGATCCAGGACAACTGAACAAAAATAGGGCAACAAACTCTCTAAACTATCGCGAGTTAAGTGATTAAAAGAGGTATCCAAAATACAATAGAATAATCACTCACGAATATTCACAAAAACATAGTTTCAACTGCATATAACTGTTATTAAATTTTATGCTCAGAGAAATGGAGGTGATAACAGGGAAAGAACCCCAACACTACCACCTCACTGCCCAATCATCGCATCTTGAAAAACTTGTTGTAAGGGGTGCAAATGGTTAAGTTATTTGCATTTGTGCTCTAAGGCTACTCTTTACTCTTATAACTTATTTATTATAGGTCTGTCTGAACAGCAAACTTATCTTGTAGCTTGCAGGTTCCGATGTGACATGTTTCGTTCCTGCCTCAGGGAACCAACAGAGTGTTTGTAAGTTTTCTGAACATATGGGTGAGATAGGCTCTGAAATATAGAATTTTAAAAATTAATGCTTTATTTATAAAACGACGTTTCTTTAAAAAACTTTCACACGAAGAACTAGAAAAGATTAGAACAGGTTAAAGGCTAGTAAGAACAGCACTCACCCAAAATTTAAACGCTTCTAACGTGTACATAAGCTTATTTGCAAACTTCTGCCTATCGTCTCAATGGCTACACTGACTCCGTGAGAATATTTAAAAGCCTCGTACATCATTACGTAATGATGCAAGAGGATATCTGCCTGACGAGGGACATAATTGCCTGCTCACATAACGTAAAAATGACACTGGTAGGACACATCAGAGAATTTGTAGATTAAAAAATTCAAATCAAAAGGTTGTATCTTGACAAAAGTTGTAGATCTAAAACATCATAACGGGTCCATGAATTAACTGATAATATTATAAGAAAGCCCGCCACTCAATTTCGCTGTTAAGTCCTTTTGGGTATAATGTAGCCAACTTAAAAATCCAACTCTGTTCTCTAACATGGAGCCTTGCTTTCAAATTGCCCCCTCGAGGTAATCTGGGGGCTTCCAGAATGGAATAGCGTAATGATTACACATGATGATTATCTTTCAACCAATGCTGAGTGAAAGGGGGTTCAAGGACCTGATTTGAAATCCTGCTGATGTGTTCTCCAATTCGAACACGAATAGCTCCCCCCATGTCTTAATAACAGACTAGGGACTTGTACTCCAGAAATTTCCTCCAATGGCTGCAGTGCTTACTGTGCCCTGCTCACAAAAGTATGTGTGTGGAATGGAGAGTGGAAGTTTGTGTGTGTGTGATAAGCGTTCAGGAGCAATCTCAGAAATTTCCTGTGTGAGTGTGGGTTCTAGTTGCCCTTAGGATAAGCATCCCTCTGCCCTTTGGGGAGGGTCTCCAAATAGAAGCAAGTGCCCAATCCAGTAGTGTTGAGCTGAGTGGGAGAGAAGAGTAAGGGGTATCTTCCGCTAATGATACCATTTCACCTCCATATAGCAGGGGCTGCCAGACCAAGACTGAGCAGACTACATGTCCCAGACTGGGCTTTATAGCTCAGAGCTAAGCTACCTTAACAAGGTAACCCTGCAGAGTCAGAGGGTGGGGTTCAGCAGAGAGGTGTTTATCTGCCACAGAGGAGAATCATTAGGGAGAGAAACCTTCCCTAGCTGTGGCTGCATTTAAGTCCTGGGGAGGACTGGAATGAGAAAGCTAGCCGAGAACCCATCCAGGAAAACACTAGAGGAGGTGAGCTTCTAATCTGAAACCTCAGTGAACTAAACCTGCTTGTTTAAAGGTGTCTGTCCTGTGTTTGGGGTGTGGCAGCTAAGCTAAAGCCAGTTGAGACTGTTGCTGGAGAAAAGGGGGTTCTTTCTCCAAAATGTTCTTCTGTTTAGACTATTTAACAAGTGAAGTAGGTGCTTTAAACCTGAGAGAACTGGGGAAACTGACCAAAAGCTGAGGTTGCTGGACTGAATGCGATATGGCTAACGGCCTAAAGTGTAGAGGCTGATGCACTAGACACGAGATATAAAAGTTAAAAGCATATCTTTGCCTTTCCTGAGCCTATGAGGGAATAGGCTCAGGTAGATGTCTCCAGAAAACATGTTGTTCCACCTTCTAAAGTGGTTTATGTGTGCCGATAGGGTGAATGTGCAGGGTTGTTGGAAAACCCGGCCAGGAATCTCTCACAAGCCCACTTTATAATGAATGTTCTCCATGAATAACCACTAAGGATCAAGGATCTACCATACGAAAAAAGGCTTGACAAATTACAGCTATACTCGCTCGAGGAGCGCAGAGAGAGGGGGGACATGATCGAGACGTTCAAGTATCTTACGGGCCGCATCGAGGCGGAGGAAGATATCTTCTTTTTCAAGGGTCCCACGACAACAAGAGGGCATCCGTTGAAAATCAGGGGCAGGAAACTACGAGGTGACACCAGGAAATTCTTTTTCACTGAAAGAGTGGTTGATCGCTGGAATAGTCTTCCTCTACAGGTGATTGAGGCCAGCAGCGTGCCTGATTTTAAGGCCAAATGGGATCGGCACATGGGATCTATTCACAGGGCAAAGGTAGGGGAGGGACATTAAGGTGGGCAGACTAGATGGGCCGTGGGCCCTTATCTGCCGTCTATTTCTATGTTTCTATGTTTCTATGTTAATCTGTTTACTGTTTGAAACTGCTGAAAGACTAGTTTATTTTCCAATTAATACAGTTTTCCTTTCCTCATTAGGAAAAAGAGAAAATCCCTGCAATTCTATTTTAATCATCTGTTTGAACTTATAAATGGGATTCAATCAGAGGGACCTTGTGGGAGTGTGTAGTGCAGTGGTTAGAGCTACAGCCCTGGCATCCCGAGGTTGTGGGTTCAAATCCTGCACTGCTCCTTGTGACCCTGGGCAAGTCACTTAATCCCCATTGCCCCAGGTACATTAGATAGAGTGGGAGCCCACTAGGACAGTTGGGGAATAATGCTTGAGTACCTGAATGATTTGTAATCCGCATGGAATTGTAGAATATGAATTATTAAATAAATCAACCTTAGCCACCATCAATCAGAGGGACAAAACAGAGCCCCTAAATTAAACTGTGAAATGATGTCAGATCCAGCCTCAGTCCTGGATTCAAAGCTTCGTTCTGCTCTTCTTAATAAAAACTTTCCTAAAATTCAACAAAGTGAGTCTATCTGGAACGCTTAGTCACCAATTTTCCCTAAAGAAGAAAATCCCACCATAAGCCAACTTAATTAAGAATTCATTTCCTTCAAGCCTAAACTCGAATTGCTCATTCTACTTTGGTCCCTGATCAATTATTTTTGGCATGAACTGATTTAAAGGACATGAAGGGAAATTAATTAAGATGCCAAAAATAATTTCATTTTTTTCGTCCAGCAGATTCTTTCCTCTTTCTGTTCATTTTTTTTAAACTAGATTAATCACACATCACTGGTTACAAGGACTCATATCAAGTATTGCCTCCAGCTTTTCAACACAAGACTACAAACAATTTAAGGGTTCTTGTACTCAGGAAGATTGTATAGGCTTATTGTATCCTATGTGAATGGCCCTTTGAGAAAAAAAAAATGGCAGGTCTAGGTTCATAGGAAACGGAACTTTTTATTATAGATACTACTTGATGTGGTGTTGGGTGCCATCAACTCACAGATCTATAAAGAACGTGTTGCCAGAGGCTAATGTAGCTGGTTTCTAAAAAGGTTTGGACAAGTTCCTGGAGGAAAAGTCCATAGCCTGATATTGAGACGGACATGGTGGAAGCTGCTGCTTGCCCTGGATCAGTAACATGGAATTTTACTATTTTTGGGGGTTTTGCCAGGTACTTGTGACTTGGATTGGCCTCCGTGAAGTTGGGATACTGGGCTGAATGGACCATTGCTCTGACCCAGTAAGGCTATTTTTATGTTCTTATCATTCCTGTAGTTGTTTTCAACGTGTCCAGCCATCTGATTGCAGGTCACCCTTTTTGCCTGGTTCCTTTGATCTTCCACCATACTATTACTACTATTTATTATTTCTAAAGACTCACTCAGTGCTGTACTGAAATGAGATTGTATTGGGGTAGAGAATATCATTGGGAGGGGAGGTTGGGGGTATTGATAGGTTCGAACATATAGTCATGTATAGAATAAGTGGGATTTGGTGGGGAGGGAGGGTTGAATGGCATTCTTTAGATTCATAATAGTCCAGCTGTTATGTTTTATTTTTATATGCTTCTTATTTATTTTATTCAATGCATTATTGTTATACTATGTACCTTGAGGTGCCCTTATATTGTATTTGAAGTTGTTTGCATCAATAAAAATTGTTTGAACCTAAAAATGCAAGAGATGGTCCCTGCTTGGAAGAGCTTAGGAAGTTGGATACAGCTTCGGGACGCTGTCCTTGAAAACAGGACATTTTGGCGTCCCGAAGCTGTGTGTGGGGACAACGGGACAGGGATTCTGAAAACGGGACGGTCCCGTTCAAAACGAGACGTATGGTCATCTTATGCATGAGGCATCAACAAAGTCCTCGCAGTCATGGGTTCCTACCTGACCCCGCACAGTGTAAGGCTCAGGTGCACTTCTGGCATCCCTCTCTCTCACTGCTGTCTTCCCAATGTGTGGCTGCCTGCAACTAGGAACCCCACCCTTTTCTCTCCCAGTAGCTTAACTGCTTGTGCTGGAGTGCTCTTAGTTCTGGCTGCTTCTGAGCTCAGGTGCTTATTAAAATGGCTCAAACCAGCTCTGGGTTTACTAGGTACTGGAGCTGTTCCAGTCCTGGCCTGATGGGATTTGAAGTCCTGTTACCTTTGCTTTCACTTGCTGCATAGAAAAAGGTAAATACCTCCTTTTGTGTATGGCTATACAAAGGCAATTTCTTTCTTGGCAGTACCCTAGGAGGAACTTCAGGTTTATCTAATGCTTTCCCCTGTGGCAATTCCCTACATTGGTCATCAGTTCTTGGGCACTGCAAGGACTCCTTTGCCTTCACAGGGGGTTCCCTGTGACAAAATGAACAAGATTACACTACTAAGAACATAAAAATAGCCTTACTCGGTCAGAATAATGGTCCATCATGCTCGGTAGCCCATTTTCATGGTGGCCAAACCAAGTCACTAGTACCTGGCCAAAACCCAAGGAGTAGCAACATTCCATGCTACCTATCCAGGGCAAGCAGTGGCTTCCCCCATGTCTTTCTCAATAACAGACTATGGACTTTTTCTCCAGGAACTTGTCCAAACCTTTCTTAAAACCAGCTACGCTATCCGCTCTTACCACAACCTCTGGCAACACATTCCAGAGCGTAATTATTCTCTGAGTGAAAAAATTTTCCTTCTATTTCCTTGTAACTTTGAGTGCTTTTCAGCCCATGCCCTGCTATGCTCCTTTTGTTACCCAAGTCTCTTCCCCCTAAACTATGTATGCCATTTGTCCCTCTTGGTTTCCCTCTGTACACGATAACATGTTAGCCTCTCTCCTTGTACTTGGATCCACTGCCTACGGAATCTGTACACTGCTCCTCCTTGATGATAATTTGATAGCCTTTAATATTGTACCTAGGTTCCCTCTGTTTTCTGTAACCTCACCGGCCCTTCTGTTACCCCGCTTTCTGAATCTGTGTTTGTTCTACTGTTACCCATTGTGAGCTTTCTGGGAGAGTGGGGAATAAATTTAAAATAAATAAATAAATAAAAAGGAGAGAGGAGAAATTTTGAGGAGTCACAGAGAATGTCAGTCAAATGCAATGCACTAATAAGGAAGACAAAGAGATATCTTGAAAAAAAATTAAGCTGGAAGCAAAAACACACCGTAAAAACTTTTTAGGTATATTAAAAGCAAGAAGCCAGGAAGAGAATCAGTTGAACTGCTAGACGACCGAGGATTAAAAGGGAGAGATTAAATGGATTCTTTGCTTTGGTCTTCACTGAGGAAGACTTGAGGCAGTTGCCATTGCCAGTGCCAGCAAATGTATTCAATTCTGATGAATTAGAGAAACGCAAACAAATCTCTGTAACACTGGATGATATAATGGGTAAATTTGACAAATTGAACAGTAGCAAATCACCTAGACCGGACGGTATTCATCCCAGAGTGCTGATAGAATTGAAAAATGAACTTGCAGAGCTATTGTTAGTAATTACTGTATTATTCGCTCCATAAGACTCCTTTTTTTTCCCCAAAAAAGTGGGTGGAAATAAGGGTGCGTCTTATGGAATGAATAGGTGCCCCCCCCAGGTACCTTTTGTAATCCAGTGCTTCCACCAGCAGCCTTCCATACTCCCACAGTGCTGAGTGCATAGGAGAACCACCCCTCATTCTGATTGGTTGCTCGGCAGCCAGCTCCACCAGCCTGCCCACCCACTGGCAGAACCATTTCCACCTCAAGCTCCTAGGTCTTGGACACCTGCCATGAGTCTCGGCTCTTCGCCCAGGCCTTTCTCTTGCTGGTGGCCCCCGCCATCCAGTCCTCATCCGCTGCCTCCCCTGCACACGCATGACCGACTCTTGTAGAAGGTGCACACTGCTCAGAGAGGGGAATGGCTGGATGATGAGGGCAGCGGGTATGCTGTGGAACAACGCATGGGCTGCTGGATTGTGGCTACCCCGAGTCCGCGCCTTCCTTCCATGCTGGATAGAAGGATAAAGATGCTGGAGTCATACTGAGGGAAAGCCAGGGGAGGTTATCCACCTTGACGGGGCCAGAAAAGGTTTACCCAAAGTTAGCGGTGGCGAAAAGAACTCGATAAAGGCACTGGAGTGGAAACAGGTATGTGAGAGGAGCCGTCAGAGGAGGTCCTCGGAGCGGATCCGCGCCCGTGGGGGCTGGAAAGGGATTTGGAGCTGCAGCGGGTGGAGCGTGGTGCACGATGTTCATCATTAACCTGATATTTATTGCTAGGAAAGTGGACGCAGTATGAGGGAGTGGGAGCAGGCGAGATCATGGGGTTCTCTGAAGCAGGTGGAGGGTTGCAGTTGCCAGACAGGAAGGTTGTGCCTCCTCTCTGCTCATCTTTAAAGAGGTGGCCGCTAACTGACCTCTCTCTGCCCTGCTGGTCTTTGAATTGTAACAGGTGGCATGTGCCATGATTATGGGGCTACAGCAGTTTGTGGCAGTGCTAACAATGAATGTCTGGGGCTTCAAGTTTGTCTGTTTATCTCTCTTTCTGGTGTTTCCGTTCCACAGTGTCTGTGCCAGGAGGAGTCAAGATCCACACTGTGGAGGAACAGAACATAAGATTGTTTCTATTATTCCTTTTCTGGTGCCTGCCTTAGATGAGCAGTTGTCTTCCCTTTTATTGGATCCAAATAAGCTGAAGGAGAGCTAACAAATGTCTTCCCATGCTTAGCGTGTGTGTAAATGACACCCACCATAAGGGGCAGGCGATGTTTTAAAAAGGTACTGGTGTTGACAGGGTGCAGAGCCTGGCAGGGAGTGAGGGGGCTGGGTTCAGAATGTCTGGGGTTTTTTTTTCTTGCTTTCCTCCTCTAAATCTAGGGTGCATCTTATGGAGCGAAAAATACGGTAGTGACTTTTCTTTAAAAAAAACAGAAGACTGGAGGGTGGCCAACGTGACTCGGATTTTTAAAAAGGGCTCCAGAGGTGATCTGGCAAATTAAAGAGTCTGATGTCTGGGAGGGGCAAAATAGTAGAGACTATTATAAAGAACAAAATGACAGAACATATGCATAAGCATGGATTAATGAGAGAAAGCCAACATTGTTTTAGTCAAGGGAAATCTTGCCTCACCAATCTACTGTATTTCTTTGAAGAGGTGAATGAACATATGGATAAAGGTGAACCGGTTGATATAGTGTATTTGGATTTTCAAAAGACATTTGACAAAGAACCTCATGAAAGACTTCTGAGGAAATTAGAAAGTCAGGGGATAGGAGGTCATGTCCTTTTATGGATTGAGAACTGGATGAAAGACAGAAAACAAAGAGTGGGTTTAAAAAGTCAATACTTTTCAATGGAGAAGGGTAAATAGTGGGGTTCCCCAAGGGGTTTTAACATATTTATCAATGATCTAGAGATGGGAATAACTAGAACATAAGAATAGCCTTCAAGCCCAGTAGCCCGTTCTCACGGTGGCCAATCCAGGTCACTAGGACCTGGCCAAAACCCAAGGTGTAGCAATATTCCATTCTACCGATCCAGGGCAAGCAGAGGCTTCCCCCATGTCTTAATAACAGACTATGGACTTTTCCTCCAGGAATTTGTCCAAACCTTTCTTAAAACTATTTACGCTATCCACTTTTACCACAACCTCTGACATCACGTTCCAGATCTTAACTATTCTCTGAGTGAAAAAAATATTGTGTCCCTTTTTTACATTTCTAGCCATTTGCACTTTCGCCAGCCATATCTCTCTCTTGGCTTCTTTCAATTGGTATTCCTTTCTGTGCTTTTCTTCTTGAGTTTTTTTATATTTCACAAATCCCAAGTCTTTTGTCTTTATTTTCACTGCCACTTGTTTATATCAGTTTTCTTTTTCCCTTGTTTTTATTTATTTTCCTCACATTTTTTATTGTTCCTTTCAGCTTGGACCACTGTTATTTCACTTCTCTTATGTCCTATCAACTCTGATTCTGAGCAGCTGAGCTCCACTGAGTCTGGGACACTTCTAGTAATCTATGTCTATGACTGCCCTAGGAGCCCTTGAATTTCTACGAAACATCCCATTGGTATTCTGTTTATTATAAAGCCTCCATGGCCTGAATGTTGAATTCAGACAAGAGAGGGAAAGAAAGGCTGTCCATATGAAGGGTCATATAGCCTTGAGGAAAGCAGGAGCTCAAGAAGGGAACAGAGAACCTCAATCTGTCTGCTGCCTTTGACACTGTTGATCACCACCTCCTCCTCGACACGCTGTCCTCACTGGGTAACGTCCTTTACAATAAAAAAAGGAAGTAAGACGCCTCCAGATTGTGCAGAACACAGCCATCAAAATCATCTTTAACGCAAAAAAGTACAATCACGTTTCCTCTCTTATATTTAAAGCACACTGGCTACCTGTTGAACATAGAGTCAGCTACAAAATCCTACTTCTAACCTTTCAAATCCGTTCAACTAACCAGCCAGAATTCATTGATAGACTTTTAATCCCTTATAGCCCATCAAAATCACTTTGTTCTAGGTCACAAAATCTCTTCGCCATACCTTCTTTAAAGTTAATTAACACCTTGAGATCTAATGATTTAGCTGTCACCGCACCCTCCCTCTGAAACTCACTGCCCAATTACTTACGCGCAGAGTCCGCACTAAGCCAATTTAAATCTAAGCTAAAAGTCTTCTTGTTCCAGGATGCGTTTGGACAATTAATTGTCCTTCTAAGGACTAAAACAATGCTCTTCTGTTCTTCTTCCCTTCTCTGTGTTCTTTCCCTTTTCCCATTTGTTTGAAGTAAGTCTATACGTCATGTCATTGGTTGTACTAACATACCCTGGTAGTTTCTTGTACTATTAATTTTTAATCTGTTTTTATGGTATCTTCTCTGTTTATTGTATAGTATTTTTGTACACCGTCTAGAAGTCTGATTAGGCAGTATAAGAAATTTTAAATAAACTTGAAACTTGATTTTATTACTCTCCACTAAAACTATATAGATACACTTTTCTTTTCTTTTTTTCATTAGCCATAGTCAAAACACAAGTGCTGGCACTATAACGGTTGCCAAAAGCCGACGCCGCTCTTCGAAAATGCCTCGGCAATCTTTAAGAATCCATCAATCATTTCAATGTTAAAGAGCCCATTTGCATGCCATTGCTGGAGACATTTTGGAAAATCCGCTGCTAAACTGTGTTAATATTTTGACAATCTCGCCTCCAGTCCTGTGGGTCTTCTGTCACCTGTTCTGGGGTCTAATGGGAGGAATTCAGAGTGCAGACTCGGACTCACCATATACCACTTGACTGACACCACAAATGCATCAGTTCAAACACTGCTGTCTTAGAGAAGGAAGATCATTCTGGCTCAACATATCAGCTCATTTCTAATTAGGAAAGAAATAGGAACTGAGCCCTTAGGCAGTCCCATTAAGCCACCCTTGCCGTATTTTCAAATCAGGTTACTGGGACTCGGCTTCCAGAAAGGTTGGGGGGGGGGCTGAAAACTGGAATCTCTGGTATATTTTCCTGCCCTTTTAAATCAGAATGGGACCCAAAAAAAAATCAAGTCTTGTGATCATTAACATTTCCAAAGTGCTTTTTTGTCTATCTAGCTTCTGAAAGCGGGGAGCAATTTGTGACTAAAGGTTACGTTTGTACTGTCTGTCCTGCCGATTCAATAAGAACACAACAGAACCCCACTGGAGCAGAGGAAGATTTATCATCTCTAGAAAGCAGAGTCGTGATCGTAGGCTATTTAGAGAAAACAAAGCTTTTGATGACAAAACATGGGCTTTGTTCTCCTGCATCGGTGAAATGCTATCCCTGAAGCCTGGGGGCAGCGTGTGGCCTACAAATGGAGCCCCTTTTCTTTGGTAATTAAATTGTAAGGTCTACTGAGCAGGGACGGTCTCTTGCATGTTTAATGTACAGCGGTGGTGGTGGAAATACACCTCAAAATGTCCCCTTTCAACTGCAACCCACTTCATACCGAGCCACTGGCATCGACTGCCCCCGCAGATCAGATCCCTTGAAGGACTCCTCAGCTTTAGAAATGCAATCAAAACAGACCTCTTCACCTAAACCCCTACCCTTGACCGATAGACTACAAAGAGATGTATATTGGTACCAGAACCAGAATGGGTCACGTAAGGAAAACTTGCATCGTAAACTGTAACTTTCTGTGTGCCAAATTAGGATAGAACTTGTACCAAAAACCTTGCACTGTAAAGATAACTCTTGTAACCAATAAACTGTATATTATGTATATTAATATTAGACCCTAGTTAGGATAGAAACTTGTACGGAAACCCATTCTGAGCTCTTTGGGGACAACGGATGAATGAATTAAATAAATAATGTCTATCCAGAGCCTCTTTTTCAGAGGCACGATCACATCATTGTCCTTCATTTCAATATCTGGCTGACATGAGCCATGAAGACATTGCAAGAAGCGTGCTGGGGACTAGTGTAATGCTGCCTTTCCTTGCCTGAATGTCAATTTCAGTGTGACTCAAAGAACTAAGCTGCTTTGTCATATCAATACATTTCATCATATAAAACGCCTTTGCTGGTTACTAATATTACCAAAATCCATCCTCTTCTCTCTGAACACACTATCAAAACCCTTATCCACACTCTCGTGACCTCGCACTTAGACTACTGCAACGCACTTTTCTCCACACCATCTCTCACCTCTTCAATCCATTCAAAATTCTGCTAAGCGACCCATATTCCGTGAGAGCCGCTATTCTCACTTTACCCCTATCCTCAAGTCACTTCATTGGCTCTCCGTCCATTTCCGAATACAGTTTAAACTCCTCTTGCTGACTTACAAGTACATTCACTCTGAAGCCTCCCAATCTCTCTCCTCACTTATCTCCCCCTATGCTCCCCCCCGTGATCTCCATTCATCAGGCAAACCCCTCTTATCTGCACCCTTCTCTTCCACTGCCAACTCCAGACTCCACCCCTTCTTTCTTGCAGCACTGTATGCCTGAAACAGGCTGCCTGAATCAATACGTCGTGCTCCATCCCTAGCAGTATTCAAATCCAAGCTAAAAGCCTACTTTTTTGAAACTGCTTTCAATTCTTAAATCCCACTCACTGCTGTCAGTTACCTAGACCTACTATACTCTCCCCAATCTGGAAATGTCCTGTCTAAATTAAGTGCGGAAGGTCTCAAAACATTTTCAAAATAAACAGTAGCTTGTATCTCACGGACCTCAGTGGTACCGTCTGCATGCCACTATAGAGGAGTTGACACGGGCATTGGATCATATAAACCACCATGGAGCTCTGACAGGAGGTGTTAGAGATCGCATGATAGAGATCGCATGATATTGGTCCCCAATAAGATATATCATGCGATCTCTAACACCTCCTGTCAGAGCTCCATGGTGGTTTATATGATCCAATGCCCGTGTCAACTCCTCTATATTGGGAGGACTAGTCGTAAGATTAGTGTTCGCTTGACCGAACACAAGTCTCGTATTAATACCGGTAATATTGAAGCGCCTTTAGTACAACACTGGAGGGATAATAAACATACAATTACAGATTTAAGATGGAGGGTTATTGATCAGGTTCATGTAGGGTGGGAGGGTGGCGACTCTAAGAGTAAACTAAACTATAAGGAGCAAAAGTGGATCTATTCTTTAAATTCAGTGACTCCTACTGGCTTGAATGCCGAAATAGAATGGACTACTTTACTATGAGGCCAAAAAGAAAAAAAAGGGGGCGTTGTTTTACGCTAAGACTGATGTCATCACGTTTTGAAAAGGATTTAGGGTATTTAAATGTGTGAACGCCGCGGCCATGTTTCCTGTCTTTAAACCTGACGCGGGGAGCATGAGCTGGTATATTTGAGGTAACCTAATTAACTATATACTGTTCAGAATTATGTTAAAACTATTATAGTGAATTGACACTATTATATACAATATATATAATATATTTTACTACTTTGCAGGGGGATTCCTTGATACAGCCCGGAGGGGCGAAACGTAGTCTACGTCGGAGTGCGTACCCCCACCCGCGTAGCTAAAGATAAGTAATACGTTTTTGAAATATAAATTTAAAACAAAATTATCTTTAAAAATGTTAAAAAATATAAAGGACCAATGACGATTAGGGGTGCCATTGATTCTGCATGTTCTAAAAGTTTAGTGGCATGCAGACGGTACCACTGAGGTCCGTGAGATACAAGCTACTGTTTATTACAAGGGAAGGCTTGAAGAGTGTTATAGCCACAGTTGAAAATTTGTACTGTCTAAATTAAGAACATAAGAACATAAGAAATTGCCTCCGCTGAGGCAGACCAGAGGTCCATCTCGCCCAGCGGTCCACTCCCGCGGTGGCCCATCAGGCCCATTGCCTGAGCAGTGGTCTCTGACTATCCCTTAACCTACCTCTACTCCTATCTGTACCCCTCAATTCCTTTATCCTCCAGGAACCTATCCAAACCTTCTTTGAAGCCTTGTAATGTGCTCCGGCCTATCACAGCCTCCGGAAGCGCATTCCATGTATCCACCACCCTCTGGGTGAAAAAGAACTTTCTGGCATTTGTTCTAAACCTGTCCCCTTTTAATTTCTCCGAGTGCCCCCTTGTACTTGTGGTTCCCCATAATCTGAAAAATCTGTCCCTGTCTACCTTTTCTATACCCTTCAGGATCTTGAAGGTTTCTATCATGTCTCCTCTAAGTCTCCGCTTTTCCAGGGAGAATAGTCCCAGCTTTTTCAATCTGTCAGTATATGGGAGGTTTTCCATACCCTTTATCAGTTTAGTTGCCCTTCTCTGGACTCCCTCAAGTACCGCCATGTCCTTCTTGAGGTACGGCGACCAGGACTGGACACAGTATTCCAGATGCGGGCACACCATTGCACGATACAGTGGCAGGATGACCTCCTTCGTCCTGGTCGTGATACCCTTCTTAATGATACCCAACATTTTGTTTGCTTTTCTTGAGGATGTGGCGCACTGCGCCGACGCCTTCAAGGTTGTGTCTACCATCACTCCCAGGTCTCTTCCAAGGTTACTTACCCCTAGCAGTGATCCCCCCATTTTGTAGCTGAACATCGGGTTCTTTTTCCCTACATGCATGACCTTGCATTTCCCTACGTTAAAGCTCATTTGCCACTTTTTGGCCTATTCTTCTAGTGTCGTTAGGTCCCTTTGCAGATCTTCGCAGTCTTCCATGGTTTCTACCCTGCGGTAGAGTTTGGTGTCATCTGCAAATTTAACAACCTCGCAATTTGTTCCCGCCTCCAGGTCATCAATAAATACATTGAACAGGAGCGGTCCCAGCACCGACCCCTGCGGAACTCCGCTCGTGACCCATTGCCAGTCTGAGTAATGGCCCTTTACTCCAACCCTCTGTTTCCTGCCTGCCAGCCAGTTTTTGATCCATCGGTGGACCTCCCCTTGCACTCCATGTTTCCACAGCTTTTTAAGCAGCCTTTCGTGTGGTACCTTGTCGAAGGCTTTTTGAAAGTCAAGGTAAATGATGTCGATGGATTCATCTTTATCCACCTGGCTGTTTACCCCCTCGAAGAAGTACAATAAGTTTGTGAGGCATGACCTACCCTTGCAGAAGCCGTGCTGGCTCGGATTTAGCTGTCCATTGTTTTCTATGTGTTCACAGATGCTGTCCTTAATCAGCGCTTCCATCATCTTTCCCGGGACCGAGGTCAAGCTCACCGGCCTGTAGTTTCCCGGGTCCCCCCTTGAACCCTTCTTGAAGATGGGCGTGACATTTGCAATTTTCCAGTCCTCCAGGATCTCTCCAGTTTTTAAGGACAGGTTACATATTTGGCGAAGTGGCTCTGCTATTTCGTTCTTTAGTTCCTTGAGTACCCTTGGGTGAATGCCGTCCGGGCCTGGTGATTTGTCACTCTTTAGTCTGTCTTTCTGCTTGAGGACATCCTCTCGTCTTACCTCTAGTTGGGCCAGCTTTTCATCCCGATCCCCATTTACGATGTCCTCCGGTTCTGGAATATTGGATGTGTCCTCCCTCGTGAAGACTGACGTGAAGAACTTATTTAACCTGTCAGCTATCTCTTTTTCCTCCTTTATCACTCCCTTTTTGTCTCCATCATCTAAAGGCCCCACTTCCTCCCTTGCAGGTTGCTTCCTCTTCACATATCTGAAGAACGATTTGAAGTTTGTCGCTTCCCCCGCCAGTCTCTCCTCATATTCTCTTTTAGCTTTCCTAACCACACGGTGACACTCCCTTTGGTGTTCTTTGTGCTCCTTTTGGTTGTCCTTTGTTTGGTCCTTTTTCCATTTTTTTGAACGATGCTTTCTTGTCACTTATCGCCTTTTTCACTGCAGTTGTTATCCACACCGGGTTTTTTGTTCGATTTTTTTTGCATCCCTTCCTGAATCTGGGGATGTACAGGTTCTGTGCCTCATGCACCGTGCCCTTGAGTAGGGACCAGGCTTTTTCAACAGACTCCATCTTCCTTGCGTTGCTGTTGAGTTTCTTTCCCACCATATTCCTCATGCCATCATAATTCCCTTTTTTGAAGTTGAGTGCTGTCGCTGTGGTTCTTTTCACCTTTGATGATCCAATTTCCAGCTTACACTGGATCATGTTGTGATCACTGTTTCCTAGGGGCCCTAGCACTGCCACCTCCTTTGCAGGTCCCCCTGGCCCATTGAGGATTAGGTCAAGAGTGGCATCTCCCCGTGTTGGTTCCGTGACCAGCTGATCCATGAAACAGTCCCTCGTGGTTTCCAGGAATTTGCTCTCCCTCATGCAGTTTGAGTGTCCAATACTCCAGTCTATCCCAGGGTAGTTGAAATCCCCCATCACCATCACGCTTCCGCTTTTGCATACCTGCCTCAGCTCAGCCTCCAGGTCCTGGTCGAGTGCTTCCGGTTGTCCAGGTGAGCGATAGTACAGACCCACTTTTATGTCTGCTCCAGTTCCTCCAGGTAGCTTAACCCATAGTGATTCCAAGTCAACCGCCCTTACTGTTGTTTCCATCCTGGTTGAAGGTATGGAGTCCTTTATATAAAGCGCTATTCCTCCACCCTTCTTGTGTGTCCTGTCTCTCCTGTAGAGTTTATACCCTGGTATGGTCACATCCCATTTGTTGTCATCAGTCCACCATGTTTCTGTGACTCCGATTATGTCCAGGTCTTTTGTACTGGCTATGACTTCTAGTTCTCCCATTTTGGCTCTTAGGCTCCTAGCATTAGTGTATAGACAATTTAAGTCCTGGTTGTTTGCCTTCTTCGCTGCTTCTCCTTGGGTCTTGGCGCTCACGCCAACCTCCTCATGGGTTGCCAGCCCCCGAGCATTGTTGTGTCCATCCCCATCCTGCGGTGTGTCTGTGTCGTCCTCAGCCCGCTTCCCCATGTTTGGATGACCCTCTGGCTCCTGTTGTTCTCTCTTAAGCATGATTGCTAGGTTTGTTTGTGCATTTACTCCCTGCATTGCGTCCTTGTGTCCTTTTCCCAAAAGTTCCCTCTCAGTCCCGAGCCCTCTTTTACAGATTTCTGGTTCAGTATCCTTGTCCGATACTTTGGTCCGATGTGTCGAGTTCAGGTCGACTGTCGGCTTTCCCTTTCTCCTCAGTTTAAAGCCAAGTCTATGCCGCTCTGGATGTTGTGTGCCAGCAGCCTCGTCCCAGCCGTGTTCAGGTGCAGTCCGTCCCTTCTGTAGAGCTTATTCTTCCCCCAAAAAGTTGTCCAGTTCCGTACAAAGTGGAAACCCTCCTCTTCGCACCATCTCCTCAGCCAACTGTTCATTGCTTACAGCTCGGTCTGCCTCTTTGTATCCGCCCTCGGTACTGGCAGGATCTCTGAGAAGGCTATCCTCCTTGTCCTCAGCTTCAGTTTCCTCCCCAGGATCTTGAACTGCTCAGTTAGTGTAGTCCTGTTGTAGCTCCTCCTGCTGATGTCGTTGGTTCCAACGTGGATTACCACCGCTGTCTCCTCTGTCTCAGCTCCGTCTAGGATTCTCTCTATTCTGTCAATGACGTCCTTCGTTCTCGCCCCCGGGAGACAAGTCACTAGTCGGTCCTCTCTCCCTCCTGCTATGTGACTGTCCACTTCTCTCAGGATTGATTCTCCCACTACAGTTGCAGACTTCCCCTTCCTCAGTTGTCTCTCTGGTCTCAGGTCTGTGTCCGTGGCTCGATCCGCTAATTTTTCCTCTGGGTTCTGTTGGGTCACCATATCCTCTGTCTGTGCAAGGTCCTACTCCCGTGGCGTTTGGTGGATTCTGCCATCCAACTGTTGATTCCCCTCTGATGTGCTGTTTGTCCTGTGCCGCCACCATCCTGCAGGCCTCCTCGATGAATTTCTCGAGGTCTCTTACTTGCTCCGTGACGTGACTCTCTCCGGTAGTTTCCTCCGTTATCCAGCATGGTTCCTCTAATGCGCGCAGTCCTTCCAGCTCCTGGACCCTGGCCTGCAGTCTCCCGACCTCCTTCCTCAGGCTATCCAGTTCCTGGCATCGACCGCATATGTACGCCTGCCTCCCAGAGGGGAGGTAGTCATACATATGACACTCGATGCAGTACACTGGATAGCTCTGCTGGGTTCCTGCAGCCTCCATTTCCTTTCTTCTGAGAAGGGACTATCTATTGTATGTTAAAATGTACAGCGCTGTATAAGCCTTTTCAGCGCTATAGAAATAATAAATAGTAGTAGTAGCTGCCCTTTGGATGAAAGTCTGCCTATAGGTGCTTTTTTTCTTGTATTTGGTCATCACCCATATTATGTTTTATGCATATTCCCTTCCGCGGCCAGAAGTCACTCTTGCATTTAGCTACAGCACATTTCTCCCTTGCTGTTATATCTAAGATCAGAAAAAAAACCTCTGCCTTCCTTTTTAATCCCAACCTAAACTCAGCTCTGCCCATAATCTTCTCTGCTCCCTCCTTGTGGACCTCATCCCTGTTGTGTCATCCTTCTGCTCACAACCTCTACCCCTCTGCTCTTTCTGTTCGTTGCTCTGCATAATACTTGAGCGGACGGCATCTTCCTGATCCTCTTGGGTACTGCCAGCTTCGATTAGTCTTGTCTTGTGTGTTGGCTTTGAATTTTGGCTTGACTTGACTTTCTGTCTTTGAATGATAACCTTCTGCAATGTCCCTCGTTAATGCAATGCTTTGTTTTATAAACCACATCATCCCTGCAAAAGTGAGTCTTTGCACAGGTGAATGAAGTTACTAATCATTCATGGGTGGAGGGTGCAGGAGCCATTTTTCCAGTATCTCGGGGCCTGCTTTCAATGGTCCCCCCCCCCTCTTGTGGTGATGGCAGACTGTTTGATCAGTGCAACAGTCTGGATTTCAACCCCTTCAGCATCTGAAACTAGACCTGAGATTTTTTAAAATCTGCTTTAACGTCTTTAAAACTACAGGCAACTGCAGTGTCATTTTTAGAAAGTCTGGTTTAAAGGCAGGAAAGGTGGGTTAAAAAAAAACAAAAAATTGCACAGCTGCATACAGGGTCTTTGGTTGGAGGGAGTGGAGATGCAGTTGTGACATAGGTGTGCATTTTATGAAGACTGTGTATACTTGTGTGGATCTCACACACACACATTTTTTTGGGTGTGTGTGTGTAGGGGGAGTGTGTTTATACTAGAGAATAACAAGGGGAAATAATTTATCACCGTCCTTCCCCATCCTCGTGAGCATGTCCCTGTCCCTGCGAGCTCAGTCCCCGTCCCTGCCCTGTCCACGTGAGCTCAGTCCCTGTCCCTGCCTCGTCCCCACAAGCTCAGTCCCTGTCCCACAAACTGTCAGATCTCATTCGCATAAGCCTCAAATAGTTATGATTTTATACTGAACTTACTTTATTAAAGTATAAAAAGAGACAATATTCCGTACAATTGTCATTTTAGAAATACAAATAATACAGACCCCCCGTCTCCCCTCCCTTTCACAAATATCCCCTTCACTATTGTGAAAACTGAACAAACCAAATCACTACAGAATGCTACATAGAAATATCAAGCTAAGAGAATATTTCAGTCACACATGGCAGGAATAGTGTTAGGGGAGAGCAACTAGGGCAACTGACCCCTGGTCAGAGAGAGAGCCCTAAGCCAGCTGGAAGCTAAAGAAGCACAGCCTGGGCTCTGTGGTTCCCAGTTATGTCTAATATCAGCTCTAGCAGCATACATAGTTCAAATCTGAAATATTCTAATCACAAAGTACAAAATAAATTAATTTTTTTCTACCTTCTTTTGTCTGCTAATTTTATTCTTCAAATCACATTGGGCTCAGGCTTTGGTTTTAGGTTCCTCCTGAAGGTAAAATAGGCACAAGAGGAGCTGGGGAGAAGATGCCGAGTCTGACACGGGCGCAATTTTTTTACCACAGGAATAAGACTTTGCACCACTCCCACGGGGCGGTAAAAGGTCTTGTCCCCCATTCCCGCGGGGCGGTGAAAGGTCTTGTCGCCATTTCTGCGGTAAACCAGTTGCACATGTCTCCATTCCTGCGGATTTACTGCGGTGACCCGTTGTTTACTGCGGTAAACGGTCCCCATGTCATTCTCTAGTTTATACATGGGCATTTGTGCTCTGGGAGACTACGATATAGACGCACATAGATGCCTGCATTGCCTTTATAAAATACACTTTAAAGAGATACTTTTTTTTGTGCTTGCCACATAGACCTTCTCAACAATCTTACCTGCAAATGTTAGCTCAAGTTCTGGAGTTTAAAGCAGCAGCCTGGTCAGAAGGATGGTTTGTAGTGACGCAGACATCTATTCACACCAGGCTGGTTCTCTGACACCCTATGATTCATGGCTAGCCAGTTCTGAGACCACCAGGACCAGAAAGACCACCGAGATTAGCAAACCTCCCACTTCTCTCCCAGTGCGCTGATTTGTATCTGCTCTTGGGACATGAGAAGCTTGAGCTCTGAATCATATCACACCTTGGCAGGCTCTGCTGTTCATATCCGATTTGCACCTTCTGCTTCTAAATCTGGTCCAAGCTCTCTCTAGGCTAACAAGGCATCTCTTTTCCTTACTGGCATGAAAATAGATCTTCCAAACTGCCATTTGGATGTCTTAAAATAATTGCTGGAACTCGTTAGTCATTGCATTTTCCGAGTTTGAGCGATTGCCTCTTCCAATCCCTCTCATACCAGCATCAATAAAAAGGAGTCTACAGTGCTATAATTGAATGGGGAAGGAGCTTAATGGTGCTCCCTTTTCTGATAATGGAATAATTACACGAAGGGATCAATACTTTCCAAACAGAGGGATGACTGCACTCAGGTTGTTACAACAGAATTTCTCTGTCTGCTTCCATTTATCCAAAGAATAGTGATGAGGTAGAAACATTACTGGAAAGTCTGCCAGCCAAACTTCTATCCTAATATGAGTCTGGCTGGAAGCACCGACCGATACACCTGGAAGTAATTAAAGCAGAAGTTAAGCTTTGACGATTATGTGTGCAGAGCATGTAATGGTTATTCCATTGCTTACTCTTAAGGGTTATACAAGATGTCCAGGGCGGTACTTACCTACGGCACAATTCGGAGAGTAATCAAAACCGTACTAAACAGAAGCCACACTAAATTCATAAATTTATATTTTCTGTCTGTCTATTTCTTGTGTAATATGTTGTACCCTCACTATTTCCTTTCTGTAATTCGCTGATTGTTCAGCCCTCTTCAATGTGAACCGCCTAGAAGTCATCTGATTATGGTGGTATAGAAGAATAAAGTTGTTATTATTATTACTTGGAGAGACCCCCCAGGAAAGAGACTTGGGCGTACTGGTCAAGTCAATGAAGCAATCTGCGCAATGTGCGGCAGCAGCATAAAGGGCGAACAGAATGATTAAGAAGGGGATCACGAACAGATCGGAGAAGGTTATCATGCTGCTGTATCGGGCCATGGTGTGTCCTCACCTGGAATATTGCATCCAGCACTGGTCACCGTACTTGAAGAAGGACATGGTACTACTCGAAAGGGTCCAGAGAAGAGCAACTAAAATGGTTAAGGGGTTGAAGGAGTGGCCGTACAACGAGAGATTAGAGAAACGGCGCCTCTTCTCTCTTGAAAAGAAGAGATTGAGAGGGGACTGAAACATTCAAGATAAGGAAGGGAATAGACTTAGTAGATAAAGACAGGTTGTTCACCCTCTCCAAGATAGAGAGAACGAGAGGGCACTCTAAAGTTGAAAGGGGATAGATTCCGTACAAACGTAAGGAAATTCTTCTTCACCCAGAGAGTGGTAGAAAACGGGAACGCTGTTCTAGAGTATGTCATAGGGGAAAACACCCTCCAGGGATTCAAGACAAAGTTAGACAAGTTCCTGCTGAACCAGAAAGAATGCAGGTAGGGCTGGTCTCGGTTAGAGCCCTAGTCTTTGACCTGGGGGCCGCCGCGTGAGCGGACTGCTGGGCGCGATGGACCACCGGTCTGACCAAGCAGCGGCAATTCTTATGTTCTTATGTCCGCCAGCTCCTTAACCATGATAGTCGCTCTTCTCTGGACCCTTTCGAGTAGTACCGTGTCCTTCTTCATGTATGGTGACCAGTGCTGGACGCAGTACTCCAGGGGAGGGCGCATCATGGCCCTGTACAGTGGCATGACAACCTTCTCCGATCTGTTCATGAACCCCTTCTTTATAATTCCTAGCATTCTGTTCGCCCTTTTTGCCGCCGCCGCACATTGCGTGGATGGCTTCATCGACTTATCGATCATAACTCCCAAGTCTCTTTCCTGGGGGACTCTTCAAGTACCGCCCGGGACATCCTGTATTCGTGCATGAGATTTTTGTTACTGACATGCATCACTTTACACTTATCCATGTGGGGCTCTTTACCCTGGAAAAGCGGAGACTGAGAGGGGACTTGATAGAGACTTATAAAATCATGAAAGGCATAGAGAAGGTGGAGAGGGACAGATTCTTTAGACTAGCGGGGTCATTCAGAAAAACTGAGAGGAGACAGATTCAAAACGAATGCAAGGAAGTTCTTCTTCACTCAGAGGGTGGTGGACACCTGGAACGCGCTTCCAGGAGAGGTGATAGGACAGAGTACAATACTGGGGTTCAAAAAGGGACTGGATGACTTCCTGGAAGCGAAGGGGATTGCAGGGTACAGATAGAGGGTTACTTTCAGGACATTAGGCGAATAGGGTATGAACTTTTTAGGTTAGAAGCACTTACAGGCCATGGACCTGGGGGGCCACTGCCGAGCACGATGGACCCCTGGTCTGACCTGGCAGGGGCAATGCTTATGTTCTTATGAACCTCATCTGCCATGTTGATGCTCATTACTCAAGCCTGATTATGTCACGTTGCAGATCTTCGCAATCCCCCTACTCTGAATACTACTCTGAATAACTTCATATCGTCCACAAATTTAATCACCTCGCTCGTCGTACCTATGTCCAGATCATTTATGAAGTTGTTGAAGAGAACCGGTCCAAGCACCGAGCCCTGCGGCACCCCACTAGTGACGCTCTTCCAGTCCGAGTATTGTCCATTTATCCCCACTCTCTGTTTCCTATGCTTCAGCCAGTTTTTAATCCACCTGAGTATTTTACCCTCGATTCCATGGCTCGCAATTTTCCAAAGTAGTCGTTCATGCGGAACCTTGTCAAACGCCTTCTGAAAATTCAGATATACAATATCGACCAAGTCACCCTTGTCTATCTGCCTGTGTACTCTCGAAGAAGTGCAGCAAGTTCGTCAAACAAGATCTGACTTTGCTGAAACCGTGATGGCTGGTTCTCATCAGACTATGTCCGTCAAGGTGAATTGATTCGAATCGATTTAAAACAAAAAAAAATCAGCCTCCCAATTCAGTAACTGACCGTCTCCCCTCGCCCCCTAAAGTAGGAGTGGCAGTGCTGCCTCTTTCTGGCTGGCCGCTGCTGCACCTGCTTTAGAGGGCGATAGGGAAGGGTCAGTTGGGAAGTGCTGGTGTCCGGCTTCCCCTCTATCCTCCCGCTGGTGTCCAGCTTCCTCCCTGACCTCTCGCACACCATTTATCTACTAGCAGCAGCCTGCAGAGAAGATCGCTGGTGCTAGCGATCTCTGCAAGCTGCTATAGGTCTTCGGAGCTATTTCCTCTGCCCTGGTCCTGCCCCTCCTCTGACGTCAGAGGCAGGATTGCAGCTGAGGAAATAGCTCCAAAGACCTATAGCAGCTTGCAGAGATCATTAGCACCTGCAATCTTCTCTGCAGACTGCTGCTAGTAGGTAAATGGTACGCGGGAGGCCGGGGGGAACACGCAGGCCTTCCGGGGAGAGGTGTGCAGTCCTTCGGGGGGTTCAGGGGGGACAGGCAGGCATTCAGAGGGGACAAGCAGGCCTTCAGGGGTGGGATGCAGGCCTTCAGGGGTGGGGTGCAGGGCTTTGGGGGGGTGCAGGCCTTCAGGGGGGGACAGACCTTCAGGGAAGGGGGGCCCTGGTGTAGAAATACACAGAGGGAGGGAGGAAAGGGGGGTTCAGAGACGTGCATATGCCAGACTTTGGGGGGGAAAAATAATGAGTCTAAAAACAGAGGAGAGGGAGAGAGATGGTGGACAATGTGATTTAGGGAGGGAAGGAACAGAAAGGGAGAGAATCTGGACACAAGGGATGGTTTGGAGAGGGAGAAAGGATAGGAGAGTACACTTCTCCCTCTGTATTCGCGGGGGATGCGGGCAGAACTTTGCCGTGAATAACTTTTTGCATGTTATTTGCGCTTTTTTGGTAAAATATACCTGAAAAAGATAATAAACCGTGAATAACCCGACCTGCGATTTACACCATACAACGCCGGGAGCATCGATTTCCTCCATGAACCACCAGGAGCAGCGACTTCTAATGTGAAACGCCGAATTCAGCCACAAAAATTAGGGGGCAGAGTCAGCAGCCAAAAAATTGTGAATAAGCAAATCCGCAGATATGGAAACCACAGATATGGAGGAAGAAGTGTAGTTTGGAAAAGAAAGGGAGATATAGTGGACCCTGGGGTGGTGGGGAAGGAGGGAGAGATGCTGGATGAAAGGGTAGTTGAGAAAAGGTGGGTCTGTGGATGGAGATGAAAAATAGGAAAGATGCCAGATATCCGGGGTAGGGAAGGGAAACGGAAGGGGAGGATAGAGATGGCAGATGAATGGTTAGCATGGCGAAAGAAGAAACAAGGAGACCTTGGCAAGCAAGTTATCAGAAGACAACCAGAGCCGGGGACCAACAACATAGTAACGGTTCATAGACAGTAACGCGGAAGACAAAGGCACGCGCCGACAACTGAGCGCAAGATGGAGGCGCGCGCCGAAGAAAAAGACTGTTTTTAGGGGCTGCGACGGGGGGTTTTGTTGGGGAGCCCCCCCACTTTACTTACTACATATCGCGGCGGCGTTGTGGGGGGTTTGGGGGGTTGTACCCCCACATTTTAGTGAAAACGTAACTTTTTCCCTAAAAACAGGGAAAAAGTTAAGTTTTCAGTAAAATGTGGGGGGTTACAACCCCCAAAATCCCCCACAATGCCCCCACAAAGCGGCACGATCTGTATTAAGTAAAGTGGGGGGTTCCCCCACACACACCCCCGTTGTAGCCCCTAAAAACAGTCTTTTTCTTCGGCGCACACCTCCGCGCTGCGCTCAGTTGTCTGCTCGCGCCTTTGTCCCGGCACGCTTTTGACCTGACACCCATAGTAACATAGTAGATGACGACAGATAAAGACCCGCAGACTGCCCAACCTGATTCAATTTAAATTTTTTACATTTTTTCTTCTTAGCTATTTCTGAGCAAGAATCCAAAGCTCTACCCGGTACTGTGCTTGGGTTCCAAAAAACCTACTCAAGATTTGAATAATGACCAGACAACAAAAGGTAGGAAAAACTAATTTTATTTTCTGTTTTGTGATTACAATATGTCAGATTTGAAACATGTATCCTGCCAGAGCTGGTATGAGACTGCAAACGTGAGCTAGGATTTAACAGAGAAAGGAAAAGTCTTTTTTGCTTGTTTATACCACAGACTGAATCAAATCAAATTGAAATTTTTTTTTCCTGAATTGGGCAGCACTACTCAGTGCAGCTCATAGGCTCCAGTTCCTGTTAGCTCTTTTTTTGAACCAGCCAGCCTGGTGGGCTCATATTGCCCAACTAGTTCTCCTCTCCTTTAGACTCGGGGTGAGTGGATTTCCACCTCCCCCCATTTTTGATTCAGCTCTTTTTGGTTTGCACCTTCTCACTTGTCTGAATCCACAAGCTTTATTTCCACCCCAAAACAACTTTTAAACAAGACATAACATCCCTCAAAAATGTCAGAGTTTTTGTCCTTCAGTGCATGGTTACATAACAGGTGGGCTGAATGCAGTTCCCCTGTGTCCCCAACAGGTGGCAGTTGCAACTGCTCCCATTCAGTTTCAGTGCAAAACAGGTAAACGCTGGTAAAGACTTGGACCCAGATTTACTATAGATAGCGACTCAATTGCTGTTGGCTGATTTTCACACAGCGATTGATTCACTATCTTGTTTGCAGTGAGCAATTGAGTTGGTGCAGATCCCTGACAGTAGTGACAGGAGAAGCAGGGCTTCTGCCGGGTTTTTTTTTCATTTTTTTTTAATGGCACTGAAATTTTGCTGCCCATTTAAAAAATTAAAGAAAAAGTCCTCTACCCCCCCCAACAAAGCGCCCCCCTCCCTCAACCCCCAAACCTAAATATGGCAGGAGGGATGCCCACTCCCTCCTGCCGTCAGCCTGCCCCCCATCAGCCAAGCAATCCCCCCGTCGCACTACCCAACCCCCTATCGCCCCCCCTGCCCCACCCCCGTTTCCGTACCTTTAAGATGGGAGCAGAATGGGTGCCCCGTCAAACCCTCCTGCTCCGGCCTGCTCCCGCTGCAATGCAGGCCTTAGGCTCCTCCCCGGTGTATCATATGATGCACCAGGGAGGGGCCTAAGGCATGCATTGCAGTGGGAGCAGGCCGTAGGAGCAGGAGGGTTTGATGGAGCACCCCTCCTGCTCCTATTTTAAAGTACAGGAACGGGGGAGCCGATGGGAGGGGTGTGTGATAGGGGATGGCCTGGCTAACTGGGCCAGACCGCACCGCAGGGGGTGGGGGTGGGCGGGTCGACGGCAGGATTTCGGCAGCGGTGATGGCAGGAAGGAGAGGGCACTTTGTCAGGGGGGGGGCTTTTTTTCTTTCTTTTTTTTTTTAAATTGGGCATATATTTTGCGTGTGTAATACATGCAAAATATCTGTGTCATTAAAAAAAACCAAAACCCCCAAGCAGACCTGTCGGTATCACAATTACCATTCCTAAATATTTAAATGAACAGCAAATTATTTAAGCTGGTCATACAGCACCCCACCCTGTCATATCAATTTTCCCAAGTAATGGATAAAGGAATAAATCAATAAACTAGGAGGATGGAGTATGATACAAAGGCCACAAGCTCAGTGCATAGAACCTCTTAGAACATAGATTGTTATTTCAAGTCCTTATTCTGGCTTAAAGCAATGCCATATAATCATTTACAACGATCCTCCATCCCACCCTGAAATCTTCCCTACTTAATTTATTCTAACTAGGGTTAAAGTTTATGGTTTTTCACAATTTAAGTTCATCCCACAATGCACCGGGAAGGGGCATGCCCACCTTATTCCGAAGGAGGAATGGAAGGAAAACCATCCATCTGGCCATCCTAACAGGTTAGAGGGGGTCTGGGGAGGGGGGGGAGGGTTAGGAGGAGTTCTAGTGGGGGCGGGTGGGGAGGCAATCTACAGGGGGGGTGGGAGGTTCCAGCAGGAGAGATTGGGCATCCCTCCCACCAGCAATCTACAGGAGGAGGTTTCCGGCAGGAAGGACTGGACATCCCTCCTGCCACGTTTGTTCAGGTGGGTTGGGGGGGGGCTGCTTGTGCGGTTGCTAAACTTATCGCAGCAGGGAGATCCCTTGCCACTAAAAGCTTAACGGCCGCATCTACTTACAACCCGATTCTCTAACTGGCATCTGTAACATGGACATCAGTTGGAGAATTGGGTTCACTTTAGTCAGCCTTAAGCCCGATTCTATATAGGACACCCATCAGCTTTTGAGACTGAGCGTCATATACAGAATCTGTGTCAAACTGTTCATGTCTGCCCAGTGCTGGCCTTAGTCCTCCAAAAGTATGCTGTAAGAGAGCTCATTCTTTGAAAATACAGTGCAAGTCCCATTTCGTAGAGCAGAGTTCAAATCATCAGAAGATGACGGCAGAAAAGGGCTATAGCCCATCAAGTCTGATCCCTAAGAGAGTCAATCTGAATAAATAGTCACTAGGTATAGACTTAAGAGGAAGGGACAGTAGGGTGGGCAGACTTGATGGGCTATAGCCCTTTTCTGCCGTCATCTATGTTTCTATGATTTGGAAAATGAATCTTCAGGGATCCTCTTACAATTACAAGGGTTGCCCTTGCAAATGATGATTTGGGCCGTTCCCTTAGATCCCAGTAATGATCAAGAATGCTTGAAGAGGAATATACAGAAGGGAAACTGTCTTCCTCCTAAACCCTCTGCTCCATTCTCCGTCTCAGTAAATAATACTGTCATCGTTCCAGTCTCCTCTTTTCGCAACCTTGGAGTTGTCTTCGATTCTGACCTCATTTTTTAAGCACATCCAACAAATTGCTAAGGCCTGTCGCTTCTATCTCTACATCGCCAAAAATTTCCCCTTTAACATCACCAAAATTCGCTCCTTCCTCTCTGAGCACACTATAAAGACCCTTGTCCACACTCTCGTAACCTCACGCTTAAATTACTGCAATCTATTTCCAACTGGTCTCCCGCAGTGCTGCCTCTCCCCCCTGCAATCTGTGTAAAACTTTGCTGCACGACTCATCTTCTACCAGCCTGGCTACACTCATATCACCCTACTGGCTCCCTATCCGCTTTCGCATACAGTTTAAGCTCCTATTGCTGACCTACAAGTGCATTCATTCTGCTGCCCCTCAATATCTCTTCTCTCTCCTTATACTCCTCCCATAGAACTCCGTTCCTCAGATCAGCTGCTCTTAGCTGTACCCTTCTCCTTCACTGCCAAATCCAGACCTCGTTTCTTTCATCTAGCTGCCCCCTATGCCTGAAATAAATTACCCGAGTTTGTCCGCCAAGCCCATTCCTTTACTTTGTTTAAAACAGACTGAAAACCTAACTTTTTGATATAGCCTTGAATCCATAACCTTACTCTCCATTACCCTCCAACCCAGTCAGCAGATTAACCATTCCCCTTAACTGTATCCATGACATCCTGTTTGTCTGTTTAGACTGTAAGCTCATGCAAGCAGGGACTGTCTTCTTTATGACTCTGTACAGCGCTGCGTACATCTAGTAGCCCTATAGAAATAATGAATAGTAGTAGTTCTTCATAACCGGAGTTACCATCTACTACTGGATGCAAAAATATAATCAGTACATGTTAAACTCTCAAGTGTGCATGGTGCATGTGTACAATAATAGATGTATGGCCCTCCAGGGATCCAGTAACTCAAGGCTCTCGTAAACTGAGTAGACCAGAGCTTTCCAAATTGTGGATCAGAACCCCCAAATGATTTGAGTATGATTTCCATAGCTTCATCGTTATTCCACACCTCCACACCAACAGCAAAAAACTGTTTAGCCTGGTACGACAACTGACATCCCCCCCAAACCAAGAATCTGCAACCCACTCTAATAATATCTCAGCCCAATAAACTAGCAGATTTCTTCCTCAACAAAGTCAAATTGGTCAAATCGGTCCAACTCTACAGAGTACACTGAACCCATAAAAGCAGACCAAATCTGGACTTCATTCACTAACCTTTCCATCCCTGATACCAATAAACTAATATCAAAGCTAGCTTTACAAAGCAGTCCCCTAGACAACTGTCCTCCATACCTTCTTTCAGCAGCTCAGCATCATATCATTAACTGGCTCACCAACCTGCTAAATAGTTCCCTGAACCAAGGATATCTACCCAAAGAAATGGGTAAAATAGCCCTAACCCCTCAACCTTACTCTTTCATCAGGCATCACTCTCATCATGGAAAAATCCACCAAGGTACTAGGTTGCATCTTAGATGACATTCTCACAATGGAACCTCAAATCTCTAATCTTTGGAAAAAAGACCATCTACAGTATGCGTCAACTGCGACTCACAAGAACATACTTCCACCCACATCACTTTGCTCTGATCGTTCAGATGATGGTCTTACCTCAACTGGACTACTGCAACTCCGCCTACCTTGACATCAACACCACTCTTATCCACAAACTGCAGCTCATCCAGAACACAGCCGTTAGACTAATCTACAAATTAAAGAAATATGATTCAATCACAACCTTCATCAGACAACTACATTGGCTCCCAATATCATCCCGAATAATTTTCAAAACGTCATGTATCCTACACCAGATTCTATACGGAAACCCAGCAGCCCCTCTCATCCAATTATTGGTTGACATCAAAAAGAATCCTTAACAGAATCCAACTAAACTTGCCATCCACAAAACGCCTCCACTACAAGTGAATTTTCCACTCTATGCTAACTTATCTGGGTGTAAGAACCTGGAACGACCTACCAGAAGCAATCAGGAAAGAGACAAACCACCCCACAGTCAGAAAAAACCTGAAGACCCACTTCCTTGACAATTAACTGTTTCAACTTCTGTATAGCACCCCTACTTCTAGATCCCTCCTCTTGCTTCTCCATATCCCCGTCCCCTATTACTTTCCCACTTCCTCTTTGATCTGTCGCCTTGTGCTTGTATAGGTTTGTGCGACTCACAAATGGAAGATTAGATTAGAAGTCACCCAAGGCCACAAAAGAATGATAAGCACTGGGGTAGATCCTCCATGCCAAACAAAACTCAGAGTTTGATATCGTCTGATCTCCCACCCAATTCTAGAGCTTCTATCTGAGTGTCTGCTCTCTGGCATCCCTATGTCCTCAGTGTCTGCTCTCCTGCTTCTTCCTTTCTTCCCTATGGTCTTCTGGTGCATCCCTAGCTCCTGCCTTTCCCCACCTTTCTTTTCTTCCATAGCATCTTTCCTTGTCTGTCCCTTCTCACTATCTGTCGTCCTCTCCCTTCTCCCAGCTCAGAGCCCATGAACATCAACGCCATCTCCCTTCTTCCAGCCCTCCAGCATTAGCATCAGTGCACCCCCAGCCCCTTCTCCTACCTGTCCCAACATTGACACAGCAGTAGACTCTCCTTCCTCAACTTCCACAGCTCCTTTTGCCTCCGGCCCAGCAGCAGCTTTGATTGTGTTAATTTTATTGTTCCCACTTTGGGCTCAGTACATTTCTTGTTGTGTGCTGCCAGGGATAAAGAGTAGCTTTAAATCTTCCTGACTAATCATGGTTTATTGACTTTTCTCTCAGATTTTCTCTAAACCTTTTAAAATGGGGTCTCTGTTATCTGCCTTCACCACATCTTCTGGCTGCAAACTTCACAGTCTAATGAGTTACAGGTGAAAAAAAGTACTTATTTTTTTAATTTAAAAATATTTCCTACCTGGCTTCACAAGTGCTCCCCACCTATGACCTCTAAATTCTGAACTGATTGAAAGGTTAAATAACCATTCCCTATCGACCCATTCCACTCCACTCTGTGTTTTATAGACCTCTATCGTGTCTCCCATCAGCCATCTCTTCTTCAACTCAAGGTCCCCAACCTCTCTAGCCTCTCAGCATAAGGGAGCCCTTTATCTTTTGTTTTCCTTTTCTGCATCTTTTCTGGAGGAATTCTAGTGAAAGGACCAGGGTATGAGTTACAAACTCTGGTCATTAGTTAACATCCAGTTTTCATCAGAGCTTTATTTCACTTACAAGATTCACACCAGACTGCTCCTCATAATATGTGTTCACTCATCCTGTTAGGTGTAAGTCAGAAACTGAATTCTTGTAGACTAAAAAACATTTTCTCACCTGTTTTTCTTATTTTGGTTCTACATCTGTGTCTAGTTGTCTTTGCCCTGTGTACCTTGTAAGGTGACCATATGTCCTGTTTTGAACGGAACTGTCCCGTTTTTAGATTCCCCTGTCCCGTTGTCCCTACACACAGCTTTGGGACACTATATCCCGTTTTCAGGGACAGCATCCCAAAGCTGTGCACGGGGACAATGGGAGAGGCGATTGCTTCTTCTCCCTCCCTGCCATGCCAAAGCTAGCCTCCCTCCAGTGCCTATTCAAATCACCACCACCCCCGGTCCGCCACCGCTGCTGCTACATGCCGTCCAGAAGCCTTCTTCCTGACATCAATTCTGATGTCGGAGAGGAAGTTCCGGGCAAGCCAGGCAGTGATTGACTGACCCAGAACTTCCTCTCCGATGTCAGAATTGACGTTGGGGGAGGGGGGGCGGAGACAAGACTTGTAGGACTGGCACTTGTGCAGTGCAGTCGCTGCACGCGCCTTGCTATTGCTGGGTCAGGGAAGCAGGGTGCATGGGGGCAGGGGAAGAAGGATGGCTTGGCTTGTCGGGGGCAGGGGAAGAAGGCTTCGTCGGGAAAGCAGGGTGGCTTGGCTAGGGTGCATCAGGAAAGCAGGATGGCTTGGCTTGTCGGGGAGCAGGGTGGCTTGGGGGGGGGGCAGGGAGATAGAAAGAAAGAAATGAAAGAAAGGATGCACAAACAGAAGGAAGTGCTACCAGAGAGTCATGAAATCACCACATAAAGGTAGGAAAAATGATTTTATTTTAAATTTAGTGATCCAAATGTGTCACTTTTGAGAATTTGTATCTTCTGTCTATATTTTGCACTATATTTAATGGGATCCGGTGGGGGGGGGGGGGGATAGATCCGCGGGTCCTGTCCCATTTTGAGGAAAAAAATAAATGGTCACGTTAACCTTGTATCTTTCATTTCTTAACTCTCCACCTTCATGCCATCAAAAGTTATGGGGTGACCTCTTCCCGCAGACACAAGGAATCTTCCACAGAAACACTAGAAAGGTTAATAAAATCTGTTACAGTACTGTACAGTAGGTTACAATCTATAAATCCAAATATTTGAAAATTTGTAACACAATGAACTGAAAAATACTGAAGAAACCTCAAATATGTTTGAGGGAAGGGCAGTATGTGGTATAAATGAAGACTGTATCTGAATTTAAGAAAGTGTGTGTCAAGCATATGGGATCTCTTAGGGAGAGGAGGAGATAGTGGCTGCGGATGGGCCATTTGGCCTTTATCTGTCATCATGTTTCTATAACCATAAAGCTCTATGACCTCATAATGCAGGTGGAAAGGGTCTTAGCCTATAGGAAGAGGAGATGCAAATGTTAAGAGCCTTATCCAATAGGGAGAGGAGGAGACAGTGGATGCTGTGGATGGGCCATTTGGCCTTTATCTGCCATCGTGTATCTATAACTATAAAGCTCTATGACCTCACAATGCAGGTGTAAAGAGCCTTAGCCTATAGGAAGAGGAGATGCAAATGTTAAGAGCCTTAGCCAATAGGGAGAGGAGGAGAGAGTGGATGCTGCGGATGGGCCATTTGGCCTTTATCTGCCATCAGGTTTCTATGACCTCACAATGCAGGTGTAAAGAGCCTTAGCCTATAGGAAGAGGAGATGCAACTGTTAAGAGCCTTAGCCAATAGGGAGAGGAGGAGATAGTGGATGCTGTGGATGGGCCATTTGGCTTTTATCTGCCATCATGTTTCTATAACCATAAAGCTCTATGACCTCACAATGCAGGTGTAAAGAGCCTTAGCCAATAGGAAGAGGAGATGCAAATGTTAAGAGCCTTAGCCAATAGGGAGAGGAGGAGATAGTGGATGCTGCGGATAGGCCATTTGGTCTTTATCTGCCATCATGTTTCTATAACCATAAAGCTCTATGACCTCACAATGCAGGTGTAAAGAGCCTTAGCCTATAGGAAGAGGAGATGCAAATGTTAAGAGCCTTATCCAATAGGGAGAGGAGGAGACAGTGGATGCTGTGGATGGGCCATTTGGCCTTTATCTGCCATCGTGTATCTATAACTATAAAGCTCTATGACCTCACAATGCAGGTGTAAAGAGCCTTAGCCTATAGGAAGAGGAGATGCAAATGTTAAGAGCCTTAGCCAATAGGGAGAGGAGGAGAGAGTGGATGCTGCGGATGGGCCATTTGGCCTTTATCTGCCATCAGGTTTCTATGACCTCACAATGCAGATGTAAAGAGCCTTAGCCTATAGGAAGAGGAGATGCAACTGTTAAGAGCCTTAGCCAATAGGGAGAGGAGGAGATAGTGGATGCTGTGGATGGGCCATTTGGCCTTTATCTGCCATCATGTTTCTATAACCATAAAGCTCTATGACCTCACAATGCAGGTGTAAAGAGCCTTAGCCAATAGGAAGAGGAGATGCAAATGTTAAGAGCCTTAGCCTATAGGAAGAGGAGATGCAGATGTTAAGAGCCTTAGTGGATGCTGTGGATGGGCCATTTGGCCTTTATCTGCCATCATGTTTCTATAACTATAAAGCTCTATGACCTCACAATGCAGGTGTAAAGAGCCTTAGCCAATAGGAAGAGGAGATGCAAATGTTAAGAGCCTTAGCCAATAGGGAGAGGAGGAGATAGTGGATGCTGTGGATGGGCCATTTGGCCTTTATCTGCCATCATGTTTCTATAACCATAAAGCTCTATGACCTCACAATGCAGGTGTAAAGAGCCTTAGCCAATAGGAAGAGGAGATGCAAATGTTAAGAGCCTTAGCCTATAGGAAGAGGAGATGCAGATGTTAAGAGCCTTAGTGGATGCTGTGGATGGGCCATTTGGCCTTTATCTGCCATCATGTTTCTATAACTATAAAGCTCTATGACCTCACAATGCAGGTGTAAAGAGCCTTAGCCAATAGGAAGAGGAGATGCAAATGTTAAGAGCCTTAGCCAATAGGGAGAGGAGGAGATAGTGGATGCTGCGGATGGACCATTTGGCCTTTATCTGCCATCGTGTATCTATAACTATAAAGCTCTATGACCTCACAATGCAGGTGTAAAGAGCCTTAGCCAATAGGAAGAGGAGATGCAAATGTTAAGAGCCTTAGCCAATAGGGAGAGGAGGAGATAGTGGATGCTATGGATGGGCCATTTGGCCTTTATCTGCCATCATGTTCTATAATAAATACATATAGGGAAAATACTAATGTATAATTGTGATAATATGTTAAATTACTATGAATACTAACATCACAATATAATCACTATTAAAATGAAGTTAAATAACTAAATGAATAGTGCTCAGAGCCGCAACCATCAGTGTTTAAGTGCAATCATACACACAACACAAGTTGCCGTTAGACCTTCATGGCACTATTCTTGTCTATACCGCCGATTGAACTTTTCATATAACATAACTTTTTTGGTGGTTAGTTCTGTGTTGATGGTCACCCAATAGGCAACTTGAAGTTGTAAAGTGCTCGTGCTTAATCTAAAAGACTTTTGGAAGCCATGAAACACAAGTCCTCCCTCCGTCTCGAGTTTCGCATAACGAAAGGGATTATCTATCAAATCATAAATATAATTGTTACCTAAATATCGTCAGAAAATCATTTCAACACGGACATTTATTAACACATTTCATACATTTCTTAAAATATCTACCATGTAATACCTTAACTAAGGTACCTAAGGTTGGATGTAGTTCGTCCATGGAAAACCCTTTTTTATATTTTTACTTTTCTGATTAGTTTTACACCATATACATCATATACAGTTTTTTCTTTTGTTTTGAGCAATCTCTGGGAACATGTACCTGAATTTAACCCAACGACTATAAAAAGTTATAAGTTAAATCCAAATCCCTTCCCTTCCCAGACAGCTGATAGACACCTCTCAATAGGATATGTCTGAAGTTGATGTGTGATTTGTGCTTTTATTAAGTGCAAGGTAAGGAGAGATTATCACATTATTAACCAGTAATTGCTGAGTTTCAGGTGTGTTTTCCTGGAGACTTTACAGAAGTTAGAGCAAATAAAATGTGTCTTTACAGATCTATACCAGTTTTTTGTTTGTTTGTTTGTTTTCAGGAACATTTTCCATGAATAGCAGACCTCTCACAGAGCAGCTATAGGTAGCCCCAAACATCTGGCACAAAGGAAGGGAAAGTGTGATTGATGTTTTAAGCAAGGGAAAATACTGCACAATAAGGACATAAGAAGTTGCCTCCACTGGGTCAGACCAGAGGTCCATCACGCCCAGCGGTCTGCTCCCGCGGTGGCCCATCAGGTCCATGACCTGTGAAGTAGTTCCTGACCATTTTTTATAACCTACCTCTACAATGATTTAAAAGGTCCTGGTGAACAAGGGGGAGAGAATAACTCAAAGCAAAAGTTGAAGCAAATATTTATTTTATTTATTTCAATTTTTATCCCGTTCTCCCAGTAGCTCAGAACGGCCTACAAGCAAACATTCACAGTGGTGTATATTTGGACAGTACAAAGATTATACAGTAGTTCAAGTACAGGTTAAGAATGGACTAAACAGTAATTTAAGTAGAGGTTCAGGATGGAGGAGGGAGGGGAGAAGGAAGGGGGAGTTTAAGGGGTAGATTGCAGTTGTAATTTTAGTTGAAGAGGAGGGTCTTTACCGCTTTCCGGAAGGTCATCAATGAGTTCTGTGATCTGACTTTGCGGGGGGAGTTGGTTCCAGAGTTGGGGGATGAAGTGGCTGTAGGAGCGTTTGCGGGCGGTTTCTGATAGGAGAGACCTTCTTGGGGGTATGCGTAGATGTTTCTCCATTTCCGAGAAGAGGGGGGGCGGGTGGGGGTGTACAGGGTTAGCTTGGATTCTATGTAGGCTGGAGTGGTGACATAAATTCTTTTATGTGTTCAAGTTTCAAGTTTATTTTTAATATACCGACCATCAACAGGTATCTAGCCGGTTTACAATGCTAAAAAAAAAATTAAAATAATACTTAAAGAAGGGGGGAAGAGTGAACATTAAAGACGTTTTACAAAGACAAACATGAGAGTGGGGGTTAAAAGGAAAAAAGGGGGGTAAAGTTACATTATTCTAATTAATGGGGGGGGGGAAAAAAGGTGAGAAGAGGCGAGGGGACATAACATCAGGAGTTGGGTCGCTTCTTAAAAGCGGTTGGTAGAAATGGTAATGAGAGATTTAGGAACTATGGAACACATCTTAAAATAAGAATGTTTTTAGTTTAGTTTTGAATTTATCGAGGAGATTTTCGTGGCGGGGTTGGGAGGGCAAAGCATTCCATAAAGATAGGGCAACAACAGAAAAATTAGTTTTCCTGGTGTAATAAAATTCTATTACCAGGGCCTTGAATGCACAGCGTTGGTTAATCGGAAGCCAGTGCTCTTCACGGAGGGCTGGGGAGATGTTCGTCTTCCCCTCCCTAAAACTATGTCACTCCAAAAGATTTCTTGACAAAACCTTCGCCTTCCAAGCTGCCAAGCTGAACCCATGGCTAGCCCAAATGGTCCTTGAGGCCCCCTCCTACCTCAGATTTAGAAAATTACTCAAAACTCACCTATTCCATGGTAAGACCCTTAACGCCCCTCCTCAATGAACCAAACCTCCCCTTTTCCACTCTACTGTACAACCCCAACCTACTCACCCCAACCTTCTCCCCCATGACCTACTCGTCCTTTCTCTCTCAAACCCCAACTACTTCGTTGCTTGCAACTTTGTTCAATAGTTATTGAACCGCTTGTAATTTTGATAAACAAATGTGAACAGCCTAGAACTCCCTGGGTATGGCGGTATACAAAAAAAAGTTATTATTATTATTGCTGAAGGATTAGAAGGAAAAGTGTGCCTTTTTGCAGATGATACCAAGATTTGTAACAGAGTAGACACCGAAGAGGGAGTGGAGAATATGAAAAAGGATCTGCAAAAGTTAGAGGAATGGTCTATTGCCTGGCAACTAAAATTAAATGCAAAGAAATGCAGAGTAATGCATTTGGGGATTAATAATAGGAAGGAACCGTATATGCTGGGAGGAGAGAAGCTGATATGCACGGACGGGGAGAGGGACCTTGGGGTGATAGTGTCTGAAGATCTAAAGGCGAAAAAACAGTGTGACAAGGCAGTGGCTGCTGCCAGAAGGATGCTGGGCTGTATAAAGAGAGGCGTAGTAAGTAGAAGGAAGAAGGTGTTGATGCCCCTGTACAGGTCATTGGTAAGGCCCCACTTGGAGTATTGTGTTCAGTTTTGGAGACCGTATCAGGCGAAGGACATAAGAAGACTTGAGGCGGTCCAGAGGAGGGCGACAAAAATGATAGGAGGCTTGCGCCAGAAGATGTATGAGGAGAGACTGGAAGCCCTGAATATGTATACCCTAGAGGAAAGGAGAGACAGGGGAGATATGATTCAGACGTTCAAATACTTGAAGGGTATTAACATAGAACAAAATCTTTTCCAGAGAAAGGAAAATGGTAAAACCAGAGGACATAATTTGAGGTTGAGGGTGATAGATTCAGGGGCAATGTTAGGAAATTCTACTTTACGGAGAGGGTAGTGGATGCCTGGAATGCGCTCCCAAGAGAGGTGGTGGAGAGTAAAACTGTGACTGAGTTTAAAGAAGCGTGGGATGAACACAGAGGATTTAGAATCAGAAAATAATATTAAATATTGAACTAAGGCCAGTACTGGGCAGACTTGCACGGTCTGTGTCTGTATATGGCCGTTTGGTGGAGGGCTTCAATGGCTGGGAGGGTGTAGATGGGCTGGAGTAAGTCTTAAAAGAGATTTCGGCAGTTGGAACCCAAGCACAGTACCGGGTAAAGCTTTGGATTCTTGCCCAGAAATAGCTAAGAAGAAAAAATTAAAAAATTTAAATAGAATCAGGTTGGGCAAATTGGATGGACCATTCGGGTCTTTATCTGCTGTTACTATGTTACTATATTTTGATTGGACTTTTTGAGCTTTCTCCCCATTGAAAGCCATACACATTTTTGTGTGATATGAGGAGTAGAGTTTTTTTTAAAGACCCATTAAACCTACCTGAAACATAGAAACATGATGGCCGATAAAAGCCAAATGGCCCATCTAGCCTGCCCCTCTGCAGTAACCATTATCTTTCTCTCTCTGAGAGATCCCACATGCCTATCCCAGGCCCTTTTGAATTCAGACACAGTCTCTGTCTCCACCACCTTTTCCAGGAGACTGTTCCGTGCATCTACCATCCTTTTTTCTTTTTCCTGTTCCGTTTCGTTGGATTGTGTAGGAGTGTATGAAACAGTGGAAGTATTTTTTTGAATGGTGGAGGCTCGAAGTTCAACATTTTTCAATATATGTACTGAGTATGAAATTTGTTGTTTGATTATTTGGTAAATACACTTGGGTCTCTTGAGGAATAGATAGTAATTGAAATCACCTGTTATTGCCCAATTTGCCAGCTTTCCTGAACTCTGAAAACATTTCATCTGGCTGCTCATTTTGAACCTACCTTTTATATTCCTTCCCTGCACATATGGAATTTCTATCCATATGGAATCCACACTGCTATCTACGTCATTCAGAATGATTCAATTCCCTCTTTCCAATTTGATCTACTATATCCTTGCAATATAATTTGTACCCAGGTAATTCAGTGTCCCATTGATTGTCCTCCTTCCACCAGGTCTCTGAGATGCCTATTATATCTACATCATCATTCAGTGCTATTTACTCTAACTCACCTATTTTATTTTTTAGGCTTCTAGAATTTATTTTTCCTTGAATCTACAGGCTGCTGAGAAGATGACAGGGAAAACGTGAGTCTTTCACTTTGCCTTCCATTTAAACATTCCTGAATTTCTTTCACCATTATTCAAACCTCTCTACTGGGACTCCCTAAATCTCCTGTTTCAATAGTTTTCTTCATGGATACATCACAATGAACCATCTGCTCCTGGCCAACTGTTAGTTTCCCACCACCTATCGATTTAAAAGCTGCTCTATCTCCTTTTCAAACGTTAGCGCCATCAGCCTAATTCCACCTCAATTAAGGTGGGGTCCAGTTCCTAACAAATCTAAATCCCTCATCCCTGCACCATCGTCTCAATCAAGCATTGAGATTTTGGAGCTCTGCCTGCTTCTTGGGTCCTGTGCATGGAACTTGGAACATTTCTAAAAATGAAACCCTGGAGGATCTGGATTTCAGCTTTCTACTTAAGAGCCTAAATTTAGCTTCCAGAACCTCCCTCCCATATTTTCCCAATAAATAAAGTCCTTCCAGAGAGTCTCGAAATCAAAATTTTGAGCTCTTTCCAAGAAGAGCTTTGCTGTTATTCATTCTGACTTTAAAAAAAAAACCACCAGAAGGATCAGTAGCAGCGATTACTATTCCAGTTCCAGCCGCAGCCTGCTATTGTGAAGTTTGGTTATCACACGGGTAGCTTCTGTTATGGCTGGGTATATTTCCTTTCCTGCCCTCTTAATCATGGGAGTTGACACCATCTGAGAAGTGTCTCCCTTTCCAATGTATCCACATCAGTTCAACCTGGCTGGACTGGAGGAATCCAAACCTTTAGGCTGAAACTTCCAGCTGCAGATGTGTCAACAGGCATCCTCTGCCCCTAACAGCATCAATGAGCCACCTGAAGTCATTGAAGTGTCCAGCCTCTGGAAGGAATCAACTGGAATGCAATGCCACCACATCTCTGCTGGGAAAATTCCTTAAACAAATTTAAAACTAACCTCAAAACATTTCTATTCAAAGATGCATATCAAAATTGCAGTTAAGAATCCCAGGGATAGACTGGAACCTGGGAACCTCGAACTGTGGCAAGGAGGCCAAGTTCCTGGAAGTGCTAGGGGACTGCTTCCTGGAACAAATGGTGGGAGAGCTGATGAGAGGAAACGCCACCTTGGACTTGGTCCTAAATGGCATTATGGGACTGAAAAAAGAAGTAGAAGTCACTGTCCCACTGGGGACGAGCGATCACAACATGATCAACTTTAAACTTGACATCGGGAAAGACCTTAACCACGATCTTAAACTTTAAAAAGGGAAAATATGATAGCATGAGAGCCATGGTGAAATAACGGCTCAAGAAAAAGATGGACAAAGTTAAAACTGTAGATCAGGCATGGTCCCTACTGAAAAATACTATCACGGAAGCACAAAATCTCTACATTTCATGGATTTCCAAAGAAAGGAAAACTAGAGGCAAAGGAGAACCGGCATGGCTTACTAGAGAGGTGAAGGAAACCATAAAAGAAAAGAAGGACTCCTTTAAAAAATGGAAACGCATGAAACAACCGAAGCTTGGAACAAACACAAAGATAATCAGAAGAAATGTCACAAGGCGGTGAGGGATGCCAAAAAGGACTATGAGGAGAAAATAGCACAAGAGGCCCAAAATTTCAAGCCCTTCTTTAGATACATAAAAGGAAAAAACCCTGCAAAAGAGGCGGTGGGACCGCTGGATGACCAGGGAAGAAAAGGGTACATACAAGGAAGACAAACAAATTGCAGACAGACTAAATTCCTTCTTTGCGTCTGTCTTTACGAAGGAGGACACTGCAACAATACCAGAAGCAGTGAAAGTGTTCAAAGGAGTAATAGAGCACAGCCTCACCACAGTAGAAGTGGACTTGGACCAGATATACTGCCAGATCGACAATCTTAAAAGCGACAAATCCCCTGGACCTGATGGAATTCACCTGAGAGTCTTAAAAGAACTGAAGGTTGAAATCGGAGAGCTTTTGCAAAAACTTGCCAACCTGTCAATTAGAACTGGACAGATACCGGACGATTGGAAGATAGCGAACGTTACGCCAATTTTCAAAAAAGGATCAAGAGGAGAACCGGGCAACTATAGACCTATGAGTCTTACGTCTGTCCCTGGAAAGATGGTTGAAGCACTGATTAAAGATAGCATAGTCCAGCACTTGGATACACGCAACCTGATGAGAGCCAGTCAACATGGCTTCAGGAAAGGGAAATCATGTTTGACAAATTTACTTAAATTTTTTGGGACCGTGAACAAACAAATTGATAGTGGAGAACCGGTGGACATAATATACTTGGACTTCCAGAAAGCGTTCGACAGGGTTCCACATGAAAGACTTCTCAGGAAACTACAAAGCCATGGAATAGAGGGAGATATACTAAGATGGATAGGCAAATGGCTGGAGAACAGAAAGCAGAGAGTGGGCATAAATGGGAAGATCTCAGAATGATAGAAAGAGACTAGCGGTGTGCCCCAGGGCTCGGTACTTGGGCCCATCTTATTTAATATTTTCATCAATGACCTAGAAGAAGGAACATCCAGTGAGATCATCAAGTTTGCAGATGACACAAAGCTATGCTGGGCAATCAGATTGCAGAAGGATAGCGAGGAATTGCAGAGTGACTTCTGTCAGTTAGAGAAATGGCAGATTAAGTTTAATGTGGAAAAGTTCAAAGTAATGCATTTAGGCAGAAAGAACAAGAATAAGGAATGTCAGGTGCAACTCTGGGTAAGAGCAAACAAGACAAGGACCTGGACGTACTGATAGATAGGACCCTGAAACCGTCGGCACAATGCGCGGCAGCGGCAAAGAAAGCAAATAGAATGTTAGACATGATAAAGAGAAGAATCGCGAATAGATCGGAGAAAGTTATAATGCCACTTTATAGAGCAATGGTCAGACCACATTTGGTCTCCCAACCTAAAGAAGGATATAAAACTGCTGGAGAGGGTGCAGAGACGAGCAACGAAGCTAATAAAAGGTAAGGAGAACTTGGAATACGAGGAACGACTTAAGAGACTGGGATTGTTCTCCCTTGAGAAAAGGAGACTGCGAGGGGATATGATCAAGACTTTCAAAATACTTAAGGGAATTGACAAAATAGAGCAGGAAAATTATTTACAATGTCCAATGTGACACGGACAAGAGGACATGGACTGAAGCTAAGGGGGGACAAGTCCAGGACAAATATCAGGAAGTTCTGCTTCACGCAACGAGTGGTGGACACCTGGAATGCTCTCCCAGAGGAGGTTATTGCGGAATCCACCGTTCTAGGATTTAAAAGCAAACTAGATTCACATCTCCTTACGAGAGGCATAGAGGGATATGGGTGACTAAAATTACGCCAGGTGTACACCTGGCTGGGCCTCTGCATGTGCATATCATCGGACTTGATGGACCGAAGGTCTGATCTGGAGATGGCAGTTTCTTATGTTCTGATCAAGGGAAAATAAAAACAGAGAACTGCTTTTAAGAAATAACCCCCCCCCCTTTCCTTCCTTTAATTTTTATTTTCTTGTATACAACCTGTCAAAATTTTGTCCTTTTCTTGGCCCCAACCTACCCTATTTTATTTTTTAAGTTTTTAAAAATTTTTAATATTGTAAACCGGTCAAATACCTGTGATGGTCGGTATACCAAACTATAAATAAACTTGAAACTTATGCATTTTAAGAGATTTTTTCATGAGTGAGAATAAAGCTTTTGGGCTCAAATGAATGTGGGATATGAAATGAGCAGAGGTGAATTCAGGAGAGGTGGAAATCCACTCCCCATGAATTCAAAGGATGGAGAAAATGGTGGGGAGGAAGCCCAGGGCGCTGAAAATGGGTTCCATTAGTGGAAATCTGTCTCTTTTCATCGCATATGTCAGCTTTCTGCTGCATCTCGGTAACGGAAATCCTTGTAGAACTTACACCCTGAATGGAGAAACTTTAACCAGGACTACGGCAGAACGAGACTTAGGAGTAATCATCAGTGCTGACATGAAAGCAGCCACTCAAGTGGAGAAGGCTTCATCTAAAGCACGGCAGATGATAGGTTGTATCAAGAGAAGCTTCGTCAACAGGAAACCTGAAGTCATGATGCCATTGTACAGAGCAATGGTGAGACCTCATCTGGAGTACTGTGTGCAATTCTGGAGGCCACATTACCGTAAGGATGTGCTCAGAATTGAGTCGGTTCAGCAAATGGCCACCAGGATGGTCTCGGGGCTAAAGGGTCTCCCGTACGAGGAAAGACTGAGCAAATTGCAGCTCTACACTCTTGAAGAGCGTAGGGAGAGGGGAGACATGATTGAGACATTTAAGTACATCACGGGACGGGTCGAGGTGGAAGATGATATCTTTCTTCTCAGGGGACCCTCGACCACAAGAGGACATCCGCTCAAACTCAGGGGAGGGAAGTTTCGTGGAGACGCCAGGAAGTACTTCTTCACGGAGAGAGTGATCGAGCATTGGAACAAGCTTCCAGTGCAGGTGGTCGAGGCACGCAGCATCCCAGACTTCAAGAACAAATGGGATACCCATGTGGGATCCCTACGAGGTCATGCCAAGGGATAGGGTCACTAGGACTTGAATGAGCGGGTCAGTAGAGTGACAGTATAATTACAATTATACTTAAGGGGTCAGAAGACTTAAGAGGGTGGGTAAATGGTGTGGGCAGACTTGATGGGCTATATGGTCCTTATCTGCCGTCATCTTTCTATGTTTCTATGTTTCCCTGAAATTAAGCCCTAGTAGTATGGTAGCAGCATCTCGCTCTGGCAGGGGGTGGGGAGGTCTGCGCTCGCGCGCCTCTGGACCTGCAGCAGGCAACTGTATAAGGAGTCTTGTTTCAGTGGGCATGTGCAGAAGGTGATGAGATGGGAAGAGAGCAGCTGCGCGAGCTACAGGACAGGCGTTTTGGATCACCAAAGGCTGCGTGTGTTCCAGGAAGATAAGAATGTGTGAGGCCAGGGGTGGGAAACAAGATTTATGGGGAAGGGAGTATTCGCATGTGCACGTGTGCGCGCTAGTCAGTTGGCTGCTTGCAGCAGGTGTCATTGTCGGCATCAGTCTGGTCTGGAGGAGGAGAAGGGGAATGAGGGGATAGGCTTGGGGATTGTCCTTCCCGTCCGTTAAAAAGGGGAGTGGGTGCCATTTTCTGATGGGCTCCCTCTGTGGTATTGGAGGCTGTCAGGTTTTATTGAGTGGTGTTTTTACCTGCTTCTGCAATGCTTTTCTTTCAGATATCTGCCTATTCCTATAAATGTCCATATAGAACATTACGGCTGAGCTGAACTGAATTCACATTTTGGCGGTTCAGAAGGGAATCTACCGTTTCTCTTTTTTGCTCACATAACTACAGTGTTTCCCCGAAAATAAGACCTAGTGCATTTTTTTGGCCCAAAATTAATATAAGACAGTGTCTTATTTTCGGGAAAACACTGGAATGATTTACCCTTCCACATCAAGAATCTTCTCTCGCTTTCAGAATTCATAAAAGCACTCAAGACTCATCAGTTTACCCAAGCTTATGCTTAGTCTTTTTTTTCTCACCAGTAAATTTTCTCTTCCTTGTCTCATCCTGATGTACTAAAATTAATTTTAATTATGCCTACCTGTTTGTTTCCCTCTCTCCCATAGCCATAAGCTGAAAGGGGATAGATTCCGTATGAACGGAAGGAAGTTCTTCTTCACCCAGAGAGTGATAGAAAACTGGAACGTTCTTCCGGAGTCTGTTATAGGGGAAAACACCCTCCAGGGATTCAAGACAAAGTTGGACAAGTTCCTGCTAAACTGGAACGTATGCAGGTGAGGCTGGACTCATTTAGAGCACTGGTCTTTGACCTGGGGGTTCGCCGCGTGAGCGGACTGCTGGGCACGATGGACCACTGGTCTGACCAGCAGCAGCAATTCTTATGTTCTTACAGTATATCAGACACCTTGTCAAATTATTGTAACATTATCTCTTTGTTTTATTTTTATATACAGCACCAGGAAGCCTTTACAGGCAATTTGAGCAGTCTATAAAATATAATAAAGACCCTGTCACCTCCCCCATCTAAGCAAAATTGCTGAGTCTGGCTGGTACATGGCATGGTTGAGCAATGGCTGAAAAGCTCATCCTGGTGGCTGATGGGATCAATGCCTACCCCCAGCATCTTCAAGCCTGATAGGCCCAAAGATGGATGGATGGGGAGAAATCCCAAATTTCCCACATGGCAATCTGCAGTGCTATCATTGAATCATCAGGTCATTTCCAAAATGGAAGATCTTTGAAGTGAGCTCCATTAACTCAACTCACTGACGTGAAATGATTTTATGAACTCATTCACTTTGACCACAGTTGACAATGACAAGTTTTTTATTGGCCTGCTTTGAAGTGCTGTCTTTTTCTGTTTGCCTGATAGCCATTAAAGTAATCTCGGGATTAATCACATGAATAATCACCTCATTTGGTATGCAGAGTGGTTCAATAGAACTGCGAATGGAAGAGTGACTTCTTGCAAAGCAGAAGAAATGACCAGTAGTTAAAATAGAAGTCATTAATTTCTGCTGGTAATATGACTAAAGACAGCGGACTTACAGGACCTGAAAAAGGAAGGTCTGTTTCTTGTCATGTAATGTGAGATATTATGCTCTCATAGATCATAGACGAGCCATGTTGAATGTGTCATTAACATTTCTTTCTGACCCACTTCTCTGCTTCTTTTTTCATCTTGGGTTGAAACTTGAAGGCCTGAATGAGCTCTGATTACATTTCCACTGATGGGGGGGTCATGGCAAAGTCAACCAGCTGCAACTCTTTCATAAGCACATAAGCACATAAGCATTGCCTCTGCCGAGTCAGACCATAGGTCCATCATGCCCAGCAGTCCGCTCCCGCGGCGGCCCCCCAGGTCAATGACCTGTAGTGATCTATTACTCAAGAGCATTTTGTCTTGTATAGTAACCCTCTAATTGTACCCCTGGATTCCCTTACCCTTCAGGAACTCGTCCAATCCCTTTTTGAAACCCAAAACTGTACTCTGCTCAACTACCCCCTCTGGAAGCGCATTCCAGGTGTCCACCACCCTCTGGGTGAAGAAGAACTTCCTAGCATTTGTTCTAAACCTATCTCCCTTCAATTTTTTTTGAGTGTCCTCTAGTTTTTGTTGCCCCCGCCAGTCTGAAGAATCTGTCTCTCTCTACCTTCACTATACCCTTCATGATCTTATAAGTTTCTATCATATCCCCTCTAAGTCTCCGCTTTTCCAGGGAAAAGAGCCCCAACTTCTCCAGCCTCTCAGCATACGAGAGGTTTTCCATGCCCTTTATCATTTTTGTCGCTCTTCTCTGGACCCTCTCGAGTATCGCCATATCTTTCTTTAGGTACGGCGACCAGTACTGGACGCAGTACTCCAGATGCGGTCGCACCATCGCCCTATACAGCTGGAGGATAACTTCTTTGGTTCTGGTAGTGATACCTTTTTTGATAATGCCCAACATTCTGTTTGCCTTTTTTGAGGCCGCTGCGCATTGTGCTGCCGGTTTCATTGTTTTATCCACCAAAACCCCCAAGTCCTTTCTGTAACATGATACAAATGGGTTCAAGAAGTCAAATCCAATCGATTCCCCTAATAGCAAAAGACAGAGAACGTGGACATCAGATTAAGTCTACAAACTGGCATGTTTTCATGAAAGTGTAAAATGAGCTTTCATGTCATTTTGTAAAAGTACAGAATAATGCTAATTTATTGTGTTTGTTGAATATACTACACCTGCCACAATATTTTTGGCCCCACCAGTGACGGCTGCTTTCCCATTTGAATTCAATTCCAGTTTATTCACAGAGGTGTTGATCGCACCTTTATTCAACCAATCAGTTCATGATACAACTTTCCATGAATTCGGATAAAGTCTTCCTTTCCACCACCTCTACTGGGAGCCCTGCTGTGGGCTAAAAGCTGTCATACATGTGGATAAAGGTGAGACGATTGATAATAATAATAATAATAATAACTTTATTCTTCTATACCGCCAAAATCTTGCGACTTCTAGGCGGTTTACAATCAAGAGTGCTGCACATTCAGCGAAATACAATAAGTAGATATTCAGAGGAAATACAGAGATTAGAGACCTCAGGAGGCAATAGTCTAGAAATACAATTTGCTGAGCGAAAATGTAATATGTACATTTTAGTAGGAAATGTCCGACAGGACCTGTTGGGGATAAATAGCAACGTAAAGTTACGATAAGATGAAGATAACAGATTATATTGATGTAGTGTACACTTTCCCTTCCCTATTCGCAGTTTCGTTGTTCGCGGTTTCGATTATTCGTGGGTATTTTCCCCAGGCCCCCCCCCCCTTGGAGAGACGCTCGTTTGCAGCCTACATTAAAAAAACAGCCCTGGAACTTGGATCGGGGCAAGGAGGGAGGCGGAGGGGGGGCGTCAGAGGCAGAGGGGGCCATCGGAGGCAGAGGGGGGCCATCGGAGGCAGAGGCAGAGGAGGCGAGCAGCTGCCCCAGGAGCACAGACCTTACCTGGTGGTCTTGCCGTGACATGGGGCAGGAGCGATCTTCCTACACTCCTGCCCCGTGCAGAGCTGTGCTGTGAGTTCCTGTGGTCTCACAAGACTACAAGAGAGAGTTCCTGTTGTAGTCTCATGAGACCAAGGGAACTCACAGCACGGCTCTGCACGGGGCAGGAATGTAGGTAGATCGCTCCTGCCCTGTGTCACCGCTAGACCACCAGGTAAGTCCGGGGATGGGTCAGAGCCGGCCCAAAAGTTATTCGCAAATTTTCCCTATTCGCGGGCCGGCTCTGCCCCCAACCCCCGCGAATAGGGAAGGAGAAGTGTACTTAGATTTTCATAAAGCTTTTGACAAAGTTCCTCATGAGAGGCTCCTGAGAAAATTAGAGTCATGGGATAGGTGGCAAAGTTCGGGCTGATTTCTGGTGTGGGGGGGAAGGGGTTTCACGGACTGATTCCTGGTGGGTTTGTGTGTGTGTGTGGGGGGGGGGTTTTCAAAGGCTGATTTTCCAAGCTGTCTAACTCCTCTCATCTTTCCTGAGTGATCCTTTGCTTTGGTTTAAATTTATGCTGCAATTATGACATTTCTAAATATGTACATCCACTGGCAAGGTGCCAAAATGTGAACATTCAGAATTGTCTGAGAGAAGCCAAGCTCTTTTGTTAAATGTCGGCTTTCATTTTCTGGGTCAAACTGTACTTTTGTAGTTCAGGATTGAGAAGCAGAGCGGAAGAATGATGTGAATAAGACGGTGAAGCATTTTTGGCCTGAAGTTGAAAAATCTCATTTAATTTCTAATAGATGTGATAATAAACATTTTCTCATGCTAATTCTATTTGCTCTGGGCTATCGCAGTACAGGGGAGTCCGTTAAAAGCACCAAATGATGAGATAGCAAACAAGCTCTCCTACACCCCTCTAGCAAGACACGAAGAGAGCTTCTCTGCTCAGCTAAAATGAGACCCCTGATGATGCAGAGAATTTCTCAACTGCAAAAAGGGATGTGGAAGCAAGAAATGAGTTATTCTTCAACCTCTGTTTCTGTTCCAGTTGTTTGCTTTGGGACCTGTTGCCTCACTGTCAGTTGCAGGTGGAGGAGGAGAACCAGGAGAGGATTCTGGAGGTGCTTGTGCAGGGTTGGGTTCTTTAGGTTAATGTCTGCTTAAGGTTTACCATTTCACACTGTCTGATTCAGTCACAGGGCTTAGGGTGGATACCCACCATCTACCTTTAGCAGGCACAAACCCAGAACCCTGATTCCAGGTCTTGATCAGTCCATGATCAAACTCCTTCAATAGGTCTTTCTCCTCTGGTGCATATACAGATGGGGCAAATTACAAATTATACTCGGTTAATGCGGGGTTTAATTTACAGTACCCTAAAGATTCAGAACTTAACTTTGTATGTTTATTAAATTTTGATATACCACTATAGCTTACTACAGTTCAAAGCATGAAATCATTAAAAATAAAAGACAGACCTAACGCCACATGTACGAGAAAATACAGACTTGTCATGTTCACAGGCATCCTAACTCATGCAGTCGAACATAATTCACAAATGTGATCACTTGGAAAGAGAGTGATCTAAAAAGTTTTTAAAATGCTTTACAATTTGGTTCTAGCCACAAAAGATTAGGGAGTTGATTCCAGAGGAAAGAAGCCAGACAGAAAAATACTTTCGCTCTTCTGGCTTCCCATTTTCTTCTCTTGACAGAGGGTTTAACTAGTCTGTTGTCTTGTAATGATCTGAGATTGCGGAGATGAGTATATGGGATTGTTAGAGCAAGCAAATAACTCGGTACTTGAGAGTATAATGCTTGATCTGTAAGTGACAGTATTTGAAATTGAATTTGGTATGAAATGGTAGAAAAAGCGGTATAACATGATCACATTTCTAGTAATTTCAAAGCTGTATTTTGTAATGTTGTAATCACCGAATATTGCTTTTAGAAATACCAGTGTATGTGATATTACAATAATTAATTTGGAAAGTAAAAAAGGCATGAATTAAAGTGTAGAAATCCTTATTTGCAAAACAATGTCTAATTGTTTGCAATGTCCTAAGTGTGTTCAAACCTTTCCTTATAATTTCTGAAATTTCATCATTAAATGATAAGTGGGAATCTACAATAAAGCCAAGATATTTAAATTTGTTTACTGACGGTAAAAATTTACCAGACATTGAGAGTTTTATATATTAGATCCATCAATTTAATAGAAACAGAGAAACATGATGGCAGATAAAGGCCAAATGGCCCCTCCAGTCTGCCCATCCCTAGTAACTCTTATCTCTTCCTCTCTCTAAGAGATCCCACTGACTATCCCAGGCTTTCTTGAAATCAGACACAGTCTCTGTCTCCACTATCTCTACTGGGAGACTGTTCCATGCATCTGCCACCCTTTCTGTAAAAAAACACATTTCCTACGATTACTCCGGAGCCTATCACCTATCTTAACTTCATCCTATGTCCTCTCATTGCAGTTTCCTTTCAAAAGAAAGAGAGTTGATTCATGCACTTTTATATTACACAGATATTTAAACGTCTCTATCATATCTCCCCTCTCCCTCCTTTCCTCCAAAGTAAACATATTGAGATCTTTAAGTCTGTCCCCATATGCCTTATCACGAAGACCACACACCATTCTAGTTGCCTTCCTCTGGACCAACTGCATCCTTTTTATATCTTTTTGAAGGTGTGACCTCCAGAATTGTACACAATATTCTAAATGAGGTCTCACCAAAGTCTTATACAGGGGCATCAATACCTCCTTTTTCCTACTGGCCATACCTCTCCCTATGCAACCTAGCATCCTTCTAGCTTTTCAACTTGTTTGGCCACCTTAAGGTCATCACATACAATCACACCCAAGTCCCACTCTTCTGTCATGCACATAAGTTCTTCACCCCCAAAACTGTACCGTTCCTTCGAGTTTTTGAAGTCCAAAAGCATGACCTTGCATTTTTTAGCATTAAATTTTAGCTGCCAAATTTCAGACCATTCTTCAAACTTCACTAGGTCTTTCTTTGTTATTCACACCATCTGGGGTGTCTATTGAAGAATTGAAGATTTTGGTAAAATCCGCAAAGAGGCAAATCTTACCTGACTACCCTTCAGCAATATCACTTATAAAAATGTTAAAAAGGAACAGGCCCAAGAACAGAACCTTGAGGTATACCACTGATAAAACCCCTTTCCTCAGAGCGATCTCCATTAACTACAGTGCCTCGTCCTTGACCTGCAGATCCTGCAATTGTGTGGCTTTAATATGATATTTAACATATAATGCTACTCCCCCTCCTTTTCTTCCTACCCTGTCTTTCCTGAATAGATAATAGCCTGGTATAACTACATCCCAGTCGTGGTTCTCTGTGAACCATGTCTCTGTGATCGCCACTATATCCAACTCATCTTCTTCCATCACAGCTTCTAGATCCAGAATCTTGTTTCCCATACTTTGAGCATTAGTATATATTGCTTTCCAGACATTGCCCCCTTTTCCCATCTGTGCAGAGGTATTCAGTGATATACTTACTTGAGGGCTTATACTTGCCTGGGGGCTTTGAGCACCCTGCCCTATCATCATGGATGTCTCTTTTAGGAAATTATCCAAACCTTTTTTAAACCTTGCTAAGCTAACTGATTTCACCACATTCTCTGGCAACAAATTCCAGAGTTTTATTTTCTCCAGTCTGTTTTTAAATCTACTACTTAGTAGCTTCATCGAATGTTTCCTAATTCTAGTATTTTTGGAAAGAGTGGACAAGCAATTCACTTCTACCCTTTCCACTTTACTCAGACCTCTGAGCAATCTCTTCTCCATGCTGAAGAGCCCTAGCCGCTTTAGCTTCTCCTCACAGGGAAGCCGTCCCAAACGTTTGAATGTGCATTTGGTGGATGGTGGTACTATGTGGATCCCTCTTTCTTTCATTCTTTGTTACAGGGAACGTAGCCATTTGTTTGAGTTAGTTCTTTTCTGGGCTGTTTGATCGTTTTGGAGTATAAGAGGTATCTATTATTCCATTCCTGTGAATGGATCATGTTGCAGTGGTTGTTACATTAGAAGGGATGTGAATGATTGTTCAGGTGTGGAGCTTACATTATCGTCCCTCCTTTTGACTTCTTTTCTGGACATTTTCCTGTCTTTATCCTTATTTGACAAGGCCCAGGCTTGGAATTCTTCTTTACGTTTGGCAGTCGATAGAGTTCTTCTAACCATAAATGTCCTCTTTCCTTTATTTATTGTAGTTCATCCCTCTTCCCTTTTGTTCTTAGTATGTTTGTTTGTGAGTTTTTATTTTTTGTCTTTTTAAATTACATGTTTTCCCTCATATTTTATTGTACATCGCTTATCATGGTTTCTAGGCGATTAATCAAATTTTTAATAAACTTGAAACTTGTTCCATTAAGGGAGAAAGATAATAAATGGTATCATGTGGGCTTCAACTTTTCTAAGAGGTAAGGAGGTCAGACAGTATAAGCCGCCTGACCTTCCAGCCAGTTTTCTATGATGTGGGTAAAGGAAAGTCAGCCTTCGATTACTCTCCCCTTGTGTGATGTGATGATGCCCGGGCATTGAAGTTGTTTTCTTTACTTGGAACGTAGGATTGCCTACGCCGTCAACTGATTGATTAGCCTCTTACTTTGTGGATAAGGTAGAGTAGTTGTGCAATATTATTTGCTCTAGCCAAGTTCCTCAGGAGAAGCTTCCCATGCTGCTTCTCAAATGGGTGGGATAACTTTAAATCTATTACTTTGGTATTTTTTGATAAACTCAAGGCCAGTTTGAATAAGTTCTCTCCTGTTTTGGATCATCTTCTTCACAAATGGATAGGGGGTTGCAGCACATGGTCTATAGTCCCTGTTAGTATTGATGGTAAATGAAAGTTTGCAGTCTGGTAGTGTTCCAGGTCCATGGAAACACGATTTGGTTCAGCCAATATTAAAGGGTGCTGTACTGTATCTTTTGAAACCAGAACATTATAGGCCTACAGCTAATCATTGTTGCCAAAGTAGTTGAGTAATGGGTGGTAAGACAATTTACGAAGTCCATGGAGGCCCTAATGTGCTCCATCCAAAACAGCATGATTATATTACAGAAAAGTTAAAAGGGGACAAATTCAAAACAAATGCCAGGAAGTTCTTCTTTACCCAACATGTGGTAGACACCGGGCATGGGCTTCCAGAGGACGTAATAGGGCAGAGTACGGTACTGGGGTTTAAGAAAGGATTGGACAACTTCCTGCTGGAAAAGGGGATAGAGGGGTATAGATAGAGGATTACTGCACAGGTCCTGGACCTGTGCAGCCACCACGTACGCGGACTGCTGGGCACGATGGACCTCGGGTCTGACCCAGCGGAGGCATTGCTTATGTTCTTATGATGATTTTAACTGCTTTTTTGAGTGAAGTTAGGGAGATTCTGGACTCCAGTGACTGTCACACAACTTGATGGCTGGCTTTGATCTTCTCTGGGGTTCAGTGGCACTCTTCTTGCTTGGTTTGCCTTGTTTCTCTGCAATCATACCTTTGTAATTTCATCTTCCTTAAGCCAGCACACTGGAGTTGTGGAGTCCTTAAAGATTCAGACTCGTCTCTCCTTCTTTTTAATGTTTTGTTTAAGACTCCTGCTTTGGATTCTACAATCTTTAGCCTAAGGACAGTACTGGGTGGACTTCTTAGAAAAGAAGACAATGTAATCATAAATTTGTGTGTGTGACTACTGGGCAGACTGGATGGACTGGCCAGTTCTGTGTCTGCTGTTGTTTACTACGTTACATATGGATCCTATCCTTTTGGTAACTCAGATTTTTTTTTCCTACATGCTGTGACTTGTATCCTCTTCATTCCTAGGTGGCAGCTTTCAGCAGTTGTTGACGACTTGTGACTTAGTTTTTGAATTTGGCTAAACCACTGCTTGCTGAATTATGAGTAGAGCATTTCATTCCTGTTGTAGAGAAAGCTGATCACTGACTTTAAGCTTACCAGTACATAATACAAGAAATTACTACCCAGACCAAAGCAAACAAACTCATAGAATAATTCAGGTTTTTCTGTACCGCAAAGATATTGATGATTCTTCTGAAATGTGGTTCAAAGTTGCCTTAATGACCATTTCAAAGAACTGCTGAAATGTTTGGATAAAAGCAAGTAAAGATTCAGAGATTTCAATCTATTCCCTTTCAGAGAAAGGATCTGTTCTAACAATGTTTGGGCACCATAATTGTTCAAACGTGCTTTCATATCTCTATAGCATCAGTCTTTTGGGAAAGTAGCTTCAGAGGATAGGTTCATACTTTGATCTGAATTCCTATTAAAGTGGGACCTGTGTATCTCTGAATTTCCATACAGCAGGGCCATACATCATAAACTGGTGGGGTCGTTGGATGGATTTATGACTTTGAGACTGATTACAGAGTATCCACAGATTCCCAGCACGTCCTAAACTTGGCATCTTGCATACCATTCCTAGTCCTTATATACGTACGTCTTCTGAATTATTTGACTGAGATTCATTTGTTCATGTTTGTTGAAGATTTTCCATGTACTTTATCTACATTTAATATAAATATATTAAGTAAATTCTGAACTTTTTCAGGAGCATTGAACATTGTAGTTATAGAAGATGATGTCACCTAAGGTATAAATCTGGTTGTCATTGATTTCTCCCTTTGGAGAGCACTGAAATTTTGATAGCATGTATCGGCTCTCCCCAGGCATGTGAAGCATTAATAAACTTATTTGATTATTACAAGGCTTTTTCTCATGTCTGTTATTTGAATTCACAGAACGGAGTCTCTAGCCCAGTCATGTGGGAGAAAGAATCCATTCTGGCAATTCTGTTGGCCCCGCTGTTCAAGTCTTCAGCCTGGCTTGGACATAGTCTGTTATTGAAGAAAGACACGGGGGAAGCCACTGCTTGCCCTGTATCGGTAGCATGGAATATTGCTACACCTTGGGTTTTGGCCAGGTACTAGTGACCTGGATTGGCCACCGTGAGAACAGGCTACTGGGCTTGATGGACCATTGGTCTGACCCAGTAAGGTTATTCTTATGTTCTTAAGATTGTTAAAACGTCTCATTTGGTCACGTCTGTCTGCCTATTGATACTGTCTGAGGTCTAACTCTCCCTCTTTCCTTCTTCTTTTGGGTGCTTTCTAAAATAATTACCAGTCCTGCATATATATATATGGTTTCCATTTGCAAGTTGCCCACTAGATACAGTACATGCATTAAAAATATTTGTTCTGTGAGTTGCAAAATAATGCGCTCAAGGGCCAATTAATCAAGTGAATTAAAATTGTTTTTCAACAGTAACATCGGCAAAAAAATACTCTGGATGTAACAGGTGCTCACTGGCAGCCCATTTTATGAAGAGTCACGGATCCCTAGGCATCTTTCTAAAATATTTATTTAAAATGAATCTTTTAAATAGAAACATGATGGCAGATAAAGGCCAAATTTTTCTTGGCAAGTTCGAAGGATAAAATTAAAGACTCGTCGATTTTCTTGAATGGTCAGGTCTTCCCTATTGACTATTCCATAAAATTCTGGGAGTGACTCTGGACCGACACCTTACTCTAAATGTACACACGGATTTATTGGTTAGAAAATGCTTCTCGATACTATGGAAACTCAGAACCATCAGCATCATTCCGCTTATTGGTTCAATCTTCCATCTTGATTATTGCAACATCATTTATTTGGGATCCTTAAAAAAAAAAAACCTTCAAAGACTCCGAGTTATTCAAAATTCTGCAGTTCGACTGATTTTTGGGTTGAAAAAATGGGAACATATAAGTCCCTATTATCAAAAACTTCACTGGCTGCCCCTGGAAGCATGAGTTTTGTTTAATTTTTTTTGTCTTTGTTATAAATCAATATTTGGTCTGGCCCCTACATACTTGGTTTCTCTGGATAGTTCTATTAGGCCCATATGTAGAATTCATCTGTTCACCTACCCGACAATAAAGGCCGGCCACTACAAAAGATTCCTGGACAGAACTCTCGCCTTCCAGGCAGGTAAATGGAACGATTCCATTATCATGCATTCCTCATCCTACTTCAGTTTTAGAAAATCAGTAAAAACGAATTTGTTTAATCGATTTGTAACCTAAGAATTTTATAGTTTTTCACTTCTTCCATTCTGTAAGCTTGTATTCGATGACTTTATATTGTGACCATTTCGCTGATTGTCCAGCACCTCTTGTTGTAAACCGCCTCAAACTATCATGGTATATAAGAATGAAATTATTATTATTATTATTATTATTATTAAATTGCCCATCTAGTCTGCCCATCCGCAATAACTATTTTTTTTTTTTCCTCAGAGATCCCATGTGCCTATCCCAGGCCCTTTTGAATTCAGACAGGCTCTGTCTCCACTACCTCTTCTGGGAGACTGTTCCATGCATCTACCACCCTTTCTGTAAAATAGTATTTCCTTAGATTACTCCGGAGCCTATCACCTCTTAACATCATCCTATGCCCTCTCATTGCAGCCAACAGCACAATGAAGCCAATAGCACAAAGCACAGCGGCCTGAAGGAAAGCAAACAGAATGTTGGGTATCATCAAGAAGGGTATTAGAATCAAAACAAAAGAAGTTATCCTGCTGCGGTATCGAGCGATGGTGCGCCCGCATCTGGAGTACTGTGTCCAGTACTGGTCGCCATACCTGAAGAAGGATATGGTGATACTTGAGAGAGTCCAGAGAAGAGCTACACATATGATAAAGGGTATGGAAAACCCTTCATACGCAGACAGGCTAGAGAAACTGGGGCTCTTCTCCCTGGAAAAGCAAAGACTCAGAGGAGACATAATAGAGACATATAATATCATGAAGGGCATTGAGAATGTGGAGAGGGATAGATTCTTCAGCCTATGGGGAACTACAAGGACAAGAGGGCACTCGGAGAAACTAAAAGGGGACAGGTTTAGAACCAATGCTAGGAAGTACTTCTTCACTCAGAGGGTGGTGATACCTGGAATGCGCTTCCGGAGGGTATGATAGGACAGAGTACTTTACAGGGTTTCAAAGAGAAATTGGATAAATTCTTGAAAGAAAAAGTTATTGACGGATATAGATAGGGAAGATATAGGATAAAGAAGGGTACAGTTAGAAGGATATAGATAAGGATAAAAGGGATTGAAGGATATAAAGGATCACTTACAGGTCATGGACCTGATGGGCCGCCACGGGAGCGGACTGCTGGGCGCGATGGACCTCTGGTCTGACCCAGCAGATGCAAATCTTATGTTCCTTTCAAATGAAAGAGACTCGACTCATGCGCATTTACATTATGTAGGCATTTAAACGTCTCTATCATATCTCCCCTCTCCCGCCTTTAAGAACATAAGAACTGCCATCTCCGGATCAGACCTTCGGTTCATCAAGTCCGGCAATCCGCACACACAGAGGCCCAGCCAGGTGTACACTTGGCGTAATTTTAGTCACCCATATCCCTCTATGCCTCTCATAAGGAGATATGCATCTAATTTGCTTTTAAACCCTAGAACGGTGGATTCCGCAATAACCTCCTCTGGTGTCCACCACTCGTTGCGTGAAGCAGAACTTCCTGATATTTATCCTGGACTTGTCACCCCTTAGCTTCAGTCCATGTCCTCTTGTCCGTGTCACATTGAACATTGTAAATAATGTTTTTTCCTGCTCTATTTTGTCGATTCCTTTCAGTATTTTGAAAGTCTCGATCATATCCCCTCGCAGTCTCCTTTTCTCAAGGGAGAACAATCTCAGTCTCTTAAGTCATTCCTCGTATTCCAAGTTCTCCATACCTTTTATTAGCTTTGTTGCTCGTCTCTGCACCCTCTCCAGCAGTTTTATATCCTTTTAGGTTGGGAGACCAAAGTTGGACACAGTATTCCAAGTGTGGTCTGACCATTGCCCTATAAAGCGGCATTATAACTTTCTCCGATCTACTCGTGATTCCTTTCTTTATCATACCCAACATTCTATTTGCTTTCTTTGCCGCTGCCGCGCATTGTGCCAACGGTTTCAGGGTCCTATCTATCAGTACACCCAGGTCCTTTTCTTGTTCGCTCTTACCCAGAGTATATAGATTGAGATCTTTAAGTCTGTCCCTATACGCCTTATGATGAAGACCACATACCATTTTAGTAGCCTTCCTCTAGACCGACTCCATCCTTTTTATATCTCTTTGAAGGTGCGGCCTCCAGAATTGTACACAATATTCTAAATGAGGTCACACCAGAGTCTTATATAGGGGCATCAATACCTCCTTTTTCCTACTGGCCATACCTCTTCCCTATGCAACCTAGCATCCTTCTAGCTTTCACTTTCACCTTTTCAACCTGTTTGGCCACCTTAAGATTATCACATACAATCAAGCCGAAGTCCCACCCTTCTGTTGTGCACATAAGTTCTTCACCCCCTAAAGTGTACCGTTCCCTCAATCTGTATACTTTGGAGGAAAGGCAGAAGAGGGGAGATATGATAGAGATGTTTAAATATCTAAGTGATATAAATGTGCATGAGTTGAGTCTCTTTCACGTGAAAGGAAACTCTGCAATGAGAGGGTATAGGATGAAGTTAAGAGGTGATAGGCTCCTGAGTAATCTGAGGAAATATGTTTTTACAGAAAGGGTGGTAGATGCATGGAACAGTCAGGTGGTGTAGACAGAGACTGTGTCTAAATTCAAGAGAGCCTGGGATAGGCATGTGAGATCTCTCAGAGAGAGAAAGAGATATGGTTACTACAGATGGGCAGACTGGATGGGCCATTTGGCCTTTATCTGCCATCATCTTTCTATGTTACAATAGAAGCTGTACTGTATATGTTCTGTTATTTTGTTCTTTATAATAGTCTCTACCATTTTACCCCCCAAAAAAGAGGGATTTTTGTTTACAATGGTATGTCCTTAATTTCAGTCAGAGGATATTCTAGTCTTTTTCTGGATTTAATTGCTGACTCGTTGTTAGGAAGACTTAGGATGAGTTCTTCTATTGCTAGTTGTTAAGGTCAAGCTCCTGCAAATTCATTTTTCTCTGTATTTTTTTGTTAGGTGAAGTCAGTTGAATTTATGTATGAAGAATGACTTTCAGGTATTATGCATTCATCCATTTCTCACAAGAACACCAATTAAACTGAAGCTTCTGTGCACAGGCGCCTGACGACGATCGTCTCCAAGTTAAAGGGATATTCTTTGGAATGTGAATTGTGAACGTATTAGTGTCAGTCTATTGAGCAAAGACTCCATAAAAAAGAAAACAGAGCCTGCTTTTACACCAAGAAGGTCAAACAGCATCATTGTACAACAGCGCTATAAAAATCACTGCATTTGAGTCAAGATTTCAATCTGTCCTGTGCATATACTTTAGTAGCATAGTGTGGCCTGCAGAGATCCTTGGGCCTGATTCATTAGGTACTTAATGCCATCACAATGTGTGCCTCAGATTCATCTGGTACATTTAGAATCTTTCATGGCAGATTAGAGCTAATCCAGTTTTTAAAGGTATATTATGGGGTTATTGTATAAATTGTTTTCCATACATGAAAGGATTTTTATAAAGTTATTTCAGGTTCCTTAATAATAAAACCCTTACCTCACATGTGCAGTAGAAAATCTGTGATCCCTGCGTCCGTGAGATCTGACTCCGTGCCGAATTTGATTTCTGGCGTGTGGGGCAGCTTGCTGCACGTGCAGAAAGTTCAGCGGCGGTGGCGGTTTGACTGCTGCGCTGCCGCTGCCGGGATGCTTTTTCTCACCTCCAGACCAGCACAGGGGGGAGCAGGGAAAGGAGAAGGGGTACTACTGGACAGGCAGATTAGGTAAAGGGTGCTGCTGGACAGGGGGGAGGTAAAAGGAAGGGAGAAGGCCTGCTGCTGGACAGGGGGGAGAAGGGAAAGAGGTGCTGCTGGACAGGGGGGAGGTAAAAGGAAGGGAGAAGGCCTGCTGCTGGACAGGGGGAGAAGGAAAGAGGTGCTGCTGGACAGGGGGGAGGTAAAAGGAAGGGAGAAGGCCTGCTGCTGGACAGGGGGAGAAGGTAAGAGGTGTTGCTGGACAGGGGGGAGGTAAAACGAAGGGAGAAGGGCTGCTGCTGGACAGGGGGAGAAGGTAAGAGGTGCTGCTGGACAGGGGGGAGGTAAAAGGAAGGGAGAAGGCCTGCTGCTGGACAGGGGGAGAAGGAAAGAGGTGCTGCTGGACAGGGGGGAGGTAAAACGAAGGGAGAAGGGCTGCTGCTGGACAGGGGGGAGGTAAAAGGAGGGGAGAAGGCCTGCTGCTGGACAGGGGGAGAAGGTAAGAGGTGCTGCTGGACAGGGGGGAGGTAAAACGAAGGGAGAAGGACTGCTGCTGGACAGGGGGAGAAGGTAAAGGGTGCTGCTGGACAGGGGGGAGGTAAAAGGAAGGGAGAAGGCCTGCTGCTGGACAGGGGGAGAAGGTAAGAGGTGCTGCTGGACAGGGGGGAGGTAAAACGAAGGGAGAAGGCCTGCTGCTGGACAGGGGGAGAAGGTAAGAGGTGCTGCTGGACAGGGGGGAGGTAAAAGGAAGGGAGAAGGCCTGCTGCTGGACAGGGGGAGAAGGTAAGAGGTGCTGCTGGACAGGGGGGAGGTAAAACGAAGGGAGAAGGGCTGCTGCTGGACAGGGGGGAGGTAAAAGGAAGGGAGAAGGGCTGCTGCTGGACAGGGGGAGCAGGGAAGGAGTGGCGGTGGACAGCCAAGGAAAGAGAGACAGAAAGAAAGACAGACAGCGGCCAAGGAGAGAGAAAGAAAGAAAGACAGAGATACACACACATCTATTCTAGCACCCGTTAATGTAATGGACTTAAAGACTAGTTAAGTACATAAAAGCATAAGAACATAAGAGTTGCCATACTGGGACAGACTGAAGGTCCATCAAGCCCAGCATCCTGTTTCCAGCCATGGCCAACCCAGGTCCCAAGTAGCAAAACAGATTCTATGCTGCTTATCCTAGGAATAAGCAGTGGATTTCCCCAAGTCATCTCATACATCAGTGTGTTTAGGATTCTCTACCATATTATTTGGAAAAAGGTTTAATGCTGTATATTCCACCGAGGAAGCTGAGATCTGAGAATCATCTATTGCTAGACACAAAAAGAGAGAATAATATCCGATAGGATAGAACGAAGAGTTCTTGCTTCTCGTTGTGGAATGCATTGTCAGGAACGTTACGTCTTTGTAGAAACCTCTTGCAATTCAGGAAGTTGCTTAAAACTTACCTATTTGTTCAAACTTTTTTTTTTTAAAGTGAACACATAACAGTGGTTTGAATTAGGTTTGAACAGTAAATGTTTTTTTAAAGTGAGGAACGATGGTACTCGACAACAGTTTGAATGCATTCATATTGTAACTATGCAAATAGACTTTTGTAACTCTGTATTTTCCTCTACTTTTTGTGTCTATTTTGTGATTTTATTCTGTATGGAAACTTTTTATTTTGCCATTTTACTGTGTATGGAAACTTGTAAGCCGCCTTGGAAAGAGGCAGATAAAAAATGCTTTAAATAAATAAAATTAATGGCCTATGGACTTCTCTTTTAGGAAATAATCCAACCATTTTTTTAAACCCTGCTAAGCTAACTGCTTTCACTACATTCTCTAGACTGAATTCCAGAGTTTAATTACCCATTGAGTAAAGAAATGTTTTCTCAGATTTGTTTTACAGTTACTACTTAGTAACTTCATTGTATGCCCTTTATAGTGTACTGAGAATGACGTGCCTTTCCCCTCCCAATGCATCTTGGGATGCAGGGGAGGGGGGCTTAAGGCCCTGATTGGCTTAAAATGGTGATTTTGAGCTGATCAGGGCCTTAGGCCCATCCCACTGCATCCCAAGATTCATTGGAAGGTGGAAGGCTCATCATTCTCAGCATGTGGCTCTGTAGGCAGGAGGGAGGGAGCTTCCCTCCTGCAGTTTTTTCATTGGAAGGTACAGGGGTGTCAGGTGATGTGGGAGGTGGTGATGCCTCATGTCGGGTGGTGTCAGGTGATGTAGGGGAATGTTGCTTGATGGGTGGTGTTGGGTGATATGGGGGGTGTTGTCTTATGTCAAGTAGTGTCTGGTGATATGGGGGGCCAGGAATGTAGGGGGAAGTGGGGAAAATATTGGGGGAGGGGTGTAGGGCTCCAGAAAATCCTGGCAGGGGGAACCGCCATCAACTGAGCCAGCGGGAATCCCCAAAACTGGCTCAGCTGATGGGGATAACCCTGCTGCAATCAGACAAGGTAATTGAGTACATCTTGTGACAGGGATCCGGCTAGGCCTAATAAAGCCAAGGGAAAAGCTCCTGTAAGTATCACTAAAGTTCCAGTGACTAAGTTGAAGAAACATCCTGGGTATAGTGGAAATCCTGTGCACAATGTCAAGAGTGAGCCTGCCCCTTTAAAAGTTCACAGAGCTCAGGCAGGAACTAGAAGGACAGGGCTCTTTAAGAGTTTAGCTGACTCTGCTGTTAGGGGGCGTGGTTGCTGGCCAAGTCTCCCTTTTTCTGAGCTTCCCTTGTCAGAAGGAGAGGAGAAGCAGCTGGGACTGGAAGCATGCTTTCATGTGTTTTTCACATGGACATTTTTATTTTTGAAAAAAGCCAAAAACGTTAGACATCCTAAGGACCAAAACGTTTTCATAGATCATTTTCAAAAATAAAAGAGATGTCTGGCAGCTTTGAAAATGAGCATTTTTGTCTACTGGGTTTATGGATATCTTCCCCCAAACATCCAACCTCAGACTTAGACGTACTATCATAATTGCCCCTTTAAACTGTTCAAAGTTGTGAAAAGGCATGTAGATTGTGAAGAAACAAAGGGTGGGAGTAAAGGGCCATTACTCAGAATGGCGATGGGTCACGAGTGGAGTCCCACAGGGGTCGGTTCTAGGACCACTCCTGTTCAATATATTTATAAATGACTTGGAGACAGGGACGAACTGTGAGGTTATTAAATTTGCAGACGACACCAAACTCTACAGCAAGGTTAGAACCAAGGAAGACTGTGAAGACCTGCAAAGGGACTTAACGAGATTGGAAGACTGGGCAAGGAAATGGCAAATGAGTTTTAACACTGAGAAATGCAAAGTCATGCATGTAGGGAAAAAGAACCCGATGTTCAACTATAAAATGGGGGGGATCATTGCTGGGGGTGAGCAACCTTGAAAGAGACCTGGGGGTGATGGTGGACACAACACTGAAACCATCAGCACAGTGTGCGACAGCCTCAAGGAAAGCGAACAGAATGTTGGGTATCATCAAAAAGGGTATCACGACCTGGACGAAGGAAGTCATTTTGCCGCTGTATCAGGCAATGGTGCGCCCACATCTGGAGTACTGTGTCCAGTACTGGTCGCCGTACCTCAAAAAGGACATGGCGGTACTCGAGGGAGTCCAGAGAAGAGCAACAAAACTGATAAAGGGTATGGAAAACTTCTCATACGCTGACAGATTGGAAATGCTGGGCTATTCTCCCTGGAAAAACGGAGACTTAGAGGAGACATGATAGAAACCTTCAAAATCATGAAGGGCATAGAGAAGGTGGACAGGGACAGATTCTTCAGGCTGTGGGGAGCCACAAGTACAAGGGGGCACTCGGAGTAATTGAAAAAGGACAGGTTTAGAACAAATGCTAGGAAGTTCTTTTTCACTCAGAGGGTGGTGGACACATGGAACGCGCTCCCGGAGGCTGTGATAGGCCAAAGCACGCTACAGGGGTTCAAGGAGGGTCTGGATAGGTTCCTGAAAGAAAAGGGGATTGAGGGGTACAGATAGAAGTGGAGGTAGGTTACAGAAATAGTCAGAAACCACTTCACAGGTCGTGGACTTGATGGGCCGCCGCGGGAGCGGACCACTGGGCAAGATGGACCTCTGGTCTGACCCAGTGGAGGCAACTTCTTATGTTCTTATGTTCTAATTGTAAGCAGACCTTAGGAAATTGAAACACTGGGTGACAAATGGCAGATGAAATTTAATGTGGACAAATGTAGAGTGATGCACATTGGGAAGAATAACCCAATCATAGTTACCTGGTGCTACGGACCACTATAAGATTCAGCAGCTAAGAGAAAAAACTAGGTGTCATCATAGACAATGTAATGTAATGTAATGTAATTTATTTCTTATATACCGCTACATCCGTTAGGTTCTAAGCGGTTTGAAGAAAATATACATTAAGATTATAAATGAGAAGTAAGAAGGTACTTAAAAAATTCCCTTACTGTCCCGAAGGCTCACAATCTAACTAAAGTACCTGGAAATTAATAAAGAAGAGAAAATAAAGATGGTTGAAAAAAGAAAAATTCTATGTGAACTTATAGGATGGAAATAAACTGACAGTGAAGAACTGTATGAAAAATACATATGGAATGCAGTTAGAGAGGGTAGGTTACAATCTATTTATGGTATTTGTTTAATTGGAAGGTGTTAAGGTGGGGTAATTGGGGGAAGGTTATCTGAAGGTAGGTGAATCTTCTGGAGGTAAAAGAGGAGGGGTTAAGATATTTGGATGAATTTTTTGAAAAGCAGGGTTTTGATTTCTTTTCTGAATGTTTTGAAGTTGTCTGATAATGTCATAAGATTGGAGATGAATGGTTGATTTTTGCTGCTTGTGTTGCTAGAAGGTTGTCAAACATTTTCTTGCGTTGTGTGCCTTTGAGTGGGGGGGAAGGCGAAAGGGTTCTGAAACATTCTGCCTAATGTGTTACAGTAACCAAAAAGTAAACAAGATGCTTGGAATTATTAGAAAAGGGATGTTAAATAAGACTACGAGTATTATAATGCCTCTGTGTGACCTCACCTTGTATTACTCCATAATGTGACTTCACCTTGACTATTATATTCAATTTTGTTTGCCATATATACTAATGCTCGAAGTATGGGAAACCAAATTCTGGATCTAGAAACTGTGATGGAAGAAGAGGGGTTGGATATAGTGGCGATCACAGAGACGTAGTTCACGGAGAACCATGACTGGGATGTAGTTATACCAGGCTATAATCTGTTCTGGAAAGACAAGGTAGGAAGAAAAGGAGGAGTAGAGTTATATGTTAAAGAACATATTAAAACCACACAATTGCAGGATCTGCAGGTCAAGGAAGAGGTACTGTGGATCAATTTGGAAAGAGGAAATGGTGAATATATTTACATTGGTGTGATATATAGGCCTGATATATAGATTTAACAATAGACATTCAGAATATATCTAAAAAAGGGAAAGTCTTGCTAATAGGTGATTTTAACATGCTGGATGTTGATTGAGGTATCCCTATTGCAGGGTCTTCTAGAATTAGGGAGATTCTAGATTCTCTACAAGGAGAACTGTTCCAGCAGTTGGTAATGGAACCTACACGGGATGGAGCAATGCTGGACTTAGTGCTTACAAACAGGGAAAGTGTTTCTGATATTAGTGGGTGATCATCTGGCATCCAGTGATCACTGCATGGTACGGTTTAATATTAAGATGGATACAGAGAAGGCTCATGCAGAAGCAAAGGTTCTAGACTTTTAAAAAACAAACTTTGTTTGGATGGGGGTTTACGTCAAGGAATTATTATCTGGATGGGAACGTCTGGAAGGAGTGGAAATGCGGTGGGCAAAACTGAAAGGAGCGATTGTAAGGGCGACAGACCTTTTGTAAGGCAAGTAAGTAAAAGTAAGAGGGAAAAGAAGGCCGCTTTGGTTCTCAAAAGTAGTAGCTGAGAAGGTAAGGAAAAAGAGGTTAGCTTTCATAAACTACAAAAGATCGCAGAAAGAGAAGACAGGCAAAAATATCTGGAAAAGTTAAGAAAGGCTGGTCTTGTAGTCAGGAAAGCAAAGAGGGCAAATGGAAGAAAAAATAGCTGACAAGGTAAAACGAGGAGACAAGACAATTTTTAGATATATTAGTGATAGGAAGAAGTGCAAAAGTGGCATTGTGAGACTCAAAGGTGAAGGGGAGGAAAATGTAGAAGCTGATAAAGAAAAGGCCGAATTGCTTAACATATATTTCTGTTGTGTTCATGGCTGAAGCACCGGAAGTGGGACTGCAGAAGACAAACGTGAATAGGGATGGGGTATTGGTAGACCCTGAACAATTTTCAGAGGATTGTGTTTGTGAGGAGCTAACTAAAATAAAGGAAGCCAATGCGATGATGCCTGATGGTGGTACATCTGATGGGTACTTAGAGAAGTTCTGTTGGCTCCACTTTTCAATGCTTCCCTAGAATCAGGAGTAGTACCGGAGGACTGGAGAAGGGCAGATGTAGTCCTTCTGCACAAATGTGGAAGGAAGAAGTAGGTAATTACAGGCCAGTATGATTTCTTTGGTAAGCAAATTAATGGAAATGCTTTCAAAACAGTGAATGGTGAAGGTTCTGGAATCTTGTGGATTACGGGACTGGAGGCAACATGGACTCACTAGAGGTAGGTCTTGTCAGACAAATCTGATCAATTTCTTTGGCTGCGTGACCAGAGAATTGGATAGAGGATGTGCGCTAGATGTGGTGTATTTAGATTTTAGCAAAGCCTTTGACAGTGTTCCACACAGATATCTAATAAATAAACTGAGTGCCCTCGGGATGGGTCCCAAAGTGACGGGCTGGGTCAAGAACTGGTTGAGTGGAAGGCGACAGAGGTAGTGATCAATGGAGATCGCTCTGAGGAAAGGGATGTTACCAGTGGTGTGCCTCAAGGTCTGATCTTGGGCCTGTTCTTTTTAAACATTTTATAAACGATATTGCTGAAGGGCTGTCAGGTAAGATTTGCCTCTTTATGGATGATACCAAAATCTGCAATAGAGTAGACACTCCAGATGGTATGAATAACATGAAGAAAGACCTGGCGAAGCTTGAAGAATGGTCTGAAATTTTGCTGCTAAAATGTAATGCTAAGAAATGCAAGGTCATGCATTTGGACTGCAAAAACCCAAGGGAATGGTACAGTTTAGGGGGTGAAAACCATATGTGTATGACAGAAGAGCGGGAAATGGGTGTGATTACACAGTATGTGATGATCTTAAGGTGGCTAAATAGGTTGAAAAGGTGACGGCGAAAGCTAGAAGGATGCTAGAATATTGTGTACAATTCTGGAGGCTGCACCTTCAAAAAGATATGAAAAGGATGGAGTCCGTCCAGAGGAAGGCTACTAAAATGATGCGTGGTCTTCGTCATGAAGTGTAAGGGGACAGACTTAAAGATCTCAATCTATATACTTTGGAGGAAAGACGGGAGAGGGGAGATAGGATAGAGATGTTTAAATTCAAAAATATTACTCGCCAGAGATGGGCTATATACCCCTGATAAACATTTCATATACAAACTGGAGAAAAAGCCTCAAAATTTCCATAAACATCAGCAGTCAACTATCAATAATGATTTAAAGTTCAAATCTGCTTCATTTAATATCATTGGCAAAAAACTCCACCACCACTGAAATGTAATTATCAAAAGGGTAATATTTCCATCACTGTGCACAGGAAAAGCAAAAACAATAAGTTTTACATAGCTTGGGAACCATGGTCTGAAGCGTCATGATTGATTGAAGATGTCTGGCCAGACTTCAGATGAAAACAGCACAGCAACAGTCAGATGAAATGCCCAATTCCTCCAAGTGCCTTGTTTCGCCTCTCAAAGGCTTCCTCAGGGAATATATATCAGCTGAAAACTCCACTCCTCTTCCGTACCACACTGCCAGATGTTTTATATTTATAATTGTTTTATTGATTTTCATATTACATACCAAGTAATCACTTGAACAGAAAGTAAGTTAGTAGGATATGACCTATATCCAAAATAAATCATAATCAGACCAAATTAAACAAAATGCAAAGAAAATTCTTTCAACTAACTCAACTCAAGTCCTCAAAATATAGATCCAAGATTACATTAATGCGAGCAAAAAAGAAATAATATAAGAGGATAAATTACAGACAGAACTGAGGTATGGGCAGTTATATAAATTACTAGCTGATGCCCCGGCGTTGCATGGGTATTTAATTATAGCAATAACACTGTAAATGGATTTAAATAAAGATACTTTATAGTGGTGAATGAAATAATTTTGTTACAGCTTTATAAAAAGTAAAATATTCAAAGTATAATGTGAAATATTTGACAAAATGAATACAATTCAACTAACACAAAAATTGATTATAAACAACATTTTTAGTTTCACCTCCAGGAGTAAGAACATATACATTCTTGGGTGAACCCACCCTTCCCACGTGTGCAGGTGGGCCGCGAGACCCCCAGAACATATCAACCCAGGTAATGAGGGATCTGCATACCAAATTTCGTTCAAATCGGTCCCACAGCTTCTTACATTTTTTCCATTGACTTGAATGGGTGAAATCTGATTTTCTGTTTGTAGCTCCACCCACGTGTGCAGGTGGGCCGCGAGACCCCAAGAACATATCACCCCCGGTAGTGAGGGATCTGCATACCAATTTTCGTTCAAATCGGTCCCACAGCTTTTTACATTTTTTCCATTGACATGAATGGGTGAAATCCGATTTTCTGTTTGTAGCTCCGCCCACGTGTGCAGGAGGGCCGCGAGACCCCCAGAACATATCACCCCAGGTAGTGAGGGATCTGCATACCAAGTTTCGTTCAAATTGGTCAAGACGTTTTTGAATTAATAATAATAATAATAATAATATTTTATTTTGTATACCGCCATACCCAGGGAGTTCAAGGCGGTTCACAACAGATAGATGAATTACATACAGTGCGATTAGAAAAAGAGGAAACATAACAAAGCAATCGTAGGGTCAAACTCGTTTACAATAACAATTTAGGTGAGGGAAGGGCCAAATACGGGTACATACAGAGTGTGCTGTAGTAGGATACAATTAAGTTTAAGAGAGGGGGGGAACCCAGCATATTAGCTGGGAAAAAAAGGGGGGGCGGAAAAAAGAGGAAGAGGAGAGGGGGGGTGAGATGGGGGAAGGGGGCGTTAAGGGATAGGTCTGTTGCAAAGAAGGGTTTGATCTGTTTTCTAAGGTGGAGAAGGGGAAACGTTATGGCGGAAGAGGGGAGCGTTAGGGATTTGGTCCGTTAAAAAGTAGAGTTTTGAGCTTTTTTCTGAAGGGGGGGTGAGAATGGCAGCTTTTTACATTTTTTCCATTGACATGAATGGGTGAAATGTGATTTTCTGTTTGTAGCTCCGCCCACGTGTGCAGGAGGGCCGCGAGACCCCCAGAACATATCACCCCAGGTAGTGAGGGATCTAAATACCAAGTTTCGTTCAAATCGGTCAAGCCGTTTGTGAATTACTGTGAGAATGGCAGCTTTTTACATTTTTTCCATTGACATGAATGGGTGAAATCTGATTTTCTGTTTGTAGCTCCGCCCACGTGTGCAGGTGGGCCGCAAGACCCCCAGAACATATCACCCCAGGTAGTGAGGGATCTGCATACTAAGTTTCGTCCAAATTGGTCACAGTGAGAATGGCAGCTTTTTACATTTTTTCCATTGACATGAATGGGTGAAATCTGATGTTCTGTTTGTAGCTCCGCCCACGTGTGCAGGTGGGCCGCGAGACCCCCAGAACATATCACCCCAGGTAGTGAGGGATCAACATACCAAGTTTAGTTCAAATCGGTCCCACAGCTTTTTACATTTTTCCCATTGACTTGAATGGGTGAAATCTGAAGTTATGTTTGTAGCTCCGCCCACGTGTGCAGTTGGGCCGCGAGACCCCCAGAACATATCATCCCGGGTAGTGAGGGTTCCGCATACCAAGTTTCGTTCAAATCGGGCAAGCCGGATTTGCGGAGGCAGTTTTTACATTTTTTCCATTGACATGAATGGGTGAAATCTGATTTTCTGTTTGTAGCTCCGCCCAGGTGTGCAGGTTGGCCGCGATACCCCCAGAACATATCACCCCAGGTAGTTGGAATTACTGTGAGAATGGCAGCTTTTTACATTTTTTCCATTGACATGAATGGGTGAAATCTGATTTTCTGTTTGTAGCTCCGCCCAGGTGTGCAGGTTGGCCGCGATACCCCCAGAATATATCACCCCAGGTAGTGAGGGATCTGCATACCAAGTTTCGTTCAAATCGGGCAAGCCGGTTTTTGCGTTGGCAGCTGTTTTACATTTTTTCCATTGACATGAATGGGTGAAATCTGATTTTATGTTTGTAGCTCCGCCCACATGTGCAGGTGGGCCATGAGACCCCCAGAACATATCACCCTAGGTAGTGAGGGATCGGCATACCAAGTTTCGTTCAAATCGGGCAAGCCGTTTTTGCGTTGGCAGCTCTTTACATTTTTTCCATTGACATGAATGGGTGAAATCCGATTATCTGTTTGTAGCTCCGCCCATGTGTGCAGGTGGGCCGCGAGACCCCCAGAACATATCATCCCGGGTAGTGAGGGATCTGCATACCAAGTTTCATTCAAATCGGTCAAGCCGTTTTTGCATGATCGCGGCACATACATACATACATCCGATTTTATATATATAGATAGAGCTGTTGGTTTCTCTTTATCCAGTCAAGACATAGCCAGAAAAGCAGTTAACTGTTGAGGTTCAAAAAAGACATATTTAACTGAACGGTAGCAGATAATACACTTGCAAGGATGTCTCAAGTAAAACGTCGCTCCCAGTAAAGTGACTCCAGGTTTCAATGTTAGAAATTCTCTACGTCACTTTTGAGTTTTTCTGGAAAGGTCAGGAAACACTTGTATTTTGCAACCAAGGAACTCTTTCTGTCTCTTTTTAAAGAAAAGTCTCAATAACCATATTTTATCTATTGCGAGAGCTACAGTCAAAATCATTGTAGAAGGTACAACTGTTTCTCTATCTGGTGTTTCTAAGATTTCAGAAAATTCAGTGGTGCCTAGTTCGGTGTTTTTGACTGCAATTAAGCCCCATCTTTGTTTGGCAAGTAATACACTTGAACAAATGGTGGTAAAGTTTCTTCTGAAACTTGCAAAATTTCTATCAGGTATCTCCGAAGCATTTCCCTAGGAGTAACCGTAGTTAATCTAGGGAAGTTAATTAATCTCAAATTATTATTCCAAGAGTTATTTTCAAGTGTTTCCAATTTCTTTCTTAGATTGATGTTATCTTTCATTAGGGACTCCTGTACTTGTTTTATGTTTAAATCTGTTTTATTGAACTATCAAAAATACAACACACACAGTATAAGCAGATACAAAGTGAAGAATCCCCCCTCCCACCAACCACCTCCTTCCCTCCCCCCCCCAGGGAACAGTCACACCATCAATCAAATCAAGTGAGCAAATCAGTTCAATAATCTACTTCGAGTAGTAGGTGTCAAAGTAGAACAAAAAGGCAACCAACATTGTAGAAATAGAGCGCCCTGTTTAGAGTCCATGTCAGAAATAGTCTGAAGCTCATATCCCACCAAATGAATCATTTGGGTCCGCCAGTGAGACATCGTGGGCGGATGCGGGGTCAACCATCATTGAAGAATAGTCTTAAGACCTATAAAGATAGTCCTTTGTACAAAGGCAGCAGCATGTGGCCTAACCGGGACCAATGAAAGTTTCAAAGTAAAAAGGAAGGTATCAGAGGGGGTCCAGGTGCAGTTCCAGAGAGACTTGACCAAGAGACAAAGGCATCGCCAATAGGCCCGTATGCCAGGGCACAACCAAAACATATGTCCCAGAGTCGCCCTGGGGCAGCACATTTAGGACAATTAGCTGAAGAGCTAATGTGAGCTCTATAAGCTCACACAGGTGCAAAATATGCTCAGACTAAAAATTTGTAATACCGTTCCCTCTCCACTGCAGCAACCAAGAGATTATTCCCCAGCTTAAAACTCTGCTTCAGCATGTGGGCCGGAACCTGGAATTGTAAATCCTGAGTCCATTTATGAGCCAAAGTCTCATAGTCCAGGTCGCCGGCCAGATCCTGTAAAAATCGATGGTGAAAACGGAGGGGGATGGGCACTTGCGCAGTCAAACAAAAGGATTCCAACAGTGTCTCCTGAACCTTCTCAGTCAGTGCCGGGCTGGGGAGAGATTGCACATAGTGTAAAAGCTGACGATAACAAAACCAATCCCCAGCCGACAAATGAGAGGAGGCTTGTAACATCTGGAAGGATTGCAGAGTTCCATCAGATTGCAGCCCTTGAGACAAATAAAACAACCCTTTCCGGGACCACAAAGAAGGCGATCCAGGACTCATGCAAGGAGAGAAATCCCCATTGCCAGCAATAGGCAGACATGGTGTCACATCAAACCAAATGCGCAATTGTGTGCAAAGGTATTTCCAAATTTTACGCACAGGAAACAAGAACAGGTCCCCATAAGTCTGAGGGCGGGAAGGTAAACACCTGGTGTGTAATAAATAACTGAAATGGAATGGAGCATTAGCAAGACACTTGGCCGCTGTGGCCAAAAAATGAGAGGTCCCACAAAACCAGTCATTAACATGTCGAAGTTGACACGCTATATTCAATCTCCCCAAGTGCAACAACCCAAGGCCCCCTTGATCAGTAGGGAGATTGAGAGTATGAAGAGGAATCCGAGAGCGTTTCCCACCCCACAAAAACCCCAGCAGAGACCGATGTAAAACCCGGAGGTGGTGACGTTGTAGGAGCAAAGGCAAGGTTTGAAAAAGATAAAACCACTGGGGTATGACCATCATATTGTATAAAGTGATTCTACCAAGAAGAGTCAACGGGTACGAACGCCAGGCTCGCACTCTCTGTCCCGTCCACGCAAAGAGTGGAATTACATTAAGAGATTAAAGCTGTGTCAAATCCTGGGATAGCAGGACGCCCAGATAATGCAGAGACGTGGAGGCCCATTCCAAAGGAAAGGGTCCCGACCAAGTACTCCGAACCACCTCCTGCAGGGGAAGAACCAGGGATTTCTGCCTGTTCAACGTCAAACCAGAGAAAAGATGAAACTCGTCCAACAGCTCAAGAGCCCTGGACAAAGATCTCTGAGGGTGAGCTAGGGCAAGTAAGAGATCATCAGCAAAAGCCACCACTCGCAATTGAGAAGAGCCCTCCGACAGCCCAACCAAGTCATCTTCTCTCTGGATCGTATGAAGAAGAGGTTCTAGATAGAGTAGAAAGAGTAAGGGCGACAAGGGGCAACCTTGACGCGTCCCTCTACCCACCTCGAAGGACCTAGTGAGAATCCCATTGACTAAGACAGACGCAATGGGGGCAGAGTATAATGCAAGTAGGGAAGATAGAAACCAGCCCCCGATGCCCACAAATTTGAGCACCTGAAAAAGATAGGGCCAAAGAACCTGGTCAAAAGCCTTGGCCGCATCTAAACTCACAAGTATGCCCAAGGTATTAAAAGCTTGTGCTCGAGCCATAGCCAACAGCGCCCATCTTACTTCAATACCAAATGTCTACCCTGAACAAAGCTAACGTTCCAGAGAAATGATGTTAGGTAAAAGAGGCATCAAACGATTGGCGAGCAATCGGGCTAAGATTTTCAAATCCACATTTATCAAAGAGATTGGCTGGTACGATTCAACCTCATCCCTAGGTTTATTTGGCTTCAGAAGTAATATGATGGTAGCTGCATTGGCATAAGCCGGGAAAGTCCCATCCTCCAAGGCTGCAACATAGTAACCCAAAAGGGGCTCACACACCTGAAGCGACAATATTTTGTAAAAATTCAGCTGAAAAGCCGTCCGGACCCGGAACTGTACAGGAACATAAATTCTTAATCGCTTTTTGGATCTCCGAGCCATGGAAAGGCTGATTCAGGGCTTCCTTCTGCAAATCTGTGAAACGAGGCAATCCAGCGTTCTCCAAGTAGTCCAGGACATCCGGACCACAATAAGGACCCGGACTAGAATAAAAGGTGGAAAAATGCTTATAGAAAGCTTTGGCTATATTAATTGGCTTCGTATAAAAAGAGTCAGGGCATTTTTTGATTTGCGAAATGTATCTAGAGTCCTGCCAATTCTTAGTCAAAGTCGCCAACATCCGGCCCGGTTTATTCCTAAAGCGATAAAACTTATATTTTTGGTAAAAGAGGGAACGCTTGGTACGGTCATGTAATAAAGTATTAAGAGCAACCTGAACCGAGTGAAATTCATCCTGTATGGCTGCGGTGAGGTTCTGCAAATAAGCAGCTTTCAACGAAGAGAACTGTTTTTCCAAACGGATGATACCACTAGAAATACGTTTGTTCCGAGTCGCAACATACGCTATAACTGCCCCCCCCCCCACCCCCGAGAACAGCCTTAGCAGTCTCCCAAAATAGACCCGGGTTAGATCTGTGTTGGTCATTAGTCAATAAGTAATCGTCCCAGCATTTCCGTAAGTATTCCCAAAAGATGGAATCATCCTGGAGATAGGAGGGAAAATGCCACCGATGCGATCCTGAGGAGGAAGTACCCCAAGCTACGTCCAACCAAATGGGGCAGTGATCTGAGACTTCCAAAGGTCCAATGGTGGCCTCAGAGACATGGGAAAACAAGGATTCCGGAACCAAAAGATAATCCAGACAAGAGAACGACCCCTGGGCACGAGATTGGTGAGTATAGTCCCGCTCAAAAGGATGAAGGAGTCTCCAAGGATCCACCAAGCCCAAGAACCGACAAAGGAAGGGAACACCTTTAGTCTGGGAGGTAGGAAAAGACACTGAAGAATTAGAGCGGTCAAGCGCAGCGTCCAACACTTGATTAAAGTCCCCAGCCACAACTAGTGGCAAAGATGTGTCTTGGAGGCCCAAGGACACCAAGGAATCGAAAAAAGCTTGAGAGTAGATGTTAGTGCCATAGACAATCAGCAGCTGGAAGTCAGTTCCCTGAAGTGAGATGCGCAATAGCAGGTACCTACCCAAGGGATCCCCATGAGTTAAAATAATAGCGCACTGTAAGCCCTTGCGCACCAGTAAACATACATCCGCGCACTTACCCAGGGAAGAAGCAGAGAATACAGAACCCACCCAGCCTCTCTTCAATTTCTGGTGTTCTTCCTGAGTTAATGTAGTCTCTTGTAAGCAGGCCAAGTCGGCATGATGGTGTTTTAGTTGTCTCAAGATCTTAGTACGTTTCATTGGAGATGTTATGCCAGACACATTCCAGGAGATGAGGCGAAGGGAGTGGTCACCCAGGATCGGTACTCAAACAATGCCAAACCAGTATAAAATATACCTCCCGCACCCGGGTGCCCAGCCCCACTCAAGTGCCCTGCGAAAACAATGCAACAAGAATTTTGCTCACAAGACAGTCAAACAGATACAAGCAAGTAAATAACAGTGCCCATAAAAACACACGCGTGGACTATTCCCATCGAAAGAACCCATCCCCACCCAAGCCCCAAACAAGCCCAAAAAAAATATCCCCGAAAGAATATGCAGGAGGCCCAAAACTGACACCACACGGATCCCTGCCCCTCCAAAAAACAGTGAAATGCAAACATTACTGTAGAACAATACAGAATAACAGAAACAAAAATTGTTTAACAGAGCAGCTGGTAAATCAGCATACAGCCCGGCTGGAAATAAGATGAAAGGTAAAGTCCAAACAAAGTCATGGAGGCTCCACAGGAGAACCAAGAATCGTGTTAATGTAATCTGCAGTCTCGGTAGCCACTGTAAAAGAATGCCAGGAGCCCTCATGATGAATCTTCAATAAAGCAGGGTAAACAAATTGAAAGCGTTTCTTGAGATCTGCCAGTTTTGCACAGAGGGGGTAGAAAGCTTTCCTGCGATCAGTGAGAGCAGCAGAATAATCCTGGCTAATGCGAACAGTAGAGCCCCTCAATTGCAAGGTATCTCTTTTGGCTCAATACTGTCGGTGGATATCCATTTTGTGTCCGTAGTTCAAGAATTTAGCAATCACCACTCGCGGTCTGGAATCCCTGGCAGGGCGATTACTAAGGCGATGAGCCTGTTCCAGGCATAGGGGACCCAGCGACGAAGTGTCAGGGAATTCCAACTCCAACCAACCTTCCAGCTCAGCGAGCAAATGTGCATCAGGAATAATTTCAGGGACACCCAAGAAACACAAATTACCACGGCGAGACCGGTTCTCAAGGTCGTCCAGCTTGTCAGCCTGAGGTAGCACCGTTTCCTGCAAAGCCGCAAGATCCAGCTCGTGAGAGTTGAGCGTATCTTCTGCCGTGGACATGCGCTGTTCCAACTCGGTAGTCCGGATGGCTGTGTCGGTCAGGAGTTGTTCTAGGCGAGTCATTTGGGTCGCTAGCATATCCATTTGCGGTCCCAAAACCTGCGCTGTCTTGATGTCCATTGACATATCCGTAAACTCCGACACGAAGTACCAGATGCGGCCGCCATCTTGGCCTCGCCAGGATTCAAGCGCTCCTTGTCTTTTCGTGCCGGTTTCATGCGCGCTGCCTCTTGCGAGCGAGTCAAATATCTGTCCATGAGTTCCCGAACTAGCTAGGAGCAAAGTATGCCAGCCAGCTACTGAAAAACCAGCGAAAAGTGTGTGAGGAACAGCATGGCCCCGGAGTTGATCAGGAACATGTTCTCACCCGCTCATAGCATCACGTGACCTCCCCTGTACTTGTTTAGTCATAGAAATATCTTGGTGAAGCTTTCGAATTGAAGCCTTTGAAATAGTCAAATCCGCGGTCAAATCTTTCAGCTCTCTAGAGTGTTGGATCAATTTTCCCTCAATGTATTGGAAATTGGAACTAATAGTTTTAGTAAAATTTGCAATCAGATCCCATAGTGAGTCTAAAGCCACTTGCGCTGGTTTCTCCCATATTGGAAGACTTTGCTGAATGTAAAAGTGCTCACTGTCAGAAGAAGAAAAGTTTTCCTGGTTAAGTTCTGGCTGGAATCCTTCACCTCTGGTTGCTTGTCCTACCCCTAGCTTCTTCTGCAGTTACTCCCTGATCAGAGAGTACTGCTTCCTCAGTCTCCAGCGATGATCCTGCTGCCTCAGGGGAAAGTACCTCCCCCATCTCTGGGGTTTCCTCTACCCCTGGAGAACTGGTTGACCCGGGTTGCGGAGGTGGGAGCTCTCAAGTCCGGGACTTAAGGTGGTCTCTACCCAGGAGAGACAACCCCAGATCTCGCCCCCTTCAGGTGCTCTCAGCGGGCTTGCTCCCGACACAGGCAGAACTGCCTCCTGCAACCGCCGCAACATCTCATCGACTCTGACGAAGAAGGGCACATCAGAGCACCGCGAGGCGCCAGCCAGACTCCTGCCCCTTCTCTTTGGCATCCCAATGCCAGATGTTTTAAGACTCGGTTATTTGAACACCGGTCTAACATTGTTCATAGAAAAGAAGTTGACATCTTGACTCGCCAAAGAACGGCATAATTTTGAAGATTTTGTATGTTTTGTTTTAGAACATATTCCTGTTACTCTATGGAGGGGCAATGTGAAGAGGCTTTTGTACCAGCATGAACAATGCTGGATTTTCTTTTTAGATACTCTATAGCCCCATGGGCTCAATTAGCGGGTGGAGTGGGTGGCATTTTTTGGATGATTGGCAGTTTTGTGAACGAATGGCAGCCCTGTTTTTTAGCTAGATTGTGAGCCTTCGGGACAGATAGGGAAGTTCTAAGTACCGGTATTTTATTGTAAACCGCTTAGATCTGTAATATGCTTAAGTGATATATCAAATGTTAATAAAACATAAAACAAAGCATACTCCGCATAAAAAGGGTTGCAGGGCAGAAGCTGCGAATTATAGACCGGTGAGTCTCATATCAATAGTGTGCAAACTCATGGAAACACTAATTAAAAGCAAATTGGACATGATCTTGAATGAAGGGAATCTTCGGGATCCCAGTCAGCATGGATTCACCAAGGGTAGGTCCTGCCAATCCAATCTCATCAGCTTCTTTGACTGGGTAACAAGAAAGTTGGGCTTGGGAGAGTCTTTGGACGTCGTGTACCTGGACTTCAGGAAAGCTTTTGACAGTGTCCCACACCGCAGGCTGCTAAGCAAGATGGAATCGATGGGGTTAGGAGAGACACTAACTGCATGGGTCAATGATTGGCTGAGTGGCAGATTTCAGAGGGTGGTGGTTAATGGTACCCTCTCTAAAACATCGGAGGTGACCAGTGGAATTCCGCAGGGCTCGGCCCTGGGTCCACTCCTTTTCAACATATTCATAGGGGATCTGACTCAAGGGCTTCAAGGTAAAATAACACTATTCGCCGATGACGCCAAACTATGTAATATAGTAAGTGAATGCAGTTTACAGAATTATATGGCGCAAGACCTGCTTACATTGGAAAGTTGGTCACTCAACCTGCAGCTAGGCTTCAATGCTAATGAATGTAAGGTCATGCACCTCGGAAGCGGAAATCCATGCAGGACGTACTTCTTGAACGGAGAAACTTTAACTAGGACTTCAGCAGAACGAGATTTAGGAGTAATCATCAGTGCAGACATGAAACTGCCAATCAAGTGGAGAAGGCTTCATCTAAGGCAAGGCAGATATTGGGTTGTATCAATAGAAGTTTCGTCAGTTGAAAGCCTGAAGTCATAATGCCGTTGTACAGGGCCATGGTGAGACCTCATCTGGAGTACTGTGTGCAATTCTGGAGGCCACATTACAGTAAAGATGTGCGCAGAATTGAATCGGTTCAGCGGATGGCCACCAGGATGATCTCGGGGCTCAAGGGTCTCTCGTACGAAGAGAGACTGAACAAATTGCAGCTCTACACTCTCGAGGAACGTAGGGAGAGGGGAGACATGATCGAAACATTTAAGTACCTCACGGGACGTGTCGAAGTAGAAGATGATATTTTCTTTCTCAAGGGACCCTCGGCCACAAGAGGGCACCCGCTCAAACTCAGGGGTGGAAAATTTCATGGCGACACCAGAAAGTATTTCTTCACAGAGAGAATGGTTGATCATTGGAACAAGCTTCCAGTGCAGGTGATCGAGGCAGACAGCGTGCCAGACTTTAAGAATAAATGGGATACCCATGTGGGATCCCTACGAGGGATCAAGATAAGGAAATTGGGTCATTAGGGCATAGACAGGGGGTGGGTAAGCAGAGTGGGCAGACTTGATGGGCTGTAGCCCTTTTCTGCCGTCATCTTCTATGTTTCTATGTTTCTATAATCACACTAGTGCAAATCAAATTGACATTTTGAAAAAATCCTCAATCTTTTGCTTTTTCTGCTTCTGGTATTGCTAATTTTTATGATCTCCCAAACATTAAAATGTTCTTGGCATCTAGATTTTCTCCATGCCCTTTCAAACTTTCTATATTTTCTCTTCAAAACCACTGCCTAGGCCTTATATTTGAAACATTTTTCCTTATCAGGACTAGTTCTTTTACCATCTGAGAAGTAGCTGATGGTAAGACTGTAACAGCATAGAAGAATCACCTACATAGTCCATCTTATCATGTTCAACCCCGTTGACACTTACTATGGGTTTTCCTGGTGGCTTGTAGGGGGATGAACAATCCCCAAATATTCCTGACCAGCAGCCTCCAGGTTTATAATAGCACCTGGTAATTCAAGTTGCCAAATGAGGATATAAAGTGCCTTAGACACTGAAGGTTGGATTTTGTCATTGGCTCCTAAAAAGACAGGCACCTAAAGTAGACACCTATCACATATCAATCCCTCAGACGTAAGCCTTCAATGTAGGCCAGGGTTTTTAAAGGCCTACATTACAGACACCCAAGTCCTTTACAAAATTGGGCCTGACCTATACTAGGTTCAATCTTTATGTTTTATGGGTTTTTCAGCAAGCGTATACACAATCCACAAGTACATAGAATAAGGGTGGAGACTCTCAGTATCACCGTGGTCATCGTTAATGTAATGTAGAAATTCAGAAGTTTCCTGTTAAAATTATCTATTCTTCCTCCGCTTCTAATCAAAACTTTGATAATTTGCTTATGATGATGCTGGATGGATGGCTCAGCTGAATATAAATGACATTTTCTAACTCAGAGACATTATCATGTCATTCCAGTCTCAGAAAGTACAGTAGACTGGGCAGAGCTTGAGGCCAAGGCAAAGTTACAAAAGTTCGAAGCCCAACTGCAGTGCTCATCGTGGATACAGGACACATGGAGAAGCCCATGCTCCGTCCATGTGCTTTACGGAGACAGTAATGTGTGGCTGTGAGAGTCCTTTTCCTTTTACATTTTTTGGCAACTTCTCAAAGGCAAAGCTGTCTTCTTCATGTCAGATAAGAGTACGGTAAATGATGACGGTATAAAAATATGCAAAAGTGAATTTCTATTAGGCTAGTACAAAAGAAAAGATATTGCCTTCTTTAGTTTGATTTCTATTTATTACATTCTCCTTTTGTAATTCAAAATCCTGCTTTTTATCTTTCATATACTGAAACGTACAGAGGAGTAGACATATTGTATTGCTCCAGGTCAGCCTCAGCCATGTTTCATAGAGAGAATCAGAAACCACAACAGAACATCACATCGTACTTATAAACCGCATAACTGTAAGTTCAATGCGGTGAACAAAAGATTAAAAATAACAACCTAAGGATGATTTAAATTAATTCGCTAAATATTTTGAAAAAAGATAATTTTTCAATTGAGTTCTAAAGTGCTTGTAAGAGCAAGCACTATGCAACAGTGGCCTAAATTCCCTGTCATAGAAAGCAGCCTGAAATGCTAGTATATATTCCAAGGATTTCTTGCTCTTACAACCTTGAGCAGACGCAAAATTAAACAATGCAAAAAAAAAAAAAAAAAATTTAAATTGAATCAGGTTGGGCAGACTGGATGGACCATTCGGGTCTTTATCTGCCGTCATCTACTATGCTACTATTCTCTCCTATGTTTATGGAATGCTATGAACAAAAGAAAAAGAACATAAGAAAAGCCTCACCAGTCAGACCGAGGTCCATCCAGTCCGGTGATCCGCACACGCGGTGGCCATTTAGGTACTCCTGCTTGGAGACCCAGATAATACCATAGCCCTCAATATGATTTGCAAGAAGGTGTGCATCCAACTTGCGCTTGAATCCCAGAACAGTAATCTCTGTCACAACATGAGAAATCTATCGGTCATATAGTTTGGAGTAATACCATACGCAACTTTGTAACAAAGACAACCCAGCTTAAACAAAACACGCGCCTCCACTGGAAGCCAATGCAACTCACAGTATTCTTGGGCTTAATGCATCAGGCTTACATGGCTTAACTGAAGAAATGCAAAATGCTATGTAGCGAATATTCCTCTCCTGACTAAAATGCTAGAGTCTATCATATCTACTCAGCTCTCATCTTATTTAGAGAGATTCTCCATTCTTTTACCTTGCCAATATGGCTTCAGACCTAATTTCAGCACCGAATCCCTACTGGCCTCATTAATTTCAAAGGTTCAACAATGACACTCTTGTAATAAGTTAGCAATCCTATTCGATCTATCTGCGGCCTTTGATGTTGTCCACCTCGATATTCTAATTTACCAACTTTCTGAGATAGGCATTGATTCTACAGTAATAGACTGGTTCTCAAAATTCTTACGTTCTCGCTTATATACTATTAATATGAATGGCACCATGTCATCTTCTTGAAAGCCGTTATGCAGAGTCCCGCAGGGATCACCTCTGTTCCCTATTCTTTTCAACATCTATATGTCTACTTTGAAACTTTTCCAACTATCTCCCTTTGAAACATTATATACATATGCAGATGACATCCTTGTCCTTCTTGAGATAGATTCGAATCTTACTAACCTCACTGAGAATATAATAGCATGTATAACGAAACTCCAATCCTGGGCCCTCACTGTACAAATGAAGCTGAATGAGACCAAAACAAAACTGCTTTGGCTTGGCCCAAAATTAGATCAGCTACCCTTGCTCATTTCATTACCTTCTGGACCCACACTGCAGATTAAATTCTCAAGCAAAGTTTTGTACAAAACGTAGCAATCCACCTCCTACACAGCCTCAACTACCGTGACCCCATTTCCCCAACCTCCGTGCAGAGCACTGGCTTCAGATCAACCAACGCTGCACATTCAAAGCCCTGGTAATAATGCATAAAAGAATTTACACCACCACCCAGCCTACATAGGATCCAAGCTAAACCTAAACATCCCCACCTGCCTCCTCTGCTCGGAAAAGAAGAAACACCTATTCATCCCCCCAGGAAGGTCTCTCCTGTCAGAAACTGCCCACAAACGTTCCTAGTCACTTTATCCCCTAACTCTGGAACCAACTCCCCCCGCAAATCAGATTACAGAACTCATTAATGACCTTCCAGAAAGCTGTAAAGGCCCTCCTCTTCAACTAAAATTCTAACTGCAATCAACCCCCATCATCCCTTAAATTCCCCCCTCCTCCTGACCTGCACTCACTTCTCCATTCTTAACCTATACTTAAGTTGCTGTATAGTCTTTGTACTGTCCAAATGTATTCCACTGTGAATGTTTTCTTGTAACCTGTTCTGAGCTACTGGGAGGATTAAATAGAAATCGAATTAAATAAATAATAAATTATTGACTCCACACTTTCATTTAATGACCATCTCAACTCTCTAGTAAAAAAATGTTTTTTTTGTCTCCACATATTGAGAATAGTGAGATCCTGCTTCCACCAACAACATTTTGCTGTCCTTGTACAATCAATCATCCTTTCCAGGCTGGACTACTGCAACTCCATCTGTCTAAGTCTAACCAAGAAAAGTCTCCAAAGACTTCAGCAGATCCAAAATACTGCAGCTAGGTTGATCTTCGCAAAAAGTAAATTTGATCATGTTTCCCCCCTTCTGTCAAAACTTCACTGGCTTCCAGTGATTTCTAGGGTTTACTTTAAGTGCTGCCTGCCTAACATTCAAGATCTTGCATGGCATTTCTTCCTCCTCTAATTCCACTATCTTGGAATTCTATGAGACCTGACACTACCAGATCCATCCAAAAACTTTAACTATCTTTCCCCCACTAAAAAGCGTTATCTAAGTTGGAAATTAGGGATATCACTTTTCTTCAAATCACTGAGCTTTGGAATAACCTTCCTGCCCTGCTGCGGAATCTGGGCTCCTTCCAATTATTCCGAAAGCATCTGAAAACTTGGCTAATCTCAAAAATGTAAATCTCGCTACCCTCTTTATAATCACTAACTCTTATATTTTTCCTTCCTTGTATTAAAGTTCCTATAAACCATGCTGAGCTCCATCTCTATGGAGAGGATGTGGTATATAAACTTAAGGTTTAGTTTAGTTAGTTAGCCCTGAATTCTGACTTACTGGCGTGAAGGTGACCGGCTTAGAAGCCCAGTTTAAACTCAAACCATTGCTCTTTATGATCTTTGCTAAGTCACTTAACCCTCCATTACGTCGGATAAAAATTTAGATTGTCAGCTCTCTGGGGAAAGGAAAATTTCCTAATGTAGCTGACTGTAACTCACCTTGAGTACAAGTGAGCTAAATCCAAAGAAACCCAGTAAAGCCAGACATCAGATAATATCATAAGAATAGCCATGTCCCATGCTTTCTTGAATTCAGACACACTCCTCATCTCCACCACCTCCAGCAAGCGGTTGTTCCACTCATCTGCCACCCTGTTATTTTAGTTATATATTTCTTACAAGCGATTTAAATGCTGAAATTGCCAGGCAATGACTTCAATGTAGGGCACAAAGTAACTAGAGTAGAAAGGGAGTGACCTAGAGTGCAGGAGGGGAGTGAGGGAGAAGGATTTTCTTCGATTACTTCAGTCGATCCCCTTTTAACCTCATTCCAGACACCTGCCTCCTAGGCATATATACCATGGAGATTTTTAAATGGCTCAGTCATATTTCCTCTCTCTCTTTGTTGCTAGTCTCTGGACCATTCTTCTAGCTTTGCTAGATCCTTCCTCATGCTATCCACAGCATTAGAGGTGTCGTCCATATTACAGAGTTTTGTATCACTTGCAAAGAAGCAAATCTTGCCCGACAGCCCTTCTACAATATCACTTACAAAGATGTTCAAAGGACGGATCCCTGTAGCACATCCTTTTCTTCAGAGCCAGTTCTCTTTGCCACCATCCCTCTGTGTCCTTCCACTTCACCAGCTTCTAACCCAGTCACTCTTTGTTTATTTATCAGTCGCCTACATAGAATCCAAGTACTGTACACCACATCTAGCATTTGGCCACCCAGTCATTCAAATTTGTTTGTCAAGACCTTCCTTTGGTAAAGCCATGCTGCCTCGTGTAACCTCTGTGTGCTCTGCTATGGAAAACGGTCAAAGACATGGTTCATCTCATTCTATTGCCGGTCTTATGCCATTGGCTTCCTCTAACCACCTTGCCTCATGTCTGCCTCAGTCACATGCATGAAGAGACGTCCACTCTGCCTCTGCCCAGCATTTTTCTTTACACTACTGTACCTTGCACCTCTGCTCCCGTCAGCTTTCTGAGCTCTCTTTCTTCTAACGTTACTTTCTGTTCCCTGTCCACTGCTCTGTGTATCTCCCCTCCTGTGGTCCCGTGTATTGGCACGCCAGAAGCCCCTTCCCCAGCTTAATAATGCTGCCCATTGCAAAGCACTGGGACATCAGCTGCTCCTTCTGTGACATCATGAATGCTATTGCAGGGCTGCTCAGCACTGCTTAAAGAATGGTACAAACTTCCAGGAGCCTCTGAGGGCCCTCTTTAGTCTCCAGAAAGCTGCAATAGGTCTTAACAGGCGTTCTTTATTGATTTGAGCAGCAGTCAGAGGCATTGTGTCTACTCCTAATCGGACTTTCAAAGTTTCTTGTTAGCACTGAGAATAGATTTGCTGTACAATTACAAGCCCACTCTACTGCTGCTCAGCCAACCATGCCTCTGCTTTCCCTAACCCTGATCCTTCCTTGTGCGATTAGACGGATGCCACTGGGCCCCCAGTGCGCTCTGAACTGCGCTGCTTTCTGCATGGCTGGCCCTGTCTTCCCATCCGGAACTGGCGCAGCTGCTCGGGCCTTGCTGGCCTAGGGAGCCTGAAGGAGCAGTCTGCCTGTGCAGGTAAGCATTTTCACTCAGAAATTCATGATTTAACACTGATTGATTGATTTATATTGTTTGTGGGATGATTGTAGTGTGTTTCTTCCTCTCTTGTAATTAGGAGCTTGCTTTGTGTGTTAGTGAATGAATTGACTCCATAAAGTCTTGAAAAGCAGTGATCTGCTCTTAATTGCTGTGGGTAACATGGTGAACCATTCCTTCACAAACTGATCCCTCATACAATCATAATGGGAAAGACGACCTCACCACTGATGTCACGACAGCCCTTTCTCTCCTCTGCCTTTTATACTTTCAGGAAATGAGCACCATCACTCTCTGACATTTTTCCTTCTTTCTGTCACAGAATCCCAGTTGGATGGAGGAATTTATAATGTTATTTTTAAGTCTGGACTCTGAGGCTGAAAACCTACGAGATGGCCTATGGGACAGAACGTATCCTGAGAAGTCACCATGAAGTTCTCCTTGAAGACGGGCCCATATTGTGAGGACCCCCACATCAAAATGTTTCATGACTGGGATGAGAAGCACAGTACAGGGTCTCAGTGCTGTGAAGAGAGCCTCACTGGCACACATCAGTGGTGTGAGGAGACACTCGGCACCCATCAGTGTTGTGAAGAGTCCCACCAGATGCTGCTTCACGACTGGCATGAGGAGCAGGATAGCATGATGCAGTGTTGTGAAGACATGCCTGTCAGCAGATCGCAGTGCTATGTAGACCCAAACCTCAGCCAAGCCCCCTGCTGTGGAGAGACACAGGACGACAGAGCCCAGTGCTGTAAAGGGAGCCATGTCAGCAGAGCACAGTGCTGTAAAGTGAACCATGTCTGCAAGGCCCAGTGCTGTCAAGAGAAGCACCACAGCCGAGCCCAGTGCTGTGAAGAGAAGCACCTGGGCAGGGCTCATTGCTGTGAAGAGGCTCATTTTGGCAGGGCTCAGTGCTGCAAGGACACACATGCTGACAATGCTCAGTGTTGCGAGGACACACACAGTGACATTGCCCAGTGCTGCGAAGACACACACAGCACCACAGCACAGTGCTGTGAAGACATACATGACAATGTAGCGGAGTGCTGCGAAGGGGTGCACCCTGTCCTGGCCGAATGCTGTGAGGAGGCGCACCATGAACTGGCTTGGTGTTGTGAAAAGGCACACTGTGATTTACTGAAGTGTGCTGGATTGGGAAAGGCCTTTCAGTTTAGGATTCTCCGATGTGATTTGTTTCCAAATAATCAATGCCATTACTATATGTAAACTAGAAAGTCTATATAAATGCAGAAAGATCACAATAAAAGAACTGTACTATTCTCCCTTCTCTTCTCTCCTGGGAGGGGACTTGAGAAGCAGGTGAGTCGAGCACGGCTGTGCTTTGTGAATGCATGATGAGTTGCAAAGCACAGCTGACTTGGACCAGGAATCAGTCACGCAGGACCGTGTTTTCTAGAAATGATTTAACTGTATGCGACCTTGCTCTTTCAGACACCATGCTCACCACTCCAGTCCGGGCATTTTGCTGTGGAGGAGGAGCCTAGAACTTAGGGTAGCAACTTGTGACCCTGGGCAAGTCTCTTGCCCAGGTAGATTGCGAGACCCCTAGGGGCAGAGAAGGTACCTGCATGGAATGTCTCGTAGCACAGTTTGCTCACGATTCTTCTGTCCATCAAGAGCTACAGCAACCGAGACAGAGTGGAGGCAGTAAGTCCCTTAACTCTTTCACTGCTGTCTGCCACACCCATCATGCAACATGAATGACAGTAGTTTCTCTTTCATAAAATAACAATGTTTCTCACCACTTATTGAGTCTTGAAGTCTTGTCAGCTAAGCAACGCTCGGGCCGAGGGGCAGTTGCAGGTCAAGGGTAATATAGGTTGGGTGGAGGTTCTAACAGGAGAGAGGAGTGTTTTTTCTTTGTTTGGACAACATGATTCTGCAAAATGTCATAGGTTTATGTGGGATGTGGCAAAAGGAACTCCTTCCCTACTGTGTGGTGCAGTGGTTAGAGCAACCTGAAGCTGTGGGTTCAAACCCTGCGCTGCTCCTTGTGACCCTGGGCAAGTCATTTAATCCCCCCATTGTCCCAGGTCCATTAGATAGATTGTGAGCCTGTCGGGGCAGATAGGGGAAAATGCTTGAGTACCTGAATAAGAGTGTTATAGTAACATAGTAAATGACGGTCCATCCAGTCTGTCGATCATTAAAAAAACACATGATTAGATGAACTTGTCTCTTCTTTAATATTTCTGGGCCGTAGACTGTAAAGTCTGGTCTTGTCCTTGGTTCCAAATGCTAAAGTTGCCGTCCAAACTCACTCCAGCCTATCCAACCATCTACCGTCAAGTCTGGCCCATCGATGTCCACTCCAGCCCTCCCTTTACCGAATCACCATCTATGGAGCACAGAGCGTGCTGCCTTAATTCTTTACTTTACATCCTTCATTTTCTAATTAGAGATCCTCTATTTTTATCTCGTGCTTTTTTGAATTCCATCACCATTTTCCTCTCCACCACTTCCCTCCAGGCATCTACCACCCTCTCCGTGAAGAGGAATTTCCTGACATTGCTCCTAAGTCTTCCTCCCTATGCCCTAGAGCTAGTTTTACCATTTTTTCTTCTCTGGAAAAGATTTGGTTCTATATTAATGCCTTTCAAGTATTTAAACATCTGTATCCTATCTCCCCTGTCCCTCCTCTCCTTCAGAGTAGACATATTTAGGTCTTCCAGTCTCTTCTCATACTTCTTTTGGTTCAAACCTCTTACCATTTTCGTCACCATCCTCTGGACTGCTTCAAGTCTTTTTATATCCTTCACCAGATATGGCCTCTAAAACTGAACACAATACTACCAAGTGTGGCCTCACCAATGACCTATACAGGAGCATCAATACCTCCCTTCTTCTGCTGGTTACTCATTACATTACACTATATTAGTGATTTCTATTCCACCATTACCTTGCGGTTCAAGGCGGATTATACAAGAGTTGTCAGGAGGTTACAAGAATTGTAACATTATATAAGAATTGTCGTAAGCATTACATAAGAATTATCGAGAACTTAAGAATTACATAAGAATTGTCGAAAACTTAAGGAGCAATATGTTGGGTAATAAGAAACATTTTAGATTAGATATGGGTGGAGTGTGTGGTAGGTGGAGTTGGGGAAGGAACTGGTCGTGTTAAACAGGCTTTATGTGTTTTTTGAAGAGTAGGGTTTTAGTTTCTTTTTTTGAAGGTTTTGTAGTCTGTGGTCGTAAATAGCAGATTGGTGATTTGTCTGTCTAGTTTAGCTGCTTTGGTGGCCATTAGGTTGTCATATAGTTTTCCTCTTTTGACATTTTTGGTTGGTGGGTGTATGAATAATGAGTGAGTTCTCCTGTGCCTGGTTGAGGTGAATTGGGTTAGTCGGTTGTTCCAGTAGATTGGGCTTTCTCCATTAATAACTTTGTATAGTAGGCAGTAGAATTTGAAGTGTACTCTTGCTTGTATTGTGAGCCAGTGTGAGTCGTGATGTGATCATATTTTTTCAATGAGTAGATGAGTCTTAGGGCTGTATTTTGTATTGTTTGTAATTGCTTTATCATGGTTGCTGGGCAGGGGAGGTATAGTATATTGCAGTAATCTATTAGTCCAAGGATAAGAGATTGTACCAAAAGTTGGAATTGTTTCTTGTCGAATAATGTTTGGATTTGTCTTAGGTTTCTCATAGTCACGAATGATGTTTTTATTACTTTGTTGATTTGTGGTTGCATGGTACAGCCTCTGTCGATCAGTACTCCAAGAAGTTTTAGTGTGGGTTGAATGGGGTATGATATCGATTTTATTACTAGGTTTGTTAAGGTTGGAGTTTTGCTGTTTCTAGGAGGATGAATTTTGTTTTGTCAGAGTTAAGTTTTAGTTTGTGATTTGTCATCCATGTTGCTACTGTTTCGAGAGGTCTGTGTATTGTGCCTGTCATGGTGGATTCTGGGTGGTCGAAGGGGAGAATAATGGTGATGTCATCTGCATAGCTGTATGAGGAAATGCCATGATTGTCTAGGTAGGAGCTGAGGGAGGCTATGTATATATTGAATAGTGTGGGAGAAAGAGGTGATCCCTGAGGAACTCCGCAGGGGTTGGACCATGGTTCTGATTTTTCTTTATTTGTTTTAACCCTGTAGGTTCTGGATTGTAGGAAGCCTTTAAACCATGCGAGTACCTTACCTGAAATTCCTAGTCTAGTGTTTGTAGGAGGATGTCATGGTCTACCAGGATGAAGGCTGCAGAGAGGTCTAGTTGTACGTGCAGGATTTTCTTGCCTGTACATAGATGTTGTCTAGCTGTGTCCATTAGTGTTCCTAGTAGGGTCTCAGTGCTGGAGTTGGTTCTGAAGCCTGACTGTGTGGGATGGAATAAGTTGTGGTTTTCTAGGTATGAGGTTAAGGTTTTGGCTACGAGGCCTTCCATCAGTTTGATGTACAGTGGGATTGAGGCTATGGGTCTATAGATGGATGGTTGATCCGTTGTTCCTTTGGGATCTTTTAGTATTGGAGTTATGATGATTTCGCTGAGATCTTGTGGGAAGTGTCCATCTAAGAGTAAATATTGTATCCATTGTAGGAGCAGGGAGCGGAATAGTGTACTTGAGGCTTTCAATAAGTAAGGGGAGCAGTGGTTAAGGTCACAGGCTGCGTGGCTGTATTATATAGTTTGTTGAAGTCTTACCTATACAGGAGCATCAACACCTCCCTTCTTCTGAAGCCACTACCTTATCACACTGTTTAGATGCCTTTAGATCCTAAGACACAATCACCCCAAGGTCCCTCTCTCCATCAGTGTTTATCAGCCTCTTACCTCCCAGCACATACGGTTCCCGCAGATTTCTACCTCCAAATGCATCATTCTGAACTTCTTCACATTGAATTTTAGTTGCCAGACGCTAGACCATTCTTCTAACTTTTGCAGATCCTTTTTCATGTTTTCCACTCCCTCCGGGATGTCCACTCTGTTACAAATCTTGGTATCATCCACAAAAAGGTTAACCCTTCAGCAATGTTACTCACAAACATATTGAACAGAATCAGTCCCAGCACCAAGCCTTGAGGCACTCCACAACTCACCTGACTCTCCTCTGAGCAAATTCCATTTGCCATTACCCTCTGGCATCTGTCCGTCAACCAGTTTTTAATCCAGTTCATCACTTTGGGCCCTAACTTCAGCCCATGGAGTTTGTTTAAGAGCCTCCTATGAGGAACCGTGTTAAAGGCTTTGCTGAAATCTAAGTAAATTACATCTAGCACACGTCTTTGATCCAATTTGCTGACTCATTGCAGCACAATGATGTCAGCCAATCCCAATCGAAAATAGGCAGAATGGTGACTGAGGAAAATGATGTCACTGTCACTCTGCAATGATTTTAAACTGCAGAGAAGGTAGGAGAAGGGGATGATTCTGGGAATAGCACATATTCAGATGGACTCAGAAAAAGGTAGATAGGAAATGATGGAGGGAAGCTTGGAAATGGGTCAAATGCAGGGGCTGGGGCTGAGAAGGGACAGGTAGGAAAAGGAGGCTGGAGCTGGGGGGCTTAAAAAGGAGGCAGGTGGGAAAAGGAGGCTGGAGCTGGGGCTTGGAAATGAGGCTGATTTAAGGGCTATTGCTAATACAAAGCTGGAGATAGCAAAACGGGGCTGATGCTGGCATGGTAGGGTGACAGAAATGCTCAGATGCTGGAGAAGATGCCTGAAGAAGGCTTATTCTAGGGCTGAGGCAGAGAGAAAGGGGACTCAGAGCTATCAGTGTAGGGATACCCACAAGTAATGCAATAAGAACATAAGAACATAAGCATTGCCCCTGACGGGTCAGACCAGGGGTCCATCGTGCCCGGCAGTCCGCTCCCGCGGCGGCCCCCCAGGTCCATGGCCTGTAAGTGCTTCTAACCTAAAACGTTCATACCCTATTCGCCTAATGTCCTGAAAGTAACCCTCTACTCTCAGTTTTTCTGAATGACCTCTTGTTTTTGTTGTCCCCGCTAGTCTAAAGAATCTGTCCCTCTCCACCTTCTCTATGCCTTTCATGATTTTATAAGTCTCTATCATGTCCCCTCTCAGTCTCTGCTTTTCCAGGGTAAAGAGCCCCAGCTTGTCCAACCTTTCAGCATATGAAAGGTTCTCCATGCCCTTTATCATCCTTGTTGCTCTCCTCTGGACCCTCTCGAGTATCACCATGTCCTTCTTAAGGTACGGCGACCAGTATTGGACACAGTACTCCAGATGTGGGTGCACCATTGCTCAATACAGTGGCAGGATAACTTCCTTTGTTCGTACCTTTCTTGATAATGCCCAACATTCTGTTCGCTTTCTTTGAGGCCGCTGCACATTGTGCCGCCAGCTTCATTGTTTTATCCACTAATACCCCCAGGTCTTTTTCTAGGTTGCCTTCCCCCAGTACCCTCCCTCCCATCTTATAGCTGTACAAGGAGAAACTACAACCTCCAATAGGACTGAGAGGTGAATTTTGATCATCACCATGTTTATTTCCAGCTTCTAGATTATTTGGAGCAACATTCTCTTTTGCATACATCTCAATCAGGATTTTGTCCATGATATAGAACCAAGACACTTCTTGCCGCCCTTCTGAATTACCTGAACAACTTATTTAGCAAAGGTATCGGGACTCTGATAATGCAATTCGATCTGAGTAGCGCATTTGATTTGGTGGATCATAAAGTACTGCTTAGCTGTCTGGATGCCATAGGTGCTACTGGTAAAGTCCTTAGATGGTTTCAGGGTTTATTGACTTCACATACTTATCAGGTGCATTTTAACGATACCCTTTCTGGTAAATGGCGTAATCCCTGTGGAGTTCCCCAGGGGTCCCCTCTTTCTCCTTTATTTTTCAATATTTACTTGGCTTCCTTGGGAATCAGACTGCCCAGTCTGGATGTCAAATTTTATAGCTCTGCAGATGATATAACTGTTGCGATTCCTATCTTATTCTCCCTATCTCAAGCAACACAGTTAATATCAACTGTTATCTCCACTATAGAGCAATGGATGGATGAGTTCAAATTGAAACTCAACATAAACAAAATTCTTATTTGCTACCCCTAGCAAGAAGAAAGTAAAACAGAGTTTAGAGCTAAATGGATCTTCATATCTGAAATTTTAGGGGTCATCGTAGACCAAGAACTTATTCAAAAAGGTTTCTACACATTGTAGAAATTACGTTTGATCAGATCATATTACGTTTGATCAGATCATATTTCGATATTTCCTCTAGTACAGTCTTTATAGTTTATAGTTTATGTGTATCCCACACTGTTTCAGTGGATATCGATGGCGAACTTTCAGATTGTTAAGACTGACTATCCATAATACATGAGATGAAGACATAAAACTATTCATGTTTAAATTGTATCCAAGCCAGAAAATTCTTAATGGCATCCGTTTTAATTCATTAAGTTCCCTGTCTTATTAAAAAAGCAATAGGACAATCACAAAACTTGGAAAATTGACACCTTTGCGACTTTTCAGTATAGAAAGAGAGATTGTTCACCTCTCCAAGGTAAAGAGAACAAGAGGGCACTCTCTAAAGTTAAAAGGGGATAGATTCCATACAAACATAAGGAAGTTCTTCACCCAGAGATGGTAGAAATCTGAAATGCTCTTCTAGAGGCTGTTATAGGGGAAAGCACCCTTCAGGGATTCAAGAAAGGGTTAGATAAGTTCCTGCCAAACCAGAACGTACGTAGGTAAGGCTAGACTCAAATAGGGCACTGGTTTTTGACCTAAGGGCTGCTATGAGAGCGGACTGCTGGGCACGATGGACCGCTGGTCTGACCCAGCAGTGGCAATTCTTATGTTCTTATGTAAGGTGACATAGTAACATAGTAGATGATGGCTGATAATGACCCAAATGGTCCATCTAGTCTGCCCAACCTGATTCAATCTACCATGGCACGGTACAGCGACATGATAATCCTTTCCGATCTGTTCGTTTCCCTTTCTTAATCATTCCTAGCATTCTGTTCGCCCTTTTTGCCGCCACCGCACATTGTGCAGACGGCTTCATCGACTTGTCGATCAGAACTCCCAAGTCTCTTTCCTGGGAGGTCTCTCCAAGTACCGTCCCAGACATCCTGTATTTGTGCATGAGATTTTTGTTCCCGACATGCATCACTTTACACTTATCCACATTGAACCTCATTTACCATGTTGATGCCCATTTCTCAAGCTTGATTATGTCACGTTGCAGATCTTCACAATTCCCGTGTCTTCACTACTCTGAATAACTTCATATCATCCGCAAATTTAATCACTTCACTCATCGTACCAATGTCCAGATCATTTATAAAGATGTTGAAGAGCACAGGTCCAAGCACCGCGAACCCCATTCTCTGTTTCCTATGCTCCAGCCAGTTTTTGATCTATGTGAGTATTTCACCCTTGATTCCCTGGCTCTCATTTTTCCGAAGTAGTCGTTCATGCGGAACCTTGTCAAACGCCTTCTGAAAATCCAGATATACAATGTCGACCAGGTCGCCCTTGTCTATCTGACTGTTTACTCCTTCAAAAAAGTGCAGCAAGTTCGTCAGACAAGATCTGCCTTTGCTGGAACCGTGCTGGCTGGTCTTCATCAGACCGTGTCCTTCAAGGTGATCCTTTATTAGTGCCTCTACTATCTTTCCCAGTACCGAGGTTAGACTTGCTGGTCTGTAGTTTCCCGGATCTCCCCTCTAAATCCTTTTTGAAGATCAGCATAACATTCGCCACCTTCCAGTCTTCTGGAATCTTTCCCGATTTGATCGACAGGTTGGCTACTAATTGAAGCAGCTCAGCTATAGTCCCTTTTAGTTCCTTGATGACCCTTGGATGGATGCCATCCGGTCCCAGGGATTTATCGCTCTTTAGCCTATTAATCTGCCTGTATACCTCTTCTAGACTGACCGTCATCCCTGTCAGTTTCCCATCTTCATTTCCAGCAGAGAGCCTGGTGGGTTCCGGTATGTTGCATATATCCTCTTCGGTAAATACAGACGCAAAAAATGTGTTCAGTTTGTCGGCGATTTCTTTATCTTCCTTTAGCACTCCCTTTATTCCACGGTCATCCAATGGACCCACCGCTTCCTTCGTAGGTCGTTTCCCCTTAATGTATGAAAAGAATGGCTTTAGGTTTTTCGCCTCCTTGGCTATTTTTTCCTCGTGGTCTCTTTTGGCCCCTTTTACCGTCTTATGGCACCTGCATTGATGTTATTTGTGCTTATTCCAGTTTTCATCCGTTTTTGACCTTTTCCATTCCTTAAATGAAGTTTTCTTGTCTCTGATCGCTTCCTTCACCTGTACAGTGAGCCACGCCGGTTCTTTGTTCTTTTTCCTCATGGATCATTTTTTGATACGCGGTATACAGTGGTAACTTGGATTGCGAGCATAATCCGTTCCAGGAGCATGCTCGTAATCCAAAATGCTCGTTTATCAAAGCGAGCTTCCCCATAGAAAATAATGGAAACTCGCTTTGATTCGTTCCCCTCCCCTGATAATCGGCATCGTTCCCCCCCCCGCTTGCAAAGGCCCCTCGCTCCAAACCCCCCCCCCCCCCGCGCGAACCGGGCCCCTCCGCCCGAACAAATTAAACTTAACCCCCCCTCCCCCCGTCTAGTGCAGGCACAGATTGTGTGCCTAGAAGATCTTGTGGCTTCTGGCTTCTGCCTGCCTGCCTTGAGCATGCATCTGCACATGCTCAAAAACTTCTAATTCTCCTTCTCGCCTAGAATCTCGGCGAGAGGGAGAATTAGAAGTCCTTGAGCATGCGCAGATGCATGCTCAAGGCAGGCAGGCAGAAGCTGGAAGATCTAGGCACACGATCTGTGCCTGCGCTAGACAGGGGGGGTAAGTTTAAGTTGTTCGGGCGGGGGGGCCGGTTCGCGCCGGTTGGAGCGAGGGGGCCTTTGCGAGCTGGGGGGAGCGATGCCAGTTATCGGGAGGGGGTGATCGCAAATCGAGTCAACACTCGTTTTGTGAGTCAAAAGTTTGCTGAGTGTTTTGCTCGTCTTGCAAAACACTCGCAAACCGAGGTTTGACTGTATGTAGATTTTGTGCCTTGATGACTATGTCCTTAAAAAGGGACCAAGCTTGCTCTAGTGTTTTTACAGTGTTTATCCTCTTCTTAATCTTCTTACCCACCATGAGTCTCATCCCTTCGTAATTTCCCTTGCGGAAGTGCAGCGCATTCCAGTTTGCAAATTGTTTGAAGCAGAAGTTCTCCCATTTCTCTGGCTGCAGTCTTAGCCCAGGCAGCTCCCACCACAAGCAGGGCACAGTGAGTACATGGCTGACAGCCTAGGGCAGCAAATCAGGGGGGGGGAATTGGAAATTGATTTGTGGGGGGCTACATCTAAGGTCCCTTACCTTTAAAATTCCAAAATCCCTAGATTTTGTTCCTAGTAGCACAAGGTCCTCTTGCAATTTATCACAATCTTCTTGTGATTTAACAACTTTGTATCATCATCAAATCTATTTATCTCACTAGTCATTCCCATCTTTAGATCACTGATAAATATGCTATATTAAACATCACCCAGTATTAAATCAGAAGCCAGTGCAAAGTCATACAGTGAGGAGTGATAAGATGCAAAGTTTTTAAAGCAAAGATCAGGCAAACCACCCTATTCTGAATTGGCTGTTATTGCCTATGTAAATTTTTGGACACTCACAGTAAGAATATAAGAAGATAAGAATAGGCTTACTGGGTCAGACCATGGTCCATCAAGCCTAATAGCCCGTTCTCACAGTGGCCAATCCAGGTCACTAGTACCTGGCAAAAAAAACAAATAGTAATAACATTCTATGCTACTGATACAGGGCAAGCAGTGGCTTCCCCCATGTCTTTCTCAATAACAGACTATGGACTTCTCCTCCAGGAAATTGTCGAAAACTTTCTTAAAACCAGCTACGCTACCAGCTCTTACCACAACCTCTGGCAATGCGTTCCAGAGCTTAACTATTCTCTGAGTGAAAACAAATGTCCTCCTATTGGTTTTAAGAGTATTTCCCTGTAACTCCATCGAGTGTCCCCTAGTCTTTGTAATTTTTGACGGAGTGAAAAATCGATCCACTTGTACCCGTTCTACTCCACTCAGGATTTTGTAGATTTCAATCCTATCTCCCCTCAGCCGTCTCTTTTCCAAGATGAAGAGCCCTAACCGTTTTACGATGGAGGAGATACGAGAGGAGTTCCATCCCCCTTATCACTCTTCTTTGAACCTTTTTTAGTGTCACTATATCTTTCATGGGATAAGGTGACCAGAATTGCATGTAATACTTCAGGTGAGGTCGCACCATGGAGCGATACAGAGGCATTATAGCATTCTTAGTCTTGTTAACCATCCCTTTTTTAATATTTCCTAGCATCTTGGTTGCTTTTTTTGGCCACCGCTGCTCATTGAGTAGAAGGTTTTATCGTATTGTCTACAATGACATACAGATCTTTTTCTTGGGTGCTGACCCCCAAGTTGGACCCTAGCATCTGGTACCTGTGATTTGGATTATTCTTCCCAATGTGCATCACTTTGAATTTGTTCACATTACATTTCATCTGCCATTTGTTGCTCAGTCTTCCAGTTTCCTAAGGTCTGCCTGCAGGTTTTCACAGTCCACATGCATTTGAAGAATTTTGAACAGTTTAGTGTCATCTGAAAATTTAAGGACCTCACTTATCTAGTTGTTTAAAATAAGTGATTATAGAACTAACTTAAATTGATCCTGAGAGAGATACTTTGGGGTCTTTCTTAATTTCTGCAAGATCCAAAAACAGCTTTTCATCAAATGATTAACCTGTTCCACCATGGCTAATTTTAAATCAAGAAGAATACATAATTGATTCTTCCAGGGTGTAAGTTATATTAGCTATTCAAACAGAAAACTTACTATAGCTCTTGACATTATTGGCAATTAATAAAAATGTTTTCTCCCTATTAAGTTGTAAAAAATGTTTCATCCAAGCCCTGATAAGAAACATACACCTGGTAACCTCAGGATGTATCTATTCTAATGCTGAATCAATTTTGAACAGAACAGTAATATCATCTATAAATATATAAGCCTGGAATCCAGCCTGTTCAAGTAGATGGGCGACCAACACTCAGAACTCTCCATTCATGATAACCATATACACGATCTGAAAGAAAGAAAACCCTTAAACCAATTTACAATCCTATCTCTACAAAAATCAATTGCGGAGGGTGGGGTAAATTTTCCCAACTTTTATAGGTACCATCAAGCCTATATTATGCATCAGGGTATGTACTGGATCCTCCCTGAGCTCATGGAAAGTCTCTCAGACTGGTTTTGGTTGGAATGGCAACTCATGTCTCCACTGCGATTAGTTCAAATTAATTACCAGCTTCTTCAATTCATGCCTACAATATTATAAATTTAAATGTACATGTGTGTCCTCAAATTATATTTATGTGAATAAATATTTAAACATATAAAAAGTGCTCAGTGTCTTATCTCTTGCATGCAAGCCACAATGAGATCATTTAGGGACCATCATCGCACTTTTGGGTCCTTTATTGAACATTATCACTGATTTTATAATGCAAGACCATCCAACGAGTGCTAATACTGTCTCTTATACACTATTCAATAAATTATGGCACTTATCTTGTTTGTCTTGAATGCAGTGGCGTACCAAGGGGGGGAGGGGGAGTTCCGCCCCGGGTGCAGCCTTAGGGGGGTGCACAGCTGGCCAGGTCCGGAAAATTCTACCGGGCCGATCAACTTGCCTCTCCACGACGTCAATTCTGCTGTCGGAGAGGAAGTTTGGGCCAGCCAATCGCTGCCTAGCTGGGCGGAACTTCCTCTCCGACGGCAGAATTCACGTCGGGGAGAGGAATGCTGGTCGGCCCGATGCAGGGAAGATGCAGGGAAGGAGAGCTTGGGGCGGCAGTGTTTTTGAGGCATGTTACCCGATGGCGGTGACTTGGGGGGGCTGTTCCCCGATGGCAGCGGCAATGGCTTGGGGGAGGGCAGGGAGAAAGAAAGAAAGGGGGCAGGCAGGGAGACAGAAGGGAAGAAGGGAAACAGAGAAAAAGAAAGGGAGGCAGGGAGAAAGAAAGGGCAGGGAGAGAGGAAGAAAAAGTTGGGGGAGGGAATGAAGTCTGGAGGAGAGGAAGCATACAGGCTGAAAGAAGGGAAGAAAGATTGGATGCACAGTCAGAAGAAGAAAGTGCAACCAGAGACTCATGAAATCACCAGACAAGGTAGGAAAAATTATTTTATTTTCAATTTAGTGATCAAAATGTGTCTGAATTTATATCTGCTGTCTATATTTTGCACTATGGCCCCCCCTTTTACTAAACCACAATAGCGGTTTATAGCACAGGGAGTCTATGAGCGTCGAGAGCAGCCCTGGGCATTCAGCGCAGCTCCCTGCACTAAAAACTGCTATTGTGCTTTAGTAAAAAGGGAGGGGGGTATTTGTCTATTTTTGGATGGTTGTTACTGAGGTGCGTAGAGTCATCTGCCTTGACCTCTTTGAAAAACCCCCAGAATAGGAATGATAATTAACATTTTCTCAGAGTACAGTGTGCTTTGGTTTTTAAAAATTTTTTTTATTGTTGATAGATCATTTTGACTTGGTCATTTTAAAAGTAGCTCGAATGCCCAAAATGTGTGGGCACCCCTGAGCTAGAATGTTGAAGCTGCGTGTTTCTGCCGTAAAGGTCATCTCTGACGCAACCGGAAGTTGCATCAGAGACGACCTTTACGGCAGCCATATGCAACTACAAAGCTGTAAGAAAGCAGTTTAGACATCGCCGGCCACAGGGCAGGGAGGTTTGTCAGACCGGGCCTGTTGTCCGGGCCGGGGGTGGGAAGAGATAGCGCCACGAAGGTAAGGGGCAGGGAGGGAGAAAGTGAGAAAAGGTGGGGTGGAGAGGAAAACAGGGTAAAACAGAGAGGGGAGAAGGACGCTGAAAGCACATGGGGAAGACAGAGTGGGAAGAAGATGCTGAATGGAAATGGGGAACAGAGAGTGGGGAGAAGATGCTGAAGGGAAATGAGGAACAGAGAATGGGGAGAAGATGCAGGAAAATGGGGAAGAGAGAGTGGGGAGAAGACGCTGAAGGGAAATGGGGAAGAGAGTGTTGGGAGAAGATGTTGGCAGGGAAGAAGACAGAGATGCTAGACTATGGGAGGAGCAGAGGGAAGAAGATGGGTGCCAGACCAATTTGGAAGGAGGGAGAAAGGGAGAGGCACAGTAACAGAGCAAATGGAAGATGCAGAGAAGAGAGACAGTGGATGGAAGGAAGAGAGTAACAAGAAGATGAGAAAAGCAGAAACCAGAGAAGACAAAGGTAGAACAAAAATTTTCTATTTATTTATTGCTTTAGGAGACATGTGTCACTGTTTCTGTGGTGTTGCATTGGATGCAGAGTCCAGCTTCGTGCTGGTTCAATTTAACATTTGTCTATGTATTTCTATTTTATCCCCCTTTTACAAAACTGTGGAGCATTGTTTAGCGCCAGCCATGGTGGTAGCAGCTCTGATGCTCAGAATTCTATGAGCATCAGAGCTGTTACCACCGTGGCTAAAATCCACACTACAGTTTTGTAAAAGGGGGAGGGGTTAGTTTGTGATGACATATTCCATACTAGGCGAAGATGTTTTCTGTGTTCTTTGTGTTCGAAAGACATGGATTTCTGGGTAATAAGAAATTAGAATTGATGGTGTAGGATTGATCTGTACTAGTCTGGCTTGTTTAGTTTTACAATGGGTGTATTGATGTTGTACTGCTCACTGCAGTATGTAAGATGCTGCCTTTTCCTAGGTACTCATGTGTGACATGTGGCTTGTTACTAAAAATCATGTTTTTCATACAGATGGGGGGTGCCAAAAAATGATGGGCCCCGAGTGTCACATATGCTAGGTACGCACTGCTTGAATGGTCAAATCTTGTGGCTCTGCAGGCTTGCTGTTCCGATAAGAATAGGTGCATTAAAGTGTACAAACTATGAAAAAAGTGCAAATGTGCAAACTATTGGGTTTTCTCATCTCCCCAACTCAGTCCTGAATTTCACCGCAATGGCTTCTTAAGGAGGAGTATTTACTCAAATAAATAAATGAATAATTACTTTACTTAAACAACTAAAATCTAAAACATATGGTCATTGATAAACCCTAGATATTTTATTATTTTTTAAACTTTTATAAATTTCTATTACTGCATTACCTTTGTATTATAATAAATTCATTCAATGTAGTCATCATATATTACGGTGGCACTCACTCGGATGGTCTTGCATCATAAAATCAGTGATAATGTTCAATAAGGGACCCAAAAGTGCGATGATGGTCCCTAAATGATCTCATTGTGGCTCGCATGCAAGAGATAAGACACTGAGCACTTTTTATATGTTTAAATATTTATTCACATAAATATAATTTGAGGACACACATGTACATTTAAATTTATAATATTGTAGGCATGAATTGAAGAAGCTGGTAATTAATTTGAATTAATTTTAAAGTACTACCGGCAATTTAGAAATTTATACTCCTTTATATTCATAGTTCCACTGCGATTAGGTCACGTTCTAAGTATCAAGTTTCCTAGATTGTACAAGGACAATAGAGTTTTATTAGACACATGGCACACTTTAAAATTTGTAAATAATTTAACAAGTATTCCAATCCATAAATCCACGTGTCAGTCCCTCTGGCTGAACTCCAAGATTCAAATTGGCGGGTTTAAGGTCATCTAGAAACACTGGATGAAGGCAGGTATACGTACTTTGGATGATGTTATATCAGATGGTAAGCTGCTTGACTTTTCACAATTGCAACACAAATTTGGTCTTAACAAATCACAAAATTACAGATGGTTGCAGTTGAAGCAGGCCATTCAGGAGGGGTTCCCTGAATGGAAAAATCTAATTAATCAGCAGAGTTTGCCGGTCTTATGTTTTCAGGTGGACTTCCTGGGACACAAGGTCGCTCAGTGGTATAAATTAATATCTGGATTTTTGAATAAAAAACCAAAGACTGGGCTGCGTGACATTTGGAGCATTGAGATAAAGCATTAAATTACTGCGTCTCAGTGGCCACGTATTTGGGCTTGGAGGATGAGACTTGTACGGTCTGTGTATGGCCGTTTGGAGGAGGATGGGCAGGGGAGGGCTTCAATGGCTGGGAGGGTGTAGATGGGCTGGAGTAAGTCTTAACAGAGATTTCGGCAGTTGGAACCCAAGCACAGTACCGGGTAAAGCTTTGGATTCTCGCCCAGAAATAGCTAAGAAGAAAAAAAAAAAATAATAATTTAAATTGAATCAGATTGGGCAGACTGGATGGACCATTCGGGTCTTTATCTGCCGTCATCTACTATGTTACTATGTATATGTTACTATGTACGGCATCGGCATCTATGAGACAAACTTGAGGTTTGTTTCATAGATCAGTCTGGTCCCCAGTTCATTTACAGAAATTAGATAACTCTAAGTCTAATAGATGCTGGCACTATCATCTCGAAGCTGGGACATTAGATCATTTACTATTCTATTGTCCATTGATACTTGGTTTTTGGAAATCCATTTGGGGCCAAGTGAATAATCTACTGGAAAATCCGGTGGCATTATCATATGACACGGTGTTATTTGGTTTGTCCATGAGAGCCAAGAGTCAAATCTCTTCTAATAATAATAAACTTTTGCTCATCATGACAGGAAGTTGCCATACAGCAAATTATGAAAAATTGGAAAAATTGAGATCGGCTGAATTATAATTTTTGGTGGAATTCGTTATGTCAAATCTTTAAAATGGAACGGGTAATAGCTATACAGCAGGGGCATTTTAAGAAATTTAGGGATGTTTGGGAACCATTAACAAAATATTGTACAGAATGAATATTATTTTCTCCCTTTGTTCATACACGTCCAGGGTGGGGAGGGGGGGGGGGAATATTTTATAATTTCTTATGATTAAGAACAATTGTTGGGTATAAGGGAGGGTGATATTTGATAGTTAGAATTTGATGGTATATTAAGTGTTGTTAAAGGATAATATGATTGTATCTTATGTTACACTTGTTAAAAGTTTTAAAAATGAATAAAGATTAAAAAAACAAACAAAAACAAAACACCAATTTATGATCCTACCCAATTATCCAATACAATGCAGCCCCTTTAAAAGTGCTTCTTAAAGCTTGATTACCAAGGCTCATGATATCCTTAATAAATGGCTTGATTAAAGTCAGAGGTGGACACAATGGCATACCTAGCATATGTGACACCCGGGGCCCATCATTTTTTTGACACCCCCCCCCCCCCCATCTATATGAAAAATATGATTTTTAGTAACAATCTACATATCGCACAACAAGAGTGTACCTAGGAAAAGGCAGCATCTTAAACATTGCAGTGAGCACTAGAACACCAACACATACATTATAAAACTAAACAAACCAGATCCTGCACAGTCAATTGATCCAGTACAGTCGATGCTATCAGAAAACCATGTCCCTTTCATACACACAGACAGATACACCTTTGCCCAATATGAAATAATCACAAACTAAAAATAGAAATATGTAGACAAAAGTTAAACTGAACTGCCAAGAAACCAGACTCTGCATACAATGCAACACCATAACACCACAAAAATAGTAATACATGTCCTCTAATACTGTGCAAAATATAAAGACAGTAGATGTAAATTTGAAAAACTGATACATAACAATCACCACTTTACAAATTAACAAATAAAAATAAAACAAATAATGAGAAATATGCAAATACCATTTTATTGGACTAATCCCCGTAAGCTCGGTCCTCATCCCCACAAGCCACCTGATTCCATCCACACAAGCCTTGAATTGTTTTATATTGAACTTATATTAAAGTATAAAAAGAAATAATATTCTGTACAATTGTCAATTTATAAATCAGCGTCTTCTCCCCACTCTCTCTTCCACATTTCACTTCAGCGTCCTTGGCCCACTCTCTCTCCACTTTCCTTCAGCGCACGCACATAAAAACAAGCAAGTAATTTTATATCATTTTCATTCTATTCATTCATAAAAATTAAAGTCTAAATAATGCCAGTCACATAACAAAACATGATTTTACAAAAATAATTCCCTGCAGTCAAGCCTGCAAGGATTACTAGAAGTCTTTCAGCAGCTCCCCTCCCTCCCCGTTACCTTCGTGGCCAAGTCAAAATGATCTACCAACAATAAAATTTTAAAAACACAAAGCACATTGTACGCAGAGAAAATGTTAATTATCATTTATATTCCGCGGGTTTTCAAAGAGGTCAAGGCAGATGACTTTATGCAATGTCACCTCAGTAACAACTATACAAAAATAGACAAATATACCCCCTCCTTTTTTATTAAACTGCGATAGCATTTTTTAGCGCAGGGAGCTGCGCTGAATGCCCCACGCTGCTCTCGACACTCCCTGTGCTAAAAACTGCTATTGCAGTTTAGTAAAAGGGGCCCATAGTGCAAAATATAGACAGCATATATAAATTCTCAAAACGGACACATTTTGATCACTAAATTGAAAATAAAATCATTTGTCCTACCTTTGTTTGGTAATTTCATCAGTCTCTGGTTGCACTTTATTCTTCTGACTGTGCATCCAATATTTCTTCCCTTCTTTCAGCCTCCTGTATGCTTCCTCTCCTCCAGACTTCATTCCCTACCCCAACTTTTTCTTTGTTTCATCCTGTCCCCTTCTTCTTTCTCTCTCCATGCCCCCTTTCTTTCTGTATGCCTGTCTTTCTCTCTCTCTCCGTGCCCCATTTCTTTCTTTCACCCTGCCCCTTCTTTCTTTCTCTGCCCCCTTTCTTTCTCTCTCTTTCCTCATGCCCCATTTTTTTTCTTTCTTTCTTTCTTTCTGGATCCCTGTCCCCCCCCTTGCTTTCTTTCTGGCTCCCTGGCTCCCCCCCTTCTTTCTTTCTTTCTCCCTTCCCTCCCCTATGCAACCGCCGCTACCACTACCATGCTGCCACTACCGCCGGGGAAAGGCTGCCACTGGCCATCGGAAACAGGTTAGCGCCAAATTTGCCCTCCTTCTTTTCCCGCCGGCCGACCAACCCTGGCTGCCTGACGTCAATTCTAACGTCGGACGGCTAGAGTTGCTTGGCTCGGGGAAGAGAAGCAGGGAGAGAGAATTTGGCGCCGGCTTCTTTCTGATGACGGCAATGGCAGTCTTTCCCCGGCGGCAGCCTATTCCCCGGTAAGTGGCCAGCTGTACACCCCCTCGGGCCTTGCACCCGGGGCGGATCTCCCCCCCTCACCCCCCCTAGGTATGCCACTGGGTGGACACTGTCAATATCTTTACTACAGTTTCTTGAAGGCCTGTGATGATTCCCTCTTGCTTCAGGTTCCAGATGTGGCTTCCACAGGTTCAACACAATCACTTCTTCTTAACTCAAGTCTCTTCCCAACACAGCTTCTCAGTTTTATTCCACTTTTTCTTAACTTACAAATCTAAAGAGACTTGTTCTACCTCCCTGAAGTCTCTGCTTCTGGCAAACAGAAGGTAGAATCTCTGCTGAGGGCCACCCTTCTTCCCCACGCTCTCCACAGGTACTGCAGCCAAAAGGAGCACCCTGGAAGGATTCCTTCACTTGGGGCCTCCCTGAGCCATTCTCCTACAGGGCATTTAACTATCTTCTGGAATAAGCCCCAACCCTCTGACTCAGCCACTAACATGGCAGGTTAGCGCCACCTGCAGTAAGGTGGATAAACTGCCACCTCAGTGAGGGAGTGTTCTCAGGGACATCTTTCCTCACAGTGCCCTTTTATTAAATTATTCTCTGTTCTTCCTTATATGTTCTTTCCTTTACTGATTGTAGTTTTCCCCTTTTTCCTCTTGTTATTTTTGTCTATCTGGTGTATGTACGTTTCTTTTTACTGACAAATCTCCTGTTCTGTTTTTAATCAATTGTTTTTATGTCATTCTACGCTGATAATGAATTTTATTGTACACCGCTCTGAATTTTAGATTAAGCGGTATAACAAATTTTAATAAACCTTGAAACATTATATTTATCAAAGAATAGCAGTCAGTTCACTAAGAATCTGAAAAGAGGCCAGTGGATTTTTAGGTGTTTGAAATTATGACTTTCAAACTTAGCCAGATAAAGAAGAGATATATTTTGTGAGTGTGAGTGTGTGTCAGATGAAGATAAGTAAGAGAAATGCCAGAAGTACGTCAGACTTTACATCTGATATTTATCTGCAAAGCCCCCCTGCACATGAGAACCTTCTGGAAATCACCTTGTCCTGTGCAGATCATCACAGTTCACGACATCTCTGATTATTTTCCCTATGACCTGATGAAGGGGACATGTTTTCATTTTATAAATCTCCTCTCCCAGAGTCATAAAACTCATCGGTAAGTGGAAGAACCAGAGAAGCCCCCAAAGAAATAAAAGTTGACAGGCAAATGATGGACGTTTGGGGCTTGAGATCTTGGTATGGACGTGAACAGGAATTTGCTATCTAAGTGTAAGGTTTTGTTTCTATTATTCCAGGTTTCCTATCTCAGTTGCGATGTGAAGCATGGATAAGCGCGTCTGTTCACCTCCTACCTGCCACACACATCTGTGGCATTATTTCATTAAAGTCAGAGACAAAAAGTGAGGGTTTTCTCTCCTGATAAATGTCATAGCAACAGAAATTCCCTTTACGTTCAATAAATGACTCGCCAGCCAAAACAGAAGCTGATTGGATTTTATACATTGGATTTGATTGCCAGGACACTCTTTTCCAAAGTAAAGTTCAGCATGACTTACGTTTTAGGTACATCAGGCAATTCACTCTATCTTGGACTTTATTATGCAGCAAGTGAACTATGGTGAGACTAGGACGAAGGTGATTTCGATAGCAGGGGTGAAAATATAGAACAACTTACTTGGACAGCTAAAGATGATGGACAATATACAACATTTTAAAAAGCTGCTGAAAACAGACTTATTTGTGGAAGTGTTTTCTTAAACATATAAGCTGCATCTGGCCGCAGTGATATTAGCTCCAACGCTCATAGGAATTCTATAAGCGTTGGAGCAAATACCGCCATGGATGGCCGGGGGGAAGCGATGCCAGTTCTCGGGGGGGGGGGGGGATGGTGCTTGAAAATCGAGTCAACACTCGGTATGCGAGTCAGGATTTGCAAGAATGTTTTGCTCGTCTTGCAAAACACTTGCAAACCGCGTTACTCACAAACCGAGGTTTGACTGTATGTTGAAGAGCATGGGTCCAAGCACCGAACCCTGCGGCACTCCACTCGTGACACTTTACCAGTCCGAGTATTGTCCATTTACCCCCACTCTCTGTTTCCTATCCGTCAACCAGTTTTTAATCCACGTGAGTATTTCAATCTCGATTCCATGGCTTGCAATTTTTCAAAGTAGTCGTTCATGCGGGACCTTGTCGAACACCTTCTGAAAATCCAGATATACAATGTCGACTGGGTCACCCTTGTCTATCAGCCTGTTTACTCCCTCGAAGAAGTGCAGCAAGTTCGTCAAGCAAGATCTTCCTAGGCTGAAGCTGTGCTGGCTGGACCTCATCAGATTATGTCCGTCAAGGTGATCAGTGATGTGGTCCTTTATCAGCGCCTCTACCATCTTTCCCAGTACTGAGGTCAGACTCACCGGTCTGTAGTTTCCCGGATCTCCCCTTGAACCTTTCTTGAAGATCGGCATAGCATTTGCCACTTTCCAGTCTTCTGGAATCCTTCCTGATTTGATCAACAGATTGGCTATTAGTTGGAGCAGTTCAGCTATAGCCCCTTTCAGCTACTTGATTACCCTTGGATGGATGTCATCCGGACCCGGGGTTTTATCGTTTTTAAGCCTATCAATCTGCCTGCATACCTCTTCTAGACTGACTGTCAACCCTGTCAGTTTGCTATCTTCATTTCCTGCGTATTGTCTGTCGGCTTCCAGTATGTCGTGTATATCCTCTTCGGTGAATACAGATGCAAAAAAATGTGTTCAGTTTGTCAGTGATGGCTTTGTGCTCCTTTAGCACTCTCTTTATTCCATGGTCATCCAAAGGCTACATCGCTTCCTTTGTGGGTCGTTTCCCCTTAATATACGTGTGTCCATTCAGTTGGTCAAAGGAGAAAATTTTTAGATGCATCGTATGAATCTTCGGGCTCAGTGATAATGTACATGAGCGGTGTGGGAGCAAGACCTTCATAAATCACAGTCAGACAAATACAAAGTGCAACAAAACCTTTATTAACCAAATAGTGAGGCTTATCACTTCAAGTTTCAAGTTTTATTAAAATTTTGATGTATCGCAATATCATTAATTTAAAACAATTTACAATTAAAACAGGGTCTTAATTATTAACTAAAACCAACACAGAAGGACATGACGTACCAATACATAAGGGAAGTAGGGAGAACTACAATAAGTATAGTAAAGTATACATTCAAGGAAAATACAAACGGAGGGTAAGAAACTTTAAAAGTATTGATAAAAGTATAATAGAAAATTAAGAACTTTTTTTTTTAATTCAATTTCTCCGAACCTAAAACAGAGAACTCGTGAGTTTAAACAACGAATGGGATCAATAGAGACTCCGATAATTAGGTCTCAAAAGCATTCTTGTACAACCAGCATTTTAACAGTCCTTTAAATTTACTTAGTGATTTTTCTTCCTTAATAAATGATGGTAAGGAATTCCATATTCTGGGTACTGTAACTGCAAAGGTCGTATCTTGTCTTGTATTTATAATACTAAATGGTGGAATTACTTGAAGGTTTTTGTCCTCTGATCTCAAACTTCTAGTAGGAATATATAGAATAATGTACCATTCTAAAAATGATGGAGCTTTAGTTGTTAATATATGATAGAGATATGATAGAGACCTTCAGGATCATGAGGGGCATAGAGAGGGTGGATAGGGAAAGATTCTTCAGGCTGAAAGGGACAACAGGTACGAGGGGGCATTCGGAGAAACTGAAGGGAGATAGGTTCAAAACAAATGCAAGGAAGTTTTTTTTCACCCAAAGGGTCGTGGACACCTGGAATGCGCTACCGGAGGAAGTGATCAGGCAGAGTACGGTACAGGGATTCAAACAGGGATTGGACGGATTCCTGAAGGATAAAGGGATCGTGGGATACTGAGAGAGGTGCTGGGATGTAACATAGATATAGAAAGCTAACCAGGTAATAAGTATAGAAACCCAACCAGCTCGTGCATGTGCAAGACCGAAGGGTTAGGACTTCGATGGGAAGATAGGACTCAATGGGAAACCAAGGTGGCAAGGGGGCCCCTTCTAGTGATTCAGACAGGTCGTGACCTGTTTGGGCCGCCGCGGGAGCGGACTGCTGGGCAGGATGGACCTATGGTCTGACCCGGCGGAGGCACTGCTTATGTTCTTATGTTCTTATGAATGTTAATAGTGCTAATTTGTAGGAGATTCTGTGAACAATTGGAAGCCAATGAGCTTCTTTAAGAAGAGACGTCACATGATCAAATTTTTTCCTATTCGTTATAATCTTAATTGAGATGTTGTGTATTAGTTGCAATTGACACAAATAAAGAACAGCGTCTCTTAGGTTGAGAGGCAAACTTTCCACAAACCTTCAATACATATCTACTTACAAGATTCTCCAACACAGGTCTGTAGGGGTGTTTCCTTATTCACACTTGAAGGTTAGGCCTCTCTGATGTCATAAAGCCTGAACCATTGTCTGCAAGAAATCATTCCAGCATGAACCATGCAAGAAGAGAAAGAAGAAAACATCTTTGCTGTTTATGCCTGCCTAATGCATTCTGGGTATGTACCAGAACTGTATTCTAGTCAAGGACATTCGACTGTACCTACATGCTCAGCCTGTATGAATCTTAGGGGAGGCACTGCTCCTGTGCTGTTCTTATCTCTCCGAAGGCGCCTGTGCGAGACTCTATACAGAAAGGCTATTGATCCAAGTTCTGCTTCTGGATTGGTCCTGAGAGGTCATCTGATGAAACCTTATGAGAAGGTGCCTAATTATTATTAGTCTATGCTAGAGTACGAGGGAGCTTGCATCTTAACATAGTTGTTCTCTACATGCATACCTTCTAATAATTAAGAACTGATAACTTACCTCTTGTGACTCTGCCTGAGAGAGAGAAACCAGACTTTTATACAGATCTGGATTCCATCACATAAGGAAACCGTTGCTGACAACCTAATTTACAGCTGTTCCAGTGACTATCGGACTTTTTCCTGATCAAAGAATTCATATCTTCCGCCCTGAGAAGAAGACGACTTCCATCTCCCTGAGTTTGCTAAGACCTAATCAGATGGTGAGAAAAGTGAAATTATCTATCTTATCAGCTGGGGTTAGATAAAAGAATTCTATTGTTGTATGGGATAAGGAAGTGAAGGTACTCTTGGTGATAAACTGTAATAGATTGTTGCTAATCAGGAATTATTATTATAAGGAATTATCTAGTGTGTAAGAAGTAGTTATATTCACTCATTTACTTAAGGATTATTGTGTAATGATTATGTAATGAGATTTATATATATATTCAGAGACATTGTGAACAAATAATTAGTTTATTATTTACTGCTGGCATGTGAATTATATTTTTCTATTGCTATAATAAAATATTTCATATAGCCTGGTCTCTGTCTGAGTATAAACTGGAAAATATAATGAACCTTGGGTAAGGAGTTTATGGTTTCCCCTAGAAAACTAGACACACGTAATTTGTTTATGTAGTGCTACTTTAATACACCCATAAATCTACCTACAAGTCTGGCTCCCTGCAGACCTTCTAGACTCTCAATATGTGTGGAGGGGCATAATCAAAACAATTGTCTAAGTTTGTTTTGAGCCTAGGGCGCTAATCGCCCAAAGTCTGCAGCATCCAAATCCATTCTCGAAAAATATGTCTAAAAATTTTTTCCCCAAAATTGTTTACTTCTATGTCCAGCAATTTGATTGAGCAAACTGCTAGTATGTCTATCTTTATGCTATATTCTCAACCAAAAAAATCATCCAACTCCGAACCGCCTAGAACCAGACCTTTTGGATGTGGGAGGGGCCAGATATGGCAGCAGAGTAGTGGGGCACTTTACAGGGCACTGCTGTGAACTTCATAAAATGGGTGCCACATAAACATCTCACCACAACTCCCTTATAGGTCAAGGTGAGCCCCTCAAACACCCCAATAGCCGTTATGGCTGCAGGTGCCACCTATATGACAGTACAGTAGGATTTGGAGGACTCACATTTTCCATCATGAATGCAGTGGTTAGAGTGCTTATGGGCCTGGGTCCTCCTCTCTATGGTTCACTAGACCCTCCCCCCCCAGACTACTTAAGCCACCTCTGTGCAGCTCTACTAGGCTTTCCTATGCCAGGTGCTGATGTTCAAGAGGCAGGTATAGAAACATAGAACATGACGGCAGAAAAGGGCCACGGCCCATCTAGTCTGTCCACACTAATGGCCTACCCCCTAACTACCTCCATGAAGAGATCCCACATACCAATCCCATCTTTTCTTAAAATCTGGCACGCTGCTGGCTTCAATTACCTGTTGTGGAAGATTATTCCAGCGATCAACCACTCTTTCGGTGAAGAAATATTTTCTGGTGTCACCATGAAATTTCCCACCCCTGATTTTCAAAGGATGCCCTCTTGTTGCCGTGGGTCCTTTAAGAAAAAAGAGATCCTCTTCCACCTCGATACGGCCCGTGACATATTTGAACGTCTCGATCATGTCTCCCCTCTCTCTGCGTTCCTCGAGTGAGTACAGCTGCAACTTACCCAGTCGTTCCTCATACGGGAGATCCTTGAGACCTGAGACCATCCTGGTGGCCATTCGCTGAACCGACTCAACTCTCCACACATCTTTTTGATAATGCGGCCTCCAGAATTGTACACAGTATTCCAGATGGGGTCTCACCATGGATCTGTACAACGTCATTATGACCTCGGGTTTACAGCTGACGAAACTTCTACGGATACAGCCCATGATTTGTCTAGCCCTGGATGAAGCTTTCTCCACTTGATTGGCAGTCTTCGTGTCTTCGCTAATGATCACCCCCAAGTCACATTCTGCTACAGTCCTTGCTAGGATCTCACCATTTAGGGTGTAAGTCCTGTATGGATTTTTGCCGCCAAGATGCATGACCTTGCATTTTTTGGCATTGAAACTTAGTTGCCAAGTCTTTGACCAATGCTCCAGCAGGAGTAGGTCCTGCGTCATACTGTCGGGCATTGAGCTTTTGTCGGGCACTGTGCTTTCATCTGTTGTACGTTTGTATTCCGATTTTTATGGTGGTGCTGGGGGGGGTCAATGATCACTAGGGGAGTGTGTGGTGGTCTGTATTTAGGTCTGCTGTGGTTATCTGGTCACTTTGAATACCTTCTGGGCACTTAGACCTGTTTTTAGATCACCTAAATCACAACGTATAAGTTCCGTCCAGGCAGCCTCATCAAACTTTCGATGTTCCCTGCAGGATGACTAAGTCTAGGTCATCCCACATCCCATCCTAACCACTCCTTCAATAACACCCCTTTCAGCTCTGGGCGCACAGCAGGATACAGAGGCCTAAAAAGTCTCTGGATATGTCTAAAAACCCGTTTTGATTATCGGCACTTGGACCAGTCTGTTAGGTCATCCAAGTGCTGATTTGGGCGGGTTTTTAGAGGTACCTCTATTTTGATTATGAGCCCCATAGCTTCTTGCAGGTTTCATAACCACAAGTCTGGCTTCCTCCAGACCTCTTAAACAGGATTCTTATATCCAAAGTTCTACCTTAGCTGACTTCTCATGACTTCCATTCACACAAGCAAGGGAAAGACCAGGGCAATTTCTCCCCTTCCAGATCCTCTGCCTGAGGCTCTCTCCTAGAGACCTCTTGCCTCAGGGCCTCTGCTCCCAGCAGGGCACCTCTGCCAGCGGACCTCTCAGACTCCACTCTGGAACAGCTAAACTCCTCCCTCCTGAGTCCCACCCCTATGTCTCAGGCAGGATGTCTTCTCACAGATTAGCGCCACCTGCTGGAGGATACCCTAACTGCCACCTCAATGAACTAGTGTCCTCTGCTGTCCACTGGTGTAATAGCAGCATTAGTGAGGGAGAATCCCTCTCATGTGATGGGACACTAACAGATTTAGGCCCAGGTTGTATAAATGGTACCTGAAGCCAGGTGCCCAGATCAGCATGCTTAGTCAATTTAGGTGCCTAACTTAATTTTTTTAAATTAGCTTAATCAGTGGCCTAGTGGCTAAAGCGGTGGTCTGGGAAACTGGATTCGCACTGCAGCTCCTTATGACTCTGGGCAAGTCACTTAACCGTCCATGGCCCAGGTGCAAAATAAGGACCTGTAGGAGGGGGTGTGGAAAAGTTCTCAGCTCAACCAACCAACCTCCTCAATTCTGAGCATTATTTTGCCACCGTAGCTGAAAAGAGTGTTTTTAAAATTTCATTAACGGCCAATTTGCAGAAACAAAATTCTATGTTTTGACCTTGTTTCAGATCTTTGATTGAACCAGAGCCACGTTATTCTCTTCGTGGTTGGGCTGAGAACTTTTCAGCACCCACTGCTTTGACTATAACCACAAAAAAATCAATATGTCAAATCCTATCCTCTTTCTAATCTAATCTAAGATTTCTGAATCGCTCTAATACCATTTAGTTCAAGGCAATTTACATTTTTTTTAAAAAGCCATAATAATTCTAAGGGAAAATACAATTCTTTTGATAAAAATATTAACTTTACAATTGATCATATGAAAATGTTTTCAACGCTTTATGAAATCTCCAATAACTAACTTCTGTCCTTATCTGTTGTGAGGAAGAGATGTCAAGCAATCAAGTGTGGACTATTCAGGATACACAACAGAGTCCACATCTGATTGGTTGACATCTTTTCCTCACAACTCCTTGTTTGTTTTCATCGTACAGGCCTTTCGGGCTCTATCTCCAGTGTCTTAATCGAATAGGTAAATCATTCCAGCATATGTAAATAGCAGCATATGTAAAAGAAGAATTAAATTGACACTTAAAGTGTGTACCTCTAAAAGGAGGAAACTATAATAAAAATGTATTACTCAATCTATTAGAAATACTTTTAAAACCAATAGGAGGAAATTTTTTTTCACTCAGAGAATAGTTAAGCTCTGGAACGTGTTGCCAGAGAATGTGGTAAGAAAAGATTGTGTAGCTGGTTTTAAGAAAGGTTTGGACAAGTTCCTGGAGGAAAAGTCCATAGTCTGTTATTGAGGGAGACATGGGGGAAGCCACTGCTTGCCCTGGATTGGTAGCGTAGAATATTGCTACTCCTTGGGTTTTCGACCTGGATTGGTCACTGTGAGAACGGGCTACTGGGCTTGATTGACCATTGATCTGACCCACTAAGGCTATTCTTATGTTCTTATGTTCTAATAATGCAAGTGTGAAAAGAACAAAGTGAATGATCCTTAATGAGCTCATAACTGTCAAAAATTAAAATTGTATGGAACCTACTAGAAAGTGGGTGTGGTTAGGGGTAGATCTTGGCATATTTTGCATCTAAGCCCTAAGAAAACTCTGGTGTAAATAGGGGGTGCCTAAGACTTTGATGTCTGTCAGAGCCTAGGTCCAATTTAGACACTACTGGGTACGATTCTATACACAGCCTTTTGCACCGTGTTCCTCGGCACCTGTCTTTTAGAATCATGCCCTTAATGTGCACCAACTTCCACGCAATCCATACGAATAGCAAGGGCTCCATGACCTTAATAAAAGGACTCTTTGAAATGTATTCTCTGATTGTTTCTCTAAAGTAAGCAGAGAAGAACAGGGGAAATGTAATGTCAGAAGCCTCAGGGATGGGGCAGAACTAGGGCCATGAAGCTACTGGTGAAGCAGATGAGAGAAAAACAAGTGTGTGAGAGCAGAGACCCAGAGCGGAGACTGAATCACTCGTTCACTCTTTCCACAAACACAAGCTCCAGGGGGCACTCACTGAAGCTACTAAGTAGGAAATATTTCTTCACTCAGTATGTAATTAAAATCTTGAATTCAAAGAACGTGGTAAAAGCAGTTAGCTTAGCAGGGTTTACAAAAGGTTTAAACAAGTTACTAGAAGAAAAGTCCAAAAGCCATTAGTAAGATGAACTTGGGAGAATTCACTGCTTATTTCTAGAATATGCTGCATAAAATCTTTTTTTTTTTTTTCTTTGGGATTCTTGCCAGGTACTTGTGACCTGGATTGGCCACGGTTAGAAACAGGATACTGGACTTGGTGGACCTTCAGTCTGTTCCAGTATAGCAATACTTATACAGGTATACCACCAATTTTCTGGCATCCCTGGTTCCAAAACCTTGCCAGATGAATCATTTTACTAAACCAACAGTGGTCACCTTTATAACTGCAGTACAAGTCCCGACATATCCCCTCTCACATCCACCAAAGGCTTCATTTAAACAACTCGGAAGTCCAATAAATTGTCCTCTGTAGAACATCTCTGCAGTCTAAACAATCTACAGCTACACTCAACGCCAACTGTGGACCGCCCAGTAAACTGTTCTTGCGGGTGTGGTAATCTGAAGTTCCCACTCATAATTTTGTCCATTGCTGGAAAATCAGGGCTGTACCTGTATTTTTATGACCTGGAGTTTGCTCTTAGGAGGGGAATCACCAAGAAACAATAAAGAGATATTAGAAGTGAATTGTCAGAAAACAAACAAACAACCCAGTAAGAAAAGCGTGCAAGTCTACAAAGATTTCCAGAAGAGGTCAGGCATCAAATAGGGAAAGCTCTTGCAAGTCCCTTGTGAAGGCAAAAGGAAAGAGAAGATATTGAGTGGAATAAAATCCCAAAGTGAGTAGCACAGTCCTTGAGCAAATGCAGCCAGAAGCCTTACATGCATTTTGCCTAAAAGCATTAAAGGAGAACGAGGCTAGAGGTTTCAAAATTTAGAAGTCCAACAGAAAGAGAAAAAGATATGAAAACAATGTCAAAAGAGGGGAGAGGGGGCTTTCCTGCCAAATGAAAGCGCTGAGCTCTGTGTTACTCAGGGAAACTAACAAAGCTGCATCTAAATCAAAATAAATGTGTCCTTTAGAAGACAATGACCCAGTCAAACCTCTCGGCAGCAGATTATCGTTCATCTGTCATGACAATGTACTGCACACTGTGCTACCATAGCACTGGGAGTGAGGGCTGATTGAAAAGTAACAAGACTGCTTTGTCAGATGACTCCATAGGATCTGAATATTTTTTTTTCAAGTTAGTGTCCTTCACATTCACATTCAATTAGCTTAGCAGGGTTTAAAAAAGGTTTGGCTAATTTCCTAAAAGAGAAATCAATAGGCCATTCTTGAGATGGCTTGGGGAAATCCACTGTTTATTCCTTGGATAAGCAGCAAAATGTCTGTTCTACTACTCGGGATAAGAACCTAAAAATAGCCTTACTGGGTCAGACCAATGATCCATCAAGCCCAGTAGCCCCTTCTCATGGTGGCCAATCCAGTCATTAGTACCTGGCCAAAACCCAACGAGTAACAATACTCCATACTACCTATCCAGGGCAAGCAGTGGCTTCCCCCTTGTCTTTCTCAATAATAGACTATGGACTTTTCCTCCAGGAACTTGGGATTTGGATTGACCACTGTTGGAAACCAGATGCTAGAGTCTGAGCCAGTATGGCAATTCTTATGTTCTTAATATATTTTTTGCAGCGTTTCAAAAACAATTTTATGATCTCACTGTTTGGCGTTGGATGGCCTCCCTGAATGCCTGACTCTGAAAAAACAAATACTGAAGACAATTCAGGCAGGATTCATGCCGTTGCAGATGTTATACAGATCAAAACTAATGGATCAAATTATGATTTCCAAACTGTGGTTCAGGTGCTGATTTGAACAGGGTAGACTATTTCAATGCTAGCTCAATGTTGGCGTTAGCGTCTAGTGCGGCCAGCAGTTTAGCCACTAATTCGGCTTCATAAAATGAGCCCTAAGTTTAACACAAACTTCAATTGCACACCGCTGGCACTCTTTCGCATCTGCCATGATGAAACGTACGAAGTTCTTCCTCTCGCTGTGACCCAACATCAAAAACTACAGCAGTCCAAATGTTGATGTCTCTTCCATACATTGCTAGAGGGTGTCTACAGGATTCCTTTTCCCCCTTTTACAAAGCCACATTAGGCTATTTTATCACCAGTCGTGGCAGTATTAACTCCGATGCTGATAGGATGAGATATTAAACCAAATAAATAAACCCCACTAATGATCACTGACTGCCTGTTCAGGCCAGAACTTATTTTAAAGCTCGTCTCACCAAGTTCAAGATATGACATGGTTTCTCTGCTCAACATATGCTTCCATTGATTCTTTTCCCAAGAGATTTTTCTGGTTTTGCATTTACCATCATTTAAAGGAGCCAGGTTTAAAAAGATTTTTCCATTTGTGCAGCAACAAAAATGTTGAATGACTTCTCTGTGGAATTTAGATAGCTTAATGGATATCTTTTGTTTCGGAGAGCTTTAAAACCTTGGTTATTTGAAAGATATTTGCTTCAGTAAAGGTCAGGTTATACCGAAAGGATTTAATGGGTCTGTATATTATGAAAAGGTCAAATGTGTATTTTCCCATGAATTCCTGGCTTCTTCTTTGGTGATCTGCTTCGTATTTAGATTAGATTAGTATAAGAAAAAACTCAAAATATTCCGTCCATAATAATACACATACAAGAACCGTATCTTACTGGTGCTGGCAGTACACCATGGCGATATGGGTCTGTTAGTGGTTAGAACATAAGAATTGCCGCTGCTGGGTCAGACCAGTGGTCCATCATGCCCAGAAGTCCGCTCACGCGGCGGCCCTCTGATCTAAGACCAGCGCCATAGCTGAGACTAGCCCTATCAGTGTATGTCCTTGTTCAGCAGGAACTTGTCCAACTTTGTCTTGAAACCCTGGAGGATGTTTTCCCCTATAACAGCCTCCGGAAGAGAGTTCTCGGGGTAAAGAAGAACTTCCTTATGTTTGTACGGAATCGATCCCCTTTCAACTTTAGAGAGTGCCCTCTCGTTCTCCCTACCTTGGAGAGAGTGAACAACCTGTCCTTATCTACCATGTCTATTCCCTTCTGCACTTTGAATGTTTCGATCATGTCCTCTCTCAATCTCCTCTGTTCAAGGGATTAGAGGCCCAGTTTCTCTAATCTTTCGCTGTACGGCAGTTCCTCCAACCCCTTAACCATACTAGTCGCTTTTCCCTGCACCCTTTCGAGTAGTACTGTGTCCTTTTTCATGTATGGCAACCGGTGATGGATGCAGTATTCCAGGTGAGGGCGCACCATGACCTGTACAGTGGCGTGATAACCTCCGATCTGTTCATGATCCCCTTCTTAATCATTCCTAGCATTTTGTTCGCCCTTTTCACCGCCGCCGCACATTATGCGGACGGCTTCATTGACTTGTCGATCAGAACTCCCAAGTCTCTTTCCTGGGGGGTCTCTCCAAGTACCGCCCCAGACATCCTGTATTCGTGCATGAGATTTTTGTTACTGACATGCATCACCTTACACTTATCTACGTTAAACCTCATTAGCCATGTCGATGCCCATTCCTCGAGCCTCATTATGTGACGTTGCAGATCTTCACAGTCCCCCTGTGTCTTCACTATTCTGAATAACTTCATATCATGCACAAATTTAATCACCTCGCTCGTCGTTCCTATGTCCAGATCATTTATAAAGATGTTGATTAGCACGGGTCTAAGCACGAAGCCCTGTGGCACCCCACTGATGACGCTCTTCCAGTCCAAGCATTGTCCATTTACCCCCACTCTTTGTTTCCTATGCTCCAGCCAGTTTCTAATCCACGTGAGTATTTCACCCTTGATTCCATGGCTTGCAATTTTCCGAAGTAGTCGTTCATGCGGTTCATGCGATTCTTGTAGATTGAACATCTATTAGGCTTACCAGGCATAGGAATGGCAGGATCGTGATTCACTCAGTTTGTATCTTCAGGATTGCCTAATGAAGCTGTTTCTAACAGTGGAAGAGTTGATGTGGGGCAGGTGAGCAAGGCTATGCAAGAAGAACCAGGAAGAGGAAATAGGGTAGAGGTATAACTAGGCTGTGATTGGGGATAAAAGTTTAGTAAAAGTACCTTGTTGTAGATCTGCTTTCTGTTGGTCCTGAGTTTCTGAGTTGAGAACAGCTTCCATTGGTTGTGAGTTTTCTGGAACTGCGCCAAGAATTGGTGGGGGAGGCGGAGCGACTCTCCCCTTGTTGGCTCTAGCTGCTCCATTCCACGGACATTGGTGGTTCACACTGGAGCAACTCCTAAAGGCAATGGAGCTGCCCTGAAGATGGTGACGCATTGTGGGGATGGTGGGGGAGGCGGAGCGACTCTCCCCTTGTTGGCTCTAGCTGCTCCATTCCACGGACATTGGTGGTTCACACTGGAGCAACTCCTAAAGGCAATGGAGCTGCCCTGAAGATGGTGACACATTGTGGGGATGCTGGGGGAGGCGGAGCAACTCTCCCCTTGCTGGCCCCAGCTGTTCCGTTCCTAAAGGCAATGGAGCTGTCCTGAAGATGGTGGCACATTGTGGCGTAGCTGGGGTGTATAAAGAACTGATCTGCAGATGAGAATAAACTGTTCAAAGTTGTTAAAACACATGTGGATTGTGAAAAATTGCAGGTGGACTTTAGGAAATTGGAAGACTGGGCATCCAAATGGCAGATGAAATTTAATGTGGACAAATGCAAAGTGATGCACATTGGAAAGAATAACCTGAATCACAGTTACCGGATGCTAGGGATTAGCGCCCAAGAAAAGGATCTGGGTATCAATGTAGACAATCCGATGAAACTTTCCACCCAATGTGCAGCGGTGGCCAAAAAAGCAAACAGGATGCTAGGAATTATTAAAAAAGGGATGGTTAACAAGACTAAGAATATCATAATGCCCCTGTATCGGTCCATAGTGCGACCTCATCTGGAGTATTGCGTTCAATTCTGATCTCTTTATCTCAAGAAAGATATAGTGGCGCTAGAAAAGGTTCAAAGAAGAGCGACCAAGATGATAAAGGGGATGGAACTCCTCCTGTATGAAGAAAGACTAAAAAGGTTAGGGCTCTTCAGCTTGGAAAAGAGACGGCTGAGGGGAGATATGATTGAAGTCTACAAAATCCTGAGTGGAGTAGAATGCGAACAAGTGGATCGATTTTTCACTCCATCAAAAATTACAAAGACTAGGGGACACTCGATGAAGTTACAGGGAAATACTTTTAAAACCAATAGGAGAAAATATCTTTTCACTCAGAGAATAGTTAAGATCTGGAACACGTTGCCAGAGGTTGTGGTAAGAGCAGATAGCATAGCTGGTTTTAAGAAAGATTTGGACAAGTTCCTGGAGGAAAAGTCCATAGTCTGTTATTGACAAAGACAGGGGCAAACCACTGCTTGCCCTGGATTAGTAGTATGGAATGTTGCTACTCCTTGGATTTTGGCCAGGTGCTAGGGACCTGGATTGGCCACCATGAGAATGGGCTACTAGGCTTGATGGTCTGACCCAGTAAGGCTATTCTTATGTTCTTATGATCTTTCATTCTTTCAAAAAGTACAAAAACCAAGGGACACTCAATGAAGTTACATGGAAATACTTTTAAAACAAATAGGAGGAAATATTTTTTCATTAAAAATAGATAAGCCATGGAATTTGTTGCCAAAGGATATGGTAACAGCAGTTAGCTGGGTTTAAAAATGGTTTGGACAAGTTCCAGGAGGAAAAGTCCATAGTCTGTTGAGATAGGCAAGGGGGAAGCCCCTTCTTTACCTGGGATCAATAGAAAGAAATGTTGCTGCTATTTGGGTTTCTGGATTTGGCCACTGTGAAAATAGGATACTGGGCAAGATGGACCATTGATCTGTCCCAGTATAGCTGTTCTTATGTTCCATGTGGCCTCGGGTTCCCGCAGGAGATTGAGTGGATGGAACGATCTTGTCTTCTGCTTTCACTTCTGGGTTGCTCTGTCGGAAGTGAAATCGCCAACCCCCCACCCCCCCTTTCCCCCCTCATGCTTCAGTTCCTCCTTTGATTGCTGCTTCCGTCTGCAGCATTCCTGGCAGACCCTCATCTCCCAGTAAATTTTTTTGGGGGGTTAACTGTTGAAAGGCCAAGATAAAGAATGGTTCAACTGGGATGGGAGGAGGGGGAAGGAGGCAATCTTTAACATTTTATATCGTTCTGGATTTGATTTTTCTTTATTAATCTGTGTGGTGGGTGTCGGAAAGTAAAGGCAAGAATGTTTCATGTTTTTTAAAAAATGATTTTAGGGTTTGCATGCCCATTAAAATCTTTTGGTGGCCCCTGGAGCATTCTCACATTCACTTTGTGGCCTTTTATATGAAAAAGGTTGACAATCCCTTATATACAGTATAGTGTTAAGTAGTTTTCTAGTTGATGCTCAATGGATTTTGTGTGGTGATTTGTGAATTGATGGCGGTTGTCAGGACTATTTCTGTTCTGTGCATGAATGGAGGTTATAATGAGTATCAATGTTATTATTTTCTGTTAGATATTGTGCTTTTATTTCCATATCCTTATGTCTTTACTCAGTTGAATTATTGTTGCTTCATTAATGTAATTAAATATTTTCCTTTTGTAAACCACAATCGTTTTGCTTGTATACCGCGATACATCACAGAGTTTGATGCGGTCAGCAAGAATTATCTAAAAACTGACATAATCCGTGAGAGTACAAAGTCAAAGAGTCTAGTAGTGTCAGATACAATCACAGTTAATTAATATGAAAATCCAAAGAGGTAAACTGCCTGAGATACAGTTAATGTTATAGATAGAGATACTGAGGGTAGGCGGCTAATGGAGAGACGAGAATCCCGTGGGCCAGGGATTTCCACAAAACTCTAGTTATTCTTATTACCATTAATTGTAATCTGCTTTGATGGCTATGAAGAGATGGGCAAGCGAGTAGAAATAAACTTATGAAAGAAATACTTTGGGTATAATCACCTTTTTCAAGTGATTGCTGTCATACAAAGATCCCGTTATGGAAAGAGTTCCGATTTGATATGAGTTTCTAATATTGGATGTCTCAGAATAAAGTTTGATGAGTGTCACTTTTTTACATCTACTTATGCTGCTCCATCTCCCTGCATGCTCATTAATGTCACTTCTGATTAGCATTCAACACAAAACTCATACCCCGTTCATCTCTCTAGGACAAATGGTTTGTAAGACGCCTACAGGGTAGAGAAGACTTCATTAGAAGGCATTTCTCCCTCAAGGATGATGGAAGATGCTCTGGTGGATTTCAGACAGAGCTCAAGCTGTGCTTCTGTAAGTACCGAGGCTGCGAGAAGGGCTGCTAGCCCTGCTTTGTATGAGAGCAGCCGTTCCCAAGGAAGATTTCCATCTCATGTCTACTGCTGGAGAATCTCAGAACCTGTAGCTCGTTATTGATCTTGAAAACTACTGTGCATGTATCCTTGTAATCCGTTCTGGGCTCCTGGGGAGCACGGGCTATAAAACTAACAAACTAAATGACCCCTTCCTTCCAAGGAATCACGAGGAGGGATTTTCTGCTGAGGAGGATTCAAGTGGTATCAGAAGTGTCTTGGGGGGGGGGGGAAGTAGGGGTTACCAGATGTCCAGATTTACCCAGACATGGATGGCTTTTCACCTTGGCCTTGGCCTAGTGTCATCTACATACTTATCTGGATAGAATACACATTCCGCCGAGCAGTTAGCACAAATTCCATAAAGGGATCTGAGTGCCCCCTCCCTCTCCTCCTCCCCCTCTCCTCTCTTGATGTCACCTTGAGCCTGTATAGGTATGTGCGATACACAAATAGAAGAATAGATTTGATGCACAGTTATGGAATATTAGCATCTTCGTAACATTTAGATGCCATCATTTAGCCACGCCCACTCACATGTCACACGTTAACATGTAAATGAGGAAAAGTCCAGAGTCTATTATTGAGAAAGACATGGGGAAGCCACTTGCATGGAATGTTGCTACTCCTTGGGTTTTGGCCAGGTATTAGTGACCTGGATTGGCCACTGTGAAGACGGGCTACTGGGCTTGATGGGCCATTGCACTGATTCAGTAAGCCTACTCTTATGTTCTTAAATAGCTCTTGGCGGTAGCTGATCTGGGAAGCAAGGAGAGTGCCAACATGGGTGTACAAGAAAGCTGGCTTTCATCGGCCTAGATTCACTAACCTTGCAACCCTGACCTGATCCGTGCATGCAAATGTAGGAAGGCAGCGATTCACTAAACAACTGGGCTGGCTGATCCAAAAAGAAGTGACTGCTGAGGACCTTTCCAAATGAAATAACATCTCCCTTGTACAAAAACCCTGCTCTCTGCTCTTTGCCACCCTTCGAGCAGCGGGTTAAAAGCATGTTCTGTTCCTGGCTGCAGCAGGGCGTGTTCTGTTTGCCCTTCCTCCCCCCCCCCTGTTTTGACCTGCGCATGCATCAGGATCACTCTGTAGCGATCCGTGGGGTCGGTGTGGGGGCATGCCTCCGATCACGTTCATTTGCATAAGGACTGGTAGTGAATTGGTCGGCCTGCCACTGATCGCCCACAGATCAGATAGGATTGGTGAGCTACGTAAATCCAGCCCATCGTTGCCTGAAAACTAAAGTGTATTATTGATGCACAGTATGAGCTCTCACACAGCGGCTCCCTGCTGGCAGAAGAGGTTACTTTGGACAGTCACAGTACCAGGGCAAAAGCCTCACCCTTGCTAAACCCCATGTTTGCAACGTGGAAATCTCTTACTGTGCCAGTACAAGCTAGAAGTGCGTACTCCACAGAGACATCCTCCATGTGCTCAAGAACTGCCGTCACATAAACCTGAAATTGTCACTCAAAATCCATTCTAGCCATCAGTGCTTTGAATAATTAACTAAGATGCATCTGACCCATGCCTAAGGTGTTCTTGCATTATGTACAATTTCCAGGCCATTTCTATCCTGTGACTAAGAGAGATTGCTTTTTTTCCCCCCATACTAATTGTTAAGAACATATGTTATCAGGAAACAGAATGCCTAATGCAAAAGATTTTAAATTGCATAGAAAGTGAGGCATTGGATGCCAGCTCTGAAATCTCTCTTTCCCGTCATTTCTTTGGCTTTAGAGAAGCATTAACTCACAATACGGCTCCCGGTAATAAAATATTGACACTGACAATCGTACTTTGAGCAGCTGCTGTGCAGATGCACAGAAAGATTTAGAATGCATTCTGGGCAAGCAGCTTGAAAATTAGTCTCTCACAGATGAATAAGCTCCAGTCCAATGTCGTGTCTTTCCGTGTAGCAGATAATGAAAACCCATCTGTCCATTCTAGTAATTTGCCAAGGCACCAGGCTATGTTACCATTTCATTCTCTTCTACTTAAAAAGCCAGCACTGAACAATGGAAACCTTGGATCTCAGCAAAGGTCACACTGGGATGTGTGTGGAGCCCTAAATCAGTGAAAGCAAGCTTGGAGATCGTAACGTTTGTTCACAACAGTACTTGGGGAAAATATTCTTTGTACAACATGGCACCATGGGCTTTCAGTCTTGTTTATCTGCTCTGTGCCTAATCAGAGGTCCATTTGAGATGGTGCGGTACCTTCTGGGTCCCAGGCCCTTCCATGCATTCTCAACCGCCAGCCATAGAGGGTTACCAAATGGAAGCTTTCTTCCTATCCAGGACGATCTCTCTGACTTCCATCCTGGATAGAATTGCATAAACATTTCCCGCTTACTTTCTTCTAGCACCACTTTTCCCAGGAAGCCAAAGAGCTGGATCAATGCAGCACGATTTCCTTTCTCTTAGTCAGGAGTGGACAGGGCATGTAAGGAAGAAGTTGCAAGCTACAGGCTGCTAACTCTGATTTCTTTGGTGTGTAAACTAATGGAAAAGTTTGTCAACCTAATAGTAACATAGTAAATGATAAGAATATAAGAATTACCACTGTTGGGTCAGACCAATGGTCTATCAAATCCAGTAGCCCGTTCTCACGGTGGCCAATCCAGGTTACTAGTACCTGGTCAAAACCCAAGGAATAGCAACATTCCATTCAGAATCCCAAGGAATAGCAACATTCCATTCAGAATCCCAAGGAATAGCAAGATTTCGGGATCCCAAAGAGTAACAAGATTCTAGAATCCCAAGGAGTAGCAACATTCCATGCTACTGATCCAGGGGAAGCAGTGGTTTCCCCCATGTGTTTCTCAATAACAGACTATGGACTTTTCCTCCAGGAAATTGTCCAAACCCTTCCTAAAACCAGCTAAATCAGCGGTCTCAAACTCACGTCCCGTGGGCCACATAAGGCCCCCCCAGGTACTGTTTTGCGGACACGATGATGGTGTGTTTAGTTTCTGGCCAGCTCCCATCCTACACTTGTTTTTCCTTCAAAGCCACAGATGGTGGCAGCAGCAGCTCCTCCTCACGCCTGCATCGTCATGACATCAGAGAGAAGGCTTCCAACGCAGGCGTAGATCGTGTGAGCAGCCGCTGCCACCGCCTGCGGCTTTGAAGGAAAAATGAGTGAAGGAAGGGAATCAGCCAGAAACTAAACAGAAAAATGCTGCTGCTGCTGCACATGGAAGAGGGAGGGGAATGAAGGGGGAGGGAAATGCTGCTTGTGCTGCACAGGGAAGAGGGAGAGGAGGGAAGGGGGAAGAGAAATGCTGCTGCTGCTGCTGCACAGGGAAAGGGGAGGGGAGGGAAATGCTGCTGCTGCTGCACAGGGAAGAAGGAGAGGAGGGAAGGGGGAAGAGAAATGCTGCTGCACAGGGAAGGGAAGGGGAGAAGAGAAATGCTGCTGCTGCTGCTGCTGCACAGGGAAGAGGGAGGGGAGGGAAGGGGGAAGAGAAATGCTGCTGCTGCACCCAATTGGGGAAAGAGAGGGAAGGAGGGATAAAGAAGACAAGGGAGAGGAGAGGAATGAGAGATGCCAAGTCCATGGGAGGGAGGGAAAGAAAAGGAGATACCAGACCATGGAGGGGGAGGGAGAGATGCCAGGGCATGGGGGAGGGAGAAAAGGAGACAGATACCAGACCAGGGGAAAGGAAGGAAGGAGAGAGATGTCAGACCATGGAAATAGGGAGGGAAGGAGAGAGAGATAGGAAGGGAAGACATGGAAAAGTAGATTTTGAGAAGAGAGAAGAAAAATGGAAAAATTGAATGTTAAGTTAATGCCAAAGATGGATGCAAAATCCAAAAGACATATAACTGACCATGTAAATAAGATAAGCCTTTGAAGGGTGATCAAGAAATATTGTATAAAATTACTCAGAGATGTGAAACTCTGAAAGGAAGGCTACAAAACCTCCCTTGGGTAAAGAGTTTACCTTCCAGTCATTGTTATTCTATAAAAATCTTTTTTGATCACGACCTGGAAAGGCTAAAAAGTTCAAACTGTTTCAAAAGTTCAAAATAACTGGTTTGTTCTTGTTGTTAATATCATGCAAACGTCACTGCATACTTGATGAAAAAAATCCACTTAGCTGTTAAACAGGAGTGAGGGGGTCCCAACGTGGCCCCGTTTCGTTCCCTGCTTCAGGGGACCCGATGTAAGCTGGTTCAGATTAAATCCTAGTCGATACTAGTGCTGGAATGGCATAACTGTGTGACTTGCAAACAAACGCATCATAGCTGGGGAGTCAAAAAGATAACTTCTTGCGATTCAGACCACCAGAAGTTATCTTTTTGACTCGAAGGAGCTTACAGTTTGAACAGACAAACAGGATGTCATGGATACAGTTAAGGGGAACGGTTAATCTGATGACTAGGTTGGAGGGCAGTGGGGAGAAGGGTTAAGGATTGAAAGCTATATCAAAAAGGTAGGTTTTCAGTCTGTTTTTAAACACGGTAAGGGAAACGGCTTGGCGTACAAACTCAGGTAATTTATTCCAGGCATAGGAGGCAGCTAAATGAAAGGAACAAAGTCTGGAATTGACAGTGGAGGAGAAGGGTAAAGCTAAGAGCGGCTCATCTGAGGAATGGGGTTCTCTGGGAGTTGTATAAGGACAGAGAAGAGAGATATTGAGGGGCAGAAGAATGAACACACTTACGGTATAGGTCAGCAATAAGATCTTGAACTGTATGCAATGGTGGATAGGGAGCCAGTGAAGTGACTTAAGGAGAGGGGTGGCATGAGTGTAGCGAGGTTGGTAGAAGATGAGTCGTGCAGCAGAGTTTTGCACAGACTGCAAGGGGTAGATGCAACACTGTGGGAGACCAGTTAAAAGTAGATTGCAGTAATCTAAGCGTGAGGTTACAAGAGCGTGGACAATGGTCCGGGTAGTGTGCTCAGAGAGGAAGGGGCGAATTTTGGTGATGTTGTAGAGATGGAAGCTACAGGTCTTAGCACTTTGTTGGATGGGCGTAGAAAATGAGAGGTTGGAATCGAAGATGACTCCAAGGTTACGAACAGAGCAGACTCCAAGATGGAGAACCTTACCGCCCTTCACCTGTCCACTCCACTTCCTGTTTTTGTTATGCAGATTACTAGAAGGGAGAAACCTGATTTCATGTAGCTTCATCCAATTAAAGAAAGTGGCCTCGTTCCTCGGTTAATAACAGAGCTATAAATCTTAAACCCTGGCTCTCCCCAAATTCTCTTCTGCCGTGACTAAGAACATAAGAATTGCCACTGCTGAGTCAGACCAGTGGTCCATCATGCCCAGGAGTCTAAGACCAGAACCCTAACTGAGACTAGCCCCACCAGCGCGCGTTCTTGTTCAACAGAAACTTGTCTAACTTTGTCTTGAATCCTTGGAGGGTGTTTTCCCCTATAACAGCCTCTGGAAGGGCGTTCCAGTTTTCTACCACTCTCTGGGTGAAGAAGAACTTCCTTACGTTTGTTCGGAATCTATCTCCTTTCAACTTTAGAGAGTTCCCTCTCGTTCTCCCTACCTTGGAGAGGGTGAACAACCTGTCCTTATCTACTAAGTCTATTCCCTTCAGTACCTTGTATCTGTTTGAAAGTGATGTTTGTATGTATTATAAAACACTAAGATTACATTTATAAAATTGTAAGCTTCATGGAAAATGAACTGTCGTTCTGTACAGTGCTGTGTACAGAAATGGCTAACAGTAGTAGTGATAAGAAGGGTTGAGTGAGATTCTTTGAAGGCATAATAAAGGTCCTTTGTTTATCCAAAGTTTTCACCTCATTTTTCAGTTCCTGTTGTCATCCTCACCCCTGATTTCCCTCTGACAAGAACTGCATCACTACGTGACTGGTTTATTCAAGGGAAGACATTTCTCATGTGCTGTCCTTGGACTGGGAAGCTGGGATGCAGCACATTAGCTTATTAGACAATGTCACTGCTTGTCTGGCTCATTTCTCCAAACTGATTTGAAACAGCAGAACACCAATGGAACTTATAATATGGAAATAGAGTCCTGGAGGTTAAAGAGAGAGTTCTCTAGAGAGTCATTTCACATGTCGCCAGCATAGAACTCAGAGACCCGAAGCTGATATGCAGGTTAGAGGGTTGTGTACCACAAGTCAACATGAAAATCAATCAATGAAAATCTAAACACTGTCATCAAATAAGCCATGTGCCCCTTCGTCTGGATCACTTCAGGCCGTGTCTCTCCACTTCACATCAAGACAGAATGAGGTCCATTAACTGTGATATACATAACAGGGATCTCTGGGAAAATAGGCAGTAGACGTGCTCCCCAAAAATAGACTGGCAAGAAGGGGGTTTAGAACTCCAAGGAGTTACAGGAGAACTACAACTCAGTTACCTCAATATCCCTTCCCTCTCAATACACCAGAACTGGGCAGAGGGGTTGGAGTCACCTATGTTAGTAGGAAACGAGAGAGAATCAGGGTAGGATTTGGGCTGGAATGAAGGAAGATTTGTCTGAGGAAGGTTAAGGAAATTAGCCCCACCTGGCGACCAACGCAGGATTTCTGAGCCCTTCTTCACACTTCCACCTGACAGTGACTTGGCCTCATTAATTAGGCAGTTATGAGAGGGAGAGGGAGAGGGAGAGGCAGAGGAAGGCTTGGAATGGGAGCCAGTTAGAAAGTTAAGGAGTTCACTGAAGAAATGGAAACAGCCCGTGTCGGTTTTCTGGTTTTGACTGTGTTTCAGGTCCACACCCTGGCTTGGGGAAGAGACTCTATGTAATAACTTAGTTACAGAGGAGAACATGGGAGGGCCTGACAAACAACATCATGTGGAGGTGTTCTCCTTTACCCTATTTCAGGAATTAGGGGTCAGAAAAGGTAGCAATTTGTTGATATCTTGCTTTAGGACAGAGCACAGCTGGCAAGCGTTCTGTGGCATACTGCAAGGTCTCTCTTCTGGACCAAAGGCCTTTTAGTAGACAAAATGGCACAGCATGGAGTCCAAACTCATTTCCACCTCAAACTCCCAGTAGTACAGGCTAGCGAATCTGGTATCTTGCTGGTATCCCCGATCCTCTACAACCTTTTCATGAGCTTGCTAGGCCGAATCAAATTCAACAACATTGAATGCATATTCTCCTATGCAGATGACATCCTTCTACTCATCCAAATTAATTGTGACACTAACAACACAACGCTGATAATATCAAATGGAATAAACACAATACAGACCTGGGTTGCATCCAGCAAACTCAAACTAAACATGGACAAAACCAAAATTCTATGCCTTTATAACACTACACACGGTTCCTTCTGTTGTAACTCTAACCTCAGGATCCACATTGCCTATCAACAAAACGTCCAAAGTCCTATTGTATGAATCTCAAGTATCCAACTTAATGAAGAATGAGAAGACTAAGACTGATTTCATCCTTTTTTCAAGAGCGCCACTTTGCTGTACTAACGCAAATGCTTATACTGTCCCAGCTGGATTACTGCAACTCCCTCTATGTGGGTCTAAACCAGGGGTGGACAACTCCAGTCCTCGAGGGCCAGAATCCAGCCAGGTTTTCAGGATTTCCTCAATGAATATGCATTGAAAGCAGTGCATGCAAATAGATCTCATGCATATTCATTGAGGAAATCCTGAAAACCCGACTGGATTCTGGCCCCCGAGGACCGGAGTTGCCCACCCCTGGTCTAAACTCTACACTCCTAAACAAACTCCAGATGATACAAAACACAACGATCAGGCTAATATTCAAACTTAAAATATTTGACTCCGTCTCGTCTTACTTTAAGAACATACACTGGCTATCTATCAAAACTTGTACAACCTTCAAACTATTTTGTATAATATTTCAAATTCTATATGCAAAAACAGCAGAACCACTTATAAACTTATTCATCAATTCCTGGTGAACATCTTCCAGAAAAATGAAATTGCTTCAACTACTCATCCCATCTCCCAAAGGAATTAAATACAAATGCATATTTGACTCGCTTTTCACTTATCTTGGCACCAAGACCTGGAATAACTTCCCAACTGACGTTAGGATGTAAACATTCTACAATAGATTTAAAAAAAATGTAAAAACTCTTTTCTTTGAGAGCATAGATAACTAACTCAATATACCTAGTATCACTAAATCCCATACTTAACTCAAGTTACACCAGTACAGTCACTGGACCTCAACCCCTCCTTTCCCCATTACTCATGACTATCTTCAAACTGGTATAATATAATGTAGCTTATACATTCTATAATTCCTTATATTGTATGTCACCTTGTACCTAATTAGCCATAGTGTGACTCAGAAATACTGGATTAGATTAGATTTAAAGACTAATGCTGTTTGTAGTTTTTTATTTAGATTTGTGCTGGGACCTTACAATCTGAACTGTTCATGCTATATAGGACAGATGCTAAGAAGCTAAGTTTTGAAACTTTTCTTTGGGTTGTAATGAGGATATTCCTCTGAGGCAGGGGTAGGCAATTCCGGTCTGCGAGAGCCAGAGCCAGGTCAGGTTTTCAGGATATCCACAATGAATATGTATGAGATGGATTTGCATGCACTGCCTCCTTGAGATGCAAATCTATCTCATGCATATTTATTGTGGATATTCTGAAAACCTGACCTGGCTCCAGCTCTTAAGGACCGGAATTGCCTAACCCTGCTCTGGGGGACGGAGCCAGAGTGATTGAAGATATTGGGTTTTTGGGTTTGGGGGGTTTTGCTTTTTTCAATGAGGATTCGAGGCTGGGAGGAAATACCCAGCCCTGAAGAAGTTTGGGATTTTGGTGAATTTTCTCTTTTGATGAACTTATGTATAACAATTTTTATTGAAAGAATCAAATAATCAGTACAATAGGATAATACAAAAATACATTCAATACAATAAGAATTACAATAATATTTAATACAAATTTAAATCATTCTTTCAATTTAATTTCCATATGAATTAATTCAATCTTATCTACACCCCCCTTAATTCCATCCCTTACCCACTATCTTCCCCTAAATGAAATCCCTCCCCCTGGATGAAAGTTGACAAAAATAAAGAATTAAAATAAATAACTGGAATGTAATTATTCAATCTAATTTTCATAATAAATCATTGATAGCCAAACTTTGTATTTTTGGTGAAAGATTTTGAATATAAGGATCCCAAACGTCCATAAAAAAATGAGTTTTTTTAGGCGAACCTCGAACCTCCCAACTCTCAAATAAAAATAAGCGATGTAATTGATTCCTCCAATGCCAAAAACTTGGAGATTCTTTCTGCAACCAAAATTGCATAATACATTTATGCCCAATCATACAGGCTTTCTGAAATAAAAGACATTTTAGTTGGCCAAAAACCCCACAAGCTGATGCTTTACCAAAAATGATTCCCCTAGGACAACCCACTATCGAATTACCCCATAAAGAACTTAAAGCAGAATTAAAGCCAGAGATTTTGTTGTTTACAACTTTGAGTTGGAGTTCTTACTTTGAGGGCCTCCTGAACTCTCATCCCAATGCTTGTCACAGGCAGACCAAATCACAGGAAAGACTCAATGCTCTCATGCCAGCCACCAATTACGTCTCAGTGACAGTTTCTGCCAAGATTTTCAAGTCACCCTGCCTTTGTTGAGAGAACATAAAAAGTTATAGTGGGTCAGAGCAAAGGTCCATGAAGCCCAGTATCTTCTTTCCAACAGTGGCCAATCCAGGTCCCAAGTAGTAAAACAGATTTTATGCTGTTTATCCTAGAAGTAAAGCAGTGGATTTCCGAGTCCATCTTAGACTCCCAGGACTGATTCGTTTTTGGGCATAGAAAAATTTCAAGCATTATGAATCCAGTTGTTTATTCCTGCTCCCATATATAACATTAGCTGAATAATAATCTTTTCTACGGCTTTGTAAATGACTTTCCTCTACAACATGTAATCACTTTCCTTGTGTACTAACTAGCATTGCAAATTATTCTGGAATGGGGTCAACCAGCTCTTTGATTGCCCTGATTTCTGTTGAGAAATGCTGCAACTGAGCTGATCAGGTGGCTTATTTCTTTCATAGCCACTAGTATGAGGATCAGGTCTGTGTTCTTCCTTCTTAAACTCTTTAACACATCTGTTGAATAATCTAATGGCTCAGAATGCATTTTATATTTTATTTCATGGGCCATTACCTGGACTGAGATAATCTTGAATCTTTCTGAGATCCAATTATTCAGAAATATTGTCCCTGTTTCAGGCTCATCCTTGCACTGCAGATAAATCTGAGTGTCCGTGGCTACAATCAGCCAGCAGGTTTGTGACATATTTCAAATGTTAATTCTTCAAATTGCCCTGTTGTCTGCATATGTCAGTTTTAAAATAGCTCAGTGGATATAAACTCAATTCTTATGGCATCAGATAATCTTTAAACTTTTCTTTGGCTTCCCATATTAATGGCAATGATCAATTGAAGTGTATTATTTCTTTGACCAATCCTGTTTGATTTCTACAACATAATCGGTATAATATCACTTCTGACCTTTCTGTACCTGCATCAGGGTCCAAACAGAGGAACATTTGAAAATGGGGAGAGCTGATAATGGAGCTGAGATAAACTTCATATTAAATGCATCTTGGAACTCCATCTACTATGAGGGAATAGTTTTATTGTCTTACTGTCTTTATATTAATGCATTAATTGTACTGTAAGTTCACCTGCAATTCTGGGAAAGAAAGGTGACAGGCTTAATAAGAATTTGATTATACAACAGAGGAGGTTACCATTCATGCAGAAAACTGGTATGACATGGAATAATTTTCAGAACTTGCTATTTAAATGCTTCTGTTTAATATGAAGCCACATTTGAGAAAAGACGTAGATGTGGACCAAAAGTATTCCAGCAGCCAGGTGTGAATAAATCAAAAGTTTGTTTCCAAAGCACTCTAAATTGGAAAGACCTGATACGGGGCTGTGTTTCAGCAGTGATTCGTCTGCTTCAGGGGTCAAATTATAAAGGGAAGTGCTGAGGAAAAAAAAAGGTCAAGTAATCGAAAGCCAGAAAGGAATAGCAGAAAACGCAATGGCAAGTCAAGAATGAGAAGATCAAAAAACTTGTTCAGATTCAGACACTGGGATGCCATTAGCTCAAATATATAAGAAATCCACAGAGATAAAAAGGGTGGGTGGTAGTGAGTAAACTCATGGAAACACTCATTAAATGCAAATTAGACATGATACTAGACGAGGAGGAACTACGCGATCCCTACCAACATGGATTCACCAAGGGTAGGTCCTGTCAATCCAATCTCATCAGTTTCTTTGACTGGGTAACAAGAAAACTAGATTTGGGAGAGTCCCTGGACGTCGTGTACTTGGACTTCAGCAAAGCTTTTGATAGCATCCCCCACCGCAGGCTATTGAGCAAGATGAAATCGATGGGATTAGGTGAAACACTTACAGCATGGGTCAACAATTGGCTGAGTGATAGACTTCAAAGGGTTGTGGTTAATGGTACCATCTCTAAAACGTCGGAGGTGACCAGTGGGGTGCCGCAGGGTTTGGTCTTGGGCTCGATCCTTTTCAACATATTCGTAAGAGACATGACTCAGGGGCTTCAAGTTAAAATAACTTTATTCGCCGATGATGCCAAACTATGTAATATTGTAAGTAACAGCAATTTGTCCGACAGCATGACGCTAGACCCGCTTTTATTGGAACATTGGTCCTCAACCTGACAGCTTAGCTTCAACGCTAAAAAATGCAAGGACATGCACCTTGGCAACAATAATCCGTGCAGAACGTACACATTGAATGGAGAAACCTTGGCAAGGACTACAGCAGAACGAGATTTGGGAGTAATCATTAGTGAAGACATGAAAACTGCCAATCAAGTGGAGAAGGCTTCATCCAAGGCTAGGCAAATGCTGGGTTGTATCCGGAGAAGCTTTGTTAGTCGGAAGCCCAATGTCATAATGCCATTGTACAGAACCATGGTGAGGCCTCATCTGGAGTACTGCTTACAATTCTGGAGGCCAAATTACTGTAAGGATGTGCTGATGGTTGAGTCGGTTCAGCAAATGGCCACCAGGATGATCTCGGGACTCAAGGATCTATCGTACGAAGAAAGGCTAAACAAATTGCAGCTATACTCTCTCGAAGAACGTAGGGAGAGGGGAGACATGATTGAGACGTTTAAATATATCACTGGTCATATTGAGGTACATAAGTACATAAGTACATAAGTAGTCGCCTCCGCCGGGGCAGACCAGAGGTCCATCTAGCCCGGCGGTCCGCTCACGCGGTGGCCCATCAGACTAATTTTATGCCTACCTCAACACTTATCTCTAAACTTTCCACTGCTCTTATCTGTAGAAGATGATATTTTCTTTCTGAGAGGACCCTTGGCCACAAGAGTGCACCCGCTGAAAATAAAGGGCGGGAAGTTTCATGGCGACACCAGGAAGTACTTCTTCATCCAAAAAGTGGTTGACAATTGGAATGAGCTTCCAGCACAAGTGATCGAGGCCAGTAGCATGCCAGATTTTAAGAACAGATGGGATGCTCATGTCGGATCTCTAAGAGGGAATGGGACATCAGAGTGCGATCTCTCAAAGGGTAGCTAGGAGGGTGGGTGGATCAATAGAGTGGGCAGACTTGATGGGTCTTGGCCCTTTTCTGCCGTCACTTTTCTATGTTTCTATGTATCAATTTAAAGAAAATTGGCCCTGTAACAACAGATGATTGAACCAGATTCTAAATATATTAAGCAAAATTTGGGTGATTTAGCCATAAGATAGGAAGGGTAGATGTCCAAAGCACAACTGGAATGATTTTATTTGCTAAAAGCAGAACTAATTCTTTATTGAACAAGGACTAAAGTTTTGCCATATTCTGTCAGGCAGTAGCTAAATAAATAATTAAGCAGACAGATAAACAACCTCAGTGTCACTATCCAGATACGTGGAAAGTGCTCAGTGCCGGCAGTCATATGAAGAGCTCTGACGTCAACTGCTGTCGAAACTGCAGCTGAGAGCTTTAATTGAGAGCACCGGGGGTCTGATGTTCAAAGGGCTTGAATTGGGAAGACGAGGCTCTTGCCAGATAAACCCTGCTGAGGTGGCCATCTGGCAATATTCAGGGGCACTAAAGTTTAGTTGCATTTATTGCACATTTGATATAGTACCTTTCTCACAAATTCAAAACGGTTTACAATTCTAATGAAGTGAAGAAAAGAATTATAAACTGAGATGGGAAAGGGAAGGAAATCATCATTCCGCACAGCAGCTGAAAGGACTCTACTGAGATGAAGGGAAGGTCATAGCGAACAAGTGAGCCTCCAACAAGGTCTTAAACCTGACCTGGGACAATTCTGACCGGAGTCCCGAGGGAGGGAATTCCATAACGAGGAGCTCTATAAAAGAATGTGGAGTATTGGGTGGACTGCAGGTGAGAATGGTGAACTGGGGGAAGAGATAATTGGTGGGCCCACAGCAGAACAAAGAGCATGCGAAGGAATTTAAAGGAAGAGAAGCAAAGATATTGCCTGTGTGAAGGACCCTATAAGCAAAAAAAGAAGGGCAACCAGTGATGGGATGACAGACGGGGAGAGACATGATCTTTATTTAGGAGCATGAGAAAGATGCCGAATAGCTGTATTCTGGACAGTCTGTAAGTGCTTAAGATGGAAAGAGGAGAGACCAGAGAAGGAAAGATCATAATAATCCGAATAGGAGGTGACCAGCAAACACAGTAATCAGGCCATTGGTCTGACCAATGGCCCATCTAGCCTAGTAGCCCATCTTCATGGTGCTCAATCCAAGTCACAAGTACCTGGCAAAAACCCAAATAGTAGCAACATTCCTCAATCTCAAAGAGTTGGCAAGATTCCATGTGGACTCCCCAAAGAGTACATAACATAAGAATTGACATACTGGGACAGACCGAAGGTCCATCAAGCCCAGCATCATGTTTCCAACAGTAGTCAACCCAGTTCCCAAGTACCTAGCTAGAACCCAAGTAGTAAAATGTATTTATTTATTTTTAAAATTTCTATACAGTTTTATTCCAAAATGGTGTACAATAAAGTTACATACATAAAATATTGAAACAGAACAGATAAAAGCAGAAAGATTCAATCCTTGCAATAGGTCAGATGCTCAAAGAAATGAATCAACAAATAATTGCGTTTTCAGCAATTTCCTGAATGAACTCCTATCCCCACATTTCCGAATCTGACCAACAAGGCCATTCCATAGTTTTACTCCTGCACATGAAAAGGTCATGGCATTCGTTTCCATTTACTTGGGATTGGCCTTTGTTTTCAACAGTGCTGAATTTTCAGAACGCAATGATCTTGATGGTTGGTAACCAGACATCAAACTCTTAAAAAAATTTGGGAATTGTGCCATATAAAAATTCATCTGGTGTGATACAGTATTAGCTGATCTGATGTCACCTGCTGGTAATATTTATTGAATGGTGGTGGTAAAATGGGCAGAGGGTAAGGGGAATATATGAGGTGATGTCAAGGGTCTGTAGAATAAGGATAGACAAGTTTATAAAAGGAGGTAAGAAAGGGTTAATAGACAGAGCTTGTAAGAAAAAGGATTAGGGAGGTTTCTAAGGTGATGGGGTGGAGCAGTCACAGGATTGATTGAATGTTGTGGCAAGCTGGAGTGAGTTCTGTGAGGAAAGGGGAAGAGTAGAGTTGTCTCTTCAGGAAAAATTATCCCTCCCATGTGTGCTGGTGTTATGTTTTGTGTCAGTGGGACAGTTATATGTGGACTTGGGTAGGTTTGGTTGAGCTTATGGAGTTGGGGGGAAGTGGTCGCAGCTTTGGGTGGGGCGGAAAATGGGGTTTGGCCCAGTTGGACTGCAAAACCCAGAGGGAACGGTACAGTTTAGGTGGTGAAGAACTTATGCGCACGACAGAAGAGTGGGACTTGGATGTGATTGTATGTGATGATCTTAAGGTGGCCAAACAGGTTGAAAAGGTGACGGGGAAAGCTAGAAGGATGCTAGGTTGCATAGGGAGAGGTATGGCTAGTAGCAAAAAGGAGGTATTGATGCCAGTGTATAAGACTCTGGTGAGACCTCATTTAGAATATTATGTACAATTCTGGAGGCCATACCTTCAAAAAGATATAAAAAGGATAGAGTCGGTCCAGAGGAAGGCTACTAAAATGGTGTGTGGTATTCATGATAAGGTGTATGGGGAAAGACTTAAAGATCTCAATCTGTATATTTTGGAGGAAAGGTGAGAGAGGGGAGATATGATAAAGACGTTTAAATACCTATATAATATAAATGTGTGTGAATTGAGTCTTTTTCATTTGAAAGGAAACTCTGCAATGAGAGGGCATAGGATGAAGTTAAGAGGCTTTAGGTTCCGGAGTAATCTAAGGAAATACTTTTTTACAGAAAGGGTGGTAGATGCATGGAAGGTGGTGAAGATAGAGACTGTGTCTGAATTCAAGAAAGCCTGGGATAGGCACGTGGGATCTCTCGGAGAGAGAAAGAGATAACGGTTACTGCGGATGGGCCATCATGTTTCTATGTTTCTATCTCCCTAGTATGCCCTGATGTTACATGTACCCAGTCAATCTCGGGGTAGTTGAAATGATCTACTGTGTTACCCAATTTGATAGCCTCCCTATTTTTGATAGCATTTCATCATCTGTCTGTTCATCCTGGTCAGGTGGACGGTAGTGCATGCCTTATCACTATCCTTCTCTCTTTACACATGGAATTTTTACCCATAGGGATTCCAAGGTGTATTTCTGCTCCTGTGGAATTTTCAGTCCATTCGATTCAACGACCTGCATTATATTTAACTCTACGCTCCCAATGTGAACCAGAATGGTTAAATGGTCATTTTTCTCAATGGAGGAGAGTAAACAGTGGAGTGCCACAGGGGTCTTTACTGAGACAGGTGCTATTTAACTTATTTATAAAGGATCTGGAAATTGGAACGATGAGTGAGGTGATTAAATTTGCAGATGACATGAAATTGTTCAACGTTGTTAAAATGCATCTGGTAATTATAATTTGGGTTATTCTTCCCAATGTGTATCACTTTGCATTTGTCCACATTAAATTTCACCTGCCAGTTGGACGCTCATTCTTCTAATTTCCTAAGGTCTGCCTACAATTTTTCACAGTTCTTATGTGTTTTAACAACGTTGAAAAGTTGTGTGTCATCTGCAAATTTAATTTTTTTTACTTTATTTAGTTTTTAATGCCAACAAAAAGTGCAATACAATTTATATACAAATAATGATAATCAACCAAGCACTTATAATCAATCAGTACCTATACAAAAGATAAAAATTCCCTCCCCATCCATCATTACCATCAGCGATAATACCAAAACAAAAGATATGCCCCCCTCCCGCTCCCACCCCCTGGATGTGTGGGTGAAAAACAACGGAAAATAAAGATAAAGATAAAGAACAACTATAGCAAATCTACAAAAGACGTCAATGGACCCCAAACTAATTTGAATATCTTATTATGCCCCAGCATATCAGCATTCATTTTCTGGAAGCTCAAAATGCACTAGGGAGACAGAATTCCTGGAGGCTACACAAGATTGCTTCATGGAGCAGCTTGTTAGAGAACCGACGAGAGGAAATGCCACTCTGGATCTAATCTTAAATGGGTTAAGGGGACCTGCAAAGAAGTAGAAGTAGTGAGACCGTTGGGAAACAGCAATCATAACATTATCAAATTCAAGGTTGAGGTAGGAATACCGAAAGGAAAGAGAACCATAGCGACAACTTTCAACTTCAGGAAAGGAAGCTACGAAGCAATGAGGGAAATGGTAATGAAGAAACTTAAGAACACTTCTAAAAAATGGCAAACGGTAGAACATGCCTGGTCTTTTCTCAAGAACACGGTGAGCGAGGCGCAAAATCTATATATTAACAGATTCAGAAAGGGGTGCAAAAAGAGTCTAACAAAAGACCCAGCGTGGATAACTAAAATAGTGAAGGAAGCGATAGGCAATAAGAAAAATTCTTTCAGGAAATGGAAAAATGACAAAACTGAGGGGAACTGGAAAGAGCACAGGAAGTATCAAAAAGAATGTCACCGTGTGGTTCGAAAAGCCACAAGAGAGTATGAAGAGAGGCTAGCCAGGAAAGCATGAAATTTCAAACCGTTCTTTAGATATGTTAAAGGGAAGCAACTGGCTAGGGCGGAGGTGGGACCGCTGGACGACGGAGACAGGATGGGAGTGGTGAAGGAGGAGAAAGAAGTTGCGGAAAGACTAAATGCGTTCTTTTTGTCTGTATTTACAAATGAAGACACAACCAACATACCGGAACCTGATCAATTCTTCAATGGAGATCAAGCATAAAAATTAACATCCATGGAAGTGAGCCTTGAAGATGTGCGCAGGCAGATAGAAAAACTAAAAACTGACAAATCCCCGGGTCCGGATGGAATCCATCCAAGGGTTCTGAAGTAATTAAAGGGGGAGATAGCGGAAGTACTGCGACAAATTTTCAACCTATCCCTGAAAACAGGCATGATCCCGGAGGACTGGAAGATAGCCAACGTTACGCCCATCTTTAAAAAGGGATGAAGAGGTGACCCGGGAAACTACAGACCAGTGAATCTGACCTCGGTTCCGGGGAAAATGGTGGAAGCACTGATAAAAGAAAGCATCGATGAACATTTTGAAAGAAACGAACTTCTGATAACCAGCCAACATGGTTTCTGCAAGGGGAGATTGTGCCTAACGAACTTATTGCACTTTTTTGAAGGAATTAACAAACGGATGGACAAAGGAGACCCCATAGACATCATATACCTAGATTTTCAAAAAGCCTTTGACAAGGTGCCTCATGAACGTCTACTCTGGAAACTGAAGAATCATGGGGTGGAAGGAGACGTACATAGATGGATCAGAAACTGGTTGGCGTGTAGGAAACAGAGGGTTGGGGTGAAGGGCCACTACTCGGATTGGAGGAGGGTAACGAGTGGTGTTCCATAGGGCTCGGTGCTCGGTCCACTGCTATTTAATATATTCATAAATGATCTAGAAACAGGGATGAAGTGTGAGATATTAAAATTTGTGGACAACACCAAACTATTCAGTGGAGCTCAGACTAATGAGGACTGCGAAGAATTGCAAAGGGACTTGAACAAACTAGGAGAATGGGCGACGAGGTGGCAGATGAAGTTCAACGTTGAGAAATGTAAAGTATTACATGTGGGAAGCAGAAACCTGAGGAACAACTATACGATGGGAGGGATGTTATTGAATGAGAGTCCCAAGAAAGGGACTTGGGGGTAATGGTGGACATGACAATGAAACCGACGGCACAGTGTGCAGCGGCCACTAAGAGAGCAAATAGAATGCTAGGTATAATCAAGAAGGGTATTACAACCAGAACGAAAGAAGTCATCCTGCCATTGTATCGGGCGATGGTGCGCCCGCATCTGGAGTACTGCGTTCAATATTGGTCGTCGTACCTTAAGAAGGATGTGGTGTTACTCGAGAGGGTTCAGACACGTTTGATAAAAGGGATAGAAAACCTTTCATACGCTGAGAGATTGTAGAAACTGGGTCTCTTTTCCCTGGAAAAGAGGAGACTTAGAAGGGATATGATAGAGACATTATTTGCCGATGACGCCAAACTGGGCAATGTTGTGGGCATTAACACAAAGGACGAAGATTCAATGCCTGACAACATGATGAACGACCTGCTCCTCCTGGAGCACTGGTCTAGGAACTGGCAAAGTTATGCACCTGGACAGCCATAACCCATGTAAGATTTACACCCTTAATGGAGAGATCCTAACAAGAACGGTAGCAGAACGAGACTTAGGGGTGATCGTCAGTGAGGACATGAAAGCTGCCAATCAAGTGGAGCAAGCTTCATCCAAGGCAAGACAAATCATAGGTTGCATACGGAGGGGTTTCGTCAGCCGTAACCCGGAAGTCATTATGCCATTGTATAGATCAATGGTGAGGCCCCACCTGGAATACTGTGTGCAATTCTGGAGGCCGCATTATCGTAAGGATGTGCTGAGACTGGAATCGGTCCAGAGAATGGCCACCCGGATGGTCTCGGGACTCAAGGATCTCCCGTACGAAGAAAGGCTGGATAAATTACAGCTATACTCGCTCGAGGAGCGCAGAGAGAGGTGACATGATCGAGACATTCAAACATCTCACGGGCCGCATCGAGATGGAAGAAGATATCTTCTTCTTCTAGGGACCAGTGGCAACAAGGGGGCATCCATGGAAAATTAGGGGCGGAAAACTGCATGGGGACACCAGGAAATTCTTTTTCACTGAAAGGGTGGTTGATCGCTGGAATAGTCTTCCACTTCAGGTTATTGAGGCCAGCAGCGTGCCTGATTTTAAGGCCAAATGGGACAGAGACGTGGGATCTATTCACAAAGAAAGGTAGGGGAGGGTCTTTGCGGTGGGCAGACTGGATGGGCCGTGGCCCTTATCTGCCGTCTATTTTTCTATGTTTCTATGTAAGATCATGAAGGGCATAGAGAGGGACAGATTCTTCAAACTTTCAAAAAATAAAAGAACAAGAGGGCATTCGGAAAAGTTGAAAGGGGACAGATTCAAAAAAATGCCAGGAAGTTCTTCTTTACCCAACATGTGGTGGACACCTGGAATGCACTTTCAGAGGATGTAATATGGCAGAGAACGGTACTGGGGTTTAAGAAAGGATTGGACAATTTCCTGCTGGAAAAAGGGATAGAGGGGTATAGATAGAGGATTACTGCATAGGTCCTGGACCTGTTGGGCCGCCGCGTGAGCAGACTGCTGGGCACGATGGACCTCAGGTCTGACCCAGCGGAGGCATTGCTTATGTTCTTATGTTCACCCACCAAAAAGGAAAACTAAGGTGATCCCAATTCTTCCAATTGCAAGTAATCATTTGCATGGCTATTCCGGTCATAATAAGGAAAAGCCAGCATTTATAGTGGTCCATGAGGAGCTTAAAATGCAATAACGTTCCGCATATAACTACCTCATATGTCAATGGAATTGATGCCTCCAGTATGGTATTAATCTGTCCCCATATAGACTTCCAAAGTTAAGTATCAAAGGACAATAGAACAGCAGATGATCCAGTGTCTCTACATCAAGATGACAGTGCCAGCATCTATTAGATTTAGAACTATCTAATTTTTGTAAACGAACAGGGGTACAGAAACTTCTATGTTAAAAAAAACATGTTTGTCTCATAGATGCTGACGCCGTACATCTCATCCTCCAAGTCCAAATTCGTGGCCATTGAGATGCAGAAATCTGCTGCTTTATCTCAATGCTCCAAATGTCCCTAAGACTAGTTTTCGGCTTTTTATTCAGGAATTCTGATATTATTTTATACCACTTCTCATTCTGCTTTCCAGATCATGTATAAATATGTTAAATAGCACCAGTCCCAGTACAGATCCCTGTGGCACTCCACTATTCACTCTCCTCCATTGTGGAAAATGGATATTTTAACCCTAAACCAGATGATCACTCACTATAACATCAGAAACACTCTCCCCATTTGGAAAATTGTGCTTGGCTATAAAAACGCCCATGTGATAGGCACCTACTTTTTATAGAATCAGGTAGGTGTCTGTCACCCAATCATTTCCAATCATTGAAGCTTTTAAGGGGATTTTACCAATTAAGTTAAGTGCCTAAAAGGCGACCTTTAGAGAATCTGGCCCTAAGTCTAGTATGGCCCCATTCCACACGGGCTCCATTACTAACTGCTGGAATAGTTTTCTCTATAGAGAATCCAGGATCTCCCTACTTCTAGATGACCCCGCTATAGGCATACCCATCAACATCTGGCATGTAATACTTCCCTTTTACAGATATATTCTGAATGTCTACTAGTACAGCTCTGTCCACTTCTTCTGTCTATGAAGGAGGCCTCTATATCACACCAATGTAATACATTTTCCATTCCCTCTTTCCAGATTGACCCAGAGTGCTTCTTCCTTACCCTGTAGATCATACAGTCCCGTGGCTTTAATATGGTCTTTAACAGATAACACCACTCCCCCACCTTTTCTTCCTACTCTGTGTGACACCCTGATAGCTAGGGAGGTCACAGTAGCTTGTGGGTTCTAGAACTCCAGGTTCCAGAAGGCTGCGTGTTTCATTGAGCCAGGGAGGAGGGCATGTTGGAAAACCAGGAGTGGGAGGTCCGGATGGGAAGGAATGGGGTAGCTCCCTGAACTCTCTATAAATTATAGCTCTGAGGATTACCTAAGACTCTTCTTTAAAATCCTGGTAAGCAGCTTGTTTCTAGGAGTGTGGGAGGGGAGAGAGTCCAGTCCCTGGGGAGCTATGAGAAAATCTGGCCTGGAATATAGGGATTTCCTGGGAAGACAAGCTTCAGCCAGGTTCCCTAAGAGCTGGGTTCTATACTCATTCTAGTCCAGAGCCTCCAAGTATCTCGGGTGAGAGTGTTTTAATGAGACAGCACTGCAGAAGGAGAGAGATTCAGCCACAGGGACACACCCTCAGCTACAGAGAGAGACACCTTGAAATGCAGGCGGACTGGGAAGCCCTTATGTTGTGCTGTAGGCAGGACCGTCTTTAGACATTCTGGGACCCAGGGCTGAAATTGAGGGGACCCCCTCTTCTACCTGCCCATCTCCCAATTTCCCCAATCACCTTTAAATGACTTCTTCCCATTCAAAACAGACAGACAGACTTTCACCAGGCCTAACATTTCTCCCTCCCTTCCATCCCCAGGTCCAACTTCTCTCCCTTTCTCTTCCCAACTGCCCTTCCCTTCCTGCCTGCCTGCCTCCATCCCCTAGGTCCACCATCTCTCCCTTTCTCTTCCCAACTGCCCTTCCCTTCAAGTATCTCTTTCCTCAGGTACAACTTCTCTCCCTTAATACCACTGCCCACCACCTCTCTCTCTCCTCTGTTTCTGGTCCCATAAGCTCGCCCCCATGCCCAGTCTGGCACTTCTTTTAATACTCTCCCCTTTATACTTAAAAAAAAAAAAAAAGAAGAAGTTAGTCCAGGGGGCTTCCTTGGCCCAGCATGTTCTTCTCCGTCTTCTCATTGCACCGGTTTGATGTTGCCCTCACCTTCTGTCTGAAAAATCTGCCGGCCTCGGCAATAATTCAGAAACATTGCCCATGGCTCTTCTCCACGGCCTATTCCCCAATGACACAACTTCCTGTTTCCACCTGGGTGGAAAGCCGAGAGCAGAAAGCAGGAAGGTGAGGGCGACATCGGTCTTGCGAGGAGAGAAAGGGGAAGACATGCTGGCCCACGGGGTGCCCCCCAGAGCCTTTGGGCCCAGGGCAGCTGCCCTGTTTGCACCCCTCTAACGCCAGCCCAGGCTGTAGGGGTTTTATTTTAGAGTTATAACATTTTATTGAAGGAATCAAATAAATATACAATAATATAATACAAAGAGATATTCATTACAATTAGATTCACAATAATAATATTTCCATACATATTTCTATCATTCCTCCAAAATATATTTCCATATGACCTAATCCATTCCTTTCTACACCCCCTTGATCCTTCCCCCACTTATTCTTTTTATGTTATAACATTTTATTGAACAAATCCAATAAATATACAATAAAATAATCATTACATATTAAATTTACCATATTAACTTTTCATCACATGTCTTTCATTTCTTCAAAATGAATTTCCAAATTACAGTATCTATTACAGCTATCAATACACTCCCCCTATTACCTTCCACCCTTCCCTCCCCCCATTATTTTAATTTTAATTATAACATTGTAATAAATGAATTAAACAAAATACAATTCAAGTAATTCCACATATATTACTATAATCCTTCCAATTCCTACCCCTACCCTAGAATGAAAGGTGACATCAAATACCAAGTATTAAAATACATTGTACTATACCAACTCTTGAATGTAAAGTGGGGTTTTATTTTAAAACAGCAGAGGAACTGGTACCCTGGAGAAATGATTGTGTGGGAACCAGGAGGAGTTAAGCTCGGGACTAAACCTGATTTGGTTTTGAACTGGGATGTGTTTTATTTAGTTAGTTAGATTTCTCTCCTGAACTCCCCAAAAAGCTCAGAACGGGTTACAGTTTACATTCACAGTGTTACAATATAGGGTTAACTCTGGCTTTACTCTGCTGCGGGATGGATCACAAGCCTAAATTTTGGAATCCCAGAGAAGAGGAGATTATAGATCCATTCATGGGAGGGGGCGGCAGAGAGTATATTTTTTATTTTGGGGGGTGGAGTTCTTTGTAATAAATGCCCTGGCCAGCAAGAAGCTGCAAGTTAGGCAAGCTTTCATTTTCTTTGGCAGTTTGATTTTTAATTTTGCTGAAGAAGACATTTTGGGTCAGTGCTTGGTCCCGCTAAGGAAGACCAAGAGCGACTGTTTTGGGTCAGTGCTGTAAGAGAGTGTTTTCAGGTCTGTGGTGTTCCCCTGACTCAGTTGGAAGGCAAAAAGTGTCCTAGTCTTGAGGGCAGGTAGACCCTAAGTAACATGAGACTGAAATCCTTCACAGGAGCTGGGAGTCTGTTAGACCTTGATAGAACTGAGTAATGAACTGAGTTTGAACTCCAGCTGGTTCCAATGGGGTTCTAATCCTGGTCTGCCCTTAGTTTGACTGTAAGCAACCCCTGAGCAGAGAATACAGTCTGTGGTTACAACTGAGCAGTGGAAAAATAAAAGTCTCTCCCAATCAGCTCTCGTTGGTGATTCTGGTTACAAGACCCTCTGTACCGCTGGGTAGCACTACACAGATCCCGGTACACCCCAGGCAGACACCTGTCTTTCCTGAACAGATTATAACTATGTCCCAGTCATGGTTCTCAGTAATCGCCACTAAATCCAACTTAGCCTCTTCCATCACAGCCTCTAGATCCAGAACTGTGTTTCTCATACGGCGGGCATTAGTTGAAAAGTTTTTTCACCTATGCTTTTATAGATTCAATTGATATAAAGGGCTCAGTCTGATAATGAACATTTAGAACAATCTCATGTGTATGAATGCGAACCAATTGCAGGATGGGTTAGGGATGTCCTGCGCCATTTAATGCAATAGGACCACTTGTCCCTGTAGTCTGTAATAAGCACTTTCAGGGCATGCGTACACTTCCTGTATCTTGTGGGACTCTTTCTGTTGCTTTGCTTGTTCACTAAGCATGCTGAGCAAGAAGCCCCCCTTCTCTCTCGGTTGGGTCTGTAAGAGTTAGTCTGCCATGATGGATGAGGGTTCCATGAGGCCTTCAAGTCTCACTGTGATTCCACCAAGATTTTTACCAGTGTAAAAGTATAAACAGCATCACTTCCCAGCATGTTGCTGGAACTGCCAGTCTTTCATGCGTAGAGAGAACCGTTTGAGAATAGATTCAAGGCAATAACTCTTGTCCAGTCTATCTGAACTCCATATTATTTTTCCTTCTACTCATTATTGTTTACTTCAAAAAATTACAAAAATATATATACACAGTATTTGGGGTTTTTTAAATTAAGTTTCAAACAATCATAGTGCACAACAGCTATTTACACAAATAATGCTACAACAAAAGCACTTTTAACTAATAGATGTACCTAACAATCACTTTACCCCCCCCCCACCCCCAAATTGGTAATAATCCATTACACATAATCAGGTTAAAATTATCCTGTGAATTCCCCCACCCCCCTGGATGTGTATAATGAAATGCCCCAAAATAAAATCAATCCTTACAATAGCTTATCAATGGTTCCCAAATCCTCAAAATTTTTTTTATAATTTCCAAGTTGTACAGCCAACACCCGCTCCATTTTAAAAATATGACACAACAATTCCCACCAAAAACAGTAGCTTAACCTGTCCCAGTTTTTCCAAATTCTCAAAATCAGTTGTCATTATCAAAAGAAGTTTATTGTTGTGAGAGGAAATTTGACTTTTAGCTCTTAACATTGTACCAAATAACACCTTGTCATATGTTAAAGCTACAGGGACAGTATTTTGGTTTAAGAATTCTGAGTAATGTTCTATACTGTCTATACTGGCAAACAAGCCAACCTCCGTTTAGAAGTGCTCCTGGTCTCCTATTTCACTCATCCCGGGTCAAGATTAGTGAGAGCTCCATTGACAACCTTGTCAAGAGAAAGATCAAAATTCTGAAAAACTGATAATGGCTACAGAAAAGGTGTCTCAAAGAGATACAATTCATCGGACTAGTCGCATGGGGTGGGGATATTGTGGCATCATACGAGGGATCTTCAAAAAGTTTCCACACTTTTATTTTTTTAAACACTATTAAATATCTCAAAAGCAAATTAAATCACTTTTCCACATAAGGGCCCTGTTTTGTGATACATGTTTTCCAGCGTCCTACCAACATGTCCTCTTACCACTTTCCCCACTCCAATCATTTCCCCCGAAAATATGAAAATGTGGAAACTTTTTGATAAACCCTCGTATATGTGTGGAAGACATGGGCCAACTGCCCTGGTTGTGATGTCACTGCTCAATAATGAAGGCGTATGATCTCTACAGGATGGCAGCTATGGCTCAGGCCACCTTTTTGGCCTGGACGATGCAGGTCTTTAGCATTGTCATTTACAGTTTCTGTTACCTCATGGACCCCTATGGAAAAATATTGAATTTAAGAAGCAAGCAAACACTTTGAAAACCAAATTTTTGCAACGTGGTTACCCGGAAAAAATTATCAATACAGTGTATAAAAGAGCTCGCTATAATCATAGAGAACTTTTATTAACCCCGAAGAATAAGAACATCTCTATGGTAAATGATAAAGTCATGACATGTATACTAACATATTCCAATAACAGCTATAAAATTGCACATTCCCTCAGGAGACACTGGGAAATACTTAAAATAGCAGGTACATTTAAAGATTATTCCCTTAGAATAGCATATCGATGGAATCGGAACTTGAAAGAGATACTATGTCCCACTAGATGTATAGAAACCCCGAGGACTACAGCAAATGGAACACAAGGTCATCACACTTGTGGTGGCTGTCAGATGTGTATGCTGATGATCTGTACGGATACCTTTCAGAATCCAAGAGATAACAAAAAATATAAACTTTACCATACTTCTAATTGTAAAACCCAAGGGGTTGTATACGCTTTAAAATGCCCCTGTGACCTGATGTATATAGGTCAGACATCAAGGAAATTTAATGTTCGTCTTACCGAACATAAGAGCAATATCAAGAACCAAAATATAGGGGCCCCACTAGCAAGACACTGTATTGCAAAAAAACATGAATTTTTCTCACTAAGAGCTATTATTATAGAAGTGGTAAAACCTGACAGCAGAGGTGGGAACTTCCGTCGGATACTTGCACAGCATGAACAACGCTGGATTGACCGGCTGGATACATTGTGTCCACATGGTCTAAATAAACAAATTGAGTGGCAACATTTTTACTAAATCTAATGGGACTATGTTTCACAATGTTTCTCAATAGAACGATTTGGGTAAAAAATAGAATGCATAGCGTTGCTCCAATGGGAATCAAGACTGACACTGACGTCAGTACACTGCCAAGTTTTTTAAAGTGAGGCTGTCGCCATTTTGTTGTTATACTAAGACTGCTGTTGAACCAGACAGAATAGTAAGTTAAACTTTATGGATAACTAAAGTCCAAATATAAATTCTGAGATCTAATAATGTGTTGTTTTATTCACAGCGGCTTGTTTCTTATACATTTGGCCCTGATGCAGTGGGTTTTAATTGTTACCCACGAAACGTTGGCCACGTTGGCTTTCTTTGAAACATAAGCGCTGACAAAAAAGCTAAGTGATTTTTGAATAGTACTCATCATGTCCTTTGCTATATATAAAGTAAAAAAGATAAAGTTTTGATATAGTAGTCTTTTTAGAGTTGAAAGAGTGCAAATCCACTTAAAAATGAAAGTGTGGTAAAACAATATAAAGATTTTAAAAAAAACATTTGAATGTGAACTGATAGAGAAAGATAAATAAGGTATTAGAAAAAAATTTTTAAGTATTAAAATTGAATAAGCTAGAGATTTTGTAAGAAATAAATGGGAATTTGGCCAATGATTGGAGAAAAAGGAGCTAAAACAAACTACGCTGAATATCTCAGTCAGTGACTACGACTACGCGTAGGCTCCGTTACTGAGGCCGATTCCTATATATACATAAGAACATTTGCACTTAAAGACAAGTGGGAAGTGTGTGTTTTATATAATTTTGGATGAATATCAAATGCACAGAGGCTCTGTTTCATTGTGCCTGTCAGACAATTTGAAACTGTTGGCGTCAGGCTTTTTGCTCTGCGTTTGGCGTTGATTCCTGATGAAAGGGGCTCATTACATAGAAACATAGAAAGATGATGGCAGATAAAGGCCAAATGGCCCATCCTGTCTGCCCATCCACAGTAACCATTATCTCTTTCTCTCTCCCAGAGATCTCACGTGCCTATCCCAGGCCCTTTTGAATTCAGACACAGTCTCTGTCTCCACCACCTCTTCTGGGAGACTGTTCCATGCATCTACCACCCTTTCTGTAAAAAAGTATTTCCTTAGATTACTGCTGAGCCTATCACCTCTTAACTTCATCCTATGCCCTCTCATTCCAGAGTTTCCTTTCAAATGAAAGAGACTCGACTCATGCACATTTACATTATGTAGGCATTTAAACATCTCTATCATATCTCGCCTCTCCCGCCTTTCCTCTAAAGTATACAGATTGAGATCTTTATGTCTGTCCCCATATGCCTTAGGTTGAAGACCACACACCATTTTAGTAGCCTTCCTCTGGACCGACTCCATTCTTTTTATATCTTTTTGAAGGTGTGACCTCCAGAATTGTACAAAATATTCTAAATGAAGTCTCACCAGAGTCTTATACAGGGGCATCAATACCTCCTTTTTCCTACTGGCCATACCTCTCCCTATGCAACCTAGCATCCTTCTAGCATTCACCGTCACCTTTTCAACCTGTTTGGCCACCTTAAGATCATCACATGCAATCACACCCAAATCCCGCTCTTCTGTAATGCACATAAGTTCTTCACCCCCTAAACTGTAGAATTTATGTGCACAATGCTCTGAAACCAGCACTGGTCAAACTACGTTAGGAGATGTACTATAATATTGAGTAACTTCAACCATTACAATGCTGAACTGTTAGAAACAGCTAAGTGCTTTTTTCCAAGTTCTTATTTTGACTTGAAGGAGGTTCTACCGGTTCAGAGTTCCTCACTATATTAATAAGTTTCTGGTGAAGCTAGAGCAAGTTGGCACCCCGAAGTAAGAGATATGGACGTTTGCCCTATTGAATGTAGTCTTGTTTTTCTTTGGGAATGTAATTGGGAAATCAATCCTACATACAACAGGGAAAAACTCAGGACTACATCAACCTTGTCACTCAATCTCTAGCTAGTTTGCAATCCTGTTGCAGTGTTAGAAATGTGTCTAAAGCCTTCTCTGGGGTGAAACAGAAAGAAACAATGGAATGTCCAGCAGCAGCTTTCCCACTTAAAGTCCGTCATAAACAATAACAGTGTTCATTGATTGACTGTTTCTGGTGGGATGAAGGGAAGGACCTGCTGACCTGCTGTTAGTGATCTGTAACCTGTCACTAAAATCATCTGTAGCACCTGAAGATTGAAGGGTGGCCAATGTTACGCTGATTTTTAAAAAACGATGTACTTTCAAAGCCCTGACAATTGCCCACAAGAGAATCTACTCCACCACCCCCTCCTACATAAAATCCAAACTTCCCATCTATAACCCCACTCGCACCCTCCGCTCAAAGTCAGAGATACGCCTATGCACCCCCCCTGGAAGATCCCTGCTCACAGAAACTGCCCACAAACGATCCTACAGCCACTTCATTCCACACCTCTGGAACCAACTCCCCCCCCCCAACTTAGACAACAGAACTCATTATTAACATTCCGTAAATCGGTAAAGACCCTCCTCTTCAATTAAAGATCTCCTCTGTCTTCTCTCCCCCTTAGGCCCCACCCTCCACTCTCCTACCACCTTCCCGAAATTCCAGTATGACCCTCTCTTACTCTATCCACTAACAAATTGTACCTATACGCTTATAACTTTCCTTAAACTAAACTACTGTATTTCCCTCTTCTCTCTCTCTGCTTACTCTCCCTGTATTTAAATTCTCTCCAAAAACTAAATCCAATCACTAAACCTGTTGTACCACTTATATGTCTAGTTGCTCCCCACTGTGTATATTCATTTGTAAACCGTTCTGAGCTATTGGGAGGACGGGATAAAAATCTAAATAAATAAATAAATAAATAAAAAGGGTTCCACAGGAGATCCAAGAAATTACAGACCGGTATGCCTGACTTCAGTGCAGGGCAAAATGATGGAAACAATTATAAAAAATAAAATTATGGAAAAACATAGACAAACATGATTTAATATGACGGAGTCAGCATGGGTTAGCCAAGGTAGATCTTGCCTCACAAATTTGCTTGACTTCTTTGAAGGTGTGAATAAACATGTGGATAAAGGTGAGCAGGTTGATGTAGTGTAACTAGATTTTCAGAAAGCTTTTGAAAAAGTTCCTCATAAGAGGCTCTTGAGAAAATTAAAGAGTCATGGGATAGGTGGCAAAGTTCAGTTGTGGATTAGGAATTGGTTATCAGATAGAAAACAGAGGGTAGGGTTAAATGGTCATTTTTATGGAAGAGAGTAAACAGTGGAGTGCCACAGGGGTCTGTACTAGGACCGGTGCTATTTAACTTTTTTTATAAATATTCTGGAAATTGGAACAACGAATGAGGTGAGTAAATCTGCAGATGACATTAAACTGCTCAAAAATTGCAGGTGGACCTTAGGAAATTGGAAGACTGGGTGTCCAAATGGCAGAGGAAGTTTAATGTGGACAAATGCAAAGTGAGGCACATTGGAAAGAATAACCCAAACCACAGTTACCGGATGCTAGAGTTCAGCTTGAGGGTTAGTGCCCTAGAAAAGTATTTGGGTATCATCGTAGACAATACGATAAAACCTTCTGCCCAATGTGTGGCGGCTGCAGCCAAAAATGCAAACAGGATGCTAGGAATTATTAAAAAAGCGATGGTTAACAAGATTAAGAATGTTATAATGCCCCTGTAAGGCTGCATGGTGCGACCTCATCTGGAGTATTGCATTCAATTCTGGTCTCCTTATCTCAAGAAAGATATAGTGGCGCTAGAAAAGGTTCAAAGAAGAGTGACCAAGATGGTAAAGGGGATGGAACTCCTCTCGTATGAGGAAAGACTAAAACGGTCAGGGCTCTTCAGCTTGGAAAAGAGACAGCTGAGGGGAGATATAATTGAAGTTTACAAAATCTTGAATGGAGTAGAATGGGCACAAGTGGAACAATTTTTTCACTCCGTCAAAAATTACAAAGACTAGGGGACACTCGATGAAGTTACAGGGAAATACTTTTAAAACCAATAGAAGGAAATATTTTTCACTCAGAGAATAGGTAAGCTCTGGAACGCATTGCCAGAAGTTGTGGTAAGAGCAGATAGCGTAGCTGGTTCTAAGAAAGGTTTGGAGGAAAAGTCCATAGTCTGTCATTGAGAAAGACATTGGGGAAGCCACTGCTTGCCCTGGATTGGTAGCATGTAATGTTGCTACTCCTTGGGTTTTGGCCAGGTACTAGGGACCTGGATTGGCCACCGTGAGAACAGGCTATTGGGCTTGATGGACCATTGGTCTGACCCACTAAGGCTATTCTTATGCTCTAATGAGTATCTACATGGTGTCCTTTCAACCTCTCCAACAAAAGACTGATGAAATGCTACTTCTAATTCTAAATTTGATCAAGTGAAACATTTTCAGAGTGCTTTTTTCCATTCATTCTGCTCACCATGATATAATCAAACCTAGGATCTGAAATGTTAGTGATGAGTTTTCTATAAAGAATCTACGTGTCTGGATTAACTGTTAGCATGGGAACAGGACCTTGGTTATGACAGAGATTAATTTTCTTTGGCTACCTCCAGTAATTCTGTGGGTTTCCTTGTTTAAAATGTTCCCTGGCTGTTGGATATTGCACAAGGTGAAAGTGATACAGATTGTCACCTGCATCTTTGATGAAGTTGAGCGTGTCATGCTTTGCTCTTCAGTGCCACAAGATTGCAATTATTAGAACCGATAATGATAAAGAAGGGCATGTCCCACATTCAGCAGAGCAGCGCCAACCTGTCTCATCTCCCACAATGAAATACTGTCCGTATACTTAAAGGCAGAGCCATGATTAATTCTGGGCATACGAAGTATGGCATACTTTACCATGACAAATGGAAAGAGAATTTATTTTAGTTATTTATTTAAAAATTTATAAACTGCTTAAAACCTAAGCAGTGTACACAGTAACACACATAGTATTAAAACAGACCAAATGCCCGAAAAATAGACTCTATATAATATTTACATTTTATAATAATCTAATGTTGGTATTGCTACATCATCATACAACTCCCACATTAAACATCTCTCAGCCCTAATAATAATAATAATTTTATTTCTTATATACCGCCCAACCAGAAGATCCGGGCGGTTCACTGCAAGAGAACTGAGGCATATCAGTGAAGATGCAAGATACAGTAGGAATCGGTAGGATTCAATGCTATACAATACAATAAAATACAACATGATACAATGTATCAAGTTTCAAGTTTCAAGTTTTCAAGTTTTATTTCACATTTGATGGATCGCCCATTTCGAAATTCTAGGCGATGTACATAATAATATAATATAGAAACTTTAACCAAATTACAAAATCAATTAAGACTCACATGAAAGATAGGGAAGGAGGGTAAAGTTACAATGTGGGAGAAGAAAAAAACAAAAAACCAGGGAAGAACGAAAGGTAGGGTAAAATTTATGAATAAAAATTTATGCGTAAAAAATTTATGCATTAAAATTGTTTAAGGGCGTCCTTTAGTTGTATTATAAATCAAAGGCGTCCTTAAATAAATAAGATTTTAAAAGCTTTTTAAATGTTATGATATCACTTTCAATTCGGATGTAATGGGGAAGGGAGTTCCACCATTGTGGCCCTGCGACAGTAAACATTTCAGCTCTTCGTGTTCCGATGACTTTTAATGATGGGACGGTTAATAAGTTTTGATTAGATGAGCGCAGGGATCTTTGAGGTGTGTATGGGATAAGTGATTTTAATATAAATTGTGGTTCGCTGAATGTGAGGGTCTTAAAAATTAGGAACATCAGCTTGTAGAGGATCCTGTGGTTAACTGGTAACCAATGCGCGTCAATTAATAATGGGGTGACATGATCGAATTTTTTTGCATTGTAGGTTAACTTTATGGCTGTGTTCTGAATGATTTGCAGTCTTCTTTTTTCTTTTTGGCTGATATTTAAAAAAAGGGCGTTACAGTAGTCTATTTTAGTTATGATGAATGAATGGATTAAAATCTTTAATGATGAAGGATAGAGAAATTTGGAAATTGATCTTATCTGTCGAAGTTTGTAAAAACAATGTTTAACAATGGAAGAGATATGTTCATGATAAGATAAGTTATTATCAAATAGCACTCCAAGAATTTTAACCGTTGGTTCAGTGCTGATAGGTATATTGTTAATAAGAAAAGGTTTTATCAGTGAAATATCTTTTTTCCATTTAAATAAAATGGATTTTGTTTTATTAATGTTCAGAGCTAGTTTGTTTGAGTTCAGCCAGTTATGTATTAACTCTAATTTTTGATTAATAGAGAAGATGTCAGTGTCGCTTTCGGGATCTACAGGGTGAATCAATTGGATATCATCCGCGTATGAAAAAGGGATGAAACCTGTTGCCTGACATATTTCTAGAAGTGGTGACAAAAAGATGTTAAATAGTAGGGGAGACAAAATGGATCCTTGAGGGATTCCAAAAGTTGAGGTAAAAGTAGAAGATTCTTCATTGTTAAATCTAACGGATGAGGTTCGGTTGTTGAAATAGGATTTGAACCAATTTAGGACGTTCCCGGTTATTCCTTTTTCTTCTAGTCGATGTAGAAGTAGTTCATGGTCAATTGTATCAAAGGCGGCCGAGATATCTAAGGAAAATAAGACGACAGATCTGTGGTGGTCTAAATAGTATTGAATATTGGATGTTAAACCTATCAGGGAGTATTCTGTGTTATGAAACTTTCTAAATCCAGTTTGATGTGGATGTAACGCATTTGTTTTTTCAAAAAAGTCCGAAAGTTGATTGAATACGAGTTTTTCTGTAATTTTGGCAAGAAATGGTATATTGGATATCGGCCGGTAATTGGATAACTCATTGATACTGATTTTATAATTTTTAACAATAGGAGTAATAGATGTATACTTCCATTGCGATGGGACTGTAGACGTAGTTAAACTATTTTGGATGATAGATAGAATAAAAGGACCGAAATGTGAGAAGAATTTTTTCAGAAAAAATGGTGGAATTAATTCTAATCGAGAACTTTTTAGATTCATTTGGGGAAATAGAGATTCAATCTCTTGTAATACTGGAATTTTAAAGTTTGAACATTTTGCTGTTGGAATGTGGTTTGATTGATCAGAATTAATGATATTTGTGGATGTGTTTTGAGTGAAAGCATTGCGTATGTTGTTTATCTTGTTAGTGAAAGCGTTGGCTAATTCTTGGGCTTTTAGAGAAGATTTGTGCAAAGAATTTTTTATTTTATTTGTGGGGTCCATAGATTTTAAAATGTTGTAAAGTATGGAAGAATTTTTTGCTTTTTCTATTTTTTTAGAGAAATATGATTTTTTTGATAAATTAATTTTGGTTTTATATAGGGAAACAGTTTCCCTATATTTTTGTAAGTTATCAAGAGTTTTGTTAGATCGCCATTTTCTTTCAAGTGAACGTAATTGTTGTTTAATCAAATGTAATTCATTATTATACCAAGGGTTAATGAACTTGCGAGTAGAGATGGTTTTTGTAGTTACTGGGGCTATTCTATCTAGAAGAGAGGTCAATGATGTGTTCCAAGCTGATACTTGATTTGATATTGAGTCAAAATGGGAGGTTAGGATGTTTGGGTCAAGAAAAGAGGTTAAATCTTTGTCCTCCAGGTTGTTAAATTCTCTGAAAGTAATTGTTTTGGTATTGAGTGGGAAATGTATATGCATATTTTTTGATAGGTTTAAGTTGAAGGTTATAAGGTAGTGATCAGACCAAGGTATAGGAGAAATCAACAATTCGGTAAAATTAGATATTTGTGTACTTGGTATAAAGACCATGTCTAATGTATGATTGGCTGTGTGTGTAGGTACTGTTATTTGTGGTTGTAAATTTAAAGGAGTAAGAATATTCAAAAGATCTATTGTGTATGGATTGGTAGGGTCATCAAAATGAATATTAAAGTCGCCAAGGATAAAAGGAATATTCGAGGTCGATGAAAAATCAAATAATATGTCCTGAAGCAGAGAAAGTTTATTTGGATTTAAAGGTGGAGGAGCATATAGTAGGAGAAAATCAATTTGATTATTGAAGTTACATTTTAAATGAAGATACTCAATTGAAGCTAATTTCGGGGATTGGTCAAGTAAACTTAAGAAATTATTTTTAAAAATTACGGCTAATCCACCTCCCTTACGATTGTGACGATGATTAAATATGAAATTAAAGTTGGAAGGGCAACAGTATGATAGGTACGCTTCTTCTCCGTCCGCTAGCCATGTTTCTATGATGAATAAGGCGTGCAATTTTTTGTTTTCGATTTCGTCTTTTATTAAATGATATTTGTTTTTAATAGATCTAACGTTAATAAGGCCGAATCTAAATCTATTGGCAGCAGGAGATCCTGTACAATTGGATGTAGGAGCGGTAGGTATGTTTATAAGAGAAGTGTGAAGAGAATTAGAGGATTTCTGTTTAAAGGGACGATGGCCCCAAAAAGATGGGATATTGTGTGTGGCTGTTATATCAGACATTAAAGATTTTGATTGTATAGGTAATGTTATTTGGTTGAGAAGAAACAAAAGTTCTAACGATAAAAAATATATGAATCCAATGAGTAGAAGCTTTGTAGGAGAGATGATAGGTTTGATAGTGTATTTAGAATAAGGTTTTGTAGCGCCCTTTGGCTGCGCACGAAGGAGCGCACTAAGGAGCAGGACCTGCTCCTTTTGTGCGCTCCTTCTGCGCGTGCCGAAGGCGCGCGCCTCTGCGGCGTGCGCCGCAGTAAGGTTGCTAATATAGAGCATGAATCAACAGCTGACCTTTTGGGGGAGGAGTCCGGCTCGCCGCCGCAAAGCGGCGGCAGAGGAAGCTGAAGGCAGAAGGCTAAATGAAGATTAAACCATAAAAAACAATTAAAACCAGGTAAAACTTAAACAGATAAAATAAAACATAAAATTATTGTGAAGCAAGGCAACGGAGGTCTAGAGTGCCCAGGAAGTAGTGCAGGAGTGCTGTATTTGAAGAGTGAAGGAAAGCGAAGTCATCGCATAAATATTACCTACCTTGCCCAAACACTATGATAAAACAACTACAGACCGTTCAGAACACAGCTATCAGACTCATCTACTAAGAACATAAGAACATAAGAAGTTGCCTCCACTGGGTCAGACCGAGGTCCATCTCGCCCAGCGGTCCGCTCCCGCGGCGGCCCATCAGGTCTGCGACCTGTGAAGTGGTTTCTGACCACTTTTATAACCTACTTCAAGTTCTATCTGTACCACTCTATCCCTTTATCCTCCAGGAACCTATCCAAACCCTTCTTGAACCCCTGTACAGAGTTCTGGCTACTCGCTCAGCAAATTCGACCATGTCACCCCCGCCTATGTAGACTCTCACTGGCTTCCGATAAAAGCAAGAACTCAATTCAAACTCTACTGCTTACTTTTCAAAGTAACCCATGGTATGGCCCCCAATTATCTGAACAACCGTCTTTGCCGCTACCGACTACCCAGATCAAGAAGAACTCGGAATCTTTTCACCTTCCCCCCTCATAATGGTACCCGACGTAAGAAACTTTACGACAGCCTTATAGCAACTCAGGCAGCGAAAATTAACCCCCACCATCACCAAACTGATGATCAAAACAACAGACATCAAAGTGTTTCGGAAAGAAATCAAAACATTTCTTTTCAAAAAACATGTCCTTACTTAATATTCCCATCCCCAATCGCACATGCACTCTCCCCAGCAAATAACACACTAGTCATCCCCTTGAACCTCATTTACCAAAAATATCCAAACTCCTAAATAAGCATTTCTCTTAGGTATCCATTTAACCTTCTCCTAAATAAGCATCTCCCATAGGTATCCATTTAACCTTCTCCTAAATAAGCATCTCCCATAGGTATTCATTTAACCTTCTCCTAAATAAGCATCTCCCTTAGGTATCCATTTAACCTTCTCCTAAAAAAGCATCTCCCTTAGGTATCCATTTAACCTTCTCCTAAAAAAGCATCTCCCTTAGGTATCCATTTAACCTTCTCCTAAATAAGCATCTCCCTTAGGTATCCATTTAACCTTCTCCTAAATAAGCATCTCCCTTAGGTATCCATTTAACCTTCTCCTAAATAAGCATCTCCCTTAGGTATCCATTTAACCTTCTCCTAAATAAGCATCTCCCTTAGGTATCCATTTAACCTTCTCCTAAATAAGCATCTCCCTTAGGTATCCATTTAACCTTCTCCTAAATAAGCATCTCCCTTAGGTATCCATTTAACCTTCTCCTAAATAAGCATCTCCCTTAGGTATCCATTTAACCTTCTCCTAAATAAGCATCTCCCTTAGGTATCCATTTAACCTTCTCCTAAATAAGCATCTCCCTTAGGTATCCATTTAACCTTCTCCTAAAAAAGCATCTCCCTTAGGTATCCATTTAACCTTCTCCTAAATAAGCATCTCCCTTAGGTATCCATTTAACCTTCTCCTAAATAAGCATCTCCCTTAGGTATCCATTTAACCTTCTCCTAAATAAGCATCTCCCTTAGGTATCCATTTAACCTTCTCCTAAATAAGCATCTCCCTTAGGTATCCATTTAACCTTCTCCTAAATAAGCATCTCCCTTAGGTATCCATTTAACCTCCTAAATAAGCTTCTCCCTTAGGTATCCATTTAACCTTCTCCTAAATAAGCATCTCCCTTAGGTATCCATTTAACCTTCTCCTAAATAAGCATCTCCCTTAGGTATCCATTTAACCTTCTCCTAAATAAGCATCTCCCTTAGGTATCCATTTAACCTTCTCCTAAATAAGCATCTCCCTTAGGTATCCATTTAACCTTCTCCTAAATAAGCATCTCCCTTAGGTATCCATTTAACCTTCTCCTAAATAAGCATCTCCCTTAGGTATCCATTTAACCTTCTCCTAAATAAGCATCTCCCTTAGGTATCCATTTAACCTTCTCCTAAATAAGCATCTCCCTTAGGTATCCATTTAACCTTCTCCTAAATAAGCATCTCCCTTAGGTATCCATTTAACCTTCTCCTAAATAAGCATCTCCCTTAGGTATCCATTTAACCTTCTCCTAAATAAGCATCTCCCTTAGGTATCCATTTAACCTTCTCCTAAATAAGCATCTCCCTTAGGTATCCATTTAACCTTCTCCTAAATAAGCATCTCCCTTAGGTATCCATTTAACCTTCTCCTAAATAAGCATCTCCCTTAGGTATCCATTTAACCTTCTCCTAAATAAGCATCTCCCTTAGGTATCCATTTAACCTTCTCCTAAATAAGCATCTCCCTTAGGTATCCATTTAACCTTCTCCTAAAAAAGCATCTCCCTTAGGTATCCATTTAACCTTCTCCTAAATAAGCATCTCCCTTAGGTATCCATTTAACCTTCTCCTAAATAAGCATCTCCCTTAGGTATCCATTTAACCTTCTCCTAAATAAGCATCTCCCTTAGGTATCCATTTAACCTTCTCCTAAATAAGCATCTCCCTTAGGTATCCATTTAACCTTCTCCTAAATAAGCATCTCCCTTAGGTATCCATTTAACCTTCTCCTAAATAAGTATCTCCCTTAGGTATCCATTTAACCTTCTCCTAAATAAGCATCTCCCTTAGGTATCCATTTAACCTTCTCCTAAATAAGCATCTCCCTTAGGTATCCATTTAACCTTCTCCTAAATAAGCATCTCCCTTAGGTATCCATTTAACCTTCTCCTAAATAAGCATCTCCCTTAGGTATCCATTTAACCTTCTCCTAAATAAGCATCTCCCTTAGGTATCCATTTAACCTTCTCCTAAATAAGCATCTCCCTTAGGTATCCATTTAACCTTCTCCTAAATAAGCATCTCCCTTAGGTATCCATTTAACCTTCTCCTAAATAAGCATCTCCCTTAGGTATCCATTTAACCTTCTCCTAAATAAGCATCTCCCTTAGGTATCCATTTAACCTTCTCCTAAATAAGCATCTCCCTTAGGTATCCATTTAACCTTCTCCTAAATAAGCATCTCCCTTAGGTATCCATTTAACCTTCTCCTAAATAAGCATCTCCCTTAGGTATCCACTTAACCTTCTCCTAAATAAGCATCTCCCTTAGGTATCCATTTAACCTTCTCCTAAATAAGCATCTCCCTTAGGTATCCATTTAACCTTCTCCTAAATAAGCATCTCCCTTAGGTATTCATTTAACCTTCTCCTAAATAAGCATCTCCCTTAGGTATCCATTTAACCTTCTCCTAAATAAGCATCTCCCTTAGGTATCCATTTAACCTTCTCCTAAATAAGCATCTCCCTTAGGTATCCATTTAACCTTCTCCTAAATAAGCATCTCCCTTAGGTATCCATTTAACCTTCTCCTAAATAAGCATCTCCCTTAGGTATCCATTTAACCTTCTCCTAAATAAGCTTACCCTTAGGTATCCATTTAACTTTCTCCTAAATAAGCTTACCCTTAGGTATCCATTTAACTTTCTCCTAAATAAGCATCTCCCTTAGGTATCCATTTAACCTTCTCCTAAATAAGCATCTCCCTTAGGTATCCATTTAACCTTCTCCTAAATAAGCATCTCCCTTAGGTATCCATTTAACCTTCTCCTAAATAAGCATCTCCCTTAGGTATCCATTTAACTTTCTCCTAAATAAGCATTTCCCTTAGGTATCCATTTAACTTTCTCCTAAATAAGCATTTCCCTTAGGTATCCATTTAACCTTCTCCTAAATAAGCATCTCCCTTAGGTATCCATTTAACCTTCTCCTAAATAAGCATCTCCCTTAGGTATCCATTTAACCTTCTCCTAAATAAGCATCTCCCTTAGGTATCCATTTAACCTTCTCCTAAATAAGCATCTCCCTTAGGTATCCATTTAACCTTCTCCTAAATAAGCATCTCCCTTAGGTATCCATTTAACCTTCTCCTAAATAAGCATCTCCCTTAGGTATCCATTTAACCTTCTCCTAAATAAGCATCTCCCTTAGGTATCCATTTAACCTTCTCCTAAATAAGCATCTCCCTTAGGTATCCATTTAACCTTCTCCTAAATAAGCATCTCCCTTAGGTATCCATTTAACCTTCTCCTAAATAAGCATCTCCCTTAGGTATCCATTTAACCTTCTCCTAAATAAGCATCTCCCTTAGGTATCCATTTAACCTTCTCCTAAATAAGCATCTCCCTTAGGTATCCATTTAACCTTCTCCTAAATAAGCATCTCCCTTAGGTATCCATTTAACCTTCTCCTAAATAAGCATCTCCCTTAGGTATCCATTTAACCTTCTCCTAAATAAGCATCTCCCTTAGGTATCCATTTAACCTTCTCCTAAATAAGCATCTCCCTTAGGTATCCATTTAACCTTCTCCTAAATAAGCATCTCCCTTAGGTATCCATTTAACCTTCTCCTAAATAAGCATCTCCCTTAGGTATCCATTTAACCTTCTCCTAAATAAGCATCTCCCTTAGGTATCCATTTAACCTTCTCCTAAATAAGCATCTCCCTTAGGTATCCATTTAACCTTCTCCTAAATAAGCATCTCCCTTAGGTATCCATTTAACCTTCTCCTAAATAAGCATCTCCCTTAGGTATCCATTTAACCTTCTCCTAAATAAGCATCTCCCTTAGGTATCCATTTAACCTTCTCCTAAATAAGCATCTCCCTTAGGTATCCATTTAACCTTCTCCTAAATAAGCATCTCCCTTAGGTATCCATTTAACCTTCTCCTAAATAAGCATCTCCCTTAGGTATCCATTTAACCTTCTCCTAAATAAGCATCTCCCTTAGGTATCCATTTAACCTTCTCCTAAATAAGCATCTCCCTTAGGTATCCATTTAACCTTCTCCTAAATAAGCATCTCCCTTAGGTATCCATTTAACCTTCTCCTAAATAAGCATCTCCCTTAGGTATCCATTTAACCTTCTCCTAAATAAGCATCTCCCTTAGGTATCCATTTAACCTTCTCCTAAATAAGCATCTCCCTTAGGTATCCATTTAACCTTCTCCTAAATAAGCATCTCCCTTAGGTATCCATTTAACCTTCTCCTAAATAAGCATCTCCCTTAGGTATCCATTTAACCTTCTCCTAAATAAGCATCTCCCTTAGGTATCCATTTAACCTTCTCCTAAATAAGCATCTCCCTTAGGTATCCATTTAACCTTCTCCTAAAAAAGCATCTCCCTTAGGTATCCATTTAACCTTCTCCTAAATAAGCATCTCCCTTAGGTATCCATTTAACCTTCTCCTAAAAAAGCATCTCCCTTAGGTATCCATTTAACCTTCTCCTAAATAAGCATCTCCCTTAGGTATCCATTTAACCTTCTCCTAAATAAGCATCTCCCTTAGGTATCCATTTAACCTTCTCCTAAATAAGCATCTCCCTTAGGTATCCATTTAACCTTCTCCTAAATAAGCATCTCCCTTAGGTATCCATTTAACCTTCTCCTAAATAAGCATCTCCCTTAGGTATCCATTTAACCTTCTCCTAAATAAGCATCTCCCTTAGGTATCCATTTAACCTTCTCCTAAATAAGCATCTCCCTTAGGTATCCATTTAACCTTCTCCTAAATAAGCATCTCCCTTAGGTATCCATTTAACCTTCTCCTAAATAAGCATCTCCCTTAGGTATCCATTTAACCTTCTCCTAAATAAGCATCTCCCTTAGGTATCCATTTAACCTTCTCCTAAATAAGCATCTCCCTTAGGTATCCATTTAACCTTCTCCTAAATAAGCATCTCCCTTAGGTATCCATTTAACCTTCTCCTAAATAAGCATCTCCCTTAGGTATCCATTTAACCTTCTCCTAAATAAGCATCTCCCTTAGGTATCCATTTAACCTTCTCCTAAATAAGCATCTCCCTTAGGTATCCATTTAACCTTCTCCTAAATAAGCATCTCCCTTAGGTATCCATTTAACCTTCTCCTAAATAAGCATCTCCCTTAGGTATCCATTTAACCTTCTCCTAAATAAGCATCTCCCTTAGGTATCCATTTAACCTTCTCCTAAATAAGCATCTCCCTTAGGTATCCATTTAACCTTCTCCTAAATAAGCATCTCCCTTAGGTATCCATTTAACCTTCTCCTAAATAAGCATCTCCCTTAGGTATCCATTTAACCTTCTCCTAAATAAGCATCTCCCTTAGGTATCCATTTAACCTTCTCCTAAATAAGCATCTCCCTTAGGTATCCATTTAACCTTCTCCTAAATAAGCATCTCCCTTAGGTATCCATTTAACCTTCTCCTAAATAAGCATCTCCCTTAGGTATCCATTTAACCTTCTCCTAAATAAGCATCTCCCATAGGTATCCATTGAACCTTCTCCTAAATAAGCATCTCCCTTAGGTATCCATTTAACCTTCTCCTAAATAAGCATCTCCCTTAGGTATCCATTTAACCTTCTCCTAAATAAGCATCTCCCTTAGGTATCCATTTAACCTTCTCCTAAATAAGCATCTCCCTTAGGTATCCATTTAACCTTCTCCTAAATAAGCATCTCCCTTAGGTATCCATTTAACCTTCTCCTAAATAAGCATCTCCCTTAGGTATCCATTTAACCTTCTCCTAAATAAGCATCTCCCTTAGGTATCCATTTAACCTTCTCCTAAATAAGCATCTCCCTTAGGTATCCATTTAACCTTCTCCTAAATAAGCATCTCCCTTAGGTATCCATTTAACCTTCTCCTAAATAAGCATCTCCCTTAGGTATCCATTGAACCTTCTCCTAAATAAGCATCTCCCTTAGGTATCCATTTAACCTTCTCCTAAATAAGCATCTCCCTTAGGTATCCATTGAACCTTCTCCTAAATAAGCATCTCCCTTAGGTATCCATTTAACCTTCTCCTAAATAAGCATCTCCCTTAGGTATCCATTTAACCTTCTCCTAAATAAGCATCTCCCTTAGGTATCCATTTAACCTTTCTCCTAAATAAGCATCTCCCTTAGGTATCCATTTAACCTTCTCCTAAATAAGCATCTCCCTTAGGTATTCATTTAACCTTCTCCTAAATAAGCATCTCCCTTAGGTATCCATTTAACCTTCTCCTAAATAAGCATCTCCCTTAGGTATCCATTTAACCTTCTCCTAAATAAGCATCTTCCCTTAGGTATCCATTTAACCTTCTCCTAAATAAGCATCTCCCTTAGGTATCCATTTAACCTTCTCCTAAATAAGCATCTCCCTTAGGTATCCATTTAACCTTCTCCTAAATAAGCATCTCCCTTAGGTATCCATTTAACCTTCTCCTAAATAAGCATCTCCCTTAGGTATCCATTTAACCTTCTCCTAAATAAGCATCTCCCTTAGGTATCCATTTAACCTTCTCCTAAATAAGCATCTCCCTTAGGTATCCATTTAACCTTCTCCTAAATAAGCATTTCCCTTAGGTATCCATTTAACCTTCTCCTAAATAAGCATCTCCCTTAGGTATCCATTTAACCTTCTCCTAAATAAGCATCTCCCTTAGGTATCCATTTAACCTTCTCCTAAATAAGCATCTCCCTTAGGTATCCATTGAACCTTCTCCTAAATAAGCATCTCCCTTAGGTATCCATTTAACCTTCTCCTAAATAAGCATCTCCCTTAGGTATCCATTTAACCTTCTCCTAAATAAGCATCTCCCTTAGGTATCCATTTAACCTTCTCCTAAATAAGCATCTCCCTTAGGTATCCATTTAACCTTCTCCTAAATAAGCATCTCCCTTAGGTATTCCATTTAACCTTCTCCTAAATAAGCATCTCCCTTAGGTATCCATTTAACCTTCTCCTAAATAAGCATCTCCCTTAGGTATCCATTGAACCTTCTCCTAAATAAGCATCTCCCTTAGGTATCCATTGAACCTTCTCCTAAATAAGCATCTCCCTTAGGTATCCATTTAACCTTCTCCTAAATAAGCATCTCCCTTAGGTATCCATTTAACCTTCTCCTAAATAAGCATCTCCCTTAGGTATCCATTTAACCTTCTCCTAAATAAGCATCTCCCTTAGGTATCCATTTAACCTTCTCCTAAATAAGCATCTCCCTTAGGTATCCATTTAACCTTCTCCTAAATAAGCATCTCCCTTAGGTATCCATTTAACCTTCTCCTAAATAAGCATCTCCCTTAGGTATCCATTTAACCTTCTCCTAAATAAGCATCTCCCTTAGGTATCCATTTAACCTCCTCCTAAATAAGCATCTCCCTTAGGTATCCATTTAACCTTCTCCTAAATAAGCATCTCCCTTAGGTATCCATTTAACCTTCTCCTAAATAAGCATCTCCCTTAGGTATCCATTTAACCTTCTCCTAAATAAGCATCTCCCTTAGGTATCCATTTAACCTTCTCCTAAATAAGCATCTCCCTTAGGTATCCATTTAACCTTCTCCTAAATAAGCATCTCCCTTAGGTATCCATTTAACCTTCTCCTAAATAAGCATCTCCCTTAGGTATCCATTTAACCTTCTCCTAAATAAGCATCTCCCTTAGGTATCCATTTAACCTTCTCCTAAATAAGCATCTCCCTTAGGTATCCATTTAACCTTCTCCTAAATAAGCATCTCCCTTAGGTATCCATTTAACCTTCTCCTAAATAAGCATCTCCCTTAGGTATCCATTTAACCTTCTCCTAAATAAGCATCTCCCTTAGGTATCCATTTAACCTTCTCCTAAATAAGCATCTCCCTTAGGTATCCATTTAACCTTCTCCTAAATAAGCATCTCCCTTAGGTATCCATTTAACCTTCTCCTAAATAAGCATCTCCCTTAGGTATCCATTTAACCTTCTCCTAAATAAGCATCTCCCTTAGGTATCCATTTAACCTTCTCCTAAATAAGCATCTCCCTTAGGTATCCATTTAACCTTCTCCTAAATAAGCATCTCCCTTAGGTATCCATTTAACCTTCTCCTAAATAAGCATCTCCCTTAGGTATCCATTTAACCTTCTCCTAAATAAGCATCTCCCTTAGGTATCCATTTAACCTTCTCCTAAATAAGCATCTCCCTTAGGTATCCATTTAACCTTCTCCTAAATAAGCATCTCCCTTAGGTATCCATTTAACCTTCTCCTAAATAAGCATCTCCCTTAGGTATCCATTTAACCTTCTCCTAAATAAGCATCTCCCTTAGGTATCCATTTAACCTTCTCCTAAATAAGCATCTCCCTTAGGTATCCATTTAACCTTCTCCTAAATAAGCATCTCCCTTAGGTATCCATTTAACCTTCTCCTAAATAAGCATCTCCCTTAGGTATCCATTTAACCTTCTCCTAAATAAGCATCTCCCTTAGGTATCCATTTAACCTTCTCCTAAATAAGCATCTCCCTTAGGTATCCATTTAACCTTCTCCTAAATAAGCATCTCCCTTAGGTATCCATTTAACCTTCTCCTAAATAAGCATCTCCCTTAGGTATCCATTTAACCTTCTCCTAAATAAGCATCTCCCTTAGGTATCCATTTAACCTTCTCCTAAATAAGCATCTCCCTTAGGTATCCATTTAACCTTCTCCTAAATAAGCATCTCCCTTAGGTATCCATTTAACCTTCTCCTAAATAAGCATCTCCCTTAGGTATCCATTTAACCTTCTCCTAAATAAGCATCTCCCTTAGGTATCCATTTAACCTTCTCCTAAATAAGCATCTCCCTTAGGTATCCATTTAACCTTCTCCTAAATAAGCATCTCCCTTAGGTATCCATTTAACCTTCTCCTAAATAAGCATCTCCCTTAGGTATCCATTTAACCTTCTCCTAAATAAGCATCTCCCTTAGGTATCCATTTAACCTTCTCCTAAATAAGCATCTCCCTTAGGTATCCATTTAACCTTCTCCTAAATAAGCATCTCCCTTAGGTATCCATTTAACCTTCTCCTAAATAAGCATCTCCCTTAGGTATCCATTTAACCTTCTCCTAAATAAGCATCTCCCTTAGGTATCCATTTAACCTTCTCCTAAATAAGCATCTCCCTTAGGTATCCATTTAACCTTCTCCTAAATAAGCATCTCCCTTAGGTATCCATTTAACCTTCTCCTAAATAAGCATCTCCCTTAGGTATCCATTTAACCTTCTCCTAAATAAGCATCTCCCTTAGGTATCCATTTAACCTTCTCCTAAATAAGCATCTCCCTTAGGTATCCATTTAACCTTCTCCTAAATAAGCATCTCCCTTAGGTATCCATTTAACCTTCTCCTAAATAAGCATCTCCCTTAGGTATCCATTTAACCTTCTCCTAAATAAGCATCTCCCTTAGGTATCCATTTAACCTTCTCCTAAATAAGCATCTCCCTTAGGTATCCATTTAACCTTCTCCTAAATAAGCATCTCCCTTAGGTATCCATTTAACCTTCTCCTAAATAAGCATCTCCCTTAGGTATCCATTTAACCTTCTCCTAAATAAGCATCTCCCTTAGGTATCCATTTAACCTTCTCCTAAATAAGCATCTCCCTTAGGTATCCATTTAACCTTCTCCTAAATAAGCATCTCCCTTAGGTATCCATTTAACCTTCTCCTAAATAAGCATCTCCCTTAGGTATCCATTTAACCTTCTCCTAAATAAGCATCTCCCTTAGGTATCCATTTAACCTTCTCCTAAATAAGCATCTCCCTTAGGTATCCATTTAACCTTCTCCTAAATAAGCATCTCCCTTAGGTATCCATTTAACCTTCTCCTAAATAAGCATCTCCCTTAGGTATCCATTTAACCTTCTCCTAAATAAGCATCTCCCTTAGGTATCCATTTAACCTTCTCCTAAATAAGCATCTCCCTTAGGTATCCATTTAACCTTCTCCTAAATAAGCATCTCCCTTAGGTATCCATTTAACCTTCTCCTAAATAAGCATCTCCCTTAGGTATCCATTTAACCTTCTCCTAAATAAGCATCTCCCTTAGGTATCCATTTAACCTTCTCCTAAATAAGCATCTCCCTTAGGTATCCATTTAACCTTCTCCTAAATAAGCATCTCCCTTAGGTATCCATTTAACCTTCTCCTAAATAAGCATCTCCCTTAGGTATCCATTTAACCTTCTCCTAAATAAGCATCTCCCTTAGGTATCCATTTAACCTTCTCCTAAATAAGCATCTCCCTTAGGTATCCATTTAACCTTCTCCTAAATAAGCATCTCCCTTAGGTATCCATTTAACCTTCTCCTAAATAAGCATCTCCCTTAGGTATCCATTTAACCTTCTCCTAAATAAGCATCTCCCTTAGGTATCCATTTAACCTTCTCCTAAATAAGCATCTCCCTTAGGTATCCATTTAACCTTCTCCTAAATAAGCATCTCCCTTAGGTATCCATTTAACCTTCTCCTAAATAAGCATCTCCCTTAGGTATCCATTTAACCTTCTCCTAAATAAGCATCTCCCTTAGGTATCCACTGAACCTTCTCCTAAATAAGCATCTCCCTTAGGTATCCATTTAACCTTCTCCTAAATAAGCATCTCCCTTAGGTATCCATTTAACCTTCTCCTAAATAAGCATCTCCCTTAGGTATCCATTTAACCTTCTCCTAAATAAGCATCTCCCTTAGGTATCCATTTAACCTTCTCCTAAATAAGCATCTCCCTTAGGTATCCATTTAACCTTCTCCTAAATAAGCATCTCCCTTAGGTATCCATTTAACCTTCTCCTAAATAAGCATCTCCCTTAGGTATCCATTTAACCTTCTCCTAAATAAGCATCTCCCTTAGGTATCCATTTAACCTTCTCCTAAATAAGCATCTCCCTTAGGTATCCATTTAACCTTCTCCTAAATAAGCATCTCCCTTAGGTATCCATTTAACCTTCTCCTAAATAAGCATCTCCCTTAGGTATCCATTTAACCTTCTCCTAAATAAGCATCTCCCTTAGGTATCCATTTAACCTTCTCCTAAATAAGCATCTCCCTTAGGTATCCATTTAACCTTCTCCTAAATAAGCATCTCCCTTAGGTATCCATTTAACCTTCTCCTAAATAAGCATCTCCCTTAGGTATCCATTTAACCTTCTCCTAAATAAGCATCTCCCTTAGGTATCCATTTAACCTTCTCCTAAATAAGCATCTCCCTTAGGTATCCATTTAACCTTCTCCTAAATAAGCATCTCCCTTAGGTATCCATTTAACCTTCTCCTAAATAAGTATCTCCCTTAGGTATCCATTTAACCTTCTCCTAAATAAGCATCTCCCTTAGGTATCCATTTAACCTTCTCCTAAATAAGCATCTCCCTTAGGTATCCATTTAACCTTCTCCTAAATAAGCATCTCCCTTAGGTATCCATTTAACCTTCTCCTAAATAAGCATCTCCCTTAGGTATCCATTTAACCTTCTCCTAAATAAGCATCTCCCTTAGGTATCCATTTAACCTTCTCCTAAATAAGCATCTCCCTTAGGTATCCATTGAACCTTCTCCTAAATAAGCATCTCCCTTAGGTATCCATTTAACCTTCTCCTAAATAAGCATCTCCCTTAGGTATCCATTTAACCTTCTCCTAAATAAGCATCTCCCTTAGGTATCCATTTAACCTTCTCCTAAATAAGCATCTCCCTTAGGTATCCATTTAACCTTCTCCTAAATAAGCATCTCCCTTAGGTATCCATTTAACCTTCTCCTAAATAAGCATCTCCCTTAGGTATCCATTTAACCTTCTCCTAAATAAGCATCTCCCTTAGGTATCCATTTAACCTTCTCCTAAATAAGCATCTCCCTTAGGTATCCATTTAACCTTCTCCTAAATAAGCATCTCCCTTAGGTATCCATTTAACCTTCTCCTAAATAAGCATCTCCCTTAGGTATCCATTTAACCTTCTCCTAAATAAGCATCTCCCTTAGGTATCCATTTAACCTTCTCCTAAATAAGCATCTCCCTTAGGTATCCATTTAACCTTCTCCTAAATAAGCATCTCCCTTAGGTATCCATTTAACCTTCTCCTAAATAAGTATCTCCCTTAGGTATCCATTTAACCTTCTCCTAAATAAGCATCTCCCTTAGGTATCCATTTAACCTTCTCCTAAATAAGCATCTCCCTTAGGTATCCATTTAACCTTCTCCTAAATAAGCATCTCCCTTAGGTATCCATTTAACCTTCTCCTAAATAAGCATCTCCCTTAGGTATCCATTTAACCTTCTCCTAAATAAGCATCTCCCTTAGGTATCCATTTAACCTTCTCCTAAATAAGCATCTCCCTTAGGTATCCATTTAACCTTCTCCTAAATAAGCATCTCCCTTAGGTATCCATTTAACCTTCTCCTAAATAAGCATCTCCCTTAGGTATCCATTTAACCTTCTCCTAAATAAGCATCTCCCTTAGGTATCCATTTAACCTTCTCCTAAATAAGCATCTCCCTTAGGTATCCATTTAACCTTCTCCTAAATAAGCATCTCCCTTAGGTATCCATTTAACCTTCTCCTAAATAAGCATCTCCCTTAGGTATCCATTTAACCTTCTCCTAAATAAGCATCTCCCTTAGGTATCCATTTAACCTTCTCCTAAATAAGCATCTCCCTTAGGTATCCATTTAACCTTCTCCTAAATAAGCATCTCCCTTAGGTATCCATTTAACCTTCTCCTAAATAAGCATCTCCCATAGGTATCCATTTAACCTTCTCCTAAATAAGCATCTCCCTTAGGTATCCATTTAACCTTCTCCTAAATAAGCATCTCCCTTAGGTATCCACTTAACCTTCTCCTAAATAAGCATCTCCCTTAGGTATCCATTTAACCTTCTCCTAAATAAGCATCTCCCTTAGGTATCCATTTAACCTTCTCCTAAATAAGCATCTCCCTTAGGTATCCATTTAACCTTCTCCTAAATAAGCATCTCCCTTAGGTATCCATTTAACCTTCTCCTAAATAAGCATCTCCCTTAGGTATCCATTTAACCTTCTCCTAAATAAGCATCTCCCTTAGGTATCCATTTAACCTTCTCCTAAATAAGCATCTCCCTTAGGTATCCATTTAACCTTCTCCTAAATAAGCATCTCCCTTAGGTATCCATTTAACCTTCTCCTAAATAAGCATCTCCCTTAGGTATCCATTTAACCTTCTCCTAAATAAGCATCTCCCTTAGGTATCCATTTAACCTTCTCCTAAATAAGCATCTCCCTTAGGTATCCATTTAACCTTCTCCTAAATAAGCATCTCCCTTAGGTATCCATTTAACCTTCTCCTAAATAAGCATCTCCCTTAGGTATCCATTTAACCTTCTCCTAAATAAGCATCTCCCTTAGGTATCCATTTAACCTTCTCCTAAATAAGCATCTCCCTTAGGTATCCATTTAACCTTCTCCTAAATAAGCATCTCCCTTAGGTATCCATTTAACCTTCTCCTAAATAAGCATCTCCCTTAGGTATCCATTTAACCTTCTCCTAAATAAGCATCTCCCTTAGGTATCCATTTAACCTTCTCCTAAATAAGCATCTCCCTTAGGTATCCATTTAACCTTCTCCTAAATAAGCATCTCCCTTAGGTATCCATTTAACCTTCTCCTAAATAAGCATCTCCCTTAGGTATCCATTTAACCTTCTCCTAAATAAGCATCTCCCTTAGGTATCCATTTAACCTCTCCTAAATAAGCTTACCCTTAGGTATCCATTTAACTTTCTCCTAAATAAGCATCTCCCTTAGGTATCCATTTAACCTTCTCCTAAATAAGCATCTCCCTTAGGTATCCATTTAACCTTCTCCTAAATAAGCATCTCCCTTAGGTATCCATTTAACTTTCTCCTAAATAAGCATCTCCCTTAGGTATCCATTTAACCTTCTCCTAAATAAGCATCTCCCTTAGGTATCCATTTAACCTTCTCCTAAATAAGCATCTCCCTTAGGTATCCATTTAACCTTCTCCTAAATAAGCTTACCCTTAGGTATCCATTTAACCTTCTCCTAAATAAGCATCTCCCTTAGGTATCCATTTAACCTTCTCCTAAATAAGCATCTCCCATAGGTATCCATTTAACCTTCTCCTAAATAAGCATCTCCCTTAGGTATCCATTTAACCTTCTCCTAAATAAGCATCTCCCTTAGGTATCCATTTAACCTTCTCCTAAATAAGCATCTCCCTTAGGTATCCATTTAACCTTCTCCTAAATAAGCATCTCCCTTAGGTATCCATTTAACCTTCTCCTAAATAAGCATCTCCCTTAGGTATCCATTTAACCTTCTCCTAAATAAGCATCTCCCTTAGGTATCCATTTAACCTTCTCCTAAATAAGCATCTCCCTTAGGTATCCATTTAACCTTCTCCTAAATAAGCATCTCCCTTAGGTATCCATTTAACCTTCTCCTAAATAAGCATCTCCCTTAGGTATCCATTTAACCTTCTCCTAAATAAGCATCTCCCTTAGGTATCCATTTAACCTTCTCCTAAATAAGCATCTCCCTTAGGTATCCATTTAACCTTCTCCTAAATAAGCATCTCCCTTAGGTATCCATTTAACCTTCTCCTAAATAAGCATCTCCCTTAGGTATCCACTTAACCTTCTCCTAAATAAGCATCTCCCTTAGGTATCCATTTAACTTTCTCCTAAATAAGCATCTCCCTTAGGTATTCATTTAACCTTCTCCTAAATAAGCATCTCCCTTAGGTATCCATTTAACCTTCTCCTAAATAAGCATCTCCCTTAGGTATCCATTTAACCTTTCTCCTAAATAAGCATTCTCCCTTAGGTATCCATTGAACCTTCTCCTAAATAAGCATCTCCCTTAGGTATCCATTTAACCTTCTCCTAAATAAGCATCTCCCTTAGGTATCCATTTAACCTTCTCCTAAATAAGCATCTCCCTTAGGTATCCATTTAACCTTCTCCTAAATAAGCATCTCCCTTAGGTATCCATTTAACCTTCTCCTAAATAAGCATCTCCCTTAGGTATCCATTTAACCTTCTCCTAAATAAGCATCTCCCTTAGGTATCCATTGAACCTTCTCCTAAATAAGCATCTCCCTTAGGTATCCATTTAACCTTCTCCTAAATAAGCATCTCCCTTAGGTATCCATTTAACCTTCTCCTAAATAAGTATCTCCCTTAGGTATCCATTTAACTTTCTCCTAAATAAGCATCTCCCTTAGGTATCCATTGAACCTTCTCCTAAATAAGCATCTCCCTTAGGTATCCATTTAACCTTCTCCTAAATAAGCATCTCCCTTAGGTATCCATTTAACCTTCTCCTAAATAAGTATCTCCCTTAGGTATCCATTTAACCTTCTCCTAAATAAGCATCTCCCTTAGGTATCCATTTAACTTTCTCCTAAATAAGCATCTCCCTTAGGTATCCATTTAACTTTCTCCTAAATAAGCTTACCCTTAGGTATCCATTTAACCTTCTCCTAAATAAGCATCTCCCTTAGGTATCCATTTAACTTTCTCCTAAATAAGCATTTCCCTTAGGTATCCATTTAACCTTCTCCTAAATAAGCATCTCCCTTAGGTATCCATTTAACCTTCTCCTAAATAAGCATCTCCCTTAGGTATCCATTTAACCTTCTCCTAAATAAGCATCTCCCTTAGGTATCCATTTAACCTTCTCCTAAATAAGCATCTCCCTTAGGTATCCATTGAACCTTCTCCTAAATAAGCATCTCCCTTAGGTATCCATTGAACCTTCTCCTAAATAAGCATCTCCCTTAGTATCCACTTAACCTTCTCCTAAATAAGCATCTCCCTTAGGTATCCACTTAACCTTCTCCTAAATAAGCATCTCCCTTAGGTATCCATTTAACCTTCTCCTAAATAAGCATCTCCCTTAGTATCCACTTAACCTTCTCCTAAATAAGCATCTCCCTTAGGTATCCATTTAACCTTCTCCTAAATAAGCATCTCCCTTAGGTATCCATTTAACCTTCTCCTAAATAAGCATCTCCCTTAGGTATCCATTTAACCTTCTCCTAAATAAGCATCTCCCTTAGGTATCCATTTAACCTTCTCCTAAATAAGTATCTCCCTTAGGTATCCATTTAACCTTCTCCTAAATAAGCATCTCCCTTAGGTATCCATTTAACCTTCTAAATAAGCATACCCTTAGGTATCCATTTAACCTTCTCCTAAATAAGCATCTCCCTTAGGTATCCATTTAACCTTCTCCTAAATAAGTATCTCCCTTAGGTATCCATTTAACCTTCTCCTAAATAAGCATCTCCCTTAGGTATCCATTTAACCTTCTAAATAAGCATACCCTTAGGTATCCATTTAACCTTCTCCTAAATAAGCATCTCCCTTAGGTATCCATTTAACCTTCTCCTAAATAAGCATCTCCCTTAGGTATCCACTTAACTGATTCCTTCAAAGTTAGGTATCTTTCTTCAGTTGCCTATATTGTTTTCCCCACTGAACCTTGTTACTACTTGAACCCTGTCAAGTTATCCTATCTATAAATCCAGATATCTTATACTTGTATTTCTACCCCACAACATGTAATTTATTTAAATCGTTGTAATGTAATTCTCTCGGTAATGTCCTGATCTCTTTTAACTGTAATCCGCTTAAAACCGCAAGGCACAGGCGGAATAGAAATCACAAATGTAATGTAATAAATTTACCAAACAGTGATTTTCTAAACTCATAGTAAGATTGGGAGTGGGCAATCAGAGAACACATCCAAGAGTTCATTTTTCCCACTTGAAAGGCTAGAGTTTTGTCTAAAAAACTTTTATAACGGTAGGCTTTCGGAGTAGGGTACATGAACATGCCCAAGTTTCTTGTGTTCTTGCTTGATGTAAAGGATTTAATTGGGAAGATAAGTATGATGGTAGTAATCCAAAGATAGCTTTATAACAGAAGCAACTGAATTTAAAAATGACTCTAGCTTCAAAAGGGAGCCAATCGAGTAGCATGTAAAAAGGGGTTATATGGTCAAACTTTTTCGGTCCAAAGATCAAACGTACAGCAGCGTTTTGAACCAGGTGAAGTCTTTGTAGTGTTTTCTTGGTTGACCCTAGATATGTGATGTTACAGTAATCTAAGGTGGATAGGTTGGTGGATCGAACTAAAATATTTTTTTACAGTTCTTAGTTTCCTTAAAATAGTGAAGCATTTTTTAGTCAGTTGGTCTGTGTGTTTCTCGAACATTAGGTGTCGGTCTATAGTTACTCCCAGGATTTTGATATAACTTGCTATTTCAAACTTTTGGCCATTAAGTTGGATGGAAGTTTCTCTGAGTTTATCATTAGGACTAGCTAGGAAGATCTTAGTTTTCTCAGGGTTGAGTTTCAGTTTTGACAGCAACATCCATTGTTCTATTTTTTCCAGGATATTTGAGATTAGGTTGTTTAGTTCTGTTGAGAATGATTGGACTGGTATTAGTATAGTGATATCATCAGTGTATATGTAGAACGTCACGTTTAGACTTTGTAGTAAATTAGCTAAGTATATGTTGAACAGTGTTGGTGAGAGTGGAGAGCCTTGCGGAACTCCGCAGGAGTTTGTCCATAGAGAAGAGTATTTACCTGCACTATATGTTTGATAAGATCTGTTTCTCAGGAAACCCTGGAACCATTTGTGTACATTACCCATAATTCCAATTGAATTCAAGCAGCCCATCATTAGATCATGATCTACGAGATCGAAGGCGCTGCTCAGGTCCAGTTGGAGGATCAAGGCACTGGTACCTAAGCTAAATAGGTTGTTAAGTTGATTAATTAGCGAAGCTAGTACGGTTTCTGTACTGTAACCTGAATGGAATCCAGATTGGGGATTGTGCAGGATATTAAATTTTTGTAAGTATTCATCATTTGCTAATCCTTCAAGTATTTTAGTGCATAACGGAATACTGGCTACTGGTCTGTAATTATTAGCGCATGTAATGAAGTCCTTTGGGTTTTTTATGATAGGTATGACTATGATTTGTCCTAGTTTCTGCCCAAATCGTCCTTCATGCAATTGGAAAGTGACCCATTTGAAGATGTTTTCTCTGAAAGAAAAGAGTGCATTGTTCAGAATGTTGCTTGGGCAGATATCTAACCGACAGTATTTTTTCGTATATTTAGAAAACAATTTGCAGAAAAAGTTCCAGTCGGGGGTGGCGAATTGGTTCCAGATCATGTCTGCTCTAATATCATCTGTTGGTCTAATTAAATTCGGTATGTCATTAGCTTGGCCTCCAAAATTGGCTCGTAGAGTGCTAATTTTGGTTTTGAAAAAGTCTGCCAGTGTATCAGCAGTTAGAGGGCAGTCCATGATTGTTCGTTTTTTGGAATCAACTTCAAATAGAGTATTGACCAGTTTAAACAGTTCTTTACTGTTGGTTTTTACCTCGCCATTTGTTTGCAGGTAATGTTTACTTCGTTTTTCTATGATCTTAGTTTTGTAGTCTTTAACCTTAGCTCTCCATTTGATCTTGTCTTCGTCCTTACCAGATTTAATCCAGACTTTTTCCATTTTTTGTAGTTCTTTTTTTAGGTCCATTAATTCCTTATCATACCAGATATTGACTGGTCTATCTTTCCTAGAATATGTTCTTTTTGGCGCTATGGTGTCTAGAATTTGTTCGCTGAGGTTGTTCCAATCATTTACAAAGTTTATTTCTGGTCCTTCTTTGGATTTTAGTTCGTAATATGATCAGAATTCTGTTTCGTTTATCTTACCTCAGTTAATGATACTTTCAATCTTTTTAATATCTTTATAACCCAGTTTATTAGACTTTTCTTGCCACTTTAGTTTGAAGGGACAAAGCATGGCCCAAACTAGGTCAATGAACCCCTTTAAACATCACATGAAGACATCTACAAATAGTTGGGTTTTCAGCTGTTCATACGATCTTTACTTAATCTCAAAACTCCAGGAAGCGAATTCCAAAGTTTTACGCCCACTATTGAAAGCATGGAGTTCTTCAATCTCACATAATGAATTCATTCTCTGCTCTCCCAAATGGCAGCCATAAAGCTCTTTCGGTAGTCTCGTTCTAGAACTGAGCACTAATTTGTTTATTTATGCAATTTTTTAGCCCGTCCTCCCACAGGAGCCCAGAACGGGTTACAAAGTACATCCATAATAATCCAGACAGAACAGAGATGACATAATTTACATAAATTACAATATAGACATGACAATAAAACATGCAATAAGTAGCATCTGGTGAGATTAGGTGGCGTAGGTGCATTAACCGAGTGGCATTTCTGGGTGAATAACTTTAAGTCGCTGGGTTAGTAAAGAGGAAGGTTTTCATGGCCTTCCTGAAGTTCCGGAGTCCATCTAGTGATCTGACAGATAGGGGGATTGTGTGCCACAGTTTGGGTATGAAAATGTGAGTAGGAGCATTTGCGGCCTGTTTCAGTTTTGAGGGAGCAACCAGGAGGTATGGTCAGTCGTTTTTCTCCTTGGGACCTCAGTGGTCGCTTTGGGAAGTAGATTTGTAGTTTAGTTTTCATGTAGTACGGAATCGTTTCATGGAAGGTTATGAAAGCGAGAACCAGGGCCTTGAAGGCGCAGCACTTTTGAATGGGCAGCCAGTGCATGGAAGCTAATGCAGGGGTAACATGATCACAGATGCCTAGGTTTATCAGAAGGCGGATTGCAGCGTTTAGGAAGTATTTTCTGTAGCAGCTTCAGAAGTGTTTTTCTCTTCAAAACTGAAATAGGAAGTTTTGCCTTGAAAAGTCAAGAACAGACTGGGCCAAAGATCTAGATAACTAGAGAATCTGTTTAATAAACTGAAGTAAAATTACCTGCAATTGCGTTGTGTTGCGTTGCTGTGTGGAATTTAGTTTAGGATCTATTAAACCACTTTTAGTGAGCTGGAATAATGTGCGTTCTTAGCTGCAGAACTGTCCTTACACCCAGGTACTGGCACAGCCATAGTTCTCCAACCCCCATAAGGCAAATTTACTGTGGTCTCTGGGTGCCTCCCATTCCCAGCTGAGCCATAGAATTATAAAAAAGGATTTAACTGATTTACAATACAACACCTTAGTCTCCTATAGCGTCAAACACCATAAAGTTTGAGATGGTTTACAAAAACTGGTTTAACTGATTACCACACAGTCGTAGAGAACGAATTCAAATGAATGAAAGAGGAAATGACCCAAGCATGGACAAGTTAGATATCCACATAGAAGCAGTCTGCCCCTCCGAACCATCTACTATCTCTTCCTTTACCTTAGACTCCTGTGTAGTGGGAGGCTATTCCATAATCCTTTCCATTAAGAATAATTTTCTCAGGTTACTCCTGAGTCTATCCCCTTTCACCTTCATCCCATGACCCCCTTATTCCAAAGCTTCCTTTCAATTTAAAGAGACTCACCAACTGTGCATTTATGTCATGCAAGTATTCAAATGCCTCTTCCATTTTCCTCCCCTCCTGCCTTTCCTCCTAAGTATACAAATTAAGATCTTTAAGTTTGTCACCATAATCTTTATAATGAAGACTACTGACCATTTTAGTAGCCTACCTCTGAAATGTCTCCATCCTGTTTATATCTTTTTGAAGCTATGGTCTCCAGAATTGCACAGAATCTTGTAAATGAGATCTCACCAGAGTCCTATACAGAGGTATTATCACTTCCCTTTTTTTCTGCTGATGTTTCTACATAAGAATATAAGAATTACCATACTGGGAAAGACCAAAGGTCTATCAAGCCCAGTATCCTGTTTCTAATAGTGGCCCACCCAGGTCCCAAGTACCCAGCAGAAACCCAAAGAGTAGTAATATTCTAGAGCCGAGATTGTGTTGTCATAATGCCTCATTCCACCAATGTCTAAGAGCCAACCACATCAGTGTTGTCACAATGGCTTCATTGTCCTAGACTTGGCTCATATAAGAGCTGCCATACTGGAACAGACCGAAGGTCCATCAAGCTCAGTATCCTGTTTCTAACAGTGGTCAACCCAGGACCCAAGTACCTCACTAGATCCCAAGTAATACTACTCCCTAAGTACCCAAACATTCTTCTGGCTTTTGCCAGTGCTTTTTCTATCTGATTGTATCTATTGGTGAACAATCGTCCCCTAGTCCTACTCTTCTTTTATGCACAGAATTACTTCATCTCCAATATCACACTGCTCTCTCAGGTTTTTGCATCCTAAATGCATGATCCTTCATGTTTTTAGCATCAAATATTACATTTAAATGTTTGCTTAGGTGGAAACTCCAGCTGTGAAAAACTGGAAGTTGATGGTACAGAGGAACTGAAGCATGGAATACTGCTACTTCTTGAGTTTTGGCCAGGTACTAGTGACCTGGATTGGCCACCGTGAGAACAAGCTACTGGGCTTGATGGACCATTGGTCTGATCCAGTAAGGCTATTCTTATGTAAGCAAATTTCAGTGAGCCTGCAAGATACAGAAGGCCTTCAACAAGCTATGGAGCAGAAAAATCACCTGAACCAGATGGCATACAATCCAGTTATTACAAAAATTACAGATCTACTGTTATTTTATCGATTTGGATTTAGTTCATATCTTTTCAGTAGTAGCTCAAGGGATGGTTAACAAGACTAAAAATGTTATAATGCCCCTGTATCGCTCCATGGTGCGACCTCATCTGGAGCATTGTGTTCAATTCTGGTCTCCTTATCTCAAGAAAGATATAGTGGCACTAGAAATGGTTCAAAGAAGAGTGACCAAGATGGTAAAGGGGATGGAACTCCTCTCGTATAAGGAAAAACTAAAACGATTAGGGCTCTTCAGCTTGGAAAAGAGACGGCTGATGGGAGATATAATTGAAGTCTACAAAATCCTGAGTGGAGTAGAACAGGTGCATGCGAATTGATTTTTCACTCTGTCAAAAATTACAAAGACTAGGGGACACTGGTGAAGCTTGAAGAATGGTCTGGAATTTGGCAGCTAAAATTTAATGCTAAAAAATGCAAGGTCATGCATTTGGGCTGCAAAAATCCAAGGGAATGGTACAGTTTGGGGGGTGAAGAACTTATGTGCACGATGAAAGAGTGGGACTTAGGTGTCATTGTATGTGATGATCTTAATGTGGCCAAACAGTTTGAAAAGGTGACGGTGAAAGCTAGAAGGATGCTAGGTTGCATAGGGAGAGGTATGGCCAGTAGGAAAAAGAAGATATTGATGCCTCTGTATAAGACTCTGGTAGTCCTCATTTAGAATATTGTGTACAATTCTGGAGGCCGCACCTTCAAAAAATATAAAAAGGATGGAGTCGGTCCAGAGGAGGGCAACTAAAATGGTGTGATAAGGCGTATGGGGACAGACATAAAGATCTCAATCTATATACTTTGAAGGAAAGGCGGAAGAGGGGAGATGTGATAGAGATGTTTAAATACCTACATAATATAAATGTGCATGAGTTGAGTCTCTTTCATTTGAAAGAAAACTCTGCAATGAGAGGGCATAGGATGAAGTTAAGAGGTGATAGGCTCCGGAGTAATCTAAGGAAATACTATTTTACAGAAAGGGTGATAGATTCGTGGAACAGTCTCCCGGAAGAGGTGGTGGAGACAGAGACTGTGTCTGAATTGAAGAGGGCCTGAGATAGGCACGTGGGATTCCGCGGAGAAAGAGATAATGGTTACTGCGGATGGACAGACTAGATGGGCCATTTGGCTTTTATCTGCCGTCATGTTTCTGAGTTTAGAAACCAATAACCAAAGAATGTTCAAACACTTATTTCTTTGTTAACCTGAACACTCCAAGATAGTTGACTATCAAGTCAACTTCCACCAGTAAAATCTCAGAAGAAAATGATCTCTGATCCAAAGAAAATAATTACTCCACTGTATACCGGGTGCTCCTATCCACAAAAACATTTTCTCTTTGCTTCATTTCAGCTTATGGGAAGCAATCCAAATTTCTCATAACTGCAAACATTGTTGTATTGTAGTTAACTTATGCCTACTATCTGTAGGTACAAGAAAACCCCCCATACAGTAATATTGTAGAAACAGAGAAAAATGAAGTCCAATAAAGCCCACATCACAGTTCAGGTCCTTGATTGCTGTCATTTACTCTGTTACTATATTACATCCACCCATCTCCAGTCATCTGTTACCACTCAGAGAAGCTCTGAGAAGTAAATTCAGAGCAGCCACCGGAACTTTCCTTTTTTAGATATAGTAGAAGCAAGAAGTCAGGAAAAGAATCAGTTATCCAGCTAAATAACCAAGGAATAAATGGACAAGCCCATATCAGAAAGATTCCCTCCCCCCCTTTTATGAAACCCCGTTAGCTGTGATGCTCGTAGGAATTATATGAGTGTCGGAGCTAATACTGCTGTAGCCAATATTATAAAAAGTCTAATGAGGCTTCGTAAAAGGGGTGTAAATGAATTCTTTGCTTCGGTCTTCACAGAGAAAGATGTGGCCAGAATCAAATGAATGAATCAAATCTCTGTAACACTGGAAGATATAATGAGTCAATTTAATAAATTGAACAGTAGCAAATCACCTGGACCAGATGGTATACATCCCAGAGTACTGATAGAATTGAAAAATGAACTTGCAGAGCTATTGTTAGTCATTTGTAATTTATCTTTAAAATCCAGTATGTTTCCCATGCCGATTTATAAAAGGGTTTCAGAGGTGATCCAGCCGCATTAAACACCCTGGTCCATTCTCTCGTCATCTCCAGACTGGACCACTATAACTCATTATATAAAAATGTCACCCAGATCCAACTAAGACGCTTACAGTTAATCCAGAATCTATATATTGTAGCCAGGCCGGTACCTGTAGTCCAGGCCACCACGGCCCCGCTCCTTGTAAACTGCTCCGACGTGCCTCCCCAACTGAGAGAGGTCCTGCTGGATTCTATTCACTAGCTTCTCAGTGAAGCAAAACAAAACAAAAATGAGTCAATGTTTATCAAACATGAATTATCCACTTTATTTGGTGGTGAGAATGTTTAGCTTGGCATAATACCTTGCTCCACAAATACACACTCTTAAAGCAAATACTTTAACTTAGGAACTCAGGCTGGAGTGGTTTCAAAAAGGCAAAAGCAACCACTCAGTCCTTTCATCAGGTAAGTAGTCCAGTATCAAAACGTCAAAGAAAAAAATAAAAGAGTGTAAACAGTTCCTTTCACTGGCACAATAAGTCCAATTTTACTGCACCGCTGAAACTGTTCAGGTGCACAAGCCTGCCGCTGTTCTGGCTTCTTCCCCAGCCAGCTCTTCAGGAGTTGGTGAGGGGGAGGGGAAGCAAGAGAATTCACCTAACTTAATCTGTATAACAGACTTGCCAATAATGGCCCCACTATCCCAACCGGATGTATAGTGAATTCTTCCCCACTTACTTCCCTTGGGTTCCCTCACAACCCTGACACCATCAGTCAGCTTCAACTTCAGCTGACTCATTTAAACTTGAAAAAAAAAAAAACGTGTTTTTTTTTTCTTTTCCTTGCTGCTTAATTCAAGCAGGGCAGATACAGCCAGCACAAGTCCTGCAATGGGGTTTTCATTACAACCACCCTTTTCCTAAGCAGTGCACAACCCCCAAGCTCAACAGGGAAAATGAACAAACAATCTCTAGACCTGTCACTTAACTGACTTCCATAAGGTCTTCCTCAGAGAGACTGGAACTTTCAATACATTCCATGGGTTCCTCCCCAGTAAACTGCCCGGCCACAGTGTCAGCATCAGGCTCCTGCATTTCCCAGTCTCTTCCCTCAGGAGTACATTCAGGAGGGTTCCTTTCCTTGGCTGGCTCTGCAAGGACTGCCCTTTTTCTCCTTAGAGCAGCCTCCAAAGTAGTCAGAGGAAACTGCCCTGCCCTCTGGAGGGGAGGAGCTTTTGGCTTACTCTCCCTGCCTGCCTTTGGGAGCCTAATTATTCCCTTCAGCTGATGATCCCCAGGGAAAGAAAGGTTTCTCTGGGGCTGTTGTGGGCTGTCCCAACTCTCCTCTTCTCCTCCCTGGAGATCAGACCTGTCTGCTACAAAGGGAAACCTGAGTTTTTCCCTAGGCTTGGTCACAATCCTATCCCCGTGATTTGCCCTCCGGATCACCGGGCCAGGTTTAACAATAGCCTGCCCTGGCGAAAGCTGCACTTTAGGGATAGGATTGTGACAATATATAAAATCGGAGGTATGTATGTGTTTGTGTATGTGCTGCGATCACGCAAAAACGGCTTGCCCGATTTGTACGAAACTTGGTATGCAGATCCCTCACTACCTGGGGTGATATGTTCTGGGGGTCTCGCGGCCCACCTGCACACGTGGGCGGAGCTACAAACATAAAATCAGATTTCACCCATTCATGTCAATGGAAAGGATGTAAAAAGCTGCCATTCTCACAGTAATTCCAACTATAAAACACTTTCTATGACACTATAACCACTAGGGACATCGTTTCTATTCTACCACGGACACCATACATATAGAGTTTGTATGTTCTAACTGTGTTTGTAACTGTTTCCTTCATGCACCCCAGTTCATAATGTTATTACATTACATGAGTACTCACATATGCTGAACTAGGAACACAGGTTCCATTCTGAACCGGGAAAAAACTGCATGGAGTTTCTTTTCAACCTGAGTTTCCACATATTGAGTTGTTTAAATCAATACTGAAACTTTTGGATGCCACTTATTCCAACAGATCTTCCTTTTCAGTTTAAGAGATTGCTAATTCCAGTGAGACTTGCATTCTCTATCACAATCAACAAATCACAGGGACAGACTATTACATACTGTGGAGTGGATTTAAGATCCCCCTGTTTTTCCCATGGACAACTCTATGTTGCTTGCTCAAGGGTGGGTTCACCCAAGAATTTATATGTTCTTGCTCCTGGAGGTGAAACTAAAAATGTTGTTTATAATCAAGTTTTGTGTTAGTTGTATTGTATTCATTTTGTCAAATATTTCACATTATAATTTGAATATTGTACTTTTTATAAAGCTGTTAAAAAATAATTTCATTCACCACTATAAAGTATCTTTATTTGATTCCATTTACAGTGTTATTGCTATAATTAAATACCCGTGCAACGCCGGGGCATCAGCTAGTGCATCTATAAAACTCAACACTAACTCCCATAAATTTGACCACGTGACGGCTCTTTTACAAAACGCTTACTGGTTGCCAATATCTCATCGGATTACATACAAAATAATTTTGCTTTGTTTTATACTTACCAGTATTCCTCGATAAACTCTTAATTCTATATACACCACTGAGTACCTTAAGATCTGCAGACCACAATTTGCTTGTAATCCCTTCCTTAAGAATCATTAATACTTGAAGAAATGAAATATTCACCATTTATGCTCCGCAGATATGGAATGCACTACCCTTCCATCTCAGAGAAGAGCAAAAGCTTGATCGCTTTAAGAGCGGCTTAAAGTCCTTTTTATTTAAAGATGCTTTTCACACTTAAGTATGAAAGTTATGATGTTTCTTTTTAAAGAAATACACACCTCAGGAGGCATCAGAAATTCTCCCTGTTACCTTTTATGTGCTGTTTTCTTTCCTATAACGATTGTAGTTCAACCCCTTCCCTACTCTATCATGCTGCTCCCTGTACGGTTTGTCATAGGTTCTTATTTTATAATAATGTACCCTGTTTTTAAATTGTACATCGCTTTTAAATATTATAAGCAATACAATCACATTTTAAATAAACCTGAAACCTGATAGACCGGTGAGTCTGATGCTGGTGTCAAGCAAAATTGTAGAAACTATTATAAAGCACAAAATGACAGAACATGTACGTAAGCATGAATTAATGAGAGAAAGCCAACATGGTTTTAGTCAAGGGAAATCTTGCCTCACCAATCTACTGCGTTTCTTTGCAGGGGTGAATGAACATGTGGATAAGGGTGAACCAGTTGATATTGTGTATTTGGATTTTCAAAAGACATTTGACAAAGAACCTCATGAAAGACTTCTGAGGAAATTAGAAAGTCAGGGGATAGGAGGTCATATTTTATTATGGTTGAAAGACAGAAAACAGGATAGATTTAAATGGTCAATATTCTCAATGGTGAAGAGTGAGGTTCACCCAATACATTACATTACATTACATTACATTAGTGATTTCTATTCCGCTTGTGCCTTGCGGTTCTAAGCGGATTACAAGTTAGAAGACTGGACATTTCCAGTAGCATTGCAGTACATATAATCAAGAATGCGTTAAGTTACAATTGTTGTTCTGGACTTTTCCAGGATAAATTGGTAGTAGATATTAGATAGTGATAGGTTGTTTAGACGAATAGAGATAATATTGTCCGGATTCTGCTGTTTAGACGAATAGAGATAATACTGTCCGGCTTCGGATGTTGCTAGTGGTGGTGTTAGGGTAGTCATGAGAGCATTTTCTAATACTTTTGTGAGGTTATGATGATGGGAAGTGTTTTTTGAAGAGATGAGTTTTGATTTCTTTTCGGAATACTTTAGTGTCTGTTGATTTGGTCAGTAGATTGGTGATGGTAGTATCGATCTTTGCTGCCTGTGTCGCTAAAAGGCTGTCATGTAGTTTCTTTCGTCGTGTTCCTTTGAGAGGGGGGTGAGTGAATAGGCTCTGAGTTCTCCTTAATCTGTGTGAGAATATGTAAGAATGAGAGAGAAACAATTATATCCACTAGAAATACCTCTATCCTTTAAACTAAAGTCCAAAAACTAGCTTTAAAATATAAAGAATGTTTCATAACACTGCTAACTGTTTCGAAGCTGATGCAATCTCTCTTAAAGGAGGAAAAACCTCAGATCCCCAAATGAAGCAAGCCTGCGTGAAAGGGAACGAGCTCTTGTCTGAGCAACACGCACTATCAGCTTGATCATTTATGATCACTTTTCTTATTTAAGAGCCCAGAATAGGTTACAAGTTTATATACAGAGTAGAGGTTTAGCACCAAGGTTACAATTTCACATCCCACAGATGTATAGAACAAAAGATTAAAAGGGTGAAGAGATGTAGTAGAAATTCCGATGTCTGTCCAGTTCATGATGTTATCCGTGCTGTCTCTGCCCAGGTCCACTGCCGACGGTAGCTAGCTGGCATTTCGCTGAATAGCTGCATCAGGGCAAAGGTCTCGCTCCTTAAAGAAAAGCGGAAAGACTGAGCACAAAAGAACAGACAGCAAAGAAAAACTCTCTTATATTCACAACCTGACTCACAGAAGCGGTAAAGATAGTTCCGATCAGCTATAACATTCTATTTGCTTTCTTAGCAGCCGCCACACATTGATCTGAGGGTTTCAACGTATCAACAATAACACCTAGATCCTTTTTCTGGGCAGCGACTCCTAACACAGATCCCAGCTATAGTTCGGATGCCTTTTTCCCATAATGCATCACTTTGTATTTACTCACATTAAATGTCATCTGCCATTTTGATGCCCACTCTTCCAGTCTCAGAAGGTCCTCTTCCAATTTTTCATTATTGTTTATTGAAAGCTTTTCTACCACTACTAATGACAGAGGAGTCAGTTCAGAGCAGTTTACATGAGCTTCTGTAATGGTGTTACAATAAAGAGTTAGCGTTTTCTGAGATGGTTTTCAATATAGACACATCTATCATAATAAAACCCTTAGCGTGCATGCACACTTCAAACTCCAGGATCCCTGCCTCCATGATCCGTGCTTCCGTGTCACATATGCGCAGTAGAAGGAGCCAGCAGCAGTTTCCCCATTGCCCTCCCTCGGCGACGCTGGCTCCTTCTACTGTGCATGCGGAGGTACCTTAAGCACGGACGCACGGAGGCAGCGAACATGGTGGCGACTCCCTCCTCCCGCCCTCACTCCGTCTAATAGGGCCAAGGAGAGCACAAAAATAATGGAAGCAGGCATGCCAACGCTCTGCATCCGGACTGTGGTTGGCGGTTGTTCAGGCTAGGGAGGAGGCAAAAGGAATGATTTAAGGGTAGGTGGGAGAAGGGGGTTGTAACTGAAGCGTCTCAGCACATGAGAACGAAAGACAGTGGGCAGGGAGAGACAGACAGAAAGAAAGAAAGACAGACAGACAGGGGGCAGGGAGAGAGACAGACAGAAAGAAAGACAGACAGGAGGCAGGGAGAGAGACAGACAGAAAGAAAGACAGACAGGGGGCCAGAGACAGACAGACAGACAGAAAGAAAGAAAGAAAGACAGACATACAGTGGGCCATGGAGAGAGACAGACAGAAAGAAAGAAAGACAGACAGACAGGGGGCCAGAGAGAGAGAGATAAAAAGAAAGACAGACAGGCAAAGGGGGCCAGGGAGAGAAACAGACAGAAAGAAAGACAGACAGATAGGTGGCCAGGCAGAGAGACAGAAAGAAAAAAAGACAGACAGGCAAAGGGGGCCAAAAGAAAGACAGACAGACAGCGGGCCATGGAGAGAGACAGACAGAAAGAAAGAAAGACAGACAGACAGGGAGCCAGGGAGAGAGACAGAAAGAAAGAAAGAAAGACAGACAGACAGGGGGCCAAGGAGAGAGACAGAAAGAAAGAAAGAAAGACAGACAGACAGGGAGCCAGGGAGCGAGACAGACAGAAAGAAAGACAGACAGACAAAGTGGGCCAAGGATAGAGACCGACAGAAAGAAAGACAGACAGACAGACAGATGGGGGCCGAAATAAAGACAGACAGACAGCGGGCCAGGGAGACAGACAGAAAGAAAGAGAGACAGACAGACAGGGAGCCAGAAAGAGAGACAGACAGAAATAAAGACAGACAGGCAAAGGGGGGTCAAAAAAAAAGACAGACAGCGGGCCATGGATAGAGACAGACAGACAGAAAGAAAGACAGACAGACAGGGAGCCAGAAAGAGAGACAGACAGAAAGAAAGAAAGACAGACAGACAGGGGGCCAGGGAGAGAGACAGAAAGAAAGAAAGAAAGACAGACAGACAGACAGGGGGCCAGGGAGCGAGACAGACAGAAAGAAAGACAGACAGACAAAGTGGGCCAAGGAGAGAGACCGACAGAAAGAAAGACAGATAGACAGACAGATGGGGGGCCGAAATAAAGACAGACAGACAGCGGGCCAGGGAGACAGACAGACAGAAAGAAAGACAGACAGACAGGGGGCCAGGGAGAGAGACAGACAGAAAGAAAGAAAGACAGACAGACAGGGGGCCAGGGAGCGAGACAGACAGAAAGAAAGACAGACAGACAAAGTGGGCCAAGGAGAGAGTGTGGGACCGGGATCCTGGCGAGGCCTAGTAACTTCCCAGAATCCCAGTCTTGGCGCGAGCGTAACCGTGGTGGATCACAGCGGCCTGGTGCCTCCCATAAACTGCACACCACACTGGCCGGGTTTTGTCCAAATATATTACTTTTATTTATCCACAAGGAAAGTTTCAAACAAAACAAAGGTATAAATTTGGCATTCAAAGTAAAAACCCAAAACATTCCATTTTTCTCTTGTTCTGCTTTCTTTCTCTCATGTGCCAGTCCTTTTCACTGCACCCTCAGTGCTGGCCAATTCAAGTTCACCAATTAAGAACAAAAAAATACAGTTCAGGTTAGGTATTATTTCCCCAAGCAGTGCTAGAACCGTACCAGCCTTGGTAATAGTTAGGCTACCTGGTTCCAGGCACTAATTAGGCTTCTGCTAGATTTGAGTGGCAGTTCCCGTTTACTAGGAGCAGAGGGACTTGTGCTCCCACAGGTGTGGCCACTGTACCACTCATCTAACACAAAAGTAAATTCAGCAGCTTCCAGCCCAGCTTGAAACACGGATACAAAATCCTTTCCAAAACATAAAACCCAAAAAGGAAGAAACAAAAAAAAAAACCCTTTCACCAAGGAAAAAGGACATTCAGGCTTTCCTAAACCTCTTCCCATTCCATAGGGTGTTCTTCCTCAGAAGACATAGCATTATTCTCTAACCAGTCCATGTCACAAACCTCAGATAGTGTCTCAAGGTTTTGCATTTCCTTATCCTGGTGAGAACTTCCCAAGGCTGGCCAAAAGTTAGCTGCTTTAGCTGGGTTCCTTCTCAGCTTCCCCTGAGCTTCCATTCCCAGCTGTCCCTCTCCTCTCACTGACGAGGGAGCTTCAGAAAAAGGGAGAATGGCACATAACCACGCCCCCTCACAGCAGCTTTAGCTAATTCCTTAAAGAGCCCTGTCCTTCCCGTTCCAGCCTGAGCTCTGTGAGCTTTTAAAGGGACAGGCTCCCTCTTAACCTTGTGCTCAGGATTTTCCCTATACTCAGGATATTTCTTCTCCTTAGTCCCTGGCACATTATCAATGCTTCCCTGCTCTTTTCCCTGGGCTTTATTAGGACTAGCCAGATCCCTGTCACAAGAGACAGACAGAAAGAAAGACAGACAGACAGATGGGGGGCCGAAATAAAGACAGACAGACAGCGGGCCAGGGAGAGAGGCAAACAGAAAGAAAGACAGACAGACAGGGGGCCAGAGAGAGACAGACAGAAATAAAGACAGACAGACAGGGGGCCAGGGAGAGAGACAGATAGAAAGACAGACAGACTATGGGGGCCAGGGAGAGAGACAGAAAGAAAGACAGATAGACAGGGGGCCAGGGAGAGAGACAGACATAAAGAAAGACAGACAGACACCGGGCAGGGAGAGAGACAGACAGAAAGACAGGCAGACAGGGGAGAGACAGACAGAAAGAAAGACAGACAGACAGTGGGCAGGGAGAGAGACAGACAGCGGGAGTGAGTGAAATAGAAAGAAAGAAAGATAGACAGCGGGAGGGAGAGAGACAGAAAGAAAGTCAGACAAACATTCTAGCACCCATTAATGTAATGGGCTTAAACACTAGTTTATACCATAATCCTGTTGTGATTTAACAACTTTGAACAACTTTATGTCATCAGCAAATTTAATTCTCACTAGTTATTTCTATCTCTTGATCATAGATAAATATGTTAAAAAGCAGAGGTCCCAGCACAAACCCCTGGGGAACCACACTATTAAAATTACAAAAAACCAAAAACTCCTAATTGCCTTAATCAGTCATCCACTACCATATACATAAGGCTGAGAGCCAAGGAACAGTAATTACTATTCAGACACTCTGCTCCTGTTTAAACTGGGGGGAAAAAGCCTCAGAACCCCACTAGTGCATCTGGGCAGGCTTACACCTAGATGCCCTGCAGGGATAATCAAATATTTTGGCAGCTGTCCTGGATGCAACATATATGTTTTGAGCCAGACCTGTTTTAAAAGGGTATAAGTGTTAAAAAGGTTCCCAAAGTGAGCACATAACTATTGCAGAGATAAAGAAAAGCCCAACACACCTTCCAGGGTTCATTGATCCCCTCAGACCGCACAAAGATCAAACGAGAACCTCAGAAAGGCAATGACTATGGTAAGAACTGATTACATTACATTACATTAGTGACTTCTATTCCGCTTGTACCTTGCAGTTCTAAGCGGATTACAGTATAAGATAGCTGGGCATTTCCGGGAGGTTACAATTTAAGGGATGCTTACACAGTAGATGCAAATTAGGGGATGCTTACACAGTAGATGCGGGGGAATTACGATATAGGGGACACTTACACAGTAGATGCAGGGGAATTACAATTAAGGGAACGTTAAGTAGTGGAGGCAGAGGGGGATATTGAGGAAGGGAGGAAAAAATTGAGGATTACTAGTAAGGAAGAAGAAATTTGGGGTAGGATACTTGATAGGGTCATTGGGGAGATATTAGTAGAGAGGTAGGAGGTCAGCTGGTAGTTTGCATGAAGGGGAGAGGATGCGAGGGGGGGATAAAAAGGCTGTATAGTTTTTCTAAATAGCAGAATTTTGATTTCTTTTCGGAATGATTTATAGTCACATGTAGTTGTCAACAGGTTGGAGATGCAGGGGTTCAGCTTCGCTGCCTGCGTCGCTAGGAGGTTGTCATACATCTTCTTGCGCTGAGTTCCCTTGAGTGGTGGGTAGGAGAATAGGATCTGGGTTCTTCTTAGTCTGGATGTGTGGTTACGATTTAGACAGTTGTTGAGGTAGGTGGGTGCAGTTCCGTTTATTGCTTTGAATAACAGACAATAAAATTTGAATTGGATTTGAGCTCGTATCGGTAGCCAGTGAGAGTCTAGGTAGGCATTAGTGATATGGTCAAATTTTCCGAGTGAATCGATCATGTGTTTTGAATGATCTATAATTGGCTTATCAAGTTTGTGGGCCATGGAAGGTAGAGGATATTGCAATAGTCCACTAGTCCTAGGACAAGGGATTGGACTATGATCCTGTAGTGATCTTTTTCAAAGAATTTTCTTATTTTCCGAAGGTTGCGCATGGTGAAAAATGCTTTTTGGGTGGTTTTGTTGATTTGGATTTGCAATTGTGCAGCATCTATCAATCGACACTCCAAGGATTTTGAGAGAGGGCTGTATGGGGTATTTGGTGACGTTTATTTCTAATTCTGTTATGGATGGAGTTTTGTCCTTTTCAGTAGTAGAACATAAGAACATAAGTATTGCCCCTGTCGAGTCAGACCAGAGGTCCATCGTGCACGGCAGTCCGCTCACGCAGCGGCCCCTCAGGTCCATGACCTGATAGTGCTCATACCCTAAAACTCTCATATGCTTTTTGCTTAATGTCCTGTAGAGTAACTCTCTATCTGTACCCTGCAATCGTCTTCGTAGATGATGATGGGATCTGAAATATTTGTTCATTTTGGGTGGGACTGAGTGATGGGGAATGTTTAGAAAGAAGTGGTTCAGCTTTTGTTTCTCTAGAAAAGCCCCTTTATGAGACTGCCAACAGTTAAAAGCCCAAATAACATATGTTTTTGTTTACAGCTAAGAAGAAAAATTTAAAAATTTAAATTGAATCAGGTTGGGCAGACTGGATGTTACTATGTTACAGCTATGGTAAATACATGTTAATTAATGTGGCCTGAGCCTTGATTTTGGATTTGAGACTTAATTTCTCACCTTTTCAAATCCAAGTTCAAGGTAATGTAACGGGTGAACAGGTTTGTGAAGACTACTAAAACGGAGCTTTCAATACTTAACCCTACTCCTCTGCTCTCCAACCCAGCCATCAGATTAACCCTTCCCCTTAACTGTATTCATCACATCCTGTTTGTCTGTCTTGGCTGTTTAGATTATAAGCTCTTTCGAGCAGGGACTGTTGTCTTTGCGACTCTGTACAGCCCTACGTGAGTCTGGTAGCTCTATAGAAATAACTAGCTGATGCCCCGGCGTTGCAAGAACACTGTAAATGGATTCAAATAAAGATACTTTATAGTGGTGAATGAAATTATTTTTTAACAACTTTATAAAAAGTACAATATTCAAATTATAATGTGAAATATTTGACAAAATGAATACAATACAACTAACACAAAACTTGATTATAAACAACATTTTTAGTTTCACCTCCAGGAGCAAGAACATATACATTCTTGGGTGAACCCACCCTTGAGCAAGCAACATAGAGTTGTCCATGGGAAAAACAGGGGGATCTTAAATCCACTCCACAGTATGTAATAGTCTGTCCCTGTGATTTGTTGATTGTGATAGAGAATGCAAGTCTCACTGGAATTTGCAATCTCTTAAACTGAAAAGGAAGATCTGTTGGAATAAGTGGCATCCAAAAGTTTCAGTATTGATTTAAACAACTCAATATGTGGAAACTCAGGTTGAAAAGAAACTCCATGCAGTTTTTTCCCGGTTCAGAATGGAACCTGTGTTCCTAGTTCAGCATATGTGAGTACTCATGTAATGTAATAACATTATGAACTGGGGTGCATGAAGGAAACAGTTACAAACACAGTTAGAACATACAAACTCTATATGTATGGTGTCCGTGGTAGAATAGAAAAGATGTCCCTAGTGGTTATAGTGTCATAGAAAGTGTTTTATAGTTGGAATTACTGTGAGAATGGCAGCTTTTTACATCCTTTCCATTGACATGAATGGGTGAAATCTGATTTTATGTTTGTAGCTCCGCCCACGTGTGCAGGTGGGCCGCGAGACCCCCAGAACATATCACCCCAGGTAGTGAGGGATCAGCATACCAAGTTTCGTTCAAATCGGTCAAGCCGTTTTTGAATTACTGTGAGAATGGCAGCTTTTTACATTTTTTCCATTGACATGAATGGGTGAAATCAGATTTTCTGTTTGTAGCTCCGCCCACGTGTGCAGGTGGGCCGCGAGACCCCCAGAACAAATCACCCCAGGTAGTGAGGGATCTGCATACCAAGTTTCGTTCAAATCGGTCTGCTGTTTTTGCGTGATCGCGGCACATACACACACACACACACATACATACATACCTCCGATTTTATATACCGTATTTTCGCGGATATAACGCGCACCCGTATAAAACGCGCACACGGGTATAGCGCGCAGAAATCACGATGATATGTACAAAAACTTTTGTATACCGCGCTCACGGGTATACCGCGCATGATGCCCGACTCTCCGTTCACCCCCCCTGACTTCCATGCACTGCCCTGACTTTCCGTGCGCTGTCCCGACTCTCCGTTCACCCCCCCTGACTTCCGTGCACTGCCCTGACTTTCCGTGCGCTGTCCCCCCTTGAAGTCCTGTCCCCCCTTGAAGGTCTGTCCCCATCCTGAAAGCCTGATGCCCCCCCCCCGATGTCCGATACATCCCCCCCCCGGCAGGACCACTCGCACCCCCACCCCGAAGGACCGCCGACTCCCCAACAATATCGGGCCAGGAGGGAGCCCAAACCCTCCTGGCCACGGCGACCCCCTAACCCCACCCCGCACTACATTACGGGCAGGAGGGATCCCAGGCCCTCCTGCCCTCGACGCAAACCCCCCTCCCCCCCCAACGACCGCCCCCCCCAAGAACCTCCGACCGCCCCCCCAGCCGACCCGCGACCCCCACGACCCCCCCACCCCCCTTCCCCGTACCTTTGGTAGTTGGCCGGACAGACGGGAGCCAAACCCGCCTGTCCGGCAGGCAGCGAACGAAGGAATGAGGCCGGATTGGCCCATCCGTCCTAAAGCTCCGCCTACTGGTGGGGCCTAAGGCGCGTGGGCCAATCAGAATAGGCCCTGGAGCCTTAGGTCCCACCTGGGGGCGCGGCCTGAGGCACATGGGCCCAACCCGACCATGTGCCTCAGGCCGCGCCCCCAGGTGGGACCTAAGGCTCCAGGGCCTATTCTGATTGGCCCACGCGCCTTAGGCCCCACCAGTAGGCGGAGCTTTAGGACGGATGGGCCTATCCGGCCTTATTCCTTCGTTGGCTGCCTGCCGGACAGGCGGGTTTGGCTCCCGTCTGTCCGGCCAACTACCATAGGTACGGGGAAGGGGGGTGGGGGGGTCGTGGGGGTCGGCCAGGGGGGTCGCGGGTCGGCTGGGGGGGCAGTCGGAGGTTCTTGGGGGGGCGGTCGTTGGGGGGGGAGGGGGTTTGCGTCGAGGGCAGGAGGGCCTGGGATCCCTCCTGCCCGTAATGTAGTGCGGGGTGGGGTTAGGGGGTCGCCGTGGCCAGGAGGGTTTGGGCTCCCTTCTGGCCCGATATTGTCGGGAAGTCGGCGGTCCTTCGGGGTGGGGGTGCGAGTGGTCCTGCCGGGGGGGGGGATGTATCGGACGTCGGGGAGTCGGCCGGGCAAGAGGGCTTGGTGCGGGTGGGAGCGCGTGCGAGCGGTCGTTCGGGGTGGGGGTGCGAGCGGTCCTGCTGGGGGGGTGAATCGGGCGTCGGGCGGGGTGGGAACTATGTTTAAAAACTTTTGTATACCGCGCTCAGGCATATAACGCGCGAGGGGTATGCGCGGTAGGTAAAAACGCGTATAACGCGCGCGTTATATCCGCGAAAATACGGTAGATAGATTAATTAATTAATAGTAGTAGTAGTAGGAGAGAGAAAGAAATGAAAGAAATATTGGATGCACAGTCAGAAGGAAATCTCAGAACTAGTAAAGCAAAAAAAAAAAAAAAAAAAAAGGCATTCGTTACCTAAAAACAATCACAACTACCAGAAGCTAAAGAAATCTATCTAGCTAAATCCAGAAGAGTTAAATCAACAATCAGAGAGTCCAAACTCCGGATAGAAGAGAGCATAGCTAGGGAGGTGAAGAAAGGGGAGAAATCTTTTTTCAAATCCGTTAGCAACAGGAAGAAGAACACGAGCGGTATTGGGCGGCTAAAGAAACCGGATGGCAACTATACAGTCTCGGACGCAGACAAAGCAGAATTACTCAATAATTACTTCTGCTCAGTCTTCACCTGCGAAGTGCCAGGTCAAAGGGAAGTTCGAAGGACCCATTCCGGAACATGGAATTTACTGCGAGCGAAGTCTACCAGGAGCTATCAATACTAAAGGTAAACAAAGCTATGGGCCCGGACAATCTACACCCTAGAGCAGTGTTTTTCAACCTTTTTACACCCGTGGACCGGCAGAAATAAAATAATTATTTTGTGGGCCGGCAAACAACTAGGACTAAAATTTTAAAACCCCATTTCCACCCCATCTCCGCGAGCTCGGTCCCCACAAATCATCTGATCCCATCCTACAAGCCTCAGTTATGATTTTATATTGAATGTATTTTATTAAAGTATAAAAAGAAACAATATTCTGTACAATTGTCATAAGAACATAAGAAGTTGCCTCCACTGGGTCAGACCAGAGGTCCATCGCGCCCAGCGGTCCACTCCCGCGGCGGCCCATCAGGTCTATGACCTGTGAAGTAGTTCCTGACCATTTTTATAACCTACCTCTACTTCTATCTGTACCCCTCAATCCCCTTAACCTTTAGGAACCTATCTAAACCTTCCTTGAACCCCTGTACTGTGTTCTGGCTTATCACAACCTCTGGAAGCGCGTTCCATTTATCCACCACCCTCTGGGTAAAAAAGAACTTCCTAGCATTTGTTTTAAACTTGTCCCCTTTCAGTTTCTCTGAGTGACCCCTAGTACCTGTGGTTCCCCACAGTCTGAAGAATCTGTCCCTGTCTATCTTCTCTATGCCCTTCAGGATCTTGAAGGTTTCTATCATTACATTACATTACATTAGGGATTTCTATTCCGCCTGTGCCTTGCGGTTCTAGGCGGATTACAATATAGAAAATATCTGGGACATTCCAGTAGAATTACATTTCAGGATAGGAGTAAGTTACAGGAACAGTGAAGAGTTATGATATTACAATTTCACAGAAGATATTACTTATTACAGAAGATAATACATATAGCAGAAGATAATGCATTTTACAGAGGTAATACATGTCAACTCGATCAGTTAAGTCGGGTGTAGTGTAGAAGAGTTACAGTATATTCTTGATCACAGACAAAGAGATAATATGGATGAGTGATTCCGAAGTCGTTGATTGGGAACTCATTGGGCGGTGGTTAGAGTGATGGGAGATATTTTTTGAACAGTAGTGTTTTTATTTCTTTGCGGAACTCTTTTATGTCTGTTGTTTTGGTCAGTAATTTAGAGATGTCAGAGTCTATTTTGGCTGCCTTTGTCCCTAGGAGGTTGTCGTAGAGTTTCTTACGACAAGTACCGTTGAGTGGTGGATAGGTGAAGAGGTTCTGTGTTCTCCTTTTTCTTGGTGGGTGGTAGTAGTGAAAACGGTTATTTAGGTAACTGGGTGCCGTGCCATGGGTTACTTTGAAAATGAGACAGTAGAGTTTGAATTGTGTTCTTGCTTTTATTGGTAGCCAGTGAGATTCTAGGTATGCATTGGTAATGTGGTCGTATTTGCTGAGTGAATATCATGTCTCCTCTAAGTCTCCGCTTTTCCAGGGAGAACAGCCCCAGCATTTTCAATCTGTCAGCGTATGAAAAGTTTTCCATACCTTTTATCAGTTTAGTCGCTCTTCTCTGGACCCCCTCATAGAAACATAGAAGATGACGGCAGAAAAGGGCTACAGCCCACCAAGTCTGCCCACTCTTCTTACCCACCCCCTGTCTATGCCCTAATGACCCAATTTCCTTATCTTGACCCTCGTAGGGATCCCACATGGGTATCCCATTTATTCTTAAAGTACTGCCATGTCCTTCTTGAGGTGCGGCGACCAGTACTGGACACAGTATTCCAGATGTGGGCGCACCATTGCACGATACAGCGGCATGATGACTTCCTTCTTCCTGGTCGTGATACCCTTTTTAATGATACCCAACATTCTGTTTGCTTTTTTTGATGCTGTCGCACACTGTGCCGATGCTTTCAATGTTGAGTCCACCATCACCCCCAGATCTCTTTCAAGGTTGCTCACCCCTAGCAATGATCCCCCCATTTTGTAGCTGAACATCGGGTTCTTTTTCCCTACATGCATGACCTTGCATTTCTCTATGTTAAAACTCATCTGCCACTTTTTTGCCCATTCTTCCAGTCTCGTTAGGTCCCTTTGCAGGTCTTCACAGTCTTCCGTGTTTCTAACCCTGCTGCAGAGTTTGGTGTCATCAGCAAATTTAATAACCTCACATTTCGTCCCCGTCTCCAGGTCGTTGATAAATATATTGAACAGGAGCGGTCCCAGCACCGACCCCTGCGGAACTCCACTCGTGACCCATTGCCAGTCTGAGTAATGGCCCTTTACTCCAACCCTCTGTTTCCTGCCTGCCAGCCAGTGTTTGATCCATCGGTGGACATCCCCTTGCACCCCGTGGCTCCACAGCTTCTTAAGTAGCCACTCGTGTGGTACCTTGTCGAAGGCTTTTTGGAAGTCAAGGTAAATGATTTCTATGGATTCTCCCTTATCCATCTGGCTGTTTATTCCTTTAAAGAAGTACAGTAAGTTTGTGAGGCACTACCTTCCCTTGCAGAAGCCATGTTGGCTCGTCTTCAGTTGTCCCTTGCTTTCTATGTGTTCGCAGATTGTGTCCTTGACCAGTGCTTCCATCATTTTTCCTGGGACCGAGGTCAAGCTCACCGGCCTGTAGTTTCCCGGGTCCCCCCTTGACCCCTTCTTAAAGATAGGCGTGACATTTGCTATTTTCCAGTCCTCTGGGATCTCCCCAGTTTTTAATGATAGGTTACATATTTGGCAAAGTGTTTCCGCTATTTCGTTTCTCAGCTCTTTTAGTACCCTTAGGTGGATGCCGTCCGGAACTGGTGATTTGTCGCTCTTCAGTCTGTTCAGAGCAAGGATCAACAAAACCCCCTGTCTCCCCTCCCCTTCACATATATCCCCCTCTACTATCAAGAAAACTGAACAAGCCAAATTATTACAGAATGCTACACAGAAATATCATGCTAACAGAATACTGCAGTCACACATGACAGGAATACTGTTAGGGGAATGCAACTAGGGCAACTGCCCCCTGATCAGAGAGCACTCTAAACCAGCTGGAAGCTAAAGAAGCACTGCCTGGGCTTTGCAGTTCCCAGTTATGTCTAACACCAGCTCTAGCAGGATATATATATTTCAAATCTAATATATTCTAATCACAAAATAGAAATAAAATTATTTTTTTCTACCTTTTGTCATCTCTGGTTTCTGCTTTCATCTTCTTTTCACTCTCTTCCCTCCAGCATCTGCCCTGTCTGTCTCTTCAATCCAGCATCTGTCCCTTCCATATGGTATCTGTCTTCTTTCTATGCCGCTCTCCCCTTTCCATCCAGCCTGTGCCCCCTCTCTCCTTTTTACATGATTCATTCCAGCTTCACTGCTCTCTTCATTTTTATCTCACCTACACCAGATCTAGCATCGTTGTCCCTCTCTGCTTATTTCTCTGCTGACCCCTTCCCATCATCAATCTCTCTACTTTCTCATGCCTGTCTCTCCCCTTCCCCTACTCTAATTTCCCTGCCAGCTGTTTCCTTCCTTTTTTTCCTTCTCCCTTCCCTCCTCCTCCTGTCCAGCAGTAACTCTTCCCTTCCTCCCCTCCCAGCAGCATCTCTCTTTCTCCCTCTTCAGTAGCAGCTGTCCTTTTTTTTTCTTGCCCAGCAGCTCCCCAGATTCCTTTCCCTCCTCCCCTCCCAGCAGCATCTCTCCTTCTCACTCTCCAGTAGCAGATGTCCCTTTTTTCCCTTGCCCAGCAGCTTTTCAGATTCCTTTCCCTCCTCCCCTCCCAGCAGCATCTCTCCTTCTCCCTCTCCAGTAGCAGATGTCCCTTTTTTTCCCTTGCCCAGCAGCTTCCCAGACTCTGATAGTGGCTTTCTCCCCTCCCAGCAGCTCTTCTTACTTCCTAGTGCAGCGATTCAGGAAGGCAGCCTCGGGTCCTTTGTTGGGTCGTGCTGCCTCTGAAAGAGGAAGTTGCATCATCAGAGGCAGCCGCGACTCAGCAAAAGCCCCAAGGCTGCCTTCGTGAATCGCTGCGCTGGGAAGTAAAGGAGAGCTGCAGAGGGGAGAAAGCCACTGTCGGAGGGTCCCCATGATCTCTCCTGCCCAGCGCGGACCAGCTAAAAATATCTCGTCGATCTTGCCGGCCCTGCACGGACCGGCAGGAAATTGAACTTCATCAATCTCGCTGGCCCTGCGCGGACCAGCGGAAATTTCCTGCGGACCGGTGGTTGAAGAACAGTGCCCTAGAGTGCTTCGAGAATTGAGTGATGTCCTGGCAGAGCCGTTGGCCGGACTCTTCAATGTTTCCCTAAGCAAGGGAAAAGTTCCACTGGACTGGAAAACTGCCAACGTTATCCCACTCCACAAAAAGGGATGCAGGACAGAGGCTGAAAATTATAGACCGGTGATTCTCACGTCAATAGTGAGTAAACTCATGGAAAAACAGATTGGACATGTTTCTGGATAATGAGAAATTGAGGGATCCCCACCAACATGGTTTTACAAAGGGAAGGTCTTGTCAATCCAATCTGATAAGCTTTTTTGACTGGGTAACGAAAAAACTAGATGGGGGTGAGTCCCTGGACATCATAAATTTAGACTTTAGTAAGGCTTTTGACAGTGTTCCGCACCGTAGGTTATTGAGCAAGATGAACTCGTTGGGACTAGGAGAAACACTGACAGCATGGGTGCAAGACTGGCTAAGTGGCATACTTCAGAGGGTGATGGTAAACGGTATTCCCTCAAAAACGTCAAGAGTGACCAGTGGAGTACCGCAGTTTTGGGCCCTATGCTATTCAATATCTTTGTAAGGGATCTGACTCAGGGACTTCGAGGCAAAATTACATTATTTGCCGATGACGCTAAACTATGCAACATGGTGGACAGCGCAACCAGGCCGAGCACCATGGAACAGGACCTGCTGTTATTGGAAAAATGGTCCAGTACTTGGCAACTAAACTTTAATGCCAAAAAATGTAAAGTAATGCACCTTGGGAGCGGAAATCCATGCAGAACTTACACCTTGAACGGGGAAAACCTATCAAGAACTACTACAGAAAGGGACCTGGGAGTCCTCATCAGGGAAGATATGAAGGCTGCCAATCAGGTGGAGAAAGCTTCAGCAAAGGCCAGACAAATGCTGGGGTGCATCAGAAGGAGCTTTATCAGCCGAAAGCCTGAAGTCATAATGCCGCTATACAGGGCCATGGTGAGACCCCATCTGGAATACTGTGTCCAGTTTTGGAGGCCGCATTATCGGAAGGATGTGAAGAGGATGGAGTCGATCCAGAGAATGGCCACTAGGATGGTATCAGGACTTAAAGACATCCCATATGAAGAACGTCTGTCCAGGCTGCGCTTATATTCTCTCGAGAAGCGCAGAGAAAGGGGGGACATGATAGAAACATTCAAATATGTCACGGGACGAATTGAAGTGGAGGAAGAAATCTTTTTTCTAAAGGGTCCCACAGCGACAAGAGGGCATCCGCTGAAACTCATGGGGGGAAGATTTCATGGAGACACCAGGAAATACTTCTTCACTGAGCGGGTGATTGATCTATGGAATGGTCTTCCACGCCAGGTGGTCGAGGCCAGTAGCGTGATCAACTTTAAGAATCGAGGGACAAACAGGTAGGGGTACCACAGAGTTATGCTTAAAAAAAAAAAATGGATACCCCAGGGAGGGAGGGCTAGTCTTGAGTGAGCAGGCTTGTTGGTCCGCCGGCCCTTCTCTGCCGTCATACTCTATGTTTCTATGTTTCTAACCAGAGACTCATGAAATCACCAGACAATAAAGGTAGGAAAAATAATTTTATTTTCAATTTAGTGATCAAAATGTGTCAGTTTTGAGAATTTATATCTGCTGTCTATATTTTGCACTATATTTAATGAAATCAGAGGGTGGGGGTCACGTTAAGGAAGAGGTACCAGAAGAAAGAGAGATGTGGATGTGTGTGTGTGTGTGTGTGTGTGTGTATGTTGGGGGGGGGGGTAAGAGGGAGAGATGCTAGAAATAGAGGTTGCAAAAACAAAGAAGGAAGATGGTGACCAGAGGGGAGAAATTGTGACCGTGGTGGGGAGAGAGGGGAAGAAATGATGCTCATGGAGGGGAGATGGTGCATGTAGAGAGGAGAGGACAGGGAGAGAAGAGAGATGCTCCTGGAGAAGAGAGGAAGGGAAGAGAAGAGAGATGGAATGAGTAGCTAGAGGAGAAGGGAATAGATGAAAAAGAGATAGATTTGAGATGGAAGAAAGTTTAATGTTAAAGACTGGAATAGAGCAGGAAGTAAAAAGGAGGAGAAAAAAGAAAGAGTGAACAAAGAGGAGGCCCTGAAAACAGAGCCATCGGCACAGGGAATGAGAAATTAGAAACATAAAATCAACAGGCCACAAAGTTAAGATAATTGAGAAATGTGTCACTTTTGAGAATTTACATCTGCTGTCTCTATCTTGCACTGAACAGGGGCTGCTTCATGCGATTAATTGTGCAGTTAAAACATTGAATCGATGAACAGATCTAATTTATATGTCTTGCAGCTAATGAGCTATCAGTGGGGTTTTCTTATTCTAGCTTCTCTGCTCAAATTCAAATCCTGTTTTAGGCTTATATATATTTTGGGTAGCATTATTCTTGAATAAAAGCCCATAATTAGAACAAATAATTACACAGATGTGATGCTTGTGATATTAGTGTGATACAATGATTTGTAGTAACAAAGACAGGCATTTCTCCCTCGAACAGAGGAGATTTAGAGGGGACATGATCAAAACATTCAAGGTACTGAAGGGGATAGACTTAGTGGATAAGGACAGGTTATTCACCTTCTCCAAGGTAGGAAGAACGAGAGGGCACTCTCTAAAGTTGAAAGATGATAGATTCCTTACGAATGTAAGGAAGTCCTTCTTCACCCAGAGAGTGGTAGAAAACTGGAACGCTCTTACGGAGTCTGTCCTAGAGGAGAACACCCTCCAAGGATTCAAGACCAAGTTAGACAAGTTCCTGCTGAACAAGGACGTACTCAGGTAGGGCTAGTCTCAGTTAGGGCTCTGGTCTTTGACCTAAGGGCCACCGCATGAGCAGACTGCTGGGCATGATGGACCACTGGTCTGACCCAACAGCGGCAATTCTTATGTTCTTATGACGTCAAAGCCCAATTTTGGACATTTCTTGTAAAAAAAAAGGTCAAAAAATCCAGAGTCAAATGTGATCATTTTGAAACCATAGCGATGTCTGGTCTGATTTTTTGGTTCAAAAATCATAAGAACATAAGAATTGCCGCTGCTGGGTCAGACCAGTGGTCCATCGTGCCCAGCAGTCCACTCTTAGGTCAAAGACCAGTGCCGTAACTGAGACTAGCCCTACCTGAGTACGTTCTGGTTCAGCAGGAACTTGTCTAACTTTGTCTTGAATCCCTGGAGGGTGTTTTCACCTTTAACAGCCTCCGGAAGAGCGTTCCAGTTTTCTACCACTCTCTGGGTGAAGAACTTCTTTACGTTTGTACGGAATCTATCCTCTTTTAACTTTAGAGAGTGTCCTCTCATTCTCCCTACCTTGGAGAGGGTGAACAATCTGTCTTTATCTACTAAGTCTATTCCCTTCATTATCTTGAATGTTTCAATCATGTCCACTCTCAGTCTCCTCTTTTCAAGGGAGAAGAGGCCCAGTTTCTCTAATCTCTCACTGTACGGCAACTCCTACAGCCCCTTAACCATTTTAGTCAATCTTCTCTGGACCCTTTCGAGTAGTACCATGTTCTTCTTCATGTATGGCGACCAGTGCTTCACGCAGTACTCCAGGTGAAGCTGCACCATGGCCCAGTACAGCGGCATGATAACCTTCTCCAATCTGTTCGTGATCCCCTATTTTATATCATTTTGTGCTTGGTGCATCTTTCTTGAAGGTCATTTTAAAACAAAAAATGTCCAATGGAAAACACACAAAAACAAGAAACAAGGTCGTCTTACTAGATTAGCCACCCAGACACCCCAGCAGAGCAGTGGGACAGTCCAAGTGGAGCTGTAGTGAACTTCACGTAAAAGGTCCCGGGAACATATCACATCACATCACAACCCGTTATCCCTCCAGGAAAAGCAAAAACTTCCAGTCACTACAACAGCCCTTGTATCTGCAGATTCAGTAAGTATTTTGTGGTGCTTGGGCCAGATCACTTGCTTCTTCGCAGCTCTCCTGAGCCACAGGGAGGGAGAGCCACGGTGGATCAGGGCCCGGGATGGCTGGGCTGAGTCGGGGCTGCGTCGGGGCAGTTGTTTTGTGTCACGGCAGAGTTCCCTGCCTGCCGTGACTGCTCATTGCCGAGGGGAACAAGAAAGTGGCGCCGGAAGCACCAAAGGCAGGCCAGAGTGTGGACGTGACCAGGGAAGAAGCCACGTCCATGCTCGTTATCGTCAGGGTCGCGGCTAGGACATGCTCTTATGATGTCAGAGCGCCTTTGCATTGACATCATCAGTGATCATCCGCACTCAAAGAAAGTTATTTTTTAGTGCTGGCAAGCACCAGTGAAGCTGGAAAGGTCGGGAGGAGATGGAAAAGGCTCCGGAGAGCCTTTCCTGAAGTTTTGTAGATGCGGGCTGTTTTTTTTATTTTAAATGACAGCGCGTGGACCGACAGAACGAGGGTGCTGGGCAAGCGTCGGGTGATTGCCATGGTGATGGCGTCCCTGGTCGGCTCAAGGTTGGAGGCTCGTGAAGCTTGCAACAGGCTGAAGAAAATGAGATTTTGGAGGTGTATGATGGCTTTAAAGTGATTTAAAGGTAAGGCTTGTTGTTATTTTTGCTGTGCTTGCTTTAATTTTCAAATCTGTCCATTAGTTTTGGGAATTTTAGCCTTCTGACTTCTGCACCAGGTTGAGGTTCCACGTGACAAAGTCAACCGTGCTTCTAAGAGTTCTAAAGTGCTTGTGTGACAGTTTGCGGTTGTTTTTGTGAGAACATAAGAACATAAGAAATGCCTTCACCGGATCAGACCCTAGGTCCATCTAGTCCGGCGACCCACACACGCGGAGGCCAAGCTTGGTGCTCCCTGTTGGAGACCTTAATTTCCGTATCCCTCAATGTGATTTGCAAGAAGGTGTGCATCCAACTTGCGCTTGAATCCCAGAATGGTAGTCTCCATCACAACCTCCTCTGGGAGAGCATTCAAAGCATCCACCACTCTCTGTGCGAAGCAGAACTTCCTGACATTTGTCCTGGACCTGCTGCCCCTCAGTTTCTGTCCATGACCTCTTGTCCGTGTCACATTCGAGAAAGTGAATAATGATGTTTCTTGGTCTATTTTATCAAATCCTTTTAATATTTTAAAAGTCTCTATCATGTCCCCTCGCAGTCTCCTCTTTTCAAGGGTGAACAGTCCTAATTTTCCGAGACGTTCCATGTAGCTCAAATTTTCCATACCTTTTACTAGTTTTGTGGCTCGCCTCTGCACCTTCTCCAGCAGGGTTATATCTTTCTTTAGGTATGGAGACCAGTGTTGGACACAGTATTCCAAGTGTGGTCTGACCATTGCTCTGTAAAGCGGCATTATGACGTCCGCCGATCTACTCGTGATTCCCTTCTTTATCATGCCCAACATCCTGTTAGCTTTCTTTGCCGCCACCGCACATTGAGCTGACGGTTTCAGGTTCCTGTCTATCAGTACCCCCAAGTCCCTTTCTTGTTCGCTTTTGCCCAAAGTTACACCTAACATTCTATATTCATGTTCCTTGTTTTTCCTACCCAGGTGCATCACCTTGCATTTGTCTATGTTAAAATTCATCTGCCACCTTTCCGCCCACTTCTCCAGCTGGTTCAGGTCCTTCTGGAACTCCTCGCAGTCCCTTTGAGAGCCAACTGCCCGACATAATTTTGTGTCTGCAAACTTGATTATATTGCTTGTTGTTTCCTCTTCCAGGTCATTTATAAAGATATTGAACAAGATGGGCCCAAGAACCGAGCCCTGGGGCACGCCGCTAGTCACCTTCTCCCAGCCTGAGAATTTCCCATTTATGCTTACCCTCTGCCTTCTGTTCTCCAGCCATTTGCCGATCCATCTGAGTACGTCTCCTTCTATTCCGTGACTTAGTAGTTTCCTCATAAGCCTTGCGTGCGGGACCTTGTCTAACTCTTTCTGGAAGTCCAAGTAAATTATATCCACCGGGTCTCCGCTATCGATTTGTTTGTTCACCTTTTCAAAGAATTGAAGTAAATTTGTCAAACATGACTTCCCTTTCCTGAAGCCGTGTTGACTAGCTCTCATTAGGTCGTGATTTTCTATGTATTGCACTATGCTATCTTTAATTAGTGCTTCAACCATCTTCCCAGGAACCGACGTAAGACTCACAGGTCTATAGTTACCCGGTTCTCCTCTCGATCCTTTTTTGAAGATTGGGATGACATTCGCTATCTTCCAGTCATCTGGTATTTGCCCAGTTCTAATTGACATATTAGCTAGGGTTTGTAATAGTTCTTCAATTTCAACCTTAAGCTTCTTTAATACTCTCGGGTGAATACCATCCGGTCCAGGGGATTTGTCACTTTTTAGTTTGTCAATCTGATAGTATATCTTGTCCAAATCCACATTTACTGTGGTGAGGCTTTCTTCTATGTCTCCGTTGAATACCCTCCCTGTTTCTGGCATTGTTGTAGTGTCCTCATCGGTGAAGACAGAGGCAAAGAATGAATTTAGCCTATCAGCAATCTGTTTGTCTTCTTTAATGCACCCTTTTCTCCCTTGGTCGTCGAGAGAGCCTACTGCCTCTCTTGCTGGTTTCTTCCCTTTTATATATCTAAAAAAGGGCTTGAAGTTTTTGGCTTCTTGCGCTATCTTTACCTTGACTTCCAAAAAGCCTTCGACAAGGTACCACACGAAAGACTGCTAAGAAAGCTATGGAACCACGGGGTGCAAGGGGAGGTCCACCGATGGATCAAAAACTGGCTGGCGGACAGGAAACAGAGGGTTGGAGTAAAGGGCCATTACTCGGACTGGCAATGGGTCACGAGTGGAGTTAAGCAGGGGTCGGTGCTGGGACCGCTCCTGTTCAATATATTTATTAACGACCTGGAGGCAGGAACAAAATGTGAGGTTATTAAATTTGCAGATGACACCAAACTATACAGCAGGGTTGAAAACACGGAAGACTGCAAAGATCTCCAAAAAGATCTGACAGCGCTGGAAGAGTGGGCCAAAAAGTGGCAAATGAGCTTCAACATAGAGAAATGCAAGGTCATGCATATAGGGAAAAAGAACCCGATGTTCACTTATAAAATGGGGGAATCACCGCTAGGGGTGAGTACCCTTGAAAGAGACCTGGGAGTGATGGTAGATACATCATTGAAGGCGTCAGCGCAGTGTGCCACAGCCTCAAGGAAGGCAAACAAAATGTTGGGCATCATTAAGAAGGGTATCACGCCCAGGACGAAGGAAGTCATCCTGCCACTGTACCGTGCAATGGTGCGCCCGCACCTGGAGTACTGCGTCCAGTACTGGTCGCATACCTCAAGAAGGACATGGTGGTACTTGAGAGAGTCCAGAGAAGAGCAACTAAGCTAATAAAGGGTATGGAGGACCTCTCATATATTGACAGATTGAAGAAGCTGGGGCTTTTCTCCTTGGAAAAGCGGAGACTTAGGGGGAGACATGATAGAAACTTTCAAGATCATGAAGGGCATAGAAAGAGTAGACAGGGACAGATTTTTTAAATTATGGGGAACCACAAGTACAAGGGGACACTCAGAGAAATTGAAAAGGGGAAGGTTTAGAACAAACGCCAGGAAGTTCTTTTTCACCCAGAGGGTGGTGGATACATGGAACACGCTGCCGGATGATGTGATTAACAGGAGCACGCTACAGGGCTTCAAAGAAGGTTTGGATAGGTACCTGGAGGACAAAGGGATTAAGGGGTATAGATAGGAGTAGAGGTAGGTTATAGGGATAGGATTAGAGGCAGTTACAAAGTTAGTCAGGGGCACTGTTCAGGCAATTAGGCCTGATGGGCCGCCGCGTGTGCGGACCGCTGGGCAAGATGGACCTCTGGTCTGCCCCAGCGGAGGCAACTTCTTATGTTCTTTTCCTCATAGACCTTTTTGGCGTCTCTTACCATTTTATGACACTTTTTCTGGTCGATTTTGTGACAGTTCCAGGCCTCTGTTGTTTTTTCCCGTTTCCATTTTTTAAAAGAGTTCCTTTTTTCCTTCACCTCTTTAGATAGCCAAGCTGGTTCTCCTTTCTTCTTGTTTCGCCTACCTTTTGATATCTGCAGAATATAGAGATTCTGTCCTTCGGTGATGGTGTTTTTCAGTAGGGACCGTTTGGATTTTGGCTTTCCTCTTCTTGAGCCGTTTATTAACCATGGTTCTCATAATTCCCTTTTTTGAAGTTAAAGGTTGTGGCTTGGGTCTTGATTGGTTTCCCCTTTCCGATGCCAATTTTAAAATTGATCATACTGTGATCACTTGTCCCCAGCGGGGCCGTAACTTCTACATCAGCTGTCCTTCCCGTTATACCAGCCGTGTATGGAGAGTTGTCTTATGGTTCGAAGTAGGAATGGTTAACTTGGTAATTCTTATTGAATATTACTGCCTGATGTTAAAGGAGAGTTATTTTACTCTGGGTTTTTAAGGTAATTTAAGTCTGGTGAAAATTATCAAGTGACTGTGGAAATTGGCCAGTACGAAGAATCGTTTTTTTGGTTGATCATTATTGGTTATATTCATTTATTTGTGCTGAATGAGAAAATTATCATAAATAATAAGGTATTTTTAAAAAGGCTTGGGTGGGATAAAGTATAGGGAATTTTAATTTCATAAGAAGAGCCTTACTGGGTCAGACCAATGGTCCATCAAGCCCAGTAGCCCCTTCTCACAGTCCCTAGTACCTGGTCAAAACCGAAGGAGTAGCAATATTCCAGAGGCTTCCCCCATGTCTTTCTCAATAACAGACTACGGACTTTTCCTCCAGGAACTTGTCCAAACCTTTCTCAAAACCAGCTACGCCATCCGCTCTTATCTGTTGATTTATTTATATCCAGTTTTCAGTAAAATAGTATAATATTTTCCAGTCCTAAAAGCTCTTAAGGATAAGATTTTGCTTTATTGAGTTATTTAAGTCAGGAAGTAGGTACATCATCTCTGACCATCAAGAAGAGTGCTGCTACCCAACAAAACTACTCTGCTATAGAAGAAAAAAAGACCGCAAATCCAGTTGAAGATATCTTATACAGGATTTCTGTAATAACTAAAAGCACCCAAAGAATCATATTCTTAAAGAACTACTATTTTCCAACTCAAAAGATCAGATCACATCGAAAGAACAGTAAAAACATATACTTATCTGATACTATTTAACTTTAGTGTGAGAAAAACACTTGGTTTTATTATAAATTTACACACAATTTTTGTTTTTTAAAAAATTGAAATAATAAAACATTTTATTTATTTCACATTGTTTTCTGTTATCACCCAAAAACTTTGGGTTGGGGTGAGATATAGTCTCTGTTCCCTTCTTCTTTTGAAAGACATTGCTCACTTAAGTATCCCAATTTTGGCCGACTACAAGAGTGGAGAAGTGAGGATTGTCACTCATATGGACCTGGGTTCCCGTCTCTACAGTCTTCCAGGGGCCTCCTTGCTGTTCTAAGAGGAACGGCTTTGATATCTGCAGCTTCAGTCACTTTCACCTCTTGGGGGGGAGGGAAGGAACTAGTGACCACTGATGAATAAAGTGTGTGTGTGTGTGTGTGTGAGGGAGGGAGGGATCTTGTCTTTTTCACTTTAGTGATCATCTGATGAGTTTGGAACCTTTTTGGCACTTAGGCTGCCTTTTACAAAGACGATTATTGTAATCGCTCCAACACCTGTAGGAATTCAATGGGCGTCAGAGCGATTGACGTGTGACAGCCAGGGGGCGCTGTTAGTCATTATTGAAATAGGTCTAGCCAAACAGATCTTATTTAGAAAAATGTTCAAATCGTAAGCCCATCTTAACTCTGCCCATAACATGCCTCTAACATACCCTCATGACATAATGAAGACCTGCATAAAAAAATGTCTTTAAAATGAGTTTAAAAAATAGCGATTTGGACATTTTTGTGGGAAAAAAAGTCCTTCTGCCGCTTTGTGCCATTTAGAACACAAGAGTTGCCCTACTGGGACAGACTGAAGGTCCAGCAATCCCACTATTCTGGTCCCAAGTACCTGGCAAGATCCCAAGGAGTAAAACAGATTCTATTCTGCTTATCCTAGGAATAAACAGTGGATTTCCCCAAACCATCTCAATAATGGCCTATGAACTTCTCTTTTAGGAAATTATCCAAGCTAATGTATCTGGTTTTAAAAAAGATTTGGACAATTCCCTGGAGGAAATATCCATAGTCTTCTGTTGAGACAAACATGGGATGGTAGCATGGAATGCTGCTACTATTTGGGTTTTTACCAGGTACTTGTGACTTGGATTGGCCTCTGCGAAGATGGGATACTGGGCTAGTTGGACCATTGGTCTGACTCGGTAAGGCTATTCTTATGTTCTTATGGGTTTGGGTTTTTTTAACCCCTGCTGTGCCACATTCTCTGGCAATGAATTTCAAGCTCAAAACTATTTTCTAGCTCTGCTTCTGTCAGGGATATTTACCCCTTGAAAATATACCCAGACTTCCTGGACATCTTTTAGAGAGTCTCCACAACTACATGTGCTCAATGACCTGAAGCCTTTGCCCTCCCACCCTGCCCCTCATTCATAGAAACATAGAAAAGTGATGGCAGAAAAGGGCCAAGGCACCTCAAGTCTGCCCACTCTATTGGCCCTCCCTCCTAGCTACCCTTTGAGATATCGTGCTCTGATGACCCATCCCCTTAACTCTACCCTCCTAGAGATCCGACCTGGGCATCCCATCTGTTTTTAAAATCTGACACGCTGCTGGCCTCGATCACCTGCACTGGAAGCTCATTCCAATTGTCAACCACTCTTTCGGTGAAGAAATACTTCCTGGTGTCGCCATGAAACTTCCCGCCCCTGATTTTTAGCGGATGCCCTCTTGTGGTCAAGGGTTCCCTAAGAGAGAACATAAGAACATAAGAAGTTGCCACCACTGGGTCAGACCAGAGATCCATCGCGCCCAGCGGTCCGCTCCCGCAGTGGCCCATCAGGTCTGTGATCTGTGAAGTAGTTCCTGACCATTTATGTAACCTACCTCTACATCTATCTGTAACCCTCAATCCCCTCATCCTTTAGGAACCTATCTAAACCTTCCTTGAAACCCTATAGTGTGCTCTGGCCTATCACAACCTCCGGAAGAACGTTCCATGTGTCCACCACCCTCTGGGTAAAAAAAAACTTCCTCGCATTTGTTCTAAACCTGTCCCCTCTCAATTTCTCTGAGTGACCCCTTGTACTTGTGGTTCCCCACAGTCTGAAGAATCTGTCCCTGTCCACCTTCTCTATGCCCCTCAGGATTTTGAAGGTTTCTATCATGTCTCCTCTAAGTCTCCGCTTTTCCAGGGAGAACAGCCCCAGCATTTTCAACCTGTCAGCGTATACCATACCATTTACCAGTTTAGTTGCTCTCCTCTAGACCCCCTCAAGTACTGCCATGTCCTTCTTGAGGTACAGTGACCAGTACTACACACAGTACTCCAGATGTGGGCGCACCATTGCACGATATAGCGGCATGATGACTTCCTTCGTCCTGGTCGTGATACCCTTTTTAATGATACCCAACATTCTGTTCGCTTTCTTTGAGGCTGTCGCACATTGTGCCGATGCTTTCAATGTTGTGTCCACCATCACCCCCAGGTCTCTTTCAAGGTTGCTCACCCCTAGCAGTGATCCTCCCATTTTGTAGCTGAACATCGGGTTCTTTTTCCCTACATGCATGACCTTGCATTTCTCTATGTTAAAACTCATCTGCCACTTTTTTGCCCACTCTTCCAGTCTCGTTAGGTCTCTTTGCAGGGCTTCGCAGTCTTCCGTGTTTCTAACCCTGCTGCAGAGTTTGGTGTTATCAGCAAATTTAATAACCTCACATTTCGTCCCCGTCTCCAGGTCGTTGATAAATATATTGAACATGAGCGGTCCCAGCACCGACCCCTGTGGAACTCCGCTCGTGACCCATTGCCAGTCTGAGTAATGGCCCTTTACTCCAACCCTCTGTTTCCTGCCTGCCAGCCAGTGTTTGATCCATCAGTGGACATCCCCCTGCACCCCGTGGCTCCACAGCTTCTTAAGCAGTCTTTCATGAGGTACCTTGTCGAAGGCCTTTTGGAAGTCAAGGTAAATGATGTCTATGGATTCTCCTTTATACACCTGGCTGTTTATTCCCTCAAAGAAGTACAGTAAGTTCGTGAGGCATGACCTTCCCTTGCAGAAGCCATGCTGGCTCGCCTTCAGTTGTCCATTGTTTTCTATGTGTTCATAGATTGTGTCCTTGACCAGTGCTTCCATCATCTTTCCCGGAACCGAGGTCAAGCTCACCGGCCTGTAGTTTCCCGGGTCACCCCTTGATCCCTTCTTAAAGATGGGCGTGACATTGGCTATTTTCCAGTCCTCTGGGATCTCCCCAGTTTTCAAGGATAGGTTACAAATTTGGCATAGTGTTTCCGCTATTTCGTTTCTTAGTTCCTTTAATACCCTTGGGTGGATGCCGTCCGGACCTGGTGATTTGTCGCTCTTCAGTCTGTCTATCTGTCTGAGAACATCCTCTTTGCTTACTTCTAGTTGGACCAGCTTTTCATCATGGTCTCCGTTTATGTTCTCCTCGGGTTCTGGGATATTGGATATGTCCTCTTTCGTGAAGACTGACGAGAAGAACTTGTTTAACCTGTCGGCTATCTCTTTTTCTCCTTAACCACTCCCTTTCTGTCTCCATGGTTCAAAGGTCCCACTTCCTCCCTGGCTGGTTGTTTCCCCTTCACATACCTGAAGAATGGTTTGAAGTTTTTTGCTTCCCCCGCCAGTCTCTCCTCATATTCTCTTTTTGCTTTCCTAACCACTCGGCGACAGTCCTTTTGTTGCCTTTTGTGCTCCTTCTGGTTGTCCTTAGTTTGGTCCTTTTTCCATGTTCTAAATGATTTTTTCTTGTCACTTATCGCCTTTCTCACTGCATTTGTTATCCACACCGGGTTTTTGGTTCAATTTTTTTTGCACCCTTTCCTAAACCTGGGGACATACAGGTTTTGTGCTTCGTGCACCGTGCCCTTGAATAGGGCCCAGGCTTCCTCTATGGTCTCCATCTTCCCTGAGCTGTTGCTGAGTTTCTTTCCCACCATTTTCCTCATGGCCTCGTAATTTTCTTTTCTAAAATTGAGTGCTGTTGTTGTAGTTCTTTTCACTTTTGATGTTCCCATTTCTAGCTTGCACTGGATCATGTTGTGATCGCTGTTTCCTAGTGGCTCTAATACTACCACCTCCTTTGCGGGTCCCCCTAGTCCATTGAGGATTAGGTCAAGGATGGCATCTCCTCTTGTTGGTTCCATGACCAGCTGCTCCATGAAACAGTCCCTCACTGCCTCCAGGAACTTTGTTTCTCTCGTGCAATTTGAGTGTCCAATGCTCCAGTCTATCACAGGGAAGTTGAAATCCCCCATCACCACCACACTTCCGCTTTTACATACCTGCCTCAATTCAGCCTCCAGGTCCTGGTCGTTTGCCTCCAGTTGTCCTGGTGGGCGATAGTACAGTCCCAATTTTATGTCTGCTCCATTTCCTCCTGTTAGCTTTACCCATAGTGATTCCAAGCCGTCCGCCCTTACTGTTGTTTCCATCCTGGTTAAAGGAATAGAGTCCTTTATATATAGCGCTATTCCTCCACCCTTCTTATGTGTCCTCTCCCTCCTATAGAGTTTGTACCCTGGTAGGACCACATCCCATTTATTGTCCTCGGACCACCATGTCTCTGTGACTCCAATTATGTCTAGGTCCTCCTTACTGGCTATAATTTCTAGCTCCCCCATTTTGGTTCTTAGGCTCCTAGCATTAGTGTATAGGCAATTTAAGTCCCTGTTGTTTACCTTCTCTGTTTGTTTTCCTCGTGGTTTGGTGCTCCTGCCGACCCCTTCATGGGCTGCCAGTCCCCGAGCCTTATTCCGTCCATCCTCCTCCTGAGGTGTGTCTGTTTCGTCCTCATCCCCCTCCTGTGGTGTGTCTATCTCATCCTCAGCCTGCTTCCCCATTTTTGGACGTCCCTCTGGCTCCGGCTCTTTCCTCCTTTTTGCGCTCTTTAGTTCCTTGGGCCCCTGCATCGCGTCTTTGGGTTTTTTTTTAAAAAAAATGTCCACTCCGTCTCAAGTCCTCTATCGCCTTTTCCCGATTCAGTATCCTTGCTTGATACTCTAGTCCGATGTGTCGATGTCGGATCAACTATCGGCTTTCTCCTTGTCCTCAGTTTAAAGCCATGTCTATGCCGTTCTGGATGTTGTGTGCCAGCATCCTCATCCCAGCCGTGCTCAGGTGCAGTCCGTCTCTCATGTAGAGCTTGCTTTTCCCCAGGAAGGTGGTCCAGTTCCGTACAAAGTGGAAACCCTCCTCATCGCACCATTTCTTCAGCCAACCGTTTATTGCTTGCAGCTCGGTCTGCTTCCTTGCATCCGCCCTCGGTACTGGCAGGATCTCTGAGAAGGCTATCTTCCTTGTCCTCAGCTTCAGTTTCCTCACCAGGATCTTAAACTGCTTGGTCAGTGTAGTCCTGTTGTAGTTCCTTCTGCTGACGTCGTTGGTTCCAACGTGGATTATCACCGCTGTCTCCTCCGTCTCAGCTCCCTCCAGGATTCTTTCGATTCTGTCGGAGATGTCCTTTATCCTCGCCCCCGGTAGACATGTCACTAGTCGATCCTCTCTGTCTCCTGCTACGTGACTGTCCACTTCTCTCAGGATTGAGTCTCCCGCTACGATTGCAGATTTGCCTTTCCTCAACTTCCTCTTGGGTCTCAGGTCCGTATCAGTGACTCGATCCTCCAATCCTTCCTCCGGGTTCAGATGGGTCTCTGCCCCCTCTGCCCGTTCAGTTCCTCCGCACGGTCCTTCCCTCCTGGGGTTTGGTGGATTCTGTCTTCCCTCTGTTGGTTCCCTTCTGGATTGCTGGTGCTCCTGTGCCTCCACCATCTTGCAGGCCTCCTCGATGAATCTCTCGAGCTCTCTAACCTGCTCGTTGATGTTGCTCTCTCTGGTGGTATCCTCAGTTGCCGGAATTGCCCATGGTTCCTCCATGGTGCGGAGTCCCTCCAGCTCCTGGATCCTGACTTGCAGTCTCCCGACCTCCTTCTTCAGGCTATCCAGTTCCTGACATCGACCGCATATGTACACCTGCCTCCCGGAGGGGAGGTAGTCATACATATGACACTCGATGCAGTATACTGGGAAGCTTCGTTGGGTTTCTGCTGCCTCCATTTCTCTTTTCTCGTACCTAAAGTTCCTTGGATTGTTGGAGTGTGCCCGGCGTGCAGCTAGTTTGAAAGAGAAGAGAGAGAAGAAAAGAATGAATGAATGAATGAATGAGAACAGAAGAAAAGTACCTTTTTTTTTTTTTTTTAGTAGTTTGAATTGAATTTGAATTGGATTTGTTGCTGGGCAGCCCGATCAGGCTTCCGCCCCTCCTTGCTGGCTTCCGCCCTCTGGCTCACTGCCCCTCTGTCTCTCCTTTCAGACCCAGCTTTCTCCCCTCTGCCTCTGTTTTAGATGTATCTGCTGGGCGGCTGGGGCTCCTGGCTCCTTCTCAAGGCTCCTTTGCAAAGGCTCTCTCGCTAAGGCTTGTGCTGCCCACCACACGGCTTGTGCTGCCCACATATCCTCTTCCACCTCGATATGATCAGTGATATACTTAAATGTCTCAATCATGTCTCCCCTCTCCCTACGTTCTTCGAGAGAGTATAGTCGCAATTTGTTCAGCCTTTCTACGTACGGGAGATCCTTGAGCCCGGAGACCATCCTGGTGGCCATTCGCTGAACCGACTCAACTCTCAGTACATCTTTACGATAATGTGGTCTCCAGAATTGCACACAGTACTCCAGGTGAGGCCTCACCATGGTTCTGTACAGTGGCATTAGGACGTCGGGCTTCCGACTTACAAAGCTCCTGCGGATACAACCCAGCATTTGCCTAGCCTTGGATGAAGCCTTCTCCACTTGATTGGCAGTTTTCTTGCCTTCACTAATGATCACCCCTAAATCGCGTTCCGCTGCCGTCCTAGCCAGGGTTTCTCCATTTAATGTATACGTTCTGCATGGATTATTGTTGCCAAGGTGCATGGCCTTGCATTTTTTAGCGTTGAAGCTTAGCTGCCAAATCGAGGACCAATGTTCCAATAAAAGCAGGTCCTGCGTCATACAATCGGACAATTTGCTGTTGCTGTTGCTTACAATGTTTCAGAGTTTGGCATCATCGATAAATAACGTTATTTTTCCTTGAAGCCCTTGAGTCAGGTCTCCTTTGAATATGTTGAAAAGGATTGGGCCCAAGACTGAGCCCTGCGGCACACCGCTGGTCACCTCCGACGTTTTAGAGAGGGTACCATTAACCACCACCCTCTGAAGTCTATCATTCAGCCAATCGCTGACCCATGAAACAGAAACAGAAACAGAACATGATGGCAGAAAAGGGCCACGGCCCATCTAGTCTGCCCACACTAATGGCCCATCCCCTAAAAAAAATGTGAGAAAACTGAGAATAGTTCAAAATACGGCCATCCGTCTAATATTCGGACTAAAGAAGAGCGATCATGTTAGTCCATTCTACAAACTCCTTCATTGGTTACCAATTGAAGCACGAATTCTATTCAAATTCTCCTGCCTCTGCTATAAACTAATCTGGGGACTGGCCCCCAGCTACCTACTACCTCACTTCGAATTCCACTCCTCTATTAGGCCTACCAGAAACCGTAACCTCTTTACCTACCCAAATATCATAGGCTGTAGATATCGCACCTTCTTTGATAGAACATTCAAATTCCAAGCAGGTAGACTGCAAACTTGGACAGGCTACTTCACTTATGCCGCCAGAGAATCATATAGTATCTTTAGGAAAGAACTAAAAACCACCTTGTTTAAGAAATTTATAATCTAACCAGACTTCTCCTCTAAAATCGGAGCCTCCTCCCATCCCAAGGAGTCCGTCTACCCTCTTCTGCCAAAATTTCTATCTTTAATTGTTACCAGTTTTTCCCACTGGTGCCCGTCCTTAGTTCAAATGTACCAAGTTAACAACTTACTTCTCATCAACATCTTATGTTATCTTTTTCACCTTCGCAGTCTTGCACCTTTGTAACTCAAAGCACAATCTCCTTTCTCTTCTCCTACTTATGCTCTGAATATCGTCGACTGTATAATGCTACTCATTGTGAAACCGTGTAATACACAGACCCTGTAACTCTCCTGTTACTATCACTAGATGTTCAATGCTATACTCTGTAATTCGCTGTCTGTACAGTTTCTCTTCATTGTAAACCACCTAGAAGTCGCAAGATTGTGGCGGTATATAAGAATAAAGTTATTATTATTATTATTACTAACTACCTCCATGAAGAGATCTCACATGCCAATCCCATCTTTTCTTAAAATCTGGCACGCTGCTTGCCTCAATTACCTGTTAGAAACATAGAAACATAGAAAGATGACGGCAGATAAGAGCTGTAGCCCATCAAGTCTGCCCACACTATTTACCCACCCTCTTAAGTCTACTGACCCCCTAAAGTATAATTGTAATTATACTGTCACTCTACTGACCCTAGTCCATACCCTAGTGACCCTATCCCTTGGCATGACCCTTGTAGGGATCCCACATAGGTATCCCATTTGTTCTTGAAGTCTGGGATGCTGCGTGCCTCGACCACCTGCACTGGAAGCTTGTTCCAATGCTCAATCACTCTCTCCGTGAAGAAGTACTTCCTGGCGTCTCCACGAAACTTCCCTCCCCTGAGTTTGAGCGGATGTCCTCTTGTGGTCGAGGGTCCCTTGAGAAGAAAGATATCATCTTCCACCTCGACCCGCCCCATGATGTACTTAAATGTCTCAATCATGTCTCCCCTCTCCCTATGCTCTTCGAGAGTGTAGAGCTGCAATTTGCTCAGTCTTATTCCAGGGATCAACCACCCTTTTGGTGAAGAAATATTTTCTGGTGTTGCCATGAAATTTCCCACCCCTGATTTTCAACTGATGCCCTCTTGTTGCCATGGGTCCTTTAAGGAAAAAGAGATCCTCTTCCACCTCGATACGGCCTGTGACATATTTGAACGTCTCGATCATGTCTCCCCTCTCTCTGCGTTCCTCGAGTGAGTACAGCTGCAACTTACCCAGTCGTTCCTCGTACGGGAGATCCTTGAATCCTGAGACCATCCTAGTGGCCATTCGCTGAACCGACTCAACTCTCCGCACATCTTTTTGATAATGCAGCCTCCAGAATTGTACACAGTATTCCAGATGGGGTCTCACCATGGATCTGTACAAAGGCATTATGACCTCGAGCTTACGGCTGACAAAAATTCTACGGATAAAGCCCATGATTTGTCTAGCCCTGGATGAAGCTTTCTCCACTTGATTGGCAGTCTTCATGTCTTCGCTAATGATCACCCCCAAGTCACGTTCTGCTACAGTCCTTGCTAGGATCTCACCATTTAGGGTGTAAGTCCTGCATGGATTTTTGCCATCAAGGTGCATGACCTTGCATTTTTTGGCATTGAAACTTAGTTGCCAAGTCTTTGACCAATGCTCCAGCAGGAGTAGGTCCTGCGTCATACTGTCGGGCATTGAGCTTTTGTCGGGCACTGTGCTTTCATCTGTTATGCGGTTGCCTACCATGTTGCATAGTTTGGCGTCATCGGCGAATAATGTAATTTTACCTCGAAGCCCCTCAGCCAAGTCTCTTACGAAGATGTTAAATAGGATCGGGCCCAAGACCGAGCCCTGCGGCACTCCACTGATCACCTCCGTCGTATCAGAGAGGGTACCGTTTGCCACTACCCTCTGAAGTCTACCTCTAAGCCAGTCCCTAACCCATGAGGTTAATGTTTCACCCAGTCTCATCGAACCCATCTTGCTCAATAACCTGCAGTGTGGGATGCTATCAAACGCTTTGCTGAAGTCCAAGTACATGACGTCCAGGGACTCCCCTATATCCAGCTTTCTTGTTACCCAGTCAAAGAAGCTGATCAGATTTGATTGGCAGGACCTTCCCTTCGTAAAACCATGTTGATGGGGATCGTATCCAATTGGCGTTTGATTAGTGTTTCCATAAGTTTACTCACTATTGATGTGAGACTCACCGGTCTATAATTCTCAGCCTCCGTCCTGCATCCCTTTTTGTGGAGTGGAATGACGTTAGCCATTTTCCAATCCAACGGGACTCTTCCTGTACTTAGGGAAAGATTGAAGAGTGCAGATAACGGTTCCGGCAGGACGTTACTCAACTCCCTGAGCACCCTGGGGTGTAGTTTGTCCGGTCCCATGGCTTTGTTCACCTTGAGTCTTGATAGCTCCTCGTAGACACTGCTGGGCATAAACTCGAAATTTTGAAACGGGTCTTCCAAGTTTTCCCTCGTCTGCAGCTGAGGGCCGGATCCCGGCGCCTCGCAAGTAAAGACCGAGCAGAAGTATTCATTTAAAAGTTTGGCTTTGTCAGAGTCCGATTCTACATAGTTCCCGTTGGGTTTCCTAAGGCATACTATCCCATCTGTGTTTCTTTTTCTGTCACTAATATACCGGAAGAAGGATTTATCGCCCTTCTTGATGTTCTTTGCAAGGTTCTCCTCCTTTCGGAGTTTGGCCTCCCTGACTGCCGTTTTGACCACTTTTGACTTGGCCAGTCTTCCTTGGATTCTCACTTCCCTGACTGTTTGTAGATGATGAACACTCTTTTCTTCTTTTTTATGAGGTCTGAGATCTCCGCAGAGAACCACTGTGGTCTATTGCTTCTTCGCCGTTTACTTACTGATTTGCCGTAGCGGTTGGTTGCCTCGTGTAAGGTTGATTTCAGAGTTGACCACTTTACCTCTACATTATCTGTTTCACCTAATCCCAACGATTTCATCTTATTCAATAACCTGCGGTGGGGGACACTATCAAAAGCTTTACTGAAATCTAAGTACACGACATCCAGGGACTCTCCCAAATCCAGTTTTCTTGTTACCCAGTCAAAGAAGCTGATAAGATTGGATTGGCAGGACCTACCCTTGGTGAATCCATGTTGGTAGGGATCGCGTAGATTCTCCTCGTCCAGAATCGTGTCCAATTTTCCTTTGATTAGTTTTTCCATGAGCTTACTCACTATCGATGTGAGACTCACCGGTCTGTATTTTGCAGCTTCTGCTCTGCAACCCTTTTTGTGCAGAGGAACGACATTAGCTGATTCCACGGCTCATATTCCACTTTTGATAGTGTCCCCCCACGGCAGGTTATTGAATAAGATGAAATCGTTGGGATTAGGTGAAACAGATAATGTAGAGGTAATGTGGTCAACTCTGAAATCAACCTTAAAAATTCAAGTTAGGCTTTCAGTCGCCATTTGTAGAATCAGGGTTGGAATGTATTAAAACACCGCTGCCCCGACACAGGAGGGACATCTGTCAAGTTCATTCCTGTCCTCTGGAGCGAGGCATTCATTTTCAGCCAAGCAGAGAGAACTGCAAAAAGGTTTTTTTTAAGTTCACCATTTTATTGCAAATTAAGCAGAAAAAAATGAAACCACCAAGAACAGAAGCTGTACAAAGTTAGCAGCCATTGACAAACATAGTAAAAACCTGTGAGCATCAGAGTCTGGATTGGAAGTGCTCCTAAGGATTTGGGGATGTTGGTTATTTATCTTTCAAACACGTCCTGCAGCCCACCCTATTTTCAAACTTCTCCGTCAAGCCACCTCCTCCCCCTCGCAGACAGCAGACGGTTTCGCAATCTTTGGTGTCAGAATTTGCAGCTGTTCCTTCGGTTTTTTCTCCTTTTGCTTTTCACTCTTTTAATTGGAATACAGCGAGAGATTCAGGCCGATGGGCCTTCTCGCAAGTTACCTCAGCTAATGAGGAAGAGCTCAATCACCTCTTATTTTGGGAGAGAAGTATATGTCGCTCTTTCGGCGTTCTGGAATTCTCTGCCCAGTGAAACAAGAAACTTGTCTAATGTCGGTTATTTCAGAGATCATTTTGATTAAGTGAGGTGAATATTATGACCATATTTATAAGATGCATTTTTTCATAAAAATGGGTTTCATGCATTTGATTGGAACTTTGTGGTTAAGTGGGATACAAATTTGGAAATTAAATTAAATTGACCTGGCTATGATCACAAGGGAAAGCCCGAAGGCCTTTGCATCACTTTTTGCTGCAGATCTCTGGTAGCCTGTCTTGCACATGGCCTAGTGGAAAAGCCGCTGCCTCCACACCCTGAGGTTGTGGGATTGAACCCATTACTGCTCCTTGTGGGGGAGAGATGGTTGAGTGGAAGACCTGAGAGAAGTGAGTTCTGTTCAAGTTTTCCAGCATTAGTTACAAAGCAGTTTCGGGAAATCTACCTGATTATCTTGCCTCCCAGTTTTCCATGAATAGTTCCAACACGAGTACTCGTAGAATAAACCTATTTAATTATCCTTCTTTTAAATCAAGTCAATACAAGAAGATAGAGACCTTCAAGATCATGAGGGGCATAGAGAGGGTGGATAGGGACAGATTCTTCAGGCTGAAGGGGACAACAGGTACGAGGGGGCATTCGGAGAAACTGAAGGGAGATAGGTTCAAAACAAATGCAAGGAAGTTTTTTTTCACCCAAAGGGTCGTGGACACTTGGAATGCGCTACCGGAGGAAGTGATCAGGCAGAATACGGTACAAGGATTCAAACAGGGATTGGATGGATTCCTGAGGGATAAAGGGATCGTGGGATACTGAGGGAGGAGCTGGGATGTAACACAAGTATAGGAAATAAATCAGGTAATGAGTATAAACTAACCGGGTCGTGCATGTGCAAGACCGGAGGGCTAGGACTTCGATAGGAAGGCAGGACTTAAATGGGAAACCAAGGTGGCAAGGGAGCCCCTTCTGATGATTCAGACAGGTCTTGACCTGTTTTGGGCCGCTGCGGGAGCGGACTGCTGGGCAGGATGGACCTGTGGTCTGACCTGGCGGAGGCACTGCTTATGTTCTTATGTTCTTTGACAGAATTTTATCATTCCAGGCCGCCAAACTGAATCCATGGCTTGGAAGATGAATCCTTGAGGCCACTTCCTATCTTGACTAGAAAATCACCTGTTTGATATGTTTAACTTTCTCCCAGAACAGTTGACATGAATTTATTCAGGAACTCAAGCATTTTTCCCCGTCTGTCTCACAGTCTATCTAATGTATGTGGGGCAATGGGGGGGGGGGGGTGGGATTTGAACCCACCATCTCAGGGTGCAGAGGTTGTAGCTTTAACCCCTGCGCCACACACTCCCCTTCCTTGGTTTCCTCTTAATCATGTTACTATCAAATCTATTATGATTTTTAACCGCTTTTTACTTGCTAATTGAGCAATTGTCTTAACGTTTATTGATTTTATCTGATGTGTCCTTTTTTCCTTTTTACTGATTGTTTTTATTTTGTATTAGATACCAAGGGGCTCATAAAAAAACAAACATCTAAAAAGTGGCCTAAATGGCTACTTGGACGACCAAAAAGCCTGATCGTCCAAGTACCCATAATCAAAGCTGGTTTTAGACGTATCTAAAACCAGCTTAGGCCTTTCCCCTGCATAGAGCGAAAAGAGGCGTTTTTAGAGGAGGGAAAGTTTCAAGTTTATTGAGATTTTGATTTAAACGCAATATCAAATATTTTCAATGCGTATAACAAAAAATAAATTTGGAGAAATAAATAAAACCATTTGAACAATAAACATACAAACATATCCATAGATGTTTAAAAATACATAAGGAATACAAGGATAAACTACATTTGTTTAAAATGAAAAAAACAAAAGAAAAAACATTTAGGGAAGAACAACATTAGGAAGGGTAAAAAAAACCCAACAAAACAAACATTGATTTTTTTGTGAAACTTGGTCTAAAATACATATTTAAAAGAAAGCTTAATCTAAGAGTTAGGAGGAGGATCATAAAAAGAGAAAAAATTCTCTAATCTAAGATTCGTATGCATCTTTATAAAAATAGCTTTTTAAATTACTTTTAAATTTCTCTAGAGAGGTTTCGGCGCGTAAAGAGGTTGGAAGTTTGTTCCAGATCTGAGGTCCCAAAATAAAAAAGGTTGTAGTTCTTCTGGTGCCAATCACTTTCAATGATGGAATGGTCAGCAAATACTGATCTGCTGATCTAAGAGATCTAGCTGGGGAATAAGGTATTAAATATCGATGTAAAAATATTTCTGAATTTTGAATGTTAGCAGCGCAATTTTGTATGTTATTCTATGTGGGATCAGTAGCCAATGCGCTTCTCGCAGAAGAGGGGTGACATGATCATATTTTTTTGAATTGGTAATAATTTTTATTGCAGTGTTTTGTATAATTTGCAACCTTCGTATTTCTTTCTGTGTTATGCCTTGGTATAATGTATTGCAATAATCCAACCTAGAGATTATCAAAGAGTGAATTAAAATATTTAGAGCTTTAGGTTCTAAAACTTTAGCTAAAGATCTGATACGACAAAGTTTGTAAAAACAATTCTTGACTACGGAACTAATCTGATCGTGGTAGGAGAGCTCGTGATCCAATAATATTCCCAATATTTTGGTTTTCGTTACTCTTTGTAATGGAAAACTGTCCCAAAAATTTTTTGCTACAAGTGTAATATCTTTTTTCCATGGCAAGAACATTATTGAAGATTTAGATAGATTAAGGGATAGCATATTGTCTTTTAACCATTGGCTAGGCGTACAGGAGGTATAACCAAACGTTTTGACAGGTTGCCTAGTCGGCACTTATACGTTTTGACTTAGACCAAGTCAAAATGGGCATAAGTGCCGAAAAAGGGGCCGCTGAGCTGATGGCGGCTGGCGCGATCAGCTCAGCAGCCCAGCAACCTACCCACCCCCCAACGCAACCATCGGGGCAGGAGAACATAAGAACATAAGAAATGCCTCCGCTGGGTCAGACCTGAGGTCCATCGCGCCCAGCAGTCCGCTCACGCGGCGGCCCATCAGGTCCAGGATCTGTGCAGTAATCTTTTATCTATACCCCTCTATCCCCTTTTCCAGCAGGAAATTGTCCAATCCTTTCTTAAACCCCAGTACCGTTCGCTGCCCTATAACGTCCTCTGGAAGCGCATTCCAGGTGTCCACCACACGTTGGGTAAAGAAGAACTTCCTAGCATTCGTTTTGAATCTGTCCCCTTTCAACTTTTCCGAATGCCCTCTTGTTTTTTTATGTTCTGAAAGTTTGAAGAATCTGTCCCTCTCTACTCTCTCTATGCCCTTCATGATCTTGTAAGTCTCTATCATATCCCCTCTAAGTCTTCTCTTCTCCAGGGAAAAGAGACCCAGTTTCTCCAATCTCTCAGCGTATGAAAGGCTTTCCATCCCCTTAATCAGTCGTGTCGCTCTCCTCTGAACTCTCTCGAGTAACGCCATATCCTTCTTAAGGTATGGTGACCAATACTGGACGCAATACTCACGATGCGGACGCACAATTGCCCGGTACAGCGGCAGGATAACTTCTTTCGTTCTTGTTGTAATACTCTTCTTGATTATCCCCAGCATTTTATTCGCTTTCTTGGCGGCCGCTGCGCACTGTGCCGCCGGCTTCATTGTCATGTCCACCATTACCCCCAAGTCCCTTTCTTGGGTACTCTCATTCAATAACATCCCTCCCATCGTATAGCTGTGCCTCGGGTTTCTGATTCCCATATGCAATACTTTACATTTCTCAACATTGAACTTCAACTGCCATCTCTCTGCCCATTCCCCCAATTTGTCCAAGTCCCTTTGCAATTTTTCACAGTCCTCCTTTGTCCGAGCTCCACTAAATAGTTTGGTGTCGTCCGCAAATTTTATTATCTCACTCTTTGTTCCTGTTTCTAGATCATTTATGAATATATTAAATAGCAGCGGCCCGAGCACTGAGCCCTGCGGAACACCACTCGTGACCTTCCTCCAGTCTGAGTAGTGTCCCTTCACCCCTACCCTCTGTTTCCTACCCGCTAACCAGTTTCTGATCCATCTATGCACGGCTCCATCCACCCCATGGTTCTTCAGTTTCCGGAGTAGACGTTCATGAGGCACCTTGTCAAAGGCTTTCTGGAAATCTAGGTATATGATGTCTATGGGGTCTCCTTTGTCCATCTGTTTGTTAATTCCCTCGAAGAAGTGCAATAAGTTGGTCAGACACGATCTCCCCCTGCAGAAACCATGTTGGCTGGTTATCAGAAGTTCGTGTTTTTCAAAATGTTCATCAATTTTTTCTTTTATTAGTGCTTCCGCCATTTTCCCCGGAACAGAGGTCAGACTCACCGGTCTGTAGTTTCCCGGGTCTCCTCTTGATCCCTTTTTAAAGATGGGCGTAACGTTGGCTATCTTCCAATCCTCCGGAATCACACCTGTTTTCAGAGATAGGTTGCAAATTTGCTGTAGTAGTTCCGCTATTTCCTCCTTTAGTTCCTTCAGCACCCTTGGATGGATTCCATCCGGACCCGGGGATTTGTCAGTTTTTAGTTTTTCTATCTGTCTGCGCACATCATCAAGGCTCACTTCTATGGATGTTAACTTTTGTGCTTGATTTCCATTGAAGAATTGCTCAGGTTCCGGTATGTTGGTTGTGTCTTCGTTTGTGAATACAGATGAAAAGAACATGTTAAGTCTTTCTGCGACCTCTTTCTCTTCCTTCACCGCTCCCTTCCTGTCTCCGTCATCCAGTGGTCCCACCTCCTCCCTAGACGCTTCCCTTTAACATATCTAAAGAACGGTTTGAAATTTTGTGCTTCCCTGGCTAGTCTCTCTTCATACTCTCTTTTGGCTTTTCGAACCACACGGTGACATTCTTTTTGATACTTCCTGTGCTCTCTCCAGTTTACCTCAGTTTTGTCCCTTTTCCATTTTCTGAATGAATTTTTCTTATTGCTTATCGCTTCCTTCACTATTTTAGTTATCCACGCCGGGTCTTTTATTCGACTCTTGTTGCACCCTTTTCTGAATCTGGGGATATATAGATTTTGCGCCTCGCTCACCGTGTCCTTGAAAAAGGACCAGGTATGTTCTACCGTCTGCCATTTTTGGGAAGTGTTCCTAAGTTTCTTCTTTACCATTCCCCTCATTGCTTCGTAGTTACCCTTCCTGAAGTTAAAAGTTGTCGCTATGGTTCTCTTTCCTTTCAGTATTCCTACTTCCATCTTGAACTTGATCATATTATGATCGCTGTTTCCCAACGGTCCCACTACTTCCACTTCCTTTGCAGGTCCCCTTAGCCCATTTAGGATTAAATCCAGAGTGGCATTTCCTCTTGTCGGTTCTCTAACAAGCTGGTCCATGAAGCAATCTTGTACAGCCTCCAGAAATTCTGTCTCCCTAGCGCATCTTGAGCTTCCGAGACTCCAGTCTATCCCAGGGTAGTTGAAGTCTCCCATAATAACCGTGTTACCGCCTTTGCATTCTCGCTTCATCTCGGCTTCCATTTCTTCATCGATGTCTCCGGTTTGTCCGGGTGGATGATAGTATAGGCCTATCTTTATTTCAGGCCCTTTCCTTCCTGGTATTTTAACCCATAGTGATTCTAGCTTGTTGGTCGTCTCCGCTGTGTCCATTCTTGTCGATTGTATGCTTTCTTTTATGTATAGTGCTATTCCACCGCCTTTCTGTCCTGACCTGTCCTGGCGATAGAGCTTGTACCCCGGCAGTGCTGTATCCCATTTGCTTTCCTCATTCCACCATGTTTCAGAGATTCCAATGATGTCTATGTCCTCCGCAATGATCATGGCTTCTAATTCCCCCATTTTGTTTCTTAGGCTCCTTGCATTAGTATATATGCAATTTAGCTCCTGGAGAGATGGGTAACCTCCCCTGCTGCAATAGCGATACCACCAAGAGCTGCCAAACGCGGCACTTGGGATCGCTAAAGCGGCAGGAGAGATGACCCATCTCTCCTGCAGCAATCTACCCCTCCAATTGGGCCAGGAGAGAGCCCAAGCCCTCCTGGCCCCGCCGAGTACGATCGGGGCAAGAGGGAGCCCAAGCCCTCTTGCACCCAGCACCCCGACCTTTCCCGACTTGATGGGGCAAGAGGGAGCCCAAGCCCTCTTGCCCTGTGATCCCCAAATCCCCCCCCCCGACCGAATCCATTGAGGCAAGGAGGGAGCCCAAGCCCTTCTAGCCTGGCAATCTCCCCCCTCCCCCCACCACACGATCCGGCCAGGAGGGAGCCCAAGCCCTCCTGGCCAGAGACCCCCTCTAACCCCCACCCCCCAATAAAATACGGGCAGGAGGGATCCCAGGCCCTCCTACCCTCGATGCAACCCCCCAACGACCGCCCCCCCGAACCTCCGACCAGTCCCCCCGTTGACCCGCAACCCCCTACCGACCCCACAACCCCCCACCCCCCTTCCCCGTACCTCAAAAAATGTTGGCCGGACAGACGGGTGCCAAGCCGTGGGACCTGAATAGGCCCGGGAGCCTTAGGCTCCTCCTGTGGGTGGGGCCTTAAGCACATGGGCTGAACGTAGAGGTAGGCCATTATGGGGAAAAAAACCTCCTTTTGGACTTTTTTTTGATAATGGATGTTTTCCCTGCTTCTACTTTCAATGTTTAAGGCCTTAGGCCAAAAGGGGACTTAGATGTTTTTTTTTTTATTATGCCCCTCCACTTGTTTATTTTGTATTTTAAATATTGGCTGTAAGTATCCTTTGTTGTGAACCGCTTTGAACTTTTGGTATAGCGGTATACAAGAAATAAATTATTATTATGCGAGAGGTGATGAGAGTGTGGATAAGGGTTTTGGTAGTGTGCTTGGAGAGGGAAGGTTGGATTTTGGTAATATAGAAAAAGAAGCAGCAAGCTTCAGCAGTCTGTTGGATATGAGCGGAGAAGGAGAGAGAGGAGTCAAAGATGACCCAAAGGTTGCAAGCAGACAAGTGAGGGAGGATAAGATTGCTGTCCGCAGAAACAGAGAATGGCAGGAGGGGGAAAGTGAGTTTAGGTGGAAAGATAAGAAGCTCAGTCTTAGCCATACTCAGTTTAGGTGGAGGTGAGACATCCAGGGAGCAATCCTTTTTTAAACCCCGCTAAGCTAACTGATTTCACGACTTCCTCTGGCAATGAATTCCAGAGTTTAATTGCATGTTGTGTGAAGAAATATTTTCTCCAGTTGATTTTAAATCTATTACTTAGTAGCTTCATCGCATGAATTGAATTTGATCAGATTTTCCCCAGGTCCTATCCACTGGAATTGTAGATCCATCATTAAATTGTACAGTATAGAGAGGGTCATATGGGGGGAAGATGGAGCCTATTGGTTTGAATCTTCCATTTCAAAAAGGTTGTCAGATCTGCTGCAGATGGAAAGGTAAAGTCGATGGTATTAGTTATATGAACCAAAATTGATTATGTGCTCTAATAATGAAAATAATTTCTTGATATCAGGTCTATCATTCTCGCTCACACTCTGAATCCCATCCATGCTCCCCATTATCTGGCATCATCACTTCTTCCTTTCTCACAGCCATGTGTCACTCACTCCCCCCTCCCCCTCGCCACACTTGTAGATCAAACATCCTTGTACCCTCCCCGGACTCACTCATCTCATTTCCTCAGTGGGTCTAGTCTCTCTCTGATGATGACAACCCCCCCTCCCCCCTGTTGGTCTAGACTCTCTCTCTTTGACACACACCCAGCATCTCCTTTCTCACTGTTGCCCTCCCAAAGCAGCAGTGGTGGCTAGCCGTCAGGGTGACGGGTCAAAAGCGTGCGAGGACAAAGGTGCACCGACAACCGAGCGCAGACAACTGAGCGCAGGACTTAATCGCGTCGAAGAAAACCCGTATTTTAAAGGGCTCTGGTAGGGGGTGGGGGAAACCCCCACTCTACTTAATAAGGATCACGCTGCCTCACGCTGCCATGTTGGGGGTGTATGGGGGTATAACCCCCCCTCCACATTATACTGAAAACTTAACTTTTTCCCTAAAAAACAGGGAAAAAGTTAAGTTTCCAGTATAATGAGGCCAGCAGAGGCAGCATTTTGAACAGGCTGCTGGCGACCAGCCCCACTATGATCTTTCCTCTAATGCCCTTGAAAAGAGGAGACTGAGAGGGGACATGATCGAAACATTCAAGATAATGAAGGGAATAGACTTAGAAGATAAAGACAGATTGTTCACCCTCTCCAAGGTAGGGAGAACGAGAGGGCACTCTCTAAAGTTAAAAGGGGATCGATTCCACACAAACATAAGGAAGTTCTTCTTCACCCAGAGAGTGGTAGAAAACTGGAACGCTCTCCTGGAGGCTGTTATAAGGGAAAACACTCTTCAGGGATTCAAGACAAAGTTAGACAAGTTCCTGCTGAGCCGGAATGTACACAGATAGGGCTGGTCTCAGTTAGAGCACTGGTCTTTGACCTAGGGGCCGCCGCGGGAGTGACCTGCTGGGCACGATGGACCTCTGGTCTGACCCAACAGCGGCAATTCTTATGTTCTTATGATGCATCAATGTCAGGATGCACCACACGGTCAGCACTACTTTGTAAGGAAATTCTTCTTTACGGAAAGGGTGCTGGATGCCTGGAATGCGCTTCAGAGAGAGGTGGTGGAGATGAATCAGGATCTAGAATCAGAAAATAATAGTAAATAGTGAAGGACTAAGGCCAGTACTGGGCAGATTGCACGGTCTGTGTCTGTATAAGGCTATTTGGTTGAGGATGGGCTTAGGAGGCCGTCAATTGGCTAAGATGGTGTAGATGGGCTGAAGTGAGCTTTGACGGAGACTTCAGTAGTTGGAACCTAAGCACAGTACTGGGCAGAGCTTTGGATTCTTGCCCAGAAACAGATAAGAAGAAGAACAAAAAAATTTAAATTGAATCAAGTTAGGCAGATTGGATGGACCATTCGGGTCTTTATCTGCCGTCATCTACTATGTTACCATGTAGTACCCCCTTGGGCAGACTATGGCAGAGGAACAGCACTGAGGAGGCCAAGGGCAGTGCTAGTGAATCACTGCTGCACCAATGACCTTCTTGCATTTTTACAGGTGAAGGGTGGAGGTGGGGGGGCCTTCAGAACTCGTTGAGGAGAAGGGAAGGTCAAGGAGGCCCCCTGAAGTAGCTGATTTTAAAATGGATTGGCCTCTTTGAAGACGGGATATTGGGTTAAGTGGACCATTGGTTTGACCCAGTAAGGCTATTCTTATGTTCTTAACGACTGATGAAGATGTCAGATCACCTCCTTCCAAAAAACTGAAGCTAAATGCTGATAATTTACTTGGTGATTTGTTTTGTTACATCTGTGGAACCTGAATCTGATGAGTTGCAATTGTATTTGGCTTCCACAGATTCTTCAGATGACTTGTTAAGCTTTTGGCATCTGAAATCTGATGTCTGGCCAGAGCTTTCATCTGTTGTCAAAATTGTCCTGGCTATTCCAATTACGGAATCATCTTCTGAATGTCTGCTCTGATTAGCTGGTCAGACAATTTAGGATTGGCTGACTCAATTAAACATGGAAACAGTGGACGATTTACTGTTTCTTTATGGATTGAAAAAATGATGTATTTTATCCATATTAATGGCCTATGGACTTCTCTTTTAGGAAGTTATCTAAACCTTTTTAAACCCTGCTAAAGTAACAGGGTTCTTGACTCCTAAAGCACTTTTCCATTCTTCAGGTGGCTTCAGTACAATGTTTGCTTCTTGTATGGTAAACTACACTTGCTTCATTTATATCTCAACCAGGTACACCCTGATATTGTCTGCTTGGTAGAGGCCTAGCTATCTGATTTTGCTCTGTTTCCTCAATCACCTCCCCAAAAAGGCAGTGGTTTAAGAAATTGTCACTGCTGGGTCAGACCAGTGGTCCATCATGCCCACACGGCGGCCCTTAGATCAAAGACTAGCCTTCCCTGCTTATGTTCTGGTTCAGCAGGAACTTGTCTAACTTTGTCTTGAATCCCTGGAGGGTGTTTCCCCCTATAACAGCCTCCGGAATAGCGTTCCAGTTTTCCACCACTCTCTGGGTGAAGAAGAACTTCCTTACATTTGTACGGAATCTATCCCCTTTTAACTTTAGAGAGTGCCCTCTCATTCTCCCTACCTTGGACAGGGTGAACAACCTGTCTTTATTTACTAAGTCTATTCCCTTCATTATCTTGAATGTTTCAATCATGTCCACTCTCAGTCTCCTCTTTTCAAGGGAGAAGAGGTCCAGTTTCTCTAATCTCTCACTGTACGGCAACTCCTCCAGCCCCTTAACCATTTTAGTCACTTTTCTCTGGACTCTTTCGAGTAATATTGTGTATGGCGACCAGTGCTGGACGCAGTATTCCAGATACCCCCATGGCCTGGTACAGTGGCATGATAACCTTCTCCAATCTTTTCGTAATCCCCTTCTTAATCATTCCTAGCATTCTGTTTGCCCTTTTTGCCGGCGCCGCACATTACGCGGACGGCTTCATCGCCTTATCGATCAGTACACCCAAGTTTCTTTCCTGGGAGGTCTCTCCAAGTACTGCACCAGACATCCTGTATTCATGTATAAGATTTTTGTTACCGATATGCATCACCTTACACTTATCCACGTTAACCTCATTTGCCATGTCGCGGCCCATTTCTCGAGCGTGTGTATGTTCCATTGCAGGTCTTCTCTTATTATTCACCCAGGAGTACCACTCTCCCTCTGTTCTGGAGTTCTGCCATTTTCCTTCCCTTCTGTTGATTTCTTTCTGTTTTTCCACCTCCTTCCAGTCTCCCATTCTTCTCTTCAGGTTTTTTACAATCTTGTTGCTACTCATCCTCTCTTCCTCCCACCTCCTTATCCTCCTTAGGGATCTTACATCTCCTGTAATGACTCTACTAATTCATTGACCAATGACTTCCTGACTTTCTTGCATAATACCAATTTTGTCATACTCTTATGGACATACCCTTGACATCATTATTAAGCAGTCCACCTTCACATCTAATATCACTTGACTATTCACATATGTCCTCTTTATTTCTTGCTCCTTATCCATCTCATCTCTCAGCCATTAAGAATCTGTGGAATCTTTCCCCAGATATTTTCTTGCAACATTACAACCTATTTCCTATTTGCTTCTCTTCTTTTCCACTAGATAGAAAACCAGGTCCATACCTGGAATAATATCCTACATTCTGCCTTTCAAAGATCAGCCCCTATGCATCTTCATGGTTCCATCAAGGTCTTTGCCTTTTAAGCTGCTAAATATGCCATGCTGAGTGCTCCTGGTGCAATAATTCCAATCAAATTTCTTTAAAAATGACCCTTTCCAAGCTTTTGCAGCTCAACTTTAATTCTTTATATTTTTATTCAGTCCTGAATTACCTCTGTAACCCATAGCTTATTTTGAAGCAGCACCTGCTTTCTATAGAAGATTTTGCTCTTGGCATTGCTAAGAAGATTTTTCATTACTCCCCCGGCTTGGTTAACTATGGTTAACTTGGTTGACAAAATTGCTAGAGTTTCTCTTAATTCTTCTAACCTACCATCTGTGAACCGTGGGACTAAGGCAGTGTCATGCCTGAGACTATCCTCTGCATCCAATTTAATCCTCTCCCGTTCCTTGTTAACACATGTTTATCTACTGAGGTCTTTCCTATATCATGGAAACAGGCAGTGCTACGCTCCCACATCATGAAGGCTAAAGCAAGTCTTTCCTCCATTGGTAATGATAATCCAATTTCTAATCTTCCTTTCATGTCTACGTTTGTAGAAGCATTTGTTGCAGTGTATCTGACTGACTACCTTGATTCTATATTTAATGTAGTAGGTGCAACACTTTGGAACAACTTACCAAAATATTTACACGTAGAAACTGCTAAAGACTGGACTTAAAACATACTTTTTTGAAAGGAATTTTAATGGTTGATTTCTTTACAACAGGAGACATGGAGGTGACAGTATTTGACTTGTAGTATCAGAGCAAGCAGAACTAAATTTCTTTCTTCCTTTACTATCATTAATGGCGTTCTTCTTTTTATCTATTTTATAAGCCAGCTTTAATTTTATTATACACCAGATGTTTCCACTAAATGCAAAGTATCAAGTATAAATAAAGTTGGAAATTTGAAGAAATGGATGAGAGGGATAGGGATGGGTCTTATTTATGTACACTTCTATTTAAAGTACTTTACATTCAGTATTTCTCCCTACTCTGTCATAATCTTAACTATGGTGTCTGGGGCAGGGGAGTGTTGGTTGACTTGCCCAGGGTCACAAGGAGCTGCCCGGGAATTGGGCGCACGGCCTCATGATGCTAACCACTACGCCATTCCTCTACCTCCACCTTGCTGTGATTACAATCCAAGTGGGGACAGGCTAGATTCTGGCTTAATCTGTCTACCAAACTCACTCTCCATGGCTTAGCCAGTTACATTAAAAAGATATCGGGTTACAAAATGAATTGGGATCAATCTATGGTTCTGCTTTTTATCTCTGTACGTACAAAAGTCTCTTCTTGGGGAACTTCAATTGAAATGAGTTAGTATATTAAAATGTTTGGGCCTTCTATTGAAAGTTGGCTGGAGTTAAATAAGCAGTTGCTGCTTACCTTGGTGGATGATCTCTCTGTGCATTGGTCCCCTTTATATTTGACCTGGTGGAGGCAATAAAGATAGCGTTAACACCCAAAGTGAATTATATATTGAATATGGGGCCTATTATGTTTCTGGAGAATTTTTATAAATCTATGGAGGGTAAGATTCTTCGATTTCTATGGAAGGGGAAGCCATGGCCATCATGCGTTGCTTTTCAAAAACTCAAAATGTTAAGAGATTTCAGCAGACTTAATTTTCCAGATTTTGAACTATTTCATTCTGCTTATCCAACAGCTTCTACGGTGTATTGGTTTGCTTCGGCAGTAGATATAGAAGTACCCAAATGGCTACTGCTGGAGAGGGAGATTGCAGCTCCATTTCCTTTATGTGGTTAATTGACTGCTCAGATGAAATGGATAGTGCCACAGTCCTTGATTTTGCAGGCTATACCTCCCGTATTAAGATTTATAGCTCGTGATTTGGGGTTATTGTGGCCTGTTTATGAATATATATCCATATGGTTCACTCCGGAAATTTATTTATTTAGCCCGTCCTCCCAAAGAAGCCCAGAACAAGTTACAAGAGTACATTCACAATATAGGTCAGGACATGACAGACATGACACAATCAATAATACAATTATGACGGACATATTTTAATTGATAATGCAGCAACTCCATTACAGACATGACATAAATGATAGTTCAGCTTCTGCTTTACAGGCTTAACCATGGTTTGTAATACAGCATCTGTGTTACAGTAGATAGCACACTTAAGTTATTTTGGTCACGACGTCGTCAACTTATCCAAAACACTGCAATAAAACTTATATATAAGCAAGGGAAATATGACCACATCACCCCTCTTTTGAAAGAAGCACACTGGCTACCCATTACACATCGTATCACTTACAAAACTCATGTTGGTCTTCAAAATCAAATCTTCCCGTCAACCATCTTTTCTTGACAAACTTCTTATCCCGTTCTGCCCATCAAGGACTCTTAGATCTGCTGACCAGAATTTACTAACCATCCCTTCTATAAAGGCATTCTTCTATACTAGGAAAACTAGCTTTTCAGTAGTCGCTCCTACTCTATGGAACGCCTTGCCTTCCCAACTTCGTCAGGAAAAACTTATTGATAAATTCAAGACTAATCTGAAAACCTTCTTATTTCGAGACGCATTCTATTGCTCATGAATCTCCCATTTCCAATTCACCCAACCTCACTCCCTTCTGTTCCTTCCTTCCCCCTCCCTCTCATATTCAAAACTTTTTTTTTTCTCTCTCTCTCTCTTCTTATACACTCTTTTCACCATTAATGATGTAACTTTCCCCCTCCCTCCCTCATCAACCCCACTTTCATGTCTGTCATTGTCAATGTCTTTAATTGTTCACTTCCCCTTTTGCTCTTTTTATTTAGTTTTACAATCTACAAGCATAATTTTACTGTATTTTATCTTTTATTGTAAACCAGCTAGATGGTCGGTATATTAAAAATCAATAAACTTGAAACTTGTCACACATTTAAGTTAGGGAGAACATTTAAGTTATACTGAGAGTGGCATTTGAGTTCTGTTAGTTAGGTAGTGGAGGTCATTAAGGTGCGAATAGGAGCGTTTATGGGCTGTTTCAGTCATGAGAGAGCGACCAGGCGGTTCTTAATTGGACAGAGTGGCAGCATAGAGGGATTTGGTTTTTCAGTCAATTATTTCAGGGTAGCAATTTTAGAAGATTTATGTAATGAGTTTTACCTGGAAACTAAATTTCTTAGAAGGACAGGGTACATGATAGTGATTCGGGACTTTTGTGTGAGTCTCATAAGGCAATCAAAGAAAGCCTCCTCGGTTGATGGTAAAGTGATCTGGATTTGTTACTGTGGAAAAAGACACTGGGCTAGATGGACCGTTTGTCTGACCCAGTAGGGTTATTCCTATATCCTTATGTAGGATGAGACTGTGCTACGTTGGATTTGGCCAGAGTTTGGGTTATTTTTAGCCACTTCATAGCAAGGTCGTTTTTTCTTAAGGCCCTTCTGTTGTGATGCTCCTGGATTGCATGGAACACCTTCAGGAGGATCCGCAAGTAGCATTAAAAAGAACCTGACATTCAAAAGCAATTAACAGCTTGCCTTATTGTTGCAGAAGCCCTTATTAAACATAACTTCATAAACTTTCCGTTTGCTCTCGCATTGTCAGCACATTGTGTAAAACGGATTGGGATTGTTTTTCCTTCATCAGACATTTTCTCCGAGTCTTTGCCTGTGGGGAAAACATTGATAAATCAGTTCAACAGAAAATGAGAATGCAGCCCTGTCAACTTCCAGCCAGAACTCCCGATTAAAGACAATTAACCTTGACTCGCTCCGTTGCAAAATGCTCATTCCTAGCAGCTATAATTTTGTGATTACTCCATGGCTTCAGCTGCTCTCGGTGGACCCCACCCGCCTCGATTCTGAGATGTCTTAAATCGGGTTCTCCAGAGCCAGAGGAGGACAGTGGCAGCTGAATATACAGCTCAAACGTTGACTAGATCAATTGTTAAGAGAAATTACTGGCCAGTGTGCAGCAAACATTGATTTTTACAGTGGAAGCAGCATTTATGTACTTGCCGCGTAGTGTTACCTGTCCACACAAGCAATAATGCTTAATTATACTTGTCACAATATTTCCTAAAGAGGTTCCCGTCACCATGCCTGGAAGTACTGTGAGATCAATGAGTCCTTGTTAATGTTGTACCTTTCCCATCTCAAACTCTCCCTCTCCTTCCTTGCCAGAGTCATTTATTTCTGTGTCACCTACTAGAGAAGCTGCCAGTCCACAACATTGCTGCCCCTCAGTATCTCTCCTCTCATGTCTCTCCTTATCCACCTCCCAGAGAACTCGGTTCTCTCACTCGTAGCGTTACCCTTCTCCTCCACTGCCAATTCTAGACTTTGTTCCTTTCATCTAGCTGCCCCCTATGCCTGGAATAAATGACCTGAGTTTGTCCATCAAGCCCCTTCGCTTCCCATGTTTAAAATCAGACAGAAAACCCACCTCTTTGACATCGCCTTCAATCCATTACCCTACTCTCCACTGCCCTCCAACCCAGCCAGCAGATTAACCGTTCCCCTTAACTGTATCCATGCCATCCTGTTTGTCTGTCTTGTCTGTTTAGATTGTAAGCTCTATGGAGCAGGGGCTGTCTTCTTTGCACTACGTATGTCTGGTAGTGCTATAGAAATACTTCATAGTAGTAGTACTGTCGTGGAAGGGTACATAGTGGGGTTCTCCAGGGGTCTGTGCTGGGACCGCTGCTTTTTAACATATTTATCAATGATCTAGAGATGGGAATAACTAGTTGTTTTCCGAGTTCAGTATAAAGCAGTAGTGATTTGCCATCAATTTTCGTATTTAAGAGCAACATGACCAATTATTTAGCAAATGGATCTTTGCGTTCTGAAAACAAATGCTTATCCAAAGTATGTTGAGACCAGTAAAATGACCTTTGGCTGTTCAGGGGTTAAATTGTGGCATTCACTTGTTAGCCAATTACAAAAAGGTTGTGAAAGGGGCAGTTTCAGAAAACTACTTAAGACAGTTATTTGTAAATGCCTTTTTTAAGATAATGATCTTTTATGACTGTTGGTTGAGGAACTTGTTATGATTATTTGTATAAGCCTTGGCTTTCATTTTTATAGTTTGGTCTCTAAGGATTATTTGTTCATGTTTGTCTGATTTTGTTTTTATAGAACATTTTAAAATAAATAATGAGAAAAAGTTGTTAAATTGCAAGATGATTATGAAAAATTGCAAGAGGACCTTCTGAGACTGGAAGACTTGGAAAATGGCAGATGATGTTTCATGTGAGCAAGTGCAAAGTGATGCATGTGGGAACGAAGAACCCGAACTATAGCTATGTGATGCTGGATTCTGTGTTAGGAGTCTCTGCCCAGGAAAAGGATCTAAGTGTCATTGTTGAGGATACGTTGAAACCCTGAGCTCAAAGTGCGACGGCTGCTAAGAAAGCAAATAGAATGTTGGAAAGGAATGGAAAAGAAAGATGAAAATGTTATCATGCCCTTGCATCACTCTATGGTATGGCCACACTTTGAATACTGTGTGCAGTTCTGGTCGCCGTATCTCAAAAAAGATATAGCGGAATTAGAAAAGGTACAGAGAAGGGTGACAACAATGATAAAAAGGACAGGCCGACTTCCCTATGAGGAAAGGCTAAAGTGGCTAGAGCTCTTCAGCTTAGAGAAGAGACAGCTCAGGTGTGATATGGTAGACATCTGTAAAATACTGAATGGTGTGGAAAGGGTAGATGGGGATCGCTTGTTCATTCGTTCCAAAAATAATAGGAGTAGGTGCCATGCAATGAATCTACTTAGTAGATTAAAATCAAACTGACAAAAATATTTCTTTACAAAATGTGTAATTAAACTCTAGAATGTGGTGGAATCAGTTAGCTTAGCAGGGATTAAAAAAAGTTTGGATAAATTCCTAAAATGGAAGTCCATAGGCCATTATTAAGATGGCTTGGGGAAATCCACTGCTTATTTCTAGGAATAGCAGCAGAAAATCTGTTTTACTTCTTGGGATCTTGCCAGATACTTGAAACCTGGGTTGGCCACTGTTGGAAACAGGATCCTGGGCTTAATGGGCCTTTAGTCTGGCAATTCCTATGTTCTTATATTCTTAACTTATGAAACTAAGCTGTAATTAGACTAGAAGATTCAAAGGTGTAGACGTGATAGGACAACAATGCTCTTTAAGCCATGTGCTATTTAACATGGAGGCTGCTTTTCTTCACACACACAAGAAGAAGCAGGAGAAAGGGGGCTGCAGCAATGCACACTGGGAGCTTACTTAGCTCTCTACCGTGTACATTGTTTACATATCTTAAGCAATCTGCTTTCATGAATGTGAGGACAGAACACTCTCTGTCTGGTATCTGTAGGTATCACTATTGCTACTAAACTTAATAGTGCCACATATCCATTCAAAGTCCATAAGCAACTGGAGCTTGAAAACTTGATGATTTCCATCTTGTCTTGCTGTCTCTTGACGTGCAGACAAATTCTCTCTTGCAGCATAAAATTTGTTTTGCTACTTAAAATGTACTAGCTAGATACTTGGGACCTGGGTTGGAAACAGGACCCTGGGCTTGATGGACCTTTGGTCTGTCCCACATGGCAATTCCTATGTTCTTATGTGAAATTTATTTTTTAGTGCTGGGAGTATATGTGGGCGTGGCTAAGCTAATCAGTTAGCACATGTGCGTTTTTGTACGCTAACTGATTAATGCAGGATTAGCATTTGGGTGCTTATGACCTACAAAATAGGTGGCAGAAGGGCTTAGGTGCAAATGAGAAAATTAGCTTATGGCCATTATCGACAAAATAGAAAAAGTGGCCATAGCTTGGTAAAAAGGCCCCGAAATGTTCTCTAGTTTTATCTAACATCAAGGCTGAATCTCCTGAATTTTTCTTTACATCTTTCTCAAGTCCATCTTCTTTAGGAGTCAACGTGGACGAATTCGATTCAATAACTTGAGATTTAAGATGTTTTTGTGAAACAAAAGGAACACACAACTTGGTCATGGAGGCAACCACGGATCAGATATCATCCAGTGTTATTTCTGAGCCCTTACCAGAGGCGAGACTGATAGAAAATCTGATGTTACATCCACCTTGTCTTGCTGATGCCTGAAAAGTAGATTCAGAGGAAAGGAAAAATGACCTAAATCATTCCACAAGTGAGCTCAATCCCCCTAGGATGGAACCAAGTGCTTTACTGGATCTTATCCTATAGCTTCCATCTCACTGCAAAGCACGGATACAGAATTAGGGATCAATGGACTCAGCAAAGCCTCACTGTCCAGTGAAACCTTGGATGCTCAGAGGTGGTACGAGAACAGGGTTCATTTGAAAGTTAGTCTCTGTTCTCCAGCCCAATAGGGAGGCTCCTGCTGCCTGGATGCAGCTCTTTTCCACAAGATTTCTTCTGGGGCTATTCAAGAACCCAACAAGACAAGAAGTACAATTTCTCTCTCTCTCTCTCTCTCTCTCTCTAAAGACAGTATCATCCCTGCAGGGAAGCAAAAATAATTTAGAATCCCATAATATGTTCTGTCGGGCCTGACATTGCTCATGTGCCTACAAGAATATCTTCCAATTGATTTTAACTGACAGACTGAAAGCTGATTAGGGGTAAATCAATATTTGTATTAGGAAACTATGTTTCTGCTGGTCTGTTATCTGTTGACAGCTCTGAGGAGATTTGAAGCATCGCTGCCCCCCTCAGTCCATGGTAAAAAGGGCAGCCTGAGGACCAGCACCAAAAAGATATTTTATCAAATGCAATCTCCTAGCTTTCTTTCATCTCAGATTGTTCTAGCTGTCTTTTGCCCTCATTGTACAAAAACTGCTCTTGTCAAAATTTTCTGTGACCTCTTTCTAGCCAGATCGAAAGGCCTGTACGCTACCCTTGTCCTCCTGGACCTGTCTACTGCTTTTTGAACTATTGACTACATAATGCTCCTTAGCCCGCTGTACTGAATTGGATTTTGGGACTCTGGTTCAGGTTTAGATTCTATTTCATATACTTCAACATTTTTGAAAAGAAATCTAAGTGATGTACATTAAAAATATTTTGGGCTGAGGAAGGGAAAAGGGGAAAAAGCTAGAATTGCAGAAATAGTCAAAAGTAAACTAGACCTTCCGGCGAGAGCAGGAGCCTCAGCAACTTGTCACTGCTCCCTGCTTCATTTTCCTTCGTGTACATTGGCTGAGCTTCCCCTCGCTCTGTGGTTCATAAGATGTTAGGGCCACATGCACGTAGAGCGATGGGGATCTGGTTTATGAAGCAACAGGAAAGTGAAACGTGTCTGCTTAGGAAACAACTCAACTTAATAGGATGTTCTTGACTTTAGTATTGATATGCATCATGTCAGGCAGTAATGTTAGTTGAATACTTGGTTACTCTTTTGTTGGGGAATCTATTTGCCACCTGCCTTGAACTACAGAGGTACATATGGAGAACATCGATAGGCGATGTGTCTCTTGTGGTTGCTGGAGTGACCTACAAACCAGGGGAACTGGGTTCAGTTCCCACAGCAGCTCCTCATGACTCTGGGCAAGTCACTTAACCCCCTCAAATTGCCCCAAGTACAAAATAAGTTCCTGTAAACACAGAAAGGCTGCATATGAAACCCATCTCCTCTCCCTACAGATTTGCCCGAGGAGGTGCGAGTACCAGCAGGCAAGAAGCAGACCTGGCTGGAGGTAAATAGCTCTAGTCTGACCCCAGTGGCAGAGCTCTAAGGCAGAACCTCTGGAAGAATAAAGGAAAGTGGGAAAAGCATGCCATGTGTCTGTTCACGTGTGTGCATGCATTTGCTTTCTGGATCATTAGAAGTGGCAGGAAATCTCCACGGAAGCAATCAAATACAGGAATCCAAACTTAATCTGTTCCAAAATGTTCGAGTTCCAAGACAATTTTCCTTGGTCCCACAAACTCAGATTTTGCAATAAATTTAACAGAGGCAGCACAATGGGGCCCCCCCCCCCCCCCCCACCGGCATAGACAGCAAGATCGGCAATGGCAACTGCAAACGGTGCTCAGCCCAAAGCTTCCCTCCCAGGCAGAAACAGGAAGCTGCATCAGAGGGGAAGCTTTGGGCTGAGCAACGCTTGCAGTTTCCAAAGCAGCGTTCGGATTCCGGGGCAAAATTTAATTTTAAAAAAAGTTCAGATTCGTAAACAAAACAAAGGTCTTTATATGTTTTTATGTTACTGGAACATCTCGACCTTCCCACTTTGCTTTGCTTATTTGCTTTCTGTGTGTCTCTGATCAGCAGATCAAGTGAGAGGGGATGGCAGCTTGAAAGGGAAAATTCCCAGAAGAGGTAGTGGAGACAGAGACTGTGTCTGAATTCAAAAGGGCCTGGCATAGGCACGTGGGATCTCTTGGAGAGAGAAAGAGAGAATGGTTACTGCGGATGGGCCATTTGGCCTTGATCTGCCATCATCTTTCTATGTTTCCTTAATCAGCATGTGTACAGTTCACCCCATAGATAAGTTAGAAGGCATTCATTTCTCTTCCGCCTCCCACCATATACAGAAGTTTCATTTCCACAGCACAGAAACTGTCCCCAGATCATCTTCTCCCTTCCCGTAATCTGCCTTCGAGTGCTCCGTCCCCAAGACCTTCCCATTGGCTGGATCCTACCCAGAGTCTCTGACTAGAGCTGTCTTTCAGTGCTCCGCCCCCATTGTATTCCCATTGGCTGGATTCCTAGCACCAACTCATCTGAGTGGTTACTTGATGGCACATATGCCTATTACTGGTCAAGCAACGTAATAACATGGTTAAGTAGGCTTTAGCTTGCATGGCATACATAGCCACACATTGCCTTGAAATGAAGGCAGGAAAAGAAATAGTGGTCTCGGGTGCACAGTTACCAGATCCATGGCAGTTATCTTTCTGCACCAGCATCCCAACCTGAGTAGCCTCCCCCTGACTTATTGTTCTCCACTGTCTCAGGTACCTCCCACCTCCTAAGCTGAGCCAACTGACCAGGGCATCCCTTCTCTCCCCTGACAAAAACAAATGTCCTCATAACTAGTGGCACCCCCACATGTACTCAGCATCTCCCCAGGATGTACCTTGAGAGGCAGGAATAATGCCCTCTCACTGTTGCCTCCAGTACTGCCATATTGAAAAATGGTGCCACCTACTCCCCCACCTGGTGCATTGTGGGAGTAAACTGGGTGGAGTCAGTTGGCCTTACTGCTTATCTAGTAGATTCCACTCAACTAGCAAATCAGGAAAAATTCCCTTATAAAGCATACTGACCGTACTCATTGCATCCCATGATTCACCAGGTGTTTCTGGGGGCCACCATTTTCTAAGATTGTGGCAGTGGTAGCCAATGTAAGTGGGCATCTGTGTCTCAGCACTATCTGGATAAGTGACTGCATAACACTGGACCCAGAAAATGCTGACCAAAGTGTACGTGAATAGATTATCTTGTTATTCAGATACAACTACAACACTGACTTCGAAATCCAGATATTCTGTGGCTGCCACTAACTGGGCACTGGTCACTGAATGGTGGCTTGTATTTAAAAAACCGCTGATCACCACGGGCTCAGTATTAGCCCATAATTTAAAGAACCGGGGTTAAATAGAAAGTTCTGGCCTTTCATCTTCTCAAAGCCCGTTTTTTAGGGTGAAAACATTTCCTCTGTCACTAAGTTCTTTACTTTGCTCATGGTCATCTACAATGGCAGTAATTTATGGCTCCTTGGTTGCAGAAACATCTGGTAAAACGCCTGATCTTAGACAAACTGTCTTATTAGGCATAGTTACTATTCTCTGCCATCTGGCAGCAGTAACTTACATTATTTTCAAAGGTTTTTGCCTGTCATACCTTTTGATTAATTGTTGTTGCTGATAGAGACGTAATTTGTCGGGAGGATAATAGATACGTCAACATATCAAGCCCCCATGCCATATGTTCCCTACACTCGTGAATGCTCCTAAACCCAACAGATGACGTCCGTTTCTGATCTTGGCAGTTAATTAAGGCACTGCAATGTTAAAGCAAGGCAGTCGATATCTCCAGTTTTGGAGCTTACATAGGGTCTGAGTTACCTGCGTGTCTCTACGTCTACACCAGAAGGAATTTACCCTGGTTCATTTAGCCTTAATCCAGAGACACAAATCACTGACAGATAATATCACAGCTACTTACTGACTGCAGCTTGCAGCTGACGTTTGGGCTTAGGTGAAAGCTAGAAGTGGCAATTGATGGTACCACTCGTGTTAGCTGGGGATGAATCAAAAAGAGGAGTTCGGGCAGACCTTTAACATGTTTTTTTTAGGGTGAATGTGTCATTAATCAAGGGATGATAGGAGCTTCTTATGAACACAGCAGAGACTTAGAAAATGGACTGCAACAAGATCTCTCTACTGAAACTAGGATCCATGCTAGGAAAACACCGCACCTTGGTCACGCAAAAAACTGAAATGGAAAAACCTCAGAAAGTCAGCAATATGACAGAAACAAAGTCAAATACAAGTGAACCCCTCAACCCCCTCGGGAGTAGGTTTCTGACAGAGGAGGGTTTGAAACCAGCAGTTATATGTTTGTGCTAAGGGGTTTCTGTCTGCCACTGATCTGACTACAGGAGGATTGTATCCAGTTTATGAAAGTTACACGGCTAAGTGTGCAGAGGTGGTGGGTAACTCCATTTGCAAATCAATCACTGAGGGATGAACACCCAGACACTTGGGTGAAATGTTATGCATTTCAAGAGGTTATTCAATGAATGCAAATAGACCTTGTGGGCTCAAATGAATGTGGAGATGTGACCTGAGCGAGCTGAGTCAGAATACTAGAAGTGGATATGTACTGCCCACAAGTTCAGAAGGTAGAAGAAACGGTGGGGATAACAGAGTCAACATGCTGAAAGAGAGTCACTGGATAGAGTCATATTGTGCATTATATTCATTTGGGAGATAACTTCCTAGATTGGAAAATCTGTCACTGGCCCACACTGAGCTCTTTTAAAAGCTGGCATGCTGTGTACCAGCAGAGGTGTACCACTAGGGGCCCTTGGGAGCAGAGAGCTCTAGACAGAAGAGCAGCAGTCCTTGGGAGCAGCCAAGGGAAGAAAAATAAAGGCCTCTGGAGGCAGCCATCTAGAGAAAGCCCTGTTACTGGTGGTTGCTGAGCCCTGTTGAGGGCTGGGACCCCAGCAAGGAGCTACACAAAGCTCCTCTTGAAGAAGGAGAAGGCTACCGGAGTGCAAATCGGCACTAGTAACCCAACATAGGCACCATGCCACTGGGGTGGGATCGGCACCAGCAGTCCAACAAAGGAGAAGGCTCCCTGGAGGCTAGAGGTGGAGCACTGTAGGGAGGGCCCTCAGAGCCAAGGCATAACCACCAGGAGACTGCAACAGGGACAAGCTCACAGCACCCACCTACAACTAATAGCTTCCATGGATTGGGTGAGAACTTGGGAATGGGCGAGGGTGGATTGGAAATGGAAAGAGAGATCTAGGTACACAGCCAGGCCTACCTAGTGCCTAAGCTAAGAAGCTTGAGAGGAGTGTTGGCAGGTAGGACTAAAGGGCTCAAAGGGTTAAGACATGCTGGATTTGAACTGAGAGTTAAAAGTTCAAAAGTCTATAAAGAAAGGGTTTCAATATCTGAATAGGATACAAACGCTGTTGAATTATCTGGTTTAAGAGTGGAAGTATTGGAATTGTTAAAAGTTGATCCTGATAATTTTGTTATGGATTAGGCCTATGAACATAGTTCAAATAAAACAGTTTAATTTATTAGCCAACCTTGTTCGCAGAGGCTTTTTTGGATTTTTCCTGAGGGTAGAAAAGGGTGAACCCATCCACTAACACTTCTCTTCCCCAGGTGGAGGCTAACCGTGTGAGGGACTGACAGAAACTGCCTTCATGGGACTCCAGTCAGGTTGGGCCCCAGACACTGAGCAGCCCAGAAAGAGGTGTTACATAAAATTTCTGGAGGTACCACTGGAATCCCAAAGTTTTGGGAGTTTTTTTAAACTGGAATGTTGTGTGAGGAGATGGAGTCTGAATAAATGTTATTGCTGAGAAACTGGTACAAGGGGGAGGGAGTAGACCCACGCCAAGCATTTTTTACTTACCAGAATGCCTGTTGTGCAGGGTCTGAGAGACTTTGACATTTTGGCCCATGTAAAAGTCCCAGTGAAACTGATTTCACCCTTGGTCAGTCAATTTCCTGAACTTCCGGGTTATCAGCTGAGCTCAAAATACACTGCCGCCATCTTCATGGAGGAAGTGGTCTATGTTTTTGGCGATTTGAATCAGAGGTTTTCCTTTTTCTCATGTTTATATAGAACAGGTAGTTCATTTTCTAATTTCTGTTTATTCTGTTTATTATTAGGGACTTCACCTTGAGAAAGCTTACTAGTGAAACATGTCGGTGAATTCATGTCCCCGATTTAGACCACAAGAATTAAGCTAAGTATAAGCTAACTTAAAATATATACATCTAATTATTAAATGATATAACTATTTAAAAATCTATCTATCTAAAAATGACTTATGTATATATACAAATATTTTTGCTGAGCTGATGAAAATTGAACACCTAAAGCTTAGAGTAATGAAACTTCTTGAACTCTGAGTGGTGTTGAGGATCATATCAACTGAATAAGGGTTTATAAAGCTTATACTCCCTATTGGTTGTTACTATTATGGAATAACCCCAGTACCACGATTTGATAGAGCATATAAATAAGCATTAATTAATGAGAGAAAGCCAACATGGATTTGCCTCACCAATCTACTGCATTTCTTTGAAGGGGTGAATGAACATATGGATAAAGATGAACCGGTTGATACTGTGTATTTGGATTTTCAAAAGGCATTTCAAGTTTCAAGTTTATTAAAACATTTTTTATACCGCTTATTCCAATTTCTAGGCAGTGTACATCAATAATAAAAAGATATCTCTAAAAGAAACAAGACAAATTAGAGTTAAAATATTATACAAACCAATGTTGGATTAATAGAAATTAACAAAACACATATACTAACTGCACACAATTGGGGAAAAAGGACTGAACTACAATATTTGAAGAAAGCACACTTAAGGGTAAAACAATAGGGAAGGGTAGGGACAATAGTTGATTTAGTCCTAAAAAGGACAGTTTTATCCAAAAGCATCCTCAAATAAAAATGTTTTGAGTTTTGTTTTAAATTGCTTAACACTTGGACTCGCACCATGCAAACAAATAACTCAAACACTTAATAAAACTACTAACACTTATTGGCAGAAAATTTGGCCGCAGTTTTATTAAATCATTTCAACAAATAACATTGTACATCAACTTTTATCCCTCTCTTCCTTGGCGCCCTTCCAGTTTCCTTTCCCAACAGCTAGTCGGTCACTACCTAGCTGCTCTGCCCCCAACTCCCCATATCTTAAATGCAATTCCAATAAACCCATTTGCAAGACCTGCGGTGTCGCCCGGTCTCACATCTGTCTGTGGCGGTGCCGCACAGAGTCTACAACATTATAACTTCATTACTTATTTTCCCACATCCCTGGATGCCAGGAAGGATTCCCCTTCCCATTTCCACAAAGCTGCGACCCCCCCCCCACCCCCCCACCCCACTTTACATCCCCAGATGAACCACACCCCAACCATAAACCACAAACCAAGCTCCATGCCCCAAAGCCCCAATAATCACCCACGCCCCCTCCAAATATCAACTCAACATGACAGGGAGGGAAGGGTGGGCAACTAGCAAAATACCTCTACTACCCACTCTACTTCAAAATTATTTTCCGTCTCCCCTCAAATGCCTACCCTCCTCACACCCCACCTCCTTCAGACAAACACCAAACAATTCTCCCGCCCGATTTCCACCAATCTCCACCCTTATCGCTCCCACCAATCACTCAATATCCCCACGATTTTACAAACATTCCAATTTCCTCCACCAATCCCATCTTTCCACTTTTCCCCCACCTCACTTCCACTCTTTCGCCCAATCATCCGAAGACCCCTTCCTACCCCCCCTGCACTTTTACCTTTTCAATGTTTTGCAGGGCTCGCCAATATTATGAGCCCTCTGATAATTCAGTGGGCTTTCATTATCGACGATTCCATTTGTAAGTGATTAGGCAGCGAATTCCAAAAGGAAGGTGCTGTGACGGTGAAATTATTGGATCTCAATGTATTAATTAGTTTTAAAGATGGTACAACTAGGAGATTTTGGGATATAGAACGAAGGGATTTAGCGGGATAATAAGGAACAAGGAGGCTATCAATAAACTCTGGGAAATTAGAAAGTCATGAGACAGGAAGTCATGGATTGAGAATTGGATGAAAGACCGAAAACAGAGAGGGGTTTAAATCAGTGGTCTCCAACTCAAACCCTTTGCAGGGCCATATTTTTATTTGGAGGTACTTGGAGGGCCTCAGAAAAAAATAGTTCATGTCTTATTAAAGAAATGAGGTAAAACTCTTTATAGTTTATAAATCTTTCCTTTTGGCTAAGTCTTAATAATAATATTATAATTTATAACTAAAGAGAAACTGTTTTATTTTACTTTTGTGATTATGATATACATACCGAGGGCCTCAAAATAGTATCTGGCGGACTGCGAGTTTGAGACCACTGGTTTAAATAGTCAATATTCTCAATGGAGAAAGGTAAATAGTGGGGATCTACAAAATACCCCTCTCAGAGCTTGTAAATAAGTAATACTGCTCAAGATTTATCGGGAATGCTTATCTACCGCAAAAATCTTCAATCCTTTTGCCATAGTTAACTCTGGCCATCTTTGCCCACAGTAAGCTGAAGTATTGTTGGAGAATGTTTTCTCTGCTGCTTAATGTGTTTCCTGCTAATTCTCTTTATTATCTTTTATAAAAAATTGGTCCATAGCCCTGACGCAACTGGAAGGCGGAACGGCAGCTAGATAAATGATGGTGAAGGGACTACTGGCAGAGACGGCAGGAGCACTTATTACAACACCCTGTCCAAAGATGATTTTTATTTTTCTGTGCGTTAAGGGTATAAGAGTGAAACCATAGCGCATGTTGAGGAATTTATTCTGTTTGAGCCAGAGTGGTTGTTACATTTCACAAAGCACGGGGATCTAAGGCTCTTTCCCCTTTAACTGTGACAAAAGGATTGAAGATTTTTGCAGTAGACAAGCAATCCCAATAAATCTTGAGCAGTATTACTTATTTACAAGCTCTGAGAGGATTATTTGGTTCTTTCTCAAATGGTTAAATAGTGGGGTTCCCCAGGGGTCTGTGCTGGGACCACTGCTTTTAAACATATTTATCAATGATCTAGAGATAGAAACATAGAAGATGACAGCAGATAAGGGCCATAGCCCATCAGGTCTGCCCACTCTACTGACCCACCCCCAAGTCTACTATCCTAGGGATCCCACTCCTGGTGGCAGGTTCCCTTGGCTTAACCCTCTAAGGGATCCCACATGGGCATCCCATTTGCTCTTAAATTCTTGCACGCTGTTTGCCTCGATCACCTGCACCGGGAGCTCGTTCCAAGGATCAACCACTCTCTCGGTGAAGAAATATTTCCTGGTGTTGCCATTAAATTTCCCGCCCCTGAGTTTGAGCGGATGCCCTCTTGTGGCTGAGGGTCCTTTGAGAAAGAGAATGGGAATAACTACTGAGATAATTAAATTTGATGATGACACAAAGTTGTTCAATCGTAAGAGGACTGTGAAAAATTGTAAGAGGACCTTGGGAGATTGGGAGACTGGGCATCCAAGTAGCAGATGAAATTTAATGTGGACAAATGGAAAGTGATGCACATTAGGAAGAATAACCCAAATCATTGTTACCGGATTTTAGGGTCCACCTTGGGGGTTAGTGCCCAAGAAAAGGATCTGAGTGTCATTGTAGATAATACGCTGAAACCTTCCTCCCATGTGAGGCGGCGGCCAAAACAGCAAACAGGATGCTAGGAATTATTAAAAAACGTCCTGGTTAGGACTTGGAAAATCGACCTCACTGTGATGTTAATATTGAACAGTTTTCCAGTGCTGTAAGAGGCTTCAGGCCTAAAACAACACCAGCCCCTATTCTGCCGCTTTTTTCTACCTGCTATTCCTCTCTGGGGAACCAGAAATAACGATGCTCCTAAATCAGGCCTCATGAATAATTCATGAAGGCAGGCTTTATTTCTGTTGCCTGAAATGCTAGAGCATTTTATCAATGAATATCATATATGTTTGTGTTTTTTTATTGTTTAAAAGCTGTTGTATCACATTTCAGCTTCGTTGATCGTGCTACTTACTGCTGCAGCCTGGAAATTACTGTTCTTTTTCTGTTAATTTCTCTCATTTGTCTTCTCTCGCATTCACTAATCCTTCCTTTGGCTGAGGGTGCTCTTCATCACATCTCACCTAAATCACAGATATTCAAAAGCAGGGCTCCTTCACAGCATGGCTGCATAATGAATACACCGCTCATAATTATGGTTGGAAGAATGTTCAATTACGCATCTGTCCCGCGATGCTCCTTAAAACACAGCTAATAGGGACTTCTATCTTGTAGTGTAGATTTTAAGGGCTTGATACAGAGAGAGATGCAGAGCCAGGCTGTAACAAGATCCCCCTTATGCAGAGTTATGTAGGGCCCTCTCTCAATTAGTTTTCTTAATAAAAAAAAAAAAAATTAACAGGCAATTTTGAAAAGATTTTATGCAAGGATGGGGCCAAGATAGCAAATTAGATCGGGACTGTCTGTTAGAGCAGTGGTGGGAGGTCCTCCTGCGGGTTACTATGCTGGGTCGGACCAGTGGTCCATCTTGCATATGTTCTGTTCCAGTAGGAACTTATTCAACCTTGTCTTGAATCCCTGAAGGGTGATTTCCCCTATAACAGCCTCCGTCCTAGGATTTAAAAGCAAACTAGATGCACATCTCCTTACGAGAGGCATAGAGGGATATGGGTGACTAAAATTACATCAGGTGTACACCTGGCTGGGCCTCCGCATGTGCGGATCACTGGACTTGATGGACCGAAGGTCTGACCCGGAGATGGCGGTTCTTATGTAACTTATATGTTTACAGAAGTTTTCAAAATCTCTCCCTCAAGATGAAATCTGCACATAGAACCTCTCTTATGGATTCACATAAATCATGGCCGACCCTAGTCTCAATAGCAGACTATGGACTTTTCCTCTAAGAACCTGACCAACCCCTTTTTAAAACTAGCTACGATAACCACTCTTACCACGTTTTCTGGCAATGCGTTCCAGAGCTTAACTATTCTCTGAGTGAAAAAACATTTCCTCCTATTGGTTTTAAAAGTATTTCCCTGTAACTTCATCGAGTGTCCCCTAGTCTTTGTAATTTTTGATGGAGTGAAAAATCGATCCACTTGTTCGCATTCTACTCCACTCAGGATTTTGTAGACTTCAATTATATCTCCCCTCAGCTGTCTCTTTTCCAAGCTGAAGAGCCCTAACCATTTTAGTCTTTCCTCATACAAGAGGAGTTCCACCCCCTTTACCATCTTAGTCACTCTTCTTTGAACCTTTTCTAATTCTGCTATATTTTATTTGAGATACGGCAACCAGAATTAAATGTAATATTGATTACCTTGATAATTCTAAGTGCATAATAACACATAAAGGGCCATTTATCAAGCTATACTAGATGTTTTTAACATAAACTGGCATAGTTAATGCTTCAACATCATGGAATTCCTATGAGCGTTGGAGCACTTACCTTGATGGCCTGCGCTAGAAACCTCCAGTGCAACTTATAAAAGGTGGGGAAAGTAACTTAGAAACAGAGAAAAAGAAGGCAGATGAAGACCAAATGATCTATCTAGTCTGCCTAACCATACCATCTACTATCCCCTCCATTCCCTTAGTGATTCAACATACTTGTTCCACTGGGAGGCCACTCCACATATTCACCACCCTTTCCATGAAAAAGTATTTTCTCAGGCTATTCTTCGTCTTTCCCCTTTCACCGCCATCCTTTGCCCTCTTACCATACCATACCTTTTCTTCTATACCGCAGTTTTCCACTAGGATTCACTGCGGTTTACAACAGATTTAAGATCTGGACATGTACATTGGATGTAGAATTGGGGGAATCAAAGGGTTACAACAAGATTTAGAGACTGGACATGAGGAAAGAGCAGGGGGTTGGCTCCTTGGATTTCGCTATAGGTCTAAGGAGAAAAGATGGGTCTTAAGATTCTTTCTGAAGGTTTTGTACCATTGGGAGTGTTCTTGCCTTGAGGAAGAAGTGTTTGACTGTGAAGTCTGAGATGTCTTGTGGAGTTCTCCCCGTAGATGGCTTTGTGTACCATGCAAGCTGTCTTGTACTGTATTCTTCTCTTCATAGGGAGCCAGTGAACTCCTTCAGGAGTGGAGAGATGCTTTCATATTTGCCCTTTTGGAAAATCAGTCTTGCTGCTGTGTTCTGGAGCAGTTGTAATCTTTTGCAATCATATTCTACAATGCCTGCATATAAGGAGTTGCAGTAGTCTAGGTAGGGGAGAAAGACCGCCTGAGTGATTGTTCTGAAGCTGGATTGGCTCAGCAGTGGTCTGATTGCTCTCAACTGCCTGGGCCTGAAGAAAAATTTCCTGACCAAGGAGTTTATTTGGTCTCTGCAGGTGAGATCTGAGTTGAGGATCCCACCTAGAACCTTTGAGGTCCATTCCAGTTTGAGCGTTTCGCCAGTCGTCAGTATCAGGTCTGTGTAAGGTAAAGTGTTATAATTTCTGAACCATAGAACTATGGCCTTTAGTTTGTTCAGTTTTAAGAAGTTTCTTGTAGTCCATGCACAGAGGTCGTTGACTAGTCGTGCTATGTGCGTTGTGGTTTCGGTTCAGTCCAAGGGAACAACTGTTGCAATATCACACATGAGATTCAGATGACAAAGTTATTCCATGTATTATGAAGTTTTCTACAGTGGCACAAAGTTTAGGCAGAAAGATCAGGAACATCTGGCCTATGATGCAAACAGTCGCATGTTTTCAGGATCAAGAGTATAAGATTGCTTATACACATAATAGGAATTTAAATGATATCCTGTGCAAGGCTGACGTTTGGACTGTCCAGGAGGAGGGAGAGGTGGGTCATTTTCATTGTGGGAAATGTGCAGCTTGTGGTGTTATGCAAGAAGGCACGGCTGCACAAGTTCCTGGCAGAAGAGTGGTGAAATTGCGCTCTTTTACAACATGTGAAACAAGAGGAGTGGTATATGGGATGACGTGCCCTTGTGGGTTAACCTATATTGGTCACACTGCCAGATGTTTCAAGACTCGGTTATTTGAACACATGTCCAATATCGGTCACAAAAATGAAGTTGACATCCTGACCCGCCATTGTGCCAAAGAACAGCATGATTTTGTGTGTTTTGTGTTAGAACACATTCCTGTTACCCCACAGAGGGGCAATGTGAAGAGGCTTTTGTACCAGCTTGAACAGCGCTGGATGTTCTTTTTGGATACTATTTGGGTTAATGGCCTTAATCAGCAGGTGGAGTGGGTGGCATTCTTTGGATGAGTGACAGTTTGAAGAATGAATGGCAGTTGTATGGATGAATGGTAGCCATTTTTTGGCTGTTGCTATGACGCTGTAACCCGAAAGTGCTACTGGAAGTTGGATCCTGTAGTTCTTTTAAGCAATGGGCATTTCTTGTGCCGGTGTGCACCGAAGAGGAGTGAAGTTTTCCAGCTCTTACATTCCCTGAGGAACCTTTTGAGAGGCGAAACAAGGCACTTGTTGGAGGATTGGGCATGGATTCTGGATTGTACATCTAAATGGTGCCGTGGTGTTTTCATCTACAGTCTGGCCAGACATTTTCTACCAGCACAGCATGGCGTTTCAGACCATGGTCACAAGCTAAGTAAAACTTTTTTTGCTTTTCCTGTGCACAGTGCCCTTTTGATAATTACATTTCAGTGGTGGTGGAGTTTTTTTGCCAGTTACAGTACATAAGCAGCTTGGGCTTTAAACAGTATTGACGTTGTTTACTGCTGCATTGAAATTTTTGAGGCTTTTTCTCCACTGGTTTGTGAAATGGTTATCGGGGGAGTGTAACCCATCTCTGGTGAATAATATTTTGTAGTTAAATTTTGGGATTTAAACATCTCTATCATCTTCCCTACCCACCTTTCCTCCAAAGAACACATATTTAAATATTTAAATCTTTAACCCCCCTGATATTCAATGGAACTTAGCCAGCCAAGAATGGCAAAGTATTATTTGTTGGCTAAACTCTGATATTTTGTGGGAGATAGCCAGCTATCACTCACTGAATATCCCATTTGCCAGATTGTCCAGTGGCCAGCTATGTTGCATGACATAGTCGGTCACTGCCAATATTAAGCAGCTGACCATCTAAGGCTAGTGGCTAGATAGACCTGCCTAAAAAGCGTGGTGTCAGGCAAGGATGTGTCTTGTCACCTTATCTGTTCACCCTGTACAGCGAAGCCATTTTCATAAAACAAATTTGGAAGAAGAGAGCATTGGTTTCAAAGTTGATGGCCAAAACATAAAGAACCTGCATTATGCAGATGAAACAACGCTCATCATCAGCAGCAAAGAAGACATGCTGTATCTACTGAGAAATGTCAAAGTTGAAAGTCATAACATGGGACTAGAATTGAACATAAACAAGACAAAGATCATGCAGAGAACTGGAGAGCCTGAAGAAACAAGTCAGACTCCTGGAGGGCAGAATACTGGAACTGGAGGCACTTCAGGCAGTGGAGGAGGAAGACAGAGATGCAGAGAACATCAAGACAGAGGACACCATCGAGGAAGAAGTCCACGAGCAGGAGAAGTTCATAGAGGCATACAGGGAGACTGTGGAAAATCACCAGCAACAGTGGAACTGCTGAGATACACCTACAGAGAGCGCGGACCATCCAACGGACAACCACCAGGAAGAAATGGGTGACACAGCAGTGAGATATAGAAACAGCGGAGGGAACCCACAAGAAGATGAGTCTAGTGCAAGCCAACGCCAGGATGAGAGAAAATGAATGGGAATGAAGGACACGGACCTACGGCTGGAGAGATGGACATACACCAGAGACACGGACCTGCGGCTGGAGAATCAAGAGAAGATAGAGAGGACAGCAATCATTGTGGGGGACTCCATCATCAGACAAGTCGACAGCCACATAGCGGGAGGAAGACTGGATCGGCTGGTGACCTGCCTACCGGGAACCAAGGTAGAAGACATAGTGAGCCGCATCGACAGGATCATCGACATTGTGGAAGAAGAAGATATGATGGTGGTGATCCATGTGGGGACGAACAAAGTGAGCAACAGGAACTACAAAAGGGAAGTACTGAAGGACCAGTTCCGGATGCTAGGAAGGAAGCTGAAGACCAAAACACAGAGGATAGCATTCTCGGAGATCCTGCCGGTAGCCAGGGCCAAAGAGAAGATGCAGAAGGAGCTGCAAGCAGTCAACATGTGGATGCGGCGCTGGTGTGAGGAAGAAGGATTCCACTTCATGCGCAACTGGCTACTAGGATGGTCTCAGGACTTAAAGATCTCCCATATGAAGAACGTCTGAGCAGACTACGCTTATATTCTCTTGAAGAGCGCAGAGAAAGGGGGGAAATGATAGAAACATTCAAATACATCACGGGCCGCATTGAGGTGGAGGAGGAAATCTTTTTTCCTACGGGTCCCACGGCGACAAGAGGGCATCCGCTAAAACTCAGGGGGGGGGGAGGTTTCATGGGGACACCAGGAAATACTTCTTTACCGAAAGGGTAATTGATCGATGGAATGGTCTTCCACGTCAGGTAGTCGAGGCCAGTAACACGCTCGACTTCAAGGGACGATGGAAGAGACAGGTGGAGTCACTCAAGAGGAATGCTTAATAGATGGACTCTCAAGGGAAGGAGGGAAGGTTTTTGAGTGGGCAGATTTGTTGGGCCATCGGCCCTTTTCTGCCGTCATACACTATGTTTCTATGTTTCTGGACGACGTTCTGGGGTAAGAGCAAGCTATACAGGAAGGACGGACTCCACCACAACAGAGACGGAACAAGGCTATTTGCAAGCAACATCAAGAGAGAAGTTGAGAAGTTTTTAAACTAGGAAGAAGGGGAAAGCCGACAGTCGACCGAGAGAGAGTCGATGGTTCGGGAACCGGTGTACCTGGAGGATACCGTGCAGGAAGATAGAGGGGAAGACTCACCAGATCACAGATAAGACAGATCAAAAGGGACACAAGAGGGAAGGAAATGCAAGAAAGGAATAGGCCGCAAACTCAAGTGTATGTACACAAACGTAAGGAGCCTAAGGAATAAGATGGGTGAATTAGAAGCTATGGCACAAAAAGATAACATGGACATCATTGGCATCACGGAAACATGGTGGACTGAGGAAAACGTCTGGGACTCTGTGCTCCCTGGATAAAATTATACCATAGAGACAGAGTGGCTCAAAAAAGGTGGGGGCATTGCCATATATGTCAAAGAGGGAATTGAATCTACTGAAGAGAACACGCCACAACAGGATAAGTTAGTCTCTATGGGTCGAAATTCTGGGAACAAATGGACTGGAAACAAAGACCGACATCTAATACCCACCCCCAGGACAATCCGAAGAAATTGATGGAGAAATGACGGATGAGATTAAATGCAACTGCAAGGAAGGCAACGCAGTTATCATGGGTGACTTCAACTATCCGGGGATAGACTGGAACCTAGGCACCTCTGACTGTGCTAGGGAGACCAAGTTCCTGGATGTTGTAGGCAATTGCTTCCTGGAACAACTTGTCAAGGAAAATGCAAGAGGAAATGCAATTCTGGACTTAATTTTAAATTGACTGTGAGGACTGGCACAAGGTGTAGAAGTAGAAGGGACACTGGGAAACAGCGATCACAACATGATTCACTTTGACCTGGAAGCAGGGGCGAAACATCGGTCCAGAATGATGGCCATGGCACTGAACTTCCGAAAAGGGAATTATGAAGGGATGAGACTAATGGTGGGGAAGAAGATTAAGAAGAGGGTAAGCACTGTAAAAACACTAGAGCAAGCTTGGTTCCTTTTTAAGGACACAGTCACCAAGGTGCAAAATCTATATATACTGCATATCAACAAGGGATCCAAGAGGAAAAGAAAAAGGAACTGGCGTGGCTCACTGTAGAGCTGAAAGAAGCGATCAGAGACAAGAAAACTTCGTTTAAGGAATGGATAAGGTCAAGAACGGATGAAAACTGGAATAAGCACAAACAACATCAACGCAGGTGCCATAAGGTGGTAAAAGGGGCCAAAAGAGATTGCGAGGAAAAATTATCCAAGGAGGCGAAAAACTTCAAGCCGTTCTTTTGATATATTAAGGGGAAACGACCCGCGAAGGAAGGAGTGGGACCGCTGGATAACCATGGAATTAAGGGAATTCTAAAGGATGACAAAGCAATTGCCGACAAACTAAACACATTTTTTGCGTCTGTATTTACCGAAGAGGATATACACAGCATACCGGAACCCATCAGGCTATATGCTGGAAATGAAGATGGGAAATTGACAGGGTTGACTTTCAGTCTAGAAGAGGTATGCCGGCAGATCGATAGGCTTAAGAGCGATAAATCCCCGAGACTGGATGGCATCATCCAAGGGTCATCAAGGAACTGAAAGGGACTATAGCTGAACTGCTTCAACTAATAGCCAATCTGTCAATCAAATCGGGAAAGATTCCAGAAGACTGGAAGGTGGCGAATGTTACGCCGATCTTCAAAAAAGGTTCGAGGGGAGATCTGGGAAACCATAGACTGGTGAGTCTGACCTCGGAACCGGGAAAGATGATAGAGGCGCTAATAAAAGACTGCATCATTGATCACCTTGACGGACACGGTCTGATGAGGACCAGCCAGCATGGTTTCAGCAAAGGCAGATCTTGTTTGACGAACTTGCTGCACTTCTTCGAGGGAGTAAACAGGCAGATAGAAAAGGGCGACCCAGTCGGCATTGCATATCTGAACTTTCAGAAGGCATTCGACAAGGTTCCACATGAATGACTACTTTGGAAAATTGCGAGCCATGGAATCGAGGGTGAAATACTCACGTGGATTAAAAACTAGCTGGAGCATAGGAAACAGAGTGGGGGGAAATGGACAATAGTCATCACCAGTGGGGTGCCACAGGGCTCGGTGCTTGGACTCATGCTCTTCAACATCTTTATAAATGATCTGGACATTGGTACAACGAGTGAGGTGATTAAATTTGAGGGCGATACGAAGTTATTCAGAGTAGTGAAGACACAGGGGGATTGCAAAGATCTGCAACGTGAAATAATCAGGCTCGAGAAATGGGCATCAACATGGCAAATGAGGTTCAATGTGGATAAGTGTAAAGTGATGTATGTCAGTAACAAAAATCTCATGCATGAATACAGGATGTCCAGGGCGGTACTTGGAGAGTCCTCCCAGAAAAGAGACTTGGGAGTTCTGATTGACAAGTCAATGAAGCCGGCTGCGCAATGTGCGGCGGCAGCAAAAAGGGCAAACAGAATGCTAGGAATGATTAAAAATGGGATCAAGAACAGATCGGAGAAGGTTATCATGCCTTGATGCACCCTTACCTGGAGTACTGTGTCCAGCACTGGTTGCCATACATAAAGAAGGACAGGGTACTACTTGAAAGGGTCCAGAGAAGAGTAACTAAAATAGTTAAGGGGCTGGAGGAGTTGCCGTACAGTGAGAGATTGGAGAAACTGGGCCTCTTCTCCCTTGAAAAGAGGATATTGAGAGGGGACATGATTGAAACATTAAAAATGCTGAAGGGAATAGACTTAGCAGATAAAGACAGATTGTTCACCCTCTCCAAGGTAGGGAGAACGAGAGGGCACTCTCTAAAGTTGAAAGGGGATAGATTCCGTACAAACGTAAGGAAGTTCTTACGTAGTGGACAGCGCAACCGTGCCTGACAATATGAGGCAGGACCTACTTTTACTGGAAAAATGGTCTAGTACTTGGTAACTGAGCTTTAATGCCAAAAAGTGTAAGGTTATGCACCTTGGTAGCGGTAACCCCTGCAGAACATACACCCTGAATGATAAAACCTTAACAAGAACTGTCGCAGAACGGAACCTGGGTGTAATCATCAGTAAAGATATGAAGACTACCAATCAAGTGGAGAAAGCTTCAACCAAAGCTAGACAAATGCTGGGTTGCATCAGAAGAAGTTTTGTCAGCCGAAAGCCTGAAGTTATAATGCCATTGTACAGGTCCATGGTGAAACATCATCTAGAGTATTGTGTTCAGTTTTGGAGGCCACATTATCAGAAGGATGTGAAGAGGATGGAGTCGGTTCAGCGAATGGCCACTAAGATGGTATCAGGACTCAAGGATCTCCCATATGAAGAACGTCTAAGCAGGCTGCAGTTATATTCTCTCAAAGAACGCAGAGACAGGAGAGACATGATAGAGACATTCAAATATCTTACAGGCCGTACCGAGGTGGAGGAAGATATCTTTTTCCTTACAGGTCCCATGGCAACAAGAGGGCATCTGCTCAAACCCAAGGGTGGGAGATTTCATGGCGACATCAGGAAGTACTTCATCGAAAGGGTGGTTGATCGTTGGAATGGTCTTCCACGTCAGGTTGTCAAGGCCAACAACATACTCGACTTCAAGAGACGATGGGATAAACATGTGGGTACACTCCGGGGAAATGCTTAAGGGGAGGGTTCTTTTAGGGGGAGGGTTATTTGAGTGGGCAGACTTGTTGGGCTGACGGCTCTTTTCTGCTGTCATACTCTATGTTTCTATGTTTCTTCACCCAGAGAGTGGTAGAAAACTGGAACGCTCTTCCGGAGTCTTTTATAGAGGAAAACACCCTTCAGGGATTCAAGACAAAGTTGGACAAGTTTCTGCTAAACTGGAACGTATGCAGGTGAGGCTGGATTCATTTAGAGCACTAGTCTTTGACCTGGGGGCCACCACGTGAGCAGAATGCTGGGCACGATGGACCATTGGTCTGACCTAGCAGCGGCAATTCTTATGTTCTTATGAACATGGAAAATGATGAAGATTTTGAGCTTGAAAGTGATAGAATAGAAGTTGTAAAGGATTTCAATCTCCTGGGTTCTTTCATAAACTATGAAGCAACTAGCATGGAAGAAATACTCTACAGAATAGCACTTGGTTGCTCTTCAATGAAGGCTCATGACAAAGTATTCAAAGGCAAGGAATAACATTCCAAATAAAGATCAGAGTTGTCCACACACTCATTTTCTCAGTCGTCAATTATGGATGCAAAAGCTGGACACTACAGAAACAAGACAGAAATAAGATTGACTCATTTGATCTTTGATGCTGGAGAAGGATTTTATGCATGCCGTGGACCACCAGAAGATCTAAAAAATTGATTCTGGAAGCGATCAAACTGATTATGTCACTTGAAGCCCAAATGATGAAGTTATGACTGTCTTATTTTGGTCACACTGTCAGAAGAGATAGATCATTGGAGAAGGACATTATGTTTGAGAAGATTGAAGGAACCAGGCAAAGAAGGTGGCTTGCAATAAGATGGCTAGACACTTTGAAAAGAACTAAGGAGATGACACTGGAGGACCTTACCGAACTAGCACAAAACAAATCTCTTTTTAGATCTAATTCATCAAATCCCTATAATTCAAACCCAAGTAGATGACAACTAACTAACTAATCTTTTGCCTATTGGCTTGGTTGGCTGAGGCTGAGATGGCAAACCTTTTCCCGGATATTCAATTCCAGTGGCCAAATAATAATTCCTAGCATCTTGTTTGCTTTTTTGGCCGCTACCACCCACTGGGTAGAAGATTTCAGCATATTGTCTACAATGACACCCAGATCTTTTTCTTGGACACTGACCTCCAAGGTGGACTCTAGCATCTGGTAACTATGATTTGGATTATCTTTTCCAATGTGTATCACTTTGCATTTATCCACATTAAATTTCATCTGCCATTTGGACGCCCAGTTTTCAGTTTCCTAAGGACTTCCTGCAGTTCTTCACAGTCTGCATTTATTTTAACAACTTTGAACAATTTAGGGTCATCTGTAAATTTAATCACCTCACTCATCATTCCAATTTCCAGATCATTTATAAATTTTTAAATAGAACCGGAGGATCTGGATCTCACCATTCTATCTAAGTGCCTAAATTTGGCTTCCAGAATCTCCTTCCCACATCTTCCTATGTCATTGTTACCTACGTGTACCAAGCCAGCCTAAAATCCTATCTAGGTGATGAATGAGGTTCGCTACCTTTATACCAGGAAGGCCAGTGACCAGGTGATTCTCGTGCAATTGATTGAGAAAGGTCTTCATTTGCTGTAATCCTAGTAGTAGGTAAAGTGTACATAATATGAACCATGTGGATAAATTCTTTAGGAAATCTAAATGGTTCAACAGCACAAAATAGTAACATAGTAAATGATGGCAGATAAAGACCTGAACGGTCCATCCAGTCTACCCATAAGTTATACCCATTTAAAAATACATGATTAGATTAACTTGTCTCTTCTTTGATATGTCTGGGCCATAGACTGTAAAGTCTGGTATTGTCTTAGGTTCCAAATGTTGAAGTTGCCATCCAAGCTCACTCCAGCCTATCTAACCATCCCGTTGTTTGCAGGACATCTACCGTAAAGTCTGCCCAGTTACATCCTCATGTTCTATATTAGTGGAGTTCATATTGATGCCCACCCCAGCCTACTTGTAAGAGTCACCCCTCAACTGGTGTAATTGGCATTAATGAGGAAAATCTAAATTGAAATAATATGGTCTTAATAATGCTGAAAAAAGAGAAATTTTTCATAAGGGGTAGATTCATAAAAGAGGAAGTTACCAGTGCACGTCTACCTAGTAACAGTTTTGGAGTGTTCCATCTACAGAGCTGGGGTATTATGTGTAATAGAAGATATGAATAACCATTTTGAGCATTGGAAACATGGCCTAAATATAGAACTGAGGATGTGCCAAGTGAGTTGGACACTCAGGGCAGATAATGATACTCTTCTTGAGTGCAGAGTCTTGGAGATATTTGTTGAACTTAAACCCTTTCCCTTCGAGATGTCTTATCAGTTATCAAAGGCATACCAGATAGAAAGACAGAAAACTTAGCTAGGTAGAAAAAGAAACAAAGAAGAAACTGGGTTGAACTGGCCATAAGCAAAAGCTTGGAAAGTATTAGGCCTAGGGTCATGTGATATGGAGACATGATCCTAGGAAGGGAGTTAGGAAGCGGTTGAATTGATTGGCAACAAAATGCTATAGAGAAAGACATGATAAAAAGACTCTATGAAATGCTTAGATACAAAAAGGAGAAGTACCTGCAATAGGCTGCCTAATGCTAAGTGCTGAACCAATGTAATGAATTCTATGTGAGGATCCAGGCGATGGAGAGGACACACCTCCAAGGGCAAAGGCATTTGTTTCTTGACATATCCTATATGCTTCTTGCTAGTATAGAAGATAGAAGAAAAGAGGGGAAAAGGATTCCTTGTCTGTGTGGTCATTTTTCTTGGGAATGAGTGTCTAGTCTCCTTTGATGTCTCTATCCTGAGAGACTGGGTGGTTACATGAGGGTATAAGAAGGGTTGGAGTGTCCTTGGCTATGGCCCAGCTGGAGAAGCACCCACTTAGATACTCTGTACAACCAAGGGCTACCCCCGGGCTTTACCCCTCACTCCCCCAAAGCTAAGGACAATATTGTATAGAAACTAAATCAATGTAATGGGGTTTGATACTTTTACTTCTAAAGAAGTGAGGATAACATTTGTTACTGTTACTTTTATTGAAGTAATAATTTTGCCAATTTTTACTACTTGTACCCAGTTAAATTTGAGGTTTGCACTTAAAAGTAAAAAGTAAAAGTAGAAGAGCAATGTAAATAACAGTTTCTCAGTAAATCAATTGAAACAGCAAAACAGGGAACAAGATTTTGCTATTGCAAACTTTGTCATCTTAAATGTTGCTGTTCAGTGAATAAGCCTATAAGTGGAGTTGCCTGGTTAGATGAGTAAAGCAAAGATAAAGCTGAAGCTGGGAGCAATTCATGATGAACAGACATTGTCATACTGGGACAGGCCAAAGGTCCATCAAGACCAGCATCCTCTTTCCAACAGTGGCCAACCCAGGTCCCAAGTACCAGACAGACATCCGAAGAGTAGCAACATTCCAGAGCTGAGATTGTGATGTCATAAGGCCTCATTCCACCAATGCCTAAAAGACAACCTCAACAGTGATGTCACAATAGCTCCATTGTCCTAGACTTGGCTCACTTAAGAACATAAGAGCTACCATATTGGGAGAAACCGAAGGTCCATCAAGCCCAGTATCCTGTTTCCAACAGAGGCCAACCCAGGTCTCAAGTACTTAGCTAGATCCCAAGTAATAAAACAGTTGCACTACTTTTACTTGTTCCTCAAAAAATATTATTTTAGGTACTTTTTACTTTTGAGTCAATTTTTAATTTGATTTTCATTACGCTTTTTACTTTTACTTAAGTACTTTATAGAACACTGGCTAAGAACCCTCTGTGTTTATCACAAACTTTAACCCTCACTTCCTCAACAGCTAAGGATCCTCTGTCCTGTCCAGTTTAGCTATTTAATTTGGGGTTAGATGGGAGGGTGGATCCTGACCTATTTGCCCTTCTCTTTAATAATCTGCTGGTTTCCTACTGGACACTTAGGCCAGACTTGTACAATCATCCATCTTGAGTACGCTGGATTACTGCAACATTATATATCTGGGAGCTTATAAGAAGACACTTCACAAGCTAAGATTAATTCAAAACACTGCAGTCCGACTCATCTTTGGTTTAAAAAAATGGGAACATATCACCCCATACTTCCATATACTCCACTGGTTGCCGGTGGAATCCAGAATACTCTTCAAGTTTGCCTGCATCAGCTACAAAGCGGTCTTTGGGATGCTATCAACTTACCTCACCTCTCAATTCATCCTCAACTGCTCTAATAAGAGCTCTCGCAGAATAAATCTCTTTAATTACCCATCCCTGAAATCATGTCACTACAAGAAGTTCCTTGGCAGAATGTTATCATTCCAGGCAGCCAAATTGAACACATGGCTCGTAAAACCCATACTCGAGGCCGCTTCATACAAGGACTTCAAAAAATCACTGGAGACCCGTCTCTTTAACACATACCAATTCCAATTCTAGTCTGCCCAGCCTTCTCTCCCATTCACCAATTTCTCTTGGGTCCCTTCCATTTGTAATTTTGCATCCATGTAAGTTTTTTTTTTTCTCTTCCCATTATACCTCTTACCCTCATTGTATGTATCTTATTGTAAACACCTCATCCTCTCATTGCATGTATCTTGTTGTAAACCGCTTTGAACTTATGGTATAGCGGTATACAAGAAATAAAATTATTATTATTATTAATAAGTTTCAAGAACAGAGACTGAGCAGTCTGAGCCAGGAGAGCGGCATTAGCGATCAGAATTTTCCTTGAAGATTTCCCCACGGTCACAGTTTTCTTCCTTTCGAACATACGGAAATATTTATTTTGCCTATCTAGTCAAATTTGGTTCACAGACAGCAAGAAGGCTACTGGTTCACTGCTGAAGTTTGGAGCATTCCCACTTCTCCCAGTCCCAGAATATGTAACCCCCAATGACACCAGAGAGTTATTTAAAGCAGGGGCTCAGCCCTCGCTCCACTGTATTGATTCTTTAATGTAAAGTCTAATTTGCTTCAGGGGCATCATTAATACACAGCTACTGGAGCCATAGCCTATAAATATTCATCAGGCGCGATTGATTAGATGTCACTGCTAAATTCTGCCTTCTAAATTAACATGTTCTGGATAATCATTTAGATTTATAGAGCTAAAACTGATTGGGCAAAACTAATGACCCTTCACAGTCCTGTCAGGTTAATTTTGCTCTCAGTTTACAAAGCTGAAGTTGCCTTTTCACAGAAATTATTTCTTTTAGTCATTCTATTCTTGTCATTTCTATATACAATTCTTTTTTTAGCCTATTACTTCCCATTTTATGATAGCCCTAAATCTCTCTGATTTTGGTTTACCTCAAGCCACTTTCTTGGCTAAAATTCCCAGCTTTTTTCTCTGGACTGGACTGTGGACTGTGAAAAATTGCAGGCAGACCTTAGGCAATGGGAAGACTGGACACACAAGTGTTGCAGTCTAAGCAACAAAGTTCATGATCTGCAAGCCCTGATGTTAGAGGCAGATCTGGATATTGTTGCTATCACAGAGACATGGTTCAGTGACTCCTATGGCTGGGATGCAAACATTCCGGGATATAATCTTTTTAGGAAGGACAGAGATGGTCATAAAGGTGGAGGAGTAGCTCTCTATGTAAAGATCGATATCCAAGCGACTAAAATGCAAAGGACCTGGGGAGAGGAAGAAGCAATATGGATCACTTTGAAAAGAAAAGATGGAATTTCTATCTACATGGGTTTAGTCTACAGATCTCCGACTCAATCGCAGCAAATTGATAAAGATCAGATTGCAGATATCCAAAAGTTCAGAAAGAAAGAAGACTTGCTATTGTTGGGAGATTTCAACCTGCTGGATGTGGACTGGAAAGTTCCATCTGCGGAATTGGAAAGAAGTAGGGAGATTGTGAATGCCTTTCAAGAGGCTCTGCTCAGACATAGGGTGACGGAACACATGAGGGGAAAAAGCGATATTGGAGCTGGTCCTCACAAATGGAGAAAGTATATCTAATGTTCAAGTGGGTGCCCACCTGGGAAGTAGTGATCATCAAACAGTTTGGTTTGATATAACAGCTAAAGTGGAGGGCGGCCACACAAAACTCAACGTCCTAGATTTCAACTGTATAGACTTTAATAAAATGGGAGAGTACCTGAAGAGGGAGCTGTTAGGATGGGATGACATAAGAGAAGTGGAAAAACAGTGGTCTAAGCTGAAAGGAGCAATAAAAACAGCTACTGACCTTTATGTGAGGAAAATAAGTAAAAACAATAGAAAAAGGAAACCAAAATGGTTCTCTAAACTTGTGGCGGAGAAAATAAAGGCAAAAGAGTTGGCGTTCACGAAATACAAAAAAAACCAAAGAAGAGGAGTACAGAAAGGACCACCAGGTAAAACTGAAAGAAGCCAAGAGAGAGAAACGTCTTGCAAAAGCACAAGCGGAAGAGCAAATGGCTTGACATGTAAAAAAGGGAGACAAAAATTTTATCAGCTATAGTAGTGAAAGGAAGAAGATGAAAAATGGAATTGTGAGACTAAAAGATGATATGTGGAGAATAATGAGGAAAAAGAAAACATGCTAAACAAATACTTCTGTTCTGTGTTCACAGAAGAAGATCATCTGGCAAAGTTACACACACGAATGAAGTAGATACCGTGCCATTCACAGAAGAAAGTGTTTATGAACAACTTGAAAAATTCAAGGTGGACAAAGCATCCCAGGATATTGAGGGAGCTCAAAGAGGTTCTGGTGGGTCCTATTAAAGATTTGTTCAACAAATCTTTGGAGATGGGAGTGGTTCCTGGGGATTGGAGAAGAGCAGATGTGGTCCCTATTCACAAAAGTGGTCACAGAGATAAAGTGGGAAACTACAGGCCGGTAAGCCTCATTTCGGTTACTGGAAAAATAATGCAAGTGTTGCTGAAAGAAAGGATCGTGAAATTTATAGAAGCAAATGGGTTACAGGATCCGAGGCACCATGGTTTTACTAAAGGTAAATTGTGCCAAACAAATATGATTGAATTTTTTGATTGAGTGACCAGAGAATTGGAGCAAGGGCATATGCTAGATGTAACTTACTTAGATTTCAGCAAAGCCTTTGAAACAGTTCCTCGTAGGAAACTCTTCTGCCCACACACGCACGCTACTGTTTGCAGGCTCCGATGGCTTTGAAGAAGTTTCTCAAAATGCGCCGCAAAGGTAAAGGGGAGGGAGGGAGATAGATAGATAGATTCGGGTAGGTAGGAAGGAGGGAGGGAGCCGCGCGAGGGGTGCTGAAGGGCGGTGAGGTGGCGAGAGGGAAGGGTGGTGGAGGAAAGGAACAGACGCTGAAGTGGGGTGGAGAGGAACAGACGCTGAAAGGAAATGGGGAAGACAGAGTGGAGAGAAGATGCTGAAAGAACATGGGGAAGACAGTGGGGAGAAGATGCTGAAAGGACATGGGGAAGACAGTGGGGAGAAGACGCTGAAAGGACATGGGGAAGCCAGAGAGGGGAGAAGATGCTGAAAGGACTTGGGGAAAGACAGTGGGGAGAAGACGCTGAAAGGAAATAGGGAAGACAGTGTGGGAAGAAGACGCTGAAGGGAAATGGGGAACAGAGAGTGGGGAGAAAATGCTGGAAGGAAGACAGAGATGCCAGACTATGGGGGAGCAGAGGGAAGAAGATGGGTGCCAGACCAATTGGGGGGGGGGGGGTTGAAGGGAGAGGCATAGTAACAGAGCAATGGAAAATGCAGAGAGAAGTGGATGGAAGGAATTGAATGCGAAGATGAGGGAAGCAGAAACCAGACAACAAAGGTAGAAAAAAAAATTTCTATTTATTTTATTTTTTTTGCTTTAGGATAAAGTAGTATATTAGTTGTGTTTATAAAAATTTATAAACAAAGCCCTGCCAGCTGAACATCTCTTTCTCTAGTTCAGCAGCCAGAACTTTGATTTATAAGGAAGGAATAAGTTAAATATTACAGTACTGAGACTTGTATGGATGCTGCAGGGATAGTGGTTGTGGGGACGGGGCAGGGACAGTGGTCGTGGGGACAGGGACAAATTTTTTCCTCGTGTCATTCTCTAATTGATTTGAAAAGTTGCACTATAACTTTATATTATAGGCTTTTGTGCGAGTAGGATTGTGTATATAAAAATGAGAAACGGATGTCTCCTCCACACCCCTTTCAATAGACTCACACCTATCACAAGCTTTTTCAATATTCACTCAATATTTCAATATTTTCAATATCCCTCCACTAGCTTTCACCGCCTTATCAAACCACCAAGTTCGATAAGGCGGCGAAAGTTAGTAGAGGGATATGAGCTTTGAAAAAACCCGCTGGGTGAAACATGTCGGCATAAATGTCCCTACAAACTGACCACCTAATGGCAAAAAGGCTGTGGTTAAAAATAGTTATTGATAAAATGTTTAAGAATTATTTAATTAAAAAGGTTAGAGAAGTGTGACCCGGTGAAGATATGGTACGTGAAGCCGGATACAGTGAAATATTTTGAGTATCATGATGGCACCTCTGAGGATCGGTGAATATTGAAAAAGCTTGTGATAGGTGTGAGTCTATTGAAAGGGGTGTGGAGGAGACATCCGTTTCTCATTTTTATATTCTCTAATTAATAGCATGAAATATTACTATTCATTGGTACCAGTGACCTGGATTGGCCACTGTGAGTACGGGCTACTGGGCTTGGACCATTGGTCTGACCCAGTAAGGCTATTCGTATGTTCTTATGAAATTTGCTCGGAGGAGGGAAAGGTGAGTTGTGGAGTCCGTCAGGGTCAGTGCTGGGGCCGATCCTGTTCAATATGTTTGCGAGTGACATTGCCGAAGGGTTAGAAGGAAAGATTTGCCTTTTTGCGGATGATACCAAGATTTGTAACAGAGTAGACACCGAAGAGGGAGTGGAAAATATGAAAAAGGATCTGCAAAAGTTAGAGGAATGGTCTAATGCCTGGCAACTAAAATTCAATGCAAAAAAATGCAGAGTAATGCATTTGGGGATTAGAAATGGGAAGGGCCTTCTGTGCTGGGAGGTTGATATGCTCAGATGGGGAGAGGGACCTGTAGCTCTGGGGAGAACCACGGTGAATGTTTGTTTTGTAGAGCACAGGACCTTCTTTAGAGGGGCTGTATTTTCTAATGCTATTGTTAAGTGTGTATTTCAGGTATCAAGACTGCCATCATCTTTTCATCTATAGGGTGATAGGGCAAGGCCTCTAGGAAGTTATCAGGCATCAGATGAGTACATCGCACCTAGGCCCTGCTCTACTAGTCATATGCAGAGCAGAAAGTTTATGGCTGGAAACTACCTCTCCCAATTTCATTTTCTTATTTCTTAAATACTGCCTGAAAGCCCCAAAGCTATTCAAGTGCTCTGTAGTAGGCATTTTTCTGTCCCTGGAGGGCTCACAATCTAACTTTGTATCTGAGTCAATGAAGGGTTAAATGATGACACCCAAAGTCAGAAGGAGCAGATGAACACAATAGGGATATAAATAGACAAAGCCCAGAAAACTAGACTCTGAGGAAGATAATATTTCAAAGATAAACATAAATTACAATACAGATACGTATATATAGATTATATTTAGCTGAATTGGCCAACCTCCTTAGAAGGTGTGTAAATATTGAAAAGTCGCAGGATGAAGCGGTCTCATATTTGAATGACTGTTTTGCTGACTCAAAACCATCTAAAATTGAATGTTGCAAAATCAGAAGTATTATTTTTGGCCCGTGGAAAGAACTTGGTATTGTGTCCCTCTGAAATTTCCCTAGCAGGTGAGGCCATTGCAGTGTGTCAAGGAGTCGTGCTTGATTCATCTTTGTCATTTAAGGCCCCTATTAAGGCTGTGATTTCCAGTGTATTTTTCAAACTGCGGTTATTGAGGAGGTTGCGTGGTTATCTATCGGATGACAACTTTTGCACAGTCGTCACATTATTGATAGCACCGCTGCTTGATTATTGCAGCTCTATATATTTAGGGCTACCTAGAAATGTTTTGCATACTTTGAAGATGGCACAGAACGCTGCTGCCCGCCTTATTGCTCATGTTTCGATATTCGATCATATCACTCTGATATTATGCGCGCTTCATTGGCTGCCCATTGGAATGCGGGTAGAATTTAAGATTCTGTGTTTGATGTTGAAGGTGCTTCAAAGTAATTGTCCTTCGGTTGTTCGTTGGCTTTTTCGATGGCATTCTCCTTCCCGTGAATTATGGTTGGCTGACAGCCTGAGACTGGAAATTCCATCTTTAGTAACTGTGAAACTTACCGGCAATTGTAAATCTATGCTGTCTGTCCAGGGCCCGGTATTGTGGAATGCCCTATCGATTCAGTGTGTCAATTGACCATGCTTTGTCAATCTAGAAAAGAAGTTAAAAACTGTGTTATTTTAACGCGCTTTCGGTACCAGCTCTGTGTGTGTATGAGATTCTGCTTTTTGTGTTAGTCTATGGGCCGTATTTGCACTGAACTGTCTTTTTGAAGATATATTTTGTGATTGTGTATGGATGCTTAGGTGTTTTTATGATGTTTTTGATAGGTTGTGTCATCGTATTCTATTGTTTGTCATTTGCTGATTTTGTAGGCTTGTATTGTTCCTGACCTAGATTTGTAGATAGGCGGGTTCCAAATAAATAAATACTTAGCTGCAATACTAAGCCTAGTATTATATGTGAATATACATAGGACGATTGATTTGGTATAAACATATGCATAGGATGATCGATGTGCCAGTAATATAAATAGGATGATTGATTATGGTATTGTAACACCGTTACACAAGCTCCTGTAACTCTGTATAGAGTCCTTGTATTGTAACACCTCTTAGAAGCTCATGCAAACCGCTCTAGAAGCTCACAATAAATAATATTAGATCCGTTTCCTACGTAGCTGCCCACCCTGCTGGAAAGAGCTGCAGTGTGTCCTGTACTGAAGAAACTGAGCCCAAATCTGTAATGACAGGCCCATCTCACATCTGTTCCAATCGAGCTTGTTCAAAGTCAGCAGCTTCTCCAGGGCTTCAACATCGTAGTTGTCTAGTTTCAGATTTGTGCTGGGTTTAGTGTTGTGGCCTTCCTTGCCATTTCTTATTCAAGTGTTTTTCTCTTGACTTCAGAAGGGGTTTTATGTCATTGAGAGTTCGAAGTGTAAGATCTATCTCATGCCTCCTGACACTCATATCTGTGCATGCATACATAAATAAATTAAATATACAAATACGTAACAGCTGTGCAGTTTATCAGAGCCACTCCTCACTTGTAAAACGTGCTTAAAAAGCAAATCAAATGTTAGAATTATTTGGGAAGGAAATGAAAAATAAGAGAGAATTCCTTATGCAATAACGTGCCGTTCTGCTTGGCCATCCCTAACTTTACCCTTTGAATACGACTTACAATGTAATCAAGTTCAGAGAATATCATTTTCGGGAAAATGCATGATTAAGCTGAGGACTTTGTTGCTGGGAGATGTAGACAAAGCCAGTAGTGATACAAATTTCAAAAACGATCTGTAGAAATTTCTGGAGATACAGAAGGTGTGGGAGACACAACCACCTTTGGCCAGGAGCTAGGAGTGAAGAAATCAGCTGTTGGGTTATTTTTAGTGACCCAGATTGGCTACTGTCCCACAATGCACCGTTGTCATAGCATTTATCCTCTTCAAGAGGTGATAGACCCATCATCACTACAGGAAGCGAGCTGCAGTTTTAGCTCAGAGTGATGTTGTTTTGGAAAAGTCTGCCAACCTATTACCGTGGCAGCCTTTATTTCTCTAGATAAGGCTCACTTAACATTTTTGTGACTGTCAGTTCTCAGAACTGGTTTATAAAAGCTGGATAATTTGATGTTCCTCCCCCGGGGCTTATGGGTTTTTTGTTCCTTCCCACAGGAGATGTAAATGGCTTTGAAGATAAGGGCTCATGTCAGACACTGGTTTTCAGCTGTGATTCTAATGTATTCAAATCAATCACATCTCGGTGACTGTTTCTGCTGGCTGCTAGCACTGTAATTCAAACGTTAACTGATAGACTTTCAGATTTCGAAGTCATTTGCAAAGAGGTCTGAGCTTCCTTCTTTCAAAAGGAGGATTTTATTTTTCTCTTCCGTTTTTATGCATTTGTTTCTGAGACGTGACATCACTGAAGGACTTCACTGGAATGTCATTTCCTCCATTCATATTCTCGAAGGAGACCTTCTGTTGGATGGCTTAATTTTTCATTTTGCATATGCAAATTTCTAGAGAGAGAACAGTTGTGTTTCTATGTTTACATATTACATACAGGTACTACTATGTTACTATGAAAACAATAGAAACATGACAACAGATAAAGGCCAAATGGCCCATCCAGTCTGCCCGTTCGCAGCATCCACTATCTCCTCCTCTCCCAAAGAGATTCTACAAGTAGGAATGTGCAAGGTGACTTTTTTCTTTCTAATAAGAAGTCTAAACAAATATACTGTACTGTGTGCTAAGATAAAAAGTAAGACACCCCCAAGGGCAGTGGGTGCTTTAAGAATCGGAAAAGAAAAAAGCCTGTACCTGAATTTGCAGGTGCTGAGAGGTTGTGCTGGATGACTAATGAGCAGAGCTGGGGCTGCAGAGCAGCGAAGCAATTCCCCCCCTCCATATCCCCCTTTCTTTGTAAAAACTAGAAGGAAATAAAGCAAATCAAACTCTCTCTTACAGCTCCTACGGGAGACCAGTAGACGAGAGAAAAACCAATAAAGGCAATAAGTAAAACAATCGGGAAAATAAGTTATGTGCCATTAAAAAAAACCCTAAACTTTACCTATCCCTAAACGCTAATAACTATACCTAAATATGTGTGTATGAGTTCACATTTCTGAAGTACAAAGGTAAAAAGAAAAAGCATCTAACTCTAAAACAAATGTGAGAAGCCACTAAATAAAAACAAACTCCAACTAAAAAGTCAAGATTAACATCTGAACCTAACCCGAACTGGAAAATGTCTCTGTATCGCTCCATGGTGCGACCTTGGGGTCTTCTAGAAGTTGGGAGATCCTGGATTCTCTATAAGGAGAACTGTTCCAGGAGTTGGTAATAGAACCCACATGGGATGGAGCTTAGTGCTTGCAAACGGGGAACGTGATTCTGATGTAACAGTGAGTGACCATCTGGCATTCAGTGATCACTGCATGGTACGATTTAACATTAAGATGGGTATAGAGAGGTCTCATTCAAAAGCAAAGGTTCTCGAATTTAAAAAAACTAACTTTGTTTGGATGGGGGTTTACGTCAAGAAATCGTGTGGGTGGGAATGTCTGGAAGGAGTGGAAATGTGGCTAAAACTGAAAGGAGCAATTGTAAGGACGACAAACCTTTTAGTGAGGCAAGTAAGTAGTTGTAAGAGGAAAAGAAGGCCACTTTGGTTCTCAAAAGTAGTAGCAGAGAAGGTAAGGAATAAGAGGTTAGCTTTCATAAACTATAAAAGATCGTAGAAAGAGGAAAACAGGCAAAAATATCTGGAAAAGTTAAGAGAGGCTGGTCTTGTAGTCAGGAAAGCAAACAAGCAAATAGAAGAAAAAATAGCTGGGGAGACAAGAATTTTTTTAGATATATTAGTGATAGGAAGAAGTGAAAAAGTGGCATTGTGAGACTCAAAGGTGAAGGGGAGAAATATGTAGAAGCTGATAAAGAAAAGGCCGAATTGCTTAACAGATATTTCTGTTCTGTGTTCATGGCTGAAGCACTGGGATCAGGACCGCAGAAGACAAATGTGAATAGGGATAGAGGAGTAATATTTATTTATTTAGATTTTTATCCCGTCCTCCCAGTAGCTCAGAACGGTCTACAGTAAACATTCACAATGGAGTGTAATTGGACATACAAGATTATACAGTAGATTTAAATGTTTGGACATACACGACTGTGCAGCAGTTTAAATACAGGGACTATACAGCAAATTAAGAGCAGTAGTTTAAATACAAGTTTAAATACAAGTTATTTGAGTATAGGCTGAGAGAGGACTATATAGGAATTAGGGGGAAGATTAGAAAGGAGAAGGAAGAGTAGAGGTGGGGCTTAATGGGAGGGGTGTAGAGTGAGGGTGACCTTTAGTTGAAGAGGAGGGTCTTTACCATTTTCCGGAATGTCATTAAAGAGTTCTGTAGTCTGAGTTGAGGGGAGAGTTGGTTCCAGAGATGGGGAATGTAGTGGCTGTAGGAGCGTTTGCGGGCAGTTTCTGAGATGAGGGATCTTCCTGGGGGAATGCATAGGCGTGTCTCCGATTCTGAGCGGATTTTCAGAGGGTTGTGTTCGTGAGGAGCTAGCTAAAATAAAGGTAGACAAACCGATGGGGCCGGATGGTGTACATCCTAGGGTGCTAAAGGAACTTAGGGAAGTTTTGGTAGCTCCACTGACTGACCTTTTCAACGAGTTTCTAGAGTCGGGAGTGGTATCAGGGGACTGGAGAATGGCAGATGTGGTCCCTCTCCACAAAAGTGGAAGTAAGGAAGAAGTAGGTAATTATAAAATGGTAAGCAAATTAATGGAAACGCTTTTAAAACAGAGAATGGTCAAGTTTCTGGAATTCTGTGGATAACAGGACTGGAGGCAACATGGATTCACTAGAGGTAGGTCTTGTCAAACAAATCTGATGAATTTCTTTGACAGGGTGACCAAATAATTGGATAGAGGGAGTGCCCTAGATGTGGTGTATTTAGATTTTAGCAAAGCCTTGGACAGTGTTCCACACAGACGTCTAATAAATAAACTGAATGCCCTCGGGATGGGTCCCAAAGTGATGGGATGGGTAAGGAACTGGTTGACTGGAAGGCGATAGAGGGTAGTGATCAATGGAGATCACTCTGAGGAAAGGGATGTTACCAGTGGTGTGCCTCAAGGTTCTATTCTTGGGCCTGTTCTTTTTAACATTTTTATAAACAATATTGCTGAAGGGTTGTTGGGTAAGATTTGCCTCTCTATGGATGATACCAAAATCTGCAATAGAGTAGACATGCTGGATGGTGTGAATAACATGACGAAAGACCTGGCGAAGCTTGAAGAATGGTCTGAAATTTGGCAACTAAAATTTAATGCTAAGAAATGCAAGGTCATGCATTTGGGCTGCAAAAACCCGAGGGAATGGTACAGTTTAGGGGTGAAGAACTTATATGCACGACAGAAGAGCGAGACTTGGGTGTTATTTTATGTGATGATCTTAAGGTGGCCAAACATGTTGAAAAGATGACGGCGAAAGCTAGAAGGATGCTATGTTGCATAGGGAGAGGTATGGCTAGTAGGAGAAGGAGGTATTGATGCCCCTGTATAAGACTTTGGTGAGACCTCATTTAGAATATTGTGTACAATTCTGGACCTTCAAAAAGATATAAAAAGAATGGAGTCCGTCCAGAGGAAGGCTACTAAAATGATGCGTGGTCTTCATCATAAGGCGTATGGGGACAGACTTAAAGATCTCAATCTGTATACTTTGGAGGAAAGGCGGGAGAGGGGAGATATGATAGAGATGTTTAAATATCTACGTAATGTAAATGCGCATGAGTCGAGTCGCTTATTTGAAAGGAAGCTCTGGAATGAGAGGGCATAGGATGAAGTTAAGAGATGATAGGCTCTGGCATAATCTAAGGAAATACTTTTTTACAGAAAGGGTGGTAGATGCATGGAACAGTCTCCGAGAAGAGGTAGTGGAAACAGAGACTGTGTTTGAATTCAAAAGGGCCTGGGGATCTCTCAGAGAGAAAGAGATCATGGTTACTGCAGATGGTCAGACTAGATGGGCCATTTGGCCTTTATCTGCCATCTTGTTTCTATGTTTCTATATAGAAGATGTACATGTACCGTATTTTCACGCATATAACGCGCGCGTTATACGCGTTTTTACCTACCGCGCATACCCCTCGTGCGTTATATGCGTGAGCGCGGTATACCAAAGTTTTAAAACATAGTTCCCACCCCGCCCGACGCCCGATTCACCCCCCCCAGCAGGACCGCTCGCACCCCCACCCCGAACGACCGCTCGCACGCGCTCCCATCCGCACCCGCATCCACGATCGGAGCAAGAGGGAGCCCAAGCCCTCTTGCCCGGCCGACTCCCCGACGTCCGATACACCCCCCCCCCCGGCAGGACCACTCGCACCCCCACCCCGAAGGACCGCCGACTTCCCGACAATATCGGGCCAGAAGGGAGCCCAAACCCTCCTGGCCACGGCGACCCCCTACCCCCACCCCGCACTACATTACGGGCAGGAGGGATCCCAGGCCCTCCTGCCCTCGACGCAAACCCCCCTCCCCCCCAACGACCGTCCCCCCCAAGAACCTCCGACCGCCCCCCAGCCCACCCGCGATCCCCCTGGCGACCCCCACGACCCCCCCACCCCCCTCCCCCGTACCTTTGGTAGTTGGCCGGACAGACGGGAGCCAACCCCGCCTGTCCGGCAGGCAGCCAACGAAGGAATGAGGCCGGATTGGCCCATCCATCCTAAAGCTCCGCCTACTGGTGGGGCCTAAGGCGCGTGGGCCAATCAGAATAGGCCCTGGAGCCTTAGGTCCCACCTGGGGGTGCGGCCTGAGGCACATGGGCCCAACCCGACCATGTGCCTCAGGCCGCGCCCCCAGGTGGGACCTAAGGCTCCAGGGCCTATTCTGATTGGCCCACGCGCCTTAGGCCCCACCAGTAGGCGGAGCTTTAGGATGGATGGGCCAATCCGGCCTCATTCCTTCGTTGGCTGCCTGCCGGACAGGCGGGTTTGGCTCCCGTCTGTCCGGACAACTACCAAAGGTACGGGGAAGGGGGGTGGGGGGGTCGTGGGGGTTGCCAGGGGGATCGCGGGTCGGCTGGGGGGCGGGCGGAGGTTCTTGGGGGGGGCGGTCGTTGGGGGGGAGGGGGGTTTGCGTCGAGGGCAGGAGGGCCTGTGATCCCTCCTGCCCGTAATGTAGTGCGGGGTGGGGTTAGGGGGTCGCCGTGGCCAGGAGGATTTGGGCTCCCTCCTGGCCCGATATTGTTGGGGAGTCGGCGGTCCTTCGGGGGGAGGGATGTATCGGACGTCGGGGGGGGGGCATCAGGCTTTCAGGATGGGGACAGACCTTCAAGGGGGGACAGTGCATGGAAGTCAGGGGGGGTGAACGGAGAGTCGGGACAGCGCACGGAAAGTCAGGGCGGGCGAAAGGAGCGTCGGGCAGCATGCGCGGTATACCCGTGAGCGCGGTATATCAAAGTTTTTGTGCAAATCATCGTGATTTCTGCGCGCTATATCCGTGTGCGCGTTTTATACGGGTGCGTGTTATTTGCGTGAAAATACGGTATTCACTGGGTAATCTTCAAAGCAGTAAATCCAGCAGAATGCATGCTTTTCAGAGTGCCCACAATTATAAATCTGCTTGTAACATGGATATGGTGTTATCCCTTCTCTCATTTGTATAATTAACTCCTGAATAAATAACAGAATCTGAAAGGTCTACCTTGGCCACTGAGGAATTAACTTAATAAACATCGATGTAAAACCTATAGAATGTAAGACAGTAACACAACAGGGACCTAATAATCCTCCGGCAAACCTGCAGTTAACATTAGTCTGTAGAGTTTATTGCTGCAAGAAAAGGCGAACCACTCCCCGAGGTATAGAGCTATAGAGGGAGGGGCCCCTGTTCGTACTTACCTCTCCCCAAGATCTTATTAACTGGGGCGTGGTGGGAGGGTCAACACCTCCAGTACACATTTATTCCCAATCACTTTGAAGTCCTTTCTGTTAGAAAAGTGACATATGCAGTTTTATCAATTAGAAAACATGATTTTTCTCATTAATATGTTTATCCACTGGAGCAAGAGGTCCTATTGTTGATTCTCAGTGCAGCGCCCGAGACAAGAGAGGCTCAAGCCACTTTTCTTGGATATTCTGGACCCCTGAGGAAGAAGTGGGTTTTTTTTATACATGGACCGGGTTGGCTCCGGTACACATGAGAACAAGAATCAGTTTGGGGATACATTTATTTCATACTTTTATTGAATAAATTCCTGCACCTTGTACATTTTGGTTTTTGGTTTTCTGCTCCGCATCCTTACTGCAGTTTCTGTTGGTTGGTTTTTTTTCTTTGGGATGTTAATAAGGCCTTATATGAGGTTCCAGAAAAATGTTTATATCTCTTTAACATATCTGCTGGAAAGAAGAAAGAGGCGAAGTCCAGTAGTCAGATGAGAGAAGCCAATGTTATAGTCCAGCTTCTCTCACTGACGCTCCGAATGATCTGGAGCAAATTGCTTCACCCTTCATTGCCTCTAGTACTAATTTAGAACAGACCGAAGGTCCATCAAGCCCAGGATCCTGTTTCCAGCAGTGGCCGACCCAGGTCCCAAGTAGTAGAACAGATTTTATTCTGCTTCTCCTAGGAATAAGCAGTGGATTTCCCCAAACCATCTTCATAATGTCCTATGGACTTCTCTTTTAGGAAATTTTCCAAGCCTTTTTTAAACCCCACTAAGCTAACTGATTTCACCACAACTAATTTTAGATTTCTGATTTATTCTAAACTAGTTAGTAGCTTCATTGCATGTCCCCTAGTCCTAGTATTTTTGGAAAGAGTAAACAAGCGATTCACCTCTACCCTTTCCACCGCACTCATTTCGTGATAGTCTGATTGTATACTATTTCATCATAGGGAAAGCAGTCCCCACAACTACCTCATCATCCCCAGTTACCCCATAGCTACATTCATATCTACACACACACACCTCAGTTATCTCCACATCTAACCTCCCAACTTTTCACCCCACTCTCTCCTCGAAGGGGATGGAAGGAGTTCCATGAGGCATGTTCCACATGCTTTACCCACTTGGGTCAGAGCGATGGTCCATCTAGCTCAGTAGTGAAAGAGAGCTCAAAGTACACATTAGCAGGTGCAGAATGCAGAAAGGTGTTCAGCTCCTGAATTGCTTGCACAGACGACAGAGCACAGTTGGTTAACAAGTCTGTTCTCTATTCTGCAGCAAGGCAGAAAAGTCCACAGGATGTTCTAATGTGGAATTTACCACAAGGTGTGAGGTAGTTTAGAAGGGTTGATTGCCCTGGTAGTCTAGCGGTTCCCCTCCAAAAGAATGAAGCTGGATGTTAGCAGTTTTCTGAGCAACTTTTCTGCGACAGTGTTGTCTCCATCCCAAAGCAGGAGATTTACCTCTGTTTTGCTGGAGATTGAAGGCCAATGAACGAGATTTTTCTCGCAGGACCCAGGCAGGTCTAACATAATCAACTAACATAATCAATAAATAGAGAAAAAAAATTCATTTTTCTAATCATGTTGGTCCCAGTCTCTGGTTTCTCTTAACTCATTTGCCAGAGTCTCCTGTCCATCTGGCATATCTTCTCCATCCATTTCTATCATTCAGCTCCCCTCTGTGTCCCTATCTCCCTCCCCATATCCAGCATCAAATCTCTTTGTCCCTATCCCCCCTCATGTCCAGCATCATATCTCTAGGTCAGGGGTAGGGAACTCCAGTCCTCGAGAGCCGTATTCCAGTCGGGTTTTCAGGATTTCCCCAATGAGTATGCATTGAAAGCAGTGCATGCAAATAGATCTCATGCATATTCATTGGGGAAATCCTGAAAACCCGACTAAAATACGGCTCTCGAGGACAGGAGTTCCCTACCCCTGCTCTAGGTTCTTATCCCCCTCCCCATATTCAGCTTTTCCCCTTATTCCTCCTTTCCTCTTGTGCTCTTTCCCTGGGACCAGCCATTTCTTTCCCTCTCTCTTTTCCTCCTCCCCTCCCCTTCCATCCAGCATCTGCCCTCCACTTCCATCTTGTGTCTGCCCTTGTTCTTTCCCCTTCCATCCAGTCTTTGTATTCCTCTCCCTTCTTCCATACAATCTCCAACCTACTTTTCCACCCCTCTCTTTCCATTTCCATCTTGCATCTGACCTCTTTCTCTCATAAGAACATCAAGCCCAGTAGCCCGTTCTCACGGTGGCCAATCCAGGTCACTAGTACCTGGCCAAAATCCAAGATGTAGCAACATTCCATGCTACCGATCCAGGGCAAGCAGTGGCTTCCCCCGTGTCTTTCTCAATAACAGACTATGGACTTTTCTTCCAGGAACTTATCCAAACCTTTCTTAAAACTAGCTGCACTATTTGCTCTTACCACATCTTCTGGCAACGTGTTCCAGAGCTTACCTATTCTCTGAGTGAAAAATGTTTTCCTCCTATTGGTTTTAAAAGTATTTCCCTGTAACTTCATCAAGTGTCCCCCTTTCATCCAGCATCTGCCCCTTTTCTCTCTCTCGCTCTAGCTCTCCATTTCTATCCAGCATTTCCCCTTTTTCTCACCTACTTTCATCCAGGGTGTGTCCCGCTTTCTCTTCTCCTTTATATAACAACATAAGAGTTGCCATATTGGGACAGACTTAAGGTCCATCAAGCCCAATATCCTGTTTCCAGTAGAGACCAACCCAGGTCACAAGTACCTGTCAAGATCTCAAAGACTAAAACATATGATACGCTGCTTATTCTAAGAATAAACAATGTTATAATGAATTTCTGAAAAGATATAGCAAAATTAGAAAAGGTACAGAGAAGGACAATGAAAATGATAAAAGATATGGGATGGCTTCCCTGTGCAGAAAGGCTAAAGTGGCTAGGGTTCTTCAGCCTATAGAAGAGATGGCCCAGGAGAGAGATTAGAGATCTATAAAGTAATGAGTGGAGTGGAAAAGGTAGATGTGAATTGCTTGTTTACTCTTTCCAAAAATACTAGGAATAGGGGGCATGTGATGAAACTGCTAAGTAGTAGATTTCAAACAGAGTGGAGAAAATATATCTTCACTCAATGTGTAATTAAAGTCTGGAAATTCTTGCCAGAGAATGTGCTGCAAGCTTAGTTTAGCAGGGTTTAAAAAAAGGTTTTGAATAATTTCCTAAAAGAAAAGTCCATAAGCCATTATTAAGATGGACTTGGGGAAATCCATGGCTTATTGGTCTAGAATAAGCAGCATCAAATCTAATAAACATAAAACTATCTAACCATTTCAAGCTTAGTGGAACTCCCCCACCCTTTTTGCATACATGTGAAGGAATTTGATTAATATTGGGTGACTCAAGCACCCACAGAACCACTGAACTGGCACCCAGGTCCCATGGATCTGCAATCTGCAGATTCTACAGAAAGTGTAGACTAGAAACCCATAAGAACGCCAAATGTCTGAGCATCACAAACAGTTATTTGTCTTCTTCAGTCATTAAACATAGAAACATAGAAAGTGACGGCAGATAAGGGCCAAGGCCCATCAAGTCTGCCCAGACCAATGACCCTCCCCTACCTCCCTTTGCGAAGAGATCCCACCTTTCGATCCCATTTAGCTTTAAAATCAGGCACACTGCTGGCCTCAATCACCTGCATCGGAAGACCATTCCATCGATCCACCACCCTCTCGGTGAAGAAGTATTTCCTGGTGTCGCCATGCAATGTCCCTCCCCTGATTTTCCATGGATGCCCTCGTGTTGACGTGGGTTCCTTGAAGAAGAAGATATCCTCCCCCACCTCGATACGGCGCGTGAGGTACATGAATGTCTCGATCATGTCCCCCCTCTCCCTGCGTTCCTCTAGGGAGTAGAGCTGCAATTTATTTAGCCGTTCCTCATACGGGAGATCCCTGAGCCTTCTGTGGAAGGAGTCAAAATGTAAAATATTATCACATCCTGCTCTCTGGGCTTTCATTTCAATTAAAACCGGGAACTCGCTAATCCCATCCCTGGCATTTTGCAAGACATCCGTGCCTGTTTACCCAGATAAATTCTAAGCATGTTTCTATCTAAGAGAAGCACTGTGAAGTCTTCCTGGGCTGCAGCAAAACCTTCATTAATTAGACGCATGATTAACTAGCACAGGTGTGTTTATAATAGAGGATTTAAATGGGACCAAAATGCAGCAACTTGAAGCTTTATGGAAACTGGATGGTAATAAAGTGGCAGGAATAAGTGAAGTGCACCTTTGTGATGAAAGATGAGCGAGAAAGCAAGGAAAATCGGTCAGCTGCAGGCAGTGATGGCTGAGCAGGAGAAAGCATGTGGGGAGGCTCGGATTCTAGTAACTAACCACATGTTATTTTAAAAAATCGATGTGGTAAACAGTGCCCACGTGGAAGGTGCCTTTCATGCACCTATGGAAGCCTCTACATAATGTAACAATCAAATTATATACCGCAGGACTGTGAAGTTCTATGCGGTTTACAAAAAGTAGGATGTGCAATTAGGTTGAAAATTAGTTACCCAAATATTTAGAAACAAGTAAGTCTTTAGATGCTTCCTAAATTCCAAATACGAATTGGAGGACACAATCAAATGTTCCAAATCCTTCTCCCATAAAGCCGCCTGATACGACAAAAGATGAAATTCAAATGCAAACTTCTCCTGTGTTTATTCGTTGCAAAAGAGAAGAGAGCGATTAAATATTTAGGGTAAGACCAAACAAAACTTTGAAACAAAAACAACCAAATTTAAACTCCACCGGCAACCAATGTAACTTCTGAAAGAAAGGTGTTATATGGCCCAAAATCAATCTAAGTGCTGCCTGAGGCCAGCGTGGGTGTGGTTTACGCCAGAAGTGACCTTAAGCGTCTTTCCATAGGTGCGAGACAAGTGCCTTAAATGCTGGTCTACCTTTAAGGCACCTGTTTTGAAAACAGCTGTGATTCTATAAATGGCACAGATGCGTGATTGACATGTGATTGGCGCCATTTATGAGGTGCTAATTGCTTTTCATTAGTGCTGATTAAACCTTCACAGTATCCAACATCCCTCTCCACAAAATTACAAGTTGTTCCACATGCTCTCATATATTTCAAATCTGGCAAAATGTGGCCTCAGGTACATCTCCTCCACCCTTAGTAATGTTCAATAGCGGTAGGGATATTCCTCATTGGCCCACATTCTTTTATTGCAGTTATTTAGGTAAACTTTTAAACTTTTTTATCCACCATAATCGTTTCAGAAGTTTCCTAGAGATTATTCTATTTAAACACTATTTAAACATATTCAAAGAAGTTGTATACTTAGCTTAGTAAGCTACTGGGTTACATGATCCGACATGTCAAAAAAGACATAGCAGTACTCGAGGAAGTCCAGAGAAGAGCAACTAAACTGATAAGAGGTATGGAAAACCTTTCATACGCTGACAGATTGGAAATGCTGGGGCTGTTCTCCCTGGAGAAGAGGAGGCTTAGAGGGGACATGATAGAAACCTTCAAAATCCTGAAGGGCATTGAGAAAGTGGATAAGGACAGATTCTTCAAACTGTGGGGAACTACAAGCACTAGGGGTCACTCGGAGAAATTGAAAGGGGACAGGTTTAGAACAAATGCTAGGAAGTACTTTTTTACCCAGAGGGTGGTAGACGCATGGAACGCTCTTCCAGAGGTTGTGATAGGCCAGAGCACAGTACAGGGGTTCAAGGAAGGTTTGGATAGGTTCCTAAAAGATAAAGGGATTGAGGGGTACAGATAGAACCAGAGGTAGATTATAAGAATGGTCAGGAACCACTTCACAGGTCATGGACCTGATGGGCCGCCGCGGGAGCGGACCGCTGGGCACGATGGACCTCTGGTCTGACCCAGTGGAGGCAACTTCTTATGTTCTTAATTTGCTTTATCAAGGATCCCCCAGAGCCATTATGTCCACCATCTTACTCAGAGTTTTTTGCAAGATGGGGGCGGCTCACTTTAGAGCTCCTTTTATAGTACTTGTGTTGTATAACTCCCAACCATTAACGAAACAGAGTTAAATAGTGCCATCTTTAGTGTGAATGCACAGTGTAAAAAAAAGCAATTAGCTTAAATTAAAATTAATTCAATGGTAGGCACCTACCAGAAAGAAGATGTGGTTAAGGGCAGATCTTGGCTGTGTGGTAGGGTTAACACATTTTCCAGACAGAAAATCTGGACTCATGGCCCCACCCCCAGGCCCCCCATATTCTGCCCCACGCCCCTTCGACCTTCACGAGCGATGTCATGAGCATGTGTGCGACATCACCGCATTCCATCCACACATGTGCAAATGCCGTCCCAATGTCGCTTGTTGCCAGAAGCTTTTCAAAACCCGAACAAAGTGCTAGGTTTTGAAAATCAGTCCAGATCCCCGGATATGTCTGGCGAAATCCGGTTGTCTGGTAACCCTATGTTTTGGACTTAGGCCAAGAAAAGCCTGGCATAAGTCAAGTGTGTCTAAGGCTAGGAGGCCTACTGGTGGCTGAATCTACTTTATGTGCCATTAACCTAAGCTTGACAAGCACTATGCACCATGTTCTTCAGGGCCTACATATACAGTAGGTTGTAACACATGAGCTTGCAACGAGATTTGTGGATGATACGAAGCTATTCAGAGTAGTGAAGATGCAGAAAGATTGTGAAGACCTGCAATGTGACATAAACACTCTCGAGAAATGGGCCGCGACATGGCAAATGAGGTTTAACGTGGATAAGTGTAAGGTGATACATGTCGGTAACAAAAATCTTATACATGAATACAGGATGTCTGGTGCGGTGCTCAGAGAGACCCCCCAGGAAAGAGACTTAGAAGTACTGGTCAACAAGTCAATGAAAGATTTTATATCGGACCCCTGGACCAATCCCTGCGGAGTACCTCAAGGGTCACCACTGTCACCTATGCTCTTCAATCTCTTCATATCCTCCCTTGGTACCATGCTAGACAACCTCGAAGTAACCTCATTCAGCTACGCAGATGATATAACCATACTCCTTCCCTTTGACTCACAAGACCCCACCACAACAGACAACCTGGCAAAAACACTAGAAGAAGTGAAAAAATGGATGATAGAACACAAACTGAAGCTCAACCCAGACAAAACAAAATTTCTATTGCTTGAAAAGGACAATACCCCTTCTATAACCGAACTAGAAATAAATGCCATCAAATATCCCATAAAGCCCATTCTCAAACTCCTAGGAGTAACAGTAGATAGATGCTGCACTCTTCAGGTGCAAATCAACAAAAACACACAAAAAGCATTCTTTACCATGCGCAACCTACGCAAAATTAGAAAATTATTCGACAAAGAACAATACAAACTCATAGTCCAATCCCTAGTCCTAAGTCTAATGGACTACTGCAATATCCTCTACCTACCTTGCCCCACCTACTTAATAAAACAATTACAGACCGTACAGAACACAGCCCTCAGACTGATCTATTCTCTTGGAAAATTTGATCACATCACCAACGCCTACCTAGATTCACACTGGCTATCTACACAAGCCCGCATTCAATTCAAACTATACTGCCTATTATTCAAAACATTAAACGGAACGGCACCCACCCACCTAAACAACCGCCTAAACAGGAACCTCTCATCTAGACATAGGAGAACCCAGTCCCCATTCTCCTACCTCCCTTTCAAAGGAACTAAGCGCAAAAAGATGTATGACCACCTACTAGCAACTCAGGCAGCAAAATTGGACCCCTCCATCACCAACCTGCTGACAGCAACAACGGACCTCAAAGCTTTCTGAAAAGAAATCAAAACTCTACTATTCAAATAATTCATCCAGATGTCCTATCCCCCCCCCCCTTCCATTCCCCCATCTATTCCTCCCTCTCCCTACCTGTAATATCCCCCTAAGACTCAACAATGTAACCAGAATCCACTCTGCAACCTTCTCGTATATTTCCAGCTCCATCTGACGCGCCCCTCATTTTTCCACTTTGTAACCTCACCTCAAAATTGAATTAGTTATCAGCACCATTAATTGTAATCTTCTTCCTGGATATGCCCAGTTATCTTTTGATGTAATCCGCTTAGAACTGCAAGGTACAGGCAGAATAGAAGTCAGTAATGTAATGTAAGCCGTCTGCGCAATGCGCAGCTGCTGCGAAAAGGGCGAACAGAATGCTAGGAATAATTAAGAATGGGATCATGAACAGATCGGAGAAGGTTATCATGCCGCTGTACCGGGCCATGGTACGCCCTCACCTGGAGTACTGTGTAAAGCACTGGTCACCGTACATGAAGGAGGACACGGTACTACTCGAAAGGGTCCAGAGAAGAGCGACTAAAATGGTTTAGGGGCTGGAGAAGTTGCTGTACTGCGAGAGATTAGAGAAACTGGGCTTTTTGTCCCTGGAAAAGAGGAGGCTGAGAGGGGACATGATTGAAACATTCAAGATAATGAAGGGGATAGACTTAGTAGACAAGGACAGGTTGTTCACCCTCTCCAAGGTAGGGAGAATGAGAGGGCACTTTCTAAAGTTAAAAGAGGATAGATTCTGTACAAACGTACGGAAGTTCTTCTTCACCCAGAGAGTGGTGGAAAACTGGAACGCTCTTCCGGAGGTTGTTATAGGGGGAAACACCCTCCAGGGATTCAAGACAAAGTTAGACAAGTTCCTGCTGAACCAGAACGTACGCAGGTAAGGCTAGTCCCAGTTAGGGCACTGGTCTATAACCTAAAGGCCGCCACGTGAGCGGACTGCTGGGCACGATGGAGCACTAGTCTGACCCAGCAGCAGCAATTCTTATGTTCTTATTAAAATGGAGGTTAAGCTCTGGAGAACTAGGCTTTGCTATTATGTGTCTTATAACCCACAAGTTTCTACCAGGATTCTATGCAGTTTACGAAAATTAGTTAACTTTCAGTCATGGGAATTACAGATTTAAAAAAAATAATAAAAGTAATTATACAATCAATATACCTCATCCAAAAGATACGTTTTCAACATTTTATGAAAGCAATAGTAAGAGTCAAACTGTCTTAATGCATGAAAGTCCCAAATAGATGCAGCAAATGGAAATGTGAAGAGGGAGGAGTGTTGAAAGAGCTGTTAATATTCGGGTTTTCAGGATTTCCCCCAGATATATGTGCCTGCACTGCTTTCAATGCATATTCATGGGGGAAATCCTGAAAAGCCGACTCAAGGAGGGACTTTGAGATCCCTGCACAAGACTATTAACAGCCTTTCAACACTCCTCCCTCTTCACATTTCCATTTGCTGCATCTATTTGGGACTTTTAAGTATCTACGCCATCTTTTGGGTGTTTGTTTTCTGTTGTCTTAATTCATACGCAAGAAGCAATGACGAAGGTGACCTTTGGTGCTCAGTCGCTTAATTGTGTGATGAGACTTGCCAAGATCATGTTTCGGCCCAAAAGGTCTGCCTCGGGAGTCTGAATACGGATCGAGAAGTGTCACATGCAGTCAAAGCTTGTGTTGTAATATGTGATGTAATCTGCTGTCTGCGTTAAAAACGAAAATGAAACTAGATTGTAAAAGACACAAAGTTTAAATAACAGACTGCTCGCACAAAAATGAAAGGGGAGGGGTTTTAGCTATCTGGCCAATTGGAGTCTTAGGCCACTCGCAGTGCATCCCAGGATGCACTAGGAAGGAGGTCTAAAACTCTGGTTGGCCCAGATGCCTAAGGCTCCTCCTATGGGAATTGGACACTCCTCCTGCTGTGGACATTTGGGGGGGGGGGATGCCGTTTATAGTATTTAGCCCTAAATGTGCAGATGGCATAAAACTATTCAAAATGTTAAAACACAAGCAGACTTTGAAAAATTGCAGGCGGATCTTAGGAAATTGGAAGACTGGGCGTCCAAATGGCAGATGAAAGTGATGCACATTGGGAAGAATAACCTGAATCACAGTTACCGGATGCTAACATCTACCTTAGGGGTCATCAGCACCAGAGAAAAAGATCTAAGTGTCATCATAGACAAAATGCTGACACCGTCCGGTCAGTGTGCGACAGCGGCCAGATGCTAGGAATTGATAGGAAAGGGATGGTAAATTGATTGATTTATTTATGTGGATTTATATCCTATCGTCCCAGAAGAGCTTAGAATGGGTTACAAGTTTATATACATAATACGGCATAACAGGGTTGATGTAATAAAGTGGAACAGGCTAAAGTAATGTACATTTTAGGTCAGTGTTCCGCAAACTTTCTCGAGCTGTGGCACACTAAAAGTAGTGGCCACAGCTCAAGGCAGCCAAAAGTTCACGGGCATCGCCGTGATGACATCATGTGCATGCATGACATCATCACGTCAACATTTACACATGCGCAAAATGCCCTTCAGATGGGCCCTGAGACATCAGTGGGGGGGGGGGGCAGTATGGAAGAGGGCCGTAGAGAAGGAGAGGCACTTGCCCCAGCTGATTTCCTACAGGATGTGCCTCTCGCCATGAGAGGCATGTGCTGTAGGCAGACGACCAGTGCCTCTTCTCCTCCCCAGAGTGCCGCATAGGGGACATGATAGTACTCCAATGCAAGGCAATACTTAATAGGATATGACAAGATAAGACCTCATACTAAATGGAGTAGAGATGTTATGAGTTTGGTATGATACTGCAGCAACTAATAGAGCTTGCCAGTACATTATAGTACATTAAGGAAGGGAAAAGATTCCGTACAAACGTAAGGAAGTTCTTCTTCACCCAGAGAGTGGTAGAAATCTGGAACACTTTTCCGGAGGCTGTTATAGAGGAAAACACCCTTCAGGGATTCAAGAAAAGGTTGGATAAGTTCCTACTGGAACAGAACATACACAGGTAAGGCTAGACTCTAATAGGGCACTGGTCTTTGACATAAGGGCCGCCGCATGAGCGGACTGCTGGGCACGATGAACCACTGGTCTGACCCAGCAGCGGCAAATCTTATGTTCTTATGACAGTACATAGCATGGCAAGGCAGTGAATTAGGATGCATGATAGTACATGGCAGACATTACATACAGGAGCATGAAAATATATGCTAGGTGTGGTATAGCTTGGAATGTCTGGCAACATGTTGAAGAATATTGTAATACTACTCAAAATGGTGAGTGGTTAAAGGAACCAGGGAGTTGTTTACATGGGAATGAACATCAAGCAATTGAAAGAAGCCATAGAAAACAGAGTATCCAAGGGTTGGACACAACTGAATGAACGGATAGGAGCAACTTCACTTGGACTATTGTTTTAATAATAATTTACTCTTATATACCGCCAAAGCCATAATAATTCGAGGCAGTTTAAAATAAGAAGTGCTGGACAATCAGAGAAATAGTCACAATGTAAAATCATCAAATACAGAATAAAAGAAGTAAAATTCTTAGGTTATAAATGGATTAAACAAATGTGGTGGAATTAGAAGAGCAACCAAGATGATAAAGGGGATGGAACTCCTCTTGTATGAGGAAACACGAAAGAGGTTAGGGATCTTCATCTTGGAAAGAGACAAATGATTGAGGTCTACAAGATGTTGAGTGGTGTAGAATGGGTAAAAGTGAATCGATTTTTTGTTCTCTCCCAAAATTACAAAGACTAGGGGAAATATCTTTTAAACATATAGAATATGCCAGAGGATTTGGTAACAGTGGTTAGTGTAGCTGGGTTTAAAAAAGGTTTGGACAAGTTCCCTGAGGAAAAGACCATAGTCTGCTATGGAGACCGACATGGAGGAAGCCACTTCTTGGCCTGAATCAGTTGCTACTCTTTGGGTTTCTGCCGATATTTGTGACCTGGATTGGCCACTGTGGAAACAGGAAACTGGGCTGGATGGACCATCGGTCTGACCCTGTATGGCTAGTCTTTAGTTAAATTAGGCAATGAACACATTTATAAGCCACAAAGCAAAGATCTGTTAAAGATGAGTTTTAAGATTTAAAGGCAGACACGAAAAGATGGATTTTTAGGAAGGCTTGAATATGGCAGAGAGGGAGCATGTTACGTTGTGTCGTGATGTCTGTGGCAAAAGAGGAGAAGCCTGCTTAGGGATGAAAGGTGGCCACAAGAGGGGTTAAGAGAGGAGGGATTATGTGGAGGACTTGAAGTGCTTGTGGAAACCCAGTGAGGGCTCCCTCCAGTCACCATTTCTATTCTGGCTAATTATTCCATCCAAGATACACTAAGCCAGAAGTGTCTTCGGAGCAGGGCAGTGCTGCATGCTACATTGAGCATAATTAAACTGATGTCCGTCTCAGTGTGATCACAGCTTAATTGGAGCTAGGTTCTTGCATGTGTCAATGAATTATTTCATCTGATGAAAGCTGTTCTTGTTTTCAGAGGGAGCATTACTGCTTTCTAAACATGATTTTTGACAGACTTGTAACAGTGCAACTGAGTCTACCAGTTCATAAAATTAGATACAACAATCAGTGGTATTAAAACATTAAAGTTCAGGAGGAAACTCAGAAAAAGCTGTGAGCGGACTATGGGCTAGATGCACTAAAGTCAGTGATCATCGCTCACCACGTGTTTTTTCCCTCGATCACCCATCTTCCGGAGTCTGTCATAGGGGAAAACACCCTCCAGGGATTCAAGACGAAGTTAGACAAGTTCCTGCTGAACCAGAAAATACGCAGGTAGGGCTAGTCTCAGTTAGGGCACTGGTCTTTGACTGCTGGGCACGATGGACCACTGGTCTGACCTAGCAGCGGCCATGCTTATGTTCTTATGTTCATTTTCTGATCTGGCCATGCAAAGTAGCCAAGCGATTGATGCACTAACATCGCTAGATGAGACATTTTTGTAAAAACAAAAAAAAAGATAGACATCTTGTGGTTTTGAAAATGGTCATTTTTCCCAACCCAACTTTTGGACTTCCAAAATCGGACTTGGACATCCTATCAAAAATGCCCCTCCATGTCTAATCTTCAAGGCCGTCAAAGTAGGGTTACCAGATTTTCCAAACGGTTTTTGTGAAGATCTGGTAGGGATACAGGGACCGTTTCTGTTCCATAACCAAGTCTGAATCCAGATTGACACTGGTCTAGACCGTTTCTCTCTTCTAGTCAATCACTGAGTTGAAATGTATTTAAGATATCGCAAAGTCGAGGAAGTAAGATGGTGGCAGTATAGTCGGCTGCTTCACAATGCGTCTCTACGTCTTACAATTTTACCTTCGGGCAGCGTTCTGCTTGTTTATCCAGATGCCTCACTCTAAGAGGAAGGGTGCATTTCGCTTGGACCTCTTACCAACGAGGACTTCCACCCCGAATCAAAGATCGATCTTGGAGTATGCTGCAGCCGCCAGCAGTCCGATGCGTTCTGGAGGTCCTGAGCTTTCATCAGCGGGTGGACCTGCCGGCGATTTCGGGTTTGAGATATCTCTCTCCCCTCCAGCGACTATCCCACCACCGCATCCTGCTCCTCCCACGGCTCTGTCAGGTGACCCTTGCACGGAAGGAACATCAAGGGAGACCCTGTTTGAAGGGGCAGTAGCCGAGAGGGAACAAGAACAAGAGCAGAGAGTCCAGGGAGCTGATTCGGCTGAACCTGGAATTAGAAGACCAGTCACGGTGACCCTTGATAGCATATGGGACACTCTCGAGAGACTAAACTCAACGGTTACAGGATCTTCCCAGGAATTGAAAACTCTTGTAAGTACTGTGGACAATCTGGGAAAGTCATTAAAAGATACTAAAGAAAAGTTTTCTACAGAAACTAAGATACTTAAAGAAAAAACAAATTACAGCATCTAACAGAGGGAATTCTGAAAGAAAGAATTCTTTTAAATAGAAAAATTGAACAATTAGAGAACTACAATAGAAGGTTAAATTTACGTTTATTGAATTTCCCCTGAGCTTATACCACCAATTAATCGTATATATTATTTACCTCAAAAAAAAAAGTACCAATTGTCTCTATAGAAGGTGAAGGTTTGGAAGCCATAGAGCCACTAAACCTTACAGAGATTGACGTTATTATTTTTATGGAAAGAAAATTTGGATTTTTCCTGATGTAACAAGAACTACACAGGAATGAAGAAAGCTGTTCTTAGCAATGAGAACAGAAACAGCATTTGAAGCAACATTTCTTTTGGCATAACCATGCAAATGCTCAATTAAATTCTCAGGTGTTAAGTATACCTTTTTTTATCTCGGAACAACTTAGATCATTCCTGGACTTGAAGAAAATGTCAACTGGGACAGTTTAATAAGTGAAAGTCATGATTATGGGAATATGAGGACCATATACCGTTAAACCAATTTCTTTTTTTTATTATATTCCTCTTTTGAGTTGCTTCTCACTCTTAATATTCTTCCTCTCTTGTGATATTGTGGTCTAAGAAAGATTTAATATTTGTTTCTTTATTTAAAAATTTATTAGTTTATGTCTTGATTTCAATTCTAATTTGCTTGTACAAGAGATCTCTTGTGAAATTATATTAAAACTTCAATAAATAAATAAAAAAGATATCGCAAAGTCATCAGTACATCTAATAGACTATTGACAATTTAACAATTTCAAAAATAAAAAGATAAAGGAAAAACAGGGATAAAAAGACAAGGTAAAAACAGAAAGGAACATAACAATTTATACCTAAGATCAAGTTGGTAGGACATGATGCCAAAGCTCTATTTAATATGGTACACTCCATGGGTCAATGGACATGATGTTGCGGTAGATAAATGGTTGGATGCGACTTTAAACTTTAAAAGGGGGAGATACGATAGCATGAGAACCATGGTGAAACAACGGATCAAGAAAAATATGGGCAAAGTCAAAACGGTAGAACAGGCATGGTCCCTTCTGAAAAATACTATCATGGAAGCACAAAGCCTCTACATTCCGCGGATGTCCAAAGCAAGGAAAACAAATGGCAAAAGAGAGCCGGCGTGGCTTACTAAAGAGGTTAAGGAAGCTGTAAAAGAAAAGAAGGACTCCTTCAAAGCATGGAAACGCATGAAAACAACCGAAACTTGGAACAAACACAAGTTGTTCAGAAGAAGTGTCACAGGGCGGTAAGGGATGCCAAAAAGGACTACGAGGAGAAAATAGCGCAGGAGGCCAAACACAAGATGATCAGAAGAAGTGTCACAGGGCGGTAAGGGATGCCAAAAAGGACTATGAGGAGAAAATAGCGCAGGAGGCCAAAAACTTCAAGCCCTTCTTCAGATACGTGAAAGGGAGAAAACCCGCAAAAGAGACGGTGGGACCGCTGAATGACCAGGGAAGGAAAGGGTACATCAAGGATGACAAACAAATCGCAGACAGACTAAATTCCTTCTTTGCATCTGTCTTTACAAAGGAAGACATTGCAACAATTCCAGATGCATTGAAAGTGTTCAAAGGAGCAACAGAGGACAGCCTTACCACAGTAGAAGTGGATTTGGACCAGATTTACCGCCAGATCGACAAACTCAAAAGTGACAAATCTCCTGGACCGGATGGAATTCATCCGAGAGTCTTGAACTCGCTGGGTATGGCGGTATATAAGAATAAACTATTAAACTATTATTATTATTATTATTAAAAGTGGAAATCGGTGAATTATTGCAAAAACTTGTCAACCTGTCAATCAAAACAGGACAGATCCCGGACGACTGGAAGATGAACATCACGCCGATATTTAAAAAAGGATCAAGAGGAGTACCGGACAACTATAGACCTGTGAGTCTCATGTCGGTCCCTGGGAAGATGGTTGAGGCACTAATCAAGGATAGCATAACCCAGCACTTAGACACACACGACCTGATGAGAGCCAACCAGCATGGAATCAGGAAGGGGAAGTCATGTTTGACGAACCTACTCCAATTTTTTGAGACAGTAAACAGACAAATTGATAGCGGAGAACCGGTGAATATTGTATACTTGGATTTCCAGAAAGCGTTCGACAAGATTCCACATGTAAGACTCCTCAGGAAACTGCAAGGCCATGGAATAGAAGGAGATATACTAAGATGGATAAGCAAATGGCTGGAGAACAGAAGACAGAGAGTGGGCATAAATGGGAAATTCTCAGACTGGGAGACTGTGACTAGCGGTGTGCCCCAGGGCTCGGTACTTGGGCCCATCTTATTTAACATCTTCATAAATGACTTGGAGAATGGAACATGCAGTGAGATCATCAAGTTCGCAAATGACACAAAGCTATGCCGGGCAATCAAATCGCAGAAGGACAGCGAGGAACTCCAGAGCGACTTGAGCCGATTGGAAAATTGGGCAGATAAAAGGCAGATGAAGTTTAATGTGGATAAATGCAAAGTCATGCACTTAGGAAGAAAAAATAAGGAACACAAGTACAGTATGTCAGGTGCAACTCTGGGAAAAACCAAACAGGAAAGGGACCTGGGCGTATTAATCGATAGGACCCTGAAGCCGTTGGCGCAATGTGCGGCGGCAGTGAAATAAGCGAATAGAATGCTAGGCATGATAAAGAAGGGAATCACGAGTAGATCGGAGAATCACAAGAAGATCGCTTTATAGAGCGATGGTCAGACCACACTTGGAATACTGCGTCCAACATTGGTCTCCATACCTAAAGAAGGATTTAAAAGTACTCAAGAGGGTGCAGAGACAAGCAACTAAGCTAATAAATGGCATGGAGAACTTGGAATATAAGGAACGACTTAAGAGACTGGGATTGTTCTCCCTTGAGAAGAGGAGACTGCGAGGGGATATGATCGAGACTTTCAAAATACTGAAAGGATTCGACCAAATAGAGCAGGATAAAAAACTATTTACAATGTCCAATGTGACAAGGACAAGAGGACTAAAGCTAATGGGGAAAAGATTCAGGACAAATATCAGGAAGTTCTGCTTCACGCAACGAGTTGCGGAAACCTGGAATACTCTCCCAGAAGAGGTAATTGTGGAATCCACCGTTCTAGGGTTTAAGGGTAAGTTAGAAACATAGAAACATAGAAAGATGACGGCAGAAAAGGGCTATAGCCCATCAAGTCTGCCCATCTACCGACCCACCCCATTAAGTCTGTGTGCTAATGACCCAGTTCCTTAACTCGACTTTCGTAGGGATCCCACTAGATGTCCCATTTATTCTTAAAGTCAAGCACGCTGGTGGCCTTGGCCACCTGCACTGGAAGCTTGTTCCAGTGATCTACCACTCTTTCCGTGAAGAAATACTTCCTGGTGTCACCATTAAATTTCCCTCCTCTGAGTTTGAGCGGATGCCCTCTTGTGACCGAGGGTCCTTTGAGAAAGAAGATGTCATCTTCCAACTCGACACGTCCTGTGATGTATTTAAATGTCTCAATCATGTCCCCCCTCTCCCTATGTTCTTCTAGAGTGTAGAGCTGCAATTTGTTCAATCTCTCTTCGTACGAGAGACCCTTGAGCCCCGAGATCATCCTAGTGGCCATCCGCTGAACCAACTCGACTCTAAGCATGTCTTTACGGTAATGTGGCCTCCAGAATTGCACACAGTATTCCAGATGAGATCTCACCATGGTTCTGTACAGTGGCATTATGACTTCAGGTTTCTGGCTGACGAAACTTCTATTGATACATCCCATCATTTGCCTTGCCTTAGATGAGGCCTTCTCTACTTGTTTGGCAGCCTTCATGTCTGCACTGATGATTACTCCCAAATCCCGTTCTACTGAGGTCCTAGCTAATGTTTCTCCATTTAAGGTGTAAGTTCTGCGTGGATTTCCGCTACCGAGGTGCATGATCTTACATTTCTTAGCGTTGAAGCCCAGCTGCCATGCCGAGGACTAGCTTTCCAACGTAAGCAGGTCCTGCGTCATACTATCCTGCAAATTGCTTTCACTTACTATATTACATAGTTTGGCGTCATCGGTGAATAATGTTACTTTACCCTGAAGCCCTTCATATGAGTGGCTTAAGGTGACATAGGTAAGGGTAAGCTAGATGCGCATCTCTTATGAGAGTGATATGGGGATTAATACTATGCCTGGCAGGGCCTCCGCGTGTGCGGATCGCCGAACTTGATGGACCTAGGGTCTGTTCTGGAGATGACACTTCTTATGTTCTTAATATGCTACAAGTTTGGTGACGAAAGTGGAAAAGTTGATGATATTTTGCAGATTGACTGTACGACTGATATGATAGCAGGGGACGATGACATTTGAGGTAGTGAAGGAGACAGACATAAAATCTGGAATTTATGTATTAACACCAACACGATCAGTTTTTGCACCATGTTCATCAGTAATAGTGAAAGTGTTGGTGGATGAAGGGAGTGTAGTTCTAATGCAAATTGTTAACAAATCACTACAAACAGGAGCAGTACCTGATGTGTGTAAAAATGCTACAGTTAAACCGCTGTTGAAACGACAATATTTGGGAATGGATAACATGAATAACTATAGGCCAATCTCGATACTTCCAACTGTTGCTAAAATTATTGAATGTGTTGTATTGCCGGAATTGGAATGATTTGTGGTAGGAAAAATCTGGTTTGCGGCCCATGAGGAGGGACTTTGACACCCCTGGTCCACATGCTCTAATCTAAATGCTTTTTCACAAAGTTGTACCTAGGAGCATTCGCATGAAGGATGGATGGGGCGCAAAATATTAGCGACTACACCTAGGTATTCCAACTTGAGTCTAGGACAGGGGTGGGCAACTCTGGTCCTCGAGAGCCAGAATCCAGTTGGATTTTCAGGATTTCCCCAATGAATATGCATTGAAAGCAGTGCATGCAAATAGATCTCATGCATATACATTGGGGAAATCCTGAAAACCCGACTGGATTCCGGCCCTCCAGGACTGGAGTTGCCCACCCCGGTCTAGGACAATTCAGCACAGCCGTTTCATCACTTGCAAGTACGTACCTTGCTCAAGCTGCCATTCCATCAAACAAATATTGTGGTGAAAGATGAGGCATTTCAAAAAAAATCCCCCCCCTCAATTGGACTGGTGAAAGGGGGACATTGCCCCCCTCATCCCCCACTTGTGTTTCAGGCCCAATTGCTTCAAGGATTGAAAGAGGGAGGGGGTACTTCAATAAAGTTATCTGAAGGCTTCTGCTATGGGCGGAAGTGGGGGAGGGGGTTTTGTTCGCACATGGCTCTGGCTTGATAGCGTGTTTCAATTTGTGGCGACACCAGAGGTAATCAAAACACAGGGCCATTGATTAGTCGAAGCAGACAGGCACTGCTCTGACCCTCCAGAACTGCAGTTTGACATTACAAAATGGAATTACTTTGAAAGATGTCTGCAGATGGAGGTGGTTCTAATCCAAGCAGTTTCCATATTTATTTTGGGCCTGGAGCAACGAAGTGTTAAGTGACTTGGCCAGAGTCACAGTGAGCTGCAGTGGGAATCAAACTCACAAGTTCAGGGTGCGGAGGCAGCTGCTTTAACCACTCCGCAGAAGCTTGCTCTGTGTTCTGATGAAACACAACTGTGAGCTGGTGCTACAGAGATTTCTGCAATCAACAACTAATATAGCAGGGCTGACAATGGGGTCCCAGGTGCTGCTTTTCTCAACTCCAGTTAGTAAACAACAAATTTAATTAGCTTAAAGTGTAAATATATTATGAGCAAAGCGTAACAGTGGAACAACAAAGCAAATGCTGCAGAATCAGCAGGACGGCAATGCTTGGCTTTAGTGTACAGGAAAATCAGCCTGCGCGTCCAAATCTGAGCCCAGCTGCTCTGGCTCCTCTGCACCCTTCTTTGGGCCTGCTGCTGACCCCGTGCCACGCACAAATCTGGAACTCAGAGAGAATGAAAACAACCATTAAGAGCAACAATGTGAGCAGACACTCAACCAAATAGTCAACAACTTATATTACTACTTCTAACTATTTTTATAGCGCTACTAGACATACACCACGCTGTACATCAAAACACAAAAGAGACCGTCCCTGCTCCAAAGAGCTTACAGTCTAGTCAAGACAAACAAACTGGACGAGAAGGTGCATCAATACACTGTGCTCAGGTGGGGGAACTACCGAGGGAAGGATAAGACATATATTGGGGCTTAGAAGGTGGGTTGGAGTTTGCAATTGAAGCAGCTTCAAAGAAGTGGCCTTTGAGTCTGGATTTGAAGACTGCCAGAGGCGGAGCCTGACGTATCGAGTCAGGCAGTTTGTTCCAAGGGGAGAATGTGGCACAGTGGTCAAAGCTATAGCTTCAACACCCTGAGATTGTAGGTTCAAACCCCCACTGCTCCTTGTGACCCTGGGCAAGTCAACCAATCCTATGCCCTCTCCCCTCCCCCTCCCTGCCCCCTTTGTCCCAGATATATCAGACAGGTAAAAATGCCTGAGTACCTGAATGAATTTATGTAAACCAACAAAAATAGTAAGGGGTTTGTGCAAAAATACATACTGTATAAGGAGAGACTGAAAGATGTATACTCTAGAGGAGAGGGACAGGGTGATATGATACAGACATTTAAATACTTGGAAGGTATTAATACAGACCCAAATATTTTCCAGAGAAGGCAAAATGGTAAAGCTAGAAGGCATAAATTGAGGTTACAGGCATGTTAGGAAATTCTTTTTCACAGAGAGGGTGGTGGATGCCTGGAAGGCCCTTCTGAGGGAGGTGGTCGAGAGGAAAACAGTTACGGAATTCAAAAAAGAGGACCTCGAATCAGAAAGTGAAGGGTATAAATTGAAGAGCTAGGGCAGGAACTGAGCAGAATGGATGGACCACATGGGTCTTTATCTGCCATCATTTACCATGAGCTTCCTTGGGAGAACAGTATAGAAATTTGAATAAATAAATAAAGATATTGCTCTCTCTTGTAGATCATATGAAATTATTGGAATGCTTAGATGTGATTGGCATTCAGGTTTCAGGGATTTTTTACACTGCGTTCCAACACAACGTCTACTTGGGCAAATGGAGTAACCTTTGTAGTGTTCCCAGGGTCTCCGCTTTCCCCTCTTTATCTTTCTTCTCTTGGTATCAAGTTGTTCACTTATGCCAATGATATCACAATCATAATTCCAACTCCATCTTCAATTTCTAATATTAGTCATATTATTGAGGAGGTATTTGAGGTGATTGAAAAGTGGATGATGGAATTTAAACTGAAGCTCAATCCTGAGAAAACAAATTTTTATCTTTGCCTCAACATGCCAAATAAAACTTAAGACTTTCCTAACTTTAAATGCAACATTATATCCAATCCATTCTTCTATTAAGATCTTAGGTGTGATCCTTGATCAAAATTTAACTATGAGAAATCAGGTAGACTCTATTAGAACCTAAGAATAGCCTGACTGGGTCAGACCAATGATCCGTCAAACCCAGTAGCCCATTCTCACGGTGGCCAATCGAGGTCACTAGTACCTGGCCAAAACCCAAGGAGTAGCAATATTACGTGCTACCGATTCAGGACAAGTAGTGTCTTCCCCAAGTTCTTCTTCACACAGAGGGTGGTGGATACCTGGAATGCGCTTCCAGAGAAGGTGGTAGAGCAGAGTACGATTTTGGGTTTCAAAAAGGGGTTGGACAAGTTCCTGAAGGAAAAGGGGATTGAAGGGTATAGTTAGAGGGGTACTACACAGGACAAAATGTCTTAAATAAAGGATCACTAACAGGTTACTGGCCTGGGGGGCCGCCACGGGAGCGGACTGCTGGGCATGATTGACCTGTGGTCTGACTCGGTAGAGGCGATGCTTATGTTCTTATGTCTTTCTCAATAACAGACTATGGACTTTTCCTCCAGGAACTTCTCCAAACTTTTCTTAAAACCAGCTATGCTATCCGCTCTTACTACAACCTCTGGCAATGTGTTCCAGAGCTTAGCTATTCTCTGAGTGAAAAAATATTTCCTCCTATTGGTTTTAAAAGTATTTCCCTGTAACCTCATTGAGTGTCCCCTAGTCTTTGTAATTTATGACGGAGTGAAAAATCAATCCACTTGTACCCGTTCTACTGCACTCCGGATTTTGTAGACCTCAATCATATCTCCCCTCAGCCGTCTCTTTTTCAAGCTGTAGAACCCTAACCGTTTTAGTCTTTCCTCATTCGAGAGGAGTTCCATCCTCTTTATCATTTTGGTCGCTCTTCTTTGAACCTTTTCTAGCGCCGCTATATCTTTCTTGAGATAAGGAGACCAGAATTGAATGCAGTACCCAAGATGAGGTCATACCATGGAGCGATACAGGGGCATTATAACATTCTTAGTCTTGTTAACCATACCTTTTTAAATAATTCCTAGCATCCTGTTTGCTTTTTTGGCCACCGCCGTGCATTGGGTGGAAGGTTTCATCGTATTGGCTGCTAAGAAAACAAATAAAATGTTAGGAATTATCAGGAAAGGAATGGAAAACAAAGATGAAAATGTTATAATGCCCTTGTATCGCTCTATGGTACGGCTATACCTTGAATACTGTGGGCAGTTCTGGTCACCGTATCTCAAAAAAGATGGAGCTGAATTAGAAAAGGTACAGAGAAGGGTGACAAAAATGAAAGGAACGGAATGACTTCCCTATGGGGAAAGGCTAAAGCGTCTAGGGCTCTTCAGCTTGGAGAAGAGATGGCTCAGGGGTGACATGATACTGAGTGGAATGGAAAGGGTAGATGGGATTCACTTGTTTACTCTTTCCCAAAATACTAGGTGGCATGTGATGGAGCTACTAAGTAGTAGATTTAAAACAAACCGAAGAAAATATTTCTTCACACAATGTGTAATTAAACTCTGGAATTCGTTGCTGGAGAATGTTACATTACATTACATTGATGTCTTCTATCCCGCCAATACCTTTCAGTTCTAGGCAGTTTACAAAAGAATTGGCCTGGGTTGATAGTTGGAAAAAGCATTAGGATCTGGGAAGTAGAGAACGTTTAGTTAAATCCATTTTAAATTCTTTCCTTAAGGTTTTGTAGTTGGGCATTGTGGTCATCTGATTGGAGAGGCGGTAGTCTAGTCTTGGTGCTTGGGTTGCTACTAGTCCGTCATATAGTTTTTTGCTTTGTATGCCTTTGAGTGGGTAAAGAGGGTAAAGGTGGTAAAATCAGTTAGATTAGCAGGGTTTAAAAAGGTCTGGATAATTCACTGGATATCTCTGTTTCAGCAACTCCTGAATGGCCTGGAGTTCCTATTTACTTGTGCCACCTGCTTCTGGCACTCCTGTACTATCACACACTCAGAAGCCAGCTGATACTGTGTCTCCCCCAACTTCTGAAACAATATCTCTTTCCTTTCCATTAATTTGCCATTCCAGCTCCCATACTCCTATCTTGTTCCTCTTTGTGCTAGCTTTCTTTGCCTGCTTCTCTCAGCAGCATGTTGCACTTACTGAAACAAAGAAACATGATGGTAGATAAAGGCCAAATGGCCCATCCATTTTGCCCATCCGCAGTAACCATTATCTCTTCCTCTTTCTAAGAGATCCCACGTGCCTATCCCAGGTTTTCTTGAAATTAGACAGATATCCGGTTTCCACCACCTCTACTGGGAGATTGTTCCATGCATCTACCACCCTTTCCATTAAAAAGTATTTCCTTAGATTACTCCTGAGCCTGTGACCTCTTAACTTCATCCTTTGCCTTCTCATTCCAGAGCTTCCTTTCAAATGAGAGACTTGACTCATGTGCATTTACACCACATAGGTATTTAAACATCTCCCCTCTCCCGCCTTTCCTCCAAAGTATACAGATTGAGATCTTTAAGTCTGTCCCCATATGCCTTATGATGAAGACCACATACCATTTTAGTAGCCTTCCTCTCAACCAACTTCATCCTTTCTATATCTTTTTGAAGGTGTGACCTCCAGAATTGTTCTAAATGAGGTCTCACCAAAGTCTTATACAGGGGCATCAATACCTCCTTTTTCCTACTAGCCATACCTCTCCCTATGCACCCTATCATCCTTTTAGCTTTTGCGGTCACCTTTTCAACCTGTAAGGCTATCCTTATGTTCTGATTATGGTATTCAGGCTTTGTCATGCTCCAAGACACTATTCCATCTAGTTTATTCAGCATAAGGTGATTTAGTTAGCTACCCAATCAGCAACTGTCTCTCTGACTCGCTGTCTTCCCAGAGCTCTGCTCCAACCCATGGCTAGGGGAGTTCTCTCTGAGACTTCTTCCTCAGTGACCTCTCTGGAATCTCTCCAGGCTAGGACATATGCCCCCCTCCCTGTCTGAGCCCTACCCGTCTGACTCAGCATGGCTGCATTACTTCCTTTCTTGTGTCACAGTTCTCAGCTACAGAGCTCAGTGCATTCTGGAACATGTAGTTCACCCTCTTTTGGGCTAGCGTCCCCTTCTGCCCAGTGGTATAATTGCATCCTTAGGGCTACATTCACTAACCCCCCCCCCCCTTAGGGCTAGATTCACTAAACACCCACCTTACCTTTCTGATCCATGTCCAATCCGATCCGTGGATGGGCGACCGATTCACAATGAGTCTTCATGCAAATTGACATGGTCAGAAGCATGCCCCAAACCAACCACATGCATCACTGAAAAGCAATCCCGATGCATGTGCAGACCACACAAGCGACGCCAAAATAAAGGGGGGGGGGTTAACAGCAAAAACGAAAAGAAAAGCCAGAAACTTAACAGGCATCGCTCGTCCATAAAACTGAACTCTAGCCAAAGCACATGTGGGGAGAGAGCTCAGAGTCAGTTTCTCGGTAAAGGGAGAGCCTCTTTCTGAAAAGCAGTTGCCCTTTCTCCTTACAGGAGTGTCTTGTGGCCGGGTTTTGGCTGCACTGCTAGTGCATCTTAGCTCCATTCTGCCCAGCAGTCTCTTCCAGGAGCTTAACCGCTACAGTAAGACTGTATGGTGGTGGGGTCAGCTTCCGGCCACCAGGGGCTACTACTTGCTCAAAATGTATTCGGACACTGTTGGAATCAGCAGAGTGGACTTTTACCTACAAGCCCGTGGTTTTAACCCACGGGTTTAAAGCGGGGCTGCACTACGGCGTGCTCTGTTCTGTTCCAATCCGACTTTAAACCCGTGGGTTAAAACCACGGACTAGAAGGGCGTCGGAGAATAGGACAGTCGGAAAGGACATGAGCAGATGGTCCCCAACAATCACTTCCTGATTTTGTTTAGTGAATCGATGCCTTCCTAATTTTGCACGCAATTTCCTCTCATTTGCATGCGCGGATCGGATCGGAGATTGATTAGCCACGAGGTTAGTGAATCGGGTCGGTACACGATCGGTGAGCTTAGACAAGTTTCTGGAGAAAAAGTCCATAATCTGCTAGACAACTGGCACCTCAGCACATCCCTCCCGGAGCTGATTAGCCTCTGGGATGTATCAAACTTTCCTTTTCACTGCTCTGAACACGTTTCTGCCAAATGTCCACATTGTAAAAATTATCCAGGCAATGAATGTTTTGTGGTATGTGCTGGAATCTTATCAATTTTTGATCACTGTGTTTTTCTGGCCCTCTGTTTCTATCCCTGTAAGTTTAATTATGAGCCTGAGGCCCTCTGATTTTAATGCTGGTTTCATCACTTTTCCTTCTGCAGCTGGAAATAAATTTACTTTTCCAGTCAAGTACGGTTTCTAGTGTGAACATAAGAACATAAGCAATGCCTCCACTGGGTCAGACCCGAGGTCCATCGTGCCCAGCAGTCCACTCACGCGGCGGCCCAACAGGTCCAGGACCTGTGCAGTAATCCTCTATCTATACCCCTCTATCCCTTTTTCCAGCAGGAAATTGTCCAATCCTTTCTTGAACTCCAGTACCGTACTCTGTCCTATTACGTCCTCTGGAAGCGCATTCCAGGTGTCCACCACACGCTGGGTAAAGAAGAACTTCCTAGCATTCGTTCTGAATTTGTCTCCTTCCAACTTTTCCGAATGCCCTCTTGTTCTTTTATGTTTTGAAAGTTTGAAGAATCTGTCTCTCTCCACTCTCTCTATGCCCTTCATGATCTTGTAGGTCTCTATCATGTCTCCTCTGAGTCTCCGCTTTTCCAGGGAGAAGAGCCCCAGTCTCTCCAATCTTTCAGGGTATGAAAGGTTTTCCATGCCCTTAATCATTCGTGTCGCTCTCCTCTGGACCCTCTCAAGTATTGCCATATCCTTTTTAAGGTACGGTGACCAATACTGAACACAGTACTCCAGGTGCGGGCGCACCATTGCCCGATACAACGGCAGGATGACTTCTCTCGTTTTGGTCGTAATACCCTTCTTAATAATACCCAACATTCTGTTTGCCTTCTTCGCGGCTGCTGCGCATTGTGCTGTTGACTTCATTGTTGTGTCCACCAGTACACCCAAATCTCTTTCAAGGTTACTTCCCTCTAATACTAATCCCCCCAGCTGAACATCCTAAGACAGCAAAACTAGGGGCTCCTGAGCTTAGCAGAGGGGTAACTGTGAATCCCTGAGTCCTGCCCTGCTACATCTCGACCTCCAAAGGTCCAGGGCCTCTTCTCTGGCCTCTGTGGTCAAGTTTGCTCTGGAAATATAGTCAACGCCACAGCACAATATTAGAAAAGATCAGCTCTATCCATCCTCCCCACCTCACAACGGAGGAGTAGCCTAATGATACAGGGATGACAATTTCAAACTACTTGAAGGAGCCACACGCAACACAAATTGCACCTCCCTGGACACAAATGAAGTTGTTTGCTCAATACTGAAGGTGCAGAATGCCCACAGAGTTAATTCCTAGGCCTAATGGTTAGTGCAGAGGAATAAGGACATAAGCAGTGCCTCTGCTGGGTCAGACCACAGGTCCATCCTGCCCAGCACGGCGGCCATCAGGTCAAGGACCTGCATAGTAATTCTCTATCAGTACCCCTCAATCCCCTTTTCCATCCGGAAATCATCCAATCTTCTATCTATACCCTTCAATCCCCTTATCCTTCAGGAATTCATCCAAACACTTCTTGAAACCCAGTAGCGTACTCTGTCGTATCACACCCTCTGGAAGCGCATTCCGGGTGTCCACCACCCTCTGGGTGAAGAAGAACTTCCTAGCATTGGTCCTGAATCTGTCCCCTCTTAACTTTTCCGAATGTCCCCTCGTTCTTGTATTTTTCAAAATTTTGAAAAATCTGTCCCTCTCCACTTTCTCCATCCCCTTCATGATATTGTAAGTCTCTATCATGTCCCCTCTAACCCTTCGCTTCTCCAAGGAAAAGAGGCCCAGATTCTCCAATCTTTTGGCATATGTTAGGTTTTCCATACCCTTTATCAGTCTCGTCGCTCTCCTCTGAACCCTCTCGAGTATCGCTATATCCTTCTTAAGGTATGGCGACCAGAATTGGACGCAGTACTCCAGATGCGGGCGCACCTTCGCCCGATTTAGCGACAGGATAACTTCTGCCGTTCTGGTTGTAATACCTTTTTTGATAATACCTAGCATTCTGTTCACCTTCTTTGGGGCCGCTAGCTTCATTACCCCAAAGTCTTTCTCAAGGCTACTCTCACCCATTACCAGCCCACCCATCGTATAGCTGTACATCGGGTTTCTGTGTCCTACATGCAAGGCTTTGCATTTTTCTACATTAAATTTCACCTGCCATTTATTCGCCCACTCTCCCAGTTTGTCCAGGTCCCTTTGTAAATCTTCACAGTCCGCTTTGTTACTAACCCCACTAAAAAGTTTTGTGTCGTCTGCAAATTTTATAACTTCGCACTTCAGCCCTGTTTCTATGTCATTTATGAAATCATTGAACAGCAGCGATCCGAGTACCGATCCTTGAGGGACACCACTCGTAACCCCTCTCCAGTCCGAGTGTTGGCCATTCACTCCTACCCTTTGCTTCCTACCCGCCAACCAGTTTTTAATCCATCTGTGTACATCCCTTTCCACCCCATGGCTCTTTAGTTTTCTTAGCAGGCGTTCATGGGGTACTTTGTCGAAGGCTTTTTGGAAATCCAAGTATACAATGTCTATGGGGGCTCCTTCGTCCATTTGCTTTTGTACTCCTTCAAAGATGTGTAATAAGTTCGTCAGGCACGATCTTCCTTTGCTGAAGCCATGTTGGGTTGTGTTCATCAGTTTATTCCTTTCTAGATGCTCATCGATGCTGTCCTTTATCAGTGCTTCCACCATCTTCCCCGGGATGAGAACCAAGTGAAATGGGTTCAGCTCCTATTGCAGCTCTCTATGACTCCAAGTAAGTCATTTAACTCTGCTTTGCCCCAGGTACAAAACAGATTGTGAATCCAGTAGGGAAAGAAGAAGTATCTGCATATAATAGGTAAGTGATATTATTGAAGGGCTGTCGGGTAGGATTTGTCTCTGCAATAGATGGTGTGAATAACATGAAGAAAGACCTGGTGAAGATTGAAGAATGGTCTGAAATTTGGCAGCTAAAATTTAATGCTTAGAAATGGAAGGTCATGCATTTGGACTGCAAAAACCTGAGGGAATGGTACAGATTAGGGAGTGAAGAACTTATGTGCACGACAGAAGAGCGGGTCTTGGATGTGATTGTATGTGATGATCATAAGGTGGCCAAACAGGCTGAATAGGTGACGGCAAAAGCTAGAAGGATGCTAGGTTGCATAGGGAGAGGTATGGCTAACTAGGAAAAGGGAGGTATTGATGTCTCTGTATAAGATTCTGGTGAGACTTCATTTAGAATATTGTATACAATTCTGGAGGCTGCTCCGTCAAAAAGATATAAAAAGGATGGAATCAGTCCAGAAGGAGGCTACTAAAATGGTGCGTGGTCTTCGTCATAAGGCGTATGAGGACAGACTTAAATATACCAATCTGTATACTTTGGAGGAAAGGCAGGAGAGGGGAGATATGATAGAGATGTTTAAATACCTATGTGCGTAAATGCACATGAGTCAAGTCTCTTTCATTTGAATGGAAGCTCTGGAATGAGAGAGCATAGGATGAAGTTAAGAGTTGATAGGCTCAGGAGTAATCTAAGGAAATACATTTTTGCAGAAATTATGGTAGATGCATTGAAAAGGCTCCTGGTAGAGGTGGTGGAGACAAAAACTGTGTCTGAATTCAAGAAAGTGTGGGACAGGCATGTGGGATCTCTTAGGAAGAGGAGGAGAAAGATGCTGTGGATGGGAAAACTGGATGGGCCATTTGGCCTTTATCTGCTATCATGTTTCTATGCTTCTATGTACAATGTGAACAAGCAGAGTGGAACAGGATCTCGTCGCCTCTGCCAAGAGGCCATCCAGATCTGGTCCTGGGCCAGTGTTCGTGACATTTTCCTGAAAGCAGTCTACATAGCAGGAAAACAAAATATATTGGCTGACCCGAAGCTTCCCCTCTAACGCAACTTCCTGTTTCTGTCTTTTGACTGAGGACCTTGAAAATCAAAGATAGAGTTTCCAGTGCGGCCCTGTAAGTCTCTGGCATCCACTGTAGCTTTTCTGGAAAGGTGTGGTGTGGTCTTGTCATTTGCAGCCTTCTGTCAGTCATAACAAGGCACCATTAGCCCTGTGAACGGAAAGAGCTTTTGGAGAAGCTCTGAGCCCATATGTGGGTAATATATTGCTGCCTTTAGCATCAGTAGGCAAGAGGACTTCTGTATAACTGGGGAAAAGTAGATGCTCAAACTGCAGTAAAGCATTTGCAGAGTTTCTCATTGGAAACCACCCATGGCTGAAGCTATCTGTGCACTTTGCAACCCCCTTAGAGCTTGAAATCTGCCATTCCCGTATTGCCCTGTTAAGGTGAGAGGGTGCCATTTCATGCTATATCCTTTTGCAATTTTCCCTTTTTTGTTGGAGTTGAACAAATGAGAGGTTGGGGGGGGGGATAGAAGAATTGCAATCTCAAAATGGTGTCAGCAGACTGTCCTGCCAGCTTTGACCCAGCTCCCTAAACTTGACCACCTCTCTCCGGGAAAATGCTTCACATCATACTGTCTCTGTCCCACATTGTCCAGTGTAAGTAATTCCTGTAAGTCTTTCTTCTTCTGGCACTGATGTCAGCAGCTCTTTTAAACTCTGACTAGGGAAACCACTGGAAGCTTCTCAATTTAGTAAGAGGTTTGGTTTCCAGATGGCAGAGTTAATGGTCCCTTGGTTTGCCTAGGATTGAATTCACAATAGACCGCAGCTGCTAATGGGCCATTAAGTTATAGAAAAAAGCAACCCACTCCCTGAAGAGGAGGCAGAAATACTGGGCAATGCACTTACATTTCGTAATATGAGGGAAATATATTGGTCAGGCTTAAGTACGCTGATGGCCTTCACTCATGAAGTTTTCCCATTAGGAAATCTGTCAGTCATAATCTTCTGGAAAGATCTTGTTACCCCCTATTAACTGTAAATTAGTTCTGACAACCAGAAGAGTGGCTGAAATCTGCTCCAGGGGAGTGAACGGCTCCAGATTCATCATTCCTCCACAATGGAAATAGTCATCTGTCCACATCGGAGGGATACAGGAAAAAAGTGACTTTTTCAGGGCAGCCAGACTGGAAATGACGTTGATCTAGAGGTTCTGAGCCTGTCATGAACGTGGAAGGGAAGAATCAAAACAAACGTCTAAGTTGAATTTGGTCGAATGGCACTAGACACCCAAAGTCAGCAGAGGGAAAATGCCCATTCTCAAAAAATACGTCTAGAATATAGATATAGATAAATATATTTTTTTTCCGAAAATCGTCTATATGGACGTCCAGGCTATTGTTCATCCAGACCACCAAGACATCTATCTTTATAACACATTTTCAATCAAAATTTTGTCCAAGTCCCAAATGCCCAGAACAAGACCATTTGAATATGGGAGGGGCCAATATTGTAATGAACTGGCCATCCAGACATGACAACATGTGAACTTCACAAAAAGGGTGCCACATAAACATCTCACCAGAACTCCCTTATAAGTTATGGTGAGCCCCCCAAAACCCACTATACCCACCTGTCTACAACCCCAAAAGCCCTTATGGCTGCAGGTGGCATCTATATGGCAGTAGAATAGGATTTGGGGGAGTTTGGTGGGTGCACATGTTCCAGCATAAATGTAGTGGTTAGAGTGGCTTAAGGACCTGGGTCCTCCTCTCTATGGTTCACTAGCAAAGCTCCCAGGTTATTTAAAACACCTCTGTGTAGCTCTACTAGGCTTTCCTATACCAAGTGCTGATGTTCTGGAGACAGGTATGTGTATTTTTATTCTGATCTTTGTGGGAGTGTGACGGGGTCAGTGAACACTGGAGGGAGTGTGTGTGGGTCTTTAATTTGTCTCTGCAGTGGTTATCTAATCACTTTGTCTAATCTAGGTTGGCCCACATCCCACCCTAACCACTCCTCTAGATATGCTCCTTATAATTCAGGGCGCACAGTGGGATTCTCGACATATCCAGAAAATCGGTTTGATTATCAGCACTTGGATGGCCTGTCTTTTAGTTCATCCAAGACGTGTTTAAGTTTTGATTATGAGCCCCATAGTGACTCCATCAGATGAGTATTTTTCCCCTTCAGTTGGGTCATTATATTTGTTTCTCTGTGCTAGAAGGTGCCACAACTTTTTATACAAGTGATCACTTGTAGGGCAGAGTTTTCGACCATTCTACCCTACTACAGGAAGCAGGAAGGAAGAGGGCCTGAACACTTTTATAGGAAGTACAGTGTTGGGATAATGATATTTCTTGAGTTTATCAAAAATCTAAGGGGGAAGGGGCTGAAAGTTAATTGACAGGACACAAGGCTGAAGGTTCATCTATGATGTATCAGCTCTTCGAACACTACCTGTGCTACGGAATTCAAAAATGTGTGGGATAAACACAGAGGATCTCTAATTGGAAAATGAACGGTATAAAACAAACTAAGGCCGGTACTGGGAAATTTGGCATGGGCTGTGTCCATGCCAAACAATATATATTTTGTTTAGGATGAGCTGGGGAGGGCTTTGATAGAAGCTCCAGTGACAGGCTGAAGTGGGCTTCAATGGCAACTCCAGCAGTGAGAACCTAAAGACAGACCGGGTGGACTTCTATGGTCTATTGCCCAGAAATATTAAGGAAAAGACTTATAGCCTGCATTAAAGCCATCTATGTACATAATTAAAACAAAACATGACATTTATCAACCAACAGAACACGGAAGATCATTATAAAATAACAACTTAGAGTAAACAACCTTAAAATAATGGAAACCAAGCAATTACAAAATGGCCCAATTTGAAAAGACTTTTTAGAAATGCCAGGAAATCAGAAATCAAACGGAACGAAATTGAACCATGAATATACTGTATAATGAGTGTGACTGTTGGGTTTTTTTCTGCTCTCATTTACTTTGCTACTAGAGAAGGGCTCCTTTTACTAAGGTGCGCTGGAAGCAGATTAGCGTGTGCTAACCCCACGCCACGCTCAATGCTGGCGTGTTAATGCCCTCACCTCTAAGCAGCAAGTTTTACAAATCCCACAGAATTGTCTAGGTTGTGGCTTTTGGTCCTGAACTTCCTGTATGAAAGAGAAAGGTTCAGGCTGGCAGGATTCTTTCATGCAGTCGCTCTTTGTGAAAATTGCTGTGACAGTTTAATTTGGTCCTGAAAGTGATCTTGCCTTTCCTTTCATTACGATGGGTCCTTTCACTTTTATGACATTTCTACTCCAAGATATAATAAAAAGCAAGTCTGATAATAGCAGAGAGAGAGAGAGAGAGAGACCGTGTGACAGAAGATGAAAGAGCTTGGCCCATTACAATTAAAATTCAGATACCTTTTCCCCAGAAGCAAAAGGAAAAAACAAAAAAAGATTTTACATTTGAAAAGTTGTACATTTCAGTTCTTATCAATCACAGCTCGTCCATCGTGGAAAAGAGCCTACAGTGGCTTCATTTCACTAGTTAACATAGTAACATAGTAGATGACGGCAGATAAAGACCCGAATGGTCCATCCAGTCTGCCCACTTAGATACACACAAACTGATGAAAGCCAGTCAACATGGCTTCAGGAAAGGGAAATCATGTTTAACGAATTTACTTCAATATTTTGAGACCATGAACGAACAAATTGATAGTGGAGAACCGGTGGACATAATATACTTAGACTTCCAGAAAGCGTTCGACAAAGTTCCACACAAAAGACTTCTCAGGAAACTACAAAGCCATGGAATAGAAGGGGATATCCAAAGATGAATCGGCAAATGGCTGGAGAACAGAAAACAGAGTGGGCATAAATGGGAAGTTCTCTGACTGGGAGAAAGTGACAAGTGGTGTATCCCAGGGCTCGGTAGTTGAGCCAATTTTATTTAATATCTATTTCAATGACCTAGAAGAAGGAACATCCAGTGAGATCATCAAGTTTGCAGACGACACAAAGCTATGCTGGGCAATCAGATCGCAAAAGGATAGCGAGGAACTCCAGAGTGATTTGTGTCAGTTAGAGAAATGGGCAGAGAAATGGCAAATGAAGTTTAATGTGGAGAAATGCAAAGTAATGCATTTAGGCAGAAAGAATAAGGAACACGAGTATAGAATGTCAGGTGCAACTCTGGGTAAGAGCGAATAAGAAAAGGACCTGGGTGTACTGATAGATAGGACCCTGAAGCTGTCGGCACAATGCGCGGCAGCGGCAAGGAAAGCAAATAGACTGTTGGGCATGATAAAGAAGGGAATCACGAGTAGATCAGAGAAGGTCATAATGCTGCTTTATAGAGCAATGGTCAGACCCCACTTGGAATACTGCGTCCAACATTGGTCTCCCAACCTAAAGAAGGATATAAAACTGCTGGAGAGGGTGCAGAGACGAGCAACAAAACTAGTAAAAGGTATGGAGAAACTGGAATATGAGGATCGACTTAAGAGACTGGGATTGTTCTCCCTTGAGAAAAGGAGACTGCGAGGGGATATGATCGAGACTTTCAAAATACTGAAAGGAATCGACAAAATAGAGCAGGAAAAACTATTTACATTGTCCAATTTGACACGGACAAGAGGACACGGAATGAAACTAAGGGGGGACAAGTTCAGGACAAATATCAGGAAGTTCTGCTGTACTCAGAGAGTGGTTGACACCTGGAATGCTCTCCCAGAGGAGGTTATTGCAGAATCGACCGTTCTAGGATTCAAAAGCAAACTAGATGCACATCTCCTTACGAGAGGCATAGAAGGATATGGATGACTAAAAATTGCGCCAGGTGTATACCTGGTAGGGCCTCCGCGTGTGCGGATCGCCGGACTAGATGGACCGAAGGTCTGATCCGGAGATAGCGCTTCTTATGTTCTTATTCCATTTCAATTTTTTCTTCTTAGCTATTTCTGGGCAAGAATCCAAAGCTCTACCCGGTACTGTGCTTGGGTTCCTACTGCCAAAATCTCCGTTAACACCTACTCCAGCCCATCTACACCCTCCCAGCAATTGAAGCCCTCCCCAGCCCATCCTCCACCAAATGGCCATATACAGACACAGACCGTGCAAGTCTGCTCAGAACTGGCCTCAGTTCAATTTTTTATATTATTTTCTGATTCTAGATCCTCTGTGTTCATCCCAAGCTTCTTTGAACTCAGTCACAGTTTTACTCTCCACCAGCTCTCTCTCTGTCCGTCAAGCAGTTTCTAATCCAGTTCTCCACTTTGGGTCCTAACTTCAGCCCTTCAAGTTTGTTCAACAGCCTCCTATGAGGAACCGTATCAAAGGCTTTGCTGAAATCTAAGTAAATTATATCTAGCATATGTCCTCGATCCAACTGTCTGGTCACCCAATCAAAAAATTCAATCAGGTTCGTTTGGCACAATTTACCTTTTGTAAAGCCATGTTGCCTCGGATCCTGTAACCCATTAGATTCAAGGAAATACACTATCCTTTCTTTCAGCAACACTTCCATTATTTTTCCAACAACCGAAGTGAGGCTCACCGGCCTGTAGTTTCTCGTTTCATCCCTGTGACCACTTTTGTGAATAGGAACCACATCTGCTCTCCTCCAATCCCCAGGAATCACTCCCGTCTCCAGAGATTTGTTGAATAAGTCTTTAATAGGACTCGCCAGAACCTCTCTGAGCTCCCTCAGTATCCTGGGATGGATCCCAGTCTTTCCCATCACTTTGTCCACCTTCAGTTTCCTCCATGAACAGCTCAGAATCTATTCCATTTTCTCGTGTAACTTTGCCAGACAATATCTGTCCTTTTCCAGGATTTTCTTCCATGAACATAGAACAGAAGTATTTGTTTAGCATGTTTGCATTTTCCTCATCACTCTCCACATATCAGCATCTTATAGTTTAGCAATTCCATTTTTCAATTTTCTCCTTTCACTAATATATCTGAAAGTTTTTTTAGCCATTTGCTGTTCCGCCTGCACTTTCGCCAGACGTATCTCTCTCTTGGCTTCTTTCAGTTTCACCCTGTAGTCCTTTCTGTACTCCTCTTCTTGGGGTTTTTTTTATATTTCACGAACGCCAACTTTTTTGCCTTTATTTTCTCTGCCACTAGTTTGGAGAACCATATCGGCTTCCTTTTTCTCTTGTTTTTATTGATTTTCTTCACATAAAGGTCCGTAGCCATTTTTATCTCTCCTTTCAGCTTAGACCACTGTCTTTCCACTTCTCTTATGTCCTTCCATCCTAACTGCTTTTTCTTCAGGTATTCTCCCATTTTATTAAAGTCCATAAGTTTGAAATCTAGAACTTTAAGTTTTGTGTGGCTGCTCTCCACTTTAGACGTTATATCAAACCAAACTGTTTGATGATCGCTACTTCCCAGGTGAGCACTCACTCGAACATTAGAGATACTCTCTCCATTTGTGAGGACCAGATCCAATATCGCTTTTTCCCTCGTGGGTTCCATCACCATTTGTCTGAGCAGAGCCTCTTGAAAAGCATCCACAATCTCCCTACTTCTTTCCGATTCCGCATCTGTAAGGTTGAAATCTCCCAACAGCAGCACCTCTATATATTGGTGACCTCTAAGAACAAGAAATTCATGAGATGTACTGGATATATTGTTGATTTCTAAGAAGACATCTGAGTGCTAATTGGCACCCAGTAAATACTTTCCAGGCATCTTATGCCTTTTTTTGTTTTGTTTTCAAGCAGAATTTGGGAAGATATTGTGTTTTATTTTCCAGTAGTTGCTGTTTATTGTATTACACGTTTTTCTGCCATAATGAAACATTTTAGAAAACACCCAGGGCTTACTTTGGACATATGACCATATGACCACTGAAAGGATGGAAGCATGACCCTCACCCCCCTACACACACACATATATACTCACTGACCCCTTCCTACCCCATAAAGATGTCAATGAAAGAGTACATACCTGCCTGTATAACAGCCGCAGATGTTATGGCCAGTGGAGTGGACTCCAGAGAAGGAGACCCAGGCCCATATCCCACTCTAGTACACTTATGGTGGAGAGTGTGAGCCCACCCAAATCTCACTGTACCCATATATAGGTGACACTTGCAGACATAAGGGCTTTTGTTGTTGTGTACAGTTGGGTCCAGTAGGTTTTGGAGGGCTCATCATACCCCATAAGGAGGTTGAGGTTTACTACAGAACCCCCTGGGGTGTTCCACTGCTCTGCTGGGATGTCTGTGTGGCCAGGCCCCGCCCACATGCCAAGGGCTTGTTTTATGCATTTTTCATTTGTAGATTTTAGTTTTCAGAAAATGTCACAAAAGATAGATGCACCAAGGGTGGACACGTCTAGAAAGGTCATATTCAGGGGGGGAAAACTAGATGTTTTATGGTTTCAAAAATGGCCATTTTCTTCAAACTCAGACTTAGACATCTTATTGAAAATGCCCCTCCATGGAAATTTTGCAAATACATCAGTTGCACATGTTAAAAGCAATTTCCCTCCTCCCCCCAAAAAAAGAAACAAGTCCTAAAATTAGGAGAGAAAACCAAAGAAGATGATTTTTTTTCCTTGTGTCATTCCTATTGAGTCCCTAAAGAAGAGCCAGGAAACAATACAGCTGCCATCAACCGAGTCCTGGGTTTCTGAGGATCTTTCTGGGCTGTGAGTTGAGAAGGAACTTGACTATTATTTTGGTGCTTAATTCTGTGTTTTAACTTCTCTGGGTTAACAGACAAAATATTTTGAGCACATTCTATCAAAGGTTGTTTCCCCCTTGTGATAAGGGATGTAATTAAAGCTGGCTTTATTCCCCTTATGGAGCACCTACCACTTCCTCCCCCCACTGCCCAAGTGAGCCATATATTTAGATTCAGACCTCATTCAACAACCTCATCGATGGACCCGAATCAATGTTTACAGCATAAATGGTGCCACTGTGCTAATTTCCCCTCGGACTTCAAACCAATTTGAATGGAGTAGAGCAGGGCATTAATCAACTCTGCTATAAAGTCTACAAAGCGAGAAGGGTCAGCAGCAAAGGCAGCGAGACATGATTTCTACCTAAGCACCGGCCAGGGTTGCGTCTAAAGAGCAAACAGCTAAGACCCAGACGCACAGAACCAAGTGCACAGCGCTCTCTCACTTTCTTTTCCTCTCTTTTCCTCTTCTCTCTCTCTCTCACTCTCTATTTCTCTCTCTTTCTTGCTCTCTCTCTTCTTCTCTTCTCTTTTCCTCTCTTCCTTTCTTTTTCTCTTTCTCTCACTCTATTTCTCTCTCTCTCTCTCTCTCCTTCTTGCTCTTTCTCTCTCTCTTCCTCTCTTTTTCTCTTCTCTCTCTCTTTCTCTCTTTTTTCTCTTGTCTCTTTCTCACTCTCTATTTTATCTTCTCTCTCTCCTTCTTGCTCTTTCTCTCTCTCTCCCTCTTTTTCTCTTCTCTCCCTCTTTCTCACTTTCTCTCTCTCTCTCTCTCTCTCTCTTTCTCTTCTCTCTCACTTTCTTGCTCTTTCTCTCTTTCTCTCTCTCTCACTCTCTATTTCTCTTCTCTTTCTTGCTCTCTCTCTTCCTCTCTTTTTCTCTTCTCTCTCTCTCTTCCCTCTCTCTCACTCTCTCTCTTTCACTCTCGCTCTCTTTCTCTTCTCCTTCTCACTTTTTCTCTCTTTCTCTCTCTCACACTCTCTCTCTTTCACTCTCGCTCTCTTTCTCTTCTCCTTCTCACTTTTTCTCTCTTTCTCTCTCTCTCTCTCACTCTCTATTTCTCTTCTCTCTCTTTCTTACTCTCTCTTCCTCTCTTTTTCTCTTCTTTCTCTCTTCCTCTCTTCTCTCTCTCTCACTCTCTCTCTTTCACTCTTGCTCTCTTTCTCTCTCTCCTCACTTTTTCTCTTTCTCTCTCTCTCACACTCTCTATTTCTCTTCTCTCTCTTTCTTGCTCTCTTCCTCTCTTTTTCTCTTCTCTCTCTCTCTCTCTCCCTCTCTTCTCTCTCTCACTCTTTCTCTTCCTTTCTTTTTCTCTCACTCTATTTCTCTTTTCTCTCCCTCCTTCTTGCTCTTTCTCTCTCTCTTCCTCTTTTTTTCTCTTCTCTCTCTCTTTTTTCTCTTCTCTCTCACTCTCTATTTCTCTTCTCTCTCTCTCCTTCTTGCTCTCTCTCTCTCTCTCCCTTTTTCTCTTCTTTCCCTCTTTCTCTCTCTCTCTCTCACTTTCTCTCTCTCTTTCTCTCGCTCTCTCTCACTCTCTATTTCTCTTCTCTCTCACTTTCTTCCTCTTTCTCTCTATTCCTCTCTTTTCTCTTCTCTCTCACTCTCTCTTTCTCACTTTTTCTCTCTCTTTCTCTCTCTAATTCTCTTCTATCTCTCACTCTCTATTTCTCTTCTCTCTCTCCTTGCTCTTTCTCTCTCTCTATCTCTCTCACTTTCTCACTGCCTGCCAGTAATATGGTCCTCATGCGATAGAGAGTATTTGCTGTATATTTTCAGAGGATGCATTTTACACTGGAAAGGGACACAGCAGAGAAGCAATGGATGTAATGCAAGAGAAAGGTGTCTGTGCCTTGAAATACATCCCGGTATTGTAAAGTGTGTCATTTTACATTCATAGCACATAAGTCATATTAAGGTAAGTCAGTTATATCATAAATCTGCTGACATTTACAAGGCGCCCTGGCAGCTGGGTACACATTCTTGTTACTCCAAAGATTTTAATAGCATCTATAAACTGCCTTGCTGTCAGTGCATCTTTCCTTGTACTGTACCAGCAGGTTTCTGCTTCTAGAAAGAGGCAAACATTTGTGAACAGTTCACAGAAATACAGGATCCCTCTCCAGCATGTTCCCAGCCAGAGCCTGAATTTCAAACTGTTTCCACACAGGTCTCACTCTAGAGTTAGGATAAAATCATGAAATTGTTCTGTACCCAGATATCTACAGATTGGACCTGTGTTGTACGTTTGTTGCTATCCATGGAGACATCCTATGCTCTTGTGGCAAAACATGTCAGATATGTTCCCCCTGGCCTTAAGACCTAAAAATTCAAGATAAATGAAAGCTATGGGGCACATAATTGAAACAGAAATACATCTAAAAACTCACCCAAGTAGGCACTTGGACGATCAAAAAGACAGGTCGTCCAAGTTCTGATAATCGAAACGGAGCCTTTTTAGGCCTCTGAAGACCACTGTACGCCCAGAGCAGAAGGGTGATTTTGGAGTAGGTAGGGTGGGATGTGTGCCGATCTAGACTTAGTCGTACTGCAGGGATAATCAAAAGTTTGACGAGACTGCTTAGATGGAATGCCCAAAATGTATCCAATGTGACCAGACACAAAGTATAGACCCCCCCACACACTCCCCCAGTGATCACTGACCTCCCTCCCCCCCCCCCCCCCCCCACACTGCCATAAAAATGAGAATAAAAGCGTACATACCTGCCTCCAGAACATCAGCACCTGGCATAGGAAAGCCTAGTAGAGCTGCACAGAGGTGGCTTAAGTAGTCATGGGGGGGGCTAGTGAACCATAGAGAGGAGGACCCAGGCCCATAAGCCTTTCTATCCACTGCATTCATGATGGAAAATGTGAGTCCACCAAAATCCTACTGTACTGCCATATAGGTGGCACCTGCAGCTATAAGGGCTATTGGGGTTGTAGACAAGTGGGTTTAGTAGGTTTTGGGGGTGTTTTGGGGTACTCACAATGAGCTGCAAGGGAGTTGTGGTGAGATGTTTGTGGCACCCTTTTTGTGAAGTTCACGCGGTGCCCTGTAAGGTGCCCCACTACTCTGTTGCCATGTCTGGATGGCCAGTCCATCACTTTGCTGGCACCTCCCACATCCAAAAGGTCTTGTTCTAGGCATTTGAGACTTGGACAAGTTTTGGGATGAGAATGTAGTATAAAGATGGACGTACTAGCCATCTGGACGATCAAATGGCTGAATGTAGAAGTAGACGATTTTCTAAAAAAATATATTTTGGATGTATTTTTTGACAATGGACTTTGGATGCTGCCAACTTTGGGCAACTAGCACCCTAGGCACAAAACAGACTTAGATGCTTGTTTTGATTAAGCCCCTCCACATGTCCAAAATAAATTTAAAGTAATTTAGCTTGCAAATTATATGGACTGATGACGAGGTGGGTGGATAAAGCTTAGTACAATTGGAAATTTGAGCCTGAGAAGGACTAAGGAACTAAAGATCGTATTGAATTCGAAGGAATCTACCATACGAAAAACGGCTTGACAAATTACAGCTATACTCGCTCGAGGAGCGCAGAGAGAGGGGAGACATGATCGAGACGTTCAAGTATCTTACGGGCCGCATCGAGGCGGAGGAAGATATCTTCTTTTTCAAGGGTCCCACGACAACAAGAGGGCATCCGTTGAAAATCAGGGGCAGGAAACTACGAGGTGACACCAGGAAATTCTTTTTCACTGAAAGAGTGGTTGATCGCTGGAATAGTCTTCCACTACAGGTGATTGAGGCCAGCAGCGTGCCTGATTTTAAGGCCAAATGGGATCGGCACATGGGATCTATTCACAGGGCAAAGGTAGGGGAGGGACATTAAGGTGGGCAGACTAGATGGGCCGTGGGCCCTTATCTGCCGTCTATTTCTATGTTTCTATGTTTGGCTATTTTGCATGGGTGGATTGGATCAGGCAGGAATGATCGCAAAACCAGTAAAACTGGTTTTGCGATCATCAGTACAAGATCGGAAGGTTAGTAAATCTAGGCCTAAGGTCTTAAGATAGCTCACCCACTGGTAGGGCTAGTCTCAGTTAGGGTGCTGATCTTAGACTGCTGGGCATGATGGACCACTGGTCTGACTCAGCAGTGGCAATTCCTATGTTCTTATGTTCAAGATAGACAACTGCGGCTGGGAGGGAAGAGGTCTAGAATCCGGGTTGTGGCTGACTTCATTCTCAAAAGGAGTTACTGATCCTTCACTCGCTCAAGTGGTCTCTCAGAGTATTTCGGTAGTATCTGAGAGCTGAGATTCTGCAAAAATTTCCTGATTGCACCTGCTATAGGAGAACGGCCTTGCTGAGAGGAGTGAGTAGCAGTTTTCCCCTGTTTAGGTAGTGTATAAAGCAAAAATATCAAGAGAGAAACTTCAGCACATTTAGAACATAACAATTGCCGCTGCTGGGTCAGACCAGTGGTCCATCATGCCCAGCAGTCCACTCCCGCGGCGGCCCTTAGGTCAAAGACCAGTGCCCTAACTGAGACTAGCCTTACCTATGTACGTTCTGGTTCAGCAGGAACTTGTCTAACTTTGTCTTGAATCCCTGAAGGGTGTTTTCCCCTATAACAGCCTCCGGAAGAGCATTCCAGTTTCTACCACTTTCTGGATGATGAAGAACTTCCTTACGTTTGTCAGTCAGCCATCTTGGAGGTCCATGTCACCCTCCATCATCTCTGTGTTCTTCGGAAGCCAGCCCTAATAGTCATTCCTTCTCAAACCAAACTAAGACCAGATGCCATGTTTGTTTCTTTATTTTGAATTCCACATTTGGGAATTCATTGCCAAGAGCTTTGCATATGGAAAACTCATGCTACATTTAAGAAAAGGGTCAAAACTTGGATTTTCAACTGCTTCTATTCTAATCATTGAAGGTTTCTCTTGGAGCTAGCAGCCCCTGTTCTGCCCCATAGCTGTGTGTATTGTATTGATAGCCTTGAGCTAATGTCTACCACTTCTTGTGTTACAGAAATTTGTTTCAGTTTCTCTGACTCATCAGCATTAAATACCATTTCTGGCACCGGTATCTCCCCAACATCTTCCTCGGTGAAGAACGAAGCAAAGAATTAATTTAACCTCTCCACTATAGACTTGACTTGCCTGAGTTCCCCTTTTTCCCTCTGTGCCAATGTGAAACCGCTCTGCATAAGCCACACAGCATAAGCCAAAGAGATTCTCCATCGGAACCCCCACCTGGGCTATCTGAGCAGCAGGATGTTGGTGGGGTGCTCCAGCCACTGATGCTGGTACTTCTGCACATGTTCAGTTCCTGTAATTGGACTGAGTATGTGCAGAAGTCCTGCTGTTGCTTCTTTGCTACTCAGGCAGCATGGCCCTGGGGCTCTGGCAGAGAATGTCTTCGGTTGGCGGGGCTTGAGCAAAGGCAAGATGGGTTTGGTGGCAGCAGAAGAGGGGGGGTTACTGAGAGGAAATGCTTAGCCCCCTCAGTTCACCCCTAGGCTTCCCTAAAAATCAAGTTCTGGCTATTCCCCTGCAGCTACCTTTGCTTCAGTGAAATAGGGCTGAAACAAAGAGGGATCCCTCCTGCCGTGACCCTGCACCATCACCCACACCCCTGATAGGTACTAGAGGGGAGATTAGCTATCTCTTTGATGGGGAGGAATTAATTGCTAATAATACCAGGGTCATGCTCTTGGGTAGGGTTACCATATGGCTCCAGAAAAAAGAGGATGGATTAATTATGATTATTAAGAGCTTCTATACCGCAACTAATGACTGGGGAGCCAATTCAGAGCGGTCTACATGAGCCTCTGCAAAGGTGCTACACTACATGAACTTCTGTAAAGGTGTTACAATGCATGGGCTCTCTACTGAAATACATGGAGCTCTGTGGTGGTGTTACAGAGTTATTAATACCGACACGGTTATGCCATAATCCATCATCCTACTTATATGCACATGTTTATACCAAATCAGTTGTCCTATGTCCTATGTACACATGTAATACTAGGTTAACTATTGCCGCTAAATACATTATACCAGGGATCTCAAAGTCCCTCCTTGAGGGCTGCAATCCAGTCGGGTTTTCAAGATTTCCCCAATGAATATGTATTGAATGCAGTGCATGCACATAGATCTCATGCATATACATTGGGGAAATCCTGAAAACCCGACTGGATTGCAGCCCTCAAGGAGGGACTTTGAGTCCCCTGCATTGTACACTTTTACATATCTCTTAAGGAGGTTCGCCATTTCAACTAAATATAATCTATTTACATGTATCCCTGTTTTCAATGGAAGTAAAACCTGGATGTCTCAATCCGTCCTCTTTTTTCTGGAGTCATATGGTAGTCCTACTCTTGGGGGATGCGGGCTGTAATGGGGAGGAAGTTTTTCTTTTTTCGTTTGGGCAGCTGCATCCACCTCTTAATGAAAACCATTGCTGTGAAATAAAAATTTATAAAAACCTGAAAACAAAAAAAAAAAACGACATAAAAATCAAAACAATTTTTTTCTTCCGCCCATCCTCAACAGTTGTAGAATTGAAGAAAGTCTGAGATACACAGAGTGAGGAGCTGAGATGGAAGCTGGGAAGTGAGCAAGCGCTGTGGCCTTGCAGGCAGCAAGAAACGTCAGCACAAACGGTACATACAGTCCTTGTGGTCCTTATCAGTCCTCCCAGTTCTCTGTTCCTGGCAATGTCATGCTGATAAAACGTGCAAGGCAAGATGGAAGGTCACCCTCTTTTTATTTATCTGGAATGCTGTGACTAACTTTGATTTAAATTAGCCATGTAATGAATGTATTACTGCACAAGCAGAGAAATAAAACCTATTATGCACTCGAAATGAATCACGGCAATGGCAAATCAGTTTCTAAGCTACAGTGTGTTTCCAATATTGCTTTGCCTTAGTCCCTTTTTAAGCTTTGCTGGAAGACAATTACATTCTCCTTTCTCTTTGAATTTATTCCTGGTGACTTTTGCTAAGTTTAGTTCTGCTTTCAGTTTGCATACTTACAACGATTTACAATTCAAGGCTTTTGGAATTAGTCATGGCTCAGTGTGTTGTCCTCCTCTCTTATCAGCAAATTCTATCAGTAAGGGCTGGATTTATGGAGCAGGCAAACAAGTAGTGAAACCGCAGAAGCCGCTGGCACGTCCAGTCGGAACTGATGGCTGCCTCTTTGTGAATTTTTCTTCAGCACGAAGGGCGCCAAGATTAGCTCCACCAACCTCTTGAAGAAACTTCCCAGAAAATGATGGACATCTCCTGCCTGGAAAGGTCGGGCTTCAGCGGAACCCCTCTTTTGCTCCGCAGTCTGAAAGGAAGTGACAGAACTGTAGAAATGAAGCCCTGATGCCATCTAATATTATTTGTGAAGAAATATTAGTAATGATTTCAGGGGAGGCTAATTGGGGCTTTTTCCGTTCAAAGCAGCTTCAGGTAAGGGGAAGCTGACACTCTGGGCCCTTTTCACAGTCAGAAGCTATGGCAGTTGTGTTCAGCCTCATATCAGTGGCAAGCTACCCTAGAGTAAATGGGTGGTGTCCCAGGGAAAGAGATAAGGAGCAGGAAGCATTGGTGAACTGATCTCTGGGTGGCCAGCCCAGCAGGTGGTGGGAAAACATAGAAACATGATGGCAGATAAAGGCCAAATGGCCCATCCAGTCTGTCCATCCACAGTAACTATTATCTCTGTCTCTCTCTGAGAGATCCCACGTGCCTATCCCAGGCCCACTTGAATTCAGACACAAAATGTGTGCTGGGATTTGAACCCATGGCCTCTGGAAGATAAGCATAGAGTTTTTACCTGGAAAGCCACAGATATAAGTGTCCGGTTAATTGGCAGATGGTGAAACGGCTACTTTACGTACCTTGATGTTGAACGAGAGCAACAGTGCCAAGTAAAAGGCATTTGGAGATGCAGATCAGATCTCATAGGAGCTATAGAAGACACATGTTGCTTCTGAGCAACAATGCCAAATAAAGGGTTAAATAGGTGAATGATCACCTGTACACTACGGACATTTTGGTATAAAGTCATTCCCGTGAAAACATGTGTAATGGCCTGTTAGAAAGACCAATTGATGCAAAGGTACACACATGACATGATGGTACATAGGCTGCCAGTAAGTTCACACAGAAGTAGTGTGGGCAGAGAAAGATGGAGCTTGCAGTAATCTGTGTCCATCTTCCTTTACAGCTTCTCTCAAGATGAGATAATTGACTAGGCCGAAATTCAAGGCAGTTAGTGTGGTTTAATATTAAGAAAGGTGTGGAAAGAGTTCATTCAAAAGTGAAGGTTCTAGACTTTGTCAAGAAGGCAGATTACCTCGAGGGAACTGGAAAAGTAGTGGTCAAAACTGAAAGGGGCTATTATATGGCCAGCAAAATAAGTAAAAGTAAGAGGGCACTCTCTAAAGTTGAAAGGGGATAGAGTCTGTACAAACGTAAGGAAGTTCTTCTTCACCCAGAGAGTGGTAGAAAGCTGGAACACTCTTCCAGAGGCTGTTATAGGGGAAAACATCCTCCAAGGATTCAAGACAAAGTTAGACAAATTTCTGCTGAACAAGAACGTGCGCTGGTAGGGCTAGTCTCAGTTAGGGTGCTGGTCTTAGACCAGAGGGCCGCCGCGTGAGCGGACTGCTGGGCATGATGGACCACTGGTCTGACTCAGCAGTGGCAATTCTTATGTTCATATGCTCTTATGAGGAAAAGAAGGCCGCTCTGGTTCTCAAAATCAGTAGCTCAGAAAGTAAAGAAACAGAATTTATCCTTGGTAGACTACAGAAGTTAACAGAAAGAGAAAGACAGGAGGCATATCTGGAAAAGCTAAAAGAAGCTAGGAAAGTAGTCAGAAAAGCAAAGATGCAAATAGAAGCAAAAATAGCCAATAAGCAGAAATGGGGAGACAAGACATGTGTTAGATATGTTGATAGGAGGAAATGTAAAAGTGGCATTTTGAAGCTCAAAGCTGAAGGGGAGGCCTTCTGCTCCTTTATTCATGGGAGCAGGTTATTGATGTTGAAGTGTGTATTTATTGCCTATGGCAGGTTAATGCAACTGTGCCTTTAAAAATAAGCTCTTCCAGGTTCCCCTATGTATTGTGGGATGCCTTCTAGTGATTGCTGACTGGGCTGGTAGATTCCTTTGTTATTTTCTACTGCTCTTTTTTTGTCTGAACACTGACTGTCCCATTAAAAATCTTTAGTAATGTTAATCTCTAAAATCTCAGCATTATCCTCAGCAAGCAGCAGAAGTACTCCTCCCAGTTCCTGAGGCACATAATTACATTGGTAGAGGGAGCCACAATTCTCTACAAGTAACAAACTGAGTTTATTTTCTTTAGTTTTAAGTCTGTATTGAAGAAATTTTGCTTACATTGAAACATGACCACATGGCCAATCTAGCCTGCCCATCCACAGAGATCCCATGTGCCTATCCCAGGCCCTCTTGAATTACAGAATTGAGGGTCCAAGTGGTAATGTTCTGAGGTGGAGGTGCAGAAAGGGTTTAACTGATGATATCCCCAGGGAGAATCCTAAGAGGAATATGTATAAGCTGATTAGGATACAACAGAATTGCTTTACAAATATTTCTGTATTGTGTTTGGAGAGAAGGATCTGCAAAAGCTAAAAGAATGGTCTAATGTGTGGCAATTAAAATTCAGTTCAAAGAAGGGCAGGATGATGCATTTGAGGGAGCCTTATGAGCCAGGAAATGAGAAGCTAATATGCACGAATGAGGAATAGGACCTTGGGGTGATAGTGTCTGAGGATCTGAAGGTGAAAAAACGGTATAAAAAGGCAGTGGCAGTAGTCGGAAAGATGCTAGGAAGAAAGGAGGTGTTGATGCCCCTGTACAGGCCCCACTTGGGCTCCATATGTGGCTAAGGATGGGAAAAGACCTGAAGCGGTTCATAGGAAGGCAATGAAAATGGGATGTGGCTTGTGCCAAAAGATGTATGAGAAGAGACTGGAAGAGCAGTGGTCTTCATTCATTTTTAAGCTGGGGCCATTTTGGCTTCTAATGAGCTGAAGGAGAGCCACAACACTGCTGACCAGAATGTGTCAATGACATCCACCTTCAAAGTTCCTGGGGGTGTACCCTAAATGGCTGTGAGCAGTTCCCAATGCATTCTTTTTTGTCTATTGAGAAATGCCTTGTCCTCCAAGCATTCACTCCTCCCCATCTGTCCTGAGCCTGGGTAGAGAGGCAGAGAAGCAGAAAGTAAAACCAGAAAGGCCAGGTCTCTGGGAGCCACCTTTGGTCCCTGGACCTTGCATTGAAGAGCCCTGCTCCAGAGGAAAGAAGGGAGAGGGGAGATACAATAAAGATGTTTAAGTACTTGAAATATATTAATCTAGAAACAAAGGAAGGAAAATGGTAAAACTAGAGGACATAAATTGAGGTTGAGGGAGGGATGGATGGTAGGCAGTACAGTAATATTTAGAGCGAGCAAATGGGATAATCTGAAACCAGTGCGCTGGTTAGAAAAAAGTGGAGAAAAAAACCTCAGTTATAAGGGCAGGGGCAAAAATACCCTCATGCTTCAGAAAAAACCTCCAGGAAACACAATGCAAACAGCCACAGATATAAACCCCGCTCTCAAGCAAGAATTGACCCATTTCTGTCCATAAATACTACTCTGGACTCATATATCATGCTGTCGCAGTCCAGGAGTCTCTAAGCAGACATAGCCTATACTTTCCAGAGAGTTAACCCTTAGTACACCAATGCGCACGCAGGAAGTCCTTCTAATTTTCTGAAATATGCTTTATTGAATATAGTACAGGCAGTTCCAGGGTTAAGAACGGGTTCCATTTTTTAAAACCATTTTTAAGTTGAGTTTGCATGTAACTCGGATCCTAGTATTCTTCCCACCTTCTCCACCTCTTTGAGGCCCCTCTTACATTCCTTTCCATCCATCTCACTATTCCCTCTCCACTACCACATCCAACATTACTCCCTCTCATCTCTCTCTTCCCCATGCATCTCTACCTCACTCCTCTCCCCCCATCATGTCCAATAATTCTCTCTCCCTCCCTATGCCCAATAATTCTGTTTCTTCATCTCCCCATGTGCACCATCTCTCTTTCCTTCTCTCAGACACCCAATTCTCCCTTCCTATTCCCTCCCTCACCTCAGCATCTCTTTCCCTCACTCCCTCCATTCTTCCATCCTTTGGCTCATGCTTCCCTCCCTCCATTCTATGTCCCAAGTTCATGCCCCTCCCTCCTTCCTTCCATCCTTTGTCCAAAGTTTGTGCTCCCTCCCTCACAATTCCTAATGTGTTCCTCTCCCTCCCTGCCATGTCCCAAGTATGTGCCTCCCTCCGGCGGGTGTTTACTTTTTTTTGGCCGGCTCCCTCCTCCTTCCAGCCACAGTCATTTCTTTGCACAAAGCTGTGGATAGCTTCTCCTACATGCGTCCTGCAACTGAGCCGGAAGCCTTTCCTCTGACATTAGAAGAAGCTTCTCCCACGTCAGAGGGAAGGCTTCCGGCTCAGCAGCGGGACATGTGTAAAAGCCACTGCCCATGACTTTGTGCAGAGAAACGACTGTGGCTGGAAAGAGGGAGCCAGCCAGAAGGTAAACACCCACGGAGGGAGGTATGTACTTGGGGCACAGAATGGAGGGAGGGAGAGAGAGGAACACATTGGAATTTGGGAGGGAAGGAGAGGAGCACATTGAGACTTGGAAGGGAGGAAGGGAAAGGAGTATGTTGGGACACCAAAGGTAGAATAGGACCAACATAAGTCAGATGTTCATAAAACGGGGACTGCCTGTAGATGTGCTCACAGTTAGTGAACTTCTGAATACAACAGCTGAGGGCAAAGGTGAAGATTTGAGGAACAGAAGCTTTGTTGGTATTCCAAGTTCCAGAGGTGAAATGCTGAATCATTCATGCGTGTGGTTGGATAACTTCAGGTGGAAAGACTGGTCCTTTCTTCGGGGGAGTCACATATGTTTCAAATTGCAGAAGTGTGACTGACCCTGAAGCAAAGGATTCTTCTCAGGGAGGCTAAGGGAGGGAGAGAGATGAAAAGAAGAGACCGAGACCAATAAGGACAAAGCTTGGCAACAGGTAGCAGAGAGAGGTCATAAGTTCCAGACCCGTCAGAGTGGCCAAGAAGTACAGCAGTGAGACAACAGATTCAAGCTTAGATGAGAGGAAAGGGGAGATCTCGCAGGAGACACAAAGCTTATACAGGTAAGCAGGAGTAGCTGCAGCATGTTTGAGACTACATTACACACAATGCATTGCTCACATGTCATTGCAGGAGAAGACTGAGAATGAGAATAACATTAAACACATCTTTAACCCTCATGGTTTCATATCAGATTAATAGTATTTTCTCTGTAATTATTGGTTTTTATATTTTATATAACTCATTTTATTGTGAACAATTTAGATGTTTCTGATAGATGGAATATCAAAAAATAAATAAACTTGAAACTATCATGAAGCTGCTGGGGACAGAACAAATACTGATTAAAGCATGAACACTTGCTAGCGTCAAACTGTGCTGTCTTAGAGTCTCAAGTTTCCAAGTTTATTATATAGTTTGATTAATCGCCTCTTCTACATTCTAGGCGATGTACAAAATAGTTAAAAATATCTAAAAACATGGGTAACATATTACATAGACATTCAGTGTTTCATAAAAAAGAAAAAAATATGTAAATACAATGTCGAAACAACAGGGAAATTATTTAAAGGTTACAATCTGTATTAAATTTAATATTTAAAGGTAAAAACATTAGGAGGGAAGACAACCATGAAGAGAAAGAAATATAAGATAAAGATAGATTGAAGAATCGTTTATTCACTAAAAGCATCATTAAAAAGGAAACTTTTAAGCTTGAATTTGTCTAAATTCTTTTCTAGTGGGAGATCATTCCAAGACTGAGGAGCAGTCACTGAAAACATAGTATGACGCCTCGTATTAATGACTCTCAGTGAGGGAATGGTCAATAAATGTTGATCCTGTGATCTCAGTGGTCTGGAATTCAAACTCTAAAAATAAAGGCGGGGTTTGAAATATTAATGATTTAAAAGTGAGTAAACTCTGTACAAGATGCCTTCAAATTTTATGGGCACGGACAAGAGACATTGTTTAGGTCAAGGCAGGAAAAGTACAGGCCTAGTTTGCATATGCTATTTTCCAAGAAAAACCAGAAGCAAGTATTTACTCAGACTTCCACCTATAGTCATGATGTCACTGGCCCGTAAGTTAAGCTACCCTGCAGCTTCCATCCTGCTCCTCCCTCTTCTGATCTAGGGAGTCATATCCTGTCCCGGCAGGATATGACTTCATAGGCCAACATCTGTGCTTCCCTCCTCCCTCCTCTGACGCTACATCTTCACACTGACGCAGATTTATGAAGCCACATCCTACCAGGTCCGGGCAGTAGCGTCAGAGGAAGGAGGAGGAAACTGACCGGGGGCAGGGCATGAACGGGGCACCATCATCTCTCAAGCTGGCTAAAGCAAGCACATATTTTTGTTTTCCAAATTGTTGTAAGTTGCAGAGATAAAAGGTAGCCATTGAGAGTTTGAAAGGTGTTGAATGTGAAGTGTCCTGTCAGTCACTGTATCCCGTCTTCCTGAGCTGTGACTAGAACTTCTTAACATTTACACAACAAAAGACTTCAGCCTGACACAGACTTAGTTCTCCAGAGTCAAGATCATAACTCCAGTGCCTGGCGGCATTTTCTCCTTCCCAATTTTCTCTGAAACTTCTACAATTATTTTCTGCTTTTCATATTTCTCTCTAGGGGAGTTTTTGTCAGACAGAATATCATGGACAAGAAGGAACTGGGGATACGAACCAAAGGACCAATTGTCAGCAGCTTCAAATGGAGCCCCCTAGCCGATCGTCTTCAATTTCTGAAGAAACTCATAAGACAGACCAAAGATAAATCAAATCAAGTATCATGTTTCCAACAATCCAGTCCAGGTCACAAGTACCTGGCTAGATGCCAAAGACTAAAACAGATTTTCTGCTATTTATCTTAGGAATAAAACAGTGGACTTCCCCCAAGTCCATCTTAATTATGGCTTATGGACTTTTCTTTTAGGAATTTAGCCAAACCTTTTTTAAACCCTGTTAAGCTAACTGATTTTACCACATTCTCTGGCAATACATTCCAGAGTTTAATTACACATTAATTGAAGAAATATTTTCTCTGGTTTGTTTTAAATCTATTACTTAGTAGCTTCATCGCATGTCCCCTAGTCCCAAGTATTTTGGAAAAGAGTGAACAAGCGATTCACATCTACCCTTTCTACTCCACTCAGTATTTTATAGACCTCCATCATATCCCTGAGCCATCTCTTCTCAAAGCTGAAGAGTCCTAGATGCTTTAACCTCTCCTCATAGGGTCCTATACCTTTTATCATTTTTGCTTTATTCGACAGATATATCACCTAAACATTAACTACACCAAATACTAATTCCATCTCTTTTTTTCCTAATATGCCCCCTCTGAATCTCTTAACATACTGTATTTTGTAATTCGCTACTTTTTAAGATTCTGCATACTGTAATTCCACTGACTATCTGCATATTGTAACTCGCTGATTGTCCAGCTCTCTTCAATGTAAACCGCCTAGAAGTTGCACGATTACGGCGGTATAGAAGAATAAAGTTATTATTATTATTCTCTGTACCTTTTCTAATTCCACTATTTCTTTTTTGAGATATGATGATGAGAAGTGCAGTCATACCATAGAGTGATACAAGAGCATTATAACATTTTCATCTTTGTTTTCCATTCCTTTCCTGATAATTCCTAACATAAGAACATAAGAACATAAGAACATAAGCAGTGCCTCCGCCGGGTCAGACCATAGGTCCATCCTGGCCAGCAGTCCGCTCCCGCGGCGGCCCAAACAGGTCACGACCTGTCTGAATCACCAGAAGGGGCCCCCTTGCCACCTTGGTTTCCATTGAGTCCTATCTTCCCATCGAAGTCCTAACCCTCTGGTCTTGCACATGCACTACCTGGTTGGGTTTCTATACTTATTACCTGGTTTGCTTTCTATACCTGTGTTACATCCCAGCACCTCTCTCAGTATCCCACGATCCCTTTATCCCTCAGGAATCCGTCCAATCCCTGTTTGAATCCCTGTACCGTACTCTGCCTGATCACTTCCTCCGGTAGCGCATTCCAGGTGTCCACGACCCTTTGGGTGAAAAAAAACTTCCTTGCATTTGTTTTGAACCTATCTCCCTTCAGTTTCTCCGAATGCCCCCTCGTACCTGTTGTCCCCTTCAGCCTGAAGAATCTGTCCCTATCCACCCTCTCTATGCCCCTCATGATCTTGAAGGTCTCTATCATATCTCCCCTGAGCCTCCTTTTTTCCAGAGAGAAGAGCCCCAGCCTATCCAACCTCTCGGCGTACGGGCAGTGTTCCAGCCCCCTTACCAGTTTCGTTGCTCTCCTTTGGACTCTCTCAAGTACCGCCATGTCCTTCTTGAGGTACGGTGACCAATATTGAACGCAGTATTCCAGATGTGGACGCACCATCGCTCGATACAATGGAATGATGACTTCCCGCGTCCTGGTTGTTATGCCCCTCTTTATGATGCCCAGCATCCTGTTGGCTTTTTTCGAGGCTGCTGCGCACTGCGCAGATGGCTTCAGTGATGCATCTTCCAGCACACCCAAGTCTCTCTCTAGACTGCTGTCTCCCAGCAATGCCCCCCCCAATTTGTAGTTGAACAACGGGTTCCTTTTCCCTATATGCATGACCTTGCATTTTTCCACGTTAAAGCGCATTTGCCATTTGTTTGCCCAGTCTTCCAGCTTGTCCAGGTCCCTTTGCAGGTCCTCACACTCCTCCCTGGATCTAACTCTGCCGCACAGTTTGGTATCGTCTGCAAATTTTATAACCTCGCACTTTGCCTCCTTTTCCAGGTCATTGATAAATATGTTGAAGAGTAACGGCCCCAGCACCGATCCCTGTGGCACACCGCTCGTGACTCCCCGCCAGTCAGAATATTGTCCCTTTACTCCGACCCTCTGCAGTCTACCCGACAACCAGTGCTTGATCCATCTGTGCACATCCCCTCCCACCCCGTGGTTCCACAGCTTCCTAAGCAGCCTTTCATGTGGCACCTTGTCGAAAGCCTTTTGAAAATCGAGGTAAATGATGTCTATGGGTTCCCCATTGTCCACCCGACTGCTTATTCCCTCAAAGAAGTGCAAAAGGTTCGTTAAGCATGACCTTCCCTTACAGAATCCGTGCTGGCTTGTTCTCAGTAGGCCATTTCTCTCGATGTGCTCGCAAATACCATCCTTGATCATAGCTTCCACCATCTTCCCTATAATTGAAGTCAGGCTCACCGGCCTGTAGTTCCCGGGGTCACCCCTCGATCCCTTCTTGAAGATAGGTGTGACATTCGCCAGTTTCCAGTCCTCTGGTACCTCTCCAGTTTTCAAGGATAGGTTGCAAACATGCTGGATTGTGCCCGCTATTTCTTGTCTTAGTTCCTTCAGAACCCTTGGGTGGATCCCGTCTGGGCCCGGCGATTTGCCGCATTTTAACCTGTCTATCTGTTTGAGGACATCCTCCTTACTTACCTCTATGTGTTCCAATTTTTCAGCCTGTTCCCCACTTATGAGCTCCTCTGAATCCGGTATGTTAGATGTGTCTTCTCTCGTGAAAACTGACGAGAAGAACGTGTTCAACCTCTCAGCTACCTCTTTATCATCCTTAATCACTCCCTTCCTATCCCCATCGTCCAACGGCCCCACCTCCTCTCTCGCTGGTCGCTTCCCCTTTACGTAACTGAAGAATGCCTTGAAGTTCTTCGCCTCCCTGGCCAGCCCCTCTTCGTAGTTCCCTTTTGCTTTTCTAACCTCCCGGTGGCATTCCTTTTGGCATTTCCTGTGCGCCTGGTGATTTTCCTCCGTTGGGTCATTTTTCCATCTCCGGAAGGATACTTTTTTGCCATTTATTGCCCTCTTTGCTTCAGTTGAGATCCAAACCGGGTCCTTTGATCGCTTGTTCTTGCCGCTTTTCCTGAAACTGGGGACGTACATTCTTTGTGCTTCCTGCAGGGTGTCCCTGAATAGGGTCCAGGTGCTTCCTACAGTCTCCATCCTAAGGATGTTTCTGAGCTTTCTTCCCACCATTTCCCTCATAGCAGCATAGTTCCCTTTCCTGAAGTTAGAAACATAGAAACATAGAAAGTTGACGGCAGATAAGGGCCATAGCCCATCAAGTCTGCCCACACTATTTACCCACCCTCTTAAATCTACTGACCCCCTAAAGAATAATTGTAATTATACTGTCACTCTACTTACCCGCTCATTCAGTCCTAGTGACCCTATCCCTTGGCATGACCTCGTAGGGATCCCACATAGGTATCCCATTTGTTCTTGAAGTCTGAGATGCTGCGTGCCTCGACCACCTGCACTGGAAGCTCGTTCCAATGCTCAATCACTCTCTCCGTGAAGAAGTACTTCCTGGTGTCTCCACGGAACTTCCCTCCCCTGAGCTTGAGCGGATGTCCTCTTGTGGTCGAGGGTCCCCTGAGAAGAAAGATATCATCTTCCACCTCTACCCGTCCCGTGATGTACTTAAATGTCTCAATCATGTCTCCCCTCTCCCTACGCTCCTCGAGAGTGTAGAGCTGCAATTTGCTCAGTCTTTCTTCGTACGGGAGACCCTTTAGCCCCGAGACCATCCTGGTAGCCATCCGCTGAACCGATTCAACTCTGAGCACATCCTTACGGTAATGCGGCCTCCAGAATTGAACACAGTATTCCAGATGCGGTCTCACCATGGCTCTGTACAGTGGCATCATGACTTCAGGTTTCCTGTTGACGAAGCTTCTCTTGATACAGCCTATCATTTGCCGTGCTTTAGATGCAGCCTTCTCCACTTGAGTGGATGCTTTCATGTCCGCACTGATGATTACTCCTAAGTCTCGTTCTGCCGTGGTCCTGGCTAAAGTTTCTCCATTCAGGGTGTAAGTTCTGCAAGGATTTCCGTTGCCGAGATGCATGACCTTACATTTCTTGGCATTGAAGCCCAGCTGCCAGATCAAGGACCAACTTTCTAAAGTACGCAGGTCTTGCTCCATAGCATCCTGAAGATTATAGCCGTTTACTACATTGCATAGTTTGGCGTCATCAGCGAATAAGGTTACCTTGCCTTGGAGCCCTTGAGTCAGATCCCTAATGAATATGTTGAAGAGGAATGGGCCCAGGACCGAACCCTGTGGCACTCCGCTGGTCACCTCTGACATTTTAGAGAGGGTACCGTTGACCACCACCCTCTGAAGTCTGCCACTAAGCCAATCTTTAACCCATGCAGTTAGAGTCTCTCCTAATCCCATAGATTTCATCTTGTTCAGCAGCCTGCGGTGTGGGACGCTGTCAAACGCTTTGCTGAAGTCCAGGTACACGACGTCCAGGGACTCTCCTGAGTCTAGTCTTCTTGTTACCCAGTCAAAGAAGCTTATTAGATTGGACTGGCATGACCTACCCTTGGTGAATCCATGTTGGCTGGGATCCCGGAGATTTCCCTCGTTCAGGATCGTATCTAATTTATACTTAATTAGTGTTTCCATGAGTTTGCACACTATTGAGGTGAGGCTTACCGGTCTATAGTTCGCAGCCTCAGCCTTGCAACCCTTTTTATGTAGAGGAACGACGTTGGCTGTTTTCCAGTCCAACGGAACTTTCCCCGTACTTAGTGAGAGATTGAAGAGCACTGCCAACGGTTCTGCCAGGACATCTCTCAATTCTCTGAGCACTCTTGGGTGTAAATTGTCCGGTCCCATGGCCTTGTTTACCTTTAGCCTTGCCAGTTCGTTGTAGACGTCCCCAGGAGTGAACTCAAAGTTCTGAAACGGGTCATTCACGTCTTGTATTATCATCAGCTGTGGTCCGTGTCCCGGTGCTTCGCAGGTGAAGACTGAGCAGAAATATTCATTTAGTAGTTCTGCTTTTTCTGAATCCGCCACCGCGTAGTTTCCGTCCGGTTGTCTAAGGCGTACTATACCGTCTGTGTTCCTTTTCCTATCGCTGATATACCTAAAGAAGGATTTGTCCCCTTTTTTAATGTTTTTTGCCAGAGTTTCTTCCACTCGACGTTTGGCCTCCCTAACTGCTGTTTTGACCGCTGCCGATCTGGTCTTATATTCTACTTTAGTTTCTCTTCTCTGGGTGCGTTTGTAGGAAAGAAATGCTTTTTTCTTCTCCTTAATGAGGAGTGAGATCTCTTCAGTGAACCATTGGGGTTTGTTGTTTCTTTGCCGTTTATCTACTGATTTTATGTAGCGATTAGTTGCTTCGTGTATGGATGATTTCAGGTACGACCACATAGTTTCCACATTGCCGGTCTCTGCTTGGTCCTGTAACGTCTGATGAACGTGATCTCCCATACGTGCGAAGTCGGCGCCCCGAAAGTTGAGCACCTTTGTTTTTGTAATTGATTTAGGGGATCCTTTCCCAATGTTGAACCATACCATGTTATGGTCGCTGGAGGCTAGCGTATCTCCTACCGAGACCTCTGAGATGCTTTCCCCGTTTGTGAGTACCAGGTCTAGGATCGTCTGGGCCCTAGTGGGCTCCGTTACCATCTGTCTGAGATGTACTCCTTTTATGGAGTTCAGAAGCCTCCTGCTGCTGCTGGTTGCTGCTGAAAATGTGTTCCAGTCTGCGTCAGGCATGTTGAAGTCCCCTAGCAGCACAGTGTCACCCCGTAGAGTTATATTCTCTATGTCTTCAATTAATTCTGCGTCCATGTTTTCCGGAAGTTGAGCGCAGTTGTTGCGGTCCACCTTACTGTGGGTGTCCCCCTTTCTAATGTGAATCTGATCGCATTGTGGTCACTGTTGCCTAGTGGTCCTCCCACTTCTACCCCTTTTGCAGGCCCCCCTAATCCGTTTAGGATGAGGTCAAGAGTAGCACTCCCTCGCGTCGGTTCCCTGACTAGTTGCTCCATGAAGCAGTCCCTCACAGCTTCTACAAATCCTGTTTCCCTAGCGCAGTTGGAGTGACCCGTACTCCAGTCAATCCCCGGGTAGTTGAAGTCCCCCATCACTGTTACACTTCCAGTCCTGCATTCTTGTCTCAGTTCAGCTTCCAAGTCGTGTCCGACTCCTTCCGGCGTACCAGGTGGGCTATTTGCTTTCTTAGCCACCGCCACCACCACACATTGAGGTGAGGGTTTCAACGTATCCTCAACAATGACACCTAGATCCTTTTCCTGGGCAGAAACTCCTAACACAGAACCCAGGATCACATCGCTATAGTTCGGGCTTCTCTTTCCCACATGCATCACTTTGCACTTGCTCACACTAAACGTCATCTGCCATTTTGATGTCCAGTCTCTCAAGGTCCTCTTGCAATTTTTCACAATCCTCTTGTGATTTGTCATCAGATAATTTAATGACCTTATTAGTTATTCCCATCTCTAGATCGTTTATATTTCTCTCTACTGTCTGAGCTTGTCTCTTTGGAGCATAGAAATTGTTCCAAACAGATAAGCATCCATGCTGTCCAGGACTCTCCCTTCCTCCTGTCTGTGGCCCTCAGGTTATAGAATCTACACCCCTAAAACATGCACAGTATATGAATTCTTGGCAGTGTCTTCAAGATGCTTTGAGTAAGGAGGAGAGTGTGGTGCAGGGGTTAGAGCTCCAGCCTCAGCCCCCCAAACCCTGCACTGCTTCCTCCGATCCTGGGCAAGTCACTTAATCCTCCACTGGCCCAGGTACATTAGATAGATTTTGAGCCCACCAGGACAGATATGTAAAATGCTTGTGTACCTGTATGTAAACCATTTTGACTGTGGTGGCATAACTACAAAGAGGTGGTGTACAAATCCCAATCCCTTTCCCTAAGAAGCATTCTGTTTCTCCCTCTCCCCCAATCTGCTCCGCTAATGTGGTTCAGTCTGAGCTTCAGATATAGAAACATAGAATATGACAGCAGAAAAGGGCCACTGGCCCAACAAGTCTGTCCACTCTAACCACCCTCCCCCCAAGCACTTCCCCAAAGTGAACCCACATGCTTATCCCATTTTTTCTTAAAATCAAGCATGTTGCTTGCCTCAATTACCTGAAGTGGAAGATCATTCCAACGATCAATCACCCTTTTGGTGAAGAAATACTTCCTAGTGTTGCTATGAAATCTCCCACCCCTGAGTTTCAACGGATGCCCTCTTGTTGCCGTAGGTCTTGTAAGGAAAAAGATATCTTCTTCTACCTCAATAGGGCCAGTAACATATTTGAACGTCTCTATCATATCTCCCCTCTCTCTGCGATCCTTGAGAGAGTATAGCTGCAACTTACCTAGACATTCTTCATATGGGAGATCCTTGAGTCCTGAGACCATCCTGGTGGCCATTCGCTGAACAGACTCCACTCTCAGCACATCCTTTTGATAATGTGGCCTCCAAAATTGAACACAATATTCCAGATGAGGTCTCACCATGGACCTGTACAACGGCATTACAACTTTCGGCTGACAAAATTTCTTCGGATGCATCCCAGAATTTGCCTACACCGTCAACACAAATGGCACCATGTCCACTCCTTGGACTCCATCTTGCGGTGTCCCTCAAGGATCATCCCTTTCCCCTATTCTCTTTAACATCTACATGTCCTCCCTGAAAATCTTTCAACTATCCCCCCTGGAAACAATCTACACTTATGCAGATGACATCCTTGTCCTCCTTGAGACTGACCAGAACCTCACCAACCTCCACGAAAACATTACAGTTTGCATAATGAGACTCCGTGCCTGGTCCCTCTCGGTACAGATGAAACTAAACGAATCTAAAACAAAACTACTCTGGCTCGGCCCAAAATTCGAACACCTGCCCACACTTTTCGCACTACCCACAGGCGATACACTACAGCTCGAATTTTCATGCAAGGCCCTTGGTATCACTATCGATTCCTCTCTCTCCCTCAATGACCACCTCAACTCCTTGGCAAAATCATGCTTTTTCAGCCTTCACATGCTGAGGAAAGCTAGATCCTACTTCAGCCAACAACACTTTGCCATCCTTATCCAATCCATCATCCTCTCCAAACTAGATTACTGCAACGCCATCTACTTAAATCTATCAAAAAAAGTATTCTAAGACTCCAGCTAATCCAGAATACTGCAGCCAAACTGATCTTCTCAAAACGCAAATCTGACCATGCTTCCCCACTCCTTGCCAAACTTCACTGGCTCCCAATAATCTCCAGAATCCATTTCAAATGTTCCTGCCTGGCTTTCAAGATCATTCACGGAATCCTCCCTCCTCTTATCCCACTGTCTTTCAACTCCTCCAGTCCCGATTCCTCCAGAACTGCCCAAAGGCTTAAACTAGCCTTCCCCTCTCCACGCGGCATCCACTATGCAGGCAAACTGGGAAAATCCCTTCTCTTCAAAATCACAGGTCTTTGGAACGACCTCACCACCCCGCTGCGGAACCTGAGCTCCCTTCAGTTATTCCGCAAACAACTGAAAACCTGGCTTTTCAGCAAATTGTAGCTCTATCTTTCCCCCCCCCCTCTACACATAAGTTCATGTAATCCTTTTTCTTCTTCTCTACCCACTATTTTAAGTTCTTGTAAACTATGTCGAGCTCCATACTCATGGAGATGATGCGGTATATAAATTTAAGGTTTAGATTAGATTAGATTAGCCTTGGATGAAGTTTTCTCTACTTGATTGGCGGTCTTCATATCTTCACTAATGATTACTCCTAGGTCCCGTTCTGCAGCAGTTCGGGATAACCTTACATTTTTTGGCATTAAAACTCAGTTACCAAGTTGCGGACCATTGTTCCAGTAAGAGTAGGTCCTGCGTCATACTGTCGGGCATTGTGCTTTTGCCCACTATGTTGCATAGTTTAGCGTCGTCGGCAAATAATGCAATTTTACCCTGAAGTCCGTGAGACAGGTCCTATACAAAGATATTAAATAGGATGGGACCCAAGACTGAGGCCTGCGGCACTCCACTGATCACTTCCTACGTTTCGGAGGGAGTACCATTTACCACCACCCTCTGAAGTCTGCTGCTCAGCCAGTCTTTAACCCATGCCGTCAATGTTTCCCCTAATCCCAATGAACTCATCTTGTTCAATAACCTACGGTGTGGGATACTGTCAAAAGCCTTACTAAAGTCCAAGTACACGATATCCAGGGACTCTCCCATATCTATCTTTTTCGTTTGGATTGGCAGGACCTTCCCTTTGTAAATCCATGTTGGTGGGGATCCCTTAGTCTCTCATTTTTCAGGATCATATCTAATTTGTGTTTAATCAACGTTTCAATAAGTTTACACACTATCAATGTGAGACTTACCGGTCTGTAATTTTCAGCCTCCGTCCTGCATCCCTTTTTGTGCAGCGGAATGACGTTAGCTGTTTTCCAGTCCAATGGGACTCTTCCTGTACTCAGGGAAAGATTAAAGAGCGTAGGTAACGGCTCCACAAGGACATCTCTCAACTCCCTAAGTACTCTGGGATGTGTGCAGTCATCACTGTGGTGTTAGCAATGGCAGTTAAGGGACTCTCTGGGGCTAGGGATAGCATATGGCTCCAGAAAAAGGAGGGCAGAGCGGGACATCTGGTTTTTAATTCCATTGAAAACAATGAAAGTAAAACCCGGATGTCTCAAATCATCCTCCTTTTTCTGGAGCCATATGGTAACCCTACCTGGGACAGCACCTCACTTGACTTCTTGTCTCACCTCCTCCAGCTCTATATGGCAAATGTAGGGTACGGATTCCTACATCAGAGGTCATGTCTACAAATGGGTTCACTTTGTGCCCCCCATCACCTGAATGAATCATATTATAGGATCTCATTTTCTCAAGTGTTCTTCATGTCTGTGTTTGTCCGGCAGCTGTGTAGAAGGCCGGTAGGATGTCTGTCCCAGGATTTGGTCAGATTGCAACGCCAAATTGTATTGCTAAACAGGATGGATATTTGGTGTCACTGAGCCCAGGATCTCAGTGGCAAGGAACAAAGGGGATGCCCCGAATTACAGTTGACTGAGAGTTTGAACTACTGAATGTACATTTGATGTGTATTTCCATTGTAAGGGTGATACAGTGTTTGTGGATCAGTTTATTTTTTCTCTTTTATACATTTCAAACATTTTTTAATAAAAATATCATATTATGTGTGTAGATTCTTTCAGACTGAACTGGATGGTGAATGTCAACGGTGATGGCACAAGCCCCTTGGCCTACTGGAATCTAGCTTTGCCCAGGCCTAAGAAACATCCTCTTTTGTAAATCCTGGTGTATCCCCTGGCCCCCTATGGTACCCTAAGGCTGGTTATGTGCACAGGAGGCAGGCCAGAAGACACGATCAGGTAAAAGGAGAGTAAATAGGACAAAGAGAAATCTCTGTGATTTCCTGTCTATTTCCAGGTCATTCCTCATTTCCTAGCTTCTCACTCCTGCCTGGGTCCCACAGAATCATTAAAATGCAATGAACTAGATCAGTGGGATATCTTTCTAATGCTCTCATGAGGCTGTGCAAAGAATCACTTCACACCATGTGGCACTCATCAGTTTGTGCCGGGATCGTCCGTGGATGGAGTTGGGAGGAGGCAGATGTTAAAGGCCTGGTGAGATTCATTACTGGTACCTGCCAAGCTAACTGGGCATGGAGGACTGCAAAAAGCGCATGCTTAATTCTGCCCGGTTAGCTATGTGGTTATGGCTAGGGTTATCAGATGTCTGGAAAAACCTGTCCAGGTGCCGGAGGGCAGTTTGTCCAGGTTTTGGAAGACCCTGAGCTAGAAGCTTCTGTGCATGCCTGGATATAGACGTGATGACATAATTTGCATGCGTGTGTTGTCTTCACGCTGACATCTGCGCATGTGCAGAGGCCCTCCAGACACAGCCCCAAGCTCATGGGGGGGGGGGGGGAGAGGCAGAACAGGGCGGGGCTGGGGCAGAATGGGGCGTGGCCACGTGTCCTCTTATTTTAAAGAGGAAATCTGGTAACCCTAGTTATGGCCCTGTCCAACCAACTTCTGGGTGCCAGTAAAGACCCCAAGGCTGAATATCTGAGTCTAATTTACCCAGAGACAGTCACCAGCTGTAATCTGAGGCACTGCAGGGTTAAGTGGCTTCTCCAAGATCTTAAGGTGAGGCATTGGGATTTGAGCCCTGGTTCTCCAGCTCCTTCTCTCATATTAGGTCTTTTCCGGGCCTGGATCTCCCCTAAATAAACTTGTTAGTTATGGCTCTCTCGATGCATCAGAGCCTGCCGTGTGCATAATGTGTCAATAGAGCTTTCATGACAGCGTTACAGCACTTCCTGAGTCCCCTGAAGCTGAGTGCTGAAAAAGCAAGTTCTTTCGGGCAGCTGTTAAGACTGCCGTCTGCACAAGGTCACACAGGACAGCCCTTGAAATCCCTGCCTCAGGGTTGTCCGTCTCTTCTGCAAAGAGAAATGATTCTGTTCAGGGATGTTTAGCTTAATGCATTTCATCCAATGTTAAGCCTTAATGGTTAGCTGCAGGCTTTGCTTTGCCTTCTTTGTGATGGAACAGAAGGGGCTGTGTCGTTTGTGTCTGTGCTGCCGCCGTGATCCATCTTTTGGTAGCCTTGAGATTAGCTACTGGCTTCTATGAGGTGAAATTTTCACCAGCTCCCACTCCCCTACTAAATAAACTCCTGGCCTTTTACTATGCAAAAAGGGGGAAGTTTTCCAAAGTTATGCGGTATAGAAGCCCAGAGGAGGGCGACGAAAATGATAGGAGGCTTGCGCCAGAAGACGTATGAGGAGAGACTGGAAGCCCTGAATATGTATACCCTAGAGGAAAGGAGAGACAGGGGAGATATGATTCAGACGTTCAAATACTTAAAGGGTATTAACGTAGAACAAAATCTTTTCCAGAGAAAGGAAAATGGTAAAACCAGAGGACATAATTTGAGGTTGAGGGGTGGTAGATTCAGGGGCAATGTTAGGAAATTCTACTTTACGGAGAGGGTGGTGGATGCCTGGAATGCGCTCCCGAGAGAGGTGGTGGAGAGGAAAACAGTGACTAAGTTCAAAGAAGCGTGGGATGAACACAGAGGATCTTGAATCAGAAAATAATATTAAAGATTGAACTAGGCCAGTTACTGGGCAGACTTGCACGGTCTGTGTCTGTGTATGGCCGTTTGGAGGAGGATGGGCAGGGGAGGGCTTCAATGGCTGGGAGGGTGTAGATGGGCTGGAGTAAGTCTTAACAGAGATTTCGGCAGTTGGAACCCAAGCACAGTACCGGGTAAAGCTTTGGATTCTTGCCCAGAAATAGCTAAGAAGAAAAAAAATTTAAATTGAATCAGGTTGGGCAGACTGGATGGACCATTCGGGTCTTTATCTGCCGTCATCTACTATGTTACTATGTATGTTACTATGTTACATATTAACATACAATATTAAAAAAAAATAAAAAATTTTATGTTATGTTACAGGAACGGTGCATCCAGTTTGCTCAGTAGTCACACTTATTATACATTCTTTAATAGACCATAGAAGTCCATCCGATACTGTCTTTAGGTTCCCACTGCTGGAGTTGCCATTGAAGCCCACTCCAACCTATCCTAACCATCCAGTTATTGGAGCTTCTATCAAAGCCCTCCACAGCTCATCCTAAACAAAATCACCATAAACAGGACACAGACCATGCAGGATTACTAGCCTTACTGGGTCGGACCAATGGTCCATCTAGCCCAGTAGCCCATCCTCACAGTGGCCAATCCAGGTCACTAGTACCTGGCAGAAACCCCAAAAAGTAGCAACATTCCATGCATTCTTTCTGAGAGGAGAGGGAAGAGGACATTCTCTTTCTGAGAGGAGAGGAGAAGAAGACATATCTCTGGGTAAGTATGCATTATTTTGCTCTGAGCTTTGATATGTTTGGGGAGAAAAGCTAAATTGGAGGTTCCCTTATAAAGAAATTTTAGATCGTAAAAGGTTTCCTTATGTAGACAGTTTAGATCTTAAAACAGCAAACTTTACTTAGCTAGTCTCCATGGAATAATAGCCTTTTATAGTTCTTCAGTTTTGTAAGCTTGAACCTTCTGCTTGAAATAGTCTCTGACAGGCAGAGCAGGGTCTGGCTTAGTCTCCATTGCCTCCCACTCACCCCACCCCACTCCCACCCATTCCTAGCTCAATTCTTTACTTACAGTTTTAATTTATAGTCAATTATTCTAATTAGGAGAACTTTTTATATTTCATCACCTAGTAAGAATCAACCACTAAATAAGCATACACTAAATAAAGCATATAATATTTATTTATTTGCTCAATTATTTAGCCCGTCCTCCCAAAGGAGCCCGATATAATTCTAAGGCTCTCTATACTAGTCTAATATATTCCTAGTAGCTTAACAGCTAAATAATAAGATTCAGACAGTAGACCAGCAGCAAGAGGGGTGCTATCCAGTCTTTTGCACTGAGTGTCACATGTGTGATTTTCTAATGGTTGGTGAGAAATCATATGTTTGTGCTTGCTGCAAGGAGCTCCTAGCTCTCAGAGAACAAGTATGTTCCCTTGAGCCAAGAGTATCAGACTTGGAGGAGCTGAGGGAGACAGAGAAGTATATAGAAGAGGCCTACAGAATGTTGTAGAGAAGTCCCACCTCCAGTCTGGTAGCCCCTGTGCTGCCTTGGAGGAGAGAGGTCTCCTAGAAGGAGAGCATCACCCTGGTGAAGTAGGCAATAATCCTGTAGCCAGGACCTCCCCACCAGGGGATGCAATATCCTCACACTGATGTGTCTCCAGGGGCTTCTGCTCAGGAGGGAAAGGTTAGGACATAAGAATTGCCACTGCTGGGTCAGACCACTGGTCCATCGTGCCCAGCAGTCCGCTCACACGGCAGCCCTTAGGTCAAAGGCCAGAGCCCTAATAGACTAGCCTTACCTGTGTATGTTCTGGTTCAGCAGGAACTAATCTAACCCTTTCTTGAATCCCTGGAGGATGCTTTCCCCTATAACAGCCTCCGGAAGAGCGTTCCAGTTTTCTACCACTCTCTGGGTGAAGAAAAACTTCCTTACGTTTGTACGGAATCTATCCTCTTAATTTTAATCCAATTTTAATTTTAGAGAGTGCCCTCTCGGTCTCTCTACCTTGGAGAGACTGAACAACAACTAAGTCTATTCCCTTCATTATCTTGAACATTTCGATCATGTCCCCTCTCAGTCTCCTCTTTTCAAGGGAGAAGAGGCCCAGTTTCTTTAATCTCTCACTGTACAGCAACTCCTCCAGCCCCTTAACCATTTTAGTCGCTCTTCGGACCCTTTCGAGCAATACTGTGTCCTTCTTCATGTACGTCAACCAGTGCTGGACACAGTATTCCAGGTGAGAGCGTACCATGGCCCGGTACAGCGGCATGATAACCTTCTCAAGTTTCAAGTTGCAAGTTTTATTAAGGTTTGTTGTACACGCAATGTCAAATACTTCAATGCGTAGAACATATTAAAAATAGGGGACAAAACAGAACAGTTTTTACCATTACAAAATATATACGAACTAATAAATAACTGTTAGAGAAGGTGAGGGGGATGAACTACAATCTTTAAAGAAAGAGAAGAAACATTTAGGGGAAAAAACATATGGTGGGTAACACAAAAGAAAAAGAAGAGATATAAAGGCAGAAATAAACAGATAGAAAGAAGATCAATTTGCGACCTTCATGTAGGTCTAATTAGGATCTAAGAGATTGAATGATTGGTAAGTTGTACTATCTATATCTCAAATGCATCCTTATACAGGAAATACTCTTAAAACCAATAGGAGGAAAAATAATTTCACTCAGAGAATAGTTAAGATCTGGAACACATTGCCAGAGGTTGGGGTAATGGTTTTAAGAAAGGTTTGGACAAGTTCCTGGAGGAAAAGTCCATAGTCTCTTATTGAGAAAGACACGGGGGAAGCCAATGCTTGCCCTGGATCGGTAGCATGGAATATTTCTACTCCTTGGGTTTTGGCCAGGTACTAGGGATCTGGATTGGCCACCGTGAGAACGGGCTACTGGGCTTGATGGACCATTGGTCTGACCCATAAGGCTATTCTTAGGTTCTTATCCTCAGAAAGTAAACAAAATGCTTATGAGAGCTGCTCGGCCCCAGAACGGAGATACCAGAAACCAGAATGCAAGTCAAGAGGAAGTCAGACACTGGATAGGTGGCTGGACTTTTGCTGAGTCCGAGGAGAACATAACAGAAGGGGATTAAGAAAACATATCGGCAGGCATCTCAATTTGTGACGAAACATCACTTCATTAAATTATAGCATGCAGAGATGAAGGACATCTTGTGGAAATAAAAATGATTACAGATTTAATTAAAATTTTAAATTATTGTGGGAATAAAGGTCATGAGCATAAAATGTAATTGAAGGGAGTGCATTAGCATGAACCCTGAGGTATCCTTTTTACTTCAGAATATATTACAGATTTGACATTTAACAAGGAAGTGGTTGTCACTGAATCCATTACATGAGATGTCCTGATTTCTTACTATGCACGTGTTCAATGAAGAGCTTTCGGTCACCTAACAAATGCCCCTAATTTAGAAGAGCTCCTGCGTTATCTGCAATGTCTCCAATGATGTAGTCTGTGCACATCACGCCCTCCATTTCCATGTGGCTAGCATGGTACCACCAAACAAAAGCTGAACTTTCCTGGAAGGGAGCTTCAGCAATTTACTGAACTCTTCCTACCATAGAAGGGATACTTCTTTCCACCAGTTGGAAGGCAAAGGGGCCCAGCTATGATGTCTGCTTCCTGCAGCTCCTTTCCAGTTCTGTATTCACTAAGAAAGATAATGCGAGAATAGGGTTGGCAGATTTCCTCCGTAAAAAAAAGAGGACAATTGACTCTGCCCCATTCCACCTATAGCTCTGCCCTGTTCTGCTCCTAGCTCTGCACAGACCTCCCTGAGCTCAATGCCACATCTGGAGGACCTCTGCACATGTCAAAACAATGATGTCACACGAATGCGCGAGTGTGTGTGACATCATTGCTTCGGCCCTCCAGATGCAGCACCAAGCTCGGGGACTTCCAAAACCCAGATAAACTGCACCCGGACAGTCCTCTAAAAAGAGGGCATGCCTGGGTTTTCCCGGACGTCTGGTAACCCTACCCAAGAAGCTGGAGAACCTCAAACAGGTCCAGGTGATCAAAAATGCCTACAATGTAGGCAGCCTGCCTCGGAGTGTTTTTTTTCTAAACATGCGTCCTGATTGGCTGCCTACCACCGTCTACAATTGGGACGCTGTATAGAGAATTTGCCCCTTTGTGTCTATCCTACACATTTTCTGAACTCCGTCACTCTTTTTGCTTCCACCACTTCTACAGGGAGGACATTCCGGGCATTGCCTCTGTCTACCACCATGCAACCTCCGTCTCTGGAAAAGATTTGTTTGTAGATTAATACTATTCAAATATTTAAATGTCTACAGTCATATTTCCTCTAGGGCAGTGTATCGCAAACTGTGTGCCCCGAGGATTCCAGGTGTGCCGTGAGATTCCGGCAAGGAGGAGAGGCACCAGCTGACTGCATTCAGGATGTGCTTCTCGCGGCGAGTCAGCCAGTGCCTACACCACTTCTCCTTGCTGGCGCCTTTGCTCCTTCTCCTCACCTCTCCTTCAGCAGCATACACACACACACCCACAGCAGTAATAGGGTGCTCAGGGCTATGGCTAGAGGAAATCCACACATGCGTGGATGTCGATGTCTGCGTATTTCTGGGTGCCCTCCAGCCGCAACCCTGAAGGGTATTCGAGCCTCTTCTCATACGTCTCTGCACAATTCTGATATAATTTCTTCCTCTAGACCAGGGGTAGGCAATTCCAGTCCTCGAAAGCCAGAGCCAGGTCAGGTTTTCAGGATCGCCACCATGAATATGTATGAGATGGATTTGCATGCACTGCCTCCTTGAGATGCAAATCTATCTCATGCATATTTATTGTGGATATCCTGAAAACCTGACCTGGCTCCGGCTCTCAAGGACCGGAATTGTCTACCCCTGGTCTAGACCACTTCAATTCTTCTTACATTCTTAGCAAGATACGACTCGCAGAATTGAAGACAATATTCCAAGTGGGGCCTCACCAATGTCTTGTACGTAGCATTAATATCTCTCTATGCCCCCAGCGTCCTTCCGGCTACGTCACATTGTTTCGCAGCCTTGATTTCCTCAGACTCTGTCATGCTAAGGTCCATGCAAATCAGCTTCTCACTCCCAAACATCTACAGCTCCTTTGGATTTTTACTCCCCAAGGGCTTCACATTCAATTTTAACTGCCAAACCATTAGCCTTTGAGGATCTCACGTTTTCTATTTCAGTGTGAGCACTTCTGCTATGGCTCCCTGCAATTGCATTTCCCTTTGAGCACTTGAGTGAAGATTTGGATCAGTGACCTGGAAGGGGAAAATGCGAAAATGCAGTACAGTATTATTCCCCTGAGAGCCCATCTTCCACTTCCACCCTTAGGATGGAAAATTGTGAGCGAGTCTTGTCACAAACCCTCTGCAGCGGCGGGCTGTCGTGTGACAAACACAAGGATTCTGGCGTGTCCCCTCTAACCAGGGGTACCTTCAGGACTTTTCAAGGTAGCACTAGGCAACTGCCCAGGCTTGAGAGAGACAAGGCAAGCAAAGGGCTTCAAAATATCACCAGTCCAAACCAAGTTCTTTAAGAAAGAATAAGATGTCTATTCTGACCCAGAGGTCAAAAAGATGCAGCATAAAACAAAAATCACTTTTGCATTTCATTCAAAAATAAAGTCAATTGTAAAATAAAGATATCACAAAACAGCAAACGCCTGTAGTTGGTTATTCCTGGAATCATGTGCTCTGACTCAGGATTGCTTTACACTGGTGCTCACTCATAATTCAAACTTTCTCTCAGTATTAATATCAGAGGCATGTAACAGCAGATTTCAGCAGCCAAATAAAGTTTGAAATAAACCTTTGCTGTAAATCCAAATTAAACCAAAACTCTTTAGGCAATATAGCTCTTGCAAACGGATCAGCTTTTCCCTCAGCTCCCTGTGCAGGCAAAACAAACAGCTGAGGGAGATAAGCTAATTAAAGTTCAAAACACAAACTTAAAATGTTTCCAAACTTGACTTTAAATCACTTCCATAGTTTAGGATTCAGGTAAGTGTTATTCTTAACCCAAAAATACTCATAAAGTCCAAACCTATCTCACATTCTTCAGGCTTGGTTTGCACAGCAGGAAAAACATAGGCAAAAGGGGAAAAAAACACAAATTTTTCCCAGTTACTCCCTCCTTTCATTTCAGTGTCCATACATTCTGTCTGGCTCTCTAGCATAGGGCCAGCTACTTGTACCTCCATGCTTTCCACACGGTCTGGAATCTGGAAGTTTGAAGTGGGGAGGATTTCTTCCAAATCCTGCATGGGCCAATCTGGCACGGTTGTCTCTCCTGCTCTGCTCCACAGCTCCTCACCTGCCTTGGGCTGTGGGAGTGACTCGCCCTGGTCACTCGCTCCTCCTCCTCCTCCTCTTCCTGCTGCTTGTCTAAGCCTGCTTTTAAACAGCTCAGAGCCAATTCCCTTCAGCCTATAGTGGGAGATGGGCTTTGGCTCTAAAGCAGCTTTTCTCTGCCTGGGTTTATCTAATGCAGCTCTATTCCTTGTGGCTTCTCTAACTGCCCTAAAGCCCAGAGGCTGCTGTTGACGGTCTGCCTGCCTCTGCTCCAGATCACTACTGCTCTGATCATAGGGGCAAGGGAGGTCAGCCTCAAGTTGAGCGCCAGAATCAATCTGACCCGATCCTATTAGGGACCGAACTAGTGCTGGTGCTGGGTTTGTCACAGTCTGCAAAGGGCTCAGGTCTGAGCGGTGACTGGTTTCTACAGGAACCAAATTCTCCCATATTTAGTTTATAGAAATCCTCCGGTATCATTGCTTATTATATACCCCGATGCTAAGCTCTGCCAGTTTCAATGTAGGGAGCACTTGTATATCTCACCAGAATGAAATCATTCATCCTACGTGACAGCTGCCAACCCATCTGTTTCTACGTTTTGCCTCATCTCTCACTCCAGTCAGGAAAATATTTCTACACAACCTATAAACTGTCAGTTGTGTTTTTGAGGTGTGTCCCCCCCCTACCCCCTAAAGATGCATCGCGACTAACAATGGAGACTGGTCCTTTGTGAGACTGGACCACTGAATGATCCCATCCCCGCAGGAACTCAATTTTCCCGTCCCATCCCCTGAGTTTTGTCCCTGTTCCTGCCCCTATCCTGTAAGCTCGGCCTTAACCACACAAGCCTTGAACACATGATTTTAAAGTGTTTGAGGCTTGCAGGAATGGGGCAAGGACAGGATGGGGAAATGAGTTCCCAAGGGGACGTGGAAAATTTTGTCCCCCATGTCATTCCCTAATCCCTAGACATCAGTTAGCAAATCCCAAAGCATGGTCTACTTTCTTTTCACTGTTCCTAGACTACTGAGACAATACTCTGCAAGTTCTTCTAGGTTCAGAAGATCAACATTCAGCACAAAAATTTCTGTGCATTAAAGAGGTTTCAGAAAACTACAGCAGGAGTTGCATGTGTAAAAGCAGAGTGGAGAAGCCCCTTCCCTTCCTTAAAAGCAGACTGAAAACCCATCTTTTTGATATAGCCTTCAATCCTTAACCCTACTCCGTTGCTCTCCAACCCAGCCTGCTGACTATCCATTCCCCTTAACTGTATCCATAACATCCTGGTTTTACATTGTAAGCTCTCTTGAGCAGGGACTGTCTTCTTTGTGACTCTGTACAGTGCTGCGTACGTCTGATAGTGCTATAGAAACAATTCATAGTAGTAGTAGTAGTAGTGTGAAGAGTTTCAGTCTTTGGGAAGCAGAGCTGAGGCTGTGATGTCATAATGCCTCATTCCACCAATAAGAGCCAACCTCATCAGTGATGTCACAGTGGCTTGATTACCCTCCAACCCAGCCATCAGATTAACCCTTCCCCTTAACTGGATCTATCACATCTGTTTAGATTGTAAGCTCTCTTGAGCAGGGACTGTTTTCTTATTCTTTGTGGCTGTGTCTCATAACGCTATAGAAATAATTCATAGTAGTAGCAGAAGTTGCCTAAGGGTTAGTGCAGTGAACTGAGATCCTCAGAATCTGGGCTCAAAATCTCACTTGCCCTGGGCAAGTTACTTAACTCTCCATTGTCCCAGCTACGGAAAACACCTTAGACTGTGAACCCACTAGAGACAGGAATGATTAGTAGTAGAAGTGCAAGATGCCAAGAAAAGACAACCGTATAGGCACCCTGTGCTCAAAATCAGGGCGTGGCTGGTGATGGGACCCGTATTCAAAGGTTTTATGCTCATAAATTGGCCTCGTTCAGCTGACCGCACAACTTTATCCACAGAAGTTCTTTTAGGCTTCCGCAGCTGACATCAAGATTGTTGCTATTATCCGGGTCTCGCCATCATGCTGTGAGGCCTGCAGTTTGTCTTTATATAGATTAATTTATTTATTCAATGATTTAGCCCGTCCTCCCAAAGGAGCCCAGAACGGGTTGCAAAGTACATCCACAATGTAATCGAGACAGTCACTCAGAGAAATTGAAAGGGGAAAGGTTTAGAACAAATGCTAGGAAGTTCTTTTTTACCCAGAGGGTGGTGGACACATGGAACGCACTTCCGGAGGAAGTGATAGGCCAGAACTCGGTACAGGGGTTCAAGGAAGGTTTGGATAGGTTCCTGGAGGATAAGGGGATAGAGGGGTACAGATAGAACTTGAGGTAGGTTATAGAAGTGGTCAGAAACCAATTCACAGGTCGCAGACCTGATGGGCCACCGAGGGAGCGGACCGCTGGGCGAGATGGACCTCTGGTCTGACCCAGTGGAGGCAACTTCTTTTGTTCTTATGTTCTTATGACATTATTTACAATACAATCCCTAACAATATAGTTATTTGCTTCACTCAATAGTTATCAACTTTATATAGTAGGCTAAGAATTTGATAATTTACAATACAGACATCACAATAAAACATATCATGCCGTTATACCAGGCCATGGTATAGCCTCACCTGGAATACTGCGTCCAACAATGGTCGCCATACATGAAAAAGGACATAGTACTACTCAAAAGGGTCCAGAGAAGAGCGACAAAAATGGTTAAGAGCCTGGAGGAGTTGCCGTACAGTGAGAGGCTAGAGAAACTGGGCCTCTTCTCCCTTGAAAAGAGGAGACAGAGGGTACATGATCGAAACATTCAAGATATTAAAGGGAATTGACCTAATAGAGACAGAGAGATTGTTCACCCTCTCCAAGGTGAAGAGAACGAGAGGGCAATTGCTAAAGCTAGAAGGGAAAAGATTATGTACAAAGATAAGGAAGCTTTTCTTCACCCAGAGAGTGGTGGAGGTCTGGAACGCTCTCCCAGAGGCTGTTAACATAAGAACATAAGAACATAAGAAATGCCTCTGCTGGGTCAGACCCGAGGTCCATCGTGCCCAGCAGTCCGCTCACGCGGCGGCCCAACAGGTCCAGGACCTGTGCAGTAATCTTCTATCTATACCCCTCTATCCCCATTTCCAGTAGGAATTTGTCCAATCCTTTCTTGAACCCCAGTACCGTACTCTGCCTTATAACGTCCTCTGGAAGCGCATTCCAGGTGTCCACCACACGTTGGGTAAAGAAGAACTTCCTAGCATTTGTTTTGAATCTGTCCCCTTTCAACTTTTCCGAATGCCCTCTTGTTCTCTTATTTTTCGAAAGTTCGAAAAATCTGTCCCTCTCCACTCTCTCTATGCCCTTCATGATCTTGTAAGTCTCTATCATATCCCCTCTAAGTCTCCTCTTCTCCAGGGAAAAGAAACCCAGCTTCTCCAATCTCTCAGAATATGACAGGTTTTCCATACCTATTATCAGACGTGTTGCTCTCCTTTGAACCCTCTCGACTAACGCCATATCCTTCTTAAGATACGGCGACCAATATTGGACGCAGTACTCCAAATGCGGGCGCACCATCGCCCGATACAACGGCAGGATAACTTCTTTCGTTCTGGCTGTAATACCCTTTTTGATTATACCAAGCATTCTATTCGCTCTCTTAGCGGCCGCTGCACACTGTGCCGACGGCTTCATTGTCATGTCCACCATTACCCCCAAGTCCCTTTCCTGGGTACTCTTATTCAATAACATCCCTCCCATTGTATAGTTGTACCTCGAGTTTCTGCTCCCCACATGTAATACTTTACATTTTTCAATGTTGAACTTCATCTGCCATTTCGCCGCCCATTCTTCTAATTTGTTCAAGTCCCTTTGCAACTTTTCGCAGTCCTCTGTAGTCCGAGCTCCATTAAATAGTTTGGTGTCGTCCGCAAATTTTATTATCTCGCACTTCGTTCCTGTTTCTAGATCATTTATGAAGATATTAAATAGCAGCGGCCCGAGCACCGAGCCCTGCGGGACACCACTCGTGACCCTCCTCCAGTCGGAGTAGTGACCCTTCACTCCTACCCTTTGTTTTCTACCCTCCAACCAGTTTCTGATCCATCTATGTACGTCTCCTTCCACCCCATGGTTCTTCAGTTTCCGGAGTAGACGTTCATGGGGCACCTTGTCAAAGGCTTTTTGGAAATCTAGATATATGATGTCTATGGGGTCTCCTTTGTCCATCCGTTTGTTGATCCCTTCGAAGAAGTGCAATAAGTTCGTTAGGCACGATCTTCCCTTGCAGAAACCATGCTGGCTGGTTATCAGAAGTTCATTTTTTTCAAAATGTTGATCGATGTTTTCTTTTATCAGTGCTTCTGCCATTTTCCCCGGAACCGAAGTCAGGCTCACCGGCCTGTAGTTTCCCGGGTCACCTCTTGATCCCTTTTTAAAGATGGGCGTAACGTTGGCTATCTTCCAATCTTCCGGGATCTCGCCTGTTTTCAGGGATAAGTTGCAAATTTGCTGCAGTAGTTCCGCTATCTCCTCCTTTAATTCCTTCAGAACCCTTGGATGTATGCCATCCGGACCCGGGGATTTGTCAGTTTTTAGTTTATCTATCTGCCTACGAACGTCCTCAAGGCTCACTTCTATGGATGTTAATTTTTCTGCCTGACTTCCGTTGAAGAATTGTTCAGGTTCTGGTATGTTGGACGTGTTTTCGTTTGTAAATACAGACGAGAAGAACATGTTAAGCCTTTCTGCCACTACCTTCTCCTCCTTCACCACTCCCTTCCTGTCTCCGTCGTCCAGCGGTCCCACTTCCTCTCTAGCCGGCTGCTTCCCTTTAACATATCTGAAGAATGGTTTGAAATTTCTTGCTTCCCTGGCTAGCCTCTCTTCATACTCTCTTTTGGCTTTCCGAACCTCACGGTGACATTCTTTTTGATGCTTCTTGTGCTCTTTCCAGTTCCCCTCAGTTTTGTCCTTTTTCCATTTCTTGAATGATTTTTTCTTATTGCCTATCGCTTCCTTCACTGTTATAGAGGAAATCACCCTTCAGGGATTCAAGACAAGGTTCGATAAGTTCCTACTGGAACAGAACATACGCAGGTAAGGCTAGACTCATTTAGGGCACCTGTCTTTGACCTAAGGGCTGTCACGTGAGCAGACTGATGGGCACGATGGACCACTAGTCTGACCCAGCAGCAGCAAATCTTATGCTCTTATGTTCTTATGTTCTTAGCATCTGGTGAGAGTAGTTGGCATAGGTGCGTTGACTCTGAGTGGCATTTCTGGGTGCATGTCCTCAAGGCGCTGGGTTTGTGAAGAGGAAGTTTTTCACGGCCTTCCTGAAGCTCCAAAATCCATCTAGTGTTCTAACAGATGGGGGGATGGTGTGCCATAGTCTGGGTATGAAATGTGAGTAGTTGCGTTTGTGGACTGCTTGGGATCTCAGTGGTCGCTTTGGGAAGTAAATTTGTAGTTTAGTTTTCATGTTGTGTAGAATCATTTCATGGAAGGTTTTGAAAGCGAGTACCAGGGCCTTGAAGACGCAGCATTTTTGAATGGGCAGCCAGTGCATGGAAGCTAATGCAGGGGTAATGTGGTCGCGGATTCGTAGATTTTTCAGGAGGTGGATTGCCACATTTTGCACCCTTTGGAGGTGGGAGAGAGTTTTGGTAGGTAGGTCCACTAAAAGTGTGTTGCAATAGTCTAAGCAGGATAGTATGAAAGCATACAGTAGTTGGGCGAATTCCGGTTCTGAGAAGTATGCATGTATGGTTTTTAGCTGGCTAGAAGGAGGATGATACCAGTTTGGATCCATGATCAGTCATTGATAAGTTTGAGTCGACAGTTACTCCTAGGCTGCAGTTATCCTTGGGTGTAAGGGTGTTTGTGTCCCAGGAAAAGGACGGATGGAGGTATACGCAAAGATCTTTGTGGATCCAGAGAAGTTCTGTCTTGGACTCATTTAATTGTAACTTGTTTCCAGTCATCTAGGTCTTTATTTCAGTTAAACAAGACTGGAAATTATTGATTTGTGTGTCTCGTGTCGGCCTAGGGGGATGTAGAGTTGTAAGTTGTCTGCGAAAAAGTGGATTTTGATTCAGTGTTTTTCTGCATGTCCAGTACTGGTTTGACATAGAGGTTGAAGAAGAGAGGTGATAGTAAGGCTCCCTGAGGCACTCCATAGTGGAGTGGTTTGGGTTCAGATAAGGAATGAAGAGAACCATAAAAATGCATTGTCACAGATTCCAATGGTCTTTAACCTGGATAGGAGGAAAGAGTGGTCGATGGTGTTGAAAGCAGCACTGAGGTCTAATAGTACCAGCAATGCATCATTTCCATCATCTAGGATTTTCCATCAGTCATCTAAGATGTTCAAAAGCACTGTTTCTGTGCTGTGGTGTTTCCTGAAGCCTGATTGGAAGTTGGAGCGGGTGATGTTTGTCTCCATGAAGTCTTGCAGTTGCATGAGTACTGTCTTTTCCAATATTTTTAGATGAATGGGAGGTTTGAGACCATGGTTGGGTTTTTCAGGAGTGATTTTACTATAGCAGATTTCCAGCTCCGTGGAACTACGCCTGTCGTAAGAGACTCGTTTATTAGGGGTAGGACAGGATTCCAGAAATGCCTCGTTTGTATCCAGGAGTGTAGTGGAGGGACATGAGTCCAGGATCAAGATCGTGGGGCGTAAGGAGTTGATTATAGTTTTAAGGTCGTTGCGGGAGATTGGTCTGAAACTGTTCAAGGTTTCTGTCTTATGTGGATTGTCATCTTGAGTGGTGTCTGGGATGTTTGGGAGTGCTTTGGCCTCTGAGTCTAGATTTGCACATATCTTTGATATTTTGTCAAGGAAGAAGGTGGAGAGGGATTCACTGTCTGGGTTCATTTGTTGGGAGTGCATTGGTCCTTGGGATGAGGAGAATAGGTTTTTCATTATTGAGAAGATGGCCTTCGATCTGCTTGGGACCTTGGATAGTAGAGTGGTGAAATGTGCTTTTTTTGCTTCATGTGTAGCTGATTTGTGGTTTTGTAGAAGATTTTTCCAGATGGATCTGGCCTCAGCACTGACAGTTTTGCGCCAAGTTTTTTCTGCTTTTCTGACTGTATGTCAGTATTCTGGTGATTTATGTGCTTACAGGGGCGAGGTATCCCGCACCTCTAACATTTACGTACCTGGGAAAGCGGAAGAGATTCCATGCCTGTATGCGCTATACCACTTATGCATTTACGGAATCAATCTTAGGAACGCAAGTGTCGGTGTCTGCGCCTTCACACACATATGTGGAGTGTAAATGTAGACACGGAATTACAGTATTCTCCTGTAGACACTAGAATCTATATAAATCGCCCAAAGTTAGAGGATGAATTGCAAGGGTGCAACATGAATAAGAACATAACATAAGAGCATAAGAATTGCCGCTGCTGGGTCAGACCAGTGGTCCATCGTGCCCAGCAGTCCGCTCACGCGGTGGTCCCAGATCAAAGACCAGTGCTCTAAATGAGTCCAGCCTTACCTGTGTACGTTCAAGTTTAGCAAGAACTTGTCCAACTTTCTCTTAAATCCCTGGAGGGTGTTTTTCGCTATAACAGACTCCGGAAGAGCGTTCCAGTTTTCTACCACTCTCTGGTACGGAGTCTATCCCCTTTAACTTTAGAGAGTGTCCTCTCGTTCTCTCCACCTTGGAGAGGGTGAACAGTCTGTCTTTCTGTACTAAGTTTATTCCCTTCAGTATTTTGAATGTTTCGATCATGTCCCCTCTCAGTCTCCTCTTTCAAGGGAGAAGAGGCCCAGTTTCTCCAATCTCTCACTGTATGGCCACACTTCCAGCCCCTTAACCATTTTAGTCGCTCTTCTATGGACCCTTTCGAGTAATACCATCTCCTTCTTCATGTATGACGGCCAGTGCTGGACGCAGTACTCCAGGTGAGAGCGCACCATGGCCTGGTACAGCGGCATGATAACCTTCTCCGATCTGTTCATGATCCCCTTCTTAATCATTCCTAGCATTCTGTTCGCCCTTTTTGCCACCACAGCGCATTGCGCTGATGGATTCATCGACTTGTTGATCAGAACTCCCAAGTCTCTTTCCTGGGAGGTCTCTCCAAGTATCGCCCCAGACATCCTGTATTCATGTATGAGATTTTTGTTATCGACATGCATCACTTTACACTTATCCACGTTGAACCTCATTTGCCATGTCGATGCCCATTTCTTGAGCTTGATTATGTCACATTGCAGATCTTCGCAATCCCCCTGTGTCTTCACTACTTTGTATCAACCCCAAATTTAATCACCTTACTCATCGTACCAATGTCCAGATCATTTATAAAGATGTTGAAGAGCACAGGTCTAAGCACCGAGCCCTGCGGCACCCCACTGGTGACGCTCTTCTAGTCCAAGTATTGTCCATTTACCCCCCACTCTCTGTTTCCTATGCTCCAGCCAGTTTTTAATCCACGTGAATATTTCGCCCTCGATTCCATGGCTCTCAATTTTCCGAAGTAGTCATTCATGTGGAACCATGTCGAATGCCTTCTGAAAATCCAGATATACAATGTCGACCGGGTCACCCTTGTCTATCTGCCTGTATACTCCCTCGAAGAAGTGCAGCAAGTTCGTCAAACAAGATCTGCCTTTGCTGAAAGCATGCTGGCTGGTCCTCATCAGACCGGGTCCATCAAGGTGATCAATGATGCGGTCCTTTATCAGCGCCTCTACCATCTTTCCCGATACCAAGGTCAGACTCACTGGTCTGTAGTTTCCCGGATCTCCCCTCAAACCTTTTTTGAAGATCGGCGTAACATTTGCCACCTTCCAGTCTTCCGGAATCTTTCCCGATTTGATCGACAGATTAGCTATTAGTTTAAGCAGTTCAGCTATAGTCCCTTTCAGTTCCTTGATGACCCTCGGATGGATGCCATCTGGTCCCAGGTATTTATCACTCTTAAGCCTATCGATCTGCCTACATTCCTCTTCTAGACTGACCATCAACCCTGTCAGTTTCCAGTCTTCGTTTCCAGGATATGGCCTGATGGGTTCCATTATGCTGTGTATATCCTCTTCGGTAAATAAAGACGCAAAAAATGTGTTCAGTTTGTCGGCGATTGCTTTGTCTTCCTTTAGCACTCCCTTTGTTCCATGGTCATCTAATGGTCCCACCGCTTCCTTCGCGGGTCACTTCCCCTTAATATATCGAAAGAACAGCTTGAAGTTTTTCACCTCCTTGGCTATTTTTCCTCGTAGTCTCTTTTGGCCCCTTTTATCGCCTTATGGCACCTGCATTGATGTTGTTTGTGCTTGTTCCAGTTTTCGTTCGTTCTTGACCTTTTCCATTCCTTAAAAGAAGTTTCCTTGTCTCTGATTGCTTCCTTAACCTCTACAGTGAGCCACGCCGGTTCCTTGTTCTTTTTCCTCTTGGATCCCTTGTTGATACGCGGTATATATAGATTTTGCGCCTCAGTGACTGTGTTCTTAAAAAGGGACCAAGCTTGCTCTAGCGTTTTCACAGTGCTTATCCTCTTCTTCATCTTCATCCCCACCATGAGTCTCATCCCTTCATAATTCCCTTTTCAGAAGTTCAGTGTCGTGGCCGTCTTTCTGGACCGATATTTTGCCCTTGTGTCCAAGTCGAAGCGGATCATGTTGTGATCGCTGTTTTACAGCATCCGTTTTACTTCTACACCTTGTGCAGGTCCTCACAGTCCATTTAAAATTAAGTCCAGAATTGCATTTCCTCTCGAATTTTCCTTGACAAGTTGTTCCAGGAAGCAATCACCTACAGCATCCAGGAACTTCATCTTTCTACCGCAGCTGAAGGTGCTTAGGTTCCAGTCTATCCCTGGATAGTTGAAGTCACCCATGATAACTGCGTTGCCTCTCTTGTAGTTGCATTTAATCTCGTCCATCATTTCTCCAGTAATTTCTTCAGACTGCCCTAGGGGTTGGTAGTAGATACCGATCTTCATTTCCAGTCCATTTGTTCCCAGAATTTTGACCCATAGAGACTCTAACTTATCCGTCTGTTGTGGCGTGTTCTCTCCAGTAGATTCAATTCCCTCTTTGACATATATGGCAATGCCCCCACCTTTTTGAGCCACTCTGTCTCTGCGGTATAGTTTGTATCCCGGTAGCACAGAGTCCCAGACGTTTTCCTCAGTCCACCATGTTTCCGTGATGCCGATGATGTCCACGTTATCTTTTTGTGCCATAGCTTTTAATTCACCCATTTTATTCCTTAGGCTCCTTGCGTTCGTGTACATACACTTGAGTTTGCGGCCTGTTCCTTTCTTGCATTTCCTTCCCTCTTGTGTCCCTTTCGATCTGTCTTGCCTGTGATCTGGTGAGTCTTCCCCTCTATCTTCCTGCACAGTATCCTCCGGGTATATCGGTTCCCGAACCATCAACTCTCTATTTCTCGGTCAACTGTCGGCTTTCCCCTTCTTCCTAGTTTAAAAACTTCTCAACCTCTCTCTTGATGTTGCTTGCAAGTAGCCTCGTTCCGTCTCTGCTGAGGTGGAGTCTGTCTTTCCTGAATAGCTTGCTCTTTCCCCCGAACGTCATCCAGTTGCGCACGAAGTGGAATCCTTCTTCTTCACACCAGCGCCGCATCCACGCGTTGACTGCTTGCAGCTCCATCTGTCTATTCTCATCTGCCCTGGGTACCGGCAGGATCTCCAAGAGCTCTATCCTCTGCGTTTGGTCTTCAGCTTCTTTCATATCATCCGGAACTGGTCCTTCAGTACTTCCCTGTTGTAGTTCCTGTTGCTCACGTTGTTCGTCCCCACATGGTTCACCACCGCCGTATCTTCTTCTTCCACACTGTCGATGATCCTGTCGATGCGGCTCACTATGTCTTCTTCCTTGGCTTCCAGTAGGCAGGTCACCAGCCGATCCAGTCTTCCTCCCACTATGTGGCTGTTGACTTGTCTGATGATGGAATCCCCCACGATAATTGCTAACCTCTCTATCTTCTCTTGATCCTCCAGCCTGTGTCCTTCGTTCCCATCCATTTTCTCTCATCCTGGCATTGGCTTGCACCGGACTAGTCTTCTTTTGGGTTCCTTCCTCTGTTTCCAGATCTCGCTGCTGTGTCACCCAATTCTTCCTGGTGGCCGAACTGCTGCTAACAAGAAGCCCTTAACTGGGAATTCCACGCGGATCTGCCCTATGCCCTGTTCTATAGCATGCGCTCCTACATTTTACAATGCGCAAATCCACAGGGGTATGGCCGTAGAAGGTGAATAGCTGCCCAGAATTTAGGCGTGATATTATAGGCTACCAGCGTTTCTATACCGTGCTGCCTTTAGTTGGGCATAAGCATTGTCACCAGTCATTGGCAGGCGATAATGCTTCCGCCCCTTTACCGAATATGAGCTTAGTGGAGCCAGTTATTGAATCTACCCTTTAAATGCATGACGTATGTTCACAGTTACACAGAGGCAGAAAGGATGTTTTAATATTGCACTTGCCATGAGCCTGCTTGGATGAAGAAGTTATTTAGACAGCTGTTGCATTCTGCAAATATATCATTTTTGGTCTTTATTTGGGAACTTTTGCCACTTTAAAATCAAAATGGCCAGAAAAGTCAACAAGTATTTTCCTAAGAAACGTTTCAGCGATTGGCACTGCCACCGGTCATATACGTGTTTTGGAATATCTGCTTCCTTTTGTCGTGACATTTTCAGAAATACTAAGACAATAAATATCCTTTGTTCAAGCGTACCAGCATTTTCTGACTTACAGCTTGCTACACCTGCTGTCTTCTCTCCTAAAGTTTTACCAAGATCATTACGTTCCCTCAGAGAGACGGTCTTTTGATTTAAATCACAATACTTTTGTCTGGTTTATAGTTAGCAGCAGCACGGCTCAGCTCCTGCAGTCTTAAGCTCCATAAAGCCTGCAAAAGATTCCTCTGTGGAAATATTACAGAAATGTTTAACACAATGAGAGAGACGCTAACAAGCAACGAGAGCGCCATGGTCCTGCTAATGAGATACAATGGTCCTTGGTCACCTATCAACCCACTTTTATTTTCCCTTATAAATGAGGGTTCTTCAAAAGGTTTCCACACTTTCATATGTTCCTGGGAAATGGTTGGGGCAGGAAACATGGTAAGAGGACATGTCGTAGAAAGTCATGGGCAAATGTAACACAAACCGTCACTTCAATATCACTTGTGAAACGCACTATTCCCTTCCAAAGAAGACTGATGTTAGACCTAAATACATTTTTTCATACTAATACTTAGCTCGGGTATAATCGTTCAAACCCGGCCCTCTGACCACAATCACAATAACGACGGAAGCGTTAATTTATCTACCACTCTGGTCCTGATGAAGCTCTCTTAATATAATCGAGAGCGAAATGGAGATCTTTTGTGGTCAGAGGGCCGGGTTTGAATGATTATACCTGAGCTAAGTATTATTATATTCATACTAGTCTTTAAGCCCGTTACATTAACGGGTGCTAGAACATATGTGTGTGTGTCTGTCTTTATTTCTTTCTCTCTCTCTCTCTCTCCTTAGCCGCTTTCTTTCTTTCTGCCTTTCTTTTTCCTTGGCTGTCCATCACCACCCCTTGCCTGCTCCCCCTGTCCATTCTCCCTTCCTTTTACCTCCCCTGTGTCCACCACCACCACTTCACTGCTCTCCTTATGCTGCAGCAGCCCTTCTCCCTTTGTTTTACCCCTCCCCCTGTCCAGCAGCACCTCTTTCCTTCTCTCCCTGTCCAACATTAATCCTCCGTTCCTTTTTCTTCACCCCCCTGTCCATCAGCATCTCTTTCCTTCTCCCCCTGTCCAGCAGTAGGCATCCCTTCCTTTTTTATCCCCCTCCTCCTTCTTATCCCTATGATACTCTTACTTTGCTCTGCCCCTGATCAGAGGTTCCCGACAGCCGCCCAGTTGCACCCATTGGAAAAATTCCCACTGCCGCATCCAGCACCCCTCCTGACGTGGCTCCCGCTGTCCTTTCTGTCTGTCTCTGTCCCTGGCCCCCTTTGCCTGTCTGTCTTTCTGTGTATCTCCATGCTCCTGTGTCTTTCTTATTTTCTTTCTGTCTCCCTTCCTCCCTCTGTCTGTCCAAAGCAGCATTCCATCCCCCTCCATTTCCCTCCCCCCACACCAGTTCCCTGTGCAGCAGCATTAGCGTTTCCTCTACCCCCCCTTTCCCTTCCCACGGTCTGGACTACAAACGTGGTGATTCCAGCAGCGCTTGCATCAGTCTCCATACGCTGCTTCGGGTCCTTCTACTGCCCTGATTTACTCTGGCACGTCCCTGATGACATCATCAGAGATGCGGCAGAGCAAATCAGGGCAGTAGAAGGGCCCGAAGCAGCGTATGGAGACTGATGCAAGCGCTGCTGGAATCGCCATTCGGGCCCACGGGAAGAGAAGGGGGTGGGCGGCAAAGGAGGAATGGAGATCGGCGGCGGCAGGAGGAACGGAGATCATTGTCTGGCTGCAGTCCGGCTTGTGGAAGCGATCGGCTGGTGACGTATTAACGCGCATGCGCACTCCTTCGGCCACAGACCTACATGCGCACAAAACACGCAAATAGGAGTATGCATGCGCGGCTAGCTCTTTATTATATTAGATTACATTATAAAATTGAAATAAGGAAAAATGAATTTAATTTAATTAAGGACATTAAATAAGTCATGCACTTTAAATTGAATAAAAAAGATATAAGGACCGATGATAGCTCGCGAAATAGTGACACGCCAAGACTAGTTCTTCTAGCTGGTGATTGAGAGCGCTTGAGATCCTATTTCACTAAATATATTCAATTTAAATTAAAACAAGTGTATGAAAAAATTTCTTTAGGTCTAACATCAGTCTTCTTTGGAAGGTAATAGTGTGTTTCACAAATGTAACACAAAACGGGGTAATTATGTGGAAAAGTGATGTCATTTGCTTTTGCAATATTTAATAAATAGAGTTTCAAACATAAAAGTGTGGAAACTTTTGGAAGATCCCTCGTACATATTAACAGACCGAAATTCACAAATGCACAAAAGGATCTCTTCCCCAGAAAAGTGCTGCTCACTGAACTGTATTTTAATGATATTTGATAACATTTTTCACCAGCAAATGACTAGAGTGTGGTAAAGCTCGAAAATATCAGAGAGCTTCTGCGTTATCCACTAGTAGTATGTTGTTCACTACTACTAGTATTTGACATTTCTATAGACCATTCTGGTACTATTTGGGGGGGAGGGGCAGCATGGCTTACATTGTATAGCAACTAACTCACCCCTTTACAAAGCCACGCAACAAGAAGAGACTTCCTGGCAGAGCTGAAGTAGCGTGGTGCATCTCTGCCGAGGGTGGAAAGCACATATCTGGTTTGCTTCCAGAAGAGTTCCAATAAACTCCAAAATCTGAGTGGGCTCTAGGTTGGATTTCAGATAATTGACTGCAAATCCCAGGAGTTTGAGAAGTTGAATTGTTGCATGCAAAGCCTGTTGGGTTGTGGAGGCTTTGATCAACCGGTTTTCCAGATAAGGAAAAACATGGAAACTGTATGACGAAGTATTGCTGCCGCCACTGGAAATGGTACTGGAAATTGTGTGTTCCAAGACAAAAGTGAAGGTATTTCCTGTCAACGAGGAGAACAGAAATATGTGTGTATGCTTCTTTGAGATCTAGAAAGCCTAGCCAGGGTTCCCAGAGAGAGCATCCAAAACTTCTCCTTCACCAGGTACTTGTTTAGTGCTCTGAGGTCTAGGATTTGATGAATAACCCAGACTTCTTTGGGATAAGGAAGTACCTCGAATAGAATCCCTTGGCTTTCCCTGCAGTGGAACCTTTTTTATTGCGTTGAGCTGGAGCTGGGCTGAGAGTTCCTAGTGAAGGAGGGCTCTGTGATGGGAGTTGAAACGAGACTCTCTTGGAGAGTGGTTTGGTAGTTTCTTCTGTAGATGAAGGGCATATCCTTAGCTTATCACGCGTAGAACTTATGTACTAAATGGTGAGACCTTGGTTAGGACCACGGCGGAACGCGACCTAGGGGTGATCATTAGTGAGGACATGAAGGTTGCCAATCAAGTGGAGAAGGCTTCCTCCAGGGCAAGACAAATGATGGGGTGTATCCGCAGAGGTTTCGTCAGCAGGAGACCTGAAGTTATGATGCCGTTGTACAGAGCCATGGTGAGGCCTCACTTGGAGTACTGTGTTCAGTTTTGGAGACCACACTACCAAAAGGACGTGCTGAGGATCGTGTCGGTTCAGCGAACGGCCACCAGGATGGTCTTGGGGCTCAAGGATCTCACGTATGAAGAAAGATTTAAAAAATTGCGGCTGTACTCACTTGAGGAAAGAAGAGAACGGGGAGATATGATTGAAACATATAAGTACATCACGGGACACATCGAGTCAGAAGATGATATCTTCTGGCTCATGGGACCTCGACCACCAGAGGGCATCCGCTGAAAATCAGGGGAGGGAAGTTTCATGGTGACTCTAGGAAGTACTTCTTCACCGAAAGAGTAGTGGATCATTGGAACAGACTCCCACTCCAGGTGATAAAGGCCAGCAGCGTGACGGATTTTAAGAGAAAATGGGATACTCACGTGGGATCTTTAAGGGAGTAAATTCAGGGGAGGGGATACTTGGAATGGGCAGACTTGGTGGGCTATAGCCCTTTTCTGCTGCTTTTTTCTATGTTTCTATGAAGGACCCATTGATCTGATGTTATGAGAGTCCAGACCTGTTGGTAATGGATGAGCCTGCCTCCTATTGGGAGAGTTTGAGGTGTGGACTGAGAAAAATCAACTAAGCTCTCTAGGAGGGAGTCAAAGCAACTGCTGCTGCTTAGATTGACTAGGTGCAAAAGTTTTCTGTTGCCTGTATTGCCTCGGGCATCTTTGAGTAGACAGTATTTATTTCTGTAATAGTATGAAGAATGCCTGTAGGAGCTTGAAAAACCCTTGGGTTGCTGAGGCTGTTGCGCTTTTGAGGAGGAAAGAGTGATCATACAGTCAGTATGTCTTTTTATCTTTTGAGTGACCTCCTCTATATGGTCACCAAACAAGTCATTTTACGCTAACATACAGTTGATCTCTTCAGTTAATTTAGATAGGTGGTAGTTGGGGGAAGAGGTGGGTATTTATTACTCTCCTGATGTTGGGGGGTAGGAACGATGTCTGGCACTTTGGAGTGGAGGACATGCCCAGATGATAGTGGAGATCTGTCAATTTGTGCTGTGTAAAAGCCACCCTGGGAAGAGTGGCATTGTCATGAAGAAACAAGATTCCTTTTGAAAGCTTTTGTCCACGTTTGTAAACCAGTTGCTGTTTAGTCTATTGAGAAGTGCAACAGTATTTTTCCATGATGGTTGCACCCTTTTCCAGGTAATCTACAAGCAAAATTCCATATTTGTCCCAGAACTCAGACGCCAACACCTTGCTTGATAACTTCTATGACTTGAACTTCTTGGGATGTAGGGAACCACTGGGTTTCCATTCTTTGGATTGTTCTTTAGTCTATGGATCATATATATTTATCCAAATTTCATCCATACATACACATTCCCCCCAGCCCCACCCAGACCCTGCCACCATAGGCAATCACTTAGTCTATTCTCCTATGTTAGTATCTAATACTTTGGGATAAATGACAATGACAGCACCATCTTCTTTGCAAACGAATCAGCCATCACCAAAAGAGAATGTGAGTTTAGATTAAAAAATGGATGTGATAATGTTAAAAATCCTTAAGGAGAAGAGAGCAAGGGAGTTGGGATGAAGGAAAAGGAAGAGAGGGAGAAGAGACTTGTGTCGTCCTCTCTGTCCTTCGTGTTCGGGCCTGCTGTTCCTTCACGCATGGAGACACACCTAATGATTTTCTGCCTGTAAAACACACGGCTGAGCAGATTACATTATCGCTGCACTTCCCTCTGCCTTCTCATCAATACCACTTGCTCAGGGGATTTGATTGTGGGCTGCAGCAGGAAATATGACCTTTAATTTTACACATTTTATTGGTATGCTTCATCAATGTTTTCATTTGGTCTTTGAAATTACAAGTAAGTAAATGATACAGAGATCAGGCAAGTGGCAGGAGAGGGGGAGCAGATGTTGCTTTAAGGACGAGAATTTCTCTATTCATCCACCTAAAATGATAGCAAACTGCAGAGGAAGAGAACTAATAATAATAATAATTTTATTCTTATATACCGCCAAAGCCATGAAGTTCGAGGCTGGATAATCAGCGAAGAGGTCACAATTCAGTCATCAATACAATCTTATGTAATGAAAGAAGTGGAAAGCTATATAGTTCTTATGGTTACTGGTTGGAATAGCAGAGCTATAAAAATTCTTAGTTTACTAATCAATTGAACAAACTCGTTTTGACCAATTTTCTGAAATTGAAATAGGTTGAAAAGAGCGTGATAACGTTACTCAGCCAATCGTTCCATTTGCCTGCCTGGAAGGCAAGAGTTCTTTCCAAGCATCTTTTGTAGTGGCAGGCTTTAATTGTCGGATAGGTGAACAGATGTATTCTTCGTGTGGGTCTAAAAGAACTTGCCAGATTAAAATGAGAAACTAGGTAAGTGGGGGCCAGACCAAATATTGATTTATAACACAGACGAGAGAACTTAAACAGCATTCGCGCCTCCAGGGGCAGCCAATGGAGTTTTTGATAATAAGGGCTTATGTGTTCCCATTTCTTCAGCCCGAAAATCAGTGGAACTACCAAATTTTGAATGACTCTGAGTCTTAGAATGTTTTTTTTGAAGGATCCCAAGTAAATGATGTTGCAATAATCGAGCATGCTTAAGATGGAAGATTGAACCAGTAAGTGGAAAGATACTGCATCAAAGTATTTTCTGATGGTTCCGAGTTTCCATAGTAACGAGAAGCATTTTTTAACCAATAAATCTGTGTCATCATTTAGGGTAAGGTGGCGGTCCAGAGTCACTCCTAGAATTTTTATGGAGTGGTCAATAGGGAAGACCAGATAATAATAATAATAATAATTTTATTTCTTATATACCAGAGGCAAGCAAGGCAGAACTCAGGCAGGATAACGAGATAGGCATTAAGCAGGAACATGAGAATTACCACACTGGGACAGACCGAAGGTCCATCAAGTCCAGGATCCTTTTTCCAACAGTAGCCAATCCAGGTCACAAGTACTAGACAGAAACCCAAAGAATAGCAACACTCTAGAGCTGAGATTGTGATGTCATAATGTCTCATTCCACCAATGCCTCAGAGCCATCCTCATCAGAGATGTCACAATGGCTCAATTGTCCTAGACTTGGCTCACATAGCCATGCTGGGTCAGACCAATGGTCTATTGAGCCCAGTATCCCGTTTCCACAGTGGCCAATCCAGGTTCCAAGTACCTAGCTAGATCCCAAGGAGTAAAACAGATTCTATTCTGCTTATCCTAGGAAAAAGCAGTGGATTTCCCTAAGCCATCTCAATAATGGCCTATGGACTTCTCTTTTAGGAAATTATCCAAGCCTTTTTTAAAACCCCGCTAAGCTAACCGATTTCACCACATTCTCCGGCAATGAATTCCAGAGTTTAACTACACATTGTATGCAGAAATATTTCCTTTGGTTTGTTTTAAATCTACTACTTAGAAGCTTCATCGTACATGCACTTTATTTAAAAGTTGTTACTTCAGGGGTTTGTTTCAAAACACTCCTAGCAACAGATTAGCCCACTGACTGACGTCCAAACGAGGAGCCTGCAGTTGTTTTGTATTTTCCAGCTTTATTCAGTGCTCTCCTCGATCTGAACAATAGTTCTGAAGCATAGTGCTGATTTCATGAGCTGGTTGCCTAGCAATAGGTCAGCCCTCTGGCTGACGTCAGACGTTCAAACGGGGAGCCTGCAGCTGCTTTATATTAAGTAGATTACAAACTCTGGCCATGTTTGAAGAAAGACTGCACATACTCGATTGGTAAGAGATAACTCTATATCTTAGCAAATTTTTATTTGAATAAGCTTATATCTGAACTAAACTATATCTGAAAAGGTTGGGCTTGAACTAGGTGTGTTTTGAAACAAACCCCCGAAGTAACAACTTTTAGATAAAGTTCTTGCACGATGTTAAGCAGAGTATCGACCCTGAAGAAAAACGTTGTTTGAAACATGCATGTCGGGAGAGGTGGCATTGATGAACATTTGAGAGCTAACCTCAAAGCTAAGTAACTAAGTAATAAGATTAAATTAGAAGAAAAAGACATTAAGTAAGGAAATGAAGGAATCTAAAATGAAATACAATGAAGAAATAGTTATGGAATTAAGAAATTAAGAATAAGTATGAAATTAAATTAATTTTAGAGTTTTGAGTAAATAAACAATAAAGTGGACTGATGAAGACAAGAGATTGCTGGGCATTATTTATGGTCCGGTTGACAGAACGTGGACTAACTTCCCCAAAATACAATGGAACGACATGACTCGACTATACAACAAATATAGTAAAACTTCTTGTGACCTAAACAGCTGCCCATCGTACCTGCTAACAACCGCATCCATCAAGTTCAAAGCTAACCTCATGAACTGGCTACAATCCACGCTCACAGATGGTCACTTCCCACCAGAACTAGGCGAGATTATTATCACCCCCATACCGAAAGATCCCAAAGCTCCAAACAATAATCCAGCCAACCACAGACCCATCGCTTCAATCCCATTATATATCAAACTACAAGAAGGTCTTGTAGCACAATACCTCACCAACTACTTAGAAGACCACAACATACTACACCCATCACAATCAGGTTTCAGAAAAAACCACAGCACAGAGACACTACTTGTATCTCTAATGGATATAGCCCACCAACACCTCAGCAAAGGGAACAGGATACTACTTATCCAACTAGATCTTTCAGCAGCTTTCGACCTAGTAGATCACAACATACTACTCCAGATACTAGACGCCATAGGGATCACAGGTTTGGTACTCAACTGGTTCCAAGGCTTTCTAAAAACTAGAACTTATAAAGTAAAGACAAAAGACCACATATCTGACCCTTGGTCAAACCCCTGTGGAGTACCACAAGGATCTCCATTATCACCCATACTTTTCAACCTCTACGTATCCTCACTGGGCACCACTCTAGACTCCCTAAATATAGTCTCATTCAGCTACGCAGACGACATAACAATCCTTCTCCCCTTCAATACCCAAGACCTCAACTCATCAGGACGACTGAAAATAACTCTGGAAACGGTAGAAACATGGATGACCAACCACAAACTGAAACTGAACACGGATAAAACCAAATTCCTGCTGCTAGAAAAAGACAAAGAACCTACCTTAACTGATCTGACGACAAATGCAATCACATACCCAATACAGCCAGCACTCAAAATCCTGGGAGTAACAATAGACAGGAGATGCACAATGCAGACTCATACTAACAAAACCATCCAAAAAGCCTTCTACACCATGCGCAACCTGCGAAAAATAAGAAAATTCTTTGACAAAATTCAATACAGGATCTTAGTCCAATCACTTGTACTAGGACTTGTAGACTACTGCAACAGCCTTTATCTACCCTGCCCCGCTTACATGACCAAACAATTACAGACAGTACAGAACACAGCACTCAGACTTATCTACTCGCTAGGAAAATACGATCACATCACTAATGCCTATCTCGACTCACACTGGCTACCGATACAAGCAAGAACTCAATTCAAACTATACTGTTTATTATTCAAAGCACTAAACGGAACAGCACCTCTCTACCTAAACAGCCGCCTAACCCGAAACCTCTCAACTAGAGTAAGGAGAACCCAGACTCCATTCACCTACCCCTCACTCAAAGGCACAAAACGCAAAAAGCTATATGACAACCTACTTGCTACACAGGCCGCGAAAATTGACCCCACCATATCCAAGCTGCTGACCACAACTACGGACTACAAAGCGTTTCGAAAAGATATAAAAACCATACTATTCAAAAAACACATCCCAATATTATAATCTACCATCATCTTCTCTCCCTTCATAACCTACTGCAACTCACAACCAACTGCAACTTCGTCCCCATAGGCAACATCTAATCTAGCTGCATCGGGCGTAAAGCCAATTCATATCTAGAAACACAGTCTCCCCAAATACCGAAAAAATCAGATATAGCAACCTAGGAACAGACGATTTTTTGGTAACATAAGATTATGCGTTGTAATATTATGTAAAGTAACATAAGGTTATGCGTTGTAATATAACATAAGGTTATGCTTTGTAATATCATGTAATGTAAGTTATGCAATGTACTGGAATAATAAGGTAAAATAACATAAAATAACTCTACGTAAAGTCTTGTAAAGTTATGTAAGATAAATTATGTAAGATAAATTATGTAAACTTAATGCAAGTTATGCAAGCACGGTAAGGATAATGTAAAGTAACACAAAGTAACTCCACGTAAAGTTATATAAAGTTATATACGAAAAGTTAAGTAAAGTTAGGTTTGCAAAGTTTGTAAAGTTATACAAATAAGAACATAAGAACATAAGAACATAAGCGTTGCCTCTGCCGGGTCAGACCAGGGGTCCATCGTGCCCGGCAGTCCGCTCCCGCGGCGGCCCCCCAGGTCCATGACCTGAAAGTGTTCCCTACCTAACTTAAAATACCCATACCCTGTTCACTCAATGTCCTGTCAGGTAAATCTCTATTTGTACCCTGTTATCCCTTTCGCTTCCAGGAAGTCATCCAGTCCCTTTTTGAACCCCAGAATTGTACTCTGTCCTATCACCTCTCCGGGAAGCGCGTTCCAGGTGTCCACCACCCTCTGAGTGAAGAAGAACTTCCTTGCATTCGTTATGAATCTGTCTCCTCTCAGTTTTTCTGAATGACCTCTTGTTTTAGTTGTCCCTGCTAGTCTAAAGAATCTGTCCCTCTCCACCTTCTCTATGCCTTTCATGATTTTATAAGTTTCTATCATGTCCCCTCTCAGTCTCCGCTTCTCCAGGGTAAAGAGCCCCAGCCTGTCTAACCGTTCGGCATATGAAAGGTTCTCCATACCCTTTATCATCCTCGTTGCCCTCCTCTGAACCCTCTCGAGTATTGCCATGTCCTTCTTGAGGTATGGTGACCAGTATTGGACGCAGTATTCCAGATGTGGGCGCACCATTGCTCGATACAGTGGCAGGATAACTTCTTTTGTTCTGGTAGTGATACCTTTTTTGATAATGCCCAGCATTCTGTTCGCTTTTTTTGAGGCCGCTGCACATTGTGCCGCCTGCTTCATTGTGTTATCCACCAATACCCCCAGATCTTTTTCTTGACTTCCTTCCCCGAGTACCCTCCCTCCCATCGTATAGCTGTACATGTAGTTCCCCTTCCCTATGTGCAAGACCTTACATTTCTCCACATTGAAGCTCATCTGCCATTTTTTTGCCCACTCACTCATTTTGTTCAGGTCGCTCTGCAGTTCTTTGCATTCTTCAACAGTTCCGGCCCTGCTGGAGAGTTTTGTGTCATCCGCGAATTTGATAACTTCGCACTTTGTCCCCGTTTCTAGATCATTAATAAATATATTGAACAGCAACGGTCCCAGCACTGACCCCTGTGGAACACCACTTGTGACCCCTATCCAGTCAGAGTAGTGCCCCTTTACTCCTACCCTCTGTTTCCTGTCCGCCAGCCAATTTTTGATCCATCTGTACACGTTTCCTTCCACCCCGTGACTCCACAGCTTCTTCAGTAAGCGTTCATGGGGCACCTTGTCAAAGGCTTTTTGGAAATCCAGATATATAATGTCTACTGGGTCACCTTGGTCCAATTGCTTACTTATCCCCTCAAAGAAATGCAGTAGATTTGTCTGGCATGATCGGCCTTTACAGAAACCATGCTGACTCGATCTCATCAGATTATTTTTTTCTATATGCTCGTTGATACCTTCCCTGATCATTGATTCGACCATCTTCCCCGGAACAGAGGTTAAACTCACCGGTCTGTAGTTTCCCGGGTCGCCTCTCGATCCTTTTTTGAAGATCGGTGTAACATTCGCTATCCTCCAGTCCTCCGGGATTACCCCTGTTCTCAAGGACAGGTTGCAAATATGCTGCAGTAATTCTGCTGTTTCGTCTCTAAGCTCTTTTAGTATTCTCGGGTGGATCCCGTCTGGGCCCGGAGCTTTGTCCGTTCTTAATCTATCTATCTGCCTGAGAACGTCTTCGAGGCTTACCTCCATGCATGATAGTTTCCCCTCCTGATCTCCCCTGAAGATTTTTTCCGGTTCTGGCACATTGGATGTGTCCTCTATTGTAAAGACCGACGAGAAGAACTTGTTTAGCCTACCAGCCACCTCCTTTTCCTCTTTCACCACTCCCTTCCGGTCACCCTCGTCCAGGGGCCCCACCTCCTCCCTCGCTGGCTGTTTCCCTTTCACATACCGGAAAAATGGTTTGAAATTTTTTGCTTCCTTGGCTAGTCTCTCCTCATACTCTTTCTTGGCTTTCCTGACTACTCGGTGACATTCTTTTTGTTGCTTCCTGTGCTCTCTCCAGTTTCCTTCAGTTTTGTCCTTTTTCCACTTCCGAAATGATTTTTTCTTGTCTCCTATCACTTTCTTTACTTCACTGGTTATCCATGCAGGGTCCTTTGTCTGATTTTTCTTGGAACCTTTCCTAAATCTTGGTATATATAGGTTTTGTGCCTTGTTTACTGTGTCCTTGAATAGGGACCAGGCTTGCTCCACAGTCCGCGTTTCCTTGGAGCTGTTTCTGAGTTTTTTTCTCACCATTTGTCTCATGGCATCATAGTTCCCTTTCTTGAAGTTAAATGTTGTTGCCTTGGTTCTCTTTCCCATAGGTAGTCCTACTTGCACTTTGAACTGAATCATGTTGTGGTCACTGGTTCCTAGTGGTCCTATGATCTCCACATCCTTCGCGGGGCCTTTCAGCCCATTGAGGATCAGATCCAGAGTCGCTGATCCTCTCGTTGGTGCCTCGACTAGTTGTTCCATGAAGCAGTCCTGTACTGCTTCCAGGAACTCCGTTTCCCTTGCACATTTTGAGTTTCCGAGACACCAGTCTATCCCAGGATAGTTGAAATCTCCCATAACTATGGTGTTTGGGTTCTTGCATTCCCTTCTCAGCTCGGCTACCATTTCTGTATCTTCAGCTTCAGTTTGCCCAGGTGGACGGTAGAACAGTCCCATCTTTATCTCAGCTCCGTTGCTTCCTGGTACTTTGATCCACAATGCCTCCAGTTGGGCATTTGTCTCTGCTGTGTCCACAGTGGTTGAGTGAATTGTATCCCTTATGTACAGTGCTATTCCTCCCCCCTTCTGGTAAGTCCTGTCTTTTCGGTAGAGTTTGTATCCTGGCAGTACTATGTCCCATTTGTTTTCCTCGTTCCACCATGTTTCCGTGATCCCTATGATGTCTAGTTTCTCATTATTGGCCATGACCTCTAGTTCCCCCATTTTGTTCTTTAGGCTCCTTGCATTTGTATACATGCAGTTCAAGTCCTGGCATTTTCTCTTCCTTTCTATTTCATCTTGCATTTCATCGCCTGGAAATGTCCAGCCATCTTCTAATGTAATCCGCTTAGAACCGCAAGGCACAAGCGGAATAGAAATCACTAATGTAATGTAATGTAATGTAATATCCGAAGGTCCATACAAATGAAAAAATAAAGAATTAATATATATATACATAAACATATATAATGAAGTGTATATTAGTATTAGACCAATAATCTCTTTACATTGTAAACAGGCACCATATAGCTTTACAATATTAGAGATTTCAAAAGAGTACAGAGAATAGTTAGTGATTTAGAGAGAAATTTCTTAAGGTAACATTCTCAAACTCTGACCATAGTCCAGCACTTGATTCCCTTAATCCAACGGGAGTTTGAACATCAAATTCCATAGTTCTATTGCTCACCTTGTTCACAAAGAAGGTTAAAACATGTCATCTGACTCTGCTGCCTCAGGGCATTTGATTTTCCGCAAGTCCTTCTTTTGCTTCTGGGGCTTGCCAGAGTCGGAAGGAGCTGCAGTGCGAATTGAACCTCTGATTCTCATGTAACTGCACCAACCGGTAGGCTATTCCTCTAGGCTGAATTCTTAAATTACGGAGTCCAGGATGTTAAAAATCAGATGGTTAGTTGTTTTCCAATCATTTTTGATCAAGGACTTTTGTTCAATTTCGGGGTTGGTTGATTTTGTCTGCAGAAATGCTGATTCTGTGATTATTTTATACTTCTTAATATGAACTGAAATCTCTAATGCAAATGCTGCTGCCCCGTTGGTGAGGTCATTTCCTTTGCTAAGACTTCTGGATGATTCTGCGGCCAGTCAATGCAAATGATTCTGGGTGTGTGGAGGTCAATGCAACTGCAAGAGAAGGCATTTTTCAATTAAAATAAAGACTCTTATTTTGGCAGTTCCCATTTAAGCCAGATAGTTTTCCAACTGATGAAGAATCTGCCTTAAGAGAAGCAGGAGGAGACTAAAGGCCTGATTTCTGCTCTTCTCTTTTGTAATGTAGCTTTCCAAAGTTTTATACCAAGCAAAAAAGAAGAAAACAGGGCCGCCCCTGCGACTCATTCAGGTGACTATTTAGGCTTTGAATCGGTGCCACTGAAATCGCCACGCTGGTCCCCACAGAGCTGTTTGAACTGGTTGTAGAGGGTCTGTTTTCAAAGGCTTCTCTACTAAAGTGCTAAGTTTAATTTTTATCATGAACATTAAGACTGCTTCTTTTGTGGGCAGTTTAGCTATTCAACTAAACATCCAGATGGTGATATTATAGTAAATTATCATTAAAATAATAGAAATGAGCCACACTGGGACCCATAACAGAGAATAAAGTTCCCTTCAGTTTAGCAAGAGACAACGTATTAACTAGAATTGTTCATGGCTATGGAAGTCACTCCTAACAACCCTGATGCCCCATTGCGAAGGGTGAGCACTTTCTAATTGACTCTGCGCCTTGTGGACAGATACAGAGACAAACGTCACTGGTAGCCCAGTGTCCACAGAATTTAAAGTCCCATAATCCAGCACTACGATCCTCGGATGGCAGAGTGCTATTATTTTATGGTTATTAGTTAATACATTGCAAGGAATAATGCAATTAGGCTCACAAATACCGAGAGAAAATGTTGAGTCTAGTTAGGGAGAAGAAGATAAAAGCCATAGGCCGCAAAGCTCAATGCAAAAAAAGTCAGCCTTACTGGTTCAGACCAATGGTCCATCAAGCCCAGAATCCTGTTTCCACAGTGCTCAATCCAGGTCACAGGAACCCAAACAGGAGACAAAGAAAAAGTTAGTCAAATGTCAAAGTAAGTAAAGTGGGAATGTGTGGTGCAGTGGTTAGAGCTACAGCCTTAACACCCTGAGGTTGTGGGTTTAAATCCCTCGCTGCTCCTTGGGCAAGTCACTTAATCCCCTCATTGCCCAGGTACACTAGATAGAGTTTGAGCCCACCAGGACAGATAGGGAAATATGATAAAGTACCTGAATGTAAACCACTTAGGATATAAGCAGAATATAAATAAATAAAGAGTGGTGGGGCTTAATCTGAACTCTGAACTGGCATCACATGTACCCTGCTTAGATATTATTTTATTTGCAGTGTATGAAATTAGTTGAAGTGCGAAATCTGAATGTGGTTCCTTAGATGAAGAAACAAATTCCAAAATAAACAGAAAAGATAACTTTGCAAAGGCTAAATGGATGTTTAGGTTCAAGTGTGTAAAACTATGTAAGTAGAAACAGAGAAACACGATGGCTGATAAAGGCCACTATCTCCTGCTCTCCCTAAGAGATCCCACGTGCCTGACCCATCACCTCTTCCGGGAGCCTGTTGCACGTATCGACCACCCTTTCTGTAAAAAAGTATTTCCTTAGATTACTCCAGAGCCTATCACCTCTTCACTTCATCCCATTCCTGTATCTGCTTTAAGCTGATATCGGGATTGTCTCCAGCTTACCTTTTGCCTCATAGACCATCAAGAGAAACTAGAAACTTCTACTTATTTGCATATCCAAAAATGAATGGGTGTAGATCTAAGACCTTCTTAGCATTTCAAGCTTGGTTAGGTCAATGGATTCAGCAAGCTATGTTATCCTATTGCAGTTTTTGGAAATGAATTAAGACCACTTTGTTCGATAAGTTTATTACTTAATGAGAGTTTTATTATTGAAATTCTATTTTACAAATATTTGTATTTTTTTACTTTATTATTGTATTTCGCTGATTGTCCAGCTCTTTTTAGTGTAAACTGCCTAGAATTTTTGGTTATGGTGGTATAAAAGAATAAAGTTATTATTATTATTATACCTTCTCACTCTTCAGTTTCTTGTCAATTGAAAGAGACTCACATCATGTGTATTTATACCCTGTAGGTCCTTAAACATCTCTATCACATCTCCTCTCTCCCACCTTTGCTCCAAATTATACATAAGAATTCCCATGCTGGGACAGACCGAAGGTCCATCAAGCCCAGAATCCTGTTTCCAACAGTGGCCAACCCAGGTCCTAAGTATGTGGCAGAGAAACCCAAAGAGTAGCAACATACCAGTATTGTGATGTCATAATGCTTCATTCCACCAATGCCTCAGAGTCAGCCTCATCAGTGATGTCACAATGGCTGTCTCACATAAGAACATAAGAATTCTCATGCTGGGACAGACCGAAGGTCCATCAAGCCCAGAATCCTGTTTCCAACAGTGGCCAACCGAGCTCCCAAGTACCTGGCTAGATCCCAAGGAGTAAAACAGATTTTATGATGCTTATCCTAGGAATAAGCAGTAGATTTCCCCCAAGCCATCTCAATAAGGGCCTATGGACTTCTCTTTTAGGAAATTAGCCAAACTTTTTTTTAAACCCCGCTTAGCTAACTGATTTCACCCCATTCTCCGGTAACGAATTCAGAGTTTAACTACACATTGTGTGAAGAAACATTTTAAATCTACTACATAGTAGCTTCATCCCATGTCCCGTAATTCTAGCATTTTTGGGAAAAGTGAACAAGCAATTCCCATCTACCCTCTGTAGTTTATAGGCCTCTGTCATATCCGCCTGAGCCACTTTAGTCTATCCCTATCCGCTAGGACCCTTTAGTTTTATTTTATTCTACTCAGTGTGTCAGATCAGTGGTCCATCTAGCCCAGTATCCTGCTTCCACAGCAGCCAACTTCAGGTCAGATATACCTGGCAGAACCCCAAATAGCAGCAACATTCCATGAGGAATCTCCAAAGAGTAGCAAGATTCTATGCTACCAATCCCAGGGCAAGCAATGGCCTCCCCCATGTCTGTCTCAATAGCAGATTACAGACTTTTCCTCCAGGAACTTGGGTAAACCTTTTTTAAACCTGCTTGTTGCAATTTTCCAGGTCACACTGCATCTAGTCAGGTAGAACTGAAGTCTCAGCTATCATGCTGTTGCTTTCTTCAAAGTTTGTCTCTGTGTAGTAGGTCCTCAAACCTGATTGGTTGGAACTTGAGGTGAATGAGACAGAAATGTCTGTCGGTCACAAATTTGAATTTTAGTGGGAAAATCAGTTGGTCTCTTTTTCCCAAAGAATGGAAGATTCTCTGCTGAGCTGAGTGATTCCTTTTTTGATAATGCCCAGCATTCTGTTCGCCTTCTTTGAGGCCGCTGCGCATTGTGCTCCCGGCTTCATTGTTTGGTCCACCAGAACCCCCAAGAACTAGAGGATATGAATTGAGGTTGACTCAGGAATTACATGAAGTAGTACTTTTTCATAGAGAGGGTGGTAGATACTTGGAAAGCCCTCCCACGGGAGCTGATGGAGATGAAAACAGTAATAGAATTCAAAAATGCATGGGATAAACACAAAGGAATCCTGTATGGAAAGATTACAGAACCAAACAAACAGTGGTGTTTAAATGGCAGCACCAGGAATTGAGAAGCAAATAGACTAAAATAAGAGCATAAGAATAGCCTAACCAATGGTCCATGCAGCCCAGTAGCCTCTCAGGTGAGAAAAGACTAAAACGGTTAGGGCTGTTCAGCTTGGAAAAGAGACAGCTGAGGGGAGATATGAATGAAGTCTACAAAATCCTCAGTGGAGTAGAGTACAAGCGGATCGATTTTTCACTCCGTCAAAAATGACAAAGACTAGGGGACACTCGATGAAGTTACAGAGAAATACTTTTAAAAAAACCAATAGGAGGAAAAAAATTTTCACTCAGAGAATAGTTAAGCTCCGGAACACATTGCCAGGGGTTGTGGTGAGAACGGATAGCGTAGCTGGTTTTAAGAAAGGCTTGGACAAGTTCCTGGAGGAAAAGTCTGTTATTGAGAAAGACATGGGGAAAGCCACTGCTTGCTCTGGATTAGTAGCATGGAATGTTGCTACTCTTTGGGTTTTGGCCAGGTACTAGGGACCTGGATTGGCCACCGTGAGAACGGGCTACTGGGCTTGATGGACCATTGGTCTGACCCAGGAAGGCGATTCTTATGTTGCTTTGTCTTCACAGAGGCTAATCCAAGTCACAAGTACCTGACAAAAACCCAAATAGTAGTGACAGTCCAAGGAGAAATCAAAATCAAGTATGCTTATTTTGTATGGCATACCTTATGCTATGGGGCTCATAATCAACACTTCAACTCAAGTTGACACTTGGACATCCTAATAGACCAACTTTCTGGACGTATTGAGGGACTTTTTATGCCTCCGAATGCCGCTGGGCACCCAGAGCTGAAAGGGGGGTATCTGGAGAAGTGGTTAAGGCAGGATCTAGGCCAACTTAGACTTAGTCGAATCAAATGTTTTAATAAGCATCCTGGATGAAACTTAAACGTTGTGTTAGACAATGTAAAAACAGGTATAAGTGCCAAAAAGGTATCCAAAGTGACTAGATAATCACTGCAAAGACAAAGTAAAGACCCCCACACAGTCCCCACAAAGATCAGAATAAAAAAGTACATACCTGTCTCCAGAAAACCAGCACCTGGTATAGGAAAGCCTAGTAGAGCTGCACACAGGTGTCTTAAGTAGCCTGGGGAGTGGGCTAGTGAACCATAGAGAGGAGAGCCCAGGCCCATAAGCCACTCTAACCACTACATTTATGCTGGAACATGTGCGCACACTAACCCCCCCCCCCCCCCAAAACCTACTCTACTGAAATATAGGTGCCACCTGCAGCCATAAGGGCTATTAGGGTTGTAGACAGGTGGGTATAGTGGGTTTTGGGGGTGTTTGGGCGGGCTAACCCTAACCTATAATGGAGTCAAATGTTTGTTGTTAATTTGTGAACCGCTTTTTACCTTATTATATATTGTGATGTATATCGCTTAGTGATTATAATAGGCGATAAATCAAATTCTGTTAATAAACTTGATAAACTTGATAAACTTGATATGTTTATCTGCCATCCTTTTTGTGACGTTCACAGTAGTTCCCTATAAGGTGCCCCATGTCTGGGTGGCCAGTCCATTAGAAGATTAGCCTCTCCCACGTCCAAATGGTCTTGTTCTGGGTATTTGGGATGGAATTTTGGACAAAAATCTGGTATAAAGATAGACATCCTGGCAGTCTGGCACAAAAATTATTCTAGACATAGTTTTTGAAAACGGGCATTTTCCCACTGCACCATGCGCCCAAATCGGACTTAGACATATGTTTTGATTATGCCCCTCCACGTGTTTATCTTGTTGGGAAGACTGGATTGACCATGTAGGTTGTTAACTGCCATCATTTACTATATTATTATGTTACCTGCTCTGTTCTCTCTGGTTTGTGGAGCACTTTTCATTCACACAGAAGCTCAGACGTCTTTCTCGCTGAATGTGCAGACCTGGACCTTACATCTGACATGAGACACATTAATGGTACCACTGGTGGTTCTTGGCACAGTGAGAACCTCTGAAGCCCCTCCTCTGCCTGCTGAATATCTATTCACATCTCTCATTATCAGCTAGTAATTTGGCTTGGACTTACACAATAGTGAGACTCATTTGATTAAGTTCATTATTTTGTTGCCAGAAGAAAAACAAATGTAATTTAATTAGAGGTCATTAAAGGCGTGATGAGTGCTCAGGAGGAAGGAAACAGATGCCAGTCAGAGAAGGAAGTCACATCGAAAAAAGCCTTTTTGCCTGGATCACTGTAAGGTTTTTCCTCGCTTCTTTTATTACTTCTAAAAATAGATCCATTTCAGAAGCATAAACACAGAGAACCTCTGGCTGTGTGTCTCAGCTCAGCTTGCAATGGGATGACTTACTGCTGATAAGCTCCGCTCCCGGGAGATCTCCAAAAGAGACACTGTACTGTCTGAGTGACCCCTGATAACACCCCTGTGCCTGGGGGAAACCCTTCTTTGCGCAGCTCTAGCAAGGAAAAGAGCAGAGGTAATGATGACTCCCAGGTACTTAAAAGGAATTCATAAGCTGAAAAAGTCAATTAATATGTGGACCAGCGTTTAAACGAGAGGAAAGATGGAATACAAGAATTTCAGGAAGTACATTACAGTGGGAAAACTAAGAAGAAATGTGATCTCAGCAAAGGGGAGAAGGTGACAAAATGAATCAGGCCACAAGCACAAAAGCCAATAAACTTTCCTAATGGTGGACCTTAAACTGGGCATTGTGACCATCACAGAGACACAGTTCAATGAGTCTTATAAATAGGACAGCACCATTCCTGTCAGGAGGGTCAGAGATGGCAAAAAAAGAAGAGGAGCTCTCATTGGAGAAGTTGGTCTTTAATGAGCTGAAATATTGAGGGTGTGGATTGTTTGGAAACAAGAGATGGGACTCTCATCCACCCTGATATAATCTAGACAACTCAGATAGAGAATTAACAAGGGTGAGACAGAAAGGGAAAGTGCTGAAACTAGGTGACTTCGGTCTATGAATTCCAGTATCCCATCTGCAAATCAGGAATGAAGTAGAAAGATCGTGGATGCCTTACAAGGAACTTTGCTTAGACAAATGGTGATGAAACCCACCAGGGAAGGGTTGTTGCTGAATTTAATACGAATGAATGGAGAGAGTAGGCCCCATAATCAATCCACGGGAGGCAAACACAGAAATTCAATGCAGGGCCATATCTGGCCACTGGCATTGAATTTCCAAGCTCAGTTCAGCCATGTTTGACATAGCAGGAGAAGTTTATATTCATTGGCTGGCTGGCTAAGTCCTAGCGGCCAAAGACAGATCTGCTTTTAAGGCATGTGTGTCTGGCCACTAGACTTAGCTGACCAGGAAATTCAGCAGAAGAGAGCCGGCTATCTCCCACTGAATATTAGCAGCTAAACGGCTTAGTACTATTTAGCTGGCCAGGAGCTGTTCCGAGACGGGCGACCTGTGTTTAATGTCCAGTGGACACCAGTGATCACTCCACAATATAAGTTAATGTAAGAGCTCAAGTGGAGTCCAGTCACACCAGATCCAAAATCTTCTGGATTTCAAACATGTGGACTTTAGCAAAATGGAGCAGTACTTGAAGGAGAAATTGGCAGGGTATAGAAGGGGCTTAACTTGGAATGAGTGGAGGAGAATCCCCAATTAGATGTGTCTGTTCCAAATCTTCAATGACGAAGGGGAGGTAATAAGACAGCCAAAAAATCGATCCTCTCGATCACCTAATATGGGACTGTGTTGGACCCTCAGAAACACAGCTCATGGAAAAAGCATTATTACGGTATCTGAGATGATAGCACTTATAAATCCATCTAAATTCAATATTTTAGTGCAAAACAATTGTTATTGGTGACTGATTATAAACCAGAGCAGCAAAGTCAAGAGAACAACAGCATAACTTTAGACACTAGGCTGTGTCGGTTTTATAATGATACCATGTCATTACCTCAGATAGATGCCATGGTATTCCAAAATGAATAGCTTAAAAAGTCATTACCAATACTTTAAATACAATCCTGCTTTTAATGGGCAGCCGGTACAATTGCTTCAAAAAATGAGAAACATGGTCAGACCTACCACCACCACAAATCAACCATGCAGCGGCTTCTGAACCACCTGCAATCAGTGGCATAGTAAGGGGGGGCAGACCTCCCCAGGTGCCGTCTCAGTGGGGGCGCTGGCACCTCACCCCCATGCCACGTTTGCGCCTTCCCTTCCATGTCCCACCATGCCTCTTTAAAATCTTCACCAGCACAAGCCCAACGTGTGGTGGACACCTGGAATGCGCTTCCAGAGGACGTAATAGGGCAGAGTACGGTACTGGGGTTCAAGAAAGGATTGGACAATTTCCTGCTGGAAAAGGGGATAGAGGGGTATAGATAGAGGATTACAGTTCAGGTCCTGGACCAGTTGGGCCACCACGTGTGTGGACTGCTGGGCACGATGGACCTCTGGGCTGACCCAGGCACTGCTTATGTTCTTATGTTCTTATGAAATCACTTCTGGGTCACAAAGCCAGGAAGTGACATCAGAGGAAAAGCTAGCATGAGCAGCAGGAAGAGAAGCTGCTCGCATCGGTGAAGATTTAGAGGTACAGGGGTGAGAAGGGATGGCGTGAGTATGGTGAGGGGGCTTGGAAGAAGAGCACAGAGGGGGGTTGGTGCAGAAGAGAAAAATGGGGGGGGGGGGGGCACCACTGCCTGCAAAGCCCTATATCCAGAGGATACCATCCCTAGATACAAAGCATTGCAGTAGTCTATTCTATGCAGAACCACACACTGAACTAATTTCTTAACATAGACTTCAACCTACTTAAGACGCATCTGAAAAAAGAAGGATTTAACAGTAGCTAATAATAATAATTTATTTTTATATACCGCCATACCCGTGAGTTCTAGGCAGTTTACAACAGTTACACATAGTACAAACAATGCAAATCGTTTGAGATTCGACAAATTAAGTGCATACAATATAAGAGAAATACAACAATGTTAAAATAAAGTAAAAAGTTAAAAGAATAAGATACATTAAAAACCCAGCCTGATAATACTCGTTCTCTCATTGAGAGAGTTGAATCCAACCATATTTTTTATTTATTCATTTTTCTCTACTGTTCTCCCAGGAGAGCTCAGAATGGTTTACATGAATTGATTCAGGTACTCAAGCACTTTTCCCTGTATGTCCCAGGGTCACAGGGAGCAGTATGCGTGTGAACCTGCAACCCCAGGGTGCTGAGGCTGTAGCTTTGACCACTGCACCACCCTCTCCCCATACCTAAAATCTTAATCTTCCTCTTAACTGGAATCATAGCATCCACTTCACTTTTTTCTGGCAAATCTGGATCCTCCACTCTTTCCAGCAATAATTCTGTTTTAGAGAGATTCAAAACCAATTAGATATTCACCACTCTCAAATAGAGTGCCAATTTATCATTTAATTCCTTCTTCCAGACATTGAAAAAAAAATGGACATCATCTGCATCTGCTGGAAAAGGGGATAGAGGGGTATAGATAGAGGATTACTGCACAGGTCCTGGACCTGTTGGGCCGCCGCGTGAGCGGACTTCTGGGCACGATGGACCTCAGGTCTGACCCAGCAGAGGCATTGCTTATGTTCTTATATTGTTAAGTCTTTGTTGTACCCTGTATTTTTTTAAATACTTGTATTTTAATATGATATGTACACTGCCTTGAAGTCTGATTTGGTGGTATAATAAGATTTTAATAAACTTGAAACTTGAGTCTAACAATACCTAAAAGAGAAGTCCATAGGCCATTATTGAGATGGCTTGGGAAAATACACTGCTAATTCCTAGGATAAGCAGCATAAAATCTGTTTTGCTATTTGGGACCTAGCTAGGTACTTGGGACCTGGGTTGGCCACTGCCGGAAACAGGATACTGGGCTTGAAGGACCTTCGGTCTGTCCCAGTATGGCAACTCATGTTCTTATGACAATCCAGTGTCAGAAGCTGAAGATATATCCAACGACACAACACAAAAGGTCTCAATTTTATCCATGTCCATTCTCAGTTCAACTATCAAAACCAGTAACGTTTCAACACTATGGCCCTTTCTGAAAGCCATATTGATGATTATCTAACAAATGTTCTTGCGCAATATAATTTCCGTCTGTTTCAAAGGTACTTTTTCAATAATTTTTCCTACAAAAGGTCTATAATTTTCTAAAACAGATTCCTTCATGTTTGTCAACATACGTGGCATAGTTCTTGATCTTAATGACTTGTTGATAATGGCAATCAAAGAAGGCTCTTCTTGTCCATCCAGTTGTTTTATGATGAACAATGAGCAAGGATCAACCATTGATCAGGTCGGCCGCATGGCATTTGATTCTCCTTAATGTCCTCAAAATCAGACCAATTTACTGGTATTACCTTAATTTCCCCAGATTCACAAGGACCTATAGACGCCAACAACTTATGCAGGGTGTTAGCTATAAGCAGTAAATACAATAGACTCTCAGTTAACCGGCACCCATGGGGATTGGTAGATGTCGGATAAATGTAGTTTCTGGTTGCTTGAGAGTTACTAATACTATAACCCATACCATACAATAAACTCTGTATTAACTTGATATTAATCTATATATATAAAATCGGATGTATGTGTGTATGTGTGTGTGTATGTGCCGCGATCACGCAAAAACGGCTTGACCGATTTGAACGAAACTTGGTATGCAGATCCCTCACTACCTGGGGTGATATGTTCTGGGGGTCTCGCGGCCCACCTGCACACGTGGGCGGAGCTACAAACTGAAAATCAGATTTCATCCATTCATGTCAATGGAAAAAATGTAAAAAGCTGCCATTCTCACAGTAATTCACAAACGGCTTGACCGATTTGAACGAAACTTGGTATGCAGATCCCTCACTACCTGGGGTGATATGTTCTGGGGGTCTCGCGGCCCTCCTGCACACGTGGGCAGAGCTACAAACAGAAAATCAGATTTCACCCATTCATGTCAATGGAAAAAATGTAAAAAAGCTGCCTCTCACAGTAATTCAAAAACGGCTTGACCGATTTGAACGAAACTTGGTATGCAGATCCTCACTACCTGGGGGTGATATGTTCTGGGGGTCTCGCGGCCCACCGCACACGTGGGCGGAGTCTACAAACTGAAAATCAGATTTCATCAATTCATGTCAATGGAAAAAATGTAAAAAGCTGCCATTCTCACAGTAATTCACAAACGGCTTGGACCGATTTGAACGAAACTTGGTATGCAGATCCCTCACTACTGGGGTGATATGTTCTGGGGGTCTCGCGGCCCTCCTGCACACGTGGGCCAGAGCTACAAACAGAGAAATCAGATTTCACCCATTCATGTCAATGGAAAAAATGTAAAAATGCTGGCCATTCTCACAGTAATTCAAGAAACGGCTTGACTCGATTTGAACGGAAACTTGGTATGCAGATCCCTCACTACCTGGGGGTGATATGTTCTGGGGTCTCGCGGCCCACCTGCACACGTGGGCGGAGCTACAAAAACTGAAAATCAGATTTCATCCATTCATGTCAATGGAAAAAATGTAAAAAGCTGCCATTCTCACAGTAATTCACAAACGGCTTGACCGATTTGAACGAAACTGGTATGCAGATCCCTCACTACCTGGGGTGATATGTTCTGGGGGTCTCGCGGCCCACCTGCACACGTGGGCGGAGCTACAAACTGAAAATCGATTTCATCCATTCATGTCAATGGAAAAAAATGTAAAAAGCTGCCATTCTCACAGTAATTCACAAACGGCTTTGACCGATTTGAACGAAACTTTGGTATGCAGATCCCTACACTACCTGGTGGTGATATTGTTCTGGGGGTCTCGCGGCCCTCCCTGCACACATGGGCGGAGCTACAAACAGAAAATCGGATTTCACCCATTCATGTCAATGGAAAAAATGTAAAAAGCTGCATTCTCACAGGTAATTCAAAAACGGCTTGACCGATTTGAGAACGAAACTTGGTATGCAGATCCTCACTACCTGGGGTGATATGTTCTGGGGGTCTCGCGGCACACCTGCACACGTGGGCGGAGCTACAACTGAAAATCAGATTTCATCCATTCATGTCAATGGAAAAAATGTAAAAATGCTGCCATTCTCTCAGTAATTCACAAACGGCTTGACCGATTTGAACGAAACTTGGTATGCTAGATCCCTCACTACCTGGGGTGATATGTTCTGGGGGTCTCGCGGCCTCCTGCACACGTGGGCAGAGCTACAAACAGAAAATCAGATTTCACCCATTCATGTCAATGGAAAAAATGTAAAAAGCTGCCATTCTCACAGTAATTCAAAAACGGCTTTGACCGATTTGAACGAAACTTGGTATGCAGATCCCTCACTACTGGGGTGATATGTTCTGGGGGTCTCGCGGCCACACTGCACACGTGGGCGGAGCTACAAACTGAAATTCAGATTTCATCCATTCATGGTCAATGGAAAAAATGTAAAAAGCTGCCATTCTCACAGTAATTCACAAACGGCTTTGACCGATTTTGAACGAAACTTGGTATGCAGATCCCTCACTACCTGGGGTGATATGTTCTGGGGGTCTCGCGGCCCTCCTGCACACGTGGGCAGAGCTACAAAACAGAAAATAGATTTCACCCATCATGTCAATGGAAAAAAATGTAAAAAGCTGCCATTCTCACAGTAATTCAAAAACGGCTTGACCGATTTGAACGAAACTTGGTATGCAGATCCCTCACTACCTGGGGTGATATGTTCTGGGGTCTCGCGGCCCACCTGCACACGTGGCGGAGCTACAAACTGAAAATCAGATTTCATCCATTCATGTCAATGGAAAAAATGTAAAAAGCTGCCATTCTCACAGTAATTCACAAACGCTTGACCGATTTGAACGAAACTTGGTATGCAGATCCCTCACTACCTGGGGTGATATGTTTCTGGGGGTCTCGCGCCCTCCTGCACACGTGGGCAGAGCTACAACAGAAAATCAGATTTCACCCATCATGTCAATGGAAAAAAATGTAAAAAGCTGCCATTCTCACAGGTAATTCAATAAAACGGCTTGACCGATTTGAACGAAACTTGGTATGCAGATCCCTCACTACCTGGGGTGATATGTTCTGGGGTCTCGCGGCCCACCTGCACACGTGGGCGGAGCTACAAACTGAAAATCAGATTTCATCCATTCATGTCAATGGAAAAAAATGTAAAAAAGCTGCCATTCTCACAGTAATTCACAAACGGCTTGACCGATTTGAACGAAACTTGGTATGCAGATCCCTCACTACACTGGGGTGATATGTTCTGGGGGTCTCGCGGCCCTCCTGCACACGTGGGCAGAGCTACAAACAGAAAATCAGATTTCACCATTCATGTCAATGGAAAAAATGTAAAAAGCTGCCATTCTCACAGTAATTCAAAAACGGCTTGACCGATTTGAACGAAACTTGGTATGCAGATCCCTCACTACCTGGGGTGATATGTTCTGGGGGTCTCGCGGCCCACCTGCACACGTGGGCGGAGCTACAAACTGAAAATCAGATTTCATCCATTCATGTCAATTGAAAAAATGTAAAAAGCTGCCATTCTCACAGTAATTCACAAACGGCTTGACCGATTTGAACGAAACTTGTATGCAGATCCTCACTACCTGGGGTTGATATGTTCTGGGGGTCTCGCGGGCCCTCCTGCACACGTGGGCAGAGCTACAAACAGAAAATCAGATTTCACCCATTCATGTCGAATGGAAAAAATGTAAAAAGCTGCCATTCTCACTGTGACCAATTTGGACGAAACTTGGTATGCAGATCCCTCACTACCTGGGGTGATATGTTCTGGGGGTCTCGCGGCCCACAACTCTATGTTGCTTGCTCAAGGGTGGGTTCACCCAAGAATGTATATGTTCTTGCTCCTGGAGGTGAAACTAAAAATGTTGTTTATAATCAAGTTTTGCGTTAGTTGTATTGTATTCATTTTGTCAAATATTTCACATTATAATTTGAATATTGTACTTTTTATTAAGCTGTAAAACAATAATTTCATTCACCACTATATAGTATCTTTATTTCAATCCGTTTACTGTGTTATTGCTATTATTAAATACCCGTGCAACGCCGGGGCATCAGCTAGTATGCTCATATTTTCTTAACTCCCTTCTCAATTCGGTTCAGTTCTCCATGAACAATATTTTATTTCTTCAGCTAAGTTAACTGTCTGAAATGGAGCAATATTATCTAAACAATTCTTTAATGTCAAATACCAATCACAAACCATTAGAGACACATCATCACCTCCCACAAATAGGAATCCATCGATCTTGTAATGTCTGCATATTGTGACCAGTCAGGTATTCTCCCTGCCAAGGTCCCAGTTAAGGCAAGGGAAAAAGGGAAAAGGAAAACCAGGAAGGGAGATTCCAAGGTCCCTCAGGCTCCTGAGCCTGATCACATCTCCTTTGACCACCAGAGGGAGCTCGAATTAACTGAGGAAGAGTTAAATGATATTTACCCATCCAGCCACCGGGGGAGCCCAAGAGGCCCCTGGAACATTGTCGACTCAGACAGAGTAGGGCGTTGCCCTAAAGTATTTAAACCTGTAGTTGAGAACAGACAGGCAGGCCAGCTAGGGAGGAGGTTTAAGCCTTTTCTCCCTAGAGAGTCCCCTGAGCCAAGCAGGAGCAACAAACCCATTCCAATGGAGCTGTTAGAGGCTGGACAAACTGAAGAGCTGCTATTTCCAGGAGAACAGCCCATGGAGTATGAGGAGAGTCTGGCAGAGTATGCTCCTGATGTTTCTGAAGCCATGCAGGTGGGCTGGGCTTTCACCTATGAACAGTGAGTTGTGATTTTTGCTCTGGACTGATTGGGGACTATTTTTTGTTGTGCAAGCTAGGAGTGTGATGTTTGGGAGAGGTTTTGCTAACACCCTGGGAGGGAATTTTTGAAAGCCTGTCTAGAGGCTTTAATTTGCAAAACCTGACACTCTCCTGTCCTGGCAGTGAATTGAACTGGCCAGAGGCTTTAATGAACTTTGAGCACTAGTGTTACTGAATAAGTGCCATGAACTGTTTTTTTGTGTTTTTGAAACTGCCTGCCTGGGAGCAGTCAGAACTAGCTCTGAGGAGAGCTGAACTCTCAGACATTGCTGAGAGCAAGCCAAGGACTTTATGGTATGCTGTTTGTTTGCTTGCTTATTTTGATATTTTGTTTGCTGCTGTTTGGGAACATTCTGACAAGTTTGGCAGCTGTATCATGAACTACTTACCTTCAGGAAGGAATGAGTAAAATTGATTTATTTCCTATGAACTTCAATTGTGGTGTTTTGTTTTGGGATTTTTTGTTCCTGTTGAAAACAGTTCAGTCCTGCAGGGTGACTCCATTTCGGGTCACACGCTGGTGTGCTATTTTGTAGTAACCACTGAGAGTGCTAGTGAGCCCTGTCCTGGGCTACAATATCAAACTCTTCCTTTCAAAAAACCTACCCCTCATATGCTCCCTGAAGAACAGCATTGCTGAACAAGCACTAAATCAGATTCCAAAAGCCAGGACAATACATCAAAACCAGCCATATCTAACAAATCATATACTGTACTATTTTGACCTTATTTTATACTAAGCATGCATTGACAAGGCCAACTTTTAAAAATCTGTCTTTCATAAATATACTACCATATATTTCTACTCGACCTGAGCATTCAATACTGGTGCCAAGGCTAAAGTCTTAGAGTCTCAAACAAACTTGAATCTTATCATCATCCTTGAGGAATGTGAGAAAAAAAGTGGCCCTCTTAGAAATATTATCTGAAGAAGACGTCCAAATTGCTAGGCAACAAAGGGATCCAAAGTCTCTAGTACATCATGACCCTATTTTTTTCTCATCCCAAAGAACATCTATAATAATAATAATAATTTATTTCTTATATACCGTCAAAGCCGTAGAAGTTTGAGGCGGTTTACAATAAAGAAGGGCTGGACAATCAGCGAATAGGTACAATCAGAGAAAGGGTACAATCGGCAAATACAATCGGTGAATGGGAACAATCCGCAAAATAGATACAATTAATAGATGTAAGTAGGGGAGCTGGTACAATATAAGGGGTTAGGAGTGGGTGAGCGGGAGGGAGGAGAAAGGAGATCTAGGGGGCAAGGGTAGGGTAGGGGTCTTGGGCTACAAATCGGTTAAATAGATTTGTTTTTAATAATTTTCTGCAGTTTAGGTAGGATGAGGAGCGCGAGAAGATATTGCACAGCCAGTCATATAGATGCTTGGAAATCATATTTTAGATATAGGAACAGAGGACAATCTAAAATACCTAAATCTTCAAGTCTCACAAATCTCAGAGTGATAATGTAATTCTAAACTGTCTTTATTACAAGCCGCACCACTTATTCATTGTAGCTGTTCTGCCCCCATTTTATGCAGGCATTTGCTCAGTTTCTTGTATAAGAACAAGTTTAAGTGTTTATGCTAGATGTATAAGTGAAGTGTGCTCTATGGACATAAATCCGTAGAAAGCTTTGCTTCTCCCAGAGAGCTACGCAGCAACCACAGTGAGAGAGAGAACAGTTGCTATATTTGTACACTACATGGTTGTATGAGAACCTGAGTCTAGCATAGTTCTCCCATCAGGTTTTCTGTCCTTTATTTCTAACAATTTAACACAGCTTAGTTTTATATCTAAGTCTGGAGAACAGTGTTATTTCCACAAGGAGTGGACACCCTCCCGGCTCCTTTTTGAATAGGAGAGACTGGTAGAGTAAGAAGATTCTGTAACAAAGTTGAATTGCCTTGAAGTCATCAATTGTAAGTGTTCATTCTTTTGATGTTATTAAAGAAAGCAGTTCAAGAAATACAGAGATGACAGAAGAAAGATTTAACTGAATAGGAGCTTCATACAATTCTCAATATAACTCAGAGTGAGTTCAACAGTGTTTGGCCATTCGGAGGAGACTTCAGAGACAAAATCTGCAAAGACTGTTGAGGGATTCAGGGAAGCTGAAAACTGTCCAGTAAAGCTCTAGTCAGCACTGTAGCCATGGACTGCGATTCCAGATTATTCATAATTTTCTCCACATACTTAAGCCTGTTCTCATGTTTTTCCAGCTCTTGCCCTCTCTGGGTGTTTTTGAAACGGCACCAATGCAACACATGAATATAAATTACTTATGTGCTAATTTAATCAGTCACTGTATACTTCAAGTTACAACAACCCTTTACTGAATTGTGATAACATGGTGCAATAGTAACTTGCCATCTGGGTTCTTCAGGCTGAGTGCTGACATCAGCCACGACCTGCAGAAGTTCCAGCGGTCAGCACATTTTGAAGTAGCCCTGAACATTCAATACTGGTGCCACAGCATAATATTGACCACTATATATACACTGAGGATTTAGGGCTAGATTCTCTAAAGGTTGCCTTTTAGGCACCTAACTGAATTGGCAAAATCCCCTTAATAGGTTCAATAATTGAAAAAAGAAATTTAATTGGGTGATAGGCACCTACCCGATGCTATAAAATGTTGATGCCCATCACATGGAGGGGCATAATTGAAAGGGACGTCTAAGTCCGTTTACATCCATCTCGCAAGTCGTCCAAAGTTAAAAAGAGCCTAAGACACATTTTCGAAAGATACGTCCAACTTTTTTTTACTTTCGAAAATCGTCTAATTATACGTCCTGCCGATCTGATCATCCAAGCCGCTAAATCGTCCATCTTTATACCACATTTCCGTCCAAGTCCAAAATGCCTAGAACAAGCCCTGTTAGAGGTGGGAGGGGTCTGCAAAGTGATGGACTGCACACCCAGACATGCCACCTAAATAGTGGGGTACCTTACAGGGCACTGCTGTGAACTTCACAAAAAGGGTACCATGGCTTCTCCTCACTACAGCTCCCTTATAGGTGACAGTGAGCTCCCCAAACCACCTCCAGAATCCCCTAGACCCACTTATCTATCACCCCAATAGCCCTTATGGCTGCAGGAGCCACTTATATGCCAGTACAAAAGGGTTTTGAGGGTGTATAGGGGAGTGCGTGTATCAATGCAGTGATTACAGGGGCTTATGGGCATGGGTCCTCCTCTCTATGGGTCCCTAACCCACTCCCAAGATGACTTAAGCTGCCTCTTCAAATTATCCAGAATACGGCCATTAAATTAATTTACAACACTAAAAAATTCGATCACGTATCCCCATTATTGATAGATGCACATTGGCTACCTATTAGTCATAGGATTTTGTATAAACTTATGTTTCTAATTTTTAAAACCTTAGCATCTAGTGAACCGCAATTTATATCCAAATCATTGATTCCTTATAAAACCCAGCGATCTGTTCCCTCTAAGCTGAGCAGGTGTCCTCCAGCTGCATTGCTACCACTAGGGGGTGGAATATTTTCAGTCGCTAAGGACAGGTATGTTCCCTGGAGTCCTGCAGAACTTGCCTGTCCCTCACAATTGAAAAATGTGACAGTAAAACAGCACCCTCTATTGGTGAGACTGTGGGTGGAGGACTCCTGCTCAGCTTAGAGGGAACAAAATGACTCTGCGCTCATCTGATCAAAGCTTATTAACTGTACCTTCTTTAAAAATTATAGGGACGAGAAGAGCAGATATGTTCACTGTTGCGGGACCGCAATGGTGGAACACCCTCCCCCAATATATTAGAATAGAACACGATATTGCAACATTCAAAATTTTTTAAAAAACTTACTTATTTAAGGATGCTTTTAACCTCTAGAATTTTTTTTTTTTTTCTGTTTAATTAATGTTTACGAAGTGTTCCTTGGATAATATCTACCCTACCTTTTGTTTTTTCCTTTTTACTTAACAAACCCTATAATGTAACTATACCCGCTTCCCTCTCTTTCATGTTAGTCATAATAAGTATACATTGTTACTACGTCAAATTTTTTTTATTGTATTTTATTATATTATGTACATCGCTTAGAAATTGTAATAGGCGATTTATCAAAAGCAGAAATAAACTTGAAACTTGAAACTCTGGGCTGGACTACTAGGCTTTCCTATGCCAGGCGGCCAGGTGATGATGGTCTGGAGACTGAAATTTAAAGTTGTGAATAAAATTTTTATGGGGGTGGGGGGGGAGATGGTGATCACTGGGGTAGTGTGTGGAGGTCTGTGTTATGTGTTTTCAGTGCTTATCTGGTGAGTTTAGGTGGGTTTTTGTGACTTAGACCATGTTTTAAATGGGAAAAATGCTTGAGTACCTGAATAAATTCATGTAAACCGTTCTGAACTCCCCTGGGAGAACGGTATAGAAAAAATTGAATAAATAAAAATAAAAAATAAAAAAAATAAAAACATCCAAGTTCCATCTAGGCTCTGTTGTAAAACTTTCGGTTATAAATGCTGTACGACTAAGTCTAAGTCGTCCCATGTCCCGCCCAACTCCCGCCCTCGACACGCCTCCTGAAATGCCCCGTTTAGCTTTGGACGTTGAGTGGCCCATGTGCCTCAGGCCCTGCCCCCAGGAGGGGCCTAAGGCTCCCGGGCTATTCTGATTGGCCCAGGCGCCTTAGGCCCCACCTGTGGGTGGGCCTTTGGGACGTCTGGGCCAATCTGGCCCCATTCTGCCGGCGGCTGCCTGCCGGACAGGCGGGTTTGGGCACCCGTCTGTCCAGCCAACTGGAAAACAGGTACGGGAAGGGGGGTCGGGTGGTCGGCTGGGGGGGTCACGAGTCGGTTGGGGGTGATCGTGGGTTCTAGGGGGGGCGGTTGTTGAGGGGAGGGGGGTTGCATCGAGGGCAGGAGGGCCTGGGATCCCTCCTGCCCATAATGTAGTGCGGGGAGGGGGTAGGGGGTTGCCTGGGCCAGGAGGGCTTGGGCTCTCTCCTGGCCCGAACGTGTCACGGGGTAAGGGGTCACCTGGGCCAGGAGGGCTTGGGCTCTCTCCTGGCCCAAGCCAGTCGCAGGGGGGGGTTTGCAGGGGGGGGGGCTTGAGCTCCCTCTTGCCCCGATGTTGTTGGGGGGGGGGGTCGCGGTTTGACATGGCAGGAGGGCTTGGGCACCCTTCTGCCGGGATGGTTGTGGGGGGGGATTCTGTAACTGGTGTTGTTTTTGACAGACACCGGTTACAGAATCCAGCTTTTAGGCGAAGGACTGACTCCTCCTTCGCCTAAAAGCCCTTCTGTTGGACGTTTGGGGCTTAGGCGTTTTTTTTGTTTCATTATGGCTAAAAAGTGTAGACATCGTGTAGGTAAACTTGAAGACGTAGTGGAGATTGGGCGTTTAGGCAGAGGAAGGCCATAATCAAAACAAGGACGTTTGGTTTGGTTATGGACACTTTCCCTGCTTCTGCGTTGAACGTTTAAGGACTTAGGCCAAAAAGGGTCTTAGATGCTTTTTTTGATTATGCCCCTCCACATCTATTCCCTTCAGTATCTTAAATGTTTCTATCATGTCCCCTCTCAGTCTCCTCTTTTCAAGGGAGAAGTGGCCCAGTTTCTCTAATCTCTCACTGTATGTATAAGAATTTTTAAATTAAAATAAAACCAGGCGAAATAAACTAAATCCCACTGCTGTTTCTTTGCCTCAGGAAGGAACTTAGATTGCAAATCTTCCAGGAGCTGGAAATTACCGACTCTACCTGAACATAACTCACCCAGAGCTACAACTGCAGAAGGAACGAGAAAGAACATATCTATATCTCTACCCTCTAGGTCTATCTATATATTTCCACTCCACCTGAGCTTCATGTATAGTTGAAACTTGCTCCCCCGCCTCTGTCCTTCATTACCAGTTACCTAAGATAACATAACATAACTTTATTTTTGTATACTGCCACAATCAAAAGAATTCTAGGCGGTTTACACGAAAGAATGAAAACTGGACAATCAGCAAAGTACAAAATATTAAAATTAGAATGCAGCATATTGACTAAAAAGGCGATAAAAATGTAAATTTATGCAATAAAATGATGTTGAAGATAAAAACATCAAGTTACGAGATAAATTTCCCCCAGTAAAATTTTACCATCCTTTCCCTATAATCTAACCATCATAGAGACATTCCTAGACAGAGGAGAACAAGATTCTGAGATCATGCACCTGAGATCTTCATACCCATCCCTGCAACGAGGGGAGCAGTAGCTGGGCTCAAGAACCTTGTGTCTGGTAATGCTGCTGCTCCTCTGTGCACCAGTGAGAGCAGGCAGGAACGTGGATAATCTATGGGCCAGGGAAGGCTACTTTCCCTTAAAAGCAGAGTAATTAACTTTTCTAAAGCATATTGAAAGCTCCATTAGCGGAGCAGATTGATGGTGAGAGCCTATAACCATAAGCTAGTTTGTACCTTTCCAAGTCGTTAAAAGAAATCATTTTTGTTCTGTTCGCTCCGGCTGCCGTCTTCCTGTCATTAGCCTTGCAGGGCCAATCTCCTTGTAAACACTGCAGTGTGATGATTTTAATGATCACAAACTCCTCTGAGAAATCTGTCTCTAAAATGGCCTTGAGGGTTTCGGCTGGTTCATGGTCTTGTGGACTCTGAAGTCATTTGCAAAGAATTTATTGGATAGGAGCTGGATTGATACATTTTTCAGCAGTCCAGCACCTGGTAAAATCTGTAAACTGTCCAGGGTGTCTGGCTACCAAGTTGTGCCACGTATGTATTACACTGGATTGCAACAAATTGAATTTCTAGAATATCTACCATGCTGGTCTTATCCAGCAGTGTTAATCGAGGGTCTGTGCCTCTGGGAGTCCTCATTTCTTCTTTACTTCAGCAGCTCAGACCATTTCAGGGGTCACAGATGAGAACTGTGAGTCGGCAGCAGGAGACACCGAGAAATACCGGAGAGAAAGAGGCAAAAAACGATATCCCAGTAGACATATGCTGGGGCACGGGCAGTGTGTCTGGGAGGGAATGCATGGATGGGAGAACATCGCAGGGGAGGAGACATAGGCATCCTGGGACTGTCGGCCAAGTCTCTTCCCTGAAGAAGCCCTTTCTGGAAACGTCAATCGCTCCTCCTAAACTTACTTGCTCCACTTCATCACTTCATCATGCTTCTATTCCTTTCTCTCCTCTCTTCTACCTTCCAAAGTATTTAGATCAATGCTGTCTTGTTAAAATGTTTATTTTATTTTTATTTTTCCTCTAACTCTACTTTTCACTTCTCTATTACCCTCCAGGTACTTTAGTTAGATTGTGAGCCTTCGGGACAGTAAGGGAATTTTTCAAGTACCTTTCTTATTTCTAATCTTAATGTATATTTTCTGTAAACTGCTTAGAACCTAACGGATGTAGCGGTATATAAGAAATAAATTACATTACATTACATTACATATGTAGATAGCTACAAGATGATCCCAGTAATTCTGTAGAGAGCAGGTGAAAGAGAAAAAGATCTATTTATTATTTATGTACTGCGGGGGGTGGAAGCTTGGCACTGCATCAAGATGGGTGCTTAGCTTAGTCCCTCTACAAGAAATATTCCCCCAGAAGTGGTACTTTCTGAATCTTTCTGCATATTAGTAAATCTCATGGCCAGCAATAAGCAGAAAAAAATTGAAGCAAATTTTGGAGTGATCAGTTGCCTAAACAGGACCCAATGATGTCATTAAAGAGCCTCGAAAGAGAACTTGTCATGGCTGGACTACAAATGATTAAGAGAGCACCATAAACACAACATCCTTCCAAATGGAAGTGGCCAACTTGGCTATGCAACTCAATAAATGTAGTGAATGAGCGACCCAGATAGACAATAGAACATAAGAGTAGCCTTACTGGGTCAGGCCAATGGTCCATCAAGCCCAGTAGCCCGTTCTCATGGTGGCCAATCTAGGTCCATAGTAGAGTTTCAATTGTGGAAGATGAGTTCCAACAGTGCCCAAGAGATCGCTATTAAAAGATCTCAACTTCAGATAGACCCTGAATAAGCTCGTATGTGAAGTCAGTGGAATGATATTGAATAATGATCATGTCAGAAGGAAGCAAAACCTCTCCAATTCCAAAGGAGTTTTATTGAAATGACTGGATATCTGCTTCAAATGTCATTTCATGGTCAAGCAGGCCTTCAGAATTCCTAGCGGTTTGCCTTCTAACATATATTCTCAAAGCTCTTTGAAACCCTGGGGTGCTGGATATCTTACCAAAGGCCCGATTTATGCCAGATCTGTGTTGGAATGATACTAGAATAACCACAGTATCTGGTTTTGCCAGGATTTACTTAAAGAAATTCAAACAAGATGATGTGCAGCAAGTATAACTCAGAACAAGCAATGGACTCACCAGTAAAAATATTCAAAAAAGAGACCTAGTATGTTACCTTGAAGACTTGAAACGGTCCAAAGGAGAGCGACGAAAATGATAGGAGGCTTGTGCCAGAAGATGTATGAGGAGAGACTGGAAGCCCTGAATATGTATACTAGAGAATGACACGGGGAAAAAATTTGTCCCCGTCACCGCCCCGTCCCCGGCCGACTATCCTCTGCACCGCCCCGTCACCGCCATTCCCTTCACCGCCCCGTCACCGTCACCGCCATCCCTTTCACCGCCCCGTCACTGCCACTGCCATCCCATTCACCGTCACCGCAGCATGCATAAAAGCCTCAAACAGGTATGATTTTATATACTTATCTTTATTAACGTATAAAGGAAACATTCTTTACAACTTTACAACTTAGTTAACTATACAAAAACAAAACACAACCTGTACTTTTAATTGTCCTTATTTTTTAACCCGTGGATGAACAACAAATCATCTGCACAAGTGGGTTAAAATGCAAACCTGCTACCATGAAATCTGATTTTTAAGGGCATGCATTCGTGTAATTTTGCCACAGCAAATGGACTTTGGTGCATTTGCCAAGGGAGAATCGCTACTGTGGCTTTGTAAAAGGGGCCCTTACTGAGTGAAGTCCATAGTCACCTAGACCAGTGTTTCTCTCAACCAAGTTTCCCAGGCCAATCTCCACACCTGACCCCCATCCCCATCATAATAGTAAATAGTACTAATTGTAATGCAATTTCTTCCATTCATTTTTCATGTATATAATATTAATTCATTATGGTAACCACAAAATTAAAAGAAACACAAAGCACACTGTATGCAGAGAAAATATTAATTAATATTTGTTTCATTTTTCAAAGAGGTCAAGACAGATGACTAAAATATGCAATGTCACTTCAGAAACAACTATAGAAAAATAGACAAATATAATGCAAAATATAGATAACTGATATAAATTCTCAAAACTGACACATTTTGATCACTAAATTGAAAATATTCATTTTCCATATAATTTTTCTATCACTAATCTTCCCCCATCCCATATATATTCTGCAGGTTTTCAAAGAGATCAAGGCAGATGATTTTATGCAATGTCACATCAGGAACAACTATACAAAAATAGACAAATATACCCTCCGGGGCTCTATTGTGTGCGTGCTGGCTACCCTTCTCTTCCCTCCGAAACCAGAAGTAGCGTCCCGTGGGGGGGGGGGGGGAAAGAGAAGGGAAGCCAGCACGCATACGATAGAGCCCCGGCCCGGAGGGAAGCTTACAACTTGCTGCTTTTACTTGCTTCGGGCCTTCCTCACTGCTGGGTCCTGCCTTCGCGGAAACAGAAAGTAGGCAGGTCCTAGCAACGAGGAAGGCCCGAAGCAAGTAAAAGCATTCTGGCAAAAAAAGGCAGGCGTCAAACAAAATTTTCGGCGGCAAGTTAGCCCGGGAAGGAGCATCGGCGGCAGCAGCAGGATTAGCTGGGTGGTCATCTAAATCAGCCAGGGAGAACACTTACTTGTACCTGACGAAGTGAAACGAGTGAATCCAAGCGAGGCAGCGACTGCAAACAAAATTAAAATCCTGGGCTCGGCTCCAAAATCCAATCTCTACTGCTGCGCTACAACCCATTAAATATCAGGTGTGGCAGTAGCGATTGGTCCCCTTCTTTGAGCAAAAAGAACTGACCAATGAAGAGCCTGTATATTAGGGGGCGGAGTCAATGCGGCAACGTGCAAATCGAGTAGAGACTAGAGAGTTGAGGAGACAGACCACGCGGAGACAAACATGGCCGCCGGAAAAAATCTGACACCCGGTCCCGAACTAAAGACTCACGGTGAAGACAAGGTAAATAGCGGTACATAGAAGGGGGTACATTTGCCTGCGGGGACAAATCTTTTCACCGTTTTTGCGGGCGGTGAAAACTTTTGTCCCCGTGTCTGCGGCGATTTGTCTATGGAGTCTCCAAAGCCCGCAGCCAAACCGCAGCCACCCCGCGGCTCCCTGTGGGGATCGCTCCCCATGTCATTCTCTAATGTATACCCTAGAGGAAAGGAAGGACAGGGGGAGATATGATTCAGACATTCAAATACTTGAAGGGTATTAACGTAGAACAAAATCTTTTCCAGAGAAAGGAAAATAGTAAAACCAGAGAACATAATTTGAGGTTGAGGGGTGGTAGATTCAAGAGCTATGATCAAGGATGGCATTTGCGAGCACATCGAGAGGAATGGCCTACTGAGAACAAGCCAGCACGGATTCTGTAAGGGAAGGTCGTGCCTAACGAACCTTCTGTACTTCTTTGAGGGAATAAGCAGTCGGGTGGACAATGGGGAACCCATAGACATCATTTACCTCGATTTTCAAAAGGCTTTCGACAAGGTGCCACATGAAAGGCTGCTTAGGAAGCTGTGGAACCACGGGGTGGGAGGGGATGTGCACAGATGGATCAAGCACTGGTTGTCGGGTAGACTGCAGAGGGTCGGAGTGAAGGGCCAATATTCTGACTGGCGGGGAGTCACAAGCGGTGTGCCACAGGGATCGGTGCTGGGGCCATTACTCTTCAACATATTTATCAATGACCTGGAAAAGGAGGCAAAGTGCGAGGTTATAAAATTTGCAGACGATACCAAACTGTGTGGCAGAGTTAGGTCCAGGGAGGAGTGTGAGGACCTGCAAAGGGACCTGGACAAGCTGAAAGACTGGGCAAACAAATGGCAAATGCGCTCTAACGTGGAAAAATGCAAGGTCATGCATATAGGGAAAAAGAACCCGTTGTTCAACTACAAATTGGGGGGGGGCATTGTTGGGAGACAGCAGACTTGAGAGAGACTTGGGTGTGCTGGTGGATGCATCACTGAAGCCATCTGCACAGTGCGCAGCAGCCTCGAAAAAAGCCAACAGAAGGCTGGGCATCATAAAGAGGGGCATAACAACCAGGACGCGGGAAGTCATCATGCCATTGTATCGAGCGATGGTGCGTCCACATCTGGAATACTGCGTTCAGTATTGGTCGCCGCACCTCAAGAAGGACATGGCAGTACTTGAGAGAGTCCAAAGAAGAGCAACGAAACTGGTAAAAGGGCTGGAACACTGCCCATACGCCGAGAGGTTGGATAGGCTGGGGCTCTTCTCTCTGGAAAAAAGGAGGCTCAGGGGAGATATGATAGAGACCTTCAAGATCATGAGGGGCATAGAGAGGGTGGATAGGGACAGATTCTTCAGACTGAAGGGGACAACAAGTACGAGGGGGCATTCGGAGAAACTGAAGGGAGATAGGTTCAAAACAAATGCAAGGAAGTTTTTTTTCACCCAAAGGGTCGTGGACACTTGGAATGCGCTACCGGAGGAAGTGATCAGGCAGAGTACGGTACAAGGATTCAAACAGGGATTGGACGGATTTCTGAGGGATAAAGGGATCGTGGGATACTGAGGGAGGAGCTGGGATGTAACACAAGTATAGAAAGCTAACCAGGTAATAAGTATAGAAACCCAACCAGGTCGTGCATGTGCAAGACCGGAGGGTTAGGACTTCAATGGGAAGATAGGACTTCAATGAGAAACCAAGGTGGCAAGGGAACCCCTTCTGGTGATTCAGACAGGTCATGACCTGTTTGAGCCGCCGCGGGAGCGGACTGCCGGGCAGGATGGACCTATGGTCTGACCCGGCGGAGGCACTGCTTATGTTCTTATGTTAGGAAATTCTACTGTACAGTGAGGGTGGTGGATGCTTGGAATGCGCTCCCGAGAGAGGTGGTGGAGAGGAAAACGGTGACTGAGTTCAAAGAAGCGTGGGATGAACACAGAGGATCTAGAATCAGAAAATAATATTAAATATTGAACTAAGGCCAGTACTGGGCAGACTTGCACAGTCTGTGTCTGTATATGGCCTTTTGGGGCAGGATGGGCTGGAGAGGGCTTCAATGGCTGGGAGGGTTTAGATGGGATGAAGTAGGTTATAACGGAGATTTTGGCAGTTGGAACCCAAGCACAGGACCAGGTAGAGCTTTGGATTCTTGCCCAGAAATAGCTAAGAAGAAAAAAATTTAAATAATTTAAATTGAATCAGGTTAAGCAGACTGGATGGACCATTCGGGTCTTTATCTGTCGTCATCTACTATGTTACTATGTTACCTTAAAATACCCTCCTTCTACAAAGTTGTGATAGTGACTGCCGCTGGGCAAATGCTCTGATGCTCATTCAATTCCTAAGGATGTCGAAGCTTTGTATAAGGAGCCCAATGTCAGCAGAATATACAATGAAACATCTTCAGACAGTGGATCTAGGCACCTGGAGGAAATGTCTTCGGTGGGAGTCAGGTGGAGGATCTCCAGGCCTCAATCGAGGTGGTTAACCTCTCTCCAGATGATTGAAGCCTGCCGAATCAACTACAGCTCTACACTGTGTCATTATTGGCGTCAGGAGAAGGGATCGAAACTGCTCCGAGTCAGAACTGTGAGGTGAAGGAAAAACCTGCGGCGATAGCAGAACAACGACAAACATCGCTGGATTCAGTGAGCACTGACAAATTTGGCTCAGAAATGACACTGACTCCTGTACCGAGACCAGCTGTGTTTGGGAGGCTATTTCGGCTTTGCAGCTCTCTTTGGGAACTCAAATACAACAAATATTGTCTCGCTGTAGAAGAATCTTATCAGTCAGCTCTTACAAAAGAAAAAGTTGGAGATTCACACATCTAGATTAGAAACAGTGGAAACACAGAGTCAAACCTGGATACGAGACAGTGGGAACGTCCACTACAAACTGGAGCTCCTAGATTAATAAATTTTCCTAACGCATACTCGATACCAGCTGTTGATATGTTGAAAAGATATTTAACTGAGGTCTTGAAAATTCTTGAATTCTCATATCCTCCGATCTCCAAGATATATTACCTCCTCCAGGGGCTTTGGCCCAGCATGGTCTCTCAGTAGACAGTTTGGACCTAACTAACTGTTGGGAGAGATCTGATATGGAGGCTGTAGGACCCACAGTGTTGTTGATACAGTTCGCTAGGGATTGGTTGATGAAAATTTTTTTCAAGCACCAACATGCTTTGTTTTTGAATTAAAAAATTTGCATGTATCCTGATGTATCTCAAGCTGCCCAGAAAAAGAGGTGGCAATTCCTATTGTTGTGTCCCCAAGTTTTGCAGTTGGCTGCAACATTTTTCTTGAGATATCCTTGCAAATGTGTGATAATATTACAAGGAGTTAGATATGTCTTTATTGAACATTCTAAGTTGTCTAAATTTATTTCATGGAAAATACTGGCTCCATCGAGTACCCCTTCCAATTTGCAACCACAATCTTCGACTTACTATAACAGGTCCATTTTTAAGCTCTATCTTTTCCTCTATTTCAATTGATATGATAATGTAATTCTGCTTTTTCCCCCAAGATAGTGGACTAAGGGGTCTTTTTGCTAAGGCACGCTAACTGAATTGAGAAAAACATGGGGGAAGCCACTGCTTGGAATCTTGTTACTCTCTTTAGGATTCTGAATGGAGTCTTTGGGTTTTGAGCTGGATTGACCACCGTGAGAACAGGCTACTGGGCTTGATGGACCTTTGGTCTGCCCCAGTAAGCCTATTCTTATGTTCATATGTAGGGCTTTTCTTGCTACACTCACATCAGAGAAAGCAGAATGTGTAGGAACTACAATTCCCAGAAATCAATGGGGAATGAGGTCAGAAGGAGCATGCTTAGCTGTGGCAATTAAGAGGCTGGAGCAGCCCAGGGGAACAAAATGAAAAGCATCTCCCTGGCTGACAGATGGAGAGACACTGAAAAGAAGAGAAGAGAGGGAGGGACAGACTCCCAGAGAGGAGGGCAGAAAAATAGGGGTTATTGGGGGGGGGGGGGGAGAGAAGCCCAGGATTGGTTGGCTAGATTTAACAAAAGCTAGGAGAGAGAAACCTTGTGAAGCAGAGTCACTTTATGTAACTTGCAGGGAAATGTTGGGTCTGTGGAACGCAGTGGTCTCAAACCCGAGGCCCTGGGTATGTTTATCATAAGCACAAAAGTAAAACCATATGTCTCTTTAGCTATAAATGACCATATTATTATTAAGTTTTAGCCAAAAGGAAAGATTTATAAACTATAAAGAGTTTTACCTCATTTCTTTAATAATTCATTAACTATTTGTTCTGAGGCCCTCCAAGTACCTCCAAATCTAAAATGTGGCCCTGCAAAGGGTTTGAGTTGAAGACCGCTGGTGTAACGGGGGAGTTTTAAATTTCGGTAACTACTATTTAGTGTACCTAGAAAATGTGGAGGCTGACACAGATCAACCGATCCGGATTACAGCCCCTCAATACTTGACACAAGGTGTCAAGAGTCTCCAGAAGTGACTATTAAGAGTCCATCAAGCGCAGGCAACCACTTAGTATCTGAAAGAATGCACTTATGTTGACAGCAGGTCCACAAAGATTTGGCTGACAAAAGAGCGAGGAGGCACCGTTTTGAAAATGTAAATCTCCGCATGTTGCTACCTCAGCTGACCTAACCACTCCCTTGAAATAAAAAGGCAGAAAAAGTGATGCTCCCTTGCTGTGTGATTAATTTTACCCACAAAAAGATCAAGCTTTGTACAAAGTCACATGTCTGGTTAAATGGCTTTTGCAAAATGCCCCCACTGTACCTCTGATGACACCCAGAGAGGAAAGGATAACAGCTGCTTAAGTAGGTTGCTGAGGGCAGGCTGTACAGCGCTCGGAAAGCGTGGAAATAAATACCGTGTTGGAAGCGATTTTCATTTCTATGCATCTGTGTGGAGCAGCTCTTCCCCTTCTCTGTCCCTACATTGGCCATGACAAAAAAAGCCCCTCTTCTCCCCTCCCCGAAGAGTAGCACCAGAGCCACGATCAGCTGGGCTGGCACGGAACCACGCTCCAATGCTACTCAGCTGATCATGAGCAGGGTAGAAGCAATTTGGAAGTTTTGGGGGAGCTTTTTAATGTTAAAAATGGGAGCAACTGTTGTGCCTCTGGGCCATATGCTCACACAACACATGGACAACAGCTGCCGGCAGCTCCAGGCCTGCCCCATAAAAGGGGGGTTCATTTAAATACTGAGGAGCTCCTTGTAACGCATTTGCATAGGGTTCTCAGTGACTGCCACAAGGATTGGTACCGGCCCCCGAGATCCCTTTTGAGCATCGAGGCAGAGGTTCCATGCCAGTATGGCTGATTTAACGAGTCTTACCAGCACAAAAAGCTTCTGAGAATCGGGGCTTCGATGAGTGCAAGAGAGGTAGGGATGAGAGTGGAGATGACACCCGACAGGGGAGCTGGATGGGCACAAGAAAGAGAAAGACGATGCATAAAAGCTTTTCTAAATCATCTGCAAAAGTGTTTATTTCGCAAGCAGAAATCTGTGCTTTGAGCCGACTCCTCGGCCACCGCTTCTGGAATTCATTTCAGTTTCCAATCGCACGTCATGTTATTTGAAGTCAAAACATTACAACGTTAAACCTGGCACACTGCAGTGAGAAAATGACAGTAATAGGAACTGTGACTAGCATGGAGAAAAAAATGTGCCCCAGAAAACCCCAGGGGAATGCAGAGTCATTTAACAAAGTGATCTTTTCCAGCACAAAACATCTGGGCAGCTGTGCACCCCTAATGGCTTTGTGCTCTCTTCCCAGGAAGCACCGAATTCAGAGAGCAGGCCACAGGGCGAAGGAAACTGTGATGTCTCTCTGGAAATAAACGTACGTTTGCTGGCTCCGTGCAAAAGATGGCAGACAGTTCAAGGTGGCAGCTCACAGTGGACCTTGTAAGGCACACACAGTCCTGAGATTTCGCAAGTTTAATAAAATAGTCCTGCCCTATTTCCAGCCATTCTCTCACAGAGAAAACCAATAACTTAAGTGATGGTCCAGGAAAATGAAAAATGTGACATGTAATTTCATAAGCCATGTAGCAATATTTGGCCTTGCTCTGCGGGAGGCCCCCGCTAACTCCATGACCTACTTCCAGTACAGCCTGTGGAAGGAAGGAAGGAAGCACAGCTGGGATAGCTCCGGGGCCATTACTCTGCGGAAACCCCCAGTGTATGCAAATATATCTCATCCATATTCATTGTGGATTTCCTTGGATTGAGAAGGACTGATCGACATGTCTGAGAAGCTGCAGGTCAGAGCCCACTTCTCCCACTGATTCTTCCGGCATTCTGGCTCTCCCAGGGGAGTACATTCGTCTCACAACATTACCAAACTGGACTCTTAACTCAAAATAAAGAAAGAAATGAACTTCCAGATTATTTATTGGACTTTCTCTACCAGTATTTGTCAAGTTGGTCCTGGAGTACCCCCTTGCCAGTCAGGTTTTCAGGATATCCACAGTGGATAAGCAGGAGATTGGTTTGCATACACTGTCCCTATTGTATGCAAATGTCTTTCATGCATATTCATTGTGGATATCCTGAAAACCCGACTGGCAAGGAGGTACTCTAGAACCGACCTGAGAAATACTGTTCTCTACCGCGTCAATCAGCAAAGGATCCTAAAATTAAAATCTGCATAGAAATTGAACTCCACAAATGACAGAAAAAGTCACAAACATCATATCAATCAGAGACTAAGTACATGACAGACCAGCCTATTATTCTCCTACAGCACCAATCAGAAAGAGCGAACCAGTTGGAAATTATGGCTTCTGCCAATTTCCCACCCTTGACCAGTGTAATGTCCTGTCTCAGGAACTGCTTGCTAAGGATCAAGTGATTTTTTTAGAGAACATTACTGTGCTTTAGAAAGTAGCAGAACCAAAGGTCTAAAACCTTACAAGAGCAATGCTTTCTCCTGCCATTTGAAGGACTAAACAGACAGAGACACCAGCCCAGTGCTAGAGGAACATCAGCCACTAGTGATCTGTAACCTGTCGCTAAAATTGTCCGTAGAGCCTGAAGATTGGAGGGTGGCCAAGTTATGCCAATTTTTTAAAAGGGTTCCAGAGGAGATCAGGGAAATTACAGATCGGTAAGCCTGACTTCAGTGCTGGGCAAAATAGTAGACAAATCTGATTGAATGGGTTCAGCCGAGGGAGACTTGCTTGACTTCTTTGAAGGTGCGAATAAAGATGAGCCGGTTGATATAGTGTATCTAGATTTTCAGAAAGCTTTTGATAAAGTTCCTTTTGAAAGACTCCTGAGAAAATTGAAGAGTCATGGGATAGGTGATACCCGCTCTCTTGCACGTGCTCAGCTCAGGTCTAACTGAGCATGTGCGTGAGAGTCGGCAGCTCAGTGAAGTAAGTGCTGCTGTGGGTACGACCCAGGCAGGAAAGGTCCTCAGCTGGGAAGAGAGAGGGGCACTTGCTGGAGCCCTGGGGAGGTGGGAGCAGAGGGAAGGAAGAGAGAAAGAGCGGAAGAGATTCTGGCACATGGAGGGGAGGCAGAGAGACACAGAGATAGGAGATGCTGAACATGGGGGGGGGGGGGGGAAAACAGGGGAGATGCTGGCTCAGATAGAAAGGGATGCAGAGAAAAGATGGATGAGAAAAGACAGCTATGAGAAGAAAGATGAAACCAGAGACTGGGACCAACACAATAAGAAAAAGAAAATCACCAGAGAACAGAGAATTTCATTGGCTATTTCGCTTTTGGATTGTGTGTCTGCCAGAACTTGGGCCCATGAGAAAAACCTCAGTCCCCAACATTGGGATGGGCCACCCTTGACGTCTCTGGCAACGCGATGCAAATCTAAAGCAGAATTTGTGCACTAATCAGGGAAAGACTGCTAGACACGTGTACAAAGGTTCTGCAGTAAGGCTGGCTTCAATGTTGGCCCATAAGTATTAGCTCACTACAATTTCCGGAGTAGAACCTCTCTGGGAGGCTTTTACTTATGCTGCTACTTTCATTTTCTTCGGGCTGCTGTTACCTCCTCCGTACTCCCTTCTACACTGCCATGGACCTGGAGCTGAATTTCTCACGTTACATCTGTGCATTACACAGGAACATCTGACAGCCTCATTAGCATTCATTTGTCCCTGGGTGAGAGATCTGCCTTGGTGAACATCCTTCTGCATCATGCACACACCTAGCTCGGTCCACACTTGCCTTTGTGACACTCTTAGTCAAGACATGTGCCAAAAAGGTGCCTTTTGGACCTTGATTGTTTCCAAATAGAAATCTGGTCCTCAAGAATATAAGAACATAAGATTTGCAAGACTAGGACAGACATTGGCCAACCCAAGTCCCAAGTATCTAGCTAGATCCCAAGTAATCCATCAGATTTTATGGCGCTTATCCTAGGAATAAGCTGTGGATTTGAAGTCTAAAAAATCCTTAGTGGTGTAGAACTGGTGCAAGTGGATACGATTTTCACCGCATCAAGATATACAAAGATTAGGGGACACTCAATGAAGTTACAGGGTAATATTTTTCACTCAGAGTGAAAAGTTAAGCTCTGGAACGCGTTGCCAGAGGATGTGGTAAGAGCAGATAATGTAGCTGGTTTTAAAAAAGGTTTGGGCAAGTTCCCGGAGGAAAAGTCCAAAGTCTGCTGTTGAGACAGACAAGGGACAGTAGCATGGAATGCTGCTACTATTTGGGTTTGTGACTTAGATTGGCCTCCACGAAGATGAGCTATTGGGCTTGATGGACCATTGGTCTGACCCAGTAAGGCTATTCTTATGTTTTCCACTTCCCTCATTATTTTATAGACCTCGGTTATATTTATTTACTTTCTTATCCTCCTTTTACAAAACCGCGACAGCGTTTTTTATCGCAGGCTGGTGCAAAACGGTTTATATGAATTAATTCAGGTACTCAAGCATTTTTCCCTGTCTGTCCTGATGGGCTCTATCTATCTCTCTTGAGCCGTCTCTTCTCTAAGCTGAAGATCCCTGGCCACTTTAGCCTTTCCTCATCCCTTTTATCATTTCCATCGCCCTTCTCTTTACCCTTTCAAGATTGTTCGTAACTACATAAATAATACTTCTGAGTAAGGAGTTAGGGAGCTTGGGCATCCAAACATTAACATTTAAATGAAGCCCTGAATGATCCATGTCAAGAAATGTGAATCTCTTGTGTCTGCTACTATTCCTTTTGATCAGGATTACACAGGTTGGTAATAGAGATTTTATTTCCCACATGGGGTCTCTCTGATTCATAGCTTGCCTTTCTCACCACCGAAGTGGTTGGGAAGTCATTACAATATTCTGACTCGCTCCAGGGCTCCATTTGTCGGAGCTTTTGACTGGTTAGTGGAGGTTTGCTGGAAAGTGGCTGTTCTGAATCATTGTTATAAACTTTTGTGTTTGAAAAGGGCACAAAAAATATATTCTGGCAATGAAAATTGACATCTTTGGAGAGTAAACATGAAGCTGAAGGGAAAACTCTGCCTCATATTTGTCTCAAAAGTACTGAAAAGAATGCTGTGAGGTTCAGCTAAAGGGAGCTTCCAGCTGTGTCTGTCTCTTGAGCTTGTGTCCTGCTGTGATGCTCTTCTCATAGTCTTATTCAGTCCTGTCAGACTTTTCAAAGGAGCAGCAGAATGCTTCTTCCAATGGCCAAAGAGTGAAGTGTGCGCAGATCCTGAAGATATATCATGAAATCCAAATGGATTCTCTGCAGGTTATAATGCCAAGATAAGATTAGTCAGTCAAAGAGTTCACCTGTTGGGATGACAGGCTCTCTCCTTTTGCAGCTGTGTCAAAAGATGTTTTTCTTCACCTCTTACTTTCATTTCTGACGGTCATTAGCATGACATATCCAGTAAACAGTAGAGCTGAGGAGCGAGAAACGTTCTCCAGACCTGGGAAAAACTCCACATTCATCTCTGGTACCTGAAGATTGGAAAGTGGCCGACGTAACAACAGTTATTAAAAAGGTTTCCAGGGATAACCTAAGAACCTGCAGAACAATGACTCTAATATCAGTATTTAGCAAAAAGGTAGAAAACTATTAGAAAGAACAAAACTACTGTGTATATAGACAAACATCATTTAATAAGACAGAGACGTTTTGCCTCACCAATGGACTTGAATTCTTTGAAGGTCTGAATAAACATGTGGATAAAGATGAATATCTAGATTTTCAGAAAGCTTTTCACAAGGTTCCTCATGAGACGCTCCTGAGAAAATTAAAGATTTAAAAACTTTGATTGTTTCTCTAGAACTGAACACAAACTTGTTATTTATTTAATTATTGGGAATTAACTTTAAGAACTGTTTGTCTATAGTGTAGTATAACCCTTCTGTCTTCTAACCTAGTCCCCCCCTCCCACATAAAAAAATAATCCATCCCTCTTTTTTTTTCTGCTTAGAACTCTTCTGACTTCTTGTCTTTCAAACTGCAAGCAAGGTTTATTTTCTTTTATTTTACATAGTCCGACCAGAAAGCAGCTTAAGGTTTAATCTGTAAGAACATAAGAATAGCCTTACTTGGTCAGACCAATGATCCATCAAACACAGTAGCCCATTCTCACGGTGGCCAATCCAGGTCACTAGTGTAGAAGGAATCATCTACATTTTTTGTCTCTCTCAGCTCCGCCTCCTGCTTCACAGGACTATGCAGTAGCTCTTCAGTTCGAACCCAAGCAGTTGACATTTACTAGAAGAGAAGAAATAAGGAGGCTGGTTACAGGGATCTCCCCAGCCAAGCCCATTCTATTCTGCTCTGCAACAATTAAAATACCCAATGGATGGTGGACACCTGGAATTCGCTCCCAGAGGGCGTGATAGGACAGAGTACGGTATTAGGGTTCAAGAAGGGATTGGACAATTTTCTGAAGGAAAAGGGGGGTACAGATAGAGGACTACTACACAGGTCCTAGACCTGATGGGCCGCTGCGCAGGTGGATTGCTGGGCACGATGGACCTCTGATCTGACCCAGCAGAGGCACTTCTTATGTTCTTAAAAAATCAAAGGCAATAGAAACATACTCTCAAACAAGGTAGAACTAAAGAAGCCACCTACCTGAGAAAAACCAGTCCTAACACTTATGTCTTTCTCACAGGCTCTCATTTGGCCATGCAATAGAGAGTTAGCTCATTACTCTTCAGACCTGTTGGACAGGAGAAAATACAGCATCTAGAAATATCTATCTGTCTGAGTCAATAAGCAGGCTAAATGCAATCTGACATGGTGGGCCTTCAAGATTCATATGCCTTCCTACTAGAATGAAGATTATTGAGGTAAGAACCTAATCTTCCCTTCTAGTGCAAAAGGCATCTATGTCATGAACCTGTGGGACATACCAAAGCAGACCCTCAGTCTAGAGCAAAGCAGATGAGTCTGCAGTTAGCACTGAGAACCCAAAAGCAGTGTCCAGTCATTCCAATACATCCAGCATGTAAAATTTCATGAAAATATGGAGGCTGGACCACATAGCCACCCTACAGATCTACTGTCTGGGACGTTGCCCATGAAGAAGCCACACTCGTAGAAACATAGAAACATGGCGGCAGATAAAGGCCAAATTGTCCATCCAGTCTACCCATCTGCAGTAACCATTATCTCTATCTCTCTCCGAGAAATCTCACGTGCCTATCCCAGGCCCTCTTGAATTCAGACACAGTCTCTGTTTCCACCACCTCTTCCGGGAGACTGTTCCACGCTTCTAACACCCTTTCTGTAAAAAAGTATTTCTTCAGATTACTCCGGAGCCTATCACCTCTTAACCTTGATGCCCTATCATTGTGGTTTTCTTTCAAATGAAAGAGGCTCAACTCATACACATTTATATTATGTAGGTATTTAAATGTCTCTATCATATCTCCCCTCTCCCGCCTTTCCTCCAAAGTATACATATTGAGTTCTTTAAGTCTGTCCCCATACGCCTTATGATGAAGACCACGCATCATTTTAATAGCCTTCCTCCATTCTTTTTATATCTTTTTGAAGGTCCAGAATTGTACATAATATTCTAAATGTGGTCTCACCAAAGTCTTATTCAGAGGCATCAATACCTCCTTCTTCCTACTGGCTTTACCTCTCCCTATGCAATCTAGCATCCTTCTAGCTTTCGCCACTCCTTATAGAGTGTGCTCTCCAAAATAAATCAGTGGTTGCTTACCACACCTAATGTACGTTGAAGAGATAGCCCTGAAAATCCATCTTGACATGGTTGCCTTAGAACCCATCTTCCCCAGGCAGCTAGCACTCAATACAAATAAAATGATCTGAGAGACGAAAATCATTTGTTGTCTCAAGATAATGGAGATGAATTCTCCTAACATCTAGCACACCAAAAAATCAGAGCAGCTCAGAAAGACACCTTCCAACTCGCCTGTCAAAGGAAAAAATGAGCTACAGTACATAAGAACATAAGCATCGCCTCTGCCGAGTGAGACCATAGGTCCATCATGCCCAGCAGTCCGCTCCCGCGGCAGCCCCCCAGGTCAATGACCTGTAGGTGATCTATTACTCTAAAGCATTTTGTACTGTATAGTAATCCTCTAATTGTACCCTTCAATCCCCTTTTCCTTCAGGAACTCGTCCAATCCCATTTTGAAATCCAAAAATCGTACTCTGCTCTACCACCTCTTCTGGAAACGTATTCCAGGTGTCCACCACCCTCTGAGTGAAGAAGAACTTCCTAGCATTTGTTCTGAATCTGTCTCCCTTCAATTTTTTTGAGTGCCCTCTAGTTTTTGTTGCCCCCGCCAGTCTGAAGAATCTGTCCCTCTCTACCTTCGCTATACCCTTTATGATCTTATAAGATTCTATCATATCCCCTCTAAGTCTCCGCTTTTCCAGGGAAAAGAGCCCCAGCTTCTCCAGCCTCTCAGCATATGAAAGGTTTTCCATGCCTTTGATCATCCTTGTTGCTCTTCTCTGGACCCTCTCGAGTATCGCCATATTCTTCTTAAGGTACGGCGACCAGTACTGAACGCAGTACTCCAGATGCGGTTGCACCATCGCCCTATACAGCAGGAGTATAACTTCCTTGGTTCTGGTAGTGATACCTTTTTTGATAATGCCCAACATTCTGTTCGCCTTTTTTTGAGGCCGCTGCGCATTGTGCCGCTGGTTTCATTGTACATCCTGTGAAGCAGGAGGCAGAGCTGAGAGAGAAAAAAATATAGATGAGTCCTTGTACATAACTTGCGACTAGAGATGACTAACCCACTGGTTCAAGATTCATATGCGTTTTGCACTAAAAATTTATCTATCTAGAGAAGCAAGATGGCCGCGGTGCAGTGAGGACGCTCACTATCGGTTCTCCTGCTCGAATTTGTTTCCTTGAGAGTCTGTTATTTTTATAGCTCGATATGCCGAAAAGAAGGGGAAGAGCGGCTGCCACAGCCCGGCTGGCTGAACTTACCCTGGGAAGCCAGGAGACGATCCCGAGCTTCTTTTCTTTTTCACCTTGGGGCGAATCGGCTGAGCCGAGGCAGAGGGAAGTCTCAGCCATCGGGAGTGACATTTCACTTAGCCCCGCAGGACCTGAGCCTCCCCAACAGCCGCGAGACCAGGGAACTACGGCGTCTCTGAAGGTTCAGGAAGGATCCACCCCGAGAGAGCTGGAGGGCTCACCGGTATCCCTGGTTGTTCAGACAGAGATTTCAGCGTTGGAGAAGGCAAAGTTGGCATCAGAGATTGGGGGACAAATTCCATCGGTCCCCCCACTGGTAAGGCCAACTGAATTCACTCTGGAATCCATCTGGACTGCTTTAGACTCATTATACAAATTATGTGCAGGATCTTTTCCAAATAATGTAAGGATTGACTCTATGCAGGAGGAATTAAAATCTCAGGGGGAAAAGATGGACTGCCTGGATCAACGGGTCCAAGGCATTCAATCAACACAGATTACCTTAATGAAGGACAAATTGCTATTAGTAAGGAAAGTAGAAAATTATACTAAAATGTTGAACTTAAGATTACTAAACTTTCCTAAAACTCTAGCAATGATGCCTAAAGATTTTTTATAAATTTCTGAAAGAGATATTTAAATACCCTGAGAATGGTTTTCCTCCATTACACAAAGTTTATTACCTTCCAGTTTCAAAGAAGGCTTCTAAAACTGAGGCTTCAGCTAATTTAAGCCCTATGGATGTTACGAAAATCTTGGAAACCTCAGAGGATGAAGTCATCTCATATTCTACACTTCTGGTGACATTTGTCTTTCAGCCAGATAAAGAGGCACTTCTTAGGCTGTTCTTTAGGCTTAAAGAGGTGACCTTTATGGACTCTAAGATTTCTATGTTTCCAGATGTATCTAAATTAACTCAATCCCGAAGGAAAGAGTTCCTGGAAATGAGACAATTTGTACTATCTTTGGGGGCTAAGTTTCAACTTAGATATCCCTGTAAATATTTGATCTTGTTGGATCAACATTCATATATTTTTTTTGATCCCCCGCAGCTACGATTTTTTCTTGAGGCAAAAGGAGTAACGCTGTCCAGTGTTCCCACAGTGGAATAAGGTCTAGTTTTCATTTATTTGAAGAAGTAACATTGCATTTTTGTATGGTATTATAAATTTCTGTATAATATAAGGCCCTACCAATGTGAATTGCTTTTCCTATAATGTGGACTTTTGTTTGAGAGATGATTGATACTGTAATGGAAGTTCTTCTTTTTCTTTTTAATTAATATGTTTAATCTCTTCTTCCTATATACATACTGTATGAATGTATATTTATAAAATTATATAAATAATTTAAAAAAAATGTATCTATCTACAATAAAAAGTAAAATCAGCCTAAAAAAATACAAATGAAAACAATACACAGATGCCACAAGAGCCAAAAGTAAAGGTCTGTACAATACCACAACAATGCAAGGAATCTGTATTAATCAGAGACACAATAAGAAAAGACTAAACTCCCCCCCCCAAGAGTCCACCTTGTCAACCACTTAGATTAGATCAATTGTAGTTAGGAAGAACATCAAATAAAAATGAACATTGAATCTGTAACCCACACATTTCTCTGATTAAAGGGCTCCAAATGTTTGAACAAGAATCAGGTTTCAAGGTTAATATATCTAAATCAGACACCTGAATATTAACTTAACAGCTGCAACGGTCCATTTACTTAGAAATACTTCGGGGTATTAATTCCAGAAGATTGTACAAAACCTACACTTAAATTATTCCCCACTAATGCACAGTTTAACCTTGGAGTTTAATTTCTGGTCCAAACTGAACGTGTCTTGGCTTGTGCTTTAGGACCACCTAGGTTAGATTCTTCAAAGTTTGGCTTTACAGATATCCAGTAAGAAAGTGGACAATTTCACCTGCAACTGAAGGCCGCCCAGGCTTCACTCTTCCTCATCTACGGCTCCTTTTAACTAAACCTTAAGTTTATATTCTGGCACGGTTTGCAGGAACTTTAATATAAGGAAGGAAAAACAGGATAAGAGTTAGCGATTACCAGAATAGCCGACTTTTCAGATGCTTCCGGAATAATTGGAAGGAGCCCAGATTCCACAGCAGGGCAAGAAGGTTATTCCAAAGAGACAAGGGATTGCCCTCATTTTTCTGCATAGATAACGCCATTTATCACACGCTAATCTTTAGCGCTCTAAATTGGTTAGCCCCCTTAAGGCTTCTTTTACCAAGGTGCGCTAGCATTTTTAGTGCATGCAGGATATTACAGCACACTATGCGGCTAGAACTAATGCCAGCTCAATGCTGACGTTAAGGTCTAGCGCAGGTGGCAATACAGCGCGTGCTTTTCCATGTGTTAATGCCCTAAAGCAGCTTAGTAAAAGGAACCTTAGTTTAGTTTATTAATGTAAATTGAACTGAGCAGTATCACAACTTAAACTTAGGCTTCGGAGTAATCTGAGGAAATACTTTTTATGGAAAGGGTGGTAAATGCATGGAACAGTCTCCCAGAAGAGGTGGTGGATATAGAGACTATGTCTGAATTCAAAAGGGCCTGAGATAGGCACGTGGGATCTCTCGGAGAGAGAAAGAGATAATGGTTAATGCAGATGGGCAGACTGGGTGGGCCATTTGGACTTCATCTGCCATCATCTTTCTATGTTTCTATTAGGCACATGGGATCTCTCGGAGAGAGAAAGAGATAATGGTTACTGCGGATGGGCAGACTGGGTGGGCCATTTGGACTTCATCTGCCATCATCTTTCTATGTTTCTATTAGGCACATGGGATCTCTCGGAGAGAGAAAGAGATAATGGTTACTGCGGATGGGCAGACTGGGTGGGCCATTTGGACTTCATCTGCCATCATCTTTCTATGTTTCTAGTAGGCACGTGGGATCTCTCGGAGAAAGACATAATGGTTACTGCGGATGGGCAAACTAGATGGGCCATTTGGCCTTCATCTGCCATCATCTTTCTAGGCATGTGGGATCTCTTGGAGAGAGAAAGAGATAATGCTTACTGCGGATGGGCAGACTTGGTGGGCCATTTGGCCTTTATCTGCCATCGTGTTTCTGTTTCCATTAGGCATGTGGGATCTCTGGGAGAGAGAAAGAGATAATGGTTACTGCGGATGGGCAGACTGGGTGGGCCATTTGGCCTTTATCTGCCATCAGCTTTCTATGTTTCTATTAGGCACGTGGGATCTCTCAGAGAGAGAAAGAGATAATGCTTACTGCGGATGGGCAGACTGGGTGGGCCATTTGGACTTCATCTGCCATCATCTTTCTATGTTTCTATTAGGCACATGGGATCTCTCGGAGAGAGAAAGAGATAATGGTTACTGCGGATGGGCAGACTGGGTGGGCCATTTGGACTTCATCTGCCATCATCTTTCTATGTTTCTATTAGGCACATGGGATCTCTCGGAGAGAGAAAGAGATAATGGTTACTGCGGATGGGCAGACTGGGTGGGCCATTTGGCCTTTATCTGCCATCATCTTTCTATGTTTCTATTAGGCACATGGGATCTCTCGGAGAGAGAAAGAGATAATGGTTAATGCAGATGGGCAGAGTGGGTGGGCCATTTGGACTTCATCTGCCATCATCTTTCTATGTTTCTATTAGGCACATGGGATCTCTCGGAGAGAGAAAGAGATAATGGTTACTGCGGATGGGCAGACTGGGTGGGCCATTTGGACTTCATCTGCCATCATCTTTCTATGTTTCTATTAGGCACATGGGATCTCTCGGAGAGAGAAAGAGATAATGGTTACTGCGGATGGGCAGACTGGGTGGGCCATTTGGACTTCATCTGCCATCATCTTTCTATGTTTCTATTAGGCACATGGGATCTCTCGGAGAGAGAAAGAGATAATGGTTACTGCGGATGGGCAGACTGGGTGGGCCATTTGGACTTCATCTGCCATCATCTTTCTATGTTTCTAGTAGGCACGTGGGATCTCTCGGAGAAAGACATAATGGTTACTGCGGATGGGCAAACTAGATGGGCCATTTGGCCTTCATCTGCCATCATCTTTCTATGTTTCTATTAGGCACGTGGGATCTCTTGGAGAGAGAAAGAGATAATGCTTACTGCGGATGGGCAGACTTGGTGGGCCATTTGGCCTTTATCTGCCATCGTGTTTCTGTTTCCATTAGGCATGTGGGATCTCTGGGAGAGAGAAAGAGATAATGGTTACTGCGGATGGGCAGACTGGGTGGGCCATTTGGCCTTTATCTGCCATCAGCTTTCTATGTTTCTATTAGGCACGTGGGATCTCTCAGAGAGAGAAAGAGATAATGCTTACTGCGGATGGGCAGACTGGGTGGGCCATTTGGACTTCATCTGCCATCATCTTTCTATGTTTCTATTAGGCACATGGGATCTCTCGGAGAGAGAAAGAGATAATGGTTACTGCGGATGGGCAGACTGGGTGGGCCATTTGGACTTCATCTGCCATCATCTTTCTATGTTTCTATTAGGCACATGGGATCTCTCGGAGAGAGAAAGAGATAATGGTTACTGCGGATGGGCAGACTGGGTGGGCCATTTGGCCTTTATCTGCCATCATCTTTCTATGTTTCTATTAGGCACATGGGATCTCTCGGAGAGAGAAAGAGATAATGGTTAATGCAGATGGGCAGACTGGGTGGGCCATTTGGACTTCATCTGCCATCATCTTTCTATGTTTCTATTAGGCACATGGGATCTCTCGGAGAGAGAAAGAGATAATGGTTACTGCGGATGGGCAGACTGGGTGGGCCATTTGGACTTCATCTGCCATCATCTTTCTATGTTTCTATTAGGCACATGGGATCTCTCGGAGAGAGAAAGAGATAATGGTTACTGCGGATGGGCAGACTGGGTGGGCCATTTGGACTTCATCTGCCATCATCTTTCTATGTTTCTATTAGGCACATGGGATCTCTCGGAGAGAGAAAGAGATAATGGTTACTGCGGATGGGCAGACTGGGTGGGCCATTTGGACTTCATCTGCCATCATCTTTCTATGTTTCTAGTAGGCACGTGGGATCTCTCGGAGAAAGACATAATGGTTACTGCGGATGGGCAAACTAGATGGGCCATTTGGCCTTCATCTGCCATCATCTTTCTATGTTTCTATTAGGCACGTGGGATCTCTTGGAGAGAGAAAGAGATAATGCTTACTGCGGATGGGCAGACTTGGTGGGCCATTTGGCCTTTATCTGCCATCGTGTTTCTGTTTCCATTAGGCATGTGGGATCTCTGGGAGAGAGAAAGAGATAATGGTTACTGCGGATGGGCAGACTGGGTGGGCCATTTGGCCTTTATCTGCCATCAGCTTTCTATGTTTCTATTAGGCACGTGGGATCTCTCAGAGAGAGAAAGAGATAATGCTTACTGCGGATGGGCAGACTGGGTGGGCCATTTGGACTTCATCTGCCATCATCTTTCTATGTTTCTATTAGGCACATGGGATCTCTCGGAGAGAGAAAGAGATAATGGTTACTGCGGATGGGCAGACTGGGTGGGCCATTTGGACTTCATCTGCCATCATCTTTCTATGTTTCTATTAGGCACATGGGATCTCTCGGAGAGAGAAAGAGATAATGGTTACTGCGGATGGGCAGACTGGGTGGGCCATTTGGACTTCATCTGCCATCATCTTTCTATGTTTCTAGTAGGCACGTGGGATCTCTCGGAGAAAGACATAATGGTTACTGCGGATGGGCAAACTAGATGGGCCATTTGGCCTTCATCTGCCATCATCTTTCTATGTTTCTATTAGGCACGTGGGATCTCTTGGAGAGAGAAAGAGATAATGCTTACTGCGGATGGGCAGACTTGGTGGGCCATTTGGCCTTTATCTGCCATCGTGTTTCTGTTTCCATTAGGCATGTGGGATCTCTGGGAGAGAGAAAGAGATAATGGTTACTGCGGATGGGCAGACTGGGTGGGCCATTTGGCCTTTATCTGCCATCAGCTTTCTATGTTTCTATTAGGCACGTGGGATCTCTCAGAGAGAGAAAGAGATAATGCTTACTGCGGATGGGCAGACTTGGTGTGCCATTTGGCCTTTATCTGCCATCGTGTTTCTGTTTCCATTAGGCATGTGGGATCTCTGGGAGAGAGAAAGAGATAATGGTTACTGCAGATGGGCAGACTGGATGGGCTATTTGGCCTTCATCTGCCATCATCTTTCTATGTTTCTGTTAGGCACGTGGGATCTCTCGGAGAGAGAAAGAGATAATGCTTACTGTGGATTGGCAGACTGGATGGGCTATTTGGCCTTAATCTGCCATTAGGTTTCTATGTTTAAGGTAAAGGCAAGTAATAGATAGAACAAAACAGATGAAGAATACACCGCCTGCATGTTAAGGTTGCTCTTCCATTTAGATGCCCTCGAGGAGCCTTGGCACCTATGATGCATTATAGAACACCAGAATAAAGCAGAATCATTGCACGGAACATGTAGTCACATTTTAAAACAGAGAATAGTGAAGTTCCTGGTATCCAAATGGATTACAGGATCCGAGGCAACCTGGTTGACTAGAGACAACTCTTAGACAAAACTGATCAATTTCTTTGACTGGGTGACCAGAGAATTGGATAGAAGGAAAGCACTAGATGTGCCATCATATGGAAGATATGGATTTAATTTCTGTGTCTAGGCAAAGACAGGAGATGGTTCCATAATATATCAGCTCCTGCTGGTGTGTAGTCGGTTGCCGTAAGTCAGCAAATGGTCACTGTTACCCAGGAAGGTAAATATGAAAGTGGATCTTATGTTGCCCTCTTTCTGTTCTGTATAGTACAATATCCATCTAGACCAAAGCATTTAACTACAGCTCAATGACTGATATTCCTCGGAATAAGAGAGGAAATTTCATTTTCATTGAAGCTGTAAAAATTAGGGTTCCAGAAATAACTCACTGGTTATAATACTGTCCTTGAGTTCATGCCACTTCTTCAGTGCCATACTAAAAAGGAAGTGTGGCGGAGCGCCTCCCTCTGGGGAACCTTGATAGTGGAACAATCACCCTCACTCCACTGGTTTTCCTATTATCCGTGCTGTCCACATCCTTGGCTCCTGAGAAAACCTCAGCAAAATCTCTCGTTAGACTTGAACCCTCGCTGGACCCCACCTGCCTTTCAGCTATCATCCAGTATTCCCTCTTCCCTTTCGTATCCAATGAGCTGTTCACCACCTTTGTCTTGATTTCTTTCATCTCAAGCTAGCCTTGAGCTGCTTCAATTTGGAGTCTCACTATCTGGATAATACCAATGAAAATTCTTGGTGTTATCCAGAGCGTAACCTAATGAGAGACCAGAGTTCAAATCCCACTGTCACGGACACGACAGTTGATCTTCCATTGCCTGAGGTATAAACTTAGCCCATGTGCCCTCCAAGGACAGGGGAATCCCTTTACTACACAAATATAACTCAGCTTGAGCTGGCAGGTAAGTCACTTAGAAAATTACACTCAAAGTGATAAAAATAAAAGGAAACACCTTTGTACATTAGCAAGATAGTGGACATTTTGAACCCAGAGCCAAGATGGGGCTGGAGCAGGAAGAGACTGTTCCTGTCTCATTCCATTAGACTATCAGGGATGACCTCTGGAGGTAGGAGCGGGGTATAGGGGGGAGGAGAGATTTGAGCACAGGGGTCTTTATTTTGATTTGGGGTTGGGAGGAAGGGAATCTGAGCAGGAATATCTTTATTAGGATTGATGGGGAGGGATGGAGAACCTGTCACAAGAGTAGAAATAAGAAGACAGGGTGAGGGGAGGGAGAAGGGAATAAGTGGGGAGAGGAAGATAAAGATGGGAGAGAATGTAGAGGGCAGAGAGATGGAAATAAGCAAGAGTAGGAGAAGGGGGAAAGGAGAGGGGGAAGAAGAGCTAAAAGAAAGATAGAAAGGAGAGAGAAATAAAGAAAGTGGAGGGGGAAGAAGAGCTAAAAGAAAGATAGAAAGGAGAGGGGGAAGAAGAGTTAAAGGAAAGGAGGGGGAAGAAGAGCTAAAAGAAAGATAGAAAGTAAAGAGAAAGGAAGAAAGGAAGGGGAAAAGAAGTGGGGGAAGAAGAGCTAAAAAAAAAGTAGAGTGAAAAGAAGGGGAAAGGAGATGGGGAAGAAGAGCTAAAAGAAAGATAGAAAGCAAAGAGAAATGAAGAAAGGAGGGGAAAAGGAGTGGGGAAGAAGAGCTAAAAGAAAGGAGGGGGAAAGGAGAGGGGAAAGAAGAGCTAAAAGAAAGATAGAAAGTAAAGAGAAAAGAAGAAAGGAAGGGGAAAAGAAGTGGGGGAAGAAGAGCTAAAAAAGAAAGTAGAGTGAAAAGAAGGGGAAAGGAGATGGGGAAGAAGAGCTAAAAGAAGGATAGATAGCAAAGAGAAATAAAGAAAGGAGGGGAAAAGGAGTGGGGAAGAAGAGCTAAAAGAAAGATAGAAAGGAGAGGGGGAAGAAAAGCTAAAAGAAAGGAGGGGGGAAAGGAGTGGGGGAAGAAGAGCTAAGAAAGAGAGAAAGTAGAGAGAAAAGAAGGGGAAAGGAGAGGGGGAAGAAGAGCTAAAAGAAAGATAGAAAGCAAAGAGAAATGAAGAAAGGAGGGGAAAATGAGTGGGGAAGAAGAGCTAAAACAAAGCTAGAAAGTAGAGAGAAATAAAGAAAGTAGAGGGTGAAGAAGAGCTAAAAGAAACTAGAAAGTAGAGAGAAATAAAGAAAGTAGGGGAAAAGGAGAGGGGAAGAAGAGCTAAAAGAAAGATACAAAGGAGAGAGAAATAAAGAAAGGAGAGGGGGAAGAAGAGCTAAAAGAAAGATAGAAAGCAGAGAAATGAAGAAAGGAGGGGAAAAGGAGCGGGGAAGAAGAGCTAAAAGTAAAGAGAAATGAAGAGAGGAGGGGGAAAGGAGTGGGGGAAGAAGAGCTTAAAAAGAGAGAAAGTAAAGAGAAATGAAGAAAGGAGGGGGGAAGGAGTGGGAGAAGAAGAGCTTAAAAAGAGAGAAAGTAGAAAGAAATAAAGGAATGGGAAAGGAGAGGGGGAGAAGAGCTAAAAGAAAGAGAGAAATGAAAGGAGGGGGATAGGAGAGGGGGAAGAAGAGCTAAAAGAAAGAGAGAAAGAAGAGAGAAATTAAGGAAAAGGTGCTATGGAGGAGGGAGGAGTGAAGATAAAGAAGGAAAAAGGAATTATGGAGAAATGAGAGTAAATGACAGTAGAATAAGTAGGAAAGGAGAGTGAATGAATTTATTTTTTATTTTTTTAATCTTTATTGATTTTCATACTTTAATAGTGCAATACATGAAAATATTACATTACATTTAGTGACTTATATTCCGCCTGTACCTTGCAGTTCTAAGTGGATTACAGTATAAGATAGCTGGACATTTCCAGGAAGTTACAATTTAGGAGATGCTTACAGTTCTAAGCGGGTTATAGTATAAGATAGCTGGGTTTTTCCAGGAAGTTACAGTTTGGGGGATGCTTACACAGTAGATGCAGAGAATTACAATTAAGGGGACGCTTACAAAGTAGATGCAGGGGGATTACAGTTTAAGGAAGGTTTAATAGAGGAGGCCGAGGGGAGAGGTTGGGGAAGGGAGGAGAATTGAGGAATACGAGTAGAGAAGAAGAGTTTAGGGTTGGTTACTTGTTAGGGTCGGTGGGGAGGTTGTATAGATTTTTTGAATAGTAGGGTTTTGATTTCTTTTCGGAATGATTTAAAGTCACTTGTGGTTGACAACAAGTTGGAGATATTGAGGTCCAGTTTCGCTGCCTGCGTCACTATGAGGCCGTCGTACATCTTCTTTCGCTGAGTTCCCTTGAGCGGTGGATAGGAGAATAGGTTCTGTGTTCTTCTTATTCTGGATGTGCAGTTGAAATTTAGACAGTTGTTGAGGTAAGTGGGTGCAGATCCGTTTATTGCTTTTTATAGTAGACAATAAAATTTGAATTGGATTTGAGCTCGTGTCGGTAGCCAGTGTGAGTCAAGGTAGGCATTAGTGATATGGTTGAATTTTCCGAGTGAGTAGATCAGCCTGAGGGCTGTGTTTTGAATGGTCTGCAGTTGGTTTTTCAAGTTTGTGGGTTATGGAAGGTAGAGGATATTGCAATAGTCCACTAGTCCAAGGACAAGGGATTGGACTATGATCCTGTAGTGGTCTTTTTCAAAGAATTTTCTTATTTTTCGAAGGTTGCGCATTGTGAAAAATGCTTTTTGAGTGGTTTTGTTGATTTGTATCTGCATTGTGCAACATCTATCTATCGATACTCCAAGGATTTTGAGAGAGGACTGTATGGGTTATTTGGTAACATTTATTGATAATTCTGTTATGAATGGGGTTTTGTCTTTTTCGAGTAGTAGGAATTTTGTTTTGTCCGAGTTTAGTTTCAGTTTGTGTTTTAGCATTCATTCTTCTACTACTTCCAGTGTTGTTTTTAGCTTGCCTAAAGAGGTGGGGTCTTGGGTGTCGAAGGGGAGGAGTATGGTTATATAGTCTATGTAGCTGAAAGATGTTGCGTTAAGGGTATCTAGAGTGAAGCCAAGGGAGGATATGAAGAGGTTGAAGAGCATAGGCGATAGTGGTGATCCTTGTGGGACTCCACAGGGGTTAGACCAGGATTCCGATTTGTGGTTGTTTGACTTGACTCTGTAGGTTCTTGATTTTAAGAACCCTTGGAACCAGTTGTATACTGCTCCTGAGATCCCTATGGCGTCTAGTATCTGGAGTAGTATGGTGTGGTCTACCAGGTCGAATGCCGCTGAGAGATCGAGTTGAATTAGCAACATTCTTCCTCCTTTACTAAGGTGCTATCTGGCTGTGTCTAGTAGCATTGCTAATAATGTCTCTGTACTATAGCTGGATCTGAATCCTGATTGGGAGGGATGAAGTATATTATGGTCTTCTAGGTAGTTGGTGAGGTATTGTGCTACTAGTCCTTCTATTAATTTAGCGTATAGTGGGATTGAGGCGATGGGTCTGTAGTTAGAGGGGGTATCTATTGGGCCTTTGAGATCTTTCAGTAGAGGGGTGATTATAATCTCACCTAGTTCAAGTGGAAATTGACCTTTCGTGAGTGTGAATTGAATCCATTGCATGAGGTTGGCTCTGAATTTAGGGGTAGTGTTTGTTAGGAGGTATGAGGGACAGTTGTTTAGGTCACATGATGCTTTACTGTATTTTTTGTATAGACGGTCCATATCCGTCCATTGAACTAGAGGGAAGGAGGTCCAGGTCCTGTTGGCTGCTTTGGGTTCTTCTGATGTAGGATTTGTTATAATCTCGTCGAGGTAGGCTGATGAGTTATTGAAGGTGGATCTGGTTGTGCTGATCTTACTTTTGTAGTGGTCAGCTAGCTGGGAGGCTGTTGGTGGATGGTTTCCTTGAGTGGCTGAGAGAGGCATGGTGTCGGTGAGGTTTTTTACTAGTTTGAAGAGCATTTTAGTGTCTGGGGATTCGGTGCCAACTAGTTTGGAGTGGTAGACTTTCCGTTTTTCATTGAGTTTGATCTTGTACTGTTTGATTAGTTTTCTCCACTCGACTTTGGTTTGTTCAAGGTTCTGCTTTTTCCAGATTCTTTCAAGTTGTCTGCAGTGCCTTTTTAGTTGTAGAAGTTCATTGTCAAACCATTTGTCGGATGGCCTGCAGATTCTGTTTTTGGGTTTTAATGGGGCTAGATCATTCAGTGTTGTTTCGCTTAAGGTGCGCCAATGGCATATAAATTCCTTGGGATCTGTGGAGCCTATTGCGGGGTCTATTTTGTCCCAGAATATGGTTGGTTCGATTTTTTGGCGAGTTGTGAAGGAGGTTTTTGGGGGTTCGGGTTTGTTGTTACTTTATGCCCAATTGATGTTGAAGGTATATTTGTAGTGATCTGACCAGAGGCCAGGGTACCATTGGAGGTGTGGATATCTGGTGTGTGGGAGTTTTGGATTGTGTATGCTGCAATATCCAGTTGGTGGCCTTTTTCATGCTTGGGTTGGGGGTTAAGGATTTGGTAGGATAGTGTATTGAGGTATGAGAATAGATCTTCGACTTGTTTTGAGGTATGGTCTTCTAGGTGTAGATTAATGTCTCCAAGGAGTTTAGCGAGTTCTGGAAGACAAAATCTTCGAGTTCGTGTTTGGAGGTGTTCCATTTGCCCGGTGTAATGTAGCAAAAAAGGCAGGTCAAGGTACCTGTGAGTGTGTGATCGGATAGTTGGCAGGCTAGAAGGTCCAGGTGGGGGGAGGAGCGTTTATCTAGGACTTTTAGGTTGAGATTGTTTTTTACTAGTATAGCCAGTCCTCCCCCTCGCTTGTTTTGTTGACAGACTAGTTCTAGTTTGTATCCATTGGGGCAGAATTCAGTTATGCATGGGTCTGAGTCGGAGGTTAGCCAGGTTTCAGTTAGGAAGAGGCAACCTAGTTGTTCTTTAGTTATCCAGTCCTTAATAAGGCCTGCCTTTGGGCTAATTGATCTTATGTTCATGTATGCACAAGCTAATGAGGTGAATTTAGTATGAGGAGTGGTGATAATCTTTGGATGGAGGAGGTTTCTAGGAAGTGTCCAAGGTTTTTGAGTTATTGTCTTGGGTTTTGGAGGTGGCCTTTTTCCCCAGGTGGGGGAAATGCTTTCGTGAGTAGCCGGTGGGCAGGATAGCAGATTTCTGGGGGGGAGAGGTTTCCTGGGTGGTTAGATTTGTCTGTAAGCTGCTGTCACTGTTGGGATAGGGGATATGTGGTAACCTGCTATTTTCCAGTTTGTTAGGAGTAAGGAGAGCAGTAGGAGGACCAGTGTGGGCCTAGCTGTACTGGTTGCCATTGCTATTATGTGGGTGGCGATTGTAGAATATATAATACATCAACATAAGTACCTTCAACTTACAATTATACTTAAGCACTCATTTTCTCCCACCCATTCAATAATTATACCATAAAACACAGCAACATAGAGTTCACCAATAATTTTACCCTAAACAATTTAATAAATCCTCCTTTCCTCCCACCCATCCCGGGTATAAATACTCTAAGAATTTAGCTAGGAAAAGAAAAAGGGGAAACAGAAAACCTGGAAGCTATGAATAATATAAACAGAAGGAAGTTGTCAAGAGGGTGGAAAAATCTGCACGGAATGATGTGAGAATAAAATGGGTGACAGAAGACGAAACGTTACAAATCAGGGAGAGAGGAAATGTTGAAAAAGATGAATTAATACGGCAAGGGTAGAAATGAATTTCAAAGTCATAAAGAAATCCAGTCTAACGCTTTGAAAATGTTTTGTTGTGTCAGCGTCCTGCATGTGAAGGTTGAGACCGGTGGGGGCAGGACCTGGGAGGAAGTGGGGACTGAGACGGTGATTTTGGGTCCCTCTGTGTGCAGGAAGAAACGTTCGAGTGCCGGCCTTGCCCCTGGGAGTCTCCTGCACAGCGCACCTGCCTGCCTGGCGCACTCTGTGTTCTGTCAGTGAGCCCCAGGAACCAACATTCACTCGCAGCTGCTTTGAATTCAACGCAGGAGGCTGCTGTCCCCCAAGCCGTGGCTTCTTTCTCAGGCACAGTGTTACATTTCACTGATTTACGGAGACATTAACATGGAAATTATGATGTTAAACAATCCTTTGAATAGCTCTAAAAGTGTTGGGGGAACCATGATTTCATAAGACCAAGATTAGTTATGTGGATAACGGTATTGTGTAATTTCCCCTGGGATCCCTCCATCAGCCACATTTTTACTGCACTCGGTTGCGTTGGCTTTCGGGGTAAAGTAATGCGGAACGCAGCCATATCAGAAGGCTGCAAAGACATCTGTTCACAGTGCAGTAAATAGTTCTGAAGTGTGGGCCTCAAAGTGTCTGCAGCACAGCCATGCTTCCTAATTCATTTTACAGCCAGCAACATCCGAAAGAATCATTGCGCTGCGTGGCGGGATCATAGCACTTCAACCACGCTCGAGTGCCGCTTTCCAGGGATGTCATTTCTCAGAGAATGACCTCTGCTAGAAGAAAGGAATTTTCTGGAAACATGGCATGCTTTTCTGCCTTTAGCTTTAGAATTAATATGGAAATCTCCTTCAGCACCAAACCCACTCCTCCATCCAACCATGAACTAATTTCTCTCTGTGAATGTTGATTTAGGACACGCAAACTATATTATATGAATGTCACTGTAATCCGTTTGACTAATTATTATGTAACTCGTTTTGTCTAATTATTATATTACCTCTCTGGAAAGGACGGGATATATAACGAAATAAATCAATCAAAGATGTCCTTCCCAGAACCTCCCTCTAACCTAGACTCCGTATTGCAGCTCATTCTGGAACTTGCTACAGAAGATGACAGAGCTGGGTCAATAGATGTCACTTTTGTGTCACAACTGAGTCGCCCTTTTCGCCCCAATTACTTTGATTGTGGAAACCACACAGAAAAAGCAGTACACACATTTCTTTACCTTAAATACATAGGTGGCACAAATACCCATGAGGCGAGTCACTTTCAATTGAAAGAAAACTCCAGGATGAAAGGGCATTAAGAGGTGATAGGCCCAGGAGAAATGGTGGTAGAGACAGAGACTGTGTCTGAATTCAAGAAAGCTTGGGACAGGCACGTGGGATCTCTTTTGGAGAGAAGGAGATAGTGGGCAGATTGGATGGGCCATTCAGCCTTTAGCTGTCATCGTGTTTCGATCTTTCTGTAACTTGGACATTCCTGAAAAAGGTCTAACTTAGGACGTCCTTCTTTTGTTAGACGTGAATGTTTCTCCCTGTTCAGTAATTGCTGCTGGATGTCCTGATTTTGTGTCCTTCAAAGTCCCACCCAAAACATAGCCAAAACACACACACACCCCTTGCTATTTGGATATAGTGCAATGTCGGATGTCCCTTTTTGCCTTTGCAAAATTATGATTTGGATATTTCAAGCACACAAACATCCATTTGGGGCTTTTGAGATATCCATATGAACATAAGAATTGCCGCTGCTGGGTTAGACCAGTGGTTCATCACTGCTCATAGGGGAAGAGTTCCACGTGGTTTCCCATGGATTTGGGCAAAGCATGGACATTACAAGTAAATTGTCTACCTATGTGAACCTGTGATATATTTTACGATATTTCACACAAAAGGAATCAATTAGGGCTCTTCTGCAGAAATTGGGGCTAACCCAGTAAGTGTCTGGCAGTGATCCACTGGACCTAAATTCCATTACTGGTCTTGATTTCCACTCCCAGGGCCTGTTACGGCTGGGGAAGTTCCAGAGATGGCAAAGAGTGAGATTTATAATCCCAGGGTAGAAATCCAGAATGATTTCAGTGAAGTATTGCTATGTAAATGAATCAAGGCACTGGCTTTGCTTTGGAGTAGTTTGGGTAAATTATTCTCAGCTGAAAATTATTCGCTGCCCGGTAGCTAAAAGTATGTCCATTGATTTCAAAGCGCATGTACTTGCAGTGAAGGGAAAAGGGACAGGCCAAAGGGAAGCAGCAGGCCGAAAGGTGGGCTCAGATTTCTTCCTACTCTGATCAAGATCAATGCTCTGGTGCTGAAGCTCTGATGGGTGACAAATAGGGCTCAAAGAGTATGAGTGAGAGAACTTTCAACTGAGTGTGACACGCTCCTAATGAGTCCAACACGGTACCTCTGAAGTTATGGAGGCAACCTTACCCCATCCCCCACCTTGTGGGGGGGAAAGGCAGGAAGGAGAGAAAAAAGGAAAGAGACACTCCCAACTAGGGAGGAAGGGACAGAGACAGAAGGAGGGATGCCCAACCAGGGATGGAGAGAGAAAGAGACCCCACTGCTAGGGAATGAGGGAGAGACCCAACCAGAGAGGGATAGAAGTATTGGATGTTTCAAAGCTTCACATGAATCAAGGAATTAGCTAATACTAAAGGCATCTTTAAAGAGGAAAGTTTTAAGTTTGGCTTTAAATTTTTCAAGCAAGTTCTCTAATCGAACGTCTAATGGGAGGGCATTCTACAGAGAGGGGGCGGTGACTGAAAAAATGGATTTGCGAGTTGATTTATTATAAGAAAATTTAGGGTCATGCAAAAATCCAAGGGTGTGATACGGTTTAGGAGGTGAAATATTTCTGAGCACAAAAGAGGAATGGGACTCGAGTGTGAACATATGTGATGATCATAAGGTGGCCAAACAGTGGTATCAAAGGTGGTATCAAAGGTGGTATAAGGTGGTATCAAAGGTGTCACCAAAAACCAGAAGGATGCTTACATAGAAATATCACTGCAGATAAAGGTCAAACGGCCCATCCAGTCTGCCCATTCGCAGTAACCATTATCTATTCATAAGAACATAAGAATAGCCTAACTGGGTCAAACCAATGGTCCATCAAGCCCAGTAGCCCATTCTCACAGTGGCCAATCCAGGTCACTAGTACCTGGCCAAACCCAAAGAGTAGCAACATTCCATGCTACCGATCCAGGGCAAACAGTGGTTTGCCCCAGGCTTTCTTGAATTCAGACACAATCTCTGTCTCCACCACCTCTTCCAGGAGACTGTTCCACGCATCTACCACCCTTTCTGTAAAAAGGCATTTCCTTAGATTATTCCTGAGCCTATCACCTCTTAACTTTAGCCTATGCCCTCTCATTCCAGAGCTTCCTTTCAAACAAGAGACTCGACTCATACACATTTAAAAGTCTCTATCATATCTCCCATCTCAAGCCTTTCCCCCAAAGTATAAATATTGAGATCTTTAAGTCTGCCCCCAGATGCCTTATGATGAAGACCACGCACTATTTTAGTAGCCTTTCTCTGGACCAACTCATCCTTTTTCATATCCTTTTGAAGGTCATATATACTGACCCAGTGATCTAAACAGGATCACCACATGGTTTTCCTATATTCTCCGATTATGGTATGCAAATGAGGTCATTACTATTAAAACCAGGAATCCGATTGATGTCCTGAACTTGCATGCCACAATCGGGTCAGTAGGACTGACCTAGAAAAGCCGACAGGTCTAGACAAATCCTGAGTGGAGTAGAACAGGTACAAGTGGATCGATTTTTCACTCCGTCAAGAATTGCAAAGACCAGGGGACAGTCAATGACATTACAGGAAAATACTTTTAAAACCAATAGGGCGAAATTTTTTTTTCACTCAGAGAATAGTTAAGCTCAGAAATGCATTGCCATGGGTAGGCCTTAGGCGCCTGGGCCAATCAGGCCCTAGGCCCCTCCCCAGTGCATCCCACAATGCACCAGGAAGGGGCATGCCCGCCATTCCGAGGATGGCAGGCCTGCTTGCCAGACCGGAGACCCGTCCGGCTGGCCAACTGAATAGGTTAATAGGGGGGTTCCTGGTAGTGGGGGGGGGTGTTCGGGTTAGTGGTGGGCATTCAGGGGGAGTCGGGAGTTTGGAGGGTTCGCGGGGGTGGGTGGCCGTCTTCGGCAGGAGGGCTTGGACTCCCTCCTGCTGGTATTCGTGGGGGGGGGGAGTATCGGGGTTTTGTTGGGGAGGGGATTGCGATCATAATTGCGATCGCAGCAGGAGAGATTAGGCATCTCTCCTGCCATGATAGTTGCGGTGGGGGTGGCAGGTTGCCGGGGATGCTGACTGATCGCGGCAACTGCCCCTATTCGGAACTTATACCTGTTTTGACTTGGTCTAAGTCAAAACGTATAGACGTTCTTTATATGGGAGATCCTTGAGCCCTGAGACCATCCTAGTGGCCATTTGCTGAACCGACTCTATTCTCAGCACATCCTTTTGATAATGTGGCCTCCAAAATTGAACACAATACTCCAGATGAGGTCTCACCATGGACCTGTACAGTAGCATTACCACTTCAGGCTTTCGGCTGACAAAACTTCTTCGGATGCAACCCAGCAATTGTCTAGCCTTGGATGAAGCTTTCTCCAAGTGATTGGCAGTCTTCATATCTTCACTAATGATTACTCCCAGGTCCCGTTCTACAACAGTTCTTGTTAAGATCTCGCCATTCAGAGTGTAAGTTCTGCATGGGTTTCCACTACCAAGGTGCATAATCTTACACTTTTTGGCATTAAAACTCAGTTGCCAAGTAGTAGACCATTGCTCCAGTAAAAGTAGGTCCTGCGTCATAGTGTCGGCCCAGTAACTCCACCCACTAAGCTGCATAGTTTAGCGTCATCGGCAAATAATGTAATTTTACCTCGAAGTCCCTGAGGCAGGTCCCGTATGAACATATTAAATAGGATTGGACCCAAGACCGAGCCCTGCGGCACTCCACTGATCACTTCCGACATTTCGGAGGGAGTACCATTTACCACCACCCTTTGAAGTCTGCCACTGAGCCAGTCTTTAACCCATGCAGTCAATGTTTCTCCTAGCCCCAATGAACTCATCTTGTTCAACAATCTATGGTGTGGGACACTATCAAAAGCCTTACTGAAGTCCAAATACACGACATCCCGGGACTCTCCCTTATCTAGCTTTTTCGTTACCCAGTCAAAGAAGCTGATTAGATTGGATTGGCAGGACCTTCCCTTTGTAAATTCATGCTGGTGGGGATCCCTCAGCCTCTCATCGTTCAAAATCGTATCTAATTTGTGTCTAATCAACATTTCCATAAGTTTACACACTATGGATGTGAGATTTACCGGTCTGTAATTTGCAGTCTCCGACCTGCAACCCTTTTTGTGGAGCGGAATGACGTTAGCTGTTTTCCAGTCCAATGGGACTTTTCCTGTGCTTAGGGAAAGATTGAAGAGCGCTGATAACGGTTCTGCCAGGGCATCTCTCAATTCCCTAAGCAGTTTATCCGGTCCCATGGCTTTGTTCACTTTAAGCCTTGATAGTTCTTGGTAGACACTGCTGGTGGTAAATTCAAAATTCTGGAACGGGTCTTCTGAGCTCTCCCTTGTTTGCAGCTGTGGATCGGATCCCAGCTCCTCGTAGGTAAAGACTGAGCAGAAGTATTCATTGAGTAGTTCGGCTTTATCGGAGTCCGATTCTATATAGTTACCGTCGAGTTTCCTTAGGCGCACTATCCTGTTTGTGTTCCTTTTTATGTCACTAACGTACCTGAAAAAGGATTTATCCCCCTTTTTAATATTCTTAGCTAAATTTTCTTCCATCCGGAGTTTGGCATCTCTGACTGCTGTTTTAACAGTTCTAGATTTCACCAGATAGGCTTCTTTGGCTTCCAGTCGTTGTGATTGTTTGTAGGATACAAATGCCCTTTTCTTCTGTTTTACGAGTTCCGAGATCTCCGCGGAGAACCACTGGGGCTTATTATTTCTCTGTCATTTACTCATTATTTTTATATAGAGGTTGGTTGCTTCCTGTAGGGTAGATTTCAGAGCTGACCACAGTACCTCCACACTATCTGTTGTGTCCTGGTTTTGCAGCACCTTATAGACAAAATCTCCCATGCTCTTGAAGTTAGTGCCCTTAAAGTTAAGGACCTTTGTTGATGTGTTTGACCTAGTGAATCCCTTCCTGAGGTGAAACCACACCATGTTGTGGTCACTGGAGGCCAACACATCACCTACTGAAACCTCTGTGACACTATCTCCATTGGTGACTATCAGGTCCAGAATCGCCTGATCCCTGGTGGGCTCCAATACCATCTGTTTGAGTCGTGCTCCCCGTATAGAGGTTAGTAGCTTTCTGCTGCCGCTGGTTGTAGCTGAAAGTTTGTTCCAGTTTGCATCAGGCATATTGAAGTCCTCCAAAAGTACAGTGTCTCCATGCATAACATAAACATCACATAAAATCAATTTCTAGACTGCATATCCGTTATCTATGCAGTTAACAAAAGATTATCAGAAGAAATGTCACAAGGCAGTGAGAGATGCCAAAAAGGACTATGAGGAGAAAATAGCGCAAGAGGCCAAAAACTTCAAGCCCTTCTTTAGATACGTAAAAGGGAAAAAACCCACAAAAGAGGCGGTGGGCCCGCTGGACGACCAGGGGAAAAAAGGGTACATCAAGGAAGACAAACAAATTGCAGACAGACTAAATTCCTTCTTTGCGTCTGTCTTTACGAAGGAGGACACCGCAACAATACCAGAAGCAGTGAAAGTGTTCAAAGGAGTAATAGAGCACAGCCTCACCACAGTAGAAGTGGACTTGGACCAGATATACTGCCAGATCGACAATCTTAAAAGCGACAAATCCCCTGGACCTGATGGAATTCACCTGAGAGTCTTAAAAGAACTGAAGGTTGAAATCTGAGAACTACTGCAAAAACTTGCCAACCTGTCAATTAGAACTGGACAGATACCGGACGATTGGAAGATAGCGAACATCACACCAATTTTCAAAAAAGGATCAAGAGGAGAACCGGGCAACTACAGACCTGTGAGTCTTACGTTTGTCCCTGGAAAGATGGTTGAAGCACTGATTAAAGATAGCATAGTACAGCACTTGGATACATACGACCTGATGAGAGCCAGTCAACATGGCTTCAGGAAAGGGAAATCATGTTTGACGAATTTACTTCAATTTTTTGAGACCGTGAACAAACAAATTGATAGTGGAGAACCGGTGGACATAATATACTTGGACTTCCAGAAAGCGTTCGACAAGGTTCCACATGAAAGACTTCTCAGGAAACTACAAAGCCATGGAATAGAGGGAGATATATTAAGATGGATAGGCAAATGGCTGGAGGACAGAAAGCAGAGAGTGGGCATAAATGGGAAGTTCTCAGACTGGGAGAAAGTGACTAGCGGTGTGCCCCAGGGCTCGGTATTTGGGCCCATCTTATTTAATATTTTCATCAATGACCCAGAAGAAGGAACATCCAGTGAGATCATCAAGTTTGCAGACAACACAAAGCTATGTCGGGCAATCAGATCGCAGAAGGATAGCGAGGAACTCCAGAGTGACTTGTGTCAGTTAGAGAAATGGGCAGAGAAATGGCAGATGAAGTTTAATGTGGAAAAGTGCAAAGTAATGCATTTAGGCAGAAAGAACAAGGAACACGAGTATAGAATGTCAGGTCTGGGTAAGAGCGAACAAGAAAAGGACCTGGGTGTACTGATAGATAGGACCCTGAAACCGTCGGCACAATGCACGGCAGCGGCAAAGAAAATAAATAGAATGTTAGGCATGATAAAGAAAGAAATCACGAGTAGATTGGAGAAAGTTATAATGCCACTTTATAGGGCAATGGTCAGACCACACTTGGAATACTGTGTCCAACATTGGTCTCCCATCCCAACCTAAAGAAGGATATAAAACTGCTGGAGAGGGTGCAGAGACGAGCAACGAAGCTAATAAGAGGTATGGAGAACTTGGAATATGAGGAATGACTTAAGAGACTGAGATTGTTCTCCCTTGAGAAAAGGAGACTGCGAGGGGATATGATCGAGACTTTCAAAATACTGAAAGGAATCAACAAAATAGAGCAGGAAAAAAAATTATTTACAATGTCCAATGTGACACGGACAAGAGGACATGGACTGAAGCTAAGGGGTGACAAGTCCAGGTCAAATATCAGGAAGTTCTGCTTCATACAAGAGTGGTGGACACCTGGAATGCTCTCCCAGAGGAGGTTTTTAGCGGAATCGACCGTCCTAGGATTTAAAAGCAAACCAGATGCACATCTACTTACGAGAGGCATAGAGGGATATGGGTGACTAAAAATTACGCCAGGTGTACACCTGGCTGGGCCTCCGCGTGTGCGGATCGCCGGACTTGATGGACCTAAGGTCTGATCCGGGGATGTTGCTTCTTATGTTCTTATGATTAAATAATAAAGCTACAATTGATTAAGAAACAACCTGAAATGTTAACGGTTAATTGCCCCAAAATCTGGAAAACAAATACATTTTTAGTTGTTTCCTGAAATGGAAATAAGAAACAGAGGACAATAGTTAGTTTGAAATCCTTATCCCAAGTGGCTGCTTGATAAGAAAGAATGCGCTCATGATATTTTTTAAATTTGCAGCCCGAAGCGGGTGGAAATGTGAAAAGAGCATGAGTTTTACGAGAAAACCTTTGTGTCGAAATATAGAAGGAGTTTGCCAGATATTGCGGGGCTTGACCTAAAGATACTCTATAATAGATAGAGTCCAATTTGAAGATGATACATGTCTCCACTGGCTTTGTTTGTAATCCATCAGCAAAAAGAGGGTGAACTCTTTCTTGTGATATAGATAGATGGAAACAGATATCGATACAGATAGATAAATACACGTTCCAGATAAAATGCAGTGATTCGTTCTGTGTAAATGTATGGAGGTCTTTCTATACACAATCCGTGACTATTGGTATGAACAGCGTTGAAGATAATGATGCATGCACTTAAATCATGTTCTTGCATTGTGCTCTTGCCCTTAAAAGTGGTTTTCTCTAGGAACTGGTTGAGGGATTGACTCAACTTATCCCAGACTCTATTATCATATACATGAAAAAAGCAAAAGGAGAGAGAAAATTATTCTAATAACTTTTCTCCAGTGGTGCGTATCTTCACCATTAAGGTAAATTACAGCCCCTCATCCTGGACTAAGTCCTTTCCCTTTCAGATTATTACAGAAAGAATACAAGAACTGTAAATTACTTTTGTTGTGCTTGTTGTAAGAATCACAAAATGTGGTCAACAGGAAGTGCTTGAAAATTACCTGATCGGTGAAGTGCTTTCAGGGAGATGGAGGCCGGAGCAGATCCCGGCACTTGCCAGCTTCATATTTTAGATTCATCTCTGAACTAGTCTAGACAATGTACGGCTCATGGCAGGCACAGAACATGTTCTCCTAACCTCAGAGGACTTACAGTCTTATATGTTTCTACCTGAGGCCAGGAAAAGTTAAGCAACTCACTCAAAGTCACAAGGAGGACAAGTGGGATTTGAACCCTGCATTCCTAGGTCATGAGTGGAGTGCCGCAGGGTTCGATGCTTGGACCCGTGCTCTTCAACATATTTTTAAACGACCTGGAAATTGGTACGACGAGCGAGGTGATTAAATTTGCGGAAAAAACAAAGCTATTCAGAGTAGTAAAGATACAGAAAGATTGCGACCACCTGCAATGGGACATAAACACACTCGAGAAATAGGCTGCGACATGGTAAATGAGGTTTAACGTGGATAAGTGTAAGGTAATACCTGTCGGTAACAAAAATCTTATACACGGATACAGGATGTCTGGTGCGGTACTCGGAGAGACCCCCCAGGAAAGAAACTTGGAAGTACTGGTTGACAAGTTGATGAAGCCATCCGCGCAATGTGTGGCGGCAAAAAGGGCAAACAGAATGCTAGGAATGATTAAGAAGGGGATAACGAGCAGATTGGAGAAGATTATCATGCCGCTGTACCGGGCCATGGTACGCCCTCACATAGAAACATTTGTTTGTCCTATTGTTTGCTTGTTCTTGTATTATTTACCTTGTTTTAATTAGCTTATTTTTGATGATTTTATACCCTTGTTAACATTACTCGTTATTTTATGTACATTTTAGAAACTTATTTTATTATGTGTACATCGCTTAGTAATTGTAATAGGCGATTAATCAAATAACAAATAAACTTGAAACTTGAATATGACGGCAGAAAAGGGCCGTCGGCCCAACACATCTGCCTACTCAGAAGAATCCTCCTCTTAAAAGAACACTCCCTAAGAAATTTCCCGAAGTGAACCCACATGTTTATCCCATCATTTCTTGAAGTCGAGCATGTTGCTGACCTCAACTACCTGACGTGGAAGGCCATTCCAATGATCAACAACCCTTTCGGTGAAGAAGTACTTCCTGATGTCACCATGAAATCTCCCACCCTTAAGTTTGATCAGATGCCCTCTTGTTGCCATGGGACCCATAAGAAAAAGGATATCTTCCTCCACCTCGATACGGCTTGTAAGATATTTGAACGTCTCTATCATGTCTCCTCTCTCTCTGCATTCTTCAAGAGAATATAGCTGCAGCTTGCTTAGACGCTCTTCATATGGGAGATCCTTGAGTCCTGAGACCATCTTGGTGGCCATTCGCTGGACAATTCTCTTCACGTGTTTTTGATAATGTGGCCTCCAAAACTGAACACAGAATGTTTAATGTAAACCACTTGCATCCCATGTACTGACTAAACGTATCTTTATTGTAAACCGTTTCTATCCCATGTACTGTCAAATGTATCTTTATTGTAAACCGCTTCAAACTTCACGGTATAGCGGTATATAAGAAATAAATTATTATTATTATTACTCCAGATGAGGTCTCACCATGGACCTGTACAACGGCATTATGACTTCAGACTTTCGGCTGACAAAACTTCTTCGGAAGCAACCCAGCATTCGTCTAGCCTTGGCCGAAGCTTTCTCCACCTGAGAGGCCATCTTCATATCTTCGCTAATGATTACACCCAGGTCCCATTCTTCAACAGTTCTTGTTAAGGTTTCCCCGTTCAGGGTGTATGTTCTGCTGGGGTTACCGCTACCAAGGTGCATAACCTTACACTTTTTGGCATTAAAGCTCAGTTGCCAAGTTTTAGACCATTGTTCCAGTAAAAGTAGGTCCTGCCTCATAGTGTCGGGTACGGTTGCACTGTCAACCACGTTGCATAGTTTAGTGTCATCGGCGAATAGTGTAATTTTACCTTGAAGTCCCTGAGGCAGGTCCCGTACAAAGATATTAAACAGTATCGGACCCAGGACCGAGCCCTGCGGCACTCCACTGGTCACAGCCAATGTTTTTGAGGGGGTACCATTTACCACTACCCTCTGAAGTCTATCACTGAGCCAGTCTTTAACCCATGCAGTCAAAGTTTCTCCTAATCCCATCGCTTTCATCTTGTTTAATAATCTACGGTGTGGGACACTATCAAAAGCTTTACTGAAGTCTAAATACACGATATCCAGGGATTCCCCCCTGTCCAGTCAAAGAAACTTATCAGATTGGATTTACAAGACCTTCCCTTCGTGAACCTATGCTGCTGAGGGTCCCACAGCTTCTCGTCATCTAGAATCGTATCCAATCTGTTTTTAATCAACGTTTCCGGTCTGTAATTTTCAGCCTCTGACCTGCATCCCTTTTTTGTGGAGCAGAATGACGTTAGCAGTTTTCCAGTCCAAGGGGACTTTTCCCTTGTTTAGGGAAAGATTGAAAAGCTCAGATAACGGCTCTGCCAGGACATCTCTCAGTTCTCGAAACACTCTGGGCTGCAGATTATCCGGCCTCCAAGCACACCCTTGTTTGAGGCTGCGGTCCGGATCCCGGCGCCTTACAGGTAAAGACTGAGCAGAAGCATCCATTGAGTAGTTTGGCTTTGTCTGAGTCCGAGTTTACATAGTTACCGTCAGGTTTCCTTAGGTGCACAATCCCGTCTGTATTCCTTTTTCTGTCGCTAACATACCTGAAAAAGGATTTATCCTCTTTGTTTACATGCCTAGCTATATTCTTTTCCATCCGGAGTTTGGCATTCCTGACTGCTGTTTTGACAGTTCTAGATTTCACCAGATAGGCTTGTTTAGCTTCTTTAGCTTCCAGTCGTTGTTTGTAGGATACAAATGCTCTTTTCTTCTGCTTAACTAGTTCCGAGATCTCCGCTGAGAACCATTGGGGTCTGTTATTTCTCCATCGTTTACTCACAGCCTTTATATAAAGGTTGGTGGCTTCCTGTAGGGTAGATTTCAGAGCTGACCACATTACCTCCAACACTGTCCGTTGTGTCCCGGTTTTGCAGTGTCTCATAGACATAATCTCCCATGCTCTGGAAGTTAGCTCCCTTAAAGTTAAGGACCTTTGTCGATGTATTTGACCTAATGACTCCCTTCCTGAGGTGAGACCACACCATGTTGTGGTCACTGGAGGCCAATGCCTCACCTACTGAAACCTTTGTGACACTGTCACCATTGGTGAGCAACAGGTCCAGGATGGCCTGATCCCTGGTGGGCTCCAGTACCATCTGTTAGAGGTGTGATCCTCATATGGAGGCTAGTAGCCTCCTGCTGCTACTGGTCGTAGTGGAAAGTTTGTTCTAGTCTACATTAGGCATATTGAAGTCCCCCAACAGCACAGTGTCTCCACGCAGAGTGATGGTCTCGATGTCTTCGATTAGTTCTTTGTCTATGTTGTCTTGTTGTCTTGGAGGTCTGTATACAACACCAAGATACAGGCATTTGTCGTTGCGTCTGGCAAGGTTCACCCAGAGTGATTCCCCCGTATACTTGACGTCTATGATCCTGGTAACTTTGATGTCCTCTTTGATGTATAGTGCTACCCCTCTTCCGGTTTTGCCTTCTCTGTTTCGATGGAGCAAGTTATATCCTGGTATAGCCATATCCCAGTCATGGGATTCTGAGAACCAGGTTTCCGTTATCGCTACCACATCCAGGTTGGTATTTCTCATTTCTGTTTCCAATTCCAGAATTTTATTGCCCAAACTACATGCATTAACATACATAGCCTTCTATTCTCTTTGTTTGTCTGGTCTGCATGGAGATTTTCCCTTTTGAGTTAGTTTGCCCCCTCAGTATTGTCTTTGATGCAGATACTTACCTCAGACTCAAAGATGGAGTTATTTACCTTATGAGGATGAGAGTGGGTCCCCTCCCCCAGCTCTCTTAGTTTAAAGCCTTCCGGAGTAGGTGAGCCAGATATCGTCCAAAGACATTCTTCCCTCTTCTGGTCAGGTGTAGCCCGTCTGATCCCTGTAGTCCTTGAAGTACCTCTCCGTGGTCTAAGAAGCCAAAGTTCATCTCTTTGCACCATGCATAGGCACTTGTTGGTCCTCTGGATACGTTCTTCCCTAGCTCTCCCCTTGTCTCTCACTGGGAGGATGGAGGAGAAAACCACCTGTGCTTCCATCTGCTTCAGCTTCTCACCCAGGGTTCTAAAGTCTTCACCTGGAATACTGCGTCCAGCACTAGTCGTCGTACATGAAGAAGGACACGGTACTACTCGAAATGGTCCAGAGAAGAGCGACTAAAATAGTTAAGGGGCTGGAGAAGTTGTCATAGTGCGAGAGGTTAAAGAAACTGGGCCTCTTCTCCCATGAAAAGAGGAGACTTAGAGGGGTCATAATCAAGACATTCAAGAAAATGAAGGGAATAGACTTATTATATAAAGACAGGTTGGTCACCCTCTCCAAGGTGGAGAGAACGAGAGGACACTCTCTAAAGTTAAAAGGGGATAGATTCCGTACAAACATAAGGAAGAAGTTCGTCACTCAGAGAGTAGTGGAAAACTGAACGCTCTTCCGGAGGCTGTTATAGGGGAAAACACCCTCCAGGGATTCAAGACATTAGATAAGTTCCTGCTGAACCAGAACGTACGTGGGTAGGGTTGGTCTAATAATAATAATAATAGTTTATTTTTATATACCACCAAACCATCAGTTCTTGGCGGTTTACACAATAGTAATTACATCAAGAAATTAAAATACAGATCCAAATAACAATGTCTTATAAAAGGAAATAACACAATTCAATAAAAGATACTGACTAACAAAGTACAACCCTAACTTATTGAAAATAAAATATGCACAATACAGATTATTTATACTAAAATAGATAAGCAACTTTAAACCTTCCTCCTTAAAAATAGTAAAAATCCGCCTATCATAATAATTTTAAAATCTGTTAAATATTGTATTGTTTAAATAGATAAGTTTTAAAATCTTTCCGAAATTGATGGTAAGTGAGGGCTGGAGTAATAAGAGCATTCAAACATGAATTCATTACTCCTGCTTGAAAAGCCAGTGTCCTTTCTAAAAATGGCACACTTTCGCTGAAGGAAAATAAAACCAACCGATTCTACGTGTGTATATATATATATATATATATATATATATATATATATATATATATATATAGAATCGCCTTGAATTTTGAATAGGCGATAAATCAAAATACTTAATAAACTTGGAAATTTGGAAACTTGGCAGCCAGAGCACCGGTGAGTGAAGGAAATCACTTGCTGTATGCTCCAACACCTCTGCGTGTCAAAGCAGCTCCTGATTGGTGAGGCCCGACTTTAGTATAGGAAGAGAAGGTCGGAGCATACAGCGAGTGATTTCCTTCACTCGCCGGTGCTCCGGCTGCCCTCTCATGCTTCTCCTGGAACGTAACCCCCGCCAATTTTGGGGGAGTACTGTATGTTGTTCGATTCAGATTTAAGAAATCCTCCTTGATCTTTTCTGAAGGGGAAGCTAAGAAAAATGTAGTTTTGTTGGGATTGAGTTTCAGTTTATAATCTTTCATCCATGTTTCTACAGATGTAGTTATAGAAGATTTGAATTGTAAGACATCGGCTGCGAAAACTGAGATCGGGACTACAGTAGTGATATTGCCTGATAGCTATAAAATTTGATTCCAAGGAAAGCTTAATTCGCAGAGAGACTAAATAAAGATTGGGTTAGAGGGGAGCCCTTGGGCACCCCACATGAGTTTTTCCATTTGGGTGAGAAAGATAGTCAGAGTAAACTTGATAGTTTGTAGATATGATTTCTGATGACTGTATGTCTGTTTTATCATGTTTTTACAAAATTATGTAAACCGTTTAGTTTTAAACAATATAGAAATTTTTAAAATAAATAAATAGGTACAACATCCCCAAAAGACCTTAAACCAGTGGAGGACATGACCAGGTATTCCGTTTACATCCAGAATTTGATGATCTACAAGATCAAATGCACTGTTGAGATCGAATTGCATAATCTAGGTGCTCGTGCCTACACTAACCAGTTGATGGAGATGATGAAATAGAGATGGAGTGTGAAGAGGACGAAAACCTGATTGGGAAGAATTCAGAATAGAGAATCGGTCAAGATAATCATTTAATTTCACAAGAGCTGTTGACTTTCTGACTCAACTTAAAATTTGATTTTCTACTATAAAACTATTCTTGCTGTCCTAAGGCTTATGAACTCTAGAAGAGAATTTGTTTTCCAGAAGTTGGAGAATTACAAATTGGACTCTTGATCATATTGTGACATGGTCATTGATTTGGAAAAATGTGTCTGACAGAGATGTCAATATCTTGAAGTGGATCAGTGCTGCATGAATTGGCCTAGAAATGTGCAAGATAAGAATGGTTTTAGAAGAATCTAGCAAAGGATGAGGGAATGTGGTGAAATGAGCAGGTCTTTGGTAAGATGGAGCATGCATCAGAAGATTCAATGGAGGACAGATTCAGAACCAATGCTAGGAAGTTCTTCACTCAAAGGGTGGTGGACACCTGGAATGCGCTTCCAGAGGGCGTGATACGACTAAGTACACTACTGGGTTTCAAGAAGAGATTGGATGATTTCCTGAAGGAAAAGGGGATTGAAGGGTACAGATAAAGGATTACTATGCAGGTCCTGGACCTGATGGGCCGCCGTTTGGGCGGACTGCTGGGCATGATGGACCTCTGGTCTGACCCAGCAGAGGCACTGCTTATGTTCTTATGTTCTTAAGTAGAGCGGTCGGAGAAGGTGAGGGTAGAAAATAGAAGAAAGGAAGGAGAATGACCACTGGGTGTGGCCACAGCAGCACTGAGCCTGCACAGGAGGGGTAGGAGGAAAACCATACCAGAAAAGTCATCCGGCAATTCTGCAGAAGTAGAAAATGATTTCACAGAAGGGCAATACACCCCTAGAATGGAAGGAAGCAGGTTTCAAAGAAATCTCTTCTACACTGTGCTGAAAATACATATTAGTAAGAAATCTTAGCAATGCAGTGATTATTGTTAAGAACATAAAAATTGCCATACTGGGACAGAGTGAAGGTCCATCAAGCCCAGTATCATAAGAATAGCCCAGTAACCCGTTCTCACGGTGGCAAATCCAGCTCACTAGTACCTGGCCAAAACCCAAGGTGTAGCAATATTCTATGCTACCAATCCAGGGCAAGCAGTGGCTTCCCCCATGTCTCTATCAATAACAGACTATGGACTTTTCCTCCAGGAACTTGTCCAAACCTTTCTTAAAACCAGCTACGTTACCGCTCTTACCACATCCTCTAGCAACGCGTTCCAGAGCTTAACTATTTCCAACAGTAGCCAACCCAGGTCCCAAGTACCTAGCTAGATCCCAAGGAGTAAAACAGATATTTTGTGCTGCTTATCCTTTTTTGGGAAATTAGCCAAACCTTTTTTAAACCCTGCTAAGCTAACTGATTTCATTGCATTCTTCTGCAACGAATTCCAGAATTTAAGTACACCTTGTGTGAAGAAATATTTTCTCCTAGTGTTACATCTTGTAATATAACCATCAGCTTCACAAACATTGTTTGAACTCAGGCAATTCCATCACATGTCAGCTCACATTTGAAACAGCTGCAGACCTGAATGCCACAAAGAGTTTTAAGTGCCCTGGAGGTCTTTAAAAGTTTTGTGGTAGCTTTTTTAAGATCTTATTATTCATAGTAAGTAGCACCTGGCATTGACTGAGAGGGTCTCTCTACCTTCCTATTTGCCATCTGGAAAACTCAGCTGAGCTCTTCTATATTAGTGGGGGGGTGTAGGTTATCACAGAATGCAGTGGGGGGACTGCGATTGGATGCAGGATGTGGTTTTCATAAAAGGATCGAATGTCACTTCCTCCTTATACCACTCAGGGAGTGACCCATGAGCTTTGTATTAGGGGATTTACAATGGCAGCATTAAGGTAAGAGATAGTCCTTGTTATAAAGAAGGAAGGTCGTCCAGGTAAAAGTCCACTCGTGATGTGGCAGTGTCCCTTTGCCTGGGGAGGGCTGGGATTAAGCTCTTTGCTCCCAAGTACTTCTCACCCTTACGGCCAAAAGAAATAAGAACTTTTCTGCTCTAAAATAAAACTTCAATATTATCTGTGTTAACCTGGGCAAATTATACACATATCTGTGTCCAACAGAATCCGGCTTTTCCCATTGCGTGGAAGTGTCAGCCACAGACCATCTCTGAGTGCTGGAATTCCCATTTCAAGGGGACATGAGTCACATTGCTGATGAAGAGCTGTCCCTTATAACCAGAAGATGTTTCCACAAGATACACCGGAGGAGAGTGTCAGAGCCTGTTTCATGTCTTACTTAGCTCTTTAAATTCAACAACTAAGCAAGATGGTATATTATAAAGAGTTGATTTAAAAAACAGGCGATACATTTCTATGATTCTTAGATTTCGTACCCATAATCCCTCTTGAGCTAGAAGGAAAGCGTGGAGTTACAGCAATATTTCAGCATTAATCCCCCAACTCTAGGGGGATTACAGATTAAGTTTCCTTGCAGAGGAAAAGCTTTCCACACTGTCTGATTTCTGGAAGGATACTGAGCAGCTCAAAAAGAAATGGCGTAGACTGTCATTAAAACAGTCACCGATTGTTTAGGGGACTTCCACTTTTCCCTGCAAATAACAGATATCTCAAGTCACAGCTTGTATTTACTGAAATTATGGGGGTGGGGGGTGGGGGAGGAGAAATTTAGCTAGATAAACTGACCTGGCTGAAAATGGCCCTCCTGTGTCTACTTCCATAGTAAGCCAGACATGTTTAGATCTGAAATGAACAAAGAGCATGCTCTTGACATTTTCACATTTATCCACTCTGGGGTCGATATTACTGGCCAGAAATGGCTCCTGGCTGGTTAAATGGCCTGTTTGGGGGCTAACTTTTAATTTTCAGCAAGTTTCAAGTTTATTGGCTTTTAATATACCGACCATCAGCAAGTATCTGGCCGGTTTACAATAAAAAAAATTTGAAGGAAAAATAAATAGATAGTTTAAAAATAATCGAGGTGTACACTGAGGACATTAACTAGACAAACTTGAAGGTGAGGGAAAATGGGAAGTACTGCTGAACATTGAAAGTTAGCACCTTCCCGAAAAGCTGTTATTTTGAGGCCATTCCAGTGGCTGGTTAAATACCAGTATGGAGCATCTAACCAGCTAGGTTAACTCCATATCTTCATGCGGAAATCCATAGCCAGTTAAATGCTGAATATTGAACTTAACCAGCTTCATGTTAGCTGGCTCCAGAAACCTGGAAGTTCGGTGCCAGGACCCAGACATGAACTGGCCTTGAATTTCCATCACAAAACAGGAGCAGCCAGTGCAAAGAACCCAGGGATCTCAAGAACATAAGAAGTGACGTTACTGGGTCAGACCAGTGGTCCATTATGCCCAGCAGTCCGCTCTCACAGCAGCCCTTAGGTCAAAGACCAATGCCCTAACGGAGACTAGCCTTACCTGCATACGTTCTGGTTCAGCAGGAAGTTGTCTAACTTTGTCTTGAATCCCTGGAGGGTATTTTCCCCTATAACAGCCTCCGGAAGAGCATTCCACTTCTCCACCACTCTCTGGGTGAAGAAGAACTTCCTTACGTTCATACAGAATCTATCCCCTTTTAACTTCAGAGAGTACAGCGGCATGATAACCCTCTCTGATCTGTTTGTGATCCCCTTCTTAATCATTCCTAGCATTCTGTTTGCCCTTTTCACCACTGCTGTACTTGGCGCGGACAGCTTCATAGACTTGTCGACCATTACTCCAAAGTCTATTTCCTGGGGGGGTCTTTCCAAGTACCACACTGGACATCCTGTATTCATGTATAAGGTTTTTGTTACCGACATGCATCACCTTACACTTATCCACATTAAACCTCATTTGCCATGTCAAGGCCCATTTCTGGAGAGTGTTTATATCACGTTGCAGGTCTTCGCAATCCTCCCGCGTCTTCACTACTCTGAATAACTTTGTATCGTCTGCAAATTTAATCACCTCACTCGTCGTACCAATTTCCAGGTCATTTATAAATATGTTGAAGAGCACGGGTCTGAGCACCGAACCCTGAGGCACTCCACTCGTGACGCTTTTCCAGTCCGAGTATTGTCCATTTACCCCCACTCTCTGTTTCCTGTCTGCCAGCCAGTTTTTAATCCACATGAGTATTTCACCCTTGATTCCATGGCTTGCAAGTTTTCGTAGTAGTTGTTCATGCAGAACCTTGAGGAACGCCTTCTGAAAATATACAATGTCAACCGGGTCACCCTTGTCTATCTGCCTGTTTACTCCCTCAAAGAACTGCAGCATGTTCGTCAAGCAAGATCTTCCTTTGCTGAAGCCATGCTGGCTGGTCTTCATCAGATTGTATCCGTCAAGATGATCAATGATACGGTCCTTTATCAGTGACTCTACCATCTTTCCCGGTACCGAGGTCAGATTTACCGGTCTGTAGTTTCCTGGATCTCCCCTCGAGCCTTTCTTGAAGACCGGCGTAACATTCACCACCTTCCAGTCTTCCGGAATCCTTCCCGTCTTCCGGAATCCTTCCCAATTTGATTGACAGATTGTCTATTAGCTGAAGCAGTTCAGCTATAGCCCCTTTCTGTTCTTTGATTACCCTCGAATGGATGCCATCTGATCCTGGGGATTTATCATTATTAAGCCTATCAATCTGCCTGCATACCTCTTCTAGACTGACCGTCAACCCCGTCAGTTTCCCGTCTTCATTTCCTGGGTATAGCCTGTCGGCTTCCGTTATGTTGTGTATATTCTCTTCAGTAAATACAGATGCAAAAAATGTGTTCAGTTTGTCAGCGATGGCTTTGTCCTCCTTTAGCACTCCCTTTATTCCATGGTCATTCAACAGCCCCACTACTTCCTTCGCGGGTTGTTTCCCCTTAATATATCGAAAGAACGGCTTGAAATTTGTTTGCCCCCTTGGCTATTTTCTCCTCATAGTATCTTTTGGCCCCTCATACCGCCTTATGGCACCTGTTTTGATGTAGTTTGTGCTTTTTCCAGTTTTTGTGCGTTTTTGACCTTTTCGATTCCTTAAACGAAGTCTTCTTGTCTCTGATCGCTTGCTTCACCACTACAGTGAGCCATGCCAGTTCCTTGTTCTTTTTCCTCTTGGATCCCTTGTTGATATATGGTATATATAGATTTTGTGCCTCGGTGACCGTGTCCTTAAAAAGGGACCCAGCTTGCTCTAGCATTTTTACAATGCTTATCCTCTTCTTAATCTTCTTCCCTACCATGAGTCTCATCCTTTCATAATTCTCTTTTCGGAAGTTCAGTGCCGTGGCTGTCATTCTGGATTGATGTTTCGCCCCTGTGTCTAGGTTGAAGCAGATCATATTGTGATCACGGCTTCCCAGCATCCCTTCTATTTCTACACCTTGTGCCGGTCCTCGCAGTCCATTTAGAATTAAGTCCAGAATTGTATTTCCTCATGTATTTTCCTTGACGAGTTGTTCCAGGAAGCAATCGCCTACAGTATCCAGGAACTTGGTCTCTCTAGCGCAGCCGGAGGTGCCTGAGTTGCAGTCTATCCCCAGATAATTGAAGTCACCCACGATAACTGCGTTGCCTCCCTTGCAGTTGCATTTAATCTTGTCCATCATTTCTCCATCAATTTCTTCGGACTGTCCTGAGGGTCGGTAGTAGATGCCGATCTTCATTTCTGTTCCATTTGATCCCAGAATTTTGGCCCATAGAGACTCGAACTTATTTTTCATTTCCAGCGTGTTCTCTCCAGTAGACTCAATTCCCTCTTTGATGTATAGGGCAATTCCCCCACCTTTCTGACCCATTCTGTTTCTGCGGTATAGCTTGTATCCCGGTAGCACCGTGTAACAGACATTTTCCCTCACTCCACCATGTTTCTGTGATGCCGATGATATCAAGGTTATCTTTTTATGCCATAGCTTCCAATTCCCCCATCTTATTCCATAGCCTCCTTGTGTTTGTGTACATACACTTGAGTTTGCGGACTGTTACTTTCTTGCATTTCTTTCCCTCTTCTGTCCCTTTCGATCCATCAGGATTTCTGTCTTGCCTATGATCCGGGAGTCTTCCCCGCTATCTTCCTGCACGGTATCCTCTAGGAATACTGGTTCCTGAACCATCAACTCTTGGTCAACTGTCATCTTTCCCCTTCTTCCTAGTTTAAAAACTTCTCAATTTCTCTCTTGATGTTGCGTGCAAGTAGCCTCGTTCTGTCTCTGCTAAGGTGGAGTCCATCCTTCCTGAATAGCTTGCTCTTCCCCCAGAACGTCGTCCAGTTGCGCACGAAGTGGAATCCTTCTTCCTTACACCAGTGCCTCATCCACACGACTACTTGCAGCTCCATCTGCCTCTTCTCATTGGCTCTGGATACTGGCAGGATCTCCGAGAATGCTACCTTCAGCGTTCTGGTCTTCAGCATTCTTCCTAGCATCCGGAACTGGTCCTTCAGTACTTCCCTGCTGTAGTTTCTGTTGCTCACATTGTTAGTCCCCACACGGATCACCACCACCGTATCTTCCTCTTCCACGCTGCTGATGATCCTGTCAGTGCAGCTTGCTATATCTTCTATCTTGGCTCCCGGTAGGCAGGTCACCAACCGATCCTGTCTTCCTCCCGCTATGTGGCTGTCGACTTGTCTGATGATGGAGTCCCCCATGACGATCACTGTCCTTTTTGTCTTCTCTTGTCTCTCCAGCCACAGGTCCATGTCCCTGGTGTATGTCCATCTCTCCAGCCATAGGTCTGTGTCCTCTGTGTACTTCCATCTTCCCTCAACCTGGCGTTGGCTTGCACCGGACTCGTCTTCCTGTGGGTTCCCTCCGTTGTTTCCAGGTGTCGCTGCTGTGTCACCCATTTCTTCATTGTGCTTGTCTTCCAGGTGGTCCTTCCTCACTGTGGTGTATCTTGGCAGTTCCACTGTTGCTGGTGATTTTCCACGGACTCCCTGTATGCCTCCTCGATGAACTTCTCTAACTCCCGGACTTCTTTCTCAATGGTTTCCTCTGTCTTGGAGTTTTCTGCCTCTCTGTCCTCCTCCTCCACTGCTCGAAGTGCTTCTAGTTTCTGTATTCTGTCTTCCAGGAGTCTAACTTGTTCCTTCAGGCCCTCCAGTTCCCTGCATCGAGTACATACATAAGACCGCTTCCTAGAGGGGAGGTAGTCATACATATGGCAAATGGTGCAGAAAACTGGGTAGCTCAACATCCTGCTTCTGTTTGCTGTTTCCATTGCTGTCCGCTTGCCAGTCTGCTGTCTGAAGTGGCTTCTCTCTGGTTCCTTATGTAGCGTCTTTAGTGTTACTGTGAGGTCCCTCACCTGATTTTGAGCCTGCTCTTCTTGCTTGCCTGTTGCTTGTGTGTCCTCTGTGGTTGCAAAAGAGAATACTCTCTTTTCAAAAGCTATCTATAAAGGTACTACCAATACGGCTTCCGTCCCAACTTCAGCACCGAATCCCTTCTGACCTCCTTAATCTCAAAAGTTCAACATCTCCATTCTCGCAACAAGTTCGCCGTCCTTCTTCAATTCGACCTCTCTGCAGCTTTTGATGTCGTCATCATGATATCCTAATTTACCAACTCACCGAGATAGGCATTAACTCCACAGTCCTTGACTGGTTCTCGAAGTTCTTACGCTCCCGCTCCTACACAGTCAACATGAAGGGCACTTCTTCCTCCCCCTGGAACCCGATAAGTGGAGTACCACAAGGCTCACCTCTCTCTCCTATCCTCTTCAACATTTACATGTCCTCCCTTAAACTCCTCCATCTCTCCCCACTTGAAACACTTTACACTTACGCAGATGACATCTTTATTCTCCTCGAGACCGACCGGAACCTCACCAACCTCTCTGCGAACATATCCTCATGTATATCAAACCTTCAATCCTGGGCCCACACTGTGCAGATGAAACTGAACGAATCCAAAACAAAACTTCTCTGGCTCAGCCCAAAACTGGACCAACTGCCCACCTCCATCCCACTGTCCTCTGGCCCCACCCTGCATCTTGAATACTCAAGTAAAATTCTGGGAGTCATCATTGACTCTACACTTTCCTTCAACGATCACCTCAACTCCTTAATAAAAAAATGTTTATTCAGCCTTCACATGCTAAGGAAAGTGAGAACCTGTTTCCATCAAAAACACTTTGCCGTCCTTGTCCAATCCACCATCCTTTCCAGACTGGACTATTGCAACTCTATCTACCTAAGCCTAACAAAGAAAAACCTTCAAAGACTCCAGCGGATTCAAAATGCCGCTGCTAAGCTTATCTTCACAAAAAGCAAATTCGACCACGTCTCACCACTTTTGTCCAAGCTCCACTGGCTCCCGATAATCTCCAGAGTCCACTTCAAATGTGCCTGCCTTACTTTCAGGATCCTACACGGCATTCTCCCCCCTTTTATTCCTCTTTCTTGGAATTCCTCTAACCCCAATTCCACCAAATCTACCCAAAAACTGAAACTTTCCTTTCCCTCTCGAAAAGGCGTTCCCTTGTAGGAAAACTAGGTTCCTCCCTCCCTTTCAGAATCACTGAGCTCTGGAACAATCTTACCTCCCCTCTTAGGAATCTGAGCTCCCTCCAAATCTTCCGTAAACATCTGAAAACCTGGTTATTTTCAAAAATGTAACTCTTCCTCTCTCTGGTTACTCTGTCCTAAATTTTCTCTTCATTTTGTCTTTTCCTTTCACTGGAGTTCCTTTCTACCCTAACCCTTGTTAACCATGTCGAGCTTTGCGAATGTAGAGATGATGTGGTATACAAACCCAAGGTTTAGTTTAATTTAGTATTAACATAGAAAAAAATATTTTCCAGAGAAAGGAAAATGGTAAAACCATAGGACATAATCTGAGGTTGAGGGGTGGTAGATTCAAGAGTAATGTTAGGAAATTCTTCTTTACGGAGAGGGTGGTGGATGCCTTTAATGCGCTCCCAAGAGAGGTGGTAGAGACGAAAATGGGAGTTCAAAAAAGCATGGGATGAACCCAGAGGATCTTAAATGAGAAAATAATGGTATAATATGAAGAACTAAGGCCAATACTGGGCAGACTTACACGGTCTGTGTTCCGTATATGGCCATTTGGTTGAGGATAATAATAATAACTTTATTCTTCTATACCGCCATAATCAGATGAATTCTAGGCGGTTCACACCAAAGAGAGCTGGACAATCAGCAAATTATAATGTACACATTATAAGATTGTAAGATTATAAGAGAACGACATGTTATACAAGAATAGATATAATACAATTGTTGGAATTTTTAGTGTAGCTTCTCTTTAGGAGATAAATCTATCGAACAATTCAGTTTTAATTTCTTTCCTGAAGGCGCCGTAAGTCAGCCTAGCTCCATTAATGTAGTTGGGCTGGGGAGGGCTTTGACGGTTGAGATGGTTTAGATGGGATGAAGTGAGCTCTGACGGACACTTCAATAGATGGAACCTAAGCACGATACCGGGCAGAGCTCTGGGTTTCTGGTCCAGAAATATCTAAGAAAAAGAACAATTTAAATTAAATCATTAAATTATAGAGAGTGTATATCATTTACCACGTTACTAATTCATTGAAAGGGTAATTTGAAGTTTTCATTTGCTGAAATTTTCATTGCATACAAATGAAATAAATAAAAGAAATCCAGTAATAAAAAAACTAATACAATAAAAACCTCATAGTCCCAGCCTAGATTATGGAAAGAGGAAAAAAGAAACAAAAACATAAATAAATGGAAAAGTGACTCAGGGGCCCTTTTACTAAGCTGTGTTGAGCATTAACGTGTGTCTAACATCGAAAAATGGGCCTATGTAGGACGCACTAAAGCACGCTAACATTACTGCATCCAGAACAGGGGAGCCCTTTGTACCTCCCAAATAGGAAGTGACAGGTTGATATCTTAAAATGACCTCGTGCTAACTTAGTGCATGAGGTTAACAAAATGGCCCCCTTCTGCCTTGTCCATGTGCGAGTTACAATTTTCAACATACCTGTATTAATGGTGGTACACATGTTTAAGATCAGGTAATTAGAAACATGACGGCAGAGCATCCACTATCTCCTCCTCTCCCTATTGGCTAAGGCTCTTAACATTTGCATGACCTCTTCCTATAGGTTAAGGCTCTTTCCACCTGCATTGTGAGGTCATAGAGCTTTATGGTTATAGAAACATGATGGCAGATAAAGGCCAAATGGCCCATCTGCAGTATCCACTATCTCCTCCTTTCCCTATTGGCTAAGGCTCTTAACATTTGCATGTCCTCTTCCTATAAGCTAAAACTCTTTACACCTGCATTGTGAGGTCATAGAGCTTTATGGTTATAGAAACATAACAGCAGATAAAGGCCAAATGGCCCATCCAGTCTGCCCATCCGCCCATCATACCCAGCAGTCCACTCACGCAGCAGCCCTTTGGTCAAAGATCAGCAACCTAACCGAGACTAGCCCTACCAGCACCCGTTCTTGTTCAGCAGGAACTTGTCTAACTTTGTCTTGAATTCCTGGAGGGTGTTTTCTACTATAACAGCCTCCGGAAGAGCGTTCCAGCTTTCTACCACTCTCTGGGTGAAGAAGAACTTCCTTAAGGAATCTATCCCCTTTCAACTTTAGAGAGTGTCCTCTCATTCTCCCTACCTTGGAGAGGGTGAACAACCTGTCCTTGTCTACTAAGTCTATCCCCTTCAGTACTTTGAATGTTTCGATCATGTCCCTTCTCAGTCTCCTCTTTTCAAGGGAGAAGAGGCCCAGTTTCTCTAATCTTTCGCTGTACGGCAGCTCCTCCAACCCCTTAACCATCTTAGTCGCTCTTCTCAGGACCCTTTCGAGTAGTACCGTGTCTTTCTTCATGTACAGCGACCAGTGCTGGATGCAATACTCCAGGTAATGGCACACCTTGGCCCGGTACAGCGGCATGATAACCTTCTCTGATCTGTTCGTGATCCCTTCTTTATCATTCCTAGCATTCTGTTTGTCTTTTTTACCACCGCCGCATATTGCATGGACGGCTTCATCAACTTGTTGATCAGATCTCCCAAGTCCCTTTCCTGGGAGGTCTCTCCAAGTACCGCCCCAGACATCCTGTATTTGTGCATGAGATTTTTGTTACTGACATGCATCACTTTACACTTATTCACATTGAACCTAATCTGCCATGTCGATGCCCAGTCTTCGAGTCTGATTATGTCACATTGCAGATCTTCGCAATCCCCCTGCATCTTCACCACTCTGAATAACTTCGTATCGTCCGCGAATTTAATCACCTCGCTTGTCGTACCTATGTCCAGATCATTTATAAAGATGTTAAAGAGCATGGGTCCAAGCACCGAGCCCTGTGGCATCCCACTGGTGACGCTCTTCCAGTCCGAGTATTGTCCATTTACCCCACTCTCTGTTTCCTATGCTTCAGCCAGTTTTTAATCCATGTGAGTATTTCATGGCTCACAATTTTCCGAAGTAGTCGTTCATGTGGAACCTTGTCAAACGCCTTCTGAAAATCCAGATATACAATGTCGACTGGAACGCCCTTGTCTATCTGTCTGTTTACTCCCTCTAAGAAGTGCAGCAAGTTCGTCAAACACGATCTGCCTTTACTAAAACCATGCAAGTGCTGATAATTGAAACCATCCTTCTGGATGTCTAGTGAGGTGTCCCAGCCTCTATAAGTTCAGAGCATAAGATGGGCATGGTGGAGACATGCTGTGGGTGGGCTTTGGGTGTTCCCAAGGGTGGGTTACATATGGATATCTTGCAGCGATAATCAAACTTTTTATAAGATATCCTGGATGGAACTTAGACATTGGGAACTAGATCTGCTTTAGAAGCATCTAAGTGCCACAGAGGTGCCCAAACTGACCAGATGACAACTGCATGCATCAAGGTAAGAAACGCACACACTCTCCCTGTGCTCACTGACCCCCTTCCACCACACAAAAATGAGAACAAAAAGGTACATACCAACAACATCAAGAGAGAAGTTGAGAAGTTTTTAAACTAGGAAGAAGGGGAAAGCCGACAGTCAACCGAGAGAGAGTCAATGGTTCAGGAACCGGTATACCCGGAGGATACCGTGCAGGAAGGTAGAGGGGAAGACTCACCAGAGGATACCGTGCAGGAAGATATAGGGGAAGGCCCACTGGATCACAAGCATGACAGATTGAAAGGGACACAAGAGGAAGGAAATGCAAGAAAGGAACGGGTCGTAAACTCAAGTGTATGTACATGAACGCAAGGAGCCTAAGGAATAAGATGGGTGAATTACAAGCTATGGCACGTGGACATCATCGGCATCACAGAAACATGGTGGACTGAGGAAAATGTCTGGGACACTGTGATACCATGATACAAACTATACCACAGAGACAGAGTCGTTCAAAAAGGTGGGGGCATTGCCATATACGTCAAAGAGGGAATTGAATCTGGAGAGAACACACTACAACTGACAGATAAGTTAGAGTCTGTATGGATCAAAATTCCGGGAACAAATGGACTGGAAACATAGATTGGCATCTACTACCGACTCAAAGGGCAGTCCAAAGAACTTGATGGGGAAATGACAGACGAGATTAAACGCAACTGCAAGTGAGGCAGCGCAGTTATCATGGGTGACTTCAACTATCCGGGGATAGACTGGAACCTAGGCACCTCCGGCTGCGCTAGAGAGACCAAGTTCCTGGATACTATAGGCGATTGCTTCCTGGAACAACTCGTCAAGGAAAATACAGGAGGAAATACAATTCTGGACTTAATTCTAAATGGACTGCGAGGACCGGCACAAGGTGTAGAAGTAGAAGGGACGCTGGGAAGCAGTGATCACAATATGATCTGCTTCGACCTGGATGCAGGTGAGAAACATCGGTCCAAAATGACAGCCACGGCACTGAACTTCCGAAAAGGGAATTACGAAGAGATGAGACTCATGGTGGGGAAGAAGATTAAGAAGAGGATAAGCGCTGTAAAAGCATTAGAGCAAGCTTGGTCCCTTTGTAAGGACACAGTCACCGAGGCACAAAATCTATATATACCTCGTATCAACAAAGGATCCAAGAGGAAAAAGAACAAAGAACCGGTATGGCTCACTGTAGTGGTGAAGCAAGCGATCAGAGACAAGAAGACTTCGTTTAAGGAATGGAAAAAGTAAAAAACGGGTGAAAACTGGAAAAAGCACAAACATCAACGCAGGTGCCATAAGGTGGTAAAAGGGTCAAAAGATACTACGATTTAAAAATAGCTAAGGAGGGGAAAACTTCAAGCCGTTCTTTCGATATATTAAGGGGAAACGACCCACGAGGGAAGCGTTGGGGCAATTGGATGACCATGGAATAAAGGGAGTGCTAAAGGAGGACAATGAAATTGCCGACAAACTGAACACATATTTTGCGTCTGTATTTACCGAAGAGGATATACACAACATACTGGAAGCCGGCAGGCTATACCCAGGAAACGAAGACGGGAAACTGACAGGGTTGACGGTCAGTCTAGAAGAGGTATGCAAGCAGATTGATAGGCTAAAGAGCGATAAATCCCTGGGACCGGATGGCATCCATCCGAGGGTCATCAAGGAACTGAAAGAGACTATAGCTGAACTGCTTCAGCTAATAGCCAATCTGTCAAACAAATCGGAAAAGATTCCAGAAGACTGGAAGGTGTCGAACGTTACTCCAATCTTCAAAAAAGATTCGAGGGGAGATCCGGGAAACAACAGACTGGTGAATCTGACCTCGGTACCGGGAAAGATGGTAGAGGCACTGATAAAGGACCGCATCATTGATCACCTTGACGGACACGATCTGATGAGGACCAGCCAGCATGGTTTCAGTAAAGGCAGATCTTGCCTGACGAACTTACTGCACTTCTTCGAGGGAGTAAACAGGGAGATAGACAAGGGCGACCCGGTCGAAATTGTATATCTGGATTTTCAGAAGGTGTTCGACAAAGTTCCACTTGAATGATTACTTCGGAAAATTGCGAACCATGGCACTGATGGTGAAATACGTGGATTAAAAACTGGCTGGAGCATAGGAAACAGAGTGGGGGTAAATGGACAATTTTAGACTGGAAGAGCATCACCAGCGGGGTGCCGGTGCTTGGACCTGTGCTCTTCGACATCTTTATAAACGATCTGGTCATTGGTACGACGAGTGAGGTGATTAAATTTGCAGACGAGTTGTGAAGACGGTGAAGGATTTCGAAGGCCTGCAACAGGACATAAACACACTTGAGAAATGGGCCGCAACATGGCAAATGAGGTTTAACGTGGATAAGTGTAAGGTGATGCATGTTTGTAAGAAAAAATCTTATACACGAATACAGGATGCCGGGGCGGTACTTGGAGAGACCCCCCCGGGAAAGAGACTTGGGAGTACTGGTCAAGTCGATGAAGCCATCTGCGCAATGTGCGGCAGAGGCGAAGAGGGCAAACGGAATGCTAGGAATGATAAAGAAGGGGATCACGATCAGATCAGAAAAGATTATCATGCCTCTGTACCGGGCCATGGTACGCCCTACATGGAATACTGTGTCCAGCACTGGTCGCCATACATGAAGAAGGACACAGTACTACTCGAAAGAGTCCAGAGAAGAGCGGCTAAAATGGTTAAGGGGCTGGTGGAGTTGCCGTACAGCAAGAGATTAGAGAAACTGGGCCTCTTCTCCCTTGAAAAGAGGAGACTGAGAAGGGACATGATCGAAACAATTCAAGGTACTGAAGTGAAGGACTTAGCAGATAAAGACAGATTGTTCACCCTCTCTAAGGTGGGGAGAAAAAGAGGGCACTCTCTAAAGTTAAGAGGGGATAGATTCCGTACGAACTTAAGGAAGTTCTTCTTCACCCAGAGAGTGGTGGAAAACTGGAACGCTCTTCCGTAGCCTGTTATAGGTGAAAACACCCTCCAGGGATTCAAGACAAGGTTGGACAGGTACCTGCTGAACCGGAATGTACGCTGGTAGGGTTGATCTCAGTTAGGGCTCTGGTCTTTGACCTGGGAGTCACCACGGGAGCAGACTGCTGGGCGCGATGGATCAGCGGCAATTCTTATGTTCTTATTCTGGCTCCATCCATTTCCAAATGGTCAGGATTAGGACGTTTTCAACACGGATGTTTTTCTGATTGAAAATGGGGTATAAAGTTAGATGTTCTGGCAGCCTAGACATCCCAGTGGCCAAGATGTCTACGTAGACGATTTTTAAAATAAAATTTAAAAAATTCCTAAAATGTGCCCTTGCTGTTTTACATTTTATCTTTTGCCTAGTGTGCATTTTTGCTTAGAAATATATTAAAACAGTTAAATAATAATATTAAATAATAGTTACCTAAATTCCCCCCCCCTTTTTTTTTTTTTTACGAAACCTAGTGTGGTTTTTAGTGCCGGATGCAGCATTAACAGCTCCGACGCTTATAGGAATTCTATGAATGTTGGAGCTATTACGGCCACGACTGGCGCTTAAAAACAGCACTATGGTTTTGTAAAGTGGGGAGGAGGGGAGGTTATTTTCTCTTCTGTATCTGCCAAACTCTGAAACCTTTTCCTGGCTTAAAAGTCTGTTTCACGGCAGTGTCATCCTGTTCATGTCCGCAATTTCAAGTAGTTTAATCTTCCATAAATTCAAATTGGATGCTTAATCTTCCTTCCACTTGAGTTCGATGCATATCTCACTTAGCAGAATTGCTCTTTTTTCATCCTTTGACAGATGCAGTGAATCTGGCCCGATGCCCAATAGCACTGCTGTACTCTGCAAAGAAAGATGAAGCTGATAGATTTATCAGGGAAGAGAATGAGGACAGAATCCCAAAGATCCCAGATCGAAAGGCTCTGCAAGCTGAAATACACAGCCTCTCTCGAGATTTCAGGTCTGGAAGTGGATTAGCTTTTCTTTTTTATTTATTTATCCATATCCTGCCAGGTAACAAGTCACATGCATAATTTAAAAATGGGAAAACATAGATCTAATAGCCAATACATACAAATGAACATTTCAGCCCTATCATAAGACCACATAACTCAGCTACAGCACTGCTTCTAAATCTTCAACTCTCTCTCAATGGGAAAGTCTGTCTTCCCATCATCCTCGATCTTTTCCAGCTCCCGCGTAATCTGTTCCAATGCTGAAAATGCGACATGGGGCTGGTGAGAACCTTCTTATTAAAGAATGACACGGGGAAAACATTTGTCCTCTTCCCCGCCCTGTCCCCGCAACCACCATCCATGTCTCCACCCTGTCCCTGTTCCCGCGATCACTGTCCCCACAATTACTATCCCCGCAGCATCAATACAAGCCTCAGTAAGTACTGCAATATTTAGCTTATTCCTTCCTTATAAGTCAAAGTTCTGGCTGCTGAACTACAGAAAGAGATGTTCAGCTGGCAGGGCTTTGTTTATAAATTTTTATCCAATGCAACTAATATACTACTTTATCCTAAAGCTAAAAAATAAATAAATATAAATTTTTTTTTCTACCTTTCTTGTCTGGTTTCTGCTTTCCTCATCTTCTCATTCAATTCCTGCCATCCACTGTCTGCCTTCTCTCTGCGTATTCCATTTGCTCTGTTACTGTGCCTCTCCCTTCCATCTCTCCCTCCACCCCCCTCCCCCCATTGGTCTGGCACCCATCTTCTTCCCTCTGCTCCCCCTATAGTCTGGCATCTATGTATTCTTCCCTTCCAGCATATTCTCCCCACTCTCTGTTCCCCATTTCCTTTCAGCGTCTGTTCCTTTCCTTTCCACTACCACCCTTCCCTCTCGCCACCTCACCACCCTTCAACACCCCTCATGCGGTCCTAGCATCTCCCTCTCTCCCTCTTACCTTCATGGCGCGTTTTAAGTTTACCAAGTAACTTGCTCAAGCTGCCGGAGCCTGCCTGCAGTCACATGCGTCTGTGGGCGGGAACTTCCCCTCTGACGCAACCGAATAATCCGGGGCTCTACTGTGCTGAATTCTTCTGAAATAATCTCTGGTTTCACCTTCCTTCTTGTACTATTTGTATGTTAAAGTTCAGTGCAAAGTATTCATATTCGGCTGGGTTGTAAAATATGGTATTCAGTACAGTTTTAGCTACAATCATCGAATGCTTCACCCCACCCCTCCTTTCCTCTCTTTGATGGGTCTTTAACCAGCTTTACAGTATCTTTTAATAATTGGATTCACAATGCTATCCATCCATAATGCCTACCATTGTTTATATATCTTTTGGGTACCCCTCATATCGCTAGTAATTTTCTGTAATACTGTACATCATCACATACATTTTTCCCAAATTAACTGCCCCCCTCCAGCATCGCTTCCTCCTGTCCCCCCCCCCCCCCCACACACACACACAGGGCAGGATTAACCAATAGGCCCAGTAGGCATGTGCCTAGGGCCCAAAATGGTCAGGGGGACCCGATGAAGGAGGTCATCAACATTGTTTTTTCCAAACGGCGATGGACCCCTCCAGCATCGATCGGCAACGCGGGCCCCCCTCCCCCCGATCGGCAAAGCGGCCCCCCCCATCGACGGAAAGTAAGACGAGCAAGCAACGCGGGTAAGAAAGTCAATGGGAACTGTAATTTTGCAAGCGGTGCTGCTTGCCCAAAGCTTCCCTCTGATGCAGCTTCCTGTTTCTGCCTGGGCACATGGTGGGGTGGGGCGGGGCAGGGGGCCCAGTGTACTTGTGTGCCTAGGGGCCCTCGACGAATTAATCCTGCCCTGCACACACGTCACGCCCCCTCACCTACCTGACCAGAACGGACTCCCCCCTCCCACCAGACCCGCTTCTCCCCCTGTACCTGGAGTTAATCCAGTTTCCCCTCCCCCCAATAAAACCAGATCACCCATCCATCAAAGAAACATGATGAAATATCAAGTGACAGATTCCTCCAAAGAAATGTTTCCAGTAATAAAAGTCCCAAAGAAACATAACAATTTCCTTCATATATGAGTGACTCCCTTCTTCTGATCCTCACCCCACTCACTCCTCTTAATTGGATCCTTCTCCTGAATCCCCATTTCTCGATCCTTTACCTCTCTGGAGATGAAAATGGTGACGGAATTCAAAAAAGTGCAGGATGAAAACAGAGGATCTTTAATTAGAAAATGGATGGTATAAAATGAAGAACTAAGAACTAGATTCACTAAGCCCACCGATGAAGTCCCAACCACTTAGCGACCCCTTTGCGACCCGATTTTCCTCCAACTCGATTCACTAACCTCTGTCCCGATCATCCTCCGATCCGTGCATGCAAATGAGAGTGAACGGCATTCAAATGTAGGCAGGCAGTGTTCACCCCAAAAAAAAAAATGAGGGACACCGACTGGGCTGACCAATCAAATAAGCGACAATTGAGAACCAGTCGCTCAGGTCCTTTCCGACTGCCCTGCTCTCTGCCCCGACTCTCCTGCCCTTCCCCACAGTGCAAGCCCATGGGTTAAACCCATGGGCTTAAAGCGGGTTAAAACCGCGGGCTCAAAAGTGAAGTTAAAAGAAAAAAAAAATTGCTGCTTTTGTAAGCATGCGCAGTCCATCTACAGGCAAAGAAGATGGTCTGCCCATGCTTCAGGATTGCTCACTAGCAATCCGTGTGGTCGGAGGGGGTATTCCTCCGATCGCCCCCCATTTAAATACTGACCTGGTGCGGATCAGTCGGGCACGATCGGCAGGTTAGTGAATCCAGCCCTAAGGCCGGTACTAGACAGACTTCCACAGTCTAGGCCTGATTCTAGAAATGCCACCATACATTATGCAGCAGTAGGCGCCCAACTTAATTGTTATAATTGGTGTTAATTGGTGTGGTAATTGACCGTGCCATCTAAAATCAATTAAAAAGTCATTAAAAATGTAAGCACCCACAGACACCTACGGAAAAGGACACCATAATCATGTCTACAGAGGCCTCTAATGGCGCCAAAGGTCAAAGTGGGTGTGGTTTACCCTGGAAGTGGCCTTAGGCACCTCTGTAAACGTGATTCTTGTCAAACTTAGATGCTGGTAACGTAGGCCTGTAAAACACTGGCTTACATTACCAGCACCTTTGTCCGACATAAGCTGTGATTCTCCTAACGGCGTCTACACATGATTGATACACAGCTAGTGCCATTTTTGGAGGCACTTTCTAATGTAGGCACCGTTACTAGAATCAGGCCCTTTGTGTTCCCTATATGGCAATTTGGTTTAGGATGGGCTGGGGAGGGCTTCGATGCACTACTTAACGGACTGACAGCAAAAAATCTCCAACGCCTACAACATGTAGAAAATGTAGCGATTAAACTCCTAAAACACCTTCATGCTCAAGACCACGTCTCAAAAGCACTATCATCAGCCCATCTTCAAGGGCTTAGTAATAGCATATAAGTCCCTTACACAACTTGGCACTCAACTACATATCAGCCAAACTTCCTCCATATACCCCAAACAGACCACTCTACTCCCAGGAGGAAATACATCTGCAAATACCACCCGGGCGCACCCACCAAATGCCATTCCTACACCCACTTCATATCTAACTATTGGAACCAACTGCCCCTCCCCCCCCAATCAGATCTCTTAATGGAGCCTTTCATGAGGAATTTTGTCAAAAGCTTTCTGAAAATCTAGATATACTACATCGACTTCCAAAAAGCCTTTGACAAGGTACCCCATGAACGCCTACATTGGAAACTGAAGAACCATAGGGTGGAAGAAGACGTACACAGATGGATCAGGAATTGGTTGGCGGGCAGGAAGCAGAGTTTAGGAGTGAAGGGCCCCTACTCGGACTGGAGGAGGGTCACGAGTGGTGTTCCGCAGGAGTTGGTGCTTGGACCGCTGCTATTCAATGTATTTATAAATGATCTAGAAACAGGGATGAAGAGCGAAGTAATAAAATTCGCAGTTGACACCAAGCTATTTAATGGGGCTAGGACTAAAGAGGACTGCGAAGATTTACAAAGGGACCTGAGCAAACTAGGGGAGTGGGCGACGAGATGGCAGATGGAGTTCAATGTAGAGAAATGTAAAGTCTTGCATGTAGGAAACAGACCCTGAGGTACAGCTATACGATGGGAGGGCTGTTATTGAGTGAGAGTACCCAAGAAAGGGACTTGGGGGTAGTGGACATGACAATGAAGCCGTCGGCACAATGCGCAGCGGCCACTAAGAAAGCGAATAGAATGCTGGGAATAATCAAGAAGGTATTGTATTACAAACTATATCCTATCTGTACAGCATCCCGAATTGTATATCCACTGGAAAAGCCCAATCCTCCTTGCCATATCCCATTCCCTAAACTATACTACACCATTCTTCTTGTAACTCCTCTGGAAATGTTCTTCTTCTCATAGAAGTCTCTTTGTAATCATCCTGGAAATGTCCAGATGTCTCTTTTGTAATCCTCCCAGAACTGCAAGGTGGAGGCGGAATAGAAATCAGTAATGTAATGTAATGTAAGTTATCCTGCCATTGTATCGGGCGATGGTGCACCCGCATCTGGAGTACTGCATCCAATATTGGTTGCCGTACCTAAAGAAGAATATGGCGATACTCAAGAGGGTTCAGAAGAGAGCAACACATTTGATAAAAGGTATGAAAAACCTTTCATATGCTGAAAGATTAGAGAGACTGGGGCTATTTTCGCTGGAGAAGCGGAGACTTAGAGGGGATATGATAGAGACTTACAAGATCACGAAGGGCATAGAGAAAGTGGAGAGGGACAGATTCTTCAAACTTTAGACAACTATAAGAACGAGAGGGCATTCAGAAAAATTAAAAGGGGACAGATTTAGAACCAATGCTAGGAAGTTCTTCTTCATCCAACGGGTGGTGGACACCTGGAATGCGCTTCCAGAGGGCGTGATAGGACAGGGTATGGCATTGGAGTTCAAGAAGGGAATGGACAATTTTCTGAAGGAAAAGGGGATGAAGGGTATAGATAGAGGATTACTATACAGATCCTGGACCTGATGGGCCACCGCGTAAGCGGACTGCTGGGCATGATGGACCTCTGGTCTGACCCAGCAGAGGCATAGCTTATGTTCTTATGTTCGACCAGTTCAGCATTATCCACATGTTTATTCACACCTTCAAAGAAGTCAAGCAAATTGGTGAGGTAAGATCTCCCTTGGCTGATTGTCTTATTAAATCATGTTTGTCTACGGGTTATTACTTATTGAATTTTAACACACATTTTAACATATGTACACATTTTTAATTAATGTTTTAAAAGTTTTTAAACCACATTTTTAATTAAAATCATAAATACCATAATTTTATCAGTTTTAATGGTTACATTCCATTATTAGTAATTTAATAATAAAATGTTCAGCATCAAATATACCCAAAATTTAACACCAGTCTCTTTAATTGGGATTTTACACACACACACACACCTTTTTATTAAGCCGTGTTATTTTTTTTATCGCTGGCTAGTGATGAAAGCTCTGATGCTCATAGGAATTCTATGAACATCGGACCTTTTACCTCCATGGACGCTGATAAAAAAAAACCCTAACGCAGCTTCATAAAAGGGGGCGGGAAGCTAATTAACTTTAAAAATGTATTTTCCTCTCATCTTCTTTGAGAAGTTGAGACAAGGTCTGTTTTTTGTGTGACTGCTTTGATTCCTTCACAGAACAAACCCTGTCTGAGGTGCTTTTACTCGGCCACTAGTGACATTTGTCAGGAATTTCTGGTAGGTTGTACTCCTGGGAAGCGGGGGTCACACTAAATTTAGAAAAATTGCTGTGCTCTTTACCTAAACCCACACGACCCAGGAAGGACTAAGTAGCACCAAAGTGAGACCCAGCAGCCACAAGACCAGAATTAAAGGTCCTCCTGTTCTCACAATTGCCAAGATCCTTAAGGTCAACAAAGACATTTCACAGCTGATCCAACATCCCTATGCTGGGAGAGTGGTTGTGTACTGGCATGGAATGACTCAAGGATGTTTGGGAGATAGCTCCCCTCTCCCCAGTCAGCGGCTACACCAACTCCTATCCAGCTTCTCAGACCCCCTAAGATCACCTCGTATCACTGCTTTTCAACCCAGTCCTGGGGACACACCATAATACCACGGTTTTTATGATACGATGTAGATGGGGCATGCAAATTTATGTCATCCTGGAAACCTTAGATGGTTTGCTTTAAAAGCTGCCAAATTAAAAGTTCTGAAAATCTCTCAGCTGTATTTTACATAACCATTCTGGATCCTGATTGCAGTTTGTGTTGGGCCACAAAGGGGCTGATGCTCAGAGGTTCGTAAAATTAGCACAAAAATTGCTACAGTAAGATCAAAGTGATGAACAAGCTGCAATAAAATCACTAAATGTCAACTTTCCCTGCGGTGATTGGTTCAGGCATTGGCAGGAAAGTAGACATTTTTAAAAACCCAGAAGCATGCACCTTATCCTAAACCCAACACCTCTTCCTGCCTCCCTTCCCCCCAAACATGACCCCCATTTACCCCAAACATTAAAAAAATGCCTTTGTAATCAAGTGGATCCCAACTTTCTCCTGTCCTGAGCCCTCCCTTCTCCTAATGTTGAAAAAATGCCCTGGTGATGTAGTGTAGCCCTCTCTTCTCTCTAGAAGTCCCCTCCCTCCGTTCCTAAGCCCCTAAAAATCCTTAGGCCTCCTTCTGAAAGGAGTGCTGCCCACTGACTCTTCTGGGTGCCACCATCTGAAAATCTGGGGGTACCTTGCCCTGCACGGTACATAATGGAATACATTTGATGGGGTCTGTCTCCATCTCAGGAGTCCACTACACCACCAGGGTGTGGTTTTGGTTTTTTTTTTTAAGATTAGGGGAAGGGGCGATGAGGTCAGGAGACCAGTAGACCACCAAAGCATTTTTTTTTTTAAACATTAGGAAAAGGGGAGTCAGATTGGGTTAGGAGGGGGCAAGGGGCACTAGACCACCAGGGAATTGTTTTAATATTAGGAGGAAGAGGGGATTGGGTCAGGTCAGGAGAAGTCAGAAGGTATTTGGGTAGGTGAGAGCCAGGGTAGCTGAGTTAGAGGGCGAGGAGAATGGCTAGACCCCCCCCCCCCCCGCCCCCTGAACCAACCTTTCTAGTTCAAATTCAGGGACATGCCAACTTAGCAGTTAACAATAAAAGTTATAACCAGACCTGGTGAAAAGTTTCTTGCACTAAACGCAGATGAGAATTTCTTTTTCTTTTTAATCATCATGGCTAGGGAATACTTAATGACCACATAAGCATTTTGATTCAGTCTGAGGTAATGGTTTTGGCATCATTTAATAACCACGCTGAAACCAGGTGAGCATTGCTCAGCTGGTAAAATCCGCATTCACCCTAGGTTAGGCGCCATCGACTCGTGTGTGAGTCCCAGCGAGAAAACGGTTCTGTGCTAGTCTGGTAAGGTCCTCCTCTTTGCCTAATGCTTTGTGAATTTCTTGCTGTTTCTGCTCTTAGAGAAGAATGAAGGGCGGAAAAGGTTTTCAATAATGAATTGAGATTAATTGCCTTTAAGGGCAAAAAAACAAAGTAAACTCCAGAAATGCCCAAAAAAACAAATCTGATTAATATATATTCTGCTTATAGAAAGGAAAGAGTAATTAAAGACTGGCTGCATTTCCCCTTCCCTGAGCCACAAATCTCCCCTGGCACATCCCCATATCAGCTTCACACTCTGCTCCAGGCCTCTGTAATTCCTCATCTCAGTTCCCCTCGATCAGGAAAGGAAGATTAAGCACCCCGACTTTATCTCTCTCCCTTGCATTAACATGTACAGTCTGGCATTGTAGAAATGAGAGAGATCAGCCCTGGGATACGGAAGGCTCTGCTTGTGATGAATTAGTTAGTGCATAGCACAAGGCTGATAATAGGCTGCTGTGTCCTCTGATAACGTACAGGACAGTCCGGCATCTGGAGCATTTGCCGACTTCTATGAAAGATGTTATCCCTGGAGCAATTCACATGCTTTGATAACAGTTCTAGAAATTGGAAGGTTTGGGTCTAGTTTTACTGTGCTCATAGATCTTCACATGCAAGATTGCAACATTCAGAAGGAAATGTTTTTCATTCCTTCCCCAGCACCTTCATTTGGGGTTTGGTGGTTGAATTTATTATTTTTTATTTTTAATGGGCTTTGATTTCAAATTCATGTACATAAGAACATAAGAACTGCCGCTGCTGGGTCAGACCAGGGGTCCATCGTGCCCAGCAGTCCGCTCACGCGGCGGCCCTTGGTCAAAGACCAGCGCCCTAACTGAGACTAGCCCCACCTGCGTACGTTCTGATTCACCAGGAACTTGTCTAACTTTGTCTTGAAAACCTGGAGGGTGTTTTCCCCTATGACAGACTCCGGAAGAGCGTTCCAGTTTTCTACCACTCTCTGGGTGAAGAAGAACTTCCTTATGTTCGTACGGAATCTTTCCCCTTTCAATTTTAGAGAGTGCCCTCTCATTCTCCCTACCTTGGAGAGAGTGAACAACCTGTCCTTATCTACTAAGTCTATTCCCTTCAGTACCTTGAATGTTTCGATCATGTCCCCTCTCAATCTCCTCTGTTCGAGGGAGAAAAGGCCCAATTTCTCTAATGCTCTGTTTGAAAAAGAGCAAGTGATGGCCTAGTACATTCTTACAAGTTTGACATATCCCGATGTCAGTTGCTTCTGGAACTTTCTTAACTTCATAAGAACATAAGAAGAGCCTTACTGGGTCAGAGCAATGGTCTATTAAGCCCAGTAGCCCAATCTCATGGTGGCCAATCCAGGTCACACCTGGCCAAAATCCAAGGAATAGCAATATTCCATACTACCGATACGGAGCAAGCAGTGACTTCCCCCGTGTCTTTCTCAATAACAGACTATAGACTTTTCCTCCAGGAAATTGTCCAAATCTTTCTTAAAACCAGCTACGTTATCCGCTCTTATCACAACCTCTGGCAATGTGTTCCAGAGCTTAACTATTCTCTGAGTGAAAAAAAATGTCCTCCAATTGGTTTTAAAAGTATTTCCCTGTAACTTCGAATGTCCCCCTAGTCTTTGTCATTTTTGACAGAGTGAAAAATTGATCCACTTGAACCCGTTCTACTCCACTCAGGATTTTGTAGACTTCAGTCATATCTCCCCTCAGCCGTCTCTTTTCCAAGCTGAAGAGCCCTAACCGTTTTAAGTCTTTCCTCATACGAGAGGAGTTCCATCCCCTTTACCATCTTGGTGGCTCTTCTTTGAACCTTTTCTAGCACCATTATATCTTTCTTGAGATAAGGAGGCCAGAATTGAACGCAGTACTCCAGATGAGGTCTCATCATGGAGCGATACAGGGACATTATAATATTCTTAGTCTTATTAACCATCCCTTTTTAAATAATTCCTAGCATCCTGTTTGCTTTTTTGGCCGCCTCCGCACATTTGGTGGAAGGTTTCATCATATTGTCTACGATGATAGCCCAGTATCTTTTTTAACAAGTACTTAGCAGTTTGAATCTGGGTACATGTCAGCAATGTAGCAGTTTTAAGAAGGGTTTGGACAATTTCCTGGAGGAAAAGTCCATAGTCTGTTATTGGGAAGCCTCTGCTTGCCCTGGATCCATAGCATGTAATGTTGCTACTCCTTGGGTTTTGGCCAGGTACTAGGGACCTGGAAAGGCCACCATGAGAATGGGCTATTAGGCTTTATGGACCTTTGAGCTAACCCAGTAAGGCTGTTCATATGTTCTTAATCAAAAAGCAGAGATTGGTATATTTCTTTGAGATTAAGGCCTATCACATCACAAAAGGTGTGAGATACTGGGCCATCTCTAGTCCTCATTGCCAAAGGCTGTTTATGTGGACTCCCCTTCTCCCCTTCATCCGTTTGGTTCAGTCTTACAGCTCTTTCCTTTTGCTGTGAAGAGAGGAACCAGTAAAGAGTTATTTCTTTAGGAAATTCTTCGACTTAAGAACAATAAAACATAAATAACACTGTATAAAAATGATCTATTTTCCCTACTGTGTTATCAGAGACTCTTGTTTCTGTAATCCACCCTAAGCCTTCTGGCAGTACTGGAAGCTCTATTTCAGAAGTATCATAATTCTTGCCAAATGAGACTCTGGCTAGATGAAGCCTGGGTGATTCTGTGACACTGCTGTGAGTGATCGTTCAGGGAAATGTAAAGCAATCTGTGATCCGGTTCACCCTAGCAGTGGGTGATGCCACGCCGTGGATCAATACACATGCATAATACACCCCACGTACACAGACAGCTCTTCTGCAAGCTCTTCACTCTTGTAACGGATGGAGACGGAGGAAGATTTATTAGCTTAGACAAATGAGGATGCATGCTGGGAATACAGATGCTTACCTGTCAGGAGCCACACAACAAATCTAATTAAATGTTCTGTCATTGGAGATGACTTTAACGGGAAGATAATGAAGCAGAAATTGCAAAAGGTGTTTAACAGAATTTCTTTGGAAAGAATGGGAAAGGTCATTATAATTAAGGTAGCAGTCCTCCATGTTAATAAACTAATTCTTTAAAACTCTGTAATTTAAAGGTCTGCGAGGAAGAGCCATGCTCTGCATTTTTTGCCGAGTCCTGGGTCAGTAGTGTCTGAATTAATGAACAGGGAGGTGAAAGGAGAAATTGGGGTGTCGTGCATGAAAGGAGGTCTGGATCAACTGCGCAGACCTGGCTGGAATAAACATTCAGTCTGTACATCCCGGAGACCTGGCTCTGAACACAGGTGCTATTGGTTCGGTCTGTGGATGGCTTTCTTTCATTTTACCAATTATTTTGACTATCAATGCTGTGCATTATCAGTAATTAGGTCTCATTGCATCAAATGGGATCCTTGCTAAAATAGCAGCAGTTTGTCACCAAGAGCTGTGGAAAGGCAGCACTCTGAATATTGTACCTGGTATGACACCACCTAATGCTGGGGTCTCTTTGACGTCTAATGAGAAGACAAATATTTTCTCATGTGGCACCATGACGCTGCTGGCCAGCGTGTGTCAATGACATCCATCCCCTCAGCCCATCTACATACTTCATTGGGTCCAGTGTCTCAATAAGGGGTGGGCTGGGAGGGGCGGTCCACTCTGGGCACCGTCTTGGAGGGGAGACCAACACCCGTCCTCCTCTCTGTCCCCCACTCCTTCCTTCCCCCCTACCATGCTTGCGCACCCAGCAACCCTATCCTGCTGCTCGCGCTACTGTTGGCTCTTCCTCTGACGTCACTTCCTGGATCCGCACCTAGGAAGTGGCGTCAGAGTTAGAGCAACACTGACGGGAGCAGCAGGTTGGGATTGCTAATCGTGCCGCGAACATAAATGAGGTAAGGGGGAAGAGGAGGGGTGCGCCCCAGCAACAGGTGGCGGGGGAAGGGCACCTCTCACCCTCACTACACCATTTCCAAATGTCTCCTCTTATGTCTAATGAGAAATGTCTTTCCTTCAAGCATATGGCTTTTCCACCATTCACGTTCCCCTTTCTGTCCTGAGCCTGGAAAGAGAGTCGGGGTAACAAAGACGATGGGAGGCCACCCTAGAGGTCTGTAGGAGCTGCCATTAGCCCCTGGACCTTGCTTTGAAAAATACTGATCTAGTGAGAAGACAGAAGAGAAACTACATGCACATGAGCAGGAGATCAGAGACCCTCAACAAACATGAAACAGAGGAATATAGAGCTGAAACGACGGAACTGGGTTACCAGATTTCCCCCAGGACCGCCCAGTGCCACCTCTTTCGAGCCTTGTTACCCTCCCCAGCCCTGACCCCAGACACGTGGGGACACGACACAATGATGCCACAAACCTCACTGCACTGCGCCAGCACATGCGCGGATGTCCCTTCCCGACGTGATTATGTCGGGAAGTGCTGGGTTTAGAAAGGCCATCCGGACCCCCTGACATATCCTCAAAAGGAGGACATGTCCGGGAAGTCCGGATGTCTGGTAACCCTACTCAAGAGAGCGAGCACAGGGGCCCTAAGAGACATCTCCTGGGTTATACCTTTGGGCTACATATCATTAGCGCATGTTTGTTATGTTAGTGCGTGCTAAGCATTAGACTATGGTGATGGATGTAGCCTTCAATCCATAACCCAACTCCCCCTGCCCTAGACAGCAGATTAACCTTTCCCCCTAATTGTATCCATGGCAACCTGTTTGTCTCGTCTGTTTAGATTGTAAGCTCTTTCGAGCAGGGACTGTCTCCTTCGTGACTCTGTACAGCATTGTATACATCTAATAGCGCTACAGAAATACTTAATATTAGTAAAAGGGCCCTACAAAATAACTGAAATGCATTTTATCAGAGAAGAATATTTCTCAAAGCTGACATATTCTAATTAATAAATTCATACCAAAATGCTTTTTCCTACACTTGTTGTCAGAGTGTTACTTTTCCAATTGCTTTGTGCCCAGTGTCTCTTTTCTGGAAAAAGGGATGGGATTTGATATGGTTACAATCAAAGTGGATTACATACTATATCCAGGTACTTATTTGTACCTGGAGCAATGGAAGGTTAATTAACTTGCCCAGAGTCACAAGGAGCTTCGGTGGAAATTAAACCTAGTTCCCAGCTCCTCAAGCCACTGCACTAATCGTTAGGGTATTCCCACATGCCACTGTCTGCTTTTCTCATTTTTATTCCTGTTCTTCCAGGGTCTCCTGTCCATCTGACATTTCTTCTTTCTCTATGTGAATATATTTACATTGGCCTCCTTCACAGACGGAAGAAGTAGATAGAGATTTAATAGTTGCTCCTTGTGACCCTGGGCAAGTCACTTAATCCCCCCATTGCCCCAGGTACATTAGATAGAGTGTGAGCTTGCCAGGACACATAGGGAAAATGCTTGAGTACCTGAATGTAAACCACTTATGTTATAAGTGGTATATAAATACTTTAATAAATAATAGTAGACATTCAGAATATATCTAAATATGGGGAAGTCTTGCTAATAGGTGATTTTAACATGCTGGATGTTGATTAGGGTATCCCTATTGCGGGGTCCTCTAGAAGTAGGGAGATCCTGTATTCTCTACAAGGAGAACTGATCCAGCAGTTGGTAATGGAACCCACATGGGGTGGAGTCATACTGGACTTAGTGCTTACAAACGCGGAAAGTGTTTCTGATGTTACAGTAGGTGATCATCTGGCATCCAGTGATAACTGCATGGTATGGTTTAATATTAAGATAGGTATAGAGAGGGATCATTTAAAAACAAAGGTTCTAGACTTTTAAAAAACTAACTTTGTTCGGATGGGAGTTTATGTTAAGAAATTGTGGCCAAAACTGAAAGGAGTGATTGTAAGGGCAACAAACCTTTTTGTGAGGGATGTTTTTAAATGAGAGTACCCAAGAAAGAGACCTGGGGGTGATGGTGGACTTGACAATGAAGCCGTCGGCACAGTGTGCAGCGGCTGCTAAGAAGGCAAATAGAATGCTAGGCATCATCAAAAAGGGTATTACAACCAGAACGAAAGAAGTTATCTTGCCATTGTATCGAGCAATGGTGCGTCCGCATCTGGAGTACTGCATCCAATATTGGTCGCCGTACCTTAAGAAGGATATGGCGATACTCGAGAGGGTTCAGAGGAGAGCGACGCGTCTGATAAAAGGGATGGAAAACCTGTCATATGCTGAGAGATTGGAAAAGCTGGGACTTTTTTCCCTGGAGAAGAGAAGACTTAGAGGAGATATGATAGAGACTTACAAGATCATGAAGGGCATAGAGAGAGTAGAGAAGGACAGATTCTTCACACTTTCAAAAAATAAAAGAACAAGAGGGCATTCGGAAAAGTTGAAAGGGGACAGATTCAGAACGAATGCTAGGAAGTTCTTCTTTACCCAGCGTGTGGTGGACACCTGGAATGCGCTTCCAGAGGATGTAATAGGGCAGAGTACGGTACTGGGGTTCAAGAGGGAATTGGACAACTTTCTGCTGGAAAAGGGAATAGAGGGGTATAGATAGAGGATTACTGCACAGGTCCTGGACCTGTTGGGCCGCCGCGTGAGCGGACTGCTGGGCACGATGGACCTCATGGTCTGACCCAGTAGAGGCATTTCTTATGTTCTTATGTTCTTATGAGGCAAGTAGGTAAAAGTAAGAGGAAAAGAAGGCCACTTTGGTTCTCAAAAGTAGTAGCTGAGAAGGTAAGGAATAAGAGGTTAGCTTTCATAAACTACAAAAGATCGCAGAAAGAGGAAGACAGGCAAAAATATCTGTAAAAGTTAAGATAGGCTGGTCTTGTAGGCAGGGACTACAGAAGACAGTTGTGAATAGGGATGGAAGAGTAAAAGACCCTGATTGATTTTCAGAGGGTTGTGTTTGTGAGGAGTTAGCTAAAATAAAGGTAGACAAAGCGATGGAGCCGGATGGTGTACATCCGAGGGATCTGGTAGCACCGCTGACTGACCTTTTCAATGAGTCTCTAGAGTCGTGAGTGGTATCAGAGGACTGGAGAAGGGCGGATGTGGTCCCTCTCCACAAAAGTGGAAGTAAGGAAGAAGTAGGGAATTACAGGCCAGTAAGTCTGACTTCTGTGGTAAGCAAATTAATGGAAACGCTTTTAAAACAGAGAATGGTCAAATTTCTGGAATCCTGTGGATTACAAGACTGGAGGCAACATGGATTCACTAGAGATAGGTCTTGTCAGACAAATCTGATTAATTTCTTTGACTTGGTGACCAGAGAATTGGATAGAGGATGTGCACTAGATTTTAGCAAAGCCTTTGACAGTGTTCCACATAGACCTCTAATAAATAAACTGAGTGCCCTTGGGATGTGCCCCAAAGTGACGGGCTGGGTCAATGGAGATCACGCTGAGGAAGGAGAAATTAGGTTCTTACCTGCTAATTTTCTTTCTGTTAGCATGTAGACCGGTATAGTTCCTTTACGGATGGGTATTATACCTTACTGCTACCAGCAGCTGGAGACTGAGATCAAACTTGTATATCAGTATAGCTTCCCCCCTACTAATCCAGTCTGCCAAATAGCCAAGCAGAACCTAGGAAAATTCTTAACTGACCACAGTAAAAGGCACTCTGAACTGAAGTGCAAAAAACAACAAACTTCTGTAAACAACTGTTGGAACATGTGTAGAACTGTATCCTGGAAAATAAAACATCCTCACAGCCCCAGCTAAGCTAGCTGAGCCATCGCCGATGTCTAATAAATAAACTGAGTGCCCTTGGGATGTGCCCCAAAGTGACGGGCTGGGTCAGGAACTGGTTGAGTAGAAGGCGACAGAGGGTAATGATCAATGCAGATCGCTCTGAGGAAAGGGATGTTGCCAGTGGTGTTCCTCAAGGTTCTGTTCTTGGGCCTCTTCTTTGTAACATTTTTATAAACGATATTGCTGAAGGGTTGTCAGGTAAGATTTGCCTCTTTGTGGATGATACCATAATCTGCAATAGAGTAGACAGGCCGTATGATGTGAATAACATGAAGAAAGACCTGGTGAAGCTTGAAGAATGGTCTGAAATTTGGCAGCTAAAATTTAATGCTAAGAAATGAAAGGTCATGCATTTGGGCTGCAAAATCTAGAGGGAATGGTACAGTTTAGAGGGTGAAGAACTCATGTGCACGACGGAAGAGCGGGACTTGGGTGTGATTGTATATGATAAGAACATAAGCAATGCCTCTCCTGGGTCAGACCTGAGGTCCATCATGCCCAGAAGTCCGCTCACGCGGCGGCCCAACAGGTCCAGGACCGGTGCAGTAATCCTCTATTTATACCCTTCTATCCCCTTTTCCAGCAGGAAATTGTCCAATCCTTTCTTAAACCCCAGTACCGTACTCTGCCCTATTACGCCCTCTGGAAGCGCATTCCAGTAGTCCACCACTCGTTGGGTAAAGAAGAACTTCCTAGCATTCGTTTTGAATCTGTCCCCTTTCAACTTTTCCGAGTGCCCTCTTGTTCTTTTATTTTTAGAAAGTTTGAAGAATCTGTCCTTCTCTACTCTCTCTATGCCAGGGGTGTCCAATGTCGGTCCTCGAGGGCCACAATCCAGTCGGGTTTTCAGGATTTCCCCAATGAATATGCATTGAAAGCAGTGCATGCAAATAGATCTCCTGCATATTCATTGGGGAAATCCTGAAAACCCGACTGGATTGCGGCCTTCGAGAACCGACATTGGACACCCCTGCTCTATGCCCTTCATGATCTTATAAGTCTCTATCATATCCCCTCTAAGTCTCCTCTTCTCCAGGGAAAAGAGACCCAGTTTCTCCAATCTCTCAGCATATGAAAGGTTTTCCATCCCTTTTATCAGACGTGTCACTCTCCTCTGAACCCTCTCGAGTAACGCCATATCCTTCTTAAGGTACGGCGACCAATATTGGACGCAGTATTCTAGATGCAGGCGCATCATCACCCGATACAACGGCAGGATAACTTCTTTTGTCCTGGTTGTAATACCCTTCTTGATTATACCTAGCATTCTATTTGCTTTCTTAGCGGCCACTGCGCACTGTGCCGTCGGCTTCATTGTCATGTCCACCATTACCCCCAAGTCCCTTTCTTGGGTACTCTCATTCAATAACATCCCTCCCATCGTATAGTTGTATCTTGGGTTTCTGCTTCCCACATGCAATACTTTACATTTCTCAACGTTGAACTTCATCTGCCATCTCGCCGCCCATTCCCCCAGTTTATTCAAGTCCCTTTGCAATTCTTCACATTCCTCTTTAGTTCTAGCTCCACTGATTTTATTATCTCACACTTCGTCCCTGTTTCTAGATCATTTATGAATATATTAAATAGCAGCGGCCCGAGAACCGAGCCCTGCGGAACACCACTCGTGACCCTCATCCAGTCCGAGTAGTGGCCCTTCACTCCTACCCTCTGTTTCCTACCTGCCAACCAGTTTCTGATCCATCTATGTACGTCTCCATCCACCCCAAGATATCTTCTTCCACCTCGATGCAGCCCGTGAGATACTTGAATGTCTCGATCATGTCACCCCTCTCTCTGCGTTCCTCGAGTGAGTACAGCTGCAACTTATCCAGCCGTTCCTCGTATGAGAGATCCTTGAGTCCCAAGACCATCTGTCTTAATTTCTTTTCGGAAGGCGCCATAGGACAGCATAGCTCCGCTAATATAGTTACCAAACCAGGACTGTTTACTTGCTTGAAATGCAAGCATCCTGTCTAAAAAAGACCTAAAATCTTCGGGTATGCAAATAAGTTACAATTCCTGGTTACCCTCACGGAGTAATATAGCACGAAATGAGATACCAAGTAGGGAGGTCCTGTCTCTCCCCTCTCTCTTTCATTCTTCCCTCCACCCTGTCACTCCAGGGCCAATATTTCTCCCTCACTCTACCTTGTCTTCCCCCCATAGTTACATTTATTTGTTTATTTATTTACTTAAAAAATCATATAGCCCGCCTATAACTATAACGTACACACCTAATTCTCCCCCTCCTATCCCCATGGTCAGGCATTTCTCCCTCACCACAATCTTCCGACCTCTCTCCCATTGCCAGCACTGGAAGTGATTTGGACAGGATGCTTCTGGCCAGTGAAATGTTTTATGGCAGATGACAGTTGGTACTTGCAAAAGATGGGAATTACAATGGGAGCAACTTTGCACCATCTGTAGCCAATTTCTAAATTTGAACAAGAGTGGGTTTATTGTTCTCCATTCATTGAAAAAATATTTAAACGGTTGTGGCAGGAATCTTTGGGATGGTTAAATTCTTGTGATCCTTACATTCATAAGAACACAAGAGTGTCCATACTGGACAGACAGAAGGTCCATCAAACCCAGGATCCTGTTTCCATCAGTGGCTAACCCAGATCCCAAGTAGTAAAACAGATTTTATGCTGCTTATCCTAGGAATAAATAGTGGATTTCCCCAAGCCATTTCAATAATGGCCTATGGATTTCTCTTTCAGAAAGCTATCCAAATTTTTTTTAAACCCTGCTAAGCTAACTGCTTCTCTACATTCTTCAGCAAGGAATTCCAGAGTTTACATCTCCAGTTGGTTTTAAATCTACTACTTAATAGATTCATCACAGGCTCCCTATTCCTAGTATTTTTGGAAAGAGTAACAATTTATTGTAGCTTATTTGACAATTAAAATTAATTTTGGGGATGTTGAGATTTCTCAGAAAGATAATATTTTCCATACTAGAGTATTTTTAAGCCCACTGACAGAAAGACTGTTGGATTATTGTAGTTGTCATCCATGACATTTAAAGAACAGTTCATCATATTTACAAAAGTTAAAGATTAGAAGGAATTGCTCCAGTTTTGATGATTACAAGCAAAAAAGCAGGGGATTTGATGAAGACGTTACATGAGAGTGGCTGTCTTGACAAAGCTTTAAAAAGAGCATTTAAGAGAGCCAGATATAGCGACATCGAGTGGCTATTAACCCCACAAGGGTCTGTCCAGTGATATCTCGAGCTGTATTTTGACATTTTCAGCACATTAATCCCATATAGCAGTACCTGGCCAAAACTCAAGGTGTAGCAATATTTCATTATACTGATCCAGGGCAAGCAGTCCTTCCCCATATCTTTCTCAATAACAGACTAGGGACTTTTCCTCCAGGAACTTGTCCAAACTTTTCTTAAAACTAGCTACGCTATCCGCTCTTACCACATCCTCTGCAACGTGTTCCAGAGCTTAACTATTCTCTGAGTGAAAAAAAAATTTCCTCCAATTGGTTTTAAAAGTATTTCCCTATAATTTCATCGAGTGTCCGCTAGTCTGTGTAATTTTTGATGAAATGAAAAATCGATCCACTTGTACCCGTTCTACTCCACTCAGGATTTTGTAGACTTCAATCCTATCTCCCCTCAGCCATCTCTTTTCCAAGCTGAAGAGCCCTTTTTAGTCTTTCCTCATACGAGAGGAGTTCCATCCTCTTTATCATCCTGGTTGCTCTTCTTTGAACCTTTTCTAGCGCCACTATATCTTTCTTGAGATAAGGAGACCAGAATTGAACGCAATACTCCAGGTGAGGTCACACCATGGAGCGATACGGGGCAACATTCTTAGTTTTCTTATCCCTCCCTTTTTTAAATAATTCTCAGTATACTGTTTTCTTTTTTGGCCGCTGCCACACATTGGGCGGAAGGTTTCACCGTATTGTCTACGATGACACCCAGATCCTTTTTTGGGCGCTAATCCCCAAGGTGGATCCTAGCATCCGGTAACTGTGATTCAGGTTATTTTTCCCAATGTGCATCACTTTGCATTTGTCCACATTAAATTTAATCTGCCATTTGGATGCCCAGTCTTTCAATTTCCTAAGGTCAGCCTGCAATTTTTCACAATCCGCATGTGTTTTAACAACGTTGAACAGATTAGTGTCATCTGCAAATTTAATCACCTCACTCGTCATTCCAATTTCCAGATCATTTATAAATAAGTTAAATAGCACCAGTCCCAGTACAGACCCCTGTGGCACTCCACTGTTTACTCTCCTTCATTGAGAAAAATGACCATTGTTCCCTACCCTCTGTTTTCTATCTGATAACCAGTTCCTAATCCACAGCTAAACTTTGCCACCTATCCCATGACACTTTATTTTTCTCAGGAACCTCTTATGAGGAACTTTATCAAAAGCTTTCTGAAAATCTAGATATATTATATCAACCGGCTCACCTTTATCCACATGTTTATTCACACCTTCAAAGAATTCAAGCAAATTGGTGAGGCAAGATCTCCCTCGGCTGAACCCATGCTGACTCCTTCTCATTAAATCATGTTTGTCTACGTGTTCCACAATTTTATGTTTTATAATCGTTTCTACCATTTTGCCCAGCACCAAAGTGAGGCTTACCAGTCTGTAATTTCCCAGATCCACCCTGGAGCCCTTTTTCAAAATCGGCGTAACATTGGCCACCCTCCAATCTTCAAGTACTATAGACAATTGTAGCGACAGGTTACAGATCACTAACAGAAAGTCAGCAATTTCATGTTTGAGTTCTTTTAATAACCTGGGATGTATACCATCCGGTCCTGACGATTTATCACTTTTTAACTTGTCGATTTGGCTTAGTACATCCAGTATTATGAATAATCAACTGAGGATTGCTTTTTCTTATGGGCAAAATGTGAAAGACTTGTTATGGCCAGGTATGATTAAAAACATAAGTCAGACCAGTGGTCCATTGTGCCCAGCAGTCCGCTCCTGCGGCAGCCCCTAGGTCAAAAACCAGTGTCCTAACTGAGACCAGCCCTACCTGTGTACGTTCTGGTTCAGCACGAACTTGTCTAACTTTGTCTTGAATCCCTGGAGGGTGTTTTCCCCTATGACAGCCTCCGGAAGAGCATTCCAGTTTTCCACCACTCTCTGGGTGAAGAAGAACTTCCTTACGTTTGTACGGAATCAATTCCCTTTTAACTTTAGCGAGTGCCCTCTCGTTCTCCCTACCGTGGAGAGGATGAACAACCTGTCCTTATCTACTAAGTCTATTCCCTTCAGTATCTTGAATGTTTCGATCATGTCCCCTCTCAGTCTCCTCTTTTCAAGGGAGAAGAGGTCCAGTTTCTTTAATCTCTCACTATATGGCAAATCCTCCAATCCCTTAACCATTTTAGTCGCTCTTCTTTGGACCCTTTCGAGTTGTACCGTGTCCTTCTTCATGTAGGGCGACCAGTGCTGGACGCAGTATTCCAGGTGGGGGCGTATCATGGCCTAGTACAGCAGCATGATAACCTTCTCTGATCTGTTTGTGATCCCCTTCTTAATCATTCCTAGCATTCTATTCGCCCTTTTCACCACCGCCGCATAATCATCACAAAACAGACATTATGGGCCGCTTTAGATATGGTTCTTGTATCATTTGAGAAATTACAAATTACAGAATTTGACAATCCAGTAGATCATAAAATTTATAGACTGTGATCTTTTACAAACTGCAGAACAGTTTTTGTCAATTACGCTGAGGTTTGTACTTGCAAGAAAATCTGTGTAGGGCTTATATCAAGAATGTTCAGGTTGAGGATGCTGGAACACAAATTAAATTTGAAGCGACATGGAGGGGCATATAGATAGCATGCCTAAGTTTGACTTTGGATGTTTCCCACAAGACCTCCAAAGTCAGAGGTGGAGAAATGACCATTTTCAAAACAGGCAACACTGCAAAAAAGTCTAATTTGTTGGGGGTATTTAATCGCCTACATAAACATCTGGGCTACCAGGACATCCACCCTTGTTCAGATAACCATCCAAGTTCAAAACTGATGGGCAGACTGGATGGGCTATTTGGCCGTTATCTGCCATCATGTTTCTATTCTTAGGGAGAGGAGGAGATAGTGGATGCTTTGGATGGGCATTTTTGGGATATCTTAGCAGCTCTAGGTATTATAAGCATCTGGCAGAGTTTAGATCCTAATAGGAAAAGTCAGCTCCAGCATTGTTCATGGTCCTCGCCCTCTTCCAGATTTTTTCTCCATGTGAAGGAAACAATATTTAGTGAGGATCCCCATGTATCTTGTGTTTCCAAACCCTGGATAATGCTCACAGGCTGGATCAGAACTGCCCTGGCACTGTAGGAAATGCTGCCAGTTGATTTCCATAGAATCAGTGAAGAAATCTCTAGATAAAGCTGGATTGATTTGGAAGAATTTCAATGATATTCCCATGGCTTTGGTCAAAAAAACCCCAACTGGATTAGTGGAACTGAAAAGCAAAGCTTTAATCCTATGCATTAGAGTTCTGCCCTGTTAAGCTTGTGATGCATTTCCCAAATCAGTCAGGCACAGTATTAACCTCTGCAAATATAATTGCAGGCCGGGGCACAGGTCACACATCTCATGAAATGCCCCAAACACATCATCTTAACCACCATAATCCCTCAGTGATGACATGTGACACAGAGTGCCAGAGAAGGTAGTAGGAACAGGGGGGCTGAGAGAGAGTCTGGTAATAGCAGAGGCTGTGCTGGGGGTGGGGCAGATTAGGGGGAGACTAGCAGGAGGCCGGGGGGGGGGGCATGGTTAGGATGGAGTCAAGTGTCCTCTTTTTTGACTTAGCAAATATGGTAGCCCTAGTAATGAGGGGAAATCCCAAAGGCAGGCGCAGGGCACAGCACTGTCCCCGACAGACCATGAGGATCCCAGCTCCACACAGGAAAGGGATTCCCTAACAGGTGAGATGTTATTCCAAAGAACTCCATTAACTGTGGTCCTTCCCCTAAAGACCAGTAAAAACTGACCAGCAACTGGTTTTTAATTTGGTACAATATATTGAGCACTAGCAAGATACGGAAGTGAGATAAACTGGAAACATCTACAATGGCAAACCACCCCACTTCAGAGTATCCAGTACAAGAAGTAAGCGCGAATGGAGCTCCTTTAGAACCCTTGAGAAAGCCTTTATGTGGGTCCCGTCAGGGCAGGTTAGTGATTCTGCACATTAAAAGATAAGTGAAAATACTTTCTGTTGTAATGTTTCATTTAAAATAGGGAACAACAGTAAGTATTAAGCAATACATCAAGGAGGAGATGATAATAAGGGCCAAAGATTGACATCATCACCCATGAAGCTTTGAAATTATACATTCAGTGTTCAATCAAGCGGGTTTTGGAGACCCTTTAGCCCTCTTTCTTGTACTGGACACTCTGAAGTGGGGTGGTTTGCCATTGTCCAATATGTTGACCCCAATAACCCTTCTGATTATCAGAAATCCATCATGTCTAAATTCCAGGACTGAACAATTTAGCTCTGGCCCAGTGGCAGGTCAGCAAACATAAAGCACCAGAGCCAAGATCAGCCAATTACTGTATAAAAATAGAACGATGAGACTGTTAGAGGCATTTTCAAAAAAATTAAGACGTCCTACAAAATGGCATCAATTGGAACTTGGACGTCCTAATTGCCAGGTTGTCAAAGTGCCAATTTTCGAAACCATTGATTATGGGTGCTTCACGGAGAGCCCACATTACGCCAATTCTGAAGCAATTACATTGGTTTCCTGTACAACAGAGAGTCCAATATAAAGCGCTTTCGATTGTACATCAGGTTTCATATCATACAGCCCCTGGATGTTTTTGAGATTTGTTGGAGTTGAATTGTCCAAGAAGGGAATTAAGATCTGCACAGGATATGAGATTGTCACTGATGAAAGAGAGAAATGTCAGGAATTCTATGTTTTCAATAGCAGGGGTGGGTGAAATTTTGGAACTCATTGACAGGTCAGTTACGATTATGTAAAACTAGGAATACTTTTAAGAAACTTTTGAAGATGCAGTTATTTGTCAATGTATTTCTGTGATACTTTTAAAAACTCAGGAAAATTTAGTTATAGAACAATTACATTACATTAGAGATTTCTATTCTTGCGGTTCAAGGTGGATTACAAAAGAGTTATAGAAGGTAGGTAGAAAAGAAGATCTCTGGTCATTTCCAGTGACGGTAAATAGTAGGTTTTTGAACAACTTACAGACTTTATTGAGTCATCAAACGTATTGCACCCTAACCAAACGGGCTTCGGGAAATACCATAACACAGAATATTCAATGCTAGGCTTGGTATCTAATATTCATTACTACTTAGACCACCACAGATCGGTTGCCCTTTTTTCCTTGGATCTCTCAGCGGCCTTCGACACTATAGATCACGCCCTACTACTCAATCCATCGGTATTGGAGGACAGGTACTGGAATGGTTTCAATCTTTTCTTTCCAATCGATTTTCAACTGTCATAATCAAAGAAGATTACTCTACCCCTTACACTTCGCCTTTTGGTATACCTCAGGGTTCTATTCTATCTCCTCTTTTATTCAATATCTTTCTTTCACCTTTTCTTACTATCTGTCAATCACTGGGCTTTACTTCATTTTCCTATGCTGATGATATCCAACTTCTCCACCCACTTGACCCCAGAAATAATGATGAAATTATAGCCATCAATACCAAATTGGATATAATAAAAAACTGGCTCTGCAACAACAAACTCTCACTAAATATACAAAAAACACAAACAATGCTATTTACATGGAAAAAAGACATTATACCAATATCCCCTTTTTTGCTTGAAAATAACACAATTGAATCTGTTTCATCCATAAAGATTTTAGGAGTTACTATTGATACGAACCTATCTTTTCATGATCACATAAGTCAAACGGTTAAATCCTGTTTTTATAAATTACGTTTAATAAGATCTATTTCATCCTTTCTAGAACCAAAATCTGTTAATATCCTTGTTCATTCTATGATCATTTCCAAATTAGACTACTGTAATTCTTTATTATATAATATTTCCCAAAAAGAAAAGAAAAGACTCCAAATAATCCAAAATATCGCCATAAAACTTATACATAAAGCAAAAAAATACGACCACGTAACACCCCTTCTTATTAAGTCACACTGGCTACCTATTAATCATAGAATAACATTTAAAATAGCATTTCTAGTTTTTAAGGTCTTACTATATAATACCCCTCAATTTATATCCAGAATGATTATTCCATATCATTCAAATCGATCCCTACGATCGTCACAACAAGAGTTATTATCGGTCCCTTCCTTAAAAATTGTGGGAACAAGGAGAAACGATATGTTCTCTGTTTTAGCTCCCCAACTCTGGAACACTCTGCCTCTTTTTATTAGAAAGGATAGAGATCTTGTCTCTTTTAAAAAACTTTTAAAAACTTTCTTATTCAATGATGCCTTTATCGATTAATTAATCTTTTTTTTTCCCCTCTTTTCTTCTATTTTCTTCCCCTCCCTTTGTTTTTTTTTTCCCTAATATATGTTTTTTCCTCCATCAAGAGAAAAATTTGTAACTTTTTCCCCCCTTTCCCTCTTTTCATGTTTGTTTTTAACATTATGTATAGAGATCTTTTCTGTTTTATGTAATTATTTAACAGATTTTTATTTTGCTGTTATTAATGTATTACTAACATGATTGTATGTTCTCTTATAATTTGTTTTTAATTGTACATCGCTTAGAATGTTTTAAATAGGTGATTCATCATCAAATAAAGTGAACTTAAAGTGAACTAGATCGGGTAGATTCGGGGAGACGGGAAGATGATGGGAAGAAAGAAGGTATTCATGGTGTTAAGGCTTTTATGCATTTATGTGAACAAAATGAGTATGTTCGTAATGGAGGATGTAGGAGAGTCTATGAGTACGGTATATGGAGGAAAAGTCCATAGTCGGTTTTTGAGAAAGACATGGGGAAAGCCACTGCTTGCCCTGGATCGGTAGTATAGAATGTTGATACTCTTTGGGGATGCCACATGGAATGTTGCATTCTTTGGGATTCCGGATTCTTGCTGTTCCTTGGGATTCTCTGTGGAATGTTGCTGCTGTGGGGATTTCGGAATCTTGATACTCCTTGGGTTTTGACCTGGATTGGCCACTGTGAGAACAGGCTACTAGGCTTGATGGACCTTGGTCTGACCCAGTAAGGCTATTCTTATGTTTTTAGGTTGTATTGTTAGTATTTATTTTGTATGTTGTTTTGTAAACTGCCAAGACTTTAAGCGATATATAAATATTTTAAATAAATAAATCTTTCTGGATATCTTGTGAGTCATTCTACTCAATGTGCGTCCATAAGTAAAGGGGGACATGTTCTGGCTGGGCTTAGACTTATATATCTTACAGCAATAATCAAACCTTTCCTAAGATGTCCTGAATGGAGCTTATACGTCAGAGGCTAGATCTGTTTTAAAAGCGCCTAAGTGCCAAAATTGTACCCAAACTGACCAGATGACCACTGGAAAGAGTAAGTAATGACCGACACACACACATGCACACTCCCCCTGTGGACACTGACGCCTAGTAGAGCATCACAGAGGTATCATAAGTAGCCTGGTAGATGGGCTAGTGAGCCATAGAGAGGAGAAGCCAGGCAGAAAATCCTACTATACTGACATATAAGTGCCACCAGCAGCCATAAGGGTTATTGGGATGAGAGATAGGTGGGTATAGTAGGTTTTGGGGGAGTTTAGAAGGGCTTACCATATACTATAAGGGGTATATGGTACCCTTTATGTGAAGTTCACAGCAATGCCCTCTAAGGTGCCCACTGCTCTGATGGGATGTCTGTGTGGCCAGTCCATTACAATGCTGGCCCCTCCCCCATCTAAATGGTCTGGACTTGGAAATTTCTGTGGTTGAAAATGGCAAATAAAGTTGGATCAACATCCTGACAGCCAAGATGTATAAGTAGATGATTTTTTTTTAAATGTGGCCGTCTAGTGGTTTTGAAAATGACCTTTTCTCTGCCTCCGGCTTTGGACATCTTGTGGGAAATGCATCTCTAAGACACGTCTTCTCACTTCAGCACTGGAGAGAAGCTTTTACGGAGTCTTGGACTGATGTCCAGGCTACCAGACGGAAGAGACGCGCTTGGCTATCCTGGTACCAGTCATCCGCCGGTCATGCGCTCTTGATAACAGCTCGAGAAACCTTATGATTTTGAAATGTGTTGTATAGCTGTGTTTGGAGGAAATTAAATAACATATATCATTCAAAGAAATCTTTCCCAGAAGACTGTGAACTTTGGAAATGGAGTGCAGGAATTAATGGAGAGGTATTTTATATTTCTGTTCCTCTCTGTCCCCAATCAATTATTCCCCACAAAAGAATTTATGGTCTTCCATCCTGCAGCTGCTGGTCAGCCTGTGAACAAACACTGCCAAAGGTGTGGGGATAAATGACCTTCAACAACAATAAACTAAAGCCTCATTATTTAACTCATTGTACAAAGTGACAGAGCTAACAATCCATTTCCAAGCAGCAGCATGAACCAGAAGGGACTTTCCCTTCTCCACCAAAGCAGAGATTCCCAATGCACCCCCTCCTCAGTCCACATTACGACCACGTATCCTGCTCAATCCAGAGAATACCAGCAGTTAAACATTTAGCACAGTGGTTTCAGAAACATTACCAGGACAGGCCCTCAATTCTTTAAGCAAATTTTCCTTTAATGCAAACAGTTCAGCTGCTTTTCACACTCCTACCAGTGTTTCTCCGAGGGCTCAGAGAACTGGGAGAGTAAGTTCAACACTAGGATAACGACCACTGACTACAGAACATTTAGAAAAGAAATAAAAACCATACTATTTAAAAAACCCTGATACCTAACAATCGAAACCAATCTAACGCCACAAGAACCACCTCATCTCTATGACCAAGTTGACTAAGAACATAAGCAATGCCTCTGCCGGGTCAGACTTGAGGTCCATCGTGCCCAGCAGTCCGCACATGCGGTGGCCCAACTGGTCCAGGACCTGTGCAGTAACCCTCTATCTATACCCTTCTATCCCCTTTTCCAGCAGGAAATTGTCCAATCCCTTCTTGAACCCCAGTACCGTACTCTGCCCTATTACGCTCTCTGGAAGCGCATTCCAGGTGTCCACCACACGTTGGGTAAAGAAGAACTTCCTAGCATTCGTTTTGAATCTGTCCCATTTCAACTTTTCTGAATGCCCTCTTGTTCTTTTATTATTCGAAAGTTTGAAGAATCTGTCCCTCTCTACTCTCTCTATGCCCTTCATGATCTTGTAAGTCTCTTTCTATCGCCTCTAAGTCTCCTCTTCTCCTGGGAAAAGAGACCCAGTTTCTCCAATCTCTCAGCTTATGAAAGGTTTTCCATCCCCTTTATCATACGCGTCACCCTCTGAACCCTCTCGAGTAACGCCATGTCCTTCTTAAGGTACATAGAAACATAGAAATAGATGGCAGATAAGGGCCACGGCCCATCTAGTCTGCCCACCTCAATGACCCTCCCCTACCTTTCTCTGTGAATAGATCCCATGTATCTATCCCATTTGGCCTTAAAATCAGGCACGTTGCTGGCCTCAATAACCTGAAGTGGAAGACTATTCCAGCGATCAACCACTCTTTCAGTGAAAAAGAATTTCCTGGTGTCCCCATGCAGTTTCCCGCCCCTGATTTTCCACAGATGCCCCCTTGTTACCACGGGATCCTTGAAAAAGAAGATATCTTCTTCCACCTCGATGCGGCCCGTGAGATACTTGATTGTCTCGATCATGTCACCCCTGTCTCTGCGTTCCTCGAGTGAGTACAGCTGCAACTTATCCAGCCGTTCCTCTTACGGGAGATCCTTGAGTCCCGAGACCATCAGGGTGGCCATTCTCTGGACCGACTCCAGTCTCAGCACATCCTTACGGTAATGCGGCCTCCAGAATTGCACACAGTATTCCAGGTGGGGCCTCACCATGGATCTATACAATGGCATAATGACTTCAGGCTTACGGCTGATGAAACTCCTGCGTATTGTGGCGGAGTCGGTACCCGTGGTTGCAGTAGGTACGGCCCATGCTCACGTTCGCGTTGCTCCGACGTGCTTCCCTAGGTAGAGGGAAGTCCTGCTGGATAACATTCACTGCTTTGTCAGGAAATCAAAAGACAAAAGAGTCACTTTACTGGTCCTGAAATCTCCACTTTATTTAGTGGTGGGTTAAAGAGAGTTGGCCAACAGTCAGTCCCAAACTCTCTGCCATAAAAAAAACAACAATTTCTGTCAGGAAACAAAATTTAGAGCTGCCCAAAAGCAAACGGGCCAGCTCTGTCCTCTAATCAGGTAAGTAAACAAAATAAATCACAAAAGCAAAAAAAACCTGTTAACTTTATAGGCAAAACAACACCCATATTCACAGTACTGCTCAAAAGCTCTTGTATACAAGCCTTAAGGTGTTCTGGCTTGTCCCCAACCAGCTCTAAAGGAGATGGTGGGGGGAGGGGAGTAAACGAATCTACTAATTACTTTCTGATTCACAGAATGCCAATAATGGCCCCACTAACCCAACCTGGAATGGTAAGTAGATTCTCCCCACATTACTTCCCTCTCTGTCATTCAAACCATGGCAGTCCCAGCCAGCTTAACTTTAGCCAGCAAATTAAACTTGCAAAAGAAAAACGTTTTTTTTTTTCCTTTTTTCTTCCTGCTTTACTCAAACAGGGACAGCCCCAACCAGCACAAGTCCTCAAAGGGCTTCCAAACAAAAGCACCTTTTCCCAAACAGTCCAAACACAAACATAGTAGGTTAATAAACCTTACACCTCCCAGCCCTGCCACTTAGCTGTCTTCCATGCATACGTCTTCAGGCAGACTGGAAGTTTCACCTAGATCCATAGGTTCCTCAGTAGCTAGCTGGTTGGCCAAAGGGTCAGTGTCAGGCTCTTGCATTTCCCAGTCCTGGGAATCAAGAGCACATTCGGGAGGGACCCTTCCCTGGGCTGGTTCAGGATAGACTGCCTTCCTCCTCTTTAGAGCAGCCTTTAAAGTACTCAGACGAACCTACCCTGCTCTCTGAGGGGGCGGAGCTGCCTGCAGAGTTTGCCTGGTTTGGCTTCCTCATTAACTGTTTCAGCTGGGAGTTTGCAGGGGGAGGGAGATCCCTCTCAGGCTGTTGTGAGCTGTTCTGCTCCAACTCCTCTCCTCCCTGGAGATCAGCCAAATCTGAGCTAAAGGGAAAGGTAGGCTTCTCCCTATGACTGGTCACAACCCTATCGCATTGATTAGCCCTTCTGATGGCAGGGCTAGGTTTAGACCGAGCCACAGCTGGCAAACACTGAGCTATGGGCTTAGGGTTGTGACAGTATACAACCTATGATTTGCCTTGCCTTGGATGAAGCTAGTTCCACTTGGTTGGCAGTCTTCATGTTCTCACTGACGATCACCCCTAAGTCTCGTTCTGCTTCAGTTCTTGTTAGGATCTCACCATTAAGGGTGTACGTCTTGCATGGATTTTGGCTGCCCAGGTGCATGACTTTGCATTTTTTGGCATTGAAGCTGAGTGCCAGGACCTAGACCAGCGCTCCAGTAGGAGTAGGTCGTGCATCATGTTGTCGGGCATTGAATTTATGTCTGTTGTGTTTTTGCCCACTACATTGCTTAGTTTGGCGTCATCGGCGAATAATGTTATCTTACCTTGCAGCCCTTCTTGCCAAGTCGCTTATAAAGATGTTGAATAGGATCGAGCCCAGGACCGAGCCCTGTGGCACTCCACTGATCACCTCCGTCATTTCGGACGGGGTGCCGTTCACCACTACCCTCTGGAGCCTACCTCCAAGCCAGTTCCCAACCCATTTCGTCAATGTGTCGCCCAAACCCATAGAACTCATCTTGCTCAGCAACCTGCGGTGTGGTACGCTATCGAATGCTTTACTGAAGTCCAGGTATACGATGTCCAGGGACTCCCCAACATCCAGCTTCCTCGTCACCCAGTCAAAGAAGCTGATCAGGTTGGATTGGCAGGATCTCCCCTTAGTAAATCCATGCTGTCGGGGATCCCGTAGATTCTCCTCATTCAGGATCTTATCCAATTGGTGTTTGATTAGAGTTTCCATTAGTTTGCTCACTATTGATGTGAGACTCACCGGTCTGTAATTTGCTGTCTCCATCTTGGAGCCTTTCTTGTGGAGTGGAATGACGTTAGCCATCTTCCAGTCCAACGGGACGATACCCGTACTAAGGGAGAGATTGAAAAGCACGGATAGCTGTTCCGCCAAGACATCACACAACCAATATTGGACGCAGTACTCCAGATGCGGACACACCATCGCCCGATACAATGGCAGGATAACTTCTTTTTGTTCTTGTTGTAATACCCTTCTTGATTATGCCTAGCATTCTGTTTGCCTTCTTAGCGGCCACTGCGCACTGTGCCGTCAGCTTCATTGTCATGTCCACCATTACCCCCAAGTCCCTTTCTTGGGTACTCCCATTTAATAACATCCCTCCCATCGTATAGTTGTACCTCGGGTTTATGTTTCCCACATGTAATACTTTACATTTCTCAACATTGAACTCCATCTGCCATCTCGTCGCCCATTCCCCTAGTTTGTTCAAGTCCCTTTGCAATTCTTCGCAGTCCTCTTTAGTCCGAGCTCCACTAAATAGTTTGGTGTCATCTGCAAATTTTATTATTTCGCACTTCGTCCCTGTTTCTAGATCATTTATGAATATATTGACATGGATAACCTGGACATACAGATGATTCAACTGGACATACTGGCCTCACTTGTGTATGCTGGACACTACAGACCTATATTTTCCCATAGCCAGGCCCAGCCTGTACTTTGCTGTCTGTAAACACCTGCAGCCTTTGCAATGCTAACGTTTTTGTCTCTATTCCCTGCTGGGAGGATATTTCTCCAAGGTTCTGCTGAACTGTTATCAGTGCTGTATGACTTCATATGCCAGGCACCCTGGAAAGCCATAAAACTTTTATAATGAGCAAGGATCCCTGCAGGACGATGTGGGTGTAGCGAGATGAGAGAACTTGGTACCAAAACATTTGCTCCCTGTCTCTGAACCAAGTTATGAGAACCAAGCAGCTGGATTGTCGAAAGGTCACCTTTGCCAACTTTCAGCATACAAGGACACCATCCCGAAGATGCACAGAATTGTAAAACCACTAATTAGCATCTACATATCTCAGCGCTGGAGAAAGAAAGTTCACTAAGAGTTCTCTGTTTCTGCAAGCCCCCCCCCCTACTGGGGAAGGGGGGTGGAGGTAACAGAGGCGTGGACTGAGAGGAGGAGTTAGGTATACATTATTTTATGTACCAATAGGGAATTACATAACCAGAATTCGGGGATGGACTTTTTTGGAACAAAGGAAGAATTGCTCTGTATAAAAAACACGTGCATTCTAGGTAAAGCTAGAGAGATTCACTTACTTATGCTACAGGGATCTGCTAGCCCCCTGCTAAGCATATGGGTGCAAGTTCTTCTCTCCATTGCATATTCTGAACTGACAATATATTTTTCTGATATGTCTCTGCTGCTGTAATACTGTAAGTTTTTATACTAACAATAAACGAATATTGTCTGTTTTGGAAGATACAATGCCGTCTTGTAGTTATTCCAATGAGGTAAACAAAGCAGCCTTTAGTTCAATATTAAATAGCAGCGGCCTGAGCACCGAGCCCTGCGGGACCCCACTCGTGACCCTCCTCCAGTCCGAGTAGTGGCCCTTCACTCCTACCCTCTGTTTCCTACCCGCCAACCAGTTTCTGATCCATCTATGTACATCTCCTTCCAACCCATGGTTCTTCAGTTTCCGGAGTAGGCGTTCATGGGGCACCTTGTCAAAGGCTTTTTGGAAATCTAGATATATGATGTCTATGGGCTCTCCTTTGTCCATCCGTTTGTTAATTCCTTTGATGAAGTGCAATAAGTTCGTTAGGCACGATCTCCCCTTGCAGAAACCATGTTGGCTGGTTATCAGAAGTTCGTTTCTTTCAAAATGTTCATCAATGTTTTCTTTTATCAGTGCTTCCACCATTTTCCCCGGAACCAAGGTCAGACTCACCGGTCTGTAGTTTCCCGGGTCACCTCTTCATCCCTTTTTAAAGATGGGCGTAATGTTGGCTATCTTCCAGTCCTCCGGGATCATGCCTGTTTTCAGGGATAGATTGCAAATTTGCTGCAGTAGTTCTGCTATCTCCTCCTTTAATTCCTTCAGAACCCTTGGATGGATTCCATCCGGACCCGGGGATTTGTCAGTTTTTAGTTTTTCTATCTGCCTGCGTACATCTTCAAGGCTCACTTCCATGGATGTTAATTTTTCTGCTTGATTTCCATTGAAGAATTGCTCTGGTTCCGGTATGTTGGATGTGTCTTCGTTTGTGAATACAGACGAAAAGAACATGTTAATTTGAAAGGAAACTCTGCAATGAGAGAGCATAAGATGAAGTTAAGAGGTGATAGGCTCCAGAGTAATCTAAGGAAATACTTTTTTTTTATAGAAAGGATGGTAGATGCATGGAACAGTCTCCCAGAAGAGGTGGTGGAGACAGAGACTGTGTCTGAATTCAAAAGGGCCTGGGATAGGCACGTGGGAACTCTCGGAGAGAGAAAGAGATAATGATTACTGCGGATGGGTAGACTAGATGGTCCATTTGGCCTTTATCTGCTGTCATGTTTCAAAAAAAAAAAAAGGTTTGAATAATTTCCTAGCTTAACTATAACCAATAGGAGGAAATTTTTTTTCACTCAGAGAATGGTTGAGCCAGGAGCGGATGGTGTGGCTGGTTTAAAGAAAGGTTTGGACAATTTCCGGGAGGAAAAGTCCATAGTCTATTGTTGAGAAAGACATGGGGGAAGCCACTGCTTGCCCTGGATCGGTAGCATGGAATGTTGCTACTCCTTGGGTTTTGGTCAGGTACAAATGACTAGGTTTGGCCACCTTGAGAGCGGGCTACTGGGCTTGATGCACCATTGGTCTGACCCAGTAAGGCTATTCTTATGTTCTTATGAGAAGTCCATCGGCCATTATTGAGATGGTTTGGGGAAATCTACTGCTTATTCCTAGGTAAGCAGCATAAAATCTGTTTTACTACTTGGGATCTAGCTAGGTACTTGGGACCTGGGTTGGCTGCTGTTGGAAACAGGATTCTGGGCTTGATGGACATTCGGTTTGCCAAATAATGGCAACTTTTATGCTATGTTCTTAATCTGTTGGAGATGTGGTCAAAGCAGAGTTGAAAAGATGTTTGAAAAACTCCTGTAACACAGTAGACCTGGGAGAGGCATCGTTCATCCCTGGAGTTGATATTTAGAGTGATTTAAATGGCCAGGTGAGGCTTTTGGCCATTTATATCGCTCAGGTGGGCTTCATTGGGGATATAAGTAAGTTCTTTCATTTATGGCAGGCAGATTCTTTGTCATTTATTGTATTTCTGCAAAATGAGTAGAGATAATAGTAGTTGAGTGTAAATTATAAAGGGGTTTTATTTTAGATGCTTTTTGTTTGTTTTAACTTGTAACCCATGCAGGACTGTGGATGCAGCAGGCTATCAATTTTTAAATATATAAATAAATAGACAGTGGCACCTAACTAGGGTATCATATTTTCTTCTGCAAAACCCCGGTCACGTGACCCCACCCTATTTTGCCTCCAGGCCCGCTCAGTTCAGCCTCCAGCCCTGTCCCCACACAGCCTTCTCTCTTCCCTGACGAGCTCCAGCCGCATCTGGAGGTCCTGGAGCATGCACAGATGAGTGTAACGTCATCCACACATGCTCAGAGCCCTCCAGGTGCTGCCAGAGCTTGACAAATGCTGGATTTTGGAAAGTTCATCTGTACACCTGTTGACCGGCCATGTCCTATCCAGCTAAGTAGGAGATGGGCTCTAGGTGAAGAGCGAGTAGAGAAGCAGCTCCCTGTAACGCTGGTCAAGTCAACAAAGCCTCCATTTTCCCAATCTTAGATTGTGAGTCCAGTAGGGACACTGTTATGCCTCCTGCAGCCTTGCCTCGGTTATGACAGGGCTGTAAAATATGCTTTATGTAATTCAGTATTGTTGTAGGATCTTACTGCTATAGTTATTTCCTGCCAGGACATGTGAGATATTATGGGCAATATAGTCTGAGAGATTATATAAACTGTATTTCTATTGGTCTCTATTCTGCTAGACCTCTTCTCGGTCTCTCTTAGCTAAACTTGGACTCCTTTGTCCCTTCTCACTTCCTGGCCATCTCTGACTTCTGCCTGATGAGGTCATTCAAGGTACTTCCTCTCTATTGCCCCTCCCCCTCCTTTTACCTGGTGGGTTCCCTGCAGTTCCTGTGTGCCTTGGAAGTCATTTAGGAACTCACCTCTGACGACATGGTTTATGGCCGCATGGCAATTTAGGCCACCCTGATGTTTCTCTTTGATTAGAGGACCATCGTTCTCACCCTTTTCCATATGACTTCATGAAAGAAACATCCTGTTATCCTCTCTGGCTCTTGAATTTGTCAGTATGTGCTTCTCCCTCTCCACCCCCACCCCCGCTCTGCAAACCTCATCACCCCTATATCATACGCCAAACTAAGCAATGTAATGGGCAAAAGCACAACAGACATAAATTCAATGTCCGACAACATGATGCATGACCTACTCCTACTGGAGCGCTGGTCTAGGCATCTCAGCTTCAATGCCAAAAAATGCAAAGTCATGCACCTGGGCAGCCATAATCCATGCAAGACTTACACCCTTAATGGCGAGATCCTAACAAGAACTGAAGCAGAACGAGACTTAGGGGTGATCGTCAGTGAGAACATGAAGACTGCCAATCAAGTGGAGGAAGCTTCATCCAAGGCAAGGCAAATCATAGGTTGCATACGCAGGAGTTTTGTCAGCCGTAAGCCTGAAGTCATTAAGCCATTGTATAGATCCATGGTGAGGCCCCACCTGGAATACTGTGTGCAATTCTGGAGGCCGCATTACCGTAAGGATGTGCTGAGACTGGAGTCGGTCCAGAGAATGGCCATCCGGATGGTCTCGGGACTCAAGGATCTCCCATACGAGGAATGGCTTGTTTAAGTTGCAGCTGTACTCACTCGAGGAACGCAGAGACAGGGGTGACATGATCGAGACATTCAAGTATCTCACGGGCCGCATCGAGGTGGAGGAAGATATCTTCTTTTTCAAGGGTCCCGCGGCAACAAGGGGGCATCCGTGGAAAATCAGGGGCGGGAAACTGCACGGTGACACCAGGAAATTCTTCTTCACTGAAAGGGTGTTTGATAGCTGGAATAGTCTTCCACTTCAGGTTATTGACGCCAGCAGCGTGCCTGATTTTAAGGCCAAATTGGGATAGACACGTGGGATCTATTCACAGAGAAAGGTAGGGGAGGATCATTGGGGTGGGCAGACTGGATGGGCCGTGGCCCTTATCTGCCGTCTATTTCTATGTTTCTATGTTACCCAGAGGGAATCTATAAGTATATCTCAGAAAACAGGATCAGCATGGAGAGGTTGAACTCTGCTTAAAGTATGGTCCATAATCTGGGATTTGCTTGTCTAAAGATGCTTTTAATATCTAAAAAATGTTTTAAATTTTTTAGAGAGGATCTTATCACCCCTTACCCCCTTGTTTTTTCCTTTTTTTATTTATTTATTCCATTTTCTCTACCGTTCTCCCAGGGGAGCTCAGAACGGTTTACATGCATTTCTTCAGGTCCTCAAGCATTTTCCCTTGTCTGTCCCAGTGGGCTTACAGTCTATCTAATGTACCTGGGGCAATGGAGGGATTAAGTGACTTGCCCAGGGTCACAAGGAGCAGCGTGAGATTGAACCCACAACCTCAGGGTGCTGAGGCTTTAGCTTTAACCACTGCACCACACTCTCCCCCTACCAGCAATTGAAAAATGTAACTTTTATCTTTTCCCTCCCGACTCATGTTTGTACATTATGTTATTATATTGTTGAAATGTTAGTTTCTCTTTATTACTCTTTACTTGGATATTGTACATCGCTTAGCAATTTTAATAGGCGATTCATCAAATGATTTAATAAACTTGAACTTGATAAAAGCAGCAAAGACACAGAAGGACCTGCTTATACTGTGAAAAGAACCACCTCATGATAAGACAGCACAAGAGGTGTTCTAACGTTATGTGGAGAGTTAACTGGGTGATGGTTCGAAGCGGGTTAACTTCCAGATACTTTCCCTAACATTGAACATCCGGGGTTGCTTTGGCCTGAGTTGACTATCCATTTATTCACAGTCAGCGGAACATGGTACGAGTCGGCCAGTTTCTCTCTACTCTTCCTGGTGGAGCGCTAGTCTTTCCTGGATCTTCTCTTTTCAGGTATGAAATGAAATAAACTTTTATGCCGATATAGAAACCAAAAGCTGCCCTGCCCTTTGACCCCGCTCATGTTTGCACTATTCTTTCTTCACTTGTTATCGAGGTTCATGGGATAGGTTTTGCTGTGTAACTTTCCCGTCTTCTCTGCTGACATTTGTCCCTACAGTTGTCAAAACAGAGTGCGGGTGACAGACTGAAATAACATTAGCACCAGCTCTGGCAGTGCAGCTCGTGAAGATAATCACATGCAAAGTGCATCGTCCTTGAGAAAATAAGCAGTCTGCGGAAGCTTAATACCAGCTGTCTTCGAGAAAATTAAGAAATTAGTGTCAGAAGAATTTAAAGGAATTAAGACGGATTTCAAAGCCCTTCAATCTGAGATTTAATTCTCTGTGTAAACTGTGCAGTATTATAAGGTATTCTTCTCAATCATGTTATCTGGAAACAGCCGGTTAAAGTGACTTTATAAATGTCAGACTTGGTTGACAGTATATTTTCCCATCTGAAAAGACATTAACATAATAAATGGGAGACAGACACCCTGCTTACATTTGATTATAAACTGGAGCGAATGATCAGAGCAGTCACTCTCTTCTATTGTACAGAAGCTTCTTAAAATGTCTCCCAGGGAACGAACTCAGTGGACTCAACATCTGAAAGGGTTTAACCAGACGAGGAAGGTTAAATCATGCTGAGGGGACCGAGAAGAGATATTCAGTGACCCGTCACCTGGGCGTGCTATGGAACATCTCCTTTGACCACCATGGCACTGCTCGGTCTGAGGGTGGCATTAGTGTGCTTCTGGTAACAGTCCTGAATATGAGCCATAGGGGAAAATTCTATAAACAGCCCTTGAAATTCAGTGTAAGGTATAATTGGCATTCCATGGTAGGCGTATCATGCCAGGATTCACACTCCACTTTGGGCCAACCAAAACTTAATTTTTAATTTTTAAAATTAGCAAGCTCCTGGCTGACTATTGACACGTGTTCCTTCAGTTTCCGTTGATTGTTGACTGCATAATTCCAACTCAGACTCACTCAGGTTTGGGCCTTCCACATTTTCCTCTCTCCCTGTCTCTTCCACATCTGTCTGCAGGACCCCCAGACCTCTCAGTCAATATACTTGTTATTTTTTTTTAAGAGAAAGAAGGCCTCAGAGCATTACATGACAAACTTGATGGGGCATTTGCAACATGTTTCTATGTTTGGAGATGATATATAGTTATAAAAAAGATTCCCATTATGTTTGGCAACCTATACGGTTGGCATGGTGGAAATTTGGCAAGTAATGTTTAAGCATGGGTGGCTGGGCAGGCTGCGTGGACCGTGTGAGTCTTCATTTACTGTCATTTACTGTGTTCTTGTATTTGCATATTGATCTCAATCTGTCCTTGACATTTTCTGGGCACAGACTTCAAACATCTACCCAGCACTGGATTATTTTTCAACTACTGGAGTATATATTGAAGCCCAGTCCAGCCCAACTATATCTACGAGGGTCATTTCATAAATAATGCACACTACTTTTTTTTTTTTTTTTTCATTTACGTTTGTTTGTTTTTTCAAGTATTTCTTTACAATCCATCAATATAGTCTCCCTGCTTTGCAATGACTGAGTCCCAATGTCCGGGAACCTTCACTATTCCATCCAAGACACCATTTTGTTCAGTTGCCAAATAGCTCGGGTACTGGCAGAACAAAGCTCTTCCAGAGATGCAAAACGATGTCCAAGCATAGGTTGTTTCAACTTTGGAAAAAGGTCGAAGTCTGGTGGACTCATATCTGGACTGTAGGGAGCATGAGTTAGAAACTGGCTGTCGGACAGACGCCAGAGGGTGGTGGTTAATGGAAGTCGCTCGGAGGAAGGAAAGGTGAGTAGTGGAGTTCCTCGTGGTTAGGTGCTGGGGCCAATCCTGTTCAATATGTTTGTGAGTGACATTGCTGAAGGGTTAGAAGGAAAAGTGTGCCTTTTTGCAGATGATACCAAGATTTGTAACAGAGTAGACACCAAAGAGGGAGTGGAAAATATGAAAAAGGATCAATGCAAAGAAATGCAGAGTAATGCATTTGAGGATTAATAATCGGAAGGAACCGTATATGCTAGGAAGAGAGAAGCTGATATGCATGGACGGGGAGAGGGACCTTGGGGTGATAGTGTCCGAAGATCTAAAGGCAAAAAAACAGTGTGACAAGGCAGTGGCTGCTGCCAGAAGGATGCTGGGCTGTATAAAGAGAGGCATAGCCAGTAGAAGGTGTTGAGGCCCCACTTAGAGTATTGTGTTCAGTTTTGGAGACCTTATCTGGTGAAGGACGTAAGAAGACTTGAAGCGGTCCAGAGGAGGGCGACAAAAATGATAGGAGGCTTGCGCCAGAAGACGTATGATGAGAGACTGGAAGCCCTGAATATGTATACTCTAGAGGAAAGGAGAGACAGGGGAGATATGATTCAGACGTTCAAATACTTGAAGGGTATTAATGTAGAACATAATCTTTTACAGAGAAAGGAAAATGGTAAAACCAGAGGACATAATTTGAGGTTGAAGGGTGGTAGATTCAAAGGCAATGTTAGGAAATTCTACTTGCACTGCTTTCAATGCATATTCAGTGGGGAAATCCTGAAAACCCGACTGGATTGCGGCCCTCGAGGACTGACATTGGACACTCCTGCCATAAAGCACCACACCAGCACCTTACTTACCCGATATCTCCTTTTATACACTTACAGATTGACTTTACTCATATTCCTCATGCTGCCGGGACCCGACAGGATTATGCCCTTGTTATTGTTGACATGTTCTCCCGATGGCCTGAAGTTTTTCCCACCACAAATGAAATTGCTCAGACAGTGGTGAACATTTTACTTCACGAGATCATCCCTAGGTGGGGATGCCCCACCCACATTAACTCAGACAATGGTCCTGCTTTCACTGCCAGAGTATGCAAAGACTTAGCTACTGCACTCCGCATTGAGTGGAAATTTCCTCTCCCATATCACCCACAGAGCTCAGGTATTGTCGAACGCATGAATAGAACTATCAAGGACAAAATCATGAAAGCCACAGCTGGCACGTTTGTAAATTGGAAGAAATTCCTCCCTATTGTAATAGCTGAAATTAGGATGCAGCCGCACTGCACCACTGGCTACTCTCCCTTCGAGATTCTAATGGGACGACATTTCCCTGCCCCATGGTAGATAAACCCTCAATAGTTGAGAGTAGTGATCTCCTCTTGATACAAGAAGAATATGTCTGAAAGCTCATAGAAAAGTTAGGGCATGTTGAAAGAAACATGTCTTGCACCTCTCCTTTCTCTCCACAGATTCCTACACACTCCTTCCAGCCTGGCGACGTGGTCATCGTCCAGAAGCTTTCCAAGGATAGGAAACAGACAGACTTCCCCTTTTGGACCTCCCACCACTGTGATCGCGGCAACCAAGACTGCTGTACTCACTGAAGAGTCTCCTGTTTGGAACCACGCAAGTCACTTGAAGAGGGTTAACCTAAAACCCCAGAAGCAAGCCATCCCTGTGCAGACCTCACCCCCTCCAGTGGAACAGCACGATGATCTCGCCGCAGCATTCCACCAACTTTATCATTCTCCTTCTAGCAGTGTTACTGCTAGTTTTTCTTCCTGTATGGATCATCGCCAACTGTGTCTACAGGGATGATGTATCCTTGGTCCACGAAACTTTCTGCCCGTACTCATCTGTAAACAACACCCCAGGCACCTTTTTGCGAATGCGACGTCAAGCTGGAACTTTTCCTCCCAAAGTGGGGGCTGCCTCTCAGTAGGAATCCAGAAAGATAGACAGCATACTACCTTTTGGTATAATTCCAGCAGTGTGCACGTGGCCACCTTCTCCTTGACTACTGTGACATTTGGGACTGCTCAACAATTGATGCCGCATGGCAGTGTGACTGGTTCCGTGATATTCCTAAAACTAAAGACATATACATATGTGTTACTGACTCACATTGGGGGGATAAGTGTGCGTCCTGGGGAGCGGTAGGGTGGAACACTGGCACTGACTGGGCTTATAAACCGGAAAGTGCTCAGAAAAGAGTGGACCAAAATGGTAAATCTCTGCTTAGCCGCATGGCCCTGGATATGATCCTTGCTGAGAAGGGGGGTGTCTGTAAAATTATCCCCAGGACTTTATCCTGTTGCACCTTTATTCCTGACAATACAGGTCCTACGAGTAAGGTTACTATGGCCATTCAGAAATTAAAGGACCTCTCTGCTGAGCTCAAACGTAACTCTGGGTTATCTAATCCTTGGGACCAGTACTTTAGCTTCTTATTGTTATAATCTCTGTTATTGTTATAATCTCTATTATTATCTTATTGTTATAATCTCTATTATTATCTGCATCCTTGTTGCTTATGTCCTTTTTAGACTGCTTATGTGTTGTATTGCTCGTATTACTGCTCCTAAGCCCCCTCCTCGAGAGACATATCTGGAATATCTCTCCCTCCAACCTGATGCAGTCCACCTATGATGGCATTTTCATGACGTAAGCGGGGATTGAAGGGGCATATACTTCTTGTAAGTCTATTCCATTCCTGCTTGTGTAACATATAAAACACTGCTGAAACAGCTTGTATTTGCCAAGAAACCACAAGGTCATTTTCTCTTTGTGTTCTGAGCTCTGTGTTTTACATTCTATTCTGTAGCTGACTAGTTTTGTCAAGGTCATTCCTCCTCATATACTGATCCCCACATCCTGTGCTTTAGCTGAGTGATTTTACTTCATATGAGTCAGGACTTAGATATGAAACATTTGCTAGAAAGAAACATTTGCTCGAACTTAGACAAAAAAGACAGTATTATATGCTATAATTATGGAAACTTCCCACTAACCCCCCCCCCCCTTTATGTTTGCTACTTCTTTCTAGCTGCTTTTATATATCCTGTTACCAAATATGGTCTTTCCTACAGTCATATGCTGAAAAAACTGACCCATGTAAAATGCTATAAATATGTATGCAGCACTCATAATAAATGGATATCTCTTTGGATATGCAAACAGTTTGCATAAGCGTCTATTCTTTCTAAAAGAGATTATCCCCAGATGCATCCGATTTACAAATGACAGAGTGTGTGAGGCAGTATTGGGACCAGAACATTTTCATGACCGAGTCTCAATGTCCGGGCAGCTTCATTATTCCATCCAAGACACCGTTTTTGTTCAGTTGCTGAATGGCTCGGGTACTGGCAGAAAAAAGCTCTTCCTGAGATGCAAAACGATGTCCACACATAGGTTGTTTCAACTTTGGAAAAAGGTCGAAGACTGGAGAACTCATGTCTGGACTGTAGGGAGCATGAGGTAACATCTCCCAGACGTATTTGTGTAGTTTTTCAATGATATTCCCTATGTGCGGGCGAGTGTTGTCATGAAGAATGAGTGGCCCAGCCAAGAGCAACTGAGGTCAGGTTTTGTGCATTTTCCATGCATTTTTTGCAAAAAATCACGATAATACACTGCTGTGACACTTATTCCACATGGAACTTTGTTTGTGATGATGATGCCTTCATGATCATAAGCAAAAATCATCATTTATTTGACTTTTGATTGAGCTCATTGAAATTTTTTTGGTCGTGGGGAAAATGGAACTCTCCACTCGTCAATGAAAACCTACGCGAATATGACATAGTAACATAGTAGATGACGGCAGATAAAGACCCGAATGGTCCATCCAGTCTGCCCAACCTGATTCAATTTACATTTTTTAATTTTTTCTTCTTAGCTATTTCTGGGCAACAATCCAAAGCTCTACCCGGTACTGTGCTTGGGTTCCTACTGCCGAAATCTCTGTTAAAACCTGCTCCAGCCCATCTATACCCTCCAAGCCATTGAAGCCCTCCCCAGCCCATCCTCCACCAAATGGCCATATACAGACACAAACCATGCAAGTCTGCCCAGTACTGGCCTTAGTTCAATTTTTAATATTATTTTCTGATTCTAGATCCTCTGTGTTCATCCCACGCTTCTTTGAACTCAGTCACAGTTTTACTCTCCACCACCTCTCTCGGGAGCGCATTCCAGGCATCCACCACCCTCTCCGTAAAGTAGAATTTCCTAACATTGCCCCTGAATCTACCACCCCTCAACCTCAAATTATGTCCTCTGGTTTTACCATTTTCCTTTCTCTGGAAAAGATTTTGTTCTACGTTAATACCCTCCAAGTATTTGAACGTCTGAATCATATCTCCCCTGTCTCTCCTTTGATATTAGGTATTTTGTGTATGCTTCCAAATAATTTATGAACATAAGAATAGCTTTACTGGATCAGACCAATGGTCCATCTAGTCCAGTATCCCGTCTTCACGGAGGCCAATCCAAGTCACAAATAGTAGCAGCTATCCATGCCACTGATCCAAGTAAGCAGAAGAGATAGTATGGTCAGTGCCAGTAGAGCTGCAAGTAGGTCCCTGGAGTAGCCTGGTGGACAGTGCACTGGACCGCAGAGGAGGAGAACCAGATCTATATGCCACCCTAACTGGTACATTTGTGGCACCTGCAGGCATAAGGGCTATTGGGCTAGAACATAAGAACATAAGAATTGCCGCTGCTGGGTCAGACCAATGGTCCATCAAGCCCAGTAGCCTGTTCTCACGGTGGCCAATCCAGGTCACTAGTACCTGGCCAAAACTCAAGGTGTAGCAATATTCCATTATACCGATCCAGGGCAGGCAGTGCCTTTCCCCGTGTCTTTCTCAATAACAGACTATGGACTTTTCCTCCAGGAACTTGTCCAAACCTTCCTTAAAAACCAGCTACGCTATCCGCTCTTACCACATCCTCTGGCAAAGCATTCCAGAAGTTAACTATTCTCCGAGTGAAAAAAAAAAATTTCCTCCTATTGGCTTTTAAAGTATTTTCATGTAACTTCATCGAGTGTCCCTTAGTCTTTGTAATTTTTGACAGAGCGAAAAATTGATCCACTTGTACCGGTTCTACTCCACTCAGGATTTTGTAGACTTCAATCATATCTCCCCTCAGCTGTCTCTTTTCCAAGCTGAAGAGGTTAAGGCGGAGCTTACAGGAATGGGGCAGGGACAGGAACAGCGACAAAACTATCAAAAATGTCCCTCCACGTGTTTATTCCATGCATTCTTGAGTTCTTTAACTATTTTAGTCTCCACCGCCTTCCATGGCAGGGCATTCCAGGCATCCACCACCCTCTCTGTGAAAAGTATTTTCTCATGTAACTCCTAAGTCGACCTTCCTGCCACCTTAATTTGTTCGTATATTAATCCTTTTCAACTATTTAAATGTCTGTATCATATCACTTTCTATCTCTGATTTCTTCTAGGGTAGAGATATTCAGATCCACAAAACATGGGGGAAGCCGCTGCTTGCCCTGGATCGGTAGCATGGAATGTTGCTTTTCTTTGGGTTTTGGCCAGGTACTAGGGACCTGGATTGGCCACCGAGTGAATGGGCTACTGGGCTTGATGGACCATTGGTTTGAGCCAATAAGGCTATTCTTATGTTCTCCTCTCTTATAGCTTTTGGTGCAACTCCCGTATCTTGTCACGTTCGTTCTGAAGTGGTTCCTGCCTTTTGATGTGCTTAGCAAGATACAGCCTCAAAAACTGAAGAACCACTTGTACAGAGGCATCATCACCCCCTTTCTTGTGCTGCTTATACCTCTTTCTTTGCAGCATCCTTTTAGCCACAACCATCGCCTTGTCACATTTTTTCACCACCTTGAGCTCCTGAGACACCATCAGCCCCAGTTCCAAGTTTACAAGTTTATTAGGGACTTACTATCTAAACGGCTTACACACGCTCCAGACCGGTATTTATTGGTCTCTTGCCTTCTGTCTCATAGATCTTTAGATTTCTGCATCCCTCAGTACTTCTTCATACGAACTTTTAACTGCCAAATCCCTCTCCTGGGTGCCCACTCTGTTGTTCACCTTCACATCATCTGCAAAAAGGCAAACTTTCCCTTCTAATCCTTTGGAAATGTTACTCAGAAATATATTGAATCAAATCTCTCCTAGGAGTAGCCTAATAGCAAGCACAGAGGCTTAGAACTAGGGAAAAGGGGTCGGAATTGGGTACAAACCAATTAAACCGTAAGCCCCCTATGGATAGAGAAATGTAAACTGTTCTGTTGTGCCACAGAAAGGAAGTATTGTACATCAAATCCATGACCCTTGACCTTTCTTTCCTCTGAGGGGGTTTCATTTCCCATCAGCCTCTGTGAAATCTACTTAGACTCTTGAATAAGCTAATGAGGCTATGTTAAGACCCAACTGGTTTGGTTCTTCATCAACTTCTCTTCAGAAGAACATGTAACATAATTATATTTTATAAAGATGACAATCCCCTCAGTTTTTTGCTTTTGTGTTGTGCTTTGATTATAGTTTTAACTATTAGCTTTAGCTTAATTTATATTCCACCCACAACTACACAGAGTCCAAAATAACTTAAAATAAAGAAATATAAAACATTCCAGACATAGCCACCGCTTTGGTGTCCTCCACCCTCACACTCCAGAGAGGGTTCTCGCTCTCATCCCAAACAGCAGAGGGACTCAAAGGTCCCAGCCTACGCTGTTGACTGATCACAACTACTATGAATCATTTCAATAGCGATACTAGACATACGCAGCCCTAGTGGGCTCACCATCTAAGTTTTTTGTGCCTGGGCCAATGGAGAGTTAAGTGACTGGCCCAGGGTGGGAATTGAACCAGTTCCCCAGGATATTGGCCTTTTGCACTAACCACTAGGCTCCTCCTCCATGAGAATACAGTAAACCCCCACAAATTCACGGATCGCAAATTGCAGACTCAGTAATTTGCGGTATTTTCTGACCGCCTTTTCCTGGTACTAAAGTCAAGGTTACACCAATCAGGAGCTGCTTTGACAAGCTATCTGGTGTATCAAAGCAGTTCCTGATTGGTGTAACCGTGACTTTAGTACCAGGAAGAGGCGGTTGAAAAATGTGCCCGGCTTCGTAAGTACAATTTAAGCACCCGCCAGCGCTCCAGCTGCCCTCTCCTGCATTCGATCAGCTGAAAACCCGTATTCATGGTTTTTTGAAATTTGCGGATGTTCCTGGAACGGAACCCCCGCAAATATCGTGGGAGTACTGTATAGCTTCTGGCCAGCATGCCATTGGAGGGAAGCTAAGTTTCTTTGCAAACAGATGATCCCTTATAACTTCAGACCAGTGGGTTCTCAGTATAGTCTAGGGTTGTCCAACGTTGGTCATCAAGGGCCACAATCCAGTCGGGTTTTCAGGATTTCTTCAATGAATTTGCATGACATCTATTTGCATGCGCTGCTTCCATTGTATGCAAATAGATCTCATGCATATTGTGATGGGGCCAGGGGTAAGCCTAGCGCTGGCAACCCTGCTCCCGCCCCAGGTGCAAGTATTAGCATTCTTTGGAGGACCACTCTGGAATAAGCACAGCAGAGAAAAAAAACTTTCCACCAATAATTTCCAGTTCCAAGGTTTATTATCCAGTTCAATTGCACTGGTTCTAAGGCAGCCACACCGGCTGATGAGGCTTGGAAAAGATTTATCACAAACAAAAGTTCTCTTTTACAGCAAGTCCATGCTTCAATCAGGAAAGGAAAACAAACACCCAAACCATTTCCTTTTAAACAGGATTTCTCTCTCTCTCTCATGGTTCTGCTGCCAGGCTTTGCACAGTTCTGGGCAGCCTTCTGGTTTCCAGAACCCAAATACAGGAGTTTAGCTCCACTCTCTTTAGGCTTGGCCCAATTATTGTATTGCGCCTTCTGTTTCTTCAGGAAGTTCTCCCCACCTGACCACCTGAATTATAAATACCCCCGCTACCCTTTTTATTTCTGGGCAGGGGCTGGGAACCATCCACCCTTGCCTTAAATGGTCTAAGATTCCCCTACCAAAAGTTCCCACTATCAGGGATGTAAAATGTCAGATCACTGAATCCACTCCGGGCTTTATTTCTCCTATTAAGGTTAGTTAGCATTACCCATCCCCCACTCACTATGCTGTGCTTGCATACAGGGATTCTGGTTTAATTTCAAACTCTTATTCACTATACAGTCCCTCCTAAGAACAGAAATGCCCAGGGCAGGATTAAGCAATAAGCCCAGTAGGCACGTGCCTAAGGCCCGAAATGGTCAGGGGGCCCGATGAAGGAGGGCATCAGCATTGTTTTTTCTAAACGGTGATGGGCTCCTCCAGCATCGATCGGCAACGCGGCCCCCCCACCACTCCGATCGGCAATGCCGGCCCCCCCCCCCCCGTCGACAGAAAGTAAGACAAGCAAGCAACGCGGGTAAGAAAGGCAATGGGAACTGTAATTTTGCAAGCGGTGCTGCTTGCCCAAAGCTTCCCTCTGACGCAGCTTCCTGTTTCTACCTGGGCGCATGGTGGGGTGGGGCGGGGCAGGGAGCCCAGTGTACTTGTGTGCCTAGGGGACCTTGACAAATTAATCCTGCCCTGGAAATGCTTCTTTTAAGTACTTTAGACCATTTCTTCAACCACCGGTCCGTAGAAATTTCCTGCCGGTCCACAGGGCCAGCACATGCATCATGCCCAAAACAGTGTTCTTCAACCGCCGGTCCACGGTGCGATCGATGCGCCATTATCTTCAAGTCAGCTCCCTCTTCCTGACTGATTCAGTGCACAAAGCCATGGGTGGTGGCTCCTACGCGCGTCCTGCGCCTGAACCGGAAGCCTTCTCTCTGATGTTGCAACGTCAGAGGTAAGGCTTCCAGATGAGGCACGGGACATAGAAACATAGAAACATAGAAGATGACGGCAGAAAAGGGCTACAGCCCATCAAGTCTGCCCACTCTGCTTACCCACCCCCTGTCTATGCCCTAATGACCCAATTTCCTTCTCTTGACCCTCGTAGGGATCCCACATGGGTATCCCATTTATTCTTAAAGTCTGGCACGCTGTCTGCCTCGATCACCTGCACTGGAAGCTTGTTCCAATGATCAACCACTCTCTTTGTGAAGAAATACTTTCTGGTGTCGCCATGAAATTTTCCGCCCCTGAGTTTGAGCGGGTGCCCTCTTGTGGCCGAGGGTCCCTTGAGAAAGAAAATATCATCTTCCACTTCGACACGTCCCGTGAGGTACTTAAATGTTTCGATCATGTCTCCCCTCTCCCTATGTTCCTCAAGAGTGTAGAGCTGCAATTTGTTCAGTCTCTCTTCGTACGAGAGACCCTTGAGCCCCGAGATCATCCTGGTGGCCGTCCGCTGAACCGATTCAATTCTGCGCACATCTTTACTGTAATGTGGCCTCCAGAATTGCACACAGTACTCCAGATGAGGTCTCACCATGGCCCTGTACAACGGCATTATGACTTCAGGCTTTCGGCTGACGAAACTTCTATTGATACAACCCAATATCTGCCTTGCCTTAGATGAAGCCTTCTCCACTTGATTGGCAGTTTTCATGTCTGCACTAATGATTACTCCTAAATCTCGTTCTGCTGAAGTCCTAGTTAAAGTTTCTCCGTTCAAGAAGTACGTCCTGCATGGATTTCCGCTTCTGAGGTGCATGACCTTACATTTCTTAGCATTGAAGCCTAGCTGCCAGGTTGAGGACCAACTTTCCAATGTAAGCAGGTCCTGCGCCATATAATTCTGTAAACTGCATTCACTTACTATATTACATAGTTTGGCGTCATCGGACCCAGGACCGAGCCCTGCGGCACTCCACTGGTCACCTCCGATGTTTTAGAGAGGGTACCATTAACCACTACCCTCTGAAGTCTGCCACTCAGCCAATCATTGACCCATGCAGTTAGTGTCTCTCCTAACCCCATCGATTCCATCTTGCTTAGCAGCCTGCAAGAGGGACGCGCAAGGAGCTGCTGCCTGCAGCTTTGTGCACTGCATCAGTGAGGAAGAGGGAGCTGGCCTGATGATAACACCGGAGGCAGCATAAAATGGCCAGGCGGGAGCAGGCCAGAAGGTAAGGCATAGCATGGAGGGAGGGAGACAACAAAGGTAGGGGGGAATGATTTTATTTTTGAATTTAGTAATTGAATTATGTCAATTTTGAGAATTTACATCTGCTGTCAGTGTGCTTTGTGTAGTTTAATTTTGTGGTTAACCATTATGTGTTGTTAATAAGATTATATTGTGTGTATCTATGAAAAATGAATGGAAAAAATAGTGTTACAATTACTACTATTATGGGGGCGGGGTCTGGGGTGGAGATTGGGTAGAGATGGGCGGGGTCTGGCCTACGACTTAGCCCAGTGTTGTTCAACTGTCGGTCCACGAACCGATGCCAGTCCACAAAATAATTATTTTATTTCTGCCAGTCCAAAGGTGTAAAAAGGTTGAAGAACACTGCTTTAGACCATTGTTATAGAACAAACATTCATTCCCTTCCCCCCACACAGTACCTTACTCACTCATGCTGCGTTCAGACATATAGTCTAAGGCAGGGGTGCCCACACTTTATGGGCTTGCGAGCTACTTTTATAATGACTAAGTCAAAATGATCTACCAACAATAAAATTTAAAAAAAACACAAAGCACACTGAAAGGCAGAGAAAATGTTAATTATTCATATTCCGGGTTTTTTCAAAGAGGTCACGGCAGATGACTCTATGCAATGTCACCTCAGTAACAAAATACAAAAATAGACAAATACACCCCCTCCCTTTTTACTAAACCACAATAGTAGGTTTTAGCACAGGGAGTTACGCTGAATGCCTCGTGCTGCTCTCAATGCTCATAGGCTCCCTGCGCTAAAAAACGCTATTGCGGTTTAGTAAAAGGGAGCCATAGTGCAAAATATAGACAGCAGATATAAATTCTCAAAACCGACACATTTTGATCACTAAATTGAAAATAAAATCATTTTTCCTACCTTTGTTGTTTGGTGATTTCATGAGTCTCTGGTTGCACTTTCTTCTTCTGACTGTGCATCCAATCTTTCTTCCTTTCTTTCAGCCTCCTGTATGTTTCCTCTCCTCCAGACCTCATTCTCTCCCCCAACTTTTTCTTTCTGTCTCTGTCTGCCCCCTTTCTTTCTTTCTCCGTGCCCTCCCCCAAGCCACTCGGTTTGCTGCCACCGCCATCGGGGAACAGCCCCCAAGCTACCGCCGTCCCAAGCTTTCCCTGCAGAAGCGTCGCGCTGACCAGCATTCCGCTCCCTGACGTCAATTCTGACGTAGGAGAGGAAGTTCCGGGCCAACAAGGCATTTCTCCTCATTCCATCCAGCCTGAGCCCCATCTCTCCTTGATCCAGCATTTCCCTTCTGTGTCTGTCAGAATTACCATTCCACCTATTTTCCAGCATCACCCTTCTTTGTGTCCATCTCACCTATATCCCTATCTCACCACTTTTTCAGAATCTTCATTTGTCTCTGTCCTTGTCTTTACCCCATGTTCACCATTTGCCCTTTCAATGTCTTTATCTCCCCCCCCCCACACTTTTTCAGCATTACTTCTATGTCTCTATTTCACCTCCTCTTCATGTCCCCTCTGTATCTCTATCCTTATTCAGTAGGTCCTGCTTACTCTTTCTCTTCTTTGTGTCACTATCTCCATTTTCAGCTTTCCCCCCTTTTCCTTTGTTAATGCACCCTGTAGCCAGAATCTTTCCACCCTCCCTCCACTCCGGCCCAGCCCAGCCCAGTATGAAATATTTCCTTTTGTTTCCCTCCCCTCTCTCTTTCTCTCTCTCTTCTGCTCCCTCACCCACGAGTCCTGCATCTGGCCCTCTCCCTTCTACTGCACCTGGCAAAACCCCCCTGCTCCGCGGCTCTCTTAAGCAACTCGTCAGCAGCGGTGATCAAGACAAGCTGCCGACATCGAGGCCTTCCCTCTACGAGTCCCGCCTTTGTGGAAAAAGGAAGTTGAAACAAGCGGGACTCGCAGAGGGTAGGCCCCGACGTCAGAAGCTTGTGTCGATCGCTACTGCTGAGTTGCCGAAGAGAGCCGCGGAGCAGAGGGTGTGGCCGGAAGTAGGTAGAAGGGAGAAGGCTGCTGGAAGAGGTAGAAGTTCCAGAGTATGACACCGACCCGGGCCAGGATGATTTCTTTTTCAGGCTGTTGCTGCTGCCGCCGCCACGCCACCACGCCCCCCCCCCCCCCGAAATGACAAAAACAGCCTAATGCCCGGCGTCGACGTCTTTGATGTCGGGGAGAGGAAGGCTGATAGGCCCGGTAGATCGGGACGGCAACACGAGTCTATCACAGATCCCGGAATGGGCTCTGCGATCGACTTACGTTCCCTTCCTGAGCTACCGGTCGATCGCGATCGACGCGTTGGGCACCCCTGGTCTAAGGCTTCTGGGCTGCAGTCCACGTCATTCCCCTCAGAGATATCTGCCTCTACCTCCATAATAGATTCCTCACTCTCTGAAGCTGGGTACAAGCTATCCTTTGGAGCAGCATTTGGCCAAACCTGCTCATGGAGCTTTTCCCTTCCAATTAGCCTCTGCTTGGAAAGCAAAGTTTTTTCAGCATGGCAGTGCTTTGGGACAGGGGGTTTCTTAGCAGAAGACAGAGCTTCTAGCCTTCAGTTTCCTGTTCTGTGAGTAACATCCTTCCCTCCAGGTTCCTGATTGCCTCCCTCTGTTCTCAGCTGGCTTTGATTTATTCTGCTGTGTAACTTTCACTCCTGCTTTAGCCACGTTCTGCCTGTCAGTTCTACCCCTTTCCTTAACCCTTACTGTGTCAGATTGCCTGATCAGAGGTTTAGCTAGAGAATTAACAGATGATTTATAAAAGGGATTATAGTGGCTTGGAACAGGTATTCTGTTCTTCTCTGCCACCCCTTCTCTGTTCTGCCCTGCCTGTCTGATCTTAGCACTGGGAACAGAGTTAATGGGCGATTGCCTTGGCTTAGGAATAAAAAAAGATGATAGACTGACTACATTGGTAATAAATGCCAGCGGGGAGAGAGCTGATGACGGCTTAGAAAAACGCTCAGAAAAAGTGAAACTCTGAGGGGGGTGAATACCTCCCCTTGGACAAGAGTTTACAATCCAATCATTGCATTTGCTATTTGGAGCATCACTCTCTGACCGCTGGTAAAATTCAATTGTTTCAATGACTTTTAGTTGACAAAAAATTTGTTCAAAAGTATCATGCACAAAATCTCTTGCTCATTGAATGATACTATACACTTATCTGTGCAAGCTTTTAAGAATTGTGGTTGTGAGGGCTCTAGGGGTCTCAACGTGGCCCCGTTTCGATAATCTTCTTCAGGAGACCCAATGCTGCACACTCTGAAACCCTTTTGCTAACGTATCTTTCAAGAGATGATCTAGAATTACAACAAACATATTGTCAATCACAGCGCACGAATTATACTTGCAGTGCGTTGTGAAGAAGTAATAATGATTTATAGCAATAATGCAAGCAGGAAGCACTATAAATGAACAAATGAAACCTAAAAAATTGAAATTGAAATCCTTATTCACATACCGTTTGCCTAATTTGAAAAGTCCAAACGACGGAGACCGCTTCACTCCTCACTGGTTTTATACTACTGTGAGGAGTTTATTCTGCTTATAGGTGAGCACATAAGCAGAATAAACTCAGGCACGCAAGAAGCCCCTCTTGTACAGCACTGGACGCAACAGCGTCATGACATTTTTGATTTAAAATTCTCAGTGCTAGATACAGTGCAATCTGTCAGAGGGGGCAATATACCTAAACTCCTCTGGCAGAAGGAACAGAAGTGGATTTTTGAGCTGAACACGCTTCACCCCAATGGACTAAATAATGAGATCGAGTGGGTGGCTTTCTTATGATTCCTTATGATCTCAGTTCTCCCAGTGAATTTGGCCAGTAGTTTGAACAGTTCTGATGTGTTTTTTTCAAACGAACTTTATTTACAGTGTTAGTGACGCATCCATTACAGTAACCTTTGACGTCATCATTTTCTGACGTCATCACGTTCCGTCGGAGGTCACCCCTCCTCCTCACAGTAGTATAAAACCAGTGAGGAGTGAAGCGGTCTCCGTCGTTTGGACTTTTCAAATTAGGCAAACGGTATGTGAATAAGGATTTCAATTTCAATTTTTTAGGTTTCATTTGTTCATTTATAGTGCTTCCTGCTTGCATTATTGCTATAAATCATTATTACTTCTTCACAACGCACTGCAAGTATAATTCGTGCGCTGTGATTGACAATATGTTTGTTGTAATTCTAGATCATCTCTTGAAAGATACGTTAGCAAAAGGGTTTCAGAGTGTGCAGTATTGGGTCTCCTGAAGAAGATTATCGAAACGGGGCCACGTTGAGACCCCTAGAGCCCTCACAACCACAATTCTTAAAAGCTTGCACAGATAAGTGTATAGTATCATTCAATGAGCAAGAGATTTTGTGCATGATACTTTTGAACAAATTTTTTGTCAACTAAAAGTCATTGAAACAATTGAATTTTACCAGCGGTCAGAGTGATGCTCCAAATAGCAAATGCAATGATTGGATTGTAAACTCTTGTCCAAGGGGAGGTATTCACCCCCCTCAGAGTTTCACTTTTTCTGAGCGTTTTTCTAAGCCGTCATCAGCTCTCTCCCCGCTGGCATTTATTACCAATGTAGTCAGTCTATCATCTTTTTTCATAAATACTCTTACTGACTAGGGTTTTCATATATGAGTCCCTGTATTTTTCTTTAACGTTGGCTTAGGAATAGGCACATTTGTTTTAGTGGCAGGGGTTAAAGCAGGTTTTAAACCAGTGATAGGGGCTTCCCTGTCACAATATTTATTTGGGACAGAGGTTGGACACTTCTGATATAGTCTGAATATAGTATGATTTGCAGTTAGTGCATCAGCCTCCAACCTGCCTGCCAAGAGCATCAAGGTTAAGCTCCCGGCATCAGGAAATACTTACCGTACAAAGGAACTATATTCCCTAATGCAGGCAACGGGATTAAGCCTGTTCCACTTTGGGAAAGAGAGCACTGCTTTTACTCCAAGTATTTCCTGATCCCAAAGAAGATGGGAGGATTCTACCCCATCCTAGACCTGAACAAACACCTCTGCCAACAAAATTTCATGATGGTTTCATTAGGCTCCCAAAAAGGGGACCTGAAGGATGCTTATCTCCACACATGGATACATCCAGGTCACAGGAAGTATCTGTGATTAGTCATAAGGAAACACCACTAGCAGTACCGCTTTTTGTCATTTGGCTTTGCGTCAGCACCTTGAGTTTTCATGAAACGCCTGGCGGTCAGAACAGCGAACTGACGCAGATTGGAGCTTTGTCTGTTTCCCTACTTGGCACAAATCTATCTTCTGCCACATAGAAGGGCGTTTTTGAAAAGTCGTCTAAGTCAAAATTCAGATGTCCTGCTCATAACCAAATTCAAACAGGTAAAATGTTCAGATTTTCTGTTTGTAAATGGCAGCGAGATGGACTTTTTAGCCATTTTCCAAAATGAAACATCTAACTTATAAACACAAAAAAAAACAGGGATATGGATCCGTCTGGCATCATTTTGAGAAAAATGGTCACACAGATAACCAAATGGAACTATTTATATTTCTAATTTCAGCTCCCTTCTGACGCCAAGTCCTGGCCCTGTGACCAAAAAGTGACATCAAAAGGAAGCTGCGGCCGACGCGAACAGGAGGTGGACAGAGAGGAGACATGCTGGTGCCCACACCAAGATGGCACGTGGAACGGTCTGCAACCCCTGCCCCCTGTCTGACATGAGACCGGATATGGGAATGTTCACAACAATTGTGTTAATTTTTACCACCACTGCAACTACTTTAAATTATTTCTATAGCGCTACCAGACTGTAAAGAAGTCACACTGTACAGAGTCACAAAGAAGACAGTCCCTGCTCCGAAGAGCTTACAATCTAAACAGCCAAGACAGACAAACAGGATGTCATAGATACAGTTATGGGGAACGGTTAATCAGCTGGATGGGTTGGAGGGCAGTGGGGAGTAGGGTTATGGAGTAAAAGCTATACTAAATTCTGTATACAGAACCTTACATTGTATGCACAAATCAGTGCACACAACTTAATTGTTTAACAAACCTAATCAGCACTGAAAATTAGCAATTAACACCTCATAATTGACAACTGATTGGTAGGAGTGCATCAGTTCTAGGGTGTGGATCTGGAAAGGGGGCGTGGCCAAAGGGGAGCATGGGCATCCCTAAAAGTTAAGCGCACTGATTTAGAATATACCCAATCTGTGCAAGTCTTTTCACCAGACTTTACTTTGTTTCACTACACCACAGTCATAGCAGATGCATTATCCAGGATTTCCCTGTGCATTACGTGTAATTTAGAATGACACTGATTAGCTAAGGCGTCTTGCTTCCCAGGGATCCTTTAAGTGACCCACTCCCGACTTTTGCTGACTTGAATCTGTGCATGTGCAGGACCATCGTCTGCTACAGAGAAGAATTATCCATTTTAAACGGACTGTCCTTCCATCAGGGAACATCCTTGGAACAAAAGCTGTCCGTCCTGAGTGCAGCGAGCCGATGGATTTATTGATCAGAGGTGCAGCTTGGTGTTCTATCTGCAGCCTGCCATTCCTCCAGCACCGGCTGATGAGATGATAATCAACGGCTCAGCAGAATTATTGCCGGCATGTTTCATACTTAGTCAATAATAAATGAGGTGGAAAGGATAATTCTGCCCATGTCATAAACCATTCTCACTCAAAGGCAGGGGGTGATCGATAGCACTCAGATCCAGGCACACTGGCAAGGGCACGAGCTGGTAGCAGACTGAGCTTCCCTCTCGCTGTGCAAAGGGAATATCACCTCCCAACCCAACAGGACGGAAAGAATTCTGCACAAGGGGCAAGAATGTCTGTCCAAGGCCCAATAATTCTCCTAAAATTTATCCTAGAGGAAAAAGCTCTGAAAAGATACATCAGAAAAAAAAAGCTCTAGAACAGTGATTCCCAACCCTGTCCTGGAGGAACACCAGGCCAATCGGGTTTTCAGGCTAGCCCTAATGAATATGCATGAGAGAGATTTGCATATGATGGAAGTGATAGGCATGCAAATTTGCTTCATGCATATTCATTAGGGCTAGCCTGAAAACCCAATTGGCCTGGTGTTCCTCCAGGACAGGGTTGGGAACCACTGCTCTAGAAGAAATGGGCCAACGCATTTCTATGGGAGAATCAAGGCTATCTTCTGCAGTGAGTAAAAGAAAAGGGCTGAGAAGTCCTCCTTCCTTCCTAACCGTCTCTCCCAGTCACAAACACAACGTATATAGAACAGACACACAACATAGATAAACACAAACACACACAGTACCCACACAACACAGACAAATATACACAAACAGGCAGAGAACATAGATACGTACAAATACACACCAATGGCATCAATTTATAAAGAGAGATGAACAAGATTTTCATGTGAAGAGAGTCTTCTCTTGGAATAACCATAACCAGGCAATGATGAGAACGGAGAAAATTGCTTGGAAAGGAGAGCGGCAGACAAAGGTCATGGGAGATCAGGAAACACACACAGACAAAAGATCTAGAACAATTGATTTCGCCCACTACTTATGAGGAATTCAGGAAGCGCCTAAAAACATCTGTTCCTGAAATACCTAGACAACTGACCCATACATCTCTTTCTCCTCAATAACAATTCTCTTGACCTATCAATCACTTGCTTTCACCTCTTTTAAGTTCAATCAATTTGTACCTTCTTTTCTGCATAGAACTTCACAGTACTGCAGTATATAAACTGTTATTATTATTATATACAGTACATACTCCAGACAAACAGCTTTGCCACAAATACATTTATTTATTTAGCTCAGGGATGGGCAACTCTAGTCCTTGAAGGCCAGAATCCAGTCAGGTTTTCAGGATTTCCCCAATGAATATGCATTGAAAGCAGTGCATGCACATAGATCTGATGCATACTCATTGGGGAAATCCTGAAAACCCGACTGGATTCGGCCCTCCAGGAGGGACTTTGGGGACCCCTGACATACAGATTTGGAAATATAGACAGTGGACATAGGGTGTTTTAAAGTTGCAGCATTTTCTGAAAAAACATAGCCTCTGGTGGTTTAAATTACATCATTTTCCGTATGAACATAGCCTAACATAAGGTAAAATAGCTTTGTAGGTTTGTGCATCATTGAAGTATGGTGGGTTTTTGGTCTGGTGGACCACCGTAAGGGTCAGTCAGGGATGCAGATGTAAGCTAAGGAGCTGGGTTTGTAAAGAGAAAGGTTTTCATAGACTGTTTAAAGATCTGACAGATGGGGGGATGATGTGCTATAATCTGGGTATGAAATGGGAATAAGAGCATTTCCGGGCTGTTTCAGATGTGAGTGAGCGACCGGGTGAAATGGCTAGCCGTTTTTCTGCTTGGGATCTCAGTGATTGGTTGGGGACATAAATTTGTAGTTTTGATGCTATGTAGCTTGGTGTCAACTTGTGGAATGTCTTCAAAGCTAGAACCAGGGCTTTAAAGACGCATCATTTTCAGATAGGCAGCCAGTGCATGGATTTTAGTGTAGCGGTGACGTGGTCGTGGAACAGGGCCGCCATCAGAAATTTCTGGTCCCCTTATTGAGCAATCCTATTGGGCCCCCCATGCACCCTTTCCCCCTCCGACCCCCCCTTCTTCCATGGGCCAAATACACACATACTTTTCTCTGTCGCCGCACTCTTTGACCAAAAGATTTGTAAGCCTGCAACCACGTCAAGGTAGACTCTTTCAGCAGTTCCTCTCCCTCCCTCCCCCTTACCTTTGTGGCCAAGTCAAAATGATCTACCAACAATAAAATTTTAAAAACACAAAGCACACTGTACGCAGAGAAAATGTTAATTATCATTTATATTCCTCGGGTTTTCAAAGAGGTCAAGGCAGATGACTTTATGCAATGTCACCTCAGTAACAACTATTCAAAAATAAACAAATATTCCCCCTCCCTTTTTACTAAAATGCGATAGCGGTTTTTAGCGCAGGGAGCTGCGCTGAATGCCCCACGCTGCTCTCAACGCTCATAGGCTCCCTACGCTAAAAAACGCTACTGCGGTTTAGTAAAAGGGGGCCATAGTGCAAAATATAGACAGCATATATAAATTCTCAAAGCAGACACATTTTGATCACTAAATTGAAAATAAAATCATTTTTCCTACCTTTGGTAATTTCATCAGTCTCTGGTTGCACTTTATTCTTCTGACTGTGCATCCAATATTTCTTCCCTTCTTTCAGCCTCCTGTATGCTTCCTCTCCTCCAGACCTCATTCCCTCCCCAAACTTTTTATTTGTTTCACCCTGCCCCTTCTTTCTTTTTCTCTCTCTCCATACCCCCTTTCTTTCTGTATGTCTGTTTTTCTCTCTCTCTCACCCTGCCTCCTCCTTTCTTTCTCTCCCCACACCCTCTTTCATTCTGTATGTCTGTCTTTCTCTCTCTCTCCATGCCCCATTTTTCTTTGTTTCACCCTGCCCCCTTTCTTTCTTTCTTTCTGGCTTCCTGTCCCCCCTTTCTTTCTTTCTCCCTGCCCTCCCCTATGCCACCACCATTGGGAAAATGCTGCCACCGCCACTGGGGAATAGGCTGCCACTGCCGCCATCGGGAACAGGCCAGCGCTGAGTTCGCCCTGCTTCTCTTCCCCACGGGGCCGACCAACTCTCGCCACCCGACGTCAATTCTAACATCAGAGAGGACGTTCTAGGCCAGCCAAGCAGCGATTGGCTGGCCCAGAACATCTTCTCCGACGTCAGAATTGACGCGAGTGGCAAGAGTTGGTCGGCCCCACAGGGAAAAACAGGGAGAACTTGGCGCCGGCCTGTTCCCGATGGCGGCGGTGGCACTCAAGTGACTAAAGAGCCGCAATTTGCCGGCCTAGGGAGAACACTGGAGGGTGGCCAGCTGTGCACCCCCTTGGGATGTAAATTTGTGGTGGGGTGGACCGCCCTCCCCCCCACCCTCCCCCACCTTGGTATGCCACTATCTGTACCTCACTCCCTCCCTATGACCAAAAATTCTCCTTTCTTCTATTCCCCGAATACACAACCATCTCTTTCCCGCCCTTCCTCTCTCCAAAGTCCATGCCTTCTGTGTCCAAAAACCCATTCCCTCCCCACCTCAGCATCTCTTTCCCTCCCTTCCTCTCTCCCAAGTCCATGCCTTCTGTGTCCAAAAACCCATTCCCTCCCCCACCTCAGCATCTCTTTCCCTCCCTTCCTCTCTCCCAAGTCCATGCCTTCTGTGTCCAAAAACCCATCCCCTCCCCCACCTCAGCATCTCTTTCCCTCCCTTCCTCTCTCCCAAGTCCATGCCTTCTGTGTCCAAAAACCCATTCCCTCCCCCACCTCAGCATCTTTCCCTCCCTTCCTCTCTCCCAAGTTCATGCCTTGTGTCCAAAACGCACTCCCTCCCCCCTTTTGTGTTCTGCGTTTGCCTCCCAGCCCATCTTTGCAACTTTAACGGAGCTCGAGCCAAGAGGCTTGTCTTCCGTTTCCTGCCGCGCACAAATAGCCGACCGGAAGTATTCTCCGACGTCAGCGCTTAAGTCGGAGGGCAGGCTTTGCTTAAGCCCTCCCTCCGACGTCAGCGCTGACATCGGGGAACACTTCCAATCGGCTAAATGTGAGCAGCAGGGCAGGTAGGAACACAAGATGAGCCTCGCGGCTCGAGATGTATTGAACTCCGCGGGTTCACCGTCCAGCTCTCTCCTGTGCAGTGGGGCGGACCGCCCCCTCCCTAGACTGTGGCCTAGGACCCTGGGGGAGCCCGGGCCCCCTGTCAGCTCCGGGCCCCTGAATGCAGGACTGGTAGTACTGCCCTGATGGCGGCCCTGTCGTGGAAGCCCAGGTTTTTAAGGAGTCAGATTGCAGCATTTTGCACGCCTTGGAAACGGGAGATGGTTTTTGCAGGTAAGCCTACTAATAGCGTGTTGCAATAGTCTAAGCGGGATAACACAAACGCATATAGCAGCTGGGCAAAATCGTTCTCTGAGAAGTAAGCACGGATGCACTTTAGCTGGCATAGGTAATAGAAACATGAAGACCCTAATTTTAATACATGATCTGAGAGCGACAGGTTTGAGTCGAGAATCACTCCCAGGCTGCGGACGTTGTCTTTGGCTGTAAGGATGTCATTTCCCAAGAGACGGATGGGTGGAGGTATGTGCAGGAATCCTTGTGTATCCAGAGAAGTTCGGTTTTTGATATGTTGAGGTGTAGTTTGTGTGCAGTCATCCAGTTCTTTATTTCAGTTAGGCAGCAATGAAGTTTTTTGATTTGTGTGTCTCGATGTTGACCTAGGGGGAGGTCGAGCTGTATGTCATCTGCATAAGAGTGGATTGATTTGATATCACCATTCTCCACCCCTTTGACCATCCAGCGCCTACAATGATAGGCACAATACACAGAACACTCGAAACAGTAGCAACATGGATGACAGAATACAAACTAAAACTTAACTCCGACAAAACAAACTTTATCCTCTTAGAAAAAAGCAAAACCCCAACCTTAACAAACCTAGTAATAAACTCGACCTCATACCCCATTCAACCCATGCTAAAATTTCTTGGAGTACTGATTGACAGAGGCTGTACCATGCAACCACAAATCAACAAAATAATAAAAACATCATTCGCAACCTATGAAAAATTTGAAAATTCTTCGACAGGAAATAATTCCATCTTATGGTACAATCTCTAATCCTTGGACTAATAGACTACTGCAACATACTATACCTCCCCTGCCCAGCGACCATGATAAAATAACTAAAACAATACAAAATACAGCCCTAAGACTCATCTATTCGCTGAAAAAATACGACCACATCACAGAGGCATACCACGACTTACACTGGCTCCCAATACAAGCAAGAGTATACTTCAAATTCTACTGTCTACTATTTAAAGCTATAAACGGAGACAGCCCAACCTACTGGAACAACCGACTAACTCAATCCACCTCAACCAGACACAGGAGAACCCACTCACAATTCACACACCCATCAAGTTTCAAGCTTCAAGTTTATTTATTCATTTGATGAATCGCCTATTAAAATTGCTAGGCGATGTACAAAATCCATGTAGAAAGTAATACAACGAAACTATCAATTAACAGTATAAATACATAAAATATAGACATGAGGGGGTAGGGAAGGATTAAAGTTTACAATCTAAATTTGGTAGAAAAAGGTAAAGACCAAAAGGTATGGGGCTAAAATCCAAAGCACAGTTCAAAGCATCTTAGAAGCTTGTAAAAGTTTTAGTTATTAAAAGCATCGATAAATAAATAAGATTTTAAAAGTTTTATAAAAATTACAATGTCTTTTTCAGTTCGAATGTATTGAGGGAGGGCGTTCCACCATTGTGGTCCCATAACTGTGAACATGTCTGATCTCCTTGTACCTATGATTTTCAAAGAGGGTACTGAAAGCATGTTTTGGCCAGATGATCGAAGGGAACGTTGAGAGTTGTATGGGATTAGAGATCGGGAAATAAAAAGTGGTTCATTGGATGCTAGTGTTTTAAAGATAAATAATAAAATTTTAAAGGTAATCCTATGGCTGATTGGCAGCCAGTGGGCGTCTTTTAATAGTGGAGAAACGTGGTCGTACTTTTTAGCGTTATATATTAGTTTAATAGCCGTATTTTGTATTAGCTGCAGTCTCCTTTTTTCTTTCTGGGTGATATTAAGAACATAAGAACATAAGCAGTGCCTCCGCCGGGTCAGACCATAGGTCCATCCTGCCCAGCGTTCCGCTCCCGCGGCAGCCCAACCTGTCTTAATCACCAGAAGGGGCCCCCTTGCCACTTTGGTTTCCCATTGAAGTCCTATCTTCCCATCGAAGTCCTAACCCTCCGGTCTTGCACATGCACGACCTGGTTGGGTGTCTATACTATTTTTTATTACCTGGTTAGCTTTCTATACCTGTGTTACATCTTGTAAGTCTCAATCATATCCCCTCTAAGTCTCTGCTTCTCCAGGGAAAAGAGCCACAGTTTCTCCAATCTTTCAGTGTATGAAAGGTTTTCCATACCTTTTATCAAACGTGTCACTCTCTTCTGAACCTTCTCGAGTATCGCCATATCCTTTTTAAGGTACGGTGACCAATATTGGACGCAGTACTCCAGATGCGTGCTGGCTGGCGCTAAAATCCTCTTGCAATGTTTTGTAAAGGGGGGGGAGAGGAAATTAATACATTAAAAATAAGAAAACAATTCTACACAATACACAAGTAGATCACGTCTCATGCAAAAGCAAAACTATTAAAAAAGAGAAATCGTTTCCTTCTCATCCAATGAGCCCGGATCATTCCAGCCAGTCCCTAAGTCTTGTCTGACTTTTCCAATCAGAAGTAAATCTCTCTAAAGGAGCTGGGGCCAGAATTACAAACCCATTACCCTTCCAGGGAACTCTTTCATATAGAACATCAGAGAAAATATGCAACAGAATAAAAGCTATTTTTTTTCTAAAGTAAGCCTTAAGACCAACATGTTACCTATATCACTGGAGCCTAAGCTCAAATACTCTCTGATGAGCTCTTTAAAAAGGCAGTCAAATGGTCCATCCAGTCTGTCCATTGCAGCATCCACTATCTGCTACTCTCCTCAAGAGATGCCATGTGGCCTATCCCACACTTTCTTGAATTCAGACACAGTCTTTGTCTCCACCACCTCTACCAGGAGACTATTCCATGCATCTACCACCCTTTCCGTAAAAAAGTATTGCTTTAAATTACTCCCGAGTCCATCACTTCTTAACTTCATCTTATGCCCTCTCATTCTGGAGTTTCTTTCAAATGAAAAAGATTCATCTCATGCACATTTATGCCACGCAGGTATTTAAAGTCTCTATCATATCTCTCCTCTCCCACTTTCCTCCAAAGTATACAGATTGAGATCTTTAAGTCTGTCACCATACGCCTTATAATGAAGAGAACGCACCATTTTAGTAGCCTTCCTCTGGACCTACTCCATCCCTTTTATATCTTTTTGAAGGTGCAGCCTCCAGAATTGTACACAATATTCAAAATGAGGTCTCACCAGAGTCTTATAAAGAGGCATCAATACCTCCTTTTTTCTACTGGCCATACCTCTCTCTATGCAACCTAGCATCCTTCTAGCTTTCGCCGTCACCTTTTTAACCTGTTGGGCCACCTTAAGATCATCACATACAATCACACCCAAATCCCACCCTTCTGTTGTGCACATAAGTTCTTCATCCCTTAAACTCTACCATTTCCTTGGGTTTTTGCACAACAAATGCATGACCTTGCATTTCTTAGCAAGAGCATTTGGCCTATCTACTAGCCCTTCCTCCCCCTTACAGACTCTACGTTTTTGTCCCAAGCATGCTTGAGTTCAGATATACTTTTCATCTCCACTACCTTCACTGGAGCTGCTAAGTGGATATCTGCCATGGATGGAATATTTAGAGCCTCTAAACAGTTGGTTTAACAGACTATACAGACAATGCAGGGTGGGAGGGGGGGAGACCATGGATGAAGACTTGAAGCAGTCCAGAGGAGAGTGATGAAAATAATAGGAGGCTTGCGCCAGAAGACATATGAGGAGAGACTGGAAGCCCTGAATATGTATACCCTAGAGGAAAGGAGGGACAGGGGAGATACGATTCAGACGTTCAAATACCTGAAGGGTATTAACGTAGAACAAAATCTTTTCCAGAGAAAGGAAAATGGTAAAACCAGAGAACATAATTTGAGATTGAGGGGTGGTAGATTCAAGAGCAATGTTAGGAAATTCTACTTTACAGAGAGGGTTGTGGATACCTGGAATGCACTCCCGAGAGAAGTGGTGGAGAGGAAAACGGTGATTGTGTTCAATGAAGCATGGGATGAATACAGAGGATCTAGAATCAGAAAATAATATTAAATATTAAACTAAGGCCAGTACTGGGCAGTACCTCCCTTTACTTTTATTTTTATGATGTAATTGTTAACTTTCATTGCCCCAAATTCCCCCATGTCCAGTTTTGTCAATGTCTTAGTCTTCTCTTTGTTTCACTTTCTTTATACCCTGTTTTATATTTATTTTTATACTTTTAGCTTTGTAAACCGGCCAGTAACACGGAGATGGTCGGTATATTAAACTATAAATAAACTTGGAAACTTGGATTTGGAATTCTCATCTGGCCTGTTTGCCTTCAGTTCAGGAAATTGACAAATTCAAGACTAAACTTAAAACGTTCTTATTCCAAGACGCATACCAAAGCGCAGGGCTGTCCAAGTCTGGTCCTTGAGATCTACTGGCAGGATATCCACAATGAACATGCATGAGAGAGATTTGCATACCAAGAAACATAGAAACATAGAAACATAGAAAGATGATGGCAGATAAGGGCTACAGCCCATCAAGTCTGCCCATACCATTGACCCCCTTTTAAGTCTACTGGCCCCCTTAACTCTACTGACCTGCTCTATTAAGTCTATATCCTAGCGACCCTATTCATTGGTATGACTCTCGCAGTGATCACACATAGGTATCCCATTTATTCTTGAAGTCTGGGATACTGCAGGCCTCGATCACCTGTACTGGAAGCTTGTTCCAATGCTCTATCACTCGTTCCGTGAAGAAGTACTTCCTGACGTCTCCACGAAACTTCCCTCCCCTGAGTTTGAGCGGATGTCCTCTTGTGTTCGAGGGTCCTTTGAGAAGAAAGATATCATCTTCCACCTCGACCCGTCCCGTGATGTACTTAAATGTCTCAATCATGTCTCCCCTCTCCCTACGCTCCTCAAGAGTATAGAGCTGCAATTTGTTCAGTCTCTCGTCGTACGAGAGACCCTTTAGCCCCGAGACCATCCTGGTGGCCATCCGCTGAACCGACTCAATTCTGAGCACATCTTTACCTCCAAAATTGCACACAGTATTCCAGATGAGGTCTCACCATGGCTCTGTATAATGGCATTATGACCTCAGGCTTCCTGTTGACAAAACTTCTCTTGATACAACCCATCATCTGCCGTGCCTTAGATGAAGCCTTCTCCACTTGAGTAGCAGTCTTCATGTCTGCACTGATGATCACTCCCAAGTCTCGTTCTGCTGTAGTCTTGGTCAAAGTTTCTCCATTCAAGGTGTAAGTTCTGCATGGATTTCCATTTCCGAGATGCATGACCTTACATAGTGAGGAGTGTGTGGCGCAGTGGTTGGATCTACAGCCTCAGCACCCTGGGGTTGTGGGTTCAAACCCCGCACTGCTCCTTGTGACCCTGGGCAAGTCACTTAATCCTCCATAGCCCCAGGTACGTTAGATAGATTGTGAGCCCACCGGGACAGAGAGGGAAAATGCTTGAGTACCTGATTGTAAAAACCGCTTAGATAACCTTGATAGGCGGTATATAAAATCCTAATAATAAACTTGATTTCTTGGCGTTGAAGCCCAGCTGCCAGACAGAGGACCAACTTTCTAAAGTACGGAGGTCCTGTTCCATAGTATTCTGCAGATTGTAGCCGTTTATGATATTGCATAGTTTGGCATCATCAGCGAATAAGGTTACCTTACCTTGAAGCCCTTGAGTCAAATCCCTAATGAATATATTGAAGAGGAGTGGACCCAGGACTGAGCCCTGCGGCACTCCGCTGGTCACTTCCGACGTTTTGGAGAGGGTACCGTTAACCATCACCCTCTGAAGTCTGCCACTTAGCCAATCTTTAACCCATGCAGTTAGTGTTACTCCTAACCCCATCGATTCCATCTTGTTCAGCAGTCTGCGGTGTGGGACGCTGTCAAAAGCCTTGCTGAAGTCAAGGTATATGACGTCTAAGGACTCTCCCGAGTCCATCTTTCTTGTTACCCAGTCAAAGAAGCTGATAAGATTGGACTGGCAGGACCTACCCTTGGTGAATCCATGTTGACTGGGGTCCCGGAGATTCTCCTCATTTAAGACCGTATCTAATTTATGCTTAATTAGTGTTTCCATGAGTTTACACACTATTGAAGTGAGACTCACCGGTCTATAGTTCGCAGCCTCAGCCTTGCAACCCTTTTTATGCAGAGGAATGACGTTGGCTGTTTTCCAGTCCAACGGAACTTTCCCCGTGCTAAGTGAGAGATTGAAGAGCACGGCCAACGGTTCCGCCAGAACATCTCTCAATTCTCTAAGCACTCTTGGGTGTAAATTGTCCGGTCCCATGGCCTTGTTCTCCTTGAGCCTTGTCAGCTCGCTGTAGACGTCTTCAGGTGTGAACTCAAAATTCTGAAACGGGTCTTCCGCAATTTGTTTTGCCTTCAACTGTGGTCCGTGTCCAGGTGCCTCACAGGTGAAGACTGAGCAGAAATATTCATTTAGTATTTCGGCTTTTTCAGAATCCGCCACTGCGTAGTTTCCGTCCGGTCTTCTAAGGCGTACTATGCCGTCTGTGTTCCTTTTCCTATCACTAATATACCTGAAGAAAGATTTGTCCCCTTTTTTAATGTTTTTTGCCAAAGTTTCTTCCACTCGAAGTTTGGCCTCCCTAACTGCTGTTTTGACCGCTGCAGACCTGGTCTTATATTCTACTTTGGTTTCCCTTCTCTGCGTTTGTTTGTAGGAAAGAAATGCTGTTTTCTTCTCCTTAATGAGGTGCGAGATCTCCTCAGTGAACCATTGGGGTTTATTGTTTCTTTGCCGTTTGTCTACTGTTTTTATGTAGCGATTAGTAGCTTCGTGTATGGATGATTTCAGGTACGACCACATAGCTTCACATTGCCGGTCTCTGCTTGGTCCTGCAGCGTCTGATGGACGAAATCTCCCATGCGTGTGAAGTCGGTGCCCCGGAAGTTAAGTACCTTTGTTTTTGTGTTTGACTTAGGGAATCCTTTCCTAAGGTTGAACCATACCATGTTATGGTCGCTGGAGGCTAGCGTATCTCCTACCAAGACCTCTGAGACGCTATCCCCGTTGGTGAGTACCAGGTCAAGGATTGCCTGGGCCCTAGTGGGCTCCGTTACCATCTGTTTTAGTTGTGCACAATTTATGGAGGCCAAAAGCCTCTTGCTGCTACTGGTGGTTGCTGAAAATGTGTTCCAGTCTGCATCAGGCATGTTGAAGTCCCCAAGCAGTACAGTGTCGCCCCGTAGAGTGATATTCTCTATGTCCTCAATTAATTCCTTGTCCATGTCTTCCATTTGTCTTGGGGGTCTGTATACCACACCAAGATACAGGCATTTATTGCCACCTCTTGCCAGGTTAACCCAGAGGGACTCCCCGGTGTATTTGACATCTGTGATCCTGGTGGTTTTGATGTCTTCTTTAATGTATAGTGCTACCCCACCACCTAACCTGCCCTCTCTGTCACGACGAAGTAGATTGTACCCCGGTATAGTCATATCCCACCCATGTGAGTCCGTAAACCATGTTTTGGTTATTGCCACCATGTCTAGGTTGGCATCCCTTATTTCAGTTTCCAGCTCTAGAATTTTATTGCCTAAACTGTGAGCATTAATATATATGGCCCTCCACACATTGTGTTTGCTAGGTCGCTGTAAGGCGTTTTCCACCTGAGTCTGTGTGGCTCCTAGAGAACTGTTTGCTATGTGTGCCCTTACCTTGGAAGCAGAGTGTCGACTCATCCCATCAGGATAGTTCCTTTCCGCACCAGTACATGAGTAGGTACCCTCCCCAACTTACCTAGTTTAAAGCCCTACGAAGTAGGCGGGCTAGTCGGTGTCCGAAGATGTTCTTACCTCTGCTGGTCAAGTGGAGTCCATCTGGTCCCAGAAGTCCTTGTAGCACCTCTCCATGATTCAGGAATCCAAAGTTCATATCCCGACACCATCCTTGTAGCCATTCGTTGGTTCTTAGGATACATTCATCTCTGGCTCTTCCCTTGCCTCTGACTGGGAGGATTGAAGAGAAGACCACCTGCGCACCCGTCTGCTTCAGCCTCACACCCAAGGCTCCGAAGAAGGCAGTGCAGGAAAATCTCTCTCATGCATATTCATTGTGGATATCCAGAAAACCTGGCCTGCCAGGCGATCTCGAGGACCGGATTTGGGCAGCCCTGCCATAGCGTCTAAATATTTCCTTTCCAACAGTCTGCAAAATAAACATGAACCGCTTTTAAGAAGCAATCCCCAATCCTGGTGTTTTATCCTCCCCCCTTCCCTTTAATTAATTTGTTTTAATGATGTAATTATTAACTTTCCCCTCCCCCTTTACCCTCAAGCTCATGTTCATGTTTGTAATTTGTCTATTTAATGTTCACATTTCCCCCCCCTACAAAAATTTATTTTAACGTTTCATTTTTAGCATTGTAAACCGGCCAGATGCATGTCGATGGTCGGTATATTAAAATTAAATATCTATACTCACAGTAATCCAAGCCTAAAACTCAATCTTACCATGACCCTTGATGTTATTGCTATGAGTATCTATTAATCTTATTGGCCGATAATTGCAGGTTATAAGAAACCGCATGGTATGGTATGGTATCGTCAAGGTCATCAGTAAACTGGGACTGTCTATTACATTATAAAAACTCAAAAACAGAAGATGTCCAACCAGGTCTGTTTATCTTCAGTGTATCCCTATGTAGCTTTTTTGACTTCCTGTGATTTTTAACTCGGTAAACCTTCCCCATAAACCCTCATTCACTGCCTCCAGTTCACTTTATTCCAGCTCATTTCAGCACCCGCCACAGTAATCACCCTCTGGTTTGATTTATTTCAGGCTAAGCTCCATTTTCATATTATGCTGCAGTCCCCAGGAGGTATTTATACAGCAGAACTAGAGGAGTTATTTTTATTATTGTTATTAGTCTAGGAATAACCGTACACAGTTAATTCCAATTTTCTGTGTTATATTTTGGAAAAGCTAGCTTCTGATACTAACAAAGCTCTTCCAGCAGTGTCTTATTTTAAGTAAAGCATTCACATATCATTTCTACAAAACCTTCACTGGCTACCAGTACAATACAGGACTAAATTTAAAACTCTATGTCTTATATTCAAGGCCATTAGAGGAAATGGATCACAGTAATTGAAGAACAAACTAACCATATCCTCTCCAAAGGACATCACGCGATGTGACACTCGCCAGTACGCCTTTGCTGGAGTGGCCCACACACACTGGAAAACACTTGCTGAAAGGCTTCACCTAACATAAGACAATCTACTTTAGGTGCAAGCTTAGCTCTTTGACTAGGCCTTTAATGGAAGAAGCGATACACAAAAACTAACAGTGGCTGCACATTATCCACTCCTTCCCTCTGACCTCATGTGAAACTTTCGTGAAGTTCTTCCCCTTATTTTCCAAACTCCTGGTACTCTTTTGTTATCTATGAGTTGCACCCTATGCTATTAATCTAATCTAATCTACAATTTGTGAGTGGCTCTATGCCTAAATAGGTTCAAGTCGACGTACAATTAAGATGCTTTATTGTAGATTGTATTGACATTCCCCAGTTACAAAACTTAGATTGTGAGTCCAATAGGGACAGAGAAAGTACCTGCAAGTCATGTGTACAACCCTGCGTACGTCTAGTAGCGCTATATAAATAATCAGTTACTAGTAGTAGTATAATAGAGCGTACCACGCCATACTATGGACTGTTACTTGCAGAGCTATTGTTAGTAATTTGCAATTTTTCGAACCAGAAGACTAGAGGGTAGCCAACGTGATGCTGACTTTTTTTTTCCATGAAATTTTATTGGAAAATTTTGTCAAATACAAAAAGGAAAAAAGGAATCCAATATCAACATATTAACGTCAACAATATCAGAAGAGAAATGCATTATACAAATATTAGGTACAAAAAAAGATAAAGGGTTCCAGAGGTGATCTGGGAAATTATAGACTGGTGAGTCTTATGTTGGTGCTGGCAAAATGGTAGACTATTATAAAGAACAAAATGACAGAACATATACGTAAGCATGGATTAATGAGAGAAAGCCAACGTGGTTTTAGTCAAGGGAACTCTTACCTCACCAATCTACTGCATTTCTTTGATGCTAGGGTCCACCTTGGGGGTTAGCGCCCAAGTAAAGGATCTGGGTGTCATCGTAGACAATACAATAAAACCTTTTGCTCAATGTGTGGCAGCAGCCAAAAAAGCAAACAGGATGCTAGGAATTATTAAAAAAGGGATGGTTAACAAGACTAAGAATGTTATAATGCCCCTGTATCGCTCCATGGTGCGACCTCACCTGAAGTACTGCGTTCAATTCTGGTCTCCTTATCTCAAGAAAGATATAGCGGCACTAGAAAAGGTTCAAAGAAGAGCAATGAAGATGATAAAGGGGATGGAACTGCTCTCGTATGAGGAAAGACTAATAAGGTTAGGGCTCTTCAGCTTGGAAAAGAGACAGCTGAGGGGAGATAGGATTGAAGTCTACAAAATCCTGAGTGGAGTAGAACAGGTATAAGTGGATCGATTTTTCACTCCGTCAGAAATTACAAAGACTGGGGGACTCTTGATGAAGTTACATGGAAAGACTTTTAAAACCAATAGGAGGAATTTTTTTTTTCACTCAGAGCATAGTTAAGCTCTGGAACGCATTGTGATAAGAGCAGATAGCATAGGAAAATCCATAGTCTGTTACTGAGAAAGACACAGGGGAAGCCCTGGATCGGTAGATTGGAATGTTTCTACTTTTTGGATTTTGGCCAGGTACTGGGGGCCTGGATTGGCCATCTTGAGAACAGACTATTGGGCTTGTTGGACCACTGGTCTAACACAGTAAGACTATTCTTATCATCCTCAGTGAAAACTGAAACTAACAATTACACTTCTCCCTCCGTATTCACTGTGATAGGGGATTAACAGAACCTCAAATACAGAAAAACCGCAAATAACTTTTTCATATGTTATTTGCTGTTTTCTATTAAAAACCATCGTGAATATAGTGAAACCGTGAATAACATGGTGGGAGACCTGGTCTGTTCCTGAAGGAGAGGCAAAACACGGTGAAGAAAGTGCTGGGAATCAGCGATTTCTCTTGTAAGCTGATGTAATTTTGGAGGAGGAGCCAGCAAGCTCAAAACCGTGAATGCTGAAACCACGAATATGGAGGGAGAATGGCCTTGTCTTCCCTGAGTGTTCCTTTTGTCTCTTCACCATCTTGTAGTCAAGTTTATGTTTCTAATATAACCTGAGGGTTAGGACTTCGATGGGAAACCAGGGTGGCAAGGGGGCCCCTTCTGGTGATTCAGACAGGTGACCTGTTTGGGCCGCCGCGGGAGCGGACTGCTGGGCATGATGGACCTATGGTCTGACCCGGCGGAGGCACTGCTTATGTTCTTATGTTCTTATGACAAAGATTTTAGTGTGTGTTTTGCCTTTAACGTAATCTCTTTGCTTTCCTTATCGGCATCTTGCATTTGGCTTGGCATTCCTTCTTCGGTTTCCTCTGATTTTCAGTTGAATCCTTCTTCCATTTTCTGAAGGATTTTCTTGTAGCTCTAATAGCTTCTTTCACCTAACTTGATAACCATGCCGACCGACATTTGGCCTTTCTTTTGCCTTTTTTAAGACATTGAATATATCTGGTCTGGACTTCTGGGATTGCATTTTGGGATAACATGCATGCTTGATTACATGGGGGATGTAGCTGGTTGCCCTGAATTCGGTAGCATGGAATATTTCTACTATTTGGGTTTTTATCAGGTACTTGTGACCTGCATTGGCCACTGTGGAAACAGGATAGATGGATAATTGATCGGAATCAATTATGGCTAGTCTTAAAAACTAAAATTATCCTTCCCCTCCTTAAAAGGCATATCCCATGTTGGTAAACTAGGGTCTTCCCTCCCCTTCAGAATCACTCAGCTCTGGAATAATCTTACTTCCCCTCTTCGTAACTTGAGTTCCCTTCAACTATTCCGTAAGCATCTGAAAACTTGGCTATTCTCCAAAATGTAACCTTCTTCTCCTCTCTGGTACTCTAAGCCCTAACCTCTCTTTATACTTATTTCTATAATTCCATTGGAGTTCCGTTCTTCCCCAATTCATTGTGGAGAAGATGCGGTATAGAAACCCAAGATTTAGTTTAGTTTAGTTGATGTTAATTTTTTTAAAAAACTTTTGCAGCTGCACCTTTAAGTTTCTCTTTTACCATTCTCCTCATGTTATCATAGTCTCATTTTTTAAAGTTAAATGGTATTGTATTGGATATCAAATCGGACCATGTTATGATCACTGTTATCAAGTGGCCCCAACACCATTACCTCCCTCACCAATTCATGGGATCCACTAAGAACTAGTTGGTTCCTAAAGCAGTCCCTAGATACATTTACCCAGTCAGTATTGGGGTAGTTGAAATCACCCATTATTACTGCGTTACCCAGTTTGTTAGCCCCCATAATTTTTTTTATTTTTTTTATTTACATACAGTATTCTAAAGCAATATGAGTCCACATCAAGGAAGAGAAAGAGGTCATTCTTGAACATACATAACCAACAAATAAAATTTTTAAAAAGCCTGTATATCTCTATTTTAAGTTTTAGTTTGAACACCCGTTTCCCTATCTATCAGGAATCTTTCCAGCTGATCAGGTTAAAAAAAAAAAGGCATATGACATATTTGAACAAGTAATCATACATTTAGCAGGAAATTTTAAGAAAAAAGTTGCTCCCAATGATAATACACAAGATTTGTATTGAAGAGCCCCCATAATTTCTGATAACATTCCGCATCTGTCCGTTCATCCTGGCCAGGTTGATGGTACCAAACTCCTATCACCATCATTTTCCCCTTTCCATATGGGATTTCTATCCACAGATGCTGCTGTATTTGTGTCCAGTATTCTGCAGTAGAAGGATCCAAGCAGAAGACCAAGAAAATGCTGGGTACTGAAAGAGAGTTTGTTTCCTGATCCAGTGGCTTTTATGATAAAAAGTTAATCTTATGCCTTTGACGCCTTTATAACCTTTTCACTTTGATTATCTCTCAAAAGTTCAGCAGAAAATCATTCCTTATCATTTTGATCTGGATTGTTTTCAAGTTCCCTTTTAGTATTCTCAGCATAAAATCACTGGTGCAGTGGTCAGTTTTTCCAAAGTGTCGGTTTTGCAATTCTTTTTTTTTTTTTTATTTTTTTTTATTTTTTTAGTTCCAGTAATTTTATTGATTCTATAAACAATAGAGTTACAGAAAAGTAAGATAAGCTTCCGAAAACTACGGAAGAAATCGAAAGAGAAGGACACCAACAAGTATATGATATGTCTGTAGGTTGATTATGGTCTGTAGCAGATGCACTTTTTGCTTTCGGAAATACAGAAACCTTTTGCCTCTTCCCAGTAACTCTACAATCTGTTTTCAAACTACCCAGTTTGAATAACTTTGCATTTCAGGCTGCCCTGCAGCTGGATGTCAGGAGGTGGGATGAGGCATTTGACAGGCTCCTTCTGCAGCTGAAGGTAAACCACTGAGCAGAGACTGACTGGAAATCAATGCAGAATTAATGCAGCAAGCCCATGACGCTGCCGGACGTCTTTCTCATGGTACCATCTCTAATTGCTTCCCTGGCTAAGGACATGTCAGCGAGCTCTGTCAGACCTCACGCTTTATCCATTCAAACTGAGTGCTGCTCATTTTAGCCTCCGGGTACAAAATGGCTCCTCAGTGCACAATCCAACATGTGGAGATAAAATACGCTTGTCACAGAGAAAGAAAGAGACAGCTCTAGCCACATGTCTCCCAGCTATGATTTCCAGTTATTTAAAGGATTTGGAAATTCCTGAGAATTCATTTGTTGTGAAACCAGGTGAATGGCAACAGGACAAGAAGAAAAAGAGACAACCAAGACAGTAGACTGCAGTATTTATTCAGCAGAATATACAAGGCAATGTAGAGAAAAAAAAAATTAAAATCGCAATAAAATTTTGGAACTTAAAATACATAAGACCAACAGAATAGAAAAAAAAGCCCTGCATCACACCACACAGCAAACACCATGTTTCATTTCAGACTCCTTTAAATCCTGAAGATTCCAGAAACACACCTTTGCTGGATTTGAAGCAACCAAAGGGCAGCTCCCACAGTGTCACGTTCTCTCTTCCATATTCCAAACCAATACCATAATAAGGGCCACACAAGCCAGCTTTAGCAGTTGAATGTGCTGAGACTGGAGTCGGTGCAAAGAATGGCCACCCGGATGGTCTCGGGACTCAAGGATCTACCATACGAAAAACGGCTTGACAAATTACAGCTATACTCGCTCGAGGAGCGCAGAGAGAGGGGGGACATGATCGAGACGTTCAAGTATCTTACGGGCCGCATCGAGGCGGAGGAAGATATCTTCTTTTTCAAGGGTCCCACGACAACAAGAGGGCATCCGTTGAAAATCAGGGGCGGGAAACTACGAGGTGACACCAGGAAATTCTTTTTCACTGAAAGAGTGGTTGATCGCTGGAATAGTCTTCCACTACAGGTGATTGAGGCCAGCAGCGTGCCTGATTTTAAGGCCAAATGGGATCGGCACATGGGATCTATTCACAGGGCAAAGGTAGGGGAGGGACATTAAGGTGGGCAGACTAGATGGGCCTTGGGCCCTTATCTGCCGTCTATTTCTATGTTTCTATGTTTCTATGTTAATCAGGAGCCAGTGAGCTCTAGAAATATTAGCAAAATATGTTCCCACTTACACCAGCCACGAAATTCTGAACTCTCTGCAGCCAATCCTATGATTTTATTTTTTTTTTTGGGGGGGTGGAGGAGTCTAAATATGTTTATATTGATTCAACCTGAGAGACACAAGCAGGGTAATATATTATGAGTAAATGGAAGGGAAACCAGAAGTAAATGAAAACAAAATTAGATTCACAAAGTAGTTAAAGCTACAGCCTCAGCACCCTGAGGTTGTGGGTTCAAACCCTGTGCTGCTCCTTGTGACTCTGGGCAAGTCACTCAATCCTCCATTGCTCCAGGTACGTTAAATAGATTGTGCGCCCCCTGGGGACAGACAGAGAAAATGCTTCAGTACCTGAATGTAAACCACTTAGATAATCTTGATAGGTGATATATTAATCTATATACAGTGGTGCCTCACACAACGAACTTAATTCGTTCCAGGAGCAAGTTTGTTATGCGAAAAGTTCGTTATGTGAAACGCGTTAAGCGCAGTGACTAACGACTGCCTGCAGTGCCTGCGCGGAAGGATGCAATACATCGGCAGCGATCATGGAAGCTCGGGCGACTTCGTTGTGTGAAACGAAGTTTGTTGTATGAATCATGACATGAAGTTCGTTGTGTGCAGCGTTCGCTGTGCGAGGCGTTCTTTATGCGAGGCACCACTGTATATAAAATCGGAGGTATGTATGTGTGTATGTGCCGCGATCACGCAAAAACGGCTTGACCGCTTTGAACGTAAATTGGTATGCAGATCCCTCACTACCTGGGGTGATATGTTCTGGGGGTCTCGCGGCCCACCTGCACACGTGGGCAGAGCTACAAACAGAAAATCTGATTTCACCCATTCATGTCAATGGAAAAAATGTAAAGAGCTGCCATTTTCACAGTAATTCCAACTACCTGGGGTGATATGTTCTGGGGGTCTCGCGGCCCACCTGCACACGTGGGCGGAGCTACAAACAGAAAATCAGATTTCACCCATTCAAGTCAATGGAAAAAATGTAAAAAGCTGTGGGACCGATTTGAACGAAACTTGGTATGCAGATCCCTCACTACCTGGGGTGATATGTTCTGGGGGTCTCGCGGCCCACCTGCACACGTGGGAAGGGTGGGTTCACCCAATAATGTATATGTTCTTGCTCCTGGAGGTGAAACTAAAAATGTTGTTTATAATCACGTTTTGTGTTAGTTGTATTGTATTCATTTTGTCAAATATTTCACATTATAATTTGAATATTGTACTTTTTATAAAGCTGTAAAAAAATATTTTCATTCACCACTATAAAGTATCTTTATTTGAATCCATTTACAGTGTTATTGCTATAATTAAATACCCGTGCAACGCCGGGGCATCAGCTAGTACCTAATAAAATGAAAAATAACACTGGTCCAGAGCAAGGAGACCTCATACTTGTCATGATATGTGTGGTAAGGACGAAAGGGCAGAAAAAAAGACAAGAAAAGCACTAGTAAATAGAGTGGAAAGGTAAAGAAAGAGGCAGAACTAGAGACAGGCACACAGATAGACACACCAATTTACCTGCGTATAAGCACATAAGCAATGCCTCTGCCGGGTCAGACCTGAGGTCCATCGTGCCCAGCAGTCCGCTCACGCGGTGGCCCAACAGGTCCAGAACCTGCGTAATAATCCTCTATCTATACCCCTCTATCCCCTTTTCCAATTTGCTTGACTTCTTTGAAGATGTGAATAAACATGTGGATAAAGGCGAGCCGATTGAAGTAGTGGATCTAGATTTCCAGAAAGCTTTTGACAAAGTTCCTCACGAGAGGCTCCTGAGAAAATTCAAGAGACACGAGATAGGAGGCAATGTTGAATTGTGGATTAGGAATTGGTTATTGGAGAGTAGGATTCGATAGTTCATGGTTTACAATTGAAAAAGTTAAATTAAGGAAATAAACTCCATAAATGAACATGAAAGATAAATAAAACAGCATCATTCATATCAAGAAAACAATGTTAATATATAAAGGTAAACACTGTCAACATTCAAGCAGGACAGAACGTAATCTGCCAGCAACAGTATCTCCAAACACAGTTTTTAGGGCCACTCTGAATTTAGGAAACAAAACCTCAAGACGAAGAGCAGATGGAAGTGAGTTTCAAAGAGCTGGTTCTACACTGTTTCTGACTTGGCACAGAAACAGAAACATGACGGCAGATAAAGGCCAAATGGCTCATCTAGTCTGCCCATCTTTCTCCGAGAGATCCCATGTGCCAAGGGTCAGAAATTTCCCAGGCTCTCAGGCTGTCTATCCTAGCACAGATCCTCTAGGTTTCAAACCCTAGCAGAATGAAGTAAGCAGCTCTGAAAGAAGAGCTTACTCAAGTCAGAAAATTAAGCCCTAAAATTCCCGACCATCTCTGCTATTACCAAACTCATAAACTCCGCCCTACATTCGGGCCTTTTTTCCCTAGAAATGGGTCATATTGCCCTGACCACACTGTTGAAAAAATCTGACCTAGACCCTTCCACACCATCCAGCTATCGCCCAATAGCAAATATCCCTCTCTTAACCAAGATGCTAGAGTCTATCATATCTACCCAACTCTCATCATATTTAGATAGATTCTCTATCCTTCTTCCCTACCAATATGGCTTTCGTCCCAACTTCAGCACCGAATCCCTATTGACCTCCTTGATCTTAAAGGTTCAACAACTTCATTCTCGAAATAAGTTTGCCGTCCTCCTACAATTCGACCTCTCCACTGCTTTCGACTTTGTCCATCATGATATTCTCGTTTACCAACTCTCTCAGATAGGCATTAACTCCACAGTCCTAGATTGGTTTTCAAAATTCCTACGTTCTTGTTCCAACTCTGTCAACATGAATGGCACCTCATCCTCCCCCTGGAAACCGATATGCGGAGTCCCGCAAGGCTCACTCCTATCCCCCATCCTTTTCAAGATTTATATGACCTCCCTAAAACTCCTCCACCTATCCCCCCTTGAAACAATCTACACTTATGCTGACGACATCCTCGTCCTCCTCGAGACTGATTCGAACCTCTTCAACCTTTCAGAGAACATAGCCTCCTGTATAATGAACCTTCAATCCTGGGCCCACATTGTTCAAATGAAACTAAACGAGTCCAAAACAAGACTCCTTTGGCTTGGTCCAAAACTAGACCAACTACCCTCCTCCATCTCTCTGCCTTCTGGCTCCTCTCTGCAGCTTGAGTTCTCAAGCAAAGTTCTGGGCGTCATTATTGATTCTACACTGTCCTTCAATGACTACCTCAATTCCCTGGTAAAAAAATGCTTTTTCAGCCTTCACATGCTGAGGAAAGTTAGATCCTGTTTCCATCAAAATCATTTTACCGTCCTTGTCCAATCCATCATTCTTTCCAGATTGGACTATTGCAACTCTATCTACTTAAGCCTAACTAAGAAAAACCTTCATAGACTCCAGCGGATCCAGAATGCCGAGGCCAAGCTGATTTTTGCAAAAAGTAAATTTGACCATATCTCTCCGCTTCTGTCCAAGCTTCACTGGCTACTGATAATCGCCAGGGTCCACTTCAAATGTGCCTGTCTAGCTTTCAAAATCCTACATGGGATCCTCCCTCCATGTATCCCTCTTTCTTGGAACTCCTCAAACCCTAATACCACCAGATCCACCCACAAACTAAAACTATCCTTCCCCTCATTAAGAGGCATTTCCCATAAAGGAAAACTAGGGACCTCCCTTCCCTTCAGAATCACCGAGCTCTGGAACAACCTTTCCTCCCCTCTTCGGAACCTGAGCTCTCTCCAACTTTTCCGCAAACATCTGAAGACCTGGCTATTCTCTAAAATCTGATACTTAACTCCATCTCTGGCATTCTAAGCCCTCTAAAAACTCTTCATACTTGGACCTCTAACCCCTCATTGTAGTTCCTTTCTATCCCATCTCCTGCAAACCTCTACCTTCATTGTAGTTCCTTTCCATCCTATCTCCTGTAAACCGTGCCGAGATCTACGAATGTGGAGATGAAGCGGTATACAAACCTAAGATTTAGTTTAGTTTAGTTTAGTTTACCTTAAAACAACCTCAGTTTCCTGTTATTTGCAGTTTTGCCAAAAGGGGAGCCAGAGAGAGACTTGGCCAGTTCCTATACCACATAGGCTGGGGCAGGGCTTTCTCCAATATAAGCCAGAGCTTTAGTCAGATTGGGAAGGAGGTGGAAGAAAGCCAGACTCCAATCCAGAGGAAGACCTGATGTGGAGAAGATGGAATTGGAGAAACCTGTTCAGCCCAGATCATGAGGAGTATATAGAAGTTGGGGAAGAATTGCCTTTTCCAGGTGAGTCAACAGAAGTCATGGAAACTAACTGAGTTTAGCACTGCTGTTTTGCCATATTGCAAAAGGACTTTTGTGTGCAAGCCAGAGGAAAGGTTTCTTAATGTTTTTGTTTCCCTTTTGTGGATCTGATTTGGAATGAGTGGGACCAAACTGTGAAACCATTGCTGGCACTAATAAGGAAGAAACTCTTCAAGGCTGCTGGAGAAGCGCAAGGACTGGTTTTCTTTTCTTTTTTTAAGGATATCTTGAAACATGGATTAAGAACAATCAAGCCTGCACTGCTAGTGAGCAGAACTGGTGTATGGGATGAAAAGGTTCTGGTCCCAATACAGCCTCACCCAAACTCTGCCGTCTCTGGTACAGATGCATCTGGGGATAATCTCTTTTAGAAAGAATAGACGCTTATGCAAACTGTTTGCATATCCATAGAGATATCCATTTATTATGAGTGCTGCATACATATTTATAGCATTTTACATGGGTCAGTTTTTTCAGCATATGACTGTAGGAAAGACCATATTTGGTAACAGGATACATAAAAGCAGCTAGAAAGAGGTAGCAAACATAAGGGGGGGGGGGTTAGTGGGAAGTTTCCATAATTATGGCATATAATACTGTCTTTTTTGTCTAAGTTCGAGCAAATGTTTCTTATCTAAGTCCTGATTCACAAGAAACAAAATCGCTCAGCTAAAACACAGGATGTGGGGCTCAGTACATGAGGAGGAATGACCTTGGCAAAACTAGTAAGCTACAGAATAGAATGTAAAACACAGAGCTCAGAACATAAAGAGAAAGGATCTTGTGGCCTCTTGGCAAATGCAAACTGTTTCAGCAGTGTTTTATATGTTACACAAGCAGGAATGGAATAGACTTACAAGAAGTATATGCCCCTTCATGGGATAATATAATTATGCCCCATATCGAAAACTGATTCTTTACTTTCATTTTGGGGGGTTTTGTTGTAATAACCTGCTGACCTGTGTCATAGAAACATAGAAAATGACGGCAGAAAAGGGCCACGGCCCATCCAGTCTGCCCATACTAGTGACCCACCCCTAACTTCCTCCATGAAGAGATCCCACATGCCAATCCCATCTTTTCTTAAAATATGGCACGCTGCTGGCCTCGATTACCTGTAGTGGAAGATTATTCCAGCGGTCAACCACCCTTTCGGTGAAGAAATATTTTCTGGTGTTGCCATGAAATTTCCCACCCCTGATTTTCAGTGGATGCCCTCTTGTTGCCATGGGTCCTTTAAGAAAGAAGATATCTTCTTCCACCTCGATACGGCCCGTGATATATTTGAACATCTCGATCATGTCTCCCCTTTCTCTGCGTTCCTCGAGTGAGTAAAGCTGCAACTTACCCAGCTATTCCTCATACGGGAGATCCTTGAGTCTTGAGACCATCCTGGTGGCCATTCGCTGAACTGACTCAATTCTCTGCACATCCTTTTGGTAATGTGGTCTCCAGAATTGTACACAGTATTCCAGATGGGGTCTCACCATGGATCTGTACAACGGCATTATGACCTCAGGCTTACGGCTGACGAAACTTCTACAGATACAACCCATGATTTGTCTAGCCTTGGATGAAGCTTTCTCCACTTGATTGGCAATCTTCATGTCTTCGCTAATGATCACTCCCAAGTCTCGTTCTGCTACAGCCCTTGCTAGGATCTCACCATTTAGGGTGTAAGTCCTGCATGGATTTTTGCTGCCTAGGTGCATGACCTTGCATTTTTTGGCATTGAAACTCAGTTGCCAAGTCTTTGACCAGTGCTCCAGTAGGAGTAGGTCTTGCGTCATACTGGCATTGAGCTTTTGTCGGGTGCTGTGTTTTTGCCTACTATGTAATTTTACCTTGAAGCCCCTTAGCCAAGTCTCTTATGAAGATGTTAAATAGGATCGGGCCTAAGATCGAGCCCTGCGGCACTACGCTGATCACTTCCGTCGTATCGGAGAGGGTACCGTTTACCACTACCCTCTGAAGTCTACCTCTAAGCCAGTCCCTAACCCAATGTTTCACCTAATCCTATCAAACTCATTTTGCTCAATAACCTGCGGTGTGGGATGCTATCAAACGCCTTGCTGAAGTCCAAGTACACGACGTCCAGGGACTCCCCTATATCCAGCTTTCTTGTTACCCAGTCAAAGAAGCTGATCAGATTGGATTGGCAGGACCTTCCCTTTGTAAATCCAGGAGCAGGGTGTGGTATGAAGCTAAGCTGAAGAAACCTAAGGAGTCGAGTGCATGCAAACTGCTGTCACTGTTCACACTTGCCACATTGGATAGTGTTTGCTGAAGTGCTGTATTATTGGGGGGGGGGGGGGCTTCCTATTTCTCTGCATTTTTGGTTTGGTTTGTTTTTGAATTGGTTTCATTTTGCAAACCTGTTTTTGAAACTTGGAAGAATTACATAATAAAAGACTGGTTTTCTTTTTGATAACTAAGTTATTTGCCCTTATGTGTTATACTGGGTTGTCTGTGATAGTGTTGGCGCTATTATCTAAAGCCAGCACCCCCCCTGTAGGGCCTTCTCCATTTTGAGAAGCAGGCCTAGAGCTATTTAGTGCCGCCTAGTGGTGGGTGATCGCATTGACTCTAGCGGGCCCTGGGAGGTGACAACAGTGAAAGGTCAATTGCCCTGTAGAGTCTATCCTTGCAGATGATACCGGGGGGAGGATATATAGTCAATGGTTATTTAGTGATCTGAGAAGTTAGAGAGAAGTGTATTGGATGATGACAGCAGACAGATATGAAGGAATTTTTCTCAGCAGAAGAGGCTGTAATTGGACCGGTATTACGTAACGGAACAAGTGAGGGGACAAAATTTGCAGATAACACTAAAATGTTCAAAGTTGTTATAACATATGTGAACTGTGAAAAATTGCAGGAAGAATTAGGAAATTGGAAGAATGGGCATCCAAATGACAGATGAAATTTAATGTGGACAAATGCAAAGTGATGTACATTGGGAAAAATAATCCACATCATAGTTCCATTATTCTAGTATCCACCTTAGGAGCCATCACCGAAGAAAAAGTTCTAGGAATCATTGTAGGAGTCATGGGACCATGAAGTGACATTAGAGGGAGAGCCAAGGCTGGCAGAGAAGAGGGTGGGGACACCACTGCCCCCAGCACTTCCTACCCTCGCTAAGCCACTGATAGGGAGGTAAAAGTCCTTGTTTCTTGGAGCAAATGATCCAGGAACTGACAAAAGGGGAAGGTCTTTTATATCTACTCCTTAGTGGAATCCAAGGATTAGTGTGAGAGTTGTTGAGCCCACTGGGAAACAGTGATAGTAACTTGATTACTTTTGACTTAATAACTAAGGAAATCTAATATAGCAGCAATTAACTTCTGAAAGGGTGACTATGATGCAATAAGGGAAATGGTTAAAAAGAAGCTAAAAGGATTGGCTGTGATGGTTAGGACTTTAAATCAGGCATGGATGTTATTTAAAAATGCCATCTTGGAAGCTCAGAACAGATGTATTGCACATATTAACAAAGTTGGAAAGAAAAGCATCTGACAGTCAGTAAGGTTAAAAGATGAAGCAAAAGAGGCTATTAGAGCCAAAACTAAATGTATAATGACGATTATTACAATCCAACCCTCTATTGGTCCATTCAGTCATGCTTATGGCCTAATACTTACGATCTGTATAACTAAGTTATGAATTTTCCAAATTCTGAAGATTAATACCCTAAACTTTCAATGCTGCTGTAAATCTCCGTGATCACAGGGCTGGACCCGCACATACAGTGTTGATGTTTACTTTACTTCTGTTTCAATCTCCCTCTACCTCCAGTTTTTGTTTGGAACCCTCACCTAATTTGGAAGTCTGGGCATTGCATTTCGAAATGGAGCCATGTAACTGAGATGTAATTATTAGCAGATAATGAGATCTCTGGCGCTTTACAGGCATCCAAATGGCCTTTTTAGGCTGTAATAGTGTTACTCCATCATGTTAACAACCCCAGCTTAGCTACTTATTACTTAATTACACAGGAACCCATTCATTGTTGACAGTTAAGTCATTTGGCCCCTTTTACGACTCTGTGGCTTTGATTTCTCTTTTTTTAGAATTTACACGCAATATTACAAAGTAGTTTTTGAACGTCCTGTGGTGTGGATGCCTTTAATAAAAGACCTTTCTTCTATTGAATATGCAGCTTGCAGCTGGCTCCAAGGCAGCTGCCAGAACGTACAGACAGTGGTGTGGATAGGGAGACCTCCGCTTAATTTAAGGACGTGGGAAGATGCTGTTCAAGGCATTAGTTCACTGGACACATGAAAGGCATAAGAAGATAAGAATTGCCAAGGCCCATCAAGCCCAGTCTCCTGTTTCTAGCAGGGGCCAAGGAGTAAAACCGTAGCCTAATGGTTATTGCCATGACCGGAGACCCAGAGTGGGGTTACCAGACGTCCTTTTAGAGGACATGTCCGGGTGTCTGGATGGCTTTTCAAAACCTGGCACTATGTCCGTGTTTTCAAAAGTTTCCAGCTAGGAGCGACGTCGGGACAGCATCTGCGCATGCATGGATGCAACACGGTGAGATCATGCGCATGACACCAGCGCATGTGCAGATGCCTTCCCGACAAGTGAACAGGTTGAGGGGTGTGACTCAGGTGGAACTGGGCGGTCCTGGGGGCAGGGCCATGGGTCCGGATTTTTGTTCTGGAAAATCTGGTAACCCTAACCCAGGGGAACTGGATTCAATTCCTAGTGCAGCTCCATAGGGCCCCGGGCAAGTCGTATAACCCTCTCCTGCCCCAGCACTGTGATTGTAACCCCAGATCTTATCCCCTTCCTCTTGCCATCAAAAAGGACAAAGACTAGGGGACACTCAATGAAACTGCAGGGAAATACTTTTAAAGCCAATAGGAGGAAATATTTTTTCACTCAAAGAATAATCTATAATCTACTTTGTGCCAAACCCTAACAAGTTTCAAGTTTATTAAAAATTTGATATACCATCTTATCAGTTTAATAATAATAATAATAATTTTATTTCTTATATACCGCCAAAGCCATAGTAGTTCGAGGCGGTTTACAATGAAGAAGGGCTGGACAATCAGCGAAAATGGTACAATGTTACAATCAGATAAAATTAGGTGGTAGAGAAAAAAATGGTACAAGAGAGAGAAAAAAATGGTACAACTGAGAGAAAAATTGGTACAAACAGAAAGAAAGATGGGTACAATTATGGCAATGAAATGGTACAGTGAAGAAGGTCAAGACAATAGAAACATAGAAACATAGAAAGGTGACGGCAGAAAAGGGCTACAGCCCATCAAGTCTGCCCACTCTACTGACCCACCCCATTAAGTCTGCGTAAAGGACATAGAGAGATAGAGGGCCAGGGTGGGCATAGGGTCTTAGGGTATGAATCGGGTGAAAAGATTAGTTTTTAGTAGTTTCCTGAAGTTTAAGTAGGATGAAGAGCGTGAGATGATGTGGGCCAACCAGTTATTGTGATGACCTGGTGGTTATACATTTTAAAATAGGAGTCTGTTACACGAGTTTAAAAGAAGTAACATCCAGAAATGGTGCAAAATACAGTGGTCAGGTTGATTTTCGGGTTGAAGAAATGTGATCAGTAACATCTTATCAAGTGCTGCACTGGCTGCCAATGGAGGTGCGTTGTCACAAGCCCGAGCCCAGTACCGGCCTTGTGGCAGTGAAGAACCTTAAGAGGCACCCTGTGAAACTAGTCAGGGCTAATCACTTGGTGCCTGTAAGACAGGAATTGGAGCAGGAAGTGCAGGCTGTGTTTGAACAGGACTTAGACCATAGCCTGGTGAAAACAGACAGGGCCCCTTTAAATCCTCCATTTTGTAAAGGGCGGGCTAAACAGGGCAGGAGGCGGCCTCAGCTGAAGAAAGGCCGGCCCCTGAGTAGGACTGGGCGGGGCACAGCAGCCTTGGAACAATTGGAAAGCTGGCTGTCCCAGAGAGGGAAGGAGGCCAGGGAAGTTCCCAGGTGGAAGGATGTGGAAATGTTTGACTCCGAGGCAGACCAGCAAGCACAGGAGACCCAGGTACTGGAGGACATGGATTGCAGTTCAGAAGCCATGGAAGTGAGCTGAACTCGCTGGGTGTTTGCCTTTCAGAGTTGGACTTTTTGATGGGCTGGTTGGCTTGCTATGCAGTGGAGGAGTGTGTGGCGCGGTGGTTGAAGCTACAGCCTCCGCACCCTGGGGTTGTGGGTTCAAACCCCGTGCTGCTCCTTGTGACCCTGGGCAAGTCACTTCATCCTCCATAGCCCCAGGTACGTTAGACAGATTGTCAGCCCACCAGGACAGAGAAGGAAATTGCTTGAGTACCTGATTGTAAAACCACTTAGATAACCTTGATAGGCGGTATATAAAAAATCCTAATAATAAATCCTATGAGAACTTTGTTTGGTGATAATTAAGCCACAGGGACAAAGGCATTGTTTGGAATGCAGTGAAAACCCTGAAGATTGGGTGTTGGTTTGTCTGACATATTTTTGTATGAGTTTTGTTGTGCCAAGGAGTTGAACTGATAAAGCGTATAACCTTCCGCTCCTTAATGCTTGAAGGGAAGGGAGAGGCACTGCAACCTTGTACAGTTCAGAGTTTATGGTGGAGCTAAAGACTGCTGGAGACTCATTTATACCTTGAACTGACAATAGAACTTACCTGGGACATTAGTAAAACACTGGAGCAGGAACCAGACCAGGCTGCTATGAGAGTTATTTTTGGATTTTTGTTTTGCCCTTGCTGGATTTTCAATAAATGCGATACTGATGTGAACGGTGCCATTCTGGTTTTTTTGATTCATAGAGTGAGGTACTACCAACAGGTCTTTCTCCCTCTTGGGGAAGCATGCCAGGGCGATTTTGGTAACCGTGTGCCGATCTCTGCTAGGCCCAAGAGCCGGCCACGCTACAGCGTGTGACGTTTAAGTTTGGCTGTTTTTGTTTTAAGGTTTTGTTCGATTTAGCTCTTCTTTTTTGCAACCAATAAGCATAAGAGAAGCTCACATTTGCATTTTGTTTCCCCGCCTGTTAGACGATATAAACTTAAAAAACATCAACGTCTTTTCTCAAATCAGGCAGCAACATGGGGCAAAGATTTAGAACAACTGATATCTATGGGGAATTTAGAAAACATATCTGTTCTCGAAATATTTAGGTAGCTGATTTGTAAGAATTTTATGATGTATTATTCAGATTTTTTAGGGTTTATAACATATTAGTTTCTTTTACTTTATTGTATTCTTTTTAATTATTGTAAACCGCATAGAACTTTACGGTTTTGCGGTATATAAGTTTTTGTTATTATTATTCTTCATACTCCTATCACTTGTCAACATGCTTAAGGTTCAATTGTACAATGTTTTTCCTCCCCTCCAATCAGTCTTCGAATGCCATCTTGAGAAGAATGTTTTTATTAGTCTCTTAAAAATTTTATGATTTATTTCTGCTCTAATTTCCTTGGTAGTGCGTTCCAAGCATTTGGTGCTAACCAGAAAAAGTGCCCTTTCCCTAATGTCTTGCCAAGATCTTGCCACATCTCGTGGGTGTAGACAAAATAGACCATCTGTTCGGGTCTCACTTTGTGGACTAGACATAACAGTTTAAACTTACATCTAAACCGAACAAGTAACCACTGAAATCTCTTATGTCGAGCTCTAACATAATGATATCATCTGGCATTCCCTAGAAGCCGAAGATGTGTTTGATCTTTTTTGTAAAGTATAGGTTACACATTTGCATCATCTAGAATAATGCATGCAGTCTGAGATCGCTCAGCAGGAGCCTTGGGGGTCCACAGAGTAAGCGCGAGAAGAAACGGTGACTGAAGGCAACGCCATCTTGCACTTCCCCCAGGCGTGCGTAGCTGCCTCTTCCTTAGGCACGATGAATGGAGATTGTTGTCTACAATTCTGGCAATTCTCTGGTTTAGTCTCATTAGTCTTTGCAGAATATCCCCACACTTTGCTCATTTATCAGCCCCAGGAGCTGGAGGCTCTGGTAGGTAGCGGGGCTCATATATCAGGAAACTTATTAGCAGTGCTTCACGGCGGTCGCTGTTCTGTAACAGCCTTTATAAAGTCGTCAGACAGGATAGAGTTATCATGTGCTTGGAAGTGGTGAAATATTTGCACTGGAAATAAAATGCCAAAACAGACAAGGATAGATTGTGAAACTGCTGGAGCACAGCTAGGTCGGGCCTTTTCGTCTGCCTGCTCATTTAGTCACCTTTATTAGCTTGTAATTTACACAGTCTTCACGCTAACAAGTGAAAACACACAGCCATCCCTTCAGTAGCCCCAGAAAAGGGAAGGAGGGAGGGAGTATGCAATTCCCATTGGGAAATGTAAGGGATTTGGGATTTAGCTCCCAGAGAATTGTAAGGTGTACTAAGCATTCTCCTATCCCTGGAGGGACCAATATTCGCAGTGAGAACTGAATAAGGCAACACTGATTGGTTCCCAATAAAAGGGCATAAGGTAAGGATGTTTCTTGTCGCCCTGTTTCTATTACCTACGCCATCTAAAGTGCATCCGTGCTTACTTCTCAGAGAACGATTTTGCGTTTGTGTTATCCCGCTTAGACTATTGCAACACGCTACTAGTAGGCTTACCTGCAAAAACCATCTCCGGTCTCCAAAATGTGCAAAACGCTGCAATCTGACTCCTGAAAAACCTGGGCTTCCGTGACCACGTCACCCCTGCACTAAGATCCATGCACTGGCTGCCTATCTGAAAATGATGCGTCTTTAAAGCCCTGGTTCTAGCTTTCAAGACATTCCACAAGTTGACACCAAGCTACATAGCATCAAAGCTACAAATTTATATCCCCATCCGATCACTGAGATCCCAAGCAGAAAAACGGCTAGCCATTCCACCCGGTCGCTCACTCACATCTGAAACAGCCCGGAAATGCTCTTATTCCCATTTCTTACCCAGATTATAGCACATCATCCCCCCATCTGTCAGATCTTTAAACAGTCTATGGAACTTCAGGAAGGCCTTGAAAACCTTTCTCTTTACAAACCCAGCTCCTTAGCTTACATCTGCATCCCTGACTGACCCTTACGGTGGTCCACCGGACCAAAAACCCACCATACTTCAATGATGCACAAACCTACAAAGCTATTTTACCTTATGTTAGGCTATGTCCATATGGAAAATGATGTAATTTAAACCACCAGAGGCTATGTTTTTTCAGAAAATGCTGCAACTTTAAAACACCCTATGTCCACTGTCTATATTTCCAAATCTGTATGTCAGGGTCCCCAAAGTCCCTCCTTGAGGGCCGAATCCAGTCGGGTTTTCAGGATTTCCCCAATGAGTATGCATCAGATCTATGTGCATGCACTGCTTTCAATGCATATTCATTGGGGAAATCCTGAAAACCCGACTGGATTCAGCCCTCAAGGAGGGACTTTGGGGACCCCTGTTGTATGTTATCACTATACTGAAATGTATACCTTTATGTACACCAAACCAAAGTTTGTCCTGCTTATACTGTGAAGGTAAAGTTGGAGGGCACCCAGATTCCGAAGTGGGGTAGAAAGGTTGTTCCAGAGCTCAGTGATTCTGAAGGAGAGGGATGACCCTAGTTTTCCAGGATGGGATATGCCTTTTAATGAGGGGAAGGATAGTTTGAATTGTTGGGTGGCTCTGGTGATGTTAGAAGGATGCCATGTAAACCGAGAAGAGAGCTTAGAGATGTAAATGGGATGAAATTAAGTTTGGAGGGTAAAATGTTGACTCTGCATGCTAGGATCAGAGCATCAGTGATATCTGTGGCTGGCGTACAACTATGGAATGCCTTGCCTGGTATCCTGCGCTTTTGTATAGGGAGGATGAAAACTCAATTATTTGCCAATGCCTTCTTATGCATTTTTCTGATATCAATGTATGATTTAAAGCTTGCTTCTATTTTTGAATTGATTGAATTTGCCCTCTAACCCTATTATAACAGGGACAATTAACGATGTTATTTAGACATGTCTATGTTATATGTGATGGGAGGGAAATAAGATTTTATGTATGTGATATGGAAACCGTATAGTTGTATGCGGTATATACATTTAATAAGTAACTAAATAACTTATAAATAAAACAAAGATTATGAATATGGAAAATGAAGATTTTGAGCTTGAAGGAGATAGAACAGAGTAGACATTGTAAAGAGTTTTAATCTTTTGGGCTCTGGAAGCAACTGGTAGTGAAGAAAAACTTTGCACAATAGCAACCGGTTGCTCTATAACAGGGTTGTCCAACATTGGTCTTTGAGGGCCGCAATCCAGTCGGGTTTTCAGGATTTCCTCAATGAATTTGAATGAGATCTATTTGCCTGCATTGCTTCCATTGTATGCAAATAGATTTCATGCATATTAATTTGGGAAATCCTGAAAACCCAATCTGGCAAAGGCCAAGGTCGGACACCCCTGCAAATAATGAAGACTCTTGATAAGGAAATAACAGTTAAAATGAAGATCAGAGTGGTCCATGTACTCATTTTCTCAGTGGTCAATTATGGAAGCAAAAGCTGGACATTACGGAAACAAGACAGAAAGAGGATTGACTCATTTGAACTCTGGTACTGGAGAAGGATTCTATGTGTGCCGTGGACCGCCAAGAGAACTAACAAATTGATTTTGGAAGAGGTCAACTTTCAAGTTTATTTAAGTCTTGATATACTGTGTATCAAACATCTGAGCAGTTTACATATAATAAAATAATCAATTTTAACAAGTCAACTTACAGGGATTGCTAGACAGATGATAAGATACCCAAGGAGCAAGGGGGAGAAATACAGCATTTTGATAGAAAAGGGAACGAAGGTAAATTACCAACAGAAAAGGGTATAGATTTAAAATAATATAATCCAAACCCTGACAAAAATTCAAAGAAAATATGCCTTAGTAAAGATATGTCACATGATGACGTTACGTCTATCTTATTTTGGTCACACTGGTGGAAAGATCGAAGGAACTAGGCCAAGAGGGTGACCTGCAACTAAGTGGATGGATCTGTTGACAACTCTTGTGGGGATGACAAAAGCAGGTCCAGAGAGAGCAAGCAAGACCCCGGAAAATTTCAGAGCAGACAAATGTGCCAAGAACCGCTGCAGCCTTGCAAAGTTCAATCATAAATATTTATTGATAGTTAAGCAGCATTCACTGGAGCAGGAGAAGGCTGGAGTGCCCTTTCCGTGACCCCCTTCACAGTATCCGCAGAAATAATCTTCAGCTCAGGACTGTAATTGAATTGGGAAAAGAAACCTGAGCAGAGTTGGACCACGAGAAAATGTTTTGTTAGCAAAAACTTTTCCCTACAGTATATCAGCGAGAAGGACGTGTGCAGTGTGGCTGATTATCCTTTGCTGACAGCCATCAGTGAAGCCCAGGCCTTGAATAGGTGGCTGACCAATCAGACATCCTTGACGCAAGAATCTATTACGACTGCAGGCTCAGAGGATGGGGACAAATCATTCCCAGGAGAGATCAACACACCTCCTCTGCCACATCTCCCCTTTCCGTAACTCCACTGTAAGCCCTCAGGGGGAGGGACATTCCTACTGCACTGGAGATGGAACTTGTCCCGAGCTTGGGTTTCAATATAGACTCTGGCTTTTATTCATAATAATATCATATCAAAAAAAAACAGCCCACCTGTGAGACCAGAACCACACAAGAGTAGCCAAGCTGTGGGATCCAGGGATCTTGCCTTTTGTATCTCTGCAGTCCATATTTGCTGACTTTTGGAGAATTATTGTGATTTCAGTGAGACTGACAGGGAGTCTTTGTACAAGGCATAAATGAAAAGTAACGCCTCTATAACTGTGAGCAGTGCCGTAGCCAGATGGCCAATTTTGGGTGGGCCTGGGCACAAATTTTTCTCTGCCACACCCTACTCCCACCTCGAAATAAGTTATACACATTAAAATATACATGATTCAATTAACTTGTCTCTTCTTTGATATGGCCCAGAAATATCAAAGAAGAGACAAGTTAATCTAATCATGGCTATAACTTATGGGCAGACTGGATGGACCGTTCAGGTCTTTATCTGCTGTCATTTGCTATTACATTACATTAGTGACTTTTATTCCGCCATTACCTTGCGGTTCACATAAGAGGTTATCTGGAGAGTTACAAAGTAGAGCAGATTGCTTCAGGGGAGATCTGAACATTTTCGGGGTCATTACAAGATAGATAATTTAATTAGAAAGTTATAGGATCGAAATGATCCGTACGGTATTAGTTTGTCTTGATAAGTTTCTTGAGTAGCAGGGTTTTTATTTCTCTTCTGAAGGTTTTGTAGTCTGGTGTTTTGATCAGTAAATTGGAAAGTTGGTGGTCTAGTTTCACTGCCTGCGTGGTTAGTAGGCCATTGTACATTTTCTTGCACTGTATGCCTCTGATTGGGGGGTGAATGAATGGTGTCTGAGTTCTCCTTTGCCTGGTTGTGTTAGTTTGGACAAGGCGGTTGTTGAAGTAGGTTGGGCTGTCCCTGTTCTTGGCTTTGAATAGTAGACAGTAAAATTTGAATAGTATTCTTGCTTGTATTGGGAACCAGTGTGAGTTGAGGTATGCGGCGGTGATATGGTCGTATTTCTTCAGTCTCAGAGCTGTGTTTGTACTGTTTGTAGTTTTATCATGACTGCGGGGCAGGGAAGATAGAGGATGTTGCAGTAGTCTAGAAGTCCTAGGACTAGGGATTAGGCCAAGAGCTGGAATTGTTTTCTGTCGAAAGATTTTTGGATTTGCCTTAAGTTTTGCGTGACAGCGAATGATTTATGGATTGTTTTGTTGATTTGTGGTTGCATGGTACAGCATCTGTCTATCATCACACCTGCGTTCAATGGGCCAACAACTCTTGACGGTCCCATCATTAAAGGTTATAGGTACCGTATTTTCACGCAAATAACGCGCACCCGTATAAAACGCGCACACGGGTATAGCGCACAGAAATCACGATGATATGTACAAAAACTTTGGTATACCGCGCTCACGGGTATACCGCGCATGCTGCCCGACGCTCCTTTCGCCCGCCCTGACTTTCCGTGCGCTGTCCCGACTCTCCGTTCACCCCCCCTGACTTCCGTGCACTGTCCCCCCTTGAAGGTCTGTCCCCATCCTGAAAGCCTGATGCCCCCCCGACGTCCGATACATCCCTCCCCCCGAAGGACCGCCGACTCCCCAACAATATCGGGCCAGGAGGGAGCCCAAATCTTCCTGGCCACGGCGACCCCCTAACCCCACCCCGCACTACATTACGGGCAGGAGGGATCCCAGGCCCTCCTGCCCTCGACGCAAACCCCCCTCCCCCCAACGACCGCCCCCCCCCAAGAACCTCTGACCACCCCCCCAGCCGACCCGCGACCCCCCTGGCGACCCCCATGACCCCCCCACCCCCCTTCCCCGTACCTTTGGTAGTTGGGCCAGAAGGGAGCCCAAACCCTCCTGGCCACGGCGACCCCCTAACCCCACCCCGCACTACATTACGGGCAGGAGGGATCCCAGGCCCTCCTGCCCTCGACGCAAACCCCCCTCCCCCCCAACGACCGCCCCCCCCAAGAACCTCCGACCGCCCCCCCAGCCGACCCGCGCCCCCCCTGGCGTCCCCAACGCCCCCCCCACCCCCCTTCCCCGTACCTTTGGTAGTTGGCCGGACAGACGGGAGCCAAACCCGCCTGTCCGGCACTGGTCGGGTTGGGCCCATGTGCCTCAGGCTGCGCCCCCAGGTGGGACCTAAGGCTCCAGGGCCTATTATGATTGGCCCACGCGCCTTAGGCCCCACCAGTAGGCGGAGCTTTAGGATGGATGGGCCAATCCGGCCTCATTCCTTCGTTGGCTGCCTGCCGGACAGGCGGGTTTGGCTCCCGTCTGTCCGGCCAACTACCAAAGGTACGGGGAAGGGGGGTGGGCTCCCTTCTGGCCCGATATTGTCAGGAAGTCGGCGGTCCTTCGGGGTGGGGGTGCGAGTGGTCCTGCCGGGGGGGGGTTGTATCGGACGTCGGGGAGTCGGCCGGGCAAGAGGGCTTGGGCTCCCTCTTGCTCCGATCGTGGATGCGGGTGCGGGTGGGAGCGCGTGCGAGCGGTCGTTCGGGGTGGGGGTGCGAGCGGTCCTGCTGGGGGGGTGAATCGGGCGTCGGGCGGGGTGGGAACTATGTTTTAAAACTTTTGTATACTGCGCTCACGCATATAACGCGTGAGGGGTATGCGTGGTAGGTAAAAACGCGTATAACGCGCACGTTATATGCGTGAAAATACGGTACACATCGGTAAAATATTTTTTCAGTCTTTGCCCCTCAGATCTGGAATGTCCTCATATAGATCATTTCAAAAGTAACCTTAAATGTTTCCTTTTTAAGGATTCTTGCATTTGCTAAAATTTCCTTAGCTCTTTTTTAACTGATTCTTTTTTTTCTCTCTCTCTCTCTTTTCTTTCCCCCTTCCCTTTGTATTTACCTTATTTGTCTCTTTTCTTATAAAGATGGTATTTCTCCCTTTATTGACCTATTGTACTGGTTCGTCACGTCTCTCCGTTATTTGTAAGTGTCTATTTTATGGTTTAACTATAGCATTCTTGGATTGTTATTCGCTTAGTAAACTCAGATAAGCAATTTTATGAAATTTTATTAAACTTGAACTTTTAGGGTGGGTTGAATGGGGTATGACTAAAGGGGTCTTTTACTACGGACGTGTTAGCATTTAGCGCTCGATAAATCGGCTAGCACGCCTTAGTAAAAGACCCCCTAAGTTTGTTATGGTTGAGGTTTTGTTTTTTTCGAGAAGTAGGAATTTTGTTTTGTCTGGGTTCAGCTTTAGTTTGAGCATTTTAGCTAATGAGGATCCCCCAGGCTCTGTCAGCAACAGGGCCGGATTAACGGGTAGGTCCAGGGCCCAAACTTGCCAGGGGGGCCCGCTGAAAAAAGAAGTAACAAGAAGACGACTGAGCTTTTCTTTTTTTTTCCCCCAAAATCGGCTACACAGGCCCCAATGCGGTTGCGGCAGCGGTGCCCCCCCCCCCCCCCCCCCCAGCATCAGCGGCAACCATTCTGTTGCAAGTGTGCTCATCCCAAAGCTTCTCATAGAAACATAGAAATAGACGGCAGATAAGGGCCCACGGCCCATCTAGTCTGCCCACCTTAATGTCCCTCCCCTACCTTTGCCCTGTGAATAGATCCCATTCCCCTCTGATGCAGCTTCCTGTGTGTCAAAGGGCAGCTTTGGCCGAGCAGCAGCGCCACTTGCTTGACGGCTTCATTTATTTATTTTTTCATTTAAATTGGTTGGTTCACTCATGTGTTAGCTTCATTTAAGCTTCTATTGGTTTGCTTCTCCACTTAGGTGCTGCTGCTGTTCTCACATTGCTCACGTGCTAACGCTGTCAACCTTATTGATCTGACTTTATTTCCATTCAAATCGGCTGCTTCATTGATATGTAAATGCTATTTGTTTCATTAGCTCCCTTGCTTGGTTTTTTTCACTGCTCATGTGCCTATGCCGTGAGCTTCACATTTTTTTCACCTGTAGGTTCAGTGGGGGTCGCTCTGTTCTCAGATGTCACCGCTCTTTTAATTCTGCATAGTTCCCCGTTCTAAAGTTTTTATGGTTATGTTTTGCTTTAAAGCCTTTGCTAGAGTTATTTAACTTCCTCGTCGTCACTACAGTTTTTGTATTTAATGCTGAGAATTACACATTGTTACTGTTTTTGCAGTAATTCTCGATGCAGACTCATAGTTCATTTTACTGGCTCACATTTTTAGCGGGTATTTTACCTTCAGTGTTATTTTGTGCAATAAGCAGTGCTTTTATTGAGTATGGCTTTGATTTTATGTATTATCACCTCCTATTTACTTGCGCTTTTCTTTTCTCCTATTGCTGCTTTTTTCCTTCTTTCCTACTTCCCTCTCCTCCCTTCCCCCTTTTCCTCCCTCTCTTCCCCTTCCCCTTCCCACTCCCTCACCCCTTTCCCCTTTGACTTCCCCTGTCCACTCCCTACTCCTTCCCCTCTTCCCACCCTACCCAGGGCTGGATTAATCAATAGGCCCAGTAGGCTCGTGCCTAGGGCCCAAAACTGTGAGGGGAGCCCACTGAAGGAGGACCTTGCCATTTTTTTTAAACAGCAACGCCCCCTCCCGGCATCAACGGTAACGGGCCCCCCCATTGACAGCAATGCGGCTGGCTCTGTTACAGGAAGGTCCCGCGATGACTGCGTCTGCTGGTCCATCCCCCTCTGACGTCCCTTACTTGCTCTGGAAGAAGTGACGTCGGAGGGGGATGGACCGGCAGACGCAGTCATCGCGGGACCTTCTTGTAACAGATCCAGCCACATTTACGTTGATGCAGGGGGGAGGGCCGTTGCCGTTGATGCGGTGGGGGGGTAACCCATCGCCGTCAGCTGTTCTAATTCTGCTTTCGGGCTGCCTTTTATAAAGGAGCTCAGAGGGCAGAGCTGGCAGCTGCAGTGTTTGGAGGGGGAGAGAGAAAGGAGCATGGAAGGGTGGTGGAGGGAGAGACAGGGGCCAAACTTTGTAAAAAAAATAACAAAATCAACAGTCTGAAACAGCAAACTTATCTCGAGCTTGCAGGTTCCGACGTAACATAGACACATTTCGCTCCTGCCTCAGGGATCCAAAAGAGAATTTACAGGGCTACTTGTACCGTACTAACATGTATCTATCAAATGAACGGCGTTTGAAAAAACAGCTCTTAATGGAATCGCCTCCTCACATGTTGGTCACGTCGGAACCTGCAAGCTGGAGACTGTTGATTTCGTTATTTTTTTACAAAGTTTGGTAGCTGAGTGCACCCTAAGTATTTCTATATATTCAACATCTGTTTACAATTGGTGCTTTGAATGAAGCGATGACTGGGTGGTGAGGTGGTAGTGTTGGGTCCGCCCTAACTCTGAGCTCAGTTGTGTAAGTTTTGTTTAACTTTTAATTGACTTACAAGAGTGTTCTTGTTTAATGTGTGCCACTGCCATTTGATCACTCTACTCTCAATTTTTTGAGAGAATTTTGCCCTTTACCTTTATTTGTTTAAGTGGCCTATATTGGAATATTGCTACACCTTGGGTTTTGGCCAGGTACTGGCGACCTGGATTGGCCACCAGGGGAACGGGCTACTGGGCCATTGGTCTGACCCAGTGAGGCTATTCTTATGTTCTTATATCATTTTCATCAATAATGCTACTGTGAAGTGTTGGTATTTTACTGTTTCTGTAACACAATATTGCATTTTAGGACAGCTCATAGATCACATATACCAGTAATTTGAAAATTTATACTAAAAAGTGATTGTGCTGCTTTTTCTACTTTTGAATTTTTATATTTTAGTTGTTTTTGTCTAAGATATTATAATTCTGAACAGACGAGGTTGTGTTATCCATCTTGATAATTTCTGTTATGTCAGCACCTAAGAAGTACGTTTTGTTTCAAGAAAAGTGAAGCCAAAATCAAAGAAGGTGTTTTTTGTTGGACCCAAAATCCGTGAACTGATCCTTGATGATGCATTTAAACAGAGGCTAATTCCAGCTGAATCAGCAGCATGGGAAGCATTCGTACTGGTTGTTCAGAATTTTCTTGGTAATCAGAGATCAGAGAATTATGCTGAGCTTGTGGAGAACATGCTGACAGCATATCAGCCACTGGGTGCCAGAATGTCCCTTAAAATGCACTTCTCACATTCTTCCCACCCAATCTTGGTGAGGTCAGCAGTGAGCATGGGGAAAGATTTCATCAAGATATCAAGGTGATGGAAAGCAGATATCAGGGAAAGTTCAATCCCAGTATGATGGGAGACTGTTGTTGGTTCTTGCAAAGACAGACATTGTACAGTACAAGAGTAAAAGCAAGTGTCTCAAACCTTTCTGAACATGCTGACGTCAGTTTTGTGTGACTTAAGAGAGGCGTAAATATAGGCTGAAACATGTCTCCTTATTGTCTTCATGTTTGTTTTCAGAGTAAACTCCTTAACACAAGTTTGGTGGAACACAGTTCATACTCGCAATATTGTGCCGATATGGCAAATTGTCTAAAAAATCAGTAATGTGTATCTCAGAAACCTGACGTGCTGGTTGAATTTCAATTACAGATCTGAAATCAGCATCATTAAATTAACTAAGAGCCCTTCTTAAATTCTCAGTAGCAAAGAAAAACTTTTTTATTGTTGACCAGTATAATGCTTTGAATTTAGAAAAAGAGGCTTTGAGTCTACATAGATGTCATCTTTTGCCACACTTTGGAACATCATTGCGAAAGAACTGCGCATCGTCTCTCTTCCACCAGTTGTTCATAGCCCTTTCTTCCTCTTCATTCGAGTAGAACTGATGCCCCTCAAGGTATTCCTTCCATTTTGGGCAAAGATGGATTTCACACTGTGCTAAGCCTCGGCTGTATGGCAGGTGGCGTAAAACCATGCGAGTCAGCTTTGCAATCGCCTGAACCAAAATGTTCTTCTTACACTTCCAAACTCTTCTCAGTCATTCTTTCACAGTTTTCAGGGTCGCCATGTAGTGATCCTCTGATTGCCCTTTATGAGTTTGTCAGCCTTTCACGCATGAGACTTGTCCATTGCTCACCTCATTTTTGATCTGCTCCACACACAGTCACCACCACCAGGGTGTGCTGCACCCAGCCACCCTCAGGATGGTGCTGCCTGCATACTGCTAACACTATAGCCCTGCCCGTGGGCCAGTTTGGAAAGCCTGCATTAGAGAATGACACAGTGGCTGTTACCCACGGCTAACCGCGGGTAACCCGCCGAAACGGTGGGGTGGGAAAGTGCTCATTGAGGGTACGGGGACAAGGCCATCCACTGCCCCATGGAGCGGTGAATGGCCTTGTCCCCCCAGTTAAGGGAGGGACCGCGTGCAGTCACCGATTGCGCATGGCCCCCTCCCTCCTCCCTCCTTCCAGCCGAATCTATCTATCTCCCTCCCCCTTACCTTTGCGATGTATTTTAAGTTTACAGACCAACATGCTCAAGCTGCCGGAGTCTGCCTGCAGTCGCGTGCGTCTGTGGGCGGAAGCTTCTCCTCTGATGCAACTTCCTGTTGTGTTCTTCACTTCCTGATTTGCCCCTGGGCCTGCACACAAGAGCTGCGTTTACCTTAAGGCCCCAATGCTAAATGCTAACACTGCACATCTCATTTGCATGCTATTAGTTCTGAGCCTTGGGAAGTTTTGTTCTGTGCTATTTACCAGCTCCCATGTTTGGTTTTGAACATCAGCCCACCAGTATTTCAATAATCTGTGTCATAGGTGGAAAAGAAGCCGGTGCCATTAATTAGGGATGACCTTACCGAGTCAGTGATAGCATTAGGGAAAGCCCTGTGGGAAGTTCTTTCCCACTTTGCAATTGGATTTTCTGCCAGAAGCGATTAAAGTTTTAACACCTTTCTCTGATCCACTGTCTGCTACCTCTCCCTGAAGGCTAAACCCTAGGATCAAGTGTATCTTCCTCAGTAATTGCACATCACAGCTCTTGGCTCAGAGAGGGTTTAAGCAACCTTCTCAAACATAAATTTGAGCCGTGCCCTGGGAGAAGCCTCTAAGGCAGCAGGCTTGTTCTCTCATCCTTGAGGTCTGAGTTTAAGCCCAGGGCCAGCCTTGCAAAGAGCAGGAAACAAGCATCCCTCTGCCTCGCCCCCTCTTTTTCCATAGAAGCTCTTTGGAGTTGAATGCTTCTCTCTAATAGGGGGGGCCGGTAGGAGAAGCGTTTTCTTCTACATGGACATGCACAAAGGCACATTCTGGATCTCTGCAAAGGGTATTTCTCTGTCCTTTTTGATTGGATCTTGTCATGCATCCAGGCGACTTGGTGAGAAATAAATCCTTCAATAAATAAATAAACTATAGATCAGGTTTCAGGTTTATTTAAAAATTTGATATACCACCTTATTAAAATTCAAAGTGGTTTTACATAATATAAAAACAAATTACAAACAATCAAACGCACTGACAAACATTAACTTACCGATACAAGATGGAGAAGGACAGAAATACAATTTGTATAAAGAGAAAGAGAGGTGAAAGGACCAAAACAAAAGGAAGGGGAACCGAAGAATTGCCACTGCTGGGTCAGACCAGTGGTCCATCCTGCCCAGTAGTCGGCTCACGCGGTGGCCCTCAAGTCAAAGACCAGCCTCACCTGGAGCAGGAATTTGTCCAACTTTGTTTTGAAACCCTGAAGTGTTGGACAAAGTATAAAAAGTCTAGAAGTATGTAAAATAAGCTAAAATGATTAAAAGATGGCAAGGAACAGATTTCTATTACCGTTCTTAGAAGGACTATTATACACCGAATGCGTCTTTAAAAAGAAAAGCCTTCAAGTTATTTTTAAATTTATCAAGGGATGTAATTTCTCTTATATAATTTGGTGCTGAATTCCAGATGATAGGGGCCGTATCAGAAAAGATGTTAGTACGCGTGGAGGGGCATAATCAAAAAAAGCGTCTAAGTCCCCTTTTGGCCTAAGTCCTTAAATGTTCAACGCAGAAGCAGGGAAAGTGTCCATAACCAAACCAAATGTCCTTGTTTTGATTATGGCCTTCCTCTGCCTAAACGTCCAATCACCACTACGTCTAAAAGTACACCCACAGCACGTCTACACTTTTTAGCCATAATGAAACAAAAAAATGCCTAAGCCCCAAACGTCCAACAAAAGGGCTTTTAGGCGAAGGAGGAGCCAGTCCTTCGCCTAAAAGCTGGATTCTGTAACCGGTGTCTGTCAAAAACACCGGTTACAGAATCCCCCCCCCCCACAACCATCCAGGCAGGAGGGTGCCCAAGCCCTCCTGCCATGTCAAACCGCAACCCTCCCTCCCGACAACATCGAGACAAGAGGGAGTTCAAGCCCTCTTGCCCTGGCCAACCGCGGCAACCCCGATGATATCGGGGCAAGAGGGCATATCTTTCAGGTACAAGAAGCATATGTTTATCGCAAGAAAGAATGTTCCAGCTCCATGAGTTTGCTTCAGGGAGACTAATGCAGGCTTGATTTACACAAAGGAAAGACCTTTCTGAGCTCCCTCCGCTCTGCTGCCCAATTACCACAGAAACAAGAGGGAGGGCTGAGGTTTCAGGCACATCACTATCTATAAGACTAGGGGGGGGGGGTTGCAAGTCTGACAGAATCGGAAACCTGCAAGTGCCACTCCTCATAGCCTTAGGGGCAGGAAGGCAGGAGCGGCCTTGTGACATCAGCTGAGTGTTCCTGATCAGGGACATCCAGTGGTTCAAAATAACTCTGATACTGATGGGAAAACATAGGAAACAGCAAACAAACCCAGCTCTTTTCCCAGATCAGGCTCCCCAAAATACCACCACACTACAGTCTCAATGATCTGATGTAAATGGATAACACAGAAAACTTCAAAAATGCATCAATAAGAAGCAGAGAGCATGTGCGTTTGAAATATCTGCCCTCCAACCCAGCCAGCAGATTAACTCTTCCCCTTAACTGCATTCATGACATCCTGTTTGACTATGTTGCCTGTATTGATTGTAAGCTCTTTGAAGCAGGGACTGTCTCATTTGTGATTCTGTACATCGCTGCGTGCATCTGATAGCGCTATAGAACTAATTCATAGTAGTAGTGAGAACATAAGAAGTGCCATCTCCGAAACAGACCATCTAGTCCGGGTGTATCCTGGCATAGTTTTAGTCCCCATATCACTCTAAGCTTCTCATAAGGAGATGTGCATCTAGCTTACCCTTAAATCCTAGAACGGTGGATTCCGCAATAACCTCCTCTGGGAGAGCATTCCAGTTGTCCATCACTCGTTGCGTGAAGCAGAACTTCCTGATATTTGTCCTGAACTTGTCCCCCCTTAGCTTCAGTCCATGTCCTTTTGTCCGTGTCACTTGAATATTGTAAATTATTTTTTTCCTGCTCTATTTTGTCGATTCCTTTCAGTATTTTGAATGTCTCGATCATATCCCCTTGTAGTCTCCTTTTCTCAAGGGAGAATAACCCCAGTCTCTTAAGTCGTTCCTCGTATTCCAGGTTCTCCATACCTTTTATTAGCTTCGCTGCTCGTCTCTGCACCCTCTCTAGCAGTATGATATCCTTCTTTAGGTATGGAGACCAATGCTGGACGCAGTATTCCAAGTGTGGTCTGACCATGGCTCTATAAAGCGGCATTATGACTTTCTCCGATCTACTCGTGATTCCCTTCTTTATCATGCCTAGCATTCTATTCGCGTTCTTCGCTGCTGCCGCACATTGCGCCAACGGCTTCAGGGTCCTATCGATTAATACTCCCAGGTTCTTTTCCTGTTCAGATTTTCCCAGAGTCGCACCTGACATACTATACTTGTGTTCCTTATTCTTTCTGCCTAAGTGCATCACTTTGCATTTTTCCACATTAAACTTCATCTGCCATTTATCTGCCCAATTTTCCAATCGGATCAAGTCGCTCTGGAGTTCCTCACTGTCCTTCACTGTGTGAAGAGTTTCAGTCTTTGGGAAGCCATAATGCCTCATTCCACCAATAAGAGCCAACCTCATCAGTGATGTCACAATGGCTTGATTGTCCTGGACTCCCCTCTGCCCTCCAACCCAGCCAACAGATTAACCCTTCCCCTTAACTGTATCCATGACATCCTGTTTGTCATGTCTGTTTAGGTTGTAAGCTCTTTGGAGCAGGGGATTCAACAGCGAACTGACAAACAGTATCGTACCTGTGCTGGTTCTGTAGCAAACATTTTTCACAGAAATACAGTATGTTGAACGCCCTAGTGATGATGTTATAGAATTACATTGCAATTTCATTTTTACAATTAATGGCCTCTTCTATCAAACTGAACTAGCAGTTTTTAGTGCAGAGAGCCGCGCTGCTCCCGATGCTCATAGGAACTCTATGAGCATCGGGAGCAGTGCCAGCCATTTGGCGCAGTTTGATAGAAGAGGCCCTAAATGTATGAGATGTTATAATTACTGTCAAATGTTTCAATAGGTTTTCCTTTCAATTCACACTAACACAGAGATTAAACAGTTAAATATTTGTGTTTATTTGTTGCAACTAAAAAAAAAAATCAATTGAGGGTGAAAAGAAACTAAATAGGTCTGTCCCACAATTGTTGTTATCATCAGTTATTTAAACAAAGAAAATTAAATTTCAATGTAAGTGAAAAGCAAAGCTAATCCACCATTCACATGTGATCAGATTTCCATTGATTACACCAGTTTAGTTAGTGATAATATTGAAACCTAACAAACATGTTATCTCTTTCATCTTAATACCAACTTTTGTATTAATAATTATAAACAACAAAAGGAATGTCAAGTCAAATGCAAGGTGCTAATAAGGAAGGCAAAGAGAGACCTTGAAAAGATTACACAGGAAGCAAAAACACACAGTAAAAATTGATTTAGGTATATTAAAATCAAGAAGCCGGGAAGAGAATCGGTTGGACCGCTAGACTATCGAGAGATTAAAGGGACTCTCAGGGAAGACAAGACCATAGCGGAGAGATTAAATGAATTCTTTGCCTTGGTCTTCACTGAGGAAGACGTGGGGGAGTTGCTGATTCCAAAAATGGTATTCATTTCTGATGAATCAAACTCATAAAAATCTCAGTAACATTAGATGATGTAATAGGTCAATTTGACAAATTGAACAGTAGCAAATTGCCTGGACCGGATGGTATACATCCCAGAATGCTGATAGAATTGAAAAATCAGCTTGTAGCGCTATTGTTAGTCATTTGTAATTTTTCTTTAAAAACCAGCATAGTACCAGAAGACTAGAGGGTGGCCAACGAGATGCCAATTCTTAAAAAGAGTTCCAGAGGTGATCTGGGAAATTATAGACTGGTGAGTCTGACGTCAATGTCGGGCAAAATGATAGAGACTATTATAAAGAACAAAATGACAGAACATATGGATTAATGAGAGAAAGCCAACATGGTCTTAGTCAAGGGAAATCTTGCTTCACCAATCTACTGCATTTCACTAAGGATAAAAGAAGACTTGGAGTGGTCCAGAGGGCTGTGTGCCAAAACAAGTACAAGAAGAGACTGGAAGACCTGAATATGTATATTCTGGAGGAGAAGAGGAACAGGGGAGATGTAATGTAATGTAATGTAATTTATTTCTTATATACCGCTACATCCGTTAGGTTCTAAGCGGTTTACAGAAAATATACATTAAGATTAGAAATAAGAAAGGTACTTGAAAAATTCCCTTACTGTCCCGAAGGCTCACAATCTAACTAAAGTACCTGGAGATATGGTACAGACATTTAAATACTGGAAAGTCATTAATATAGAAACAAATCTTTTCCAGAGAAATGAAAATGGTAAAACTACAGGGCATAAATTGAGGTTTCGGGGAGGTAGTCTTAGGAGTAATGTTAGGAAGAAAATTTTCACAGAGAGGGTGATGGATGCCTGGAAGGCCCTCCTGAGGGAGGTGGTGGAAAGGAAAACGGGTTAAACACAGAGGATCTCTAATTAGAAAATGAATGGTATAAATTGAAGAACTAAGGCCGATACTGGACAGATTTGCACAATATGTTTCACGTATATGGGCTAGGGAGGACCTCACTGGGAACTCCGGTGACTTGGAAGATGAGGACATTGTTGGGCAGACTTTACGGCATATATCTGCAATCAACGAAATGATTGAAATAGGTTAGAGCAGCGGTCTCAAACACGCAGGCCGCGGGCCGCATGCGGCTCTCCAGGTACTATTTTGCAGCCCGCAGTCTGGACGTGATGATCAACTGCTCCCTTGTTGCAGTTGATTGTTCCAGTCAAAGCTGCGGCCAGCGGCGGCTCCTCACGCCATCCACACCAGCATTTCTCTTCCCCTTCCCTTCCTTGTGGAGCAGCAGCATGTCTGGCCGCCTCCCTTGCTCAGTTGATCGCTCCGTTCAAAGCCGCGGGTGCTGGCTCCTCTCGCTATCCACCCCTGCATCGGAAGCCTCTCTGACGTCTCAACATCAGAGAGGCTTCTGACTCAGGCGCGGATCTCGTGAGGAGCCGCCACCCACGGCTTTAAACGGAGTGATCAACTGAGCAAGGGAGCCAGCCAGACATGCTGCTGCTCCACAAGGAAGGGAACGGAAAGAGAAATGCTTCTGCTGCATAGGAAAGGGGGACCCTAAGGAAATGCTGCTGCTGCTGCTGCTGCACAGGGAAAGGGAGAGGGAGGGAAGGGGGAAGAGAAATGCCTCTGCTGCACAGGAAAGGGGGAACGGAAATGCTGCTGCTGCACAGGGAAAGGGAGGGGGAGGGAAAGGGGAAGAGAAATGCTTCTGCTGCACAGGAAAGGGGGAAGGGAAATGCTGCTTCTGTTGCTGCTACACCCAATTGGGGAAAGAGAGGGAAGGAAGGAGAAGGAAGACAAGGGAGAGGAGAGGAACAAGAGATGCCAAGTTCATGGGAGGGAGGGAAAGAAAGGAGATACCAGACCATGGAGGGGGAGGGAGAGATGCCAGGGCATGGGGGAGGGAAGGAGACAGATGCCAGATCAGGGGAAAGGAAGGAAGGAGGGAGGGAGAGAAAGGAAGGAAAGAGATGTCAGATCATGGAAATAGGATGGAAGAAGAGACAGGAAGGGAAGGTAAGACATGGAAACGTAGATTTTGAAAAGAAAGCAGAAAAATTGAATATTAAGTTAATACCAAAGATGGATGCAAGGCAGAAAGTGAAGACGGAGAGAAAAACAGTCAAAGGACAAGAAGGCCCTGGAAACATAGTTAAAAGCACAGAAAAATAAAGTCACCAGCCTACAAAGGTAGGGAAAATGATTTTATTTTCAATATAGTAATTAAAATGTGTCAGTTTTGAGAAAGAAAAGATATTAAACTTTAAATGTGAGGGCTGCAGAAAAAATAATGTCTTATTAAAGAAATGACAATTTTGCATAAGGTAAAACTCTTTATAGTTTATATATCTTTCCTTTTAACTGTTAAAGGAAAGTTTTATAAACTATAAAGAGTTTTACCTCATGCAAAATTGTCATTTCTTTAGTAAGACATTAACTATTTTTTCTGCGGCCCTCCAAGTACCTACAAATCCAAAATGTGGCCCCAAAAAGATTTTGAATTTGAGACCAATGGGTTAGAGTGAGCTTTGACGGTAACTCGAGGAGTTGGAACCAAAGGACAGTATGGTCTATGGCTCCGAAATAGCAAAGAAAAAAGGCCATTTAATTTAACCATGAATTTATAATGCGTGTAACTAATAGGCAGACTGGATGGATTTTTCAGGTCTTTATCTGCTGTCATTTTCCATGTTACTATGTCAGATTCACCAGTCTATCATTTCCCTGATCACCTCTGGGACCCTTTTTAAAAATCAGCATCTTTGGCCACCCTCCAGTCTTCCAGTACTATGCTGAATTTTAAAGATAAATTACTAATTATAGCTTTGCAAATTCCTTTTTTCAATTCTACTAATACTCTGGGATGTATACCATCAGGTCCAGGTAATTTGCTACTATTCAATTTGTCAAATTGCCCGATTCCATCTTCCAGTGTTACAGAGATTTGTTTCAGATTCCCTAATTCATCAGCATTAAATTCCATTTCTGGTACCAGTAACTCCCCGACATCTTCCTTGGTGAAGACTGAGGCAAAGAATTCATTTAATCTCTCCGCTATGCCCTTGTCTTCCCTGAGAGCCCCTTTAATCCCTCGATCGTCTAGCAGTCTTCACGGTTTCATTTACTGTGTTTTTGCTTCCAACACAATCTTCTTTTCAAGGTCTTCCCTTGCCTTCCTTATCAGCGCCTTCTTTTGACTTGACATTCCTTGTGCTGTTTAAACTTTTTTTCAGTTGGATCCTTCTTTCACTTTCTGAAGGATTCCCTTTTAGTTCTAATAGCTGGCGTTTGGTCTTCCTTCTTCCTTTTTTAATAACATCCACACCTGATTTAAATTTTTTCCTTTTTCAAATGCTTCTCTAAGTTTCTTCTTTACCATTCTCCTTATGTTATCATAGTCTCCTTTTTTAAAGTTAAATGCTATTGTATTGTATTTTCTGTGTGAACTTACTCCAGATATTATATTAAATCTGATCATGGTATTATCACTGTTATCAAGTGGCCCCAGCACCAATTCATTTGCTCCACTAAGCCCAAACTCAGAACTGGTTTTTAAACAGTCTCAAACTGCAAAATGACATTCAACCTTCTTTTCCTTAACCTTAACTTTTCCTTATTCTGTTTCTCTCTCCATGAAAGCAATGGAAGTAAAACCTGGATATCTCAATCCGTCCTCCCTTTTCTGGAGCCATATGGTAACCCTATTTAAGGGTTCCTATTTTTATCTCTGCCTGAAACCCTACTACTGAGGCTCCACATGCACCTAACTGAATGATGTCACTTCCTGCTTCTTTGTCCCAGAATGCTCCGTTTGGTGGTTTATTACTTCAGACCAATTAAAATCCAATGTGGCAAAGCTGTGGCTGTGACAGTGACAGTCCTGGAATAATTGTCTTGCTCTACAGAATAAGAAGTAGGGCTGAAACAATCCTTATCTTTAATTGCCTCTGTTAAAGCTTTATTTGAAATCTTATTTTCTTAGTAGTGTGGCGCAGAGGTTAAAGCTACAGCCTCAGCATCCTGAGGTTGTAGGTTTAAATCCACGCTGCACCTTGTGACCTTGGACAAGTCACTTAATCCCCCCATTGCCCCAGGTACATTAGATAGATTGTGAGCCCACAGGGAAAAATAAATTATGAGTTCCTTTGGGAGAATGGTATAGAAAATTGAATGAATAAATCAAGTCTGGTTGCCCAGGACATTCCCTGGAATGCAGCATTAGAAATTCCTCAGACAACTCCGTCATCCTGTCCATAAGGAAATCTACAAAAGTCTGTATTGGAAGTGATTGATAGTGTTTTCTCTTTACATATAGTAGTTTGCCTTAAGATTCAAAGTGACTGACTTCTTAGGCGAATGCATTATTGGGTATTCAGCCTCCCAGTCCTGACCTCACTAAGTACTGTAAATTTTACTAACGGTCACCTGCCTTGAGGAGACGGAGGTCGCATTTTGAGTTTTCTTTGTGTTCCTTGGCTCTTCTATTTCATCTTTTCTTCTTTATTAGGAAATGGCCTGACGTGTGTAGCAATCTCTAACGATCCAATGTGTTCACTTTTCCCAGCTGGAGGGGTTCTGATGGAGAATATTTCCAGTGCTGACTTTTCATACAGGAAGTAGGGTTGGTGCAGTTTGACTTCTTCTTCTTTGTGCTCATATAGTCCTGCAAAGTTTTCAGCCCAACCAACCAACTTCCTAAGTTCAGTGTTATTTTGCCACTGGAATGGAGAAGAGTGTTATTTCGTTAAGTGCCAATTTGCAGAAACAAAATTCTGTTTTGACATTGTTTCAGATCATTGATTGAACCATATCCATATCATTTTTGCCTTGGTTGGGCTGAGAATTTTTCAGCACCTCCTCATAAGTTTTTGAATATCCATTTGCAAGAGTTTGTGCTATTTCTTGCAGTGGAGGAAGCTGATCTAAAGGTTAAAAAACAGTGCGACAAGGCAGTGGCTGCTGCCGGAAGGATGCTGGGCTGTATAAAGAGAGGCCTAACCAGCAGAAGAACGAAGGTGTTGATGCCCCTGTTCAGGTCGTTGGTGAGACCCCACTTGGAGTATTGTGTTCAGTTTTGGAGACCGTATTTGATGAAGGACACAAAAAGGCTTGAAGTGGTCCAGAGGAGGGCGATGAAAATGATAGGAGATTTACACCAAAAGACGTACGAGGAGAGAGTGGAAGCCCTGAATATGTATGCCCTAGAGGAAAGGAGGGACAGGGAAGATATGATTCAGACATTCAAGTACTTGAAAGGTATTAACGTAGAACAAAATGGTAAAACCAGAGGACATAATTTGAGGTTGAGGGATGGGAGACTCAAGAGCAATGTTAGGAAATTCTTCTTTACGGAGAGGGTGGTGGAGAGGAAAACTGTGACAGTTCTTCAATATTTACTATTATTTTCTGATTCTAGATCCTCTGTGTTCATCCCATGCTTTTTTGAAGTCTAAGGCCAGTACTGGGCAGATTTACATGGTCTATCCATGCACAACCAATCCCAACCCAACATCCAACACTCTCTATACCCTTAGTACTCTCTAATATTCTTCTATCTACTAAACGTTATCTAAAACCCCATAATTCACCCTATTCTTATCTCCTAAAGACCTCTACTTCCAGTTGGTAACTCTTTACCCAACGTTTTATTACCTTAAAATTTTATGTCATCGCTTATTCTATTCCTTCAAATTTTGAATGTTTTTCTTGTTTTAGTTTGGATGTAATCCGCCTTGAACCGCAAGGTAATGGCGGAATATAAATCACTAATGGAATGGAATGGAATGTCTATGTCTGCCCAGTACTGGTTGAGGATGGGCTGGGAAGGGCTTCAGTGGATGGGCTGGAGTTAGTTATGACGGAGACTTCAGTAGCTGGAACCGAAGAACAGTACCGGGCAGAGCTCTGGATTCTTGCCCAGAAATAAAGAAGAAGAAGGAAAAAAAACCAACAATCAGGTTGGGTAGACTAGATGGACCATTTGAGTCTTTATCTGCCGTCATCTACTATGTTACTATGTGTTACATAAGAACATAAGAATGGCCCTACTTGGTCAGACCAATGGTCCATCTAGCCCAGTAGCCCAATCACACAATGGCCAATCCAGGTCACGAGTATCTGGCCAAAACCCAACGAGTAGCAGCATTCCATGCTATCGATCCAGGGTAAGCAGTGGCTTCCCCCATGTCTTAATAATAGACTATGCACTTTTCCTCCAGGAACTTGTCCAAACCTTTCTTAAAGCCAGCTACGCTATCCGCTCTTACCACATCCTCTGGCAATGTGTTCCAGAGCTTAACTATTCTCTGACTTGTACCCATTCTACTCTACTCAGGATTTTGTAGAATTCAATCATATCTGCCCTCAGCCGTCTCTTTTCCATGCTGAGGAACCCTAACCTTTCTAGTTTTTCGTCAAACGAGAAGAGTTCCATCCCCTTTATCATCTTGGTCGCTCTTCTTTGAACCTTTTCTAATGCCACTATATCTTTCTTGAGATATGGCGATCAGAAATGAATGCAAAACTTATGTGACAGAACCTTAAATAGAAATATATATTTGTATGCTGAATAGTAAATAAGAAACCACTGCTGAACCAAACAAACGTCCTGTCTCTGACGGTGGCCAGTCTAATTCATTTTAAAGTACTTGGCAGTCCCAATGCTTGATTAATCATTTTTTTATCACTTTTCTTCCAAGAACGTGGCCAATCTTTATTTGAGTCCTATTGTGTTGGACACTTTGACCACATCCTCCAGCCACAGACCCCACAGTTCAAGTACGTCCTGTATGAAAAAAAACCAAAACCACAATTAGAAAAACAAACACAAAACTCCACATACATTTATCTAGCGTGAATGTTGGTGTATTTGTAGGCAGCTTCATTTAACTCAAGAATTCTGCCAGATTTGTGGACACAGATGCACACGTATCTTTCTAAACTAGTGCAGTAGAGGCACCCAGCTCTTCTCAAATTATCTTCCATATGATTTACATTAAAACTTTATGTAAGATTATTACACACCAATGTAAAGAGCTGAGTCCCACCCACCAAAATGATGTCTTGCGACCCCTAGCAATCGACACCCTTCTGTTTCATTTCTCTTTTGGCTTTAATAAAGAAAGCGTAGGCTGTTAGAAGCTGCAGGCTAGAGAGTTATAAAAAAAGAGGTGAAAAATAAACTCAGACAGGACTAAAATAGCATATAGAAGAACTAGACTGAGGTGCTGGGGCTGTGTGTATTGAGAGAAAAGTAGAGAATGACCCAGGGACAGATTTTCCCCCATCCCCCCCCCAGTCCTGCAAGCTCCGTCCTCATCTGCACATTAAAATCATAAGGTGTTTGAGGCTTGTGTGGATAAGGTAGAGCTTACAGAAATGGGGCAGGGACAGGACAGGAAAATTGAGTTCCTTCGGAGATGGGGACAAATGTGTCCCCATGTCATTCTCTAGTGAAAAGCATGCAAACTCTTGAGTTGGTTATCATGTGTCTGGAAGGTGAAGAAGAACTACATTCAAATCCCGTACAATAGGGGTAGGCAATTCCGGTCCTCGAAAGCCACAGGCAGGTCAGGTTTCAGGATATCCACAATAAATATGCAAGAGATAGATTTGCATCTCAAGGAGGCACTGCATGCAAATCCATCTCATACATATTCATTGTGGATATCCTGAAAACCTGACCTGCCTATGGCTCTCATGGACAGGAATTGCCTACCCCTGCTCTAGAAGATGTGATGTTTAATCAAGTGAAGAGAGGGAAAAGACAGGGACGGGCACATGCACGCTGATTGATTTGATGGCGTAAAGTGAGAGATTCAAGAAACTGGGCCTCTTCTCCCTTGAAAAGAGGAGACTTCATCAAAACGTTCAAAATACTGAAGTAGATAAAGACAGACTGTTCACCCTTTCCAAGGTAGGGAGAACGAGAGGGCACTCTCTAAAGTTGAAAGGGGATAGATTCCGTACAAACATAAGGAAATTCTTCTGGAACGCTCTTCCGGAATCTGTAATAGGGGAAAACACACTTCAGGGTTTCAAAACAAAGTTGGACAAGTTACTGCTAAACTAGAATGTACGCAGATGAGACTGGTCTTTGACCTGAGGGCCACCGCGCGAGTGGACTACTGGGCAGGATGGATCACTGGTCTGACCCAGCAGCGGCCATTCTTATGTTCTGCGTAGAACTGACTCTGCCACGCTGTCATCGATTCTCTCTCCTCATACAAGACATGGTGTATGCACACAGCAGTGAGATCCCAAAGTATAGATTAGGACAGTGATTCCCAACCCTGTCCTGGAGGAACACCAGGCCAATCGGGTTTTCAGGCTAGCCCTAATGAATATGCATGAGAGAGATTTGCATATGATGGAAGTGATAGGCATGCAAATTTGCTTCATGCATATTCATTAGGGCTAGCCTGAAAACCCGATTGGCCTGGTGTTCCTCCAGGACAGGGTTGGGAACCACTGGATTAGGAAAGGATTGTCTCTCATTGAAGTAGAGCAGTGGTTCCAAATGGTAGGTGTGAGCAAGATGGGAATTGCCACTGCTGGGTCAGACCAGTCGCTCATGCGGCGGCCGTTAGGTCAAAGACCAGTGCCCTATTTGAGTCTAGCCTTACTTGTGTACGTTCTGGTTTGGCTGGAACTTATCTAACCCTTCCTTGAATTCCTGGAGGGTGTTTTCCCCTATGACAGACTCCGGAAGAATGTTCCAGATTTCTACCACTCTCTGAGTGAAGAACTTCTTTACATTTGTATGGAATCTATCCCATTTTAAGAAGATATATGGAGTAAAAGCTAGTGGGGTTCAGGAGACCAGTACTAGGTGAAGCCAAAAGAGTACAGAAATGGATCTGGCAGATACTACATTAGAAACAAACGTAAAGGCAGTACATAAGTCAATAAGTTCTGAAGATTAGAAAATTGTGTGGACACAAGGCAATAAATAGAATATTGTATATATATATAAAAATTTTTGTGAAACGGGATATCCTCAGTGTGAGAGGTCAGCGAAGGGAGGAGAACCTCCAGCGCTTTGAACAGCAGGGCAAAGGCTAAACAAACCCCTACCAGCACACCGTCATCGGATACCTCAACAGAAATAGTGAACAGTGTAATAAATAATTATAATAATCACACAAGTGAAATCAAGCAGAAAAAACACTCTGAGAACCCCCCAGCCAACTCCCACTATAAACTCAGATTTAGCTTGGATTAGATGAAAGCAACCTTCAGATGACAGATTTACTAGAAGATGAAGGTTGGCTAAAGCAGTCGTCAGTGTGGCAAGTGATAAAGAGTCAAGGAGGCAGGAAAAGGTTTCTCCTCGGTGCCAAAAGCACCCCAGTGTCATCCCAGATTCAGAGAGGAGGTTTGGAAGCATTTTCCAGACTTGAAAATCACTGTCTGCATCTGCTGTAGAGGAACCTCCTGTCATCATTTACACAAATCCCAAAAAATAGAACTCTGTCTCCTGAGCCTCTTTTCCCACTCAACTAACGGGTGAACAGCCTCAATGCCCATCAGTAGCGTAGTGAGCCCCCACGCTCGCCTCCCACCGCCATACCGCTTTAAATTTTCACCAGTGTGAGCAGGTTCACTGGCCTGCTGCTCACGCCAGTGTTGGCTTTCCCTCTGATGTCACTTCCTGGCCTTGCAACCTGGAAGTAATATCAGAGGAAACCAGGCTGGCACAAGCAGCAGGCCAGAGTAGTCGCTTGCACTGGTGAAAATGTAAAGAGGGACAGGGGATGGGGAAGGGAGGGTGTCCCCACCATGACAGCACCCGGGGCAGTCCTCACCCCTCCCCCCCCCTTACTATGCCATGTAGGAAAATACCAGGAGGACTTTAGTCTATGGCCCAGAAATAGCAAAAGAAAGAGACAAGTTAACTTAATCATGTATTTTTTAATGGGTATAACTTATGGGCAGACTGGATGTACCGTTCAGATCTTTATCTGCCCTCATTTACTCAGGTTTTGTCCAGGGCATTGAAGGTGGTGATGAGGTGCATCACAGAAATGGTTGCCCTGGTGATACGTCCCTTTTGGTAGTGGAGAATGTGGGCTTTAAGCGGCTACTGCCCTCTGAATCCAAAATTACCAAGCTCCAGGAACAGCAACTACCCAAAACATAGGGCATTTCACCAGCAACATCTGGACCAGTAAAAGTGCTACAGCAGCTTGGCTCTCCCTGATGGATGAGGCAAGGATAGGCCCCACAGAAAGATGGCAAAGCAAATCCCTTATATATACGGGAGTTCAATCGTGTATATCAAACACAGTATCAGATGCCAGAACATGTTATCAAAACAGTTTTTTCAATACGTTCTTACATTTAGTTTGAAAGCCAGTACTATCTTGAGAGGAGCCAGCTTTACAATTGTGGCGTTGGAAGAAGCAGGAGATTTTTGGACATTGGAATTCTCCCCTGAAGTAGCCGTTCAGGCGAAACAGAAAGACTTTTCTGTCGGGATAAAAGACTGAGAATCGATTGGGACACTCCGTTCTTTCAGATGAGTTGTTGTTTGTTCTCATTCTTGTGTTCCAAATTTCCATGCCTCAACAATTGCATACACCTGTTTAGTTGAGCTGTAGCCCTCGCACTGTTTGTTATTAGTTTGGGATCTGGTTCATGCTATGAATAAGTCTTTATATATTACTCTGAAACACTTTTGAAAAAATCTTTAAAAAACTCTTAAGAAATTATTGAGTATGAATGAAAAGTATTGATTTAAATGTACACGGAGTTTTTTTATAAACCAGTGATGATGTGAGTAGACTCGGGTACTTGTGTAGTCCCGGCCTCTCACACTTGAGGTTTATTTTTCTCCGTTGTTTTATAATTTCTTATTTTGATGGTGTGATGTTAATAAGTGTTTTGTGTTAATGTGGTATGAATGATCCTATGTTATCAAAACAGTTTTTTCAAAGCAAATCCCTTACCTTTAACTAGCAGCAGGGTACAAAAAAGCACCCAAGGCTGACAGACCATAGTCATACTTTGGCCCTTATCTTTGTAAAAAGAAGAGCAAAGATTGAAGGCTGCAATATTCCACCCCTCACGCTGTCCTGTAGATCTCTCTTATGTTCTTATCGTTCTAGGGTTTAAGGGTAAGTTAGATGTACACTTCCTTATGAGTGGCTTAAGGTGACATAGGTAAGGGTAAGCTAGATGCACATCTCTTATGAGAAACTTGGAGTGATATGGGGACTAATACTATGCCAGGGTACACCTGGCAGGGCCTCCGCGTGTGCGGATCGCCGGACTTGATGGACCTAGGGTCTGTTCCAGAGATGGCACTTCTTATGTTCTTATGTTCTCTCACACTGTACTGGCATTGCAAGGCTTCACACTCTGCTATCTTCATATCTGCAAAACTATTAAAAAAAAAACATTCTGAGTCTTTTATTAAGTTCCCTTTGGATAGATATTTCCCTATTTTAAAAGTTTAATTCATTCTTTGCTATAAAAAAAAGAACAGGTGGATTAACTTTGCAGGTGGCCATCTTGGCAGTGCTGCGGATGTGAAAAGAGTAATTAAAATGGAGAAGTGCCAGCATTACTTAGCAAGGCCCAGGAATGAAAAGCAAGTCACTCCTCAGTTCACTCCTGCAATGCCTGGCTCTTTATTCCTACGACAGCTTCAAAAATATACTCTGATTAATTTATTCATGTGGGCAACAGGAGAGAAGAAAACGGAAACCAAGGCCTGGGTTTTGCTAGAGTTCCCTTCTCTAGTATTTTCCAAGTCTTGAAACCACGCAAACCAGCACAACAGATCATCTCTACACTTGTAGCCCTGAAAGGAAATGCAGCACTTTCTAGGTTCAAAAATAAAGATCTAGAATCAAATTGTCCCCTTCAGGAAGTCGCCGGGACCTGTCTGGAGTCCTTGGAAAGAAAGTCTCCATCTTTCCCTCTCTCGGTTAGCGCTCAGTGCCTCCACCTGGGGAAAAGAATTGTTAGTGGGTGGCTTCACCTTCTCCTCCCCCCAGGAAAAATCCAAAAAAGCTTCAGTAACAAGGTTGGCTAATAAATTAACTGATTTATTTGAAATCTGTACATAGGTCTAATCAATAAATAAATTCTCATGAAATCTTAAAACATATCCTTTAGATTCACTACCTCCTCTAACACTAACTCTAACCCTAACCCTCTGAGAGACTGCACTTCCTCTCCCACTCCCACACCTCTCCTCAACCCCTCTATCTCCTCTGAGAGACCACCATACTCCCACACATCCTCTGAGAGACTGAACTCCCACTCCCCATCCCACTCCCACACTTCTCCTCAACCCATCTACCTTCTCTGAGAGACCACCATACTCCCACACATCCTCTGAGAGACTGAACTCCCACTCCCCATCCCACTCCCACACTTCTCCTCAACCCATCTACCTTCTCTGAGAGACCACCATACTCCCACACATCCTCTGAGAGACTGAACTCCCACTCCCCATCCCACTCCCACACTTCTCCTCAACACATCTACCTTCTCTGAGAGACCACCATACTCCCACACATCCTCTGAGAGACTGAACTCCCACTCCCCATCCCACTCCCACACTTCTCCTCAACCCATCTACCTTCTCTGAGAGACCACCATACTCCCACACATCCTCTGAGAGACTGAACTCCCACTCCTCATCCCACTCCCACACTTCTCCTCAACCCATCTACCTTCTCTGAGAGACCACCATACTCCCACACATCCTCTGAGAGACTGAACTCCCACTCCCCATCCCACTCCCACACTTCTCTTCAACACATCTACCTTCTCTGAGAGACCACCATACTCCCACACATCCTCTGAGAGACTGAACTCCCACTCCCCATCCCACTCCCACACTTCTCCTCAACACATCTACCTTCTCTGAGAGACCACCATACTCCGACACATCCTCTGAGAGACTGAACTCCCACTCCCCATCCCACTCCCACACTTCTCCTCAACACATCTACCTTCTCTGAGAGACCACCATACTCCCACACATCCTCTGAGAGACTGCACACCCACTGCTCCTCCCCTCCAAACCCCTCTACTTCCTCTGAGATATCACCACACTCCCACACATCCTCTAAGAGACTGCACTCCCACACCCCTCCCAACCCCTCTACCTCCTCTGAGAGATCACCACACTCCCACACATCCTCTAAGAGACCGCTTTCCCACACCACTCCCAACCCCTCTACCTCCTCTGAGAGATCACCACACTCACACACCTCTCCTCAACCCCTCTACCTCCTCTGAGAGACCACCATACTTCCACACATCCTCTGAGAGACTGTACTCTCACTCCAGCTATAACTCTCCTCCCAACCCCTCTACCTACTCTGAGAAACCACCACACTCCCACACATCCTCTGAGCGACTAAACTCCCACTTCCCCTCCCACTCCCACAGCTCTCCTCAACCCCTCTACCTCCTCTGAGAGATCACCACACTCCCACACCTCTCCTCAACCCCTATACCTCCTCTGAGAGACCACCACACTCCCACACATCCTCTGAGTGACTGAACTCCCACTCCCACACCTCTCCTCAACCGCTCTACCTCCTCTGAGAGACCACCACACTCCCACACATTCTCTGAGAGACTGCACTCCCCCTCCCACACCCCTCCCCAACACCTCTACTTGCTCTGAGAGACTACCACACTCCCACACATCCTCTGAGATACTGCACTCCCCATCACTCCCACACCCATCCCCAACCCCTTTACCTGCTCTGAGAGACCACCACACTCCCACACATCCTCTGAGAGACTGCACTCCCACTCCTCCTCCAACTCCCCTCCCAACCCCTCTACCTCCTCTGAGAGACCACCAAACTCCGAAACATTCTCTGAGAGACTGCACTCCCACCCCCCCTCCCACTCCCACTCCCCTCCCAACCCCTCTACCTCCTCTGAGAGACAACCATACTCCCACACAAACTCTGAGAGACTGCACTCCCACTCCCTTCCCCCTCCCACACCCCTCTCTAACACCCCTACCTCCTCTGAGAGATCACCATACTCCCACTCCCCCTCGCACTCCCACTCCCATCCAAACCCCTCTACGTCCTCTGAGAGATCACCACACTCCCACACATCCTCTGAGAAACTACACTCCCCCTCCCCCTCCCCTCCCAACCCCCCTCCCTCCTCTGAGAGATCACCACACTCCCACACATCATCTGAGAGACTCCATTCCCACTCCACCTCCCACTCCCACACTTCTCCTCAACCCCTCTACCTCCTCGGAGAGACCACCACTCTCCCACACATCCTCTGAGAGGAAGCGCTCCCCCTTCCTCTCCCACACCCCTCCCCAATACCTTCACCTCCTGTGAGAATTCACCACACTCCCACACATCCTCTGAGAGACTGAACTCCCACTCCCACTCCCCTCCAAACCCCTCTACCTCCTCTGAGAGATCACAACACTTCCACACATCCTCTGAGAAACTGCACTCCCATTCCCCCTCCTTCTCCCCACCCCTCCCCATCACCTCTACCTCCTCCAAGAGATCACCACACTCCCACACATCCTCTGAGAGACTGCACTCGCACTCCCCCTCCCCCTCCCACTCCCCTCCCAACCCCTCTACCTCCTCTGAGAGATCACCGCACTCCCACACCTCTCCTCAACCCTTCTACCTCCTCTGAGAGACCACCACACTCCCACACATCCTCTGAGAGACTGCATTCGCCCTCCCACTCTCACTCCCCTCACCTCTCACTCCCTTCAAACCCCTCTACCTCGTCTGAGAGATCACCACACTCCCACACATCTTCTGAAAGACTGCACTCCCATTCCCCCTCCCACTGCCACTCCACTCCAAACCCCTCTCCCTCCTCTGAGAGATCACCACACTCCCACACATGCTCTGAGAGACTGCACTCTCCCTCCCCCTCTTTCGCTCACTCCCCTCCAAACCCCTCTACCTCCTCTAAAAGATCACCACACTCCCACACATTCTCTGAGAGACTGCACTCCCACTCCCCCTCCTCCTCCCCTCCCATCCCCTCTACCTCCTCTGAGAGATCACCACACTCCCACACATCCTTTAAGAGACTGCACTCTCATTCCCCTTCTCACTCCCACACCTCTCCTCAACCCCTCTACCTCCTCTCGGAGACCACCACACTTCCAAACATCCTCTGAGAGACTGCACTCCCACTCCCCCTCCCCCTCCCCTCCCAACCCCTCTACCTCCTCTGAGAGATCACCATACTCCCATACATCCTCTGAGAGACTGCACTCCCACTCCCCCTCCCGCTCCCCTCCAAACCCCTCTACCTACTCTGAGAGACCACCACACTCCCACACATCTTCTGAGAGACTGCACTCCCATCCCCCTCCCCTCCCATCCCCTCTACCTCCTCTGAGAGATCACTATATTCCCACACATCCTCTGAGAGACCGCACTCCCACACGCTTCCCCAACCCCTCTACCTGCTCTGAGAGATCACCACACTCCCACACATCCTCTGAGAGACTGCACTCCCCCTCCCCTCCAAACCCTTTTACCTCCTCTGAGAAATCACCACACTCCCACACCTCTTCTTAACCCCTCTACCTCCTCAGAGAGACCACCACACTCCCACACATCCTTTGAGAGACTGCACTCCCAATCCCACTCCCCTCCCAACCACTCTACCTCCTCTGAGAGATCACCACACTCCCACACCTCTCCTCAACCCCTCTACCTCCTCAGAGAGACCACCACACTCCCACACTTCCTCTGAGAGACTGCACTCACTGATTTAGGCAGAAAGAACAAGAAACACGAGTATAGAATGTTAAGTGCAATTCTGGGTAATAGCGAACAAGAAAAGGACCTAGGTGTACTGATAGATAGGACCCTGAAATGCACGGCAGCAGCAAAGAAAGCAAACAGAATGTTAGGCATGATAAAGAAAGGAATCACGAGTAGATCGGAGAAAGTTATAATGCCGCTTTATAGGGCAATGGTCAGACCACACTTGGAATACTGCGTCCAACATTGGTCTCCCAACCTAAAGAAGGATATAAAACTGCTGGAGAGGGTGCAGAGACGAGCAACAAATCTAATAAAAGGTACGGAGAACTTGGAATACGAGGAACGACTTAAGAGACTGGGATTGTTCTCCCTTGAGAAAAGGAGACTGCGAAGGGATATGATCGAGACTTTCAAAATACTGAAAGGAATCGACAAAATAGAGCAGGAAAAACAATGATTTACAATGTCCAATTCGACACGTACAAGAGGACACAGAATGAAGGTAAAGGGGGACAAGTCCAGGACAAATATGAGGAAGTTCTGCTTCACACAACGGGTGGTGGACACCTGGAATACTCTCCCAGAGGAGGTAAGAACATAAACATAGTAAACATAGTAGATGATGGCAGATAAAGACCCGAATGATCCATCCAGTCTGCCCAACCTGATTCAATTTTAATTTTTTAATTTTTTCTTCTTTGCTCTTTCTGGGCAAGAAGCCAAAGCTTTACCCGGTGCTGTGCTTGGGTTCCAACTGCCGAAATCTCTGTTAAGACTTACTCCAGCCCATCTATACCCTCCCAGCCATTGAAGCCCTCCCCTGCCCATCCTCCACCAAACGGCCATATACAGACACAAACCGTTCAAGTCTGCCCAGTATTGGCCTTAGTTCAATATTTAATCTTATTTTTTGATTCTAGACTCTTTGTGTTCATCCCACGCTTCTTTGAACTCAGTCACAGTTTTACTCTCCACCACCTCTCTCGGGAGCGCATTCCAGGCATCCACCACCCTCTCCGTAAAGTAGAATTTCCTAACATTGTTCTTGAATCTACCACCCCTCAACCTGAAATTATGTCCTCTGTTTTTACCATTTTCTTTTCTCTGAAAAAGATTTTGTTCTACGTTAATACCCTTCAAGTATTTGAACGTCTGAATCATATCTCCCCTGTCTCTCCTTTCCTCTAGGGTATACATATTCAGGGTTTCCAGTCTTTCCTCATACGTCTTCTGGCGCAAGCCTCCTATCATTTTCGTCGCCCTCCACTGGACCGCCTCAAGTCTTCTTACGTCCTTCGCCAGATACGGTCTCCAAAATTGAACACAATATTCCAAGTGGGGCCTTACCAATGACCTGTACAGGGGCATCAACACCTTCTTCCTTCTACTGACTACGCCTCTCTTTATACAGCCCAGCATCCTTCTGGCAGCAGCCACTGCCTTGTCACACTGTTTTTTCACCTTTAGATCTTCGGACACTATCACCCCAAGGTCCCTCTCCCTGTCCGTGCATATCAGTTTCTCTCCTCCCAGCATATACGGTTCCTTCCTATTATTAATCCCCAAATGCATTACTCTGCATTTCTTTGCATTTAATTTTAGTTGCCAGACATTAGACCATTCCTCTAACTTTTGCAGATCCTCTTTCATCTTTTCCACTCCCTCTTCGGTGTCTACTCTGTTACAAATCTTGGTATCATCTGCAAAAAGGCACACTTTTCCTTCTATCCCTTCAGCAATGTCACTCACAAACATATTGAACAGGATTGGCCACAGCACTGATCCCTGAGGGACTCCACTACTCACCTTTCCTTCCTTCGAACGACTTCCATTAACCACCACCCTTTGACGTCTGTCCGACAGCCAGTTTCTGACCCAGTTCACCACTTTGGGTCCTAACTTCAGCCCTTCAAGTTTGTTCAACAGCCTCCTATGAGGAACTGTATCAAAGGCTTTGCTGAAATCCAAGTAAATTACATCTAGCATGTGTCCTCGATCCAGCTCTCTGGTCACCCAATCAAAAAATTAAATCAGGTTCGTTTGGCACGATTTACCTTTTGTAAAGCCATGTTGCCTCGGATCCTGTAACCCATTAGATTCAAGGAAGTACACAATCCTTTCTTTCAGCAAAACTTCCATTATTTTTCCAACAACTGAAGTGAGGCTCACCGGCCTGTAGTTTCCTGCTTCATCCCTGTGACCACTTTTATGAATAGGGACCACATCCGCTCTCCTCCAATCCCCAGGAATCACTCCCGTCTCCAGAGATTTGTTGAACAAGTCTTTAATAGGACTCGCCAGAACCTCTCTGAGCTCCCTTAGTATCCTGGGATGGATCCCGTCTGGTCCCATCGCTTTGTCCACCTTCATAAACACCCTCCTCCGTGAACGGCGCAGAATCTACTCCATTTTCCCGTGTAACTTTGCTAGACAATCTCGGTCCTTCTCCAGGATTTTCTTCTGTGAACACAGAACAGAAGTATTTGTTTAGCACATTTGCTTTCTCCTCATCACTCTCCACATATTTGTTCCCAGCATCTTTTAGCCTAGCAATTCCATTTTTTATCTTCCTCCTTTCACTAATATATCAGAAAAAATTTTTATCTCCCTTTTTTACATTTTTAGCCATTTGTTCTTCCGCCTGTGCCTTCGCCAAACGTATCTCTCTCTTGGCTTCTTTCAGTTTCACCCTGTAGTCCTTTCTGCTCTCCTCGTCTTGGTTTTTTTTATATTTCACGAACGCCAACTCTTTCGCCTTTATTTTCTCAGCCACTATGTTGGAGAACCATATCGGCTTCCTTTTTCTCTTGTTTTTATTGATTTTCTTCACATAAAGGTCCGTAGCCATTTTTATCGCTCCTTTCAGCTTAGACCACTGTCTTTCCACTTCTCTTATGTCCTCCCATCCTAACAGCTCTTTCTTCAGGTACTCTCCCATAGCATTAAAGTCCGTACGTTTGAAATCTAGGACTTTAAGTATCGTGCGGCCGCTCTCCACTTTAGCCGTTATATCAAACCAAACCGTTTGATGATCGCTACTACCCAGGTGAGCAACCACTCGAACATTAGAGATACTCTCTCCATTTGTGAGGACCAGATCCAATATCGCTTTTTCCCTTGTGGGTTCCGTCACCATTTGTCTGAGCAGAGCCTCTTGAAAGGCATCCACAATCTCCCTACTTCTTTCCGATTCTGCAGACGGAACATTCCAGTCCGCATCCGGCAGGTTGAAATCTCCCAACAGCAGAACCTCCTCTTTCCTTCCAAACTTTTGGATATCCACAATCAGATCCTTATCAATTTGCTGCGATTGAGTCGGAGGTCTGTAGACTACACCCACGTAGATAGAAGTTCCATCTTCTCTTTTCAGAGCAATCCATATCGCTTCGTCCTCTCCCCAGGTCCCTTGCATTTCGGTCGCTTGGATATTGATCTTTACATAGAGAGCTACTCTTCCACCTTTATGACCATCTCTGTCCTTCCTGTCCATCTCTGTCCAGCAATGCCTCTGCTGGTTCAGACCTGAGGTCCATCGTGCCCAGCAGTCCGCTCACGCGGCGGCCCAACAGGTCCAGGACCTGTGCAGTAATCCTCTATCTATACCTCTCTATCCCCTTTTCCAGCAGGAAATTTTCCAATCCTTTCTTGAACCCCAGTACTGTACTTTGCCCTATTACGCTCTCTGGAAGCGCATTCCAGGTGTTCACCACATGGGTAAAGAAGAACTTCCTAGCATTCGTTTTGAATCTGTCCCCTTTCAACTTTTCTGAATACCCTCTTGTTCTTTTATTATTCAAAAGTTTGAAGAATCTGTCCCTCTCTACTCTATCTATGCCCTTCATTATCTTGTAAGTCTCTATCATATCCCCTCTAAGTCTCCTCTTCTCCAGGGAAAAGAGGCCCAGTTTCTCTAATCTCTCAGCGTATGAAAGGTTTTCCATCCCCTTTATCAGACGCGTCGCTCTCCTCTGAACCCTCTCGAATAACGCCATGTCCTTTTTAAGGTACGGCGATCAATATTGGACGCAGTACTCCAGATGCACCATCGCCAGATACAATGGCAGGATAACTTCTTTCGTTCTGGTTGTAATACCCTTCTTGATTATGCCTAGCATTCTGTTTGCCTTCTTAGCGGCCGCTGTGCTCTGTGCCGTCGGCTTCATTGTCATGTCCACCATTACCCCCAAGTCCCTTTCTTGGGTACTCTCATTTAATAACATCCCTCCCATCATATAGTTGTACCTCAGGTTTCTGTTTCCCACATGTAATACTTTACATTTCTCAACGTTGAACTTCATCTGCCATCTCGTCGCCCATTCTCCTAGTTTGTTCTAGTCCCTTTGCAATTTTTTGCAGTCCTCTTTAGTCCGAGTTCCACTAAATAGTTTGGTGTCATCTGCAAATTTTATTATTTCGCACTTCGTCCTTGTTTCTAGATCATTTATGAATATATTAAATAGCAACGGCCCGAGCTCCAAGCCCTGCGGGACTCCACTCGTGACCTTCCTCCAGTCCGAGTAGTGGCCCTTCACTCCTACCCTCTCTCTCTTACCCGCCAACTAGTTTCTTATCCATCTATGTTCATCTCCTTCCACCCCATGGTTCTTCAGTTTCCGCAGTAGGCGTTCATGGGGCACCTTGTCAAAGGCTTTTTGGAAATCTAGATATATGATGTCTATGGGGTCTCCTTTGTCCATCCGTTTGTTAATTCCTTCGAAGAAGTGCAATAAGTTCGTTAGGCATGATCTCCCCTTGCAGAAACCATGTTGGCTGGTTATCAGAAGTTCTTTTCTTTCAAAATGTTCATCGATGTTTTCTTTTATCAGTGCTTCCGCCATTTTCCCCGGAACAGAGATCAGACTCACCGGTCTGTAATTTCCCGGGTCACCTCTTGATCCCTCTTTAAAGATGGGCGTAACGTTGGCTATCTTCCAGTCCTCCAGGATCACGCCTGTTTTCAGGGATAGATTGCAAATTTGCTGCAGTAGTTCCGCTATCTCCTCCTTTAATTCCTTCAGAACCCTTGGATGGATTCCGTGCGGACCCGGGGATTTGTCAGTTTTTAGTTTTTCTATCTGCCTGCGTACATCTTCAAGGCTCACTTCCATGGATGTTAATTTTTCTGCTTGATTTCCATTGAAGAATTGTTCAGGTTCCAGTATGTTGGATGTGTCTTCGTTTGTGAATACAGACGAAAAGAACGTTAAGTCTTTCTGCCACTTCTTTCTCCTCCTTCACCACTCCCTTCCTGTCTCCGTTTTCCAGCAGTCCCACCTACGCCCTAGCCAGTTGCTTCCCTTTAACATATCTAAAGAACGGTTTGAAATTTCATGCTTCCCTGGCTAGCCTCTCTTCATACTCTCTTTTGGCTTTTCGAACCACTCGGTGACATTCTTTTTGATACTTCCTGTGCTCTTTCCAGTTCCCCTCAGTTTTGTCCTTTTTCCATTTCCTGAATGAATTTTTCTTATTGCCTATCGCTACCTTCACTACTTTAGTTATCCACACTGGGTATTTTGTTCGACTCTTTTTGCACCCCTTTCTGAATCTGGGGATATACAGATTTTGCGCCTCGCTCACCATGTTCTTGAGAAAAGACCAGGCATGTTCTATCATTTGCCATTTTTTGGAAGTGTTTCTAAGTTTCTTCCTTACTATTTCCCTCATTGCTTCCTTTCCTGAAATTGAAAGTTGTCGCTATGGTTCTCTTTCCTTTCGATATTCCTACCTCAACCTTGAACTTGATCATGTTATGATCGCTGTTTTCCAACGGTCCCACTCCCTTTACTTCCTTTGCAGGTCCCCTTAACCCATTTAGGATTAGATCCAGAGTGGCATTTCCTCTCGTTGGTTCTCTAACAAGCTGCTCCATGAAACAATCTTGTATAGCCTCCAGGAATTCTCTCTCCCTAGCGCATTTTGAGCTTCCAAGACTCCAGTCTATCCCGGGGTAGTTGAAGTCTCCCATAATAACCGTGTTACCACTTTTGCATTCTCGCTTCATCTCAGCTTCCATTTCTTCATCGATATCTCTGGTTTGCCCGGGTGGACGATAGTATAGGCCCATCGTTATTTCAGGCCCGTTCCATCCCAGTATTTTAATCCATAGCGATTCCAGCTTGTTGGTCGTCTCTGCTGTGTCCATTTTTGTCGATTGTATGCTTTCTTTTATAGGTTATTCCACCTCCTTTCTGTCCTGACCTGTCCTGGCGATAGAGCTTGTACCCCGGCAGTGCTGTATCCCATTTGTTTTCTTCATTCTACCACGTTTCAGAGACTCCAATGATGTCTATGTCCTCTGCATTGGCCATGGCTTCTAATTCCCCCATTTTGTTTCTTAGGCTCCTTGCATTAGTATATATGCAATTTAGATCCTGGTATTTTCTTGTCTTCATTTCCTTTCCCAGTGCTTCGGTCTTTAGTTTCTTCTCTTTTGTTACAATTCTTCTAACCTCCTCTTCGGGGTTAGTCGACTCCTGTAATTTGTCCATTGTTTCTTCCCAGCCTTTTTTCCCCTCGGTATCTTCACGGGATACCTTCTTCTGAATCATCGACGCTTGGTTGACTGTCGGCTTTCCCCTTCTTCTTAGTCTAAAGCCTGTTCTATTCCTCTCCTGACGTTGTTTGCTAGAAGTCTTGTTCCCGCCGCGCTCAGATGCCGTCCATCTCTCCTGTAGAGCTTGCTCTTGCCCCAGAACGTTGTCCAGTTCCTCACGAAGTGGAACCCTTCTTCCTCACACCATCTCCTCATCTACGCATTTATTGATTTTAGTTCCTCCTGCCTTTTCACATCTGCCCTTCTTTAAGTTTTGCTTTGGTCTCAGGTCAATGTCCTCAGTGTGCTTCGCTGCTTCCTCTCCTGGGCATCGACTAGCAATTTTCTCCCCTCGTGTGATATTCCTCTGTGGGTGTCTTCTATGAGGTCATCTGCTTCTTGTTCTCCCTTCCATGTTGGTGTTGGTGTAACTTAATCGTTCATTTTAAGTTCGTTTTCTTCCACTCTCCTCCTGTAGGCTTCCTCAATGATTTTCTCGAGTTCCCTCACCTCCTCCTCAATGTGTCTCTCATTCATGAAGTCTATAGCTGTCCTGATTGGGTCCTCTGTAGTGTGAAGTCCTTCTAGCTCCTGTATCTTATCCTCTAGTCGCTTTACTTCCTTCTTCAAGCTTTCCAGCTCCTGGCACCGACCGCATACATATGACTCCCCGAGGAGAGCTAGTCATACATATGACAGTCTGTGCAGAACAATGGAAAGCTCATTTTCTGGTTTCCCTCTGCTTCCATTGTCATTCTCTCTCTCTCTCTCTCTCTCTGCCTGCTGCTGGTGTCCTCTCTCTCTCTCTCTCTTTGCCTGCTGCTGGTGTCCTCTCTCTCTGCCTGCTGCTGGTGTCCTCTCTCTCTCTCTCTCTCTCTTTGCCTGCTGCTGGTGTCCTCTCTCTCTGCCTGCTGCTGGTGTCCTCTCTCTCTCTCTTTGCCTGCTGCTGGTGTCCTCTCTCTCTCTTTGCCTGCTGCTGGTGTCCTCTCTCTCTCTCTCTCTCTCTCTCTTTGCCTGCTGCTGGTGTCCTCCGTTCTAGGATTTAAAAGCAAACTAGATGCACATCTCCTTATGAGTGGCATAGAGGGATATGGGTGACTAAAATTATGCCAGGTGTACACCTGGCTGGGCCTCTGTGTGTGCGGATCGCCGGACTTGATGGACCGAAGGTCTGATCTGGAGATGGTAGTTCTTATGTTCTTATGTTACAACACCTCTCCCACCCCAGCCCTTCAAAATTCACCTCTGAAGGATCCTGCTGGAGCACCAATCCCTCAAAGAATGCTCTTCTTTTCTTTTGATCTTATTTTCACCACTGTATTTTTTTGTACATAATGTCAAGTTCACTAGAATTGCCCAAGTTGTGCACACGAGAATGCAACAGTTAAAAATCCATTGTTGTTCTACTTTGATTCAGGGTTTCCAATTACTGTTATTTATCAGACTTTGACCTCTGAAGGCTACGCTTGTGTGTTTCTATATCCCACTGAGAAAGCCTGAACTGTAGACTCTTGGTACTGCTTCTTTCGACAGATTCCTTCTCTGCCGTATTCCCACCAACAGGTAACGGAAGACTTGCTTTTCAGTTTCTATACACAAAGAAGAAAAGATGTTCCTCCTGCTGGTCTTTGTAGGCAGCTGCCTGTAGCTGGCCACTCATAATTTCTCTGAGCACTGCTGGTGTGAGCTGGGAATATGGAGACAATTTGGGGTCTCTTTAGAGCCAGCTTGACTTTTCACAGCATGTTTTAATTAGAAAAGAGTCGGTCACCAAATCTCTACTGTGCAATAGGAAATGCTACCAGCAAAGGATGATAAGGAGGGGGGAGATGGTTCAGTCCTTTATTCAATTGTGAAACAGAAAAGGATAAAATCATAGGTTGAACTTAGAAAAAAATCACTAAAGCTTCATGTGGGAGCGAACAGCAGAGCCCTGGGGAGGACTGGCTTCCTCAGGTCCCCCAGAACCCTTTCAGCTTCACAAGCCTCTTCCAATAACGTCACTTATCTAAAAGGCAACACTGAAATCAGTCTTTCAGGAGCAAAGAAAAAGCTTCAGAACAACCAATCCAGGTCACAAGTACCTGGCAGCTGTGGCTTCCCCGTGTTTATCTCAATAGCAGACTACGAACTTTTCCTCCAGGAACCTGTCCAAACCTTTTATTACCACATCCTTGGACAACAGATTTATTTAATATACCACCCTCCTTAGGCAATAACAAAGCGGTTTACCATGGTGTGGTGGGGTTTGTGTCCTTGTTTGGCAGTGCACCAGGGGGAATATGGGTCGGTTATTGGTTGTTGAAGATTGGCTTCTATCAGACTGACCAAGTATAGGAGAAGCAGGATTCATCGTGGCTCCCTGAGTTTGTATCTCTGGGATTACCTAGTGAGGCTCTTTCCAACAGTGGGGGGTGAATAGGGCTATGCAAAAGAAACAGGAGTAGGAAATGTGGTAGATGCATTAGGGGACAACAAAAGGCCTGAAACACAAACACTATATTTGCATATACCGGTACAAAGATTACATTACATTAGTGACTTATATTCTGCCTTAACATTGTAGTTCTAGGTGGATTACATTACCAGAAGAATTACGGGGTAACATACTAGCTAAAGGAACAGAGAAAAAATACAGTGCTGTGATAGTTTGTGCCAATAACAGGAATAGAGAGAGATTACAGTTCTGCATTAATTTTCTAAATAGCAGGGTTATTTGTAATCAGTTGTTGCTATCAGTAGCTTGGAGCAGTGGTGGTCAACTTTCACTGCCTGAGTTGCTAGTAAGCCATCGTATATTTTTTGCTCAGAGTACCTTTGATTGGGGGGTGAGTAAATGGAGTCTGAGCTCTTCTTGGCCTGGTTGAGTTGTTCCAGGTGAGGCGTTCATTCAGGTAGGTGAGGGCAGCACCATTTAAGGCTTTGAATAGTAGACGGTAAAATATGAACAATATTCATGCTTTCATAAGGAGCCAGTGTGAGTCTAGGTATGTTGTGGAAAAGCGGTCATATCTGTTTAGTGAAAAGATCAGTCAGAGGGCTATGTTTTCGCCTAGAATTTTGATAGGCGTGTAATCAAATTTTAAATAAACGATGAAACTATGTTTTGTACAGTCTGTAATGGTTTTATCATGCCGACGGTTCATGGTAGGTAGAGGATGTTGCAGTAGTCTAGAAGACCCAGGATTAAGGATTTGACCAGGAGTTAGAATTATTCCCTGTCATATACAAATCCCTATTCAAGACAATATCTCAAAAAAGATATAGCAGCAATAGAAAAGGTTCAAAGAAGAGCGACCAAGATGGTAAAGGGGATGGAACTCCTCTCGTATGAGGAAAGACTAAAACAGTGAGGGCTCTTCAGCTTGGAAAAGAGACGGCTGAGGGAGTCTACAAAATCCTGAGTGGAGTAGAACGGGTACAAGTGGATCGATTTTTCACTCCGTCAAACATTACATAGACTAAGGGACACTCAATGAAGTTACAGGGAAATACTTTTAGAACCAATAGGAGGCAATTTTTTTTCACTTACAGAATAGTTAAGCTCTGGAACGCGTTGCCAGAGGATGTGGTAAGAACGGATAGCGTAGCTGGTTTTAAGAAAGGTTTGGACAAGTTCCTGGAGGAAAAGTCCATAGTCTGTTATTGAGAAAGACATAGGGGAAGCCACTGCTTGCCCTGGATTAGTAGCGTGGAATATTGCTACTCCTTGGGTTTGGGCCAGGTACTAGGGACTTGGATTGGTCACCGTGAGAATGGGCTACTGAGTTTGTTTGTTTGTTTGTTTATATCTTGCCCTTACCCAGGGCAGGTTACAAAGTTACATACAAAAACTATAACATTACATATACCATCGACAATATATACTTCCACTATACAAAAACTCTCATAATACAAGAAGTACAAACCATAAAATACACAGGCGACCAGCATCTTATGATCTTCTTCTCCTTTTCATTAACAACATTTCGTCTGGCAAAAAAGATGCCTCTTCAACAGTATTTTAAAGTTCTTTCTATTCTGCTGCCATTCCCTAGGCCCTATGCAATGAAATCGACTGTCTCTAGACACTGTCACTTTCAGCTGCCTGACAGATGGAAGAAGACGTGGCGGAACGCTCTCAATGAGATGTTTGGGGTCCAGATTGTGCAGGGGTGTCAAAGTCCCTTCTCGAGGGCCGCAATCCAGTCAGGTTTTCAGGATTTCCCCAATGAATATGCATGAGATCTATTTGCATGCACTGCTTTCATTGTTTCGAATAGATCTCATGCATATTCATTGGGGAAATCCTGGAAACCTGACTGGATTGCGGCCCTCGAGGAGGGACTTTGACACCCCTGGCTGAAAGTGAATTCTATCCATCAACCTCAACCAATACAAGCTCACATAACACTGTCACGTGCTCACGTCTTCCCAGCCGTAACAAACTTCTGATCACGGAATTTCGGGCTACCTGGAGGGCACATAATGCTGACATCGGCCCTCCCCTTTGGTCTTATCCAGTAAGGCATCCTGTACTACACTAAGTCGCCTTGAACCTGTTTAGACATGGTGCGACTCAGAAATCTTAGATTAGATTTTAAAAAGTGGCATCCAGAAGCAGCTGGAAGAATAGTCAAAGATCTGGAAAATGAACTTCAGTACTGAAGGATTAAAATCGCACATGTGGCATCCAACATATTAGTTAAATGGAGAAGAACTAAATCCATCAAGTAAGACTGAGATCTAGGCGTAATAAGCTCCAGTGACCAACCCAGGCAAACTCAGTGTATGGCATTTCCTAATGAGACATCTTGGCCCTCAAAGGCTAATTAAGAAATGAATCAAATCAGTCCATTAAAAATGCCAAGTTGTTAAATTACAAGCAGATTGTCAGAAATTGCAGGAGGACCATGCAAGACGGGGACACTGGGCAGCCAGATGGCAACTGAAATTCAAGTGGACAGGTGCAAAGTGATGCAGACTGGCAAAAATAAGCCACGTTCCACCAAGGAAAGTCATCCTAGACCACACCTTGAAATCTTCTGCTCAGTGTGGAAGAGACTACATTTTCAGTACTGTGTCCAATGCTGAAAAAAAGAAATAGCAGAATTAGAAAAGGCTAATCAAAATGATAAAATGGCTCATGTAGGAGAAAAGGCTGGGGATGTGGGAGATCTTCAGCTTGGAGGAGAGACAGCTAAGAGGTCTCTAAAATTCCGACTGGAGAACAATAGATAAATGTGAAAAATTGCAAAGACTAGAGGACATGCCAAGAAGTTATTAAGCAGCAGATTTCAAATTAAATCCTGGAACCCGTTGCTAGAGGATGCAGTAAAATCTCCTTGTGTAGCTTGGTTTAGAGGAAAAGCTCATAAACTTGGAGAGAATCTACTTCTTATACCCAGGGTAAGCAGCACAGAATTCATCAAGTTTATCAAGTTTATTAACACAATTTGATTAATCGCCTATTATAATCACTAGGCGATGTACATAGTAAAAATATAACAAGTAAAAAGGGGTTAACATTTTAACAAAAGAACATTTAACTTGAACAAACATACAGTTGGGAAGAAAAAGATAAAAGTTACAATTTTTTGTTTGGGGTAGAATAATTGATCACCATTGGAAAGAAGATATTGAACTTGATACATATTCAAGTGACTTAACATTGCAGCCACAACACCTCACAGAAGCCGAGGGCCTGGGAGTATTCACTGGCATGGCTTCTAATGATGTTAACATTCAGTGGTCTCCCATATGATGAAGAGAAAACTAGATAAGGATAACAGAAGCACAAATGGGCTAGAAACCAGCAGATATCAGCCGCAAGGTTATGGGGACACTGGTAGCTGCAGGTTGGAGCTACTTTTAGTAACTGTGTGGATTATTTCAAAGCTCGATATAAGACACGGCATAGGCATCTGGAATATTGTGTACAATTCTGGAGGCCACATTACCAAAAAGATGTGCTGAGAGTTGAGTCGGTTCAACGAATGGCCACCAGGATGGTCTCGGGACTCAAAAGACCTCCCGTATGAGGAAAGGCTGAATAAATTGCAAGGAACGTAGAGAGAGAGAGGAGACATAAGAACATAAGAACATAAGCGTTGCCTCTGCCGGGTCAGACCAGGGGTCCATCGTGCCCGGCAGTCCGCTCCCGCGGCGGCCCCCCAGGTCCATGACCTGAAAGTGTTCCCTACCTAACCTGAAATATCCATACCCTATTCGCTCAATGTCCTGTACGGTAAACCTCTATCTGTACCCTGTTATCCCCTTCGCTTCCAGGAAGTCATCCAGTCCCTTTTTGAACCCCAGAATTGTACTCTGTCTTATTACCTCTCCGGGAAGCGCGTTCCAGGTGTCCACCACCCTCTGAGTGAAGAAGAACCTCCTTGCATTCGTTATGAATCTGTCTCCTCTCAGTTTTTCTGAATGACCTCTTGTTTTAGTTGTCCCTGCTAGTCTAAAGAATCTGTCCCTCTCCACCTTCTCTATGCCTTTCATGATTTTATAAGTTTCTATCATGTCCCCTCTCAGTCTCCGCTTCTCCAGGGTAAAGAGCCCCAGCCTGTCTAACCGTTCGGCATATGAAAGGTTCTCCATACCCTTTATCATCCTCGTTGCCCTCCTCTGGACCCTTTCGAGTATTGCCATGTCCTTCTTGAGGTATGGCGACCAGTATTGGACGCAGTATTCCAGATGTGGGCGCACCATTGCTCGATACAGTGGCAGGATAACTTCTTTTGTTCTGGTAGTGATACCTTTTTTGATAATGCCCAACATTCTGTTCGCTTTTTTTGAGGCCGCTGCACATTGTGCCGCCGGCTTCATTGTGTTATCTACCAATACCCCCAGATCTTTTTCCTGGCTGCCTTTCCCGAGTACCCTCCCTCCCATCGTATAGCTGTACATGGAGTTCCCCTTCCCTATGTGCAAGACCTTACATTTCTCCACATTGAAGCTCATCTGCCATTTTTTTGCCCACTCACTCAGCTTGTTCAGGTCGCTTTGCAATTCTTTGCATTCCTCAACAGTTCTGGCCCGTATTGAGCTGGAGGATGATATCTTCTTTCTTAAAGGTCCCTCGGCCACAAGAGGGCATCCGCTGAAAATCAGGGGTGGGAAATTTCATGGCGACACCAGGAAGTTCTTCAGGTGATTGAAGCCAGCAGCGTGTCAGATTTTAAAAGGAAATGGGATACACATGTGGGATCTCTAGGGGGGTAAAAATGGAAATGGGATACATATGTGGTATCTCTAGGGGGTAAATTCAAGGGGGTGGGGTCGTTAGAGTGGGCAGACTTGATGGGCTATGGCCCTTTTCTGCCGTCATCTTCTATGTTTCTATGGGTGCTGGAATGAGTATGACACGTAACATGTTCATCTGTCAAGGGAGGAAGGAATGGCCCGACGGTTAGAGCTACAACCTCCAAACCCTGAGGTAGTGGGCTCAAGCCCTCCGCTGTGCCATGTGACCCTGGGCAAGTCCCTTAATCCTTCATTGCCCCAGGACAAATGGGGAAAGAGGTAAACACAACTTCCATTGATAGGTGGTATATAAAATAAATGTAAAATGTTGAGCTTGAGGAGAAGAAATATCCTGCAGGTAGTCAGTAGTGGCTGGACAAAAAACCTGGGGAGACTACGTGGTCAAGACTAGTCTTTAGCTGCTGCTATCTACTGTATTGCTATGTAGCTTACAAATGTAATACACCAAGTTCAGGAGATTCAATGTAGTACAGAATATTATAAAATAAACAAAAAAATAGAAGTGCCAGCCAGCTCAGGTAATGGGATAAAAAGCAAGGTGAGATAATGAAATGTGTGGCAAAATAATACAGCAAAGCCAGGAAGGAGTTACGAAATGCAGAGTTAAAGAGTGGAAGAAGATAATTCAATTTAGGTTCTTGTAGTACAAGGTAACATAATCCATTCTAATACACTGTGGACAGAAGCCTATGGAAAGCAATCAAGGCAACAAAGCAAGAGACATTCAAAGAGCACACAGAATGATCAATGCACTAGGCACCCTTTAGAGGAAAGAGTTTTCTAGAAATGGAAGTCTTTGACTTAAGCCTCAGGGTGGAGGGTATGGGAGCAATGCATGACTGGCCTCTCGGGGGAAACGATGGCTATCAGGACATAAGCACAGAGAGTCCTTATTATCCAGGAAGTGACAGTAATCTGTGGATTGAGCAGAAGTCCCTTACCTGACATTATTTACTACAGGCCTGTTTCACTCCTTGGGATCTAGCTAGGTACTTGGGAACTGGGTTGGCCACTGTTGGAAAAAGGATCCTAGTATGGCAAGTCTTATGTTCTTATTGGGTAGCAGTGGCTCCTGTTTGGGCATATGTCACTTACCAGAGTTCATGTAGTGCCATGAACCATCCTTTATTTATTTATTTAAAAAATGTATATACCGCCTGAAGTCTCATCGGATTCCATGTAACAACACACATAATAATAAACGTGAATCATACAATTGACAAATACACATCATACACCAGGGGTGCCCAACACGTCGATCGCGATCTACTGGTCAGTCACAAAAGCAATGCGAGTCGATCACTTCTATCCCGCCCTTCCATGCAGCAGAACCCTTGAGCAGCCCCCTCCACCCCCATACAGCTGAACCCCCGCTGACCCTCCCATCTTTCCATCTCTTCCTCCCATCCAAACCCCACTGACCTACATACCTCCCTCCAACACTCTAAAGAAGCTGCTTTGCAGCCTTCTCCCACCAGGGCATTCCCTCTGCCACATCACTGATGATGTCATCAGTAACACAGCACATGGAAGGCCCCAGCAGGAGAAGACCACGACACAGCTTCTTTAGAGTGTTGGAGGGAGGTATGTAGGTCTCACGGTCAGCGGGGTTCGGATGGGAGGGTCAGCGGGGGTTCAGCTGCACGGCGGGAGGGGCGATGCAGGGGGACCGCTCAATGGTTCTGCTGCACAAGGGTTGGGAGGGATAGAAAGATGCTGCAAAGGGAAGGCACAAGGGGATGGGTGAGAGGGGAGGAAAGATGCTGCACATGTGGGGGAGAGAAAGGAAAGAGGAAGGGAGACATGATTGTGTACATGAAAAAAATAAACCCTAGTGCGTTTTTTGGGGCCCACGGTATATAACTAAATATATGTTTGCATTTATTTTGTTGGTAGATCATTTTGACTTGGTCATTTTAAAAGTAGCTTGCAAGCCAAAAAAGTATGGGCACCCCTGCTCTACACACTCAAATCCCCCCCTCCCCGAAAAAAAAAATCTAACCTTAAAAACTTCAATATCATCATAAAACAAAACATAACAGAGGAACCAGAGCAAATTCAGAAGAAGTAGATCAGAAATAAAAATCTACAAACAGCTTAGTTTTCAGCAACTTCATAAAGCTGTAATGATCCAGACATAGTCTCAGTTGACCAGTAAGCTTCTTCCAAAAAGAAAGCCCGCAAGTGAGAACATTTCCAGTTTCATTGTCACATACCTTACGTTCTCAGCTGTTCGTGCTACTAATCTCAAGCTCTGCTATAAACCTATAAACCTCCCAGAGAGGCTGAAACCAACAGGGTGCAGATTGATACAAGATCTGGTACACCAAAGATAACACTTTGTGTGTGTTAAATCTTTATTGATTTTCCAAATTTAACAAAAATGCAGTACAGTATCTACACAAACAACATCAATTATATATGCATTTATAATCAATCAAAATTCCCACAACAAAAAAACCCCCACCCAACCAATACCTTGTAAGAGAATGAAACCATGACAGAAATATCCCTCTCCCACCCTCCCTCCCCCTGGGTGTGTGTGCAATATACCAATAGGATCAAAGGAAAAAACAATTACAACGCATCCATAAAAGATATCAAAGGGCCCCAAATTAACTTAAATCTCTTAGTATGACCCAGTATATCTGCGTTCATTTTTTCAAATCTATAAATTAAACATAAATTTGCCCACCAAAAATTCAAGTTAAGGCGATCCCAGTTCTTCCAGTTGCGCATAACCATTTGTATAATAATAATAATACCTTTATTCTTGTATACCGCATTACCATGGAAGTTCTATGCGGTTAACAGATGAAGAGACTGTACATTTACAGCGAAGTTACATTTTAGCGATGCTACATTTACAGTGAAGTTGTTTTTATAGCAAAATTACATTTGTAATGAGGTTATATTTCCTGTGAATTATATACAGCGGTATTACATACGGCGATGTTCGATATGGTAGAGCAGAGACATTTAGTATGAGGAGTAACGAAGATGGGATAGTTAGGTGGATTGAGTGATCCATTTTGCTGAGCCGTTTAGTGGCTAACAAGATTGGGGGAGTCGGAGAGACTGGAGGTAAGTCGAGGTTAGAGGAGGAGGAGGGAAGAGGGGGGGTGGAAGTTAGTGGAATTTGTCAAAAAGGTAAGTTTTGATTGACTTCCTGAACATTTGATAGGTGGGGGAATTGGAGATGAAGGTAGTGAGGCATTTGTTCCATTTGCCCGCTTGGAATGCTAGGGATCTATCGAGGAATTTCTTGTAGAGGCAGCCCTTCAGGGAAGGAAAGGAAAACAGGTAAGTGTTTTGTGTACGAGAGGGGCCTGCAATTTCGAGATGCTACCCCAGTCATGATAAGGAAAAGCCGCCCTCTATATCTGTCCAATGAGGGCTTCAGATGTAACATCGTCCCACATATGACTTCCTCATATGTCAAAGGAATCGATGCCTCAAGTATAGCATTAATCTGTCCCCATATTGACTTCCAGAACTTGAGTATTAAAGGACAATAGAACAACAGATGATCCAGTGTCCCTATATCAAGATGACAAAGATAACACTTTAAACTGAATTCTTTGTTCAATCGGCAACCAATGAAGGCTTTACAGTATGGGGTTGTATGTGTTGTTCTTGTAACCCCACTAATCAGCGTAGCTGCTGAATTCATCAGTACCTGTAATGCTTTCAACTTTGTCTTAGCCAATCCTAGAAATAATGAATTACAGTAGTCCAATCTAGGTATTAACAAACATTAGACTACAGTTCTGAAATCACTAATTGTCAAAAGTGGTTTAAGCCTGTACAACATTCATTATCTGCTTCCCCATAGTCAAAGCTGAGTCTAAACAGATTCCCACAATTGTAATTTGTTCCTTTACCTTTATCTGTTCACCCATGACATCCATACTTTCAATCACCTCAGTCTCATCCTCCCTCCGCACTGTCATTAATTCTGTTTCATTCACAGTCATCCTCAATCCATGTTGTGATATCCACTCACATACCTTTGTCATACATTGATATAATCTTATTTCAGCACATTTCAAATCCCCATCAATAGGAAAAAAAGAGGATGTCATCAGCATAGATTCTATAGTGAACCCCTAAATGCTGAAAGTCTTGCCCAAGAGATGACATATAAATGTTGAACGGTGAGGCCGACACGGCTGACCCCTGGGGCACACCTCTACTGATTATTTTCTTCTTTGAGATATTTTGTCCTCCTCTCACACAAAAAGATCTTCCTATCAAATAGGACAAAAACCACTCCAACACCTTTCCCTGAATACCTAAACTCTTCAGTTTAGAGAGGAATACAGGTAGATTGACTGTATCAAAGGCCCCCAGATGCATCAAATGAGATTAAACAGAAAGAACAGCGTCTGTCCAAGCCTTCCTTCAGTGTATCTAACACCGATAGAAACAATAACTCAACGCTATGTGCTTTACGGGATAAATAATGAAACAAATCCAGTTAGTTCCCTAAACATACTCTTCGAATTGATGTAACACCAATTTTTCAATAACTTTCCCAATAAAGGGAACCATCAAAATAGGCCTTTAACTTGACAATTGCGCCTCTTTACATATTTCAGAAAAAAGTCCATCAAGTAACAACTTATTCACTATGGATGTCACAAAAGGAGCTTTGCTTTATCTGGTCTTGGAGCAGAGTTGTTGGGTTTCTAGCTACCTGGTTAGATGTGATCTTCAGTCCACTCATCAAGTAACTACTCAGCTCAGCAAATAAACTGCTTTAATTTTACCCAGTTAGTTATCTAGGTACTAGATGATCACTGGTTGCTATTATGTAAACCAAATCCCGGTTGCTACATTAGACATTGAGGAGTTTGGTTCTAGGTAATCTACCAGACAGTTTTCAGCCTTCCACATGGGTGTACAATCTGTTTGTGGCTTTCCCCTTTGGGTTTTCTGCCACCTGTCAGAGGGGAAATGTAAAAGGACTTCCAGTCTCAAAATTGCCCTATGTACAAATTTTGTACCTTCCCTTACAGAGAAGAAATACTCCGCAGAATAGCACTGGATCACTCTTCAATGAAGGCTCTTGACAAAGGCAAGGAAATAACACTCCAAGCCAACATCAGACTTCTCAGTGGTCAATTATGGATGTGAAAACTGGACACTACAGAAACAAAACAGAAAGAAGATTGACTCATTTGAGCTTTGGTGCTGGAGAAGGATTTTATGCATGCTGTGAACTAACAAATTAATTCTGGAAGAGATCAAAATGGCTATGTCACTAGAAGCCTAAATGATGATGTTACGACTGTTTTATTTTGGTCACACTGTGCAAAAAGAAAGATCATTGGAGATTGAAGTAACCAGGCAAAGAGGATGACCTGCAATCCGATGGCTGGACATCTTGAAAATAACCAGTTAAGGATGACTCTGGAGGACCTTACTGGACTAGCATAAAACTGATTTCTTTTTAGATCTGTAATTCATGAAGTCTCTAGGACTCGAAGACGAACCTAAGTACTAACTAACCCTTACATCTGTTTTGCATGCAGGAATAATATTGCTTGAAAAAGTGTAGCAAGTTATGCTTCTATTTCTCCTTCACCAACCCAGACATCCCTCTGAGCACACCACCTTTCAAAGTGGCTAAAATAATGTATGATATGGAACATTAGCTGCATAGAGGGAGGGAAATGAACACAGGTAAAACTTTTTTACTCAGGGAAATGGCTTGGAGAATTGGACCTCTACATACCATTAATGCATGGAGAGAGAAGATAATGTGATATAAATAATACATACAGTAGTATAGGGACATCTGCAGAAAGCATTACTGTACAAGAAGGAATAATTGAAAGCAATGTGGGTTAGTACGTACCCACAGAAAGATAGGGGAAAGCAATCCATGCAATGCAGAACAACAGAAGACAGGATAAGGCAAAAGTGAAAACTGGAATAAGGGCAAGCAAAGGAAGGAAGAGTTTTAGCAATAGCACTGATGCATAAGAACATAAGAAATGCCTCCGCTGGGTCAGACCTGAGGTCCATCATGCCCAGCAGTCCGCTCACGCGTCGGCCCATCAGGTCCAGGACCTGTGCAGTAATCTTTTATCTATAACCCTCTATCCCCTTTTCCAGCAGGAAATTGTCCAATCCTTTCTTAAACCCCAGTACCGTTCGCTGCCCTATAACGTCCTCTGGAAGCGCATTCCAGGTGTCCACCACACGTTGGGTAAAGAAGAACTTCCTAGCATTCGTTTTGAATCTGTCCCCTTTCAACTTTTCCGAATGCCCTCTTGTTTTTTTATTTTCTGAAAGTTTGAAGAATCTGTCCCTCTCTACTCTCTCTATGCCCTTCATGATCTTGTAAGTCTCTATCATATCCCCTCTAAGTCTTCTCTTCTCCAGGGAAAAGAGACCCAGTTTCTCCAATCTCTCAGCATATGAAAGGCTTTCCATCCCCTTTATCAGTCGTGTCACTCTCCTCTGAACTCTCTCGAGTAACACCATATCCTTCTTAAGGTATGGTGACCAATACTGGACGCAGTACTCAAGATGCGGACGCACCATTGCCCGGTACAGCGGCAGGATAACTTCTTTCGTTCTTGTTGTAATACCCTTCTTGATTATCCCCAGCATTTTATTCGCTCTCTTGGCGGCCGCTGCGCACTGTGCCGTCGGCTTCATTGTCATGTCCACCATTACCCCCAAGTCCCTTTCTTGGGTACTCTCATTCAATAACATCCCTCCCATCGTATAGCCGTGCCTCGGGTTTCTGATTCCCACATGCAATACTTTACATTTCTCAACATTGAACTTCATCTGCCATCTCTCTGCCCATTCTCCCAATTTGTCCAAGTCCCTTTGCAATTTTTCACAGTCCTCCTTTGTCCGAGCTCCACTAAATAGTTTGGTGTCGTCCGCAAATTTTATTATCTCACTCTTTGTTCCTGTTTCTAGATCATTTATGAATATATTAAATAGCAGCGGCCCGAGCACTGAGCCCTGCGGAACACCACTCGTGACCTTCCTCCAGTCTGAGTAGTGTCCCTTCACCCCTACCCTCTGTTTCCTACCCGCTAACCAGTTTCTGATCCATCTATGCATGTCTCCGTCCACCCCATGGTTCTTCAGTTTCCGGAGTAGACGTTCATGAGGCACCTTGTCAAAGGCTTTCTGGAAATCTAGGTATATGATGTCTATGGGGTCTCCTTTGTCCATCTGTTTGTTAATTCCCTCGAAGAAGTGCAATAAGTTGGTCAGACACGATCTCCCCCTGCAGAAACCATGTTGGCTGGTTATCAGAAGTTCGTGTTTTTCAAAATGTTCATCAATTTTTTCTTTTATTAGTGCTTCCGCCATTTTCCCCGGAACAGAGGTCAGACTCACCGGTCTGTAGTTTCCCGGGTCTCCTCTTGATCCCTTTTTAAAGATTGGCGTAACGTTGGCTATCTTCCAATCCTCCGGAATCACACCTGTTTTCAGAGATAGGTTGAAAATTTGCTGTAGTAGTTCCGCTATTTCCTCTTTTAGTTCCTTCAGCACCCTTGGATGGATTCCATCCGGACCCGGGGATTTGTCAGTTTTTAGTTTTTCTATCTGTCTGCGCACATCATCAAGGCTCACTTCTATGGATGTTAACTTTTGATGCAAGTGGTAGTAAGCCTGTGCCAGGTCCAGTGAGAGAGAGAGAGAGAGAGAGAGAGAGAGAGAGAGAGAGAAAGAGAGAGAGAGAGAAAGAGAGAGAGAGAGAGAAAGAGAGAAAGAGAGAGAGAGAGAGAAAGAGAGAGAGAGAGAGAGAGTGAGTGAGAGAGAGAGTGAGAGAGAGAGAGAGAATTCAGCACCAAGGCCAGCAGCCAAGATGGGTGTGAAGAGACGGGACGGGAGGAAAGGGAAGAGAGAAGCTTAGTATAGTGTTCATCCAGTTTGAAAATAACATAAGCTTATATTTAGATACCGCAAAAGTTCTTTCATTCGATGCGGTTACAAAAATATAAGTACAACAGGGAGAAGAAAATTTAGCAACAAAATAGTAGAAGGTAATCGGCACATTGAGGGCTCCTTTCACTAAGTCGTGCTAGTGGGGTTAACGCGCGTGACTTTTCATCACGCGCTGGCCAAAAACTACTGCCTGCTCAAGAGGAGGTGGTAGCGGCAAGTTCGTCCCGCAGTTTAGCACGCGCATTTACATGCATTAAACCGCTAGCGTGGCTTAGTAAAAGGAGCCCTGAATGTCTCTAACTCTCCCAAGCTGGGATCATAATTTGAGCAAAAGTGCCTAGAATGTATGTGAAAGAAAGAGACATAAATAAAGATCCAAAAGCTTAAAGAAATAAAATTTGAAAAAGGGAGAGGTGTGGTAAAATAATTAATTAGCTTCTTAACATCTTACGCCAACAGCATTATCTCTATTGCTCTTAATAGCAACTAATTTAGGGGGTGCAGCTCGGAGACTTTCTTTTTCAAATGAGGTGCAAACCCAGACACATTTAGATGGTGCAAAGGCGAGAGCAGAAAATGTGAGATCACAAATACATCCTCGTTTCTTTGGAACAGATCAAGAAAATGTCTAAGTAAGTGGGGGAAGGTTGAGCTAGGACTAGACAAGGGGTGGAAACTCCAGACGTGTAAACTCAGCATCCAGGTCACTCCCACGGCACTGGTCACGGGAGCCAGAAATATAGGCGTCAGAAAAAAGAAATGTTTTGAATTTATCTGGGGAGTTTGGGGGCAACATATTCCATAGTTCAGGGCCATGTACTGAAAATAGAGAATGCAAGTACTTTCTTGAAAGGATTGGATCACACAATGATTCTGGTCTGAAGACTCAGGACAGGAAAGAGTCGAGTCTAAGACATATGGATGATGAAGATGAGTAGTTTATTTAGTTATTTTTTAAATTTATTTACTGTTTTTTTCCAAAACAGTTTACAAAAAGTTGCTACATAAAATTTAATAGAAATCAAAACAAGATAGGAACAAAAACGGACAGGTTCAATCTTTCCATAAGGTCAATTGCTCAAAGAAATGCATCGACACAGTTGTGTTTTTTTAACATTTTCCTCAGTGAGTTTCTGTCTCTACATTTTCGAATTTGGCCAACAAGGCTATTCCACAACTTAACTCCTGCACATGTGAAAGTCATGGCATTCGTTTCCACATATTTAGGGTTAGTCTTCGTTTTCAGCAATGCTGAACTTTCGGAGCGCAATGATCTTAATGGTTGATACTCAGACATCCAACCCTTAAAAAATTCAGGGATTATACCATATAAAAATTGGTGACAACATCATTGCTTTGTATTGAATTTTAAATACAACTGGCAGTCAATGCAGTTGTCGGAGATATGGAGTAATAGGCTCATATCTTGATGTTCCAGTTATCAATCTAGCCGTGGCATTCTGAACCACCTGCAGTGCCCTGTACATGGTCTTAGTTATTCCCAGGTACAGGACATTGCAGTAGTCCAGCCGTGACAAAATCATTGCCTGTACAACGGCACGAAAGTCAGATGGTGATAGCATTGGTTTCACATGGTACAATAAGTGAATCTGTGTAAAACATATTTGCACTGTTTTTACGACTTGCAACCCATTGTAAGTCCTAGATCCAGTTTTACTCCAAGGACTGTCATTGACTTCCTCACCAGTAGTACCTCATCCATCACTTTCAATGTTTTTGGCCAATTAACCAGGTCAGATTTCCCCACAAACGTTACCTCAGTCTTTTCTACATTCAATCTTAAACCCTGCCTTTCCATCATGTAATTACTCAGCAACTTTTCTAACCCATTTCCCCATATACATACTGGGAAGAAAAAGATGATATCATCCTCATATATGCGATATTCAACCTCTAAAGTTTGAAACAACTGACCAATTGTGGCCATGTAAATAATAATAACGCTGAAAGCGCCGAACCCTGGGGAACTCCACTCCTCACCTGAAGTAGTAGTAGAATCTTATAAGTGTTGCAATGACTAACTGGGAGTCAGTGAAAAGCCATAAGTAGCAGAGTAACATGGTCAAATTTAATGCCCAGCGATTTGTTTCATGGCAGTATTCTGTATGATCTGGAGCCATGACTATGATAATATGAGGAAAATGGTTAAAAAGAAGCTAAAAGGATCAGTTGCAAAGGTTAGGACTGCAAACCAGGTGTGGATGTTATTTTAAAATACCATCATAGAAGCCCACATATCAGCAAACATGGAAAGAAGAGGAAATGAGAGCCGGTGTGGTTAAAAGATGAAGTGAAAGAGGCTATTAGAGCCAAAAAAAACCCATCCTTTAAAGAATGGAAAAAAGATCCAAATAAAGAAAATAAGAAGAGACACAAGCACTGGCTAGTTAGATGCAAAGCATTGATAAAGACAGCGAAGAAAGAGTATGAAGAGAAACTTGCCAAAGAGGTAAAAACTCCTAACAATTTTTTTTTTGGTACATCAGAAGCAGAAAACATGTGAGGGAATCCATGGGACCGTTGGATGATCAAGGAAAGGGGCGCTCAGGGAGGATCAGGCCTTAGCGGAAAGACTGAATGAATTCTTTGCTTCAGTCTTTACGGAAGAAGATGTAAGAGATCTACCTAAACTGGAAATGGTTTTCAAGGGTGATGATGCGGAGGAACTGAAAGAAATCTCAGTCAATCTGGAAGATAACTAAGCCAAATCGACAAGTTAAAAAGTGATAAATCACCTGGAATGGATGGTATTAAAAGAACTCAAACATGAAATTGCTGACCTGCTGTTAGTGATCTGTAGCCTGTCACTAAAATAGTATATAGCAGTAGTTCCCAACCCTGTCCTGAAGTACCACCAGCCAGTCGGGTTTTCAGGATAGCCCTAATGAATATGTATGGGGCAGATTGCTTGCCTGAAATCTCCATTAGATGCAAATCTCTCTCATACATATTCATTAGGGATATTCCAAAAACCTGACTGGCTGATGGTCCTCCAGGACAGGGTTGGGAACCACTGGTCTATAGTACCTGAAGATTGGAGGGTGGCCAATGATACGCTGATTTTTAAAAAGGGTTCCAGGGAGATCTGGGAAATTATAAACCGGTAAGCTTGACTTAAGTGCCGGGCAAAATGCTGGAAACAATTATAAAAAATAAAATTGTGGAACACGTAGACCACAGGTGTCAAAGTCGGTCCTCGAGGGCCAGAATCCAGTCGGGTTTTCAGGATTTCCCCAATGAATCTGCATAAGATCTATTTGCATGCACTGCTTTCAATGCATATTCATTGGGGAAATCCAGAAAACCCGACTGGATTCCGGCCCTCGAGGAGGGACTTTGACACCCCTGACGTAGACAAACATGATTTAATGAGAAGGAGTCAACATGGGTTCAGCTGAGGGAGATCTTGCCTCACAAATTTTCTTGACTTCTTTGAAGGTGTGAATAAACATGTGGATAAAGGTGAGCTGGTTCATATAGTGTATCTAGATTTTCAGAAGGCTTATGACAAAGTTCCTCATGAGAGGCTCCTGAGAAAATTAAAAAGTCATGGGATAGGTGGCAAAGTTTAGCTGTGGATTAGGAACTGGTTATCAGATAGAAAACAGAGGGTAGGATTAAATGGTCATTTTTCTCAATGGAGGAGAGTAAACAGTGGAGTGCCACAGGGGTCTGTACGGGGACCGGTGCTATTTAACTTATTTATAAATGATCTGGAAATTTACTATCAGTCTCCTCTCCTTAAAGTTAATACCAGACAACAGAGTATTTTCTCAGTTATAGCACCTCAAACATGGAATTCTCTTCCTACTTATTTAAGAGAGGAATCTCTTCTCGATAGGTTCAAGAGTAACCGAAAATGTTTCCTATTCAAAGATGCCTTCAATCTCCGACTCTTTGAACCAGGATGAGCTCATCATTCATTTGATCTCTAAATTATAACTTTTTTTCCCCCTTATGTTTTTTCCTTTATTTCTTTTCTTTCCTATTTCGTACCTTTCTTCCCCATTGGTGCTGTCAGTCTTTTTATGTTGTCTATATTTTATGTTGTACTTCCCCAATTGTTTTTAAACTTTTTATTTTGAATATCGCTTAGAAGCAAGATTAAGAAATTTAATCACATTTTTAATAAAACTTGAAACTTGCAGATGACACAAAACTGTTCAAAGTTGTTAAAACGCATGTGGATTGAGAAAAATTGCAGGCAGACCTTAGGAACTTGGAAGACTGGGCGTCCAAGTGGCAGATGAAATATAATGTGGACAAATGCAAACTGATGCACATTGGGAAGAATAGTTAAGCTCTGGAACGCATTTCTAGAGGTTGTAGTAAGAGCAGATAGCGTAGCTGGTTTTATGAAGGGTTTGGACAATTTCCTGGAGGAAAAGTCCATAGTCTATTATTGAGAAAAACATGGGGGAAGCCACTGCTTGCCCTAGTTTGGTAGCATGGAATGTTGCTGCTCCTTGGGTTTTGACCAGATGACCTGGATTGGCCACCGTGAGAACGAGCTACTGGACTTGATGGACCATTGGTCTGACCCAGTAAGGCTATTCTTATGTTCTCTCCTGTGATTAGCGAAGAAACTGCAGAGCTCGCTCTCTCTTGGGATTAGTGAAGAGAGTATAGAGCTCTCTTCTAGGATTAGTAAAAGAGTTCAGAGCTCTCTCTGCTGGGATTAGTGAAGAGACTGTAGAGCTTTCTATTCTGGGATTAGTGAAGGGGAGTGCAGAGGTCTGTCTCTTGGGATTAATGAATTGGAGAGCAGGGTGCTCTCTCCTGGGATTAGTGAAGAGAGTACATAGCTCTCTCTCCTGGGATTAGTGAAGAGAGTACATAGCTCTCTCTCCTGGGATTATTAAAGAGAGTACAAAGGTCTCTTTCCTGGGATTAGTGAAGAGACTGCAGAGCTCTCTCTCCTGGGATTAGTGTAATGGAGAGCAGAGCTCTGCCTCTGATGTGGGATTCTTTGATGCGCTCTATGCCTGCTTCTTTCCTAGGAGAGCTGAAAGTGCTGGAATTTGCACACTGCAGTGGGTTTCGAGAGTGAATGCGGTGTCCCTTTGCTTTCTGGTTGCTGAGTGCAGCTGGATTTGGGATTAGAAATAAGGAAGGAAGCATCACACTGACGTGGGAATGCTTTGTTTTCATTCGGCTGCTGTGAGCGGAGCAAGCCGCTCATAATACAGTTTGCTCTGAGCTGCTAACAGCACTTTTTCTGCTTCTCTAGGAATCCTGCTGCTTAATCAAGGTTTTCAACCTGACTGCTTGGGGATTGTGATGGATTTTGCAAGAGGGAATTTGCATTTTCAGATGGCTACAAGCAAGAAATGGAAGAAGGTTTCCCAAAGACCAAATATGAACAGGTACTGTACTGTGAAGAGGGGGCAGGGAGAGGGTAGATAGCATCCCGTATCCTTAAGTTCTCTGGCAGGGGTTGGTACACGGCAGGGTATTCTTAAATATTCAAGCCATGAATGAAATGGGGGAGGAAGGGGGTGGGATGATACTCTATAACCTCCGGTATTGTACCAGTAAAAGAACAGGAGGATGGAGGTGGTAAGATCCTCGGGCAGAGTCGCAGGGGAAGGGAGTAAGACAGCATCTTCTATCTTCAGGTCCTTTAGCTGCAAAGGAACTGGTGAAGGGAGAGAGGAGACAGGAAAATATCCTCTGGCTTCAAGTCAAACTGAAACAGTGAAGGAGGAGGTAGGAAAACACCTTGTATACAGGAGGGAAAGGTGAGGGTAATACCCTGTCTACCTGGCATTAAAGAACGGGAAGATAACATTCTGTATCCTCAAGTACCCTAGATTGAAAAGAATAGGGGGCGGGATAGGATAACCCTTGTGCTTTAAAGGAACTGGGGGAGGGAGATGTAGAATAATATCCTGTATTCTCAAGTACTTTAGCAAGAGTGAGTAGTAGGATAACACCCTCTATCCTCAAGTTCACTAGCTTTAAAAGAAAAGTGGGTGGGATGGTTGGAGAACTCTCTGTGTTCTCGGCTACTCTAGCAATAAAGACTAGAGCATGGGGTAACACCTTTCATCCTCAAGTCCTGTAGTAGGAAGGAATGGGGGAGGGTGGAAACATTTTTTATCCTCAGGTACTCCCACAGTAAGGAATGAGGGGGGGTGGAAGAGTGGATAACACTATGTATTCTCATGTAATCTAGCAGTAAATAACAGGAGGTAAGGAGGGAGGTTAAAAGTGAATCGGGTTTTTTAATCTTTCAGAAATTACAAAGACCAAATAGGAGGAAGTATTTTTTCACTCAAAGAATAGTTCAGCTCTGGAATGCGTTGCCAGAGGATGTGGTTAGAGCAGTTAGCGCTCATGGGTTTAAAATTTCATGGGGGGAAGCCAATGCTTGCCCTAGATCATAGCATGGAATGCTGCTTCTACTTGGGTTTCTCCAAAGGTGCTTGTGATCTGGATTGGCCACTGTGAGGACGGGATACTGGACCAGAGGGACCATTGGTCTGACCCAGTATGACTATTCTTATGTTCTCATAACGGCCATGGCTTGGCGGGCACAGATTGGTCTGCTTTTTATGTGGCCTTATTTGTCCCCTAAACCTGGCCACTTAACACAGATGACGGCAGAAGGTCCAACAATATAAACTCATAAGGTATGATGTGATTCTTCGTATACATTATTGATCTTGATGTGTCCTTGCCATTTTCAGGGCTCAAAAATAAGTTCCAAATATCAAGACTTAAGTGGTCACACCCCTGGAACGACCCCAACATAGCAAGCTTAATTTTAATTGTCAACAGTGATAACCAGTTCAATGCCACTGACAATGCCTGGTTAGCCACTGAGATGCAAGTTAACCAGTTAGCAGTCTTTCCCGGCCAGTTGACTCGCACTGAGAATCACCCAGTAAGTGTTCACTCTCTTCCCTCGACGACCATCCACGGCTCAAGTTTTCATGCTATCCGTAATGGAATTGTATGAGAGATATCTGCATATAGTGGAGGACATATGCAAATCTTCCTTATGCATATGCATTATCTTTCAAGGCCAGATTCAGCTATGCCACCCTACTTCCCTAGCGGTGGCTCAAACCCTCCCTGTTGTTCTGTGTTTCCTCATCCCCTCCCTCCACCCCCAGGTTGGTCTTCATCTACCCCTCTCTCTCTTATTCTCTCTCCCTACCTCCCCCTTCCCCCTTAGTGGCCAGCATTGCTGATTCCTCTGACCCCTTCCCCACCAGTGATTTGTATCTCCTCTTCTCTACTGCATCTTATGTCCAGCACCTTTTCCACCTCCTCCCCTCTTCCCCCCTTTTCAGGGCCATTTACCTTTACAGCCCCCTATCTGCAGTGTAGATCCTGTAAAGACAGGCCTATACTGCAGTGATGCAATGTCCAACCCTTCAGAAAGGATGGGGGTTGGGATAGGACAAGGCAGTGCTTTAGTGTGGGTCCACACAGCGCCAGCCCAGGGGCAGGTAAGGGCAGTAGCGACAGGTGCGCTATGGAAAGAAAAGATGGTGAAAGCTGCACTGCTACCCCCAAGTTAGACCAGCCACCTAAGTGGACTGTCCCTGTTGGCTGACCTCGAGGACGGAGTGAATAGCAAGGCATTCAACTGAGAGCCTACCAACTCTGTTCCTGCCATTCAGTCCCCCATACATCCTGTCTATTGCAAATGCAAAAGGACCACCCACTCATTCCCAAGGGCTACTTTTCTATCATACCTGACTGCCGTAGACTAATTAGAACCTCCATGAGTGTCCCGCAGCCCTTCAGCTTTTACCCAAGGAGAGCAAACTCTCTCTATGTGCGTACTGTGACTGCACTGAAATAATACTGCAGCTGTCAAACCTCTTCCCAGTACCTGTGGGGCTGTTTCTGCTCTCTCCCAGCTCCGTAGCGTGCCCTGCCCTGCCCTGACAACATTTTCATGGGCTGATCCTTTCAGGTGTTTCGGCCCAGCCATGTTACGTCCTCACTGGGATATATTGCCACAGAAAGGTTCATCTCAGCTGAGAAACTGCCTTAACCAGGCTTCTTAGAATTGGTTCTGGAAAGGTGTGTGATGTAGAGAAAGGGTTTTCTTGCCTCTGGAAATCTCCATCAAATGGCTCTTTCTGCCATGTGATTGGAAAATTGATAAATCTTAAAAACATGAGCTATTTAAGGGTTTGCTTTTGCAATTAAATCACAGTATATGCTTATGTAGTCCAGAGAGAAGCAGGAAGTTGCCACCTGCAAAGCCAGCATCAGAAATTTCAGAATTTAATATTTTAGGAAAGGCAGTTTCAAAAAGCCATGAACATGGGTGAAAACTAGGTCTGAGGGGGGGGAGGATATCCCACCTACCTAACCCCACAGGGCATGCGTAGCGTCCAGCGCTGATTATTCGGGAAGTGCCCGACTCTGGACGGTAACCGGGCACCAGCCAATAGTCAGTCTGGTGCCCAGTTTCAAGTTTTTATTAGTATTTGATGAATCGCTTATTCGGGTTGCTAAGCGATTTACAATTACATAAAATAATGTTATATGCTTTAAACAAGGTGGCTTCAGACTTACAAATCAAAGAAACAAGAGGGATAGAGGGGCAAAGTTACGTGTTTGTGGTTTAAGAAAAAAAGGTTAAAGCTAGGAAGAAACAATAGGATGGGTAGAAGACTGAGCCAAAAATCTTCGTCTAACAGCTGTCCTCATGCTAGGAAATTACTTCTCTGGCTGCGCCACTCTGCCCTGACCGAGCCAGTTTGGGGACAGCTGATTTTGCAGAACCATCCAGTCAGCTGCCACTGAATAGCATCAGTGGGGGTTAAAAATTATTCACCAGGTAAAAGCATTTTATTTATTTAATGTTCTCCCAGGAGAGCTCAGAACGGCTTACATGGGATTATTTAGGTACTCAAGCATATCTGATATACCTGGGGCAATGGGGGGCTTAAGTGACTTGCCCAGGTCCACAAAGAGCAGCAGGGATTTGAACCCACAACCACAGGGTGCTGAGGCTGTCGCTTTAACCACTGTGCCACACTCTCTCCTCTTTATGCCTGTGGATGGACAGTGGCGAGGGAAGCAGTTGCATGCTACCTTTTACCTTTTCAGAACCAACATCTGTACGGTTTGCAGAGTCAGAATGCACCTGCCCTCCCTGAGAGTAATTTTCAAAGACAGGTCCACAGCTCAATTTGTCCACACAAAGGACGGCTTTAAACCGAACTGCAGGTCGGTTCCCAGATCAAGCCCCAAGGTGGGTCTGTACGCCTCCAGTCGATGTTTCTCATCCCCAAAGGAAAGGGGGATATCCAGTGATCAGATTTAGGGTTCATGATTGTTGCATTCTAAAAGAGACCATTGTGAAAGGCTTCAGCTTTGGAAAAACACTGTCCACCATGGAGGGGAGACCTGGTGCCAGTATACATCTCTCGGTCTTGTGCTTTGGACTTTGCTATTAGTCACATCTAGATACTAGGAGCTGTTTTGTAAATCGCATACATAAAACAGAAGGAAGACTGCAAAAGGTAGCTATAAAGTTTATAATTTATCTTTATTTTTTGAAATGTTTTTACCATTAGTCCTGTAGTGCTTATTTATGAGGGACCATAAAATCTTCCACCAAATGTGCAGCGGCAGCCAACAAAGCAAACAAGATGCTAGGAATTATTTTAAAAAGTGATGGTTAACAAGACTAAGAATGTTATAATGTCCATGATGCAACCTCATCTGGAGTATTGTGTTCAATTCTGGTCTCCTTATCTCAAGAAAGATATAGTGGCGCTAGAAAAGGTTCAAAGAAGAGCAACCAAGATGGTAAAGGGGATGGAACGCCTCTCGTATGAGGAAAGACTAAAAAGGTTAGGGTTCTTCAGCTTGGAAAAAAGACGGCTGAGGGGAGATAGGATTGAAGTCTACAAAATCCTGAGTGGAGTAGAACGGGTACAAGTGGATCGATTTTTCGGTCCGTCAAAAATTAGAAAGACTAGGCGACACTCGATGAAGTTATAGAGAAATACTTTTAAAACCAATAGGAGGAAATATTTTTTCACTCAAGAGAATAGTTAAGCTCTGGAACGCATTGCCAGAGGTTGTGCTAAAAGCGGATAGTGTAACTCGTTTTAAGAAAGGTTTGGACAAATTCCTGGAGGAAAAGTCCATAGTCTGTTATTAAGACATGGGAGAAGCCACTGCTTGCCCTGGATCGGTAGCATGGAATATTGCTATTCCTTGGGTACTAGTGACCTGGATTGGCCACCGTGAGAACGGGCTACTGGACTTGATGGACCATTGGTCTGACCCGGTAAGGCTATTCTTATGTTCTGAATCTGAGATAGTGGTCACAAGATCATCGTGGAAGTGGAAGTTGGTTCCAGCATTTTGCTAATTGATGTTAGATGAATAAGGTAATTTGCCTGATTGACTTTATACTGTTGCACACTGAGGCCCTGATTCTGTATAGGACGCCCGGGAGAGGCCTACACTAAACCCCGATTCTGTAACCGGCGTCCATGTTACAGACGCTGGTTAGAGAATCGGGTTAGATTAGACACGGCCCGCTACACTTTTCGCAGCAAGGGATCTCTCTGCCGCTATAAGTATAGTGGGCCGCGGACCCCTGTCAAGTTTAAGGCTTGATTGGCCCAGGCGCCTAGAGCCTGGGCCAATCAGGCCTTAGATTAAGTGGGGATGGGCGGACCCGCTATGCCTAAGGCCTGATTGGTCCAGGCTTCTAGAGCCTGGGCCAATCAGGCCTTAGGCTTCGGCGAGATGGGCCGGGAAGGGGCGGGCCCGCCTCATTTCGACGAGGCGGGCTGCCGGCTGGACGGGCAAGACCCGTCTGGCCAAAAGAAAAGGTTAGTTTGGTGGGGGGGAGGTTTGGGGGCTGTTAGCGCGGGGGGGGGAGGGTGTGTCTTCGAGCAGGAGGGATTGAGCACCCTCCTGCCAGCGATCGATATTGTCAGGGGGGCGTCTTCTGGCAGGAGGGTTTGGACACCCTCCTGCCAGCGATCGGTAGTGTCGGGGGGGGCATCTTCTGGTAGGAGGGTTTGGGCACCCTCCTGCCAGCGATCGATATTGTCAGGGGGGCGTCTTCTGGCAGGAGGGTTTGGACACCCTCCTGCCAGCGATCGGTAGTGTCGGGGGGGCATCTTCTGGTAGGAGGGTTTGGGCACCCTCCTGCCAGCAATCGGACAGGCGGCCGCGGCCCGCTATTCTTATAGCGGCAGAGAGATCCCTTGCCGCAATAAGTATAGCGGCCGCATCTACTTACAATGTAGACCAGCATTTTGTTGGCCTACATTGTAAGTGTCTCTTCCTCTACTAGGGAGATGCGTAGGGACGCCTAGGTTCGCCTAAGGCCCTTAGGCGAGCTTAGGCGTCTTGCGGGTCTCCCTAGGCTCCTGGAGGCGCCTTCAATATAGGCGGCCTGCCTGGGGAGCATTTTTTTAAAAAACGTGCATCCCGATTGGCTGATTAGACAGCTGTAGGACGCCTACAGCTGCCTAAAATCGGGACGCACTTTGGAGAATCAGGGCCTGAGAATTTTAAGTAGTCTAGTCAAGATAATAATAATAATAACAGCTTATATACCGCAATATCATGAAGTTCTATGCGGTTTACAAAGATTAAGCAAAGGTACAAATTGATTGACTTTAAGAGGGGAGGAAGAAAGAGGGTTAATAGGACAGGAAATCCATTTTTGAGGAGAGAGTGATCAATAGAACAAGTTAATCGCTATAGAGGGGAGAGAGAAGAGAAGACCAGTTGTCTAGATACTTTAGGAACAGGTGTGTTTTCAGATGTTTCCTAAATTCCTCATAAGTAGTGGGCGAAAGCAATTGTTCTAGGTCTTTACCCCATGATGCTGCTTGGGGCGAGAGAAGAGGTTCATGGTGTTTTTTCAGTTTGCAACCTCTCACTGGGGGGATTAGGATTAGGATTAGGGATTGAACTAAGATTCAGAAAGCCTCTCTTTCGAAGTATTTTCTGATGTATCTTGGGCTTCTCATTACAAGGAAAAATTGTTTTCTTATTGATTGTACCTGGCTCTTCATGGATGTTGGTTATCAATTTCTGCTCCTAAGATTTGGGATTGTAGGTCTAGTGGAACGTATGTGTTGTTTACTGTAACGCTTGGAGTGTAGCATGGGTCAGTTGAGGGTCCTAGCCAAAGGAATTTGGTTTTGCTCTTATTTAGTTTGAGGCGGTGGGTTGAGATCCAGTTTTTGATAGTGGTGAGGCTGTTGACTAATGCAGCCATTACAGGTAGCATAATCGTTAGGTGAAATATTTTATTTGTGCAAGTTCTAGGTTGGCTCCCAAGAATTGCATGAGAAGGTTGAACAGTGATGATGAAAGTTCACCATCCTTAAGTACAGCATCGTGCCGAGTGCTTGGAACCAGGCGAGGACTGGGCTGCCAAATCTGAAATCTCTGGATATCTCAGATATTTGATCGAATGCGTTGAATTGGGTTATGATTGCGCTGTGATCTTTGCTTAGCAGTTCTTTACCATATGTTACTAGTGCTGCGACCACCGTCTCAGTGCTGTGATTTTTCCTGAATCCTGATTGTGAAGGGTGGAGGATATTGAAGCCTTGTAAGTGACATTTCCTTCAATCATTTTGATAAATAGGGGATGAAAGCTACTGGCTGATAATTGGTTACATCAGAGGGGCTAAGTTTTGGGTTTTTAGGAAAGAGTGTTAGGACAATTCCTCCATCTGATTTTGGGAAAAGGCCAGGTTTTAGGTGATATTTTTCCTATGGTTGTCGGGGTGGCTGCTTTGATCAGGTAAGGTGGGCAGGTGTCGAGGCTGCCGTATGCTTTGGAGTATTTTAGGAGAAGCCGTTTTGTCTCTTTGAATTCAATCTCTTCAAAATCATTCCAAGATCTGTGATTTTGTTGTGGAGGGTAGCTGGACTCGTGTGGATTGAATCTTTGTTTTAAAATTCTTAGCTAGTTCTGAGGCTTTGCATCCAGGAAGGGGCCTAAGGCTCTGATTGACTCAGACACCTAAGACCCCACCCCGGCACATCCCAGGATGCACTGGGGAGGGGAAAGCCCACCATTTTGAAGAGGCAGGCCTGCTGGCCAGAGGGAGTAAGCATCCCTTTGACTGGCCTTCGTAAACAAGGTAAGGGGGCAGGGAGTCGGCAGGGCCATGACAGTGGTGATGGGAGGGAGTGGGCACCCTCCTGCTGCCAGGGGGATGGGGGATTTGCTTAACGGTAGCGGTGGGCATCCCTCCTGCTGATCTTTGATTTGGGGCCTTTTTTTATTTCTGGGTTTATTCTGGGCATGTGCCAATCGCTATCGCCAGCAATTAGCACATGCAAATGATCGACCCTTTGCAAACCTGATTTGCATACATGGCTTTTTAAGAATGACTTGCCTTTTTGAACTCATTACAGTAGCGGCCCATTGGATTTTACCACAAACATTTGAGAATCTTCCCCTTTGTTCTTGTTTTCTGGGGAGCAAGCTCTTTTTAGGGACATAAGTGCTGAGTGAAAGCACTTCTCTGATGCTTTCTGGATTCTTTTGCTGCATTTGAGTGGGAAGTCCAGGTCCAGGAAGTCTTGGTCTGGGATGGGGAGGGATAGTAATGAGTTATCTATTTCATTCCGGTATGATGAAGGGGCTACTTTGTTTCTTCACTAAGAGACTGCTCGGGAGTCAGTTTGGTTATTGATATCTCTTTCCAGAATATGGAGAATCCTAGGAGTAGGTACTTTGGATCAGGAATTAGAATTCTAGGTAGCTTGTGCTTTTGTCTGAAGTGGAGGAGGTGTCGCAGGTGGAGGGTGAGGTGGAGTGAAATTGTACCGTGGTTCAGCTTCTTGCCACTTTCCAGTTTTCATTCTTCTCTGTCTCCTCGCCTGTTGTTTTTTCATACAATATGAGACCTGCGATGTTCTCTTTTCCTCCTCTTGATTATTGGTTTTCTGGCAGAGCTAATCTGCTCTGTCGCTTGCCTTCATCCATCTATTCTCTGTATCTCTGGCCTTAGCTTCATGCCCTGCTATTACTCTTTTAAACCTGAAGGAAGCACTTCTACGGGGTTTCCATCATGTCTTTGGGGGGGCTGTTTCCTAAATTTGCATGCAGCTCAACTGGGTTGTATCCTGTTCCTACACCAGTAGGTGTATGTTCCTGGTCTCAATCATTGTGGGGTGTCAAGACAAAGGAAGTTTCCTTTTGGACATACTGGGCCTGATTCTCTAGCCATCTAGTAGATGCCAACGGCACTTACCACATGTCATTCAAACTTATAGAATTGCATCTAGGGCTCCTTTTATGCAGGCGCATTAGGGCCTTATCACGCGGAATAGCACACGCTAGCCGCTACCACCTTCTCTTGAGCAGGCGAGCGCACTTTCGTAAAAGGAGCCCTAAGTTAGACACCAGCAGGCATCTACAACTTAGGCACACCGGTCGTGGCCTAAAATAATCAATCCACATCCAAACTCTGTCCCTAACCATGCCTACTTTTTAGATAGGAGCTACTAGACACCTTGCTTTAGACGCCTATGTGGCACCTTAGGTGCCTACCGGAAAATTAATTTTGTAAACCATTTTTGAATGGCACGGTTCGATTAACAGCGTCGATTGAACCAATTAAAAAACTAAGTTCGGCACCCAATGGTAGGCGCTTTTTACAGACTCAGGGCCACAGAGGCTGATATTCAGTGCTATTTAGCCAATTGGGAATGGCTCCAGCGCGCTATCCCATGATAGATGGCTCAGCAGACTGGTCGGTGACCTCTCACTCCCTATATTCAGCGGCTCACTGGTTAAGTTCACTGGCCAGATAGACCATACTTTTAGGTGGCTTTATCTTAGCCAGCTAGCCATCGAATATTGACCATATCTCAGGCGGCCAAAAATGGATTAGAAACTCAATGCTGTTCGCTGGATTGAATTTCCAGGTTTTCTGTAGACCACAGGAGATCCCGGGTGATCTCCCATGGTCTGAATGTTGGGGGGGGGGGACAGTATAGAAAACAGTGAGTCTCTGACACTTGATTGGAGGATCTTCTTTCTACGTACAGTGCGTAGAACTGTTTCCACGTCCAAGATCTGTCTCTTCCTTTTGCCCCTGTCCCTTTCCTTTGCTTCTTGCTATGTGATTGTCCCGGGTCCTGTTTCCTTCATCGTGTTGGTCCTTTGTGCTTTCTTGACACTGTGACCACCCAACTACTCCCTCCACAAAACGCCCACAAACTGCGTGGCATAAAGGAATAGCCATGTTTTGGGGAATTTGCTGTACATTATAAAATCTGAAGTGACACTTTTGTGGTATTCAATTACGCCCTTCTTGATATTTGCTTATGGAAGGAATTCTATGGGGTTCAGGTTCATTTGTGACACCCCCTCAAAAACATAAGGCTAGTTGTGTTATTGGACATATAGCATACCTGACGGCCTTATGCAGGCATGTGCAGTGCTGTACATTTAACATGTAATGGACGGTCACTGCTCAGAAGAGCTTTGGACAGACAAGCAGGATCTATAGGGATTGGGGAGTTTCTTTCAGAGAGAATGAGAGTTAAGAGTTGATAGCAGCCTCGAAAAAGTGGGCTTTTAGCTTGGATTTGGGTACTGCTAGAGACGGAGCTTGACGTAGTGACTCAGGCAGTCTGTTCCAGGCATACGGCACAGCAAGATAGAAGGGGCGGAGTCTGGAGTTGGCAGTGGAGTTCATGGTAGGGGGAGAGAAATGTGGAGCTGCAAAGTGAATGCACTTGTAAGTCAGTACGAGGAGTTTGAACTATAGTCGGGAATGGCTGGAGAAGGGTAAAGTGAAAATGGCGGCTCTCAAGGAATATGAGTCGTGCAGCAGAATTTTGAACAGATTGAAGGGGAGAGAGATGGTTAATCAGAAGACTTTATAGAGGATTAAATAAATAGCAGATATCAAAGATGAAATATTGTTGGGCAAATGACTTCCAGTTGAAGGATTTTGGAAATCCAGTAGATGGACAAATATATTTATTTTAGTTCTTTATTTCGCCCGTCCTCTCAAAAGAGCCCAGGACATACTTTGCAACGCGGGTGGTTAAGGAGCTGGTTTTCCAAAGATCTGATGGAATGAGCAGAAGAGCTTTTTCTGGCTGTTTCAGACTCGCGTGAACGGCCAGGTGGCAGGATCAGCCGTTTTTCTGTTTGGGATCTCAGTGATCCCTTGGGGACTGCTCTATGTTATTTTACTAACTGCAACAGTCATTTTCTCCCCCTTTTACAAAAGCGCAGAAGAGGTTTTTAGTGCCAGCCAGTGCACCAAATGCTCTGTGCTGTTCCGACGGTCAAAGAGCAGCGCAAAGCATTCAACGCACCGTCCAGTGCTAAAAACCTGCTCCACACTTTTGTGATTGAAGGGATTACAATTGCCCTTGTGAGAAATGTTATATATGGACAGACCAAAATAGCAAAGAATGTCTCTTGCGGTGCATTATCTAAATAAGAGTCACAATTTAGAATCCTTAAAATGGTTTAGAATTGAGAAATGTTTTGCGATATTCAGGGAGAAAACTGAGAAAAGACAAGTCAGGAATGGACATTAATATGGAATTAGTTACCTGCTTCTTTGAATACTGCATGTGCAATCAAAATGCTTTAAAGCAGTGTTCTTCAACCGCTGGTCCGCGGACCGGATGTCGGTCCGCAGAAATTTTCTGCCGGTCCACAGGGCCGGCACGTCCATCGGGCCCAAGACAGCATTCTTCAGCCACCGCTCCACGGTGCGATCAACACGGCGTCCTCGGGGCGGCTCCCTGAGTGCTTCAGTGCACAAAGCCGTGGTAAAAGGCTCCTACGCGCGTCCTGCGCCTGAATCAGAAGCCTTCTCTCTGACATCACAATGTCAGAGGGAAGGCTTCCGGATGAGGCATGGGATGTGCGCGAGGAGCCGCTGCCCACAGCTTTGTGCAATGCAGCACTCAGGGAGCCGGCCCGAAGACGCTGCATTGATCGCACAGTGGACCGGCCCAAAGATAACACCAGGGGGCAGGCCAGAAGGCAAGGCACATGGAGGGAGAGAGACAACAACGGTAGGGGAAATGCTTTTATTTTTTTTATTTAGTGATTGATTTGTTTGTTCAGGAAGAAATGCATTTGTTTCTTTTCCTCTGGGGTTGTACTGCTTGCAGAGTCTTGCATCTCAGGGTTTGTTTGTAAATATTAGTACTCAGTGGCGTAGCAAGGGGGGGACGGGGAGGCGGTCCGCCCCGGGTGCATGCTCCAAGGGGGTGCACAGCCAGCCGTTTCCTGAACCTCCCACGCTGCTCCAAACGTCACCTCAGTGCGGCTGCTGTACTTAGAGCAGAGTCGGCAGCCGCGCTGAAGTGAGAAGGTCTCGCGATGACTGTGTCGTCTACCGCTTCTGTTCCAGAAGCGCTAAGTGATGTGGTGGAGGTGTGTGTGGACCGGCAGCCACAGTCATCGCGGGATCTTGCCGCAACTAACTGTGTCTGCCGGCCCAGCCCCCTCCAACGTCACTTACCTCTTCCATCTGGAGCAGAAGCAGTCATCGGGGGACCTTTGGATTGGAGAAAGAAAGGAGCATAGTAGGGTGGTGAAAGGAGGTCAGGGTGGCATGGAATCATGGTGAAGGGTGACAACGGGGGTCAGGGTGGTATGGAATCATGGCGAAGGGTGAGAAAGGGGGTCAAGGTGGTATGGAAGCATGGTAGAGGGAGAGAAAGGGGCATATGCTGATGGAATTTCAGGGAAAGAGACATAAGGGGGAAAGATACTGCATGGAATTGGGTTGGAGGGAGAGAAAGGGGACGGATGCTGATGAAAGTGGGGGGAAGGGAGAGGAGAGAGTGAAATGCCAGACCATGTGGGTGTGGGAGAGGGAAGGGAAGAAGAGGAGAGGAGAGATGCCAGACCATTGGAGGAGGGAAGGGAGAAAGATGGATGCCAGATTAATGGGGGGTGAAGGGAGAAATGGAAGGGGGATGCATAAAGTTTCTAGAACGGGAATAGAAAGAGAGAAGATGCCACATAGAAGGGGCAGAGAGAGGGTAGACAGTGGATGAAAGAAAGAGAGTGACAAAAAGATGAAGAAAGCAGAAACCAGAGAAGACAAGGTAAAAAAAAATTCTATTTATTTATTTTTTGCTTTAGGTGAGATGCATCGCTGTTTCTGTGATGTTGCATTGTATGCAGAGTCCAGCTTCTTGGTGCTTCAGTTTAACCTTTGTCTACGTATTTTTATTCTATCTCCCCATTTACAAAACTGTAGAGCGTTTTTTAGTGTTGGCATCTGAGCTGTTACCACCGTGGCTAAAAACCACACTACAGTTTTGTAAAAGGGGGAGGAGTTAGTTTGTGATTACATACTTGGCGAAGGTGTTTTCTGTGTTCTGTGTGTTCGAAAAGACATGGTTTTCTGTTAGGATTGATCTGTACTAGTCTGGCTTGTTTAGTTTTACAATGGGTGTATTGATGTACTGCTCACTGCAATATGTAAGATGCTGCCTTTTCCTAGGTACACTCTTGTGTGACGTGTGGCTTGTTATTAAAAATCATGTTTTTCGTACAGATGGGGGGGTGCCAAAAAATGATGGGCCCCGGGTGTCACATATGCTAGGTATGCCACTATTAGTACTTTTAGTTTTTGGTCCTGCATTTGCATGGGGTTATCTGTTTCTGGTAGGAATGAATGTTAAAAAGCATACAGTGTGCTTTGTGTATTTTAATTATATTGTGTGTATATATGAAAAATGAATGGAAAAAATGGTGTTATAATTAGTACTATTATTGGGGTGGGGTCTGGGGGGCGGAGATTGAGTGGAGATGGGCATGACTTAGCCCAGTGTTCTTCAACTGCCGGTCCTCAAAATAATTATTTTATTTCCGCCAGTCCATAGGTGTCAAAAGGTTGAAGCCTAAAAGGAGAACAGCGAGACAGCGAGGGAAAAAGCATCAGAAGTTCAGACCAGCAAACCCAAAGTGACACACACCGAAATCCTTTGCTCCTTTAAATCATCATTTCAGGGCCTCTTTTATCCCATGTTTCTGGTGACCTTTAATAGTTCTGCATTAAAAACGGAGAGAAATCCGTGTGATTTGCAGCTGTTTCCTCTGACTGACCTGCTTCTCGTCGGTGTCTTGGGAGATGCAGTAATCTTAGACTGAGTTGTGTGTGTCAGGACGGCTGAGATGCACAGCTCGTTCCAGAGGTCTGCGGCTGACAGCTTTCAAATGAATTCAGATCCTTCTCTGGCACATCTTTTCCCCAGGGTGGCTGTCTCATCTCTGATTCATCCTCTCCAAAATGGCAGCCCCACAAACAGCAAAGGGGAAATGTTCTCTTCGGAAAGATATGAACTGCTGCTGAAAAGTAAAGAGAGCAGACCACAGCCCTTTGGATGATCTTCTGCAGGACTGCAGGACTGTACCGCCATGTCTTTCTTGAGGTACGGTGACCAGTACTGGACACAGTACTCCAGATACGGCCGTACCATTGCACGATACAACGGCATGATGACTTCTTTCGTCCTGGTCGTAATACCCTTCTTAATGATACCCAACATTCTGTTTGCTTTCCTAGAGGCTGTGGCGCATTGCACCGATGCCTTCAGTGATGCGTCTACCATCACTCCCAGGTCTCTCTCCAGGTTACTGACCCCTAGTGGTGTTCCCCCCATTTTGTATGTGAACATCGGGTTCTTTTTCCCCACGTGCATGACCTTGCATTTCTCCATGTTGAAGCTCAGGGTCCCAGAATGCAGATGATCTATTTACTGGGAGGGTGAATTGTGTCTCTGAGGGTTTCCCAGCTTCATCAAGCAGGGTTGTCCAACGTTGGTCCTCGAGGGCCGCAATCCAGTTGAGTTTTCAGGATTTCCCCCCATGATCTATGCAAATAGATCTCATGCATATTCATTTAGGAAATCTCGAAAACCCAACATGGCGTGAGCTGAGGTTGGCCACCCCTGGCTACAGATTCTCATAGCTAAAGAGCCAATGTTACATCTTATGAGCTCCAGAAGCACCATGACAAGAGTTATAAGTGCATTTGAGAGAATGAGATGATATTGCACGAACCCTGGCTTCGGAGTGAAGTTCTGTCCAAAATTTTAATGACGGATAAGCAAGTAAATAAGACCTGCAAGTAGACATAGGGCATGGATCGGATCCTATCCATGAGGGATCTGATCCAATCCGTGTCCGGGGAGCTGATTCACGAATCACGCCCTCAACCGCCGGTAGCTCTATAGATGGTCTGCACATGCGTCTAAGACTTTTACTAGCCCAGTGAGCCCATGGTTTTAACCTGCTTTAAACCCACGGGCTCACACTGTGGGAGCAGGCCAGGTCAGCGCTTGGAGCAGAGAGCCGCGCAGGAGATTCGGGGCAGAGCAGGGCGGCAGAGAGTCAGGGCCGAGAGAGCAGGAGAGTCGGGATAGACAGCATGCAGAGCAGGAGATGGCAGTCGGAAAGCAGTGAACGTTTGATTCCTAGCAGTCACTTGTTTGTGATTGGCCAGTCCAGTCGGTGTTGCAGGGTTTTTGTTTGTGAATCGCTGCCTGCCATCATTTCAATGCTGTTCCCCCTCATTTGCATGCGCGGATCAGAGGATGATCGGGACAGAGGTTAGCGAATCAGGTCGCAAACCGATCGATACACAATTGGTTTGCTTAGTGAATCTAGCCCTTGATGGTAAAAGGCAACTCAAAGGGAGAGGAAAGGTTAAAGCAGATGCAAGCGAATTTAAATTATTTTTCTTTTCACATCTCTCTCTCACATAGAAAAACTTTCTCTGTCACTCCCCCCCCCCCAAACACACACACACACCTGTGTTGGAGGAACAGGCTGCTTTATGCATGTGGGGCGGAGAGGGGAACAGGCAAGAGAGACACATGCCTTTGACCCCCCCCCCCTGCATTGGCCGACATACCCCTGTTCTAGTTGGTCTGTTTCTTTTCTTCTCTTCCCCCCTCTTCTGCAGGTCTGGCATCTTTCTCCCAAAATCCTTCCCTCTCCCCCCCCCCCCCACCATGGAGTTCCTATGCTACCACCCAGTAATTTCTGTTGGCAGGATGATGGGACGTGGCAGAAGGAAGGATCTGGCTTAATCATGGCTTCGACCAGAAGAGAGACTTTTAATTCTGTACATTTTAGTGTAATGTAGTTTCAGACATTTCACAGTCATGTGGCCAGTTGCCAATAGCTACCAAATTTGGTTTGATGAGTTTCAACGTTGCCCCAAAAGATCTGTTGGTCTAGGAACATTGTTCAGAGATGCCTTGATGTCAAATTTTACAGAGCCGTGTATGTCCTCTTGCTCCCCCTCCCGTTATAACCTTATGACCACGGGGCTGACACACTCAACAGCCAGAGCCTTCTTTTGTTGCATCTAAACTCATTGATAGAAAACAACGTATTGCCTTCTTGATGTGTTGAGTCGCTTACAACTTGCTTGAACCTCAAGGCTTGCATTTATTTAATATTTACGGTATTTTTCGGACCATAAAATGGGGTGGAAAAGCGGGTGCATCTTATGGACGGAATACACTAAGCGCCCCCCTCCTGTACCTTTTTTAGTGGCGGTGGTCCAGCGTGGCCTCCTGGACAGCTGCCTTTGTCTTAGAAGAGCGACGCACAATACAGGAACATGACCTTTGCGCTTCCTGCCTGGTCGTGCCACTCTGTGATTGGCTGCAGGCGGCTTCTGACAGCTTCAGGCTTTGGGCAGTTTCAGGCGGCTTCGAGCAGCTGTGGGCAGCTTTGGGCTGCGGGCTTCCCAGCACTAGACGCACCTATGTGTAGAGGAGGAAAAACCAAGAAGAAAAAAATTCTGAACCAAATTCTTTTTTCTTAGTTTTTCCTCCTCTACAGGTGGGCGCATCTTATGGTCCAGTGCGTCTTATGGTCTGAAAAATATGGGTGTATATACCACTTATAGCCTAAGTGGTTAACAGTCAGGTACTCAAGCATTTAACCATATCTGTTCTAGTGGGCTCACAATTTATCTAATGTACCTGGGGTAATGGAGATGAAGTGACTTGCCCAGGGTCACAAGGAGCAGCATGGGAGTTGAACCCACAACCTCAGGGTGCTAAGGCTGTAGCTCTAACCACTGTGCCACACGCTCCCTAATGTCAAGCATGTTCAGAATCCCTCCCACACAACGCTGTGATATTTGCAAATCAAGTCCGTCATCACAAGCAATTTGGAAAGAGCCAGATTGTCAGACTCAATAGGGTCCAGTAAGAATGATAAATTGTGGCAGCTCTCGAAAGCACCCAAATAGATATGGTCTTATTCCTAATCAGTTCTGCACACAGGTGGTCCCCACCAGCACAAAAGCTTTTGAAGAATGAAAGTCCCTCCCCTCTTCCTTCTCACTCAAGATTGATGAAAGAGGACATCTGATATGTTAAGAACATAAGAACATAAGAACTGCCATCTCCGGATCAGACCCATGGTCCATCGAGTCCGGCGATCCGCACACGCGGAGGCCCAGTCAGGTATACACCTGATGTAGTTTTAGTCACCCATATCCCTCTATGCCTCTCATAAGGAGATGTGTATCTAATTTGCCTTTGAATCCCAGCACAGTGGATTCCTTAATAACCTCCTTTGGGAGAGCATTCCAGGCGTCTACCACTCGCTGCGTAAAACAGTACTTCCTGACATTTGTCCTGGACTTGTCCCCCCTTAGCTTCAAACCATGTCCTCTTGTCCGTGTCGCGTTGGACAATGTAAATAATTTATTTTCCTGCTCTATTTTATCGATGCCTTTCAGCATTTTGAACGTCTCGATCATGTCCCCTCGCAGCCTCCTCTTCTCAAGGGAGAACAGTCCCAGTTTCTTGAGTCGTTCCTCATATTCCAAGTTCTCCATACCTCTTATTAACTTCGTTGCTCGTCTCTGCACCCTCTCCAACAGTTTTATATCCTTCTTTAGGTTGGGAGACCAATGTTGGACACAGTATTCCAAGTGTGGTCTGACCATTGCTCTATAAAGCGACATTATGACTTTCTCCGATCTACTCGTGATTCCTTTCTTTATCATGCCTAACATTCTGTTTGCTTTCTTTGCCGCTGCCGCGCATTGTGCCGACGGCTTCAGGGTCCTATCTATCAGTACACCCAGGTCCTTTTCTTGTTCGCTCTTACCCAGAGTTGCGCCTGACATTCTATACTCGTATTCCTTATTCTTACTACCTAAATGCATTACTTTGCATTTCTCCACGTTGAACTTCATCTGCCATTGCTCTGCCCATTTCTCTAACTGATACAAGTCGCTTTGGAGTTCCTCGCTATCCTCCTGCGATCTGATTGCCCGGCATAGCTTTGTGTCGTCTGCAAACTTAATGATCTCACTGGATATTCCGTCTTCCAGGTCATTGATATAAATATTAAATAGGATTGGCCCAAGCACTGAGCCCTGGGGCACACCACTAGTCACTTTCTCCCAGTCTGAGAACTTCCCATTTATGCCCACTCTCTGCTTTCTGTTTTCCAACCATTTGCCTATCCACCTTTGTATATCTCCCTCTATTCCATGGCTTTGTAGTTTCCTGAGAAGCCTTTCATGTGGAACTTTGTCGAACGCTTTCTGGAAGTCCAAATATATTATGTCCACCGGCATTCCACTATCAATTTGCTTGTTCACGGTCTCGAAAAATTGAAGTAAATTCGTTAAACATGATTTCCCTTTCCTGAACCCATGTTGACTGGGTTTCATCAAGTCGTGTGTATCTAGGTGCCGGACTATGCTATCCTTGATCAGTGCTTCAATCATCTTTCCAGGGACAGACGTAAGACTCACAGGTCTGTAGTTGCCCGGTTCCCCTCTCGATCCTTTTTTGAAAATTGGCGTGACATTCGCTATCTTCCAGTCCTCTGGTATCTGTCCAGTTCTGATTGTCAGATTGGCAAGTTTTTGCAATAGCTCTCCGATTTCAACCTTCAATTCCTTTAAAACTCTCGGGTGAATTCCATCCGGTCCAGGGGATTTGTCACTTTTAAGTTTGTCGATCTGGTTGCTGCTGTTCGCAAAGGCTTATGTGGACACCACCCACATTGTCTTAGAACATAGGATTTACCATTCTGGGGCAGACTGAAGGTCCATGAAACGCAGTCTCCTGTTTCAACAGTGGCCAATCCAGGTCACAAGTACCTGGCAAAATCCCAAAAGTAGAACAGCAGATAAAGGCCAAATGGCCCAACCAGTCCGCCCATCCGCAGTAACCATTATCTTTTTCTCTCTCTGAGGCCCTCTTGAGCACTGGATTTACCCAACTTCCTCTTAGCAATGGTCTCAAAACATTTTCTGGCAATGAATTCCAGAGTTTAATTACACGTTGTGTGAAGAAATATTTTCTCCAGTATGTTTTAAATATAGTCCTTAGTAGCTTCTTGGCATTCCCCTTAGTCCTAGAGTATTTGGAAAGATTAAACAATGTGGTATATCATATCCCGCTTGAGCGGTCCCAGCACAGATCCCTGAGGAATCCCACTATTTACACTTCTCCATTGGTCTCCTTCATTGCCTCTGTCTCATGTCTATCTAAGTTTATAACGGTTCAAGTGGGCCTGAAGTCTCGACTTTCACTGTCAAGGACGTCACGGATTTCTTTCATTGTTTCTTACTGTCAGCCTTTTCTTAAGGCATCCTGGTAATATTTAGTTAAAGTCATCCTAGAATTAAAATTTCACAAGACTCGGTATTACTTAATTATTCTTTTATATTGATTTTAAAAAATTATGTCTTATAATTGAAATTAACACAGTGTAGTAATTGTGGAGAGGCATTTTCCAAAACTTCTCTCATAAGAGGAAAAACCTAAAATGATTAAGGTTCTTCAGCTTGGAAAGGAGATGGCTGAGGGGAAATATGATTAACATAGCTGGTTTTAAAAAAGGTTTGGACAAGTTCCTGGAGGAAAAGTCTATAATCTCCTATTGAGACATGACATGGGGGAAGCCTATAATCTCCTATTGAGACAGACATGGGGGAAGCCACTGCTTGCCCTGGGATTGGTAGCATGGAATTTTGCTATTATTTGGGTTTCTGCCAGGTACTTGTGTCCTCTGGGCTAAATGGACCATTGGTCACTCTGACCTAATATGGCTGTTCTTATGTTCTTATGACATTTAAGTAAAGAATAAAAAAAAAACCCTTCCAACACAAAATGTCACAAAAAATTGACCAATAATAGATAAGCTCAAAGGATATTTTCACATGCTCCAAAATTGCCCACAAAAATGTCCAAATGTAGGATGCACAGCAGATTGACATAGTCATATCAAGATGGGTATTTTACAAAGATGAAAATGACTAAGTGAAAACAGTTAAATGTGGAAGTGGACAGCATGGGCCGTGACGTCCACTACAGAGAGTCCAACTCCTTCCATGAAGAGAGCTACCTGCGTGCCCTGCTCTCTTGGAGAGGCACCAGAGGTCTCCACCCCACAATGTAGCCATCAGGGTCTGGAAGCAAATAAGGAGGGTCCTTGCAAGGTCAAGCCACAAGCCCTACATCAGTCAAGTGCAAGCACCACAGATTCCCAGGGTCACATGCAGTTTATGAGCAGATCCCTCCTCCCTTGTACCCATGGGCCACAGTTGCAGGAAAGGCCAATCCGGTTTTCAGGATATCCACAATGAATATGCATGAAAGAAATTTGCATATAATGGAGGCAGTGCATGCAAATCAAGTGAAGAACATAAGAAGTTGCCTCCGCTGAGGCAGACCAGAGGTCCATCCTGCCCAGCGGTCAGCTCCCGCGGTGGCCCATCAGGCCTAATTGCCTGAACAGTGTCCCTGACTAATTTTGTAACTGCCTCTAATCCTGTCCCTATAACCTACCTCTACTCCTATCTGTACCCCTCAATCCCTTTGTCCTCCAGGTACCTATCCAAACCTTCTTTGAAGTCCTGTATCGTGCTCCTGCATATTCATTGTGGATATCCTGAAAACCTGACTGGCAAGGGGGTACTCCAGGACCAAGTTGGGAGATCTTGGATTCTCTACAAGGAGAACTGTTCCAGCAGGATGGGGCCATACTGGACTTAGTGCTTACAACGAGGAAACTGTTTTTGAAATTACAGTGGATGATCATTTGGCATCCAGTGATCAGCACATGGTATGGTTTAATATTAAGATGGGTATAGAGAGGGCTCATTCAAAAGTAAAGGTTCAGATGAGAGATTATATCAAAGAATTGTTATCTGATGGGAATATCTGAAAGGAGTGGAAATGCAGTGGGCAAAACTGGAAGGAGTTATTGTAAGGGCGACAGACCTTTATTGTGAGGCAAGTAGGTAAAAGTAAGAGAAAAAGAAGGCCGCTTTGGTTCTCAAAAGTAGTAGCTGAGAAGGTAAGGAATAAGAGCTTAGCTTTCATAAACTACAAAAGATCACAGAAAGAGGAAGACAGGCAAAAATATCTGGAAAAGTTAATAGAAGCTGGTCAAGTAGTCAGGAAAGCAAAGATGTAAATGGAAGAAAAAATAGCCGACATGGTAAAATGGAAGGACAATTTGGCAGCTATGATTTAATGCTAAGAAATGCAAGGCCATGCATTTGGGCTGCAAGAACCCGAGGGAACGGTACAGTTTAGGGGATGAAGAACTTATGTGCATGACGGAAGAGGGATTGACTTGGGTGGGATTAAATGTGATGATTTTAAGGTGGCCAAACAGGTTGAAAAGGTGACGGTGAAAGCTAGAAGGATGTTAGGTTGCATGAGGAGAGGTATGGCTAGTAGGAAAAAGGAGGTATTGATACCTCTGTATAAGACTCTGGTAGTCCTCACTTAGAATATTTTGTACAATTCTGGAGGTCAACCTTCAAAAAGATATAAAAAGGATGGGGTCTGTCCAGTGGAAGGCTACTAAAATGATGTGTGGTCTTCGTGATAAGGCATAAGGGGACAGACTTAAAGATCTCAATCTGTAGACTTTGGAGGAAAGGCGGGAGAGGAGAGATATGATAAGAGTCGTTTAAATACCTGAGTCGAGTCTCTTTCATTTGAAAGGAAGCTCTGCAATGAGAGGGCAGAGGATGAAATTAAGAGGTGATATAATAGAATAATAAAAAACTTTATTCTGATATACCGCCCTGCCATAATTTCAGAGCGGTTTCCATGAAGAAGACTGTACATTCAGTGAAGTATATAATAAATAAAAATACATAGGATTTTCAAATCATTTAGTCTTTAGCACCTTTCTAAAAGCATAGTAAGATTCAGCTTGGGGAATAAGAATTCATTTTCCTTTCAAGAAATTTCTTGTATCGAACAAATTTTACAGATGGCTACATGAACATGTTATTGTTTCAGTGTTCCTAGTGGAATTATATTGTTTAAACTGCGAGGAAAGATATTCTGGGCCTGAAAACAAATTCAACCAAATTTAAAGAAGATTCTTGCCTCAAAAGGCAGCCAGAGGAGCCATGGTCAAAGTTTTTCAGCCCAAAAATCAAAAGGACCACCGTATTTTCTATTAAACGCAATCTATAGCAAATCTTTTTATGAGACCCTAAATATAGTATATTGTAGTAATGAAGAATCAACAGAATGGAAGCCTGGACTGTTCGGAGTTTCCAAAGGATTGCAAAGCATTTATTAATCAATAAATCAGTATGGAAAGTAATCTGAAAGGGTGGTAGATGGGTGGAACAGTCTCCCGGAAGAGGTGGTGGAAACAGACACTGTCTAAATTCAAGAGGGCCTGGGATAGGCACATGGGATCTCTGGGAGAGAGAAAGAGATAATGGTTACTGCGGATGGGCAGACTGGGTGGGCCATTTGGCCTTTATCTGCCATCATCTTTCTATGTTTCTATTAGGCACGTGGGATCTCTGGGAGAGAGAAAGAGATAATGGTTACTGCGGATGGGCAGACTGGGTGGGCCATTTGGCCTTTATCTGCCATCATCTTTCTATGTTTCTGTTAGGCACGTGGGATCTCTGGGAGAGAGAAAGAGATAATGGTTACTGCGGATGGGCAGACTGGGTGGGCCATTTGGCCTTTATCTGCCATCATCTTTCTATGTTTCTATTAGGCACGTGGGACCTCTGGGAGAGAGAAAGAGATAATGGTTACTGCGGATGGGCAGACTGGGTGGGCCATTTGGCCTTTATCTGCCATCATCTTTCTATGTTTCTGTTAGGCACGTGGGATCTCTGGGAGAGAGAAAGAGATAATGGTTACTGCGGATGGGCAGACTGGGTGGGCCATTTGGCCTTTATCTGCCATCATCTTTCTATGTTTCTATTAGGCAGGTGGGATCTCTGCGAGAGAGAAAGAGATAATGGTTACTGCGGATGGGCAGACTGGGTGGGCCATTTGGCCTTTATCTGCCATCATCTTTCTATGTTTCTATTAGGCAGGTGGGATCTCTGCGAGAGAGAAAGAGATAATGGTTACTGCGGATGGGCAGACTGGGTGGGCCATTTGACTTTTATCTGCCATCATCTTTCTATGTTTCTATTAGGCACGTGGGATCTCTCGGAGAGAGAAAGAGATCATGGTTACTGCGGATGGGCAGACTGGGTGGGCCATTTGGCCTTTATCTGCCATCATCTTTCTATGTTTCTATTAGGCACGTGGGATCTCTCAGAAAGAGAAAGAGATAATGGTTACTGCGGATGGGCAGACTGGGTGGGCCATTTGGCCTTTATCTGCCATCATCTTTCTATGTTTCTATTAGGCACATGGGATCTCTGGGAGAGAGAAAGAGATAATGGTTACTGCGGATGGGCAGACTGGGTGGGCCATTTGGCCTTTATCTGCCATCATCTTTCTATGTTTCTATTAGGCATGTGGGATCTCTGGGAGAGAGAAAGAGATAATGGTTACTGCGGATGGGCAGACTGGGTGGGCCATTTGGCCTTTATCTGCCATCATCTTTCTATGTTTCTGTTAGGCACGTGGGATCTCTGGGAGAGAGAAAGAGATAATGGTTACTGCGGATGGGCAGACTGGGTGGGCCATTTGGCCTTTATCTGCCATCATCTTTCTATGTTTCTATTAGGCACGTGGGATCTCTGGGAGAGAGAAAGAGATAATGGTTACTGCGGATGGGCAGACTGGGTGGGCCATTTGGCCTTTATCTGCCATCATCTTTCTATGTTTCTGTTAGGCACGTGGGATCTCTGGGAGAGAGAAAGAGATAATGGTTACTGCGGATGGGCAGACTGGGTGGGCCATTTGGCCTTTATCTGCCATCATCTTTCTATGTTTCTATTAGGCACGTGGGATCTCTGGGAGAGAGAAAGAGATAATGGTTACTGCGGATGGGCAGACTGGGTGGGCCATTTGGCCTTTATCTGCCATCATCTTTCTATGTTTCTGTTAGGCACGTGGGATCTCTGGGAGAGAGAAAGAGATAATGGTTACTGCGGATGGGCAGACTGGGTGGGCCATTTGGCCTTTATCTGCCATCATCTTTCTATGTTTCTATTAGGCAGGTGGGATCTCTGCGAGAGAGAAAGAGATAATGGTTACTGCGGATGGGCAGACTGGGTGGGCCATTTGGCCTTTATCTGCCATCATCTTTCTATGTTTCTATTAGGCAGGTGGGATCTCTGCGAGAGAGAAAGAGATAATGGTTACTGCGGATGGGCAGACTGGGTGGGCCATTTGACTTTTATCTGCCATCATCTTTCTATGTTTCTATTAGGCACGTGGGATCTCTCGGAGAGAGAAAGAGATCATGGTTACTGCGGATGGGCAGACTGGGTGGGCCATTTGGCCTTTATCTGCCATCATCTTTCTATGTTTCTATTAGGCACGTGGGATCTCTCAGAAAGAGAAAGAGATAATGGTTACTGCGGATGGGCAGACTGGGTGGGCCATTTGGCCTTTATCTGCCATCATCTTTCTATGTTTCTATTAGGCACATGGGATCTCTGGGAGAGAGAAAGAGATAATGGTTACTGCGGATGGGCAGACTGGGTGGGCCATTTGGCCTTTATCTGCCATCATCTTTCTATGTTTCTATTAGGCATGTGGGATCTCTGGGAGAGAGAAAGAGATAATGGTTACTGCGGATGGGCAGACTGGGTGGGCCATTTGGCCTTTATCTGCCATCATCTTTCTATGTTTCTGTTAGGCACGTGGGATCTCTGGGAGAGAGAAAGAGATAATGGTTACTGCGGATGGGCAGACTGGGTGGGCCATTTGGCCTTTATCTGCCATCATCTTTCTATGTTTCTATTAGGCACGTGGGATCTCTGGGAGAGAGAAAGAGATAATGGTTACTGCGGATGGGCAGACTGGGTGGGCCATTTGGCCTTTATCTGCCATCATCTTTCTATGTTTCTGTTAGGCACGTGGGATCTCTGGGAGAGAGAAAGAGATAATGGTTACTGCGGATGGGCAGACTGGGTGGGTCAGTTGGCCTTTATCTGCCATCATCTTTCTATGTTTCTATTAGGCAGGTGGGATCTCTGCGAGAGAGAAAGAGATAATGGTTACTGCGGATGGGCAGACTGGGTGGGCCATTTGACTTTTATCTGCCATCATCTTTCTATGTTTCTATTAGGCACGTGGGATCTCTCGGAGAGAGAAAGAGATCATGGTTACTGCGGATGGGCAGACTGGGTGGGCCATTTGGCCTTTATCTGCCATCATCTTTCTATGTTTCTATTAGGCACGTGGGATCTCTCAGAAAGAGAAAGAGATAATGGTTACTGCGGATGGGCAGACTGGGTGGGCCATTTGGCCTTTATCTGCCATCATCTTTCTATGTTTCTATTAGGCACATGGGATCTCTGGGAGAGAGAAAGAGATAATGGTTACTGCGGATGGGCAGACTGGGTGGGCCATTTGGCCTTTATCTGCCATCATCTTTCTATGTTTCTATTAGGCATGTGGGATCTCTGGGAGAGAGAAAGAGATAATGGTTACTGCGGATGGGCAGACTGGGTGGGCCATTTGGCCTTTATCTGCCATCATCTTTCTATGTTTCTGTTAGGCACGTGGGATCTCTGGGAGAGAGAAAGAGATAATGGTTACTGCGGATGGGCAGACTGGGTGGGCCATTTGGCCTTTATCTGCCATCATCTTTCTATGTTTCTATTAGGCAGGTGGGATCTCTGGGAGAGAGAAAGAGATAATGGTTACTGCGGATGGGCAGACTGGGTGGGCCATTTGACTTTTATCTGCCATCATCTTTCTATGTTTCTATTAGGCACGTGGGATCTCTCGGAGAGAGAAAGAGATCATGGTTACTGCGGATGGGCAGACTGGGTGGGCCATTTGGCCTTTATCTGCCATCATCTTTCTATGTTTCTATTAGGCACGTGGGATCTCTGGGAGAGAGAAAGAGATAATGGTTACTGCGGATGGGCAGACTGGGTGGGCCATTTGGCCTTTATCTGCCATCATCTTTCTATGTTTCTATTAGGCACGTGGGATCTCTGGGAGAGAGAAAGAGATAATGGTTACTGCGGATGGGCAGACTGGGTGGGCCATTTGGCCTTTATCTGCCATCATCTTTCTATGTTTCTATTAGGCACGTGGGATCTCTGGGAGAGAGAAAGAGATAATGGTTACTGCGGATGGGCAGACTGGGTGGGCCATTTGGCCTTTATCTGCCATCATCTTTCTATGTTTCTATTAGGCACGTGGGATCTCTGGGAGAGAGAAAGAGATAATGGTTACTGCGGATGGGCAGACTGGGTGGGCCATTTGGCCTTTATCTGCCATCATCTTTCTATGTTTCTATTAGGCACGTGGGATCTCTGGGAGAGAGAAAGAGATAATGGTTACTGCGGATGGGCAGACTGGGTGGGCCATTTGGCCTTTATCTGCCATCATCTTTCTATGTTTCTGTTAGGCACGTGGGATCTCTGGGAGAGAGAAAGAGATAATGGTTACTGCGGATGGGCAGACTGGGTGGGCCATTTGGCCTTTATCTGCCATCATCTTTCTATGTTTCTATTAGGCAGGTGGGATCTCTCCGAGAGAGAAAGAGATAATGGTTACTGCGGATGGGCAGACTGGGTGGGCCATTTGACTTTTATCTGCCATCATCTTTCTATGTTTCTATTAGGCACGTGGGATCTCTCGGAGAGAGAAAGAGATCATGGTTACTGCGGATGGGCAGACTGGGTGGGCCATTTGGCCTTTATCTGCCATCATCTTTCTATGTTTCTATTAGGCACGTGGGATCTCTCAGAAAGAGAAAGAGATAATGGTTACTGCGGATGGGCAGACTGGGTGGGCCATTTGGCCTTTATCTGCCATCATCTTTCTATGTTTCTATTAGGCACATGGGATCTCTGGGAGAGAGAAAGAGATAATGGTTACTGCGGATGGGCAGACTGGGTGGGCCATTTGGCCTTTATCTGCCATCATCTTTCTATGTTTCTATTAGGCATGTGGGATCTCTGGGAGAGAGAAAGAGATAATGGTTACTGCGGATGGGCAGACTGGGTGGGCCATTTGGCTTTTATCTGCCATCATCTTTCTATGTTTCTGTTAGGCACGTGGGATCTCTGGGAGAGAGAAAGAGATAATGGTTACTGCGGATGGGCAGACTGGGTGGGCCATTTGGCCTTTATCTGCCATCATCTTTCTATGTTTCTATTAGGCAGGTGGGATCTCTGCGAGAGAGAAAGAGATAATGGTTACTGCGGATGGGCAGACTGGGTGGGCCATTTGACTTTTATCTGCCATCATCTTTCTATGTTTCTATTAGGCACGTGGGATCTCTCGGAGAGAGAAAGAGATCATGGTTACTGCGGATGGGCAGACTGGGTGGGCCATTTGGCCTTTATCTGCCATCATCTTTCTATGTTTCTATTAGGCACGTGGGATCTCTGGGAGAGAGAAAGAGATAATGGTTACTGCGGATGGGCAGACTGGGTGGGCCATTTGGCCTTTATCTGCCATCATCTTTCTATGTTTCTATTAGGCACGTGGGATCTCTGGGAGAGAGAAAGAGATAATGGTTACTGCGGATGGGCAGACTGGGTGGGCCATTTGGCCTTTATCTGCCATCATCTTTCTATGTTTCTATTAGGCACGTGGGATCTCTGGGAGAGAGAAAGAGATAATGGTTACTGCGGATGGGCAGACTGGGTGGGCCATTTGGCCTTTATCTGCCATCATCTTTCTATGTTTCTATTAGGCACATGGGATCTCTGGGAGAGAGAAAGAGATAATGGTTACTGCGGATGGGCAGACTGGGTGGGCCATTTGGCCTTTATCTGCCATCATCTTTCTATGTTTCTATTAGGCACGTGGGATCTCTGGGAGAGAGAAAGAGATAATGGTTACTGCGGATGGGCAGACTGGGTGGGCCATTTGGCCTTTATCTGCCATCATCTTTCTATGTTTCTGTTAGGCACGTGGGATCTCTGGGAGAGAGAAAGAGATAATGGTTACTGCGGATGGGCAGACTGGGTGGGCCATTTGACTTTTATCTGCCATCATCTTTCTATGTTTCTATTAGGCAGGTGGGATCTCTGCGAGAGAGAAAGAGATAATGGTTACTGCGGATGGGCAGACTGGGTGGGCCATTTGGCCTTTATCTGCCATCATCTTTCTATGTTTCTGTTAGGCACGTGGGATCTCTCAGAAAGAGAAAGAGATAATGGTTACTGCGGATGGGCAGACTGGGTGGGCCATTTGGCCTTTATCTGCCATCATCTTTCTATGTTTCTATTAGGCACATGGGATCTCTGGGAGAGAGAAAGAGATAATGGTTACTGCGGATGGGCAGACTGGGTGGGCCATTTGGCCTTTATCTGCCATCATCTTTCTATGTTTCTGTTAGGCACGTGGGATCTCTGGGAGAGAGAAAGAGATAATGGTTACTGCGGATGGGCACACTGGGTGGGCCATTTGGCCTTTATCTGCCATCATCTTTCTATGTTTCTATTAGGCAGGTGGGATCTCTGCGAGAGAGAAAGAGATAATGGTTACTGCGGATGGGCAGACTGGGTGGGCCATTTGACTTTTATCTGCCATCATCTTTCTATGTTTCTATTAGGCACGTGGGATCTCTCGGAGAGAGAAAGAGATCATGGTTACTGTGGATGGGCAGACTGGATGGGCCATTTGGCCTTTATCTGCCATCATCTTTCTATGTTTCTATTAGGCACGTGGGATCTCTCAGAAAGAGAAAGAGATAATGGTTACTGCGGATGGGCAGACTGGGTGGGCCATTTGGCCTTTATCTGCCATCATCTTTCTATGTTTCTATTAGGCACATGGGATCTCTGGGAGAGAGAAAGAGATAATGGTTACTGCAGATGGGCAGACTGGGTGGGCCATTTGGCCTTTATCTGCCATCATCTTTCTATGTTTCTATTAGGCATGTGGGATCTCTGGGAGAGAGAAAGAGATAATGGTTACTGCGGATGGGCAGACTGGGTGGGCCATTTGGCCTTTATCTGCCATCATCTTTCTATGTTTCTGTTAGGCACGTGGGATCTCTGGGAGAGAGAAAGAGATAATGGTTACTGCGGATGGGCAGACTGGGTGGGCCATTTGGCCTTTATCTGCCATCATCTTTCTATGTTTCTATTAGGCAGGTGGGATCTCTGCGAGAGAGAAAGAGATAATGGTTACTGCGGATGGGCAGACTGGGTGGGCCATTTGACTTTTATCTGCCATCATCTTTCTATGTTTCTATTAGGCACGTGGGATCTCTCGGAGAGAGAAAGAGATCATGGTTACTGTGGATGGGCAGACTGGATGGGCCATTTGGCCTTTATCTGCCATCATCTTTCTATGTTTCTGTTAGGCACATGGAATCTCTGGGAGAGAGAAAGAGATAATGGTTACTGCGGATGGGCAGACTGGGTGGGCCATTTGGCCTTTATCTGCCGTCATGTTTCTGTGTTCCCTCTAACGACTGAGTTCACGTGAGCAAAAAATTTTTTTAGTGTTTGTGAGCAAAAAGATTCTGTTACATTACCCTGATTGTATTACACACACTGTACATTACAAATAAAGATTTACAAATATAAATTGAAAATAAGATGAACATAAGAACATAAGAAATGCCTGCACCGGATCAGACCTGGGGTCCATCTAGTCCGGTGATCCGCACACACCCTGGCGAATACCTTAGTCACTCGTATCCCTCAATGTGTCCTGCAAGAAGATGTTCGTCCAATTTTCCCTTAAATCCTAGAATGGTGGTTTCCTCCACCAGTTCTTTCGGGAGAGAGTTCCAGGCGTTCACCACTCGCTGTATGAAGCAGAACTTTCTGACATTTGTCCTGGCCGTGTCCTGGTCCGAGTCTGGGTCACATTTGCCAATGTGAATAACGCTGTTTCTTGCTCACCATCCTTTCCCCCTGCTGGTGAGTGAGCTTGCTTCATTTTGTCGATTCCTTTTAGCAAATTAAAAGTCTCTATCATATCCCTTCTCAGTCTTCTCTTCTCAAGGGTGAATAATCCCAGTTTTCTAGGCGATCTTTGTAGCTCAAGTTCTCCATACCTTTTACTAGCTTCGTCGCTCACCTCTGCACCGTCTCCAGCAGTGTTATATCCTTCTTCAGGTACGGAGACCAGTGTTGGACACAGTATTCCAAGTATGGTCTGACCATTGCTCTATAAAGCGGCATTATGACCTCCCTTGATCTACTCGTGATTCCCTTCTTTATCATGCCTAACATCCTGTTAGCTTTCTTTGCCGCCGCTGCACATTGAGCCGACGGCTTCAGGGTCCTGTCTATCAGTACCCCCAGGTCTTTTTCTTGTTTGCTCTTCCCCAAAGTTATACCTAACAGTTTATACTCATGCTCCTTGTTTTTGCTGCCCAGGTGCATCACTTTGCATTTTTCTACATTAAAACTCATCTGCCAGTTTTCTGCTCATCTCTCAAGTTGCTTCAAATCTCTGTGGAGTTCCTTGCTGTCTTTTTGTGACCTGATTGCCCGGCATAGCTTTGTGTCATCTGCAAACTTGATGATAACACTGGTCGTTTCTTCTTCCAGGTCATTTACGAAGATATTGAATAAGATAGGCCCAAGAACTGAGCCCTGAGGCACACCGCTAGTTACTTTCTTCCAGACTGAGTACTTCCCATTTATGCCCACTCTCGGTCTTCTGTTTTCCAGCCATTTTCCTATCCATCTTAGTATATCCCCTTCTATTTCATGACTTTGTAGTTTTATGAGAAGTCTCGCATGAGGTACTTTGTCGAACGCTTTCTGGAAGTCCAAGTATATTATGTCCACCGGTTCTCCACTATCGACTTGTTTGTTCACTCCCTCGAAAAACTGAAGTAAGTTTGTCAAGCATGACTTCCCTTTCCTGAAGCCATGCTGACTACCTCTCAGCAGGTCATGGTTATCCAGATGCTGTACTATACTGTCTTTAATCAAAGCCTCAACCATTTTCCCAGGGACCGATGTGAGACTCACAGGTCTATAGTTTCCCGGTTCTCCCCTTGATCCTTTTTTGAAGATCGGGATGACGTTCGCTATCTTCCAGTTTTCTGGTATCAGTCTGGTTCTAATTGACATATTAGTGAGGGATTGCAGTAGTTCTCCGATTTCCACCTTTAGTTCCTTTAATATTCTCGGGTGAATTCCATCTGGGCCAGGGGATTTGTCACTTTTTAGTTTGTCAATCTGATAGTATATCTGGTCCAGATCCACCTTCACTGTGGTGAGGCTCTCCTCTATTTCCTCCTTGAAAACTTTCACTGTTTCGGGTATTGATGTGGCGTCTTCCTTGGTAAAGACAGAAGCAAAGAAGGAATTTAATCTGTCTGTTTGTCCTCTTTGATGTATCCTTTTCTTCCTTGGTCGTCGAGAGGGCCCACTGTCTCCTTTGCAGGTTTCTTCCCTTTAACATATCTAAAAAAGGGTTTGAAGTAAGTTTTTGGCCTCTTAGGCTATCTTTTCCTCATAGGCCCTTTTGGCTTCTCTCACCGCCTTGTGGCACTTCTTCTGGTCGTCTTTGTGACTGTTCCAAGCCTTGGTTGTTTTTTCGCGTTTCCATTTTTTAAATGAGTCCTTCTTTTCCCTAACTGCATCCTTCACCTCTTTGGTTAGCCAAGCTGGTTCTCTTTTGGCTTTAGTTTCCCTTCCTTTGGTTATCTGCGGAATGTATAAATTCTGTGCTTCGGTGATAGTATTTTTTAGTAGGGACCATGCTTGCTCTACCGTTTTGATTTCGGCTATCCTTTTCTTGATCCGTTTTCTTACCATGGCTCTCATATTATCGAATCTTCCTTTTTTAAAGTTAAAGGTTGTGGTTAGGGTCTTGGTTCGCTTCCCCTTCCCGATGTCGAGTTTAAAGTAGATCATACTGTGATCGCTGGTTCCCAGCGGGACCGTGACTTCTACTTCTTTTGTTTGCCCAGTTATGCCATTTAGGACCAAGTCCAAGGTGGCGTTTCCTCTTGTCGGTTCTCCTACCATTTGTTCTAGGAAGCAGTCACCCATCATTTCCAGGAACTTTATTTCTTTGCCGCAGCTTGAGGTTACTAGGTTCCAGTCTATTCCTGGGAAATTGAAGTCTCCCATGATCGTTACATTGCCCGTCCTACATTCATGTCTTATTTCATCTATCATCTCAGAGTTTGTTTCCTCTGTCTGTCCTGAGGGTCGATAGTAGAGTCCTATTTTTGTGTCTGTTCCATTCTGTCTGGGGATCTTTACCCAGAGGGACTCCCGTTTCTTTTTCTCCTCCGACTTCCCTTCTCCAGTAGATTCTACTCCTTCCTGATATTTTATTGAAAAGACTTAAAACATTTCTCAGTTAGCTCTCAGGTGTTCTGGCCTGAGAAAGCAGGTTTTCGCCTCTGACAGTTGGGCAAAAAGGTATTAAAATTAGTCCAATGAAAGATATCAACTTAATTCTATTTTCTATTTATCTGCCCCTCCCCCCCCCTTTTACAAAACTGTGATAGCAGTTTGTAGTGCAGGTCAGTGTGCGGAATGCTATGCACTGCTTCTATGCGCATCAGGAGCAGCGTAGAGCATTCAGCACGCCGGTCTGCGCTAAAAACTGCTATCACGTTTTTGTAAAAGGGGGAGGGGGTATATTTATTAACCTTTATAAACATGGGTATCCTGAATTTAAAATAAAATTCTTTTTGCTCCCTTTCTTTTCTGGCCATTCACTTCTCTGGTTTCTGTTTTCCTCCGTTTTAAGTCTCTTGCAAGTTTTCCTTTATTTTTCTACCTCTATGTCCAGATTAAACTCATTCCTACTATCTAGTCTTCCAAGTTCCCTCTTTTTTACGTTCTACCAACAGCTTCCCATCTCTTTCCATCACCCTGGCTCTTCTCTTTGACTTCCCCTTATTCCCAATCTTTCACTAACTCTGCCCTCTTTCTCTACCCCTTTTGTACAGTGTTTGCCCTTTCTTTCCCCTTCCATCAGTATCTCCCTCCTCTGTTTCTTCCTCCCTTCCATACAGTCTGCCCCCTCTCTCCCTTTTCACTTCCCCTTTCCACCATCTCCCTCCTTTATCTCCACCTTCCACCCAAACTTCTACCTTCTTCCTTCTATACAACTTCTTCCCTGGATGAGACGATGGTGCGAAGAGGAAGGCTTTGACTTTGTGCGCAACTGGATGGCGTTCCGGGGAAAAAGCAAGTACTACAGAAAGGACGGACTACACCTCTACAAGGAAGGAGCAAGAGTAATGGCAGGCAACATGAAGAGGGCCATCGAGAAGGACAGAGGAAAGCCGACAGTCGACCACCAGTCAATGGCCTGGGTGAGAGGATGCCCCAAAGAAGGAACTACAGACAATTACTCAGACACAGGAGGGGACGACCACACAGCAAATAAGGGAGACAACGTAGGAGCAGAAAAGGATACCGTGAAAGAAGCTGTAGAGACTGCTAAGCTTAGAAAGTCCAAGAAGGTAGTACAAAGGGAACTCAAATGTATGTATACGAATGCTAGAAGTCTGAGAAACAAAATGGGAGAATTAGAGACAATAGCAAGACACGATGAACTGGAAATCATTGGCATAACAGAAACATGGTGGAATGATGAAAACAAATGGGACACAGTACTACAGGGATACAAACTATACAGAAGAGATAGAGTAGGGCAGAAAGGTGGAGGTATTGCCCTATATGTTCAGGATGGAGTAGAAACTGTTAGAGAGGCTACGACAGAAAGAACAGAGAAGCTGGAGTCCCTCTGGATCAAGATTCCTAGACACAATGGTGCAGACACAAAAATTGGCCTTTACTATCGACCCCCAGGACAGACGGAGGAGACAGACTCAGAAATGATAGAGGAAATTAAACAAGAATGTAAGACAGGTAATGTAATAATCATGGGAGACTTCAATTTCCTGAGAATAGACTGGAACCTGGGAACCTCGAACTGCGGCAAGGAGGCCAAGTTCCTGGAAGCGCTAAAGGACTGCTTCCTGGAACAAATGGTGGGAGAGCCGATGAGAGGAAACACTACCTTGGACTTGGTCCTAAATGGCATTACGGGACCGCCAAAAGAAGTAGAAGTCACGGTCCCGCTGGGGATGAGCGATCACAACATGATCAACTTTAAACTTGACATCGGAAAAGGGAAATGTACCAAAACCTTAACCACGACCTTAAACTTTAAAAAGGGAAGATATGATAGCATGAGAACCATGGTGAAAAACGGCTCAAGTAAAAGATGGACAAAGTAAAAACAGTAGATCAGGCATGGTCCCTACTGAAAAATACTATCACGGAAGCACAAAATCTCTACATTCTGTGGATTTCCAAAGAAAGGAAAACTAGAGGCAAAGAAGAACCGGCATGGCTTACTAGAGAGGTGAAGGAAGCCATAAAAGAAGAAGGAGTCCTTTAAAAAATGGAAACGCACGAAAACAACTGAAGCTTGGAACAAACACAAAGATGATCAGAACAAATGTCACAAGGCGGTGAGGGATGCCAAAAATGACTATGAGCAAAAAATAGCACAAGAGGCCAAAAATTTCAAGCCCTTCTTTAGATACATAAAAGGAAAAAACCCTGCAAAAGAGGCGGTGGGACCCCTGGATGACCAGGGAAGAAAAGGGTACATCAAGGAAGACAAACAAATTGCAGACAGACTAAATTCCTTCTTTGCATCTGTCTTTACGAAGGAGGACACCACAACAATACCAGAAGCAGTGAAAGTGTTCAAAGGAATAATAGAGGACAGCCTCACCACAGTAGAAGTGGACTTGGACCAGATATACTACCAGATTGACAATTTTAAAAGCGACAAATCCCCTGGACCTGATGGAATTCACCCGAGAGTCTTAAAAGAACTGAAGGTTGAAATCAGAGAACTATTGCAAAAACTTGCCAACCTGTCAATTAGAACTGGACAGATACCGGACGATTGGAAGATAGCGAACGTCACGCCAATTTTCAAAAAAGGATCAAGAGGAGAACCGGGCAACTACAGACCTGTGAGTCTTATGTCTGTTCCTGGAAAAATGGTTGAAGCACTGATTAAAGATAGCATAGTCTGGCATTTGGATACACACGACCTGATGAGAGCCAGTCAACATGGCTTCGGGAAAGGGAAATCATGTTTGACAAATTTACTTAAATTTTTTGAGACCATGAACAAACAAATTGATAGTGGAGAACCGGTGGACATAATATACTTGGACTTCCAGAAAGCGTTCGACAAGGTTCCACATGAAAGACTTCTCAGGAAACTACAAAGCCATGGAATAGAGGGAGTTATACTAAGATGGATGGGCAAATGGCTGGAGAACAGAAAGCAGAGAGTGGGCATAAATGGGAAATTCTCAGATTGGGAGAAAGTGACTAGCGGTGTGCCCCAGAGCTTGGTACTTGGGCCCATCTTATTTAATATTTTCATCAATGACCTAGAAGAAGGAACATCCAGTGAGATCATCAAGTTTGCAGATGACACAAAGCTATGCCGGGCAGTCAGATCGCAGAAGGAGAGCGAGGAACTCCAGAGCGACTTGTATCAGTTAGAGAAATGGCAGATGAAGTTCAACGTGGAGAAATGCAAAGTAATGCATTTAGGTAGTAAGAATAAGGAACACGAGTATAGAATGTCAGGCGCAACTCTGGGTAAGAGCGAACAAGAAAAGGACCTGGGTGTACTGATAGATAGGACCCTGAAGCCGTTGGCACAATGCGCGGCATCGGCAATGAAAGCAAATAGAATGTTAGGCATAATAAAGAAAGGAATCACGAGTAGATCGGAGAAAGTTATAATGCCGCTTTATAGGGCAATGGTCAGACCATACTTGGAATACTGTGTCCAACATTGGTCTCCCTACCTAAAGAAGGATATAAAACTGCTGGAGAGGGTGCAGAGATGAGCAACATAGCTAATAAAAGGTATGGAGAACTTGGAATACGATGAACGACTTAAGAGACTGGGATTGTTCTCCCTTGAGAAAAGGAGACTGCGAGGGGATATGATTGAGACTTTCAAAATACTGAAAGCAATCGACAAAATAGAGCAGGAAAAAAAAATTATTTACAATGTCCAATGTGACACGGACAAGAGGACATGGACTGAAGCTAAGGGGGGACAAGTCCAGGACAAATATCAGGAAGTTCTGCTTCACGCAACGAGTGGTGGACACCTGGAATGCTCTCCCAGAGCAGGTTATTGCGGAATCCACCATTCTAGGATTTAAAAGCAAACTAGATGCACATCTCCTTGCGAGAGGCATAGAGGGATATGGGTGACTAAAATTACACCAGGTGTACACCTGGCTGGGCCTCCACATGTGCAGATCACCAGACTTGATGGACCGAAGGTCTGATCCGGAGATGGCAGTTTTTATGTTCTTATGTTATGTTCTCCCCTTCCCTTTCCATCTAGCATCTCCCCTATCTCCCCTTCCAGCAATATTTCCATCCTCTTTGTGTCTCTCCCTTTCCATATAATGTCTGCCCACTTTTTCCCCCTCACCTTCCATCCAGCATTTCCTTCCTCTTTATACCCCACCCCCAACATCTGCCCTCTTTCTCCCCTGTTCTGTCTTCCGACTTCTATACAAAATCTGCCCCTTCTCTCTCCCTCACCCCAAACCATTTCCACCAGCTTCTGCCCAGTCTCTCTCTCTTCCACCCCACTTCCACCAATGTCTACTCTCTTTCCCCCACCCCTTTTCCACCAGTATTTGCCTCCTTTCTTCCATCCCACATCCACCAGCTTCTGCTCCCTCCCTCTCCCCCACCCCCAAACCATTTCCCCCTTTCTCACCCACCCATCTACCACCAGCATCTGTCCCCACCCTATTTCCACCAATATCTACCTCCTTTATCTCTCTCTCCAACCCCACATCCACCAGCATCTGTCCCCAAGCATCCCCACCACCCTGCTGCTGATTTCCCAAATCAGCAGTGGCAAAGTGAAACAAACAAGCTGCGGGACTCTCCCTTACATATCCGCAGCTGCCGGCTCTGCCTCAGAAGTGACATTGGACAGGGCGGGCTGGCAACCACAGGTACGTCGGACTGGAGTGCAGTGACCCAACATTTCATATTTACAGTGGCACCGATCCAGCTGTACGGCAAACAAGAAACCGACAACATAATCATACACTTGTGTACAGCCTTGCTGTCTTCTCCAAAATAAATGACTCTTTAAATTTGTTTAGGTAGCCTTAATTATTTCCTGTTTCTTTCAATGACTGCCTCTGGGTTATCTGCTTATGTCATTAGTGCTTTTATCCTGGAAGACAGAGGATCATCTAACACTTCATATACTGCAAAACTCAGTCTGCTGAATGCAGAGGCAAAAGAACATGATTCTCTTAGGGGACTAGGGATGTCTGGAAAACCCTGACCTTTCAGAAAATTACAGACCACGCACTTACTGTGAGCCAAAACAAAATACTGTAGCTTTCTTTCCAGCATATGACCTCAGCATTGCAGCCCAAACTCGGGCCTACTTTTGATTGATAGATTTGCAGTGAACGCCAGATTCAGTCAGGTGCAGAGCTGGAGGCAAGGCTTAACTTTTTAATCAAGTTCTAGCTTCTGGAATGTTGCTTAGCTTTGGGTGACTCACCTCTGGTCCTCTGCTTAATCCTACAGAGGAGAAGTGCAGACAGGACCAAGAGACACTTCTTAGCATGGGTCAACTGGAAGGTGGGCCTTATACTTCGGCATACTGATGCTTTACTGGCTTGAGCTGGCTGTAATTTTCCAGAGATATTCTGTGCATAAAGCACTGGTGTAGCCAATTTTGGGCAGTCCTCTCTGTTTCCCTTCCTTCCTGCCACCCAGCCTGCCAGCAGCTGATGCAAAACGCAAACACACCAGAGGGAAGGCTTCAGGTCAGCCACCGGGAATGTGTAGGAACCATAGCTAGTGGCCTGTGGCTGTTGGATGGGTGGGCCAGGCCTGCCCTAAGTACACATGGAAAAGGGGAAGGGGAAACCTGTGTAGATAATTTGAATGAAGATAGCTCTAGGACAGTTTGGGTGGTGCTACAATGTAGGATGTCTGGGTGTGACTCAGCAAGGCTTAACGCAGAGTTCATGTGAAAAGTGCAGCTGCAGCAGAAAAGCCCCTTCGCCACCGTGAGAACAGGCTACTTTTGGGGGTTTTGCCAGGTACTAATGACCTGGATTGGCCACCGTGAGGACAGGCTATTGGGCTAGATCAGTGGTCTCAAACTCGCAGCCCGCCAGCTACTATTTTGAAGCCCTCGGTATGTTTATCATAATCACAAAAGTAAAATAAAACAGTTTCTGGATCATGTGGCTCTTTAGCTATAAATGACAATATTACTATTAAGACTTAGCCAAAAGGAAAGATTTATAAAGAGTTTTACCTCATACAAAATTGTCATTTCTTTAATAAGACATTAACTATTTTTTCTGAGGCCCTCCAAAATGTGGCCCTGCAAAGGGTTTGAGTTTGAGACCACTGGGCTAGATGAACCACTGGTCTGACCCACCAAGGCTAGTCTTAGGTTCTAATGTTCCTTGGGCTGAGTCTGACAGGACCTGGGACTTGTTCCTGCTGAAATGTGGATGGCTGGTATCGAAGAGACCTTTGCACCCCCCCCCTTGCATTCACAGACGCTGCTTTTTGTACCCCTCAACGTGTGCACCGCCAATAAAAATTTCCTGAAACAGAAAACAAACCTTGAGCTGCTGCCTACAATAGTTTAAGGCCTCAGAGACCGAAAGGTTAAAGCTGTCAGGAAGTAGAAAACCAGTGAGGTAAACTCAGTAGACATGAACATCTATACTTCCCCCTCCCCCACCCCCTGTTTTCATCTAAAAATGTCATCCCCCCCAAAAAAAAAATGTCCATTTAAAGTTTCTAATAAGGGTCATTTATCAGGTAAAATAGGTAAATGGAGATTATATGTTGAGTCTGGGTCAACTTTCAGAGTTAAGTAACACAATTTCTTCAACTAATGAACAGAATCGTTTTTGCTTTTCACATCATGAATTGTTAGGATTGTCAAATGATGACAGAGAAACCCTTTCATATTCATTTATTTCTTAAAATTACAAAAGCCTTTAGTGATTTCTTTCTCCAGCTATTTTTCCAATATTTATACAGCTCCTAATTCAATCTTCTCTATAGAAGTCGCAGAAGAGACAGACTTTGAAACAGTTAAAAATGTCTCACTGATATCCCTCAATGTTGTTTGGTTTTTTTTTCTTCTTGTAGGATATCCCGTCTCTGAGGTGTGCTGAAGTGAAAGCGTGGTGCGGCGATGGTTACATAAGCTCTTCATTAGGAATGGCAGGAGTTGTTTAAATGCCTCTGTTGTCTCACTGGTCCTGGGAACAGCATGAGTTTTATCAAGAGACTGCGCAGACACTTCCAGCGAACAATTCTCCTGCTCGCCACATTCTGTGCTGTCAGCATTCTCCTCTCGGCCTATTACCTGTACAATGGCTACAAACAGGAGAATGAGCCATCGGAGATGCCTTTGGAAGTGGCTTGCAGTGACTTTCAGCTTGCACCCTACTCATTAGCGGAGCAGAAGACGGTGAAGCCCACCGCTGCATCTCGCACAGACGCCAGGATCCTGGTGTTTGTGGAAAGTCAGTACTCCCAGCTCGGGCTAGACATCATCTCGTTACTAGAATCCAGCAGGTTTCCGTATCACACACAGATTGCTTCTGGGAAAGGGAATCTTCCGGCACTTACAGAGAAGCACAGAGGAAGCTATGCTCTCGTAATTTTTGAAAATATTCTGAGGTACGTGAACATGGACTCCTGGAACCGAGGCCTTCTCGACAAATACTCCCTGGAATACAGTGTCCCTATAATTGGATTTCATAAGGTCAGTGAGAACAGCTTTCAGAGTGGCCAGTGGAAGGGATTCCCTTTTTCTGTGCACAGCAGTATGGTTGTGAGAGACTGCTGTCTGAACCCTCATTCCCCTCTGCTTCATTTGACTAAGTCCTCTGAGCTTGACAGAGGTCCCCTGCCTGGGAGTGACTGGACGCTTTTCCACATAAATCAATCAGCCTATCAGCCTGTGGTGTTCACAAAAGTGCAAAAGTTCGAAAATCTCCCGCCCACTGTCCCTAAAGTCTCCGTCTATGCCACTGTAATTCATGATCTGGGGCTGCACGATGGCATCCAAAGATTAATTTTTGGTAACAACTTAAACTTCTGGTTGCACAAACTCATCTTCATCGACTCCATCTCCTTCCTGTCTGAGAAGAAGTTCAGCTTCTCCTTAGATAGGTACATCCTCGTCGATATTGATGACATCTTTGTTGGGAAAGAGGGAACCAGAATGAACGTTGAGGATGTGAAGGTAAGCGTCAAAAGGAAAGCAAATCTTTATTCAGTTTTAAAAACTAACATCAATGCAACATATTATCAAACAATGTACAAAATAAACAGCACTTAATTCCATCAAATCAAATAATATAATAAATACATATCTTTTCCCTCCCACCCATCCTTTCATACAGTATAAAGTTAATTTTTCCGAATAAGTTGTATGGCAATTCCTGTCATGATGAAAAGTAGTCTATTGTTATGTAAAGTTATTGGACTCTTGGCCATCAATATCTTTTTGAAGGTGCAGCCTCCAGACTTGTACACAATATTCTAAATGAAGTCTCATCAATACCTCCTTTTTCCTACTGGCCATACCTCTCCCTATGCACCCTGGCATTTTTCTAGCTTTTGCCGTCACCTTTTCAACCTGTTTGGCCACCTTAAGATCACCACAAACAATGACACCCAAGTCCCGCTCTTCTGTTGTGCACATAAGTTCTTCACCCCTTGTTCTGCCACTTATTTATGCCAGATGGGATGATAAGTGATACACACACAGACAATCACACAGACAATATAAATGCATAGACAATAACCCTTTATTATACTTATTTTTATATATATATATATATATACACACACACACACACACATATATATATATATATATATGAATAGAAGAATAGAATAACTTCATCGTGATCCCAGGCATTACCATCCTTTACAATCGGGAACCCCTTTCAATTGATAGATGGGTAGGTCAAGGGACTACCCCGTGGTTGTAAGGAGATGAATTCTGATTCTGGGGGAAAGTCCCGTTTCTTATATAGGGTGAGAACCGCTGAGTCCATGGTTACACAAGCTGGATTTCTGCTTCCCTAACTACGACAATAAAGTAGACTACTGTTACAGTATCCTGTCCTGACCTGAGGAAGGAGAATTTGGTCTCTGAAAGTTAGTCAAAAATGTATTAAAATTAGTCCAATAAAATGATCACTATTTTTATTTCTAAACATTTATCAACACAGCTCCAATACTACTTTATCCTAAAGCAAAAAAAATAAAAAATATAATTTTTTTCTACCTTTTTCATGTGGTTTCTGCTTTCCTCATCTTCTTGTCATTCTCTTTATTCCATCCATTGTCTGCCCCTTCAAGAAAATCTCTGTCTCCCTCTGCCATCTCTCCTCCTGCCCCCCTTCCCTCCCTTGGTCTGGCATCCATCATCTTCCCTCTGTTCCCCTCATGATCTGGCATCTTTCTCCTTCCAAATCTCCTTCCCTCCCCCCCCTGTGATTTTTAGCATCTCTCCCTCTCTTCTCATTTCCTCCACTCAGAGCTGATATCTCTGTGTCCTTCCCTATTCTTTGGCATCTCTCTCCTCCCTTTCCTTTTCTTCTCTGGTCTTCCTTCTCTATTTTCTGCCTCTGTCTAAATTAAATTCTTTCTTACTATTCAGCCCTCAGTTTCCCTCTTTTCACTGTGTCTACTCACAGCTTGCCACCCCTTTCCTTCACCCCTCCTTTATCTCATTAACTATCTTCTTCCCCCACCCCCATCCAGCATGTGGAAAAGCAGCAGCAGTGGTGAGGAGGTGAGGGCTGGGCACAAGTTCTCCCCACTTCCATCATCTGCCCTGCCCTGCCCCTATCTTCCCACATCCATCATATCTGCCCTGCCCCCTTCTCTCTCTCTCTCTCCACCCCAGGCCCATATCACCACTCACCTTTCACTCCAATTTTTTTTTTTTCAAACAGCCCCCCCCCCTTCCAAGCATCGATCGGCAACCCGCCCCCCCCCCCCTTCGACGGACCGATTGGCAACGGACCTCCCCCCCATCAACAGAAAGTAAGATAAGCAAGCAACAAGGGTAGGAAAGGCAACAGCAATTGTAATTTTGCAAGTGGTACTGCTTGCCCAAAGCTTCCCTCTGACGTAGCTTCCTATTTCTGCTTGGGCAAGCAGTACCACTTGCAAAATTACAATTGCTGTTGCCTTTCTTACCCGCGTTGCTTGCTTATCTTACTTTCCGTCGATGGGGGGAGGGAGGTCCGTTGCCGATCGGTCCGTCGATGGGGGGTCCACGTTGCCGATCGGGGGGGGGGCCGCGTTGCTGATCGACGCTGGGGGCAGGCCCATCGCTGTTTGGAAAAAAAAAAATTGCCATTGATACCCTCCTGCATTAGGTCCCCCTGACCCTTATACTGAGCCAACTTGATTACTATAACATCGCCTATTTGGCAATTTCCCAGAAGAATATGCGGCGTTTGCAACTGGTACAAAATGCGGCAGTCAGGCTACTTTGTGGGGTGAAGAAGTTCGATCATGTAACACCTTCATACCGACTTCTACACTGGCTGCCGATGGAGGCGCGTGTGAAGTTCAAGTTTGGATGTTTTTGCTTTAAGGTATTATACGGTTTAGTCCCTAAATATATATCTGACCTTTTCTCTTTCACAACCAACAAACATAAGAGAAGCTCACATCTGAATTTTGTTTCCCCACTGGTTAGAGGATATAAATTTAAAAGACATCATCAACATCTTTTCTCAGATGAAGCAGCATTATGGGGTAAAGATCTGGAACAACTGCTTATGCATACTACTTATGGGGAATTTAGGAAACACCTAAAAACATATCTGTTCTTGAAGTATTTAGGTAACTGATTTATACAATCTTAGTCCACAACAACTGATCTCCAGAACTGTTAATCACTAACCCTTAACTTCTACTCAATCTGTAGCATCTTTTAATCATTGTAAACCGCATAGAACTTCACGGTCCTGCGGTATATAAACTATTTCGGGCCCTAGGCACGTGCCTACTGGGCCTATCCTTTAATCCAGCCCTCTATGAGCGTCTGAGCTGTTGCCACTGTGGCTAAAATCCACACTACAGTTTTGTAAAATGGGGAGGGGTTCGTTTGTGATGACATATTCCATACTAGGCGAAGGTGTTTTCCGTGTTCTGTGTGTGGTTCTCTGTTAGGATTGACTGTGCAGGATTGATCTATACTAATAATAATAATAATAACTTTATTTTTCTATACCGCCACAATCTTGCGACTTCTAGGCGGTTTACATTCAAGAGAGCTGGACATTCAGCGAGTTACAATATGCAGATAGTTAGAGGAAATACAGAGTACATCAACTTTAAGAATGCAAAAGTATAAAGTGTACAGTGTGCTAAGACATTTTCGAGAGGACCTGTTAGGAAAAAGGTCGCGAATTATAAAAATACATTGAAAAATTACAATATACAGTTTAGGAAATTTTCAGAGGGGCATATTAGAAGATATGTCCCAAATTGCAAAATACGGTTTGATACTAGTCTGGCTTGTTTAGTTTTACAGTGGGTTTATTGATGTACTTCTCATTGCAGTATGTAAGATGCTGCCTTTTCTTAGGTATTCATGTGTGACGTGTGGATTGTTACTAAAAATCATGTTTTTCATACAGATGGGGGGGGATGTCAAAAATTATGCGCCCCGGGTGACACATATGCTAGGTACGCCACTGTGCTGGGGTTTTGCTTTTTCCCTTGGAAAAAAAAAATGACACACTTGTAACATCGGCGTCTCCCCTCTCTCGTTCTGTGCTACTAATTAAAAATAATAAATAGTAATACCATTGAGCGGCAGCAGCAAGAAGGGGCAGTGACTGCCGTTCAGGGCAGGAGAAGGAGGAGGATGAGGTGGTGGCTGGAAGTGGCACAGGGTGAAGTTCTGTGGGCTGCTCTGGGGAGGACTAGATTATAAAGTGAATCCCGTGGTGGTGCCTTTGGCAGGTTACAACCCAGAGATCGAGGCTCTGCTTGGGGATTGTGTCATAGGGGTGAGCTGCAGGCAGGAAGGTGCTCCTCCTATCTGGGGAACGCTGGCTGCAGACGAGATGATGGACAGGGATGTTGTGTTTAACATAGTAACATAATAAATGACGGCAGATAAAGACCTGAACGGCCCATCCGGTCTGCCCATTAAAAACTACATGATTAGATTAACTTGTCTCTTCTTTGATATTTCTGGGCTGTAGACTGTAAAGTCTGGCATTGTCCTAGATTCCAAATGCTGAAGTTGCCTATCCAACCAGTAACATTGCAAACTTCACGGCTCAGCTCTCCCTCGATGGTCTAGGAGTTTTGCAGTCCACATCATAGGTGTGTGTTGCTTGGATCGGTGCAAAGTTTTCTCCCTTTTCTTTTTCCTGTTTCTACCTTGGGTCGGCTCCAGTGCACCTTCCTTCCCAGCTCAAGATCTCTAGAGGTTTTAACCGCTTGCCTTGTTGTTTTGTTGAAAATTAACATACGTTACAGATTTGGTTGTTTATACATACATAAAGGTTACAGTTGGATGACAGTGTGAGGCAGTTGAGAGGAGTTGCAAACTTGGTTATTAATATAGACTTATGCATTTGAACACTTTTATATACGTATGGAAAGGGTTCTGAGTTAAAATCCTGGGCAAGTAGGTGGGAAGCGAAGGAAGAGGGATTTGTTCAGAGATGTTTAGGGCTTGCATAGAACTAAAACTGTACACTGGCACTGGTATGGTCATCTTTGTTGTTTATTTTGAATTTTAAAATAAAAGAAAAAGGAAATACAGGTAGAAATAAAGAAGTAAATAAGAAAACAGGTAAATGAATGGGGCAGGGCTGGGGGGCCCTTGAAGATTTAATCCTGCCCTGTTTGTACTGAATTTGCAATTGTGTCGTCTAACATTGAAACTCTTAAAACGCTGGCTTGGTTGATCACAAGCATTTCATATGACGTTAGAAGACAGCATTGGCCTATCCCCTAAAGGAGATCCCCGGTTTTCAGTAATGGTAAAAATGGCATTTCAGCTATTATACAAGTGAAGAAAAACTTATGGCAGTTTATAATCAATGATTGCAATGTTCCACTTGACCCACTGAAGTCTTTTTTTCTCCCTCATATAATTAATTTTTAAAATCATATAAAATTAGAAGTTTGGAAAGTCAATATTACACGTTTTTTACTTTGCATCTGCTTTTGACTTTGCTGACCTTTACCAGAAATTTCTAGACAATGGTTTAAACTGGTTTGAGGAGGGTTTTTTAAAGCATGCCATCTAGGGTGAAATTTCTGAACTCTGCATCTGACCCATGAAATTCAGTCTTGCACCCCACAGGGTTCTTCTCTATCACTCATTCTTTTCAATATAGTGATGAGTCTCTTGGCCAACGACTACCCATACAGGGATCAGCCTATATAAGCATACCGATATTACCGTCTTTATTCCATAATAAGGCTTTATCTATGGTGTTTGCAATGTTTTGACCTAATTGGAAGCTGTCCAAAACTGAACTTAGATAAAACGAAAACGTTCTACATACGGCCTTCCACTTTGACTCATGTCTGCAATGGGTTTACCATTAAGGATTAGGCTTTTCTTCTTGAACCATGTTTGAAGGTACTAGACATTGCTTTAGATCCAGCCTTATGAACAGAGATTCAAGTTAATTTGTGGGTTTAAAATGTTTTTTATAAATTGAGATCGCTTCATATTTTTAGAAAGTATTACTTGATGGATCCGTTTGGACTGATTTTTATCTCAACCACTTGCCAGTCAGGTTTCAGAAGACCCGCAATGAATATGCATGAGAGAGATCTGAGTGCGATGGACAAAGTACATGATAAATACATCTCACGCATATTCATTCTAGACATCCTGAAAACCTAACTAGCCAGGTAGTTCGCGAGGACCTTCTTTATTCTGGTTGTTCAAATTCCAGAAAGGGTTTCAAACTCTTCAAAATACTGTTGCAAGGTTTACGTGCGATGCTTAGTGCAATTCCCCCTGGGTTTGGAGGAACAGCCTAACTGGAACCCCTCTGGCCCTTTGAATTTTCTAATCTCAGAGGATCTGTATTACTCTGAGAGGCTTCACTCTGTATTCTCTCGAAACCTCTGTGATCTGTGACCTATATTACTCTGACAGGATTCACAAATTCCACAGAGCATAGAAATCACTCAACCACATCCTGTAACTTAAGTTATCTCAGCATTATTTTTCTTCTTATGAATCTCAGCCCTCTGGGGGCTAAACTCTGTTAGGCTTTCAGTAAACAGTTTGTCCTTTCTGCTCTAATCCACATTCCACTTCCACATGATTTTCAACTCACACATCCCATCAACTGAAACTCACCCAGCTCTCCTAGGGCCACCCTACTTCCTGACCTCTGCCGTGCTTGCACCATTTGAGTCTCCTTTAAACAACTCTGGTCATTTACTTCTTGGTGATTATATACTCCTTTCGTATGTACAGTTTGATCACAGCATATGCCTTGGCTCTTCTCCTAGAGCTGCTTGAGCCGGCCTCACAGCCTTCCTTCTGCTGCAACTTCCTGTTCTGCATAGGTAGAGGATTTGAGAAGGAAGGCAGTGGGGCCAGCACGAGCAATGTGTATTATAAGTGATATTGCCTCTTTGTTTCTGATACCAAAATCTGCAATAGAGTAAACATCCCGGATGGTGTGATTAATATGAAGAAAGACCTAGCAAAGCTTGAAGAATGGGCTGAAATTCAGCAGCTAATATTTAATGCTAAGAAATTCAAGATCATGTATTTGGGCTGCAAAAAACCTGAAGGAATGGTACAGTTTAGGGGGAGAAGAATTATGTGCACAACAGAAAAGCGGGACTTGGGTGTGATTGTATGTGATGATCTTAAGGTGGCCAAACAGGTTGAAAAGGTAAAAGCTAGAAGGATGCTAGGTTGCATAGGGAGAGGTATGGCCAGTAGAAAAAAAGGAGGTATTGATGCCCCTGTATAAGACTCTGGTGTGACCTCATTTAGAATATTGTGTAGAATTCTGGAGGCCGCACCTTCAAAGAGATAGAAAAAGGATGGAGTTGGTCCAGAGGAAGGCTACTAAAATGGTGTGTGGTCTTCGTCATAAGGTGTATGGGGACGGACTTAAAGATCTCAATAACTTTGGAGGAAAGATAGGAGGGGGAGATATGATAGATACAGTAGATATAAGAATATAAGAATAGCCTTACTAGGTCAGACCAATGGTCCATCAAGCTCAGTATCCTGTTTGCATGGTGGCCTATCCAGGTCCCTAGAACCTGGCCAAAACCCAAGGAAGTAGCAACATTTCCAACATTTCATGCTACTGATCCAGGGCAAGCAGTGGCTTCCCCCATGTCTTTCTCAACAACAGACTATGGACTTTTCTTCCCGGAAATTGTCCAAACCTTTGTTTAAACCAGCTACGCTCTCTGTTCTTACCATGCACTTGAGTTGAGTCTCATATGAAAGGAAGCTCTGGAATGAGAGGGCATAGGATGAAGTTAAGAGGTGACAGGCTCCGGAGTAATCCAAATAAATATTTTTTTACAGAAAGGGTGGTAGATGCCTGGAACAGAGGTGGTGGAGACAAAGACTGCGATTTCAAGAAAGCCTGGGATAGTCACGTGGGATTTCTTAGAGAGAGGAAGAGATAATGGTTACTGAGGATGGGCAGACTGGATGGACCATTTGGCCTTCATCTGCCGTCATGTTTGTATGTTATTGTGGTGCATCCGTGGATGCCATAGGCAGAGGGAAGGGGCGGAGAACTACCAGCAAACCATGCAAATGTTTTTTGTACACTGCTTCTGTGGGACATAGATGATGTCCCCATATTTGTTTTGAACTTCCATCTCTCATGCAATCGGCCCAGACTTGCTGGTGTGCACTTTTGATGCATGTGCATAAGACGCTACCAGTGTCTCAGTCAGCACTTCATTTTATGCATCACCAGGCAATGTCTGGGCATCGCCTAGAATGCTCATTTTAATATTAATGGTCTCATTGTAGCACATTTACATAGCATTATCAAAGGATGCTAAGAAGCACGGAGAAGTCCACACAGAGCCATTATGTGCATTCGAAGCTAAAATACTTTGACACTAAACCAGTTAGAATTGCATTATCATTAAAGGCATGGTAACTTTACAACATCAGGGCCTTGATCAGGTTTAAAGAACACCCCTTAAAAATAGGATTTCCATTTCATTTCAGCTTTTCAGGGTCATTGACAGCTGAGCCCCGAGAGAGCTCCAGAGAAGGTGATAGAGTCCATACGAGATCAAGATTGGTTTTTCTTTGTATGCCACCTATCAAAAGTAATATCTAAGGGATTTTAATACTGTAATGCTGAACTAGAAACCAAACAGATAAAATGGATCAGAAATACGTTGCATGAGTTAATCATGGAGGAAATAAAGGAGAGAGATTTGTTATTAACCTAAAACTCGTTCTGAGTTCATTGGGGACAACAAGATACAAAACAAAATAAATAATTATGCAACCTGAGCCTGTGTCTGCCCTCAACCTGCCTGTCCTTCTATAGGATAATTATCTAAAGCAAATGTACTTACAAAGACTTAGGGGTGATCGTCAGTGAGGACATGAAGGCTGCCAATCAAGTGGAGCAAGCTTCTTCCAAGGCAAGACAAATCATAGGTTGCATACGCAGGAGTTTCGTCAGCCGTAAGCCTGAAGTCATTATGCCTTTGTATAGATCCATGGTGAGACCGCACCTGGAATACTGTGTGCAATTCTGGAGGCCGCATTACCGTATGGATGTGCTGAGGCTGGAATCGGTCCAGAGAATGGCCACCTGGATGGTCTCGGGACTGAAGGATCTCCCGTATGAAGAACGGTTAGATAAATTACAGCTATACTCGCTCGAGGAACGCAGAGAGAGGGGAGACATGATCGAGACGTTCAAGTATCTCACGGGCCGCATCGATGCAGAGGAGGATATCTTCTTTTTCAAGGGTCCCACGGTAACAAGAGGACATCTGTGGAAAATCAGAGGCGGGAAACTGCGCGGTGACACCAGGAAATTCTTTTTCACCGAAAGGGTGGTTGATCGCTGGAATGGTCTTCCACTTCAGGTGATTGAGGCCAGCAGCGTGCCTGATTTTAAGGCCAAATGGGATCGACACGTGGGATCTATTCGCAAAGTAAAGGCAGGGGAGGGTCATTAGGGTGGGCAGACTGGATGGGCCGTGGCCCTTAACTGCCGTCAATTTCTATGTTTCTATGTTTCTATGAATCTGTTATAGTAAAAATGATGGTGAAAGTTGTATTAAATTCTAAGTGACAGAAAGATGGAATCGCCAAAAGATTTTGCAGACTAGATTGAAGGGTTCTAGTGGGTGTGTCTGGTCTTAATAAGGAAGAGTCACGGGCACAGCTCTGGTCTCCTTCTTGGGCAGACTGGACGGACTATGCGGGTCTTTATCTGCCATCATTTACTATGTTCCTGTGTTAAGCAACTGTACAGGAAAAGCGGTAAGTTAATAGTTTGGATTTTATGGGTCAACAGCAAGATCTTATACAAAATCCACATGGAGATTGGTAACTGATGTTCCTGTCACATGAGCTCTGCGTTTTGCTCTTAAAATTACTTCACTGCAGTATTCTGTATTCATTGCAGCCTCTTCATGTCAAGCCTTGACACACAGAATTACAATAATCCCCATGTCAGAAGGCAAGATCATGTTGGGATTTGGGGTCAAAAAAGGAACGATTTCCCTCACCATTTAAACACAGAAAGACTTTGAGAGCAGACACAATTACCTAAAGATATGCTTTTATGAAGCTACAGACTTGAAATGTCTTAATGTACGTCAGCTAATGCATTCTCATAAGCTGTCAGACAGCATGCATCTCCATTACTCGTAGCTATTCTCACTAGGACAGGCTGAATGAATGAGGCAGAAATCATTTAGAAGAGCAGGAAATGTTGTCTTGTTGCAAACCATTTTTGTATGTGACCGCCATCTCATTGCAGATGAGGGAGGGAGGGAGGGTGCAGTTGTTAACGGTCTTTAGTGCCTGAGGGAAATTACGTTTTCATGGTTTATTTTGAGATGCCTTTTAGATTGTGAACAGTGCATTGCTATGCAAAATATACGAGTAAATAAAGAAATCTGTATGCATGTGAAGGGCACTCAGTTATGCGTTTCTAAAATGCTCAGCAGAGACGTCTGGTGACTCCATTGGGAAGAGATATGTGACCTTTGACTTCAAATACTACTCTCACAGCTCCAGGAACAAGGGATGGTCCTTCCAGCTGTGATTCACAGTGGAAGAAGCTGGAGGAGCCATCTTGTTGGCTAAAGCTCCCCAGCCGCTGTGCCACCACTAGAAAGGGACAAGGTTTGACTATGAAGATTCTCGATTAGCCACTGCGCCCAGAGAGAGTAGAAGAGGCATGAAGTAACTGAAGCAACACGGCTTCTATACTTACACAAAGTGAGATCCAAAAGGGGAACCAGCTCAGGGGAGCTCCAGTAACTAAGTCCTCATTGGAAAATGGACCAGCTGTATCTTTTTTTCTGAAAATCTTTATTAATTTTCAGATCAAATACAAAGTGCAATCAAATAATACAATAAATAACACTTATAGCCAAACAAATATTAATACAAAGTACATTTCCCCCCACCCTACCTCTCTGGATATGTGTAGAAATCAACTAGGAATTAAAGATTTATTCGATTAATCAGTTTTAACAAATGCCGCTAATGGACCCCATGTTTCTTTAAACTTTTTATTATGTCCTAATTGTTCATTCATTCTTTCATACCTATAATATTGACAAAGAGTCTCCCACCAAAAAGTAGAGTTCAATCTGTCCCAGTTCTTCCAATTTCTCGTTATTAACTGCACGGCCACCCCGTCATAATAATAAGAAGTCTGTTTTGTTTTGTTTTTATTTGCATCAATTGGACTCTTAGGTTTCAATAAAGTCCCAAATAAAACAATGTCATAAAACAATGGAATAGAAGCCTCCAATATCCTGTTGATTTTACCCCAAATTGCTTTCCAAAAGTTGAGTATCAATGGACAGTAGAATAACAAGTGATCCAATGTCCCTACATCAAGATGACAGTGCCAGCATCTATTAGACTTTGAACTATCAAACTTTTGTAAACGAACTGGGGTCCAAAAAATTCTATATAACAAAAAAAAAACAAGTTTGTCTCATAGACGCTGACGTTGTACATCTCATTCTCCAAGTCCAAATCTGTGGTCATTGCATAACAGTATGACAAGGCAGAGGCTGCTGCCAGAAGGATGCTGGGCTGTATAAAGATAGGTGTAGCCAGTAGAAGGAAGAAGGTGTTGATGCCCCTGTACAGGTCATTGGAGAGGCCCCACTTGGAGTATTGTGTTCAATTTTGGAGACCGTTTCTGGCGAAGGACGTAAGAAGACTTGAGGCGGTCCAGTGGAGGGCAACGAAAATGATAGGAGGCTTGCGCCAAAAGACGTATGAAGAGAGACTGGAAGCCCTGAATATGTATACCCTAGAGGAAAGGAGAGACAGGGGAGATATGATTCAGACGTTCAAATACTTGAAGGGTATTAACGTAGAACAAAATCTTTTTCAGAGAAAGGAAAATGGTAAAACCAGAGGACATAATTTGAGGTTGAGGGGTGGTAGATTCAAAGGCAATGTTAGGAAATTCTACTTTACAGAGAGGGTGGTGGATGCCTGGAATGCGCTCCCGAGAGAGGTGGTGGAGAGGAAAACGGTGACTGAGTTCAAAGAAGCGTGGGATGAACACTGTCAAATCAGCATCGTTGCTTTTGACTATTATCCAACCATGCCTTAGTTTCGCGGGGCAAGCTTAAGGCACCCGCTGCTTCAGAGAAATGACTTGAGCAACACTGAAATGAAAGCTGTAAATTAAAATCCAATAAAACATTGATACAAGCACTTGCTTTATACATTTACCTTATTCTATCTTCATAGCCGCGTTGGCCCCGAGCAAACAGACAAACATGGCCACACACCCTGTATTTATACTGACGAAAAACGTCAGTATGTGCTCTCCATTCATTTACTCTTAAAGAGACAGGGCTTAGATGTTCCAAAGCCACTGCATAGTGTCTAAGAAATGCCACTTAGTGGCCACAGAATGAAGTTCAACTTTAAATGAATAGAAATGTACAGGTTGTGGAAAAAGTCAAGAAAATGCTAAAGCAGTTGCTTCAAGAGAAGCCCTAAAATTGTTCCTGAAGAAGAAAGTAGTAGTAAAGATATGTAAAAGGAAAAGAAATTGAAGATTTGGTACTTCTTGACGAAGATGCACGAACCTCAAATTTACCTCCTGCTTTAAGAAATCCTCAAGATGTATTCTAGAATACTCGGAAGATTTGGGGTCTGTTTGTGGTGTGACAACAGTATGAGAATGGACTTTAATTTGTGGCTTTATCTTGTACATAAAGGCTAATTTTCTTAGTATTTTGTATTCCTTTGTTTTATGGAAATAGATTCTTTTTACTTGCTAGCAACTGGAAATAATTTGCTTTAACCCTGCATCCTTGTGTGTATTTTTTATTTGTTATATAATCCACTCACGTGTGGTGGTTATGTTTTAACTAACAGGCTGCCTTTGGGATTGGTAGAATGTCCTGGCTTTTACCATATTTTAAGTGAGTTTAAAGGAGCAGTACTAAGCCAATGTCTTAAGTCCATTATTAAAACAACCAGCTCCTTTAGCTCCTTGATGTTTTCCTTTTCTATTCTTGTGTTTCATTTGAAAGGGGGGAGGGAGAAGAATTTCTAAATCTTCTGCTTGGCTTATCCCACCATGATGAGGCAAGCACTACACAAATTCAGGTAAAATAGCACTATTTGCTTCAGCGAGATTCAAGAAAAAGAAATTTTAATCAAAGAAGGCTCTACAGCAAAAAGTATGGTTGTTTTGTGTTCAATCATTTTTATTGAATTTTTTAAAGAAAATAAATAACAGAGAACAGATAAATTACAACAAGATGCAGATCTGTAACATTAGCAATAATACAGTACAGTTATCACATTGTAAACCACATACAAAGAGTGAACTAGCGCATGTCTATAATAGGAGCCCAAGTCTGATCAAAACTAGATATAGTATCAGATTTCTCTGCAGCAACTTTTTCAAATTTAACATAAAGGCAGACTAAGTTCCACCAGTGATTTGTATTTAAGGAGGAAAAATCTTTCCAGTTAGATAGGATGGATTTGTGAGCAATCTGAAGTAAACCGAACAGCAGTCGGGATTGATATTTATCTAAGACATCAGGTAAAGCATGAGCACCAAATATCACTGCAGCGTACGTGTGAGGGGATGTTATAGGTAAATAAACACAGATGATTTCCCAAATCTTAGACCAAAACGCATAAACAATAGGACAATGATAGAACATGTGAGCAAATGTGCCAACCTCTAGAGCACAAGACCAGCATTTGTTAGAACTCTTAACATTAATGAGTGATAGCTTGTGAGGGGTCCAATAGGCCCTATGTAGTAAAAAGAACGATTGTTGGATCATGGAGGAGGATCTGAGGGAACGTCTCAAGGAGCTCCAGACTAGTTCCCAGGTAGGAGGATCAAAGGAGATGTGAGCAGCGTCTTCCCACACTGACTGAAGAGAAAGGCAAGCAGTAAACTTCTGATCACGTAGAATATGGTACCATGACGATGCTTCCTTCTTTGCTCCACAGAACCTCAAGCACCAATGTAGTATAGATGGAGATGATACAGACAGTGGATGATTTTTCAATGAAAAAGATAAGCAGTGCTGTAGTTGTAGCCATCGAAAATGATGAGTAACAGGTAAGTGATACATGTCTGTGAGACAGGAAAATGGCAATAATGATGAATGTTCCATAAGTTGTGCAAAGGACCAGATGTCCCGCTTGATCCACGACTTCCACTCTATGTATTGACCCTGTATTTTGACCAAAGGATTGTTCCACACAGAGGAGAGTGAAGTCGAATTCCACTTCAAATCAGCACAGTTATCAACAGCCCGCAGCGCTGATCCGGTGGATGCTAATATGGGATTCCCATCCACGATATGATTTGGAGCCATGAAGGAGATGTGTTTCAAGCACTGGATAGAATGTAGGCTGACTTCAAGGGGGAGCCAAGAAGGAGGACATTCCAATGAAGCTGAGGTTAACCACTTGGATCCTTGACGGGCAAGGAAGGCAAGATGATATTCATACAGGCTCGGAAAATTTACACCACCATGTTCCTTTGCTGCCTTGAGTTTCTTCAGTGCGATACGAGGAGGTTTACGCTGCCACAGGAATGCAACCAGTATAGATTCAATTTTGGTGTAGACCTTGGAGTCCAGCAGAAAAGGAATCATGGATAGAATATAGTTGAGTTTGGGGGTCAGGATCATTTTGATAGTATCAAGACGGCCCCACCATGATAGTTTGAGTGGTGACCAACGATCTGTCGTGGAGGCAGCAATCTGTAGGAGTAAATCCGAATTATAAGAACGAGTATCTTCTACTGAAGAACCAAAGAGGACCCCTAAGTATCTCAGCTTCTTTGAAGCTGGTTGCAGGTTGAGGTTTTTACAGGATTCAAAGTCAACCAGATTGTTAAGAGGCAGGGTCTCAGTCTTGGATATATTAAGTTTGTATCCAGATACACGAGAATATTTTTCCAAAAGTAGAAACAGGTGGGGTAAAGAGGCAGGATCCATATACAGTAGAACGTCATCGGCATAAGCAGACAATTTTACTTGGAAGTCCCCAATTCTGAATCCATGAATGGTAGCCTCAGATCTGATGGCAATAAGCAGTGGTTCAAGTGCGATGTTAAATAGTAGAGGGGACAAGGGGCAGCCTTGTCTAGTTCCTCGAGTAGGTTTAAAAGGAGTAGAGATCGAGTCATTGATGCGTATAGTGGTGGTAGGACATGTGTATAGAACTTGCACCATGGCTATGAATGCTGCTGGACATCCAAACCAATTCAAAGCAGCAAATACAAAAGGCCATTCGATGCGATCGAAAGCCTTTTCCGCATCCAGTGCCACCGCCATGAGAGGCTTAGGCGAAAGTTGAGCTTGGAGTATGATATGAGCGAACAATCTGGTGTTATCTGATGAAAGTCGGCCACTCATAAAGCCAGTTTGATCTGGGTGAATAATAGTGTGGAGAACTGATTGCAACCTAATGGCTAAGATTTTAGCAAATATCTTCGCGTCAGTGTTGATCAAGGATAGAGGTCGATAGTTAGAGACACTCAGTGGGTTCTTATCCTGCTTTAACAAAACAATGATGGTTGCTTCGGTAAATGTACCATGTACAAGACCAGACTCAATCAAATAAAGATAAAGTTGTAGAAGAACAGGGATAAGTAGGTCCTGAAAAGCAAGGTAAAATTCCGTGGTGAGGCCGTCCGGACCTGGTGCTTTCTTTTTTGCCATAGACAACAGAGCTTCAGAGACATGGGTCTGCGACAGTGGGGCGGCGAGAATCTCCGAATGATCTTCTGACAAGATATTATGAGGCAGAGTGTCCAAAAATGGGCCAATGGAAGATATATCTGGATCTTCTGAAGAGTACAGAGAGGTATAAAAGCGATGGAACTGAGTGCAGATATCAGCATTGTTGAGCCATAATTGGCCAGCATCATCTTGTATAGCTGGAATCAACGTTTTCTCTGATTTTATCTTAACATATTCAGCAAGTTGATGTCCACACTTATTGATATTTGCATAATAGTATGCAGATTTCATGAAAACCTCTCTGGCAGCTGAGGAACTAAGCAGCAAATTATACTCAAAGCGCAAGTCACGCATAGATTGTAGGTAAGCTTGATCATTAGGACAAGATTTATGAAGATCTTCAGCCTCACGCAATTTTAGCAACAGGCTAGATTCCCGTTCCAGGAGATTTTTTTTCTTTTTTGCTGAATAGGAGATTATTAACCCCCTAATATATGCTTTGAAGCAGTCCCATGTGTTGGTCCAACTTGTAGCTTCCGGTGTGTTGAGGTCAAAAAATTCTTTGATTGCACTTCGAATAGTGGAAACAAAATTTTCATCGGAGGTTAGACAAGAGTTAAAGCGCCAGATTTTCCTATTAGCTTGCGCTCCTAAATCAATGAAGGACAGGAGGATAGGAGCATGATCAGACACAGAAATTTCTCCAATGGTGGCAGAGTCAACTTTAGCCATCAGGTTGTAGCTGATCAAAAAGAAATCAATCCGCGAATATGATGCGTGGGGAGGCGAATAAAAAGTGTAGTCAGATTTCCCAGGGTGTAACGTTCTCCAAGGATCTCCAAGCTTCAAAAGTTCCAGCAGTTCTTGTAGCTTGAACCATGATCTCGATTTACGGTATGAGACATTCGATTTCCTATCCAGGGTAGGGTTCAAAATTAAATTAAAATCCCCTCCCAAAATATAATGTGAGCCACCAGTAGAAGTGACCATGTCTGCAATGTCATCAAAGAATGGGGGATGATCCACATTAGGAGCATAGATGTTGACAATGCTGATAGGTAAATTATTAATAGACACATGAACTATCAACCATCTGCCATTAATATCAGAAACATGAGAGGTAATGGACAGGTCAGCACGTCTACGCAGGAAAGTGGCAACTCCACCTCTTTTATGTATCGCAGCAGAGAATAACACAGGGTAAAACCCTTTTAAAAACAATTTAGTAGATTCATGTACAGATAAATGGGTCTCTTGAAGTAAAACAATATCAGGAGCAAAGTTTACAACATATTTCAGTATCTTGGCTCTTTTCACGGGGTTATTAAGACCCTTAACATTAAGAGATAGACAACTTATAGACATGTGATGACAGGGAGAAAGAAATCACCATAAATGCAAAATGTAGGACAAAGATATCATGTAAGCTAATGTAAACAGGAGCAGCATTAGAAGTACAGACCTGTGATAATGAGGCAATAGACAAATTACAGACTGCATCTGTGTAAGGTGTTAGCAAACAGGCTAACATAATCTAAGGGTGAGTGAGTGGCAATGATAGCCCAGCAAACTACAGCAGAGGAGACAAATCAGTGATGTACAGAACAAACATCATAACATGGTCAGGCATAGAAAAGCCAGACAAAACCAGCAAGCAGAGATAGTGTAATATCAGAATAGAACCTTATGTAAAGGTAATCATAGGTACAGTCATATCTTATCGATTGAAGAAGGCTGAACAGATTCTAGAAACTCAGCTAGAGCAGCAGGGTCAGAGTAATCTGTGGTTTTATTATTAAAAGTTACCCTCATACGAGCTGGAAATAGGATGCCATATTTTGCACCAATATCTTTTAGTTTAGGTCTATATGCAAGGAATTGTTTGCGCCTTTTAGCAGATTCTTTTGCCAAATCCGGAACAAAGAGCAGCTTGGAACCCTCAAAGGTGATCGGGCCATGAAGTTTGGCATGCTGCATGATGAGCATGGTCTGACTGTGGCGCAGCATAGTCACAACAATTGGTCTGGGAAACTTAGTAGGTTGGAGACGCTGATGTGGTACACGGAAGGCACTGTCAAAGTCCAGTTTTATAGATTCATTTAGTTTAAGAATTTGTGGCAACAAGGCTCCCAAGAATTCAGACATATCACACGCTTCTCGACCCTCCGCAAGGCCGAGAAGACGGAAGCCGTTGCGTCGGGCCTTGTTGTCAGCGTCTTCGAGAGCCCGTTCTAGCAGGGTGACACGTGCAGCCTGGCGCCTCAGCAGTTTTAGGGATTCGTCTGTCGCTGCCGCTTTAGATTCTAGAACGTCAATACGGGTAAGCGCTTTTGAGAATTCGCCATTAAGATTAGTGAGATCAGCTTTTATTTCTGCAATGTCGGATTTAGTGTCGGTAAGGAGCTCACGAATGCCGCGGAGCTCAGTTAAGATGGCGGATGGTTCATCATCCAACTTCCCCGCACTTTGTTTGTGCGGGGAGGAAGGCTCAGCGTTCTTTCTCTTGCTGGGTTTAGTCGCTGACATGTTTAGACGATCGAGTATGGAAAAAGAAAAAAACTTACTATAAAATAACGTGATGTTTAGCAGTTTTATCCAGCCAAAGAAATTTTGTAAGAATCCCATTTAATTTCTTATAAAATGAACTTTGAAAATAAACTGGTAACATACTCATTTGGTAACAAACCACAGGCAAAATCATCATTTTGATGGTTTGGACTCTCCCCCACCAAGAAAGATGTAATGGTCTCCATACCTTAAAAAGGATATAACTCTGCTGAAGAAAGTGCAGAGGCGAGCCACGAAACTTATCAAAGGAATGGAACATTTGACCTACAAAGATCGACTCAGGAAGCTGGGACTGTTTACCCTTGAGAAGAGAAGACTGAGAGGGGATTTGATAGAGACTTTTAAAATATTAAAAGGATTGGATCAAATAGACCAAGAGGCAGCATTGCTGAAATATTCAGAGGTGACACGGACAAGAGGTCATAGCCTGAAACTGAGTGGCAGCAGGTTTCGGACAAATGTCAGGAAATTCTGTTTCACACAGCGCGTGGTGGGTGCTTGGAATGCGCTCCCGGAGGAGGTTGTGGAGGAGACTACGGTACTGGGATTCAAGCGCAGGTTGGACGCACACCTTCTTGCATATCATATTGAGGGATACGGTAAATCCGGGTCTCCAAAAAGGAGTACCTAAATGGGCCGCCGCGTGTGCGGATCACCGGACAGGATGGACCTCGGTTTGATCCGGTGAGGGCGTTTCTTATGTTCTTATGGATTCCAATACTCACACATTTCTTTAACTTTCAATAATAAGGATTTTTCATTTACTGCCATTGTGACTTCCAATGTTTTTTGAATCATTATACCCAGATATTTTATAGCCTCTTCCTTCCAAAGGAATGGGAATGGATCAAATAAACCTTTTACACAATGCACATTCAATGGAAGAACCTCTGATTTACTCCAATTTATCTTATATCCAGAAAATTTTCCAAAACGATCAATCAGTTCCAGTAAACGAAGGATGGTTGATTTAGGATTCTTCAAATGAAGCAAAATATCATCTGCATAAGCCGAAACTTTATAATCTCGACCCGCATACAGAATTCCCTGTATCTCCTTTGCCTGCTGAATGGCAAAAAACAAGGGTTCCAAAACAATATCAAAAAGCAAAGGAGACAAGGGACATCCTTGTCTAACTCCCCTCTCAAGACAAAAACTCTCTGAAAATGTATTATTAATATATAATCTGGCATAAGGGAAACTATACAAAGTTTGAATCATTTGAATAAATCCAGATCCTATTCCAAACCAATCCAGTGCTTGGTACATAAATGTCCATTCTACACGATCAAAGGCCTTCTAAGGCCAGATCATCCATTGTTTTTGCTACATTTAGCATGTGTAATGCCAATCTGGTATTATTTGAACAATGTCTTTGAGCAACGAAACCCATTTGGTGCATACCGATCATATAAGGGAGAGCTTTGGCTAATCTTAGAGCCAATAACTTAGCCAAGAGTTTTCCATGTACATTAATTAAAGAAATACTAGGCCTGTAGTTTGAAACCAACATGGGATCCCTGATTGGCTTTGGCAAAACAATTGTTAAAGCTTACGCCATAGTACCTGATATATGACCCTTAGTCAGTTGTGATTGATATAAAAAGATGAGGTAATAGTATATTTTGAAAAGATTTGAAAAACTCCACTACCCGGAGCGGATCCAGCCCTGAGAGACTTCAATGCTGCCTGGACTTCTGTAGATGATATAGGTGCTTCAAGTTTTTCTTTTATATGCTCGGGAATTTCTGGCCCATTAATTGAGTTTAAAAATTCTCTACTGTCATTTTCTTTATTTGAATAAAGCTCAGAAGAATATAAAGCTTTATAATAATCCAAAAATTGTTTTAAAACATCCCAATGTGGGTATAAATTTTTCCTTTTTCATCTGTAATGGCCGCAATCTTTACTTTTCTTTTTTTTTTTTATGGCTTTGAGATAATTATTATTCATTCATTTTTATTTGAATTTCCTCTAGAAAGTTCGAATCTGCAACCATTGTATTATTAAACCCCCAAACAGGTCTAGTAGAATCTTCTTCAGTAAACTGATATTCTATCCAAATTCCAGCATGATCCGAAAAAAGAATCGGATCTATGCTGGCCTTTGTAACCTGTTAGATGAAATGATCCAAAACAAAAAATTAATCAGTTCTTGAAAATGATTTATGAACTTGGGAACAAAACGAAAATTCACGAGCATTAAAATGAAAAATCCACCACATATATCTTAAAGAAGCAGACAGAACATTTTCTCTCATCAGTGGTGTAGGAAATGCATGACCCACACTATAAGTGAAGGGGTTATTTTTTATATACCACTTGCACAAGGTGTATTATGTGGTTTACATTCAGGTACTCAAAGCATTTTTCCTTATCTGTTCTGAAGGGCTCACACTCTATCCAATGTACCCAGGGTCACAAGGAGCAGTGTAGGATTTGAACCCACAACCTCAGGGTGCTGAGCCACTAACCACTGTGCCACACACTCCCCTATCAGTCCTAGTAGGCTCACAGTCTAGCCAATGTCCCTGGGGCAGTGGAGAATTAAGTGACTTGCCCAGAGTCACAAGGAGCAACCCAGGACTTGAACCCACAACCTCAGGGTGTTGAGGCTGTAGCTTTAACCACTATGCCACTGTTTGTATCTAGCTTTGGCCCATGTTTTTCCTGCATCATCCAAGTTTAAGTAAATCATTTAAGTCAGAAATGACCTGACTTATTGGATGAAAGGAAAGTGCTGAGTGACGGGGCTGCAATGCTAATCCCGGCCCTGACTTCACAACCAAACTGTAAATTTACTTTAATGTTTAATAAAGGCTTCATTTTGACCATCAAAGCTGTTTACAATGCATTCTAGAAAAGGCGGGATAACAAATTTTTAATAAACTTGAAACTACAAATAAAATTATAGGAAAGAAGAAAGAGAGAAACAAAAGCAACATTTACGTGACTGACATGACTCCACATGTATTGGCTTAGGAATCTCCCAAAAATTCTTGCTGAAATAAGTAAACCTTCAACAATGCTCTAATCCCCCCTCCCCCTTTTTTTTTATGAAGCTGCGTTAGCGTAGTAACTTTTACTGTCATAGCTGGAGATAAAAAACCGCAATGCAACGTCATGAAAGTGGGGTAAATTTAATATCTGAAAGCTCAGCAGGTGTCTCCAGTGGCAAGGAAGTCCATCGTGTAGGAAGTGTGGCAAAGAAGGCAGGGTTTTAGAGATGCTAACTTTGACATACGTATTGGTGGAATAGCTGAGGATGAACGGACTGAATAAGATGGTCTTTAAGGAATGATAAGATTTGCTGGTAAGAAAGTCTCCCTCCCAAAGAGAGAGGCAGGAGGAAAGTCACTAAACCAGCTTTTATTTGGAGGAAATAAAATTAATGTTTTTCTTGACTAGGAACAAGGGACACCTCTTAGATCCAGATTTGGGTTTCCCTGGAGTAGGGAAAAAGGCTAATACGAGCAGGAGGTGAGGTGAGACGAGATCCAAATGGCAGATGTGCAAAGTGATGCATGTAGGGAAAAGGAACCCAAACTATAGCTACATGATGCCGGGTTCCATGTTAAGAGTCACTGCCCAGGAAAAGAATCTCAAGTTCTCAAACTTACCGTGCTTTTAACGATGGCCACAAAACCAGTTCCAGCTGCTTTTAACATGCCAGTATTTGACCACCGAGGTCTTTTCCGAGCTTCCCAGCAGCCTCTGACTCTGCCATGCAAATGTCTTTAGATTTTAGTTATGTTCAATCTTTTATCCAGCCGAATCCTCATTAATTAGAGTACTAGGTGGGTTACAGAGAACATATTATTCCATAGAATATTGTATAGAGTTAAATATGTTACAAAGAATTGCTATCAAATTATACGTGCAGTTTGAGGTCATACGAGGGGTCGCTGAATAGTTTTCAACCCAACCAACAAAGCCGGAGCAGCCTCCATCGAGGGTTAGATTTTCAAATCTTACCGTGCCCTTAACAATAGTCGCTAAACCGGTTCCAGCCAGTTTAATGTGCCAATATTGTACCAACTGATTATCAGAATGGCCTTTTCCAAGCTTCCTAACCGTCTCCGACTCTGCCATGCAAATAGAGTATAACGAGGTCGTTAATATTAAAATGGTAGTAAAATGGACTCATCAATATTTAAAGGATTCTCGATCATTACCAGGTGATTCCCTAACCTCGTTATGCCACATTTGCAGGCAAAGGTTCCCAACAGGGTCTGTTATAGCCTTATTTTCTGCTGATTGGCTCAGGCACAGACAGGAAAGTAAGGCAAATATTATTCATTATTTTTTATGAGCATTTATTGGCACTTTGTTGTGGAGAACATATAAGTAAGTATGGATTAATGAGAGAAAGCCAACACGGTTGAAGCCAAGGGAAATCTTGCCTCGCCAATCGAGAAACATAGAAACAAAGGTCAAATGCATTTCTTTGAAGAGGTGAAGGAACATGTGGAACATGTGGTGAACCAGTTGAGATTGTGTATTTGGAGAAAGTACCTCATGAAAGACTTCTGAGTCAGGGGATAGGAGGTCATGTCCTTTTATGGATTGAGAACTGGTTGAAAGACAGAAAACAGAGAATAGGTTTCAAAGAAATGGTCAATATTCTCAAAGGAGAAGGGTTCCCCAAGGGGTTTTAACAAATTGATCAATGATCTAGAGATGGAAATAACTAGTGCAATAATTCAAGTTGCTGATGACACAACATAAGAACATAAGCAGTGCCTCCGCCGGGTCAGACCACAGGTCCATCCCGCCCAGCAGTCCGCTCCCGCGGCGGCCCAAACAGGTCACGACCTGTCTGAATAACCAGAAGGGGCCCCCTTGGATTCCCATTGAGTCCTATCTTCCCATCGAAGTCCTAATCCTCCGGTCTTGCACATTCACGACTTGGTTGGGCTTCTATACTTATTACCTGATTAGTTTTCTATACTTGTATTACATCCCAGCACCTCTCTCAGTATCCCACGATCCCTTTATCCCTCAGGAATCCGTCCAATCCCTGTTTGAATCCCTGTACTGTACTCTGCCTGATCACTTCCTCCGGTAGCGCATTCCAAGTGTTCACGACCCTTTGGGTGAAAAAAAAAGTTGTTCAAAATTGTTAAATCACAAGAGGATTGTGAAAAATTGCACGATGATCTTGTCAGACTTAGGGCTCCTTTTACTAAGCTGCGATAGCGGTTTTAGCATATGCAGAATTGCCGCACGTGCTAGATGCTAACGCCAGCATTGAGCTGGCGTTAGTTCTAGCCACATAGCATGGGTTTAGCACGCGCTAAAATTCTGCATGCACTAAAAACACTATCGTAGCTTAGTAAAAGGGGGGACGTTATAATGGCAGATGACGTTTAGTGTGAGCAAGTGCAAAGTGATGCATTATGGGAAAGAGGAACCCGAACTATTGCTATGTGATGTTGGGTTCTGTGTTAGGAGTCTCTGCCCAGGAAAAGGATCTAAGTGTCATTGTTGAGGATACGAAGAAAGCACCCAGAATGTTAGGAAATATCAGGAAAGGAATGGAAAAGAAAGATGAAAATGTTATCATGCCCTTGCATCATTCTATGGTACAGCCGCAACTTGAATTCTGGGTGCAGTTCTGGTCACCGTATCTCAAAAAAGATATAGTAGAATTAGAAAAGATACAGAGAACGGCGATGAAAATGATAGAAGGATTGGGATGACTTCCCTATGAGAAACATAGAAACATAGAAAGATGACGGCAGAAAAGGGCTACAGCCCATCAAGTCTGCCCACTCTTCTGACCCACCCCATCAAGTCTGAGTGCTAATGACCCAGATCCTTAGCTCGACCCCCATAGGGATCCCACGTGGATGTCCCATTTATTCTTAAAGTCTAGCACGCTGGTGGCCTTGACCACCTGCACCGGAAGTTTGTTCCAGTGATCTACAACCCTTTCTGTGAAGAAATACTTCCTGGTGTCACCATTAAATTTCCCTCCTCTGAGTTTGAGTGGGTGCCCCCTTGTGACCGAGGGTCCCCTGGGGAAGAATATATCGCTTTCCGCCTCGACACGACCTGTGATGTACTTAAATGTCTCAATCATGTCTCCCCTTTCTCTACGCTCCTCAAGAGTGTATAGCTGTAGTTTGCCCAGTCTTCCTTCGTATGAGAGACTCTTGAGTCCGGAGACCATTCTAGTGGCCATTCGCTGGATAGGCTAAAGTGGCTGGGCCTCTTCAGCTTGGAGAAGAGACAACTCAGGAGTGATACGATAGAGGTCTATAAAATAAGAACATAAGATAGAGCTTTACTGGGTCAGACCAATGATCCATCAAGCCCTGTAGCCCGTTCTCACAGTGGCCAATCCAGGTCACCAGGACCTGGCCAAAACCCAAGCAGTAGCAACATTCCATGCTATCGATCCAGGGCAAGCAGTGGCTTCCCCCATATCTTTCTCAATAACAGACTATGGACTCCAGGAACTTCTCCAAACCTTTCTTAAAACCAGCTACACTATCTGCTCTTACCACGTCCTCTGACAACACGTTCCTCCTATTGGTTTTAAAAGTATTTCCCTGTAACTTCATCCAGGGTAAGCACTGGCTTCCCACATGTCTTTCTCAATAACAGACTATGGACTTTTCCTCCAAGAACTTGTCCAAACCTTTCTTAAAACCAGCTACGCTATCCGGTCTTACCACCTCCTCTGTCATTGCATTCCTAGAATAAGCAGCATATAATCTGTTTTACTCCATGGGACCTGGGTTAGCCACTGTTGGAAACAGGACACTGGGCTTGATGGGCCTTCGGTCTCTCCCAATATGGCAGCTCATGTTCTTTTGTAAACCAAGTCTAGGACAATCGAGCCATTGTGACATCACAGCTGATGTTGGCTCTTAGGCATTGGTGGAATGAGGCCTTATGACATCACAATCTCAGCTCTGGAATGTTGCTACTCTTTGGGTTGGCCACTGTTGGAAACAGGAGACTGGGCTTGATTGACCTTCGGTCTGTCCCAGTATGGTAATTCTTATGTTCTTATATGTCAGGCTGTATCATGCACAGCAGACAGATGATATGCCTTTGCATGCTGGATTTTATTTTCTGCAACTGAGATGGATAATTGAGCAGTCTTAGAGAAGTGGATCAGGGGTTGGCATAAGCAGGAAAGAAATGAGAAGGTATTGCATTGAGAGATGGTACACTGTCAATCAAGGCAATTGTTCTGGGTCCTGTTGGCACAGTTTAAGAAGACCTGGCCTGTTGGTGGACTTTGGGACCACATTCCAGCGTGTCTAACAGTGGCTCTGCCCCATTCACCCAGATGATACCGATGGTGTTCATGACACCCAGCAATCAGAGAGCAGAGATATGTAGACCTCAAGCCCTCCTGATATTTGCAAAGTCCCTATTGATCAGTTTGCATCATCTTACTCTTGGCAGTCATCATTTCCAGCACAGATTTCCAATCTCTTCTATATTTTTAATAAGCATTTGGACTTTGATTTTTAATAGAACCATTTCTTTGCAATAAAAGAGAGATGTCAACCCCCGCTGACCTTTTCTGAGTGCTTTGCCAGTAATTTGTTCTAAAAAAAAAAAAGAAACCACACACAAATACAGAATCTGGCTGTTCTAAATACATTTCTACTTCTCCTTGGGATTTGTCAGGCCGATGAATTCTGAACAAGCTACTTCTCAATATTGCTGGCCAAAAGTGACAGTTTAATAAAAGCAGCGAGACATCCTCTCGTCGTTACGAATAAACATTTGTTCCGTGCTATAAAGACACACACACACACACACAATAGTCCCTGTCCCGTGGAGCTTACAATGCAGTCAAAACAGCATGACAAGATGTAAGAGCATTGGAGAATTTTAAACCAGAACCTACATGGACAGGGAACAAATTAATTAGGGAAAGCCACATGAAATATAGACTCTGTCCCACTAACCATCTAAAAAACAAAAACAGGAGAGGGGAGGGTTGGGTGGGATTCAATAACATTTGTGTGATACAGTCATGAGCATTTGTTTCATGGATTCGTTATAGGAAATGTCAATTTATGTTGCTGGCAAACAAAAAGGAGCAGAATAATATTTTAAGATTTTTGGTTTCTATCATTTGCCATCAATACCAAGTTTCCAAATTTCCAAGTTTTAAAATTTGATATACCATTTAAAACAGGGGTGTCCAATGTCGGTCCTCGAGGGCCGCAATCCAGTCGGGTTTTCAGGATTTCCCCAATGAATATGCATGAGATCTATTTGCATGCACTGCTTTCAATGCATATTCATTGGGGAAATCCTGAAAACCCGACTGGATTGTGGCCCTCGAGGACCGACATTGGACACCCCTGATTTAAAATAACTGTCTAAGGGCTCCTAGTGTTTTTAGCGCACACAGGAAATTACCGCGCGCTATACTTCTAGAACTAATGCGAGCTCAATGCTGGAATTAAAGGTCTCGTGTGCATGGCAATGTAGCACGCACTATTCCACGCGTTAAAGCCCAAGCGCACCTTAGTAAAAGGAGCCCTAAGTGTTATTCAAAACTAGAGAATGACAATCTTTAAAAACTTTGGGGGAATATGACGACGACAAAAACATTACAAAATGTACAGAAACCAATGGAAAGGAGAACTATGATGGAAGTTGTGATTTTCCTTGATTGGAGAGTCTCAGAGGGCTAGTGATGTCACTGGTCATAAGCATCCCTAAATAAGAATGTTTGGAAATTTCTTTTCAATTTATCGAGATGATTATTCCCAGGACATTTACGACAGGAGGGATTCGGGAGTGTGTCTTCTTATTGGGGATTATCTGGTAGGCTGACAGACCAGGATGTTGAATCGTTAAATATACCCATTACTAGTAGAGAATTATAGAGGGCTATCCAACTCCAGCGGAATGATTCAGCCCCGGGGCCGGATGGCTTTACTGCTGAATTTTACAAATTGTTATCCTCTCAGATTGGACCGCCCCTGCAAGACTATTGGCAAATTCCCCGTGGGTGTCAATGAGGCTTTGATCACCTTAATTTTAAAACCTCCCCAGAATCCTACCGGCCCATTTCACTATTAAAAATTTTGGCCAAAATTTTAGCAGATAGGCTTTCTCCCCTTCTTATGAGACAAATTGGGTTTTGCGCGGGGAAGACAGGCAGTACAGAATGTTCGCCTTGGCACATGCACAGTCTCAAGACATGCCCATGTTATTACTTAGTTTGGATGCGGCCTGAGCCTTTGATCAGGTTGACTAGACATACTTGTTCGGGGTGTTGGACTACATGGGGGTGACCCCATGCTCAGATGTTTATTAATATTAGGATTTTATATACCGCCTATCAAGGTTATCTAAGTGGTTTTACAATCAGGTACTCAAGCATTTTCCCTATCTGTCCCGGTGGGCTCATAATCTATCTAATGTACCTGGGACTATGGAGGATTAAGTGACTTGCCCAGGATCACAAGGAGCAGCGTGGGGTTTGAACCCACAACCCCAGGGTGCTGAGGCTGTAGCTTCAACCACTGTGCCTATTCCTATTCAACAAACAAGACCCGTAACCGCCCCCTTCCAGCATTACCTGCCCCAAGTTCGACCCTCCCCCACCTTCCTAAACGCTTTCTTCCCTCTCTTCTTCCCACTCCCTTCTTCATCAGCCAAGTTCGGCTAAATTGTGTTATTAATCTAATAAATTGTTGTAAATCGGCATGTCAATGCGGATCCTAATGCAATTGTTGTGAACCGCCTAGAACTCGAAAGGTAAGGCGGTATATAAGAATAAAATTATTATTATTATATGGGTCCCCTTTGGCACGCTTACTGATCAATGATATTATAACAAACATCTTCCCAATAGAAAGAGGCACCCGACAGGGTTGTCCATTGTCCCCACTTTTTCTGCTCTATCTGGAACCTTTTTTGCAAACCATATCCAAAGATCCTGATGTAGTGGGCATAGCTTTTTCGGAACACATGGTAAAGGTGTTGGCGTTTGCTGACGACTTACTCTTTACCTTAACCCAACCGTGTCATTCTATCACTCATCTTCTGTGCTCCCTTGAAGAATTTCAGTTCTACTCGGGTTTTTCACTGATTGTCAAAAATCGAAAGCTTTGGCTATCCCAGCTACTTTACAAGATACCTGGGAGGGTGATTTTCCCTTTTCATGGGCTCCTACTTCGGTCAAATATTTGGGGGAATGGCTTCCTCGTGTTGTTACTACTATCTATACTTGCAATATATCCCCTTTATTAGAGGAAACATTGCAATTGCTTAAAATCTGGACAACTTTCCCATTGTTAGTGGCAGGACGGATGGCTCTGTATAATGTGGTGTTATTCCCCAAATGGTTGTACAAGTTTCAGGTCCTCCCACTATTGTTGACCCATGCTCACAAAGTCCAACTCAGTAGAGGGCTACAACGTTATCTCTGGGGGGTAAACGATCATTCATGCCGCTATCTAGGATGTGCCTTCCCAGGGAGAGGGAGGGTTATGGCTTACTGAATATTCGTTGGTATGCAATGGCCTGCTAGATGAGGCATATTAATGACTGGTTTAGAGGTACATCTTGTTTTTCTGTAACACCGTTAGAAGTGTCACTGTTATCTCCATACCATATTAGTTATATGTTGCATGTTTCTGCCCTGTCCCTCCGCTCCGTGGTGGCACAATACTCAATATGTGCCCCTGCAAGGCAGACGTGGTGCTAGGTTTGCAGGTGTTCCAAGTTATCATTTGTGACATCTCCATACCTTCTGATTCAGGGCAATTGTAATTTCTTGCCTGGTATACAGAGTCCATCTTTTAGGCGGTGGGCTATGCAAGGATTACAACATATTTTTCAACTATTTACTGAAGACGGCCATTTGGCCTCCTTTGCTTCTTTGCAACGCACGTTTGCCTTACCTGCTATGGATAATTTTGCCTACTACCAAGTCCGACATTATGTCCTATCTTTGCCAGCTTGTCATCTAATGGAGGACTGCCGAGAGGCTATATCAGAATTATTTAGTCTCTCTTCTCAACAATCAATCCCTCTTCGATATCATCATGTAGGCTTACGTGACTGTCAACCGGGCCCTAATTTTGATATTGTGGCTACATAATGGGCAGAGGATCTGCAATGCTTTCTGATCGCCCCACAACTACAGCGAGCGTTAAAAAACCTGAGGAGGGTGTCCTCCAATGTTCAACACTGGGAGCTCCAACTGAAGATTGTATAACATCTCTATATATCGCCCATGCGTGCTTAATGGGTATTAATCTAGTTCATAATTGTTCTCAGGCTCATGCCTCGGTCCTGTCCCCACATTCTCCAGTTTTGGCTGCGCTTAGGACAATATACTACTTCTTTATGGGGCCGACGGTGGACTCCAGCACCGCGAGCACTTTTTGGATACTTCAACATAACAACCCCTAAACCAAAAGGACTGACAGCTTTTATGGCTAGAGTGATGCTCCTTGGCAAGAAGGCCATTTTGACTAACTGGTTGTCCAGTGATCCGCCGTCTTATACCCAATGGAGATCGTTGATGATTGTACAGGCCTCTCTAGAATGCAGGCACTTTGGAGATCTCGACATGAGACCTGGCCGTCGCTTCTGTCAGATTTGGGAACATTTTTGCATGGATCTTACTCCTCATGCAAAAAGCAGATTATTGAACTTGTGACTGTGTTTTTGTTTTTGCTTTATGTGCTCTTGAAATGCTTTCTCTACACTGGGATCGGGGAGGAGGGGGCTGATGGGGGAAGGGTCTGTGTTGTGTATTTTCTTGTTTGCATTGCTTACACATCTTTGAAATTTTAATAAAACACATTTAAACATACATTTATTGAGATGTTTCTCTTCCCATAAGTGTAGAGGATGTGAGTTCCAAAGGGTAGAGGCAGTAACTGAAAAGATTTGTTTCCAAGTGATGTCATAGAATAAATGTCACATGGAAGGAACAATTAAGAGAAATTGATTACTGGATTGTAGTGTTCTCGAAGTACGGTAAGGGATGAGTAATCTATCAATGAAACCTGGGATGTGTGAGCTTTTTATTTTAAATGCAAGCAGTAAGATTTTATAAGTGATTGTATGATTGATCGGTAGCCAATGTGATTTTGGCCAAAGCCCAAGGAGTAGCAATATTCCATGCTACTTCATCCAGGGCAAGCAGAGGCTTCCCACAGGTCTTAATAACAGACTATGGGCTTTTCATCCCTCGCTTTTTTGAACTCCGTCACTGTTTTCTTCTCCACCACCATTCCAGGCATCCACCACCCTCTCCGTAAAGAAGAATTTCCTTACATTGCTCTTGAATCTCCCACCCCTCAACCTCAAATTATGTCCTCTGGTTTTACCATTTTCCTTTCTCTGGAAAATATTTTGTTCTACGTTAATACCCTTCAAGTATTTGAACGTCTGAATCATATCTCCCCTGTCTCTCCTTTCCTCTAGGGCAGGGGTGTCCAATGTCAGTCCTCGAGGGCCGCAATCCAGTCGGGTTTTCAGGATTTCCCCAATGAATATGCATGAGATCTATTAGCATACAATGAAAGCAGTGCATGCAAATAGACCTCATGTATATTCATTGGGGAAATCCTGAAAATCCGACTGGACTGCGGCCCTCGAGGACCGACATTGGACACCCCTGCTCTAGGGTATACATATTCAGGGCTTCCAGTCTCTCCTCATATGTCTTCTGGCGCAAGCCTCCTATCATTTTCGTCACCCTCCTCTGGACCGCTTCAAGTCTTCTTACGTCCTTCGCCAGAAACGGTCTCCAAAATTGAACACAATACTCCAAGTGGGGCCTTACCAATGACTTGTACAGGGGCATCAACACCTTCTTCCTTCTACTGGCTACGCCTCTCTTTATACAGCCCAGCATCCTTCCGGCAGCAGCCACCACCTTGTCACACTGTTTTTTCGCCTTTAGATCTTCGGACACTATCACCCCAAGGTCCCTCTCCTCTTCCATTCATATCAGCTTCTCACCTCCCAGCATATACGGCTCCTTCCATTTATTAATCCCCAAATGCATTACTCTGCATTTCTTTGCATTGAATTTTAGTTGCCAGATATTAGACCATTCCTCTAATTTTTGCAGATCCTTTTTCATATTTCCACTCCCTCTTCAGTGTCTACTCTGTTACAAATCTTAGTATCATCCACAAAAAGGCAAACTTTTCCTTCTAACCCTTCAGTAATGTCACTCACAAACATGTCGAACAGGATCAGCCCCAGCACCAAACCCTGAGGGACTCCACTACTCACCTTTCCTTCCTCCGAGTGACTCCCATTAACCACCACCCTCTGGCATCTGTCTGTCTACCAGTTTCTAATCCAGTTCTCAACTTTGGGTCCTAACTTTGGCACGATTTACCTTTTTGGCATGATTTACCTTTTGTAAAGCCATGTTGCCTCGGATCCTGTAACCCATTAGATTCAAGGAAATACACTATCCTTTCTTTCAGCAACACTTCCATTATTTTTCCAACAACTGAAGTGAGGCTCACCGGCCTGTAGTTTCCTGCTTCATCCCTGTGACCACTTTTATGAATAGGGACCACATCCGCTCTCCTCCAATCCCCAGGAATCACTCCCGTCTCCAGAGATTTGTTGAACAAGTCTTTAATAGGACTCGCCAGAACCTCTCTGAGTTCCCTTAGTATCCTGGGATGGATCCCGTCTGGTCCCATCGCTTTGTTCATCTTCAGTTTTTCAAGTTGCTCATAAACACTCTCCTCCGTGAACGGCGCAGAATCTACTCCATTTTCTCGTGTTACTTTGCCAGACAATCTCGGTCCTTCTCCAGGATTTTCTTCTGGGAACACAGAACAGAAGTATTTGTTTAGCACATTTGCTTTTTTCTCATCACTCTCCACATATCAGTTCCCAGAATCTTTTAGCTTAGCAATTCCATTTTTCATCTTCCTCCTTTCGCTTAATATATCTGAAAAAAAATTTTATCTCCCTTTTTTACATTTTTAGCCATTTGTTCTTCCACCTACGCTTTTGCCAGATGTATCTCTCTCTTGGCTTCTTTCAGTTTCACCCGGTAGTCCTTTCTGCACTCCTTTTCTTGGGTTTTTTTTAATATATATTTCATGAACGCTAGCTCTTTTGCCTTTATTTTCTCTGCCACTAGTTTGGAGAACCATATCAGTTTCCTTTTTCTCTTGTTTTTATTTATTTTCTTCACATAAAGATCCATAGCCATTTTTATCGCTTCTTTCAGCTAAGAAATTGGAAATTGATGTGATCATTCTCAGTTTACAGAAGCTTTTTTTAACCACTGAACTGATTTACGTATGAAAGGTTAGTTTATCATCGATTATAACACTGAGAATTTTAACAGAGTTTGATAGTTGCATTGGAGTGGATTTAAGGTATATAGGGGAGATCGGGTGTTCATTGCTTTTCCATGAAAAGATCATGCCTTTTGATTCTGAGGGGTTTAAGAATAGCATATTGCTAGTGAGCCATTGGTTTATTGTTGATATCCTGAATATCGTTGATTGGATATAGTAGTTGAATAGAAACATAGAAACATAGTGTAGGTGTAGATGGTGACCTCGATTGATTGTGCAATTGTAAGAAGTGGGGAGGTGAAGATATTGAAAAGAAGAGGGGAGAGTATCGATCCTTGAGGTATACCATAGTCTTGTTTAAAACACTCTGATGAAGATTGTCCGCAAAGTTTACAGAAGACTGTGCACTATCTGTGAGGATTGCACAGAGTTTCTAATCTAATCTAATCTAATCGAATCTTTAATTTATGGATCACACTAAGCCTATAAAAGTTCAAGGCGATTTACAACATAAAATGTCCATGTAGAACATGGGGACCTTATAGTGGTGTTAAAATCTGCTAAACCAGTGGTTCTCAAACCTGTCCTAGGGGGTCCCACAGGTTTTTAGTATATCCCTAATGAATATAAGTTCTTCACCCTCTAAACTGTACCGTTCCCTTGGGATTTTGCAGCCGAAATACATGACATAAGAACATAAGAACATAAGAACATAAGCAATGCCTCTGCTGGGTCAGACCTGAGGTCCATCTTGCCCAGCAGTCCGCTCACGCGGCGGCCCAACAGAATAAACTACAGAATAAAACTGCCTGGCAGAAACCAGCCTAAAACTATAACAACTCCTGCTTACTACCAAAGTAACCGATTCACTCACATTATTTTTCTCATAGAATGGAGAAAATGTCTTAGTAAACAGGCCCTGAAAGTAGCATTTATTAGTATTAAATTTTAGCTGCCAAATTTCAGACCATTCTTCAAGCTTTGCCAGGTCTTTCTTCATGTTATTCACACCATCTGGTGTGTCTACTCTATTGCAGATTTTGGTATCATCCGCAAAGGTGTAAATCTTACCCAACAACCCTTCAGCAATATCATTTATAAAAATATTAAAAAGAACAGGCCCAAGAACAGAACCTTGAGGAACACCACTGGTAACATCCCTTTCCTCAGAGCGATCTCCATTGATCACCACCCTCTGTCGCCTTCCACTCAACCAGTTCCTGACCCAACCCGTCACTTTGGGACCCATCCCAAAGGCCCTCAGTTTATTTACTAGACATCTGTGTGGAACACTGTTAAAGGCTTTGCTATAATCTAAATACACCACATCTAGCGCACATTCTCTATCCAATTCTCTGGTCACCCAGTCAAAGAAATTGATCAGATTTGTCTGACAAGACCTACCTCTAGTGAATCAAGAAACTTGACCATTTTCTGTTTTAAAAGTGTTTCCATTAATTTGCTTACCACAGAAGTCAGACTGTAATTCCCTACTTCTTCCTTACTTCCACTTTTGTGGAGAAGGACCACATCCGCCTTTCTCCAGTCCTCGGTGCCTCTCCTGAATTTAGACACTCGTTGAAAAGGTCAGTCAACCGAGCTACCAGAACTTCCCTAAGTTCCTTCAGCACCTCGGATGCACACCATCCGGCCCCATTGCTTTGTCTACCTTTATTTTAGCTAGCTCCTCACGAACACAACACTCTGAAAATCGATCAGGGTCTATTACTCCTCCAGTCCTATTCACGTTTGTCTTCTGTGGTCTCGCTCCCAGCACTTCAGAAATATTTTTTAAGCAATTCGGCCTTTTCTTTATCAGCTTCTACATATTCCTCCCCTTCACCTTTGAGTCTCACAGTGCCACTTTTGCACTTCTTCCTATCACTAATATATCTAAAAAATGTCTTGTCTCCCCGTTTTACCGTGTCAGCTAAACACTGTCCAGTCAGTATTCAGATGGTCAGCATTTTTAAAAATTGACCACTGCTGGCAAAATTAGACCTGGGTATTCAATACCAGGCACTGGCAGTGAATATCTGGTCTGATCAGACTGGCGCTAGCCACCAAACTTATGTGGGTCCCAATCAGTATTCATCAAGGACCTACATAAGATACCTATGCAGCTGCATATCAGCTGAGGCCATGTCAGAAAAATAACTGGACTCTATAAGTTAGTCTCTGTTAAGCAACAGAGTCTATTTATGTTTGAAAATGATAAGAAGAAAAGAGTAATAATCAAACAAAAAAATTTTAAAAATATGAAAGGCAAAAAAGTGAGATTAATAATAGTTTAGAGTGAAGGTTTTTTAATCAATGAAAGAGACATATCACCACTTAATGACTGCAGGAAAACAATATATGTTTCCGACGTGGTGTTCTGAGATCTTTTTCCTTCACTTAGGGATTTAGTATCTATTGTCAACGTGTTGAGGTACCCAGTTTCTTCTCCCACCCCTGCCGATTCCGATCCCCCACTTCCCAGAGACCTGACTTCTCTCCCAAGAATATACCTTACATACCTTACATCCAAGAATGATCCCCACTCGCTTCTGCCCCCTAGCAGTTCTATCAGGTAAAATGACTGCTACGAGGTCTAGTTGTAGTCTCTTGGCACTACCACTAGAGGTCAGCCTTCCTGATTTGGGGGGGAGGGGGATTTCTGAAGAAGAGTTTGGAAAAGGGTGGGGTCTGATCTCAGGTGGATTATGCCATGTTGGGGGTGGGAGGTATAGGAGTACATCCACATATTTGACTGCTAAATGGAAGTACCAGCCAATAATCAGTGCTCATCCTACCCAGTTAAGTAGCATAGTAAATGATGGCAGATAAAGACCCGTGTGGTCCATCCAGTCTGCCCAACAGTCTATTTTGTTTCCTTAGATATTTTTGCCGTAGAAGTCTGCCTGGCACCATCATTAGTTCCAAGAACTGGAGTTGCCTTCCAAGTTAAGCTTGTCGCAGTAGGTTATTTATGTAATCACGTGCCCATGTAATTTTTTATATGTGGGACGGACGAGTAGAAAGATCAAGACAAGACTGTCAGAACATAAAAGTAGTCTTAATACTGCCACTTTACCCACTCCCATGGTCCCCCACTGTCTGGAGAAGGGCCATGATTTTTATGATCTTACCTGGTTCGTTTTAGGGCAGTTACTGTGGGACTTTAAAGGGGACAAGATGACCCGTATTCAATTACAGGAACAATTTTGGATTTTTCAACTGAATACTGTTTCCTGAAGGAAAAGGGGATAGAAGGGTTACTAACAGACCTGATGGGCTGCCACGTGAGCGGACTGCTGGGCATGATGGACCCCTGGTCTGACCCAGAAGAGGCACTGCTTATGTTCTTATGTACTGTTCAGCCACATGGACTTAATGACAGCATCGAGTGGAACACCATTGTTTATGCTCCGTCCTATTGGTTAGTGCCATCCAGGCCTTTGATTGGCTGTTCCTTTTCCTGACATCTATCCTGGTTTGTTTTAAAGCACCTCTTGCGCACCGCTCTTGTAGCTCCGCCCTCCTCTCAGCTGGTCTGTTCTTTCAACTGGTTGCCAGATGTGGTAATGTGTGATTCATCTTTTTCTTGACTGCCAACGGGTTCCTGATGAAGGGACTGTGAGTCTCCGAAATTGGGCTTGGTTGAACCTGGTTAGAAGGTGGTGCAGGATTGCTGCCTTCCTTTTTTGACTACGGACCAACGGACATTATCTCAAGCTAAGTCTAAGTTTATATCTAGGAGCTGTCTGGGGGGTTCTCAGAGTGGGACTTCCTGTTTCATATTGCACTTAAATTGGATATCACTGATTAATTTGAGCACACGTGAGGTGTCCTATGATGGTGTGCAGGCAGAGGTTGCTTAACCTGGGCCTTGCTGTGTAAAGCGCTGGAGAATCTTCTCCCTTCGCTGACCTCCCACGCTGAGGACACCCCGTTTCACAACAATTCGTATGATTTGATTTACAAACACAAGCATGTAGTTTTTCCCTTAAATGCTAAGATATCAGGTTGTACCTCTCAGAGAACCTATTGACTTTTACTGCTCTTTTGAAGTATCTTTAGCAGTCTTTTTGGAGATACTGTATTGTGTTCCAAGCTAAGCGAGCAAAGTTAGGGCTGCCATTCATGTGGTCTGAATATTAAGAACATAAGAACATAAGCAGTGCCTCTGCCGGGTCAGACCAGAGGTCCATCCCGCCCAGCAGTCCGCCCCCGCGGCGGCCCAACAGGTCATGACCTGCCTTAATCACCAGAAGGGGCCCCCTTGCCCCCTAGGTTTCTCACCAGCACCCCCTTAGCCCTCGGCTTCTCCCCAACTCTGCCCCCTTTAGAAATGTTACACAGACTGAAACCTCTGTTGCCCAATTCAATCGCTTTCAATATTGAGTCTTTGCTTTTTCTTCTTGTCTTTCTTATGAAGTGGAATGTTTGAATTCGCTAATGGTAAAGACGTAGCAAATGGTTAAATACAGATTTTATCAGAAGTTCTCGGTCATAGTGTTAAATAATTAAGAAAAGTGATTGAAAGGCAGAGCTGGAGACGGTCCTTCTCTTTTGCTTTTCCCAAGTGCAACCCTAAATTACTAATGCAATTTTTGAATCCCTTAATTAGAGCAGAATAAAAGAAAACCAGAAATATGCAAAGTATAGCAGCCCTCCATGCCACATTGCCTGGCCCATGTGGAGGTGGGGGAGGAGAAGGGCAGTCAAGCCGTCCTCCTTAAACAGCAGAGGCCAGGCTGGTGGGCGCTTCACGTGACCGGCGTGCATGAAATCAGAAATCATTGTTGTACGCGTAGACTCATTTCTCATTCAGCACACCTCATTACAATTCACAGGAGCAAATTGTGATGGTCTCATTAGGTGTCTCCCCAGAGGATGAAGCACGCTAATTAAGGACATTTAAGAGAAAGAAAGAATGCCCTGTGTGCCCATGTCCTCGTTAAGTGACTCTCTCTGTATTAACCACCCATTGTTAAGCTGCCGCTAATTAACGGATCAGCCTCTCCCATTTGGCCTAAGAAGAGGGGAAGCTCTGCAGTTCTTTCCTTTTCTTCTGTGGCCTCTGCCTGGCACATACTTCACTGTCTGTTCCAAGTCAATCCAAATTTTGGTTTTATGTACCGATTCATCCCTACAACAGGGTTCGACTCGGTTAACAATTATTCACAATACAAAGAATGAATTGGGTAACTAGTTTAAGCAGAGGAATCCGTCAGAAATTTCTGAAATAAGTAAGTTTTCGGCACTTTCCTAAAGGTTGATAATTGAGAAAGAAATCTGACTTCAGAAGGAAGTTCATTCCAAATTTTCACAAAGAAGAAGGTAAATGAGGGGCAAAAATTAGCCAAAGTTTTCCTCAGTTGTCCTCAGAGATGCTGTCACCCCTTTGCTGTTGTGTCTTCCCATCATCATCTTCCCCAGCTCGTGGGATCATCCCCATCGTTTCATCCACCATATCATCTGCTCCCTTCCTGCTACTCATCCACCCATTTGCCAATATGCAGACTGCACTAGTAGTGATATCTCCTCAAACACTTCAGCCTGGGAAGATGCTGGTGGGAAGACATGGTCACATCCTCTTTCTCTCGGCAATGTGGAATTCCTCTTCTTGTCTTGAGGGGGGGGAAGCAATTCATTACTGTTACTAGTTATTTCTCAACTTGAAGTAACTAGTTACAGTAATTAAATTACTCATTTCAGAAAGTAATTGATTACTGATTGTGCTTATCTAATCCAATCTGGGATTTATGAGTCGTGCTTTGCCTACAAAGGTTCAAGGTGACTTACAGTACAATTTATGGAGAACAATTTAGTACAGTACAGGATGTTACAGAGAGAGATTACAAGACTTTGGGGATTCTTTGAGGTAGAGATTGTCGTACCGTGCAATTAAAGAGGTAAATTGATTCAGCTCAGAGGTGCTGCAGGAAGTACATTACATGAACCTTTAGGGGAGGATTATATACATCAAGAGAGCTAATATACCGTAGTTCAATGAAAGATGCCATGAGGTAGAAGGTCTGTTACTTGGTGCCATGGTGGCAGTAGGGTGAACTGTGGTTCTGTTTCCTTACTTAGAGTAAGAAAGTGCTTTTCCTGTACTTTTATTTTTAAGTCTGAAATGTGTTTTTATTCAGATTTTCAAAGAATACAACACAGAGAGTAATACGTAAGAAAGTCCAAACCCCCATCCCAGAAACAAAAGTTCCCTTCTTAGGTCATTAGTTGCTTTTCCTTTATTCATACTGCATTAAAGGATACTTGTGGCAAAAGCCTTATGCAATGTGAAGAGCTAAAATATCCAGTTTATGTCATAATCTCATCTCTTGATGCTTATTTTAAAGATGCCAACCACATCCCCTGACCCACTCTTCTATTTTGTCACTCCCAAATTGTCCTCTTTGTCTGATTAGATTGTAAGCTCTGTCAAGCAGGGATTGTCTCTTCATGGTTAATGTAAACGTACAGTCTCTCTTTGTCTCTGACTCTCTTTTTAAGAGCAGAAGGCAATGTTCCTTCTGATAATTTTGCATGCCCTGTCTAGCCCTCAGGGTTCCGGAGGGTCTGATCCACAGTCACAAGATGAGAGAGAGGCCCCACCACTAAGAAAGATCAGCCTAAGGCTAGACTGAGCCACTTTAAATGCTGTGTAGTCACAAAATGTGTGACAATGAGAAGTGTGCCAGAGGCAGAGACACAAAGAGCCAGCATTGCTCAGTTCCCAAACTCGGCTGACATGTTCTGCTTTTGTGCAGGTGTAAAATCTCTGGTGATAACGGAAAAATGTCTTCTGGCAGGGAAGCTGCATCCGCTCAGCTGCCATAATGGACTGTGGAAGCAGAAGCAGGTTGTGTTGGGCTGAGGCCAGCTGGTAGCGTAACCACCGTGGGTTGGCACTGATCTGTTCTTATACTTGTGCTTTATGTGATTTTAAAGATATATGGAAAGGGTGATGGATGCATGCAACGGCCTCGCGGTAGAGATGAGGGCTGTGTCTGAACTCAAGAAAGTGCATAAGGGAAAGTAGATGACATCAGTGGGCACATGGGGTAAGCGGTTTGGTGCTTATCTGGCTTCATTTCTCTTTGGTTCTATGGTCTATTTGCAGATTAGCATTTCGGTGGATATATGCACATATGTGCTACTTTCCTGGGCTTTTGAGCACACAAGGGACACATACAAGCAGGCACCTAGATTTCAGACCAAAGGTCCATCAAGCCCAGTGTTTCCAAGTGCCTGGCAGAAATCCAAAGAGTAGCAACATTCCAGAGTTGAGATTGTGATGTCATAATGCCTCGTTCTACCAATGCCTAAGAGCCAACCTCACCAGTGATGTCACAATAGAAATATGGTGGCAGATAAAGGCCAAATGGCCCATCTAGTCTGCCTAATGGCTCAATTGTCCTAGACTTGGTTCACATAAGAACTTAAGAGCTGCCTTACTGGGACAGACCGAAGGACCATCAAGCCCAGTATCCTGTTTCCAACAGTGGCCAACCCAGGTCCCAAGTACCTGGCAAAAATCCAGAGTAGCAACATTCCAGAACTGAGATTGTGATGTCATAATGCCTCATTCCACCCATGCCTAAGAGCCAAATTCATCAGTGATGTCACAGTGGCTCAATTGTCCTAGACTTGACTCATATGCCAGAGGTTGTGGTAAGAGCGGATAGCATAGCTGGTTTTAAGAAAGGTTTGGACAATTTCCTGGAGGAAAAGTCCATAGGCTGTTATTGAGAAAGACATGGGGGAGCAGACCAGCAAAGACCAGCAGGAATTTCATCATGAAAATGTTCCCTGCCTAAGCTAAGTTCTTCACTTCACTCTTTTGAGCATTTAAGTTACAACAGCATTGGTGAATTGCTAGGCAGGAGGGAGACAGGGGCCAATGAGGTTATTTCCCTGTCTAGTGCAGTTGTTGAGTTAACTTACTGAAAACGCACGGGGATCTGAGGCCCCTCCTCTGCATATAGTATTCTTTACAGACTAAGACTGTCTGAGATAAGTCTAACGAAAGAATACTTCTCGCTGTTTGCATTTTTAAAGTTATTTAAAGTGTTACAGAGAGGTATTTTTGTGGGAAGCTACTACTTGCCCTGGATTGGTAGCTTGAAATGTTGCTACTGCTTGGGTTTTGGCCAGGTACTAGTGACCTGGATTGGCCACCGTGAGAACGGGCTACTGGGGTTGATGGACAATTGGTCTGACCCATTAAGGCTTTTCTTATGTTCTTATGTTATAACATAACATCGTGCTTCTTATCCGCGTAACCATAAGTTCTACGCGGTTTGCAAAAGATTATAAACTAAGAACAATTTAAGGATGACAAGAGAGAAATTATTTGACCAAATATTTTGAAAAGAGATGAGTTTACAGTTGAATTCTGAACAGGCTCCAAGCAATAACAATCGAAACTCTCTATCATGGAAAGCCGCTTGGAATGCTAAAGTATGGTCGCGAAATTTCTTGCTTTTACAGCCCTGTACTGACGGAAAAGTAAACAGGGCGTGAGATTTTCTACTATATTTATATGATGCCAAAGAAAATCTGTTAGCCATGTAAAAGGGAACATAAGAATTGCTATAGTGGATCAGACCAATGTTCAATTTCTAGCCCATCCTCCCAGAAGCTCAGGACAGGTTACATAAAGACATTCACAATGCAAGCATTTCACAGAAACTAAGGACATGACTGGTCATAAGGTAATGGGCTACAAAGGGGAAGATAATTGCTGAAATTTCACAAAGATTAAGGTCCAGGTAGGTCATAAAATAATGGGGTACATAGGAGGGTTACAGAAAAGGAGGTGGCAGTCTGTCAGAGTCTGTTTAGCTGCAAAGGTCTTCGGAATGTCATCAGTGAGTTTTGAGATCTTATATGTTCGGTCAACTGGTTCCAAAGCCGAGGGATTAAGTGACTGTATAAGCACTTACGGGCTAGATCCCAAGTAGTAAAACAGATATGATTACTCGCTCTTCTAATGACCAGTGTGACCTATCTCATGTGCCCACAAGGGGGCAGAGTCAGTAAACGGTTCAAATATGTGTGATACACTATAACTTTGGGTCCAAGGACTCCACATCTGAATCCCGGTGCACAAGTTGGACACACAACCTTGGTCTTCTATAACACTGCACCTAAATATTTGTCCCTTCCATGCCCATGGTCTCTTTGGGGGACATAAACAAGACACTTTTTGAGCACACAGCCAGATGCACACATAAATACAAATGAGTGCCAAAACTCCAAATAACACCACAAATTGGGAAGAGGAGGTGGCTGACAGATTAAATATGTTCTTCTCGTCAGTCTTCACAAGCGAGGACACATCCAATATACCGGAAACCGAAGAATTCTTTAAAGGAGACCCAGAGGAAAAGCTATCGACGTTAGAGGTAAGCCTCCAAGATGTCCTCCGACAGATAGACAGGTTGAAAATCGACAAATCCCCAGGCCCGGACAGGATCCACCCAAGGGTACTAAAGGAACTGAAAACCGAAATAGCAGAGACACTCCAAAACTGTCCATGAAAACAGGGGTGATCCCAGACGACTGGAAAATAGCAAATGTCACACCTATCTTCAAAAAGAGATCGAGAGGTGATCCAGGAAACTACAGACCGGTGAGTTTGACTTCAGTGCCGGGCAAGATGGTAGAAGCACTGATAAAAGACAGTATCTGTGAGCATATAGAAAGAAATAGACTAATGAAATCGAGCCAGCATGGCTTCTGCAAAGGAAGATCATGCCAAACAAACTTACTACACTTCTTTGAAGGGATAAACAGCCAGATGGACAAAGGAGACCCCATAGACATCATATATCTCGACTTTCAAAAAGCCTTTGACAAGGTACCTCGTGAGCGGCTACTTAGGAAACTGTGGAACCACGGGGTGGAAGGGGACGTACATAGGTGGGTTAAACACTGGTTGGCAGACAGAAAGCAGAGGATTGCAGTGAAGAGCCACTACTTGGGCTGGAGAAGGGTAACGAGCGGTGTCCCACAGGGGTCTGTGCTCGGGCCGCTGCTGTTCAATATATTTATAAATGACCTGGAAGTGGGGACAAAGTGTGAAGTTATAAAATTCGCAGATGACACGAAACTCTGTAGCAGGGTTAAAACTATAGGGGAATGTGATGAACTACAAAGAGACCTGACAAAATTGGAAGAATGGACGAACAAATGGCAGATGAGCTTCAGTAAAGAGAAATGTAAGGTCATGCATATAGGGAAAAAGAACCCGATGTTCAGCTACAAAATTGGGGGGCTGGTACTGGGGGAAAGTAACCTTGAAAAGGACTTGGGAGTGTTGGTGGATACAATAATGAAACCAACGGCGCAATGCGCGGCAGCCTCGAAGAAAGCAAACAGAATGTTGGGTATTATCAAGAAGGATATTGCAACAAGAATGAAAGAAGTCATCCTAACGCTGTATCGAGCGATGGTGCGCCCGCACCTAGAGTACTGTGTCCAATATTGGTCGCCAAACCTTAAGAAGGATATGGCGAAACTTCTGAGGGTCCAGAGGAGAGCGACACGAATGACTAAGGGTATGGAGAACCTTTCATACGCTGAGAGGTTAGAGAGGCTGGGGCTCTTCACCCTGGAGAAGCGGAGACTCAGAGGTGACATGATAGCGACTTACAAGATTATGAAAGGTATAGAGAGGATGGAGAGGGACAGGTTCTTCAGCGTACTAGGAACTACAAAAACAAGAGGGCACTCAGAGAAATTGAAAGGGGACAGATTTAGAACCAATGCCAGAAAATTCTTCTTCACTCAGAGGGTGGTGGATACCTGGAATGCGCTCCCGGAAGATGTAATAGGACAGACTACTTTAAGGGGTTTCAAAGAGGGACTAGATAAATTCCTGAAAGATAAGGGGATTGAGGGCTACAGATAAAGGAGGACACAGGAGCAAAAAGGGCAAAGATAAGAGGGAAGAAGAGGGTTTTCAGGATATAAGGAAATAGGAATCCAAGGGTTAGACAAAAGATCACTTACAGGTCATGGACCTGATGGACCGCCACTGGAGCGGACCGCTGGGCTTGATGGACCCTTGGTCTGACCCAGCGGAGGAAAATTCTTATGTTCGTACCTGTCTTTCTGTGTGGGTCTTTATTTCTGTCTGTCTGTCTGTCTGTTTCTTGTGCCCCTTCTCCCACCTACCTGTCTTTCTGTGTGTGTCTTTATTTCTGTCTGCTGTCTCTCTCCTTGGCCCCTGTCTGTCTGTCTCTTTATTTCTGTCTCTCTCCTTGGTCGCTATCTGTCTGCTGTCTCTCTCCTAGGCCGCTGTCTGTCTGTTTCTTGTTCCCCTTCTCCCACCTACCTGTCTTTCTGTGTGTGTCTTTATTTCTGTCTGTCTGTCTATCTCCCTGCCCCCTGCCTGTCTGTTTCTCATGCCCCTTCTCCCACGTACCTTTTTTTTTTTTAGAGTGCAAAGGGCAACCGGCGCACAGAAACTGCCGCAGGCTCCAGCTGTAGGAAGTGCAGGAAAGTGCCGCACGCACTGAAAACCACCATGCGCACACGTGCCTCACGTGAGCACAAGCACGCGCCGCTACTACCATGTCCCTGCCACAGAGTTACGGATCACAGTGGCAGAGATCATGGCGGTAGAAGTCCGCATGCGCGCTTAGGGTTTTATTATTATTGATCTATGCTTTTTGCAGATTTGACCACATATAAACTCTGTGCTAATTTGTGTGATAAAGCTTAACCCCCCTCCCTAACCCCAGATCCTACTTTTCCCTCTCTTGGAAACCTTCTCTGATCTAACGTTGTAACCCTTCTTCCATAACTCTTTTTGTAATCCGCTTTGAACCGAAAGGTAATGGCGGAATAGAAATCTGTAATGTAATGTAATGTAAATAGTAACACAGATGGTTAATAGACAAAATCTAAACTCCCTTTTTTGTCCAGCTAAATCTGTGAACATGGAGATTCTGTGTAGACAAAATGTATCTGAATGGTTAGTGGAAAATAATTTTAAGCTGGTTAGAATTAAGAACATAAGAATAGCCGTACTGGGTCAGACCAATGGTTCATCTAGCCCAGTATCCTATCTTTGTGGAGGCCAATCCAAGTCACAAGTACCTGGCAAAAACCCAAATAGTAAAAGCATTCCATGCTACCATCCCATATCTGTCTCAACAGCCGAGTATGGATTTTATCTCCAGGAATTTGTCCAAACCTTTTTTAAAACCAGCTACATTAACTGCTCTTACCACATCCTCTGGCAATGCGTTCCAGAGCTTAATTATTCTCTTATTGGTTTTAAAAGTATTACTCTGTAACTTCATCAAGTGTTCCGTAGTCTTTGTAAATCTTAATGCAGTAAAAATTTGATCCACCCGTTCTACACCACTCAGGATTTTGTAGACTTCAATGATATCTTCCCATAGCGGTCTCTTTTCCAAGCTGAAGAGCCCTAACCTTTTTACTCTTTCCTGATATAAGAGAAGTTCCATCCCCTTTATCATATTGGTTGCTCTTCTTTGAACTTTTTCTAGTGCCACTATATCTGTTTTGAGATAAGCAGTCCAGAATTGAACTCAATACTCAAGGTGAGGTCACACAACTGAGTGATACAGAGGCATTATAACATTCTTAGTCTTGTTAATCAGAGAAAATACTTCTTCACACAGTGTGTAATTAAACTCTGGTATTCGTTGTCATAGAATGTGGTGAAATCAGTTAGCTTAGCGGGGGTTAAAAAAGGTTTGGATAATTTTCTAAAAGAGAACTCCATAGGCCATTATTGAAATGTCTTGGGGAAATCCACTGGTTATTCCTAGGATAAGCAGCATAAAATCTGTTTTACTACTTGGGATCTAGCTAGGCACTTGGGTTGGCCACTTGGGTTGGCCACTTGGGATCTAGTTAGGTACTTGGGTTGAAAACAGAATACTGGGCTTGATGGACCTTCGGTCTGTTCCAGTATGGCAGTTCCTATGCTCTTATGTCATTTAAATATTTGAAAGGTATTAATATGGAACCAAATCTTTTGCAGAGAAAGAAAATTGGTGAAACTAGGGAGAACAAATTGAAGTTGTGGGGAGGTTGACTTAGGGAAATCTTTTTCATAGAGAGGTTGGTGGATGCCTGGAATGCTCTCCTGAGGGAGTGGGGGGGGGGGGGGGGTGGAGAGGAATAGAGGGACAGAATTTTAAAAAGCATAGGATGAACACAGGGGATCTCTAATTAGAATATGAATGGGCAAATTTTCACAGTCTGAATCCCGCAAAGGAGGTGGTTTGGGTAGGCTGGAGTAAGCTTTAACGGAAACTCCAGTAGCTGGAACCTAAGGACTGTACTGGGTAGACTTCTAAGTCTATGGCCCAGAAATAGCAAAGAAAAAAGTCCTTTTAATTTTAATCATGAAATTGTAATGCATGTGATTACAGGGCAGACTCGATGGACAGTTCAGGTGCTTATCTGTTGTCATTGCAGATTTTGGTATCAACCGCAAAGAGGCAAATCTTACCAGTCAGCCCTTCCAAGTTTTATTAAAAATTTGATTAAACGCTTATATAATTTCTAAGCGATTTACATTAAAAATATTAAAATAGTAATTTACAAAGAAAACATATAAACAATCCTAATATTGATATTGACTTACAAAAAACAAAAGAACTACAATTTTTAAAAGCAAAGAAACATTCAAGGTAAACACATTAAGGGGGGAGGGGTGTTTTTTAGGGGGGAGGTTAGCCTTATAAGGCTAGTTTCTGGTATTTGAAGAATCTATCTGAATATCCCTGTTATTGAATTATTTCAACCGTTTCATAGGAATGTTTTGAGAGCAGTTTTAAATTTATCTAATTGTCTTTCTTCCCTTATGAAAGACGGAAGTCGAGTCCAAATTTGTGGAGCTGTTGTAGAAAAAATCTCTGTTCTTCTCGTATTTATGATTTTCAACGATGGAATTGTCCAAAGATTTGGTTCCGCTGATCTAAGTGTTCGTGAAGGAGTCTGTCAAGGAAGATAGGTTGTTGTGTTTGCCAAATTTGAAATGTCAAGAGTGCTCATTTATAAGTTATCCTGGGTGGAATTGGTAGCCAATGGGCACATTTTTAGAAGGGATGTGACATGATCAAACTTTTTTGAATTGGTAATAATTTTTATTGCTGTGTTCTGAATAATTTGTAAAAGGTTAAAAAGAATAGGCCCAAGAACCAAACCTTGAGGAACACCACCGGCAATGTCCTTTTCCTCAGAGAGATCTCCATTGACCCGTACCCTCTTTCGCCTTCCACTCATCCAGTTCACTTTAGAGCCCATCCTGTGGGCACTGTTTAGTTATTAGACACCTGTGTGATTACCAATTGTAGCAAGAGTTGAAGTTAAGATGTTGGCATTTAAATCACTGAAAATCATATCTGGACTACTTCTGTACAGCTGAAGGCAATCTCCAAATGGGAGTGAGGCAAGGGCTGCCCCCAACTGCTGCTTCTTAGAGGGTATCAGCTGCCTCCCATGTCTCTATCCAGGAAATGGAAGAAGCTCAACCACCTTGGCACTATCCAGCTTTTCATCTTTTTCCCTCACTCCAGTCCTCCGTTGCTCATCCTCTCATGCTCCAGTCTTTTAGTAACTCTCCCCTCTCGTTCTCTCATCCCCTCCCTCACCCCAGATCTTCCCCGTTCTTCATCCCCTCCCCTTCTTATGTCTTGCTCCTTTACCTCCCCTATTTCCATTCTCTCTCAGCTATATCAGCTTTTATCCATTGCACTCTTCAGAGCCCAATGTCTTTCCCTCCTTTGTCCCTTTTCTTCTCTACATTTCCTTCTCTCTTGCCCAAACATCCACTCACATCTCCCGTCTCCTTTATTTACCTTATTTATTCTCTACCTTATCAACATCATCCATCTCTGAGTTCCTCTATTTTACATAGTAACATAGTAAATGATGGCAGATAATGATCATGTTACTGGCTCCCAGTAATCTCTAGAGATTACTTGAAATGTGGTTGCCTACCATTTAAGATCTTGAATGGCACCCTTTCCCCTTTAATTCCTCTATCCTGGAACTCTGTGAGACCTGATATTACCAGATCTATCCAAAAGATTAAATTATATTTCCCCTCGTTAAAAAGCGTTATCTATATCGGAAAATTAGGGAAATCTCTCTAAAATTACTGAGCTTTGGAATAACTTTCCTGTCCAGCTGCGTAAACTTGGGTTCTTTCCAATTATTTTGAAAACATCTGAAAACGTGGCTATTTTTAAAAAATGTAAATTCCGCTGCTCTCTATAGAATCACTAATTCTTATTATATTTTCCTTTCTTTAAAACTCTTGTAAACCGTGCCGTGCCATGCTGAGCTCTATCTTTATAGAGAAGATGTGGTATATAAGCTTAAGGTTTAGTTTAGTTTAGTTTAGGACATGTCCTCTTTTTAGAGTCTGTCTGGGTGTCAGGCAGTTTGTCTGGGTTTTGAAAGGCCCCAGCTGTGACGAGAGCTCAGCGCTGCATCTGGAGGGCCTCTGAGCATGCACGCATGCAATGAAACACACACATGTATGTGACATCACTGTGTCACATCAGTACATGCTTGGAGGCCCTGAGCTCAGGAAGAAGAGATGAGGTATGTGTGTGTGGTGGGGGGGGGGGTCACGTGTTCTCTTTTTCGCTTTAACAAATCTGGTAACCCTATATAAACAGACTTTGCTGTGGGCTCTAAAACACCAATACACCTTCTACAGGTAAAACAGAACAAGTGGGAATGCTACAGATCTCAACACAACAGAATATCACACTTAAGTCACATGCAAAACACCCTTCCTCTCCACCCAAGCAGTCCAACATCTTTCTTTCAACCCCCCCCCCCCCCCCCCCCGAACCAGAGAGTCTGACGTCTTTCCCCCTCTCTTGCAAATCCTTTCCCCCAATTTACCTCTACTTGCTTTGCAGAAGTTGCGAGGCAGTGGCAGGGATTCATATTTTCACTGCCTACCACCAGCCACTGCTTTCTTTTCACTGCGTCTTGGCCCTGAGGAAGTTACATCAGATAGGGCAGGATGCAGGAGAGAGAAAATGGCGGCTGGTGGCAACAGAGGCGACAGTGAATGTGTCTCACTGCCACCTGGCAGCTTCTGTAAAGCAAGCAGAGGAAAGGGTTTGAGAGAGAGGGTAAAAGATGTTGGACACCTGGGGGGGAGGAGTGGCACTCTGAGGCAGCTGGGGATGTGAATTCAGGGCAATACAGCTGGAGAGTAGGAGAAGCGCTGCATTCAGCAAGTGTTGCCTCACTCCTGCTTTCCAAAGCTGTCTCTAAAGAGCTGCCTGAGGCTTCGGCCTCAGTTGGCCTCATCCTAGGCTGAAAAGACAAGTCAAAAGAGATGAAAGGCCAAAGGCTGAGGTTCAGGATGTTTACAGTTCTGGCCCTAACTCCTCTGGAATGTTCTGCCAAAAGATATTGGGTTGGAAACTAGGCTCCATGAATTGAAAAGAAGGCCGAAAGGCTGATTGGATTATTCTTGGTTACTTTTTCTAACTTGTTTATTTGAGCTCAGATATGATATGTTGCATGGGGGAAATATGTTGGCATTTGTTTTTGTATCATTTGATTATGAATGTATTGTGAACCGCTTTGAACAGGCAGAAGTGCTACAGAAATTTGAATTAAGATAAAAGAATCTGGGAATAAGTTATTGGTGGTAAGATCGGGTCTACAGATGGTGTAACTTTGGTAAGACCCAGATGCCTTTACAGAATAAGCATCAGGGTGTCTAAACAAGGCCCTCTCCCTCATGCATTTCACCTTCACAGTAATTCAGAGAGGCAAGTTGTCCTTGATTACATTCTTATTCCTCCTAAGAAACTCATTCTTTTGTGTCACTTCCAGCTATTTGATCATTATTTTAGGTTTGGGCAAAAACTATTAAAGCCTCCATAATCAGAAATCTATCCAAAGTTAAGTGATGTGCACCAGCTGGCTCTCTATGCTTTGGCACTGAAATCAGACTGCAGGGTTTTTGACCTTTAATTAAAAGAAATCAATAGATTCCACTCCCTACAGGATCGTAATAGCAGCATTCTAAGCAAGGGTTGAAATATCGAATCCCCGCTGCATAGGCATCATAGCTTAGAGTAACATGTAGTCACGAGCATTGTCCTTTAGGCATCCCATAGAACCACAGACTAATGGCTGGAGAAAACAGTACAGACCAGTCTTCAAAGCAAAATGATAGAGTGAATTACATTCTGCTGTAGTGAGTATTTTACTGTCCCAGAGGGCTTCCAATTTAATCTTGTCCCGAGATCACAAGGAGTCACTGTGGAATTTGACCCAGGTTTTTGTAGCATGACATGTTGCTACTTTGGAGGGGGGGTTTCCAGGTACTAGTGACCTGGATTGGCCACCTTGAGGATGGGCTACTGGGCTCGATGGACCATTGGTCTGACCCACTAACTCTGTGTCCTGTATATGGCAAGACAGATCTACTTTTTGTTCCTTCCCTTAAAACTTTTCATATGCGACATACCCCAAATCTAGAAGAATCAAATATTGATAAATTTAAAGGAGCATTAAAAAGCTTCCTCTACAGAGATACTTTTACTCCATAATTCAGGACTTTTTTTTACAATCTATGAAAAGGCAGCTCTCAACTAACGTTCCCCTCCCCCTTTGTGTTATCCTTAACTGTTTTCTTTTCTAAGATATTGTATTTCACCTTCTACCCTCTTGTTTTCTGTTTGTCTGGGGGTCTTGTCCATGTTTTGGTTCTGGTTAATTATTTTAATTTAGATCCCCTCAATTTAATTGTATTGAATATCACCTAGAATGTTAATAGGCGATTAATCAATTTTTTAATAAAACCTTGTAATAAAAACCAAAAGAAGGACTACAGAGATGATGTACAAGGTTCAGAAACTTATTGTAGACAATAAAATGATGCTTTCCAAAGAGTGGTTACCATTGGTTAGAAACCGGGAACTGACACGGTCCGTGTTTCAAAAAACACTTCTTCCTCAGGGGTGCAAGATGTAGAATTTCGGTATGCCAAAAACCATATGGAGAATAGCGGTTGAACATAAAATTCGTAGAGATCTTTAAGTCTGTCCCCATACACCTTATAACAGAGACCACGTATCATTTTAGTAGCCTTCCTCTGGACCGACTCCATCCCTTTTATATCTTTTTGAAGGTTTGGCCTCCAGAATTGTACACAATATTCTAAATAAAGTCTCACCAGAGTTTTATACAGAGGCATCAATACCTCCTTTTTCCTCCTGGCCATACCTCTCCCTATGCAACCTAGCATCCTTCTAGCTTTCGCCCGCACCTTATCAACCTGGTTGGCCACCTTAAGATCATCACATACAATTACACCTAAGTCCCACTCTTCTGTCATGCACTTAAGTTCTTCACCCCCTGAGTTGAAAGAGGTGAACCTGGGAGTCATCCTGGAGAATGCTAGAAGGCAAATGCGGATAGGTTACAAAACCAACACAGCACCTGGAAAGCAGCCTACTCCAACATTGTCTGCACCTATAGGACATGTAAACTGTGTCTGAAAGATCCCTGTATCTTGGAAGCTGTTCATTCAGTGTCCACAGGGAAAACCGTTTAGCGTAGCCTCTAAGGCGAATCCTCCAATACCCAATCAAAACTTGGTGTATCCACCTGTATGTATACCACAATCGTCCTTATGCCCTCAGGCTTGGTCGTTATGTAAGCACAGTAGGTTTTGGGTGGGTCTGGAGGGCTCACATATATCACCACTGGGATATAGGCTTGAGTCCCCATCTCTATAGTCCACTGCACTGACCATTTGACCAGTCCAGGGACCTGCCTGCTGCTCTGATAGAATTGACTATAACATCTGAAGCAGTCATACAGACTGGGATGTACTGTTTCTTTCACATGTTTGGGGGGTTAGTGACCACTGGGGGACTATGTTTCCATGCCTCCAGTGGTCATCTAGTCAGTTTGGTCTAGCCTCAAACATCCAAGTTTTGCCCCTGACGTTTTCTGTAATGTTCTGTAATGCGTGGAACAGTCTCCCGGAAGAGGTGGTGGAGACAGAGACAAAGCCTGGGATAGGCACGTGGGATCTCTCGTAGAGAAAGAGATAATTGTTACTGCAGATGGGCAGACTGGGTGGGCCATTTGGCCTTTATCTGCCATCATCTTTCAATGTTTCTGTTAAGCACATGGGATCTCTCGGAAAAAGAAAGAGATAATGGTTACTGCGGATGGGCAGACTGGGTGGGCCATTCGGCCTTTATCTGCCATCATCTTTCTATGTTTCTAATAGGCACGTGGGATCTCTCGGAGAGAGAAAGAGATAATGGTTACTGCGGATGGGCAGACAGGATGGGCCATTTGGCCTTTATCTGCCATCATCTTTCTATGTTTCTATTAGGCACGTGGGATCTCTGGGAGAGAGAAAGAGATAATGGTTACTGCGGATGGGCAGACTGGGTGGGCCATTTGGCCTTTATCTGCCATCATCTTTCTATGTTTCTGTTAGGCACGTGGGATCTCTTGGAGAGAGAAAGAGATAATGGTTACTGCGGATGGGCAGACTGGGTGGGCCATTTGGCCTTTATCTGTCATCATCTTTCTATATTTCTGTTAGGCACGTGGGATCTCTGGGAGAGAGAAAGAAATAATGATTACTGCGGATGGGCAGACTGGGTGGGCCATTTGGCCTTTATCTGCCATCATCTTTCTATATTTCTGTTAGGCACGTGGGATCTCTGGGAGAGAGAAAGAGATAATGGTTACTGCGGATGGGCAGACTGGATGGGCCATTTGGCCTTTATCTGTCATCATCTTTTTATGTTTCTATTAGGCAGGTTGGATCTCTTGGAGAGAGAAAGAGATAATGGTTACTGCGGATGGGCAGACTGGGTGGGCCATTTGGCCTTTATCTTCCATCATGTTTCTATGTTTCCATTAGGCAAGTGGGATCTCTGAGACAGAGAAAGAGATAATGGTTACTGCAGATGGGCAGACTGGATGAGCCATTTGGCCTTTATCTGCCATCATCTTTTTATGTTTCTATTAGGCAGGTTGGATCTCTTGGAGAGAGAAAGATATAATGGTTACTGCGGATGGGCAGACTGGGTGGGCCATTTGGCCTTTATCTGCCATCATCTTTCTATGTTTCTAATAGGCATGTGGGATCTCTTGGAGAGAGAAAGAGATAATGGTTACTGCGGATGGGCAGACAGGATGGGCCATTTGGCCTTTATCTGCCATCATCTTTCTATGTTTCTATTAGGCACGTGGGATCTCTGGGAGAGAGAAAGAGATAATGATTACTGCGGATGGGCAGACTGGATGGGCCATTTGGCCTTCATCTGCCATCATCTTTCTATGTTTCTATTAGGCACATGGGATCTCTGGGAGAGAGAAAGAGATAATGGTTACTGCGGATGGGCAGACTGGGTGGGCCATTTGGCCTTTATCTGCCATCATCTTTCTATGTTTCTGTTAGGCACGTGGGATCTCTGGGAGAGAGAAAGAGATAATGGTTACTGCGGATGGGCAGACTGGATGGGCCATTTGGCCTTTATCTGTCATCATCTTTTTATGTTTCTATTAGGCAGGTTGGATCTCTTGGAGAGAGAAAGAGATAATGGTTACTGCGGATGGGCAGACTGGGTGGGCCATTTGGCCTTTATCTTCCATCATGTTTCTATGTTTCCATTAGGCAAGTGGGATCTCTGAGACAGAGAAAGAGATAATGGTTACTGCGGATGGGCAGACTGGATGGGCCATTTGGCCTTTATCTGTCATCATCTTTTTATGTTTCTATTAGGCAGGTTGGATCTCTTGGAGAGAGAAAGAGATAATGGTTACTGCGGATGGGCAGACTGGGTGGGCCATTTGGCCTTTATCTTCCATCATGTTTCTATGTTTCCATTAGGCAAGTGGGATCTCTGAGACAGAGAAAGAGATAATGGTTACTGCAGATGGGCAGACTGGATGAGCCATTTGGCCTTTATCTGCCATCATCTTTTTATGTTTCTATTAGGCAGGTTGGATCTCTTGGAGAGAGAAAGAGATAATGGTTACTGCGGATGGGCAGACTGGGTGGGCCATTTGGCCTTTATCTGCCATCATCTTTCTATGTTTCTATTAGGCAGGTTGGATCTTTCGGAGAGAGAAAGAGATAATGGTTACTGCGGATGGGCAGACTGGATGGGCCATTTGCACTTTATCTGCCGTCATGTTTCTATGTTTCTATTAGGCACGTGGGATCTCTCGGAGAGAGAAAGAGATAATAGCTACTGCGGATGGGCAGACTGGATGGGCCATTTGGCCTTTATCTGCCGTCATGTTTCTATGTTTCTATTAGGCACGTGGGATCTCTCGGAGAGAGAAAGAGATAATGGTTACTGCAGATGGGCAGACAGGATGGGCCATTTGGTCTTTATCTGCCTTCATCTTTCTATGTTTCTGTTAGGCACTTGAGATCTGTGGGAGAGAGAAAGAGATAATGGTTACTGCGGATGGGCAGACTGGGTGGGCCATTTGGCCTTTATCTGCCATCATCTTTCTATGTTTCTATTAGGCACATGGGATCTCTCGGAGAGAGAAAGAGATAATGGTTACTGCGGATGGGCAGACTGGATGGGCCATTTGGCCTTTATCTTCCATCATGTTTCTATGTTTCCATTAGGCAAGTGGGATCTCTGAGACAGAGAAAGAGATAATGGTTACTGCAGATGGGCAGACTGGATGGGCCATTTGGCCTTTATCTGCCATCATGTTTCTATGTTTCTATTAGGCACATGGGATCTCTGGGAGAGAGAAAGACATAATGGTTACTGCGGATGGGAAGACTAGACGGGCCATTTAGCCTTTATCTGCCATCATCTTTTTATGTTTCTATTAGGCAGGTTGGATCTCTCGGAGAGAGAAAGAGATAATGGTTACTGCAGATGGACAGACTGGATGGGCCATTTGGCCTTTATCTGCCATCAACCAGACAGAGGAGAACCCAGTCCCCTTTCTCCTACCCCCCTTTTAAATTTACTAGCAACACATGCAGCTAAATTGGACCCCACCATCATCAACCTACTGACAGCTTCAAATGACCTCAAGGCTTTCTGCAAAGAAATCAAGACCCTACTATTCAAGAAATTCACCCAAATGTCCTAACCCCTTCCTTTTCCCCTCTCGCCCCCTCTTAGCATCCTCACTTCAAAATTGTTTTAGACCTTACGCCTTTAATTGTATTCCTCTTCCTGGAAAAGTCCAGCTATCTTTTTGATGTAATCCGCTTAGAACTGCAAGGTACAGGCGGAATATAAGCCATTAATGTAATGTAATCATCTTTCTATGTTTCTATTAGGCACGTGGGATCTCTCGGAGAGAAAGAGATAATGGTTACTGTGGATGGGCAGACTGGATGGGCCATTTGGCTTTTATCTGCCATCATGTTTCTCTGTTTCTATAACCATAAAGCTGTATGACCTCACAATGAAGGTGTAAAGAGCCTTAGCCTATAGGAAGAGGAGATGCAAATGTTAAGAGCCTTAGCCAAAAGGGAGAGGAGAAGATAATGGATGCTGTGGTTGGACCATTTGGCCTTTATCTGCCGTCATGTTTCTATGTTTCTATTATTGAAAAAAAAAGCATCCAAATCATGTCTGCCCTAATTCCACCCCAAATATGCCCCCTTAAGAATTAGATACACTGCAGAAGAAGTGCATAGAAAAGTGAAAATACTAATTTGGATATTTTAGCAAGAAAAACATCCAAATGCCCCTTTATGCCATTTTTTTGGACGTTTTTCTCTTTTGAAAATGAGCCCCAGAGAGAGAGATTAGAGCTGACATTTAAAGGATTTACAAAGTAACCCAGTAAATGATAGTCAGATATAGGCCCGCACCGTCCATCCAACCAAGCAAGTGTGAAGTGATCCTTATTATAGCAATGTTCCTAACTTTGAGAATTAAGCTCCTAAATTTATGCTCTAAACTCTTAGTCACTTATGTTAGATAAAGTAATTATTATTCCGGATGACAATTCATTTGCTAGTCCAGGAGATAGGAGCGGGTTGTGCTTTACAGAGGTTTAGATAAATGTCCCTCAGACCTCTTCTGAGAATCTCATTGGTTGGTGGATTTGGTGAACATTGCTTTAAGTCAGGCTTACTTTTTAGTGTCAAGTCTTGGAGGCAATGGAATGTGAAGCTCACTGCAGCGCCCCCTAGAGTGGGCCATTGCTCTGCTGGGATGTCTGTGTGGCCAGTCTAGCACCAATGCTGGCCCCTCCTACATCTCCATGGCTTGTTTGTGTGCGTTTTCCTTTTGGACTTTTATTTTCAAAAATGATCCTAAAAGAAAGAGGCACCGAGCTGAAAACATCTAAGTGGCCATTATTGAAACAAAAAGTTAAGACGTTTTACTGCTCTACTGTATTTTGGGGGAGTTTTTTCCAAAACATCCCAAATCAGATTTATGTTTATTAAAATTTTTCTATACTCTATATAAAGCCCCCAAAAGGATAAAAGCGATGTAGACGTCACATTGAAAATGCCCCTCCCTAAACTTGCCATCTGCACTAAACTATATTTAGCATGAATTCTAGTACTACTGAAATGCCAAGCAAGTCATAGAAAACAGCTCTCCTGTCGGCATTTGGCTTGCTGAGAGAAGGTTCAAGCCTGCTCTGAGCTGCTTTTCAGATCTCAGCCAGCATGCTGGCAGCTGTAAGGGCGAATTACATGTCCCTCTTTCTCCCTGTTGTCACTCAGCACGGTCTGTCTTTTAATCTCTTATGAATGACAGGATTTCATATGTTTTCCTGGTGGGGGTTTTATTATTTTTCAAGAGCTTGATTCGAATGCGTGTCTGATTGACACCCTTTTCTGATGTAGTCAGGCTGTGCAAAGAGACTGCTTTGGCATCAGAAGGGAATGCCTTGTGTATTTGGGCACTTCCTGTGCCTTCAACATGTGAACAAAATTCACTCTGAACGCTAGAATAGCTCAAATGTAGATGCCATGGAAATCGTACAGAATCCTGCGTCCCACTTCCACTCCTTCACCGCCTTTAGACAGGACTAGAAAGGTCAGGATAATATCTGATAATCTCAGGATACCTAAAACAGGGTGACCAGGTGGTAGCCAGTCCTAGAAGCAACAAAACTGAATGAGTTAAAGAACTTGGGGCCGGACACTCTAAAAACCGCTCTTAAAATCCCATGGGTCGCTGTGATGCAGGTAGTTTCGTGGAGGTCGGTCATAATCCCATCCAGTCAGTTGTTGGAAAAGTGACTGATACATGCACAGAATCTGCAGGGGAAGCCCTGAAGCAGCCTCCTGCCGCTCAGCTGTTTGAGGAAGGAAGCCTTGGTTTTTCTTTTTTTTTAATGGGCACAGATGTGTGTGTATCACACACACACACACATAAGAACATAAGAAGTTGCCTCCACTGGGTCAGACCAGAGGTCCATCCTGCCCAGCGGTCCGCTCCCGCGGCGGCCCATGAGGTCCGCGACCTGTGAAGTGGTTACTGACCATTTCTATAACCTACCTCAAGTTCTATCTGTACCCCTCTATCCCCTTATCCTCCAGGAACCTATCCAAACCCTCCTTGAACCCTTGTACAGAGTTCTGGCCTATCACATCCTCTGGAAGTGCGTTCCATGTGTCCACCACCCTCTGGGTAAAAAAGAACTTCCTAGCATTTGTTCTAAACCTGTCCCCTTTCAATTTCTCCGAGTGACCCCTAGTGTTTGTGGCTCCCCATAGTTTGAAGAATCTGTCCTTATTTACTTTCTCTATGCCCTTTAGGATTTTGAAGGTTTCTATCATGTCCCCTCTAAGTCTCCTCTTCTCTAGGGAGAACAGACCCAGCATTTTTAACCTGTCAGCGTATGAAAAATTTTCCATACCTTTTATCAGTTTAGTCGCCCTCCTCTGCACTCCCTCGAGTACCGCCATATCCTTTTTGAGGTACGGCGACCAGTATTGAACACAGTACTCCAGGTGCGGGCGCACCATTGCGCGATACAGCGGCATGATGACTTCCTTTGTCCTGGTTGTGATACCCTTTTTGATGATGCCCAGCATTCTGTTTGCTTTTTTTGAGGCTGTCACACACTGCGCCGATGGTTTCAGTGATGTGTCAACCATCACCCCCAGATCCCTTTCAAGGTTACTCACCCCTAGCCGTGTTCCCCCCATTTTGTAGCTGAACATCGGGTTCTTTTTCCCTACATGCATGACTTTGCATTTCTCTACGTTAAAACTCATTTGCCACTTATTTGCCCAGTCTACCAGTCTTGTTAGGTCCCCATCAATGACCCCCCTCCCAACAACAGCTCCACAAACAAAAGAAAATCGGCAGGAGGGCTGCCCACTCCCTCCTGCCTCATTCCCCCCCCCCCCCCCCCCACTGAAAATCATGCTGGCTGGGTGTGCTCCAAGGATCACATCACAAGGTCCTCAGCCCTTCTTCTGGTCCTTGAAACCTCCTCACGTCGCCTGGCAATTGTGGGGCCTGCGTTCCCTCTCGGAGGACCCAGAGACACTATTTAGGCTGCTTCAGAAAAGCCAGGTTTACCCTAGCTGAGATCCTTTTCAAGCCCCATTCTGACTTCATGTTCAACTTTCTTTAAACTAGTCCCTTGTTTTCGAATTTCTTATTCTATCGTATCTCTCTATGTGCTCTATGCCTATACCCTTTGTTGTTCAGTAAAATGTTTTATCGCGTATTTTGATAACAGGTTTCAGGTTTATTAAAAATGTGATATATCGCCTTATCAAATATCAAAGCAGTTTTACAAAGCATTAATTAAAAAAATAAAACATACACTACAACTAAATTTCAGTACAGCAACAGGAATACACACGTACTGACGATGACTTACTGGTAGGAAAGGAAACTGGGCAGATAGGAAGAACAGGAAGGGTAAGCAGGCACATCAGCCCCCCAAAACCCCAAGGCTAATGAAAGTATAAAACTGTCCTTATCGCGTGATTGTCTGTTGCTTATGTTTGACTTCTTCTTCCTGTATCTTGAGTAAATTCCTTCAACGGTGGTAAATAATGGAAGCCTTTGAGTTTCAAACATTTATATTACATTTTTCCATATTAAAGAATTCTTACAAAGAGAATGAAAGAAAGCACAAAACACCCCCCAACCCACCCACCCTCAGCTCAAACACACACACACACACACCCCTTCCCAAAACCTCTAAGAGGGGCTCCATTCTTATGACCCTCTGCTATCATAGCGATAACTACAAAATTCTTTCTTCCCCCTCCCCCGTCCTCATATATGACCCTCTCGAAATACATTTTAGCAGTAAGTCCGTCTTGTGTGTACCCTTCTCCTCTACTGCCAACTCCAGACTTTTGCTGCACCATACTCCTGGAACAACCTGCCTGAATCAGTCCGCCAGGCTCCATCCCTCAAAGCCCACTTTTTTGAAGCTGCATTTAAGTCCTAATGCTTGCAACTTATAATACACCACATCTGTTTCTCATTCCCACCTCTTCATCCCTTGTGTGTCCCTTCATGAGCACCATATATTGATCCACCCTGTGTCCTGTGTGTCTGTCATAACTAAGCTCTTTCGAGCAGGGACCATCTCTTATGTGTTTAATGTATAGCGCTACGTGTATCTGGTAGAACCATAGAAATAATAGTAGTATTGCAGCTTCTAACATCCAAAATACCATAAGGACTTTTTACCTGTGTAATTTCAGCTTCCAACGCAAGGGTTTTTTAGGCCTCTTCTTTTGAGTCTTTTGAAAAAACAGGGGTTTCTATCTTACTACTTTTAATTATTTCAATAGCACTACCAGATGTAGGCAGTGCTGTACAGAGTCCAAAGGAAACAGTCCCTGCTCCAAAGAGCTTACAATCTAAACAGACATGGATACAGTCTGCTGGCTGGGTTGGAGGGCAGTGGGGAGTAGGGTTAAGGATTGAAGGCTATATCCAAAACAAGGGAAGGGAAGGGGCTTGGCGGACAAATTCAGGTTATTTATTCCAGACATAGGGGCAGAGGAGGAAAAGGGTACAGCTAAGAGCAGCTGATCTGAGGAACGAAGTTCTATGGGAGTGGTATAAGGAGAGAGAAGAGATATTGAGGGGCAGCAGAATGAACGCACTTGTAGGTCAGCAATAGGAGCTTGAACTGTATGTGAAGGTGGATAGGGAGCCAGTAGGGTGATATGAGTGTATCCAGGTTGGTAGAAGATGAGTCGTGCAGCAGAGTTTCACACAGATTGCAGGGGAGAGAGGCAGCACTGCGGGAGACCAGTTGGAAGTAGACTGCAATAGTCTATCCATGTTAAATGCACATGTACAGCGCTGTGTACGCCTTTCAGCGCTTTAGAAATGAGAAATAGTAGTAGCTGGTACTGTTTACTCCATCCAGCTTCTAAGAAAAACAAAAAAACACTGGAGGACCAGTACTGCTCAAATTAGACCCAGATATTCAATGCCAGGTCATGTCCAGGCCCAGATTCTGTTCGTGGCACCTAAATTGGCAGGAGCCTACAAAAATGGTACCGGTCACGTGTCAATCACACTTGGGTGCCATTAACAGGTCAACTCCAACCCTAGTCATGCCTAATTTGACCTTACGCTCTGCTAGATGCCATGCTGTAGGCGTGATTCTGGCAACTTCCATGGTAGGCACCTCTTGGCGCCTACTTTTTAAATGAGTTTTTAGGTTCAAACAAATACAACACCAGCGAACCCCAAAGGTGCACAGTACAAATAATAATGCATCATATACAATAATAGAACAAGCATATACAATTAAAGAGTAACATCAACCACACTCCCTCCCCTGCCTTCTCTACATAGGGCAAGTGAGATTAATGAGGGTGGAAAGGTACTCCAAAGCCCTGTACTCTTATGAACCCCAAAAATGTCACACCACCCCTTCCCCCCACCTGAACCACTTATCCTATCTTTGACTAATTGCCAGAACCTTCAATACACCCCATTTCCCCTCCTCAAACCCCCCTCTCCTCCCCCCTCCAATGATACTCTCCACCCCGCCCCACCAGTACTCACCATTACTCTCCCAACCCAACTAACTAACAAATTAGGACAACCATCTTAAAACCGCACTGCGACCCTTAGGATGTAAGACTTGCAGATAAGGCTCCCATATATTCAAAAACAATATCTTTCGTTTCCTAGACTCTCCGGCATCTCGCGCCTCCCAAATGACCAACTGAGGAAACTCCAAAGCCATGGAATAGATGGGTCTTAACAAGACAAAAATAGAACCCTAAATCGAGGAGGTACACAAACAAGATAATAAATAAAGAACCTCCCTAACCCCAAGAAGTCTACAAAGATTAGGGGAAAGAGATGAAGTCCAACTCCAAACTAAATTGAAAATAAGAAGAAATCTATAATTTAAGAGTATTAAACGGACAAGCCCTCAGTCACACAGCAACCTCTGGAATCTCCAGGGAAAAGCTGTCGCGGGTTTACACCCAGAAAGGTGTTAACTGTGAAACATCCCCGGGCTTGCTCCGGATAATATTTCTAGTGCCTAAATAGTGCAAATGTGCAATGTGTGAAAAACTCAAATGAAAAAAACACACACTATCAAAATGAAGAAGGAATTCATCTCTTGCCCCTAAGCTGGGGGCCAAGCTGGAAAGTTAGTGTCCAAATCCAACCAAACTCCATTTCTTTCCTGCTTTACCTACGAACTTGAGGGTCATTGAGCAGTACGGTTCCTGAAGAAGGGGGCGTTCACCCCCGAAACGGAGTCCGTTGGACGATTACTTTGTTTGCTGCTTGTGGATTATCACCTCTACTACACACGGAGAAGCTAAGTTCTTTCAGGCTGTGTATTTTTGAGTTTGGTTGGATTTGGACACTAACTTTCCAGCTTGGCCCCCAGCTTAGGGGTAAGAGATGAATTCCTTCTTTATTCTGATAGTGTGTGTTTTTTCTATTTGAGTTTTTCACACATTGCACTTTTTAGGCACTAGAAATATTATCCGGAGCAAGCCCGGGGATGTTTCGCAGTTAACACCTTTCTGGGTGTAAACCCGCGACAGCTTTTCCCTGGAGATTCCAGAGGTTGCTGTGTGACTGAGGGCTTGTCCGTTTAATACTCTTAAATTATAGATTTCTTCTTATTTTCAATTTAGTTTGGAGTTGGACTTCATCTCTTTCCTCTAATCTTTGTAGACTTCTTGGGGTGAGGGAGGTTGTTTATTTATTATGGAATAGATGGGGACATACTAAGATGGATAGGCAAATGGCTGGAGAACAGATTGCAGAGGGTGAGCATAAATGGGAATTTCTCGGACTGGGAGAAGGTGACAAACAGTGTGCCCAAGGGCTCGGTTCTTGGGCCCATCTTATTCAATATCTTCAGAAATGACCTGGAAGGAGAAACAACAAGCAATATTATCAAGTTTGCAGATGACACAAAACTAGGTCGGGCAGTTGGGTCACAAATGGACAGCGAAGAATTACAGAGAGATTTGAATCAGCTGGAGAAGTGGGCGGAAAAGTGGCAGATGAAATTTAATATAGAAAAATGCAAAGTTATGCACCTGGGCAGGAAAAACAAGGAACATGAATATAAAATGTTAGGTGTGACACTGGGCAAGAGCGAACAAGAAAGGGACCTGGGGGTTCTGATAGACAGGACCCTGAAGCCGTTGGCTCAATGCGCAGCATCGGCAAAGAAAGCTAACAGGATGTTGGGCATGATAAAGAAGGGAATCACGAGTAGATCGGCGGACGTCATTTTGCCGCTTTACAGAGCAATGGTCAGACCACACTTGGAGTACTGTATCCAACACTGGTCTCCCTACCTAAAGAAGGATATAACCCTGCTGGAGAGGGAGCAGAGGCGAGCCACGAAGCTAGTAAAAGGTATGGAGAATTTGAGCTACAAAGAACGCCTCAGAAAACTGGGATTGTTCACCCTCGAGAAGAGAAGACTGCGAGGGGATATGATAGAGATTTTTAAAATACTAAAAGGATTCGCATTGTCAAATGTGACACGGACAAGAGGTCATGGACTGAAACTGAGGGGCAACAGATCCAGGACAAATGTCAGGAAGTTCTGCTTTACACAGCGAGTGGTGGACACCTGGAATGTTCTCCCAGAGGAGGTTGTGACGGAGACCACCATTCGAGGATTCAAGGGCAAGTTGGATGCACACCTTCTTGCGAATCATATTGAGGGATACGGGTAAACAAGGGATTCATCAGGGAACACCTAGCTTGGCCTCCGCGTGCGCGGGCCGCCAGTCTAGATGGACCTAAGGTCTGATCCAGTGAAGGCATTTCTTATGTTCTTATGATGCAATTGGTTCCACCAATGCCAATATGCCGGAGGGTCCGGAACCATCCAGCACTGAACAATACATTTCCTGGCCAGTAAACTCATCTTCCTACACAAAGCTCGATGCCCCCGAGGTAAATGGCCAAAAGCCTCTGGCAAATCCAAGACAAAGTGGTCCAGGGTACTGCGTAAGACTCTCCCAATTAACCCTGGCATATAAGAGATTATACGCCTCCAGAAGCGTTGAATAGCTGTCAATTGCTGCACCAATTAAAACTAATTAATTCCATTAAGTTGGGCACCTAACTTCTGGCACTGTTTACAGAATCTTGGCCTGAATGCATAGCCACAAGAGTTAGCTACAAGTTCCAGCTCATATTCAACCAGGATCCAAATAAAATGGGTCCCGGCAATAGGGATAGCAGGACACCCCCAATAACTTCAATGGAGACAAAGGGCTCAACCTAAACAAAGCATGGCTGAAGGAACTTAGGAAAGTTCTGGTGGCTCCGCTGACTGACCTTTTGAATGAGTCTCTAGAGTGAGGAGCGGTACCGGACGAATGGAGAAGGGTGGATGTGGTCCCTCTTCACAAAAGTGGAAGTAAGGAAGAAGTAGGGAATGACAGACTTCTGTGGTAAGCAAATTAATGGAAATGGTCAATTTTCTGGAATCCTGTGGACCGGAGGCAACATGGATTCCCTAGAGGTAGGTCTTGTCGACAAATCTGATCAATTTCTTTGACTGGATGACCAGAGAATTGGATAGAGGGAGTGTGCTAGATGTGGTGTATTTAGATTTTAGCAAAGCCTTTGACAGTGTTCCATACAGATGTCTAATAAATAAACTGAGTGCCCTCAGGATGGGTCCCAAAGTGACGGGCTGGGTCAAGAACTGGTTGAGTGGAAGGCAACACAGGCTAGTGATTAGTGGAGATCGCTCTGAGGAAAGGGATGTTACCAGTGGTGTGCCTCAAGGTTCTGGGCCTGTTCTTTTTAACATTTTTATAAACAATATTACTGAAGGGTTGTCGGGTAAGATTTGCCTCTTTGCAGATGATACGAAAATCTGCAATAGAGTAGACACCTAGGATGGTGTGAATAACATGAAGAAAGAACTATCATTCCCCTCGCTAAAAGGCATTTCCCACACAGGAAAGCTAGTGACCTCCCTCCACTTCAAAATCACTGAGCTCTGGAACAACCTTACCTCCCCTCTTCAGAACTTGAGCTCCCTCCAAGTTTTCCACAAACATCTGAAAACCTGGCTTTTCTCAAAAAATGTAAGTCTCCCTCCAACTTAGGAATCAAGGAAACTCTTATATCTTGGCATCCCAAGTCCTCTAAATTTTCTTCACACTTCTACCTCTAACCCTCTGTTGTAGTTCCTTCCTATTTCTCCTACTGTAAACCGTGTCGAGCTCTACGAACGTGGAAATGATGCGGTATACAAACCTAAGGATTAGATTAGATCATCTTTCTATGTTTCTATTAGGCACGTGGGATCTCTGGGAGAGAGAAAGAGATAATGGTTACTGCGGATGGGCAGACAGGATGGGCCATTTGACCTTTATCTGCCATCATCTTTCTATGTTTCTATTAGGCATGTGGGATCTCTCGGAGAGAGAAAGAGATCATGGTTACTGTGGATGGGCAGACTGGATGGGCCATTTGGCCTTTATCTGCCATCAACTTTTTATGTTTCTATTAGGCAGGTTGGATCTCTCGGAGAGAAAGAGATAATGGTTACTACAGATGGGCAGACTGGGTGGGCCATTTGGCCTTTATCTGCCATCATCTTTCTATGTTTCTATTAGGCACGTGGGATCTCTGGGAGAGAGAAAGAGATAATGGTTACTGCGGATGGGCAGACTGGGTGGGCCATTTGACCTTTATCTGCCATCATCTTTCTATGTTTCTGTTAGGCACGTGAGATCTCTGGGAGAGAGAAAGAGATAATGGTTACTGCGGATGGGCAGACTGGATGGACCATTTGACCTTTATCTGCCATCATCTTTCTATGTTTCTGTTAAGCACGTGGGATCTCTCGGAAAGAGAAAGAGATAATGGTTACTGCGGATGGGCAGACTGGGTGGGCCATTTGACCTTTATATGCCATCATCTTTCTATGTTTCTATTAGGCATGTGGGATCTCTAAGATAGAGAAAGAGATAATGGTTACTGCGGATGGGCAGACTGGGTGGGCCATTTGGCCTTTATCTGCCATCATCTTTCTATGTTTCTATTAGGCACGTGGGATCTCTCGGAGAGAGAAAGAGATAATGGTTACTGCGGATGGGCAGACTGGGTGGGCCATTTGGCCTTTATCTGCCATCATCTTTCTATGTTTCTAGTAGGCACGTGGGATCTCTTGGAGAGAGAAAGAAATAATGGTTACTGTGGATGGGCAGACTGGATGGGCCATTTGACCTTTATCTGCCATCATCTTTCTATGTTTCTATTAGGCACGTGGGATCTCTGGGAGAGAGAAAGAGATAATGGTTACTGTGGATGGGCAGACTGGATGGGCCATTTGGCCTTTATCTGCCATCATCTTTCTATGTTTCTGTTAGGCACGTGGGATCTCTCGGAAAGAGAAAGAGATAATGGTTACTGCGGATGGGCAGACTGGGTGGGCCATTTGACCTTTATCTGCCATCATCTTTCTATGTTTCTAGTAGGCACGTGGGATCTCTGGGAGAGAGAAAGAGATAATGGTTACTGCGGATGGGCAGACTGGATGGGCCATTTGAACTTTATCTGCCATCATCTTTCTATGTTTCTATTAGGCACATGGGATCTCTCGGAGAGAGAAAGAGATAATGGTTACCGCCGATGGGCAGACTGGGTGGGCCATTTGGCCTTTATCGGCCATCATCTTTCTATGTTTCTATTAGGCACATGGGATCTCTCGGAGAGAGAAAGAGATAATGGTTACTGCGGATGGGCAGACTAGGTGGGCAATTTGGCCTTTATCTGCCAACATCTTTCTATGTTTCAAAGCAGTTGATATTATTATATTCAGGTACTTCTTCTGTCCCTAGTGAGTTCTTAATCTAAGTTTTTGTACTGGGGCAACGAAAAGTTAAGTGACTTGCCCAAGATTACAAGGAGCTACACTGGGAACAAACCTAGTTCCTGGGGTCTCAGCCAATGTTCCCTCTAAGAACTGAGTTCATGTGAGCAAAGAAAGGTATGGGGTTGGGGGGGAGGGGGGTGTTTGGCAGGTGCTCCGGCAGCAGGAGGGAGTGTGCATCCTTCCTGCCAATCATCCATTTAAAGGTCAGGGATGTTGGGGGTCAGGAGGGAGTGGGCTTCACTCCTGCTGATTTTTTTCTTTTTTAAGTTCAGGGGGTGTGGGCTATCGTGTGTGTGTGTGTGGGGGGGGGTCTCAGCATGACCTTTTATTTTAATGGGGACACAGGCACATCATCTATGCCCATTTTTTTTAAAGCTGCTGTTCAGTGTTTTGTAACACTAGCAGCACCTGCAGACCTGTTGGAGATTTTGGAGCATTAAAAACCAGCATTTCATTTTGTTCATCATGTGGGCATCAATTGGAGTCTTCATTTTAATATTGATGAGCTTGTTGCAATATATTTACATATGATTCGGAGGCCGCTACAAACCACGGAAAAGGCTGCAATTTGCAATAGATTGCTAAACTGTTTAAAACTGATTTAGCAACGATCATTAAACACACAGTGAGTTTTGTGCATATGGGTCTAAGTCCATCATGTCAGCCAATCAAAATGTCCCCTCCCTTGTCATGGGACCAGTAGCATGGCAGGGCTAAGTTTTCCCAGTGTCCCTACCCTAGACCTCAATATGACCAGCAGCCATTGGATCGGTGATATCACCTTCTACCCAAAGGGGGGCGTGGCATGTTTTCAAGGTCATTGCACCTCCGAGATCAGATAGCGCAGGACCCGCTCTGCTCTGCGACGTCACCTGCCTTGAATTCTGATTCAGTATGAGATGAATTGGCTTTGGGAAACCACTCCAGACTGACAGAGAAAGTAAGTAATAGCCAGACTAAGGAAATGCATCTAACGTTACATATATTCTCCTTTTCAGGTCCTGCTCAAGACTCAGAATCTCATGAGAGCAAAAGTTGCCAATTTTACCTTCAATCTGGGATTTTCGGGGAAGTTTCATCATACAGGTAAAACCATGAAGTTCCAGTCCCCAAACAGATGATTAGAAGGAGGGCATCTTGGAGACACAGCACAACCTGAGGGCATAGAGACACATTGAGGGGCATTTTCCATAGGTTAAGTCCAACTTTGGATGTATCACGCAAGACGTCAGGGCATGGAAACATCCATTTTCTAAACCACTAGATGTCTACATTTTTTTAATGGCCTATTTGGATGTCTTGGCTCTTAGGGTGTCTAACTTTTTTGGCTTTTTCAAATACAAAAGCGTCCATGTTCAAAACATCCAAATCGAGCCTATTTGGATGTGAGAGGGCCCAGCATCTTAATGGACTGGCCACGCAGACATCCCAGACTTCACATGAAGACTGCCAGGTACATATTTCACCATAACTCCCTTTTAGAATATGGTGATCTCTCCAAAACTCCCCCCCAAATCTACTATACCCACCTGTCTACCACCCCCAAAGCCCTTATGGCTGCAGGTGTCACCTATATGGCAGAACAGTCAGTTTTGGGTGGGTTTTGGTGGGCTCACACTTCTTTATGGGCCTGGCTCCTCCTCTCTATGGTTCATTAGCCCACTTAAGACACCCGTGTGATGCTCTACTAGGCTTACTAGAAACACAGGTATGCACTGTTTCATTTGCATCTTTGGGGGGTAGGAGGGGGTCAGTGATCACTGGGGGAGTATGGAGGCCATACTTTCATCTCTCCAGTGGTCGTCTGGTCAGTTTGGGTACCTTATTCACTTTTAAAACAGGTCTAACTCCAAACGTAGAAATGACGCCCTGGATGTCCCTTGAACAGGAAGTGACTTTAGAGGGAGAGCCGAGGCCGGCGCGAGCAGAGGGTTGGAGCGGCAAAGAGTTAGAGGCATGGGGGATGAAGGCAAGGCATTGGGGAAGGACCGAGGGGGTGAGAGGAGGAGAGGTGTCGGCAGTACACCTGGGGTACCTTTGCTCACTTTGGATATCTCCCAGTTTCACAAGGTCCTCCTGCAATTTCTTACTACCTGCTTTGAACAATTCGGTGTAACCTGCAAATTTGATCTCCTCACTTCTTTGCATTTCGACCTGTCTTCTGAAAATCTAGACACACTATTGGGCCCATTTTCAAAAGACACATCCAAGAAATGGCTTCAAGTGGCACTTGGACGGTTAAATCGCCAAAACATTCAAATTGCCATTTTCAAAACCTATTTTCTAGACGACTTTCTATGCTGTTCACCTAAATTCCAAGGGGGGTGTTAAAGGCGTGGTTTGGGCGGGACTAGGGTGGGTTTATGACCCGGCTGTTTTGCAGCGATAATTCAAATATTTTACAAAACGTCAGGGGCACAATATGGACATTTGGGGTTAGACTTGTTTTAATAGCAAATAAGTGCCATGAAGGTGCCCACTGGAATGATGTAAGCATGAGCCCCCCACATTTCCCCAATGGTCACTGACCCCCTCCCACCCTACAAAGATGTGAATTAAACAGGACATACCTGCCTGTATGACAGTCCTAGAAGAGCAGCCTGGTGTTCAGTGCAGTGGACTCCAGAGAAGGGGACATGGGGTGGAAAGCGTGAGCCCCACAAAACCCACTAAAACCCTACTTTAACTGCCATATAGGTGACACCGGCAGGAATATGGGCTATTGTGGTAATAAAATCCCTGCACCACCAAAAAAGTGGAGAAAAAGAGACCTCAGATTTTAAATTCCCATTTCAGCACAACTAAGTCATTAAACATAGGGAGATTGCAGAACACAACACTTCAAGAAAAAGCTCAAGTTGGCATGGTCAAGAGACTCAACGGCGGCCCTGTTTCAAGAGTCCTGGCAAAATCTTCTTTTAGTCCAATAATCAACCAACGTAAACAGAAACACAAAACCAAAAAGAAGTAAATGTCCTGTAATGACTCACCCACAACCACAAAAAGGCCCTACACAAGTCCCCATTTGCTTTCCCTTTTTAATGCATGGATTACATCTGGTTGGGGCTTTAAACAGCACCATACCTAATATAAAATCTTAACCTTTCCAATCCCCCATGAGACCCCTCCCTATCTTCCAGCACTATTCATTACGACATTACATTTACATTTCTAGACCGCAAAACCTTACAGATCGATGCGGTAAACTCTTAACCTTTACAATCCCTCCCCAGGTCCCACCAACATATCAAGACAAGGCCAAGAGTGAGTGGGCTTCACTCCTGTTTCAAGGAACAAGTAGACTGTAGAGGTAGTCAGGTAGGTCCAGAGGGCCTACTGGAAAGTGGAGGGGGTCTTGTTCTGTTGTGGTGGGCCATGCGGGTGGTACAATAAGGGTTGGGATCTTTATGTGTTGTGGAGCTGGGTGAGCAAGCCTTGATTTGTTGGAATGAGGTATTGGAATGAGGAGTAGGTTTTGATCTGTGTGTGGGGAGTCTGGTAGGGGATAGGAACCTGTTGGGGATGGGGGGGTCAGCTTAAGAGGGAGGAGAGCAAGGGTAAGAGATGCAAGCCACTACCCAGGTGTCTTTTGTGTGATCCTATTTGATCACTTGGTTATACTCTTCCCTGACTCCATCCTTGGAGCACCCCTCTTCTGGTTGCACTTAACAAGGCCAGTTAGTGCCGATATTTAGGGCAGTACCCACTTAAGTGCCACTGAATATCAAGCTCACTAAACACAATTCATGAACCAGTTGCTCTGAAAAGCAGTAATTTAATTTCATCTATCAACTTTACCTTCCTAATATGTCCTGACGTGACATTTACCCAGTCAATTTGGGGGTTCTTGAAATCACCTAGTCTTATAGTGTTGTCAAATTTATTAGCTTTCATCATTTCTGTTAACGTTTCATCATCTGTGTGTTCATTCAAGCCAAGAAGATGATAGGATTGCTCCACCAGTATACTCTTTCCCTTTATACATAGAATTTCTTTTCATAAAGATTCCAAATGTTTATTCTATTTGACTCAATTCCTTCTTTAACATTTACCAATTTGATCCACTCTGTCAATGTAATAAAATTTATATCCTGGTAATAGTGTCCATGGTTATCCTCCTTCTACCAGGTCTCTGAGGTGCCTATTATATCTACCTCTTTATTTAGTGCTATATACGCTAACTCTCCTATCTAAAACATTTCAAAGTGTGCTTTTTGTTTGGCATTTATAACCTGCTTTAGCAGTTGACAGGGATAATTTGGACTCCTTCTGCTTTTCATTTAATGACACTTGAGTTAATTTTGCCTTTGTTATAACATCTTTATCAGGATGCAATAACTTCCTGTTTTGGTAGTATCTTTCAACTATAGTTCATTCCATACCATGCACTCCTGAGTGACTTGGCTTCCCCTCATGTTCTAGTGCCTGGTTGTTGGGAAATAGGAAAAAGGTGACTTTGTCCTGGATCTCACTTAACACCCAGGACCCCACTGACTTGGGAGTTCTACACTTCCTAAAGGTGATACAAATTTTCCCTTCAAAACAGTCCTCATACTAGTCTTTTTGACATCACAAATGCTCTCCATATAGGAATCCAGGTAGAAATATCCTTGAGTTATATTGTTACGCACAGACTGACCCCATCCAACCTATCACATTACAAGAAACATTTTACAAAGCCCCTGTGGGATACTAGGGTACTTGGTGATTCTGGGGTCTCAAGAACATTTTGGGGCCCTGCTACATTGACTGATAAGAACCCTTTGGCCCCTCCCACTCTATCCAGTTACACCATTTTATATTATTCTGGATCAGGGGTCATCATCCCTTCGACCACCCTCTGCACAAAGATGATCTGTTTTGCCATTAGTGAGGGAGTATTAGCCAGGTAACTAGTCAGTTCCCCTCACTGTACATAGGACTAGAAACCCTTCCTGCTTTCTCCACATGGAAACTAACACATCCCCTTTTGTCCCGCTGATGTTCTTGTTCAATTTCTCTGGGATGTCTATAGACCAAACAGAGCCCTGAGATCAGAAGGTGGAATGATGAATGCAATTGCTGAGGTGTCTCTCTGAAATATGTTTTTTTTATTCATTCCATTCTTCCAAGGGAGCTCAGAACGGTTTACATGAATTTATTCAGGTACTCAAGCATGCTTCCCTGTCTGTCCCGGTGGGCTTACAGTCTATCTAATGTACCTGGGGCAATGGGGGGGATTAAGTGTGGGTTTGAACCCACAACCCAAGGGTGCTGAGGCTGTAGCTTTAACCACTGCACCACACACTCCCCTACAATTATGTCCTGAAGAAAATGTTAAAAACCAAGAGACGATACAGCTTAGGATAAGTTTGATCTTCATGACATCAGTATTGGTCTTTGCAGTCTTCAAGTAGACAGTGAGTGAGTGAAGTTTGTTATTTTTAAGTTATTGATTTCAAATTATGTATGTTGTATTTTATGGAACCCACTTAGAGCAGGGTTGTCAGAGTCTCTCCTCGAGGGCCGCAATCCAGTCGGGTTTTCAGGATTTCCCCAATGAATATGCATGAGATCTATTTGCATGCACTGCTTTCATTGTATGCTAATAGATCTGGATTGCGGCCCTCGAGGAGGGACTTTGACACCCCTGGCGGTCTATCCATTTTGAAATAAATACTGTAGCTAGACCAAGACTGCCATGTCCCCATGCATGCTAACCCCCTTTGCTTACAGGTTGTTCCAGATACCCACCACCCTCTCAGTAAAGAAGGGTTTTCGGAGCTTGCATTCCTTCTTTATTCTCTTCACTTTCTTTCTTCTTTTCTTTGTTGTTAACCTCTTTCCACACAAAAGTGTAGACATAAAGTGACATTTTGATTGTTCTAACCTTATTAGAAGTTTTTGTTTAACCTTCTTTCCATACAATGAAGATAGAAACCCCATGCCTCTTATCTAACCGAGGTCTTTCCCCTATAGTCCTACTTTCTATGCAGTGAGAACATCAACAGTTCTTTCACCCGAGCATTCAGTACACAAATCAAACTATGAGAGGGAATTCACTGATCACTGAAATTGTTTGCAAGACCTAATCAGTGGATTTCGTCATCTTATTTCTTTGCAGGGACAGAGAAAGAGGATGCCGGAGATGATCTGCTTCTGGGATCGGTGGATGAATTTTGGTGGTTTCCTCATATGTGGAGTCACATGCAACCTCACCTCTTCCACAACGAGTCATCCCTAGTGGAGCAAATGATTCTCAACAAGAAATTTGCCCTAGTGAGTATATGGACTGAGTGGCATCATTGACATACAAACATAGTAACATAGTAAATGACGGTCCATCCAGTCTGCACACCAGTCATAGCCATCAAAAATTCATGATTAAATTAAGACGTCTCTTCTTTGATACGCCTAGAAAACAGACAGCAGATAAAAGCCATACGGCCTATCACTCTGTCCATCCTTCTTCTCTGCGTTCTTGATTTCGGATACAGTCCTGCTCTTCACCACCTCTATTGGGAGGCAGTTCCACACATCCACCATTATCCCAGGACAAGCAGGCAGGTATTCTCACTAGTGGGTGATGTCATCAGACAGAGCCCCGGTACGGACGTCTCACAAGCACGTGTTGCTTGTAGAAACTTAAAAGTTTCTAGATGCCCGCACCGCGCATGCGCCGGTGCCTTCCCGCCCGGAGGTCCGGGCGTGTCTCCTCAGTTCTTTTCTTTCCGCGGAGCTGAGAAGTTCAACTTCATCATGCGCTAGCTGAATTCAGTTAAATTTGCCTTCCTTGTCCGCGTTTTCGCTTTCTTTTAATTACAGTTAACAGTACTTTTCTTTTTCAGTTAAAAAAAAAAGAAGATTATTTCCTCCGGCGGGTCGAACGGGCCGGCCACGTGGCTCAGGCCCACTGGCTTCGACCTCGCGGCGGAGATTTTCCGGCCTATGTCCCAGCCAATCACCGGGTTTAAAAAGTGCAGCAAGTGCCAACGCGCAATTTCACTTACGGACCCTCACCGGCGCTGTTTGCAGTGTTTGGGCCCTGACCACATTCCGAAATCGTGCAGGCCTTGCTCTACCCTTACGGCACGCTCATTCAAACGGTGTTGCCTATTGTGGGAATCGATGTTCAAGATGGACGCAGCTAAGGATCCCTCAGCCTCCACTTCATCTGATACCTCCCCGGTTCGGGCGAAACCGGTATCGACCCCTCCTGCATCGAGTGTGGTGAAACCGGCATCGTTCATCCCGACACCATCCACGAGCTCGACGTCGGTGCCTGCCCCGGTCTCCTCGGTTCAGGTACCTCTTCCTTCCACAGTGCCACCAGTGGTCATCAAAGTGCCGAAAGCTACTAAGCAGAAGCACTTGACCTCGAAGGAGCGCGATGACCGTGCAGGAGGACCCCCTTTCGGTGCGGATCCCTCCTTATTGGCTTCGCTACGGTCCATGCTGGAAGCTCAATTCATTGAGCTCATGCAGACCATCGGACCCGGGCTCATCGCTGCCATACAGGGTGACCTCCCGGTACCGGTCCAAAGGGGCGGTCCGCCCCCTCCCCCTCCTCCACGCCGTTCGACCTCGAAAACCGACGAGGACGAACGGGGGAGGGCGGCGATGCCCATGCGGCAAGCCTCGCTTACCGATATGCCGCCATTAGAGCCCATTACGCCTCCACGCCAACATGGGACCAGACCTCCGATCGATACTCAAAGCCCTGGGCATAGTCAGGAAGAGTTCTTCCGTACTCCTTACCAGACTTGGGTAGCATCGCAAGAATCCGCATCGCAACCCCAGTTGCGATCCACCGCTTCCAGCCCTATCCACCACTTGGGGGCCTCGGGAGACCATGCGATGCACAGACGATCACGATCCCCGTCCCGCCACCGAGACGGGTACCGATCAAGACACTCATCCTGGCACTCTTCACGCCATTCGGAGGTGTCACCGCAGAAAAAACTGCAACGTATGGGATACTCCTCATCAGAGGTGTCCCCTCCGGAGGGACCGGAGTACGAGGAGACACCCGTACCCGACTCTCCTTGCCACTCCCCGATGTCCATGGACCCGGAGGCCTCTTCCTCCTCCAGCCCGTCCCACAGACCGACGCTGGCGGATCAATTGTCTTTCTCATCATTCCTCCGACAAATGGCGGATGATCTAGATGTGACCCTTGACACGGGCTCCCGATACTCCAAAGAGTATCTGGACACCATGCATTTACCTAACCCTCCAACGGAGTCGCTTCGGCTCCCCCTGCATAAATTGCTGGATCAGACCTTCATGCAGTGTTTCGAAACACCGTACTCCATACCGGCGATTCCCAGCAAACTCGATGCTCGATACCGCATCGTGCACCATAAAGGGTTTGAGGGCCCTCAACTCTCCCACCAATCCCTACTGGTCGAGTCCTCTCTTAAACGCTCTCATCCCTCTCAGGTCTATGCCTCTGTACCGCCGGGCCGAGAGGGGAGAACGATGGACAAATTTGGTAGAAAATTCTATCAAAACTCCATGATGGCGTCACGGGTGCTGAACTACAATTTCTTTTTCTCTTCCTATCTGGAGTTCTTCTTGCCGGTGCTCCGCAAGTTCACTCCGTTCATAGACACCCAAGCTCGATTCGAGTTCGAGGAAGTGGTAGCCTCCCTCTCCCAATTACGCCTCCAGCTGATGCAATCCTCCTTCGATGCATTCGAACTCTCGGCACGTGCTGCCGCAAGCGCGGTAGCCATGCGTCGCCTGGCATGGCTCCGTACAATCGATATGGATCCCAACCTCCAGGACAGACTCGCCAATGTACCATGTGCGGGAGCTGACCTGTTCGATGAGTCTATCGAAACTGTTACCAAGAAGCTGTCGGATCACGAAAAATCTTTTCAATCCATCCTGCGGCCCAAACCCAAACCTCAACAGTCTCGACCTTCCAGGCCACCCCTGATTTACCAGCGGCGTTACATGCCCAGACAAACGCCTGCTGCGAGACAACCTGCGAAGAGACAACCTCCCCAGAAGTCTCAGCAAAAACCTCAGCCACCGGCTGCACCTAAGGCTCCCCAGCCCTTTTGACTCCCCCCCTGGGAGCATAACCGACACCGTTCTGCACTCAGCCTCTCCCATAGGGGGCCGCCTCCATCTTTTTTACCATCGATGGGAGGCCGTAACCACGGACCTATGGGTCCTTACCATCATAAGAGAAGGATACTCTCTTCAATTCCATCGGGTCCCCCCGGACCATCCTCCAAGAGAGTATCCTTCAAGCTCGACACAGACCGCCCTTCTTCTTCAGGAAGTCCAAACCTTACTTCAGCTTCGGGCTGTCGAGCCGGTCCCGTCAGACCAATTGAACCGAGGGTTCTACTCCCGGTACTTCCTCGTCCCGAAGAAAACGGGCGACCTGCGACCCATTTTAGACCTTCGGGCCCTCAACAAGTTTCTGGTCAAAGAGAAGTTTCGCATGTTGACTTTGGCTTCTCTATACCCCCTCCTCGAGCAGAACGACTGGTTATGCTCCCTGGATCTCAAGGAGGCCTACACTCACATCCCCATTCACCCGGCCTCCCGAAAGTTCCTCAGATTTCGGGTGGGAAATCTGCACCTACAGTATCGAGTGCTACCATTCGGCCTCTCTTCGTCCCCCAGAGTCTTCACAAAGTGCCTGGTGGTAGTGGCCGCGGCACTCCGAGACAGGGGTCTACAGGTGTTCCCATACCTCGACGACTGGCTCATCAAGGCCCCGTCAGCCCCAGAGGTCACTTCGGCGGTCTTGGCTACAACCTACTTCCTCCAGAATTTGGGCTTCGAGATCAACTTTTCCAAGTCTCATCTACAACCCACCCAGTCCCTCCCCTTCATCGGAGCGGTCCTGGACACCACTCGACTCCGAGCATTCCTGCCTCTGCAACGCATGGAGTCTCTTCTTCATCTCTGCCAGTCGGTGTCTACTCGCCAAACCCTACCGGCGAGACAACTGATGGTGCTCCTGGGCCATATGGCCTCCACAGTACATGTGACACCCTTTGCCAGACTCCATCTCAGGATCCCCCAGTGGACCCTGGCATCACAGTGGAATCAGACGTCCGATCCACTATCCAAACACATCTTAGTCACACCTGCTCTTCGGCAGTCTCTACTTTGGTGGATGACCTCTTCGAATCTATCCAGAGGTTTGCTGTTGCATTCTCCCCCCCATCAGAAAGTTCTCACAACCGATTCGTCGAATTATGCATGGGGGGCCCACCTGGATGGTCTCCGCACCCAAGGATTCTGGACCAGTGCGGAAAGACTACACCAAATCAATCTACTGGAGCTCAGAGCCATCTTCAATGCGCTCCAAGCTTTCCAACACCTACTTCACGACATGGTGATCCTCATTCGCACAGACAATCAGGCCGCCATGTATTATATCAACAAGCAAGGAGGCACGGGCTCAGCCCTCCTTTGCCAGGAAGCTCTACGAGTCTGGGACTGGGCGGTGCGCCACAACGCCTTCCTCAGAGCTGTCTACATTCAGGGGGAGAACAACGTCTTAGCAGACAAACTAAGTCGTCTGCTACAACCGCACGAATGGACTCTCCATTCCAGCCCCCTTCACCAAATCTTCACACAATGGGGGACGCCTCAGATAGACCTCTTTGCGGCTCCCCACAACTCCAAACTGCCTCAGTTTTGCTCCAGGATCTACACTCCTCATCGCCTCGAGGCAGATGCTTTTCTACTGAACTGGGGGAAACGATTTCTATATGCGTTCCCACCATTCCCGCTGATCCAGAAGACTCTGGTCAAGCTGAAACTCGAACAGGCCACCATGATTCTAATAGCTCCTCGGTGGCCCAGACAACCTTGGTTCTCCCTCCTACTTCAACTCAGCAGCAGGGAACCAGTACCACTCCCAGTGTTTCCTTCACTACTTACTCAACATCAAGGATCACTGCTTCATCCCAACCTGCAGTCTCTCCACCTGACAGCTTGGTTCCTCTCAACGTAACCCCTCACCAATTCTCACAAGAAGTGAGGGAGGTCTTGGAAGCTTCCAGGAAGCCCGCCACTCGACAATGCTACTCCCAGAAATGGACTAGATTCTCCTCATGGTGTGTTTCTAAATCAAAGGAACCTCAGCGAGCTTCCTTATCCTCCGTGCTGGACTATCTCCTACACCTATCTCAATCTGGGCTCAAGTCTACATCCATACGAGTCCACCTGAGCGCTATTGCGGCGTTCCACCAGCCCCTACAAGGGAAACCCCTCTCGGCCCATCCGGTGGTTGCCAGATTTATGAAAGGACTCTTCCATGTTAACCCTCCTCTCAAACCACCCCCAGTAGTTTGGGACCTCAATGTAGTCCTTTCCCGTCTCATGAAGCCCCCGTTTGAACCACTCAACAGGGCCCCTCTTAAGTATCTCACCTGGAAAGTGCTTTTCCTTGTAGCCCTTACGTCCGCTCGCAGAGTCAGCGAACTCCAGGCATTGATGGCGGATCCACCATTCACAGTATTCCATCATGACAAGGTGGTCCTCCGCACTCACCCGAAATTCCTGCCTAAGGTGGTCTCCGAATTTCATCTCAACCAATCCATTGTACTTCCAGTATTCTTCCCTAAGCCCCATTCTCACCACGGAGAATCGGCCCTTCACACTCTAGACTGTAAACGTGCTTTGGCTTTCTACCTGGATCGCACCAAGCCACACAGAACCACTCCTCAACTTTTTGTCTCCTTCGACCCTAATAAGTTGGGAAGACCCGTATCAAAGCGCACCATCTCTAATTGGATGGCGGCTTGTATCTCTTTCTGCTATGCCCAGGCTGGATTATCGCTTCCTTGTAAGGTCACAGCCCATAAGGTCAGAGCAATGGCAGCCTCAGTAGCATTCCTCAGATCAACACCAATCGAGGAAATTTGTAAGGCTGCCACCTGGTCCTCGGTTCACACATTCACCTCGCATTATTGTCTGGATACTCTCTCCAGACGGGATGGACAGTTTGGCCAAACAGTATTGAAAAATTTATTCTCTTAAGTCGCCAACTCCCCCTCCATCCCACTGAGGTTAGCTTGGAGGTCACCCACTAGTGAGAATACCTGCCTGCTTGTCCTGGGATAAAGCAATGTTACTTACCGTAACAGTTGTTATCCAGGGACAGCAGGTAGCTATTCTCACGTCCCACCCACCTCCCCTGGGTTGGCTTCTCAGGCTAGCTACCTGAACTGAGGAGACACGCCCGGACCTCCGGGCGGGAAGGCACCGGCGCATGCGCGGTGCGGGCATCTAGAAACTTTTAAGTTTCTACAAGCAACACGTGCTTGTGAGACGTCCGTACCGGGGCTCTGTCTGATGACATCACCCACTAGTGAGAATAGCTGCCTGCTGTCCCTGGATAACAACTGTTACGGTAAGTAACATTGCTTTCTTTCCATAGGTTACTCCTGAGTCTATCCCCTTTCACCTTCTTCCTTTGCTCCATTTCTCCTCTTTCTGATCTGAAGAAAGGTTTCCTTCAAAAGCTAATCATAAAATGCATTTAGTTAGTCTAGTGAAAAAGATATCACCTTATTTCCTTTATGTTTTTGTTTTACTTATTTAATTTTCTATACTGTTCGCCCAGGAGAGCTCAGAATGTGTATGGCCGTTTGGTGGAGGATGGGCAGGGGAGGGCTTCAATGGCTGGGAGGGTGTAGATGGGCTGGAGTAAGTCTTAACAGAGATTTCGGCAGTTGGAACTCAAGCACAGTACCGGGTAAAGCTTTGGATTCTCGCCCAGAAATAGCTAAGAAGAAAAAAAAAAAAATTTAAATTGAATCAGGTTGAGCAGACTGGATGGACCATTCGGGTCTTTATCTGCCGTCATCTACTATGTTACTATGTTACTATGTTATTCAGGTACTCAAGCATTTTTCCCTGTCTGTCCTGATGAGCTCACAATCTTTCTAATGTACCTAGAGAAATGGGGGGATTAACCTTTTCGTATCGTGTGTCCCAGATGACGGGACATTCCAAAAATGACATGGACAGTGGATAAACAGTCTGTATGGACTAATAAAGAGCCAGGAACACAAAATATTTGAATTTACAGACTTATGACTTATTTACATAGCCGTAAATGATAATGGTGAATAATACAAAACATTGCTAAAATAATTACAATTGGAACCAGCGTAACGTAAAATTGATTACGATAGGAAAAGGTTAAGTGACTTGTTCAGGGTCAAAAGGAGCAGTGTAGGTTTGAACCCACAGGGTGCTAAGGTTGTAGCTTTAACCAAAGTGCCACACTCTCCCCCTTTCTATATATTACCTTGAAAAATGGACTAACATGACCACTACACCATTTTCCTCTTTCAATTGAAAGAAGCCCACCTCTTTTGGATTTATACTGCAGAAATATATAACATAAAAACATGATGGCAGATAAAGGCTAAATGGCCCATCTAGTCTGCCCATCCACAGTAACCATTATCTCTTCCTCTCTCTAAGAGATCCCATATGCCTATCCCACGCTTTCTTAAATTCAGACACAGTCTCTTCTCTACCACCTCTTCTGGGAGAGTGTTCAATGCATCTACCACACTTTCTGTAAAAAAGTATTTCCTTAGATTACTCCTGAGCCTATCACCTCTTAACTTCATCCCATGTCCTCTCATTCCAAAGCTTCCTTTCAAATGAGATTTGACTCATACACATTTACATCTCCCCTCTCCCACCTTTCCTCCAAAGTATACAGATTGAGATCTTTAAGTCTGTCCCCATACACCTTATGATGAAGACCACCCACCATTTTAGTAGCCTTCCTCTGGACCGACTCCATCCTTTTTCTATCTCTTTGAAGGTGCGGCCTCCAGAATTGTACACAATATTCTAAATGAGGTCACACCAGAGTCTTATACAGGGGCATCAATACCTCCTTTTTTTCTACTAGCTGTACCTCTCCCTATGCAACCTAGCATCCTTCTAGCTTTCGCTGTCACCTTTTCAACCTGTTTGGCCACCTTAAGATCATCACAGGGAAATACTTTTAAAAACCAATAGGAGGAAAGTTGTTTTTTTCACTTGGAGAATAGTTAAGCTCTGGAACGCGTTGCCAGAGGTTGTGGTAAGAGTGGATAGCGTAGCTGGTTTTAAGAAAGGTTTGGACAATTTCTGGAGGAAAAGTCCATAGTCTGTTATTTAGAAAGACATGGGGGAAGCCTCTGCTTGTCCTGGATCGTTAATATGGAATGTTGCTACTGAGCAGGTGCAGAAAAGAATGAGAAATGATGCAAATATTTCCAAAGATATTGGTTTTATCTTTAATTATTTTATTAATTTTTCAAATGACATACCAAGTAATCACTTGTACAGAAAGCAAGTTAGTAAAGATATGACCTATATCCAATATAAATCAAGTTCAATCCAAATAAAAGAAAAACTAAATACAGAAAATTATTTCAACCAACTCAACTCAAGTCCTCAAAATGTGGATCCAAGATTACATTAAAGCGAGCAAAAAGAAATTATTATTAGAAGATAAAATACAGACAACACTGAGAAATGGGCAGATATATAATTATGGAGCTGTTGATTTCTCTTTATCCAGTCGAGACATAGCCAGAAAAGCTGTTAACTGTTGTGGTTCAAAGAAAACATATTTAAGTGATCGGTAGCAAAGGATGTCTCAAGTAAAATGTTGCTCCCAGTGAAGTGACTCCAGGTTTCAACAACAAAAATTCTCTACATCGCTTTTGAGTTTCTCTGGAGAGATCAGGAAACATTTGTATTTTGCAACCAAGGAACTCTTTCTGTCTATTACAGTCTCAATAACCATGTTTTTTATCTATAGCGAGAGCTACGGTCAGAATCATTGTAGAAGGTACAACTGTTTCTCTATCTGAAGTTTCTAACAATTCAGAAACATTCAATAATGCTTGGTTTGATACTTTAACTTGCGTTTGAGCCCCTTCTTTATTTGGCAAGTAATACACTTGAACAAATGGTGGTAAAGTTTCTTCTGAAACTTGCAAAGTTTCTAACAAGTATTTCCTAAGCATTTCCCTAGGAATAACCGAAGTCAATCTAGGGAAATTTATTAATCTCAAATTATTATTCCGGGAATTGTTTTCAAGTGTCTCCAATTTCTTCCTTAAATTAATTTGTCTTTAATTAGGGACTCCTGTACTTGTTTAGTCATAGAAATTTCTTGATCAAGCTTTTGGATTGTAGTCTTTGAAACAGTATATTGGTTTTATTAATTATCAACACAACTATCAAAAGGCTATTTGCATCATGGGGGGTTTTCCCGAAGCCAAAATATGGCATTTCTAGCAAAAAAAAAACCCAACTCTATACTAGTTGTTCATCAATATATACCTTACATGACGACATCCCTTCACTAACATCTGACTGGTCAAAAATATTTGCTTCCATATAAGGCTTGCTTCTATACCTTCATATGGGCGTGTCACCAAAGCATTCCTAAAAATTACATTCTTATACTAAGTTTGCATGATTTATAAAAAAGAAATACAAAACCAAATATATTGGAATATACTCACAAAAGATCATTCATACAGACAGCTTTAAACCCTTTCTGTTAGTCAGCCTGCATCTCTGTGCTGATAAGTCTGTGTCCCTTTGTTAGACAAGAAGAAGGAGAGACCTTCACAGAGTAGGAAAAGTTGCTTAAGGTCCAAAAGGTTAAACCACAGATGTAGTCTTCTCAGAATTAAAATATATAAAATACAATGTTCAAAGTAAAATATATTCTAATCTACACTTGTTACTTGAAACAAGTAAATTCCTAATGTATAGTTTTAACGGCTTACTAAAACTTAATCCTGGATCTACATCAGGGCCTCTTGGAATGTAAGGCAACCAGGTCAAAGGCCACCTCCTGTCTGCCTGTACTTCCCTAAGGACCTCCCCAGACCAGACTGGACACACATTTGAACAATGAAACCTTATGAAACTTAAGCTTTGCCATCTGGAGTGAATTTGCTATGGCGCTTATCAATCACGCTAATGTCCTAGCCTGCATTCCTGTTCCTTCCAGCACATAACACCTGTGGGTTTTCCAAATCAATATGTTAAGTTCCCATCTTTTGCCTCTCTGCTTGTTAATATTATGACTTATCCAATATTCTGGTTTTATATACATAAGTATAGCCACTAATTACACATTCTCACCTGCTCTTGGATTAGGCCTTATCTATCAACAGGTTTTTCTAACTAGTGATTCCTGTGCAATGTGAGAAAGTGGAATGGCTGAATGTTTTTTTTTATTTCATGTTTGCTCATTTCACCAAAACCTACCTGTCCAGGTTAATAAGCTGGCCCTCGCCAAGCTTATTTAAGGCACGGAACTACTTCACTACTCCTTGGGTTTTTGCCAGGTACTAAGGACCTGGATTGGCCACCGTGAGAACGGGCTACGGGGCTTGATGGACCATTGGTCTGACCCAGTGAGGCTATTCTCATGTTCTTATAATCACACCCAAGTCCCGCTCTTCTGTTGTGCACATAAGTTCTTCACCCCCTAAACCAGGGGTAGGGAACTCCGGTCCTCGAAAGCCGTATTCCAGTGGGGGTTTTCAGGATTTCCCCAATGAATATGCATTGAAAGCAGTGCATGCAAATAGATCTCATGCATATTCATTGGGGAAATCCTGAAAACCCCACTGGAATACGGCTTTCGAGGACCGGAGTTCCCTACCCCTGCCCTAAACTGTTCCATTCCTTTGGGTTTTTGCAGCCCAAATGTATCTCTATCATATCTCCCACGCCTACCTTTCTTCCAAAGATCTTTAAGTCTGTTCTCATATGTCTTATGAGAAGACCGTTGACCATTTTAGTAGAGTAGCTGCCCTCTGGATGAACTCTATTTTGAAGGTCTCCAGAATTGCCCCCAGAATTTATACCGAGGCATTAATACCTCCTTTTTCCTGCTGGCCATTCTTCTCTCTCTGCTCCCAAAATCCTTCTGGCTTTTACCGTCACTTTTTCAATCTGTTTGGCCACTTTACTTTCATTGAAATTGATCACCCCCAGATTCTATTCTTATTGCTTATTCTGTGCTTGCAGCCTAAATGGATGACTCTGCATTTCATTTAGCCGAATTGTAGACCATTCTTTAAACTTGGCTAGATCTCTCCTTCTAGAGTATTTACCCTGTTGCAGATTTTGGTATCATCCATAGAGTTAATACTTTTCCCAACAGTCTGTGCTGCGTGACTAGGCTTTCCTATGCCAGGTTGCCAGGTGCTGATGTTCTGGAGGCAGAATTTAAAAGTTGTGATTATGATTTTTATGGGGGTGGGGGGTCGGTAATCACTGGGGTAGTGGGGGAGGGTCTGTGCTATGTCTTTGCAGTGCTTATCTGGTCACTTTAGGTTGGTTTTTGTGACTTAGACCATGTCTTAAATGGTCTAAGTCACAACGTCCAAGTTTCGTCTATGCTGTGTTGTGAAACGTTTGGTTATATATGCAGTACAACTAAGTCTAAGCCGGCCCACGTCCCACCCAATTCCCGCCCTTGACACTCCTCCTGAAATGCCCCATTTAGCTTTGGTCGTTCAGCGGCACTGTGAAGGCCTAGGTCGTTTTTAAATACGTCCAAAAGCCGGTTTTATTATTGGCACTTGGACATATTTTGACAATGTTCGTCCAAGTGCCGACTTAGGCCGTTTTTTGGACGTTTTTCACTTTCGATTATGAGCCCCTTGGTCTTTGATAGGCATTTAATCAAATTTTTAAATAAACTTGGAACCTATGACTTTATAATATTGACCAACAGTTCATATATGAATATTTATATCAATTTATGCCGAAACAAAACCCAAATAAGTAAAAAAGGATTTATAATGTTAAAACGGAAACATATGTTTGGCATAATCTATGTCAAGAGTGTTGGACATGACTGAGTTATTGAACGTCTGCTTGATATAGATTGAATCGTGTCCAACAGCTGGTACTTGACATAGATTATGTTTCCGTTTTTAACGTTCTAAATCCTTTTTGGCTTATTTGGGTTTCTTTCAGCATAAACTGATTTAAATCAACTGTTCATATATGACACAAAGGGCTCCTTTTACTAAGCTGCGGTTGCGTTTTTAGCACGCTAACCCGGCGCTATGCGCCAAAAATGAACACCAGCTCAATGGTGGCGTTAGCATCTAGCACACGCAGTAATTTAGCATGCGCTAAGCGTGTGCTAAAAATGCTACCGCAGCTTAGTAAAAGGAGCCCAAAGTCATAGGTTGGAATTATTTATCTATTTCTTGTGTGGCTTTTGTAATATTAATTTTAATTTGTATATATATTTTGGTATGTCTTATAAACCCTGAAACACGGCCGTGTCTGGTCCTTTTCTTCTTATTAAACTTTACATTTGAATGAATCTTCCCATCGTTTGGGACTTACATGGAAACCTTTCTCTCGTTGTTTCTTCATTTTGAAAAATGCCCTAAACAAATTCATGAGATCCAGCTGCTGCTTTTCTAGGTCTTCATTTTTTTTCATATTTTTTAGCCTCTAAAGTAAACTCTTCTTTATATGACTCAATAAATTGTTCCTCCTACTTCACAGAATGACAAGGAAAGGAAATTGCATGGAGAGGATATTAAAAGAGCATTAACATTTCTCCTCATCAGCACTTGTTTCTTCGGATGCTCAAAGCGTGTTTTGAATGGACAAATAAGAGAACTCTGAGCTTCCAAAATCTCCTTTGCAAGACTGATTAGGTGAAATTTTATGTGGATAAGTGCATGTAGAGAAGAATACCCCAAATTATAGCTCTATAATGCTAGGTTCCACATTATCCCCCATCTTCTACAAAGCCACATGGTAACGGCCCCGAAGCCTACAGAGATTTAAAGGGCTTCGGGGATGTTGCCACACGGCTTTGTAGAAGAGGGGGTAAGAGTCACCACCAGGGCAAAAGATCTAGTCGTCATTGTAGCCAACAGATTGAAATCTGCTCTATGCGCAAAGAAATGTCAGGGATTACACTATTCAAAAAGGATTAGAGAATAAATCAAAGAATATCATAATACTGTGCCTCTGTGTCACTCTATGGAACAACTCACCTTGATTACTCTGTGCAATTGTGACCACCACATCTCAAAAAAAGATACAGTGGAATTAGAAGAGGAACAGAAAATGTAACCAAAATAATTACGGAAATGGAATGTCTAAAACAGTAGCGTACCTAGCATATGTGACACCCGGGGTCCATCATTTTTTGCCCCCCCCCCCCAATCTGTACAAAAAACATGATTTTTAGTAACAAGCCACACGTCACACATGAGTACCTAGGAAAAGGCAGCATCTTACATACTGCAGTGAGCAGTACATCAATACACCCATTGTAAAACTAAACAAGCCAGACTAGTACAGATCAATCCTACACCGTCAATCCTAACAGAAAACCATGTCTTTCGAACACACAGAACACAGAAAACACCTTCGCCTAGTATGAAATGTCATCACACACTAACCCCTCTCCCTTTTACAAAACTGTAGTGTGGATTTTAGCCACGGTGGTAACAGCTCTAACGCTCATAGAATTCTGAGCATGGCTCACCACGGCTGGCACTAAAAAAACGCTCCATAGTTTTGTAAAAGGGGGGATAAAATAGAAATACACAGACAAATGTTAAATTGAACCAGCAAGAAGCTGGACTCTGCATAAAATGCAATACCACAGAAACAGTGACATATGTCTCCTAAAGCAATAAATAAATAAAAAATGTTTGTTCTACCTTTGTCTTCTCTGGTTTCTGCTTTCCTCATCTTCTTGTTACTGTCTTCCTTCTATCCACTGTCTGCCATCTCTCTGCCCCTCCCTATATGGCATCTTCTCTCCTTCAATGCCCCTTCCAGAAACAGTATGCCTCCCCCTTTCATCTCTCCTCTAGACCCCCCCCCCCTTTGGTCTGGCATCCATCATCTTCCCTCTGTTTCCTCATGGTCTGGCATCTTTCTCCTTTCATCTCTCTTTCCCCCCCCCCCCGGGGTTTTTAGCATCTCTCTCTTCTCATTTCCTCCGCTCAGATCTGATATCTCTGTCTCCTTCCCCGTTCTCTGGCATCTCTCTCTTCCCTTTCCTTTCTCTGATCTTCCTTCTTTATTTTCTGCCTCCGTTTAAATTAAAATTCTTTCTTACTATGCAATCCGCAGTTTCCCTCTTTTCACTATGTCTACCCATAGCATGCCACCCCATTCCTTCACCCCTCCACTATCTCACTAACTCTATCTTCTTCCCCCATCCAGCATATGCCCTTTTTCTTTATCCTTCCTTCCATCCAATATGTGTTCTCTTTCTCCACTTCCATTCAGCATTTGCTCTCCCTTCTCCCTACTTCCATCATCTGACCTCTTCTCTCTCCCCTTTCTACCCACTTCCATCATCTGCCCCTTTTCTCAATCTCTCCATCCACCACAGGCCCATCTTTCTCCCTTCCTCACCTTTCCGATTTTGGCAACAAGATCTGCAATGCCCCCCCTCTCCTCCCCGTACAACAGGCCCGGTCTGACAAACCTCCCTGCCCTGTGGCCGGCGATGTCTAAACTGCCTTCTTACAGCAGCCGGAGCGTTGTAGTTGCATATGACTGCCGTAAAGGTCGTCTCTGATGCAACTTCCAGTTGTGTCAGAGATGACCTTTACGGCAGCCACACACAGCTTCAATGCTCTAGCTCAGGGTTGCCCACACTTTATGGGCTTGCGAGCTACTTTTAAAATTACCAAGTCAAAATGATCTACCAACAATAAAATTTTAAATAAACACAAAGCACACCGTACGCTGAGAAAATGTTAATTATCATTCCTATTCTGGGTTTTTTTCAAAGAGGTCAAAGCAGATGACTCTATGCACTGTCACCTCAGTAACAACCATACAAAAATAGACAAATACCCACCCCCCTCCCTTTTTACTAAACCACAATAGCAGTTTTTAGCGCAGGGAGCTGCGCTGAATGCCCAGGGCATTAATTAATTCCTGGACATCGCAAGAGTAATAAGCTTGATCAAAAACTCCGTCAGAACTAAATGGGGGCGGTCCAGTTCATCCAATATTTTCTTAATCACTGCAATCATTTCATCCTGAGGAATACAGGTGTAAAGGGACTTAATATCCAGGGTGACAAGAAATGTCACATCCTGAATTTGATCAAAGCCATTCAGATCTTTCAAAAATTGTGTAGTATCTTGGAGATATGAAAGAATAGATGAAATCAGAGGAGCCAAAAATGCATCTGTATATTGGCATACTCTTTCCAAAATGGAGCCGTCCCAGAGGATTGTTAAGGCTCTTATGAACTTTCGGGAGGAAATTCAAAACAGGAACTTGAAAAGTTAGCACTGTCAAGAATTTTTTTAAGGGGCTGTCAAAACCCCCAATTTTCTGTCTTCATTAACAGTAACCAAAAGATCAGCCATGATGAAATCTGAAAGATCCTGGAGGAGTTCACTATATACGGCGGTGTAACACCCTTTTCAGCTACAGTGGCAAAATAACGCTTAGAATTTAGGAAGTTGTTTGGGATGTGAACTTTTCATCACCCCCTCGTAATTGGTTATGCTCACATTTATATTGTGCAATGGAACATACCGTTAGAAATATAACCACTTTCCATTGTCAGTTTGGTATTTGCGAGATGGGGTTGGAGGACAAAACCAATGGGGGATTAAGAGCAGGGCAGGATTAATTCTTCAAGGGCCCCTAGGCACACAAGTACACTGGGCCCCCTAGCCCTGCCCCGCCAATGTCCCCCGCCCATCTGTCTTCTTCTTTATTTCTTTATTTCCACTTGTATTTCTTTCTTTCTTTTTTTTAATTCAAAACAAACAAAGATTAGTATGCCAGTGAACAGGTTTTCTTCTAAGCAACCCCCAAACATCTCTGAATAAATCCCCCTTCCTTCCCTTCCCACCTACTTACCCTGGAATTTAACTCTGAACCCTTTCCATGCATATATGAAAGTGTTCAAATATTTGTAAAGCAGTAATACTATCCAAAATATAAGTCTATATTAATAACCAAGGTTACACCGCCTCTCAACTGCCTCACTCTACGTCAACCAACTGTAACTCATATGTATAAACAACCAAATCTGTAACTCCTCTAGTACATTCCACTCCATGTATGTTAACTTACACAGAACAACAAGGCAAGCAGTCCACCAAAGAATCCAACATGAAACAAAAGAAAATAAGGAGATTCAAATCAGGTTCATTCAAGGTGCTCCCAAGAACCATGCCTGATGCATTTCGCCAAACAAGGCTAGTCAATGCTAACAAAAAACCATGTCTTTCATACAAACAGAACACAGAAAACACCTTTGCCTAGTATGGAATAAGTAATCGCAAACTAACCTCTCCCCCTTTTTACAAAACTGTAGGTTGGTTTTTAGCCACAGCCAGCACTAAAAAAATGCTCTACAGTTTTGTAAAAGGGGGGGATAAACTAGAAATACGTAGACAAAGGTTAAATAAAACCACCAAGACGCTGGACTCTGCATACAATGCAACACCACAGAAACAGCAATGCATGTCCCCTAAAGCAAAAAAATAAATAAATAGAAAATTTTTTTCTACCTTTGTCTTGTCTGGTTTCAGCTCTCCTCATCTTCTTGTCACTCTTTTCCTTTCATCTTCTGTCCTTCTGTGCCACTTCCAGAACTGTATAACGCCCTCTTCCATCTTTCCCTTAACTCCCATTGGTCTGGAATACATCTTCTTCCATTCCCTCCTCCAATGGTCTGGCATCTCTCTCCTCTCCTCTTCTTCCCTTCCCTCTCCCACACCCACACCCCATGGTCTGGAATTTCACTCTCTCCTCTCCCTTCCCCCCACTTCCATCAGCATCAGCCCCCTTTCTTTCCCTCCAACCCAATTCCATCCAGTATCCTTCCCCCTTTCCCTGCACACCAATTCCATCAGCATCTGCTCCCTTTCTGTCCCTCCAACCCAATTCCATCCAGTATCCTTCCCCCTATCCCTGCATCCCAATTCCAACAGCGTCTACCCTCTTTCTTTCCCTTCAACCCAATTCCATCCAGTATCCTTCCCCTTATATCTCTCCCCTTCCCCTGCATACCAATTCCATCAGCATCTGCCCCTTTCTCTCTTTCCACCACCCTTCTAGGTCAGAGGAGGCCCACTGAAGAAACAGAGGACCCAGTGGGTTTTTTTTCCTTGGCAATGCGGGCCCCCCAGGAAAAATTGGCAATGCTGGGGCCTCCCCCCAAAAAAAGATTGGCAGCGCTGGGCTCCCCTGGAAAGATCGGCAGCGCTGCCCCCCCCAGGAGATCGACAACACTGCCCTCCCCTGGCATCGCCATCAACCAACCTGAATAAGTGACGTCGGAGGGGGTGGACTGGCAGATGCAAAGAGTTGCTGCAAGGTCCCGTGATGACTGCGTCTGCCGGTCCAACCCCTCTGACATCACTTACCTCTTCCCTGAGCAGAGCCGGCAGACACAGTCATCAAGGGACCTTGCAGAAATTATTTGCATCTGCCAGTCCACCCCCTCCGATGTCATTTATTCAGGTTGGTTGATGGCGATGCCGGGGGATGGCGGTGTTGTCAATCTCCTGGGGGGGGCCCCAGCGCTGCCGATCTTTTCCGGGGGGCCCACGTTGCCAAGGGAAAAAAAACCAAAATGAGTCCTCTGTTTTATCGGGCCCCCCTGACAACTTCGGGCCCTACGCACGTGCCTAGTTGGCCTATTGGTTAATCCTGCCCTGATTAAGAGGTCTAATCCTCTGTAAATCCTTCAGTAAAGTGTGACTCAATAGCAGTTGTTTACCAAAACCCAAATGTGCTTGGTAGCAGGTGTAACTCCTGACATCGATTTATTAGGATATAGACATTTAATCCTCTTTATGAAATGGGGACTAAGGGAGGGATTCTTCAAGGTGCAGTAAAAGATCGTCCTTTACTGCACTTTGATGCCCCATGGGATTTTGCAACCTGCAGGATCTCAATATTGCTGAATCCCACCCTACAAGAATAACATTGCTTGCGAGCCACCTCGTAAGCAGCATTATTCCCGCTGCCTGGGACTATCGGGCCATAAAGTTGTGGCCTTGTGCTCCTGGGCCAGAAATAGAGGGTTTCCTGAGTCCTGCCTGCACCACCCCAACTAACCCCCTCACACACAAGTCTCAACACCCCAAGGGCTATCTGTTAAAGACCATTGGTGGTCCATGGTGGGATCTGGAGGTCCAGGGGATTGTCCAGGGTCTGGGGAGGTCCAGCGGATCTTTGCACAGGAGCGAGACCCAGTCACTTCTGCCCAATCTGGTACCTTCCTGAAAAGGTGCCCCTAGCAGTAGTCATGGCATTTTGAAGAAAGTGCGGGACTGGGCAGGAGTGATTGAGCTTCACTCATGCCCGAAGAGCCTACAGACCCCCTAGACAAGTCCCTGGACCCTATATGATGATATTCAGTTTTTGTATCCGGATAACATCCTGACAAAATTAGGCCAGAAAATTGTTCTCTCCATAATCCTGGCACTGGCAACATTTTATGCACTTCAATGCCAGTTGCAAGACAGATAACAGTACTGAGTATGCTTATTTTAGTTATCATTGTCAGTTGGCATTTAAAAACAACACTGACCATAGCAGCTGAATATTGAGTGTAAAGGTTTATCCATATGAATTCCAGAGTTACTTAAAGCAACCTCTAAGTTCTTGCTTATTTCAGGAGCATGGCATTCCCACTGACATGGGCTATGCGGTGGCTCCCCATCATTCTGGGGTCTACCCAGTACACCTTCAGCTCTATGAGGCCTGGAAGAAGGTCTGGGGGATCCGAGTCACCAGCACAGAGGAGTATCCACATCTGAAACCCGCACGCTACCGGCGTGGCTTCATCCACAAAAACATTATGGTAAGCCAGAATCCTTTTCACCATACTGGACTTGTCAATGGCCAGAGACAAGATTTAGCCCATTGTTTAGAGGCTTCCCTCTGTCCTTTAGAATACCCAATCGTTTGTGTTCTTCAATTCATATATCACATTTACAAATTCACTCAAAGAACTCTTACTTTCTGTTCATACATCGACATCCTTAGACGTCAAAAGCAAACACAGTAATAAATACATCAAAGCTGCCTCTGTTAGCTCCAAAATAGGATTGTAGAGAACGTGCTTTTCATTCCCTGGATGTCTTTTTATTCAGGTCCTTCCTCGGCAAACCTGTGGCCTATTTACACACACCATTTTCTTCAAGGAGTATCCTGGAGGACCAGAGGAGCTCGACAAAAGCATTCAAGGAGGGGAGCTCTTTCTCACCCTCATACTCAACCCAGTAAGTGCAACATTCTCCTTTTATGGAATGTCTCTATAGTGCTGTTAATATGTTCTCTGTCTGTCACACTGTAAAGTTACTGTGTCTCCTCCACATGAAGAGAGATGGAGAAGCCAAGGCCTTCCCGGCATTTTCTAAGTCTTATTTACTTCAATCGAATGCCAGCAAGGGATGAAAGGTTGGGAGAGAAAGATAAGGCAGTTGCAACAATGGCATGAAGTTTGTTATAATGAGAACTGCAGTATACGTGGAGGGCCATTTTCGATAGGATGTCTAAGTCCGACTTTGGATGTTTCCCATGTACCCCCTGACAATGGTAAGTGTACCCCCTGGGGTACGCGTACCATGTGTTGAGAACCTCTGCGCTAAGCGATGGCCATTAAAGTCTGAATACTAACCAGTCATGCACTAGCCCATCCTAAATTGAATTACCATATGCTGCCCATGCAAGTCTGCCCAGTACCAGCCTTGGTTCTTCAATTTATACCCTTCATATTCTAATTAGAGATCTGTGTTCATCACACACTCTTTTGAATTCTGTCACCGTTTTCCTCTTCATCACCTTTCTCAGAAGGGCATTGCAGGCATCCACTACCCTTTCCATGGAAAATAATTTCTTAACATCACTCCTAAGTCTACCACCCCACAACCTCATATACCCTCTAAGTTTTACCATTTTTCCATCTCTGTAAAAGATTTGGTTCTGTATTAATACTTTTCAAGTATTTAAATGTCTGTATCATATCTCCCCTGTCTGTCCTCTCCTCTAGAGTACATATTCAGGTCTTCCAGTTACTTCTCATGCATCTTTTGGCGCAAAAGCCCCTACCATTTTCATCACCTTTCTCTGGACCACTTCAAGAAATCTTGTGTTCTTCACCAGATATGGTCTCAAAAATTGAACACAATACTCCACATAGGGCTCTCTCTCTATACAGGCTAGCATCCTTCAGACTACAACCACTACCTTGTCACACTATTTCTTCACTTTTAGATGCTCAGACACTATAACTCTAAGGTCCCTCTCCTCATCCGTGCAAATCAGCCTCTCACCTCCCAGCACATATGGCTCCCTCGGATTTCTACTCCACAAATGCATCACTCTACTTCTTTGCAATGAATTTTAGTTATTGTATTCATACATGGGTGTGTTGAGGTAATGCTGGAGGCTTCTTTCTTCAGTAGTGCATGTTATTCATGTGTTGAGACATTGCTGTAAGTCTCTGTCTTTAATCGTGTGTGTTGTATTGATGAATTGAGTGTGTTTGGGTGCTGCTCGGAGGTCTCTCTCTTCACTAGCGTGTATTGTATTGATCCATTGAGTGTGTTTGGGTACTGCTCGGAGGTCTCTCTCTTCAGTAGCGTATGTTGTATTGAACCATTGAGTGTGTTTGGGTGGAGATCTCTCTCTTCACTAGCGTGTGTTGTATTGATCCATTGAGTGTGTTTTGGTGGAGATCTCTCTCTTCACTAGCGTGTGTTGTATTGATCCATTGAATGTGTTTGGGTGGAGATCTCTCTCTTCACTAATGTGTGTTGTATTAATTCATTGAGTGTGTTTGAGTGGAGATCTCTCTCTTCAGTAGCATGTGTTGTATTGATCCATTGAGTGTGTTTGGATGGAGATCTCTCTCTTCACTAGCGTGTGTTGTATTGATCCATTGAGTGTGTTTTGGTGGAGATCTCTCTCTTCACTAGCGTGTGTTGTATTGATCCATTGAGTGTGTTTGGATGGAGATCTCTCTCTTCACTAGCGTGTGTTGTATTGATCCATTGAGTGTGTTTTGGTGGAGATCTCTCTCTTCACTAGCGTGTGTTGTATTGATCCATTGAATGTGTTTGGGTGGAGATCTCTCTCTTCACTAATGTGTGTTGTATTAATTCATTGAGTGTGTTTGAGTGGAGATCTCTCTCTTCAGTAGCATGTGTTGTATTGATCCATTGAGTGTGTTTGGGTGCTGCTCGGAGGTCTTTCTCTTCAGTAGCGTGTGTTGTATTGATCCATTGAGTGTATTTGGGTGTTGCTCGGAGGTCTCTCTCTTCAGTAGCATGTGTTGAATTGAACCATTGAGTGTGTTTGGGTGGAGATCTCTCTCTTCAGTAGCGTGTGTTGAATTGAATCATTGAGTGTGTTTGGGTGGAGATCTCTCTCTTCAGTAGCGTGTGTTGAATTGAACCATTGAGTGTGTTTGAGTGGAGATCTCTCTCTTCAGTAGAGTGTGTTGTGTTGATTCATTGAGTGTGTTTGGGTGGAGATCTCTCTCTTCAGTAGAGTGTGTTGTATTGATTCATTGAGTGTGTTTGGGTGGAGATCTCTCTCTTCAGTAGCGTGTGTTGAATTGAACCATTGAGTGTACTTGGTTGCTGTTTGAAGGTCTCTCTCTTCAGTAGCGTGTGTTGTATTCATACTTTGTGCTTGGTTGTCTCATGAGTTTTCTCTCTTCCACTTTATGTGTTGCATTCATACTATGGATGTGCCTGAACACCAGTGGAGGCTTCTCTGATTTGTCATCTGTGCTATGATATTTAGATTTCTTGAGCATAGTTTTCAGCCTGCTGTCTGTACAGTGGCTTTCCAGAGTCTAATGAGTGCAGCTAAGCATCTGCCTCCAAATCCTTCAATCCCTCACATCTTTTCAGGCATGAGATAACACATTGGGAATAAAAAAAGACATCATAATCATTTTATATAATCAAAGTGGGTGAGTTAGTGAAAACATATTTTTGGGTTATCCAGCTGTCCTCGGGAAAGTTGTCTATTGTGTACCATAGGTTCATCCATCACTTGTGACTCTTGCTTAGCTGATCTCTCAAATCAATGGCCAGACTGCCCGCAGTCTTCAGAAATCAAGGACCCGCTGCAGGGGTTTGGAACAAGGTTTTCAGAGCAGAGGGATCCCTGCACTTAGTAATGAAAGCCATACATCATGTCATTACTTGACAGAGGATTCTTCTCCCCTGTGCTCGTTTTTCACATTTTTAAGCTTTTAGCAAAGAATTTGGGGAGGAGGAAACACATTTGTTTCACACCCAGTAAAAGGGCTGGATACTTGTGAACTTCAAGGAGGACTTTCCACGGGTCTTTCTGAAGGTACTACAGGATAACTTTCAAAGAATTGCAAGTGCCTAATATAGAAATCTAAGATGGCAGCAGGAAAGTACCATTTGCAACCACATTGTCCCGGATCTGAAAGTGAAGTCAGAAGAGGGCGGAACTAGCAGCAATGAGGATGAATAGAACAGCCCCACAATGCCTTTATCTTTGTTTTGCAACTGCCGAAGAAAAGGGGAAAGACATGCTGGATGGAAGGGGGAAGGAGGGGGTCAGGCAATGGATGGAAAGAGGGTGAGAGGAAGTCAGGTACTAGACAGAAGGGAAGAGAGAGAAAGAGAAGGTGCAAACTCTGGATAGAAAGTGGGAGAGGGGGGCAGATGATGGATAGAAGAGGGAGACAGAGGGGCAGATACTTGCTGGGAGGGGAAAGAAAAGGACAGATGCTGGATGGAAGGGATGGAACAGTAGGGGCAGATGCTGGATGGGGGAGAGAGAAAGGGGGCAGATGCTGGGTGGAAAGGGGATTAGAGGAAAGGGAGCAGACACTACATGGAAGGGGAAGAGAGAAGAGGTGCAGATACTAGATGTAAGTGGGAGACAGGGTCAAATGCTTGATGGGGGACAAGAAAGAGAGACTGGGAAATAAGAGGAAGTGAAATAGGAGAGCCAGAGTGAGGGAAAGAGATGGCAAGCTGTAGGTAGACATAGTAAAAAATAAAAAAGGGGAAACTAGATTGTATAATAGGAAAGAATTAAATCTGGTCAGAAGCAAAAAGCTAAGTGGAAAAGAAGAGAAAAATGACAATCTTGGCAAGAGAGTTAAGAGGAAAGCAGAAAGCAGAGACTAGGACCAACATGGGCCATGGGTCTGCATTTTACCCTAGCTGGAGAACATGGGGGAGGGGGTTGTAGAGAATGGGGGGTCAGTCCCAAATGTTGTTTATAGCCCATCATCAGTAGTAAAAGAAATATTTTAGTCGCTTGGCAATTTTCATTTTTGATTTAATTAGATATGGAATGGTACAGCTGAATTAAATATTGTTAAACGAGCAGATGGAATTCCGATTAAAGCAGCCATCACTGGGGGCTGAGAAAGGAGAGTCTTTTTTATGTGACGATCTGGCTGTTCGATTTTTATTACATTTTCAATAATGGGATTGATTTGTTAGTTAGATGCCATCGAATTGTGGCAACTTGCAATCGGGAAACGTGGTTGATTTAGGAAAAACTCCTTTCAGAAGATGCCATTAAGGAATGCAGATGTTTCCGTGTGCTTTGTGTAGTTTAATTTTGTGGTTAACATTATGTATTGTTAATAAGATAATATGAATGGAAGAAATGGCATTACAATTAGTATTATTATTATGGGGGTGGGATCTGGGGCGGAGCTTGGATACCTCCCATACAAAAAGGTGTTTCGCTGCCCCTGGCCTATCTCCTATGTTTTTACAGATTTTATGTCACCTGTTTCCTTCTCCATAATCAAAAGGTTTATTCGGATGACTTTGAGAGTTAGTCAGATTTTGTGTTTCAATTCCCCCCTCGCCCCAAAAGCACCAGCAATAAAAATTACCAGGTTAGAAAGAAGGCATAAGAGACTACTTGGGATCTAGCTATGTTCTTGGGAGCTGGGTTGGCCACGGTTGGAAACAGGATACTGGGCTTGATGGACCTTCAGTCTGTCCCAGTATGGTAGCTCTTATGTTGATATGTGAGCCAAGTCTAGGACAATCGAGCCATTGTGACATCACTGACGAGGTTGACTCTGAGGCATTGGTGGAATGAGGCATTATGACATCACAATCTCAGCTCTGAAATGTTGCTACTCTTTGAGTTTCTACTAAGATATCAAAAAATAGACCTAAAAATCCATCTTACCCAAAATAAGCTAAATAGAGGAGATGTGGGTAACACAATGTTTATATAAGACTTTGTGTGTAAAAACATTAAGAGTTTCTTAGAAGTGCTAAAAAATAGCTACTACTTAAAGTCAATTTCACATAGATTCTAGCGGAATTTCTTAAGCAGTCATTATCTATGTGAAGGTTCCATCTAAAGTCCATATACAATTCTCAGTAGGAAACGGAGGTGTTAGATGATCAGATCATAGGACCTGCCATGATCTATACGAGGTCCGCATCCTGAATTTATGCTCAAACCCTCCTTCCTACCATGTAACTTGATTATCCACAAGTGCTAAAAATATAATTGACTATACAAAAATCCTTTTTGGTTTTAATCAAATATGATGTATCAAACAACCATAATGTTAAGAAAAAAAGGCAACACTTATCTTAGGTGGAACCAGCCACCACTAACGCTGGTATGTAAATACAAACTCCCGACGCCTGTTGGTGAGAGGCGTTTCAATCCTGCACAGATCTTCCTCGGGGGATTTGTAAAGAGTGACTGCCTATTATTCCGGTTGTGTTGTTTCATTTGTATCCCCAGAGACTTCTCTACTCTGAACTGAGGCAGCCCACAGCAGCATGAGCTGGTTGATCCACCCGAAATCTCTAGCAAAAGGGATTCCACTTCAGATCGATTCCTGGGTTACACTGACAATGGATGGCTGGGGGGTGCACTGCAGTGTACGCCTGGTATAAGGGAAATGGACACCATCCCAGCGGAAGTGGCTGGAACTGAGAGTGGTCCACTTGGCTCTGTGAAACCTCAATTCACACCCCTCCAGCAGGATTCACTAAAGTCAGCAATCGTCACTAAACCTGTTTTCACAGGTTTAGCAACGATTGCTGATAACTGACTCGATTCACAAAACGGCCCATAGCCTGTTTTTTTCCCATTTTCCGGTCCGGCCATGCAAATTAGTAAACCCCATACAAAATAACCAAGTGATTGATTTGCTTACATTGCTTCGGGTTTTACCAATCCTAAAACCTGATTGCTATAGACCTGTTGGTAACTGTGTCCTAAGGAAGTCCCTGATTGGCTCAGATGCCTCAGGCCCCTCCCACGGGAGGAGCCCGAGGCATCTGAGCCAATCAGGGCCTTAGGTCCCTCCCCATGCATCACATGATGCACTAGGGAGGAGCCTAAGGCCCAGTGTTGTCGTGAAGAGAGGAGGAGCAGGAGGTTTTTTCAGTACCTCCTGCTCCCAACTTTAAGATATGGGGCACCTCCTGCCATCTTTTTGGGGTTCAGGGGGGACAGTGGCTCGGGGGTGCTAGCGCAGGGGGGGGCTTTTTTAATGGGACAGATGGTGCGTGTTTAAGTTGCGTAGAACATCTGTTCCAGTAAAAAAAAGCAGAAGCCCTGACAGCAACGACAGGAGGCTGCATCCTTGTCACTCCTCTTAGGGCTCTGTGCATGTGTCAATCGTTCACTGAGCAACTGAGTCAGTGGGTTTGCATGCAAATCATTTGTTGGAAAATCGGCCAGAGAATCGGCCAACAGCAATTGAGCCGCTATCTTTAGTAAATCTAGCGGTTTTTTTAAGGGGTTTCAGTCCTCTTTCTGGCATTAATTAGCAACTTCAGTAAGCCAGGGTCCTGGGCCTAGATCAGTAAGACCATCTGGGTCTGCACCAATCTGATTTTTTGGCTGATTCAGAAAGAGCTACTGATGCACTAAAAACTTGCATGCAAATGATTCACGCAGATGTTCGCCGTAATCCCTTACTCTCCAATCTGATGGATCACTGTGAGAGCAACTCTCACACATGTGCAGAGCTGGCAGGGGAAGCCCGAAGAGCTGAGAGGCTTGGGAAAGTCTCCTGCCACACTGGTTGAGGCAGGAAACCTTTGTTTTTGTTTTTTTTAATGGGCACAGATGCTGTGAGTGCTATACACGCACGATATCTGCCTGATTTTAAAAAAAAGCCCCCCACCTGCCGATAATGGCCCTCCCCAATGACCCCCAATGAATAGTAAAAATTGGCAGGAGGCCATTCCCTCCAGCCATTTGCCCCCCGCCCCCATGAGACAAAAATGGCAGAAAGGATGCCCTCTCCCTCCTGCCACCAAAGGCCCACTCCCATGCCAGACACCCCCAAACATCCCCTTCCCTCACTCTTCCCCCCCAAAAGACAGGAGGGATATCAGCTCCTTCCTGCCACCAGCGGTCCTCCGAAACCCCACCCCCACCTTCCGAACCGTACCTTTTTAGAGACGGAGCGGGAGAGAAGCTCAGTCCGTCCCATTCATAGGCCTGCCAGATCAAATGGCAAGCCTTTCCCTCCCCAGTGCTTGACTGAGCCAATCAGGACTTTGACTCCTCCCCCTTGTATCCCAGGATACAGAAGGAGGATCCTGAGGCCCTGATTGGCTCAGACGCCTAAGGCATTTGGGCCCTGCTCAACCAGAAACTGACAGCATATATTTACAAGAAGGATAAAAATAAAATCAATGTAAAGCAGATGTGTTTTTTCTCCACAAAGATGTTTGTTTCTGTGCTTGATCCTGATTTGGCTCCCTCCCTCCCTCCCTCCCTGTGCGTGTGGGTGGCTGTGTTTTCCCGTGTCATTAGGACAAGTTATTTCTGCAATCAGTCCCTCTGTCTGCTGGCTCTCTCTTTCCTACAATCAGAAACACATTTGAATATGTAGAGGTTAATGGCAAGGCATGCATGGAGGGCAGAGGGGATGCAGACAGTGCCCTGTTCTCTTTGAAATGCTCAAATTCTCTAAGGCTCCTTTTCATACCTCTCATTTCAAGCAGAGCATTTATGGAAATCTTTAAAACCTAACTACATCAACAACTTATTATATCTATAGCACTACCAGACGCACACAACGTTGTACAGTCCCTGTCCAATAGAGCTTACAATTAGAGAATGACATGGGGACAAATTTTGCCCCATCCCCACGGGAACTCATTTTCCCATCCTGAAAAGTTCTTTTCCTGTCCCTGCCCCATTCCTGCAAGCTCTGTCCTCATCTGCACAAGACTAAAGCCCCATAAAATCATAAGTGTTGGAGGCTTGTGTGGTTAAGATGGAGCTTACAGGAATGGAGCAGGGATGGGACGGGGGAAAATGTGTCATCGTGTCACTCTCTACTTACAATATAATTATGACAGACACACAGGACCAAAGGCTGCTGCTGAAGTCGGGAGTTAGAAGGGGAGAGACCAGCTAGAGCAGCACCTAAGCTTACACTGTTTTAAAATGTGCAGCAAAGCCCTGCAAGTACCAGTAGATGTAGAGACAAGAACCAGTCCTGATTTCCTCTGTGTAATTTGGCATTTCTTTTTAAAATCCAACTTGGTAAAAGAAGACTAGAAGGTGGCTAATGTAACACCACTTTTTAAAAAGGGTTTCAGAGGTGATCCGGGAAATTAGAGACTGGCGAGTCTGATGTCGATGCTGGGCAAAATGGTTGAGACTATTATAAAGCACAAAATGACAGAACATGTACGTAAGTATGGATTAATGAGAGAAAGCCAACGTGGTTTTAGTCAAGGGAAATCTTGCCTCGCCAATCGAGAAACATAGAAACAAAGGTCAAATGCATTTCTTTGAAGAGGTGAAGGAACATGTGGATAAGGGTGAACCAGTTGATATTGTGTATTTGGATTTTCAAAAGTACCTCATGAAAGACTTCTGAGTCAGGGGATAGGAGGTCATGTCCTTTTATGGATTAAGAACTGGTTGGAAAACAGAGAGTTTTTTAAATGGTCAATATTCTCAATGGAGAAGGGTAAAGAGTGGGGTTCCCCAAGGGGTTTTAACATATTTACAAAGAAACAAAATTCAAATAATGAAAATCTTGGACTACGAAAATAAAATACGCAATCAAAATTATCATATTTTCTATCAAATTAAATTAAATATATTCAATACATTGAAGATTAAACCAAATTCAATTCAGATAAATTTATTTCATAATAAGAATCTTTTCTAATAACATTAACACGTGTTTCATATTATTGAAGTAACACGAATATAACCGAACGTCGGGATATCAATAGGTCTGTTCGTTTGTCTGTTCCAATCTACACCAATCTGCACTTTATTTATGCAAGAACAAACCAGAGCTTAGTAGCATAACGCACGTCAATATTTGCCATAGCAATCAGTGAACGTATGAACTACACTTTGGTGCAATCTAGTATATACAAACGAACAGACCTGGAAACGGGGACGAAGTGTAAAGTTATCAAATTTGTGGATGACACTAAACTCTGTAGAAGGGTTAGAAATGCGGAAGAGTGTGAGGACCTACAAAGGGACCTAAACAAACTGGAGGAGTGGGCGAATAAATGGCAGATGGACTTCAATGTAGGGAAATGCAAGGTCATGCATATAGGGAGAAAGAACCCGATGTTCAGCTACCAAATGGGGGGATTAGTATTAGAGGGAAGTAACCTTGAAAGAGATTTGGGTGTACTAGTGGACACAACAATGAAGTCAACAGCACAATGCGCAGCAGCCGCGAAGAAGGCAAACAGAATGTTGGGTATTATTAAGAAGGGTATTACGACCAAAACGAGAGAAGTCATCCTGCCGTTGTATTGGGCAATGGTGCGCCCTCACCTGGAGTACTGTGTTCAGTATTGGTCACCGTACCTTAAGAAGGATATGGCAATACTTGAGAGAGTCCAGAGGAGAGTGACACGAATGATTAAGGGCATGGAAAACCTTTCATACCCTGAAAGATTGGAGAGACTGGGGCTCTTCTCCCTGGAAAAGCGGAGACTCAGAGGAGACATGATAGAGACCTACAAGATCATGAAGGGCATAGAGAGAGTAGAGAGGGACAGATTTTTCAAACTTTCAAAACATAAAAGAACAAGAGGGCATTCAGAAAAGTTGGAAGGAGACAGATTCAAAACAAATGCTAGGAAGTTTTTCTTTACCCAGCGTGTGGTGGACACCTGGAATGCGCTTCCAGAGAACGTAATAGGACAGAGTACGGTACTGGAGTTCAAGAAAGGATTAGACAATTTCCTGCTGGAAAAAGGGATAGAGGGGTATAGATAGAGGGCTACTGCACAGATCCTGGACCTGTTGGGCCGCTGCGTGAGCGGACTGCTGGGCACGATGGACCTCGGGTCTGACTCAGTGGAGGCATTGCTTATGTTCTTATGAGCCGAACGCGTTGATCTTAACCAATACGTCATATGCGTAGAATTTCTCCTTATTTTCGGTTCAGTGTTTTAGTGTTCATTGTTTTTAGAATAGTGTAATTTTAATTTTGCTGACAATTTGAATGTAGGCCCCTCTTGATCTTGAGGCCCTAGGCTGAAGCCTAGTTAGCCTATAGGAAAATCCGGCCCTGGGCAGGATAGAGCTAGATTGAGAGGGTGTTCCTTAAAGGACACTTTTGCCACTCCCACTGGCTTTTTAGCCTTTTTCTTGGCCGCTGGGATAGACCGGCAGCCGCGCTGAAGTGCAGGTCCCAGGAGGTTCTGAACCCAGCTGGCTGTGCTTCCCCCAGGGCGTGCACCTGGGGTGATACGCCCCCCCCCCCCTTTTCCTCCCCTCCTTCCCCCGCCCTTGGTACGCCACTGGTAGTAGTAAATCCACCGCTTATTCCTAGGATAAGCAGCATAAAATCTGTTTTACTCCATGGGAACTTGCCAGGTACTTGGGACCTGGGTTGGCCATAAGAACATAAGAACATAAGCAGTGCCTCTGCCGGGTCAGACCACAGGTCCATCCTGCCCAGCAGTCCGCTCCCGCGGCGGCCCAAACAGGTCAAGACCTGTCTGAATCATCAGAAGGGGCTCCCTTGCCACCTTGGTTTCCCATTTAAGTCCTGCCTTCCTATCGAAGTCCTAGCCCTCCGGTCTTGCACATGCACGACCTGGTTGGTTTGTACTCATTACCTGGGTAACTTCCTATACTTGTGTTACATCCCAGCTCCTCCCTCAGTATCCCACGATCCCTTTATCCCTCAGGAATCCATCCAATCCCTTTTTGAATCCTTGTACCGTACTCTGCCTGATCACTTCTTCCGGTAGCGCATTCCAAGTGTCCACTACCCTTTGGGTGAAAAAGAACTTCCTTGCATTTGTTTTGAACCTGTCTCCCTTCAGTTTCTCCGAATGCCCCCTCGTACTTGTTGCCCCCTTCAGTCTGAAGAATCTGTCCCTATCCACCCTCTCTATGCCCCTCATGATCTTGAAGGTCTCTATCATATCTCCCCTGAGCCTCCTTTTCTCCAGAGAGAAGAGCCCCAGCCTATCCAGCCTCTCGGCGTATGAGCAGTGTTCCAGCCCTCTTACCATTTTCGTTGCTCTCCTTTGGACTCTCTCAAGTACCGCCATGTCCTTCTTGAGGTGCGGCGACCAATATTGAACGCAGTATTCTAGATGTGGACGCACCATCGCTCGATACAATGGCATGATGACTTCCCGTGATCTGGATACTATGCCCTTCTTTATGATTCCCAGCATCCTGTTGGCTTTTTTAGAGGCTGCTGCACACTGTGCAGATGGCTTCAGTGATGCATCTACCAGCACACCCAAGTCTCTCTCGAGTCTGCTGTCTCCCAACAATACCCCCCCCAATTTGTAGTTGAACAATGGGTTCTTTTTCCCTATATGCATGACCTTGCATTTGTCCACGTTGAAGCGCATTTGCCATTTGTTTGCCCAGTCTTCCAGCTTGTCCAGGTCCCTTTGCATGTCCTCACACTCCTCCCTGGTCCTAACTCTGCCGCACAGTTTGGTATCGTCTGCAAATTTTATAACCTCACATTTTGCCTCCTTTTCCAGGTCATTGATGAATATGTTAAAGAGTAAAGGCCCTAGCACCGATCCCTGTGGCACACCGCTCGTGACTCCCCGCCAGTCAGAATATTGACCTTTTACTCCAACCCTCTGCAGTCTACCCGACAACCAGTGCTTGATCCATCTGTGCACATCCCCTCCCACCCCGTGGTTCCACAGCTTCTTAAGCAGCCTTTCATGTGGCACCTTGTCGAAAGCCTTTTGAAAGTCGAGGTAAATGATGTCTATGGGCTCCCCATTGTCCACCCGACTGCTTATTCCCTCAAAGAAGTACAGAAGGTTCGTTAGGCACGACCTTCCCTTACAGAATCCATGCTGGCTTGTTCTCAGTAGGCCATTCCTCTCGATGTGCTCGCAAATGTCGTCCTTGATCATAGCTTCCACCATCTTCCCTATAATTGAAGTCAGGCTCACCGGCCTGTAGTTCCCGGGGTCACCCCTCGATCCCTTCTTGAAGATGGGTGTGACATTTGCCAATTTCCAGTCCTCTGGTACCTCACCAGTTTTCAAGGATAGGTTGCAAACATGTTGGATTGTGCCCGCTATTTCCTGTCTTAGTTCTTTTAGAACCCTTGGGTGGATCCCGTCCGGGCCTGGTGATTTGCCACATTTTAACCTGTCTATCTGTTTGAGGACATCCTCCCTACTTACCTCTATGTGCTCTAATTTTTCGGCCTGTTCCCCACTCATGAGCTCCTCTGAGTCTGGTATATTAGATGTGTCTTCGCTCGTGAAGACTGACGAGAAGAACGTGTTCAACCTCTCAGCTACCTCTTTTTCCTCCTTAATCACTCCCTTCCTGTCCCCATCGTCCAACGGCCCTACCTCCTCTCTCGCTGGTCGTTTCCCCTTAACGTAACTGAAGAATGCCTTGAAGTTTTTCGCCTCCCTGGCCAGCCCCTCTTCGTACTTCCCCTTTGCTAGTCTAACCTCCCGGTGGCATTCCTTTTGGCATTTCCTATGCGCCTGATGATTATCCTCTGTTGGGTCCTTTTTCCATCTCCGGAAAGATACTTTTTTGTCTTTTATCGCCCTCTTTACTTCTATTGACATCCAAACCGGGTCCTTTGATCGTTTGTTCTTGCAGCCTTTCCTGAAATTGGGGACATACATTCTCTGTGCTTCCTGCAGGGTGTCCCTGAATAGGGTCCAGGCGCTTCCCACAGTCTCCATCCTAGAGATTTTTTTGAGCTTCCTCCCCACCATTTCCCTCATAGCAACATAGTTCCCTTTCTTGAAGTTCAGCGCAGTTGTTGCGGTCCTCCTAACTATGGGTGTCCCTCTTTCTAATGTGAATTTGATCGTGTTGTGGTCACTGTTGCCTAGTGGTGCTCCCACTTCTACCTCTCTTGCAGGCCCCCCTAATCCGTTTAGGATGAGGTCAAGAGTAGTACCCCCTCGCGTCGGTTCTTTGACTAGTTGCTCCATGAAGCAGTCCTTCACAGTTTCTACAAATCCTGTCTCCCTAGTGCAGTTGGAGTGACCCGTACTCCAGTCAATCCCTGGGTAGTTGAAGTCCCCCATCACTGTTACACTTCCAGTCCTGCACTCCTGTCTCAATTCTGCTTCCAAGTCGTGTCCGACTCCCTCTGGCGTACCAGGTGGTCGATAGTACAGCCCCAGTTTTATGCCCGCACCCTTGTTTCCCGGTAATTTGACCCACAGCGATTCCAGCCCCTCTGCCTTCGTTGCCATATCCATCCCGACCGAGTGAATAGAGTCCTTTATATATAGTGCTATGCCTCCCCCCTTTTTGTGGGTCCTGTCCCTCCTATAGAGCTTGTACCCTGGCAGCGCTACATCCCATTGATTTTCCTCTGTCCACCAGGTTTCTACAATTCCAATTATATCCAGGTCCTCCCCCTTGGCCACGACTTCTAGTTCACCCATCTTGGCCGTGAGGCTTCTTGCATTTGCGTATAAGCATCGCAGGTCCCGTAGTTTTTCTTCCACCTCTGCATTTACCTGGGCCACTTGCCCTTGGATTTCTGGCAGTTTTCCCGCTCTCTGTGTTTCTGCTTTGCCCTCAGCCTTTACCTTCTTTGCTTTCAGCTTCCCCACATTCCTGCCACCCCACTTCCCCGCTTTTCCTCTGGAATTTCTAGTCCTACCGGCCCCCTCCTGGGCTATCATCCCTTGCGCCTCTGTTTGATCCCCCTCGCCTTGTGGTACCTCTATATTACCCTCGGCTTTCGCCCTTATGCCACCCAGTCCCCCTGTGTCCACAAGCCCCTTAGTCTTCTCCCAGCAAGCTCCCATTACCTGATGTTTCCCTCGCTGTCTGATTTGGAGATCTTCCGGTCCCTCTGTTTCCTCCCTGCAGTCAGCCCGTTCAGCATCTGTTCTGGATACTGTTGTCCGAAGCGTCAACATCAGATCAGCTGTCGGCTTTCCCCCTCTCCTCAGTTTAAAGCCCTCTCGATCTCCTTCCTCAAATTGGTTGCCAGTAGTCTGGTTCCCGCTGTGCTCAGGTGCAGGCCGTCCCGCCGGTAGAGCTTGCTCTTTCCCCAGAAGGACGTCCAGTTCCTCACGAAGCGGAAGCCCTCCTCCTGGCACCATCTCCTCAACCATGCATTCACAGCTTGGAGGTCTGCCTGCCTCTTTGCATCTGCTCTCGGCACAGGCAGGATCTCCGAGAATGCTATCCTCCGAGTGCTCCGCTTCAGCTTTCGTCCCAGGACCCTGAACTGGTCAGTCAGTGCGTCCATGCTGAAGTGCCTCCGGCTCACATCGTTTGTTCCGACGTGGATTATTACCACAGTCTCCTCTGTCTCTGCTCCGTCCAGGATCCTCTCGATCCTGTCAGTGATGTCTCGTGTCTTGGCCCCTGGGAGACAAGTCACTAGCCGGTCCTCCCTTCCTCCAGCCACGTGACTGTCTACCTCTCTCAAGATCGAGTCTCCCACCACAATAGCAGACTTCCCTTTCCTCAGCAACCTCCTCTGCCTCAGGTCCGTGTCCTCGGTGTAGTGTGGTGTCTCTCCCTCGGGGTCCTGGTGAGTCGCGGTCTCCTCCTCTTGCGTTGTCCCTCCGCTAGGTCCTTCCCCGGTGTCGCCTTGTGGATCCTGGGTCTCGTCTACCGACATCCGTCTGTGCTGCTGCTGATCCCGTTCCTCCACCGTCCTATAGGCCTCCTCAATGAATCTCTCGAGGTCCCTCACCTGGTCCACAAAGATGCCTGCTCCATCTGTGTTCTGGGTAGACCAGCTCGTCTCCTCTGTGGTGCGCAGTTCCTCCAGTCCTTCTAGTTCCTGGACCCTGACCCTCAATCTGCCGACCTCCATCCTCAGGCTTTCCAGTTCCTGACACCGACTGCATATGTACTCCCGCCTTCCCAAAGGGAGGTAGTCGTACATATTGCACTCTGTGCAGTATACCGGAAAGTACCTCTGGGATCCTGGGTCCTCCATCGCTCTTGTGAAGTGCTGGTGTGCTCCTGCTGTGGGTAAGAGAGAGAGAAAAGAGAAAAAGAGGAAAGAGAAAGAGAAAAGGAAAAAAGAAGAAAAGGAAAAAAGAAGAGAAGGAAGTGAATTACTTGACGTTTCTGGCTCCCTCACAAGGCTCCTTCGCAAAGGCGCTCTCGCTAAGGCGAGCGCCTTTGCCGCTCGCCTTCGCCGCGCGCCGAACGGCTGCGCGCCGTTGGCTCCTCCCCTTTTATGGGTGGAGTTAGTCTGGTGACGTCGGGGGGTAGGCGGAGCTAACTCTCGCCTCTTCCCCTCTCCGTGTACCGTCTGCCTCTCTCCCGGTCTGCTCTGCTACTTTGGAGTTCCTTTCTCCGCTCTACTCGCCGCCCTCTCTGTCCTCTCTCCGCTTCACTGCCTCCTCCGCTCTGCCTCCACTCACTCCTCCGCTGCCTGCTCCTTCCTCTCTCGCCCTGCTAGCCCTCTCACCGGTTCGTTCTCCTCCCTGCACCGGCCTCTCTGTCTCCTCCGCTCTGCCCTCTGCTAGCGCTCTCCTCTAGCCGCACATAGCCACGTGCTTGCCAGGCTCAGCTCACCCTGCAACTCCTTGGCTGGCCCAGCGCTGTGGATTCCTTCGTTGGCTCCTCCCCTTTTATGGGTGGAGTTAGTCTGGTGACGTCGGGGGGTAGGCGGAGCTAACTCTCGCCTCTTCCCCTCTCCGTGTACCGTCTGCCTCTCTCCCGGTCTGCTCTGCTACTTTGGAGTTCCTTTCTCCGCTCTACTCGCCGCCCTCTCTGTCCTCTCTCCGCTTCACTGCCTCCTCCGCTCTGCCTCCACTCACTCCTCCGCTGCCTGCTCCTTCCTCTCTCGCCCTGCTAGCCCTCTCACCGGTTCGTTCTCCTCCCTGCACCGGCCTCTCTGTCTCCTCCGCTCTGCCCTCTGCTAGCGCTCTCCTCTAGCCGCACGTAGCCACGTGCTTGCCAGGCTCAGCTCACCCTGCAACTCCTTGGCTGGCCCAGCGCTGTGGATTCCTTCGTTGGCTCCTCCCCTTTTATGGGTGGAGTTAGTCTGGTGACGTCGGGGGGTAGGCGGAGCTAACTCTCGCCTCTTCCCCTCTCCGTGTACCGTCTGCCTCTCTCCCGGTCTGCTCTGCTACTTTGGAGTTCCTTTCTCCGCTCTACTCGCCGCCCTCTCTGTCCTCTCTCCGCTTCACTGCCTCCTCCGCTCTGCCTCCACTCACTCCTCCGCTGCCTGCTCCTTCCTCTCTCGCCCTGCTAGCCCTCTCACCGGTTCGTTCTCCTCCCTGCACCGGCCTCTCTGTCTCCTCCGCTCTGCCCTCTGCTAGCGCTCTCCTCTAGCCGCACGTAGCCACGTGCTTGCCAGGCTCAGCTCACCCTGCAACTCCTTGGCTGGCCCAGCGCTGTGGATTCCTTCGTTGGCTCCTCCCCTTTTATGGGTGGAGTTAGTCTGGTGACGTCAGGGGGTAGGCGGAGCTAACTCTCGCCTCTTCCCCTCTCCGTGTACCGTCTGCCTCTCTCCCGGTCTGCTCTGCTACTTTGGAGTTCCTTTCTCCGCTCTACTCGCCGCCCTCTCTGTCCTCTCTCCGCTTCACTGCCTCCTCCGCTCTGCCTCCACTCACTCCTCCGCTGCCTGCTCCTTCCTCTCTCGCCCTGCTAGCCCTCTCACCGGTTCGTTCTCCTCCCTGCACCGGCCTCTCTGTCTCCTCCGCTCTGCCCTCTGCTAGCGCTCTCCTCTAGCCGCACGTAGCCACGTGCTTGCCAGGCTCAGCTCACCCTGCAACTCCTTGGCTGGCCCAGCGCTGTGGATTCCTTCGTTGGCTCCTCCCCTTTTATGGGTGGAGTTAGTCTGGTGACGTCGGGGGGTAGGCGGAGCTAACTCTCGCCTCTTCCCCTCTCCGTGTACCGTCTGCCTCTCTCCCGGTCTGCTCTGCTACTTTGGAGTTCCTTTCTCCGCTCTACTCGCCGCCCTCTCTGTCCTCTCTCCGCTTCACTGCCTCCTCCGCTCTGCCTCCACTCACTCCTCCGCTGCCTGCTCCTTCCTCTCTCGCCCTGCTAGCCCTCTCACCGGTTCGTTCTCCTCCCTGCACCGGCCTCTCTGTCTCCTCCGCTCTGCCCTCTGCTAGCGCTCTCCTCTAGCCGCACGTAGCCACGTGCTTGCCAGGCTCAGCTCACCCTGCAACTCCTTGGCTGGCCCAGCGCTGTGGATTCCTTCGTTGGCTCCTCCCCTTTTATGGGTGGAGTTAGTCTGGTGACGTCGGGGGGTAGGCGGAGCTAACTCTCGCCTCTTCCCCTCTCCGTGTACCGTCTGCCTCTCTCCCGGTCTGCTCTGCTACTTTGGAGTTCCTTTCTCCGCTCTACTCGCCGCCCTCTCTGTCCTCTCTCCGCTTCACTGCCTCCTCCGCTCTGCCTCCACTCACTCCTCCGCTGCCTGCTCCTTCCTCTCTCGCCCTGCTAGCCCTCTCACCGGTTCGTTCTCCTCCCTGCACCGGCCTCTCTGTCTCCTCCGCTCTGCCCTCTGCTAGCGCTCTCCTCTAGCCGCACGTAGCCACGTGCTTGCCAGGCTCAGCTCACCCTGCAACTCCTTGGCTGGCCCAGCGCTGTGGATTCCTTCGTTGGCTCCTCCCCTTTTATGGGTGGAGTTAGTCTGGTGACGTCGGGGGGTAGGCGGAGCTAACTCTCGCCTCTTCCCCTCTCCGTGTACCGTCTGCCTCTCTCCCGGTCTGCTCTGCTACTTTGGAGTTCCTTTCTCCGCTCTACTCGCCGCCCTCTCTGTCCTCTCTCCGCTTCACTGCCTCCTCCGCTCTGCCTCCACTCACTCCTCCGCTGCCTGCTCCTTCCTCTCTCGCCCTGCTAGCCCTCTCACCGGTTCGTTCTCCTCCCTGCACCGGCCTCTCTGTCTCCTCCGCTCTGCCCTCTGCTAGCGCTCTCCTCTAGCCGCACGTAGCCACGTGCTTGCCAGGCTCAGCTCACCCTGCAACTCCTTGGCTGGCCCAGCGCTGTGGATTCCTTCGTTGGCTCCTCCCCTTTTATGGGTGGAGTTAGTCTGGTGACGTCGGGGGGTAGGCGGAGCTAACTCTCGCCTCTTCCCCTCTCCGTGTACCGTCTGCCTCTCTCCCGGTCTGCTCTGCTACTTTGGAGTTCCTTTCTCCGCTCTACTCGCCGCCCTCTCTGTCCTCTCTCCGCTTCACTGCCTCCTCTGCTCTGCCTCCACTCACTCCTCCGCTGCCTGCTCCTTCCTCTCTCGCCCTGCTAGCCCTCTCACCGGTTCGTTCTCCTCCCTGCACCGGCCTCTCTGTCTCCTCCGCTCTGCCCTCTGCTAGCGCTCTCCTCTAGCCGCACGTAGCCACGTGCTTGCCAGGCTCAGCTCACCCTGCAACTCCTTGGCTGGCCCAGCGCTGTGGATTCCTTCGTTGGCTCCTCCCCTTTTATGGGTGGAGTTAGTCTGGTGACGTCGGGGGGTAGGCGGAGCTAACTCTCGCCTCTTCCCCTCTCCGTGTACCGTCTGCCTCTCTCCCGGTCTGCTCTGCTACTTTGGAGTTCCTTTCTCCGCTCTACTCGCCGCCCTCTCTGTCCTCTCTCCGCTTCACTGCCTCCTCCGCTCTGCCTCCACTCACTCCTCCGCTGCCTGCTCCTTCCTCTCTCGCCCTGCTAGCCCTCTCACCGGTTCGTTCTCCTCCCTGCACCGGCCTCTCTGTCTCCTCCGCTCTGCCCTCTGCTAGCGCTCTCCTCTAGCCGCACGTAGCCACGTGCTTGCCAGGCTCAGCTCACCCTGCAACTCCTTGGCTGGCCCAGCGCTGTGGATTCCTTCGTTGGCTCCTCCCCTTTTATGGGTGGAGTTAGTCTGGTGACGTCGGGGGGTAGGCGGAGCTAACTCTCGCCTCTTCCCCTCTCCGTGTACCGTCTGCCTCTCTCCCGGTCTGCTCTGCTACTTTGGAGTTCCTTTCTCCGCTCTACTCGCCGCCCTCTCTGTCCTCTCTCCGCTTCACTGCCTCCTCCGCTCTGCCTCCACTCACTCCTCCGCTGCCTGCTCCTTCCTCTCTCGCCCTGCTAGCCCTCTCACCGGTTCGTTCTCCTCCCTGCACCGGCCTCTCTGTCTCCTCCGCTCTGCCCTCTGCTAGCGCTCTCCTCTAGCCGCACGTAGCCACGTGCTTGCCAGGCTCAGCTCACCCTGCAACTCCTTGGCTGGCCCAGCGCTGTGGATTCCTTCGTTGGCTCCTCCCCTTTTATGGGTGGAGTTAGTCTGGTGACGTCGGGGGGTAGGCGGAGCTAACTCTCGCCTCTTCCCCTCTCCGTGTACCGTCTGCCTCTCTCCCGGTCTGCTCTGCTACTTTGGAGTTCCTTTCTCCGCTCTACTCGCCGCCCTCTCTGTCCTCTCTCCGCTTCACTGCCTCCTCCGCTCTGCCTCCACTCACTCCTCCGCTGCCTGCTCCTTCCTCTCTCGCCCTGCTAGCCCTCTCACCGGTTCGTTCTCCTCCCTGCACCGGCCTCTCTGTCTCCTCCGCTCTGCCCTCTGCTAGCGCTCTCCTCTAGCCGCACGTAGCCACGTGCTTGCCAGGCTCAGCTCACCCTGCAACTCCTTGGCTGGCCCAGCGCTGTGGATTCCTTCGTTGGCTCCTCCCCTTTTATGGGTGGAGTTAGTCTGGTGACGTCGGGGGGTAGGCGGAGCTAACTCTCGCCTCTTCCCCTCTCCGTGTACCGTCTGCCTCTCTCCCGGTCTGCTCTGCTACTTTGGAGTTCCTTTCTCCGCTCTACTCGCCGCCCTCTCTGTCCTCTCTCCGCTTCACTGCCTCCTCCGCTCTGCCTCCACTCACTCCTCCGCTGCCTGCTCCTTCCTCTCTCGCCCTGCTAGCCCTCTCACCGGTTCGTTCTCCTCCCTGCACCGGCCTCTCTGTCTCCTCCGCTCTGCCCTCTGCTAGCGCTCTCCTCTAGCCGCACGTAGCCACGTGCTTGCCAGGCTCAGCTCACCCTGCAACTCCTTGGCTGGCCCAGCGCTGTGGATTCCTTCGTTGGCTCCTCCCCTTTTATGGGTGGAGTTAGTCTGGTGACGTCGGGGGGTAGGCGGAGCTAACTCTCGCCTCTTCCCCTCTCCGTGTACCGTCTGCCTCTCTCCCGGTCTGCTCTGCTACTTTGGAGTTCCTTTCTCCGCTCTACTCGCCGCCCTCTCTGTCCTCTCTCCGCTTCACTGCCTCCTCCGCTCTGCCTCCACTCACTCCTCCGCTGCCTGCTCCTTCCTCTCTCGCCCTGCTAGCCCTCTCACCGGTTCGTTCTCCTCCCTGCACCGGCCTCTCTGTCTCCTCCGCTCTGCCCTCTCACTGTTTGAGGGTAATGGAGCAGGACAGCTGTTAGAGAATTTCTAAATACCTACACAGAAACCCTTTACGGTACTAGAGAGACTGTGGCCCAGGCAATGCTAATTAATTGGAAAAGAGGTTCCCTGGAGTTCTGCAAACCCTTACGGCCTGTTCAGCGACTGAGAGACCTTCCCAGGCCCCGATCCTCCTCTCAATTACTCTTTGTTAGCTAGATATAAAACTTCCCTCCTCCTCGTACCCTAAACGTACATCAGCTGACAAAGAGTCACCCGGCATTGAATTGCTCAGACTTTTATACTGTGTGCCCATCATCGGTGTTCAAAGAAATCACATTAACATCCCTTAGCCCTGCAATGCAACTCATGAAAATAAGGGTATGAGTCAAGGGACTGGGACTTGATAAACCGTTTTTTCTGTGTGATTTACATAATCAAAACAGTTTATATACGAGGTGTGATAAAAAAAATACGGTGAATGCTGCTGCCAAGCGCCATCCAACGGAAAGGCGGGGATCTTCAATGCGGGAAGTGAGTGTGATAAGTTTCAGCTTGTTCGGTGCAGTCAGTCAGTTGCGAGCTACAGTTCAGAGAAGGTGTGTTTTAAAGTGTTAACAAATTATACTAGGACACACAACATATAATATGTTCATATAATGATTCAAAATGTTGTGTGGTTGTGGCACCGAGATACTCCCCTCTTCAAACCCAGCATGTACCCAAAAAGAGGGAGAAAAAGCCTCAAACTAATGTAGCAGTAAAGAACCAAAAGGTACAAATCAAAACTGCTTTTGATACTTTCACTGGCAAAAAAAACTCCCTCACAGAACGGCTTAGGTTTAGAAAAGGGCAAAGTCACCCGGAGGCAAAAGACGAATTGAGCTCCAACGCTGTCACGTCTTCTCCAATCTTCCCTGTTTCACCAATGTTTGGCTCATCAGGGGAACAAACAATGCAGCCAAGCTGAGACCAGTGCCAGAACCAAGGAAACAAACAAGAGCACTTAAAGCCCTCCCTCCAACACAGACCTCACGTCTAGTCTGAATCAACCAATCAGCACTCAGCTCAGCTGTTTTGAAACACAGCTGTTCTCAAACCTGAGCTGTTCTGTTCCCCTGATGAGCCAGGTCGCTTGTTGGGAAGAGTGGAGAAGATGTGACAGCGTTGGAGCTCAAGTTGTCTTTCGCCTCCAGGTGACTTTGCCCTTTTCTAACCCTGAGCTGTTCTGTGAGGGAGTTTTTTTGCCAGTGAAAGTGTCAAAAGCAGTTTTGATTTGTACATTTTGGTTCTCTACTGCTACATTAGTCTGAGGCTTTTTCTCCCTCTTTTTGGGTACATGCTGGGTTTGAAGAGGGGAGTACCTCGGTGCCACAACCACACAATATTTTGAGTGTTTTAAAGTGTGCTATAAATCATGGATCACAAATATGAAATTTTGTTTCAAACTGCAAAAAAAGTGCTAAAGAAACACACAAAACGTTAAAATTAGTTTATGGTGACCATGAAGATAGTTTACATGTGGTTTGAGTGATTTCTTAATGGTTGTGAATCGGCTGAAGACGAGGAAATATCGTGATGTCTTTCAACATCAGAAACCCAAAGAGAATGCTAAAAGAGTAAGCGAAATGATTTGATCAAACAGGCGACTGATTATTAGGGAAATGTCGGAGGATCTGAACATCTCTTATGGTTCAAAACATTTTATCAACAGATTTTAACATGAGGCGACCGGAGAAATGGGCAAATGGTTTCATCCTCCATCAATACAACACTTCATGTCACACATTGCATCTGGTATGGCAATTTCTGTCAAATAAAAACATTACGGTGTGTCCTCATCCACCTTATTCATCAGTGAAAGGAGGAAGATAAAAAATGGAATTGCTAGGCTAAAAGATGCTGGGAACCAATATGTGGAGAGTGATGAGGAGAAAGCAAATGTGCTAAACAAATACTTCTGTTCTGTGTTCACAGAAGAAAATCCTGGAGAAGGACCGAGATTGTCTGGCAAAGTTACACGAGAAAATGGAGTAGATTCTGCGCCGTTCACGGAGGAGGGTGTTTATGAGCAACTTGAAAAACTGAAGGTGGACAAAGCGATGGGACCAGACGGGATCCATCCCAGGATTCTAAGGGAGCTCAGAGAGGTTCTGGCGAGTCCTATTAAAGACTTGTTCAACAAATCTCTGGAGACGGGAGTGATTCCTGGGGATTGGAGGAGAGCGGATGTGGTCCCTATTCATAAAAGTGGTCACAGGGATGAAGCAGGAAACTACAGGCCGGTGAGCCTCACTTCAGTTGTTGGAAAAATAATGGAAGTGTTGCTGAAAGAAAGGATAGTGTATTTCCTTGAATCTAATGGGTTACAGGATCCGAGGCAACATGGCTTTACAAAAGGTAAATTGTGCCAAATGAACCTGATTGAATTTTTTGATTGGGTGACCAGAGAGCTGGATCGAGGACATATGCTAGATGTAATTTACTTGGATTTCAGCAAAGCCTTTGATACAGTTTCTCATAGGAGGCTGTTGAACAAACTTGAAGGGCTGAAGTTAGGACCCAAAGTGGTGAACTGGGTCAGAAACTGGCTGTCGGACAGACGCCAGAGGGTGGTGGTTAATGGAAGTCACTCGAAGGAAGGAAAGGTGACTAATGGAGTCCCTCAGGGTTCGGTGCTGGGGCCAATCCTGTTCAATATGTATGTGAGTGACATTGCTGAAGGGTTAGAAGGAAAAGTGTGCCTTTTTGCAGATGATACCAAGATTTGTAACAGAGTAGACACCGAAGAGGGAGTGGAAAATATGAAAAAGGATCTGCAAAAGTTAGAGGAATGGTCTAATGCCTGGCAACTAAAATTCAATGCAAAGAAATGCAGAGTAATGCATTTGGGGATTAATAATAGGAAGGAACCGTATATGCTGGGAGGAGAGAAGCTGATATGTACGGATGGGGAGAGGAACCTTGGGGTTATAGTGTCTGAAGATCTAAAGGCGAAAAAACTGTGACAAGGCAGTGGCTGCTGCCAGAAGGATGCTGGGCTGTTTAAAGAGAGGCGTGGTCAGTAGAAGGAAGAAGGTGTTGATGCCCCTGTACAGGTCATTGGTGAGGCCCCACTTGGAATATTGTGTTCAGTTTTGGAGACCATATCTGGCGAAAGATGTAAGAAGACTTCAGGCGATCCAGAGGAGGGCGACGAAAATGATAGGAGGCTTGTGCCAGAAGACGTATGAGGAGAGACTGGAAGCCCTGAATATGTATACCCTAGAGGAAAGGAGAGACAGGGGAGATATGATTCAGACGTTCAAATACTTGAAGGGTATTAATGTAGAACAAAATTTTTTCCAGAGAAAGAAAAATGGTAAAACCAGAGGACATAATTTGAGGTTGAGGGGTGATATATTTAGGGGCAATGTTAGGAAATTCTACTTTACGGAGAGGGTAGTGGATGCCTGGAATGCGCTCCCGAGAGAGGTGGTGGAGAGTAAAACTGTGACTGAGTTCAAAGAAGCGGGGGATGAACACAGAGGATCTAGATAATATTAAATATTGAACTAAGGCCAGTATTGGGCAGACTTGCACGGTCTGTGTCAGTGTATGGCCGTTTGGTGGGGGATGGGCTGGGGAGGGCTTCAGTGGCTGGGAGGGTGTAGATGGGCTGGAGTAGATTTTAATGGAGATTTCAGCAGTTGGAAGCCAAGCACTGTACCGGGTAGAGCTTTGGATTCTTGCCCAGAAATAGCTAAGAAAAAAAATTAAAAAATGTAAATTGAATCAGGTTGGGCAGACTGGATGGACCATTCGGGTCTTTATCTGCCGTCATCTACTATGTTACTATGCTATGTTCTGTTTTGATGTGTTTAGACTTGTGTCCATACCGAGGGACCAATTTGCAGATCAGACCTACAATCAAGAGAGGTCTGCTGTTTGCCAGGGGCCAGGATCCGGGATGTCACCGCTTGCCTTGACAGACTCATCAAGCCCCGGGATCACTTCCCCATGATTCTAATCCACGTCGGAACCAACAACACCGCCAGGAGCACCACGAACAGCATACCTGAGGACTTCAGAGCCCTGGGGGAGAAGCTGAGGGGGATGAATGCGCAGGTGGTCTTCTCCTCGATTCTCCCTGTGAGGGGCAAGGGCAGAGCCAGAGATGATCGAATACAGAGGGCAAACGACTGGCTGCGAGGATGGTGCAAGGAGATGAACTTCGGGTTCCTGCACCATGGAGAAGCTTTGCAAGGATTGCAGGGACACGACGGCTTACACCTGACCAGAAGAGGGAAGAATGTCCTTGGACACCGTCTAGCCCGCCTACTTCACAGGACTTTAAACTAGGTAAGTCGGGGGAGGGTACAGACACAAACAACATACCTGGCGAACTAAACTGCAAATACTGTTTTGAGGATGTGGTAAGCAGTCACTGAAAGTCTGGGTCAGGGGCGAGTACACACACCTTCGAGTCGGTGGTAGGTTCACATCATAAGTATGGGCCACATTGTAATTCCAGGTCTAAGGGGAGTACACATTGTAATTCTGGGTCTTTGGGGAGTACACATTGTAGTTCTGGGTCCAGGGGGAACATATACAACGCAAATATTGTTAGGTCTAGGGGGAACATATATAACGCAGATTATGCTGAAGGTGTTCAAGTAGCTCAAGCAGGTATATCCCCACTGATACATAACAAAAATACAACATGGAAGGCTATGTACGTCAACGCACACAGTTTGGGAAACAAGATCCTGGAGTTGGAAACAGAAATAAGGAATGCCGACCTGGATGTGGTGGCAATATCTGAGACCTGGCTCACAGACTCCCACGGGTGGGACATGGTCATACCGGGTTACAACTTGCTTCGCCGGGACAGAGAAGGCAGATTGGGAGGAGGTGTAGCATTATATACTAAAGATGACATTAAGGTCACAAGAATCTCAGATGTCCAATACACTGGGGAATCCCTTTGGGTTAATTTGGCCAGAGGGAAGGACAAATGCTTGTATCTTGGTGTAATTTACAGACCCCCAAGACAACAGGATGACCTGGATATGGAAATAATCGGGGATATAGAAAATATCACCTTACGTGGGGACACAGTATTGTTAGGTGACTTCAACATGCCTGATGTGGATTGGGATACACTAACCTCTGAATCCGGCAGAAACAGGAGGCTATTAAACTCTATGAAGGGAGCTGGTCTGAAGCAACTGGTGTTGGACCCAACAAGGGATCAGGCAATACTGGACCTATTACTTACCAATGGAGAAAGTGTCACAGAGGTCTCGGTGGGCAACACATTGGCCTCCAGTGACCACAACATGGTATGGTTCAATCTTAGGAAAGGTTTCACTAAATCTACCACGCTGACCAAGGTCCTCAAATTCAAGGACACAAACTTCCAAGACATGGGTTCCTTTGTTCACCAGACGGTACAAAGCCAAGCAAAAACTGATAGCGTGGAAGAAATGTGGTCGACTTTGAAAGCCACAATACAAGAAGCGACAAACCGCTATGTTAAATTAGTAAGTAAACGGCAAAGAAACAACAAGCCGCAATGGTTCACTGCAGAGATCTCAGACCTCGTCAAGGAGAAGAAAAAAGCATTCATCTCTTACAAACAATCAGGGAAACAGGACTCTAGAGCAGACTACCTGACCAAGTCAAAAGCAGTCAAAACAGCAGTCAGGGAGGCTAAATTCCACATGGAGGAGTCTCTGGCAAAGAACATCCAGAAGAGAGATAAATCCTTCTTCAGGTATATCATTGACAGAAGTAAAAACTCAGGAGGGATTGTACGTCTTAAGAAACCAGACGGAGACTATGTGGAAAAAGATTCCGAAAAAGCCCAACTATTAAATGAATACTTCAGCTCAGTCTTCACCCGTGAAGCACCGGGGCTTGGCCCTCAGCTACAGACAAGGGCTGACTCAGTTGACCCGTTTAGTAACTTTGAGTTTACGCCCAGCAGTGTCTACGATGAGCTGTCGAAACTCAAGATTAACAAAGCAATGGGGCCTGACAACTTACACCCCAGGGTGCTTAGGGAGTTGAGTGATGTTTTGGCGGAGCCACTGTCAGCGCTCTTCAACCTCTCCCTTAGTACAGGCTGCGTCCCGCTGGACTGGAGGATGGCTAACGTCATTCCACTCCACAAGAAGGGCTCAAAGATGGAGACAGCAAACTACAGACCAGTGAGTCTAACATCAATAGTGAGCAAACTAATGGAAACTCTAATCAAACACCAATTGGATAAGATCCTGGATGAGGAAAATCTACGGGACCCCCGTCAACATGGATTTACTAAGGGGAGATCATGCCAATCCAACCTGATCAACTTCTTTGACTGGGTGACGGAGAAGCTGGATGTTGGGGAGTCCCTGGACATCGTGTACCTGGACTTTAGCAAAGCATTCGATAGCGTACCACACCGCAGGTTGCTGAGCAAGATGGATTCTATAGGATTAGGTGACACTTTGACGAAATGGGTTAGGAACTGGCTTAGTGGTAGGCTTCAAAGGGTAGTGGTGAACGGCACCCCCTCAGAAATGACGGAGGTGATCAGTGGAGTGCCACAGGGCTCGGTCTTGGGCCCGACCCTATTCAACATCTTTATAAGAGACTTGGCAGAAGGGCTTCGAGGTAAAATAGCATTATTCGCTGATGACGCCAAACTAAGTAATGTAGTGCACAAATGCACAACGGACGAAGATTCAATACCCGACAACATGATGCACGACCTACTCCTACTGGAGCGCTGGTCTAGGACCTGGCAACTTAGCTTCAATGCCAAAAAATGCAAAGTCATGCACCTAGGCAACCATAATCCATACAAGACTTATACCCTTAATGGTGAGATCCTAACAAGAACGGTAGCAGAACGAGACTTGGGGGTGATAGGACATGAAGGCTGCCAGTCAGGTGGAGCAGGCCTCATCCAAGGCAAGACAGATCCTAGGTTGCATACGCAGGGGATTCGTCAGCCGTAAGCCGGAAGTCATTATGCCATTGTATAGATCCATGGTGAGGCCCCACCTGGAATACTGTGTGCAATTCTGGAGGCCACATTAACGCAAAGATGTGCTGAGATTGGAGTCGGTTCAGAGAATGGCCACCCGGATGGTCTCGGGACTCAAAGATCTCCCGTACGAAGAACGGTTAGACAAACTGCAGCTATACTCGCTCGAGGAGCGCAGAGAGGGGGGGGATATGATCGAGACGTTCAAGTATCTCACGGGCCGCATCGAAGCGGAAGAAGATATCTTCTTTTTCAAGGGACCCACGGCAACAAGAGGGCATCCGTGGAAAATCAGAGGCGGGAAACTACGAGGTGACACCAGGAAATTCTTTTTCACTGAAAGGGTGGTTGATCGTTGGAATAGTCTTCCACTGCAGGTGATTGAGGCCAGCAGCGTGCCTGATTTTAAGGCCAAATGGGATCGACACGTGGGTTCTATTCGCTAAGTAAAGGTAGGGGAGGGTCATTAGGGTGGGCAGACTAGATGGGCCGTGGCCCTTATCTGCCGTCTATTTCTATGTTTCTATGTTACCTGGTTTAGAAACATAGAAACATAGAAACATAGAAATTGACGGCAGAAAAGGGCCATAGCCCATCGAGTCTGCCCATACCAGTGACCCACTCCCTGATTCTTACTCTCCTATAGATCCCACATGAATATCCCATTTCCTCTTGAAATCTAACACGCTGCTGGCCTCAATCACCCGCTGAGGCAGCTCGTTCCAATGATCGACCACCCTTTCGGTGAAGAAGTACTTCCTAGCATCACCCTGAAATTTCCCTCCCCTGATTTTCAGCGAGTGTCCTCTGGTTACCGAGGGCCCCGTGAGACTGAAGATATCATCTTTCACCACTATACGCCCAGTAATATACTTAAAGGTTTCAATCATGTCTCCTCTCTGTCTTCGCTCCTCCAATGAGTACATCCGCAGTTTTTTTAACCTTTCTTCATACGTGAGATCCCTGAGCCCCAAAACCATCCTGGTAGCCATTCGCTGAACCGACTCAATTCTCAACACATCTTTTCGGTAGTGTGGTCTCCAGAATTGAACACAATACTCGAGATGAGGTCTCACCATGGATCTGTACAGTGGCATTATTACTTCAGGTTTTCTGCTGACAAAACCCCTACGGATACAGCCCATCATTTGTCTTGCCTTGGATGAAGCCTTCTCTACTTGATTGGCAGCCTTCATATCGTCGCTAATGATCACTCCTAAATCACGTTCCATCGTGGTCCTGGACAAGGTTTCACCATTTAGTGTGTAAGTTCTGTGTGGATTTTTTTTTCCTAGGTGCATTACTTTACATTTTTTAGCATTGAAGCCTAGCTGCCAAGTTGATGACCACTGCTCGAGCTGTCTTAGGTCCTGCGTCATAAAGTCAGGCACACTGCTTTTGCCAACTATGTTGCATAGTTTGGCATCGTCGGCAAACAGTGATACTTTTCCTCTAAGTCCTTGGGTCAAATCTCCTATGAATAAATTGAATAGAATCGGCCCTAAGACGGAGCCCTGAGGTACTCCACTCATCACTGCTGACGTTTTGGAGGGGATACCGTTTACCATCACCCTTTGAAGCCTACCATCTAGCCAATCCTTTACCCATGTAGTGAATGTATCCCCTAATCCCATTGATTTTAGTTTGTTCAACAGCCTGCGGTGTGGGACGCTATCAAAAGCTTTGCTGAAGTCCAAATATATCACGTCAAGGGACTCACCGGCATCCAGATGACTGGTCACCCAATCAAAGAAGTCAATCAGATTAGATTGGCAGGACCTTCCCCTGGTAAATCCGTGTTGATGTGGATCACGTAAACTTTCTTCGTCTAGAATTTTGTCAAGTTCCTGTTTGATCAGTGTTTCCATGAGTTTGCACACTATGGATGTAAGACTCACCGGTCTGTAATTTCCTGTCTCTGTTCTGCATCCCTTTTTGTGGAGTGGAATTACGTTAGCTGTTTTCCAGTCTAGGGGTACTTTTCCCGTGCGCATGGAAAGATTGAAGAGTACGGATAGTGGTTCAGCCAGAACTTCACTCAGCTCTCTGAGTACCCTGGGGTGTAGATTGTCTGGCCCCATGGCTTTGTCCACTTTGAGTCTTGAAAGTTCGTGGTAGACGCTACTAGGTGTAAACTCGTAATCGCGAAGCAGGTCATTTTGGCTGTCTCTTATTTGTAGTTGTGGACCATCTCCCGGTGCTTCACAGGTGAATACTGAGCAGAAGTATTCGTTTAGCAGTTCTGCCTTGGTAGTATCAGATTCTGCGTAGTTTCCATCTGATTGCCTAAGGCGTTCTATTCCATTTTTGTTTCTCTTCCTGTCGCTAATGTACCTAAAGAAGGATTTGTCCCCTTTTTTAATGTTCCGTGCTAGATCTTCCTCTGTTCAAAGTTTGGCTTCCCTGACTGCCTTTTTGACAGCCTTAGATCTGGCCAGATAGTCTTCTTTTGCCTCCCTTTTCCCAAGATGTTTGTAGTTGATAAATGTTTCTTTTTTCATTTTAATGAGGTCCGAAATTTCCTTGTTGAACCATTGAGGTTTTTTTGTTTCTCCGGCGTTTGCTTACTGTTTTTACGTAGCGGCTAGATGCTTCGTTCAGGATGGATTTTAGATTTGACCACATAGTTTCTGGATTGTCAGTTTCTGCATGGTTTTGCAGCTCTTGATGGACAAAGTCTCTCATGTGGTCGAAATCTGCCTCCCTAAAGTTGAGGACCCTCGTTGCTGTGTTTGATTTAGAGAAGCCTTTTCTGAGGTTGAGCCATACCATGTTGTGGTCACTGGAGGCCAGCGTGTCTCCCACTGATACTTCCGAGACACTGTCTCCATTTGTGAGTACCAGGTCAAGTATTGCTTTTTCTCTGGTGGGCTCTAATACCATTTGTTTTAGTTGTGCACCCTTAATGGAGGTTACTATTCTTTTGCTACCGCTCGTAGTTGCTGAGAGGGTGTTCCAGTCAGCATCTGGCATGTTGAAGTCGCCTAACAGTACTGTGTCACCACGCAAAGTGATGTTCTCTATGTCCTCAATCAATTCTTTGTCTTTGTCTTCCTTTTGTCTCGGAGGCCTGTACACCACACCGAGGTAAAGGCATTTTTCGTTCCCTCTGGCAAGGTTTACCCAAAGTGATTCCCCTGTGTATCTAACCTCTGTGATCCTGGTAGTTTTGATATTATCCTTAGTGTATAGTGCTACCCCCCCTCCTAATTTGCCCTCTCTGTCCCGACGAAGTAGATTGTAGCCTGGTATAACCATATCCCACCCATGTGAGTCTGTGAACCAGGTCTCGGATATCGCTACTATGTCAAGGTCAGCATCCCTTATTTCTGTTTCTAGTTCCAGGATTTTGTTGCCCAAGCTGTGTGCATTAATATACATTGCTCTCCAAATTTGTGATGATATGCCTATCCCCGTTAGTGTGGCTCTTGTTTTTTTGTGTATGCTATGGGTACTTACCTTAGGCTCAGAAGTGTGGGTTTTATTTGTTTCTCCAGGATGGATCCTTACTTCTCTGGTATGTATGTGTGAACCCTCCCCCAACTTACCTAGTTTAAAGCCTTCCGAAGTAGATGTGCTAGTCGATGTCCAAAAACTTTCTTGCCTCTCTTTGTTAGGTGAAGTCCGTCAGGTCCCTGTAGTCCTTGTAGCGCCGCTCCGTGGTCTAGGAATCCAAAGTTCGTCTCTAAACACCATTCTCGAAGCCACTCGTTGGTCCTATGGATGCGCTCTTCCCTGTCTCTGCCTTTGTCTCTTACCGGGAGAATTGATGAGAAGACCACCTGTGCTCCTGTCTGCTTTAGTTTCCTTCCCAGGGCCTCGAAGTCTTTAGGGATGCTGTCTGATGTGCTTCTGGCAGTATCGTTGGTACCTACATGAATGAGAAACATAGGGAAATGGTCAGTAGGTTTCAGAAGTTTGTCTATACTGGTGGTGATGTCGCGGATCCTGGCTCCAGGGAGACAGCAGACCTCCCTCGACTGCAAATCTGGTCTGCAAATTGGTCCTTCGGTTTGTGCTAGTAACACTGGCCCTGGGGTGGGGGAGAGGAGGGAGGGAGGGAGGCTTTAATTTATTGTGTTCTTGAGCATTGTACTGAAGAGTTACTGTACAACATATTGCAGAGTTGGGAGGGTGAGGGATGGGTTTGAGTGTTAATGTTGATGTGAATATCTTGCTGTTTATAAGTGACATAATTTTTCAATAAAACTTATTTGAAACCTAAAAAAAACCTGATACAGTGATATTCAGCTGCATATGTTACTATTGTCTTTGCCACTCAGTGGCTTGGACTGTTTCTCCATTTCTTGTGTATGTTGCACTTGTCTGTACAATGAGCCATCAGAAATTACCAGGAGAGTAGTAGGACCTGTCCTATGAGGTCCAGCTTACAAAACCTGCCATTCTTCCTCTTTCTCCATGTCTTAAAACTTCTTCCCTTTTAGAATTAAAATAGTCTGAGCCTCAAAATGGCCTCCAGGAAGAACTGACTGTACTTTCCCACTCCTGTTTCTTGCAAGGTCAGCATCTTCATGACCCATTTATCTAACTACGGGAATGACCGCCTGGGCTTGTACACTTTCCTTCATCTGGCCAACTTTGTCCAGCGCTGGACTCATCTTAAGCTGCAGACGCTGCCCCCAGCTCTACTGGCACAAAAGTACTTTGAGATCTTCCCAGAGCAGAAGGACCCTCTCTGGCAGGTAAGTGAAGGAATCGACAGGTGATTTTTCTCCATAGCAAGGGATTAATTAGCATGCAGAGTGTTCTGATAATTTGTGAAACCACTTAGAAATAACCTAGCCTTCCATTATGACACACGAGAATGAATGCTGGCAGGGGAGGATTGATAGGTGGCCCCTTCTGCATTCTTCATGAGGACCCATCATTTTTTGACACCCCCCCATCTGTATGAAAAACATGATTTTAGTAACAATCCACACGTCACACATGAGTACCTAGGAAAACGTAGCATCGTACATACTGCAGTGAGCAGTACATCAATACACCCATTGTAAAACTAAACAAGCCAGACGAATACAGATCAATCCTGCACAGTCAATGCTAACAGAGAACCATGCCTTTCAAACACACAGAACACAGAAAACATCTTCACCCAGTATGGAATATGTAATCACAAACTAACCCCTCCCCCTTTCAAAAAAACTGTAGTGTGATTTTTAGCCACGTTGGTAACAGCTCCAACTGTCATAGAATTCTGGGCATCAGACTTGTTACCACCACGGCCGGCGCTAAAAAATGCTCTACGGTTTTGTAAAAGGGGGGATAAAATAGAAATACATAGACAAAGGTTAAATTGAACCACCAAGAAGCTGGGCTCTACATACAATGCAACACCACAGAAACAGCGATGCATCTCTCCTAAAGCAAAAAAATAAATAAATAGAATTTTTTTCTACCTTGTCTTCTCTAGTTTCTGCTTTCCTCATCTTCTTGTCACTCTCTTCCTTTCATCCTCCGTCTACCCTCTCTCTGCCCCTTCTATAGGGCATCTTCTCTCCTTCTATTCCCCTTTCAGAAACTTTATGCCTCCCCCTTCCATATCTCCCTTCACCCTCATTGGTCTGGCATCCATCTCCTTCCCTCCCCCCCAAGCCATGGCATTTCTCTCTCCCCCTCCATAGTCTTGAATCTCCTTTCCTTTCCCTCCTTCCCTTTCCCTCCTTCCCATGGACTTAGCATCTCTGGTTCCTCTCATAACATAAGAACATAAGCAATGCCTCTGCTGGGTCAGACCTGAAGTCCATCGTATCCAGCAGTCCGCTCACGCGGCGGCCCAACAGGTCCAGGACCTGTGCAGTAACCCTCTATCTATATCCTCTATCCCCTTTTCTAGCAGGAAATTGTCCAATCCTTTCTTGAACCCCAGTACCGTACTCTGCCCTATTATGCTCTCTGGAAGCGCATTCCAGGTGTCCACCACACATTGGGTAAAGAAGAACTTCCTAGCATTCATTTTGAATCTGTCCCCTTTCAACTTTTCTGAATGCCCTCTTGTTCTTTTATTATTCGAAAGTTTGAAGAATCTGTCCCTCTCTACTCTCTCTATGACCTTCATGATCTTGTAAGTCTCTATCATAACCCCTCTAAGTCTCCTCTTCTCCAGGGAAAAGAGATCCAGTTTCTCCAATCTCTCAGCATATGAAAGGTTTTCCATCCCCTTTATCAGACGCGTCGTTCTCCTCTGAACCCTCTCGAGTAACGCCATGTCCTTCTTAAGGTACGGCGACCAATATTGGACGTGGTACTCCAGATGCGGACGCACCATCGCCCGATACAATTGCAGGATAACTTCTTTCGTTCTGGTTGTAATACCCTTCTTGATTATGCCTAGCATTCTGTTTGCCTTCTTAGTGGCCGCTGCGCACTGTGCCGTCGGCTTCATTATCATGTCCACCATTACCCCCAAGTCCCTTTATTGGGTACTCTCATTTAATAACATCCCTCCCATCGTATAGTTGTACCTCGGGTTTCTGTTTCCCATATGTAATACTTTACATTTCTCAATGTTGAACTTCATCTGCCATCTCGTCGCCCATTCCCCTAGTTTGTTCAAGTCCCTTTGCAATTCTTCGCAGTCCTCTTTAATAATAATAATAATAACTTTATTTTTGTATACCGCCATACTCAGTGAGTTCTAGGCGGTTCACATTAATTTGAACATAGTTACATACAGTTAAGTATTAATTGAACAAAGTTGCAGGCAACGAAGTTGATGAGGTTGGGGGGCAGGAAAGAGTGGATCAGGAGGGGGGTGGAGGCATAATAAAGGGCGGGAGGAGGTTAGGTTCTTTGAGGGGGAGGCAATTAAGTGTCCTGGCCTTGGAAGAGGTGTGTTTTGAGTAATTTTCTAAAACTGAGGTAGGTGGGAGCATTGAGGATTAATTGGGCTATCCATGGGTTTAGTTTGGCGGCCTGGAAGGTGAAGGTTTTGTCCGAGCTCCACTAAATAGTTTGGTGTCGTCTGCAAATTTTATTATTTCGCACTTCGTCTCTGTTTCTAGATCATTTATGAATATATTAAATAGCAGCGGCCCGAGCATCGAGTCCTGCGGGACCCCACTTGTGACCCTCCTCCAGTCCGAGTAGTGGCCCTTCACTCCTACCCTCTGTTTCCTACCCGCCAACCAGTTTCTGATCCATCTATGTACGTCTCCTTCCACCCCATGGTTCTTCAGTTTCCGGAGTAGGCGTTCATGGGGCACCTTGTCAAAGGCTTTTTGGAAATCTAGATATATGATGTCTATGGGCTCTCCTTTGTCCATCCGTTTGTTAATTCCTTCGAAGAAGTGCAATAAGTTCGTTAGGCACGATCTCCCCTTGAAGAAACCATGTTGGCTGGTTATCAGAAGTTTGTTTCTTTCAAAATGTTCATCGATGTTTTCTTTTATCAGTGCTTCCGCCATTTTCCCCGGAACCGAGGTCAGACTCACCGGACTGTAGTTTCCCGGGTCACTTCTTGATCCCTTTTTAAAGATGGGCATAACATCCAGGCCTCCTTGGAACGTAGACATTTCATTGATCTCGAATCGGGACCGGGGCGCAGATTTACTGTGATTTGGGAGCGATTTTGGATGACCCTTACCTCGGTGGCCTGGAATAGACTTTTGAACTCCTAATTGATTTATTCTGCACTTTCTTCTCTCCAGGGATTTTCTGTTTGGGTTTTTGTTAGGGGGTGGGGGTTGGGAGGGGCAATTTGGATATTGTGCAAATATGTCTGTATTTTGCATTGTTTTTACTATGGTTGTTGTTGTTTTCTGCACGTTGAAATTGAATAAACACATTTAAACATAAAGATGGGAGTAACATTGGCTATCTTCCAGTCCTCCGGGATCATGCCTGTTTTCAGGGATAGATTGCAAATTTGCTGCAGTAGTTCCGCTATCTCCTCCTTTAATTCCTTCAGAACCCTTGGATGGATTCCATCCGGACCCGGGGATTTGTCAGTTTTTAGTTTTTCTATCTGCCTGCGTACAACTTCAAGGCTCACTTCCATGGATGTTAATTTTTCTGCTTAATTTCCATTGAAGAATTGCTCAGGTTCCGGTATGTTGGATGTGTCTTCGTGAATACAGACGAAAAGAACATGTTAAGTCTTTCTGCCACTTCTTTCTCCTCCTTCACCACTCCCTTCCTGTCTCCGTCGTCCAGCGATCCCACCTCCTCCCTAGCTGGTTGCTTCCCTTTAACATATCTAAAGAACGGTGTGAAATTTCATGCTTCCCTGGCTAGCCTCTCTTCATACTCTCTTTTGGCTTTTCGAACCACTCAGTAACATTCTTTTTGATACTTCCTGTGCTCTTTCCAGTTCCCCTCAGTTTTGTCCTTTTTCCATTTCCTGAATGAATTTTTCTTATTGCCTATCGCTTCCTTCACTATTTTAGTTATCCACGCCGGGTCTTTTGTTCGATTCTTTTTGCACCCCTTTCTGAATCTGGGGATATACAGATTTTGCGCCTCGCTCACCGTGTTCTTGAGAAAAGACCAGGCATGTTCTACCGTTTGCCATTTTTTGGAAGTGTTCCTAAGTTTCTTCCTTACCATTTCCCTCATTGCTTCGTAGTTTCCTTTCCTGAAGTTGAAAGTTGTCGCTATGGTTCTCTTTCCTTTCGGTATTCCTATCTCAACCTTGAACTTGATCATGTTATGATAGCTGTTTCCCAACGGTCCCACTACCTCTATTTCCTTTGCAGGTCCCCTTAACTCATTTAGGATTAGATCCAGAGTGGCATTTCCTCTCGTTGTTTCTCTAACAAGCTGCTCCATGAAACAATCTTGTATGGCCTCCAGGAATTCTGTCTCCCTAGCGCATTTTGAGCTTCCAAGACTCCAGTCTATCCCGGGGTAGTTGAAGTCTCCCATAATAACCGTGTTACTGCTTTTGCATTCTCGCTTCATCTCGGCTTCCATTTCTTCATCGATATCTCCGGTTTGCCCGGGTGGACGATAGTATAGGTCCATCTTTATTTCAGGCCCTTTCCATCCCGGTATTTTAACCCATAGTGATTCCAACTTGTTGGTCATCTCTGCTGTGTCCATTTTTGTCGTATGCTTTCTTTTATGTATAGGGCTATTCCACCTCCTTTCTGTTCTGACCTGTCCTAGCGATAGAGCTTGTACCCCGGCAGTGCTGTATCCCATTTGTTTTCTTCATTCTACCACATTTCAGAGACTCCAATGATGTCTATGTCCTCTGCATTGGCCATGGCTTCTAATTCCCCCATTTTGTTTCTTAGGCTCCTTGGATTAGTATATATGCAATTTAGATCCTGGTATTTTCTTGTCTTCATTTCCTTTCCCAATGCTTCGGTCTTTAGTTTCTTCTCTTTTGTTACAATCCTTCTAACCTCCTCTTCTGGGTTAGTCGACTCCTGTAATTTGTCCATTGTTTCTTCCCAGCCTTTTTCCCCTCGGTATCTTCACGGGATATCTTCTTCCGAATCGTCAACGCTTGGTCGACTGTTGGCTTTCCCCTTGTCTTCCTTCTCCCTTCTTCCCTATGTCTCCCCAATTGGGTGCTACAGCAGCAGCATTTCTCTCTCCCCCCTTCCCTTCCCTGTGTAGCAGCAGCATTTCTCTCCCCCCTTCCCTGTGCAGCAGCAGCATTTCTCCCCCCTCCCTTCCCTGTGCAGCAGCAACATTTCTCTTCCCTGCCCTGTGCAGCAACAGCATTTCTGGCCGGTTCCTTGCTGCAGCAGGTTTTACATTCAACGACATGGGCGTCGACACCTCATGGGATCTGCGGCTGCGTCGGAAGCCTTCTCTCTGACGTTGTGACATCAGAGGGAACACTTCCGATGCAGCCGCGGATCAAGCGAGGAGCTGACGGCTGTGTCTTTGAGCGGAAAAACTGCTACAGGGGAGCTGGCCAGAAACTAAACACCCACTGGAGGGAGCACATCCCTGATTTGAAGTTTACTGCTGCTGCTGCTGCTGGTTAAGGAATTGCCAGGACCGGATGGCATACATTCCAGGGTACTAAAAGAACTCAAACATGAAATTGCTGACCTGCTGTTAGTGATCTGTAACCTGTCGTTAAAATCGTCTGTAGTACCTGAAGACTAGAGGGTGGCCAATGTTATGCTGATTTTTAGAAAGGGCTCCAGGGGAAATCTGGGAAATTACAGACTTGTAAGACTCACTTCAATGCTGGGCAAAATGGTATAAACAATTATAAAAAATGAAATTGTGGAACTCTTAGACAAACATGATTTAATTAGACGGAGTCAGCATGGGTTCAGCCGAAGGAGATCTTGCCTCACAAATTTGTTTGACTTCTTTGAAGGTGTGAATAAACATATGGATAAAGGCGAGCCAGTTGATATAGTGCATCTAGATTTTCAGAAAGCTTTTGATAAAGTTCTTCACGAGAGGTCCTGAGAAAATTAAAGTGTCATGGGAGAGGTAAATGGTCATTTTTCTCAATGGAGGAGAGTAAACTGTGGAGTGCCGCAGGGGTCTGTACTGGGACCGGTGCTATTTAACTTATTTATAAATGATCTGGAAATTGAAACGACAAGTGAGGTGATTAAATTTGCAGATGACACTAAACTGTTCAAAGTTGTTACAACGCATGCGGATTGTGAAAAATTGCAGGTGGACCTTAGGAAATTGGAAGACTGGGCGTCCAAGTGGCAGATGAAATTTAATGTGGACAAATGCAAAGTGATGCACATTGGGCAGAATAACCTGAATCACGGTTACTGGATGTTAGGATCCACCTTGGGGATTAGTGCCCAGGAAAAAGATCTGGGTATCATCATAGACAATACAATGAAAAATTTTGCCCAATGTGCAACGGCAAACAGGATGCTAGGAATTATTTTAAAAGGGATGGTTATCAAGACTAAGAATATTATAATGCCCCTGTATCGCTCCATGGTGCAACCTCATTTGGAGTATTGTGTTCAATTCTGGCCTTCTTATCTCAAGAAAGATATAGTGACACTAGAAAAGGTTCAAAGAAGAGCGACCAAGATGGTAAAGGGGATGGAATACCTCTCGTATGAGGAAATACTAAAACGGTTAGGGCTCTTCAGCTTGGAAAAGAAACGGCTGAGGGAAGATATGATTGAAGTCTACAAAATTCTGAGCGGAGTAGAACGAGTACAAATGGATCGATTTTTTGCTCCGTCAAAAATTACAAAGATTAGGGGACACAAGATGAAGTTACAGGGAAATACTTTTAAAACTAATAGGAGGACATTTTTTTTTCACTCAGAGAATAGTTAAGCTCTGGAACGCGTTGCCAGAGAATGTGGTAAGAGTGGATAGCATATCTGGTTTTAAGAAAGGTTTGGACAAGTTCCTAGAGGAAAAGTCCATAGTCTGTTATTGAGAAAGACATGGAGGAAGCCACTGCTTGGTCTGGATCGGTAGCATTGAATGTTGCTACTCCTTGGGTTTTGGCCAGGTGCTAGGGACCTGGAATGGCCACCGTGAGAACAGGCTTACATTGGCTATTCTTATATTCGTAAGTTCAAATGTATGTTTCACAAGGATCCTATGTAGTATTAATCCAGGCCTCTTTAGGGCATAGTATATGGGAGTGTTTTGGAGCTGGTTCCCTTGTTTCGGAACAGTCAGGGGATGAGTTGTGATCATAGAGATTATAGGTAGAAGTGGTTTTGGAGGGGATTTTGCCTTGGAAAATGGCACCTACCACCTGTCATTCAAAGTTCAGTGCCATTTATAGAATCACACCAAGCGGCACCAAAATCATCTTAGGCAGCACTAGGCTTCTGCAACTTAGGTACCAGTTGATTAGACACTACGGAAACAAGACAGAAAGAAGATCGGCTCATTTGAGTTTTGGTGCTGGAGCAGGATTTTAGGTGTGCCGTGGACCCCCAGAAGAACTAACAAATTGATTCTGGAAGAGATCAAACCAGCTATGTCACTTGAAGTCCATATGTCTTATTTTGGTCACACCGACAGAAGAGAAAGGTCATATGATGTTTTGGAAGATCAAAAGAACCAGGCGAAGAGCGACCTGAACACATTGAAAACAACCATGGGAATGACGCTGGAGGACCATACTACACTAGCACAAAACTGATTTACTTTTAGATCTGTAATTCATCAAGTCACTAGGACTCAAACACGAGTCGATGGCACTATATTAGGCCAGGGTTTTCTTGGACTAAAATACCGGCCCCCTAACTCATTCCACACCCAAACGCCTCCCCTAACCACATCCACTTTTTGGGTAGGCACTTACCAAGTTAGGTGCCTACTAAAAAATTATTTTAAAATCTATTTTCAATTGGTTGTTAATGGGGCTGATCAATTAACAGTACTGACTGAACCAATTAAAAAAAAATTAATTAGGTGCCTAAGGCATCTAGCAGTAGGTGCCATTTATAGAATTTGGACCTTAGGCCAGTCTGGAAAGATGAAGCATATAGACCCATATGCTAAACAAGGTCTTGGAGAGAGGAAGATGTAAGACTTGTGGCAGCTAAAATTTAATGCAAAAATGTGCAAAGTGATGCACTTGAGGTGTAGAAATCAAAGAGAACAATATGTGCTGGGGGTGAGAAACTGACATACACGGGTCAGGAGAAAGACCTTGGGCTAATTGTGTCTGAAGATTTCAAGGCGTTGAAACAATGTGACAAGGCGGTGGCTGTAGTCAGAAGGATGCTAGGCTGCATAGAGAAAGGCGTAACCAGCAGATGAAAGGAGGTGTTGATGACCCTGTACAAGTCGTTGGTGAGGCCCCACTTGGATTACTGTGTCCAGTTTTGAAGGCTGGATTTCTACAAGGATGTAAAAAGACTTGAGGTGGTTCATAGGAACACAGCGAAAATGGTACTAACTTTGTGCCATAAGATATAGTAACATAGTCACGTACGTAGCAATTGACGGCAGATAAAGACCTGAAAGGTCCATCCAGTCTGCCCAACAGCCACATTCATTATTAAGGTAATGTTGAACCAACAATTTAGTAATTATTCATTTTACTTGCTAAGTTTCCCCCTAAGATGTGTTCCCCTCCCCTGAGATGTATGAGAAGAGGCTGGAGGTTTTGAATATCTATACGATGGAAATACGAGGAGAGAGAGGTGATATGAACCAGACCTTTAAGTATATAAAAGGTATTAATATTCAAATAAACCTCTTTCAGAAAAATAGAGGTGGTAGGACTAGAGCAGTGTTCTTCAACCTTTTTACACCTATGGACCGGCGGAAATAAAATAATTATTTCGTGGACCGGCAAACTACTAAGACTGAAATTTTTTTTAAAAAACCATCGCCGCCCCGTCCCCACGAGGTTGGTCCCACAAACCATCTGATCCCATCCGCACAAGCCTCAAATAGTTATGATTTTATATTGAACATATTTTATTAAAGTATAAAAAGAAACAATATTCTATACAATTGTCATTTTATAAATACAAATAATACAGGGCAAAGATCAACAAAACCCCTGTCTCCCCTCCCCTTCACATATATCCCCTCTACTAGAAAAATGAATAAGCTAAAATATTACAGAATGCTACACAAATATCATGTAACAGAATACCACAGTCACACATGACAGGAATGGTGTTAGGGGAGTGGAACTAGGGCAACTGCCCCCTGGTCAGAGAGAGCCCTAAGCCAGCTGGAAGCTAAAGAAGCAGTGCCTGGGCTTTGCACTCCCCAGTTATGTCTAGCAAGATACATATTTCAAATCTGATATATTTGAATCACAAGATAGAAATAAAATTATTTTTTTCTACCTTTTGTCATCTCTGGTTTCTGCTTTCATTGCCTTTTCACTCTCTTCCAGCCAGTGTCTGCCCTAAGAACATAAGAACATAAGAATTGCCACTGCTGGGTCAGACCAGAGGTCCATCATGACCAGCAGTCCGCTCACGCGGCGGCCCTCTGGTCTTAGACCAGCACCCTAATTGAGACTAGCCCTACCAGCGCACGTTCTTGTTCAGCAGGAACTTGTCTAACTTTGTCTTGAATCCTTGGAGGGTGTTTTCCCCTATAACAGCCTCTGGAAGAGCATTCCAGCTTTCTACCACAGAACTTCCTTACGTTTGTACGGAATCTATCCCCTTTCAACTTTAGAGAGTGCTTCTCGTTTTCCCTGCCTTGCAGAGGGTGAACAACCTGTCCTTAGCTACTAAGTCTATTCCCTTCAGTACCTTGAATGTTTCTATCATGTCATAGAAACATAGAAACATAGAAACATAGAAATAGACGGCAGATAAGGGCCAAGGCCCATCAAGTCTGCCCACCCCAGTGATCCTCACTATCTATCTTTGCGGATAGATCCCACATGTCTATCCCATCTGGCCTTAAAATCCGCCACACTGGTGGCCTCAATAACCCGAAGTGGAAGACTATTCCAGCGATCAACCACCCTTTCAGTGAAGAAGAACTTCCTAGTGTCACTGTGCAGTTTCCCGCCCCTGATTTTCCACGAATGCCCCCTTGTTGCCGCGGGACCCTTGAAGAAGAAGATGTCTTCTTCCACCTTGATGCGGCCCGTGAGATATTTGAATGTCTCGATCATGTCTCCCCTCTCTCGACGCTCCTCGAGTGAGTAGAGCTGCAAATTCCCCAACCGCTCCTCGTACGGGAGCTCCCTGAGTCCCGAGACCATCCTGGTGGCCATTCTCTGGACCGACTCCAGTCTCAGCACATCCTTGCGGTAATGCGGCCTCCAGAATTGCACACAGTACTCCAGGTGCGGTCTCACCATGGATCTATATAGTGGCATAATGACTTCAGGTTTACGGCTGATGAAACTCCTGCGTATGCAACCTATGATTTGCCTTGCTTTGGATGAAGCTTGCTCCACTTGGTTTGCCGACTTCATGTCTTCCCTGACAATCACTCCCAAGTCTCTTTCTGCTACAGTTCTTGTCAGGATCTCGCCATTTAGGGTGTAGATCTTGCATGGATTCTGGCTTCCCAGGTGCATGACTTTGCATTTTTTGGCATTGAAACTGAGTTGCCAGGACCTAGACCAGTGCTCCAGCAGAAGTAAGTCATGCACCATATCGTCTGTCATTGCTTTTTTGTCTGTTGTGCTTTTGCTCACTACATTGCACAGTTTGGCATCATCGGCAAACAATGTTATTTTACCTCGAAGCCCTTCTGTCAGGTCTCTTATATAGATGTTGAACAAGATCGGGCCTAGGACGGAGCCCTGTGGCACTCCACTTATCACCTCCGACATCTCGGAGGGAGTGCCATTCACCATCACCCTCTGAAGCCTACCTCCAAGCCAGTTCCCAACCCATTTTGTTAAAGTGTCGCCCAAACCTAAAGAACTCATCTTGTTCAGCAACCTGCGGTGTGGCACGCTATCAAATGCTTTGCTGAAATCCAGATAGACGATGTCCAGGGACTCACCAACATCCAGCTTCCTCGTCACCCAGTCAAAGAAGCCGATCAGGTTGGATTGGCACGATCTCCCCTTAGTAAATCCATGTTGGCGGGGATCCCGCAGATTCTCCTCGTCCATGATCCTATCCATTTGGTGTTTGATTAGGGTTTCCATTAGTTTGCTCACTATTGAAGTGAGACTCACTGGTCTGTAGTTTGCCATATCCACCCTGGAGCCTTTCTTGTGTAGTGGAATGACGTTAGCCGTCTTCCAGTCCATCGGGACGTTACCTGTACTAAGGGAGAGATTAAAGAGCGCGGATAGTGGTTCCGCCAAGACATCTCCCAACTCCCTGAGTACCCTAGGGTGTAGGTTGTCAGGCCCCATTGCCTTGTTGACCTTGATTTTTGACAGCTCGCAGTAGACGCTGCTGGGTGTAAATTTGAAATTACTAAACGGGTCTACTGATTTAATCCTTGTATGTGGTTGAGGGCCGATTCCCGGCACCTCGCGGGTGAAGACTGAACAGAAGTATTCATTTAACAGTTGGGCCTTTTCCGAGTCCGTCTCCACATGGTCTCCGTCTGGTTTTCTGAGTCGTACTATCCCGCCTGAGTTCTTTTTCCTGTCACTAATATACCTGAAGAAGGATTTATCTCCCTTCTGGATATTCTTTGCTAGAGACTCCTCCATGCGGAATTTGGCCTCTCTAACTGCCGCTTTGACGGCTCTTGATTTGGTCAGATAATCTACTCTGGAGTCCTGTGTCCCTGATTGTTTGTAAGAGATGAATGCTTTTTTCTTCTCTTTGATGAGGTCTGAGATCTCCATAGAGAACCACTGTGGCTTGTTGTTCCTACTTCGTTTGCTTACTGATTTAACATAGCGGTTTGTTGCTTCCTGTATGGTGGTTTTCAAAGTTGACCACATTTCTTCCACGCTGTCGGTATCTGCTTGGGTTTGTAGCGCCTGGTGAACGAAGTCTCCCATGTCCTGGAAATTTGTGTCCTTGAACTTGAGAACCTTGGTCAATGTGGTAGATTTCATGAAACCTTTCCTGAGATTGAACCAAATCATATTGTGGTCACTGGAGGCCAAAGTTTCACCCACCGAGACCTCTGTGATACTTTCTCCGTTGGTAAGTACCAGGTCCAAAATTGCCTGATCCCTTGTTGGCTCAATTACCAGTTGCCTGAGTCCTGCTCCATTCAAAGAGTTTAATAGCTTCCTGCTGCTGCCGGAAGCAGAGGAAAGCGTGACCCAATCCACATCGGGCATGTTGAAGTCACCTACCAATACTGTGTCCCCCCGCAAGGTGATATTCTCTATATCTCCGATTAATTCCAAATCTAGGTCTTCTTGATGTTTTGGGGGTCTGTATACCACGCCAAGATATAGGCATTTGTCCTTCCCTCTGGCCAAATTTACCCAAAGGGATTCCCCAGTGTACTGTACATCTGTGATTCTGGTGACCTTAATGTCATCTTTAGTATATAATGCTACCCCACCTCCCATTTTGCCCTCCCTGTCCCGACGAAGCAAGTTGTAACCTGGTATGACCATGTCCCACGCGTGGGAGTCTGTGAGCCAGGTCTCAGATATCGCCAACACATCCAGGTCGGCATTCCTCATTTCTATCTCCAAATCTAGGATCTTGTTTCCCAGACTGTGGGCGTTGACGTACATAGCCCTCCATGTTGTGTGCTTGTTGTATCTCAGTGGGGACAATCCCTCTATATCAACTAGACCACCATTAGTATTTTTCGCTTGTCTCTTACACTCCCTAGACCCAGAGCTACAGCTTGTACCTATCAATCTCCTCTGCTCAAGGGAGAAGAGGCCCAGTTTCTCTAATCTTTCGCTGTACGACAATTCCTCCAGCCCCTTAACCATTTTAGTCGCTCTTCTCTGGACCCTTTCGAGTAGTACCGTGTCCTTCTTCATGTATGGTGACTAGTGCTGGACGCAGTACTCCAGGTGAGGGCGTACCATGGCCCAGTACAGCGGCATGATAACCTTCTCTATCTCTTCAGTCCAGCATCTGCCCCTTCCATTCACTGTCTGTCTTTCCCTGCCATCTCTCCTCCTGCCCTCCCCCCCCCCAATTTGGTCTGGCATCCATCATCTTCCTTCTGTTTCCCTCATGGTCTGGCATCTCTGTCCTTCCCTCCCCCCTGTGGTTTTTTGCATCTCTCTCTTCTCATTTCCTCCACTCAGATCTGATATCGTTCTCTGCTCTCTCTTCCCTTTTCTTCTCTGGTCTTCCTTCTCTATTTTCTGCCTCCATCTAAATTAAATTCTTTCTTACTATTTAGTCCTGTTTCCCTCTTTTCACTGTGTCTACCCACAGCTTGTCACCCCTTTCCCTCACCCCTCCATTATCTTACTATTTTCTTCCCCCTTTATTTATCTCCTCCTTCCATCCAGTATGTGTTCTTTCCCCACTTCCATTCAGCAACTGCTATCCCCTCTCAACTGACATCCATCTGCCTTCTGCTCTCTCTCCCTTCTTCTCATTTCCATCATAAGAACATAAGAAGCGCCATCTCCGGATCAGACCTTCGGTCCATCAAGTCCGGCGATCCACACACGCGGAGGCCCTGCTAGGTATACACCTGGCTTATTTTATAGCCAAAATAATCCAAAACTGCAAGAGGAATATAATAAATACTCACAAAAAATATTCCAGCATATATCCACTACTGTAGAGGAGTGAAGCACAAGATAGGATATGTATTTATAAATGGAGAAAAGACCTCAGTTTCTTCCAGGGAAAGGAAAATTCACCTGGAGGACCTCTATGTCTGCCGTATTCAACTTCAAGCAGCATAGGAAAAAACATCCCTGGTCAAAAACTCCATTATAGAATAATATCTGAAAAACTGCTAATATACAGTCCAGAAAATCACAAATCACTTATCTCTTCGATTCACTGTCCTCCAGGTGGGAATTGAATCCAAACAGTTCAATCGATTTCACCACATTAACTTTCTTCTAAACGTGGGAAAAGATATATTTGAGACTCCCGACAGGCCCTGTTTCGCTATTAGAACGCTGCATCGCTATTAGAACGCTGCATCAGGGGAGGTCTCTAAAACGATATAATATCACCATATAAGTATTCTTCAAGACATTTCAATGCACTAAAAAGAGTAACACAACTACTCACATTGAAATATTGAGCTACCGCTTCACAGATTCTCTTGGAAGAAATGTCGGCCCGGCGTTCCAGGTAGGGTTTAAAACGGAAGGTCATGCTGGTCATTGAACCAATCATCATAGAGGGGCGTAACTTTCCGTGTGTTCAAGACCCGTATAATCGAGCATAGATCTTGCTTAAGCTGTAGAAAATTAGAGGCACCAATGGTACAGCATTGTTTAGATCACAATCATTCCTTTACAGAAATGCAATGCTGGATTATTGAAAAGCTATCTCCTTTGAAAAAAGGTGGTGACTTTCGAACATTTCTACGACAATGTGAACAAAAATGGGTGTTTAAATTAAAATCATACATACCTACAGGTTTAAACACCAAAATAGAATGGCGTGCCTTTTTTAAAAAAAATTTAAAAGGAAGTTTTTTTCTACGAAGTTACGCCCCTCTATGATGATTGGTTCAATGACCAGCATGACCTTCCGTTTTAAACCCTACCTGGAACGCCGGGCCGCCATTTCTTCCAAGAGAATCTGTGAAGCGGTAGCTCAATATTTCAATGTGAGTAGTTGTGTTACTCTTTTTAGTGCATTGAAATGTCTTGAAGAATACTTATATGGTGATATTATATCGTTTTAGAGACCTCCCCTGATGCAGCGTTCTAATAGCGAAACAGGGCCTGTCGGGAGTCTCAAATATATCTTTTCCCACGTTTAGAAGAAAGTTAATGTGGTGAAATCGATTGAACTGTTTGGATTCAATTCCCACCTGGAGGACAGTGAATCGAAGAGATAAGTGATTTGTGATTTTCTGGACTGTATATTAGCAGTTTTTCAGATATTATTCTATAATGGAGTTTTTGACCAGGGATGTTTTTTCCTATGCTGCTTGAAGTTGAATACGGCAGACATAGAGGTCCTCCAGGTGAATTTTCCTTTCCCTGGAAGAAACTGAGGTCTTTTCTCCATTTATAAATACATATCCTATCTTGTGCTTCACTCCTCTACAGTAGTGGATATATGCTGGAATATTTTTTGTGAGTATTTATTTTATAGCCAACCATATCTTTATATGCCTCTCTCAAGGAGATATGCATCTAGTTTGCTTTTGAAGCCTAGGACTGTCGATTCCGCAATAATCTCCCCTGGGAGAGTATTCCAGGTGTCAACCACTCTCTGAGTGAAGCAGAACTTCCTGACATTAGTCCTGAACCTGTCCCCCCTTAGCTTCATTTCATGTCCTCTTGTCCGTGTCAAATTGGACAATGTAAATAATCTTCTCTGCTCTATTTTGTCGATTCCTTTCAGTATTTTGAAGGTCTCGATCATATCCCCACGCAGTCTTCTTTTCTCAAGGGAGAACAATCCCAGTGTTTTAAGTCGATCCTCATATACCAGTTTCTCCATACCCTTCACTAGTTTGGTTGCTCGTCTCTGCACCCTCTCCAGCAGTTTTATATCCTTCTTTAGGTAGGAAGACCAATGTTGGACGCAGTATTCCAAGTGGGGTCTGACCATTGCCCTATAAAGCGGCATTATAACTTTCTCCGATCTACTCGAGATTCCTTTCTTTATCATGCCCAACATTCTATTTGCCTTATTTGCCGCTGCCGCGCATTGTGCCGACGGCTTCAGGGTCCTATCTATCAGTACACCCAGATCCCTTTCTTGTTCACTTTTTCCCAGAGTTGCACCTGACATTCTGTACTCGTATTCCTTATTTTTACTGCCTAAATGCATTACCTTGCATTTCTCCACGTTGAACTTCATCTGCCATTTCTCCGCCCATTTTTCTAACCGACACAAATCGCTCTGGAGTTCCTCACTGTCCTCCTGCAATCTGATTGCCCGGCAGAGTTTTGTGTCGTCTGCAAACTTGATGATCTCACTGGATGTTCCGTTTTCCAGGTCATTGATATAAATATTAAAAAGGATCGGCCCAAGTACCGAGCCCTGGGGTACACCACTAGTCACTTTCTCCCAGTCGGAGAACTTCCCATTTATGCCCACTCTCTGCTTCCTGTTATCCAGCCATTTGCCTATCCATCTTTGTATATCTCCCTCTATGCCATGGCTTTGTAGTTTCCTGAGAAGTCTTTCGTGTGGAACTTTGTCAAATGCTTTCTGGAAGTCCAAGTATATTATGTCCACCGGCTTTCCACTATCAATTTGCTTGTTCACGGTCTCAAAGAATTGGAGTAAATTCGTCAAACACGATTTCCCTTTCCTGAATCCATGTTGACTGGGTTTCATCAAGTCATGTGTGTCCAAGTGCTGAACTATGCTATCCTTGATCAGTGATTCAATCATCTTGCCGGGGACAGATGTAAGACTCACAGGTCTATAGTTGCCCGGTTCTCCTCTCGATCCTTTTTTGAAAATTGGCGTGACGTTCGCTTTCCTCCAGTCGTCTGGTATCTGACCAGTTCTGATTGACAGGTTTGCAAGTTTTTGCAATAACTCTCCGATTTCAACCTTCAATTCCTTCAAGACTCTCGGGTGAATTTCATCCGGTCCAGGGGATTTGTCACTTTTAAGTTTGTCGATCTGATAGTATATCTGATCCAAGTTCACTTCAACTGTGGTGAGGCTGTCCTCTATTTCTCCTGTAAACAGTTTCTCCGCTTCAGGTATTGTTGAGGTGTCCTCCTTCGTAAAGACGGACGCAAAGAAGGAATTTAGTTTGTCTGCGATTTGTTTATCTTCCTTGATGTACCCTTTTCTTCCCTTGTCGTCCAGGGGTCCCACTGCCTCTTTTGCAGGTTTTTTCCCTTTCACGTATCTAAAGAAGGGCTTGAAGTTTTTGGCCTCCTGGGCTATTTTTTCCTCATAGTCCTGTTTTGCATCCCTCACCGCCTTGTGACATTTCTTCTGTTCATCTTTATGTTTGTTCCAGGCTTCGGTTGTCTTCCTGCATTTCCATTTTTTGAAAGAGTCCTTCTTTTCTTTTATGGCTTCCTTCACCTGTATGGTAAGCCATGCCAGTTCTCCTTTGCCTTTAGTTCTCCGATCTTTGGAAATCCTTGGAATGTAGAGATCTTGTGCTTCTGCAATAGTATTTTTCAATAGGCACCATGCCTGATCTACTGTTTCAAGTTTGTCCACCATCTTCTCGAGTCGTTTTGTTACCATGGCTCTCATGCAATCATATTTACCCTTTTTAAAGTTTAAGGTGGTGGTTAAGGTTTTGACGTGTTTCCCTTTCCCGATGTCAAGTTTAAAGTTGATTACATTGTGATCACTCGTTCCCAGTGGAACCATGACTTCTACTTCTGTTATCGGTCCGGTGAGACCATTTAGGACCAAGTCCAAGGTGGCGTTGCCTCTTGTCGGCTTTTTTACCATTTGCTCCAGGAAGCAATCCCCTAGCACCTCCAGGAACTTGGCCTCCTTGCCGCAGTTGGAGGTTCCTAGTTTCCAGTCTATTCCTGGGAAATTGAAGTCTCCCAATATAACTACATTGCCTGTCTTGCATACTTGTTTGATTTCCTCCATCATTTCTGAGTCAGTGACCTCCGCCTGTCCTGGGGGACGATAGTAAAGGCCAATTTTTGTATCTGCGCCATTGTGACCAGGAATTTTGATCCAGAGGGACTCCAGTTTCTCTTTCCTGTCTGTTGTAATCATTCCAACAGAATCTATTCCTTCCTTAACATATAGGGCAATACCTCCACCTTTCTGCCCTTCTCGATCCCTTCTATATAGTTTGTATCCCTGTAGTACTGTGTCCCATTTGTTTTCTTCATTCCACCATGTTTCTGTTATGCCAATGATATCCATGTTCTCATGTCTTGCTATCATCTCTAGTTCTCCCATTTTGTTTCCTAGACTTCTAGCATTTGTATACATACATCTAAGTTCCCTTCGTGTTACCTTTTTGGACCTTCTACTCTTGGCTGTCCTTACAGTTTCATTTACGGTATCCTTTACTGCTCCTGTGTTATCTCCCATGTTTGCTGTGTGGTCATCCCCTCCTGTGTCTGAGTTGTCCCTTCCTGCTTGTTCTCCTTTGTTGGGGTGAGGTCGACCTCTCTTGTGTATGAGTAGTAGTCCTTTGTTCCTACGTCGGGGCATCCTGTTGTCCGTGCCATTGACCGGTGGTCGACTGTCGGCTTTCCCCTGTCCTTCAGTTTAAAGCCTTCTCTATTGGTTTCTTCATGTTGCCTGCCAAAACTCTTGCTCCTTCCTTGTTGAGGTGTAGTCCATCCCTTCTGTAGTACTTGCTTTTTCCCCAGAACGCCGTCCAGTTGCGCACGAAGTCGAAGCCTTCGTCTTCACACCATCGTCTCATCCAGGCGTTGATCACTTGCAATTCCCCTTGTCTCTTTCCATCTGCTCTTGGTACAGGGAGGATTTCATAGAAGGCCACCTTCACCTCCCTGATCTTCAGTTGTCTTCCGAGTGAGCGGAGCTGGCCCTTCATCTCTTCCCTGTCATACTTCCGCCCGCTCACATCATTTGTTCCTACGTGGATAAGCACAGCGGTGTCCACTTTCCCCTTCTCTCTCTCATCTCCTCCATTCCATCATCTGCTCCTTCTCTCTCCCCCCCAACTTCCATTATCTGCCCCCCCTTCCCCTCACCTTTGCAGGTCACTTTCTTTCCCCTGAGGGTGGCTCATGTCAGAGGGGAAACTTTGGCCGAGCAGAACCGCTTGCAAGGAACAGTGGAACTTACTTGATTGATGTCGATGCTGGGGCCCGTTGCCGTTTGAAGGAAAAAAAAAAAAGGGACCTGCAAAGGCGAGAGGAAGGGAAACCTCCAGGACAGCTGCTCTTTGCCCTCCTTCAGCGGCCCAAGAGTCCAGACTACCAACGGCAGCTCTGTGTACTTTTAACTTCGGCACAGAGCTGCCCCTAAGCAGTAGTTTAGCGCGGTTTCATGAGGCAGCCTCGGGGCCTTTGCTAGGCCGGCCCACTTCGATGATGCGATGTGGGCCGGCGTAGCAAAGGCCCCGAGGCTGCCTCATGAAACCGCGCTAAACTACTGCTTAGGGGTAGCTCTGTGCCGAAGTTAAAAGTACACAGAGCTGCCGCTGCTGGTCAGGAGGTGCGGAGACAAGGCAGGAGGCAAACGCGATGGAAGGCAGGAGTCCCGGCACAGCGACTGCAACAGGAAGTTGCAAGTCAGCTGACGCCGGCCTTTCGTTGCGGCGGGGACCGAATCCTTTGCGGACCGGCAAGATTTTTATGCGGACCGGCACCGGTCCGCAGACCGGCGGTTGAAGAACTGTGGACTAGAGAACATGAATGGAGGTTGAAGGGAGGTAGACTCTGGAGTAATTTCAGAAAATACTTTTTCACAGAGAGGGCAGTGGATGCATGAAACACCCTTCTGAGAGAGGTGGTAAGAGGCCTAAAGTGTGAACGAATTCAAAATGTGTGAGATAGACACAGGAGAAGCTCAAATACAATGAAGGTGTAAACACAACATGGCTACCTTGGACAAGAACAATGGAAGCTGAGTCCAAAGCCAGACAGACTTTTGTATGGTCTGAGAAAAAAAATACAGTCTTATACGGTCTGTGTCCAGCAGGTGGCGAGAGACCAAGAAGAGTGGCATGGAGGAATGGAGCCCAATGTTGACCAGAATTTAGTCTCTTTCTCTGCTGCATGGACTTCTTCCCTTCCCCTGTATCCCTTTAATTTTGCTGTTGTGAGCAGCATCTGCAGACTGCTGCCCGTGGCAGCCTACGCTCTCCCTCCGACATCACTTTCTCAGCCAATTGGCGTCTTAGGCCACTCCCAGGGCATCCCAGGTGGTGGAGAAAGAGACTGTGTCTGAATTCAAGAGGGCATGGGATAGGCACGTGGGATCTCTCAAAGAGAGGAAGAGATAATGGTTACTGCAGATGGGCAGACTGGATGGGCCATTTGTTCTTTATCTGCCATCACGTTTTTATGTTTCTCTGTCTCTTCCTCCACATTCTGAAACTCACAATCTACCCAGCAACTGGCTATATAGATAAAACAGGGAGTCTGACTTGAACAGATGGTAGCCACCTGCAAACTCAGAGAAGCCCGTGTGTATGCTTGTCCCGTGTGTGTGTATGTGCATACACTTGAACTGTTGGCAGTACTGATTAGCAGGGCTGTGGAAAAGGAAGACAGGAAAAACAGGAATTAAAGTGGCAAAGCTGAAAAGAAATCTACAAGAAGGGAGCGAACAGTTCTGGAAAATAAAGTCAGTCCTCACCAGGATAATCAAGTAACAGTGTGGATGACTATTTTTCCTTTCAGAAGTTTGTTTTTTTTTTTTTTTTGGAAAGCAGGAGTCAAGGGTGTCATTAGTGAGAAAAATAGCCCTACTAGATATGTAAAAGTGAGAGCAGGAAATGCTGAGATACAGTGTCTAACGCTTGGCTGTGAATATGAGAAATTGAGTTTAAGCTGTAAATTAATCGGAGCATATGATGAGAGGGCGGTGTGTGTGTGGGTGAAGATTCTCAGACAGGGACTTTTCATTAGACTGTACATTTTTTACTTAGTAGAAGACATCTGCTGAGACTGTACGATGTTTCTTAAATTAGATTTCCAAGGGAGAACAGTAGATGCCATCCATTTGCAGCCAAAGCATGGATTAGCTAGAAAATTCTTAAGCCCTGATTCCCCCAGCTGTGCTCTGATCATCCCTTCTTTCACACCATTTTTCTGAGTGTCCTCTGGCATACTTTCCCCTTGAGCTTACGTATGTTGTGATCTCACTCGGAATTTAAGGCAGCCTTTAAAACCCACCTATTTGGGCAGCTACTTCCTGAATCCTTTTTCTGCCCATGACCTTTGGGGTCCCTGTTTGCTACACTGAGTCTGTTTGTTCTGTTATCTCCCTGACCTCACAGTTGCTCTTTTGTGGATAGATGAGAGGTGGTGGTGAGGAAAACGGTGACGGAGTTCAAAGAAGCGTGGGATGAACACAGAGGATCTAGACTCAGAAAATAATAGTAAATATTGAAGAACTAAGGGCAGACTTGCACAGTCTGTGTCTGTATATGGTTGTTTGGTTGAGGATGGGGGGAGGGCGTCAATGGCTGGGAGGGTGTAGATGGGCTGGAGTGAGCTTGGACAGAGATTTCAGTAGTTAATAATAATAACAATAATTTTATTTTTTTATATACCGCCAAAACCAAATTAGTTCAAGGCGGTTTACAACAAGAAGAGCTGGACAGTCAGCGAAGAAATAACAATGAAGTCCTTGAATACAATGAAATCTTAGAATAACAATGATGTCTTTGAATACATGAATGTCACGCCTATCTTTAAGAAGGGATCAACGGGTGACCCGGGAAACTACAGGCCAGTGAGCTTGACTTCGGTTCCGGGTAAGATGATGGAGGCACTGGTTAAGGACAGCATCTGTGAGCACATAGAAAAAAATGGACAGCTTCTACAAGGGAAGATCGTGTCTTACGAACTTACTGCACTTCTTTGAAGGGATAAACAGCCATATGGACAAAGGGGAATCCATAGACATCATTTACCTTGACTTCCAAAACTTTGACAAGGTACCCCACGAACGGCTGCTTAAGAAGCTGTGGAACCATGGGGTGAAAGGGGATGTCTACCGGAAAAGAACCCGATGTTCAGCTACAAAATGGGGGGATCATTGCTAGGGGTAAGTAACCTTGAAAGAGACCTGGATGTGTTGGTGGATACAACAATGAAAGCATTGGCACAATGTGCGACAGCCTCAAAGAAAGCAAACAGAATGTTGGGTATCATCAAAAAGGGTATCACGACCAGGACGAAGAAATTCATCATGCCGCTGTATTGTGCAATGGTGTGCCCGCATCTGGAGACAGCGTCCAGTACTGGTCGCCGTACCTCAGAAAGGACATGGCGATACTTGAGGGAGTCCAGAGAAGAGCAACTAAATTGGTAAGAGGTATGGAAAACTTTTCGTATGCTGACAGGTTGTAAAAGCTGGGGCTATTCTCCCTGGAAAAGCGGAGACTTAGAGGAGACATGATAGAAACCTTCAAAATCCTGAAAGGCATAGAGAAGTTAGACAGGGACAGATTCTTCAGACTGTGGGGAACCACAAGTACAAGGGGGCACTCGGAGAAATTGAAAGGGGACAGGTTTAGAACAAATGCTAGGAAGTTCTTCTTTACTCAGAGGGTAATGGACACATGGAACGTGCTCCCGGAGGTTGTGATAGGGCAGAGCAAGCTACGGGGGTTCAAGGAAGGTTTAGATAAATTCCTGAAGGATAAGGGGATTGAGGGGTACAGAAAGAAGTAGAGATAGGGTATAGGAAAAATCAGGGACCACCTAACAGATCATGGACCTCAAGGTCCGCCGCGGGTGTGGACTGCTGGGCACAATGGACTTCTGGTCTGACCCAGCGAAGGCAACTTCTTATGTTCTTGGTTACAAATCGGTTGAACAGGTTGGTTTTAACTAGTTTTCTGAAGTTAAAGTAGGATGAGGAGTGCTTGATGAGATTGCCTAGCCAGCCATTCTGTTGACTTGCTTGGAAAACAAGAGTTCTGTCAAGGAATCTTTTGTATCGGCAGTTTTTTTATGTTTGGGTAGCTAAACATATGTATTCTGCGTGTGGGCCAGGTGGAACAGTCCAATTTAAAATGGGCGACCAGGTATAGGGGGCCCAAACCAAGAATGGATTTGAAACAGAGGCAGGCAAATTTGAACAGTACACTTGCTTCTAGGGGCAGCCAATTGAGTTTTTGATAGTAGGGGATTATGTGGTCCCATTTTTTTTATACCAAAGGTCAGTCGCACTGCTGAATTTTGTATTATTCGGAGTCTTTGAATGGTTTTCTTGAGAGAATTCAGACAGATGATGTTGCAATAGTCGAGCAGATTTAAAATTGAGGATTGGACCAGTAATCGGAAGGATGCTGCGTTGAAGAACTTTCTGATGGTTCTTAATTTCCATAATATCGAGAAGTCTTTTTTGATCAGTAGCTCTGTGTGAGTATCTAGAGTGAGATGATGGTCCAATGTCACTCCCAGGATTTTTATGGTGTCGACAAAAAGGAAGTTCTGTCCATTTAGGGAAATTGAAGTGTCTTTGATTTTGTCGTTCGGGCTTGCTAGGAAGAATTTGGTTTTTTTCGGTATTGAGTTTCAGTTTGAACTCAGTCATCCATGATTCGATTTGCTTTAAAGTTAATGCTAGATGATTCCTTGTTAGGGGAGGATTATGGTGATGTCATCATCGTAGATGGTAAAATTTGATTTTTATATTTTGCAGTAGATTCGCCAGTGGGGAAAGATAAATGTTGAATAACTTGGGAGATAAGGGGGGAACCCTGTGGGACTCCGCATGGTTTTACCCAGCTGGGGGATTGATTATTATCGCTATAAACTCGGTACAATCATTTAGTCAAGAATCCTTGGAACCAATTTAATACATTACCGGAGAGACCTATTGTTTCCAAGCAATCAATTAGGATGGCATGATCGACCAAATTGAAAGCACTACTCAAGTCCAGCTGACGGATTAGTGCACTAGAGCCTTGGCTGATTAGTGTCAGGAGGGAATCCAGCAATGTAACATAGTAACATAGTAACATAATAGATGACGGCAGATAAAGACCCGAATGGTCCATCCAGTCTGCCCAACCTGATTCAATTTAAATTTTTTTTTTTTTTTTTTTTAATTTTTCTTCTTAGCTATTTCTGGGCAAGAATCCAAAGCTTTACCCGGTACTGTGCTTGGGTTCCAACTGCCAAAATCTCTGTTAAGACTTACTCCAGCCCATCTACACCCTCCCAGCCATTGAAGCCCTCCCCTGCCCATCCTCCACCAAACGGCCATACACAGACACAGACCGTGCAAGTCTGCCCAGTAACTGGCCTAGTTCAATATTTAATATTATTTTCTGATTCAAAATCTTCTGTGTTCATCCCACACTTCTTTGAACTCAGTCACAGTTTTACTCTCCACCACCTCTCTCAGGAGCGCATTCCAGGCATCCACTACCCTCTCCGTAAAGTAGAATTTCCTAACATTGCCCCTGAATCTACCACCCCTCAACCTCAAATTATGTCCTCTGGTTTTACCATTTTCCTTTCTCTGGAAAATATTTTGTTCTACGTTAATACCCTTCAAGTATTTGAACGTCTGAATCATATCTCCCCTGTCTCTCCTTTCCTCTAGGGTATACATATTCAGGGCTTCCAGTCTCTCCTCATACGTCTTCTGGCGCAAGCCTCCTATCATTTTCGTCACCCTCCTCTGGACCGCCTCAAGTCTTCTTATGTCTTTCGCCAGATACGGTCTCCAAAACTGAACACAATACTCCAAGTGGGGCCTCATCAATGACCTGTACAGGGGCATCAACACCTTCTTCCTTCTACTGGCCACGCCTCTCTTTATACAGCCCAGCATCCTTCTGGCAGCAGCCACTGCCTTGTCACACTGTTTTTTCGCCTTTAGATCTTCGGACACTATCACCCCAAGGTCCCTCTCCCCGTCCGTGCATATCAGCTTCTCTCCTCCCAGCATATACGGTTCCTTCCTATTATTAATCCCCAAATGCATTACTCTGCATTTCTTTGCATTGAATTTTAGTTGCCAGGCATTAGACCATTCCTCTAACTTTTGAAGCAATAACTGTTTCTGTGATGAACCAAGAATGAAAACCTGATTGGTTTTCATGAAGTATGCTGAATTTGTCCAGGTACGTTACTAAATCCTGGTTTACCAAGCCTTCCATCAACTTTACAGTAATAATAATAATAATAACAGTTTATATACCACAGGACCGTGAAGTTCTATGCGGTTTACAATTTTTAGAAATGTTACAGATTAAATGGAATAAACAAAGTACAGACTTAATTATTGATAGTTCTAGCGATCATTTGTTGAGGGTTGAGATTGTATAGGTTGGTTTCTTAAGTATTTCAGGAACAGATAAAAAAGGGAATGTTAGCAATGGGCCTGTAATTCGATGTCAACTTGAAAGATTCCTTGGGGTTTTTTTTAGGATCGGAGTGATTAGTATCTGACCTAGCTCCTCGGGAAATGTACCAGACAGTAGTAGAGAGGATAGCCAATCGTGTAACTTGGCTTTGAAGGTGACTGGAGCGGCTTTCATGACGTTTGGTGGGCAACTGTCCAATCTGCAGTACAAATCGGCGTATTTCAAGTAGAGTTTGCAGAATTTATTCCAGGTGGGGATAGAAAAATTATTCCAGTACAAGTCTACCCTGGGTTCGCAATGTGTTGGGCAACTGGGTAGTTCAAATGGTTGGTTGTGGAGATCGATAGGTTGGATCTTAGGTTGTTGATTTTGTTTTTAAAAAATTTAGCCAGCACATCGGCTGATGGTGGGGGGTCTGTAGTGGGGCGGGAAAAGGCCTGTATATCGTACAGATTGTTAACAAGTTTGAATAGATTCTTACATAGAAACATAGAAATAGACGGCAGATACGGGCCACGGCCCATCAAGTCTGCCCACCCTACTGTCCCTCCCCTACCTTTGCCCTATGAATAGATCCCATGTGTCGATCCCATTTGGCCTTAAAATCAGGCATGCTACTGGCCTCAATCACCTGCAGTGGAAGACTATTCCAGCGATCAACCACCCTTTCAGTGAAAAAGAATTTCCTGGTGTCACTTCGTAGTTTCCTGCCTCTGATTTTCCACGGATGCCCTCTTGTTGTCGCGGGACCCCTGAAAAAGAAGATATCTTCCTCAGCCTCGATGCGGCCCGTAAGATACTTGAACGTCTCGATCATGTTCCCCCTCTCTCTGCACTCCTCGAGTGAGTACAGCCGCAATTTGTCTAGCCGTTCCTCGTACGGGAGATCCTTGAGTCCCGAGACCATCCGGGTGGCCATTCTCTGAACCGACTCCAGTCTCAGCACATCCTTGCGATAATGCGGCCTCCAGAATTGCACACAGTATTCCAGGTGGGGTCTCACCATGGATCTATACAATGGCATAATGACTTCCGGCTTACGGCTGACGAAACCCCTTCGTATGCAACCTATGATTTGTCTTGCCTTGGATGAAGCTTGCTCCACTTGATTGGCAGCCTTCATGTCCTCACCGACAATCACCCCCAAGTCTCGTTCTGCTACCGTTCTTGCTAGGATCTCGCCATTAAGGGTATAGATCTTGCATGGATTTTGGCTGCCCAGGTGCATAACTTTGCATTTTTTGGCATTGAAGCTGAGTTGCCAGGTCCTAGACAAGCGCTCCAGTAGGAGTAGGTCGTGTATCATGTTGTCGGGCGTTGAATCTTCGTCCGTTGTGCATTTGCCCACTACATTACTTAGTTTGGCGTCATCGGCGAATAAAGTTATTTTCCCTCGAAGCCCTTCTGCCAAGTCCCTTATAAAGATGTTGAACAGGATCGGGCCAAAGACCGAGCCCTGTGGCACTCCACTGATCACTTCCGTCATTTCGGAGGGGGTGCCGTTCACCACTACCCTTTGAAGCCTACCTCCAAGCCAGTTCCCAACCCATTTTGTCAATGTGTCTCCTAATCCTATAGAACTCATCTTGATCAGCAACCTGCGGTGTGGTTTGCTATCGAATGCTTTGCTAACGTACCACACCGCAGGTTGCTGAGCAAGATGAGTTCTATAGGATTAGGAGACACATTGACGAAATGGGTTGGGAACTGGCTTGGAGGTAGGCTTCAAAGGGTAGTGGTGAACGGTGTTGGGAAAGCCTATTTTTTGTACATAAAAATTTGTGCGTTTTGTAGTTATAAGTTTTTTGTATTCTTTTCGTTTTAGTCTCCAATTTGTTGGAACCTAAGAACAGTACCAGGCAGAGCTTTAGATCCTTGCCCAGAAATAGCTAAGGAGAAGAAGAAAAAAAAAAACCTCAACAAATTTTTAGATTGAATCAGGTTGGGCAGACTGGCTGGACCATTCGGGTTTTTATCTGCCATCATCTACTATGTTACTATGTTAATCTCGTATTGTGCCAACTCCCACATTTAGTGATTCAAAGTACATAACCAAAGACAGGAAAGAAAAAATCAAAATACAAAATACCAACAAGCAATTAATCAAAAAATCTTTGAAAGAAATACGTTTTCAAATTCTTGCATAAAGAACGATGAGAGGAAGAGGATCGGAACTCAAAGGGCCAAGAAAGCCAGAGTGATGGAAAAAATTAACCCCACCCCCTTTTAGAAAACTGTGGAAGAGGTTTTCAGCGCCAGCCGACGTGCAGTAGCACAGAACATTCAGCGTGCCGGACAGCGCTATAAACCTCTTGTGTGGTTTTGTAAAAGTGAGGGTAAGAGAAATGGGTCTCTATTTCTGGAAGTGCCACGTTTTACAGGACAAGCAAGTAGACCCTTGCTTTTCTATCCTTTTCATTACTGGGTTTCTCCTGTTATTCACAATTTATAAACGGCTAATATGGTACATTCCCTCTTTAGCCCTGTGGGAGAAGTCTGAGCCCCTGGAACAATTTACAGTTTTACTAGACAGAATTCTTTTCAAACAAATCTGGCTCAGTGTCTCCAAGGTGATGACTAGAGATTAATGGCATGCACTGAATGTGGTTCACTCACAGCAAGACAGTACGATGGTCTGGATTAGAAACTGCTGAAGCACTAGACAATAAAGAGTATTCTATAAACTTAGGAAGAAATTCTAAAACCGTAGCCTAAACTTAGGGGCTGGTAGGCTCCCAACCGATGCCTAGATGAATTGAAAAACACCATCAGAAATGGCAAGGTTGAGGAGCCTAAATAAAAAGTGTTGGACTCGTGCCTATGTGGGCACTTTAGACCAGCGAATGCCAAAGTAGGCGTGGCTAAACCAGGTCTACGAAGCTTTGCAATTCATGCAAAGATAAGCAGCTGAAATATAAGCCCAGAAAACCCTGGCCTACATTTCAGCCGCTTATCTTTACCGGGAGATCCTGAAACTAGACCACAACTTGCCATCCGCTGATCGCAGCAGGGGGATCCCCAATCAGCTGCAGTTTTGGGGAGTCCTGCCGGCTCATCTGATCGGGGGAATTTCCCTGCTGCAATTTAAGCCACCTATCTTTAGAAACATAGAAACATAGAAATAGACGGCAGATAAGGGCCACGGCCCATCTAGTCTGCCCACCGCAATGACCCTTCCCCACCTAACTCAGTGAATAGATCCCACGTATCTATCCCATTTGGCCTTAAAATCAAGCACGCTGCTGGCCTCAGTGACCTGAAGTGGAAGATTATTCCAGTGGTCAACCACTCTTTCAGTGAAGAAGAACTTCCTAGTGTCACTGTGCAGTTTCCCGCCCCTGATTTTCCACGGATGCCCCCTTGTTGCCGCGGGACCCTTGAAAAAGAAGATATCTTCTTCCACCTCGATGCGGCCCATGAGATACTTGAATATCTCGATTATGTCACCCCTCTCTCTGCATTCCTCGAGTAAGTACAGCTGCAACTTATCCAGCTGTTCCTCGTACGGGAGATTCTTGGGTCCCGAGACCATCCGGGTGGCCATTCTCTGGACCGACTCCAGTCTCAGCACATCCTTACGGTAATGCGGCCTCCAGAATTGCACACAGTATTCCAGGTGGGGTCTCACCATGGATCTATACAATGGCATAATGACTTCATTTTTTTTTTATTTTATTTTTTTTTTATTTATTCAATTTTTCTATACCGTTCTCCCAGGGGAGTTCAGAACGGTTTACATGAATTTATTCAGATACTCAAGATAATGACTTCAGGCTTACATTTCAGCCGCTTATCTTTACCGGGAGATCCTGAAACTAGACCACAACTCCTGCGAATGACGAAACTCCTGCGTATGAAACCTATGATTTGCCTTGCTTTGGAGGAAGCTTGCTCCACTTGATTGGCAGCCTTCATGTCCTCACTGACGATCACCCCTAGGTCACGTTCTGCTTCAGTTCTTGTTAGGATCTCGTCATTTAGGGTGTAAGTCTTGCATGGATTTTGGCTGCCCAGGTGCATGACTTTGCATTTTTTGGCATTGAAGCTGAGTTGCCAGGTCCTAGACCAGCACTCCAGTAGGAGTAGGTCGTGCATCATATTGTCGGGCATTGAATTTTTGTCTGTTGTACTCTTGGCCACTACATTGCTTAGTTTGGCGTCATCAGCGAATAATGTTATTTTACCTCGGAGACCTTCTGCCAAGTCTCTTATGTAGATGTTGAACAGGATCGGGCCCAGGACGGAGCCCTGTGGCACTCCACTGATCACCTCCGTCGTTTCGGAGGGGGTGCCATTCACCACTACCCTCTGAAGCCTACCTCCAAGCCAGTTCCCAATGCATTTCGTCAACGTGTCGGCCAGTCCTATAGAACTCATCTTGCTCAGCAACCTGCGGTGTGGTACGCTATCGAATGCTTTGCGTGAATTGGCGCAATTCTCTAACTGGCGTTGTTACATGATTGACACACAATCTGCTTATAACTAGTCTACTGCTAAGCTTTCTTTCTCACCTATTCTAACAGAAAGGATTTAACTAGCTCAGTGGAAAATCAACCCCAAACCCCAAGTTTTAAGATACAGTTTCCCAGCAGATCCTGTCTCAGCACCCCTTCAGAACTGCAAGTACCCCTTTTACTAAACCGCGATAGCAGCAATTTTTAGCACAGGGAGCCACACTGAATGTTTCCTATGAGCGTTGGGATCAGCACGGAGCATTTAGCGTGGCTCCCTGCAAAGGGGGAGGGGGTAAGTTCTGGGTTTTGTACTGTATATCTGACCTTTAAGACAATTTCTTCTAACAATTCTTTTGATAGTTTCTATTTCACTGAGGTTAGCAGAGTAAAAACACCCTTGGAATTTGGACTGATGTGGCCAGTATTGATTATTATCCCCTCAGGATAATTTGGCAGCCACTTCTGTATTCATGTACTTTTCCCCTCAGTGAAAGCCAAATCAAGATTTTCAATGGCAATTTCCAGATGGCTAATGGGACAAAATTAGGAAAGCCTTTGTACTGTCTTAATTTTATCCAGATCACCAGTAACTGGACAGCTTTTGGCTCTGCCATCACTTCACTCTCGTGCTCTGGCGTTATCCAGGTAGCGTTGGAGTGATCTGTAATGATTTCCAGTAGCACTATTTGGAAATCTAGGGATGGCCCTAGGTAGCAACATTTATGAAGGCAGCAGGTGCTGCTAATCAGGTAATTACCACCAAATAGTGGCCTGTATGAGTCTTAGGCAGTTGATAGTAGCAGTGAATAGAACCTGAGAGATCGGAGCTGGGTCTGTTCAGGTTTATCTTTGTACAGAGATCATGGTAAGGGGCTCCAGTACTGATAGCTTAGGAGAAAGAATGGTGGAAGCATGGAATGGCCTCCCAGCTGAGATGATAGGAAGAACACAGTAACAGAGCTGAATAGTGCATGAGCTCAGCACAGAGGATTATAAGCTGCAGAGAAATGAAAGCATCCTGCATGGTAATACAGAGTGAAAAATATGGAGCACACTGGATGTCTCTGGATCTATCTTCTTATGTGCTATAAGTTAGTAACATAGTTAATGATGACAGATAAAGACCTGAATGGTCCATCCAGTCTGCCCAACCGTACCCTCTCTTTAAATTACTGATTTGATTTACATTGTCCTTTTTCCTGGATATTTTTGGGTCAGAAACTCAGAGCTTTGCCCAGTACTGTGCTTAGGTTCCATCTACTGAAGTCTCTGTCAGAGCTCACTTCAACCCACCTAAACCATTCCATCCATCAAAGCCCTCCCCAATCCATCCTCAACTGAATGGCCATATACGGGACAAAGACTTTGCAAGGGTATTAAGGGAACTCCGAGAGATTCTGGCAACTCCTCTTAAAGATTTGTTCAATAGATCTTTAGAGACGGGAGAGGTTCCATGGGACTGGAGAAGAGCGGATGTGGTCCCTCTACACAAAAATGGTTGCAGAGATGAAGCGGGAAATTACAGACCAGTAATACTCACTTCGGTTACTGGAAAAATAATGGAAATGATGCTGAAGGAAAGAGTGGTGAAATTCTTAGAATCTAATGGATTACAAGATCCAATGCAACATGGATTTACTAAAGGTAAATCGTGCCAAATGAATCTGATTGAATTCTTGGACTGGGTGACCAGAGAATTGGATCAAGGACATGCGCTAGATGTAATTTACTTAGATTTCAGGAAAGCCTTTGACACGATCATAGGAGGCTCTTAAACAAGCTCCATGGACTGAAGTTAGGGCCCAAAGTCGTGAATTGGATTAGAAGCTGGTTGATGGACAGACACCAGAGGGTAGTGGTTAATGGAATTCGCTCGGAGGAGGGAAAGGTGACTAGTGGAGTGCCTGAGGGATCGGTGCTGGAACCAATTCTGTTTAATATGTTTGAAAGCAACATTGCTGAGGGGTTAGAAGGTAAGGTTAGCCTTTTTTTAATCTTTATTGAGTTTTCAAAGCTAACAAAAATGCAATACAATATCTATGCAAATAATAGTAACCATATATGCACTTATTATCAATCAGTATCCATACAACAGTAAAAACCTCATCCAACCAACATTTTCATAAGGGAATAGAGCCATACAAAAGAAATACCCCCCTCCCTCCCCCTGGGTGGGTGTATCTTATACCAACAGAAATAAAGAAAAAGATAACTATAATGAATCCACAAAAGATGTCAATGGGCCCCAAATTAACTTGAATCTCTTAGTATGTCCCAGCATATCCGCATTCATCTTCTTATACCTATAACTTAAGCATAAATTTGCCCACCAAAAAGTAAAGCTAAGGCAATCCCAGTTCTTACAATTGCGAGTAACCATTTGCATGGCTATCCCGGTCATAATAAGGAAAAGCCAACATTTATAGGTTAGCCTTTTTGCAGATGATACCAAGATTTGTAGCAGAGTGGACACCCCGGAGGGAGTGGAAAACATGAAAAAGGATCTGCAAAAGTTAGAAGAATAGTCTAACATCTGGCAACTCAAATTCAATGTGAAGAAGTGCAGAGTGATGCATTTGGGGGGTAGAAATCTGAGGGAATCGTATGTGCTGGGAGGTGATAGACTGATAAGTACTGATGGAGAGAGGAACCTTGGGGTGATTGTTTCTGAGGCTCTAAAGGCATCTAAACTGTGTGATAAGGCGGTGACTGTAGTCAGAAGGATGCTAGGCTGTATAGAAAGAAGAATAGCCAGCAGAAGAAGGGAGGTGTTGATGCCCCTGTATAAGTTGTTGGTGAAGCTGCACTTGGGAGTATTGAATTCAATTTTGGAGTCCGTATCTTGTGAAGGATATAAAAAGACTTAAAGCGGTCCAGAGGAAGGTGATGAAAATGGTAAGGGGCTTGAACCAAAAAAAGTATGCCAAGACCTAAATACTGTATGTATAGTCTGGAGGAGAGGAGATATGATACAGACATTTAAATACTTGAAAAGTATTAATATAGAACCAAATCTTTTCCAGAGAAGAGAAAATGGTAAAATTAGAGGGCATAATTTGACGTTGTGGGGAGATAGGTTCAGGAACAATGTTAGGAAATTCTTTTTCACGGAGAGGGTGGTAGAAGCCTGGAATGCCCTCCGAGGGAAGTGGTGGAGAGGAAAACGGTGATGGAATTCAAAAAAGCATGGAATAAACATAGAGGATTTCTAATTAGAAAACGAAGCATGTAAATTAAAGAGCTAAGGCCGGTACTGGACAGTCTTGCACGGTCTATGTCCCATATGTAATGATTTGGTGTAGGATGGGCTGGGAAGGGCATCAATGGGAACTCCACTAACTCGGAACATGAAGATGTTACTGGCCAGACTTTAGGGTAGATATCCTAGTCCTTGGACTGCTAGACTACTGCAACATCCTTTTCCTCCCATGCCCTGCTACTATGATCAAACAACTTCAAACAATCCAAAATACAGCCTTGAGACTCATCTACTCATTGAGAAAATATGACCACATCACAGAAGCTTACATCAACTCACATTGGCTACCAATCCAAGAAAGAATACAATTCAAATTCTACTGCATGCTATTTAAATCCCTAAATGGATACAGTCCTTCTTACCTGAACAACCGCCTCAACCAAGCATCCACACTCAGACCACAGAAAAGCACACTCCCCATTCATACCTCCTCCGATCAAAAAAGTAAAAAGATCAAAGCTTCATGACGGCCTCCTAGCCACTCAAGCCGCAAAACTGGATACCCGGATCTCCAACCTGCTAATGACCACATCAGACTACAAGACATTCAGAAAAGAAATAAAAACTATACTTTTTAAGAAATTCCTAAATCAGCCCTAACTTCACATACTATTAACGACGCCAAAATAGACAAAACATCGACCCTCACACCAGCAATAACAACTATGCTACTAATATAACCTCCATTTACACACTTCCTGTAAACTGTATTTATCCTTACCCCAAAATTATCTATTTACCACTCTAATTTATCATCGGTTCCTCCATTGTAACCCCGTTTATAAATCTTTTGTAAGCCGCCTTGAACCGCAAGGTAATGGCGGAATAGAAATCCCTAATGTAATGTAATGTAATATCCTGCAAACAGGATGGTTGGATAGGCTGGAGAGAGCTTGGATGTAGGAATGCCCCACAAAGGAAACACACCACACACGCAATCTTAGAATCGGGAGGAGGCGCTAGTAAGGACTAGCTCCGTGTCCCTATTTATTATGCATCTAAGCTAATGACATCATAGTAACTCCCTCGTTTACACATCTCATGATTGGTGGGTACAAAGGTACATGGTTTTACATTGGTGGAGATAGGTACATGCTTTTTACCTCGTGATCATCCTCCAACTCAGCACTTAGACAAGGGCCTGATTAACACATGGACAGGGCCTGAGTCTTTGCACATATGCAATGCCTGTGCAATGCCTGTCAGCTGATGTCCTTACCAAATAAGGACAGCTCACATAAGATAAGCATGTGACAGTCCAAAGGTTATAATATATGCTCCTTAGCCTTAAGCTGTAAGCAAAGTCTGATTGTTGCCCATATAAGGGATGCTTAAACAAGATAAGAGAAAAAGGGTAAATGTGAGTCAGGTTAATATGTGACAAAAGTCTTGTGACAAGTTGCTAGTATTTTTCTTTACTTAGAATGGCTGCATGGCAAGAAGGGAAAGGGAATGAGAAACAGGGCCTCAGATCCAAACACAGGCCTAGATCCACACACAGGCCTAAATCCGCACACAGGGCCTAGGTCGGTGTGCCGACCTGGCCTGTATTCAGAACCGCCTGTGTGTTGACCCTGCCTGTGTTCTGATGTCCTGGATCAGAACTTATCAGATCTCCATCCCTACACTTGGACGGCAACTTCAGCCTTTGGAACCTAGGACAATACCAGGTGGACTTTACAGTCTATGACCCAGAAATATCAAAGAAGAGACAAGTTAATATAATCATGTATTTTTAATGGGTAAAACTAATGGGCAGACTGGATGGACTGTTCAGATCTTTATCTGACGTCATTTACTATTATTTTCTGATTATTTTCCTCTGTGTTCATCCCACACTTGTTTGAACTCTGTCATCGTTTTCCTCTCCACCACCTCCCTCAGGATTGCCTTCCATGTATTAACCACCCGCACCATAAAGAAGAATTTCCTCTTGAATCTACCAACCCTCAACCTCAAATTATGTCCTCTGGTTTTACCATTTTCCTTTCTCTGGAAAAGATTATGTTCTACGTTAAAGCCCTTCAAGTATTTGAATGTCTGAATGATATGATTATGATTATTGAGAGCTTCTATACCGCTACTAATGACTGGGGAGTCAATTCAGAGCATTCTACATGAGCCTCTGCAAAGGTGTTATGATATATTATCTTCTGAAGAGATGTTACCCTAAGAAGTTGTGAGGTGTTACAATGCATGGGCTCTCTACTAAAATACAAAGAGCTCTATGGTGGTGTTAGAGTTATTAATACTGGTATGGTTATACCAATAATTAATCGTCCTACTTATAAGCACATGTTTATACCAAATCAGTTGTCCTATGTATGTACACATGTAATACTAGGTTAAGTATTAATAGAAACATAGAACATGACGGCAGAAAAGGGCCACGGCCCATCTAGTCTGCCCACCCTAATTGCCCACCCCCTAACTACCTCCATGAAGAGATCCCACATGCCAATCCCATCTTTTCTTAAAATCTGGCACGCTGGCCTCAATTACCTGTTGTGGAAGATTATTCCAGTGGTCAACCACCCTTTCGGTGAAGAAATATTTTCTGGTGTCGCCATGAAATTTCCCACCCCTGATTTTCAACAGATGCCCTCTTGTTGCCGTGGGTCCTTTAAGGAAAAAGAGATCCTCTTCCTCCTCGATACGGCCCGTGACATATTTGAACGTCTCGATCGTGTCTCCCCTCTCTCTGTGTTCCTCGAGTGAGTACAGCCGCAACTTACCCAGTCGTTCCTCATACGGGAGATCCTTGAGACCTGAGACCATCCTAGTGGCCATTCGCTGAACCGACTCAACTCTCCGCACATCTTTTTGATAATGCGGCCTCCAGAATTGTACACAGTATTCCAGATGGGGTCTCACCATGGATCTGTACAACAGCATTATGACCTCGGGCTTATGGCTGTCGAAACTTCTACGGATACAGCCCATGATTTGTCTAGCCCTGGATGAAGCTTTCTCCACTTCATTGGCAGTCTTCATGTCATCGTTAATGATCACCCCCGTCACATTGCCACTAAATACATGATACACTTTTACATCTCTCTTAAGGAAGTTCGCCATTTCAACTAACTATCATCTATTTGCATGCATCCCTGAAAGTTCTAATTCCCTCTCTCTATCCACTTCATAATTTCAGTTGAAGTAGTTTGAGAAAAGGATAGTCTTTATCCCATATTTCCCCTGCCCTCCTTTCCTCTAAGGCAGTAGTCCCCAACCCTGTCCTGGAGGACCACCAGGCCAATTGGGTTTTCAGGCTAGCCCTAATGAATATGCATGATAGATTTGCATATAATGGAAGTGACAGGCATGCAAATCTGCTTCATGTATATTCATTAGGGCTAGCCTAAAAACCCGATTGGCCTGGTGGTCCTCCAGGACAGGGTTGGGGACCACTGCTCTAAGGTATACATATTGAGGGCTTTCAGTCTCTCCTCATAGGTCTTTAGGTGCAAACCTCCTACCATTTTCGTTGTCCTCCTCTGGACCGCTTCAAGTCTTCTTATGTCCTTTGCCAGATACGATCTCCAAAATTGAACACAATACTCCAAGTGCGGCCTCACCAATGACCTGTACAGGAGCATCAACACCTTCTTTCTTCCACTAGTTACGCCTCTCTCTATACAGCCTAGCATCCTTCTGGCAATAGCCACCGCCTTGTCACACTGTCCTTTGCCTTTAGATCTTCAGACTCTATCCCCCAAGGTCCCTCTCCCCATCCATGCATACAAGCTAATAATGATGTCCTCAGTTCCCTGATGTGATGTGCAGCAGCTAGACAGAGGTTTACTCATGCAATTAGTACGTGCTCTAAGCTGTATAAAGCATGCCAGTGATGAGAGGGCCCTCTCTAAAGTTGAAAGGGAATAGATTCCGTACAAACGTAAGGAAGTTCTTCTTTAACCAGAGAGTGGTGGAAAACTGGAACGCAGCTTCACGTCTCACTGCTGCGTGAGAACCTCCCAGCACATATGGCTCCTTCTGATTTCTAATGCATTACTCTGCACTTCTGTGCATTGAATTTTAGTTGCCAGATATTAGACCATTCCTCTAACTTTTGCAGATCCTTGCAGATAAAATACCACCTTTGCTTCGTATCATTTAAATATTAACATATATTTGTCTTCACTTTCTGAAGCTATGTGGCAGCGCAGCAGTGAGACGTGAAGCTGCGTGTTGGTCACTGGCATGCTTTATACAGCTCAGAGCACGTACTAATTGCATGAGTAAACCTCTGTCCAGCTGCTGCACATCACATCAGGGAATTGAGGACATCATTATTAGCTTGTATAACTCAGTGATTGATCATCCCCCTAACCTCTAGAGCTTCTGTGAATATCGGCCCCCTAGAGCCCAGAATCAATGAAACTATACCAAAGATAAACTCTCCTCACTGCAGGGAGGCCACGATGCTCCGGGTGTACAACTGGTTTATCTCTTCAGCCCAAAGCCACGCCATGCATCATTCTGTGCAAGGCAGGAAGAAAGAGCTGGCAAGACCCTGTAGTTTTATATACTCAATAAATCAGGGAAACAGATTTCACTGTAGACAGGAACCTGATTCTTAGACAATTGAACACTGTCACAGTGAATCATATTTCCATCTGGAAGAGTACATTGTAGGAGCGTGACTGCTCAGCTGCTCGGCCGTGTCTGCAGATAACGTTATAGAAAGCAAAACATAACTGTTACAGCTTCATGGGTGAGAATAACCGAAGGGATCGCAGGGAGAGGGGAGCAGTGAAAAGGATTCTGTCTTCTTTGCATCCATGTTGCCCAGCGTCCACTCTCCCCTTCCAGTAGAAAGGCAATAAGGATATTTCAGCTGACCCTTCATTTCCAGCGCTGTCTCATCAGCCCTGCCCCAGCGTAGTCTCCCCCAACCCCCTGCCCAGAACATTTTCAAGTGCGCACAGGACGCAGACGGTGACATTTCCCCTATCCTTACTCCTTGCTGCTACCTCCCTTCATTACATCCTGCCCCCTTTCCTACCCTCTTGCCCTTTCTCCAGTATCTGCTCTCCAGCCCTTTCCTTCCCCTTACCTAGGATTCATATATTGCCTATTTCCTCAGCATTCATCTCCCACCATCTGTCCTGCCTCTTCTCCACCTCCACCCAGCATCTGTCCCCTGCCTCCCCCCCCCAAGCATCTGTCCTCCTATGCTCTTCCTCTCCCCCAGCATATGCCCCCTGCTTGTCTCAAGATATGTCGTTGCCCAGGTTGATACTGAACTTTAGTTGTGCCCTGTGTGTCCTGCCCACTGGCACCCTCTGCCCTACCTCCTTCATCACTGCAAGTGAGAGGAAACGATAGGTTGGGAGAAATTTTTGTCTCCTGTGCTGCCACCCCTCTTGCATAGCCTTTGGTACGGTGTTGTCTCTGCCTCTCTCCAGCTCCTCTTCACTCCCCTCCCCCCATTCATTCTCTGGTATTCATCCCCTCCCCCGCCTTTCCCTCAGCATATACCCATTCCCCCACAATATTCTGTGGTATTTAGCCAGCTGGCTGGGAGCTGTTCCTGGCAGGCTAAGTACTGCTTAGCCAGCTATCCATTGATATTCAGTAGGAGATAGACTTCTATGCAACTTAGCTGGTCACCGCCATTATTCATTGGCTGGCTCACCAGTCTGCATTTTAAAACTTTTACTCAGATGATTTCTTAAAACTTGTTGCTCTTGAATCAATTTTTTATGCTGATTCTAGAAATGTCTTCCATTTTTGCCTATCATGTCAGGTTTTTACAGAAAATAAGAAGTTATGTTTTCACAATTTTAACTACTGTAAGCACAAATATATTCAAACACCATTTCACACTAGGTCAATTTTTATTACAAACACATTTAAAAATACTGTAAAGAATTACCCTAATTTATTTCTTGACTACCCTGTAACAAAACAAAAAGCAGTGTTTCATTAATTTTGAGACTTTCTCCTCTTTGACTTCCTTGCAGATCCTTGAAGATCTTGACTGTCCCTCTTCAACATCCAGCAATAGTCGGCCATTCCATCTCCCCTGGTACCTCCTCTCCATCTCCTTAATATCTTGGTGAAAATGTTCACCTTGCTCTTCACTATACTCTTGTTGTGCAATATGTGGATTGTTGCTAAAAATCATATTTTTCATATAGATGGGGGGGGGAGGTTATCAACAAATGATGGGACCCGGGTGTCACATATGCTAGGTATGCCACTGCCTTTTCTAGCGCTACTATATCTTTCTTGAGATAAGGAGACCAGAATTGAACACAATACTCCAGATGAGGTTGCACCATGGAGCGATACAGGGGCATTATGACATTTTTAATCTAATCTAAACCTTAAGTTTATATACCGCATCATCTCCATGGAAGTGGAGCTCGGCACGGTTTACAAAAGCTTAAATATAAGAAGAGAAAGGAAAAGGTTTACATGAGCTTATATATAGAAGGGAAGAGTAAGGGGGAAGATAGAATTACATGTTAGAGAAGAGCCAAGTTTTCAATTGCTTGCGGAATAGTTGGAGAGAGCCCAAGTTCCGCAGCGGGATAGTAAGGTCATTCCAGAGATCTGTGATTTTGAAGAGAAGAGATTTTCCCAGTTTACCTGCATAAAGAATACCGTGTAGAGAGGGGAAGGATAGTTTATATCTTTGGGCGGGTCTGGTGGAGTCAGGATTCGAGGAGTTAAAGGATAGTGGGATTAAGGGAGGAAGAATGCCGTGAATGATCTTAAAAGCCAGGCAGGAGCATTTGAAATGGATTCTGGAAATCACTGGGAGCCAATGAAGATTGGACAGGAGTGGGGAGACATGGTCAGATTTGCATTTTGCAAAGATCAACTTGGCTACAGTATTCTGGATAAGCTGGAGTCTTTGAAGACTTTTTTTTGTTAGGCATAAGTAAATGGCATTGCAGTAGTCAAGTTTGGAGAGGATGATGGATTGGACGAGGACGGCGAAGTGTTTTTGGTGAAAGTAGGATCTTACTTTCCTCAGCATGTGGAGGCTGAAATAGCATGATTTTGCCAAGGAGTTGAGGTAGTCATTGAGAGAGAGAGAAGAATCAATAATGATGCCAAGGACCTTGCTTGAGAACTCAAGGTTTAGAGCAGCGCCTGTGGGTAGTGCGAAGAGGGTGGGCAGGTGTTCTAACTTTTGGCCGAGCCAGAGTACCGAGAGGGACCAGGAGTGGAGTCTCATTATGCAAGATGTAATGTTCTCGTGGAGGTTGGTGAGGTTCTGGTCTGTTTCAAGAAGGGCAAGGATGTCATCAGTGTATGTGTAGATTGTTTCAAGGGGGGAAAGTTGGAGGAGCTTCAGAGAGGACATGTAGATGTTAAAGAGAATAGGGGATAGGGGTGATCCCTGAGGGACACCGCAAGATGTTGTCCAAGGAACGGACATGGTGCCATTTGTGTTGACAGTGTAGGAGCGAGAGAGAAGGAAGTTTGAGAACCACTTTAGGACGGTGGAGTCAATTCCTATCTCGGAAAGTTGATAAAGTAGTATGTCGTGGTGGACGACATCGAAAGCTGCAGAGAGATCGAATTGTAAGAGAACAGCGAATTTGTTACGAGAATGTCTTGTTAACCATCCCTTTTTTAAATAATTCCTAGCATCCTGTTTGCTTTTTTGGCTGCCAGCCAGCCTAAGACTGAACTGGGTAATATGTTATAGACATGGAAAGTGAATACAAATTAAGTGAAAAAAATAAAATCAGGATGAAAATTTAATAATGGATCTGTTGTACTTCCTCTTCCCCAGTAAAAGGGTAACCATCTGTTCTGCCTACTCCCCCATAGCCACCCCCCCCACCACACACACACACTTTCACATGTAAACCAGTGGATAGATTAGCTCACTTCCCTGGAGACAGACAACCATTCAGATATGCAATATAATCACAAAATTAGGGTAGAATATTCCCTCAAAGACTGAAGTTAGCTTAGTTCTATAGATCAAGTGGATTTGTACTGCAACATCAACCTATAGAATTCCCTCCCCCACCTCCACTCCCCTCCCCACACCATGCATATAACTCTTCGTAAGATTATGAATGGGGAGCTCTGGAAGATCTAGTTAGCTGTGCTAGAGATTCCTAGGATATTCCCTTAATTGAAACATAAACAACCATGTGCAGGTCTAAATTGATGGGACAACTTGTCTGAGGAAGTACAAAATCGTATAAATATGGTATGTTTTTGTGGATGGTGTAAAGGCAGCATATGGAAAAGGCTAACAGCTGCTGTAGATACTGATGGTGGTTAGATGGTTACAATTCTTTAGGTGCATACAGTGATTTTATGAATTAATTGTGTATAAGATGCATAAAGAAATAATACAGACCTCGTAGGTATGGGAAAAATGGGAATAACATCCTTCTTCTCCATCTCCTGCAGAACCCCTGTGATGACAAGCGGCACCGAGATATCTGGTCTAAAAAGAAAACTTGCAACCGTCTACCCAAATTCCTGGTCATAGGTCCACAGAAAACTGGTGAGATCTCACAGTATCGAAGAACGTGTAACTTGCAGCTTGACCCTGCAGAATGCTTCCTAAGTAGAAACATCCTGAGTTTTCCCTCTGAGCTGGCACCTGAAGTTTTAGCCTGAAAACTGTTTTTTTTAATTGGTTCTGCAGAAGGTAGACAGATGTTGCAAAAACTTGATAATGCAGATGTGCTCGCAAATGAGGACATTTGCCCCATCCACCGTCTCGCTGAAGGATTTAAGTGGCAATTAACAACCAAATATTAATTCCAGCAACAGAGTGTGTCATGGTTTTCTCAGGCTGACACAGAAGTGTCACCGTTGGGATCCATATTCCATGCCCTCAGAGGCCTGTTACTATATAGGTACAGACATCCTGTTACACTTTTAACTCCACCCACTATCGGCTGGACCACACCCACCTGTCAAAAACTATGACCCAACCATGTATCAAAGCAATCTCCAGTCACAGTAAGCGCCCCATCTGTTTTTCTGCTATATTGCCAGAATCCTCCACCTAGTGGAGCCGGTGCTTGAAGAAGAGTAACGAGCTCTTCACGTTTCCAGAACTTTCCAGAATGGTCATCCATGTGCACTGGCATAATTGTGTGGGGTCACTTCAGTTCCATGTCAAGCTGACAGTTGAAATGTAGAGGAAACCAACTCCTAGAGGAGGTGGTGGGGATTCAAAGGAAACATCCATTGCAAATAAGGAGCGCTGCAGGATAAACAGGCCAGAAGGCGGCTCTGCCTGATGCTGACATTCTGAGGCTGATGTTTGATTGATTTCTGCACTGCTCTTATGCCAGCTATTTTCATGGGTTTTTGTCTTTATTTGATGTAAATCTCTCTCTAATTGTATGGATCCCTATATTTAAGGACTTCAGCATTTTCTGGTTAGATATTTTCTTTGATAACAGATGAATTTCCAATTGCTAGAATTATAAAATACTAAAAGTAACATATTACTTTTACAGTAACTTAACATTTACTGTAATATACTACATTTTCCTTCAGTAACTAGTAAGTTTTAAGATATTATTTTTACAAAGTTAACTTGCCCAACACTGGTTATAAAACGATTCTTTTGGGATCAGCCAAATACTGTCCTGGATACCAGGGATATCACACGCTTCACTAACATACCATTGGCGGAGCCTTAAGGATTTTTTTATGCATGTGGTAATGTGGCTGAGGGTATGTCTTGGATCTAGCGTTCCCTCTAAGCTGTGCACAGCTGGTGGAGTCGGGACCAGTACCTCTCTCTCTTCCAATCTGTACCGCTGCTGCTGCTTTCCTGAAACTGCCTGCTGAAGGGGAAGTGTTTAGTCTGTAAACTGAAAAAATGAATAGAACTAAAATGCCCTGGAATAATTTAAGCAGCAACACAAATAAGAGACAAGGATGTGTCACAAATCAAATACACAACAAGCAGATTAGTCCAAATAACAAGAAGTCTGATTTATTAGTATCAATGACCCAATGTAGACACATTTCGCTTCGTCAGGGGTAATGACTGCAGGGGAAAGCAATAAGGAGGAAGCCTCTGCTAATCAGCACTTCTGGATCACATAGCAAATCAAAACCTCCTTGTCCAAAATGGCAACAGTTCTTCCTCAAAGGTGAAAACAAGTGAAACTGGCTTGTTTGTTGCATTACCAGCTGCTCTTCTAGGAAGTTAGCCAAACCTTTTATAAACCCTGCTAAGCTAACTACTTTCATCTTCAGCACCGAATCCCTCTTGGCCTCACTAATCTCTAAGGTGCAACAACTCCATTCTCGAAACAAATTCGCTGTTCTTCTTCAATTCGACCTCTCCGCAGCCTTCGATGTCGTTCACCACGACATCCTTATCTTCCAACTCTCCAAAATAGGCATAAGCTCCACAGTCCTTGATTGGTTCTCGAAATTCCTACGCTTCCGCTCCTACACCGTAAGCACAAACGGTTCCTCATCCCCCGCCTGGAAGCCGAAATGTGGAGTCCCGCAAGGCTCACCCCTCTCTCCTATTCTTTTCAACATCTACATGTCCTCTCTGAAACTCCTTCATCTATCCCCCCTAGAAACTCTCTACTCCTATGCTGACGACATCCTCATCCTCCTCGAAACCGACGCGAACCTCTCGAACCTCACTGAGAACATCTCCACATGTATTACGAACCTCCAATCCTGGGCCCAATCTGTACAAATGAAACTGAATGAGTTCCAAAACCAAACTCCTTTGGCTCGGCCCAATCTCAGATCATTTACCCACCTCCATCCCTCTACCTTCCGGCCCCACTCTTCATCTTGAATTTTCAAGCAAAGTCCTAGGCATCATCTTAGACTCCTCTCTCTCCTTCAACGATCACCTCAACTCCCTGGTAAAAAAATGCTTCTTTAGCCTCCATATGTTAAGAAAAGTAAGATCTTGCTTTCATCACTCTCATTTCGCCATCCTCGTCCAATCCACCATCCTCTCTAGACTAGACTACTGCAACTCCATCTATATAAGCCTAACTAAGAAAAACCTCCATAGACTTCAGCTAATTCAGAACGCCGCTGCCAAGCTTATTTTCGCAAAAGGCAAGTTTGATCACGTTTCCCCACTCCTCTCCAAGCTTCACTGGCTCCCAGTATACTCCAGAGTCCTCTATAAATGTGCCTGCTTAGCCTTCAAGATTCTACATGGCATCCTTCCTCCCGTTATCCCACTCTTCTGGAACTCATCAAACCCGCTTTCTTCTAGACCCTCCCAAAAACTGAAACTATCTTTCCCATCTATAAAAGGTATATCCCGCGCAGGAAAACTTGGAACATCCCTCCCCTTTAGAACCACTGAACTCTGGAACAACCTCTCATCCCCGCTCAGAAATTCTAGCTCCTTCCAATCCTTCCGTAAACACTTGAAAACTTGGCTCTTCTCAAAAATCTAATTCTACTCCCGTTCTCTAGTACCCTCCCCTCTCTATCCTCTCAGTCCCTCTCCTATATCCCTTCTTTGTAATTCCTCTCCTCTTAACCTCTGTAAACCGTACCGAGCTCTGCGCATGCGGAGATGGTGTGGTATACAAACCTAATGGTTTAGTTTAGTTTAGTTTAGATCATATTCTCTGGCAACAAATTCCAGGTTTGAATAATTTCCTAAAAGAGAAGTCCATAGGCCATTATTGAGATGTCTTGGGGAAATCCACTGCTTATGGGGAGGGGAGATATGATCGAGACATTCAAGTATCTCACGGGCCGTATCGAGGTGGAGGAAGATATCTTCTTTTTCAAGGGTCCCGCGGCAACAAGGGGGCATCCGTGGAAAATCAGGGGCGGGAAACTGCACGGTGACACTAGGAAGTTCTTCTTCACTGAAAGGGTGGTTGATCGCTGGAATAGTCTTCCACTCCAGGTTATTGAGGCTAGCAGCGTGTCAGATTTTAAGGCCAGGTGGGATAGACATGTGGGATCTATCCGCAAAGATAGATAGGGAGGGTCATTAGAGTGGGCAGACTTGATGGGCCGTGGCCCTTATCTGCCGTCTACTTCTATGTTTCTATGTTTCTATTCCTAGAATAAGCAGCATAAAATCTAATCTAATCTTCAATTTATAACCTGATCATTTCCCTAAGGAGTTCGATTCAGTTTACAACTCATTAAAAAGTAGATAACATATTAATAGGACAAATATTGTAGAAAGGATACTATTCGTTAAGATTTGATAGGTGTTAAAGGGTTAAAAGTAAGATATACTTAATTACTGTTCGTCAGCTAATAATCTGTTCTATTACTTGGGATCTAGCTAGGTACTTGGGACCTGGGTTGGCCTCTGTTAGAAACAGGATATTGGGCTTGATGGACCTTCGGTCTGTCCCAGTATGGCAACTCTTATGTACCTGGAGAGAAGAAATATTTTCTCCCCTAGTCCTAGTATTTTTGGAAAGGGTGACCAAGTGATTCACATCGACCCACTCCCCTCCACTCAGTATTTCATAGACCTCTATCATATCTACCCCGAGCCATCTTTTTTCCAGGCTGAGAGCCCTAGCCACAGTGGCGTACCTAGCATATGTGACACCCGGGGGCCATCATTTTTTGGCACCCCCCCCCCCATCTGTACGAAAAACATGATTTTTAGTAACAATCCACACGTCACACAAGAGTGTACCTAGGAAAAGGCAGCATCTTACATATTGCAGTGAGCAGTACATCAATAAACCCATTGAAAAACTAAACAAGCCAGACTAGTACAGATCAATCCTACACAGTCAATCCTAACAGAAAACCATGTCTTTTCGAACACACAGAACACAGAAAACACCTTTGCCTAGTATGGAATATGTCATCACAAACTAACCCCTCACCCTTTTACAAAACCGTAATGTGGATTTTAGCCACGGTGGTAACAGCTCTAACGCTCATAGAATTCTGGGCATCAGAGCTGCTACCACCACGGCTGGTGCTAAAAAATGCTTCACAGTTTTGTAAAAGGGGGGGTAAAATAGAAATACATAGACAAAGGTTAAATTGAACCAGCAAGAAGCTGGACTCTGCATACAATGCAACACCACAGAAACAGTGACACATGTCTCCTAAAGCAATAAATAAATAGAAAATTTTTGTTCTACCTTTTTCTCTGGTTTCTGCTTTCCTCATCTTCTTGTTACTCTCTTCCTTCCATCCACTGTCTGCCATCTCTCTGCCCCTATATGGCATCTTCTCTCCTTCAATGCCCCTTCCATCTCTCCTTTCACCCCCATTGGTCTGGCATCTCTCTCCTCTCCTTCCCTCTCCCACACCTCTCTTCTGCAATCCCTTTCTCCCCTCATTTTCCTTTTCAATTTATTTTCTGCATCCATCTAGATTACATTCTTACTACCCTCTCATCAATTTCCTTTTTTACTGTCTACCTACAGCTCGCCACCTCTTTCCCTCACCCCTCGAGTATTTCCCTAACTCAATCCTTTTCCCCCATCATATGCCCTTCTTTTATTTATCTCCTCCTTCCATCATCTTCCCTCTTCTCTCTCCCCATTTCCATCATCTGTCCCTTCTCTCTTCCCCCACTTCCATCAGCATCTGCCCCCTTTCGCTCCCTACAACCCAATTCCATGCAATATCGTTCCCCCTTATGTCTCTTTCCCTGCAATTCCTTCAGCATCTGCCCCTTTCTCTCCCTCCACCACGCATCCAAACCACCCTGACCCCCTTTGTCACCCTTCAGCATGATTCCATATCACCCTGACCCCCTTTTGTCACCCTTCACCATGTTTCCATAGCACCCTGACCCCCTTTTGTCACCCTTTACCATGTTTCCATAGCACCCTGACCCCCTTTTGTCACCCTTTACCATGTTTCCATAGCACCCTGACCCCCCTTTTGTCACCCTTTACCATGTTTCCATAGCACCCTGACCCCCCTTTGTCACCCTCCACACCCTTTCATGCCACCCTGACCTCCTTTCTTTCTCCATCCCAAAGATCCCGCGATGACTGCTTCTGCTCTGATGGAAGAGGTAAGTGACGTTGGAGGGGGCTGGGCCGGCAGACGCAGTTAGTTGCGGCAAGATCCCGCGATGACTGCGGCTGCCGGTCCCCTCCTTCCCCCCCTTCCCCCCCGACGTCACTTACCTCTTCCCAGTCATCGTGGGACCTTTTTCACTTCAGCGTGGCTGCCGACTCTGCTCTAAATAGGGCAGCCGCGCTGAAGTGCGGTTTGAAACAGCGCGGGAGGTTCCGATCAGGCTGGCTGTGCACCCCCTTGGAGCGTGCACCTGGGGCGGACCGCTCCCCCCCCCCTGCCCACCCTTGGTACGCCACTGCCTAGCCACTTTAGCATTTCTCATAGAGAAATCATCTGATCTCTTTGATCATTTTTGTCTCCCTCCTCTGGACCTTTTCTAATTCCTCTATATCTTTTTTAAGATCTGGTGACCAGAACTGTACACAGTATTCAAGGTACCATAGAGCGAAACAAGGACATTATAACATTTTCCTCTTTCTTTTCCATTCCTTTCCTAATAATTCCTAACATTCTATTTGCTTTCTTAGCAGCCGCCGCACATTGAGCTGAGGGTTTCAATGTATCCTCATCAATGACACCTAGATCCTCTTCCTGGGCAGAGACTCCTAACACAGAACCCAGGATCACATAGCTATAGTTCGGGTTCTTCTTTCCCACATGCATCACTTTGCACTTGCTCACATTAAACGTCATCTGCCCAGTCTCCTAGAAAAAAAATATAAAAACAGCCACTTATCTCGTGCTGACCACTCCAGTGCTGTGTCCATGGTAAATAGTTCCCAGGTGGCACATCAGCAACGTAGTTAAATGCTGTTTTTATCGTCTACGCTTAATCCGTTCTATGACTAAGTACTTAGAACCACAATCCTTAAACATTTTAATACACTCCCTTGTTATATCCAAATTAGATTACTGTAATTCACTTCTGTTAAATATCACCCAAAAGGAAAAAAAACGCCTACAAATAATCCAAAATACTGCAATTAAAATAATACATAATGGAAAGAAATATGACCATGTAACACCTTTTTTAATAGAATCACACTGGCTTCCCATAAACCAACGAATAATATACAAAATAGCACTTTTAGTATTTAAAACACTATCCACCAATGAAGCACAATTCATAGATCGGCTACTAGTTCCACATACTTCGAACCGTTCCCTGCGGTCTGCTACACAAGGGTTGCTTATGGTTCCTTCTTTAAAAGTTATAGGAACCAGACGTCATGACATTTTTTCAGTTATGGCCCCCCCTTACTTGGAATACTCTTCCCTTATACATCAGAGAAGTCAAAGATCTTAGTTTATTTAAAACCAATCTAAAAACTTTTCTTTTTAAAGTCTCTTTTAATCTCTAGAATAACTCTTTTTACATTTTTCCCAATTTCCAATCTCTAAAATTAGTTCTTTACCAATCTTACCCCAATCCTAATGTTTTCCCCCCCCCCCCCTCTAGACATTCCCTCTCTTTCCTTCTAGGAAAACAACATTTTGTAACTTTTGCCTTCCTTTCTTCTTCCCTAATGTATCCTAGTTCGTCTATAATGTCAGTCTGTTGCTTACCCCCCTTTTTTAATGTAGTACAATATATATTTTAATGTTGTATGCCATATATTTTCAATGTTACTCACTTAGAATGTAATAAGCGATTCATCAAATTTAATGAAACTTGAAACTTGAACTTGAAATCAAATCCCTCAGATCCCGACGGGAGGACCCCGTTTCGCCAGACGCATTACCAGGGGAATATGGAACAAGCAGTGCTGCAAAAATGACAAAAGAAACCAGCCACAACGCTCTCTTTCATAGTTCGCTGTGGATCAACGTCAAAAATGTCGTGATGCAATGCTGGGTGAGTTAGTCAATAGGAATAACAATTATGGCAGAGAGGCGCAATCACAAAGAAGCGCACCATTGAAGAGCTGAAGGTGGTTTATAAAGCAAAAATAAGCCTTTGTTCACGCTGATGTAATTTAAGTCTAACATCACCTCTACGAAAGTCGACGTAAAGAGAGCGCTGTGGCCGGTTTCCTTTGCCATTTTTGCAGCACAGCCGATGCTTGTTCCATATTCCCCTGGTGATGCGTCTGGCGAAACAGGGTCCTCGTGTCAGGAGCTGAGGGATTTGATTTCCACACTTGGGACCTATTTGCCATGGACATAGCACTGGAGTGGTCAGCACGAGATAAGTGGCAGAGGATGTGGTAAGAGCGGATAGTGTAGCTGGTTTTAAGGAAAGTTTGGACAAGTTCCTGGAGGAAAAGTCCATAGTCTGTGATTGAGAAAAGACATGGGAGAAGCCACTGGATTGGTAGCATGGAATATTGCTACTCCTTGGGTATTAGTGACCTGGATTGGCCACCGTGAGAACGGGCTACTGGGCATGATGGACCATTGGTCTGACCCAGTAAGGCGATTCTTATCTTCTTATGTTCTGGACTGCTGCTGTGTTTTAAGTGACTGTATTTTGTGGGTCCGTAGGGATTTACTGTATTTCTCTGTAACCTGTTATTCTGGGTGGACCTGAATGCTGTCTGTAATAAGTGGAGGTTTTTCTGACCTATGACTGCCCTTGCTACTATTTGGTTAGCCCTTATGGGCGTTAATGAGCTTTTTTACTCCACTTATATTTTGTGTAGGCTTATGTAATTCAGCTTTCCCCCTGATTAGTAGGAGAGCAGATTTTTTTTTCATAGCAGTATTGTAAACCCCAGGGATCTTTTTTCTGACTATGGCAGTAGTAAGCAAGCTGCAATAAATAAGCAGATGTATACATGCTAGGTGTCTCAAATATTTCTGTCTTTCTGCCCTAATTTTAGGCACCACAGCTCTGTATTTGTTCCTGGTCATGCATCCTTCTGTCATCAGTAACTCCCCCAGCCCTAAAACCTTTGAGGAGGTGCAGTTCTTCAATGGCAATAACTACCGCCGGGGCATCGACTGGTAAGAAGGGTTATAAGACAGGGCTGTACCAGTAGGCAAAAGGCTGTTTCCAAAGCACTGTACAGCGGCGCCCTCTGTTGGTGAATGGCAGCTGCAGGAAAAGACTTTCCTTGTAAGGGAACTACACAAGGGTGCCATGGAATCAGCAAGAGTGGCCTGGGGATTGTCTCAATCTGATGGGCTGACAAATTCTTCCAAAAGGAAGGCTTTCCCAACCATCATTATAGGAAGCAACAGCCCCGACTCCTTGCAGGCAAAAGGATGGCCAACACTCCTTCTCCACTGGAGAGTGTGGCGCCGTGGTTCAAGCTACAGCCTCAGCACCCTGAGGTTATGGGTTCAAACCCACGCTGCTCCCTGTGACCCTTGGCTAGTCACTTAATCCTCCCATTGCCCCAGGTACATTAGATAGATTGTGAGAGGGAATACTGCTTGAGTACCTGAATAAATCCACGTAAACTGTTTAGAGAGAGAAAACGGAATAAATAAATATTCAAGTGCTTATCCAACAGTTAGTTTTCTTGGCCTAGAAATGATGTCAGCCGTGCAGTGGAGTCTCAGCCACTTGAGTAAGCGCCGAAAACTGTCTGGCACTCCCCCTCCAGCAAATGCAACCTACAAACACTCTGCAGCAGATCAGAAATTCCTTCATTTGTCATTCTCTGGGGACATAAATTTCTAGGGAAGGAGTGAGGCTACTCACCAAGGTTAGCCTAAGATCTGTCTCCCAATGAACAATGCCAGCGTGGTGTATGCTTATATTTCTTTATTACTGAATAATAATATTGGTTATAGTAATTACCACAATGAACAAAACATAACGTCAGATTCTATAAACGATGCCTAGGTTAGATGCCCTAATTGCAGACACCTAGCGACGCCTGACTAAATTCCGTACACAATCCAAATTGCTTTAACAAGCTTAATTAGTGTGGTAATTGACCACACCATTGATCTATAAATTTAAAAAGCAATCAATTAAAAGTTGTGTGTGCACTCCCTCTATCCAGTTCTCTGCTCACTCAGTCAGATTTGTCTGACAAGACCTACCTCTAGTGAATCCGTGTTGCCTTGGTTCCTGTAATTCAGAAACTTCACTATTTTCTGTTTTAAAAGCATTTCCATTTATTTACTTACCACAAAGGCAGATTTCCCTACTTCTTCCTTCCCCTTTTGTAGAGAGGGACCATATCCACCCTTCTCCAGTACCACTCCCGACTTTAGAGAAGCATTGAAAAGGTCAGCCAGCGGAGCCACCAGAACCTCCCGAAGTTCCTTCAATACCCTTGGATAGGAGAACCGGGAACTCAACTCCTTCTGGAGGAGTGAAGGCAGATGCCACACGTCCTGATAGATACCAATTTCCTGCTGGCAGATCTGGGACAGAGAATACACTCTGTGTAGTACCGAGAGAGACCTCAGCAGCCATTTTCTTGTGGCAGCCACAACGGACAGGAGCTAGTGGGCTTGCTTTTGCTCCTATTAACCCCACTTGGATCACCAAAGATATCAGGTAGGCTTGTGAGGCCTACCTAGGCTGCAGGGGGGTTGAGGTTTTGAGGGATGTTTGTGGGGTTTTAAGTGGCAGTGGGTGGGTGGAAGTGGGGCAATTCTGGTCACTACATCTCAAAAAAGATATAGCGGAATTAGAAAAGGTATAGAGAAGGGTGACAAATATGATAAAAGGAATGGGACGACTTCCCTATGAGAAGAAGCAGCTAGGACTCTTCAGTTTGGAGAAGAGATAGCTTGGGGGTGATATGATAGAGTTCTATAAAATACTGAGTGCCTCTGCTGGGTCAGACCTGAGGTCCATCATGCCCAGCAGTCCGCTCACGCGGCGACCCATCAGGTCCAGGACCTGTATCCTAGCCCTCTATCTATACCCTTCTATCCTCTTTTCCTTCAGAAAATTGTCCAATCTTTTCTTGAAATCCAAGACCGTCCACTCACCCTATCGAGTATCGCCATATCCTTCTTTATGTACGGCGACCAATATTGGACGCAGTACTCCAGATGCGGGTGCAGGACTATGGGGCGTATAAAGTAGGTGATTTTCAATAAAAAAAATTTAGACATCTAGCAGTTTTGCCAGTTAAAAAATGGCCATTTCTCCACCTCCAACTTTGGACATCTTGCGGCAAAGTCGGACTTAGATGTCCTATCGAAAATGGCCCTCCACATTCCAGTCATGCTTCTCCATGTATAACATCTCTGTGATGCCACTAAATCCAAGTCAGCTTCTAGATCTGGAACTTCATTTCCTGTATTTTGGGCATTAACATTTAGATATTTGCATTGAATATACGTTTTAATTTAAGCATTGGAGCGTAAATGAATGTGGTCACTGCCCTGCTCGCCATTGACCCCAGTGTTGCTTTTTTTTTCAGGTACATGGATTTTTTTCCCGTCCCTTCCAATGTAACCACTGACTTTCTGTTTGAGAAAAGTGCAAATTACTTTCACTCTGAGGAAGCCCCAAAACGAACAGCAGCCCTGGTGCCAAAGGCAAGACTGATCAGTATTCTCATCGACCCATCCGACCGCGCCTATTCCTGGTACCAGGTAATAATAATAATAACAGTTTATATACCGCAGGACCGTGAAGTTCTATGCGGTTTACAATGATTAAAAGGTATTACAGATTGAGTGGAATAAACAAAGTTCAGAGTTAGTGAATAACAGTTCTAAAGATCATTTGTTGAGGACTAAGATTGTATAGGTCAGTTGCATAAGTACTTCAGGAACAGATGTGTTTTTAGGTGTTTCCTGCATTCCCTATAAGTAGTAGGCACGAGCAGTTGTTCCAGGTCTTTATCCCATAATGCTGCTTGATGTGAGAAAAGATGTTGGTGATGACTTTTAAATTTACAACCTCTAACCGGTGGAGAAACAAAGTTCGGATGTGAACTTCTCCTATGTCTGTTGGTTGTGAAAGAGAAAAGGTCTGTTATATATTTAGGGGCTAAGCCGTAAAGTTCCTTGAAGCAAAAACAACCAAACTTGAATTTCAAACGTGTCTCCATCGGCAGCCAGTGTAGAAGTCGATAGGAAGGTGTTACATGATCAAACTTCTTCAGTCCACAAAGTAGCCTAACCGCTGCATTTTGTACCAGTTGCAATCGCCACATATTTTTCTGGGAGAGTGCCAAGTAGGCGATGTTACAATAATCGAGTTGACTCAGTATGAGGGATTGTACCAGAATTCGAAATGATGAGACATCGAAGTAAGCTCTGATGGACCGAAGCTTCCAGAAGGTGAGAAAGATCTTTCTAATCAAGGAATCTACCTGGTCTTTCAGGGTCAGACTCTGGTCCAGTTTTACTCCCAATATCTTCATAGTGGGTTGAATGGGATGACTAAGGTTATTGATGCACAGTGATGCTTTAGTGTCAAGTAGGTGTGGCGATGCTCTAAAAAATTTTGTTTTCTCTGGGTTTAGCTTTAGTCTGAACTCAGTCATCCATTGCTCCATCCGATTTAGTACCTCTGTTGCTTTGGGGGTGACTTCTGAGATAGAGGAATGCAGGTGATTAGGGCCAGCAGCGTGCTAGATTTTAAGAAGAAATGGGATACGCATGTGGGCTCTCTGGTAGGGTGAAGTTAGGGGGGTGGGTCATTACGGTGAGCAGACTTGATGGGCCTGGCCCTTTTCTGCCGTCATTTTTCTATGTTTCTATGAGGTATCGAATGGGATAATTATCGTGAAGTCATCAGCGTAGCTAAATAGTTTTATCCCCAGCTGGGATAGTTGCGCACCCAATGGGGACATATAAACTAGAGAATGACACGGTGAAAAAATTGGTCCCCGTCACCGCCCCGTCCCCGTCTCACCATCCTCTGCACTGCCCCGTCACCACCATTCCCTTCACCGCCCCGTCACCGTCACCGCTGCATACATAAAAGCCTCAAACGGGTACGATTTTAAATACTTTTCTTTATTTACGTATAAAGGAAACATTCTTTAAAACTTTAAAACTTAGTTAAATATTAGTTAATAACTATACAAAAACAAACACGACATGTACTTTTAATGCTTACAGTGGCAAAACAATGCTCCTGGGAGAAAAGTTGCCCTATCTCCTGAAGAATAACACAGCTTGCAAACTTTGGCCATATTATTCTTTTGCATACCTACACTGCACCATGTATATGCATGTACCAATATAGCACTGGCTGTCTGCATTAGTCACTATCAGATAATTCCATGTCAACTGGTCAAATTTCAAGGAGGGTCCATATGTGACATCTTCTGTGGTTATAAAAAAAAAAAGTGGTCCAAATAAAGGGGATCCTAACTCAGGACCTGATTGAGATCATGCCCAAAACTTTGGATAACTTCATTAGAGGTCATAATGTATCCCCTGAAAAAAATTTCAGAAATTTCTGAGATGGTCAAGTGGGGAGTTCTGGACCACTTGATATGGAATGACTCCTGCTGGACCCCCCCCCAACGAACCCTCCCACCCCGGAACCCCCTTAGTCTTACTTTCCAAGTTGGACCGGACGGCTCCTCACACGTATGGCCAGCAGGCTTGCCTCCGCCCCTACCCTGCCCAACCCACAGGATCCTAGGGCCTGATTGGTCTAGGCACCTAAAGCCACTCCCGCTATAGGAGGGGCCTTAGGTGCTTGGGCCAATCAGGCCCTAGGATCCTGTGGGTTAGGCAGGGGAGGGGAGGGGCGGGCCCGCCTCATTTGGACGGAAGCAGGCCTGCTGGCCAGACGAGCGAGGAGCTGTCCGGTCCAACTTGGAAAGTAAGACTAAGGGTGGTGTTTCGGGATGGCGGGGTTTGTTGGGGGAGGGTCCGGCAGGAGGGGTTGGGCACCCTCCTATTGGCAATATAGGGGGCCGTTGGGGGGGCCGGCAGGAGGGGTTGGGCACCCTCCTACCAGTGATCATAGGGGGGCTGTTGGGGAGCTGGCAGGAGAGGTTGGATATCCTCCTGCTGCGATCGTCGGGGGGGCTGTTGGGGTAGGCAGGAGGGGATGGGTACCCTCCTGCCGCGATCGTTGGGGAGGGCTGGTTCTGTCGGCATGAAGGGCTGAGCACCTTCCTGCCGGCGATCGTCAGGGGGGGGGGCGGGTTCTATTGGCAGGAAGGGTTGATCTGACAAATGAGGAGCCAGTATATTGGGGGGCGGAGTCAATGCGGCAACGTGCAAGTTGGATCGAGAGTTGGAGGAGACAGACAACATGGCGGAGACATCAAACACCCGGTCACGAACACGGTGAAACACAGGTAAATAGCGGTTCCTAGAAGGGGGTACATTGGCCTGCGGGGACAAATCTTTTCACCGTTTTTGCGGGCGGTGAAAACTTTTGTCCCCGTGTCTGCGGTGATTTGGCTTTGGAGTCTCCATAACCCGCAGCCAAACCGCAGCCACGCCGCAGGTCTCTGCGGGGATCGCTCCCCGTGTCATTCTCTAATATAAACATTGAAGAGCAGAGGGGATAATGGTGACCCCTGTGGCATGCCAGATGAATCGCTCCATGTATCAGAGAGATCGCAATTGAAACGGACTTGGTACGTGCGGGATATGAGGAAACATCTAAACCAGTTTAATACTCTCCTCTGATTCCAATTGCATCTAGGCATTGTAACATTGTAAGACTGTGCAGTTCTGTCATTTGCTCTTGTTGTACAGTTTCCTTGCCACCAAAATAATTTTGTTTCTTGTGAAATATTTAAAAGTCAATTTCATATCTCCCCCTCCTCCCCTAGGATATCGATATTGTGTTATCACCTCAGTAATATTCTCAGAGACCTGGTGGAAGGAGGACAATCAATAGGACACTGTATTATCTGGGTACAAATTATATCGCAAGGATAGAATAGATCAAATTAGGGGGGGGGGTGGTTTGGAATCCATATGGACAGAAATTCCATGTGTGAAGGGAAGGAATATAAAGGTTGGGTCTCCTAGGACAAAATGAGCAGACAGAGGAAGAAATGTTTTCAGAGATTAGGAAAGCTGGAGAATTGGGCAACAGTATAATAATGGGTGATTTCAATTACCCTCCTCTCACTATTCAGGGAGCACACTCGTAATCTCCAGATTTATACGCATGCGGATTGTGAAAAATTGGAAGACTGGGCGTCCAAATGGCAGATGAAATTTAATGTGGGCAAATGCAAAGTGATGCATATTGGGAAGAATAACCCGAATCACAGTCACCGGATGTTAGGATCCACCAGGGAGGTTAACGCCAAGAAAAGGATCTGGGTTCAATTCTGGTCTCCTTATCTCAAGAAAGATATAGTGGCGCTAGAAGAGGTTCAAAGAAGAGGGACCAAGATGATAAGAACATAAGAATAGCCTTAATGGTCCATCAAACCCAGAAGCCTGTTCTCACGGTGGTCAATCCAGGTCACTAGTACCTGGCCAAAACCCAAAGAGTAGCAATATTCCATGCTACCAATCCAGGGCAAGCAGTGGCTTCTCCCATGTCTTTCCCAATAGCAGACTATGGACTCTTCCTCCAAACCTTTCTTAAAACCAGCTACGCTATCTGCTCTTACCACAATCTCTGGCAACACGTTCCAGAGCTTAACTATTCTCTGAGTGAAAAAATATTTCCTTTTATTGGTTTTAAAAGTATTTCCCTGTAACTTCATCGAGTGTCTTTATAATTTTTGAAGAGCCCTAACCATTTTAGTCTTTCCTCTCACGAGGAGACCAGAACTGAATGCAATACCCCAGATGAGGTCGCACCATGGAACTATACAGGGACATTATAACATTCTTAGTCTTGTTAACCATCCCTTTTTTAATAATTCCTAGCATCCTATTTGCCTTTTTGGCCACCACCTCATATTGGGCGGAAGGTTTCACCGTATTGTCTACGATGACACCCAGATCCTTTTTTGGGCGCTAATCCCCAAGGTGGATCCTAGCATCCGGTAACTGTGATTCAGGTTATTTTTCCCAATGTGCATCACTTTGCATTTGTCCACATTCAATTTAATCTGCCATTTGGATGCCCAGTCTTTCAATTTCCTAAGGTCAGCCTGCAATTTTTCACAATCCGCATGTGTTTTAACAACGTTGAACAGATTAGTGTCATCTGCAAATTTAATCACCTCACTCGTCGTTCCAATTTCCAGATCATTTATAAATAAGTTAAATAGCACCGGTCCCAGTACAGACCCCTGCGGCACTCCACTGTTTACTCTCCTCCATTGAGAAAAATGACCATTGTTCCCTACCCTCTGTTTTCTATCTGATAACCAGTTCCTAATCCACAGCTAAACTTTGCCACCTATCCCATGACACTTTATTTTTCTCAGGAGCCTCTCGTGAGGAACTTTATCAAAAGCTTTCTGAAAATCTAGATATATTATATCAACCGGCTCACCTTTATCCACATGTTTATTCACACCTTCAAAGAAGTCAAGCAAATTTGTGAGGCAAGATCTCCCTCGGCTGAACCCATGCTGACTCCGTCTCATTAAATCATTTTTGTCTATGTGTTCCACAATTTTATGTTTTATAATTGTTTCTACCATTTTGCCTGGCACTGAAGTGAGGCTTACCGGTCTGTAATTTCCTGGATCTCTCCTGGAACTCCTCTCATATGAGCAAAGACTAAAACTCTTCAGCTTGGAAAAGAGACGGCTGAGGTTACATGATTGAAGTCTACAAAATCCCGAGTGGAGTAAAACGGGTACAAATGGATTGATTTTTCACTCCATGAAAAATTACAAAGACTAGGACTAGGACACTCGATGAAGTTACAGGGAAATACTTTTAAAACCAATAAAAGGAAATATTTTTTCACTCAGAGAATAGTTAAGCTCTGGAACGTGTTGCCAGAGGTTGTGGTAAGAGCGGATAGCATAGCTGGTTTTAAAAAAGGTTTGGACAATTTCCTGGAGGAAAAGTCCATAGTCTGTTATTGAGACAGACATGGATTTCTGTGGGGCTGGGGTTATGGGGGGAATGGGGGCAGGGCCATGCATCCTTTTTTTTTTTTAGGTCAAAATCTGGTAACCCTAGGAAATCCAGATATAATCATGTCAGTTGCATATCTTCATGTTCCCCAGGGCCAGCTCAAGACACCAGCTAAGTGAGGCACTGCTGAAGTGCTACAGCTGAAGGGTACCAAAAGCCTGCCTCACCAGCTCACAAGGGCAAAACGCATATTTTGTTCTCACTGCTGTGCTCTCTTCTCCGCACAGCAACTGGCACCACCACAGGTTGAAACACAAGAAAATGTGCCTAGTTCCTGTCCTCACTGCATGGGAGAGAGCACACTGGTGAGAGAAAAGAGACATGCTCTCATCACTGTAAAAAGACGAACCGATGTGGAGGGTACTGGACATTCCCCCGATGCCATACCTGTGCCAGCACTCTTTCATATCTTCTTGTGTTACAGCACCAGCGATCTCACGAGGACCCTGTGGCCCTTCAATTCACATTCCATGATGTCATCACTGCTGGGAGCCATGCCCCTTCCGACATACGTGCTCTGCAGAGGAAATGTTTGATGCCTGGCTGGTACGCAGTCCATCTAGAGCGATGGTTGGCACATTTCCCCCCTTCTCAGGTAACCATGAAAGTAGCAATGCTTGAAGCAGAGGCTTTGTTAGTCCATTCCAGGAAGTTCATAACAAATGCTTTCCTGTCCGCTTTTCTTGTGTTTACTATCTCTCGTCTGCCATTTCTCCTCACTTCCCACTTCTAGCATACAGTCATACAGTTGGATGGCTTTGGACTCCTGCTATAGTCCCAGTTCAGGCTATGTATTAGGGTGGGTAGACTAGAGTCCTTAAGCCAAAACTGGCCTGTGGGATAACTTCATATAGCCCACTCCTTCTGTTCAAATACTTCTGGTCTTGCAGCCCTAGCAATGTCATCAGCAAATATTCAATGTACCATACACCTGTGCACAGTCCTTCAATGATGACGTTGCAAACAAAAGATTGCCAACACTGTGGCCTGATGGTCTACTTTCTGTAAGAGCCACTAGTGGAGGAGAAGCCTAATGGTTAGTGAACCTGGGTTCAATTTCTACCACAGCTCCTTGTGACCCTGAGAAAGTCGCTTAATTCTCCATTAGCCCCAGGAACAAAACATTGTGAGCTCACTAGGGAGAAAGAAAGTACCTGCATATAATATGTAAAACCACTTTGGTTGCACCGCAGAAATGCAGTATATCAAATCCATGGCCCTGTGTCAAAAATATTTTCCCATCCCAGCTTTACTACGCTCAGTCCTAGAGGGGGCAGGCCCTGTATCCCTGTGACTGTTCCCTGAGGTGATAGGTTCACTCCTCCAAGCCTAATGTGACCATACGTCCTGTTTTGAACAGGACTGTCCCGTTTTTAGTTCACCTGTCCCGTTGTCCCCATGCACAGCTTCGGGACCTCGAAATGCCCCATTTTCAGAAAGAGATTCCCGAAGCTGTGTGTGGGGACAACGGGACAGGCGATCGCAGAGCCCGGGATTTCTCCCTGCTTAGTTTCCCCAACGCTGACACAGCAACAGATCAGGTGCATGCAGCGACTGCACAAGCCTTTCCTCCCGATGTCAATTCTGACATCAGAGAGGAAGTTCCGGGCCAGCCAATCACTGCCTGGCTGGCCTGGAACTTCTTCTCTGACATCAGAATTGACATCAGGGGGAAGGCTTGTGCAGTCGTTGCATGCACCTGGCCTGTTGCTGTGTCGGCGGCTTGGAGAAATCGGCGGCAGCTTAGGGAGGGGCCAGGGAGAGAGAAAGAAAGAAAAGGGGGGCCAGGAAGAGAGAAAGAAAGAAAGGGGGGCAGGGAGAGAGAATGAAAGAAAGGATGCACAATCAGAAGGAAGTGCAACCAGAGACTCATGAAATCAACAGACAACAAAGGTAGGAAAAATGATTTTATTTTCAATTTAGTGATCAAAATGTATCAGTTTTGAGAATTTATATCTGCTGTCTAAATTTTGCACTGTATTTAACTATAGTTGCATGTAAAAATGTCTTATTTGCAGTATATCAAATAAATTGAACCACTGAACAAAGAAACAAAGTAGACCCAGGCACATGTTCAATTAAGAAGGCATTTTTTTGAAGATCTGAACGCAAACAAATCTGTTTTGCTGTGTTTATGTAGCTAAAAGTGACAAGTGTTGTGCAGTTTATTATTATGTGTTTTAAAGTAGAAAGTGGCCACGTCCAAAAAGCGAGCATGCTGATGGCTGAAATACATATCCAGTCCATTTCTGTCTTTATGCTCTTTTGCAAACTAAGCCTTTTACATACCTTAATCCTATTTTCAGTTACTGATTGTAGATGGACAGCAGCTAAGAACCGACCCCGTCACCGTAATGGACAACGTGCAGAAGTTTCTGGGAGTCTCTCCCCATTATAATTACTCAGAAGCCCTGACGTAAGTCTGTCTGTCTGTAAGCAGTGATGATACCACGCATGAACTTGTAGGGTATTCACTGAGGTTATATACTTTGCAGATTTGATCCACACAAAGGCTTCTGGTGCCAGCTTCTGGAAGAAGGGAAAACCAGGTGTCTGGGAAGGAGCAAAGGCAGGAAATATCCAGGAATGGACACAGAGGTCAGTTTGGAGCTTTGTTACTGCAGTGTTAGTGAGCAGTAATAACATACAGCATATAAGGTGATACATCTTTATTGGACAACTTAATACATTTCAAGAGTAATTTTCAGCAGACTGGCTGCTTATAGACCTGTGGAAATCTTGATCTGGCAAACCTTGATGACACCCTTGGGGAGGATTTTGCTGTTTTTATGACTGCATTGTCCGTTCGATATCCACAGCCCTAGGTCGCCTGGAGCGTGTCCAGAATTGAAAACTGTTTAGTTTTTGATTTTGCCTGACTGTTGCTGTGAATGAGCCACCTTTGGTTCTTTGCAATTAATCTTAGTGATACCTTCTCTTTGTACAGCTCCCATGTACCATGATGCCAGCAGACTATAAATCTAATAAATGCAGCATCAGATATATCATATGCCTTAAGAGACAGAAAAACGTACATTCATTGTGCTTGTATATTATTACCACCTTGTTACCGAACTCTGCGATGAATCTGCATCCTTTGAGTGGTCAGAGGAATCCAAAAGAAACAACAAAATGAGAGATATCTTAATTATCACTCTGAAAGGCCCTTAATATCACTCACAGCTGTGACTTTTTCAATAATACTAAAGAGCAGATTATAGTTAGAAAAATAACAAAGCAAAACAAATACCTTTAGCTTCCTAAAATTCACCACATATGCCTTTACGTAATGCTATTTTTAAATAACGGTAACATTACATTACATTACATTAGGGATTTCTATTCCGCCATTACCTTGCAGTTCAAGGCGGATTACAAAAGAATTATCCAAGATGTATTACAACAAGAACTTACAAAAAAAAAAAAATTGGTCATTTTCAAAAAGAGTAAGAAATGGGTAAGGTTATTTGTTTGGGGTAGTTGGCTTTAGTGAGAGGTGGAGTTTGAGACTTGCGGTATTATTTCTTTTTTCAGAATTTTCTTGAAGAGTATGGTCTTTATTTCTTTTCTAACAGTCTTGTAGTCGAGGGATGCCGTCAGTAGATTGGCGATTTGGTTGTCTAGTTTGGCTGCTTGAGTGGCCAGGAGGCCATCATATAGTTTTTTCCGTTTGACCTCCTTAATTGGGGGGTATGAGAATGGGGTGTGAGTTTTCCTATGTCTGGTTGCGTGTTGTGGATGAGTCGGTTATTCAGGTAGTTTGGACTGTCTCCGTATAAAGTCTTAAATAGTAGGCAGTAGAATTTAAATTGTATTCTTGCTGGGATCGGAAGCCAATGCGATTGGAGATATGCTTCTTTAATGTGATCATGTTTCTTTAATGAGTAGATGAGTCTTAGTGCTGTGTTTTGGATAGTTTGTAATTGTTTTGTTATGGTTGTAGGGCATGGGAGGTAGAGGATATTACAGTAGTCAAGTAGGCCTAGTATTAAGGACTGAACTATGAGCTGGAATTGAGTTTTCTCGAAGAATTTCCGAACTTGTCTTAAGTTTCTCATGACTAAGAATGAATTTTGTATTGTTTTATTGATTTGCGGTTGCATGGTGCAGCATCTGTCGATAGTTATTCCTAGCAGTTTTAGGGTGGTTTGTATGGGGTAGTTAATTGCGTTGATTTCAGTGTTGGTTATGGTTGGTATTTTGTTGTTTTCTAGGAGGATGAATTTCGTTTTTTCTGGGTTCAATTTCAGTTTGTGATCTTTCATCCAGGTTGCTATTGATTTTAGTGTTTGGTATATTGTGTTCGTCATGGAGAGTTCAGGTTGATCGAAGGGTATGAGAATGGTAATGTCATCGGCATAGCTGTAGGAGGTTATGCCTTGTTTGTCCAGGTGAGAGCTGAGGGAGGCTGTATAGAGATTGAAGAGAGTCGGGGATAGAGGGGATACTTGGGGAACTCCGCAGGGGTTTGACCAAGGTTCAGATTTTTGTTTGTCTGATTTTACTCTATAGGTTCTTGATTTAAGGAATCCTTCAAACCATGTGTATACTTTATCTGTGATACCTATTGTATCCAGGATTTGTAGTAGAATGTTATGGTCCACCAAGTCGAATGCAGCGGTAAGGTCTAGTTGTATGAGCATCATTTTTTTTTCCTGTGCTGAGATGTTGTCTGGCTGTGTCCAAGAGAGATCCTAGTAGTGTTTCCATGCTGAAGTTGTTTCTGAAGCCGGATTGTGTGGGATGGAGTAAGTTATGGTTTTCTAGGTAATTGGAGAGGAATTTGGCAACTAGTCCTTCTATTATTTTGACGTAGAGTGGAATAGAGGCAATGGGTCTGTAGTTGGCTGTTTGGTCTATCAGTCCTTTGGGGCAGCAGGAGGCTCTTAACCTCCATAAAGGGAGCACGTCTCAAACAAATGGTAACGGAGCCCACTAGGGGCCAGGCGATCCTTGACCTGGTACTCACCAACGGGGAAAGCGTCTCAGAAGTCTCAGTAAGAGATACGCTAGCCTCCAGCGACCACAACATAGTATGGTTCATTCAACCTTAGGAAAGGCTTTCCCAGATCAAGCACGAAAACAAAGGTACTCAATTTCCGGGGCACTGACTTCGCACGCATGGGAGATTTCATCCATCGGATGCTGCAGGACCAAACGGAGACCGCTGATGTAGAAGCTAAGTGGTTAACACTGAAATCAACCATACATGAAGCAACTAGCCACTTCATAAAATCAGTAAATAAACAACAAAGAAACAATAAACCCCAATGGTTCACCGCGGAGATCTCGCACCTCATTAAGGAGAAGAAAAAAGCGTTTCTCTCTTACAAGCGCACGGAGAAAAGAGAGGCAAAGGTAGAATATAAGACCAGGTCTGCAGCGGTCAAAATGGCAGTTAGGGAGGCCAAACTTCGAGTGGAAGAAATTCTGGCAAAAAACATTAAAAAGGGGGACAAATCCTTCTTCAGGTATATTAGTGACAGAAAAAGCAACACAGGTGGGATAGTACACCTTAGAAGACCGGACGGAAGTTACATAGAAGCAGATTCTGATAAAGCCAAACTACTGAATGAATACTTCTGCTCAGTCTTCACCTGTGAAGCACCGGGACACGGGGCCGCAGTTGAAGGCAGCACAAAGCACAGAAGACCCGTTTCAGAATTTTGAGTTCACACCAGGTGAAGTTTACAGTGAACTGGCAAGACTCAAGGTGAACAAAGCCATGGGACCAGACAATTTGCACCCAAGAGTGCTCAGAGAATTGAGCGAGGTCCTGGCAAAACCGTTTGCTGTGCTATTCAATCTCTCCCAGGGGAAATTTCCCTGGACTGGAAATTAGCTAACGTTGTTCCTCTGCATAAAAAGGGTTGCAGGGCAGAGGCTGTGAATTATGGACCGGTGAGTCTCACATCAATAGTGTGCAAACTCATGGAAACACTAATTAAAACCAAATTGGACACGATCTTGAATGAAGGGAATCTTTGGGATCCTAGTCAGCATGGATTCACCAAGGGCAGGTCCTGCCAATTTTAGACCAGAATATGGAGGGTTCGATGTGTTTGCGTGAGGTGTATGTTACTTTATTGAGTTTTGTTATAGTTTTTTTGTTGTTTTTGGTCCAGTTGATGTTGAAAGTGTAGGTGTAGTGGTCTGACCAGATGGATCTGGACCGTGTTCCGTTAGATGTATGAATTTCTGTTAAGGATGGTTGGTGGGTCATGAAGGCTGCAATATCAAGTTGGTGGCCTTTTTCATGAGTTGTTTGTGGATTTAGCATTTGGAAGGAGAAATGAGAGAAAGTTGTCTACTTGTTTGGATGATTGATCATCTAGGTGTAGATTTAGGTCTCCTAGGAGTAGGTTGTAGGTTGCTATTAGTGAGTTTTGGTATATGAAGTCTTCCACTTCAGTTCTTGCTAAAGACCAGTTTCGCGGCGCTATGTAGCAGAGCATGCAGTTTAGTGTGTCTTTTAGTGTGGTGCTTGAGAGTTGGCAAGCTAAAAGGTCCATGTACGGATTAGACGTTTTCTCAATTATATTAAGGGTTAGATCTTGTTTGATTAAGATTGCTAGGCCTCCGCCTCTTTTTTTCTCTCTGCAGACCACTGTAATTTTGTATCCTTGTGGGCAGACTTCAGTTATTCTGGGGTCTGAGTCGGAGGTTAGACAGGTTTCTGTGAGGAAAAGACAGTCCAGGTTTTCTTGTGTTATCCAGGTTTTTATAAGCTCTGTTTTTGAACCTAGCGCTCTGATATTTAAGTTGGCGCATTTGAGTGTGGATATCTCTGTGTGATAGTTGTGGGTTGTGTTTGGATATATAAGAGATTTGGTGTGCCGGTGTGGTTTAGTCTTAGTGTGTGTTGGTCTTCTTCCCCATGCTGTGGTAATGGAGTGTAGAGTGTTAGATTGTAGGTTTGAGTTTCTGTCACTTGATGTTCTCCTATTTTGGAAGAGATTTATTTATATCTGTAGCGGGTGTAGGGAGGAGGTTATTTGCTGCTGTCTTCCCGCTGGTTAAAAGAAGGATTAACAGTATGAAGTGCTGGGCTTGTGAGGTTAGCTTCATTTTGTTGTTTTTTTTTTTAATTTTAATTTTTTTTATTTGGTGGTTGGTGAAAGGTGATAGAAGGGTCTTTGGTGGTTTGGCTGCTGTTTTTCGGTTGGTTTTACGTTTGGTAGTGTTATGGGGTGGATCGCTTCTTGGTCGCTTCACAAAGGTGCTATGAGTGTCTTAGACAGTGTGCTGTTAGGCGCTGAATCTTTTATTAGTTCAGCGTAGTCCCGTCGGGTGGGGAGGAGGGGCGGAGTGTGCTCCCACGCCAGCAAGCCTCCCTGCCTGCTCCTGGGTCCAGCGATGTCGGCCAAAGTGAGATTCAAATAAAGCAAAAAGAAAAAGAGACAAACTAAAAACGGGTGCTGGGAGACTCCCTGAGCCTTCCAACTGGCTCAGTGTAGTCTCGGCGGGTGGGGGGAGGGGGCGGAGTGCGCTCCCACGCCGGCAAGCCTCCCTGCCTGCTCCTGGGTCCAGCGATGTGGCCACAGTGAGTTTCAAATGAAAAACAAGAAGTAAATAGAAACTAACAGAAACACTTTCAGAACATAAAAAAACAAGAGGGCATTCGGAAAAGTTGAAAGGGGACAGATTCAAAACGAATGCTAGGAAGTTCTTCTTTACCCAACGTGTGGTGGACACCTGGAATGCGCTTCCAGAGGACGTTATAGGGCAGCGAACGGTACTGGGGTTTAAGAAAGGATTGGACAATTTCCTGCTGGAAAAGGGGATAGAGGGGTATAGATAAAAGATTACTGCACAGGTCCTGGACCTGATGGGCCGCCGCTTGAGCGGACTGCTGGGCGCGATGGACCTCAGGTCTGACCCAGCGGAGGCATTTCTTATGTTCTTATGTTCTTATGTACGGGTGCTGAGAGACTTCCTGAGCCTTCCAACTACGGTATCAACATGGTTGCAGCCACCAGAACAAAACTACAAGTAAGACAACCATAACCAAAACCAAATGAGTAATGAAAAGCCCAATATAACAGTTGAAAACTCTGTGGTGGCAAAACTTTGGCCATGGTTTGTCTGATAGTCTGTGTTACGTTAGCTGTGTTGGTTCATTTTAACTGCTAATGTCTTAAGTTCCTGGATGCTTCTACGTTTCCCTTCAAGATCGATGGTGCAGTGCTCTGGACCGTCTCTTATTCTTAACTTTACATTTAGCTTAGGTACATCCAGTATTAAAATACGTAGACTGCAAATTCTTCAAAATACCGCAATAAAAATAATCACTAAAAAGAAAAAATTTGATCACGTAACTCCCCTTTTAAAAGAAAAGCATTGGTTACCTGTAAACCACAGAATTCCATATAAAATAGCATTACTCACACATAAAATACTAATAAACAAAGCTCCTGCATTCTTAGAAAGATTTCTAATTCCTTCTACTCCCACAAAATCTTTAAGATCCGAAGAAAAATCTTTACTAGTAGTTCCTTCGCTAAAATTCATTTATTCAAGGAGGGATACGATTTTTTCTGTTACAACTCCTCATATTTGGAGCTCACTCCTGATAATATAAGAAGAAAAATTACTTAGTAAATTTAAGCTTTTTAAGGACGCTTTTAACCGAATTATTTAAATTCTATTATATTGGGATACTTTACAGTCGACTAGTAGTGCTGGTAAGTGAAATTAAGTGGGTAACCTTCCCCAACCTCTTGTTTTATTACCTATCCTTTTTTATTTGTTTACAAATTGTATTTAATCCTTCAAATTTTTTTTCACTCCCTTTTTCACATGTATTGTTTTGTTAAAATAGTTCCAATTGTCTTGTTTTGTTTGTTTTTTAAATCCTAATTTTTAACTAAATGTAAATTGCATTGGATTTGGATCAAATCCAATATTTTAATAAACTTGAAACTTGAAAAGTCATGGAGAGCCATTTTTGAAAAAGAGGTCTAAGTCCAACTTGGAGGTTTCCCGCAAAATGTCCAAAGTCAGAAGCACAGAAACGTCCATTTTGAAAAGCCAAACCACTAGATATTAAAAATTTTTTTTCTTTTTTTTTTTAATCATCTACTTGGACATCTTGGCCAACCCTTAGGACACCTAACTTTATACCCTATTTTCGACCACAGTAACGTCCAAGTTGAAAATGTCCAAATACAGACCATTTAGACTTCGGAGTGGCTCTCATTGTGATAACTAGCCACACCGACATGCCAACAGAGTAGTGGGACACCTTAGAGGACAGTGCTGTGAGCTTCACATAAAGGGTGCCACCAGAACCCCCTTATAATTTATACCAAGTCCTCCAAAATGTCCCCAAAACCTACTAAACCTACCTTCTACCACCCCAACAGTCCTTTTGGCTTCAGGTGGCACCTATATGGCAGAATAGTAGGGTTTTGGTGGTCTCACACTTTCTACCATAAATATAGCAGCTTATGAGCCTGGGTCTTCCTCTCTATGGTTCACTGTGTGATACTCCACTAGGCTTTCCCATACCAAATGTTGTTGTTCTAGAGACAGATATGTACTCTTTCGTTTAGATTTTTACGGGATGGAAGGGGGGGTCAGTGACAAGTGGGGGAATGTGAGGGTGTCATACCTTTATGTATCCAGTGGTCATCTGGTCAGTTTGGGTCCCTTGGTGGCACTTAGACACTTGCATAACAGGTCTAATGCAGAACGTCTAACTTCTGACCAGGACATCTTGGGAAAGGTTTGATTATCGCCACAAGACGCCCAAAGCTCGCTCAAAACATGCCCCCAACACACCCACTGGAACTTTGAACGCACAGAAGGTGAAATGGCTCACTAGATGTCCAGGAAACCGGTTTTGAAAATTGGCACTTGGATATCCCGAAACCCCCCTGCAACCAGTCCCTCTAGCACTACTCTTCAGGGCAGCTCCATCGATACCGGGAGCTGCCCCAACGCGGGATAGACCCAAGCTGCAGTGAGAGAACCTCGGGTCGCGTGGGAGTCCAGCTCCGCCACCCGAAACCCCCTGCAACTCAGTCTCATCAGCTCTCCCCGAAGGCGAAGCAACGTCCACCACTAGTCATAATTGCCAAGTTCCGTCCTGACTTAGCTAACAATTCCTATTTAAGCCCGGCTAAGGTTCTACAGATTCTATTCACCGTTTAAATTTGCCAAGGATCTCCTGATTCTATTCAACTGTTTTTGCTCTGCTACCCAATTTGCTTAAATCCTGCTATGGATCACTTGATTCTACTCACTAAGTTTGCTAAAGACCCCAGATTTTATTCTACTGTTTATGTCCTGCTAAGGATCTCCAGATTCTTCTCAACTGATTAAGTTCTGCTCAATTACTAAGATTCACCAGATTCTATTTAATTGTTTTAGTCCTGCTCAATCGTCCAGCTCTGTCCAACTGCCAAGCCCTCCGCTATTCTCGCCTCCTACCCCTCCAAAGGGTCTCCAAACCCCCACCATGAAACCACACCTATGGATCCTTCTTCTCCTTCTCTGCTCATGCTCCAATATCTCCTTCTGCCTGAACCACCCCCCCTCCTAACTTACTGAACCCCATCATTGACAGTCCTACCTACCCTGGTGCCAAAATCCCCACGCTTTTGCGCACCAGAAGCCATCCCTCCAAAAAAAACCCCCGAAGAATCAATCACGCCTCCTTAAAGCCCATTCCCCCTGCCAACCCTCCCTACCACACCCCAGACTCTCTCACCCCTGTCCCATCTCTCTACTGCAACACCAGATCCGCATGCAACAAAACCCAAATTTTGAAAGATCTTCTTGAAGACCTCAACCCCGGATTCTTATTCATCACTGAATCTTGGATCGCAAAAGACGACATATTCACTCAGAATGAACTCTGTTCTCATGGTTACCAAGGCCTCTTCTCCCCCAGAATTAACCGAAAAGGAGGTGGTCTGGCACTCATCCATAAATCATTCTTCGACGTCCAACTTCTTGAAAAGGGCAGCCATGCTTCCCTAGAATACATGCTAGCCTCTGTCAATGACGAGCTCCATCCTCACCCACTGGGTATCCTGCTATTATATCGTCCACCATCATCCCCCTGGAACAAATCCTCTGATCTCGTCCTTGAGACCATTACAAACGCCTTCCTCAAATTTCAAAGATTACTAATCATTGGGGATATTAATCTTCACATAAACGACACCACCAACAAGGATGCAATCGATCTCAACAACTTCCTCACCTCTTTAGGCTTCCCCCCCCCCCCCAGGCTCCCTCCCCAACCCATGAAAAAGGGCACGTGCTAGACATCATCAGCTTCCTCGATCTCACCGAATACAAAACTTCGATTGACGACACTCGCTGGGATCCTGTCCCTTGGTCCGACCACTTCCTAGGGGCTTTCTGCCTCCCCATTTTCATGTCACACCTCGAACCCCCTTCTCGGTCCCCCAATCCTATTACCTTCCGAAAAAAAATTGCGAGTGATCTGTTCTGGACCAAATTCCTCAACCTAACTTCCACCATTCCCAACCCTTCAAACCCTGAATCCAACTGGCACAATTGGATCAACCTCTCTGAGACCACCTACCACTCCCTTGCTCCTCTATCCACTAAAACTGTCTCCTACTCCCGCAAGGCCCCCTGGTACCTCCCCTATCACAGACAACTAAAGCAGAAATGTCAAACACTGGAACGAAAATGGAAAAAGTCTAAATCCCCCACTGACAGACAGTCCTGGAGGACTATTATTAAGCTCTATAACACAGAATTTAAAAAATCAAGGAAAAACTACTACGGCAACAAAATCTCCAGATCCAACAACCAAAGTAATACACTGTTCATCATTTGGCGTTCCATATCCTCTAAACATGATTCTGCCACACTCCCCTCCCCTACTGAATGATTACTTCTGCTCAGTCTTTACCTGCGAGGCACCAGGGCACGGGCCACAGCTGGAAGCAAAGCAAAGCAAGGAAGACCCATTTCAGAATTTTGAGTTCACACCAGCTGATGTTTACAGAGAACTGTCAGGACTCAAGGTGAACAAAGCCATGGGACCGGACGAGTTGCATCCAAGAGTGCTCAGGGAACTAGGCGATGTCCTGGCGAAACCGTTAGCCATGCTCTTCAATCTCTCCCTAAGTACAGGGAGAGTACCCCTGGACTGGAAAACAGCAAACGTTGTTCCTCTGCACAAAAAGGGTTGCAGAGCAGAGGCTGCGAACTACAGACCAGTGAGTCTCACATCAATAGTGTGTAAACTCATGGAAACTCTACTTAAAGGTAAATTAGACTCGATATTGGATGAAGGGAATCTAAGGGATCCTTGTCAACATGGATTCACCAGAGGCAGGGAATGCCAATCCAATCTTATAAGCTTCTTTGATTGGGTGACAGGAAAGCTAGACTCAGGAGAGGCTCTGGACATAGTATACTTGGATTTCAGTAAAGCTTTCGACAGTGTCCCACACCGTAGACTATTAAACAAGATGAAATCGATGGGGTTAGATGAGAAACTAACTGCATGGGTCAATGATTGGCTGAGTGGAAGACTTCAGAGGGTGGTGGTCAACGGCACCCTCTCTGAGACTTCGGAGGTGACTAGCGGAGTGCCGCAGGGCTCAGTCCTGGGACCATCCCTTTTTAACATATTCATAGGGGACCTGACCCGGGGGCTTCAGGGTAAAGTATCACTGTTTGCCGACGACGCCAAACTGTGTAACATAGTAAGTGAAAGCAACCTCAAGGACAGTATGACGCAGGATCTGATCACGTTGGAAAACTGGTCCTCGACATGGCAGCTGGGCTTCAACGCTAAAAAATGTAAGGTCATGCATCTCGGCAGCGGAAATCCATGCAGAACATACTCCTTGAATGGAGAAACGCTAGCTAGGACTTCAGAGGAACGGGACTTGGGGGTAATCATCAGTGCAGACATGAAGGCTGCCAAACAAGTAGAGAAGGCTTCATCTAAGGCAAGGCAAATGATGGGATGTATCAATAGAAGCTTTGTCAGCCGCAAACCTGAAGTCATAATGCCACTCTACAAAACCATGGTGAGACCTCATCTGGAATACTGTGTGCAATTCTGGAGGCCACATTACCGGAAAAATATGCTTCGAGCTGAATCGGTCCAGCGGATGGCCACTAGGATGGTCGCCGGACTCAAGGGTCTCTCATACGAAGAAAGACTGGGCAAACTGCAGCTCTATACCCTAGAGGAGCGCAGAGAAAGGGGTGACATGATTGAGACATTTAAGTACGTCACTGGTCGTGTCGAGGTGGAAAAAGATATATTCTTTCCCAAGGGACCCTCAGTCACAAGGGGGCACCCGCTCAAACTCAGAGGGGAGAAATTTAGTGGTGACACCAGGAAGTATTTCTTCACGGAAAGGGAGGTAGATCACTGGAACAAACTTCCGGTGCAGGTGATCAAGGCCACCAGCGTGCTCGATTTTAAGAATAAATGGGACATCCACGTGGGATCCCTACGAGGGTCAAGTTAAGGTCACTAGCACTCAGACTCAATGGGGTGGGTCAATAGAGTGGGCAGACTTGATGGGCTGTGGCCCTTTTCTGCCGTCATCTTCTATGTTTCTATGTTTCTCCATCTGCTAATGATCTAGCAAAATTCTTCAATGAGAAAGTGACTACCTTACGACGCTCCTTCCCCCCAACACCCACTTACAACTCTCTGGTGCTCACTACCTCCAACCCTAATCTAACCGAGGCCAACCATATCCCAGCCGATAGATCCTGGACCGCCTTCGAGCTCGTTTCCGACTCCCAGGTCTCTAAACTCTGCCTCAAGTTAAAATCCTGCAACTGTACCTTGGATCCTTTCCCCTCCTACTTATATGAGAATATTCCAGCACAAGCTATCTCATCTCTCACCAAACTTATAAATTCCACCCTGCTCTCAGGCCTATTTTCTACAGAAATGGGACACATTGCCTTATCCCCTCTATTGAAAAAATCCGATCTAAACCCCGCCACTCCTTCCAGCTATCGCCCAATAGCTAACATTCCTCTCCTGACCAAAATGCTTGAGTCCATCATAGCCACCCAACTTTCGTCCTATCTTGAGAGATTCTCCATTCTCCTACCCTACTAACATGGATTCAGACCCAACTTCAGCACTGAATCCCTTTTAGCCTCTTTAATTTCAAAGGTCCAACAACTTCACTCCTGCAACAAGTTTGCTGTCCTTCTTCAATTTGACCTTTCTGCAGCTTTCGACATTGTCCATCATGACATACTAATCCTCCAACTTTCTGAAATTGGCATAAACTCCACAGTCTTAGATTAGTTCTCGAAATTCTTATGTTTCCGCTCCTACTTCGTTAACATGAATGGAACCTCATCCTCCCCTTGGAAACTGACCTGCGGAGTCCCCCAGGGTTCACCCCTATCCCCGATTCTTTTCAATGTTTATATGTCCTCCCTGAAACTCCTCCAACTATCCACCTCAGAGACACTTTACACCTACGTCGACGACATCCTTGTCCTTCTCGAGACCGACTCTAACCTCACCAACCTCTCTGATAACATCTCATCTTGTATAACAAATCTCCAATCCTGGGCTCTCACCGTTCAAATGAAACTAAATGAGACCAAAACAAAACTACTTTGGCTCGGCCCAAAATTAGATCAGCTACCCACCCTCATCCCACTATCCTCTGGCACCAATCTGCAGCTTGAGCACTCTAGCAAAGTTCTGGGAATCATCATTGACTCCTCATTGTCCTTCAATGACCACATCAACTCCCTAGTAAAAAAATGCTTTTTCAATCTTCACATGCTAAGAAAAGTCAGATCCTGCTTTCACCAACAACATTTCGCTATCCTTGTTCAATCCATTATTCTATCCAGACTAGATTACTGCAACTCCATCTACTTAAGCCTAACAAAGAAAAGTCTTCTCAGACTTCAGCGGATTCAGAACACCACAGCTAAACTAATCTTCACAAAAAGCAAATTCGACCATGTCTCCCCGCTTCTGTCTAAGCTTCATTGGCTCCCAGTCATCCTCAGGGTTCACTACAAATGCGCCTGTCTAGCCTTCAAATCTCTCCACGGCATCCTTCCTCCCCTCTTTCCACTATCTTGGCTCTCCTCGAGTCTTGACTCCTCCAGATCCACTCAAAATTTCAAACTATCCTTCCCCTCTTTAAAAGGCATATCCCAAACAGGAAAACTTGGAACATCCCTCCTCTTCAGGATCACCGAGCTGTGGAACAGCTTTACTGCCCATCTTCGGAGTTCGACCTCCCTCTAACACTTCAGAAAACATTTGAAAACTTGGCTTTTCTCCAAAATGTAACTCCCTCCCTCTCCATTATTCTAAGTCCCCCATTTCCTTTCTGTTTACCAATTCCCTTCCTCTTTCCATTGTACTTCCCTTCTTGTTTTTCATTCCTGTAAACCGTGTCAAGCTCCACTTCTGTGGAGATGATGCGGTATATAAACTTAAGGTTTAGTTTAGTTTAGTTTAGTTTTCGGACATTTTCATTTTTTTGATTATGAGCCCCAATGGGTTTTAACCATTTAACACCCATTCCATTATTGTCAATGAATCCTTTTTACGAATAACCCCATCGATGCACTCTTGTTATTAGTGGTAAAAATGGGATCTAAGACGTAGCGTTCATAGAAACATGACGACAGATGAAAGCTAAATGGCCAATCCACAGCATGCACTAGACCAGGGCTGGGCAACTCCGGTCCTCGAGGGCCAGAATCCAGTCGGGTCTTCAAGATTTCCCCAATGAATATGCATTGAAAGCAGTGCATGCAGATAGATCTCATGCATATTCATTGGGAAAATCCTGAAAACCCGACTGGATTCCAGCTCTCGAGGACCAGAGTTGCCCACCCCTGCACTAGACCATGGCTTTCTGTCTCAAAGGTACATTTTGTCCATTAAGTGGTATAAGAGGCTGGTCCTCTTTTGTTGAGTGTCTTTGGGTGACTGGGAGGTCCTATGATGTGTACTGGCATAGCATGCCACTTTCTCCTTTTGAGTTTCTATTTCTCATCCCCTTTTTACTGTGACCTGCTCAGTTTGTTCTGACCTGAGTTTGTCAAGAAATGGATTACATTAGTGCAATAAGAAGGTATCACCTTATGTGGTTTTCATTTATCATTGTATGTTAATTTTCTTTATTACCTGAATATGATTACTCATCTTCACACTAGTTCATAAGATATATAGTAATAATAATAAAAATGCAATATTAAACATTTTATTTCTTCAGATTGAATTCCTTGTGTGGTAATAATAATACTTTCTGCAGTGTTAATGAATAGAAGCTCAGTATCAACAGAGCAGCTAATGGGAAGAGTGACAAACTGTGTTTCTCCCAGTTTTTCTCATTCTCTCTCTCCAAAGAGAGGGAAAGAAACAGGTCTCAGGCAGAGAAAAAGAGAAGCCAGGGGAGAACGATCAAGATTCAAGTTTATTGAGACCTTACTCAGTGGCATACCTAGGGTATGTGGCACCCAGGGCCCATCATTTTTTGACACCACCCCCCCCCATCCCCCATGTAAAAAAATATTTTTTGTAATAACCATGAAACGGAATAAATGGTCAGAATAGAAACAGGCAGTGAAAATTTTCTTTTATTGAACCTCATATATGTAACCATTATTCCAAACATAACATAACATAAATTATGTCTGAATTGTCATGACATGAGAAGTACATATGGAGTAGTTGCAGGTGATGCTTGGGACAGTTCTGATTGTGTTAGTTCGGTTTTATGTGTTTTTGAATAGAAGGGTTTTTATTTCTTTTTTGAAGGTTTTGTAGTTTGTGGTCGAGGTCAATAGATTGTAGAGTTGGGGGTCGAGTGTTGCAGCTCGAATGGCTAGGAGGTTGTCGAACTGTTTTTTTCTTTTGACGTTTTTGGTTGGAGGGTGTGTGAATGGTGCGTGAGTTCTCCTATGTCTGGTTGAGGTGGATTGAATTATTTAGCTGAAGAAATTAGTTACCCCCCCTCCCTTCCACACACATTAATTTTCTTCCATTTTTGTTCCCATTATAAAAAACACTGATAAGTTCCCATCTGCCTCCCGGACCTCCCCGGACCTTACCTGGTGGTTTAGTGGTCTTTCGGGGCAGGAACGATCTTCCTACGCTCCTGCCCCATGCTGATCATTCATCCATAATGGCTGCCGTGAGTTCCCGTCGTAGTCTCGAGAGACTACGGGAACTTTACAGCATCTATTTTGAATGAGTGATCCACACAGGGCAGGAGCATAGGAAGATCGCTCCTGCCCCAAAAGACCACTAGACCACCAGGTAAGGTCCGGGATGCCGGGAGAAGGCAGGAGGGAGGTGGGGGTGGGCCATAGTCATCCCATAGTTATTCATGAAAGTTCAATATTCACGGGCCGGCTGTGCCCCTAACCCCTGTGAATATTGAGGGAGGAGTGTAGTAGGTTTTAGGGGAGTTTTGGATGGCTCACCATAAATTATAAGGGGTACTTGGTAAGATGTATATCTGACACCCTTTATATGAAGTTCATAGCAGTGATCTCTAAGGTGCCCCGCTGCTATGTTAAAATGATGTCCCCCTCCCACGTCTAAATGGTGCTGATTTGGATGTTTGTAACTTAGACATTTTCATAGTCAAAAATGGCAAATAAAATTAGATGTTTTGGCCGCCAAGTTGTCCAAATAGGCAATTTACAAAAAAACAAATTATTTGGATGTCCCGTTTGAAAATGGGTACGTCTTAAGGGAAGAATCCCAAGTCGGACTTGGACGTCCTATCAAAAATGGTCCTCCACGCCTAATTTATAATCCTAAAGTTATGGACTGAACTGCTGTCCTTAGAATATGACAGCAGGAAAGGACCATGACGTTTTGTCATTCTTTAGCTGGCCACTTCAACCCCACCTACAGTACACAATACAAAGACTGCTGAAATGATGTAAGATCTGTACCGAAAGCCATATGAGATGAGACTTATAGGGGTATCTGGCTAATTGTCAACATTAGTGCAAAATCCTCACCTTCTTTCAATAAAGCTAGTCACACATACTGCTATTGGTATGCAAATGTAAGCCCCTGCCCAGCTGTGTCCCTAGGTGGTCTTCTTACTGCACAGAGAGGCACTACATATGCCAGTTTACACCCACCCAGGCTGTCAGCGTCAGAAAGACCCTTTTCCACGGATAAAAATCTGTTTTCCCTGCAGAAGGGTCTGCGTCACTGGCTTTAATGAGTTATACTGATTTTTATAAACTTATCTACCTTTGTGTTTGATCAAGTTTCACCTGACTTGATGGATTTTTGCCTCTTTTGGACCTTAGAAGATTACTTTCTGAGAAGAAGAATTTCACAAGCCAATTATCTGGGTAAAAAGGCTTCTGAAAAACTGCTATCCTGTGTGAATACTATCCGAAGAAGCAGGCACAGATCTCGGCAGGTGCTTTTATCTTGAACAGGTTTCAAAGAGAAACAAGGCTTATACTTTCCTTTTGAGAATTTGTATAAAATCCACAGGAAAAAGCAGCCTTCATCTTTGTACCTGTCAGCACAGTTTCAAAGAATCCTTATTAATGCTCTACCGATGTGTACCCTAGAGGAGAAGAGAGGGGAGGGGAGATAGGCACATTCAAATGCTCCAAAGCAGCAAACCTTTTGCAGAGAAAAGAAGACTCTAGAACAGTGGTCCCCAACCCCATCCTGGAGGACCACCAGGCCAATCGGGTTTTCAGGCTAGCCCTAATGAATATGCATGAGAGAGATTTGCATATAATGGAAGTGTAGACATGCAAATCTGCTCCATGCATATTCATTAGGGCTACCTGAAAACCCGATTGGCCTGGTGGTCCTCCAGGACAGGGTTGGGAACCACTGCTCTAGAACAGGAGGTTGGGTTAAGAGGCTTAAGGGGGGAAAGTAAGGAGCAACATGAAAACTATTTCTCTTCTGATCCTGTGATATTCCAGTGCACCAAGAATAAAATGGGACAGAAGAGATGCAGACATGCCAAGTCACAAGCATCAGGCGTGGACATGTCCATCAGACCCCTTCTCCAGCTCATACACATGTTCCCTTTTCTCTAGCATCAATGTTTTGCCTCACACACACACACACCCCTTTCGTGGTAAGGCAACAATCTCCCTTCCCCAGTTCATCAACTCTTTCTCTCTCTCTCTCCCACACACCCCCATAGTTCTTTAAGCATCTCATTCCAGATCACCAATAGCAGCAGCAGTGATGAGAATGAGCTTTATTGGCCAGCCCGCAGGACCTTCCCTTTGCCATTCCTGCCACCTCTGATTCTACTTCCTGTTTCTGGAGGAACTGGGACCAGCAGGGGGAAGGTCCTGCGGCCTGGCCAATACAGCTCATTCTCAGCACTGCTGCTATTGCTGGCGATCTAGGGTGAGATGCTTAAAGGACCATGGGGGGTATGTTGAGGGAGAAAGAGTTGCCAAACCCAGGGAGAGCGATGTTTTTCCGGAAGGGGAGGGGTTCAAGGGAAAGGGTGAGCTACCATAAGAGGAGGGGAGGGGAAGGGGGCAAGGGAAAGGACTGAGCTGCTATACCATAAGGGGGTGGGGGAGCTAAATGATGCCAGGATCTGTGGGAAAGAATAAATACTAGACACAGGGGGGGGGGGGGAAAGGATGCCAGGACCTGTCTGTGGGGAGATGGAGGAAGGGGGAGAGATACTGGACTCACATAGTTGGGGGGGAGGGTTGAAATAAAGAGAGAGGAACGTTTGCTGAATTCCCAGGGAAAAGGGCAGGCAGGAAGAAGGGAAGAGATGGACTCTGGGAAGGGGAGCAGGAGTTGGGAAGAAAGAGGGAGAGATGCTGGACATAGGGGAAGATAAAGATACAGAGGGGCCTGACACATTGGGGGAGAGGATAGAAACAGAGGGACAGTGCTGGGCACATGGGAAAGTATAGAGATACAAAGTGTTGATGATAGGCATGTGAGGGAGGAATAGAAGCACAGAAGGTGACACTGGTCAGGGCAACAATGTGGACACAGAAGAGGCATGCTCAACATGGTATTTGTATTTATTTATACCCCGCCTTTCCCAAGGCGGGTCAGAAGAGAAAACATACACAAACAAAATCACATGAACATGAATAAAACATAACAGTGATAATGTAAAGCCTCCTAAAATTACAAAGAGGCTACCAGCGCCTTGCATCAAAAAACTATAAATCAAGACCCATATTTCATCTTACAGAAGAGGTGTTTCTTCAACATTTTCTTAAAACTACTCAAACATGTTTACTGTTGTAAATATCCTGGAAGCTTATTCCACTCCCAAGGACCCACACACGAAGGTCCAAGGATGGTAGAAGGATGGGGCAGAGACACAGGAAATACGGGATAGCACCCTTCCCTTTCCCTTCTCTCCTGTCAGCAGCATCCCCTTCCCCTCCCTTGTCCAGGAGTACCCCTTCTCCCTTTCCTCCTCCCCTTATCCAACAGTAACTCTTGTCCCTTCCCTTTCCCTTCTCCCCTGTCAGCAGTACCCCCTTCCCCTCCCTTGTCCAGGAGTACCCCTTCTCCTTTCCCTCCTTCCCTCTCCAGCAAATGTTTCCTCTATGTAGGCTAGCGGCAGCTCTGTGTGCTTTTAACTTTGGCACACAGCTGCTCCTAAGCAGTATTTTAGCTGCGGTTTCATGAGGCAGCCTCGGGGCCTTTGCTAGGCCAACCCACATCGCATCATCAAAGCGGGCTGGCCTAGCAAAGGCCCCGAAGCTGTCTCATGAAACCGCGGTTAAAATACTGCTTAGGGGCAGCTGTGTGCCGAAGTTAAAAGCACACAGAGCTGCCGTTGCTGGTCTGGGGGTGCGGAGACAAAGGCAGGAGCAGGAGACATACGCGGCAGGAGTCCCGGTGATGGAAGGCAGGAGTCCCGGCATAGCGACGGCAACAGGAAGTTGCATGTCAGCTGATGCCAGCACCTTTTGTTGCGGCGGGGACCCGAATCCTTGACGGACCGGCAAGATTTTTTTGCAGACCGGCAGTTGAACATAAGAACATAAGCAATGCCTCTGCTGGGTCAGACCTGAGGTCCATCGTGCCCAGCAGTCCGCTCTCGCGGCGGCCCAACAGGTCCAGGACCTGTGAAGTAATCCTCTATCTATACCCCTCTATCCCCTTTTCCAGTAGGTAATTGTCCAATCCTTTCTTAAACCCCATTACCGTACTCTGCCCTATTACATCCTCTGGAAGCGCATTCCAGGTGTCCACCACACATTGGGTAAAGAAGAACTTCCTAGCATTCGTTTTGAATCTGTCCCCTTTCAACTTTTGAAGAACTGTGCTCTAGGACAGGGTTGGGAACCACTGATCCCTCCTGGTGACGCTTCACTTTTTCATACCTAAGGATCCTCTGGTCTCATCCCAGAATCTTTTGAGCTCTGCCACTGTTTTTTTGCCTCCAACACACCCAGTGGGAGCTGTTCATCCATCTACAAGCGTATACCGCCTTCTTGCATGACCTCATCTGCTTCTCATGTCTTTTTTTGAACCTTTGAAGTATTTAAATGTCCTTCTCTTATTACAACAAATGCTCATCATTTCTACAACATACCAGGTACCTAGTTCTTTACCCATAGAGCTTACACCTGCCAAAGGCAAACAGACATGACAAACAAAAGAGTCTAGAAGAAGGGAGGAGCTTAACCATGATGGCGTCCTGAAGGAGTTCGGTGGAACGCTGTCGGACCACTTAGAACTTTGATGGTGAAATGGAAATCGAAGACCTGGGTTTTTCCTTCTGAACCCAGGTCAGGAGTAATGTTACCTGGTTCGATGGATGCTTTTGTCAAGCGTCAGCCTAGGGGAGCAACAGATAAGAAGTCCTTGGCTGGAGGCGGGAGTTCGTCGGAGAACTCTAGCGCTTCCCTTGAGGTGGTAAGCCTCTTTCTGGAGCCGCACCTTCACTCAGTGTCATCGGGTACGGTGAGTGACATGAGCGAAGCAGCAATATCGGAGAATAGCAGGCTGTACAACTGATATTAGCTGCCTCAGTAACACAACTGCCACCATGTGAGATCTTGAAGTCGACGGTGGGCTTGCAGAATCTAACTTTAACTAACATCGCAGGGGAGGAGACATAGGCATCCTGGGACTGTCTGCCAAGTCTCTTCCCTGAAGAAGCCCTTTCTGGAAACGTCAATCGCTCCTCCTAAACTTACTTGCTCCACTTCATCACTGACGCTGAAACCGTGGATTGAAGACAAAGTTTTATTTTATTTTTCTTTCCAGCTTATGATTTATCTTTAATCTTATCTATTGTTTTGCCTTTTGTCTTTGTTTTGTTCTATTTCTATCATTTAAATTTCTCCAGAATTCTACTGTTCAACGGCTCCCCCTTCTGCTTCTATTCCTTTCTCTCCTCTCTTCTACCTTCCAAAGTATTTAGATCAATGCTGTCTTGTTAAAATGTTTATTTTATTTTTATTTTTCCTCTAACTCTACTTTTCACTTCTCTATTACCCTCCAGGTACTTTAGTTAGATTGTGAGCCTTCGGGACAGTAAGGGAATTTTTCAAGTACCTTTCTTATTTCTAATCTTAATGTATATTTTCTGTAAACCGCTTAGAACCTAACGGATGTAGCGGTATATAAGAAATAAATTACATTACATTACATTAACATCAGAATCTACAGGTACTGTGAAAATTAAACCTTTTGCAATAGTTCCCTTGAAAAAGCCCCCAGTTATAGACCTGAATTCAATAGGGGAAGCTATTTCTGAATTGCAGTCCTCATTGGGGACTCAGATGCAAAGTTTAACAACTTATTGCTCAGGTGTACTTTCTGAGACAGTTGGGAAATTAGAAATTGAATCTGCAGAGCAAAAACTGGATACTTTGACTGTTCAAAATCAGCTATTAATGAAGGATAATGGGAATATTAATTTTAAGCTGGAGAACGCATCAAGATGACATAATTTGAGATTAATCAATTTTCCTAAATTGATCACAGTTTCAGCACTTGATATGTTCAAAAGATATCTCACAGAAGTTTTGAATATTCTGCAAACTTCTTATCCACCAGTGTCAAGGGTTTACTATCTTCCAGTTGGAAAGAAGAAAACAGCTGATGAATGTTAGAAGCATTAGATTTGACTAATATACAGTATTAGAAAGATCAGATGTTGAGCAGATATCTGACATAGATTGGTTGTTGAAAATAATCTTTTAAATTTAAAGAGAAAGAGTTTATAAATTGTAAGATCCGAATGTACCCAGATGTATCCAGTGACCCAAAAAAAGAGGAAACAATTTTTGATTTTACGTCCTCAGGTTCTAAAAGGGAGCAACATTTGTGCTTAGATTTCCTTGTAAATGCTTGGTAAATTTTCAGGGAACCAGATATGTATTCTTTGAGTCTTCACAATTGTCAAGATTTATTTGGGGTAAAGATGTGATAAATGATAGCACCCCTGTTAACATACAAGGAGGAAGCTCGTAATATAAAGATCTAGGTGATATTCAGGTTTGTCTGTTTACCTAATAATGATTTAATAATTACTAAATTCCAATTTATTTTAAAGCTTTCTCCCTTATATTGTGAACTATCTAACAGTACAAGGGGGGGGGGATTTTTTTCTATTTTCTTATTCCTTTATTTTGGAATGTTTACCGATTCTCCTTTGCAAGAGGTATCCAACAATTTAAACTCTCCTTTCATTCTAAAAAAGGGACTAAAGGAATCAAGATCTTCAGTCAATCTTTGGTCTTTAAACTCTCTCAACTCTGGAATGACCTACCCTTTTTTTAAGGAATTAAACTAAACCTTAAGTTTGTATACCACATCATCTCCACAGAAGTAGAGCTCGACACGGTTTACAAGAATTGATATAGAAAGGAACTACAATGAAAAGTAGAAGGACTTAGTAAAGAGAAGTTTAGAGGGACTTAGTATATCGAAGAGGGAGGGGTCATTACATTTTAGAGAAAAGCCAAGTTCCAGTTCATTTCAATTTTTCCGTAAATCTTTAAAAACGACTCCATTTGCCAAACATTTTGAAAATTAATTCTTTTGAAATTTTGCTATCATCTTCTATTTATCATTTGTAAATCGTTCCCTGTTTATTTAATTGCTGTAAAATGAGTCAAGCCTTCTCAGAATGATGACTCGGTATACAAAGTTAAGCTTTAGTTTAGTTTAGTTTAGTTTGATTCTTTTCTCAGTTGTAACTGTTTAATATGTATGATTGTTGTGATCATGAAAATGGAACCTTAATAAAAGAAAATTTAAGAGTCTAGAAGAAAGTATTTACCATACAGAAGTGCTCAAGATGAAAATGCAAAGCCAGAAATGTGAGGGATAGAAGAGAGTCTAATGGCTAAAAGAATGGGCTGATAACTAGAGAAGGCCGGCTTCAAATCCCACTGTGATTTTGAGTGAATCACTGAAGCCTCTGTCACCTCAGGTACAAGCTTAGATTATAAGCCCCTATATCTGAATGCAACACCCTTTGAGCTAATACTGGAAAAAGATATAAACAAAAGCCCCATTTTAAGCCCTTAACATACTGGATGCAAACTGAAACCTCTATTCTGAAACAGAAAAACATGGCAGCACATAAAGGCTAAATGGTCCATCCAGTCTACTGTAGTTCTGAATTTTTTTTAATGCTAATGTACGAGTACGTCAGCATGGATGTACTTAAGTTTAAAATCAAACAATTTTAATAAAAATTTTTGCAAAGAGTTATATCGAGCCGATGCAGGACCTTGAATATCTAGGTGTTTGCTTCAGTATGGGAGTGAACAAGGTATTCCTGCCTTTGGCACACCAGGTGAAACTTCGAGATGTCATCCGGGAGTTGCCAACTACTCCGGTTCCCACAGCATGGCAGTATCTTCAGGTCCTGGGGTTCATGGTATCGAAGATAAATGTGATTCCTTCGGCCAGGGCCCACATGTGCCCATTACAGCACATGCTCATTTCATGCTACAAATGTGTCTCCCCTGGACAGCGGAGGCTTGGGCCAGCATGGCCTAGGGTTGTGGCCCGGGGTCTTCCCCTGTGGATCTCTGACTGGGTGATCCTGATGACAGATGCCAGCCTTTTCGGATGAGGAGCAGTTTGGCACCATAGTCCAGTGCAGGGGCAGTGGTCTCAGACCGAGCGGAGATAATCCATCAATCGTCAGGAGCTGCAAGCGATTCACCTGGCTCTGCTTCGGGTCTTCTCCAACAATGCCACAATGGTAGCTTACATCAATTGACAGGGGGGCCATCAAAAGTGCCTCTCTCAGTGTAGAGGCCCAGTAAAACTACTGTTTTACTGGGTAGAGCGCCATCTTCTGACAATCTCCGCAGCTCATTCAGGTGGGGAATGGTTCCTGTCCCAGAGAACATTCAACTGCATTACAGACCGGTGGGGTCTCCCGACGTTCGATCTCATAGCATCCGTGATCAACAGGAAAGTGGATCACTTCTTCAGCTGCCAGCATGAAAGGGGAAGTGAAGGCTTGAATGTGTTGGTGCAGCCCTGCCCACAGGATGATCTTCTGTATGTCTTCCCTCCTTGGCCCCTGGTGGCTGCCTGTTGAGGTGGAATGCGGCTCACATGTGTCAGGTGATTCTCGTGCCCAATTGGCCGAGATGTCCATAGTAAGCTGACCTGGTTCGTCTCCAACAAGGTCCAGGGCTCAAGCTTCCTTGTCACCCTCAACTGTTCACACAGGGTCCAATTGCACTCCAGGATCCAGACTGCTTTGGTCTTACAGCCTGGCTCTTGAGCGCAGGGCCTTAATCAGCAAAGGCTACTCATTGGCGGTGATCTCTACCCTTCTCTGCAGCCAGCGGAAGTCCATGCTGGTGGCTTGCATGAAGGCATGGAGATGTTATCAAGCCTAGTGCGTGCAGAGACAGGAGGATCCTTCGGTTCCATCCATTCCCAGAATTCTGGAATTTCTTCAGGACGAGTTGGGGAAAGGGGTGGTGGTGGCTTCCCTTAGGGTCCAACTGGCCGGGCCCAAACAAATGGTACTAGAGCCCACCAGGGCCCAGGCCATCCTGGACCTGGTACTTACGAACGGGGAAAGCGTCTCGGAGGTCTCGGTGGGAGAAACGCTAGCCACCAGTGATCATAACATGGTATGGTTTAACCTTAAAAAAGGCTTCCCTAGATCACAAACAAAAACAAGGGTACTCAATTTCCGGGGCACTGACTTCGCACGCATGGGAGATTTCGTCCATCAGAAGCTGCAGGTTCAAGAAGTAACTGATAATGTGGAAGCTATGTGGTCAACCTTGAAATCGACTCTTCACGAGGCAACTATCCGCTACATAAAATCGGTAACTAAACAACAAAGAAAAAAGAAACCCCAATGGTTCACTGATGAGGTCTTGTACCTCGTCAAGGAGAAGAAAAGAGCATTTCTCTCATACAAACGCACCGGGGAAAAGGAAGCAAACATTGAATACAGGACAAAGTCTACAGCGATCAAAACAGCAGTCAGGGAGGCCAAGCTTCAAATGGAAGAAACTCTAGTGAAGAACATTAAGAAAGGGGACAAATCCTTCTTCAGGTACATTAGCGACAGGAAAAAGAACACAAACGGGATAACACGCCTTAGAACGCCAGACGGGGATTATGTGGAAACAGATTCCGATAAAGCCAAACTACTGAATGATTACTTCTGTTCAGTCTTTACCTGTGAGGCACCAGGGCACGGGCCACGGCTGGAAACAAAGCAAAGCATGGAAGACCCATTTCAGAATTTTGAGTTCACAACTGCTGATGTTTACAGAGAACTGTCAAGACTCAAGGTGAACAAAGCCATGGGACCGGACAATTTGCACCCAAGAGTGCTCAGAGAGCTATGCGATGTTCTGGCAAAACCGTTTGCCATGCTCTTCAATCTCTCCCTAAGTACGGGGAGAGTCCCCCTGGACTGGAAAACAGCTAACGTCGTTCCTCTGCACAAAAAGGGTTGCAGAGCAGAGCCTGCGAATTACAGACCGGTGAGTCTCACATCAATAGTGTGTAAACTCATGGAAACTCTACTTAAAGGTAAATTAGACACGGTATTGGATGAGGGGAATCTAAGGGATCCCTGCCAACATGGATTCACTAGGGGCAGGTCATGCCAATCCAATCTTATCAGCTTCTTTGATTGGGTGACAGGAAAGCTAGACTCGGGAGAGTCTCTGGACATAGTGTACTTGGATTTCAGTAAAGCTTTTGACAGTGTCCCACACTGTAGACTATTAAACAAGATGAAATCGATGGGGTTAGGTGAGAAACTAACTGCATGGGTCAATGATTGGCTGAGTGGAAGACTTCAGAGGGTGATGGTCAACGGCACCCTCTCTGAGACTTCGGAGGTGACCAGCGGAGTGCCGCAGGGCTCAGTCCTGGGACCATCCCTTTTCAACATATTCATAAGGGACTTGACCCGAGGGCTTCAGGGTAAAGTAGCACTGTTTGCCGACGATGCCAAACTGTGTAATACAGTAAGCGAAAGCAATCTCAAGGATAGCATGACGCATGATCTGATCACGTTGGAAAACTGGTCCTCGATATGGCAGCTGGGCTTCAATGCTAAGAAGTGTAAGGTCATGCATCTCGGCAGCAGAAATCCATGCAGAACATACACCTTGAATGGAGAAACACTAGCTAGGACTTCAGAAGAACGGGACTTGGGAGTAATCATCAGTGCAGACATGAAGGCTGCCAAACAGGTAGAGAAGGCCTCATCCAAGGCAAGGCAAATGATGGGATGTATCAATAGAAGCTTCGTTAGCCGCAAACCTGAAGTCATAATGCCACTTTACAGAACCATGGTGAGACCTCATCTGGAATACTGTGTGCAATTCTGGAGGCCACATTACCGTAAAGATGTGCTTCGAGCTGAGTCAGTCCAGCGGATGGCCACTAGGATGGTCTCCGGACTCAAGGGTCTCTCATACGAAGAAAGACTGGGCAAATTGCAGCTCTATACTCTCGAAGAGCGCAGGGAAAGGGGTGACATGATAGAGACATTTAAGTACGTCACAGGTCGTGTCGAGGTGGAAAATGACATATTCTTTCCCAAGGGACCCTCGGTCACAAGGGGGCACCCGCTCAAACTCAGAGGAGGGAAATTTAGTGGTGACACCAGGAAGTATTTCTTCACAGAAAGGGTGGTGGATCAGTGGAACAAACTTCCGGAGCAGGTGATCAGAGCCACCAGCGTGCTCGACTTTAAGAATAAATGGGACATCCACGTGGGATCCCTGCGAGGGTCGAGTTAAGGAGCTGGGTCATTAGCACTCAGACTTAATGGGGTGGGTCAGTAGAGTGGGCAGACTTGGTGGGCTGTAGCCCTTTTCTGCCGTCATCTTTCTATGTTTCTATGTTTCTAAGCAAACATGATGCTAGGAATTATTAAAAAAGGGATAGTTAACAAGACTAAGAATGTTATAATGCCTCTGTATCACTCCATGGTGCAACCTCACCTTGAGTATTGCATTCAGTTCTGGTCTTCTTATCTCAAGAAAGATATAGTGGCACTAGAAAAGGTTCAAAGAAGAACAACCAAGATGATAAAGGGGATGGAACTCCTCTCGTATGAGGAAAGACTAAAAAGGTTAGGGCTCTTCAGCTTGGAAAAGAGATGGCTGAGGGGAGATATGATTGAAGTCTACAAAATCCTGAGTGGAATAGAATGGGTACAAGTGGATCGATTTTTACTCCATCAAAAATTACAAAGACTAGGGAACACTCGATGAAGTTACAGGGAAATACTTTTAAAACCAACAGGAGGAAATATTTTTTCACTCAGATAATACTTAAGCTCTGGAACGCATTGCCAGAGGCTGTGGTAAGAGTGGATAGTGTAGTGGTTTTAAGAAGGGTTTGGACAATATCCTGGAGGAAAAGTCCATAGTCTGTTATTGAGAAAGACATGGGGAAAGCCACTGCTTGCCCTGGATCAATAGCATGGAATGTTGCAGCTCTTTGGGTTTTGGCCAGGTACTAGTGACCTGGATTGGCCACCATGAGAACGGGCTACTGGGCTTGATGAACCATTGATCTGACCCAGTAAGAAAAGGCGTTCAACTCATTAATCCAATCATAATCGATAACAAACCTCTTAATCACACTACTAATACAAAAATCTTGGGTGTCATAATAGACAATAATCTCACCTTTCGACCACACATTAGCTCTTTGGTTAAAAATTGCTTCTATAGACTAAGAATGATTCGTTCGCTGGTCCCCCTTCTTGATTCTCCATCTCTCAATACTCTAATTCACTCCCTAGTGATCTCAAAATTAGACTATTGTAACTCCTTATTAAAGGGGGCTTATCTCAAGGATATTAGGCGCCTCCAAATTATACAAAACACCGCAATAAAGGTAATTTCAGGTTCTAAAAAATTCGACCACGTCACGCCTCTACTCCAACATGCCCATTGGCTTCCCATTTCATATAGGATAACATTTAAAATAGCTCTTTTAGTCTTTAAGACATTAAAAAATAATACTCCAGCATTTATAGATAGACATCTGATTCCGTACAATTCGCCTAGAGTTCTCAGATCATCCTCACAATCCACCCTATATGTTCCCTCTTTAAAAATCATTGGTACTCGCCGTGACTTGATTTTCTCGGTTACTGCTCCAACAATTTGGAACTCACTCCCTCTTTATTTAAGACTTGAACCAGACTTGCAAAAATTTAAGAATAGCTTAAAGTGTCTTCTTTTTAAAGAAGCCTTTAACTAAAAGTTTTTTGTTTTTTTTTCTGCTGGTTATTTCCTACTTTCATCACCCTTCATCAAATTAAGATCCCCTTCCCTTTTAACTTTTCTTCTGTTCTAAATTTTTTCTCCCTCACCTTCCTAATGTACTACCCCATTTTGGTTATTTTATTTTAAAATTGTATTTTTTCTTTCTTTCCTACTGTTTCATGTGGCATGTCACCCCAGTTTGTTTTTTACTTTTTTAAAGTAGTCATTTTTAATTTTAATGTATTTGTGATTTTATTGCCTTTGTAAAACGCTTTGTAATCTGAAAAGCGTTTAATCAAATATCATAATAAACTTGAAACTTGAAACACCAGAGACACCATGTTCTTATATTTCTCCTGGCTTCTCATCTGGATGTCATCCGTTTTCTAAGAGGCGCAATCTGTCTACAGCCTCTGCTTCTGACGCCTTGTCTGTCGTGGAATCTTAATCTGGTTCTCTGATCTCCGGCTCGTCCACCTTATGAGCTGATGGAGCGTGCTTCTCCTATGGATCTGACTATTAAGATGGTTTTCCTGGTGGTTATTACTTTGGCCTCAGGGTTTCTGGGATTCAGGCTGTGTCTTACCGGAATCCATTCCTGTCTCCTTGCGCACGGTTCCATCCTTCCTGCCTAAGGTAGTTTCAGCAGCTCACGTTAACCAACAGGTGAGGCTCCCAACTTTCGTGCCCTCCAGTTCGAGAGAGCGTGACCAGGTTCTGTGATCTCTGGATGTGCGTAGGACACTATTGCAGAACCTGGAGGTCAGAAATGAGTTCTGGGTCTCTGACCATCTGTTTGTCCTGGTGGGTCCTGCCCGCTGGAGCTGGCCAACCTCCAAAGCGACCATTCTTCAGATGGATTTGCATGGCCATTTGAACTGCCTACATTGCAGCGAGGAAGAAGCCCCCTCTCTTGTTGAGGGCTCATTCGTAGAAACATGATGGCAGATAAAGGCCAAATGGCCCATCTAGTCTGCCCATTCAAACAGAGGCATTTCCTCTTCGTGGGCAGAGTCATCGGTGATCTCTTTGGAGGAGATTTGTAGGGCGGCTACCTGGTCTTCTTTGCATATCTTCACCAGGTTTTTACCAGAGTGATGTGGCAGCCAGGCCAGATTCTACTTTTGGTTCCTTTATTTTAGTAACTGGTTCATCAGCCTCACCCTAGCTTTTGGGACTGCTCTGTTAAATCCCGCTTGTGCAGGAATAGAGTGGGATTGTAGAAGAATGAAAGATTAGGCTCTTACCTCTTCTAATCTTCTTTCTTGTAAATCCACACTCTATTCCTGGAACCTGCTGATTTGTTGATCATCTGCCTTGACAAGTACTGGTAAGCTGAATTGCTGTGCTTTCTGACCAGCCCTTTGAAGATTACATCTGAATGTATTTTTCACTTTCCTTGGGGTTTCTAGTTCTAGTGCCCCCTATTATAGGTGCCTATTAGCACTGTTTTATTTGGGTTCTACTGTTGTTTTTGCCCGTTTGTGATTCTTCTTGATCATTTAATTTTCCATCTTCTGAGCAGGATAGACTAATATGATGGGGAGTTTCCCCGTTCCCCTCCTTTTGTTCTTTTCCTTCCAGATATTCCTGTCTGCTTTTCTACTAAACTGATTCTCTGGGAGGTGCTGAAGACTGTGAATATTTATGTCTCCCTAAGACTGGCTGGCGAGAAGGTTCACAACCTGCTTGTCCAGGAATAGAGTATGGATTTACAAGAAAGAAGATTAGCAGAGGCAAGAACCTAATCTTTTAATCTGTACTATGTGGTATCAAGTTAGGGCTTGATTGGTGCAAGATTCTCAGAAGCCAAACCACATTGCTTTTGCCTAGGCAAAGGGGCTTTACTGCACCAAACTTGTGATGAACTGTTCAGCTTTGAGCAATGTAGTTTTCCTCTGGTGTAAAACTTACTCATGTGGTGGAGAGTGTGGCGCAGTGGTTAAAACTACAGCCTCAGCACCCTGAGGTTGTGGGTTTAAACCAGGGGTGGGCAACTCCGGTCCTCGAGGGCCGGAATCCAGTCAGGTTTTCAAGATTTCCCCAATGGATATGCATTAAATCTATTTGCATGCTCTGCTTTCAATGCATATTCATTGGGGGAATCCTGAAAACCTGACTGGATTCCGGCCTTCGAGGACCGGAGTTGCCCACCCCTGGTTTAAACCCACGCTGCTTCTTGTGACCTTGGGCAAGTCACTTAATCCCTTGAATACCTGAATAAATTAATGTAAACTGTTCTGAGCTCCTTTGGTCTTGCTTTTGTACATTCTCTTGGTCTGGACTGGTCTTCTGGGATGATAAGGAAAGTGAAATTTATTCATACCTGTTAGTTTCTTTTCCTTGAGTCCTATTATACCATCCTGGAAGGCAATGGTGTAAGGGATATCTGTTGGGCTTAGCCTGCTCCTTCCATGGGTTGTTCTGCAGAATTACTTAAGATAGGTCATCTGGTCTTTATCTGCCTTCATTTTTCTTTGTTTTCTATGCCTGGCTTTGAATGATATAAGGGATCGGTAGCATGGAATGTTGCTACTCCTTGAGTACTAGTGACATGGATTGGCCACCGTGAGAACGGGCTACTAGGCTTGATGGACCATTGGTCTGACCCAGTAAAGCTATTCTAACGTTCTTATGATATGATGTCCAAATCCAAGTTTAAACGTTTTGTGGAACACGCACAAAACTCCAGTAGCAAACATGACCATTTTCAAAACAGAAAACCTTCTGTTTTTTTTGTTTCGAAAATGGCCCTTTCTCAAATGCCCTCAGTGCATCTACATTTTTTAACTATTTAAGAAAAAAAAAATCATGTTCAAAAGAAAAGTGCACAAAACAAGCCATTGGGATGTAGAAGGGGCCAGCATTTTTAGTAGACTAGCCACACAGACATCCCAGCAAAGAGCAGTGGGGCACCCTAGGGGGCGCATAGTGAATATTGTATAGTGAGCCCTTCAAAACCCACCCAAAACCTACTGGACCCAACTGTATACCACACCAATAGCCCTTATACCTGCAGATATGGGTGGGTTTTGTAAGGCTCACCATAAGCATAGTAGTTCGAATGAGATATGGGCCTGAGATGGGGAAAGTTCAGTAAGGAACTATTAGATCAATTGGCACCATACCAAACATACAGAAAGAAAAAGAGAGCGTTAAATGAGTGGTTCGATTCAGAACTAAGAAAATTGGAGAGAATCTGGAAAAAAAGAAACAAAAAATGAAAACACACAAAACACTACGCACAGAAAATAGGTACATCAAAAATAAATAGTAAAGAACTGTTCAAACTAGTAAAAACGATAACAAGCACAACGAGTGCACTCCATCTGCTCAAACCCTAGCCAATTTCTTTAAAAATAAAATCACCGACCTAAGAACAACAATACCTACGCCCAAAACCAACACAGAATTCTATTTTGGACTCCACGAACAAGAGTCCAGAGCAGACATGCTCTGGAACCATTTCGAGTTCCCAAATCAAACTGCTTATTGGCAAAGGTACAAGTGCTCTGATTTTACAATTAGACCTTAGTAGTGCGTTCGATCTAGTAGACCACGAAATAATGCTACTAGGCCTAGACGCAATGGGGCTCTTGGGAAATTGTAATGATGCACACCTTCTTGCAAATCACATTGATGAATACGGATAAACAGGTCTTCGTCGGGGAACACCTGGCTTGGCCTCCGCGTGTGCGGGTCACTGGACTGGATGGATCAATGGTCTGATTCGGTGAAGGCGTTTCTTATGTTCTTATGTATGTCCTTCTAAGATCATGAAAGTTGCTCCACCTGATTTTAAAAAGGAACTATTCACTTGGCTAACAACTACTCCTACTAACAGAATATTGAATGAGGATATGGAACACATACTGATCACACCTATCCCCAAAGATCAGAAAAACTCAATAGCCCTGACATTCAACTACAGGCCTATAGCGAGCATCCCCCTATTCACTAAGCTACAGGAAGAATTAGTCAACTTGGAACTAGTAAACTACCGAGATAAATTTAACATTCTTAGTGAACATCAATCAGGTTTCAGGAAAGGATACAGTACGGAAACAGTTATATCTTCCATCCTAAACCACCTCTATGCTCTTTTCAGCAAAGGTACAAGTGCTCTGATTTTACAACTAGACCTTAGTAGTGCGTTCGATCTAGTAGACCACGAAATAATGCTACTAGGCCTAGACGCCATGGGGCTCTTGGGAAAAGTAAAGAAATGGTTCCAGGAATTCCTAACAAACAGATCATACCGAGTGACCAGTGATGGGAATTACTCTAACCCATGGAAGAAACCCTCAAGGGTTCCCCAAGGCTCTCCACTATCACCCACACTATTCAACATTTACATCTCATCCTTGGGCCATCTATTACAAAAGTTAAACTTAAACTATTATATATATGCAGATGATATATCTATATTAATCCCCTTAAATGACATAACAAATGAAATTATAGATCACCTTTCTCACATAATGACTGAAATCGAAAAATGGACAATCGACTTCAAACTGAAACTAAACACAGAAAAGACAAAAGTCTTCCTGGCAAGCCCCAAGGACAAAATTACCAGAACATCATTACAATTAAACGGCCACGAATATCTCCAAAACCATAAAAATACTGGGAATCACACTAGACACACACCTAACCATGGCTGACCACAAGAACTTAGTGGTGAAAAAATGCTTTTGTACACTGTGGAAACTAAGGACCATTAAAAAATACTTTGACGCTACATCCTTTAGATTACTGGTGCAGTTTCTGATCCTATCAATATCATTTATCTAGGTATCCCAAAGAAAACAGTACAAAAATTAAGAATAGTACAAAACACTGCAGTTCACTTGATCTTCGGATTGAGAAAAAACGACCACATTAGCCCTTACTACAAAAGGTTGCACTGGTTGCCAATGGAGGTGCGAATACTATTCAAGTTTGCCTATATTTGTTTCAAGCAGGTCTGGGGACGAGCGCCTTCTTACCTACTACCACATTTCATATTACACAACCCCACACAACCAACCAGAAACCGTAACATATTTACATACCCAAAGATCACATGCTGCAAATACAAATCCTTTTTGGACAGGTCCTTCATGTTCCAAGCAAGCAAACAGCAGTCCTGGCTGGGAAATTACATTAATGGAACCAGGCTGACCTACGGTGCATTCCGGAAAGCAATTAAAACCGCACTATTTGACAAATTCATCTCCTAAACATAAACCTCACCACTTACTAAGTTATATTTTCCCTCTGTCAATCTCGGTGTAATATGCTGTCCTTTTATCTATTTCTTATGTAATAAGTTGTACCCCCACTTCTTGCATTCTGTAATTCGCTGATTGTCCAGCCTTCTTCAATGTGAACCGCCTAGAAGTCTTTTGACTGTGGCGGTATAGAAGAATAAAGTTATTATATTATTATTATCTCTATGGTTGACTACATCCCCCACTAGGCTACTCCAGAAACCTGCGTGCTGCTCTCATAGGACTGGCCATAACATCTGAAGATACCATACGGGAGATATGTACTGTTTCATTCACTTCTTGGGGTCAGTGACCACTGGAGGAGTGTGTGTGTGTGTGTGTGTGTGTGTGAGGGGGGGGGGGGGGTAATGCCTTCATCCATCCAGTGGTCATCTGATTAGTTTGGCCACCTTTTTGTTAAAACAGATCTAGGCCTAGATGACCAAATTGTGCTCTACTATTCCAGAAAAATGTCCAAATCATAAGCTCACCCCAACCATACCTCCAACATGCCCCCTTCAGATTTAGATGCACTGTAGACAAGCACCATAGAAATCCATCGTGAAAATAGGTATTGAAAATAGCAAATTGGAAGGGTTTGGGAAGAAAAACATCCATCTGCCCCTTTATGCCTCTTTTGGGAGGTTTTTCTGTTTTGAAAATGAGCCTGATAGTAAATTGTTTCAATATATTAAGACTTAGGAGCCCACTTCAATATGTCTTCAGGGGAGAAAAAGCTTAGGGAATCAGCCTGTATGTATTTTATTTAAGACTATTCATTATTAAACATTATAAACTAGTTTTTTTTTTTGGGGGGGGCAGGGTTTATTCATTAGCAGTGTCTGGAATAATTTCTAATATTTTTCTCTGATTCTAACCTCAATCCCATCAGTGCAGGATATTTCTGTCCAAATATTACCAAGACCATAATGTGGAATTGTCCAAGCTCTTACACAGACTGGGTCATCCTCTACCATCATGGCTGAGGCAGGAGCTACAGAATGTGAGATAGCAGAAAACAAAGTGGAACTTGATCTTCTTCAGTACCTCACACACCATCTTCAGGAGCTCTATAATGAACTGAAAGACAAGGACTAAGAATCCAATCTCCTTTCCAGCAGTGGGCCAAACGTAGCACTGAAAAATGAGGATCGATAATCCAGTCTTCCTCAGTCTACCAGCACCAGTTCTACATTCTAAAACTTCTGTAGCATAACGTCTATAACTGACCTTCGTTAATGTACCATCACTGATCCATGAGTCTTCAGGTGCTCCATCATGAAAAAACAGTGGAGAACAAGACTGAATATCTAGATCCCCTCAGTATTCCAATACCAGTTCCACAGTCTCTAGGACCTCTGTAATGTAACATTATAACACAGTGAAAGACAAGCACTGGAAATCAGATCTCCTTCAGTGTGCCAATACCAGCTCTAAGTCTTGAGGAGCTGTGCAACACATGACAATGGAAGAGATGAACTGGAAATCTGACCTCCCTCAGTGTGCTAGCACTCGTTCCACTGTCTACAGTAACTCTGTAATATAACGTAACAGTGAAAGACACTATTGTGGCAGCAGTTCCAGGTCTCAAGGAGTTGGGAATGGAAGATACTCTTGTTTTGACGTTGCATTGGTCAGAAGCAATGGGGACTATGACATTTCCCCTTGCTTTGGTTTTTTTTTTGGGAGGGGTCATATAGCTGTACCAAACACATAAAAGCGACCACCCACTGCTGTTAAATTATCCTCATGAGCCAGCTATGCAACAGTTCTGCTTCACTTGTTTATCTCAATGAAGCATTGAGATGGCCTCTTATTTGCCTTCTCATTATATTCCTGGTTGTACCTGTAAGATAATGCCTAGAAGAGTGTCACAAAAAGAGCAAATATTTAACAAAAGGGTGCCCAAGTTGCTGCTGTGCCCAGACATGGTTGGAAAGGCCGGCCTGGTGTATGTTTGGAAACTAGCAGAACAACTGCTCCTGCCACTAATTTATGACTTCTGTAGTGCTAAGAGATATGTCAAGCACACTACAGAAACACCTGATTTCCTTCCCCATGCAACTTCTAATATAATCAAGACATTCAAAAACAAATAAAGAACACGTTCTTTCTGATGTAGAAGAGTTAAATAGTATATAACTGCTTACAGAAACATTGTGGAAAAATCAATTGATAACTGATTGATCTACCAGTCTGTCATTAAAAGAACAAAGCTGATTACTGCGAGTGAAACAGAGACAGCCATAGAGTGAAATTCCTTCTGGGTGTGCCGTGGAGCTGCTTTGATTATTCCTCATGTCCCAGTGGATCAGTTCTGCTCTGCTTTGATCCAGACCACTACAATGTCTTTAAGGCTTCCAATATGGTGCTTGGCAGTATCCATTAATACTCCTGCTTAGCTAAGATTTCATTTTTCAACTGCCTTTTTTTGATGTTTCTAGTCGACAGTGATATTTACAAAACTGCCACTTTTCTTGGTGCTGTCTCTTCCAAGTGTATCATCACTCCATCATCCAGACAAATGACTTTTTCAGAGTTGTACTAGGGCTGGTGCTGTCTGTCCTTCCACTGTTCACATAGGTGGTTGAAGCATAATGCAAGAACGTACCAAAGATAAGAACGAAATGAACTTGTCGGTCAGAGACAAGTCAGAACCCATAAAAGCAGATGAACAAGAAATGAAAGCCAGAGGAGAATGAGAGACCCCGGGTGGCCAAGAAATAGAAATACGTATATTTCTGCATTACCTTTATGGGCCGAGTCACTAAAGGTCGTTAACTCTTAAAGTATGTTCTAATTAAAGACCTAGTCTCCAATGATTTAGTAGGGGTGAAAACCTGGATTAAATTGAGCATTCACATCCAAGCTAAAAATGAGTACGAGTGCTTCACTTAATCACCCCCTATTGAATAATCCCCACTAAATCTACTGAGGCTATTGGGTTCCAGTAAACATAGTACCATCTCAAGACTAGATAAGAAATGGTTCCAGCAATCTAACTTTTTACATAACTGAGGGGCCTATTAAAGCTCCTGCCCCTCTCCCATCCTTAGTGACATGTGGAGAAGTGCTGCAAGAGAGGCCTGTGTTCCTGATGGCGAAGACTTTGAGGATTTGGAACACCAGGTCAGTTTTCAGTCTGGGACATAAGAGCACAGAAGCCTCAACTTATGAGCTGGGGAGCTTAGAGAGAGGATCAAGCCCGATGGGACTGACATTTTCAATGAGAGAGTGTTGGGGAAGGGAGGGTCTTTTTGGTGTCGGGAGGTACAAGGGATCCCTCACATATTTGGCTGGTTAATATGAGGAATGTCTACATGAAGATCAAGGCTTCCTTTAGCGCTGTCCCATATTGGTAACTTAACGACCAGGGCAATGACTGCATTTCTAATGTACATGTTGAAAATTGGACTTAGTGACATGTCCCTTCAGCGCTGCCATTTCTTTTACTTTTAAAATCTAATACAAGAAGTCCAAATGGTGTTTGAGTTGCTTGGTGTGGCCGAGACCTTGTCTGGAGATAGCTGCTCTGTAACTGGCCACATTATTCTGCCCAACATAACATTTTATTCATCTGTTAAAGGGCAGCAGGCACAGTTCTGTTGATTAAATATGTTGAACTTCCTCAGGAAGAAATGAAACAGTTGATTTAAATGTTTCTAGCAGTAATATTGTCATTCACATTGAATGAAAATGGATGAAAATTATTTTCTCAGATTTTTTTTTAACAGACATTATTACTCTGTTCATAGCATGATACCTGTAATATGGAAGAATAAACTTGGACCAGAAAAAAGGGAGCCTTGTGTGCTCATTTTGGTTGTTTGATATATACTTTTGGTAACATCCACCAAATATAATGTAAGCATTGCCACACTGGGACAGACCGAAGGTCCATCAAGCCCAGTGCCCTGTTTCCAACAGTGGCCAACCCAGGTCCCAAGTACCAGACAGAAACCCAAAGAGTAGCAACATTCCAGAGCTGAGATTGTGATGTCATAATGCCTCAGAGCCAACCTCAGCGGTGATGTCACAATGGCTCAATTGTCCTAGACTTGGCTTACTTAAGAACATAAGAGCTGCCATATTGGGAGAGTTCGAAGGTCCATCAAGCCCAGTACCCTGTTTCCAACAGTGGCCAACTCAGGTCCCAAGTACCAGACAGAAACCCAAAGAGAAGCAACATTCCAGAGCTGAGATTGTGATGTCATAACGCCTCAGAGCCAACCTCAGCGGTGATGTCACAATGGCTCAATTGTCCTAGACTTGGCTTACTTAAGAACATAAGAGCTGCCATATTGGGAGAGTTCGAAGGTCCATCAAGCCCAGTGTCCTGTTTCCAACAGTGGCCAACCCAGGTCCTAAGTACCTAGCTAGATCCCAAGTAGCAAAACAGATTTTATGCTGCTTATCCTAGGAAAAACCCCAAGTTTTCCCCCAAGTCCATCTTAATAGTGGCTTATGGACTTTTCTTTTAGGAAATTATCCAATCCTTTTTAAACCCTGCTAAGCTAACTGTTTTCACAACATTCTCTGACATTGAATACCAGAGTTTAATTAAACACTGAGTGAAGAAATATTTTCGCTGGTTTGTTTTAGGTTTACTACATTGTAGCTTTATTGCATACCTCCTAGTCCAGTGGTCTCAGCTCGCAGCCCGCCAGGTAATATTTTGAGGCCCTGGGTATGTTTATCATAATCACAAAAGTAAAAAAACAGTTTCTTGATCTTATGTCTCTTTAGCTATAAATTGCAATATTATTATTAAGCCATTTAAATAGCCTACTGAGCAGGGGTAACGGTACACTGGTGCTTCAATTCGACCTAAGTAGTGCCTTTGATTTGGTAGATCATACCAAATTATTGGCTTGTTTGGATGCTTTTGGCCTACAGGGTAATGTTCTCCTGTGATTTAAAGGGTTTTTGGAATCCAGACAATATCAGAAAGTTTAATAATCAGTTTTCCTTTAACTGGAAAAATCCGAGTGGTATACCCCAGGGTTCCCCACTTTCACCTACATTATTTAATGTATATCTTTCCTCCCTGGGCTACAGTTCAGCTATGCTGATAATATCACAATTGTCATACCTTGTGCTACAGTATTATCTCATATCTCTCATAAAATTGAGTCTGTGATGAAACTGATGAACTCTTGGATGCAGGATTTCAAACTCAAGCTTAACCCTGATAAGACAAAGTTCTTTGTTGTGTTGCCATCGAGCCATCGATTAGTATAAATTCTACCTTGTATATAATTCAACCAACAACTAAAATACTGGGAGTTACTTTGGATCAGCATCTGACCATGACAAAAACAAATACATGCTGTGGTACGTAAGGGTTATTACAAGCTATGGAAACTGATTTTTCTGCTTTTAAACGTCTGGTACAATCTTTATTACTGAGTCTTTTGGATTATTGTAATATTGTATTTTTAACAATCCCCATGAAAGACATGGCTCGACTCATATTGATTCAGAATGATCTACGGTCTTTAAAAAATATGATCATGTGACTCCATTCCATTGTGAGTTGCATTGGCTGCCAACGGAGGCTCATGTTTTCTTTAAGTTGGGTTGCTTTTGCTATAAGGTTATGTATGGTACCGCTCCATTTTATATGGTTAATAGATTCTCTCTAGAATCGTATGAAAATAGTAGAAAATCTCATGCCCTGTTTACCTTCACATCAGTACAGGGCTGTAAAAGCAAGAAATTTCCGGACCATACTTTAGCATTCCAAGTAGCGTCATATGACAGAGAATTTCGATTGTTTTTGCTTGGAGCCTGTTCTTATAAACATTTCAGAACTCAACTGAAAACTTATCTCTTTTCAAAATACTTGGTTAAATAATTTATTTCTATCATTCTTAAATTGTCTCTAGTTTATAATCTTTTGTAAACTGTGAAGAACTTATGGTTATGCAGTTAAGAAGCACAATGTTATGACTTAGCCAAAAGGAAAGATTTATAAACTACTAGCTGATGCCCCGGCGTTGCACGGGTATTTAATTATAGCAAGAACACTGTAAATGGATTCAAATAAAGATACTTTATAGTGGTGAATGAAATTATTTTTTTACAGCTTTATAAAAAGTACAATATTCAAATTATAATGTGAAATATTTGACAAAATGAATACAATACAACTAACACAAAACTTGATTATAAACAACATTTTTAGTTTCACCTCCAGGAGCAAGAACATATAAATTCTTGGGTGAAGAGACCCCCAGAACATATCACCCCAGGTAGTGAGGGATCAGCATACCAAGTTTCGTTCAAATCGGGCAAGCCGTTTTTGCGTTGGCAGCTATTTACATTGTTTCCATTGACATGAATGGGTGAAATCTGATTTTCTGTTTGTAGCTCCGCCCACGTATGCAGGTGGGCCGCGAGACCCCCCAGAACATATCACCCCAGATAGTGAGGGATCTGCATACCAAGTTTCGTTCAAATCGGGCAAGCCGTTTTTGCATTGGCAGCTATTTACATTGTTTCCATTGACATGAATGGGTGAAATCTGATGTTCTGTTTGTAGCTCCGCCCACGTGTGCAGGTGGGCCGCGAGACCCCCAGAACATATCACCCCAGGTAGTGAGGGATCTGCATACCAAGTTTCGTTCAAATCGGTCAAGCCGTTTTTGCGTTGGCAGCTATTTACATTGTTTCCATTGACATGAATGGGTGAAATCTGATTTTCTGTTTGTAGCTCCGCCCACGTGTGCAGGTGGGCCGCGAGACCCCCAGAACATATCACCCCAGGTAGTGAGGGATCTGCATACCAAGTTTCGTTCAAATCGGGCAAGCCATTTTTGCGTTGGCAGCTTTTTACATTTTTTCCATTGACATGAATGGGTGAAATCTGATTTTCTGTTTGTAGCTCCGCCCACGTGTGCAGGTGGGCCGCGAGACCCCCAGAACATATCACCCCAGGTAGTGAGGGATCTGCATACCAAGTTTCGTTCAAATCTGGCAAGCCGTTTTTGCGTTGGCAGCTATTTACATTGTTTCCATTGACATGAATGGGTGAAATCTGATTTTCTGTTTGTAGCTCCGCCCACGTATGCAGGTGGGCCGCGAGACCCCCCAGAACATATCACCCCAGATAGTGAGGGATCTGCATACCAAGTTTCGTTCAAATCGGGCAAGCCGTTTTTGCGTTGGCAGCTTTTTACATTTTTTCCATTGACATGAATGGGTGAAATCTGATTTTCTGTTTGTAGCTCCGCCCACGTGTGGAGGTGGGCCGCGAGACCCCCAGAACATATCACCCCAGGTAGTGAGGGATCTGCATACCAAGTTTCGTTCAAATCGGGCAAGCCGTTTTTGCATTGGCAGCTATTTACATTGTTTCCATTGACATGAATGGGTGAAATCTGATTTTCTGTTTGTAGCTCCGCCCACGTATGCAGGTGGGCCGCGAGACCCCCAGAACATATCACCCCAGATAGTGAGGGATCTGCATACCAAGTTTCGTTCAAATCGGTCAAGCCGTTTTGCGTGATCGCGGCACATACACACACACACATACATACATACATACACACATACCTACGATTTTTTATATATAGATAGAAGATAGATAAAGAGTTTTACCTCATGCAAAATTGTCATTTCTTTAATAAGACATTAACTATTTTTTCTGAGGCCCTCCAAGTATCTACAAATCCAAAATGTGGCCTTGCAAAGGGTTTGAGTTTGAGACCACTGCCTACTCCTAGTAGTTTTCGAAAGAGTAAACAAGTGATTCACATCTACCTGTTTCCCTTCACTCAGTATTTTAAAGACCTCACCCATGGTACGCCTCCACCTGGAATACTGCATCCAGCACTGGTCGCTGTACATGAAGAAGGACACAGTATTACTCAAAAGGGTCCGGAGAAGAGCGACTAAAATGGTTAAGGGGCTGGAGGAGTTGCCATACAGTGAAAGATTAGAGAAACTGGGCCTCTTCTCCCTTGAAAAGAGGAGACTGAGAGGGGACACGATCGAAACATTCAAGATAATGAAGGGAATAGACTTAGTAGATAAAAACAGGTTGTTCACCCTCTCCAAGGTAGAGAGAACGAGAGGACACTCTCTAAAATTAAAAGGGGATAGATTTTGTACAAACGTAAGGAAGTTCTTCACCCAGAGAGTGGTGGAAAACTGGAACGCTCTTCCTGAGGCTGTTATACGGGAAAACACCCTCCAGGGATTCAATACAAAATTAGACAAGTTCCTGCTGAACCAAAACATACGCAGGTAAGGCTAGACTCAGTTAGGGCATTGGTCTTTGACCTAGGGGCTGCCGCGGGAGTGGACTGCTGAGCACGATGGACCACTGGCCTGACCCAGCAGCGGTAATTCTTATGTTCTTAATACATTATTTTTCACAGAAACCTACCTAAACCAGTGACTGTAACATATTCCTGTTTCACACTTAAGTATCAAATGTACGATACTTCTCTTTAAAGAAGTCTACAACTCAGGAGACATCCGATATTCCCCCTGACAACCCTTTAGGTGCTTCCCTTGACTCCTTTCTTTACTATAACTATTGTAGTTCAATCTAGAGAATGACACGGTGACAAAATTCATCATCGTCCCCGTCCCCGCGGGAAACCATCTTCATGTCATTCTTTAAAGAGAGAGGGAAGAATCAGAGTATGAATGGCCACAACCACTGACCCGCAAGCTTTGCTTTGAAGAATGCTGGTGTAGAAGGACTGAGGTTGAAATAGACACTAGAAAATGACATGGGTTTATTTCCTGCGGTTATCCGCGGGGACGGGCACGGTGATGAATTTTGTCACCGTGTCATTCTCTAGTTCAATCCCTTTCCCTGTTGTATAATGTTGGTTTGTGTATGGTTTGAGATGTATTCTTATTTTATAATAATGTACCCCATTTTAAAGTGTACATCGCTTACAAGTATTGTAAGCGATATAATCAAATTTTAAATAAACCTGAAACTATTTTATATTACTCAGCAGTGGTTACTCCCACTTTTAAAAGTAATATATTACTAGCAACACTCTTTCCTTCAATTTATGTCCTTTCCTTTGGCAACTGTCATTCTTTCCTCTCAGATTTAGCTTTGATGTCTATTATTCACTGCTTTGTTATCTCCTCAGGAAAGACGGCTTATTAAATTATAATAAACAAGAAACCATATTACTTGCACAACTCTGCGGAGAGAATACGCCCTCTCCTCACAGGTCGTGACGGAAGTTTGGGTAACCAAAGGCCTCGTCGTGGTCTTTTATTTCTCCCCATGATTACGACATCCTTTTTCCCACTCAGAATTTCACCCACATTTTTTACAGTTTACTCATGCCAATCAGCTGGGTCCCCCCAGCCAACAATCATACCCCCGTCCCTCCTCATGGCCCCCTTCTTAAGAGCCGGGGAATTCACCCAGATCCAACCTTCATCCACATCATGTGCAACTGCAGCGGACATGCCCATGTCACCAAGCAACACACCCAACTTACAGAATATTTTCAGTGTGGCAATTTCAAAAAGCCATTTATTCAGCTAAACAAGCTATTGAAAATTACACACTGCACAGAGGCATAGCTAGGAGCGGGTTCTCCCTCAAACAGATTTGACAAAGAAAATGGCATCTAGGCACCACAGGCACTTCTCCTCCCGGCCAGGAGGAATAGCGAACGTCCCTTCCCTGCTCCTCACTCACAGGTTCTTGCTGTAACAAAATAAAGCTATGTGCAAGCCATAGCTCTATGTATATCACTGCCAGCTTCCCTCCTCTGCTCCCCCCTCCCCCAATGATGTAACTTCCTGTTTTATGGTGGTGAAAAGAAAAAGCAGTGGTGGCATGCATAGAGCTACAGCCCTGCGAACAGATTCATTTTGCTGCAGCACAAACCAGGGAGTGAGGGGCAGGGCAGGGAAGTTTGCAATTCCTCCCGGTTGCTACCTTCTCCAGTCCATGGTGGCCTGGAGAAGCAAGGATACTTTTACCAATGGGCAAAGGTGGCAGTCAACCACCTTGTTGCCCAGTGGTAAATTCACACTGCCTCAGTCCCCCACAGACCTGTCTTTTTCCTCCTCCTCTCCACAGGCGCAAAAAAAGCCTCTGGCTCTTCTGTACTTCTCTGGCACCAGCAGTTAAGTCAGTCAGCCTTGTGCCGGCGTTAGGGCCTGTCTTCAGGCTTGTCCCACCTACTCTGATGTAACTTCCTGTATTCCACATAGGCGGGATGCACCTGAAGAGAGGCTTTAACACCGGCACAAGGCTGACTGGCTTATTTGCCAGTATCAGAGTGGTACAGAGGAGATGGGAGAGAGTGGGTAAAAGGGAGCAGGTGAGAGGCAGGTCTGGTGCAGTGTGGTGTGTGGAGAGAGGAGGAAGGAAAGAAATGGAGAGAGATGCTGGACCTCTGAAACAGGCTGGAGGGATATGTGGCGTGGAAAGAGACACACGAAAAGGTATAAATGGGGAGAGATGGGGACATAGAAAAGAAATTGTGGATAGGGAGGGACAGTGGAATTCAATGAGGCATGAAAAGGGAGAAGATAATGGGCACATTGGGTGAGATGATGGAAAACTCTGGGGAGGAGAGAATGTTTGGAAAGGGGGAGACAGATATAGGAACACAGGGAGATAATACTGGAAAGGGAGAAGATGCTGAACTTGAGGGAAAGATAGGGACAAGCATAAGGCACTGGCCCAGAGAGCAAGTGATAAAGGGCGCCCAAATCCCAGTTCAGTCTCGCTTCAGACTCTCAGAGGGATAAATGAGATTTTGACGCCCTTTATCACCAGCATCCTGAGCCAGTGCCTCATCTGGTTCAGCAGTTAGGGGGGGTTGACAACGAGGGGGAGATACTGAAGTACATGCAAGAAGGAGGGTAGGTTGGGGAGGGCACAAATTTAAAAAGTTGGTTCAGGGCACCACAGCCAGCCCTGAGGACAGGGATGGAAACACCGAAGGGAGATGCTGGACAGAACAAACAGACAAGAGTACATGTCCAGAGAGCTGGAGCTTTTGGTTAGGGCTTTTATGGTGTGGTAAGTTTTCACTTAAGGTTTTGGGTGTCTTTATATTTCACACAGTGTCTGGCCCTTGTTACCTAAAATCAAAATGCTCAGGGCTAATGGTCTCCACATAGAGTCACCACACAAACCAAAGCAGGAAGGCGTGTGTGTGCTGTTCCTGAGGTGATGGTCACAGTGTCTTCCTTCCTGATGTAACTTCCTGTTTTCTCATAGGCAGGATGCAGTAGAGGCAGCCTGTATTAATCACCATTGGCACTGCTGCCTAGCCAACACCAACCGGTGCCTATTTTACAAAAGTCTGTTCTCCCTGACATCAAAACCTGCTGCCCTAGGCAACTACCTAGTCTCTCAACGTAGTGGGCCGAGAACCTGGGTTCAATTCCCACTGCAGCTCCGTTGATCCTGAGCAAGTCACTTAGCCCTCCATGGCCCCAGATACAGAGCTTAGATTGTGAGCCCACTTCAGACAGTAGTACCACAGAAAGGCAGCATATTAAATCCATTACCCTTCACCCTTTAGAGCAGGGGTGTCAAAGTCCCTCCTCGAGGGCCGCAATCCAGTCGGGTTTTCAGGATTTCCCCAATGAATATGCATGAGATCTATTTGCATGCACTGCTTTCATTGTATGCTAATAGATGTCATGCAAATTCATTGGGGAAATCCTGAAAACCATACTGAATTGCGGCCCTCGAGGAGGGACTTTGACATCCCTGCTCCAGTGGTTATGGTGTGGTCTCTTGAGAAGCATAGAAGGGCTCCTGCTTTCGGCGCTGACACACTTCCTTTCTCCAGCCGACTCTCTTTTCATGGTGATAAAAAAGCCATTGGGAGCTTTTGTAGGAACAAGCAAAGGTGAGCACAACCTGCCCTTGTCACTTTTATTTCACAGAAAGCCGGTCTTACCGTTTCTAATGCCTGCTTTTCTATAGGGATGGTTGGCACAAGGAATCATAGCACCCTAAGACAACTTGTTTTGGCCACCCCTCCCTGCCCCGCGTTGCTTCCATCCCCATGCACCTGCTATCTTTCCCTCCTTATTCCACTGCAGTCCTAAACACTTTACCATGCCTGATGGCAGCTTTTGACCCACCCGTGCAATTTCCTGTGGGCAGGATACAGCAGAGAAAGACAAAGAGGCAGGGTGAAAGCCTCCTGTTGTTATGCTTTCAGCAGCCATGTTAAAGGGCACTTAAAATGCAGCCAATTGTGCATGCAGATATCAGCATTAATTGGTATCAATTTTAAATTTACATATACAGCTGCGATTTGTGAGTAAATTTTATATAAAAATCTGAAAAGGGGAAGTGGCCATGGGAGGAATATGGGTGGATTCTGGACTCAACCCTCTCCCTTTTAGCAGTAGCAGTGGCAAAATACAGTTTGATCTTTGTGCACTCCGCTTTCTTTTCTCTGTGTGGGTTGCCCCAGTCACCAACATAAGCCCTCTCTAAGGTATTGCAGGAAAAAAAAAAATAGGTGGGGTGGTCAGAATGAGGCTTGAATTGCAGTGAAAGACTATTGGAACACTCGAATGAGGCTTGAATAGCAGTGAGAGGCTATTGGAGCAATACAATGAGGCTTGAATTAGAGGCTATTGGAGCAATATGAGGTTCGAATCACAGTGAGTGGCTATTGGAGCACTAGAATGAGGCTTGAATAATGAGGCTCCAATCACAATGAGTGGCTATTGGAGCTCTAGAATGAGACTTGAATCACAGAGGCTATTGGAGCACTAGAATGAGGCTTGAATCAGAGGCTATTGGAGCAATATGAGGTTCGAATCACAGTGAGTGGCTATTGGAGCACTAGAATGAGGCTTGAATCACAGAGGCTATTGGAGCACTATAATGAGGCTCCAATCACAATGAGTGGCTATTGGAGCTCTAGAATGAGGCTTGAATCACAGAGGCTATTGGAGCAATAGAATGAGGTCGAATCACAATGAGTGGCTATAGGTAATCTAGAATGAGGCTTGAATCAAAGAGGCTATTGGAGCAATAGAATGAGGCTTGAATCACCAAGCGTGAAATGTACTGAGGCTGCAGGAGCACCACACTGAGGGTTGAGACATAGAACACTAGAATGAGGCTTGCAACTGACTGGAATACCAGTGAATATCATCTCACAGACTTGCCTACGCGCAGAATTTCCTGAGCGTCCTCATTGGTGGCATCGGAACGCATCCTCCTCGCTCATTGGCTGCTGGGCTTTGTTCGCAAAAGATTGGTGTAGCGGAGCAGGTGTCCCTCGCTGATTGGCTGCTGGGAGTTTCCCGGCATTCCTTCTGTCCAGGTACCGAAACTTCGCGGTGGCGAAACCACCGAGCGGGAACATGAGAGAGTCAAGAGACGTAAGTGATTGGCGCTGCTCTTCCCCTCAAATGCAGCCCTGGAAAGAAGCACTAGGTGGGGGGTGAGCGCGAGGAACGCTAGCAGCCGCTGCGCGCGCCTTTCCACCTATCAGGAGCGTGGCGTTCGGCACGAGCCTGGCCTTCCCCTCCCCCTCCTTCTAAGCGTTGCTGCCTCTCCTAAGTCAACCAGCATTCAGCCCAAACTTCTGCCCTTCTTCCGTCTTATTTTCCCCATCTCAGACGCTTTTACTCCTGCCTCAATTCTGCCCCCTCCTCCCACCTGCAGGTGTGGCATCTCCCCCCCCCCCAACCTCCCTCCCCAGGAAGCAACCGTGGAGGCAACACAGTGAACAGGGCTGCTAATGGCCAGCCCCACCAGCGCCCCCTGCAGACAGACAAGGACATAAGAAGAGCCTCACTGGGTCAGACCAATGGTCCGTCCAGCCAAGTAGCCTGTCCTCAAGGTGGTCAATCCAGGTCCCTAGTACCTGGCAAAAACCCAAAGAGTGGCAACATTCCGGAACCCCAAAGACTAACAAAAGATTCTAGAACCCCCAAAGAGTAGCAGCATTCCCCCATGTCTTTCTCAATAACAGACTATGGACTTTTCCTCCAGGAACTTGGCCAAACCTCTTCAGCCCCTCCTTCCACCTGTAGGTATGGCATCTCTCCCACCCCCCCACCCCCCTCCCCAGGAAGCAACCGTGGAGGCAACACAGTGAACAGGGCTGCTAATGGCCAGCCCCACCAGCGCCCCCTGCAGACAGACAAGGACATAAGAAGAGCTTCACTGGGTCAGACCAATGGTCCGTCCAGCCAAGTAGCCTGTCCTCAAGGTGGTCAATCCAGGTCCCTAGTACCTGGCAAAAACCCAAAGAGTGGCAACATTCCGGAACCCCAAAGACTAACAAAAGATTCTAGAACCCCCACAGAGTAGCAGCATTCCCCCATGTCTTTCTCAATAACAGACTATGGACTTTTCCTCCAGGAACTTGGCCAAACCTCTTCAGCCCCTCCTTCCACCTGTAGGTATGGCATCTCTCCCACCCACCAACCCCCCTCCCCAGGAAGCAACCGTGGAGGCAACACAGTGAACAGGGCTGCTAATGGCCAGCCCCACCAGCGCCCCCTGCAGACAGACAAGGACATAAGAAGAGCCTCACTGGGTCAGACCAATGGTCCGTCCAGCCAAGTAGCCTGTCCTCAAGGTGGTCAATCCAGGTCCCTAGTACCTGGCAAAAACCCAAAGAGTGGCAACATTCCGGAACCCCAAAGACTAACAAAAGATTCTAGAACCCCCAAAGAGTAGCAGCATTCCCCCATGTCTTTCTCAATAACAGACTATGGACTTTTCCTCCAGGAACTTGGCCAAACCTCTTCAGCCCCTCCTTCCACCTGTAGGTATGGCATCTCCCCCACCCACCAACCCCCCTCCCCAGGAAGCAACCGTGGAGGCAACACAGTGAACAGGGCTGCTAATGGCCAGCCCCACCAGCGCCCCCTGCAGACAGACAAGGACATAAGAAGAGCTTCACTGGGTCAGACCAATGGTCCGTCCAGCCAAGTAGCCTGTCCTCAAGGTGGTCAATCCAGGTCCCTAGTACCTGGCAAAAACCCAAAGAGTGGCAACATTCCGGAACTTCAAAGACTAACAAAAGATTCTAGAACCCCCAAAGAGTAGCAGCATTCCCCCATGTCTTTCTCAATAACAGACTATGGACTTTTCCTCCAGGAACTTGGCCAAACCTCTTCAGCCCCTCCTTCCACCTGTAGGTATGGCATCTCTCCCACCCACCAACCCCCCTCCCCAGGAAGCAACCGTGGAGGCAACACAGTGAACAGGGCTGCTAATGGCCAGCCCCACCAGCGCCCCCTGCAGACAGACAAGGACATAAGAAGAGCCTCACTGGGTCAGACCAATGGTCCGTCCAGCCAAGTAGCCTGTCCTCAAGGTGGTCAATCCAGGTCCCTAGTACCTGGCAAAAACCCAAAGAGTGGCAACATTCCGGAACCCCAAAGACTAACAAAAGATTCTAGAACCCCCAAAGAGTAGCAGCATTCCCCCATGTCTTTCTCAATAACAGACTATGGACTTTTCCTCCAGGAACTTGGCCAAACCTCATCAGCCCCTCCTTCCACCTGTAGGTATGGCATCTCTCCCACCCACCAACCCCCCTCCCCAGGAAGCAACTGTGGAGGCAACACAGTGAACAGGACTGCTAATGGCCAGCGCCCCCTGCAGACAGACAAGGACATAAGAAGAGCTTCACTGGGTCAGACCAATGGTCCGTCCAGCCAAGTAGCCTGTCCTCAAGGTGGTCAATCCAGGTCCCTAGTACCTGGCAAAAACCCAAAGAGTGGCAACATTCCGGAACTTCAAAGACTAACAAAAGATTCTAGAACCCCCAAAGAGTAGCAGCATTCCCCCATGTCTTCTCAATAACAGACTATGGACTTTTCCTCCAGGAACTTGGCCAAACCTCTTCAGCCCCTCCTTCCACCTGTAGGTATGGCATCTCTCCCACCCACCAACCCCCCTCCCCAGGAAGCAACCGTGGAGGCAACACAGTGAACAGGGCTGCTAATGGCCAGCCCCACCAGCGCCCCCTGCAGACAGACAAGGACATAAGAAGAGCCTCACTGGGTCAGACCAATGGTCCGTCCAGCCAAGTAGCCTGTCCTCAAGGTGGTCAATCCAGGTCCCTAGTACCTGGCAAAAACCCAAAGAGTGGCAACATTCCGGAACCCCAAAGACTAACAAAAGATTCTAGAACCCCCAAAGAGTAGCAGCATTCCCCCATGTCTTTCTCAATAACAGACTATGGACTTTTCCTCCAGGAACTTGGCCAAACCTCTTCAGCCCCTCCTTCCACCTGTAGGTATGGCATCTCTCCCACCCACCAACCCCCCTCCCCAGGAAGCAACTGTGGAGGCAACACAGTGAACAGGGCTGCTAATGGCCAGCCCCACCAGCGCCCCCTGCAGACAGACAAGGACATAAGAAGAGCTTCACTGGGTCAGACCAATGGTCCGTCCAGCCAAGTAGCCTGTCCTCAAGGTGGTCAATCCAGGTCCCTAGTACCTGGCAAAAACCCAAAGAGTGGCAACATTCCGGAACTTCAAAGACTAACAAAAGATTCTAGAACCCCCAAAGAGTAGCAGCATTCCCCCATGTCTTTCTCAATAACAGACTATGGACTTTTCCTCCAGGAACTTGGCCAAACCTCTTCAGCCCCTCCTTCCACCTGTAGGTATGGCATCTCTCCCACCCACCAACCCCCCTCCCCAGGAAGCAACCGTGGAGGCAACACAGTGAACAGGGCTGCTAATGGCCAGCCCCACCAGCGCCCCCTGCAGACAGACAAGGACATAAGAAGAGCCTCACTGGGTCAGACCAATGGTCCGTCCAGCCAAGTAGCCTGTCCTCAAGGTGGTCAATCCAGGTCCCTAGTACCTGGCAAAAACCCAAAGAGTGGCAACATTCCGGAACCCCAAAGACTAACAAAAGATTCTAGAACCCCCAAAGAGTAGCAGCATTCCCCCATGTCTTTCTCAATAACAGACTATGGACTTTTCCTCCAGGAACTTGGCCAAACCTCTTCAGCCCCTCCTTCCACCTGTAGGTATGGCATCTCTCCCACCCACCAACCCCCCTCCCCAGGAAGCAACTGTGGAGGCAACACAGTGAACAGGGCTGCTAATGGCCAGCCCCACCAGCGCCCCCTGCAGACAGACAAGGACATAAGAAGAGCTTCACTGGGTCAGACCAATGGTCCGTCCAGCCAAGTAGCCTGTCCTCAAGGTGGTCAATCCAGGTCCCTAGTACCTGGCAAAAACCCAAAGAGTGGCAACATTCCGGAACTTCAAAGACTAACAAAAGATTCTAGAACCCCCAAAGAGTAGCAGCATTCCCCCATGTCTTTCTCAATAACAGACTATGGACTTTTCCTCCAGGAACTTGGCCAAACCTCTTCAGCCCCTCCTTCCACCTGTAGGTATGGCATCTCTCCCACCCCCCAACCCCCCTCCCCAGGAAGCAACTGTGGAGGCAACACAGTGAACAGGGCTGCTAATGGCCAGCCCCACCAGCGCCCCCTGCTGACAGACAAGGACATAAGAAGAGCCTCACTGGGTCAGACCAATGGTCCGTCCAGCCAAGTAGCCTGTCCTCAAGGTGGTCAATCCAGGTCCCTAGTACCTGGCAAAAACCCAAAGAGTGGCAACATTCCGGAACCCCAAAGACTAACAAAAGATTCTAGAACCCCCAAAGAGTAGCAGCATTCCCCCATGTCTTTCTCAATAACAGACTATGACTTTTCCTCCAGGAACTTGGCCAAACCTCTTCAGCCCCTCCTTCCACCTGTAGGTATGGCATCTCTCCCACCCACCAACCCCCATCCCCAGGAAGCAACCGTGGAGGCAACACAGTGAACAGGGCTGCTAATGGCCAGCCCCACCAGCGCCCCCTGCAGACAGACAAGGACATAAGAAGAGCCTCACTGGGTCAGACCAATGGTCCGTCCAGCCAAGTAGCCTGTCCTCAAGGTGGTCAATCCAGGTCCCTAGTACCTGGCAAAAACCCAAAGAGTGGCAACATTCCGGAACCCCAAAGACTAACAAAAGATTCTAGAACCCCCAAAGAGTAGCAGCATTCCCTCATGTCTTTCTCAATAACAGACTATGACTTTTCCTCCAGGAACTTGGCCAAACCTCTTCAGCCCCTCCTTCCACCTGTAGGTATGGCATCTCTCCCACCCACCAACCCCCATCCCCAGGAAGCAACCGTGGAGGCAACACAGTGAACAGGGCTGCTAATGGCCAGCCCCACCAGCGCCCCCTGCAGACAGACAAGGACATAAGAAGAGCCTCACTGGGTCAGACCAATGGTCCGTCCAGCCAAGTAGCCTGTCCTCAAGGTGGTCAATCCAGGTCCCTAGTACCTGGCAAAAACCCAAAGAGTGGCAACATTCCGGAACCCCAAAGACTAACAAAAGATTCTAGAACCCCCAAAGAGTAGCAGCATTCCCCCATGTCTTTCTCAATAACAGACTATGGACTTTTCCTCCAGGAACTTGGCCAAACCTCTTCAGCCCCTCCTTCCACTTGTAGGTATGGCATCTCTCCCACCCACCAACCCCCCTCCCCAGGAAGCAACCGTGGAGGCAACACAGTGACCAGGGATGCTAATGGCCAGCCCCACCAGCGCCCCCTGCAGACAGACAAGGACATAAGAAGAGCCTCACTGGGTCAGACCAATGGTCCGTCCAGCCAAGTAGCCTGTCCTCAAGGTGGTCAATCCAGGTCCCTAGTACCTGGCAAAAACACAAAGAGTGGCAACATTCCGGAACCCCAAAGACTAACAAAAGATTCTAGAACCCCCAAAGAGTAGCAGCATTCCCCCATGTCTTTCTCAATAACAGACTATGGACTTTTCCTCCAGGAACTTGGCCAAACCTCTTCAGCCCCTCCTTCCACCTGTAGGTATGGCATCTCTCCCACCCACCAACCCCCCTCCCCAGGAAGCAACCGTGGAGGCAACACAGTGAACAGGGCTGCTAATGGCCAGCCCCACCAACGCCCCCTGCAGACAGACAAGGACATAAGAAGAGCCTCACTGGGTCAGACCAATGGTCCGTCCAGCCAAGTAGCCTGTCCTCAAGGTGGTCAATCCAGGTCCCTAGTACCTGGCAAAAACCCAAAGAGTGGCAACATTCCGGAACCCCAAAGACTAACAAAAGATTCTAGAACCCCCAAAGAGTAGCAGCATTCCCCCATGTCTTTCTCAATAACAGACTATGGACTTTTCCTCCAGGAACTTGGCCAAACCTCTTCAGCCCCTTCTTCCACCTGTAGGTATGGCATCTCTCCCACCCACCAACCCCCCTCCCCAGGAAGCAACCGTGGAGGCAACACAGTGAACAGGGCTGCTAATGGCCAGCCCCACCAGCGCCCCCTGCAGACAGACAAAGACATAAGAAGAGCCTCACTGGGTCAGACCAATGGTCCGTCCAGCCAAGTAGCCTGTCCTCAAGGTGGTCAATCCAGGTCCCTAGTACCTGGCAAAAACCCAAAGAGTGGCAACATTCCGGAACCCCAAAGACTAACAAAAGATTCTAGAACCCCCAAAGAGTAGCAGCATTCCCCCATGTCTTTCTCAATAACAGACTATGGACTTTTCCTCCAGGAACTTGGCCAAACCTCTTCAGCCCCTCCTTCCACCTGTAGGTATGGCATCTCTCCCACCCACCAACCCCCCTCCCCAGGAAGCAACTGTGGAGGCAACACAGTGAACAGGGCTGCTAATGGCCAGCCCCACCAGCGCCCCCTGCAGACAGACAAGGACATAAGAAGAGCCTCACTGGGTCAGACCAATGGTCCGTCCAGCCAAGTAGCCTGTCCTCAAGGTGGTCAATCCAGGTCCCTAGTACCTGGCAAAAACCCAAAGAGTGGCAACATTCCGGAACCCCAAAGACTAACAAAAGATTCTAGAACCCCCAAAGAGTAGCAGCATTCCCCCATGTCTTTCTCAATAACAGACTATGGACTTTTCCTCCAGGAACTTGGCCAAACCTCTTCAGCCCCTCCTTCCACCTGTAGGTATGGCATCTCTCCCACCCACCAACCCCCCTCCCCAGGAAGCAACCGTGGAGGCAACACAGTGAACAGGGCTGCTAATGGCCAGCCCCACCAACGCCCCCTGCAGACAGACAAGGACATAAGAAGAGCCTCACTGGGTCAGACCAATGGTCCGTCCAGCCAAGTAGCCTGTCCTCAAGGTGGTCAATCCAGGTCCCTAGTACCTGGCAAAAACCCAAAGAGTGGCAACATTCCGGAACTTCAAAGACTAACAAAAGATTCTAGAACCCCCAAAGAGTAGCAGCATTCCCCCATGTCTTTCTCAATAACAGACTATGGACTTTTCCTCCAGGAACTTGGCCAAACCTCTTCAGCCCCTCCTTCCACCTGTAGGTATGGCATCTCTCCCACCCCCCCACCCCCCTCCCCAGGAAGCAACTGTGGAGGCAACACAGTGAACAGGGCTGCTAATGGCCAGCCCCACCAGCGCCCCCTGCTGACAGACAAGGACATAAGAAGAGCCTCACTGGGTCAGACCAATGGTCCGTCCAGCCAAGTAGCCTGTCCTCAAGGTGGTCAATCCAGGTCCCTAGTACCTGGCAAAAACCCAAAGAGTGGCAACATTCCGGAACCCCAAAGACTAACAAAAGATTCTAGAACCCCCAAAGAGTAGCAGCATTCCCCCATGTCTTTCTCAATAACAGACTATGGACTTTTCCTCCAGGAACTTGGCCAAACCTCTTCAGCCCCTCCTTCCACCTGTAGGTATGGCATCTCTCCCACCCACCAACCCCCCTCCCCAGGAAGCAACCATGGAGGCAACACAGTGAACAGGGCTGCTAATGGCCAGCCCCACCAGCGCCCCCTGCAGACAGACAAGGACATAAGAAGAGCTTCACTGGGTCAGACCAATGGTCCGTCCAGCCTAGTAGCCTGTCCTCAAGGTGGTCAATCCAGGTCCCTAGTACCTGGCAAAAACCCAAAGAGTGGCAACATTCCGGAACCCCAAAGACTAACAAAAGATTCTAGAACCCCCAAAGAGTAGCAGCATTCCCCCATGTCTTTCTCAATAACAGACTATGGACTTTTCCTCCAGGAACTTGGCCAAACCTCTTCAGCCCCTCCTTCCACCTGTAGGTATGGCATCTCTCCCACCCACCAACCCCCCTCCCCAGGAAGCAACCGTGGAGGCAACACAGTGAACAGGGCTGCTAATGGCCAGCCCCACCAGCGCCCCCTGCAGACAGACAAGGACATAAGAAGCGCCTCACTGGGTCAGACCAATGGTCCGTCCAGCCAAGTAGCCTGTCCTCAAGGTGGTCAATCCAGGTCCCTAGTACCTGGCAAAAACCCAAAGAGTGGCAACATTCCGGAACCCCAAAGACTAACAAAAGATTCTAGAACCCCCAAAGAGTAGCAGCATTCCCCCATGTCTTTCTCGATAACAGACTATGGACTTTTCCTCCAGGAACTTGGCCAAACCTCTTCAGCCCCTCCTTCCACCTGTAGGTATGGCATCTCTCCCACCCACCAACCCCCCTCCCCAGGAAGCAACCGTGGAGGCAACACAGTGAACAGGGCTGCTAATGGCCAGCCCCACCAGCGCCCCCTGCAGACAGACAAGGACATAAGAAGAGCCTCACTGGGTCAGACCAATGGTCCGTCCAGCCAAGTAGCCTGTCCTCAAGGTGGTCAATCCAGGTCCCTAGTACCTGGCAAAAACCCAAAGAGTGGCAACATTCCGGAACTTCAAAGACTAACAAAAGATTCTAGAACCCCCAAAGAGTAGCAGCATTCCCCCATGTCTTTCTCAATAACAGACTATGGACTTTTCCTCCAGGAACTTGGCCAAACCTCTTCAGCCCCTCCTTCCACCTGTAGGTATGGCATCTCTCCCACCCCCCAACCCCCCTCCCCAGGAAGCAACTGTGGAGGCAACACAGTGAACAGGGCTGCTAATGGCCAGCCCCACCAGCGCCCCCTGCTGACAGACAAGGACATAAGAAGAGCCTCACTGGGTCAGACCAATGGTCCGTCCAGCCAAGTAGCCTGTCCTCAAGGTGGTCAATCCAGGTCCCTAGTACCTGGCAAAAACCCAAAGAGTGGCAACATTCCAGAACCCCAAAGACTAACAAAAGATTCTAGAACCCCCAAAGAGTAGCAGCATTCCCCCATGTCTTTCTCAATAACAGACTATGGACTTTTCCTCCAGGAACTTGGCCAAACCTCTTCAGCCCCTCCTTCCACCTGTAGGTATGGCATCTCTCCCACCCACCAACCCCCCTCCCCAGGAAGCAACCGTGGAGGCAACACAGTGAACAGGGCTGCTAATGGCCAGCCCCACCAACGCCCCCTGCAGACAGACAAGGACATAAGAAGAGCCTCACTGGGTCAGACCAATGGTCCGTCCAGCCAAGTAGCCTGTCCTCAAGGTGGTCAATCCAGGTCCCTAGTACCTGGCAAAAACCCAAAGAGTGGCAACATTCCGGAACTTCAAAGACTAACAAAAGATTCTAGAACCCCCAAAGAGTAGCAGCATTCCCCCATGTCTTTCTCAATAACAGACTATGGACTTTTCCTCCAGGAACTTGGCCAAACCTCTTCAGCCCCTCCTTCCACCTGTAGGTATGGCATCTCTCCCACCCACCAACCCCCCTCCCCAGGAAGCAACTGTGGAGGCAACACAGTGAACAGGGCTGCTAATGGCCAGCCCCACCAGCGCCCCCTGCTGACAGACAAGGACATAAGAAGAGCCTCACTGGGTCAGACCAATGGTCCGTCCAGCCAAGTAGCCTGTCCTCAAGGTGGTCAATCCAGGTCCCTAGTACCTGGCAAAAACCCAAAGAGTGGCAACATTCCGGAACCCCAAAGACTAACAAAAGATTCTAGAACCCCCAAAGAGTAGCAGCATTCCCCCATGTCTTTCTCAATAACAGACTATGGACTTTTCCTCCAGGAACTTGGCCAAACCTCTTCAGCCCCTCCTTCCACCTGTAGGTATGGCATCTCTCCCACCCACCAACCCCCCTCCCCAGGAAGCAACCATGGAGGCAACACAGTGAACAGGGCTGCTAATGGCCAGCCCCACCAGCGCCCCCTGCAGACAGACAAGGACATAAGAAGAGCCTCACTGGGTCAGACCAATGGTCCGTCCAGCCTAAGTAGCCTGTCCTCAAGGTGGTCAAGCCAGGTCCCTAGTACCTGGCAAAAACCCAAAGAGTGGCAACATTCCGGAACCCCAAAGACTAACAAAAGATTCTAGAACCCCCAAAGAGTAGCAGCATTCCCCCATGTCTTTCTCAATAACAGACTATGGACTTTTCCTCCAGGAACTTGGCCAAACCTCTTCAGCCCCTCCTTCCACCTGTAGGTATGGCATCTCTCCCACCCACCAACCCCCCTCCCCAGGAAGCAACCGTGGAGGCAACACAGTGAACAGGGCTGCTAATGGCCAGCCCCACCAGCGCCCCCTGCAGACAGACAAGGACATAAGAAGAGCCTCACTGGGTCAGACCAATGGTCCGTCCAGCCAAGTAGCCTGTCCTCAAGGTGGTCAATCCAGGTCCCTAGTACCTGGCAAAAACCCAAAGAGTGGCAACATTCCGGAACCCCAAAGACTAACAAAATATTCTAGAACCCCCAAAGAGTAGCAGCATTCCCCCATGTCTTTCTCAATAACAGACTATGGACTTTTCCTCCAGGAACTTGGCCAAACCTCTTCAGCCCCTCCTTCCACCTGTAGGTATGGCATCTCTCCCACCCACCAACCCCCCTCCCCAGGAAGCAACCGTGGAGGCAACACAGTGAACAGGGCTGCTAATGGCCAGCCCCACCAGTGCCCCCTACAGACAGACAAGGACATAAGAAGAGCCTCACTGGGTCAGACCAATGGTCCGTCCAGCCAAGTAGCCTGTCCTCAAGGTGGTCAATCCAGGTCCCTAGTACCTGGCAAAAACCCAAAGAGTGGCAACATTCCGGAACCCCAAAGACTAACAAAAGATTCTAGAACCCCCAAAGAGTAGCAGCATTCCCCCATGTCTTTCTCAATAACAGACTATGGACTTTTCCTCCAGGAACTTGGCCAAACCTCTTCAGCCCCTCCTTCCACCTGTAGGTATGGCATCTCTCCCACCCACCAACCCCCCTCCCCAGGAAGCAACCGTGGAGGCAACACAGTGAACAGGGCTGCTAATGGCCAGCCCCACCAGCGCCCCCTGCAGACAGACAAGGACATAAGAAGAGCCTCACTGGGTCAGACCAATGGTCCGTCCAGCCAAGTAGCCTGTCCTCAAGGTGGTCAATCCAGGTCCCTAGTACCTGGCAAAAACCCAAAGAGTGGCAACATTCCGGAACCCCAAAGACTAACAAAAGATTCTAGAACCCCCAAAGAGTAGCAGCATTCCCCCATGTCTTTCTCAATAACAGACTATGACTTTTCCTCCAGGAACTTGGCCAAACCTCTTCAGCCCCTCCTTCCACCTGTAGGTATGGCATCTCTCCCACCCACCAACCCCCATCCCCAGGAAGCAACCGTGGAGGCAACACAGTGAACAGGGCTGCTAATGGCCAGCCCCACCAGCGCCCCCTGCAGACAGACAAGGACATAAGAAGAGCCTCACTGGGTCAGACCAATGGTCCGTCCAGCCAAGTAGCCTGTCCTCAAGGTGGTCAATCCAGGTCCCTAGTACCTGGCAAAAACCCAAAGAGTGGCAACATTCCGGAACCCCAAAGACTAACAAAAGATTCTAGAACCCCCAAAGAGTAGCAGCATTCCCCCATGTCTTTCTCAATAACAGACTATGGACTTTTCCTCCAGGAACTTGGCCAAACCTCTTCAGCCCCTCCTTCCACCTGTAGGTATGGCATCTCTCCCACCCACCAACCCCCCTCCCCAGGAAGCAACCGTGGAGGCAACACAGTGAACAGGGCTGCTAATGGCCAGCCCCACCAGCGCCCCCTGCAGACAGACAAGGACATAAGAAGAGCCTCACTGGGTCAGACCAATGGTCCGTCCAGCCAAGTAGCCTGTCCTCAAGGTGGTCAATCCAGGTCCCTAGTACCTGGCAAAAACCCAAAGAGTGGCAACATTCCGGAACCCCAAAGACTAACAAAAGATTCTAGAACCCCCAAAGAGTAGCAGCATTCCCCCATGTCTTTCTCAATAACAGACTATGGACTTTTCCTCCAGGAACTTGACCAAACCTCTTCAGCCCCTCCTTCCACCTGTAGGTATGGCATCTCTCCCACCCACCAACCCCCCTCCCCAGGAAGCAACCGTGGAGGCAACACAGTGAACAGGGCTGCTAATGGCCAGCCCCACCAGCGCCCCCTGCAGACAGACAAGGACATAAGAAGAGCCTCACTGGGTCAGACCAATGGTCCGTCCAGCCAAGTAGCCTGTCCTCAAGGTGGTCAATCCAGGTCCCTAGTACCTGGCAAAAACACAAAGAGTGGCAACATTCCGGAACCCCAAAGACTAACAAAAGATTCTAGAACCCCTAAAGAGTAGCAGCATTCCCCCATGTCTTTCTCAATAACAGACTATGGACTTTTCCTCCAGGAACTTGGCCAAACCTCATCAGCCCCTCCTTCCACCTGTAGGTATGGCATCTCTCCCACCCACCAACCCCCCTCCCCAGGAAGCAACCGTGGAGGCAACACAGTGAACAGGGCTGCTAATGGCCAGCCCCACCAGCGCCCCCTGCAGACAGACAAGGACATAAGAAGAGCCTCACTGGGTCAGACCAATGGTCCGTCCAGCCAAGTAGCCTGTCCTCAAGGTGGTCAATCCAGGTCCCTAGTACCTGGCAAAAACCCAAAGAGTGGCAACATTCCGGAACCCCAAAGACTAACAAAAGATTCTAGAACCCCCAAAGAGTAGCAGCATTCCCCCATGTCTTTCTCAATAACAGACTATGGACTTTTCCTCCAGGAACTTGGCCAAACCTCTTCAGCCCCTCCTTCCACCTGTAGGTATGGCATCTCTCCCACCCACCAACCCCCCCCCCCAGGAAGCAACCGTGGAGGCAACACAGTGAACAGGGCTGCTAATGGCCAGCCCCACCAGCGCCCCCTGCAGACAGACAAGGACATAAGAAGAGCCTCACTGGGTCAGACCAATGGTCCGTCCAGCCAAGTAGCCTGTCCTCAAGGTGGTCAATCCAGGTCCCTAGTACCTGGCAAAAACCCAAAGAGTGGCAACATTCCGGAACCCCAAAGACTAACAAAAGATTCTAGAACCCCCAAAGAGTAGCAACATTCCATGTGGAATCCCCAAAGAGTAGCAGCATTCCCCCATGTCTTTCTCAATAGCAGACTATGGACTTTTCCTCCAGGAACTTGGCCAAACCTCTTCAGCCCCTCCTTCCACTTGTAGGTATGGCATCTCTCCCACCCACCAACCCCCCTCCCCAGGAAGCAACCGTGGAGGCAACACAGTGAACAGGGCTGCTAATGGCCAGCCCCACCAGCGCCCCCTGCAGACAGACAAGGACATAAGAAGAGCCTCACTGGGTCAGACCAATGGTCCGTCCAGCCAAGTAGCCTGTCCTCAAGGTGGTCAATCTAGGTCCCTAGTACCTGGCAAAAACCCAAAGAGTGGCAACATTCTGGAACCCCAAAGACTAACAAAAGATTCTAGAACCCCCAAAGAGTAGCAGCATTCCCCCATGTCTTTCTCGATAACAGACTATGGACTTTTCCTCCAGGAACTTGGCCAAACCTCTTCAGCCCCTCCTTCCACCTGTAGGTATGGCATCTCTCCCACCCACCAACCCCCCTCCCCAGGAAGCAACCGTGGAGGCAACACAGTGAACAGGGCTGCTAATGGCCAGCCCCACCAGCGCCCCCTGCAGACAGACAAGGACATAAGAAGAGCCTCACTGGGTCAGACCAATGGTCCGTCCAGCCAAGTAGCCTGTCCTCAAGGTGGTCAATCCAGGTCCCTAGTACCTGGCAAAAACCCAAAGAGTGGCAACATTCCGGAACCCCAAAGACTAACAAAAGATTCTAGAACCCCCAAAGAGTAGCAGCATTCCCCCATGTCTTTCTCAATAACAGACTATGGACTTTTCCTCCAGGAACTTGGCCAAACCTCTTCAGCCCCTCCTTCCACCTGTAGGTATGGCATCTCTCCCACCCACCAACCCCCCTCCCCAGGAAGCAACCGTGGAGGCAACACAGTGAACAGGGCTGCTAATGGCCAGCCCCACCAGCGCCCCCCTGCAGACAGACAAGGACATACGAAGAGCCTCACTGGGTCAGACCACTGGTCCGTCCAGCCAAGTAGCCTGTCCTCAAGGTGGTCAATCCAGGTCCCTAGTACCTGGCAAAAACCCAAAGAGTGGCAACATTCCGGAACCCCAAAGACTAACAAAAGATTCTAGAACCCCCAAAGAGTAGCAACATTCCATGTGGAATCCCCAAAGAGTAGCAGCATTCCCCCATGTCTTTCTCAATAGCAGACTATGGACTTTTCCTCCAGGAACTTGGCCAAACCTCTTCAGCCCCTCCTTCCACTTGTAGGTATGGCATCTCTCCCACCCACCAACCCCCCTCCCCAGGAAGCAACCGTGGAGGCAACACAGTGAACAGGGCTGCTAATGGCCAGCCCCACCAGCGCCCCCTGCAGACAGACAAGGACATAAGAAGAGCCTCACTGGGTCAGACCAATGGTCCGTCCAGCCAGGTAGCCTGTCCTCAAGGTGGTCAATCCAGGTCCCTAGTACCATGGCAAAAACCCAAAGAGTGGCAACATTCCGGAACTCCAAAGACTAACAAAAGATTCTAGAACCCCCAAAGAGTAGCAGCATTCCCCCATGTCTTTCTCAATAACAGACTATGGACTTTTCCTCCAGGAACTTGGCCAAACCTCTTCAGCCCCTCCTTCCACCTGTAGGTAATGGCATCTCTCCCACCCACCAACCCCCCTCCCCAGGAAGCAACCGTTGAGGCAACGCAGTGAACAGGGCTGCTAATGGCCAGCCCCACCAGCGCCCCCTGCAGACAGACAAGGACATAAGAAGAGCCTCACTGGGTCAGACCAATGGTCCGTCCAGCCAAGTAGCCTGTCCTCAAGGTGGTCAATCCAGGTCCCTAGTACCTGGCAAAAACCCAAAGAGTGGCAACATTCCGGAACCCCAAAGACTAACAAAAGATTCTAGAACCCCCAAAGAGTAGCAGCATTCCCCCATGTCTTTCTCAATAACAGACTATGGACTTTTCCTCCAGGAACTTGGCCAAACCTCTTCAGCCCCTCCTTCCACCTGTAGGTATGGCATCTCTCCCACCCACCAACCCCCCTCCCCAGGAAGCAACCGTGGAGGCAACAGCAGTGAACAGGGCTGCTAATGGCCAGCCCCACCAGCGCCCCCTGCAGACAGACAAGGACATAAGAAGAGCCTCACTGGGTCAGACCAATGGTCCGTCCAGCCAAGTAGCCTGTCCTCAAGGTGGTCAATCCAGGTCCCTAGTACCTGGCAAAAACCCAAAGAGTGGCAACATTCCGGAACCCCAAAGACTAACAAAAGATTCTAGAACCCCCAAAGAGTAGCAGCATTCCCCCATGTCTTTCTCAATAACAGACTATGGACTTTTCCTCCAGGAACTTGGCCAAACCTCTTCAGCCCCTCCTTCCACCTGTAGGTATGGCATCTCTCCCACCCACCAACCCCCATCCCCAGGAAGCAACCGTGGAGGCAACACAGTGAACAGGGCTGCTAATGGCCAGCCCCACCAGCGCCCCCTGCAGACAGACAAGGACATAAGAAGAGCCTCACTGGGTCAGACCAATGGTCCGTCCAGCCAAGTAGCCTGTCCTCAAGGTGGTCAATCCAGGTCCCTAGTACCTGGCAAAAACCCAAAGAGTGGCAACATTCCGGAACCCCAAAGACTAACAAAAGATTCTAGAACCCCCAAAGAGTAGCAACATTCCATGTGGAATCCCCAAAGAGTAGCAGCATTCCCCCATGTCTTTCTCAATAGCAGACTATGGACTTTTCCTCCAGGAACTTGGCCAAACCTCTTCAGCCCCTCCTTCCACCTGTAGGTATGGCATCTCTCCCACCCACCAACCCCCCTCCCCAGGAAGCAACCGTGGAGGCAACACAGTGAACAGGGCTGCTAATGGCCAGCCCCACCAGCTGCCCCCTGCAGACAGACAAGGACATAAGAAGAGCCTCACTGGGTCAGACCAATGGTCCGTCCAGCCAAGTAGCCTGTCCTCAAGGTGGTCAATCCAGGTCCCTAGTACCATGGCAAAAACCCAAAGAGTGGCAACATTCCGGAACCCCAAAGACTAACAAAAGATTCTAGAACCCCCAAAGAGTAGCAGCATTCCCCCATGTCTTTCTCAATAACAGACTATGGACTTTTCCTCCAGGAACTTGGCCAAACCTCTTCAGCCCCTCCTTCCACCTGTAGGTATGGCATCTCTCCCACCCACCAACCCCCCTCCCCAGGAAGCAACCGTGGAGGCAACACAGTGAACAGGGCTGCTAATGGCCAGCCCCACCAGCGCCCCCTGCAGACAGACAAGGACATAAGAAGAGCCTCACTGGGTCAGACCAATGGTCCGTCCAGCCAAGTAGCCTGTCCTCAAGGTGGTCAATCCAGGTCCCTAGTACCTGGCAAAAACCCAAAGAGTGGCAACATTCCGGAACCCCAAAGACTAACAAAAGATTCTAGAACCCCCAAAGAGTAGCAACATTCCATGTGGAATCCCCAAAGAGTAGCAGCATTCCCCCATGTCTTTCTCAATAACAGACTATGGACTTTTCCTCCAGGAACTTGGCCAAACCTCATCAGCCCCTCCTTCCACCTGTAGGTATGGCATCTCTCCCACCCACCAACCCCCCTCCCCAGGAAGCAACCGTGGAGGCAACACAGTGAACAGGACTGCTAATGGCCAGCGCCCCCTGCAGACAGACAAGGACATAAGAAGAGCCTCACTGGGTCAGACCAATGGTCCGTCCAGCCAAGTAGCCTGTCCTCAAGGTGGTCAATCCAGGTCCCTAGTACCTGGCAAAAACCCAAAGAGTGGCAACATTCCGGAACCCCAAAGACTAACAAAAGATTCTAGAACCCCCAAAGAGTAGCAGCATTCCCCCATGTCTTTCTCAATAACAGACTATGGACTTTTCCTCCAGGAACTTGGCCAAACCTCTTCAGCCCCTCCTTCCACCTGTAGGTATGGCATCTCTCCCACCCACCAACCCCCCTCCCCAGGAAGCAACCGTGGAGGCAACACAGTGAACAGGGCTGCTAATGGCCAGCCCCACCAGTGCCCCCTACAGACAGACAAGGACATAAGAAGAGCCTCACTGGGTCAGACCAATGGTCCGTCCAGCCAAGTAGCCTGTCCTCAAGGTGGTCAATCCAGGTCCCTAGTACCAGGCAAAAACCCAAAGAGTGGCAACATTCCGGAACCCCAAAGACTAACAAAAGATTCTAGAACCCCCAAAGAGTAGCAGCATTCCCCCATGTCTTTCTCAATAACAGACTATGGACTTTTCCTCCAGGAACTTGGCCAAACCTCTTCAGCCCCTCCTTCCACCTGTAGGTATGGCATCTCTCCCACCCACCAACCCCCCTCCCCAGGAAGCAGCCGTGGAGGCCACACAGTGAACAGGGCTGCTAATGGCCAGCACCCCCTGCAGACAGACAAGGACATAAGAAGAGCCTCATTGGGTCAGACCAATGGTCCGTCCAGCCAAGTAGCCTGTCCTCAAGGTGGTCAATCCAGGTCCCTAGTACCTGGCAAAAACCCAAAGAGTGCCAACATTCCGAACCCCAAAGACTAACAAAAGATTCTAGAACCCCCAAAGAGTAGCAACATTCTATGTGGAATCCCCAAAGAGTAGCAGCATTCCCCCATGTCTTTCTCAATAACAGACTATGGACTTTTCCTCCAGGAACTTGGCCAAACCTCTTCAGCCCCTCCTTCCACCTGTAGGTATGGCATCTCTCCCACTCACCAACCCCCCTCCCCAGGAAGCAACCATGGAGGCAACACAGTGAACAGGGCTGCTAATGGCCAGCCCCACCAGTGCCTCCTACAGACAGACAAGGACATAAGAAGAGCCTCACTGGGTCAGACCAATGGTCCGTCCAGCCAAGTAGCCTGTCCTCAAGGTGGTCAATCCAGGTCCCTAGTACCTGGCAAAAACCCAAAGAGTGGCAACATTCTGGAACCCCAAAGACTAACAAAAGATTCTAGAACCCCCAAAGAGTAGCAGCATTCCCCCATGTCTTTCTCAATAACAGACTATGGACTTTTCCTCCAGGAACTTGGCCAAACCTCTTCAGCCCCTCCTTCCACCTGTAGGTATGGCATCTCTCCCACCCACCAAACCCCCCTCCCCAGGAAGCAACCATTGAGGCAACACAGTGAACAGGGCTGCTAATGGACAGCCCCACCAGCGCCCCCTGCAGACAGACAAGGACATAAGAAGAGCCTCACTGGGTCAGACCAACGGTCCGTCCAGCCAAGTAGCCCGTCCTCAGGGTGGTCAATCCAGGTCCCTAGTACCTGGCAAAAACCCAAAGAGTGGCAACATTCCGGAACCCCAAAGACTAACAAAAGATTCTAGAACCCCCAAAGAGTAGCAACATTCCATGTGGAATCCCCAAAGAGTAGCAGTATTCCCCCATGTCTTTCTCAATAACAGACTATGGACTTTTCCTCCAGGAACTTGGCCAAACCTCTTCAGCCCCTCCTTCCACCTGTAGGTATGGCATCTCTCCCACCCACCAACCCCCCTCCCCAGGAAGCAGCCGTGGAGGCAACACAGTGAACAGGGCTGCTAATGGCCAGCGCCCCCTGCAGACAGACAAGGAAATAAGAAGAGCCTCACTGGGTCAGACCAACGGTCCGTCCAGCCAAGTAGCCTGTCCTCAAGGTGGTCAATCCAGGTCCCTAGTACCTGGCAAAAACCCAAAGAGGCAACATTCCGGAACCCCAAAGACTAACAAAAGATTCTAGAACCCCCAAAGAGTAGCAACATTCCATGTGGAATCCCCAAAGAGTAGCAGCATTCCCCCATGTCTTTATCAATAACAGACTATGGACTTTTCCTCCAGGAACTTGGCAAACCTTCTCTTCAGCCCCTCCTCCCACCTGCAGGTGTGGCATCTCTCCCACCCACCATCCCCCCCTCCCCAGGAAGCAGCCGTGGAGGCAACACAGTGAACAGGGCTGCTAATGGCCAGCCCCACCAGCGCCCCCTGCAGACAGACAAGGACATAAGAAGAGCCTCACTGGGTCAGACCAATGGTCTGTCCAGCCAAGTAGCCCGTCCTCAAGGTGGTCAATCCAGGTCCCTAGTACCAGGCAAAAACCCAAAGAGTGGCAACATTCCGGAACCCCAAAGACTAACAAAAGATTCTAGTAGCAGCATTCCCCCATGTCTTTCTCAATAACAGACTATGGACTTTTCCTCCAGGAATTTGGCCAAACCTCTTCAGCCCATCCTTCCACCTGTAGGTATGGCATCTCTCCCACCCACCAACCCCCCCTCCCCAGGAAGCAACCGTGGAGGCAACACAGTGAACAGGGCTGCTAATGGCCAGCCCCACCAGCGCCCCCTGCAGACAGACAAGGACATAAGAAGAGCCTCACTGGGTCAGACCAACGGTCCGTCCAGCCAAGTAGCCTGTCCTCAAGGTGGTCAATCCATGTCCCTAGTACCTGGCAAAAACCCAAAGAGTGGCAACATTCCGGAACCCCAAAGACTAACAAAAGATTCTAGAACCCCCAAAGAGTAGCAACATTCCATGTGGAATCCCCAAAGAGTAGCAGCATTCCCCCATGTCTTTCTCAATAACAGACTATGGACTTTTCCTCCAGGAACTTGGCCATACCTTCTCTTCAGCCCCTCCTCCCACCTGCAGGTGTGGCATCTCTCCCACCCACCATCCCCCCTCCCCAGGAAGCAGCCGTGGTGGCAACACAGTGAACAGGGCTGCTAATGGCCAGCCCCACCAGCGCCCCCTGCAGACAGACAAGGACATAAGAAGAGCCTCACTGGGTCAGACCAACGGTCCGTCCAGCCAAGTAGCCTGTCCTCAAGGTGGTCAATCCATGTCCCTAGTACCTGGCAAAAACCCAAAGAGTGGCAACATTCCGGAACCCCAAAGACTAACAAAAGATTCTAGAACCCCCAAAGAGTAGCAACATTCCATGTGGAATCCCCAAAGAGTAGCAGCATTCCCCCATGTCTTTCTCAATAACAGACTATGGACTTTTCCTCCAGGAACTTGGCCAAACCTTCAATCATATCTCCCCTCAGCTGTCTTTTCCAAGCTAAAGAACCCTAACCTTTTTAATCTTTCCTCCTTCAAGAGGAGTTCCATCCCCTTTACCATCTTGGTTGCTCTTCTTTGAACCTTTTCTAGCGCCACTATATCTTTCTTGAGATAAGAAGACCATAATTGAACGCAATACTCCAAATGAGGTCACACCATGGAGCGATACAGGGGCGTTATGACATCCCTTTTTTAGTAATTCCCAGCATCCTGTTTGCTTTTTTGGCCGCCTCCATACATTGGGTGGTAGGTTTCAACGTATTGTCTACAATGACACCCAGATCTTTTTCTTGGGCGCTAATCCCCATGGTGGCCCTAGCATCCGGTAACTGTGATGCAGGTTATTCTTCCCAATGTGCATCGCTTTGCATTTGTCCACATTAAATTTCATCTGCCATTTGGACGCCCAGTCTTCCAATTTCCTAAGGTCCGCCCTCAATTTTTCACAATCCACATGTGTTTTAACAACTTTGAACAGTTTAGTGTCACCTGTAAATTTAATCACCCCACTCATCGTTCCAATTTCCAAATCCTTTATAAATAAGTTAAATAGCACTGGTCCCAGTATAGTCCACTACGGCACTCCACTGCTTACTCTTCTTCATTAAGAAAAATGACCATTTAACCCTACCCTCTGTTTTCTATCCTTTAACCAATTCCTTATCCACAATTGAACTTTGCCACCTATCCCATGACACTTTAATTTTCTCAGGAGCCTCTCGTGAGGAACTTTATCAAAAGCTTTCTGAAAATGTAGATATGGAGATATGTGAATGAAAACTAGAGTGTTATCTATTGTTACATCCAGAATTTTGGTTATCCCAGGACAAGCAGGCAGCCTATTCTCACATATGGGTGACATCACCAACGGAACCCGGATGCGGAAGCCTCGCAAGCAGACTTGCTTGAAGAAACCAGAAGTTTTAACTCGACCGCACCGCGCATGCGCGAGTGCCTTCCCGCCCAGCGTAGGGCGCGTCTCCTCAGTTCTCAGTTTTCCATGGAGCCGAGAAGTCCGTCTTTGACTCTCTGCATTTAACTTTGTTACTTCGTGCCTTCTCTGAACCACGGTTTGTATTTGTTTCTTCACGAATCGCTGTTCTTCCTTTATTTCTTTTATTTCTAGTTAAAAAAAAAATTTTTCAATCTTCTGTCCGTCTGCTGGGGCAGGCCGCTCGACCCCAGCCCAAGGGCTTCGATTTTGTGGCGGCTGTTTTTCCTTCTATGTCCCGAAGTGCGCGATTTCCCTTATGGACCCACACAGTCGGTGCTTCAAGTGCCTTGGGCCAGAACATCACCCGAAGTCGTGCGAGCGCTGTGCTACTCTTCAACCTCGAGCCCTTAAACGTCGTCATCTTTTGGTAGAGATGTTCGGGATGGATTCTTCCTCCGATCCCTCAACTTCGAAGGTGCCTTCGACCGAGACTCCTGCTTCTACTGCTTCCACCTCGAGCCTCTTCAGACCTTCGTTGTTTGCAGCGGCTCTCTCTTCGACCACATCTGCTGTATCTTCCCCTGTTGCCTCAGGTCAGATAGCTCAGCAGAAAGTTCCAACGGTGGTGCTTAAAGTGCCTAAGATTTCCAAGTCGAAGCACATTTACACTGCCTCGGTGGAACCTCCAGCCAAAGCAGGTGGTCCAGTTTCAGACGCGGATCCATCCTTGCCGGCTTCTTTCCAGACCATGTTGGAGAAGCAATTCATTCAGTTCCTTACTAATATGGGACCGAAGCTTCTTCCTCTCATCCAGCCTGGGCATTCAGCAGACTCCCAAGAGGTCGAGCAGCTTCCTTTGCCTCAGTCTGAGCTTACGCACTCTTTTCAGGGAGCAGAGTCTCTGCGAGTGTCTGGTCTGGCATCTAAGCACACGAAACAAGGAGCAGAATCTTTGCAAGTGCCTCAGCAGGAATCCTCGCACTCTTTACAAGGAGCAGAGTCTTTGGGAGTGCATCGAGTTTCCTCCACCAAGCCTCTGGAGCTTCGATCTACAGCCTCCATCCCTATCCATTCTTTGGTGGCATCGGCTACTTTTGTCTCCGAGGTGAAGTCTCCTCGATCTTTGAGATCTGCTTCCAAGCATCGTTCTCACCGGCGATCGAGGCCTTCATAGAGGCATACTTCCCAGCATAGTTCTTCTTCTAAAGAACGTCCCTCTTCAACTAAGCCTCAATCTACTCCTACTTCGACTAAGACCGCCGACTCCTCGCTCGAGGTCTCCACTTCCGCACCTCGAGGATGCAGCGGTTTCGATTGCTTCGTCCAAGTCTCCATATTCTTTGATGCCTTTTTTCCTGCCGAAGCTTCATCTTCGACCCAGACTGCTTCGACATCCTCGAGTCCTTCTAGAGGCAAAGCATTGGCGGATCAGCTATCTTTCTCATCTTTTCTTCGTCAGATGGCTGTTGACTTGGATCTTCAATTAGATGCTGGTTCCAAATATTCTAAGGAATACCTCAAAGCCATGCATCTCCCTCAGCCTCCGGCAGAGTCACTTAAGCTTCCTCTTCACAAACTTTTGTCTCAGATTTTTGGTCGATGCCTAGAGACCCCTTATACCATACCGGCTGTTCAGGCAAATTGGATTCTAGGTATAAAACTGCACATCGCAAAGGGTTTGATAACTCACAGTTATCTCATCAATCCCTGCTTGTCGAGTCCTGTTGAAGAGGTCCCATCCTTCCAAGGTTTATGCCACTGTTCCTCTTGGAAGGGAAGGGAAAACTATGGATAAATTTGGACGTTGCATCTATCAAAATGCCATAATGTCCTCTACAGTCCTCAATTATAATTTTCATTTTATTACTTATTTTGAGTTCCTCATCACTCTATTACCAAAATTCTTGAATTATTTGGATACTCAAAAGCACTTTGAATTTCAGGAAGTTCTTGCTTCTTTATCACAACTCCGATTACATCTCTTCCAGTCATCTTATGATGCCTTTGAGTTGTCTTTGAGCTATAGAGCAGCTGCTTGCTCTATAGCTATGCACCGCCTTGCCTGGCTTCGTACCATTGACATGGACCCTAATCTTCAGGATCACTTGGCTAATATTCCTTGTGCAGGCAATGACCTCTTTGATGAATCTATTGAGGCAACCACCAAGAAATTGTCTGAACATGAAAAATCATTTGCTTCTATTGTCAGACCTAAGCCAAAGCCAGCTCCTGCCAAACCTACACATCCTGCTCCTATCTATCAACGACGTTTTGCTCCAAGGACAGCTCCTTACAATCGCCCTCCTCTTAAAAAACCACAGCCTCAGAAGCAACAAAAACCTCAACCTTCTGCTGCACCTAAGGCTACTCAGCCTTTTTGACTGTTTAAAACAGAGCATAACCTCCACCGTTCTGTCTCTTGACTTCTGTCTTCATCATTTTTACCACCGATGGATGGCAATTACATCCAACCTCTGGGTACTGACCATCATCAGAGAAGGATACTCTCTTAATTTCACTCAGATTCCACCAGAGTTTCCTCCAAGAGAGTATCATTCCAATCCTTCCCAGACCGCCCTTCTTCTTCAGGAAGCTCAAGCTCTGCTTCGTCTCCATGCCATTGAACCAGTTCCTCTGGAACAGCAGAACAGGGGTTTTTACTCCCGTTACTTGTTCTGAAGAAGACGGGCGATCTGCGGCCCATTCTGGATCTCGGGGCTCTCAACAAATTTTTAGTCAAAGAAAAATTTTGAATGTTGTCCCTGGCATCCCTTTATCCCCTTCTCGAGCAGAACAACTGGTTATGCTCTCTAGATCTCGAGGAAGCCTACACTCATATTCCCATTCATCCGGCCTCCTGGCAATATCTCAGATTTCGGGTGGGGAATCTGCATTATCAATACAGAGTGCTGACATTCGGCCTGGCTTCATCTCCCAGAGTGTTCACCAAGTGCCTGGTAGTGGTAGCAGCAGCTCTGAGGAACCATGGTCTTCAAGTATTTCCCTACCTCGATGACTGGCTCATCAAAGATTCAACATCTCAAGGGGTTATTGTAGCGACCCAACGGACTACCTGGTTCCTACAAAGTTTGGGATTCGAAATCAACTTTCCCAAATCTCAACTTCAGCTCTCACAGAATCTACAATTCATCGGCGCTATTCTGGATACTATCCAACTCAGAGCATTCCTTCCACAACAACGTCTGGAAGCTCTTCTTCAACTCTGTCATACAATGTCTTCCCGCTCTTCAATCTCAACAAGACACATGATGGTACTTCTGGGTCACATGGCCTCCACAGTACACGTGACTCCTTTTGCCAGACTTCACCTCAGAATTCCTCAGTGGACCCTGGCATCTCAATGGATGCAGGTTTGTGACCCACTTTCTCGACACATAACAGTCACTCTTTCATTGAAGCAGTCTCTCCGTTGGTGGATGCTCTCTTCCAATCTCTCCAGAGGCTTGCTTTTTCAAATCCCCCCCCCCCATCAGAAGGTCCTCATGACTGATTCTTCAACCTATGCTTGGGGCGCTCATCTCGATGGTCTCCGTAGACAAGGCCACTGGACCAGTATGGATCGTCAGTGTCATATCAATCTGTTGGAACTCAGAGCAATCCTCAAGGCTCTCAACTCTTTCCAACATCTTCTTCACGACCAGGTAGTCCTCATTCGCACAGACAACCAAGTCGCCATGTATTATGTCAACAAACAGGGAGGGACGGGATCTGCCTTCCTTTGTCAAGAAGCTCTGAAGGTTTGGGACTGGGCTATCCGCCACAACACCTTCTTCAAAGCTGTCTACATCCAAGGGGTGAAAAATTGCTTGGCGTACACCTTGAGTCGTCTTCTGCAACCTCATGAATGGACACTCCGTTCCTCGCCTCTTCATCACATTTTTTTGCAGTGGGGAACGCCTCAAATAGACCTCTTTGCAGCTCCCCACAACTACAAATTGCCTCAGTTCTGCTCCAGGATATATTGTCCTCATCGCCTCGAGGCAGATGCTTTTCTCCTGGAATGGCAGAATCTCTTCCTCTCCCTTCTACTTCAACTCAGCAGCAGGGAGCCATACCTTCTACCAGTTTTTCCATCTCTGCTTACACAGAGTCAGGGATCTCTGCTTCATCCCAACCTGCAGTCTCTACACCTGACAGCTTGGTACCTCTCAACATGACTCCTCTGCAGTTTTCTCAACCTGTCAGACATTTTAGAGGCTTATAGGAAACCTACCACTAGACAATGCTATCACCAAAAATGGACTAGATTTTCTACGTGGTGTTTTTCTCATGATAAGGAGCCCCAACATTCCTTATCTTCTGTTTTGGATTATCTTTTGCACTTATCGGCTTCTGGCCTCAAATCTACATCGATCCGAGTCCATCTCAGTGCAATTGCAGCTTTCCATCAGCCTATCGAAGGGAAACCACTCTCTGCTCATCCGGTGGTTTCCAGATTAATGAAAGGACTTTTCAATGTCAAACCTCCTCTCAAACTGCCTCCTGTGGTTTGGGACCTCAATGTTGTCCTCGCTCAACTGATGAAGCCTCCATTTGAACCAATTGACAAGGCTCATCTCAAGTATCTCACTTGGAAAGTAGTGTTTCTCATTGCCCTCACTTCTGCTCGATGAGTCAGTGAGCTGCAAGCTTTAGTTGCTGATCCACCTTTCACAGTGTTTCATCATGACAAGGTGGTCCTCCATACTCATCCAAAATTCCTTCCTAAAGTGGTATCGGAATTTCATCTCAATCAATCTATTGTTTTCCAGTGTTCTTTCTGAAGCCTCATTCTCATCCTGGAGAAGTAGTTCTTCATACTCTGAACTGTAAACGTGCTTTGGCCTTCTATTTGGAACGCACCAAACCATACAGAACTGCTCCTCAACTTTTTGTCTCCTTTGATCCAAATAAGTTGGAACATCCTATTTCTAAGCGTACCATCTCCAACTCATTCTGCTATGCCCAGGCTGGATTACCCCTACACAGTAAAGTCACAGCCCATAAAATCAGAACAATGGCAGCTTAAGTAGCTTTCCTCAGATCTACACCTATTGAGGAGATTTACAAGGCTGCTACTTGGTCCTCGGTTCATACTTTTACGTCTCACTATTGTCTGGATACTTTCTCCAGACAGGATGGACAGTTTGGCCAAACAGTATTACAAAATTTATTCTCCTAAATTGCCAACATTCCCACCATCCCATTCTGGTTAGCTTGGAGGTCACCCATATGTGAGAATAGGCTGCCTACTTGTCCTGGGATAAAGCACAATTACTTACCGTAACAGGTGTTATCCAGGGACAGCAGGCAGCTATTCTCACAACCCACCCACCTCCCCTGGTTGGCTTCTCTGCTAGCCATCTGAACTGAGGAGACGCGCCCTGCGCTGGGCGGGAAGGCACTCGCGCATGTGAACCTGGCTAGAGGAAACGAAAAATGCCTGTATCTTAGTGTGGTATACAGACCTCCAAGACAACAGGAAGACAAGGATATGGAATTAATCGAAGACATAGAAAACATCACTTTGCATGGGGACACAGTACTGTTAGGGGACTTCAATATGCCCGATGCAGATTGGAACGCACTTTCCGCAACAACCAGTGGCAGCAGAAGGTTGTTAACCTCCTTAAAGGGTGCACGGCTCAAACAGTTGGTTTTGGAGCCCACTAGGGACCAGGCAATACTGGACTTGGTACTCACCAACGGAGAAAGCTTATCGGAAGTTTCGGTAGGTGATTCACTGGCCTCCAGCGACCATAACATGGTTTGGTTCAACCTTAGGAAAGGTTTCACCAGATCAAACACAACAACAAAGGTCCTCAACTTTCGGGGCACTGACTTCAAACGCATGGGAGATTTCGTCCGTCGGGCGCTGCAAGACCAAGCTGAAACCAATAATGTAGAGGCTATGTGGTCAAACCTGAAATCTACCCTGAAGCAACAAATCAGTAAAACAGATCAGATAAAAACAGTAAGTAAACGACGGAGAAATAACAGACCCCAGTGGTTCACTACAGAAATCTCGGACCTCGTTAAAAAAAAGAAAAAAACATTTGTTTCCTACAAACAATCAGGAAGAGGAGAGGCAAAAGAAGACTATCTGGCCAGGTCCAAAGCTGTCAAAATGGCAGTCAGAGAGGCCAAGCTTCGAATAGAAGAGAATCTAGCAAAGGACATTAAGAAAGGGGATAAATCCTTCTTCAGGTACATCAGTGATAGGAAAAGAAACACAGATGGGATAGTACGCCTTAGGAAAGCAGACGGGACTTATGCAGAATCAGATTCCGATAAAGCCGAACTACTAAACGAATACTTCTGCTCAGTCTTTACCTGCGAGGTACCGAGGTCCGGTCCACAGTTGTAAGCCAGGCAAAGCTCAGAAGACCCGTTCTGGAATTTCGAGTTTACACCCAGCAGCGTCTACTGCGAACTATCAAGACTCAAAGTGAACAAAGCCATGGGACCGGACAATCTACACCCAAGGGTGCTTAGAGAGCTGTGTGATGTCCTGGCAGAGCTGGTATTCGTGCTCTTCAATGTTTCCTTGAGTACGGGAAGAGTCCCCTTGGACTGGAAAACAGCTAATGTCATCCCACTCCACAAAAAGGGCTGCAGGACAGAAGCTGAGAATTACAGACCGGTGAGTCTCACATCCATAGTGAGTAAACTCATGGAAACACTAATTAAGCATAAATTAGATACAATCCTGGACGAGAAGAATCTACGGGATCCCTGCCAACATGGATTTACCAAGGAAAGGTCCTACCAATCCAATTTAATTAGCTTCTTTGACTGGGTAACAAGGAAGCTGGATGTGGGGGAGTCCCTAGACGTCGTGTACTTGGACTTTAGTAAAGCTTTTGATAGCGTCCCACACTGCAGACTATTGAGCAAGATGAAATCAATAGGACTGGGAGAAACATTAACTGCATGGGTCAATGATTGGCTAAACGGTAGACTTCAGAGAGTGGTGGTGAACGGTGCCCCTTCAAAAACGTCGGAGGTGACCAGTGGAGTACTGCAGGACTCGGTCTTAGGCCCGATCATTTTCAACATATTCGTAGGAGATCTGACTAACGGGCTTCAGGGTAAAATCACATTATTCGCCGATGATGGCAAACTATGCAACATAAGTAAGAGCACTTTGCCAGACAGTATGACGCAGAACCTACTTCTATTGGAATATTGGTCCTCGACTTGGCAGCTAAGCTTCAATGCTAAAAAATGTAAGGTCATGCACCTTGGCAGCAGGAATCCGTGCAGAACTTACACACTAAATGGTGAGACCTTAGCTAGGACTAAGGCAGAATGTGATTTGGGGGTGATCATTAGCGAAGACATGAATACTGCCAATCAAGTGGAGAAGGCTTCATCAAAGGCAAGACAAATGATGGGTTGTATCCATAGAAGTTTTATCAGCCGGAAGCCCAAAGTTATAATGCCGTTGTACAGATCCATGGTGAGGCCTCATTTTATCTGCAAGGATCTGCAAAAGTTAGAGGAATGGTCTAATATCTGGCAACTAAAATTCAATGCACAGAAGTGCAGAGTAATGCATTAGAAATCAGAAGGAGCCATATGTGCTGGGAGGTTCTCACGCAGCAGTGAGACGTGAAGCTGCGTTCCAGTTTTCCACCACTCTCTGGGTAAAGAAGAACTTCCTTACGTTTGTACGGAATCTATTCCCTTTCAACTTTAGAGAGGGCCCTCTCATCACTGGCATGCTTTATACAGCTTAGAGCACGTACTAATTGCATGAGTAAACCTCTGTCTAGCTGCTGCACATCACATCAGGGAACTGAGGACATCATTATTAGCTTGTATGCATGGATGGGGAGAGGGACCTTTGGGGATAGAGTCTGAAGATCTAAAGGCAAAGGACAGTGTGACAAGGCGGTGGCTATTGCCAGAAGGATGCTAGGCTGTATAGAGAGAGGCGTAACTAGTGGAAGAAAGAAGGTGTTGATGCTCCTGTACAGATCATTGGTGAGGCCGCACTTGGAGTATTGTGTTCAATTTTGGAGATCGTATCTGGCAAAGGACATAAGAAGACTTGAAGCGGTCCAGAGGAGGACAACGAAAATGGTAGGAGGTTTGCACCTAAAGACCTATGAGGAGAGACTGAAAGCCCTCAATATGTATACCTTAGAGCAGTGGTCCCCAACCCTGTCCTGGAGGACCACCAGGCCAATCGGGTTTTTAGGCTAGCCCTAATGAATATACATGAAGCAGATTTGCATGCCTGTCACTTCCATTATATGCAAATCTATCATGCATATTCATTAGGGCTAGCCTGAAAACCCAATTGGCCTGGTGGTCCTCCAGGACAGGGTTGGGGACTACTGCCTTAGAGGAAAGGAGGGCAGGGGAAATATGGGATAAAGACTATCCTTTTCTCAAACTACTTCAACTGAAATGATGAAATGGATAGAGAGAGGGAATTAGAACTTTCAGGGATGCATGCAAATAGATGATAGTTAGTTGAAATGGCGAACTTCCTTAAGAGAGATGTAAAAGTGTATCATGTATTTAGTGACAATGTGACGGGGGTGATCATTAACGATGACATGAAGACTGCCAATCAAGTGGAGAAAGCTTCATCCAGGGCTAGACAAATCATGGGCTGTATCCGTAGAAGTTTCGACAGCCATAAGCCCGAGGTCATAATTCTGTTGTACAGATCCATGGTGAGGCCTCATCTGGAATATTGTGTACAATTCTGGAGGCCACATTACCAAAAAGATGTGCTGAGAGTTGAGTCGGTTCAACAAATGGCCACCAAGATGGTCTCGGGACTCAAAGATCCCCCGTATGAGGAAAGGCTGAATAAATTGCAAGGAACGTAGAAAGAGAGAGGAGACATGATAGAGACGTTTAAATATATCACGGGCTGTATTGAGGTGGAGGATGATATTTTCTTTCTTAAAGGTCCCTCGGCCACAAGAGGGCATCCGCTGAAAATCGGGGGTGGGAAATTTCATGGCGACACCAGGAAGTATTTCTTCACCAAATGGGTGGTTGATCATTGGAATAATCTTCCGCGTCAGGTGATTGAGGCTAGCAACGTGCCGGATTTTAAGAGGAAATGGGATACACATGTGGGATCTCTAGGGGGGTTAAAATCAAGGGGGGGTAGGTCATTGGAGTGGGCAGACTTGATGGGATTATGGCCCTTTTCTGCCATCATCTTCTATGTTTCTATGTGCAGTGAGGGCGACTCAAAACTTTGAATTTCTTCAAGCAAGTCTGCTTGCAAGGCATCCGCATCCGGGCTCCGTCAATGACGTCACCCATATTTGAGAATAGCTGCCTGCTGTCCCTGGATAACACCTGTTACGGTAAGTAACTGCTTTTTAGATGAAAATTGTAGAGGGACTCCTTTCATAAAGTGTTTTCTGGTAGATTTTTTGAGGAAAAAAAGTAAGACTGCTGTCTTTTGAGAGTTAGCCTTGAGCTTATTTACCATGAGCCAGTCTGCAATAGTTTCCAACACTGCAGAAATTGATGACTAGGATGCAAGAGAATGTGTATCGCATCTGGTTGTGTCACTGAATGTTGGTGCTAGACTAAGGGTTCCTTTTATGAAGCCGTGTTAGGCTTTCTTTTATCGCCAGCCGTGGCCATATTAGCTCCAACATTCATACGAATTTCTATTCGCATCGGAACTTATACCACCGTTGCTGGCGATTGAAAAAAAGCCTAATATGGCTTCGTAAAAGGGGGCTAAGTTAGCATGGTTTAACCAGGTAGGAACTTTCATATCCAGTTAAATCACCACCACCCCCAAATTTACTTTTCAAGCAAAGATTTATTGCTTTTTTTGTAGTGGTGATCATCAGCCAGTCAGGTGTTCAAGAGCTTTTTCAAATGCGGTCCAAGATGTACATATTCAGGGGGTGGGGGGGGGGATGTGAGGTGTTGGTTTTATTTTTGGAAATCGGTTGAAACAGTTATTTCATCAGCATTTTGTCCAGCATCACACATGCACTTGAACATTACAAACATTTTCTCCATTTGTGTGAAGAAAAGCATAAATGTGCCCATTTGTATGACCCAGGTCCAGTGTTGACCCTTAAGAACATAAGAATAGCCTTACTGGGTTAGACCAATGGTCCATCAAGCCCAGTAGCCCATTCTCACGGTGGCCAAAACCCAAGGAGTAGCAATATTCCATGCTACCAATGCAGGGCAACCAGTGGCTTCCCCCATGTCTTTCTAAATAACAGACTATGGCCTATTCCTCCAGGAACTTGTCCAAACCTTTCTTAAAACCATGGGTTCTACTAGCAGTTTCCTGAGGAGTTTTTCTCTCTGTTGGTCTTTTGCAGACTCCTGTGCTTTGATGCTGGTCTCTCTGTTCCTGCGTTGGCTGCTACTGAATGTGCTAATGAGAGATGTGTAACCCTTCTCAAACAGGTGGGAGAATGCACTGGTCCGAGGGCTAATGGATCTGAATGGCCAGATTATTCATGCTCTTCCATGCCATTGTGTGGTCATTGCTTGTTATGCCTGGGGGTGGCAGAGGCAGAGTGAGAGGGTCATTTTGGTGTATATTCAAAGGCAATGTTGCTTTGTTTCTAGAGAGTACAGAGTGAGGGGGTTACTTCTTTGCATACCCTGGGACAAAGCCACTGTGCCCTTTGGCAGTGTTCAGACAGTAGAGTAAGACCAGAAGGCCCTGCTTTCCACCCCCCATGGACTTCAAATAAAAATTGTCATTCATTCCTGAATGGTTAATCCTTCCAGGAAAATGAGTGCTGGGCGTTGATCCTGGTCAATACGGTCCCCCTTTCTACCCATGAATCCATGGGACCTGCGGAAACATGGCAGTGTCCCTTCCTAGTCATGGAAGATCATTGCCTTGTTCTAAACTGGAACTGCCTCTTTCTGTGTCGTCAGTACTGTTTAAGCAAGAGACAAATGTTGATGTGAATGAATTGAACTATGTGGAGCAGACCCTGTTCCTCTTTGTGTTTTATATTTTCAGGTGCAAAAACAGAAGGCCAGTGAAGGGTCATCACATATCCATTTGAAGGTCCCTGATGCAGACTGGTGGCTGCCAACATACCTCGGTAAGCACAAATACCCAGATTATCCCAGGACAAGCAGGCAGCATATTCTTTACGCATGGGTGACGTCACCGACGGAGCCCACGGTACGGACCTTTTTACTAGAAAGTTCTAGTTGGCCGCACCGCGCGTGCGCGAGTGCCTTCCCGCCCGACGGAGGAGAGCGTGGTCCCCAGTTTCTTCGTTTCCGCGGAGCGAAGAAGACGTGCGTTTTTCAACTCCGATTGAAATCCTCTTTTTGCCTTCCCGCTCGCGTTCTTTTTTCGTTTTATTTACCTTCGGGTTCTTTTTTATTTCATTTCCAAAAAAAAAAAAAAAAAATATTTTCTTTTCGTTTCGTTTTTTGTCTTTGCCCCGGCGGGGCCTGTTGTCACGATCCAGGCCTCGGGGTTTGATTTTGCGGAGGCCGTGTTCACATTCATGCCCCCGCAGCCCGGTTTTAAGAAGTGCCAGCGGTGTGCACGCCCGATCTCCCTCACTGACCCACACAATTGGTGTTTACAGTGTTTGGGACCGGAGCATCGGGCGGACTCGTGCACCCGCTGTGCCACTCTTAAAAAACGCACTTTGAAGAATCGCCAAATCCAGCAAAGTCTGCTGTTCGGCACCGGCCCGACTATGGACTCGACTTCTTCAACTGCGGCACCATCGAAGTCGGCACCGACCACCTCAACACCGCCTGACATTACATCGGCGCCACCGGCGCCAGGTAAGCCGGCTAAGAAGCCTTCCACCCTTGAGCGCCCTCCCACCTCGGTGGCGACACCGGCTCTTTCGGCTCCACGCCGAACTAAAAAGCGCTCCGCTCCGATATCGGTGAGTGCCTCGTCATCGGCCGCCTCATCGCCGGAGCGTAGAGCGGCACCCATGGAACCAAAGCAGAAAAAAGTGGTTCCGGTGCCAACCCTGGATGACCGCATTGCGGCCATCCTCCAGGATAAGTTGCAGGAACAACTCCAAAAGCAACTTAAACAGCTCTTGCCCTCTATCCTGGCACCGCTGCTTTCGGTACCAGACCGGCCCGAGCCCCACACCGTCCAACCGGTATCCACACCATCGGTACCTATGGACCCCTCCATGCCCATTCTCTCGGCACCGCATATCCATGCCCATGCCGAGGCCGTAGCTCTGACGACATCCGATCCTCCTCGGGACCGAGCGGAACAACGGTCTTCCCGCGAACCTGACCGGCACCATTCTTCCCGGGACCGGGACAGACACAGGTCTTCATCCCCCGGTGCCGTCTCGGTACGCTCAGGCAAGTCTCGGTCTAAAGCTCATCATACCGAACCTTCCACTCCAGTCTCTCGGCACGCACACACCGATGTCAGAGACCCGGACCTCTGGGAGGAATCTCCCCTCGGTACCGAGGAGGATGCATCGTCGTCGGACGAAGAGCCCTCGGCCCCCGATACCACATCTAAACCTGAGCAATCTTCTTTTTCAAAATTCCTCAGGGAGTTATCGGGGGCCTTATCTTTGCCTCTGGAATCTGATTCCAAGAAGTCACAAGCTTTCCTGGAGGCATTAGATTTCGATCAACCTCCTAAGGAGTTCCTGAAGTTACCCGTGCATGACATCCTACGGGAAACTTTTTATAAAAATTGGGAAAATCCATTAACTGTCCCTGGGGCACCCCGTAAACTGGATAGCCTTTACAGGGTTATCCCAATCCCAGGATTTGATAAACCCCAGCTGCCCCATGAATCTCTCCTGGTTGAGTCCACTTTAAAAAAGACTCAAGGCTCCAGTGTATATGCCTCTACCCCTCCTGGCAGGGAGGGCAAAACTATGGACAAGTTTGGCAAGCGGCTCTACCAGAATGCCATGCTTGCCAACAGGGCAAACAATTACTCTTTCCACTTTTCATTCTACCTGAAACATCTGGTAATGCAACTCTCCGCCATGCAAAAGTACATGCCGGAGCACAAGGTTCCACTATTCCAGCAGCACATCTCCAGCCTGCTTCAACTTAGAAAATTTATGGTGCGCTCCATCTATGACTCCTTTGAGCTCACCTCTCGTGCATCTGCCATCGCTGTGGCCATGCGCCGCCTGGCCTGGCTCAGGGTCTCTGATCTGGATGTCAACCATCAGGACCGACTAGCCAACGCCCCATGTATGGGAGACGAATTGTTCGGAGAGTCTCTGGATACCACCACACAAAAACTCTCCGCCCATGAGACCCGATGGGATACTCTCATTAAACCAAAAAAGAAGGCCCCTCCTGCTCGGCCTTACAAACCACAGTCTTCATACCAGCGCAGGTTCTCCGCTAGGCCGCTTAACCCGCCTTCACAGCAACCTAGGCGGGCTCGCCAACAACACCACAACCAGGCTCGTGCACAGTCTAATCAACCTGCCAAGCCTCTTCCTCCTGCCAAACCTTCTCAGCCCTTTTGACTCCTCTCTCCAGGGCTTAGCCAGTCTTCCACCCTCATTGCCTCTCCCTCAACCAATCGGAGGCAGGCTCCACATTTTTCTCAGCCGTTGGGAGGTCATCACATCGGACCAGTGGGTCCTCAACATCATCCGCCACGGCTACTCTCTCAACTTCCAGACTCTTCCACCGGACAATCCTCCCGTAGAGTCTGCTTCTCTTTCAACTCAAACCCCCCTCCTCCTGAGGGAGGTCCAATCCCTCCTTCTCCTCAATGCCATCGAAGAAGTACCTCTGGAACAAAGGGGCCGGGGATTCTACTCCCGTTACTTTCTGGTTCCAAAAAAGACAGGAGACCTACGTCCCATTCTCGATCTCAGGGACCTCAACAAATGTCTTGTCAAGGAGAAGTTCAGAATGCTCTCCCTTGCCACGCTTTACCCTCATCTCTCTCAGAACGACTGGCTATGTTCCCTGGACCTCAAAGAGGCCTACACTCACATACCAATCAATCCAGCTTCACGTCGCTACCTAAGATTCCAGGTGCACCATCGCCATTATCAGTACAAAGTGCTACCTTTTGGCCTCGCTTCATCACCCAGGGTGTTCACCAAATGCCTCATTGTGGCGGCGGCCTTCCTCAGGTCTCACAACCTCCAGGTGTTTCCCTACTTGGACGATTGGTTGGTGAAAGCACCTACGTCTCCGCTTGTGCTACAAGCCACTCATCATACCATCTCTCTCCTCCACCTCCTGGGGTTCGAGATCAACTACCCCAAGTCGCATCTGCTTCCCACGCAGCGCCTTCAGTTCATTGGAGCAGTTCTCGACACCACACTGATGAGGGCGTTTCTCCCCTCCGACCGTCAGCGGAACCTGCTCCGCCTGTGTCGTCAGGTGCTCCTTCATCACTCCATCTCTGCCAGACAGATGATGGTCCTCCTGGGCCACATGGCCTCGACGGTGCATGTGCTTCCCCTGGCACGACTCCACCTCAGGACACCTCAATGGACTCTGGCCAACCAATGGTCGCAGACCTCGAATCTTCTTTCTCATCCCATCTCTGTGACATCGTCTCTTCAGCAATCTCTACAATGGTGGTTGAACTCCTCAAATCTTTCCAGGGGCCTTCTTTTTCATCTGCCCCCGCATTCCATGACCATCACCACGGATGCCTCCCCTTATGCATGGGGAGCTCACCTGGGAGACCTACGCACCCAAGGTCTTTGGACCCCGCAGGAGCGTCTTCATCACATCAATTTCCTGGAACTACGAGCCATGTTCTATGCTCTCAAGGCCTTCCAGCACCTTCTTTGCCCTCAGGTTCTGCTCCTGTGCACGGACAACCAAGTTGCCATGTACTACATCAACAAACAGGGCGGCACCGGATCTCGCCTCCTTTGTCAGGAGGCTCTTCGCATTTGGACCTGGGCCACGGCCCGCAGTCTCTTCCTCAAGGCTGTCTACATCCAGGGCGAACAGAACTCCCTGGCCGACAATCTCAGCCGCATCCTTCAACCTCACGAGTGGACTTTGGACCCTCCCACGCTCCACTCCATCTTTGCTCGCTGGGGCACTCCGCAGGTGGACCTATTCGCAGCTCCTCACAACCATCAGCTGCCCCAGTTCTGCTCCAGACTCTTCTCTCCTCATCGTCTGGCCCCGGATGCATTCCTTCTCGACTGGACGGATCGGTTCCTCTATGCCTTTCCTCCTCTACCTCTGATGTTGCGGACTTTATCCAAACTCCGCAGGGACGGAGCCACCATGATCCTCATAGCTCCCCGGTGGCCTCGTCAACACTGGTTCTCCCTCCTGCTTCAGCTCAGCTCCAGGGATCCCATTCCTCTGCCTGTGTTTCCTACTCTACTTACACAGCAACATCAGTCTCTACTACATCCCAATCTGTCTTCGCTCCACCTGACAGCTTGGTTTCTCTCGGGCTGACCTCTTCAGGAAATCTGTCTCAGCCTGTCCGTCTCATTTTGGACGCCTCCAGGAAACCGGCAACCCTTCAATGTTACCATCAGAAGTGGACCAGGTTCTCCTCTTGGTGCCTCCGTCATCATCACAATCCCACCTCTTTAGCGGTGGAAACTGTTCTGGACTACTTGCTCTCCCTGTCCAATGCAGGCCTCAAGTCTACCTCTATCAGAGTCCATCTCAGTGCCATCACGGCTTTTCATGAACCTGTCTTAGGAAAACCTCTCACGGCTCACCCTCTGGTTTCCCGATTCATGAGGGGCCTCTTCAACATCAAACCACCTCTGAAGCCTCCTCCGGTCGTCTGGGACCTGAATGTGGTTTTATCTGCCCTCATGAAACCTCCCTTTGAGCCGCTTGCCACAACTTCGCTCAAATTTCTGACATGGAAGGTTCTTTTCCTCATTGCCATCACCTCTGCCAGGAGGGTTAGTGAGCTTCATGCACTGGTTGCCGATCCACCGTTCACTATTTTTCACCATGACAAGGTGGTTCTACGCACCCATCCAAAGTTCCTCCCTAAGGTGGTCTCAGCTTTTCACCTCAACCAGTCCATTGTGTTGCCTGTTTTCTTCCCGAAACCTCATTCACATCCCGGAGAACAGGCATTGCACAGTCTTGACTGCAAGCGTGCCCTGGCTTACTATCTTGATCGTACAAGGGCTCACCGCTTGTCCCCTCAGCTCTTCCTGACCTTCGACCCAAATCGTTTGGGTCGACCGGTCTCTAAACGGACGCTATCCAACTGGCTTGCAGCTTGCATCGCGTTCTGTTACGCTCGGGCCGGTCTGTCACTAGACGGTGCTGTCACGGCCCACAGGGTAAGAGCTATGGCCGCTTCTGTTGCTTTCCTCCGTTCCACACCCATTGAGGAAATCTGCAAGGCGGCCACCTGGTCCTCAGTTCACACATTCACTACTCACTACTGTCTGGATGCTTTCTCCAGACGGGATGGGCACTTCGGCCAATCTGTACTTCAGAATTTATTTTCCTAATGGCCAACCATCCCTCCTCCCTCTTTGTTAGCTTGGAGGTCACCCATGCGTAAAGAATATGCTGCCTGCTTGTCCTGGGATAAAGCACAGTTACTTACCGTAACAGGTGTTATCCAGGGACAGCAGGCAGATATTCTTACGTCCCACCCTCCTCCCCGGGTTGGCTTCTTAGCTGGCTTATACTAACTGGGGACCACGCACTCCTCCGTCGGGCGGGAAGGCACTCGCGCACGCGCGGTGCGGCCAACTAGAACTTTCTAGTAAAAAGGTCCGTACCGTGGGCTCCGTCGGTGACGTCACCCATGCGTAAAGAATATCTGCCTGCTGTCCCTGGATAACACCTGTTACGGTAAGTAACTGTGCTTTATGTATGTAGCGCTCAAGTTTTCAGTTAGAGATTAGGTGAGCTCTGGAACGCATTCCCAGAGGATGTAACAGCGGTTAGCGTATCTGGAGGAAAAGTCCTAAATCTGTTATTGAGACAGATCTAAGGGTCGGTGGCACGGAATGTTGTTACTATGTGGGTTTCTGGCAGATAAAGTAAAACCTTGGTTTGTGAGCATAATTTGTTCCAGAAGCATGCTTGTAATCCAAAGCACTCGTATATCAAAGTGAATTTCCCCATAGGAAATAATGGAAACTCAGACGATTTGTTCCACAACTCAAAAACTTTAATACATAGTAACATAGTAGATGATGGCAGATAAAGTATTGCAAGACCTCGCTCGTATAGAAGTCACTACACTCCCGCAGCATCAGAGAGAGACGAACCATCAGCTCAGTTGTGATGATGTGACGTGTATACTGTATGTACCGTATTTTCTCGCATATAACGCGCGCGTTATACGTGGTTTTTACATACCGCGCACACCCTTGCGCGTTGTCCGGCCAACTAAACCAAAGGTACGGGGAAGGGGGGTGGGGGTGTCGTGGGGGGTCGGCCAGGGGGGTCGCGGGTCGGCTGGGGGGGGGCGGTCGGAGGTTCTTGGGGGGGGCGGTCGTTGGGAGGAAGGGGGTTTGCGTCTAGGGCAGGAGGGCCTGGGATCCCTCCTGCCCGTAATGTAGTGCGGGGTGGGAGTAGGGGGTTGCCGTGGCCAGGAGGGTTTGGGCTCCCTCCTGGCCCGAACAACTAGCGGGGGGGGGGAGGGCCAGGAGGACTTGGGCTCCCTCCTGGCCCGATATTGTCGGGGAGTTGGGGAGAGGAGAGGACTTCAAGGGGGAGAGGAGAGTCGGGGCGGCCAGAGGAGAGTCGGGGCGGGCGAAAGGAGAGTTGGGCAGCACACGCGGTATACGGGTGTGCGCGGTATATAAAAATTTCTGTACATAAATTTGTGTTTTTCGGGCGCTATACCCGTGTGCACGTTTTACATGGGTGCGCGTTATCTATGTGAAAATACGGTACTCGTATTACAAGACTTTGCTTGTTTAGAACAGTCACTATACTCTTGCAGTGCCAGAGAGAGAAGAACCATCGGCTCAGTTGTGATGTACATATACTGTATATACTTGTATTGCAAGACATTGCTTGTATATCAAGTTAAAATTTAATAAAATGTTTTGCTTGTTTTACAAAACACTTGCAAACCAAGTTACTTCCAATCCAAGGTTTTACTGTACTTGTAACCTGGGTCGGCTACTGTTGGAAATAGGAGACTGGCCTTTTTTAAATTATCTCCATTAAAATTGATGAATTATCTAAGAGCCCTGCTATTCACTCTATGGTATTTTCTTGAGGATTGTATGTAATTCTACTTTTATTAGAGGACTATTTTACTATGTATTTGTTTGTATCTTGTCGTTATTTTAACACTGTGTATGTAAACCGTTTAGTTTTAGACGGTGCTTAAATTTTTAAAATAAATAAATAAACTTACCACAGTTACCTCTATGGCACCAGCTACTGTGGACACCTGTATGGATACGGCTTCACAGCCACCTCCAACTTCTACTTTAGCGATGGCTTTGGCAGCCACATTTATAGCTCTAGCTACAGCAGGTACACAACACATTTCTTAATGCACCTACTTATGGCGCACGGCTCTTTCAGTAGACTGCCTTCACTGGTTATGGTGGCTCACTAGCTGCTTGTTCTACTCTGCATAACTATTAATTATAGATTTAACTGGTCATTCATGGCTCAGGCTATACAAGCCACCTACTTTTTGTGATTTCAACAATCTAGCTTTTTTGTGTAGCTAACTCAAGAGCTCTGGCATTAGCCATCACTGTTAGATAACTGCAAGAAGTCTCTAAATATTATGGAACTCATGATCAGAACAAAAATACATCTAAAAACCCACCCAACTTGGCATTTTGACAACCTAAAAGACAAGTGTTTTTAGACATATCCAGAGACTTTTTTAGGCCTCTGAATCCCACTGAATGGGTTTTTACACATATCCAGTAGTGCTTCCCGATTCAGGAAAAAAAATTTTGATTCAAATTCAGCCTATTGAATTGGTTTTTCAATTCGATTTTCCTGCCCAATTGGGTGTTTTTTTCAAACATCCTGGTGGGTTTATTTTATAGCTTTTTCACCCCCTTTGGCTTCTCCTAACCACACTGGCGCTGTGGTATAAACAAAAAAGACTTTTCCTCTCTCTGTTAAATCCTAGCTCACGTTTGCGGTCTAACACCAGCTCTGGCAGGATACACGTTTCAAATCTGACATATTGTAATCACAAAACAATATGAAATTAGTTTTTCTACCTTTTGTTATCTGATCATTATTCAAATCTTGTTGGTCCCAGGCTCTGGTTGTCTTGCTTGCCAGGGTCTCCTTCTTTCTGTGTGCTAACCATCCATCTGCCATCCCTGTCCTCCCCTTCCGTTTCCCTTCCCTCCCCTGGAGGTCTGGCATCTTTCCTTTTTATTGTCTCCCTCCACAGATCCACTTTTTCTTAACTACCCTTTCATCCAGCATATCTCCCTTTCTGTAACTTTCATCCCTAAATCCCATGGTCCATCATCTCTCTCCCTCTCCTCTATTTTCAGACCCATTATTTCTTCCCCCCCAAAGTACGGCATATGCACGTCTCTTTGAAGCCCCCCCTTCCCTCCCTCCATGTACTGAAGGCCTGTCCCTCCCCTTGAAGGCCTGCATCCCTCCCCCGAAGGCGTCCCTTGAAGGTCTGTCCCCTCCCTTGAAGGCCTGCCTGCATCCCACCCCTGAAGGCCTGCCTGCATCCCACCCCTGAAGGCCTGCCTGCATCCCACCCCTGAAGGCCTGCCTGCATCCCACCCCTGAAGGCCTGCCTGCATCCCACCCCTAAAAGCCTGCCTTCATCCCACCCCTAAAGGCCTGCCTGTCCCCCTTGAAGGCCAGTCCCCTCCCCTTGAAGGCCTGCATCCCACCCCTGAAGGCCTGCCTGCATCCCACCCCTGAAGGCCTGTCCCCCCCCCCTTGAAGGCCTGCATCCCCCCGAAGGCCTGTCTCCCTCCCTTGAAGTCCTGTCCACCCCGAAGGCCTGCCCACCCCACCCCGAAGGCCTGACCGCCCCACCCCGAAGGACTGCTCACCCCACCGGCCTCCCCGCACCGGCGTTTACCTTAACGTAGCAGCCTGCAGCAAGATCGCAATGCCAGCGATCTTTGCACTGCTTCGGAGCTGTTTCCTCCGCCACGGTCCCGCCCCTCCTCTAACATCAGAGGAGGGGGCGGGACTGCGGCGGAGGAAACAGCTCCGAAGCAGTGCAAAGATTGCTGGCATCGCGATCTTGCTGCAGGCTGCTTCGTTAAGGTAAACACCGGTGCGGGGAGGCCAGGGGGGAAGCGAGATTCCGGGGAGGCCAGAGGGGGAAGCGAGATGCCGGGGTGGGTGGGGGGAAGCGAGATGCGGGGAGGGGAAGCTGGACGCCATGGGGGGGGAACCGGACAGCAGCACTAACCGGCTGAGGCTCCCCCCTCGGCTTCTAAAGCAGGTGCAGTCGGCCAGCAAGAGCAGCGCTGCCGCTCCTGCTTTAGGGGGCAAGGGTCAGCCGAATCGGGAAGCCGATTTTTTTTTTTTTTTTTTTTAATCTATTCGAATCAATTCACCCGAAGTGAATCAGTGAACCGATTCGAATCGGGAATCGGGCAGCACTAATATCCAGAGACTTTTTAGGTCTCTGAATCCAACTGAATGGCGGGCCTGCCCCTTCCCGGTGTATCTTAGGATACACTGGGGAGGGACCTTAAGGTCCTGAATGGCCCAGGTGCTTAAGGCCCCTCGGCAACTGGGTTCTTAGGCCTCTCTCCTAGTGCATTCTGGGATGCTCTAGGAGTGGCTTAAGATTCTGTTTGGTCAACCCCTTTAGGCCACCTCCTATGGAGCTATTAGTGATTTGTAAATATCTTTAAAATCCAGCACCGGAAGACTGGAGGTTGGCCAATTTAACATTGATTTTTAAAAAGGGTTCTAGAGTTGGACATTGGTGCTGGGCAAAATGGACGAGACTATTATAAAGAACAAAATGACAGAACATATGCGTAAGCATGAATTAATGAGAGAAAGCCAACATGGATTTGCCTCACCAATCTACTGCATTTTTTTGAAGGGAGTGAATAAGCATGGGAATAAAGGTGAACCGGTTGATATTGTGTATCTGGACTTTCAAAAGGCATTTGACAAAGTACCTCATGAAAGACTTCTGAGGAAATTAGAAAGTCATGGAGTAAGAGGTAACGTCCTATAATGGATAGATTAAGATCTGTCTGAAAGAAAACAGAGTAGGGTTAAATGGTCAATATTCTCATAGACCTACAAGAAAATTGACCCTGGTCCCTCCACAGAAAGTAATATCGAAGAAACAAAGAAATTGTGGAGAGCCAGTGTCCAAGATGAGAACTTTATTCAAACAAATAAATAATCCACGTAAAAATGTCTAAGGCCTGAACCTCTGGGAAACATCTGGACCCAAAACGGTCCGTGTTTCAACAATGTGGTGGTCTTCAGGGGTCCCTATATGGTCCTAAATGCAGGCATGTGGATTAAATAATGAACATAAATGCTCAACGCTGTGAAGATGCACTCGATCGTGAAAAGTGCATTTCCGCAGCGATGAGCATTTACGTTGATTATTTAATCCACATGCCTGCATTTAGGACCACATTGTCGAAACAAGGACCAGATATTTCACAGGTTTTACATGGATTTGTTTATTTATTTGAATAAAGCCCTCATCTTGGACATCAACTCTCCAAGATATCTTTGTTTCTTCAATATTCTCATAGAAACATGATGGTAGATAAAGACCAAATGACCAATCCCAATCCAGTCTGCCCATCTTCCCTAAGAGATCCCATGTGCCTATCCCAGGCTTTCATGAATTCAGACACAGTGTCTCCACCACCTCTTCCTGGAGATTGTTCCACGCATCTACCATCTTTTCTGTAAAAAAAAGTATTTCCTTAGATTACTCCGGAGCCTCTTAACTTCATCCTATGCCCTCTCATTCTATAGCTTCCTTTCAAATGAGACAGAGATAATGGTTACTTTGGATGGGCAGTCTAGATGGGCCATTTGGCTTTTATTTGACATCATGTTTCTATGACTTGCCGCATTCACATTTATGCCACGTAGGTATTTAAACATCTGTCACTTTGGGGCCCAAACCAAGATCACTCAGTTTATTTGACGCTTGTGTGGAACACTGTCATAGGCTTTGCTAAAATCTAAGTACACTCCCTCTATCTAATTCTCTTGTCACCCATTCAAAGAAATTGATCAGATTTGTCTGACAAAACCAGCCTCTAGTGAATCCATGTTGCCGCGGGTCCTGTAATCCACTGGATTCTCTGTTTCAAAAGTGTTTCCATTAATTTACTTACCACCGAAATCAGACTTACTAGTCTGTAGTTCCCTACTTCTTCCTTCCACTTTTGTGGAGAGGGATCACATCCGCTCTTCTCCAGTCTTCTCTATGGGGAAGGTTAAATAGTGGGATGCCCCAGAGGACTGCTGCTTTTTAACATATTTGATTAATGATCTAAAAATAGGAATAACTAGTGAGATAATTAAATTTGCTGATGACAAAGTTAAATTGCAAGAGGACCTTCCGAGACTGGAAGAGTGGGCGTCAAAATGGCAGATGACGTATAATGTGAACAAGTGCAAAGTAATACGTGTGGGAAAGAGGAATCCGAACTATGGCTATGTGATGCTGGGTTCTGTGTTAGGAGTCACTGCCCAGGAAAAGGATCTATTTAGTTTTATTTAAAAAATTTCTATACTGTTTGAACCTAAACGGTTTACATATCTTTCCATACATAATTTAATAAAACAAAAAATATCAAACAAACATGAACAAATAATCCTCAGAAAATCGAGTATAAAGGAATGAAAGCCACATCAGGCTTATACAAGGAATCATAAAAATTGTTCAGCAAAAAAACAATCATAAGGGATCAGTATCTAGGAAAATGCATTTACTGCATTTTGAGTCATTTTCTAAAACTGCCCTTTTCACAGTATTTTTGTTACTGGCTGACAAGTGAGTTCCACAGTTTAACCTCCGCACAACATATTTTGGATTAGCCTTTGTTTTTAATAAGGCTAAGTTTTCAGAACGCAGAGATCTACCGTATTGTTCGTTCTATAGGACGCACCCGACCATAAGACGCACCACTCTATAGAAGAGGAAAAACCAAGGGAAAAAATTTCTGCCCACCACCCTGCCCTCTGCCCTATCCCCCATCTAGTGGTTTAGTGGTAGGTTGGGACAGGGTACAAGGCAGGTCTAGTGGTAGGCAGCCCCCCCCCTCAGTACACTTATGTTATTCCACCACTGTATCTGCAGGAGCTTTCCTCACTTCTCCCTTTTACTTATATTTTCATCAAATTTTTACAAGAAAATAACTTCTTGTTACAGAAATACAGTAAAGTAATATCAATATAAATCCAAAATTATAAAAGTGGAATAATTTTACTGACTTCCTTAGATCACAATTAACAGGGGAATACAGCCTAAATATTATTCCTCCTCCCTCGCTGGACAGCTGTCCTCTTTTCCGGCAGAGCAGGCGCGAGCTTTTCGTGTTCCTGCCTGGTCCCATGCCGCTCCTTGAATGGCTGCTATCAGTTCTTTCATATATATGCCTTACTGGCTGGTTATTACCTGATTAAGTTACTTGGTCTCAAAATTTCTTTTTTTTTTTAATTTAATTTTTTTAGTTATTTATATACCGCCTATCAAGGTTATCTAAGGAGTTTACAATCAGGTACTCAAATATTTTCCCTGTCTGTCCCGGTGGGCTCACAATCTATCTAACGTACCTGGGGCAATGGAGGATTGAGTGACTTGCTCAGGGTTTGAACCCACAATCTCAGAGTACTAATGCTGTAGCTTTTACTACTAGGCCACTCTTTCGTCCGAGTGGCCATCAGGCAGATTTTGAGGAACATTGTTTGGCTGTTTGAAATACTGAGCATTCTCTTGCATAATAATACCCTTAAGAGGAGAGTCGCAAGAATTTTTCTTTTTCCTCCATCTCCATCCACTGGTAAAGGGACCCATTGGCTAACTGAGATCCCTGTGGACCTTTTTGATTTGTCTATTTCATCATTTTGGTAGGAAGAGCACTTGGGCCACTGCTTCTGCAGTCAGCAGTTGATCCACATCTGACCAGTTATTTATAATACATCATAATGAAGATGTTAAACTGTGCTCTTCTCCAGAACTGTTTCACAAGTACAGCAGTGTTGTGTTGTCTTGCCTGAAAACAGCTGATGTGTACCTTTACTGACCCATATGGAGATTACCTAGAGTATCCTACTAAAATTTTAGTTTCTGGTACTTTGAGCTCATCTGAAAACAGACATCATCACTCTTTCTAGGATTATAGCCAGGGCTTATAATAAGTGCTTAGAAGTTCAGAAAATGGCCTTTATATATAGCAGACCTGTGGCTCATAATTGCTGGTCCTCTGTGCAGGTGACAGTTCTGGACACTACACTGAGATGGCACGGCGTCCAAGCTCTCTGGGGCTCTTGGCAGATTACGATTCTGAGTCTGAGGGAGAAAGTGAGAGCAATGAAGGAAGCCTGGAAAGGAGTGGTGAGAAACCGATTCGGTAATGGCTGTTCTCTGTGAGTTCCTCACTAGCTGCTTAGGATTGAGCAAAACCATCAGAGGTTCAAGACCTTCAGCAGAGCCCGATTAGAGCAATCTTCTTCATTGCAAGGCCGGAAGAGGGCAGTATTGACTCTTAACTCCTCCCTCAATAACACCCCCACCCCACCCAAACACACACACTTTGTCCAGAGACTGCTGGCACTATCTCCAGAACAACTACTCTGTTTTCCTTCTAGGATAAATATAAAATCTGTTTTGCTCTTTTGAGATCTGTTGGCCACTGTCTTGAAGGATCTTTTGGTCAGTCCCAATATGGCGATGCTTTTGTTAGACTACGCAGCTCTTGCTGAGTCTGAGTTCCTTCTGTTGTAGTTCCTTCTGTTGTAGTTCCTTCTGTTGAGTTCCTTCTGTTATAGTTCCTTCTGTTGAGTTCCTTCTGTTGAGTTCCTTCTGTTGTAGTTCCTTCTGTTGTAGTTCCTTCTGTTGTAGTTCCTTCTGTTGAGTTCCTTCTGTTGAGTTCCTTCTGTTGAGTTCCTTCTGTTGTAGTTCCTTCTGTTGAGTTCCTTCTGTTGTAGTTCCTTCTGTTGTAGTTCCTTCTGTTGTAGTTCCTTCTGTTGTAGTTCCTTCTGTTGTAGTTCCTTCTGTTGTAGTTCCTTCTGTTGTAGTTCCTTCTGTTGAGTTCCTTCTGTTGAGTTCCTTCTGTTGAGTTCCTTCTGTTGTAGTTCCTTCTGTTGAGTTCCTTCTATTGTAGTTCCTTCTGTTGTAGTTCCTTCTGTTGTAGTTCCTTCTGTTGAGTTCCTTCTGTTGAGTTCCTTCTGTTGTAGTTCCTTCTGTTGAGTTCCTTCTGTTGTAGTTCCTTCTGTTGTAGTTCCTTCTGTTGTAGTTCCTTCTGTTGTAGTTCCTTCTGTTGTAGTTCCTTCTGTTGAGTTCCTTCTGTTGAGTTCCTTCTGTTGTAGTTCCTTCTGTTGAGTTCCTTCTGTTGAGTTCCTTCTGTTGTAGTTCCTTCTGTTGTAGTTCCTTCTGTTGAGTTCCTTCTGTTGTAGTTCCTTCTGTTGTAGTTCCTTCTGTTGAGTTCCTTCTGTTGTAGTTCCTTCTGTTGTAGTTCCTTCTGTTGTAGTTCCTTCTGTTGTAGTTCCTTCTGTTGAGTTCCTTCTGTTGTAGTTCCTTCTGTTGTAGTTCCTTCTGTTGAGTTCCTTCTGTTGTAGTTCCTTCTGTTGTAGTTCCTTCTGTTGAGTTCCTTCTGTTGAGTTCCTTCTGTTGAGTTCCTTCTGTTATAGTTCCTTCTGTTGTAGTTCCTTCTGTTGAGTTCCTTCTGTTATAGTTCCTTCTGTTGTAGTTCCTTCTGTTGTAGTTCCTTCTGTTGAGTTCCTTCTGTTGTAGTTCCTTCTGTTGAGTTCCTTCTATTATAGTTCCTTCTGTTGTAGTTCCTTCTGTTGAGTTCCTTCTGTTGTAGTTCCTTCTGTTGAGTTCCTTCTGTTGAGTTCCTTCTGTTATAGTTCCTTCTGTTGTAGTTCCTTCTGTTGTAGTTCCTTCTGTTGTAGTTCCTTCTGTTGTAGTTCCTTCTGTTGTAGTTCCTTCTGTTGTAGTTCCTTCTGTTGAGTTCCTTCTGTTGAGTTCCTTCTGTTGTAGTTCCTTCTGTTGAGTTCCTTCTATTATAGTTCCTTCTGTTGTAGTTCCTTCTGTTGAGTTCCTTCTGTTGTAGTTCCTTCTGTTGTAGTTCCTTCTGTTGTAGTTCCTTCTGTTGTAGTTCCTTCTGTTGTAGTTCCTTCTGTTGAGTTCCTTCCTATTTCTCCTACTGTAAACCGCGTTGAGCTCTACGAACGTGGAGATGATGCGGTATACAAACCTAAGGATTAGATTAGATTAGATTATACAACATATAGAGCCGTGCAAAAGTTTTGCATCACCTTCGAATAATGCATTGTTCCGTCTTTCTTGCCTACTGCTGCATATTATATACTTAAAGCCTACTTTTGTATGGTCAGCTTTCAAATATTCCACTATTAATTTGGAACTATCAAGAATCCATTTAAATATTTGGGTCCTGAATTCAAAATCCAGTGTCCAACTTTCTTTTAGGTTTACAAGAAAGCCTCAGCCCCACCGCTCCACAGCTGTAAAGAGTTTAGGCAGCAGGAAGACTTCCATGGCTCATCACCGGCTTTCAAGTTTATTCAAAAGTTTTATGAACCGCCCAATCGACCTTCTAGGTGGTGAACATTATGTTAAAAACGTATATGGGGTAACTATACATCCTTTGGAAACAATAGTCATAATTCAAAACATTAAAACCAATTCAAAAAACAAACAGAAACGAGGGAAGAAGGACAGAACCACAATTTATCAAGTAAGAAAGAGAACATATAGGGAAAGAACAAAAGGGAGGGTGTCAAAAAAAATAATAATAATTGATTAAAACTATGTAGCCCTAAAAAGGGCATTTAGGTCTCGAAAGCATCAAGGAAAAGAAATGTTTTTAGTTTCACACCCGTAATTCTAATCTTCATTTGTTTAATGGGTACTTTATTCTCAACTCGTATATAAAAACTTAAGCCACTTATCTTTAGGCTAACATGACTCGGGAGAGACGACCCGACATGTTTCGCACACCTGTGCTTTATCAAGGGTCTCCCGAGGGTGTCGCTGTCATCCGACTCTCTGTATTGCTTAGGCTTAAGCTTTTATATACTAATTATACGAGTTGAGAATAAAGATACCCATTAAACAATTGAAGATTAGAATTACGGGTGTAAGAGCCATGTAAGTCTTCCTGCTGCCAAAACTCTTTACAGCGGTGGGGCATATTATATACTAAAACAACAACAAAAAAGGAACAATAATAAAAGTTATTAATATCTTTCTAGAACGGCGCTCAGACTCCAAGAATGGAACTTGAAAGTTCAGCGTGGGGACCTAACCCCTACAGAAGCTTTCAGTGAATCTATCATTGCACCGTCTAATTTGAAAGGTTATAAAATAACTTCATGAAGTGGTAAATAATTTTTGACTCTCAAAAAAGTGCATAAATGTCCAGTGCTTAACAAATGCAAAGTTCAAACTACTTAGCTTCAATGCTTAAACAGCGATGGTCCGGCGGGGTTCAGCATATTATATACTGACATGTTCAGAATTTTCTATCACCCTGCACATTTTAAATTGATTTAGGACTTCAGATTTAAGACCTGTAAAGCATAAACTGTGGAATGTTGAAAATGTCAATATTTTGTGTCAAAAACGGATCAAAACAGTCCAATCAGATCACCCCACTTTCTACCAATGGTGTTTGTTTTGAGGAACCAATCACAGCGCAGCATTCACGTGCATATTTGGTGAAGCGGGAATATCAGTTTTCAAAACTGTCTGCTACTCCAGTGACAGCATAATTGCAACATGGGAAAAGTTAGAAATCTTTCAAAAGAAGAATGTGAGACAATGGTTGTACTTAATGAAGAAGGCTATTCAAGCCGGCAAATTGCAGCCAGGGTGAAGTGCAATCAAAGTAGAGTCATACGCTTGCCCAGTAAGAAAAAAGAGACAGGAAATGTGACTGACAGGGCTCAAAGTGGAAGACCACACAAATCCACTATGCGAGAGGACAAGGTTGTTCGCCGGATCTCAGTGGCAGATCGCAAATTCACATCACCAGAATGGCCAGCCAAATGGCAGGAAATGTGTTCAGTGAATGTATCTGCCTCAACAGTACGTCGGCGGTTCCTGGAGTTTGGCCTATGTGGCTGTAGAGCAAGAAAGAAGCCGTTGGTAACTGCGATGCAAAAAAAAAGCGAGGGGTTGAGTGGGCCAGCATGTGAACTCCAGAGCTGTGGGAAAATGTTCTCTTCAGTGATGAGTACTTTCTGTGTGTTAGAAGGCCAGTGCAACACGTTTGTAAAATTATTTAAGAATGAGGTTTTCAAACCCCAGTGCCTGGACTTGACTGTAAAGCATAAGACAAAAATCATGGTCTGGGGCTTTATGTCAGCCAATGGCATTGGACACTTTGCAAAACATAATGGTTGTATCTGCAAGGAGTCCCTTCCAGAGTGATTTCCACTTCCAGGATGACAATGCACCCTGTCATCGGACAAAGATGGTGACAAAGTGGATGACATCGAGCCATAATGCCAGATCTCAATCCAGTTGAGAATTTGTGGAATAATCTTGCTTTAAAGGGGTTCAGAAAACACCCAAAAACAAAGGTCGAGTTGATTGAAGCACCATGTTGTATAGCCAGATGAACTTCGAAAATTAGTTCACTCCATGCCTCAACGCTGCAAGCTTGTTGTCAAGAATAAAGGCTGGCCCATACGTTATTAGAATAGCAGAAAACAACTAGCCCTTTTCAGGGCTATCTCTTCTTGAAGGGTGTAACAGTTAAAATACAAATAAACTTAGTACGTATTGAAATAGCTAATGTAATCCATTAATGAAATATCAACATTTTTCAACATTCTGCAGTTTATGCGTTACAAATCTTAAATCTGAAGTCCTAAATCAATTTAAAATGGGCAGGGTGATAGAAATACAATTCTGAACACATCAGTATATAATATGCAGCAGTAGGCGTCAGAAATATTACTGTGATCCAGCAAGAAAGATGGAACAATTACTCGGAGGTGATGTAAAACTTTTGCACAGCTCTGTATGGACTCCCATATTACTTTTGTCATATTGCTCTGTGTTGTGCAAATAGTAAAGAAGTTTGGATACAAATGTATTCTGTAAGAAAATGGAATAGCTGTCCCAGAGGCAGTGCCCAGGAAAACACTCTGGGAAGGATTAGGGGAGGCTGGTGGGAGTTGAGACTGATTGGTGTGGGATTTATTAGGAGAAATCTGGGCTGAGGTAGGAAGAGGAGAGACTGGAGAATCGGATACTGTTCTTGGTGTAGTTAAGCAGCTCATTGTTAGCGAGGGGCCCATCAGCCAGGGTTCTGGATATGATCCACTTTACCTTGCACTTATCCTAGCTTTCATGCTGAAGTTGTTTTGTTATTATGGTCTCTGTTTTAAACTACTGCTCTTGTCACAAGATCGAGTTGTATCGCCCTCCTCTGGATGTCTTTGACTCTCTGGCCGGAAAAGGAGGCCAAGGTCAGGGCCATGATTCAAAGACTTCAGGACATTTGGGCCATAGAACCTGTCCCTGATGCCGGCTCAGGCAGACATTCCAGATACTTCATCATGCCCAAAAAAGGCAGAGAGGACTGAAGGCCCATCTTGGATTTCAAGACGGTAAAAGCCATTCTGAATGACCGCCATTTCCACATGGAAACGGCCCGGTCAGTCATTGCAGCGGTGCCTCCTGGAGAATTTCTGGCCTTCCTAGACTTCACTGAGGCGTATCTGCATATTCCCATCTTTCCGGGCCACAGAAAATATTTTAGGTTTTATGTACTTCAGCAGCATTTCTGGTTTGCAGCCTTTCTCTCTCTCTCTCTTCCCCCCCCCCCCATCTCCTTTCAGTAAGGCTATGGTGGTAGCTGCAGTTCTTCTTCGGAAGATGGGTATCCATGTACATCCCTACCTGGAAGGTTGGCTGATCAGGGCCCTGTCCAGGCAGAAGTGCAAGATGGCAGTGCAACAAGTATTAGATTTGCTCCGGTAGTTCGGAAGAATTGTCACCTTCAACAAGAGCTATCTGGAACCAACCCAGACTCTGAAGTATCTGGGAGCTCTTTCTGACACAGCTCAGGGCCACATTTTTCTTCCAGAGCTAAGCAAATTGAAGCTGCGAAGACAGATCTCTCTTGGCGGTGCAAATTCCTTCTGCATGGCCTTATCTACAGTTGTTGGGCTCCATGGCAGTATCCCTAGAAGTGGTCCCCTGGGCTAGGGCACACATGTGACCTCTTCAGAACTCTTCTGTCTTGTGGTCTCCGCAAAAGTCATTTGCTTCAGATTCAGCTCCTATGGATAAGGACAGCGAGGACCAGCTTGCGCTGGTGGCTTCAGGACAGCTCCTTGTCGAAGGGCATGTCTGAATTTCAGAATGGTTTGCTCTCACAACCATTTTTTTCAACTAGGGAGCAAATTGCAGGAACAGCTCGATTTAGGGCCAGTGGGCTCATCAAAAGGGGTAGTCAATAAATCATCTGGAGCTCCAAGCCATCCAGCTGGCTTTGAAGGCACTGGAAAAGCTTGAAGTAGAAGCTGTAAGGGTGTTCTCAGACAGTGCCATGGCTGTGGTGTATGTAAACAGATTAGGGCACCAGAAGCGCCCCCTTATGCCTGGAGGCTCAGATGTTCCTCCAGTGGGCAGAAGCCCACCTTTGGGTTCTTTCCGCAGCCCACATGACCAGAATGGAAAACGTTCAGATCAACTTCTTAAGGGAAATAGCCGCTCTCCCAAAGGGTGTTCATTCTCATTGTACGCCGCTGGAGCAAGTCAGTGCTGGATTTGATGGCTTCTGCCAAAAACTCGAAAGTGAAGCGCTTCTTCAGACGAAGAGAAGAAACAGGAAGATCGGGGTTGGATGCGTTGGTCAACCCTAGTTGTGCGACAGTTTCCTTTACATCTTTCCCTGTTGGCCCATAGTAGGCTGTGTCATTCACAGGATCGTGACTCATCCAGGTCTCATGATTCTAGTGGCTCCAGATTGGCCTTCCCGGCCGTGGTATGCGGACCTGATACATCTTCAGCGGGACAGGAGCCTCAAGCTGCCTCTTTGTTGCGGACTTCTCAGTCAGGGGCCAGTCCCCATGGTGAATCCACAGCACTTTGAGCTTACAGCATGGCTCTTGAGCACACAGCTCTAGTCTGCAAGGGATAGTTGGAGGTGGTTATTGCCACTCTGCTCCAGGCTGAGAAGCTGGTGGCCTGTGCCACAGTGGTGTGAAAAGGACCAGGAGGAGCCACTACAGGCTTCCATTCTGGTCATCCTGGCTTTTCTTCAGGCGAGTCTGGAGAAGGGCCTGGCAGTAGCTTCCCTGAAGGTGCAAGTGGCCAGGCTATCCTGTTTCCTGGTGCAGTTACAGTTTCGCTGATGGCTCATCCAGATGTGATGAGATTTCTGAGAGGTGCATTCCAGCTCCGATTCCTGCTGCGCCGTCCCTTCCTTCACTAAGGCCCCATATGATCCACTCTGAGGCGCTTCCATTTTGGTGTTTCTGGTGGCTGTTTCAGCTTGGCATATCTCAGAGCTGCAAGCTCTCTCCTGTAGGGAGCCCTTCCTTAGAATTACGGAAGCGGGTAACACTCTCCATCCTATTGTCTCTTTTCTTCCAAAGGTTGTATCTGATTTCCAAATCAACCAATCATCTACTTGCTTTTCAACCTATAGGCTCAGACTAGCAGGATAGAATTTTGAGGGGTGCTATTAGGTAGAGGTTTCCTGTCCATCTTTTTGAAGACCAAACATTATACCAGGCTATAATCTGTTCAGGAAAGACAGGGTAGGAAGAAAAGGAGGGGGAGTAGCGTTATATGTTAAAGATCATATTAAAGCCACACAATTGCAGGATCTGCATAGCAAGGAAGAGGCACTGTGGATCAATTTGGAAAGAGGGAATGGTGAATATGTTTACATTGGTGTGATATACAGGCCTCTTTCACAGGCGGAAGAAGTAGCTAGAGATTTAATAGTAGACATTCAGAATATATCTAAAAAAGGGGAAGTCTTGCTAATAGGTGATTTTAACATGCTGGATGTTGATTGGGTATCCCTATTGCGGGGTCTTCTAGAAGTAGGGAGATTCTGGATTCTCTGCAAGAGCTGTTCCAGCAGTTGGTATTGGAGCCCAAACGGGATGGGGTCATACTGGACTTAGTGCTTACAAACGGGGAAAGTGTTTCTGATTTTACAGTGGGTGATCCTCTGGCATCCAATGATCACTTCATGATACGGTTTAATATTAAGATGAGTATAGAGAGGGCTCATTCAAAAGCAAAGGTTCTAGACTTTTTAAAAAACTAACTTTGTTCGGATAGGGGTTTACATCAAGGAATTGTTGTCTGGGTGGGAATGTCTGGAAGGAACATAAGAATTGCTGCTGCTGGGTCAGACCAGTGGTCCATCGGGCTCAGCAATCTGCTCACGCGGCGGCCCCCAGGTGGGCAAGACTGAAAGGAGCTATTGTAAGGGTGACAAACCTTATTGTGAGGCAAGTAAGTAAAAATAAGAGGAAAACAAGGCCGCTTTGGTTCTTAAAAGTAGTAGCTGAGAAGGTAAGGAATAAGAGGTTAGCTTTCATAAACTACAAAAGATCGCAGAAAGGGGAAGATGGGTAAAAATATCTGGAAAAATTAAGAGAATCTGGTCGTGTAGACAGGAAAGCAAAGATGCAAATGGAAGAAAAACTAGCTGACACGGTAAAACTGGGAGACAAGACATTTTTTAGATATATTAGTAAAGAAGAAGTGCAAAAGTGGCACTGTGAGACTCAAAGGTGAAGGGGACGAATATGTAGAAGCTGATAAAGAAAAGGCCGAATTGCTTAAAAATATTTCTGTTTTTTGTTCACGGCTGAAGCACCGGGAGCGAGACCACAGAAGACAAACGTGAATAGGGATGGAGGAGTAATAGACCCTGATTTTTCAGAGGGTTGTGTTCGTGATGAGCTAGCTAAAATAAAGATAGACAAAGCAATGGGGCCGGATGGTGTGCATCCGAGGTGCTGAAGGAACTTAGGGAAGTTCTGGTAGCTCGGCTGACTGACCTTTTCAACGAGTCTCTAAATTCAGGAGTGGTACCGGAGGATTGGAGAAGAGCGATGTGGTCCCTCTCCACAAAAGTGGAAGTAAAGAAGAAGTAGGGAATTACATCTCGGTAAGTCTGACTTCTGTGGTAATCAAAATAATGGAAACACTTTTAAAAACAGAGAATGGTCAAGTTTCTGGAATCCTGCGGATTACAAGACCGGAGGCAACATGGATTCACTAGAGGTAGGTCTTGTCAGACAAATCTGATCAATTTCTTTGACTGGGTGACAGAGAATTGGATAGAGGATGTGCGCAAAATATGTACAATACTCCCCCTAAATTCGTGGGGGTTCCGTTCCAGGAACACCCGCGAACTTCAAAAAACTGCAAATGCGGTTTTGCGCCTGTCAAAAGGCAGGAGAGGGCAGTTGGAATGCTAGCAAGTGCAAAAAATCATTTGTCGTATGCTCCGACTGCCTCTTTCTGTTATTAAAGTCAGGCTACACCAATCAGGAGCTGCTTTGACACGCAGCTCCTGATTGGTGTAGCCTGACTTTAGTAACAGAAAGAGGCAGTCGGCGCATACTGCGAATTAGTGAGTCTGTGAATTCACAGGGGAACATTATTTAGATTTTAGCAAAACCTTTGACAGTGTTCCACATAGACAACTAATAAATAAACTGAGTGCCCTCGAGATGTGTCCCAAAGAGACAGGCTGGGTCAAGAACTGGTTGAGTGGAAGGCAACAGAGAGTAGTGATCAGTGGAGATTGCTCTGAGGAAAGGGATGTTACCAGTGGTGTGCCTCAAGGTTCTGCTCTTGGGCCTGTTCTTTTTAACATTTTTATAAACGATATTGCTGAAGGGTTATTGGGTAAGATTTGCCTCTTTGTGGATGTTGCCAAACTGCAATAGAGTAGACACGCCGGATGGTATGAATAACATGAAGAAAGACCTGGTGAAGCTTGAAGAATACTGTGAAATTTAGCAGCTAAAATTTAATCTTAAGAAATGCAAGGTCATGCATTTGGGCTGCAAAAACGCAAGGGAACTGTACAGGTTAGGGGGTGAAGAAGTTATGTGCACGACAGAAGGGCGGGACTTGGGCGTGATTGTATGTGATGATCATAAGGTGGCTAAACAGGTTGAAGGATGGTAGGTTGCATAGGGAGGTATGGCCAGTAGAAAAAAGGAGGTATTGATGTCCCTGTATAAAACTGGTGAGACCTCATTTAGAATACTGTGAACAATTTTGGAGGACATACCATCAAAAAGATATAAAAAGGATGGAATAGGTCCAGAGGAAGGCTACTAAAATGGTATGTTGTCTTCATCTTAAGGTGTATGGGGACAGACATAAAGATCTCAATCTGTATACTTTGGAGGAAATGTGGGAGACTTGGTGGAACGAGGAAAACGCCTGTGACACTGTACTACCTGGATACAAGCTATACCACAGAGATAGAGTAGGTCAAAAAGTTCAAAGAGGGAATTGAGTCTACCGGAGAGAACACGCCGGAAATGAAATATAAGGTAGAGTCTCTGGGCCAAAATTTCAGGAACAAAAGGAACAGAAACAAAGATCGGCTTCTACTACCGACCCCCAAGGCAGTCCGAAGAAATTGATATTAACTCCTCATACACAGCAACAGGAGCAGGTAGAGAAAAGCTGAAGACTGAGGTTAAACCCCTTTTGTTTCCATTCTTTACAACCCTTCAAGATCTCTAAGATCTGCTTCATAACACCTTTTATTTATCCCTTCCACCAATCATAGCAATACGATGCGCACAACCATTTTTTCGGTCACTGCCCCATCACTGTGGAATTCTGCCCCTACTAACTTAAGAGAAGAAGCATCATTGATCCGGTTCAAATCTAAATTAAAGGCATTTCTATTTACAGGTGCAAATTTAATAGGGTTTTTAGCACATAAAAAAATCTAAACTACCTTTCCTTATGTTCTTACCTTTTTCATATTGTACTTCTTCCCCCTTACCTATTGTATCCCTTAGTTTGTATGTCCTATCTGTGATGATATATGTATTGGTCTTTGTAAAGCAGCCTATTTATTTTAACTGTACACTGCCTAGAAACTCTGTATAGGTGATTTAACAAATTTTAGTAAAACTTGGTAAGGTTTACTGGACCCAAATGGGAGAAATTTCTTAGCAAGCCACCTGTTCACTAGAGGGAAGTTAGAAGTTAATATTCAGTACAGGAGAACCCATTAATCTCTCGTTATGTCCTTCCTCCTTAGGACGTCTCTTGGGCCAGGAGTAAACTTCTTTGAGGAAGATGCAGTAAGCAGTGAGGAAGACTCTGAAACCCCTCCTGATCATGCACTCCCTTCAGAGGAAACGCTAGCACTACTGGAGCACCATGTGGACTACCTCACCGAGACTCGTCTTCCGGCCCCCAGGCTGGAGATGGCCACCAGGGTGGAAGAGCATCAGGCATGTGCTGGGGTCTTTACTAATCCATTCCGTGAAGAGCAAAGGGCACAGCTCAGCCTGCTGGAAAGGCACGTGCAGCTGACTGTAAAAGACAGGCCTGCAGAAATTGCAGGGCGCAAGATCTGCCTGGCATATCGCAAGGATGGGCGCTGCCGCTTCGGGAGCAGCTGCAAGTTTGCTCATGACAGTGATTTACAGGTGATGCCTAAGCCCGGCGTGAAAAAGCAGCAAAGTGTGTTAGCAGCCTCATCCACTAATCAGCAAGAGGCAAGTACAGAGGACAGCCTGCCAGCGAGGGGCAAGAGGAAACCAGGACTCAGCAACACCCTTATTCCTCCCAAAAGGACTCAAAAAAATTACCAGGCCCAGCTGGCAAAAGACAGGCCCTGGGTCCTCTAAAGTATTCTGGGGCCAGGAAGAAGTTGTATTCAGAAGAGATCAGAACCTGCGAGACGAGTACAAAGGCTGTTTGTCCCTGTGGCCTTTTTACAGTTCTCTTGAGCTGATTTCTGATTAGTCCTGTGGAGAGCACTTCTGCAACAGTGGCACGAATGCTAATATTCTGCTTACAGGCACCCAGCTGCGATGGTGTGTAACTTAAAGCTGGGTGCAAGTTTTGGAATACTACGAGTTAAGTCATGTTTTTTTAGCAATCTACGGTGCGAACATTTCCACTAGCTCTTTGACTGGTGCAAGTGTTCACATGTAAAATAAAACATATTTGCCTTGCTACTTTAGTATTCTATAAAGAAAAGTAGGAACATACATTCCTTAGTAGAATAGGGTCCAACTAGGTGCCTGAAACTCACACTGGCACAATTACCCTCTTTGTGCCTTAATGCAAAGTGATCATTGATATGTGATTAGTGCAAGATCTCGCATGCGACACGGGGACAAATTTTTCCCCATGAGTTTTGTCGCCCTTAACTGCACAAGTCTCAAACACTCGTGATTTTAAAGTGTTTGAGGCTTGTGCAGAAGAGGACAGAGCTTATGGGGACAATTTATCCCCATGTCATTCTCTAACAAGAACCTCGGGTGATTTTGTAATGGGTGCCTATATGTGCTCGTCTTTCTAAAATGCTAGAACAAATCCTGCAGACACCGCATGTGAATTGCCACTCTGTTTCTGAGCACACCCACCATCATGATGTGCTGACTTGCATTGTGCACTTTTAGGTGGGACCTGAGTTTGTAAGAGCTCATCTAGGCTTAGAAATGGTGGATAAAATTACTCTCCAAATAGCCTGTTTCACTTTGGCTTTTCTGAACAATACTGCAATTGCTTTCAGCAGTGGTGCTGCTGCCTTTTGCCCACAGTGAAGAGAGAAGTACTGACTCGGGAAGGATGAGAATCATTTGTATGTACATTGAACCAAATCAAAATATGTATCTAAAATCCAAATTGCCCTTTGTACTTCAATACAGACATAGGAAATTTGTTCAAGTGCCTCAGTGGATGGAAAAAACACATTCTCTAAATTATATTCCTTCCTTCCCTATCCTGCCTTGAGTGGATTTCCCATAGAGCCAGAAAGTTAGCAGTATTTGCCCTTCTCTTCAGCAGTAGCCAGAGACTGATTGAACAGTGAGGAAGTCAGTCATGCTGTACAAGGCTGGATGTCTTTTCTGGTTAGCAGCCGGTGGAGGTAGAGGACGCACTGAACTCTTGTCATCCTTAGGGGTGTTTAGGCTGATGTGTCTACTCTAGGGGTACACTTGGGTGGTGCCAAGCCCCCTCCCCCCTTCTTCTCGTTCCCCACACACAAAAAGGGACTGAGAGCAGATAGTCTGCTGCTGTGAATTGCTTTAGTATTGATGCCACTCTTAGGTGTTGTAACAGCGTGAGGATGGCTGGGGTTTTGGGGCCAGGAAATACACAGCCAGACACAACCAGCAATAGTGCAGAAAAGTTCTTTATTGGCTTGAAACACTCCCTGAATTCTGTTGCTTCACAGGATTAGGCACACAGAAATCAGTCTCTTGATTTGACAAACAAAAGTCTTCTTTCAAACAGGTAGTAAGGTCTGGTCCTAGCCAGCACTCAGATGTAGTTAGTACAAAGAATTGGCTTACCTCAGCCAAGCAAGGGAGTTGCTGGGGCCACTTCTTCTCATGTCCCTGGGCCTTATATACTTCCTGCCAGATGCCCATTGCCCGTGTCACTTCCTCCTAAGGAGGAGCTACCGCTTCTAACAGTAACCAGCAGGGGCAGTAGTAGTATCCCATAGACTCCCTCACAGGCAAGGTAGATAGCTTTTTCCATGGGACGGACAGTCTACCCTTTCATTTTCTTTCTCTGTTGGCTTTGTTTTAAAGTAGAGGTTTCAGTTGGTTTTTCATTCATAGCAGAGGCTTTCGGCAACAGCTCTCACTACAAGGTGCCGGGCATCATTGGGCTGTCTGTGGCTGTGGATCTCATGGTCAGTGAAAAAGAAGTGTCAAGGGCAGCACATAATTTTGGCAGGTTTTTCTTCCCAATATTGCTCCCTTCTTGGTCTCCCAAGATAGGAGAGCAGATGTGCAACTGATCACAGGAAACAGGTTCCTTTCTAAGCAACCGGGACAGGCTTGATTTCATTCACTGAGCAAAGAAAGTGCTCTGCCGCAAAGAAGCAGAATGGAATAACTGCCCAGGAAAAGGATCCAGGTGTCATCATTGAGGCTACTTTGAAACCCTCAGCTAAGAAAGCAAATAGAATGTTAGGAAAGGAACATAGTAACATAGTAGATGACGGCAGATAAAGACCCAAATGGTCCATCCAGTCTGCCCATCCTGATTCAATTTAAATTATTATTTTATTTTTTTTTTCTTCTTAGCTATTTCTGGGCGAGAATCCAAAGCTTTACCCGGTACTGTGCTTGGGTTCCAACTGTCGAAATCTCTGTTAAGACTTACTCCAGCCCATCTACACCCTCCCAGCCATTGAAGCCCTCCCCTGCCCATCCTCCACCAAACGGCCATACATTACATTACATTACATTACATTAGGGATTTCTATTCCGCCATTACCTTGCGGTTCAAGGCGGATTACAAAAGGTTAGTTTAAAAAAAACAGAGTTACAATGATTAGCTAGAGAGGTAAGTTGTAGGTCTTATAAACATTTAGCAGGTTGTTGAGGGTGAGGTGGTTTGTAAAAGAGTTAATAGGTGGTCATAGTGGAATTTCTTTTGTTATTATTAGTGCAGTAGTGGGTAGATCAAATGTCAGTTTTAGATTTACTAAACGGTCGTGAAGTTATTGCTGCTTCAGGAATTTCTTGAAAAGTGTGGTTTTTATTTCTTTTCTGAACGTCCTATAGTCTGGGGTGGTCATCAAGAGGTTGGAGATCTGGTTGTCCAGCCTTGCGGCTTGGGTGGCTAGGAGGCCGTCGTGAAGTTTTGTTCTTTTTACTTCCTTGATTGGGGGGGGTATGAATGGGGCGTGCGTTTTTCTTTGTCTTGTAGTGGGTGCTTGGATGAGGCGATTGTTCAGGTATGATGGACTGTCTCCGTGTAGGGTTTTGAATAATATGCAGTAGAATTTGAATTGGATTCTTTCTTGGATTGGAAGCCAATGTGAGTTGATGAAGGCTTCAGAGATGTGGTCATGTTTTTTCAATGAGTAGATGAGTCTCAAAGCTGTATTTTGGATTGTTTGGAGTTGTCTAATCGTAGTTGCAGAGCAAGGAAGGAATAGGATGTTGCAGTAGTCCAATATCCCTAGTATTAGGGATTGTACTATAAGTTGGAATTGTGTTCTTTCAAAGAATTTTCGGATTTGTCTCAGATTTCTCATGATTGCGAATGATTTCTGAATTGTTTTATTTATTTGCGGTTGCATAGTGCAGCATCTGTCTATGGTCATGCCAAGTAGTTTTATGGTGGTTTGGATGGGATATTTGATTGCGTTTATGTCTAGGTTGGTTGTGGTTTGGATCTTGTCATTTTCGAGAAGGATGAATTTGGTTTTGTCTTGGTTGAGTTTAAGTTTGTGATTTTTCATCCAGGTTGTGACTGTTTCAAGTGTTTGGTGAAGTTTGTCTGTCATGTTAGGTTTAGATTGATCGTATGGGATGAGGATGGTGATGTCATCAGCATAACTATAGGTGGTTATGCCCATATTGTCCAGATGCGTTCCTAGAGAAGCAGTGTAGAGATTGAAGAGGGTGGGGGATAGTGGAGATCCTTGTGGTACGCCGCAGGGGTTTGACCAGGATTCTGACTTTTCTTTGTTTGATTTTACGCTGTAGGTTCTGAGTTTTAGGAATCCTTCAAACCAAGAGTATACTTTGTCTGAGATGCCTATTGCGTCTAAGATCTGTAGAAGGATGTTGTGATCCACTAAGTCGAATGCCGCAGTTAAGTCCAGTTGTATGAGAAGCATTTTTTTCCCTGTACTAAGGTGTTGTCTGACGGTATCCATAAGGGAGCCTAGTAGTGTCTCTGTACTGAAGTTTGTTCTGAAGCCTGATTGCATGGGGTGGAGTAGGTTGTGGTCATCTATGTAGTTGGTGAGGAGTTTGGCTACTAGGCCTTCTATAATTTTGACATATAGCGGAATTGAGGCTATAGGTCTAAAGTTAGATGGGTGGTTTTGTGGTGCTTTTGGGTCTTTTTGGATTGGGGTGATGACGATTTCGCTGAGGTCAGCAGGGAATGTGCCTTCTGTGAGCGTGAATTGAATCCATTGAAGAATTGTGGTGCGGAATTTTACACTAGAGGTGGTAAGGAGATATGAGGGGCAATGGTTGAGGTCACAGGAGGCATGGCTGTATTTTTTGTAGAATTTGTTGAATTCTGACCATTGTATGTTGGGGAATTGAGTCCAAATTCTGTCTGCTGCAGTTGCCTCTTTTCCTGGAGGGTGGATTGTGATTGGGTTTTGATGGGATGGGTTGAGGATGAGAGTGGCTCTGGTGTTGGTAATTTTGTTCTTGAAGTGTTCTGCTAAGAGGGTGGGTGATGGTGGAGGAGTATTCGTGGTGGTTGTGTATGGTTTGGTATCTGTTAATTCTTTCAGGATTTGGAATATTTTTTTGGAGTCTTGGGTTTCCGTGCCTATGAGGTTAGTATAGTAGCTTTTCCTCTTATCCCTTAGTTGATTTTTGTATTGTTTGTTGATTTTTTTCCATTCGGTTTTTATTTGATCTTGGTTCTTTTTTCTCCATTTTCTTTCTAATCTTCTACACTGTCTTTTGAGTTGGAGTAATTCATTATCAAACCATTGGTCTGATTTCCTGCTGGTTCTGGTTTTGGTTTGTAGGGGGGCCAGATCATCAAGGATGTTGGTGGACACATTTTTCCAGTGGGAGATGAAGTTTTTTGGGTCGTAGTCTTGTATAGTTTCGTCTACATTTGACCAAAAAATGGTTGGGTCGATATGTTTGCGTGTGGTATATGTGGTTTTTTTTGATTGGGGTGTGTGTTTGGTCATGGTCCAGTTGATGTTGAAGTTGTATGTGTAGTGGTCTGACCATAGGGATGGGGACCATGTTCCGTTAGGAGTTTGGATTGCTGGATTGGATGGTTGGTGAGTCATGAATGCAGCAATGTCCAGTTGATGACCGACACAGACCGTGCAAGTCTGCCCAGTAACTGGCCTAGTTCAATATTTAATATTATTTTCCCATTCTAAATCTTCTGTGTTCATCCCACGCTTCTTTGAACTCAGTCACAGTTTTACTCTCCACCACCTCTCTCGGGAGCGCATTCCAGGCATCCACCACCCTCTCCGTAAAGTAGAATTTCCTAACATTGCCCCTGAATCTACCAACTCAACCTCAAATTATGTCCTCTGGTTTTACCATTTTCCTTTCTCTGGAAAAGATTTTGTTCTACGTTAATACCCTTCAAGTATTTGAACGTCTGAATCATATCTCCCCTGTCTCTCCTTTCATCTAGGGTTTACATATTCAGGGCTTCCAGTCTCTCCTCATACGTCTTCTGGTGCAAGCCTCCTATCATTTTCGTCACCCTCCTCTGGACCGCCTCAAGTCTTCTTATGTCCTTCGCCAGATACGGTCTCCAAAACTGAACATAATACTCCAAGTGGGGCCTTACCAATGACCTGTACAGGGGCATCAACACCTTCTTCCTTCTACTGACTACGCCTCTCTTTATACAGCCCAGCATCCTTCTGGCAGCAGCCACTGCCTTGTCACACTGTTTTTTCGCCTTTAGATCTTCGGACACTATAGCCCCAAGGTCCTCTCCCCGTCCGTGCATATCAGCTTCTCTCCTCCCAGCATATACGGTTCCTTCCTATTATTAATCCCCAAATGCATTACTCTGCATTTCTTTGCATTGAATTTTAGTTGCCAGGCATTAGACCATTCCTCTAACTTTTGCAGATCCTTTTTCTTGTTTTCCACTCCCTCTTCGGTGTCTACTCTGTTACAAATCTTGGTATCATCTGCAAAAAGGCACACTTTTCCTTCTAACCCTTCAGCAATGTCACTCACAAACATATTGAACAGGATTGGCCCCAGCACCGAACACTGAGGGACTCCACTAGTCACCTTTCCTTCCTTCGAGCGACTTCCATTAACCACCACCCTCTGGCGTCTGTCCGACAGCCAGTTTCGGACCCAGTTCACCACTTTGGGTCCTAACTTCAGCCCTTCAAGTTTGTTCAACAGCCTCCTATGAGGAACTGTATCAAAGGCTTTGCTGAAATCCAAGTAAATTACATCTAGCATATGTCCTCGATCCAGCTCTCTGGTCACCCAATCAAAAAATTAAATCAGGTTCGTTTGGCACGATTTACCTTTTGTAAAGCCATGTTGCCTCGGATCCTGTAACCCATTAGATTCAAGGAAATACACTATCCTTTCTTTCAGCAACACTTCCATTATTTTTCCAACAACTGAAGTGAGGCTCACCGGCCTGTAGTTTCCTGCTTCATCCCTGTGACCACTTTTATGAATAGGGACCACATCCGCTCTCCTCCAATCCCCAGGAATCACTCCCGTCTCCAGAGATTTGTTGAACAAGTCTTTAATAGGACTCGCCAGAACCTCTCTGAGCTCCCTTAGTATCCTGGGATGGATCCCTTCTGGTCCCATCGCTTTGTCCACCTTCAGTTTTTCAAGTTGCTCATAAACATCCTCCTCCGTGAACGGCGCAGAATCTACTCCATTTTCTCGTGTAACTTTGCCAGACAATCTCGATCCTTCTCCAGGATTTTCTTCTGTGAACACAGAACAGAAGTATTTGTTTAGCACATTTGCTTTCTCCTCATCATGGAAAAGAAAGATGAAAATCTTATAATGCCCTTGTATCGCTTTATGGTACGGCTGCACCTTGAATGCTGTGTAAAATTCTGGTTGCTGTATCTCAAAAAAGATGTAGCAGAATTAGAAAAGTTACAGAAAATTGCGACGAAAATGATAACAGGGATGGGATGACTTACCTATGAGGAAAGGCTAAAGCCTCTAGGGCTCTTCAGCTTGGAGAAGAGATAGCTCAGAGGTGATGTGATAAAGGTCTATAAAATAATGAGTGGATTGGAAAGGATAGATGTGAATCGCTTGTTCACTCTTTCCATAAATAGTAGGACTAGGAGCCATGCGATGAAGCTTCTAAGTAGTAGATTTAAAACAAACAGGAGGAAATATTTCTGCACACACATTGCCAGAGAATGAAATCAGTTAGCTTAGTGGGGTTTAAAAGAGGTTTAGCTAATTTCCTACAAGAAAAGTCCATAGGCCATTATTGAGATGGCTTTGTGTCCTTTGAATCCATATCCTCTTCCAATTTTCAGGTGGGATAGAACATTGCAGTTCTCTAGACCAAATAGACTGAAGAGGTTTCTTAAATAGATGGGAACATTGGAGTTTACACCAGCTTGAAGCCTCATGACCTTAAATCCCTACAATATAGCGCACATTAAGCAAACTTGGTTGTTCCTTCAAAGTGTGAAGCGATGGAAAACCAGCCTTAATCGCATGTTGAAGCTGTAGCCATTTAAAACATTGTGAGAATGGCAAGGCGAAGTTCTGTTGTAATGTCTGAAAAGACACCAAGTTTCCTTGACTCATCACGTCTTGCAAGGTTCTAACTCCTGCTTGCATCCAGGTTTTCCAAAGAATCATAGCACCATTGATGGTAAACGCACAGCTTCTGCTTTATTATGACAAACTCTTTACTTTGTACTCCATAGAACATTGTGGACACTGGTCAAGGCACAAAAGTTGGATGCTAATAAATCTAATGCAGGTTGGAGCTGTAAAAAGGAAGTGGGTACATTTGACCATCTTTTGTATTATTGCCCACTGGTTCAAACATTCTGGAAAGAAGTGTGGAATAAAATACAGAATATATTGGAAATTCGTACCTTTTTCATATAGCATAGCAATAGGTGGAACACGTGCTACTTCAGGGACCTTACTGACAGCTAATAAAAATAAGTTGTCCTTGATACTGTCTGGAGTGGCAATACAATCAGTAGTTAAGAACTGGAAAGACTTCACACTTTTGTGTTGCATTTGTAAACATGTAGCAAGAAATTTTAACAGTCATGTTAATAACAGACTATGGACTTTTCCTCCAGGAAATTGTCCAAACCTTTCCTAAAACCAATTACCGTATTTTTCGTTCCATAATACGCACTTTCTCCACCCCCAAAAGGGGGTGGAAATAAGGGTGCGTCTTATGGAGCGAATACCACACCACCCCCACCGGTACCTTTTTCTACTCCCGGCGCTTCCCTCGCTGGATGGCTGCAGCGGTGAACAAGGCCTCTCACTACCGCAGCCATCCAGCGGGGGAAGCACCGGGAGTCCAAAAAGGTCTCTGCCGCAGCCGTCCAGCAAGGAGAGCACCGGGAGTAGAAAAAGGTACTGGGGGGAGGGAGAACAAAAAGGTATGGAGGGCCCTGCCAAGATGTAAAAAAAAGGTACCGGGGGGGGGGGGGGGGCCTTGCCACTAGGCCTGCCTGCCCTGTCCCTATCTGCATGCCAACTACTAGGCCAGCCTGCCTTGTGCCCTGTCCTTACCTGCCTGCCCTTTGCCCTGTCCCGGCCTACCACTAGACCACCATAGGGGGGACAGGAATGTGGGGTTGGGTACAGAGCCTAGCAGGTAGAATTTGGTTCAGAATGGGGTTTTTTTCTTGTTTTCCTCCTCTAAATTTAGAGTGTGTCTTATAGAGTGAAAAATACAGTACGTTAACCGCTCTTACCACAACCTCTGGCAATGCATTCCAGAGCTTAACTATTCTCTGAGTGAAAAAGTATTTCCTCGTAACTTCGAGTGTCCCCTAGTCGCTTACTATGCCATACTTTGTATTGTAATTTGAAGATTGTTACTGCCGTGATTGACTATTGCTCAGGTTTGACTTATTCCTGCTGTACACGGCCTTGAGTGAATTCCTTCAAAAAGGTGGTAAATAAATCCTAATAAATAAATACTGAAGCAGAGTATTTCTGTCTGTTGCATTCTAATATACTGAAGTCTTAAACACCCAACTGCAAATGTATCTTCACATCCAAAAATGTAATATCTGTGGTTTGATCATTAATATCAACTTTTATTATCTGTCTCAGTCCATAAAAGAAATATATAATACATATTATGCATTATTTTATAGCTGCTTGAGGTTGGCCTACATTCTATGGACTTTCCTGCCAAAATTCAAATTGGTGGACTGCCCTATTCCCAATCAGATCAGTGAACCCACTATTTCCAAAGTCACACTGCAGACTTCAGATCATACCCTGAAGAAAGCCACAACATGATGGCTGAAATGTCACTTTCTATCTGACAAAGACGCAGCAAGACCCAGAAACCTGCAACAAGTGCATTGAAAAGGGTTGCAAAACTGCAAAATGTTCTTTAGTTCATGCATTTACATCTCATTTCCTTCAACAGAATACCCAACGTGACTGTCAGAGCAGAATTTGCTTGGTGTCTTCAGTCCAACTCCACCCTCCTAGGCCCATTTCTATTCTGTTTCAGGCTGTACTCTCATGACAGTGTATTTAACTTAGGGTTGTGTGGTTCTTTTTTTAACAGTTTTATAAATGATATTGCTGCACGACTGTCGGGTAAGATTTGCCTCTGTGGATGACATGAAGAAAGACCTGACGAAGCTTGAAGAATGGTGTGAAATTTGGCAGCTAAAATTTAATGCTAATAAATGCAAGGTCATGCATTTAGGCTGCAAAAACCCAAGGAAACGGTACAGTGTAGGGGGTGAAGAACTTAAGTGCAGGACAGAAAAGCGAGACTTGGGTGTGATTGTATGTGATGATCTTAAGGTGGCCGAAGAGGTTGAAAAGGTGATGGCGAAAGCTAGAAGGATGCTAGGTTGCATAGGGAGGTATGGCCAGTAGGAAAAGGAGGGATTGATGCCTCTGTATAAGACTGGTGAGACCTCATTTTGAATATTGTGTACAATTCTGGAGGTCCCAACTTCAAAAAGATATAAAAAGGATGGAGTCGGTCCAGAGGAAGGCTACTAAAATGGTGTGTGGTCTTTGTGATAAGGCTTATGGGGACAGACTTAAAGATCTCAATCTGTATACTTTGGAGAAAAGGCAGGAGAGGGGCAATATGATAGAAATGTTTAAATACCTACATGGCGTAAATGCGCATGAGTCAAGTCTCTCATTTGAAAGGAAGCTCTGGAATAAGAGGGCATAGGATAAAGTTAAGAGGCGATAGGCTCAGGAGTAATCTATACAGAAAGGGTGGTAGATGCATGGCACAGTCTTCGGTAGAGGTGGTAGAGACAGAGACTGTCTGAATTCAGAAAAGCCTGGGCTAGGCACGTGGGATCTCTTAGAGAGAGGAAGAGATAATGGTTACTGCAGATGGGCAGACTGGCTGGGTCATTTGGCCTTTATTTGCCATCGTGTTTCTCTATTTTTGGTAGCTAGGGATTCCCATATGTGAGATACAATGTCTTGCTTGTCCTCGGAGAAAGCCAGTAGCAGGTGTTCTTTAGCACTCTCCAGACCAGTAGAGGTTAACTTTACGAATGGGTATATATCTAATCATGACCAGCAGGTGGAGACTGAAAACAAAACTTTGGGACAGTATATCCTAGCCCCTCCTCTCTATTTCCCTCAGTCTTCTTTCAGTCTCCAGCAGGTGTTGAGTGATCTGTACCCATCTCCCTTGGTAGGGCTGTTGGAATTTGTTTAGGGGGTTTATTGTCCCTGTTTTTAGCCGGACGGAGCTTGGGCGGACTCTGTTTGGGGGTTCGTCCGACCTCGGGGGTGTTAAACCCGGCGGGTCACGAGCGGGGTCCCTCCCCCCACTTCCTCCACCTCCCCACATTTTTTTAGAGGAGCCTCAGCAGTAAGCCTTGCCCCCTAAGTCAAGCAAGGCATATTGCTTCGAGAGCCTGTGGAGTCTGTTCTGTAAAAAAAAAAAAAAAAAAAAATCCTGAGGTAGTGCTGGTCTGAAGGGTTGTTTCCCTTTAAGAAAACTGTATTTTACTGTATTTTTTCATGTAACCAGCACTTTTTTATAGCTAGGTCGCGTATGGAGCAATTGTGCCCTTCTCCGGGGGAGTAGGACACAATTTTAGTCCAGCCGCGAGGCACTCGCGGCCGGCCTGAACTCGGCGGTTTGGGTCGGTGAGGTGGTGGAGCTCCGTCGGCAGCGGCTGCAGGCGCCCAGAGCTCCCCGCCGATGGTGCCTCGCGAGTCGGCTTGGAGCAGTGGGAAAGCCCGGTCTTCCACAACCGCCCACGGAGGGATTCCCCGAAGGATTCCCTCTCAGCTGATTTTTTGACAGCTGATGCCGGCTTGCCTGCTTTAGCGGCTGAGACTATTCAGGTTTCTCAGCCGCTTCAGGCTATGGAGGGAGCTTTTTTGGCGGGAAAACCGCCATCTTCTCTGTCTGGCCCCTCCATTTTGTCTTCCACCTCAGGTGACCTTCCCCCTGTTTTGACTATGCAGGGGCAAGGTTCTGCTGGGTCCCCTGCTGTGGCAGGGAGTCCCTTGGGACCCTCGGGGGGTTTTTCTCCTGAATTTTTCTTTTCTTTATGCAGAGCCTATTTTCAGGCGGCTGGGGGTCCCGGTTGCGCCCAGGGGGTTTCGGGGGGTGGGTTTTCCTCCGCGCTCCCTGCGGCTTTGCCTCTTTCGTCTGGCGTGACGTCCCCTCCGCCGCCTCCCTTGTCCAAGCGTCCGCGGGTGTCGTGGGACGAGAATTTGTGGTCGGAGGAACGGGTCGGTCTGGAGGAGGACCTGGACCCTTCTGAGGAGTTCCAGGACTCTCTGGAGGGGACGGAAGCTGGCGGCGGGTTGTCGGATTTCCCGTTCTCCAGTGACGAGGCGTCCGTGGTGCGCCTTTTTCAGAAAGATGAGCTGCCGGACCTTATTCAGCAGGTTTCTTCGGTTTTGCGTTTTGAGGACGCGCCGCCGGAGACTCCGCGTGTGGGGGACCCCCTGTTACGGGGGATCCGTTCCGTTTCCCGCTCTTTTCCTATGCATCAGGATATTCGGGATATTATTCTGGAGCAGTGGAAAACGCCGGAGACGCCGTTTCGGCTGGCGCGCAGCATGGCTCGCCTGTATCCCATTCCGGAAGGGGATCGGGCTACGTTACCTTCGCCAGTCGTGGATGCGGTGGTCTCGGCAATTTCCAAGCGGCATACCGTGCCTGTTGAGGGCGGTTCTGCCTTGCGGGACTCTGAGGAGCGCAAATTGGAGAGCATCCTTAAGCAAAATTTTCAGGTCTCTGCCTTTGGGGTCCAGGCGGCTATTTGTGGGGGACTGGTCGCTCGCGCCGTGTTTCGGTGGGCGGAGCGGGTCTTGGATCGAGAGTCTGACGACTGGTCTCTGGTGGATCAGGAGGTAGCGAAGATTGAGATGGCGGCCTCATTCCTCTCAGATGCTCTATATGACTTGGTGCGGATCTCGGCTAAGTCTATGGCTTTTGGCGTGGCCGCAAGGCGTGTGTTGTGGCTGCGCGCTTGGGCGGCGGATGCTGCGTCCAAAGCTAAGCTTACTAAATTTCCCTTTCGGGGGTCGTTTTTGTTTGGAGAGGACTTGGATAAGTTGATTCAGACTTTGTCGGACTCGAAAGTTCCCCGTCTGCCGGAGGACCGTGCCCGTCCGGCGTCTCGGGGGGGTGCGGCCCGGGGGCGTTTGCGGGATTTTCGCAAGTATCGCCCTGGGCGTGGGGCTGCTTCTTTCCAGTCTCCGGGATTTTCCCGGGGTCGGTTCTTCCAGCACATGCAGCCCTTTCGGGGGGCCCGTCGGGGGGCAGGGAATCCCTCCGCCGGTTCCCCCGCTTCCCGTCCTGCACAATGACGCCTTGCCGGCGCCCCCTTTGGTTCCGGTGGGGGCCCGGCTGCGCGAATTTTTCCCCAAATGGGCCGAGATCACGTCCGATCAGTGGGTCCTGGAGGTGGTGCGGGACGGTTATGCCCTGGAGTTCGCCCGCTCTCTGCCGGATTTTTTCCTCGCTTCTCCATGTCAGACTCCGGGGAAGACGCAGGCTTTTCGCCAGACCCTTCAGCGCTTGCTAGATCTCAGGGCAGTTGTTCCGGTGCCCCCTCCGGAGTGGGGCACGGCCAGGTACTCCATTTACTTTGTGGTGCCCAAGAAGGAGGGGACCTTTCGGCCCATCCTCGATTTGAAAGGGGTCAACAGGGCTCTCAAGATTCCCTCTTTCCGTATGGAAACTCTGCGGTCGGTCATTCTGGCGGTTCAGCCGGGGGAGTTTCTCACTTCTCTCGATCTGACGGAGGCCTACTTGCATGTTCCCATTCGGGCCTCTCATCAGCGTTTCCTGCGCTTTGCGATCTTGGGTCGGCACTTTCAGTTCTGTGCGCTTCCCTTTGGGCTGGCCACGGCTCCTCGGACGTTCACCAAGGTGATGGTGGTCGTCGCGGCAGCCTTGCGGTCGGAGGGCATCCTGGTACACCCCTACCTGGACGACTGGTTAATTCGGGCAAAGTCGTTACAGGAAAGCTCCCGGGTTACTGCTCGGGTGGTGGAGTTTCTCCGGTCGCTGGGCTGGGTGGTCAACCTTTCCAAGAGTCGGTTGGTCCCGGCTCAGCGTCTGGAGTACCTAGGGGTGCTGTTCGACACCTCCTTGGGGAGGGTCTTCCTCCCAGAGGGCCGGGTGAGCAAATTGCAATCTCAGATTCGCCTGCTTTTGGCGTCCCGGTGTCCTCGGGCGCGAGATTTCCTCCGGGTCTTGGGGTCGATGGCGGCGTCCCTGGACGTGGTGAGGTGGGCGCGGGCCCACATGCGTCCTCTCCAGTATGTTCTGCTCCGGAGGTGGTCTCCCCAGAGGCACGGGATGGATGTTCCGGTCCCCCTGCGAGGCTTGGCGCGCTGCAGTCTGCGTTGGTGGCTCCAGACCCCTCACCTAGTTCAGGGGGTGGGTCTGGATCTCCCGCAGTGGACGGTGCTCCTGACGGATGCGAGTCTCCTGGGTTGGGGGGCTCAGTGTTTGGGTCACTCAGCTCAGGGCACCTGGTCCGCGGAGGAGGCCGCCTGGTCGATCAACGTATTGGAGACCAGAGCGGTCCGTCTGCCGCTGTTGGTTTTCCACTCCCTGTTGCTGGGCAAGTCGGTCAGAGTGCTGTCGGACAATGCCACGGCGGTGGCTTAGGTCAATCGTCAGGGGGGCACCAAGAGCACTCAGGTGGCGCAGGAGGCGGCTCTGCTCATGGTTTGGGCGGAATCCCATCTGCTGGACCTCTCGGCCTCTCATATAGCCGGAGTAGAAAATGTTCAGGCAGACTTCCTCAGTCGTCACTTTCTAGATCCAGGAGAGTGGTGTCTCGGCGCCGAGGCGTTTCAGTTGATAGTGCAGGCTTGGGGGCAGCCCCTGATGGACCTGATGGCCACGGGTGGCAACGCCAAAGTGCCCCGCTTCTTCAGTCGTCGCAGGGACGGTCTGGCCGAGGGTCTGGATGCTCTGGTCCAGCAGTGGCCAACGGAGGGGCTGTTGTATGTGTTCCCTCCTTGGCCGCTGGTGGGCAGAGTGCTTCTTCGCATTGTTCACCATCCGGGTTTGGTGGTGCTGGTGGCGCCGGATTGGCCTCGCCGTCCGTGGTATGCGGATCTGGTGAGGCACCTGGTAGCGGATCCTCTTCCTCTGCCTCTCTCGGACGACCTTCTGATGCAGGGTCCCATTCCCATGTTCGACCCGTCTCCCTTCTGTCTTACGGCGTGGCTCTTGAAAGGGGTCGCCTTAGCAAGAAGGGATATTCAGACAAGGTGATCTCTACACTGTTGGGGTCCCGGAGGCTTTCTACCTCTCGGGCTTATGTGCGGGTTTGGCGTCTCTTTGAGGAATGGTGTCGGGCGCGGGGAGTGACCTCTTTTCGCGCTTATCTGCCTAACATTCTGGAGTTCTTGCAGGATGGCCTGGATAGAGGCCTGGCTTGGTCTTCTCTCCGGGTTCATATTGCGGCCCTGTCGGCCTTTCGAGGGTTGGTGTCAGGTCAGCGTTTATCGGCTCTTCCTGATGTGATTCGGTTTTTGCGGGCGGCCAAGTTGCTTAGGCCTCCCCTACGGCCCTCGGTTCCCTCTTGGGATCTTAATCTGGTTCTCTCTGTTTTGGTGCGTCCGCCTTTCGAGCCCTTGGACGACTGTTCTTTGAAGGACCTTACTTTGAAGGCGGTCTTTTTGGTGGCCATTACTTCTGCTAGGCGTGTTTCTGAGCTGCAGGCTTTCTCTTGTAGGGCTCCCTTCTTGGAGTTTTCTAGGGAGCGGGTCGTCTTGCGGCCTGTTCCTTCCTTTCTGCCGAAGGTTGTTTCTCTTTTTCATGTCAATCAATCGGTGGTTCTCCCGGTCTTGGGTGGTCGGGAGGGCTCTTCTGAGCAACGGCAGCTGCGCAAGTTGGATGTCGGTCGGGTCCTTCGCTCTTATGTGCAGCGGACCCAGGAATTCCGGAAGTCCGATCATCTCTTTGTCCTCCTGGCGGGTCCTCGTTGGGGAGCGGGCGCTTCTAAGGCTACTATTGCGCGCTGGATCAAGGAGACGATTGCTTCCGCTTATCTTCTGAAACAGCAGCCTGTTCCGGAGTTTCTCAAGGCTCATTCCACTCGGGGTCAGGCGGCTTCTTGGGCTGAGTCGTCGCTCGTGCCTCCAGTGGATATTTGTAAGGCTGCGGTTTGGTCCTCCTTGCATTCCTTTGTTCGTCATTATCGGGTTGATGTGCAGGCGCGTCGGGACGCGGTGTTCGGTGAGCGTGTACTGGTATCGGCCCTTCGGGGGTCCCGCCCGTGAGAGGGACTGCTTTGGTACGTCCCATTCGTAAAGTTAACCTCTACTGGTCTGGAGAGTGCTAAAGAAGGAGAAATTAGGTTCTTACCTGCTAATTTACTTTCTTTTAGCTTCTCCAGACCAGTAGAGGTCCCCACCCTGTCTGTTGTTGTTGTTGTTGGGGCTGTTGCGCGGGCAGTTTTTGGTTTTTGCTGCGGGTTCTAGTATTTTTCTAGGGCCGGGGAGAATTGAAGAACAGCGGCTGTGGCTCGGCTGGCTTAGCTGGCGAGCTGTGGGGACATTCTTCCTTCGGGAATTTCTCCTCTGCATTTTCCAACAGCATTTTGGGTATGTTATTTGTTACTCCTTTTGGAGTATTGTTTTTTCTCTCTGTTGTTTTCCAGTTCTTGGTTCTGCTTGGCTATTCGGCAGACTGAGGGAAATAGAGAGGAGGGGCTAGGATATACTGTCCCAAAGTTTTGTTTTCAGTCTCCACCTGCTGGTCATGATTAGATATATACCCATTCGTAAAGTTAACCTCTACTGGTCTGGAGAAGCTAAAAGAAAGTAAATTAGCAGGTAAGAACCTAATTTCTCCTTCTCGGAGGACTGCAGAATATGTATTCTCATATTGCCTCCCACGTTCCTAGGAGCTGTATTCTTTTAGCTATACTTTCTACTGCTTGTCCCAATTGCTTACATCGGGTAGGAAGGCACTTGGCATGCACAGTGTGATGTTGCCAAAGGGTTCTTAAAGTGATAGATGACTAGGTAATATCTGCACTGCGCTCTGTTGGATGACTCGACTCCTGCAGATGAGAATACATGTCCTGCTGTCCTCGGAGAGCAGCCGATACAGATGAGCAACTTTGTTTTATCTTGAAGCCACACTGGTCTCCAGTATTCGGTATTTTTGCTATTTTTCTGTGCCCAACATGTTATGATTATTGTTAATACTGGAAACTTACTAACTAGCAGGGGAACTGTTTATAGCAAGAGGGAAGGAGAATATTTTGGCCATCAACACCACATGTACCTGCCTCCAGTTTGACCTTCCACCCCAACCAGCTATTATAGGAGTCTGTGAGACAAGCACAGAGGATCCCTAAGAGCGAGATAAGTTTGTAGAGCTTGTTAGCATGGATGGGCAGACAGGCCATATGGTGTGTCATTTTCTCTTTGTGTCTCTTGAATTTCCCTGTTTACTTTTTTTCTCCAGAGAGTACATTTTGAACTTCGTGAAATCTCTGATTTGCAAATCTGCTGTGCTGAGGATATAAACTGTTCTCTAGTCTGTTCATCAAAATGATGAACTTTATGCATGGCCTTGTAAGCCTCTGAAACATAACACTTCACCCATCTGGAATAGTAGCTTTGGACACAAGTAATAATTTCCTTCCCAGACCATATGACACTAATAATTCTTCTGTTTCATGAAGGTCGTTGGCAGCTTCCAAATAAAACTGGGGGCTTTTTTTTTTCTTTTTTAATATACAAGATGTGGCTGGCTGTGTCATGTTAAGAGTCAGAATACAAATTACATAGGAAAATCCATTTCTTTATGAAAAAATGACCGACTGTAAGCATGAAATGTGGAATAGTAATCAAATGTATCTTGAAGCAGAGATCGTAATGCCACGAACTAGCTGAGCAGACCCTATAGTGGTTAGAACAGACTCCTCAACATACTCTAAACTTTCAAAAGTTATTAAAAAGAAGAAACCAAACAATCTTGCCTCCATAAGTCTTTCCATAACAAATCCACATTTCTAAAAATAACCTTAACAGGAACCACAATAAGTTAAATAGAGTCCACTGCTGTCCAGTCACTGTTGCACAGCCAATTCAGACACTCTTGGATGAAAAGTCAAGCTGTTTATATCGTTTGAAGTGAATTTGAAACAAAGGTTTGGAGATGGAGCTGCTGAGACTTCTGTGATAGGTATTCAAAGACAGAGATTGGGAGGAAGGCTATAAGAACATTTTCAGGTATTTGAAACTGAGAAACATGGCGGCAGATAAAGGCCAAATGGCCCATCCGCAGCATCCACTATCTCCTGCTCTCCCTATTGGCTAAGGCTCTTAACATTTGCATCTGCTCTTCCTATAGGCTAAGGCTCTTTACACCTGCATTGTGAGGTCATAGAGCTTTATGGTTATAGAAACATGATGGCAGATAAAAGCCAAATGGCCCATCCGCAGCATCCACTATCTCCTCCTCTCCCTATTGGCTAAGGCTCTTAACATTTGCATCTGCTCTTCCCATAGGCTAAGGCTCTTTACACCTGAATTGTGAGGTCATAGAGCTTTATGGTTATAGAAACATGATGGCAGATAAAAGCCAAATGGCCCATCCGCAGCATCCACTATCTCCTCCTCTCCCTATTGGCTAAGGCTCTTAACATTTGCATCTGCTCTTCCCATAGGCTAAGGCTCTTTACACCTGAATTGTGAGGTCATAGAGCTTTATGGTTATAGAAACATGATGGCAGATAAAGGCCAAATGGCCCATCCGCAGCATCCACTCTCTCCTCCTCTCCCTATTGGCTAAGGCTCTTAACATTTGCATCTGCTCTTCCCATAGGCTAAGGCTCTTTACACCTGAATTGTGAGGTCATAGAGCTTTATGGTTATAGAAACATGATGGCAGATAAAAGCCAAATGGCCCATCCGCAGCATCCACTATCTCCTGCTCTTCCTATTGGCTAAGGCTCTTAACATTTGCATCTCCTCTTCCTATAGGCTAAGGCTCTTTGCACCTGCATTGTGAGGTCATAGAGCTTTATGGTTAATGAAACATAGAAACAAGATGGCAGATACAGGCCAAATGGCCCATCCGCAGCATCCACTATCTCCTGCTCTCCCTATTGGCTAAGGCTCTTAACATTTGCATCTACTCTTCCTATTGGCTAAGGCTCTTTACACCTGCATTGTGAGGTCATAGAGCTTTATGGTTATAGAAACATGATGGCAGATAAAAGCCAAATGGCCCATCCGCAGCATCCACTATCTCCTGCTCTCCCTATTGGCTAAGGCTCTTAACATTTGCATCTACTCTTCCTATAGGCTAAGGCTCTTTACACCTGCATTGTGAGGTCATAGAGCTTTATGGTTATAGAAACATGATGGCAGATAAAAGCCAAATGGCCCATCCGCAGCATCCACTATCTCCTGCTCTTCCTATTGGCTAAGGCTCTTAACATTTGCATCTCCTCTTCCTATAGGCTAAGGCTCTTTGCACCTGCATTGTGAGGTCATAGAGCTTTATGGTTAATGAAACATAGAAACAAGATGGCAGATACAGGCCAAATGGCCCATCCGCAGCATCCACTATCTCCTGCTCTCCCTATTGGCAAAGGCTCTTAACATTTGCATCTCCTCTTCCTATAGGCTAAGGCTCTTTACACCTGAATTGTGAGGTCATAGAGCTTTATGATTATAGAAACATAGAGACATGATAGCAGATAAAGGCCAAATGGTCCATCCAGTCTGCTCATCCGCAGCATCCACTATCTCCTCCTCTCCCTATTGGCTAAGGCTCTTTAACATTTGCATCTTCTCTTCCTATAGGCTAAGGCTCTTTACACCTACATTGTGAGGTCATAAAGTTTACGATTATAGAAACATGATGGTAGATAAAGGCCAAATGGCCTATCCAGCCTCCCATCTGCAGCATCCACTATCTCTTCCTCTCCCTAAGAGATCCCACATGCCTGTCCCACACTTTCTTGAATTCAAACACAGGCCCAGATGCACTAAAGCCAGCAATCGTCACTAAACCTGTTTTAACAGCTTTAGCGATGATCACATTTGCCGACCCGATGCAGAAAATGGCTCACCACCTGGTTTTCTGCATGATCGCTCATTCCCTGATCCAACCATGCAAATAACCTAATTAATATTAAAATGCCATGTAAACTAGTAGACGCAAACAAGGAGGCAGTAACAGTCAATAGGTCCTGAGAGTGGTTTTCTGAAGAATATATAGTAGTGAAACCAACAGACAATGTGAGAGGTCAGCGAAGGGGGGAGAACCTCCAGCGCTTAGAACAGTAAGGCAAAGGCTAGCAAACCCCTGCCAGCACACCATCATCGGATATCTCACGTGTGCCCAACAAAAATTGTGATAAATAGTGTAATAAATAATTATAATATTCACACCTGTGAAATCAAACCAGAAAACCACTCTGAGAACCCTCCAGCCATCTCCCAAAATGAGCTCAAACTTAGCATTATAAGATCCCCATGAGGCAGGGTTCAACCAAGCCCGGTTTCGGTAACTCAGCGTCCCTTCATCAGGAACCCATCAAAGCTGAATTGCTGAAGAAATCAATAGCCACATAGGAAAATCAATCCAAGCCAGCTGGGAGGAAGCGGAACTGGCAGAGCGGAATGCACACAGCGCTTAAAAGCCAAACAGGAAATACGTCACGAAGAAAGAGGAACAGTCAAAGTGGCACTTTCTTCATGACGTATTTCCTGTTTGGCTTTTAAGCGCTGTGTGCGTTCCGCTCTGCCAGTTCCACCCTCCTCCCAGACAGCCTGATTAGCTCACACGCTTAAAGCCCCTCCAGATGGAGGGGCCATAGGCATCTGAGCCAATCAGGGCCTTGGACTCATTCCCATACATCGCATGTGATGCAAGGGGAGGGGCCTAAGGTCCTGATTGGCTCAGACACTTAAGGCTCCTCCACCTGGGATTACAACGAATATCTGCATGAATCATTTGCATGCAAACGTTTTAGTGCATCAATAGCTCTTTTTGAATCAGCCCAAAAATCGGATCAGAGAGACCCACATGGTCTTTCCAATCCTCTTTAGTGCATTTAGGCCAGCCTTTGTCTCCATTACTTCTACTGGGAGACTATTGCACGCACCTACCACCCTTTCTGTAAAAAAATAATTTTCTTAGATTACTCCTGAGCCTATCATCTCTTAGGCTCAACTCCTGTACACTAATACCACAGAAATATTTAAACATTTCTATCATATCCCCCTCTCCCACCTTTCTTCCAGACTATACAGTACATATTGAGGTTTGTCCCCATACGCTTTATGACAAAGACCACTACCTAAGTTTCTAGTGCAATATGTGTGGTATTCTGAACGGTAAGGTATTCTCCTGTAGGGGTGTTTCCATATTTGCACCTGAAGGTTAGGCCTCTCTGACATCAAGCCTGAACCATTGTCTGCAAGAAATCTTTCCAGCATGAACTTTGCAAGAAGAGAGAAAGAAGAACACATCTTTGCTGTTTCTGCCTGATGCATTCTGGGTATGTACCAGAATGGTATTCTAGTCAAGGACATCCATCTATGTCTTCATAATTAGACTGTGTGATTCTTGTGGGAGTTATACTCCTATCTTGTTCTTATCTGTCTAACGGTGCCTGTGTCTCCTAGCCTGTATGAGACCTTACACAGAAAGGCTATTCATCTAAGATCTGTTTCTGGATTGGTCCGAGGAAGTCATCTGACGTGATCCAAGTGAAAAGGTGCTAATTATGATTAGTCTGTGTCGGGATGCGGGTGAACTCACATCTTACCACAGGTATTCTCCACGCATCTATTTCTTAATAATAAAGACCTGAACAGTTACCTCATGTGACTCTCTGCCTGAGAGAGAGTGAATCGGACCTTAAACAGCTCTGAATTCCATCACTTCAAGGAAACTTGGCTGCCAATAAATTATAGTTGTATCAGTGGCTGACGAACACTCGTTCCTGTAACCAAAGGATTTTCTACGTCAACTAAGCTGAAAAGAAATGATTTCCATTTCACCTAATTTTCGGTGGAGGCCTAATCAGATGGTGAGAATAAGGAACTTATTATCTTATCAGCTGGGGTTAGAAAAGTGCATCCGATTGTGATATAGGATAAGGTTTGGAAAGCTACCTTGGTGATAACTGTAATCAATTGCTGCTAATCAGGGATTATTATTATTATTATAAGGAATTGTTTAGTGTGTGTAAGAATTAGTTTTACTTAGTTATCTAACAAGTGTATTGTGATAATTATGTACTGAATTTCATTTATGTAATCAGATATTTTGTGAACAATATTTAGATATTGCAGCTGGCTTGTGAATTATATTTTTCTATTTTCATAATAAAAGTATTTCTCATTAGCCAGGGTCTTGTGTCGTATAAATAGACAAAGAAATTTAGACCTGGCAGAGTTTATGGTTTTCCCTAGACAAAACTAATAGACACGTAACTTGTTTATGTAACTGATTAGTATACCATAAAATCTCGCTACACTCCCCATGCTCGTGAGCTGTGAAGAAGGAATTCATTCTAGCTTTTCAACCTTTACTAGAGGGCTCTGCTGCCTACTTCAGTTTTGCCTTCTGAATGTGAGCCAGGAGGAGTCTTTCTGATCTCTGAATATTTCTTTCATTTTTTTCAGTCTTTTTTGTGGGTGTTTGGCAGCTTTCAGTGCTCAGAGCTCCCCAGATCAGGGGTCAAGCTCAGCCTGCGTGGAGGACAAGCAGACAGACCTGCAGCTGACAAGCCAATCCCTCCTGTGGTACATCTTAGCCAGCCTGAAGAAACTTGTGGAGCTCAGGGTCCAGTCCCCTAGAAACTTTGCTCAACTGCTTGGTTGCAGAAGCTTTAGTGTAGGCTGTCATGCATCTGTAGGGGGCTCAGCAAGGCTCTTCAGGGTGCCGACTGTGTTTCACCTCTCCCCTATCAGACTTTGGTCCAAGTGGCAGCCTAAAGATTTCACTATCAGAGGCTGGCCAGGATCCAGTGGATCTTTTGGATAGAGACTTGGAGTATGCTTTTACTGTCACAGAGCAAGTCCTCCCTGTTGGGAGATGCAGGGTCACAGGCAGGTGCAAGTACGCAAAATACAGTGGTGCCCTTCGACCAGGGGGATGACCTCACGGTTCACCGACTGTTCAAACCTTCAGTTCTGTTAGAGCTCATTGCTGACTCCCTGCAGGAGTTAGTTAGACTCCTAACAGGTCCTGTCTGCTCCTTGCTCTACTGTATACTGAGTGGAGTAAGAGCTCAGTCATCTTCTTTTCCCTGGCTTGATGCAGCAAACCGGCGTCCAAGGCCACAATTTCCAGATAGATCCGCATGGCCATTTTATCAGCATATATTTCCTGTGGAAAACAGTTACCAGTCTCCATGAAGGTGCATTCGAATGTTTTATATAATAATACTATATAATAAAATGCTAAGCGCGCATGCACTCTTACCGCCCTTATCCCTGATCTGTGGGGCTGTGGCCAACAAGAGTGCGCATGCGCGCTAAAGCGCATGTAAGGCGGTACGGAGCGGCGGCTGCCGGGAGGAGGGCTTTGCGGAGTGGCGCTGGCGGCGGCTGCCAGGAGGAGGGCTTCGACCCACTGAGGGTCGGGCGCTGCTCCCGTGAGGATCGTAGATGGGAGATAAATTTGGCCGTAGGTAAGTAGGGAGGGGGGCCGCTCGCGCACGATCGGTATGGGCTGAGAGGATCTTCTTTTTCCTCACATAAAGGCTTCTCTTTTCACCGCCCCCCTCCTCAGATCGCTGTTCACACGCTGCGTCTCAGGCCCTGGTGCTGCCGCTGCAGTTACACAAAGGCGGGTTCATATTCACCTCGATTTGTGTGTGTATGTGTGGGGAGGTTGTTCTCATGCTTTTGTGGGCCAAGCTTGATGTGTGTTTTCCCTTTTTAATAAATTTTACTTGGGAGAGGAGGGAATTCAAAGGCAATTTTCAAGCGCTAGCAATAGAGTATTACTAACGCTGGACAGGGAAGTGGAGTGGGGAGGGAAATGCTGGGGGCTGGGGGGGGGAGGTAAAAATGGGTTTGGAGCTAGGGCTGAAAATAGGGGACATGTGAGGGAAGGAGGCTTTACTAGCACCCGTTAATGTAACAGGCTAAAACACTAGTAATAATAATAACAGTTTATATACCGCAGGACCGTGAAGTTCTATGCGGTTTACAATGGTTAAAATATGTTACAAATTAATTAGAATTAACAAGGTTAGAAGCTAGTTATTAACAGCTCTAGAGATCAGTTATTGTGGAGTAGGATTGTACAGGTTAGTTGCCTAAATACTTCAGAACAGGTATGTTTTTAGGTGTTTCCTAAATTCCCCATAAGTAGTATGCATGAGCAATTGTTCCAGATCTTTGCCCCAAAATGCCACTTGATATGAGAGAAGATGATGGTGTTTTTTAAATTTACATCCTTTATCAATTGTTTTTAAACCACTTGTAATTTTTTTTGTTAATCTAATGTAAACCGCCTAGAACTCCTTGGGTATGGCGGTATACAAAAATAAAGTTATTATTATTATTATTATTATTAACCGGTGGAAACCATGGATATAGACTATATACGAGGGTGAATCAAAATTTTTTATTTATTCAATTTTTATTTATTCATTACCGTTCTCCCAGGGGAGCTCAGAACAGTAAATTGTTAAATTAAGTGAAAACCAGAACAGTTAGCAAAATGCAAAATATGTACTCATATATTGCCTGTTGGATAATTATAATTTATCCATGCACAGTGCCGCACCCGGCTATAGTCATGTGTCGGCCACGAAGTCAGAAACATGGACACTCAATTGCAAGATTGCACCATCAAAGAACAGCATGAAGTTGTGTACTTTCTTTTGGTAGAGGGAGTGAAACCTTTGGAAATTCACCATAGGATATTGACTCACTATGGACATAGCACCATGAATCATCAAAAGGTTTATGAGTGGCTAAAAGCATTTAAAGTGGGAAGAACAGTTGTAACCAACGAAGGTCGTTCTGGTCACCCATCAACATCACAAACACAAGAACATGTTGACAGGGCGGATGTCTTGATTAGAGAAGACCAACGGATAATGATGAATCAATTGGCTGCAAATTTGCCTATCAGCTATGGATCTGCATTTGCCATAATACGTGGTGACTTGGGATAATACTTGAAAGTCTAAGACTGATCTGCACAAGCAACAGCGTGTAGATGTTGTGACCCAGTTCCTGAGATGGTATAAAGAAGATCTAAGTATTCTGGAGAGAATTGACACTGGTGACAAGACATGGGTGCATCACTGTGACTTAGACAGCAAAATACAAAGCATGATGAAATAAAAGAAGTGGTGATCACCTGGCTTCGAGAGCAGCTGAAAAACTTCTCTGCAGGAACGCAGAAGCCAGTTGAACAATAGTTTAAGTTTCAAGTTTAATTAAAATTTCTTATACCGCCTAATCAAGCCTTCTAGCCGGTGTACAAAAATGCCAAGACCCTACACCAAATAATCTATCTATCTATATATATAAAATCGGAGGTATGTATGTGTGTATGTGCCGCGATCACGCAAAAACGGCTTGACCGATTTGAACGAAACTTGGTATGCTGATCCCTCACTACCTAGGGTGATATGTTCTGGGGGTCTCGCGGCCCACCTGCACACGTGGGCGGAGCTACAAACAGAAAATCAGATTTCACCCATTCATGTCAATGGCAAAAATGTAAAAAGCTGCCATTCTCACAGTAATTCCAACTACCTGGGGTGATATGTTCTGGGGGTCTCGCGGCCCACCTGCACACGTGGGCGGAGCTACAAACAGAAAATCAGATTTCACCCATTCATGTCAATGGAAAAAATGTAAAAAGCTGCCATTCTCACAGTAATTCAAAAACGGCTTGCCCGATTTGAACGAAACTTGGTATGCTGATCCCTCACTACCTGGGGTGATATGTTCTGGGGGTCTCGCGGCCCACCTGCACACGTGGGCGGAGCTACAAACAGAAAATCAGATTTCACCCATTCATGTCAATGGAAAAAAATGTAAAAAGCTGCCAACGCAAAAACGTCTTGCCCGATTTGAACGAAACTTGGTATGCAGATCCCTCACTACCTGGGATGATATGTTCTGGGGGTCTCGTGGCCCACCTGCACACGTGGGCGGAGCTACAAACAGAAAATCAGATTTCACCCATTCATGTCAATGGAAAAAATGTAAAAAGCTGCCAACGCAAAAACGGCTTGCCCGATTTGAACGAAACTTGGTATGCTGATCCCTCACTACCTGGGGTGATATGTTCTGGGGGTCTCGCGGCCCACCTGCATATGTGGGCGGAGCTACAAACAGAAAATCAGATTTCACCCATTCATGTCAATGGAAAAAATGTAAAAAGCTGCCAACGCAAAAACGGCTTGCCCGATTTGAACGAAACTTGGTATGCTGATCCCTCACTACCTGGGGTGATATGTTCTGGGAGTCTCGCGGCCTACCTGCACACATGGGCGGAGCTAAAAACAGATAATCAGATTTCACCCATTCATGTCAATGGAAAAAAATGTAAAAAGCTGCCATTCTCACAGTAATTCCAACTACCTGGGGTGATATGTTCTGGGGGTCTCGCAGCCCACCTGCACACGTGGGCGGAGCTACAAACAGAACATCTGATTTCACCCATTCATGTCAATGGAAAAAATGTAAAAAGCTGCCATTCTCACTGTAATTCAAAAACGGCTTGACCGGTTTAAAGGAAACTTGGTATGCAGATCCCTCACTATCTGGGGTGATACATTCTGGGGGGTCTCGCGGCCCACCTGCACACGTGGGCGGAGCTACAAACAGAAAATCAGATTTCACCCATTCATGTCAATGGCAAAAATGTAAAAAGCTGCCATTCTCACAGTAATTCAAAAACGGCTTGCCCGATTTGAACAAAACTTGGTATGCAGATCCCTCACTACCTGGGGTGATATGTTCTGGGGGTCTCGCTGCCCACCTGCACACATGGGCGGAGCTACAAACTGAAAATCAGATTTCACCCATTCATGTCAATGGCAAAAATGTAAAAAGCTGCCAACGCAAAAACGTCTTGCCCGATTTGAACGAAACTTGGTATGCAGATCCCTCACTACCTGGGATGATATGTTCTGGGGCTCTCGCGGTCCACCTGCACACGTGGGCGGAGCTACAAACATAAAATCAGATTTCACCCATTCATGTCAATGGCAAAAATGTAAAAAGCTGCCATTCTCACAGTAATTCAAAAACGGCTTGCCCGATTTGAACGAAACTTGGTATGCTGATCCCTCACTACCTGGGGTGATATGTTCTGGGGGTCTCGCGGCCCACCTGCAAACGTGGGCGGAGCTACAAACAGAAAATCAGATTTCACCCATTCATGTCAATGGAAAAAATGTAAAAAGCTGCCAACGCAAAAACGTCTTGCCCGATTTGAACGAAACTTGGTATGCAGATCCCTCACTACCTGTGATGATATGTTCTGGGGGTCTCGCGGCCCACCTGCACACGTGGGCGGAGCTACAAACAGAAAATCAGATTTCACCCATTCATGTCAATGGAAAAAATGTAAAAAGCTGCCATTCTCACAGTAATTCCAACTACCTGGGGTGATATGTTCTGGGGGTCTCGTGGCCCACCTGTACACGTGGGCGGAGCTACAAACAGAACATCAGATTTCACCCATTCATGTCAATGGAAAAAATGTAAAAAGCTGCCATTCTCACTGTAATTCAAAAACGGCTTGACCGGTTTGAAGGAAACTTGGTATGCAGATCCCTCACTATCTGGGGTGATACATTCTGGGGGGTCTCGCAGCCTACCTGCATACGTGGGCGGAGCTACAAACAGAAAATCAGATTTCACCCATTCATGTCAATGGAAAAAATGTAAACAGCTGCCATTCTCACAGTAAATCAAAACCGGCTTGACCGATTTGAACGAAACTTGGTATGCAGATCCCTCACTACCTGGGGTGATATGTTCTGGGGGTCTCGCGGCCCACCTGCACACGTGGGCGGAGCTACAAACAGAAAATCAGATTTCACACATTCATGTCAATGGAAAAAATGTAAAAAGCTGCCATTCTCACAGTAATTCCAACTACCTGGGGTGATATGTTCTGGTGGTCTCGCGGCCCACCTGTACACGTGGGCGGAGCTACAAACAGAACATCAGATTTCACCCATTCATGTCAATGGAAAAAATGTAAAAAGCTGCCATTCTCACACTAATTCAAAAACGGCTTGACCGCTTTGAACGAAACTTGGTATGCAGATCCCTCACTACCTGGGGTGATATGTTCTGGGGGTCTTGCGGCCCACCTGCACACGTGGGCGGAGCTACAAACAGAAAATCTTATTTCACCCATTCATGTCAATGGAAAGGATGTAAAAAGCTGCCATTCTCACAGTAATTCCAACTATAAAACACTTTCTATGACACTATAACCACTAGGGACATCTTTTCTATTCTACCACGGACACCATACATATAGAGTTTGTATGTTCTAACTGTGTTTGTAACTGTTTCCTTCATGCACCCCAGTTCATAATGTTATTACATTACATGAGTACTCACATATGCTGAACTAGGAACACAGGTTCCATTCTGAACCGGGAAAAACTGCATGGATTTTCTTTTCAACCTGAGTTTCCACATATTGAGTTGTTTAAATCAATACTGAAACTTTTGGATGCCACTTATTCCAACAGATCTTCCTTTTCAGTTTAAGAGATTGCTAATTCCAGTGAGACTTGCATTCATTCACCACTATAAAGTATCTTTATTTGAATCCATTTACAGTGTTATTGCTATAATTAAATACCCGTGCAACGCCGGGGCATCAGCTAGTTTACAATATAAACAAGGACAAATCAGGGGAAATGACAAATTTTTATGGACATTAACGAACGGGAACGAAAGGGAAGAGGGGTTAGAACTACAATTGATAGAAAGAAAAGGAACATTCAGGGAAAAGAACAAAAGGAAGCGAAACTGGTAAAAAATCTTTCCTGTATCTAAGTCACCCTTACAAATGCATCGAGGAATAAAAATGTCTTTAACTTTGCCTTAAAATTGGCAAGACTAGTTATTGCGCATAAGTGATTTAGAATACCGTTCCAAAGAGAGGGGGCACTAACGGAGAAAATTGTAGCTCTTATTATACTGATAAATTTCAGCGAGGGAATAGTAAGAAGGTTGTGAACTGAGGACCTTAACGTCCTAGTTTGATTATATGGAATCAGTAGATTGTTTATGAATTCAGGTTGGTTATTTGCTCTAGTTTTAAAAATAAGAATTTTGTAGGTGATCCTATGTTGTATTGGAAGCCAGTGAGCTTTCTGTAGAAGGGGAGTGACATGGTCATACTTTTTTTGCGTTAAATATAATTTTTATGGCAGTGTTTTGTACTATTTGAAGTCTTCTTATTTCCTTTTTTGAAATGCCTTTGAGAAGGGCATTGCAGTAATCTATGCATGAGATAACAAGGGAATGGATTAAAATGTTCAAGGAAGAATGCTCTAACAGTTTTGCTAAAGCTTTAATCATACGTAATCGATGGAAACAGCGTTGAACAATTGTACTGATATGTAAGTGATAAGTGAATTTGCTATCGAATGTAACTCCTAGTAAATTTAGAGAGGGTACTATTTTAATAGGTAGATTTTTAAGTATTAAAGAGGATTGAAGAGGAAGTCTTGCATGGGGACTATGTGGAAAAGTGATATGTTCAATTGCTCAGAGCATACAATCTAAAGAGCCAAGACAGACAAACAGATGTGATAGATCCAGTTAAGGGGAAGGGTTAATCTGATGGCTGGGTTGGAGGGTAATCAAGCCACTGTGACATCACTGATGAGGTTGGCTCTTATTGGTGGAATGAGGCATTATGACATCACAGTCTCAGCTCTGCTTCCCAAAGACTGAAACTCTTCACACTACTACTACTACTATGAATTGTTTCTATAGCACTATCAGACGTACGCAGCACTGTACAGAGTCACAAAGAAGACAGTCCCTGCTCAAGAGAGCTTACAATCTAAAAAACAGGATGTCATGGATACAGTTAAGGGGAATGGATAGTCAGCAGGCTGGGTTGGAGAGCAACGGAGTAGGGTTAAGGATTGAAGGCTATATCAAAAAGATGGGTTTTCAGTCTGCTTTTAAGGAAGGGAAGGGGCCTGACGGACAAACTCGGGTAATTTATTCCAGGCATACGGGGCAGCTATATGAAAGGAACAAAGTCTGGAATTGGCAGTGGAGGAGAAGGGTAAAGTTAAGAGCAGCTTTTCCGAGAAACGGAGTTCTCTTGGGAGGTATATAAGAAGAGAGAAGCGAGGAGAGATATTGAGGGGCAGCAGAATGAACACACTTGTAGGTCAGCAATAAGATCTTAAACTGTATATGATGGCAGACAGGAAGCCAGTGAAATGACTTAAGGAGAGGGGTGACATGAGTGTAGCGAGGTTGGTAGATGAGTCACGCAGCAGAGTTTTGCACAGATTGTAAGAGGGAGAGGCCACACTGAGGGATAACCAGTTGGAAGTAGATTACCTTTGTGTCCTCAGTGTTATAAGTTGGCGCAGAGGTCCTGCCCTGGATTTCTGGGACTGCTGTTGTACATCCCTGCCGTCCAGAATGACACACCTATTGCACTAGACAAAGAGATTATGTTTTTATCTTGCTAAAAAGAGATTATGTTCTTACCGCGATGTGATATTTCCAGTAGATAAGTGCAACATTCTAGACAAGTGGGTTATCTCTAAATGGCTGTGTGCCATATGCAGAAGGAATTCACTCTGGATAATTTCTGTGACTGTTCTCTACCTCATTGGAAGCTCCAGCACGACCTGCAGTTAGTCCCCCAAGCACAAAGAGCTCCAAGGAAAGTACGTGAAGTAGGGACCGCAATGGGAACATTCCCAAGAATCATTCCCAAGATCAACAAAGGAACATGAGAACATCAACTCCAAAACAGCTAATAAAGGCATCAAAGGAACGCAGGAAAGGCCCCTGCATGCACATGAACATACTGTAGAGTATATACAGAACATACTGTAGAGTATATACAGCCCGAAGGGCTGACTGGAGAAGCATAAAAAGAATGAGACAGTAGGCAGGCACAGGAAGGACAAGGCAGGAGTCTAGAATGTCTCGCCTATCTACTGGAAAAGATATTATCAAGGTAAGAACATAATCTCTTTCTCCAGTGCAATAGGTGAGACATTCTAGACATGTGGGATGTACAAAAGCAGTCCCAAAGAGCTGGTGCCGGCCCTCAAGACCGAGGACCCAAAGGCAGAGTCCTGTCTTACCGCCACCTCTACTCAGTAAAATTTAGCGAAAATGTGCCAAGTGGACTGTGTTGCTGTCCTGCAAATCGCCAAAATGAGAAAAAGGGGAGAGCAGAACAGAAACACTGCTTCAGGCACCTGTGCAGAAGGGAAAACTTGCAGGTGGCACTAGAGCTCCCAGTGAAGTAGAGGAGTCAGAGAAAAAAATCCAGTGTGGATGCCTTCTGCATATGACATGTGGCCATTGAGAGATAACCCACTTGTCTCACCTATTGCACTGGAATATCTTTTCTAGTAGATAGGTGTGTCATTCTGGAGCCCTGCCCTGTCAGTTATCTCCTGTGCCTGCCAACTGTCTCAATCAGAAAGTTCTAGTTCAAACTGAAATTTTGGATGTTAGTCAGACTTTAAGGGTATGAAGAATAATCTATTGCTATAACATATTGGGGGGAATGTTTGAGCTCTATAAATGTTTCTGATGTTTCAATTGTTCAATTGCATTGTTTAACATGGTTGTTATATTTTCAGAAAACAGCAAGGGAATATATTTATCCAAGGTGATGCTTATAAATCACTGTTGTACTAATCACCTTTGTTTTACTTTAAACTCTGATTACAACACAAGCTGATGTGGTTAAGTGAACACTCAGACCCGCAGCTGAGGTCCAGTGAAACAAGTTCATGGAGCAGCTGTTAAGGAGACCATCATTGTTGTTCACAGTCTCCTCCACCAAACAAAGACTAAATAACAGCACATAAACTTGAAGAAAATAAAATAATAAATTTAACAGCGACTTAACTTATATTTTCAGGACAGAGTTGTAGTTTGGGGAGTTTCCCTGTACTCCTTCATATGTGTTTATATATGGAGCTATTGCCTGCTTTGGTTCAAACTGAAGGAGGCAGCAGGGCCCTCTAGTAAAGGAAGTTGAAAGGCAAGAGTGGATTCCTTTTGCATGGCTCATGAGCATGGGAGAATACTCTACCATCCAGCATGGCACAACTACTCGTATCTATTAGAAAAGAACTTATCTCTTTTTTTAACATCCCTCTGGACCAATTCCATCCTATTTATGGAGTCCAGTGTTACGGAATGAGGATAGTGTGTTGTGCAAACCAGTAAACCAAATTCCTACCTTAATGTATTTTTAGGTAAGAGAATGTGAGAAATGCACAAAAATATGACAATTTATGGAAGGCATTAGCTGGATGGATTGTGTACAAAGAAATACATGGATCTAGAATAGTTCTAAAACAAAAACTGTGGATATAGATGTTCTGGAGATAATTTATTAAACACTGACATATAAAACCATGAAAATTCAATTTAAAAAGTACAATGATAAAAAATACTGTGATAAAAATCCAACCGGACCCTACACGGTCCGTGTTTCGGCGAACACGCCTTCCTCAGGGGTCCAATGGTTTGCAACCTCACATATAAACCTCACATAATGCATTTTTTTTGCTACTTCAGCTTGTCTGCAGTGTTCTTTGCTCACATGTTTAAAGACAATAGACTGTTTTCAGTCCAATTCTTTATATGTGAGGTTGCAAACCATTGCGGCTGTACTCACTCGAGGAACGTAGGGAGAGAGGAGACATGATCGAGACATTTAAGTATATTACCAGCCGTATCGAGATGGAAGAAGAGATTCTCTTTCTCAAAGGACCCTCAGCCATAAGAGGGCATCCGCTCAAACTCAGGGGCGGGAAATTTCATGGCGACACCAGGAAATATTTCTTCACCGAGAGAGTGGTTGATCCTTGGAACGAGCTCCCGGTGCAGGTGATCGAGGCAAACAGCATGCAAGAATTTAAGAGCAAATGGGATGCCCATGTGGGATCCCTTAGAGCAGTGATCTCAAACTCAAACCCTTTGGAGGGCCACATTCTGGATTTGTAGGTACTTGGAGGGCCTCAGAAAAAATAGTTTATGTCTTATTAAAGAAATGACAATTTTGCATGAAGTAAAACTCTTTATAGTTTATAAATCTTTCCTTTTGGCTAAGTCTTAATTAAGTCTTAATAATAATATTGTAATTTATAGCTAAAGAGACATATGATCAAGAAACTGTTTTATTTTACTTTTGTGATTATGATAAACATACCGAGGGCCTCAAAATAGTACCTGGCGGGCCGCGAGTTTGAGACCACTGCCTTAGAGGGTTAAGCCAAGGGAACCTGTCACCAGGAGTGGGATCCCTAGGATAGTAGACTTGGGGGTGGGTCAGTAGAGTGGGCAGACCTGATGGGCTATGGCCCTTATCTGCCATCATCTTCTATGTTTCTATGTTTCATTAGGGTCCGGTTGGATTTTTATCAGTTTTTTTTAATCATTGTACTTTTTTAATTGAATTTTTATGGCTTTATATGTCAGTGTTTAATAAATTATCTCCAGAACACCTGTATCCACAGTTTTTGTTTTCATCGGTGGATTGTTTTCACTGTGGATCATTGGGTCTCCCCATTTTTCTTTGTTGTCCAGAATGGTTCTGTCATAGTTCTGCCCTCTCCTGTTTCCAGCATATGACTTGGTTACAGTTGATCAGGTAGTTGAATTGTAATCAAAAAACCATGTTTACTCTTCCATGAATGATCAAACTGACCATTAGAAGATCATTTGAGGTGGGGGGGATTAAGTATCATTCCCCTGCCTTAAATCAAAGTGGAAGCCTATTGGTTAGAGAACTGGCCTAACAACCAGGGAAGCCTGGTTGAAAACCTGCTGTTTCTTGAGCCTCAAATGCCTCAGGTACAAACTTAGGGCCTCTTTTACAAAGCCATGGTAGTGATTCCCAAGTGGCAAATTTGACGACACCCATGCAATTCCTATGGGCTTCGTCACATTTGACATGCCAGGACTCACTACCGTGGCTTTGTAAAAGGAGCCCTTAGACTGGTAAACCATCAGGGCCAGGGAAGTAACTAGTGTACCTGAACGTAAACTCACCTTGAGCTACAACTGCAAAATGTGAGCTAAACCCAAATCCATAAACACACGGCATTGCTTATTTTGAAGTATTCACAACCAAAGACACATTTGCTAAAGAAATAATTTCTTGTTCGGGACTCGCCCCCACCTGGGACAAAACTCACCATTCTTCTTGGCCCTCCCTGCAACAGGTCTGCCGCTATATGGTCTCGCCTGCATCACAGCACCTTGAAATTACTGGCCCCTCTCGTACTCGAAATACCTACCTGTTCTCCTTTCCCTCCCTGAAGGGCTGCCTCTACAAAAAATTCCTTGACCGATCCCTAGCATTCCAAGCGGGCAAATGGAACAAATGCCTCTCCACTCTCATCTACAATTCCCCACACTATCAAACATTCAGGAAGTTAACTAAAACTTACCTTTTTGACAAATTCCTCTGATTTATCCTCCCTCTTCCTCCCTTCTCTTCTGACCTCTCCCCCCCAGACACTTACCACCTCACGTAACGCCGCTGTATCGAACTTATAGCAAATGTAACTACTCTGAACATATAACCTAGCTGCCAAAATAACTTCACCGTATACTTATTGTCTAGAATGTAAAGGTAACATTAACGAAATTGTAACTTCGCTATAAATGTACAGTCTCTTCATCTGTTAACCGCATAGAACTTCCATGGTATTCAGGGGTAAGCCTGAATACGTCGGACGAACTCAGCCAGCACATTCGGGCGTTGTTGAGCCCGGAGCAGAGGCAGCCACCACCACAACCCGGAAGCAATGCAGAGTCGGGAGTTCCTGAGGAAATGATGACCCCGGAAGGCACATCGATCCCCAGAGGAGGAGGACAACCAGCTCCAATTCTATCGGGAGCTGAAGAAGCTAGAGAACAGCAGCAGCTTTCCCACTCTGTAGAGGAGCTGAGAGGAGCTTCGGGAGGAAGTAATATCAACTTTGGGGTGTTGGAGAAGCCTAAGGTAATAAATATGGAGGCTTTATGGCAGGCCATATCAGTTATGGACGCTAACCTCAAACTATCCTTTTCCACTTTAAAAATTGATTATGGCACTATTCACTCTAAAGTGGAGCAACAGGGCTTGGTCCTTAAAGATTTAAGTGAGAAATTAGAAAAACAGGAGTCAAGAATATCCGAAATGAAAACTTTGGATTCGGAATTGGTAAAAGAAAGATCATTTACTGCCAGGAAAATGGAAAGTTTTGAGAACCAACTAAGGAAAAATAATCTGAGACTCCTAAACTTTCCTAAATGTCCCTTAATTTCACCAATGGAGATGGCAAGAAAATATTTTAAGGAAATTTTGCTAATTCCCACAGAAAGTTTGCCACCAATTGTTAGAGCTAATTATCTACAACTAAAGAAACCTGTAGAAGTTTCCACTCCTAATGAGATTCAAAGGACAAATAATGACAACATGAATTTAACGACGTTTCTGGAGAATTCTTTAGAGGTTATAACGGAAAGGAAAACCCTGTTAATAACTCTTGCTTTAGAAAGTGATAGAGAATATATACTATGCTTGTTTTTTCGTCATATTAATGATCAATTTTTAGGCTCTAATGTTCGAATATTTCCTGATATGTCATTGAGATCTCAGAGGCGTAGGAAGGAATTCTTGGCATTACGGCCAAGAGTCCTAGCCTTGGGAGCAAATTTTATGTTGAAATTTCCTGTAAAATGTTTTGTTTCATATCAGAATAAGAATTACTTATTTTTTGAGCCTAAACAATTGATAAGATTTATAGAATCTAAAGAGCATGTAGGGTCTGTAACTGAAAATGAGTAACCTGCTATGAATGGCTGTAGCACCGCAGAAAAATGCCGCTTTCTAAGTTGGATAAGACTTGTCTTATTTCTTATTTTTATTTTTTCTTAAGTCTCTCTCTAAAAGTTGTGGACTAAATAATTTGAATTATTATTGAGTAATCAAAAACACTGTGTTAAGTGGAATTGGGGTTATAGTTTTTTTTTTCTTATAATATTTTGTGTAATCTGTGTACAAGTATGTTTATTGCTTGTTTGTATTAATTAAATTGAATAAATAAATAAAATTAAAAAAAAGAACTTCCATGGTAATGCAGTATACAAGAATAAAGTTGTTATTATTATTATTATTACTCAATCCCACCTGCATCAGGGTCTGCTACTCTCACCTGAGTGTCTACTCAGCCCTGCTTGTGTTCAGCCTCTGTGTGTCTGCTAGCTCACTTGGCTCAGTCCACCTTGGTCTAGGTAAGGACTCAACAGTCTCTACTCTGTGCCTTATGATTATGGGCTGCTCTTGTTTGAGTCCAAGCTCATCGTGCTTCCCACTCAATCCTAGCTGGGTCTGGAGTGGCTATAGGCCAAAGCTTGCCACGCTATCTGCTCATTCATACTTGGTATGAGGGCGGCCTTGCCTACTGGATCAGAGTGCACTGTGTTTCCTGTTCATTTCCAGCTGGGTCCAGCCTGAACTGATGTGTGCTATGATATCAGCTCACTTTGCATCTTTCTCTGCCTCTAGGTTGTGTTATCTCTTTTCTCAGACTTTCCATCACCTCATTTCAACATAAGCATTTCTTTTCCATACTGACTATAAATAATAATTTTTAAAAAATCACATTTAATGTGGATCTCAGATCAATTTTCAAGCAACTCTTGGCATGGAGGAATGGGCTCTCGGCATTTCTCAAAAGTGTGTATCGCTCCTGTTTTGGATGTGAACTCAGCACTTGATTTTTCCTCACACTGTTCCCTACAACAATCAGCAGCGTACAGATGGGGAACAGCAGTGCACAGGATCATCACTTGCATTCATTGATTAGAAATAGGAACATTTAATGCATGGCCTCATCGACACAGTGTCATTGCTGTGTTCGTTTTCTGTATACAGCCAGGGCTCCAGAGCATAAGTTCATTCAAAAGTCAGAAAAGTGCAAAATTCTGTACAAAAAGTGTCCAAGGCGATTTTAGCACCAAGATTAATGCACACAGCTGCCTGTATCCCAACCACTCGGAGGCTTCTCATCAGTTTCTATCGGTACACTGGGGAAATGCACCATAGAATAAACATCTGAAATTCATCATCCATCCCACTGCTGTGCCCCTGTCCCAGGGCTTGCAATGCTGCTCACAGCTGAGTCACTGTTTTTATCCAGGGTAGGAATGCTGAGACTTTGGTATAAACACCTGGAGAATCCTTAATGCCACAGCCATAGCCCCAAGAGGTTACCCCATATAGTACCCAGCTTCCACTAGGACGCTGACACACCAGAGGCCCTCCGCTATCTCCCTGACAGCTGTCCACGTGCTTCTCCCTTGCACTTCCAGCACAGAGCATCCGGTTGGTGAATCGTCCCCCATAGCGCTCTTCACACAGACTCTTGGGCAACAGTAGAATGGAAGCCTGCTGCAAAGTACGAGAATAAGCACGCCCTACGGAGAAAGAGACAAATTAGCTAAAGACCAGGACATGCCATCTACTGTGTGAAATGTACAGGGCAAGGCCTCTACTGCAGAGTTTCTCAACTTCTTCAAGAACAGTACTCCCCTAAGTCTAACAAATATCAACCGAGTACCACCAACCGCACAAGCTCTGTCCCCTAATAGTACTAATTGTAATGCAATTCCTTTCACTCGTTTTTCATATACACACAATATAGAGTACATAATGGTAACCCACAAAATCAAACTACACAAAGCACACTCTATGCAGAGAAAATGTTAATTATCACTTATATTCTGTTTTTTTTCCAATGAGGTTAAAGCAATGTCATCTCAGTAACTGACAGAAAAATAGACAAAAGACAGCAGATATAAATTTTCAAAACTGACACATTTTGATCACTAAATTGAAAATAAAATCATTTTCCCTACCTTTGTTGTCTGGTGATTTTATTTTTCTAATCATGTTTTCCCAGTCTCTGGCTGCACTTCCTTCTGTCTGTGCTCTGTTTCCAGGGCCTTCTTATCCATTGGCTATTTTTCTCTTCTTCACTTTCTGCCCTTCATCCATCTTTGGCATTAACTTTTAACATTCAACTTTTTTCAATTTCTCTGCTTTCTTCTCAAAATCTACTTTTCCGTGTCTTACCTTCCCTGCCTCTCTCTCTCCAATCCCATGGTCTGGTATCTCTTTCCTTCCCTCCCCCTTTTTGTGGTCCAACATCTTTCTCCTTCCCTCCCCCCCCCAAGTGGTCCATATCTACCCCCCCAGTGGTCTCTCTTTCCATCCCTCCCTTCCAGTGGTCCAACATGTCTCTCCTTCTTTTCTGCCCTCTGCAGTCCAACATCTCCCCTCTCTTCTTCCTTTCTGGCCCTCCTCCCAGTCCATTTTTCACTCCATCAGTCCAACATTTCTTTCTCTCTGCACGCTTCCTCTCCTCCGGTCCTCATTCGCTCCCCTGACCAAAATCTCTCTCTCCCTTCATGAGTCCAGCTTTTTACTTTCTGCCCTCTCCCCTTTCCCTGAATATTTCATTTCTCCTTCCCTCCTTTCTGCCCTTCCATCTAACAGCTCTCTAGCTCTCCATGAGTCAGACACTTGCTGCCTTCTGCATGCTTTCTCTCTCTCCTTGCCCCTTCCCTTGAGGGAGACATCCTTCCCACCCCCAGTCCATCTCTCCCCAACCCCACTCATAACTGACATGCTCTATCCCCATGCACCATTTCTACATCTCCTCCACTCCATGTCCATTTCTCCCTTTTTCACCAGTCTCATCCCTCCTGCAACACTTTTCCTTCCCTCCCTCTGGGTTAGCAGAACCGATTCCTACATGTCACCTGCCGCTAACCGGAAGCCTCTTGGTTGCATTCAACCCAGGCAGAAACAGGAAGTTCTTACAGAGGGCAGGACCCAGCAGAGGAGAAGCCCCCTGGACCGGATGGGATTCACCCGAGAGTGCTAAAGGAACTTAAAGTTGAAATCGGAGAGCTACTACAATCCCTAGCTAATTTGTCAATTAGAACCGGGCAAATACCAGACGACTGGAAGAGAGCGAATGTCATTCCAATCTTCAAAAAAGGATCGAGAGGAGAACCAGGCAACTATAGACCTGTGAGTCTTACATCGGTTCCTGGGAAGATGGTTGAGGCATTAATCATGGATAGCATAGTGCAACACCTGGAAAACCACAACCTGTTAAGAGCCAGTCAACACGGCTTCAGGAAGGGGAAGTCATGTCTGACGAATTTACTTCAATTCTTTGAAAAGGTGAACAAACAAATCGACAGCGGAGACCCGGTGGATATAATATACTTGGACTTCCAGAAGGCGTTCGACAAGGCTAGGCTTCTAAGGAAACTACAAAGCCACGTAATTGAAGGGGATATACTACGATGGATCGGCAACTGGCTGGAAAACAGATTGCAGAGGGTAGGCATAAATGGGAAGTTCTCAGACTGGGAAAAGGTGACAAGCGGTGTGCCCCAGGGCTCGGTTCTTGGGCCAATCTTATTTAATATATTCATAAATGACCTGGAAGAGGAAACGACGAGTAATATAATCAAGTTCGCAGATGACACAAAACTATGTCGGTCAGTGGTTTCAAAAATGGACAGCGAAGAACTCCAAAGAGATTTGAACCAGCTAGAGAAGTGGGCAGAAAAGTGACAGATGAAGTTTAATATAGACAAATGTAAAGTGATGCACCTGGGCACAAAGAACAGGGAACATGAATATAAAATGTTAGATGTGACGTTGGGCAAGAGCGAACAAGAAAGAGACCTGGGGGTACTGATAGACAGGACCCTGAAGCCGTCGGCACAATGTGCAGCAGCGGCAAAGAAAGCCAACAGGATGTTGGGCATGACAAAGAAGGGAATCACCAGTAGATCGGCGGACGTCATTTTGCCGCTTTACAGAGCAATGGTCAGACCACACTTGGAATACTGTGTCCAACACTGGTCTCCTCACCTAAAGAAGGATATAACCCTGCTGGAGAGGGAGCAGAGGCGAGCCACGAACTAGTAAAAGGTATGGGAAATTTGAGCTATAAAGAACGCCTCGGAAAACTAAGCTTGTTCAACCTTGAGAAGAGAAGACTGCAAGGGGATATGATAGAGACTTTCAAAATACTAAAAGCACTCGACAAAAGAGCAAGAAGTATTGCTATTCACGTTGTCAAATGAGACTCGTACAAGAGGGCACGGGCTGAAATTGAGGGGCGACAGGCCCAGGACGAATGTCAGGAAGTTCTGTTTCACACAGCGAGTGGTGGACGTTTGGAATGCTCTCCCGGAGGAGGTTGTGATGGAAACCTCCATTATGGGATTCAAGTGCAAGTTGGATGCACACCTCCTTGCAAATCACATTGAGGGATACGGCTAAATATGGTCATCATAAGGGAACACCTAGGTCTCCATCAAGGAACACCTAGATTGGCCTCCGCATGTGCGGGTCACCGGACTGGATGGACCGAAGGTCTGATTCGGTGAGGGCATTTCTTATGTTCTTATGTTAGCTACAGGCAGTGTACAGTACCTCTCCCTTCCCTCCCCTTCTCCTTCAAGTCCAGCAGCACCTCTTCTCCCTTCCCTTTTCATCCTCCCCTGTCCAGCAAGCATCTCTCCCTTCCCCATGACCAGAAGTACCTCTCCTCCCCCTAGCAGCAGCTCATTGTGTGCTTTTTAACTTCCCTGCTCCTAGCATTAGTTTAGCAATTCCATTTGGTAGCCTTAGGGACCTTTGCAAGGCCGGCCCACCTCCAATGATGCAACTTCCTCTTTTCTTAGAGGTGGGCTGGCTTAGCAAAGGCCTGAGGCTGCCTGATGGAATAGCTAAACTAATGCTAGGAGCAGCTGTGTGGGGAAGTTAAAAAGCACACAGTGAGCTGTCGCTGGTAGTCCGGGGAGGGGGGGTTCTGGAAGAGAAGATGATGACGGTGGCAAAAGGAAGGCGGGAGATATTCAACAGCAGAAGGGTGGGAGACATACAGCACCATTTACCCCCTGGGGTACGTGTACTCCTTGTTGAGAACCTCTGTTCTATTGTATAGAGCATGCAATTTACAGTACAAAGGATGGATCACCTGTTGGAGGAAGCATCCACTTACTGTTCAGGAATAGTATCCATCATAGGAAGCTTATAGTCACTGTAGGAAGGGTGCAGATAGAATACAAGGCATGGCTTCCGGATACATGAAGTTAGTCATTTGCAGCTTTTTGCCATGGAAACCCATATTAGCCTTAACAAGGACCCTTATAAGTTAAAAGGGGTTCAGCTGAGACCAATAGTCCTGGATAAATAGAAGCAAGCTGCGGCAACTGTGTACAAATTGTAGGGAGCAAAAGATATTACAGCCCTTGCAGGTGCAGTGCTAGGGCTGGATTTGCTTCAATACCAGTGGAATTGTAGTTGCCGTTAGTTTCTCTGATACAACACCATATATTGTATCTTTGTTTATTATTCTGTTATTGATTTTGGAGTAAAAGCAGGGCTAGCTTGGCGTATTCCTGATGGCTTGGATCTTTCTGGAATCTTTATGTGCAGAACAGGAGTCACCTTGGGGGCAATTCTGTTACAGGGTACCATGACGTAGGCGCCTCGGTATCTGGGCACCAAGTCGATATTGGTGCACCGACATGTTAGTATTCCTGCAACAAGCTATGTGCATAACTTACAGTAGTCTATAAGTTACATGTGTAAGTTGGAGCCACGCCCTGCCCCTCCCTCGCTCTGCCCATGTGTAAACCTCCCTTGCGGTTGTGTGCTATTGCATTTCCATGCTCCGTTACCGAACAGTGCACGGTGCTCTTTTATGGAATTGCTCGGCTTCCCTGCTTATGCCTAACACAGAGAGAGATGTGCTAAGGGTCCATCCTATGTTGCCCAGTGTCATGCTCTTACCTGTGTCACCCCAGCCAGTGATGTAACAGTCTGAGGATATTTTCTGTGACCGCTCTCTCTTCAAGGGTAGGCAGACTGGTAGAACATGGGAGCTAAAGTGGGTACAACGCTCCTCTGGCCCATGCAGTTTCACCAAGGCAATGTCATAGTCACTTCCGTTGGGTTGATATTCCTTGTGTATCACAATTTGCTCGACCCCAATGTCCTCCTCATAGTCCTCAGGCACAAGAGTATGATAATCTCCAACCCGCACAAAATAGCTTTGAGAGTTGTTACCGTACCTGAGGAGAAAAAAACCCCACATCTCAGTCTTTTGCCACATTAGCAACAAGAGCCAGCCTTTTGTATCATTATACTCAAGATTAGGGGCCCAGGTCCACCCAGCAGAGATGAATGGAGCACTGGCATAGAGGAAACAGGCTGGGCTCCTGCAATCTTGCACCCTTTCTTCAATGTGGCCCCAGGAGTGATTCCTACACACAGGGAATTTAGGAGACAACTGAAAACATATCTGTTCCTAAAGTCAATTCTATTCAATTTGCAACATTTTTTATAATCATTGTAAACCGCATAGAACTTCACGTTCCTGCAGTATATAAACCATTATTATTATTATTATTATTATTGCCTGCAGCTACTTCCTGTTCTTCTGCCTGGCTGAGACTCAGAAAGAGGGAGGTTTCCAAGTCAGTGGCAGGCAGCCTGTAGGAATCTCTGCCACTTCTAGGGAACCTGTGAAGCGAGAGGAAGAGGTGTGGGTGGAGTGGGATGAGGGAGGGAAGGAGAGATGCTGTAGGGGGAGGGAGAATTTCTGGACATGGGCAGGGAAGGGAGGAGAGGAAGGGAGAGGTGCAGCAAAGGAGTGGGGGGGCAAAAAAAGGATACTATATATGTGGTGGAGGGCAGAGGGGTGAAAGAGGGAGACAATATTGGATATAGGGGTGGAGGGGAGGGAGAAATATTAGACATGATGGGGGAGGGGAAAGAGAAATGGACCCAGGAAGAGAGGGAGAGATGTTGGGCATGAGGGTGGATGAGAGAGAAGGAGAAATACATAGGAAGTGGAGAAGAGGGAGATGTTGGATCCAGGAGCAGAAGAAAATATTAGAGAGATGCCAGCCAATTAGAGGGAGGGAAGAGAGGGAGATTGTTGGACCACAGTGAAGAGAGCAAGAGAGAAGGGACAGGGAAATGAGAAGCTATGAGGGCAGGGAGGGGATAGAAAGGGAGCAGATGCTGGGATAGAAGAGTGGAGAGAAGAAGACCTGGGAATGGTAACCCTATATGGGAGAGGCCAAGAGGGGGAGGTAGGAGTGGCAAAGAAATGAATGAGAGGATAGTAGAATGAGAGAGTAGAAATATGGTACTGGAGAAGAGATGAAAGAGAATGGGACAGATAGTGGATAAGAGAAGAAGATGGAAATTTGAAAAGTACCTGAATAGTAAGAACATAAGAATAGCCTTACTGGTTAGGACTAGTGCTACCCGATTCAGGAAAAAAAATTTCGATTCGATTCAGCCTATTGAATTGGTTATTCAATTCAATTTTCCTGCCCAATTGGGTGTTTTTTTCAAACATCCTGGTGGATTTATTTTATAGCTTCTTCACCCTCTTTGGCTTCTCCTAACCACACTGGTGCAGTGGTGTAAATAAAATAAAGAAACAAAAAGGACTTTTCCTCTCTCTGTTAAATCCTAGTTCACGTTTGCGGTCTAACACCAGCTCTGGCAGGATACACATTTCATATCTGACATATTGTAATCTCAAAACAGAAAATAAAATTAGTTTTTCTACCTTTTGTTGTCTGGTTATTTTTCAAATTTTGTTGGTCTCAGGCTCTGGTTGTCTTCTGATAACTTGCTTGTCAGGGTCTCCTTCTTTCTCTGTACTAACCATCCATCTGCCATCTCTGTCCTCCCCTGCCGTTTCCCTTTCCTCCCCCGGAGGTCTGGCATCGTTCCTTTTTTTTCGTCTCCATCCACAGATTCACCTTTTCTTAACTACCCTTTCATCCAGCATTTCTCCCTCCTTCCCACCACCCCAGGGTCCACCATCTCTCCCTTTCTTTTCCCAACTACCCTCCTATCCAGTATCTCTATCCCCCCCTCTACACCATCCCTTGTGTCCAACTTCTCTCCCTTTCTGTTCCTTCCTTCCCTAAATCCCATTGTCCATCATCCCTCTTCCTCTCCTCTATTTTCAGACCCATTATTTCTTCCCCCCCAAAGTCCAACATATGCACGTATCTTTGAACCCCTCTTCCCTCCCTCCCTCCCTCCGTGTACTTCTACATCAGGGCCCCCCTCTCCTAGTCTGTCCCGTCCTCCTCCCCCGAAGGCCTGCACCCACCCCTAAAGGCTTGCCTGTCCCCCCTGAAGGCCTTTTCCCTCCCTGTACTCTCCACTCTCCCCTTTCTTCACCCTCTTCTCTCCATTTTCCCTTCTGTCTTTTCATCTTTATTCTCCCCCCTTTCTGCTATTCTCTCTCTCTCCCTTCTCACTCCTTTCCATGCTCCCTCTTCTCCTCATTCTATCTTCTCTCCTTTCTTTCTTCACAGCTTTTTTTCTACACAGTATCTTCTGTACTCTCTCTCTCTCTCTCTCCCTTCTCCGCAGTGGTATGGAACAAGCCCAGGATGCAAAGTGGTCTTCAGTAAGTGAGCAGGAACCACAGGGAGGGGGCAAGCTGCCTGCCGATCTTTCTTCTCATTTCTGTTTAGTAGGTTTCAGCTGCTCTCAGGCTGTACAACAAGCTTAGTTCTCTTTGGAGGCCCCAGAATGAACTGTGAGAACTTGCCATGGACTAGCAGCAGTACCGCTCTCTCCTTATTGTAATTTGCCTGACAGCTTCCATAGCTTTAGCGAGTCAATTCCCTTCTGCAGCCTCGGGGAGTTTGCTAGGCCGCCCCACCTCCAATGATACAACTTCCTTCTTCCTTGGAGGCGGGACAGCCTAGCAGAGGCCCCGAGGCTGCTGGAGGGAATTGACTTGCTAAAGCTAAGGCAGCAGTCAGGCAAATTACAATAAGGAGAGAGCGGTGCTGCTGCTAGTGTTACGGGGAGGGTTTGAAATCGCCGAGTCAGGCCGGGGAAGGCCGAGTTGGGAAAGGGAAAGGCCTAATAGGGTGTGTTTCTCAACGGTCTGGCAGGTTTATTTTCGTAGCCTCTTTACCCACCCCATACCTCTTAAGTGAAGAAGACAGTGAGAGGGATGCCTAGTTCCTCCTGCCCGTAGGCCCAGCACTCCAAAATGGCAGGCCTTCCCCTTCTTGCTGCATCCTGGGAGGGGCCTTGGATGTCTGAGCCAATCAGGGCCTTAGGTTCCTCCCAGTGTATCCTAAGATGCACCAGGAAGGGGGCCAAAGGCCCAGATTAGCTCAAATGCTTAAACGACCCTCCCAGGTGGCATCTGAGTCAATCAAGGCCTTAGGCCCCCCTGCCCAGTGCATCCTGTCGTATTTTGGGGATTAGTATTAGTAGAGGGCAAAATTTAGTGCATGCCTTTGCGATGTTAGGACATTGAACGGATGGCTTATTTTAATATTAATGACCTCATGGGTGACTAAAACTACATCAGGTGTATACCTGACAGGGCCTCCGCGTGTGCGGATTGCCGGACTCGATGGACCATGGGTCTGATCCGGAGATGGCAGTTCTTATGTTCATTTTAATATTAATGAGGCCATTTGCATGGAAAACCATGCGTTGAGCTGTTTTGTACACTGGATCGGCAAATTAGGTCAGTTGCTAAACCAGTCACTGGTACACAATCGGAGCGTTTAGTGCATCTAGGCCTTTGTTAGGAATTTCCCTCCTATAAAGGACCTAGAAATCTGCCAGCTTAAACTCTCCATTCAACTGCAGTCTCCACAGGGGGTGGGAGAGAATTAAGTTTAACCTCCCCTCTTTGTATATTAGGCAAACTTTGTAGAAATTGTCTTCTCAGTCATGTTTTGTAAATCTGAGGCAGTAGGTGATGGAACTCTGGCACTTTCCTCTTCTACGCTAAGGGCTAGATTCTCAAAAAAAACGCATAAAAAACCAACGGGCTGCTATCACAGCCGTTATAGTAGCAATTTTTAAAAAAGCGAGTCTTTCTCCAAAAAATGCTCATGCAAATGAGGCTGGTGGACAGTAACGAAGAATTGTAAAATTTGCATGTGCCCATCACTGGTTATAGTGATGGGCACATGCACAACAAAAAGGGGGAAAAAAACCCAAAAACACAACAGCAGCGGGAGAGATGCCCAATCTTTCCCGCCGCCAAGAAACACACCTCCAGCACCCCCTCTGCAGTGAGAGAGATGCCAGAAAGCCAGAGCTCTGCCCGGTACTGTGCTTAGGTTCTATCTACTGAAGTCTCCGTCAGAGCTCACAACAGCCCATCTAAACCATAGCAGCTGTCGAAGTCCTCCCCAGTCCATCCTCAACTCAATGGCCATATACAGGACACAGACTGTGTAAATTGACCTTAGTTCTTCAATATATACCATTGTTTCCTGATTCAAGATCCTCTATGTTCATCCCATGCTTTATTGAACACTGTCACCGTTTTCCTCTCCACCACCTCCTTCGGGAGCGCATTCAAGGCATCCACCACCCTCTCCATAAAGAATAATTTCCTAACATTACTCTTCAGTCTACCACCCCTCAAACTCAAATTATGCCCTCTGGTTTTACCATTTTCCTTTCTCATGAATGAGATTTGCCTATAAAGTTTCTCTCATGCATATTCATTAGGGATATCTTGAAAACCTGACTGGCTGGGGGTCCCCCAAGGACAGGTTTAAGAACCACTGGTTTGGACATTTCCATTTGTAAAACAGATGTTCCTGTTGGACATTAGCAGCATGTGTATTTTTCTAAAATACATGAGAAATGGATGTCTGTAGTCATAGAAACATAGAAGATGACGGCAGTACAGCCCATCAAGTCTGCCCACTCTGCTTACCCACCCCCTGTCTATGCCCTAATGACCCAATTTCCTTATCTTGACCCTCGTAGGGATCCCACATGGGTATCCCATTTATTCTTAAAGTCTGGCACGCTGTCTGCCTCGATCACCTGCACTGGAAGCTTGTTCCAATGATCAACCACTCTCTCTGTGAAGAAATACTTTCTGGTGTCGCCATGAAATTTTCCGCCCCTGAGTTTGAGCGGGTGCCCTCTTGTAGTCTGAGCCAGAAGGGCATGTAACTACTGTTTTAACGGGTCTTCTATGTGGTTGGCTTACGTATTCATGTATCATGTATATCTGTACTCTCTTCTGAGGTACTGCAGTCTATTAATGTCATTGATATGGCTCTGTCAAGCTCAACCTACCTCTTAAAACAATGTGCTGCGGTCAGTACCCAACAGCTGCTGATGAGCGTGGCACCACACAGAAGCCTTCCGTCTCCATGAGTAGACCTCAGGCGCAATGCCACCTGCCACGGCCAACCTCCCCTAAATAAAGGAACAAAGCAAGACTGTTATTCTACCAAGCAAGGCAGCTATCCTATCCTTGATAGTAATACTAGATACTGTAGTTACACTTTTAGGTAACTATCAATGTAACTAGTTACTTTTTGATAAAATTGACTAAATTAAGTAACTAGTTACTTTATTTTAGTAACTACTAACAAAATTTGCAAGTTACTTTTGTGTTACTGTTTGCATAGCATGCGGAACAATTCAACTCGCTTCTCTTGCCTCGTGATGTGGCCCTTCGGCTCAAATGAACCTGGGCGTGGCAGCCTATAAAAAATGGACAGATATATGGTGGAATAGGCAAGCATGAAATATAAAATAGCCACTACGCTGTCTTCTCCTCACTTTGGATTTTACTAGTGAGGGAATATATATTGATAAGATAGGGACTTAATCCAAGAGAAGGCTTTATGAGTGGCTATATAAAATTACAATTGGATAAGCCAGAACACAAAGCAGGTAAGACAAATATGGGATAAGAGATTGATTGAAGTATGTGTTTTGTTCATTGGAAACAGGGAGAGAGCAGCATTCTCTTAGGTCCCTAGAAATGAAGGACAGAGAAGATAAACCAGGTTGTAACTTAGTTCCAGAGACCTGTGGCAGATAAGATTTGGTTGCTATAAAGATGGACTTTTCTTCTTACTACAGAGATTACATTCCAGGGGAGGGGGTGGGGGAGTTCCCTCTCCTTTTTTGCAGGGTAAAGTTAGAAATGCTAATTGGATATACAAAATGCATATACAGTAGAACCTTGGTTTACAAGCATAATTCGTTCCAGAAGTATGCTCGTAAACCAAATTGCTCGTATATCAAAGCGAGTTTCCCCATAGGAATGAATGGAAACTCACTTGATATGTTCCCCCCCCCCCCGAGGCCCCCGGCACTGCTCCGTTTCCCCTCCCCCTCAAGGCCACAGGTGTTGCTCCATACCCCCCCCTCCCAAGATCTGGCATCCCCCCTGCGATCCGGCACCCTGCCCCCCCCCCCCCCCCCCGCCAAGCACCCAAATAACATCCCTTACCCCGATTTAGCACCGACACCAGCACCAACGCACAGGACATGCCAGTGCCTGAAAATCCTCCCTCTGGGCTGGGCTGGGCTGGACTGGGCCTTAAGCATTTGCACATGCTCAAGGCCTTCTGGTCTTGCTTTCTCTGAGAATCTCGGATCACAGGGGGGGATGCTAGATCATTTGAATGTTCAGTCTTCACTGAATTTTTTACGCTATTAGGGGCAGACAGCAAAAATATCTGTGTACATTGCAAACTTTGTCCGTCAGTTTCTAAGCAGACCTACAGCTGTGCAACCAATACTACAGCAAATCGTAAGCAGCACCTGCAAAACGTCCACTGGGCTGCACATGATAAACTGCCTTAATTGAAGAATCAGCATCTCTGTCAGATGCATTAGAATCCCTGCCAAAGAAACAGCAAATTGGCTGCTTCATGGAGGCATCATTGTGTCACAGAAAGGGGTCAATGATCTCATCACAAATTTTGTTATTGGGGACATGCAAGCCTTCTCAATGGTCGAGTCACCAGAATTCATTCAGTTGGTCATTGGTCTTCAACCAGGCAAAACCGTATTGACTGGACAAGTTGAGGACCGAAATCGTAAGATGACAGATGACTTTCAAAATAAGCTGTCACTTGTAACTGAAGTACGCACAACAGCTGACATATGGACCTCCCACAACAGAAGCTTTTTTAGAGTTATGTTACTGTACACTGGATCGAGATCAGAACATTGGAATGAAAGTCTGCAGCACTGGCATGTTCACGTTTGCGAGGACGATATACTTTTGACCTGATTGCTTCCACACTCGAGATGATCCACTCCAAATTATGTATCACTGACAAAGTTATCTGCATAGTTACTGACAACAGATCAAACTTTAAGGTGTTCAAGGCGTTCTCAGAGAAAGAAGCAACGGTCATAGAACCAACACAAATTGTACCCTCACAAATCAACAACGGACCTTCACAAACATTGCAGACATCCTAGACAACCAAGCAGAAGTAACAGAGTATCCACACAATGAACTTGATTGCTGTGTCTGATTCAGAAGGGGCCAATGAAAATGTAAACCACAAGATGTTAAGCCGTAGAACTAGGCAAAATGAAGTGCCCTCTGGAATAAGTGCAAAAAAGGTCCACAGGCAGCTGAAATAGTGTACGAAACTTCAGAAACCACACTTGCTTTACCAAATGTTACTAGATGGAATTCATTCTATTATGCTGTTGGCAAAGTGTATTCTATTGTGGAGATGAAGGCTGAAACTGTGCTCAATGACATCTGTGAGAAACTTTCCCTAACAGCTTTCCACTCAAATGAAATTGCTTTCATGGCAGATTATATTAAAGTGATGAAACCAATTGCTATGGCACTGGACACTCTGCAGGCTGATGACCGGTATTTCATGGGAGTTCTTCTGACAATGATTTCTTCCCTGCGTGCATATCTTATCTCCATCAGGCCTTCGCTCAAATTTGCCAGCCCACTTGTCGATGCTCTAATGAATGGAATAATTAAGAGCTCTGGTCCACTTGAAGCTAAGGATGATTTGATAGTAGCAAATGTTTCACATCCACAATTCAAGCTGTGCTAGATCCAGTCAGATGCTGCCAGAGCTTGTGCCAAATACTTGCTGTAGGATTTCTGCAGAGGCCTTCAGGTGAGATACCTTTTCCCCTTCCTCTGCCTAGAGAGGTCTCCAACCTGGAGCTTTGAAGAACATGTCGGGTTGTTCCTCACAATTGTGTTACTTTACGGGAAGGGCTGTGGTTAAATCTGCATCTTTGGATATAAGAACATAATAACATAAGCAGTGCCTCTGTCGGGTCAGACCATAAGTCCATCCTGCCCAGCAGTCCGCTCCCGCGGCGGCCCAAACAGGTCATGACCTGTCTGAATCACCAGAAGGGGCCCCTTTGCCACCTTGGTTTCCCATTGAAGTCCTATCTTCCCATCGAAGTCCTAATCCTCCGGTCTTGCACATTCACGACTTGGTTGGGTTTCCATACTTATTACCTGATTAGTTTTCTATACTTGTATTACATCCCAGCACCTCTCTCAGTATCCCACGATCCCTTTATCCCTCAGGAATCCGTCCAATCCCTGTTTGAATCCCTGTACCGTACTCTGCCTGATCACTTCCTCCGGTAGCGCATTCCAGGTGTCCACGACCCTTTGGGTGAAAAAATACTTCCTTGCATTTGTTTTGAACCTATCTCCCTTCAGTTTCTCCGAATGCCCCCTCGTACTTGTTGTCCTCTTCAGTCTGAAGAATCTGTCCCTATCTACCCTCTCTATGCCCCTCATGATCTTGAAGGTCTCTATCATATCTCCCCTGAGCCTCCTTTTTTCCAGAGAGAAGAGCCCCAGCCTATCCAACCTCTCGGCGTATGGGCAGTGTTCCAGCCCTCTTACCAGTTTCGTTGCTCTCCTTTGGACTCTCTCAAGTACCGCCATGTCCTTCTTGAGGTACGGCGACCAATATTGAACGCAGTATTCCAGATGTGGACGCACCATCGCTCGATACAATGGCATGATGACTTCCCGCGTCCTGGTTGTTATGCCCCTCTTTATGATGCCCAGCATCCTGTTGGCTTTTTTCGAGGCTGCTGCGCACTGTGCAGATGGCTTCAGTGATGCATCCACCAGCACACCCAAGTCTCTCTCAAGTCTGCTGAAGGAGGCATGCTGTCTAGATATAATGTAAAGATAAGAACATAAGAATTGCCGCTGCTGGGTCAGACCAGTGGTCCATCGTGCCCAGCAGTCCACTCATGCAGCGGCCCTTAGGTCAAAGACCAGTGCCCTAACTGAGACTAGCCCTACCTGAGTACGTTCTGGTTCAGTAGGAACTTGTCTAACTTTGTCTTGAATCCCTGGAGGGTGTTTTCTCCTATAACAGACTCCGGAAGAGCGTTCCAGTTTTCTACCACTCTCTGGGTGAAGAACTTCCTTACGTTTGTACGGAATCTATCCTCTTTTAACTTTAGAAAGTGCCCTCTCATTCTTCCTACCTTGGAAAGGGTGAACAACCTGTCCTTATCTACTAAGTCTATTCCCTTCATTAACTTGAATATTTCAATCATGTCCCCTCTCAGTCTCCTCTTTTCAAGGGAGAAGAGGCCCAGTTTCTCTAATCTCTCACTGTACGGCAACTCCTCCAGCCCCTTAACCATTTTAGTTGATCTTCTCTGGACTCTTTCGAGTAGTACAATGCCTTTCTTCATGTACGGCGACCAGTGCTGGACGCAGTACTCCAGGTGATGGCGGTACCATGGCCTGATACAGCGGCATGATAACCTTCTCCGATCTGTTCGTGATCCCCTTCTTAATCATTCCTAGCATTCTGTTTGCCCTTTTTGCCGCCACCGCCACACATTGCGCGGACAGCTACATCGACTTGTCAATCAGAACTCCCACATCTCTTTCCTGGGAGGTCTCTCCAAGTACCGCCCCGGACATCCTGTATTCATGCATGAGATTTTTGTTACCGACATGCATCACTTTACACTTATCTACATTGAACCTCATCTGCCATATCGATGCCCATTTCTCAAGCTTGATTATGTCACACTGCAGATCTTCGCAATCCCCCTGTCTTCACTACTCTGAATAACTTCTTATATTCCGCAAATTTAATCAACTCACTCGTCATACCAATGTCCAGTATGATGTTGAAAGATGTTGAAGAGCACGGGTCCAAGCACTGAACCCTGCGGCACCCCACTGGTGACGCTCTTCCAGTCCGAGTATTGTCCATTTACCCCCAGTCTCTGTTTCCTATGCTCCAGCCAGTTTTTAATCCACATGAGTATTTCACCCTCGATTCCATGGCTCGCAATTTTCTGAAGTAGTTGTTCATGTGGAACCTTGTCGAACACCTTCTGAAAATCCAGATATACAATGTCGATCAGGTCGTCCTTGTCTATCTGCCTGTTTACTCCCTCGAAGAAGTACAGCTAGTTCGTCAAACAAGATCTGCCTTTGCTGGCTGATCCTCATCAGACCATGTCCGTCAAGGTGATCAATGATGCGGTCCTTTATCAGCACCTCTACCATCTTTCCCGGTACTGAGGTCAGACTCACCGGTTTGTAGTTTTCCGGATCTCCCCTCTAACCTTTTTTGAAGATCTGCGTAACATTCGCCACCTTCCAGTCTTCCAGAATCTTTCCCGATTTTAGAGGCATTCAGTATGGCACTGGTTAAAAATAACTTGATGTGAAGTAAATTTGAAACTTTGAATAACACAACATGATATAATGAATAGTGAAGTAGCCTAATGGTTAGAGCCTGAAAGCTAGGATTCAAATCCTGCTTCTCTCTCTAAAGCTCTTTGTGAGCAAGTCAAGTTTCACCCTTTGTTACATTACATAAGCATTTATGAATCATTAATATACCCCAATGCTTACTACAATCATGGCGTTTGGTGGCGGTGACTTTGTTACTCAAGCCAGGTAAGCCGAGTATTGCTTGTGAATCTTATAGACCAATATCCCTTCTAAACGAGGATCTTGGCTCAGCAGCTAAAGGGTGTGATGCCAAAGCTCATTCATGTGAATCAAGCAGGCTTTATTTGCCAAAATCAGACATTCGACAATGTTAAAACGGCAGTGCATTTGGTGTGGCATGCATGGTAGCAGGGAATCCTTTCGCTGGTACTCTCTCTGGCTGCTGAGAAGGCTTTTGGTAGAGTCACCTGGAAATTCCTTTTTGGGGTTCTAGAAAACAGTTCTTAAAATGGATTTATTATATCATGAACCCTTATCTCAATTTAAAATCAATGGTTTTCTGTCAGAGCCCGTGACATTGTTGAGTGGTACCAGACAGGGATGTCCCATGTCCCCATTACTATTAGCCATAGCGATGGAACCTCTGGCTTGCTCGATTCATGCGAATCCTGATCTACAGGTTCATGATATGGCCTATAAGATCTTACTCTTGGCAGATGATCTGCTATCGTTTATTAGCAACCCAACCAAATCTTTGACTGAGTTGACGTAAGTCTTATCAGCATATGGCCAGGCGTCAGGTTTCCATACGAACATGGAAAAATCAGAAGTCCTCAATCTTACTTTAGGGGTGCAACTGGTTTAAGATTTCCAATCCCAATTCCCTTTTCACTGGGTGCATAAATCCATCAACTATCTAGGGGTCCAGTTGACGGCAGATCCTGCTAATTTATTTAGTGCTAATTTTCTGGCCCTGCAGAAACAGTTTTTTCAAGATTTAGAGAGCTGGGAGGGAATGACTGATGGGTGGATGGGAAGAACTGCGGCTGTAAAAATGATGCTGTTACCTAAATTGCTATATCACTTTATGGCTTTGCCTATTGCAATCCCTAGAGCATTTTTTTGTTGCTTGTCTAGAAAAGTGTTTGCCTATATTTGGAGACACAAACCTCCTTGGGTACGGCGGGCAATTCTATCTCAAGCAAAGCAGAAGGGAGGGATGGGAGTTCCTAATTTCTTTCTTTTTTATCAGGCTGCTTTGATGCAAGAAGTGGCGGCATGGGTGGGCTATATAGATCGCCCATGGATACATTTAGAACAACCCTTTTCTCCTGATATTTCTCTTTGGAGGTTACCTTGGTCCCCTATGGTGATTCTGCGAGCCCAGCTCAGAATTGCAAATCCATTTTTGCAAACCTGGAATTTCCCTGCTTAAGAAAATGTTTCCAGAATGCAAGTCTTTTGCCCAGACTTCTATTTCTTTACTACAGGGCCAGGGGGAGAGGATCCTGTCTGCTTCCAATGGGTTCGGGCATTGCTACGTACAGTTGGGCAGTTTTGGCAGGATGGGGGAATGCTCTCTTTTGAGCACCTGCAGAGAATAGTTAAGCTCGGGAACGCATTGCCAGAGGTTGTAGTAAGAGTGGATAGCATAGCTGGTTTTAAGAAAGGTTTGCTATACCAAGAATTCCATAACATAAAATTAATTAAAGATTCAATTCATATCCTAAAAATGAACAAAATTGATTTCATCTACATTTAAAATCTACAATAACAAAGTGCAAAATCATAGGCTGGGAAAAGCTACAGGTACTATCTAAAGCTTTCAAGTAGAGTCCACCAATCAATCTTCAAGGTTCTTAATGATGTTACGTTTTGAAGCCATTCAGGCCCAATGAAGCTCCCTTAACTTGATGATGAGTCAATTAAAGTCCCAATATCTCCTTGAGTAGTGATCTGTAGGCACTATGGCATCAGAGGTTGGTCCCTTATCATAAAATCTGGAGGTCAGACTCCTCTCCGTTATAGCTGTTGTCCTGTTGGGGTGGGTGGGAAGGGGGGGTTAACTGCTCAAGGTTTTATAGTTTGCTCTTCCGTCTTTCTGTATATTTTGTATAAGAGGGGGGGGAGGGAGGGACTCGGTGGGTTGTTGGGAAAGTGATTTGCTTTTGGTTGGATTCTATTCTGGAAAAATTCAATAAAACAGATTTTGAGAAAAAAAAAAATCAAACGAAGAAACACAGTAGATCTGCTCAGTTGTTAGTGTGAAAGAGAAAGGGATATTTTGCAAACAAAGGGATGGTCCTTAATCGTAGCCCTCTCCTCATATATATTTAGTGGATTATTTAAAATGGCTTCAGCCAACTCAACAATAAATACCTACTAACTTTAAGAAGCCTTATCATGTTTTGATTTTTATTACCACCTAATAAATATATTGATATCACACTGATTTAAATAACATATTACCAAACCACACTCTCTGTGAACAAATCACACTACACAACGGGAATACCCCATTGGGCCAGAAAACCTGGACTGGAGCAAAGCCTTTTCAGTTTCAGTTCCTTCAACACCACATTGTCCCATTTTTTTAAATCATCAAATTGTTACCATAGTCTCATGTTGCTCAACCACAATGATTATCGTTTTTGCTTTCTGATATCTCCATTGGACTCTACAATCCTGTTGTTCAGTCGGCCCAACACAGGGCTGTGTTTCGCTGGATCAGCGTCTTCAGGAGTCACAATTGCTTCAGGTTTACACTGAGTTATTTCACCTATCTTTTGCCATGTTAGCAGATACTTGCAACCAATATTACAGATGGCCAGTCTCATAGAAAGGAGCATACAGAGTAGAGAATGACACGGTGAAAAAATTGGTCCCCGTCACCGCCCCGTCCCCGTCTCACCATCCCCGTCACCGCCCCGTCCCCGTCTCACCATCCCCGTCACCGCCCCGTCCCCGTCTCACCATCCTCTTCACCGCCCCGTCACCGCCACTGCCACCCCATTCACCGCCCCGTCACCGCCACTGCAATCCCATTCACTTTTCTTTATTTACGTATAAAGGAAACATTCTTTAAAACTTTAAAACTTTAAAACTTAGTTAAATATTAGTTAATAACTATTAAAAAACAAAACACGCAGATAAAAAATTAATTAATATAAATTCTCAAAACTGACACATTTTGATCACTAAATTTAAAATAGTTATTTTTCATACAGTTTTTCAATCACTAATCTTCCACCACCCCTGGGGCTAGCAATGCAAAAACAAACACGACATGTACTTTAAATGCTTACAAAGTCCCACCTCTTTACTAGAGATCTTACTGAGCTCCTTCAAACCCCCAAGCTCCCATCCCATACACCTCATTTGGGCCAAAAGGGTTTCCGAAAGTACTTTAGCCCAAAGAATGTAGGGCCTCCCTTTAGGTACAATTATTCCAAGGAACCCCAATGGCCAAAATTAGAACCCATGAAGGGACACAGAGCGTAGAAGTCTGCTTGGTGTTCTCTTTAAGTCTCAACTACTGGAGTTGCCATTGAAGCATATTCTAATCTGTCTTGCCATACATGAGACACACACTGTAGAAATCTGCCTGACTTTGTTCTAATGTTCCAACTACTGAAATTGCTGTTGAAGCCCTATCTAACACATCCTAATCTGTCTTACCACACATGGAACAAAGACCATAGAAGTCTGTTCAACACTGGCCTTACTGTAGTTCCTCACAGCCAGAGTCGCTGTATAAGCAGTGCTGCAAGTCTCCCCTCCCCCCAGCGATCACGGCAGGAGGGCACCCAACCCCTCCTGTAGACCCCCCCAACGGCCCTCCCGACAATCGCAGCAGAAGGGTACCCAACCCCTCCTGCCGGTCCTCCCAATGGCCTCCCCTAAGATCGCCGGCAGGAGGGTACCCAACCCCTCCTGCTGGACCCCCCCCCAACGAACCCTCCCACCCCGGAACCCCCTTAGTCTTACTTTCCAAGTTGGACCGGACGGCTCCTCACACGTATGGCCAGCAGGCTTGCCTCCGTCCAAATGAGGCGGGCCCGCCCCTACCCTGCCCAACCCACAGGATCCTAGGGCCTGATTGGTCTAGGCACCTAAAGCCACTCCCGCTATAGGAGGGGCCTTAGGTGCTTGGGCCAATCAGGCCCTAGGATCCTGTGGGTTGGGGAGGGGAGGGGCGGGCCCGCCTCATTTGGACGGAGGCAAGCCTGCTGGCCATACGTGTGAGGAGCCGTCCGGTCCAACTTGGAAAGTAAGACTAAGGGGGTTCCGGGGTGGGAGGGTTCGTTGGGGGGGGGTCCAGCAGGAGGGGTTGGGTACCCTCCTGCCGGCGATCTTAGGGGAGGCCATTGGGAGGACCGGCAGGAGGGATTGGGTACCCTTCTGCTGCGATTGGCAGGAAGGGTTGATCTGACAAATGAGGAGCACGGTGAAACACAGGTAAATAGCGGTTCCTAGAAGTGGGTACATTGGCCCGCGGGGACAAACCTGTTCACCGTTTCCGCGGTCGGTGAATGGCCTTGTCCCCGTCACCGCAGCGACTGCTAGTTTTCTTCCCCGTTTTCGGCAGTGACCCGTGGCTTAAATGCGGTGGCCGCGGGTAAACCGTCACCGTGTCATTCTCTAATACAGAGGTATGATGGGTTCCTTCAAACTTAGCTTTCAGGGTGCCTGCGAACAGCCCCGCAGAGGTCCTTCCCTGGCATCACGCCTTCTCTGATGCTGCCTCCTGTTTCCGGTGAAGCGGGACACAGTTGAGGAACATAAGAACATAAGAACATAAGAACTGCCTTCTCCGGATCAGACCTTCGGTCCATCAAGTCCGGCGATCCGCACACGCGGAGGCCCTGCCAGGTGTACACCTGGCGTAATTTATATTCCACCATATCCTTATATGCCTCTCTTAAGGAGATATGCATCTAGTTTGCTCTTGAAGCCTAGGACGGTAGATTCCGCAATAATCTCCTCTGGGAGAGCATTCCAGGTGTCAACCACTCTCTGAGTGAAGCAGAACTTCCTGACATTAGTCCTGAACCTGTCCCCCCTTAGCTTCATTAAATGTCCTCTAGTCCGTGTCAAATTGGACAATGTAAATAATCTTCTCTGCTCTATTTTGTCGATTCCTTTCAGTATTTTGAAGGTCTCGATCATATCCCCACGCAGTCTCCTTTTCTCAAGGGAGAACAATCCTAGTGTTATAAGTCTGTCCTCGTATTCCAGTTTCTCCATACCCTTCACCAGTTTTGTTGCTCGTCTCTGCACCCTCTCCAGCAGTTTTATATCCTTCTTTAGGTAGGGAGACCAATGTTGGACGCAGTATTCCAAGTGTGGTCTGACCATTGCCCTATAAAGCGGCATTATAACTTTCTCCGATCTACTCGAGATTCCTTTCTTTATCATGCCCAACATTCTATTTGCCTTCTTTGCCGCTGCCGCGCATTGTGCCGACGGCTTCAGGGTTCTGTCTATCAGCACACCCAGGTCCTTTTCTTGTTCACTCTTCCCCAGAGTTGCACCTGACATTGTATACTCGTATTCCTTATTTTTATTGCCTAAATGCATTACCTTGCATTTCTCCACATTGAATTTCATCTGCCATTTCTCCGCCCATGTTTCTAACTGACACAAGTCGCTCTGGAGTTTCTCGCTATCATCCTGCGATCTGATTGCCCGGCATAGTTTTGTATCGTCTGCAAACTTGATGATCTCACTGGATGTTCCTTCCTCTAGGTCATTGATATAAATATTAAAAAGGATCGGCCCAAGTACCGAGCCCTGGGGCACACCACTAGTCACTTTCTCCCAGTCGGAGAACTTCCCATTTATGCCCACTCTCTGCTTTCGGTTTTCCAGCCATTTGCCTATCCATCTTTGTATATCCCCCTCTATGCCATGGCTATGTAGTTTCCTGAGAAGTCTTTCGTGTGGAACTTTGTCAAACGCTTTCTGGAAGTCCAAATATATTATGTCCACCGGCTTCCCACTATCGATTTGCTCGTTCACGGTCTCAAAAAATTGGAGTAAATTAGTCAAACATGATTTCCCTTTCCTGAATCCATGTTGACTGGGTTTCATTAAGTCATATGCGTCCAAGTGCCGGACTATGCTATCCTTGATCAGTGCTTCAACCATCTTGCCAGGGACAGACGTAAGACTCACAGGTCTATAGTTGCCCGGTTCCCCTCTCGATCCTTTTTTGAAAATTGGGGTGACGTTCGCTATCCTCCAGTCGTCCGGTATCTGTCCAGTTCTGATTGTCAGGTTTGCAAGTTTTTGCAATAACTCTCCGATTTCAACCTTCAATTCCTTTAAGACTCTCGGATGAATCCCATCCGGTCCAGGGGATTTGTCGCTTTTAAGTTTGTCGATCTGATAGTATATCTGGTCTAAGTCCACTTCAACTGTGGTGAGGCTGTCTTCTATTTCTCCTGCAAACACTTTCTCCGCTTCAGGTATTGTTGAGGTGTCCTCCTTCGTAAAGACGGACGCAAAGAAGGAATTTAGTTTGTCTGCGATTTGTTTATCTTCCTTGACGTACCCTTTTCTTCCCTGGTCGTCCAGGGGTCCCACTGCCTCTTTTGCAGGTTTTTTCCCTTTCACGTATCTAAAGAAGGGCTTGAAGTTTTTGGCCTCCTGGGCTATTTTTTCCTCATATTCCTGTTTTGCATTCCTCACCGCCTTGTGACATTTCTTCTGATCATCTTTATGTTTGTTCCAGGCTTCGGTTGTCTTTATGCATTTCCATTTTTTGAAAGAGTCCTTCTTTTCTTTTATGGCTTCCTTCACCTGTATGGTAAGCCATGCCGGTTCTCTTTTGCTCTTTGTTCTCCGATCTTTGGAAATCTTCGGAATGTAGAGATCTTGTGCTTCTGTGATAGTATTTTTCAGTAGTGTCCATGCCTGATCAACCGTTTCAAGTTTGTCCATCATCTTCTCGAGTCGTTTTTCTACCATGGCTCTCATGCTATCGTATTTACCCTTTTTAAAGTTCAAGGTGGTGGTTAAGGTTTTGGCATGTTTCCCTTTCCTGATGTGTAGTTTAAAGTTGATTACATTATGATCACTCGTTCCCAGAGGGGGGAAACATAAGTGCAATTGAAGGCTTCTTAAAGTTAGTAGGCATATATATTTAGTGGCACCCCCCCTCCATGTCCTGATCATTTATTTAAAAAATAGCAATGCTGCCCTCTTGACCCCTCCAACCCCCACGCATCTACTGATGATATCCCTGGTATCTACTGCAGGGAAGGAGTGACCCTTATTGCTCATATGCCGATGGCTCCTTTTCAAAGTGATGTTATTAAGCCCTTGCAGTTCTACCATTAGGGTTGAGGCTGCTGAATAAGGAAGCACAATTTGCACAAGGGATTATAAAGCCCTTGTTAAATTAAAAAAGGGAGGGGGGAATTTTATTATTACATGTTTTATATGATAATGGAATATAAGGGTGAGTGGGGTGGGAAAAGGGAAGGGATATGTTTTATGTAATATATCAATGATTGTTTGTAAGTGATGTAGTTAATGTTAATCTGAATGAATATATTTAACACTTAATATAATTTTGAAAATGAATAAAGAATTAAAAAAAAAAAGGGATTCCATTGAAGTCTACAGGAGGTCTGGAGGGTAATAATACAGTCAGGAGGTGTGAAATAGAAATAATGTGATTCCGTTCACTGACGAAGGAAGGGGTGTGGTCTTAAAATCTCATCTATTACAACACTGATTTTGTTGGTCCTCTAAAGGGTATTACAACCTCTGATATAGCTTTCCAGGAGTTAACTTGTGGAGGCGTTCATCTTAGAAACTTCCAGGTGAATGCTGACCTTTGTAAGAGCAGAAATACAGAACAGATGGCTTCTGGATACTCTTGAGTTAGGAAAGGATCCTACACTGTCAGATACTCACCTCAAGGAGTTTTTCCCACCAATGATCCGCTTTGGCCGGCGATGAACTAATCTTGAGCCACAGCTGGTAGTAAAAGAGTCTGTAAGGAACGGAGCAGAACTTGGTAAGGCAGAAGTACCGCCAGTGACATATGAGCATAATATAAAACAAAGGATAAGGGCTTCCTGCCTTGGACACTTCCTGTGCAAGCTCTAAGCCCCATGCAGTGCCTTCTTTGGACCAATCGGCCTGCTCAGCCTCGGGACATGACTCACCCACAACCACAGGCTCTCTGGTGCCGAGTCTCACACCACAAATGACATGATGAATTTTCAGAAGACAGAAAAAAGCGCCCCCAAAAACTGAGGGCTAAGGTTTATGGTACAATGTGGTCCTGCACCTCATAATTTCAGTCAGGGTAGCCATCACTGATCACAAAAGACTTTCTGGATAGATTTACCCTGCCATAGTTTTTTCATGCTACAGACACATAGGGCTCCTTTTACGAAGGGGCACTAGCGTTTTTAGCACGCGCTAAACTAAAAATACTAACAAAAGCTCTATGGAGGTGTTAGCGTTTAGCGCGTGTGGCATTATAGGAAAACCAATAGACACCTTAGTAAATGGCCACAATTTTGAAATATCAAAATCTTGAGAGTAACTTTAGACCGTTACTTAACTTTTGAGAAACATACTGACCAAGTCATCTAAAAAGTTTTGTAATTTTGTGGAAATTAAGAACTATAAAAAAGTGTTTCCATTTGGCATCTTTTAGGATACTAGTATTATTGTAATATCATCTATCTGGGATCAACCAAGAAAATACGATTTAGACTGCGCTTGGTACAAAACGCAGCTCTACATTTAATCTTCGGTCTGAGAAAGTTCATTCTATCCCTTTAGAGGCCAGAGTCATTTTTAAATTTGGTAGCATCTGTTTTAAAGCATCCTATTTAGCTTCTCAATTGAAATTATTCAAGAAATTCTGCTATGTTTATGTATCCTACTCCCAAAGCCTGTCGTTTTCAAAGTTTTTTGAACAAGACACTGACTTTTCATGCTGGAAGAATGAATTCTTGGATGTGTTCCTTGACTGCTCACTCACATTCTTATTATGTTTTAAGAAGTCAACGAAAACTCATTTGTTTGAAAAATTTGTAAGATAATTTTTACTATTATGTTTTTATTGAAATTGTATTTTCACTGAAATGTCTCAGTTCTCTTGATGTGAACCGCCTAGAACTATTGGTAGGGCGGTACACAAAAAATAAATTCTTCTTCTTTTATTTGGACTGGTTCAGGGACTATCTAGCTCTAAACCCGTACGGTATTCTTTGTCGGTCCAATCTCTAATCTTAAGCACCCTAGATTACTGCAATATCATATACCTGAGATCCTTTAAGAAGACCATCAAACGCCTGAGAATCATCCAGAATACTGCTGTCCGTCTCAAAAAGTCAGATCACGTAAGCCCGTTCTACAGAAAACTTCACTGGTTGCCAATGGAGGCAAGGGTCATCTTCAAGTTTGCCTGCCTTTGCTTCAAAACCATAACGGGCTTATCCCCAATCTACATGTCACATCACTTTGTATTTCCAAGCACCACTCACACACACAATGTCTACCTATTTTCCTTCCCCTCCCTTCAAGAGATTCCTCGATAGAACACTGTCATTCCAAGCAGGAAAATGGAATAAATGCCTAACCACACTCATCTCTAATACACACTCTTACCATTCCTTTAGGAAAGCAATTAAAACCTATCTCTTCGATAAATTTCTTTGACTTCTTCCTGCTTTGTTGTACCTCCGAAATACTTGTTGTATCCATGTTATTCTTCCCGATATACCTAACCCTCCCGACTTACCAATGTAATTTGAAAATATTTTCTGTGACATCGCTGTCTGTGTTCAGTCTCTTCCTTTGTAAACCGCTCTGATCTGCTTGTGGTATTTGCGGTATACAAAAATAAAGTTGTTATTATTATTATTATTTGGGTTCTCATCCTTTTTCTGCCATCACATATCTCATACCATCTGGATGAGCGGCAGCAACTCACTGTGTGCTTTTAATTTATCCACACAACTGCCACTAGCATTAGTTTAGCCAGTGATTCCATCACGCAGCCTTGGAGCCTTTACTAAGCCAGCTCACCTCTGACAAAAGAGGAAGTTGCCTTATCGAAGGTGGTTCGGCCTTGCAAAGACCCCGAGGCTGCCTGATGGAACTGTAGCTAAACTAATGCTAGCGGCAGATGTATAGGGAAGTTTAAAGCACCCAATGAGCTGCTGCTAGGGAGAGGAGAGGTACTGCTGGGTATGAGGAAGGGAGAGGTGCTGTTGGACAGGGAGGAGGGAAAGGGAAGGGAGAAGAGGCACTGCTGAACCTGGCAGAAGGGGAAGGGAAGGAAAAGGTACTGCTGGACTTGAAAGAGAAAGGGAGGGAAGGAAGAAGTGCTGCATGCTGGAGGGGAAGGTGAGATGGTGCATGGGGAAAGAGCATCTAAGTTGTGAGTGGGGTGGGGAGAGGTAAGGAAAGAAAATTGTTGCAGGAGGGATGAGTGATGAAAGAGAGGGAAATGGACATGGAGGGGAGGGAGAAATGGTATATGTGGCGAGAGCATGTTAATTGTGAGTGGGATTGGGGTGGAGGGAAGGAAAGAAAATTGTTGCAGGAGGGATGAGACTAGTGAGAGAGAAATGGACATGGGTGGAGGGGATGGAGAGATGATGAATAGAGAGAGAGCATCTAGTTGTGAGTAGGGTTGGGGGAAGGAAAATTGTTGCAGGAGGGGTGAGTGAGGTGAGAGAGGGAGAAATGGAGATGGGGTGAAGGGGAGATTGAAATAGTGCATGGGGAGAGAGCATGTTACTCTCTCTGATTACTCTGTCCTAAATTTTCTCTTCATTTTGTCTTTTCCCTTCACTGGAGTTCCTTTCTACCCTAACCCTTGTTAACTGTGTCGAGATTTGCGAATGTAGAGATGATGCGGTATACAAACCCAAGGTTTAGTTTAGTTTAGTTTAGTTGGGGGAGTTGGACTAGGGGTTGGGAAGGAGGGATGTCATACTCGAGGGAAGGGGTGAGGAGAAGAAAGGGACTTCTAAATCTGTTTGCGTCCAACTTGTAAATCATCCAAAGTAAAAAACAGCCTAAGACACATTTTCGAAAAATACATCCAAAATTTTTTTTGTTTCAAAAATCGTCTAATTATACGTCCTGCCAATCTGATCGTCCAAGTCGCTAAATCGTCTATCTTTATACCACATTTCCGCCCAACTTTTCGTCCAAGTCAAAAACGCCTAGAACAAGCCCTGTTGGACGTGGGAGGGGTCTGCAAAGTGATGGACTGAACACCCAGACATGACACCTAAATAGTGGGGTACCTTACAGGGCACTGCTGTGAACTTCACAAAAAGGGTGCCATGGCTTCTCCTCACTACAGCTCCAATATAGGTCATGGTGAGCCCCCAAAACCACCTCCAGAATCCCCTAGACCCATTTATCTACCACCATAATAGCCCTTATGGCTGCAGGAGCCACTTATATGCCAGTAAAAAAGGGTTGTGGGGGTGTATAGGGCAGTGCACATGTTTCAATATCAATGCAGTGATTACAGGGGTTATGGGCATGGGTCCTCCTCTCTATGGGTCCCAAGACGACTTAAACCATCTCTGTGCTGGACGACTAGGCTTTCCTATGCCAGGCAGCCAGGTGATGATGGTCTGGAGGCTGAATTTTAAAGGTGTGATTAATATTTTTATGGGGGTGGGGGTCGGTGATCACTAGGGTAGTTTTCAGTGTTTCAGTGTGTTTTCAGTACTTATCTCGTGACTTTAGGTGGGTTTTTGTGACTTAGACCATGTTTTACATGGTCTAAGTCACAACATAAGAACATAAGAATTGCCATCAAGTCCGGTGATCCGCTCACACGGTGGCCCAGCCAGGTGTAACCTGTCGAAAAACTTAGTCACCTGTAACCCTCTATGTGCCTTTCGAGGAGATGTGCATCTAACTTGCCATTAAATCCTAGAACGGTGGGTTCCGCAGCAATTTCCACCGGGAGAGCGTTCCAGGTGTCCACCACTCGCTGTGTGAAGAACTTCCTGGCGTTTGTCCTGGGCTTGTCCCCCCTCAGCTTCAGTCCATGACCTCTTGTCCTAGTCACATTTGACATCGTAAATAACTTTTTGTCCTGCTCTATCTTGTCGATTCCTTTTATTATTTTAAAAGTCTCAATCATATCCCCTCGCAGTCTCCTCTTCTCAAGGGAGAACAGTCCCAGTTTTCTAAGCTGTTCTTCGTAGTTCAAGTTCTCCATACCTTTTACCAGCTTCGTTGCTCGCCTCTGCACCCTCTTGAGCAGTTTTATATCCTTCTTTAGATAGGGAGACCAGTGTTGGACACAGTATTCCAAGTGTGGTCTGACCATAGTTCCGTTGATCGTGGGCTGTATAACTTTTGGTTATACATGCTGTACGACTAAGTCAAAGCCAGCCCACGTCCTGCCCAACTCCCGCCCTCGACACTCCTCCCAAAATGCTCCGTTTAGCTTTGGTCGTTCAGCAGCACTATGTAGGCCTAGGTCGTTTAGAAATACATCCAAAACCCGGTTTTATTATCGGCACTTGGACATATTTGGGAAATGTTCGTCCAAGTGCCGACTTAGGCCAGTTTTTGGACATTTTTCTCTTTCGATTATGAGCCACATAGTGTTTAGAAGGCAGAGAGTGTTGGATTCATGGAGAGAGGGAGAGATGGATGAGGAGGGCAGAAAGGAGGGAAGGAGAAATGTCACACTCAGGGGGAGAGGGAAGAGAGTGAAAAGTTGGACTCATGGAGGGAGAGAGAGAGATATTAGTTGGGGGAGAGAATGAGGACCAGAAGTGAGGAAGTATGCAGGAGGCACAGAGAAAGAAATGTTGGACTGGAGGGAAAGGGGTAGAAATGTTGAACTGGAAGGGAGGCCAGAAAGGAGGAAGGGAGGGGAGATGTTGGACTGCAGGGGACAGAAAGGAAGAAGGGAGAGGAGGAGAGATGACTCATGGAAGGGAGTTATGCCAGACCAGGGAATGGAAGGGAAGGAGGGGAGACAGAGAGATGCCAGACCATGGGAGGAGAGAGAGAGATAGGCAGGGAAGGTAAAACATGGAAAAATAGATTTTGAGAAAAATGGGGAAAAAAAGTTGAATATTAAAAGTTAATGCTAAAGATGGATGTAAGGCAGAACGTAAAGAAGGAGAGAAAACCAGCAAATGGATAAGGTGGCCCAGGAAACACAGTTAAGAGCACAGACAGAAGGAAGAGCAGCCAGAAACTGGGATGATGATTAGAAAAATAAAATTACCAGATAATAAAGATAGGAAAAATTATTTTATTTTCTATTTAGTGGTGTCAGTTTTGAGAATTTATATGAATGGAAGAAATTGCATTACAATTAGTAATGGGGGCGGGGCTTGGGTGGTCAGTGGTCGGGGGTACTCAGTTGGTATTTGTGAGACTTAGGGGGTACTTGGCTTAAACAAGTTGAGAAACACTGTCCTATGAGGAACCATGTTAAAGGCTTTGCTGAAATCTAAGTAAATTACATCTAGGGTATGTCCTTGATCCAATTCTCCAGTCACCTGGTCCAAGAATTCTTGCAACACAGATCAGGGCACCCTAGTGTGCCTCCTGGGATTTGAGGTGTGCTTTGGAGGAGGAGGCGCAAGCTGACTGCCTACAGGACGTGCCTCTCGCAGCCGGCACCAGTTCCTCTCCTCCTCTCTGCGTGTCTTTCCTACCAGCACCTCCCACTGGCAGTTCAGGATATATATATAGAGAGGACTCCCCGATATTCGTGGGGGTTCCATTCCAGGAACCCCCGCGAATGTTGAAAAACCACAAATACGGTTTTTAGCAGGGGAAACAGGAGAGGGCAGCCGGAGTGCCGGTGAGTGAAGGAAATCACTCGCAGTATGCTCTGACCGCCTCTTCCTGTACTAAAGTCGGACCTCACCAATCAGGAGCTGTGTGTCGGAGCATATCGCGAGTGATTTCCTTTACTCACCGGCGCTCCAGCTCAACCTCTCCTGCCCAGTCATTCACGGTTGGAAAATACCACGAATGGCCGGGATCGTGAATCGCAAATTCGCGGGGAAGCACTGTATATAAATGGCAGGATATAAGAGATTGTATGGTCCAGTATCACATGCCAGTGTTATGCCACTTACCTTTGTAGCTTCTCCCTGTTGTCTTCTTGCCCAGATAGTCACAGATCACACCGGCATCCTCACTATGGCGGCAGTTATGTCTCCCTACGTCCTGCTTGATGCAGTCTGCCAGAGATTTCTCATTTCCCATACACTTCACATTGTCCGCATGGATCGGCCCTTTTCCTTCCCCAAAATAGGCCATAGTCCGGGCTTTGGCAGGGCCCCTGGAAATTAACATGAATAATTCAAGATGAGACATTGATCTTTATTCTCCAACGCAAAAGCAAGGACTGTACATTAGAGCTGAAAAAACACAAGTATGATCATAAAGGGGGTCTCGGAGGGAGGTAAAATGGGCTTATCTTTCTGTCTACCATTTGATAGGCTGGGAAATGAATTTGTGCTACTAATTTTGAAAGCACTGGAAGGAGATCGCAAGCCCATCACCACTGGTAACGTCTCCTCTGCCCTTTACCTCTAAGGCATGCAATGAAATAAAAGTCACCAAAGCTCTGATCACAGTTTGCTCAGTCACTCACCATATATACAGAGATGTCAGTCAGTCCATTTCCTCACAGGCTGGAAAGGGAAGCTGCAAAGGAAGGTGGCCAGACTGGGAAGCTTCTGGAAGAAGACATGGGGGAAGCCACTGCTTGCCCTGGATCGGTAGCATGGAATGTTGCTACTCCTTGGGTTTGGGCCAGGTACTAGGGACCTGGACGGGCTACTAGGCTCGATGGACCATTGGTCTGGCTCAGTAAGGTTGTTCTTAAGGTTGATCATGGTTTTATTGAGATTTTACATGGAGACCTCAATGAAAGAGTAAGCAGAGGAGAAGGTAACCCTCGTTTCCTAGGTGCATGGAAACTAGTCACTCAGCAGTGAGAGCTGTAGTTATCAACGAGGGCCACCACTGAGATGTGTTCTTTTCAGCACAGATCAGCAACCACAAAGGAGACAGTCACCTCTGCAGCAAAATCCCAAAAAGAGCAGAGCAAACCCCTCTTTATTAGTAGTAAATAAATGACATATACAAATAGACTAAAACAGTCACATAGATATTTGGCAAATAGTAAAATAAAGTCCACATTAAATTTCATCTGCCATTTGGACGCCCAGTCTTCCAATTTCCTCAGGTCTTCCTACAGTTTTTCACAGTCCGCATGCGTTTTAACAACTTTGAATAGTTTAGTGTCATCGCTCGTAATTCCAATTTCTAGATCATTTATAAATAAGTTAAATAGCATCGGTCCCAGACCCCTGCGGCACTCCACTATTTATCCTTCTCTATCGAGAAAAATGGCCACTTAACTCTAACCTTTGTTTTCCGTCCAATAACCAATTCTTAATCCACAATTGAACATTGCCTCCTATTCCATGACTCTTTAATTTTCTCAGGAGCATCTCATGAGGAACTTTGTCATAAGCCTTCTGAAAATCTAGATACACTATATCAACTAGCTCACCTTTATCCACATGTTTATTGACACTTTCAAAGAAGTCAAGCAAATTTGTGAGGCAATATCTCCCTCAGCTGAACCCAGGCTGACTCCGTCTCATTAAGTCATGTTTTTATAATTGCTTCCACCATTTTGCCCGGTACTGAAGTCAGGCTTACCGGTCTGTAATTTCCCGGATCTCCCCTGGAGCCCTTTTTAAAAATCGGTGTAACATTGTCCACCCTCCAATCTTCAGGTACTACAGATGATTTTAGCTACAAGTTACAGATCAGCAATTTCATGTTTGAGTTCTTTCAGTATCCTGGGATGTATACCATCCAGTCCAGGTGATTTATGACTCTTTAACTTGTTGATTTGGCTTAGTACATCTTCCAAGTTCAGCAAGATTTCTTTCAATTCCTCTGCTTCATCACCCTTAAAAACCATTTCTGGTTCAGGAAGATTTCCTACATCGTTTTCCGTAAAGACTGAATCAAAGAATTAATTCAGTCTCTCCTCTATGGCCTTAGCCTCCTTGAGCACAACTTTTACTCCTTGGTCATCCAATGGTCCCACAGATTCCCTCACAGGTTTTCTGCTTTTGATGCACCTAAAAAAATTGTTACCACATAGTAGTTTTTGCCTCTTGCGGGGCTGCTCCATGATGTCTCTACAGCCATTTTGCACATCTTCGGACTGGGGGCACTCTAGCAGTGGAAGGAAAGAGTTGCTCAAGAAGAAGCCACTAGACCACTATGGATGATGAGGTACAGCACGAGTGGTCGGGGGTTACCCCATGAAGGGGTGGTAGGTGAGAGAGACGGATGGAAGGGGAGGGGAGAGATGGACAAATTGATGGCAGGCAGAGCAGAAGAGCAAGGATGTAGCAACTCAACCTGCCTGCCTGCCCAGCAGCAGAGAACTTTGGGGAGATTGTCCTTGTTCAGATCTGCTATCAGAGCAATTTGATTTGAACCTAGGGGTGGGCGGGCAGAGGCAGATATTTCACAGGAACCTGTAAACTACTATCTTTTAGGCAGAACCAGGCTTACTGAGGCTTAGGCACTAGGCCAGCATTCCTCCCCTCAAGGGTCACCTGTGGAGTCTGATCTGATCAGTCTCAAACCAGCCAGAGGTCTATAAATATATTGTTGTGTTATGAAATCTGTATCTGTTTTTTAAACTGCTGTTATGTAATATATGGTTATATTGTGTATGTTGTATTGTAACCCATGCAGAATTGTCATATGCTGTGGGCAATAAGTTTTTGGGGTTTTTTTTTTAAATAAATAAATGTGTGTAAGTGGCTGTACCTATGTGTTGGTTTGTAACTGCTGATTTACGCTATTATCCTATAACTGCAATTATGCACATACTTGCTGATATGGAATTCATAGTCAGCACAAAGCATCCCGGTGCCTACTTTTTTGGCAAATTGTAGAGAATTACCTCTATGATGTCTTAGTGGGGTAAGCTCAGAAGAAGTCAAAGCAGGAGTGAAGCAACCAGGACTGGCTGACAGACCCCGATCTTATAAGCAGAAGAGAAACAGCTGCAAATTCAACTGTGCAGAAGTTAATATGGCAAATAAATCAGAGATTCAAAGCAAGACTTGGCACGGCTGTAATTCCCTCACCCTGCAAGCCAGCCTGTGACCTTTTCTGGGGGAAAAAAGCTCCTTACAACTAGCAGAATGAAAGACCAGCATGAGATAAATCATGCAAGGACAGTGCACGTGGCGATGAGGAGTATAAATAACCCTTTAATTACTGTTCTGCTGGAATCATTTTCGGCCCCTAACTTCTAATAAAAAGCTCTCTGCTTCCTGTTGGGTAAAATTGCTTTTGCAGGACTAAGCTTATGGTTGAAGTTTCTCCAACTACTCATAACCTGTAAAGCTGCTGAGCTATCAAAGCAGGACAAATGAGCCTTAGAAATCAGGTGCTGAAGAACTGAGAAATGGTTCTAGCAGCCGTCTCCATGTCAAGCCTACTTCTACTGGAGTGTCATAAAAATGCATCCTCCTCCTTCCCATAACCCTCAAGGCTGACGTCTTTTTAACCTCCCAAGCCACGCTGTCATCACGTAGAGTCTACAGGCAACTAGTGCGGTGTGTCAGTGTTTCTGCTCCATCTATTATTCTTCTATTGAAGGTGGATTCACTATATTAAAGATAGCAAAAGAAAGGAAAACAGGTTCCATATTTTTTATTGGACTTTCAGATGGTCCAGAATGCCGCTGCGCATCTAATCTGTGGCGTTGGACCATATTTCACCCTGGCTAAAAAACGGTGACGTTTCGTGTAATCTTTAAAACAACAGTATTAGTTTTTAAGGTCATCCTGGTACTTGAAACAGGCAATGACACTTTACCGACCCCTTAGAAATTTGCGAACTGAAGGGACGATAAACTTGTCATTAACAGATTTTTGAAAAACGCATTATGAAAGTATAAGACCATCTGCTATTTCTTTGGCAGGGGGAACGTTATGGAATCACCGTTGAAAGCTCTCTTGGATTTTCAGAATTCAAGACGACACGAAAGACCACCTGGTTTCTGAGGATGTTATTGAAGATCTGCAACCGTTTGCTTTCTATATGTTTCTCTGAATGTAATTCTTGTTTTGTTGTCTCTCTGTATAGAATTACTCTACCTGCCTGCATTTTCTGCGGTTAAGAAATTTTTAATTAAATACTTAATGCATTTGTTTCCAATAAAACAGATGTCACCTCCTTTCCTTTATTTTCTTATATTTCTGTTTCTTACCTTTAAAGTGGGCCATCATGGCAACCTCACTACTTTATCCAGTATTGAAAATGAAATCCCTCTTCCATCCTTCAACTCTTACATGATCCAATTGTTGACCCTTTTAAAGTTGATGTAAGCCCCTGCTTTGCCTGAGGTTAGAAGGGGACACCTTAAACTCTACCACTAACAAGTACTTGGCCAAGCTTTAAACTCACCTCAAGTGTCTCTTTCAAAACCAGGACAGTGACTACAAGAAATGGTTCATAGACAACGGCGCGAAAGACAAAGGCGCGCCCAGACAATTGAGGGCAGCGCGGAGGCGCGCGCCATTCAAAATTACTGTTTTTAGGGGCTCCGCCGGGGGGTTTTGTTGGGGAACCCCCCACTTTACTTAATAGACATCGCGCCGGCGTTATGGGGGGTTTGGGGGTTTGTAACCCTCCACATTTTACTGTAAACTTAACTTTTTCCCTAAAAACAGGGAAAAAGTAAAGTTTTCAGTAAAATGTGGGGGGTTACAACCCCCCACAACGCCCCCACAACGCGGCGCGATGTCTATTAAGTAAAAGTGGGGGGGTTCCCCCCCCACACACCCCTGTCGGAGCCCTAAAAACAGTAATTTTGAATGGCGCGCGCCTCCGCGCTGCCCTCAATTGTCTGGGCGCGCCTTTGTCTCGGCGTGCTTTTGACCTGACACCCAAGAAATAACCTTGATTAACACCATCCTGTGCTGTTACTGTTGAGGGTAGGAAAATTCTCAAGAAATAAATATAATATCTCCTGCTCAAGATATCCAACTTGGCCATGATCCGCCTTCCAGGGGCTACATCGTTTATTTTAATTACTCTATTTAGCTATGAGATAACGCATTTTTATGAATGAGACGTCCATCTGCTTGGAAAGTCAGGGCCTTTCATGTGTTACGCTTCTTTTTAACTGTGCTGCCAAACCCCTCCTCCGTTTCCTTTCCTTAAAATTACCAATTACATTACTCTCCTCCAAACTCTCTTGATATGAAACTACTTAATTATTTATTATTTTGGATAAAACCCAAGTAGGTTAGCAACAACACTTCATTTTACACTTGGATTAAATAATGATGCAACAATACCTCCTGTGCTTCAGTGTTAAATAATGTGAAAACTATCCACAAACTTCTCTTCACTATTAACTAACCGTGTATTTCATAGACTCAGGGATTTCTTGGGTTAAAACCTTTGCTCTGGAAAAATTAATTTTCTCCTGAGAAAATTTTTCCACTGTCAAGATCTCACAATATGTTCCTGTCTCCGTTACAAATTTCTTCTGAGACAGACAGAGGATAATTTTTCAGTCAGCTTAATCACTTTTTCACACAGTAAATCAGTTCTACGGAAACCCCCTCCTTGAAACCCTTGCTTTCCTTCCAGACCTCAAATACTCTTCTGCACTTGTAAAAACAGAATGAAGAAAGTTCTCTCACAGCCAGAGTCTCCAACAACAATCTTCTTGAAAAAAAAAACCCATCTTTTTTTTACCAAAGGTAACTTTTTCTTCCCTCTCAAGAAAACTTTTGGTTTCCTCAGCATGTCATAAGAACATAAGAATTGCCGCTTCTGGGTCAGAACAGTGGTCCATCGTGCCCAGAAGTCCGCTCCCGCGGCAGCCCCTAGGTCAAAGACCAGTGCCCTAACTGAGACCAGCCCTACCTACGTACGTTCCGGTTCAGCAGGAACTTGTCTAACTTTGTCTTGAATCCCTGGAGGGTGTTTTCCCCTATAACAGCCTCTAGAAGAGCGTTCCAGTTTTCCACCACTCTCTGGGTGAAGAAGAACTTCCTTACGTTCATATGGAATCGATCCCCTTTCAACTTTAGAGCGTGCCCTCTCGTTCTCCCTACCTTGGAGAGGGTGAACAACCTGTCTATCTACTAAGTCTATTCCCTTCATTATCTTGAATGTTTCTATCATGTCCACTCTCAGTCTCCTCTTTTCAAGGAAGAAGAGGCCCAGTTTCTCTAATCTCTCATTGTACGGCAACTCCTCCAATCCCTTTACCATTTTAGCCACTCTTCTCTGGACCCTTTCGAGTAGTACCGTGTCCTTCTTCATGTACGGCGACCAGTGCTGGATGCAGTATTCCAGGTGAGGGCGTACTATGGCCTGGTACAGCGGCATGATAACCTTCTCCGATCTGTTCGTGATCCCCTTCTTAATCATTCCTAGCATTCTGTTCACCCTTTTTGCCGCCACCATGCATTGCGCGGATGGCTTCATTGACTTGTCGACCAGTACTCCCAAGTCTCTCTCCTGGAGGGGTCTCTCCAAGTACCACCCCGGACATCCTGTATTGGTGTATAAGATTTTTGTTACCGATATGCATCACCTTACACTTTTCCACGTTGAACCTCATTTGCCATGTAGCGGTCCATTTCTTGAGCGTGTTTATGTCACGTTGCAGATCTTCGCAGTCCTCCTGCGTCTTCACTACTCTGGATAACTTTGTATCATCCTCAAATTTAATCATCTCACTCGTCATATCAATTTCCAGATCATAGAAACATAGAAAGATGACAGCAGATAAGGGCTATAGCCCATCAAGTCTGCCCACATTATTTACCCACCCTCTTAAGACCACTGACCCCCTAAAGTATAATTGTAATTATACTGTCACTCTACTGACCCGCTCATCCAAGTCCTAGTGACCCTATCCGTTTATAAATATGTTGAAGAGCATGGATCCAAGCACCGAACCCTGCGGCATCCCACTGGTGACGCTTTCCAGTCCGAGTATTGTCCATTTACCCCCACTCTCTGTTTCCTATCCGCCAGCCACGTTTTTAATCCACCTGAGTATTTCACCCTCGATTTCATGGCTCGCAATTTTTCAAAGTAGTTATTCATGCGGAACCTTGTCGAATGCCTTCTGAAAGTCCAGGTATACAATGTCAACTGGGTCGCCCTTGTCTATCTCCCTGTCTACTCCCTCAAAGAAGTGCAGCAAGTTTGTCAAACAAGTGCTTCCTTTGCTGAAGCTGTGCTGGCTGGTCCTCATCAGATTGTGTCCGTCAAGGTGATCAATGATGCGGTCCTTTATCAGCGCCTCCACTATCTTTCCCGGTACGGAGGTCAGACTCACCGGTCTGTAGTTTCCAAAGAAAAGTTCTTCAGCCCACTCTACCCCCAGACTTCAAAACAAATCATTCATTTCACAAAGCTGTGGCAAAAGTGGTTTTAGCTCCCCCTTCCTGAGCACCAAAGCCATTTTTTACTGCAGCCATGAAACGGCTGATCTTCTCTTTGTTGTATGTTACAAAACATCTGCTACTTCTATTATTCATTTCTATAGCACTGCTATACATTAAACATGTAAGACATAATCCCTGCTCAATAGGTCCTCGTTGCTAAACTGACGATCGCTGCTACCCACCTGATTCACTAAACGGCCCATCGCATATTTTCTGATCCAAAATGACCCAACCCATGCAAATGAGTAAAACCCCATGCAAAATAGCCAAGCATTTGCATCAGGTTTTACGATCCTAAAACCCGACTGCTATAGACCTGTCAATTTTTTGACAGATCTGCCTGTATTTTTTTCTTTTTTTTTTCCATGGTAGAGATATTTTGCGTGTATTACACATGCAAAATACCTGCCCCATAAAAAATATATACCGTATTTGCCGGCGTATAAGACGACTTTTCAGTACCTTAAAATCCTCCCCAAAGTCGGGGGTCGTCTTATACGCCGGGTACTGTTTACATGCCCTTACTTTACATGCCCTAACATCTCCTTCCTTACCTCCTTACGGTGCTTACGGTACTAGTAAACCTGCCGGGACATCAGCGGGGCCATGGCGGGACATCAGTGTGACAAGGGTGCCAGCTCCTTCATCCTGCGCAGCGGGAAGCAGCGGCACTCTGGCCCCACCCCTTTTCTCTTTACTACGTCTCTCGCACATGCGGCCGTGTGTGGAGTCTAGCCCTTAAGGAAGTTGCGGGGGCGAACAGGAGGCTTTTGAAGGCTTTTAAAGGGAAACTGTCATGCCAGCAAACTTGCTAGGGACTTGCCCGGCACTTGCTCTCTCCCTCTATGTGTTATCTTCCTTCTATCATTGACAGTTTCAGTTTGGTTAACAGTTTAGAAAACAAATAGCATGGCAGCTCCCATGGGTTTATTGTTCTATTCAGCTTTAGTGAATTAATTAAAATTGTTGAAATAAATTCTGATGTTCTTTTAAGTTTTATTTGTTGTGCAGAAGGTGTGCGGAAGAAGGGGTCGTCTTATATGGCGAGTATATAACAAACTCTATATTTTAACTGTAAAAGTTGGGGGGTCGTCTTATACGCCCAGTCGTCTTATACGCCGGCAAATACGGTATATAAAATACAGGCAGGACTGTCAAACCCCCTACCCCCCTGGCATGCGGCGACCCACAAATGGCAAGAAGGGTGCTCACTCCCTCCTGCCACCCGACGCTCCCCCCACCATGCTGAAAAATATGGCAGGAGGAATGCTCGGTCTGTCCTGCCATCAGCATCATCGGGTCCGGGTCCCTCGTCCCCCGCCTGCCGGCCGAACACCTCCCACCCCACCCAGGGAGGGGCCTAAGGCCATGATTGGCTCAGGCACCTCGGGCCCTCCTTTGAGAGGGACCTGAGGTGCCTGAGCCAATCAGGGACTTCCTTATGTAGGAACCTAAGGAAGTCCCTGATTGGCCAAAACCCAAGGAGTAGCAATATTCCATGCTATCGATCCAGGACAAACAGAGGCTTCCCCCGTGGTGTGCAGCCATTAAAAAAAATGATTGTGTGAGCGCTTGCCATCATCCATTTTTCAGGCGTTAAGGGCTGATGCGGTAATCCTGTGCTAACCAGTTAACTCACAGTAATGTCGCTGCACTGATTAGCACAGGAATGCCCATCCTCTGCCCCCTGACAGGCTCCCTCAAAAAGTCCCCCTCCCAAACTATTTTCATCCAGCGCTTCGCCATTTTAAGCAGTGTCAAGTTCATATTACTGCCTAACGCAGCTTAGTAAAAGGGCCCCTACTTTCTTTGTCTCTTTCAATCTGTTTCCACATTTTATAGGCCAAAAGCCATTATTTTCCAGTGCTTTTGTACTGATCCCAGTGTCCAACTTTGAGGTATTATAATGAAAAGGGAAAGGGTCTTGTGTACTGCTTTTTTGTGCTTACACATTTATTTATTACTAGTCTTTAAGCCCATTACATTAACGGGTGCTAGAATAGATGTGTGTGTCTGTCTTTCTTTCTTTCTCTTTCACTCTCCTTGGCTGCTTTCTGTCTGTCTTTTTTTATTTCTGTCTCTCTCTTTCTTTGGCTGTCCACCATCACCCCTTCCTTGCTCCCCCTGTCGAGCAGCAGCCCTTCTCCTTTCGTTTTACATCTCCCCTGTCCAGCAGCACCTCTTCCCTGCTCCCCCATATAGAACTGGAGGTAGGTTATAGAAGTGGTCAGAAACCACTTCACAGGTCGCGGACCTGATGGGTCGCCGCGGGAGCGGACCGCTGGGCAGGATGGACCTCTGGTCTAACCCAGTGGAGGCAACTTCTTATGTTCTTCCCTGCTTCCCCTGTCCAGCAGCACCTCTTCCCTGCTCCCCCTGTCCAGCAGCACTCCTTACCTGCTCCTCTTGTCCCTTTTCCCTGCTACCCCTGTCCAGCAGCACCTCTTCCCTGCTCCCCCTGTCCAGCAGCACCTCTTCCCTGCTCCCCCTGTCCAGCAGCACCTCTTCCCTGCTCCCCCTTTCCAGCAGCACCTCTTCCCTGCTCCCCCTGTCCAGCAGCACTCCTTACCTGCTCCCCCTGTTCCTCTTCCCTGCTCCCCCTGTCCAGCAACACTCCTTACCTGCTCCCCCGGTCCTCTTCCCTGCTCCCTCTGTCCAGCAGCACTCCTTACCTGCTCCTCTTGTCCCTTTTCCCTGCTACCCCTGTCCAGCAGCACTCATTCCCAGCTCCCCCGTCCCTCTTCCCTGCTCCCCCTGTCCAGCAGCACCTCTTCCCTGCTCCCCCTGTCCAGCAGCACTCCTTACCTGCTCCCCCTGTTCCTCTTCCCTGCTCCCTCTGTCCAGCAGCACTCCTTACCTGCTCCCCCTGTCCCTCTTCACTGCTTCCCCCTGTCCAGCAGCACTCCTTACATGCTCCCTTGTCATAAGAACATAAGAATTGCTGCTGTTGGGTCAGACCAGTGGTCCATCATGCCCAGCAGTCCGCTCACGCGGCGGCCCTCCTGTCAAAGATCAGCACCCTAACTGAAACAAGCCCTACCTGCGCACGTTATTTTTCAGCAGGAACTTGTCTAACATTGTCTTGTATCCCTGGAGGGTGTTTTCCCCTATAACAGCCTCCAGAAGAGCGTTCCAGTTTTCCACCACTCTCTGGGTGAAGAAGAACTTCCTTACATTTGCACGGAATCTATCCCCTTTTAACTTTAGAGAGCCTTCTCGTTCTCCCTACCTTGGAGAGGGTGAACAACCTGTCCTTATCTACTAAGTCTATCCCCTTCAGTACCTTGAGTGTTTCAATCATGTCCCCTCTCAATCTCCTCTGTTTGAGGGAGAAGAGGCCCAGTTTCTGTAATCTTTCGCTGTACGGCAGCTCTTCCAACCCCTTAACCATCTTAGTCGCTCTTCTCTGGACCATGTCCTTCTTCATATATGGCGACCAGTGCTGTACGCAGTACTCCAGGTGAGGGCGCACCATGGCCCGGTACAGCGGCATGATAACCTTCTCTGATTTGATCGTGATCCCCTTCTTTATCATTCCTAGCATTCTGTTCGCCCTTCTTGCTGCCGCTGCACATTGCGCAGACGGCTTCATTGACTTGTCGATCAGAACTCCCAAGTCCCTTTCCTGGGAGGTCCCTCCAAATACCATCCTGGACATCCTGTATTTGTGCAGGAGATTTTTGTTACCGACATGCATCACTACACTTATCTACGTTGAATCTCATCTGCCATGTCGATGCCCATTCCTCGATCCTGATTATGTCATGTTGCAGATCTTCGCAATCCCCCTGCATCTTTACTACTCTGAATGACTTCATATCGTCTGCGAATTTAATTACCTTGCTCGTCGTACCTATGTCCAGATCGTTTATAAAGATGTTGAAGAGCACGGGTCCAAGCACCGAGCCCTGCGGCACCCCACTGGTGACATTCTTCCAGTCCACGTATTGTCCATTTACCCCCACTCTCTGTTTCCTATGCTCCAGCCAGTTTTTAATCCACGTGAGTATTTCACCCTCAATTCCATGGCTCGCAATTTTCCGAAGTAGTCGTTCATGCGGAACCTTGTCAAAATGGGGCAATGGGGGAATTAAATGACTTGCCCAGGGTCACAAGGAGCAGCGTGGGTTTGAACCTACATCCTCAGGGTGCTGAGGCTATAGCTTTAGTCATTGCACCACACTCTCCCCCATTCAAAGCAGTTTACATATACGAGTACTTATTTGGTACCTGGAGGCTTAAGTGACTTGCCCAGGGCCACAACCTCAGGGTGAGAAGATGTGGCTCATTGGTTTAGTTGCTGCCTCTGAAATCCCAGTGCTGCTCCCTGTGACCCTGGGAAAGTCAGTTAATCCTCCAGTGCCACAAAAAGGCAATATAAAAGTCTCCTTTCCTCTCTACCACTAAGTCACTCCTACATTAGTTTTTGGAAGGAACCTGTTCTCGGTTCAAATTTTTGTTTTTGGCTCCCAGCCTCCCCTGCTAATGACCTATATGGAAGGGGAAAGCCCAAAGGCCCTGGCCATTAAGCCCAAGCAAATATGTTGTTGTTGATAGAAATACCTGGTTGCCCTAGAAAGTCCAGGAGCTTTTAAGTTTCAAGTTTTATTGTGTTTCATATACCGACCATCAACATGTATCTGGCCAGTTTACAACGTCTACTGGGAGACTATTCTATGCATCTACCACCCTCTCTGTTAAGATTACTCCGGAGCCTGTCACCTCTTAACTTCACCCTATGCCCTCTCATTCCAGAGCTTCCTTTCAAATGAAAGACTCGACTTATGCGCATTTATATCATGTAGGTATTTAAACGTCTCTTATCATATCTCCCCTCTCCCACCTTTCCTCCAAAGTATGCAGATTGAGATCTTTAAGTTTTAAGTATGCCTTATGACGAAGACCACACACCCTTCTAGTAGCCTTCCTTTGCTCTGACTCTATCCTTTTTATATTCACCATAGACTTACTCCTTTTTTCGTACTGGCCATACCTCTCCCTTGGCATCCTAGAATTCTTCTGGCTTTTGCTGTTGCCTTTTCAACCTATTTGCCCATCTTAAGGTCATCAAATACTATCAATCCCAAGACTTGCTTCTCTTCCATGCACAAAAGTTCTGCATCCCCTAAACTGTACCATTCCCTTGGGTTTTTGCTGTTGCCCAAATGCATGACCTTGCATTTCTTAGCATTAAATCTTAACTGCCAAATTTCAGACCAAGCTTGTCTTTCTTCATGTTATTCATACCGTCCTGGGTATCTACTCTATTGCAGATTTTGGTATCATCCGCAAAGAGGCAAATCTTACGTCACAGCACTTCAGCAATATCACTTACAAAATATTAAAAAGAACAGGCCCATGAACCGAACCTTGAGGCACACCACAGGCAACATCCCTTTCCTCAGAGAGATCTCCGTTGACCACTACTATCTGTTGCCTTTCACTTAATAGCTCCTCACCAAGTCAGTTCATTTATTAGATGCCTTTGTGGAACACTGTCAAATGCTTTGCTAAAATCTAAATACACCACATCTAGCGCACTCCCTCTAACCAATTCTCTGGTCACCCAGTCAAAAAAATTGATCAGATTTGTTGGACAAAACTGATTGAGTGGAATGGATAGAAGTGAATCACTTGTTTATGCTTCCCAAATATACTAGGACTAGGGGGAGTGTAATGACTCAACGTGCAATTAAACTCTCAAATTAATTGGCAAAGAATGTGGTGAAAGCAGTTACCTTAGCAGGGTTTAAAAAAGGTTTGGATAATTTCCTAAAACAACTGTCTATAAGCAGTTATTAAGATGGACTTAAAAAAATCCACTGCTTATTTCTAGGATAAGCAGTGTAAAATTGGTTTTACTACTTGGGATCTTGCCAGGTACTTTGGACCTGTGTTGGCCACTGTTGGAAACAGAATACTGGGCTTAATGGAATCTGATTGGACTCTTTGACAAAAACAGCATACTCCAATGGCCAAGTACAGGTCCAAAGATGAGGTCCTTTTCTGTATGTTAAGGCTTTCCAGCTTGGAAAAGAGACGGCTGAGGGGAGATAGGATTGAAGTCTACAAAATCCTGAGTGGAGTAGAACGGGTACAAGTGGATCGATTTTTCACTCTGTCAAAAATTACAAAGACTAGGGGGACACTCGATGAAGTTACAGGGAAATACTTTTAAAACCAATAGGAGAAAATTTTTTTTCACTCAAAGAATAGTTAAGCTCTGGAACGCATTGCCAGAGGTTGTGGTAAGAGTGGATAGAGTAGCTGGTTTTAAGAAAGGTTTGGACAAGTTCCTGGAGGAAAAGTCCATAGTCTGTTATTGAGAAAGACATGGGGGAAGCCAATGCTTGCATGGAATATTGCTATTCCTTGGGTTTTGACCAGGTACTAGTGACCTGGATTGGCCTCCGTGAGAATGGGCTACTGGGCTTGATAGACCGTTGGTATGACCCATTAAGGCTAGTCTTATGTTCTTAAGATATGAGTGAAGTCTATAAAATCCTGAGTGGTTTAGAACGGGTACAAGTGAATCGATTTTTTACTCTTTCAAAATTACAAAAACTAGGGGACATTCAATGAAGTTAAAACCAATAGGAGGAAATATTTTTTCCCCTCAAAGAATAGATAAGCTCTGGAACTCGTTGCCAGAGGATATGGTAACAGCTGTTAATGTAGATGGGTTTTAAAAAGTTTTGGACAAGTTCCTGAAGGAAGGAAAAGTCCATAGTCTGCTATTGGAACAGACATAGGGGAAGCCACTGCTTGACCTGGAACAGTAGCATGGAATGCTGATACTATTTGGGTTTCTGCAAAGGTACTTGTGACCTTGATTGGTCCATTGGCTATTCTTAAGAATCTAAGAAAAGCCTTACTGGGTCAGACCAATGGTCCATCAAGCCAGTAACTTGTTCTCACGGTGGCCAATCCAGGTCACTAGAACCTGATCAAAACCCAAGGAGTAGCAATATTCCATTCCACCGTGTTCTTATCATCCCAATCTTTTCAGCTTGTAACCCTGGGAGTCCAATTTGTATATAAATGATATGCACAGGTAAAATCTGTCATTTCTTTTTCATAAAATCATCAAAATTACCCTCTTCTTTAAACACACAACCAGAACTCTCCTACTAAACCATCTCTTTCCATTCCAGGCTAATCAAAATTGTCCTAAATGTGCCATAAATATATTGGAAGCTCAATAAGGCAAGGACCTTCACTTAGGTGTACACAGTAGAGAAATGTAAACTACTAGTAGCCGCAGTAATGTATGTCTACTTGGAGTGACCTGATAAACGGAGCAAATTTCTGTTCTCTCTCGTGGTGTATTGGCGGCGTTGTACCTGTAGCCAAGCTGACGACAAACCACATTAGCATCCTTGTCTGACCAGCCGTCGTCACAGATTGTCCCCCACTGACCATTGATGGAAATCTCCACTCGGCCTTCTTTCTTGGTTTCCCCATCCATCAACCGAATAGGAGTACCTGTGGAAAGTTACAGCGGACAGAGAAGGTGGAGGCAATGTTAGTTCATTTCAGGGAAAAGATTGGAAATTCTTAAACACACATCCAGGGCCTGACTCACTTTGATCAAAGATTTATTGTCCATTGAAATCTTGATGTCTGATTGTCTTTTTGTATTCTTTTAAGTATTATGTATGTTTGATCTTATGAAAACCGCGTAGGGCTAGATGGGATAGAAATTTTAAAAATCAATCAATAATTGGGTGGAATGACTGAGTGAAACTGCTGCTGAAACAATTCAGGGACCTGGACCTGGACCTCCTCCTCATCAACAGAGAAGTCGTTTCTGTGCTTCTCCTAAGGAGGGACACTATCTTTAATGGCTCTGGAAACCAGTTGTGACTGTGACAATTACTTGCAACTGATAATAATGTGATTGGGATAAACGATAAATCGCAGACTCCTTTATTTCATTACCTTGCGGTTCAAGGCGGATTACAAAAGAGTTATAAACAGTGGGTTACAAGGGAAGATCATTGGTGAATTCAAGAGAAGTTGCGGAGAAGAACAGGTGTATCTGTGGGGTGGAAGGAGGGAAGGTATTTATGATGTTAGGAGTGTTTCAGTGATTTCTTGAAGAGTATCGTTTTTATTTATTTTCTGAATATCTTTATAAAGAGAGTTTAAATTTTAAGAGCAAACTACACTTAGTTACCATATTACAAAAGCCTTTTTTACCCATAGTTATTAAACTTACATTTTCTGCTATAGACAGAAACTTTATTGTCACATTCATAGATTTTGTTTATTTTTAATTGAACATAAGAATTGCCGCTGCTGGGTCAGACCTGGGGTCCATCCGTTCCCGTGGCAGCCCTTAGGTCAAAGACCAGAGCCCTAACTGAGATCAGCCTTACCTGCATACTTTGGCGCGTACATTACATTACATTAGGGATTTCTATTCCGCCTGTGCCTTGTGGTTCTAGGCGGATTACAATAAAGAAGATATCTGGGCATTTCCAGTAGAATTACATTACAGGAGAAGAGTTAATTACAGGTAATAGTGAAGAATTACAATACATTCAATATCACAGAAGATGTTACATAGCAACTGAGTCAAGTTACAACTGGTGGAGAATAAAGAAATTACAATATATTCTAGGTTACAAAAGATGTTACATGAGCTGAATCAAGTTTCTTCGAGTGGAGAGTAGCATCATAAGCCTATAAGCGAAGGTGTATTTATTGTTTTGATGATTGCATGATGTTGGTTAATTAATGTTGATGATATGGACAGTAGAAGTGTTTAGTTTGGGTTGGATAAAGAGATTCTATTCCCAAAGGAATTGATTAGATGGCGGTTTAGATTGATGGGAGATATTTTTTGAACTTGACATCTGTGATTCTGGTAGTTTTGATGTCTTCTTTAATGTATAGTGCCACCCCTCCCCCTGACTTTCCCTCTCTGTCCTGACGAAATAAGTTGTATCCCGGTATAGCCATATTCTACCCATGAGAGTCTGTGAACCAAGTTTCGGATATTGCCACCACGTCAAGGTTGGCATTCATTATTTCGGTCTCTAATTCTAAAATCTTATTGCCTAAACTGTGTGCATTAACATACATAGCCCTCCATACCCCGTGATTGCTAAGTCCCTGTGGGGAGTTTCTCACCTGGGGTACTGTGATTCCTAGAGAATTGTTTGCAATGGGGGCATATAACCTGTTCTGAGCTTTTCAGGGAAACATTCCAGGTACTGAAGGGAATAGACTTAGTAGATAAGGGCAGGTTGTTCACCCTCGTAGGGAGAACGAGAAGGCACTCTCTAAAGTTGAAAGGGGATAGATGTCGTACAAATGTAAGGAAGTTCTTCTTCACCCAGAGAGTGATAGAAAGCTGGAACGCTCTTCCGGAGTTTGTCATAGGGGAAAACACCCTCCAGGGATTCAAGACAAAGTTAGACAAGTTCCTGCTGAACCAGAACGTACGCAGGTAGGGCTAGTCTCAGTTAGGGCACTGGTCTTTGACCAGAGGGCTACCGCATGAGCGGACTGCTGGACATGATGGACCACTGGTCTGACCCAACAGCAGCAATTCTTATGTTCTTATGACAAGGGAGCATGTAAGGAGTGCTGCTGGACAGGGGGAGCAGGGAAGAGGACCGGGGGAGCAGGTAAGGAGTGCTGCTGGACAGGGGGAGCAGGGAAGAGGAACAGGGGGAGCAGGTAAGGAGTGCTGCTGGACAGGGGGAGCAGGGAAGAGGAACAGGGGGAGCAGGTGAGGAGTGCTGCTGGACAGGGGGAGCAGGGAAGAGGACTGGGGGAGCAGGTAAGGAGTGCTGCTGGACAGGGGGAGCAGGGACCACTGGTCTGACCCAGCAGCGGCAATTCTTATAAAACCAAATAAATAAATAAATGACAGCAGATAAAGGCAAGTGGCCCATCCAGTCTGTCCATCCACAGCATTCACTATCTTCTCCTTTCCCTAAGAGATCCCATGTGCCTGTTCCAGGCTTTCTTAAATTCAGACACAGCCTCTGTCTCCACCACCTTTTCCGGGAGACTGTTCCACGCGTCTGTCAAAAGGGTATCCTCAGATTACTCCTGAGCCTATCACCTCTTAATTTCATCCTAAACCCTCTTAGTCTGGAGTTTTTTTTTTTTTTCAAACAAGAGGCTCGCCTCATGTGCGTTTATGCCATGTAGGCATTTAAATGTCTCTATCATATCTCCCCTCTCCTGCCTTTCACTCTGTGCAGAAAGCAATGTTCTTTCAGAGAATCTGTTGCTACATTTGAAAAGAAATACAGTCCAGGAGAGCTGAGGTGGAACTCTTGAGTTTTTTCATGTACTTGACATGTGAACACCTCAGTACAGAGTAAGGCTCCTTTTATTAAGTGGTCTTAGCGCGCCCTTATGCAGGTTTTCCCCAAAGGCTAAGGCTGATAATTGTCCATATATCACAAAACCTCTCTACTTACATTCACACTGTCGAAAGCAAGCCTCAGAACACAGCTCTACCCACCCAAACATCACAGGCATAAAAAACCTTTGCTATTCAATGTTGGAGAAAATGAAAAATACCACAGGCGGATACAAAAAAATACCTAGATGTTTGCATGAAAACGCAGTCCCCGTGTGGGTAGAACACTTTGCAGAGTGTTCACCCTTATTCTGAGGCTTTTTCCTCTGTCAGTTTCTAGAGGATTGTCAAAGGCTGCCTTGTGAATTTAAGTGGAGAGGTTTTGCGGTATCTGGGCAGTTTTGATTCTTCCACTCCTTTGAGAGCAGCTTCGCAAGCTGAAATTCTGCTGGTCGCCATTGGTTACCGGAAATTATCATGTGAGCTGTTGCCACCACCTATTTCGTAGGCAACAAGGGCTCACACGCTAATCCTATGTGATAAGGGCTCACATGCGGTATGCACATGCATATCAGGCTTTTACCACCGAATGCCTCTGTATACCCTGTACTAAGCCCTTCTAAGCTATGGTGAACGTGTCCCAGCACTTACCACAGCTTAGCAAAAGAAGCCCTAAGAGTCGGTATCATGAACTGCGCTTCCTGCGTGCCCCTAAATCCATCTTTTCACACTTACAGAAGAGAAGGCAGGAGAAATCAAAGTTAAATTTGGATAAGAACGTGGCCATTTTTTTCTCAATCTCCACATTAGCACTTGGAGACTTTCTGCTCCCCAAACTCCATAACCTGGCATAGTTATGGAACATACCCAGTGAAATCCGGCGGACAGCGTTATCTGGGTGGCAGGTGAGGCTCACGTCCTCCTGGTGGATGCAGTCATGTTTGCCCCAGTCTTGCTTGGAGCATTGCAAGATAGAGAACTCCTGGCCTGAGCACCTTACATCATCTAACCAAATGGGGCCAGAGCTTCCTTCAGGGAGTTCGTCCAGCAACCTCTTCCCATACCTGGATGGACAAGAACATGTTTAGAACTCTGGAATGGAACAGAAAAGCTCTTTCTCTCTATGAAATAGCAGAGCACAGATAAAGAGAGATGTTTCTCACCAGGAGCAGAAGAGTGTCAGCAATCCTGTAAAATGAAGACTGCACATGAAATGAGCTCACAAAACTATGTTAGCCTTGAAAGAACGTAGTAACGTGGCGGGGCATTTTCAATGTGACGTTGAAATCCAATTTTGCAAAAAAAAGCGTTCAAATATACACCACCAAACATGGTTGTTTTCAAACCAGAAAAATGTCTTTATCTTTTTGATTCAAAAAATCACCCTGTTTTAAGATGGGGCAGACTTTCCCGCCAAAATTCAAATTCATAACCAATGGTCCTCCCTGCTCTCAATCAGGTCAGTGGACCCACTATACATAAATACAAACTGCAGGCCTCACAGCAAATCCCGCTGTTAGAGCCAAAAAAACATCCTTTACAGAATGGAAAAAGGATCCAAATGAAGAAAATAAGAAGAGACACAAGCACTGGCAAGTTAGATGCAAAGCATTGAGAAAGACAGCGAAGAAAGAATATGAAGAGAAACTTGCAAAACAGGCAAAAACTCATAACAATTATTTTAGGTACATCAGAAGCAGAAAACCTGTGAGGGAATCTATGGGACTGTTGAATGATCAAGGAGAAAAAGGGGTGCTCAAGGATGATAAGGCCATAGCGTAGAGACTGAATAAATTCTTTGCTTCGGTCTTTACGGAAGAAGATGTAAGAGATCCCCCCTTGAAACAATTTACACATATGCAGACGATATCCTCATCCTCCTGGAAACAGATCCAAACCTTACAAACCTCCAAGAGAACATCACATCATGCATGAGACTTCATGCCTGGTCCCTCTCAGTACAGATGAAATTAAATGAATCAAAAACAAAATTACTCTGGCTCGGCCCAAAATTAGCCCACCTGCCCGCCCTCTTCACCCTACCCACAGGCCCTGCTCTACACCTTGAGTTCTCAAGCAAGGTCCTCAGCATCACTATCGACTCCTCCCTTTCCCTCAACGATCACCTGAATTCCTTGGCAAAGTCCTGTTTTTTCAGCCTCCACATGCTGAGGAAAGTTAGATCCTATTTTCACCAAAAGCATTTCACCGTCCTTGTACAATCCATCATCCTATCCAAATTCGATTATTGTAACGCCATCTACTTAGGCCTAACGAAAAAAAAGTCTTCGCAGACTCCAGCTTATCCAGAACACTGCGGCTAAGCTGATTTTTGCTAAACGCAAATATGACCACGTCTCCCCTCTACTTACCAATCTTCACTGGCTCCCAGTACTTTCCAGAATTCATTTCAAATGCTCCTGCCTGGCTTTCAAGATCATTCACGGCATCCTTCCGCCCCTAATCCCTCTATCCTTCCTCGCCCCGACACCAACTACCACCAGATCTGCCCACAGACATAAACTATCCTTCCCCTCTCTACACGGCATCCTCCACGCAGGTAAACTGCGGGTAGATCCCTCCTCTCCAAAATCACCAGCCTCTGGAACGACCTCACTGTCCCGCTGCGGAACCTGGACCCCCTCCAACTATTCTGAAAACAACTGAAAACCTGGCTTTTCTCTAGCATATAATAATCTCTTCTCCTGATTACATCCCCTCTTTTTATGCTTTGTAAACTCTTTCTCTTCTCTCTTCCCATATTTTTTAAACTCTGTAAACCGTGTCGAGCTCCACTTCAGTGGAGAAGATGCGGTATATAAACCTAAGGCTTAGTTTAGTTTAGTTTAGATCTACAAGAACTGGAAATGGTATTCAAGGGTGATGATGCGGAGGAACTGAAAGAAATCTCTGTGAATCTAGAAGCTATACTAAGGGAGTGTGTGGCACAGTGGTTAAAGCTACAGTCTCAGCAACTTGGGGTTGTGGGTTCAAACCCACACTGCTCCTTGTGACCCTGGGCAAGTCACTCAATCCCCTCATTACCCCAGGTACATTAGATAGATTGTGAGCCCACCAGGACAGACAGGAAAAAATGCTTGAGTACCTGAATAAATTAATGTAAACTGTTCTAAGCTCCCTTGGAAGAATAGTATAGAAAACTGAATAAATAAATAAGCCAAATTGACAAGTTAAAAAGTGATAAATCACCTGGACCAGATGGCATACATCCCAGGGTACTAAAGGAACTCAAAATGAAACTGCTGACCTGCTGTTAGTGATTTGTAACCTGTCACTAAAATCATCTGTAGTACCTGAAGATTGGAGGGTGGCCAATGTTTCACCCATTTTTAAAAAGGGTTCCAGGGGAGAGCCAGGAAATTACAGACCAGTAAGCCAGACCTCAGTACCGGGCAAAATGGTGGAAACAATTATAAAAAAATAAAATTGTGGAACATGTAGACCAGGGGTGTCCAATGTCAGTCCTCGAGGGCCGCAATCCAGTCGGGTTTTCAGGATTTCCCCAATGAATATGCATGAGATCTATTAGCATACAATGAAAGCAGTGCATGCAAATAGACCTCATGTATATTCATTGAGGAAATCCTGAAAATCCGACTGGACTGCGGCCCTCGAGGACCGACATTGGACACCCCTGATGTAGACAAACATGATTTAATGTGACAGAGTCAGCATGGGTTCAGCCGAGGGAGATCTTGCCTCACTAATTTGTTTGACTTCTTTGAAGGTGTGAATAAACATGTGGATAAAGGTGAGCCAGTTGATGTAGTGTATCTAGATTTTCAGAAATCTTTTGATAAAGTTCCTCATAAGAGGTTCCTGAGAAAATTAAAGAGTCATGGAATAGGTGGTAAAGTTCAGCAATTTCATATTTGAGTTCTTTTAGTACCCTGGGATGTATACCTAGGTCTAGGTGATTTATCCGTTTTTAATGTGTCGATTTGGCTTAGTACATCTTCTAGATTCACTGAGATTTCTTTCAGTTCCTCCACATCATCACCCTTGAAAACCATTTCTGGTTCAGGTAGATCTCTTACATCTTCTTCCGTAAAGAGCGAAGCAAAGAATTCATTCAGTCTTTCCGCTATGGCCTGATCCTCCCTGAGCGCCCCTTTTGCTCCTTGATCATCCAAAGGTTCCACAGATTCCCTCATAGGTTTTCTACTTCTGATGTAACTAAATAAATTGTTATGAGTTTTTACCTCTTTTGCAAGTTTCTCTTCATATTCTTTCTTAGTTTTCTTTATCAATGCTTTGCATCTAACTTGCCACTGCTTGTGGCTCTCATTTTCTTCATTTGGATCCTTTTTCCATTCTTTTATTTATTTAAAACACTTGTAGCCTGCATATCAACCATCTATGCAGATAACAACGATAACATACATAATTAGTTTGTGAGCCTTCGGGACAGTAAGGGAATTTTTCAAGTACCTTTCTTATTTCTAATCTTAATGTATATTTTCTGTAAACCGCTTAGAACCTAACGGATGTAGCGGTATATAAGAAATAAATTACATTACATTACATAATTAAAAGAAAACATTACATACATAATAAAACAGAACAAGGATGTTTTTTGAGCTCTAATAGCCTCTTTCACTTCACCTTTTAACCATACCAGTTCTCGTTTCCACCTTTGTTAATATGTGGAATACATCTGGTCTGGACTTCCATGATTTTTAAATAACATCCAAGCCTGGTTTACAGTCCTAATCTTTGTAACTGATCCCTTTTAGCTTATTTTTAACCATTTTCCTGTCACTCCAGATATCTAACCAAACCGTATCGACCATACCCAGATCCCGATGCATACTATAGCTATCAACCTTGTAATCTCCCTGGGAATGCCCAGGCTAATTTCTTGCTGTAAACTGCCTAGAACTGAAAGGTATTGGCGGGATAGAAGACATCAATGGAATGGAATGGAATATCAGCTCAAATTTGATCACATTATGATCATTGTTTTCCAGCAAACCCAACACAGTTACTTCCCGTTCTATGCCCTGCTTCCCTCTAAGGACCAGTTGCTCCAAGAAGCAGTCATTTAAGAACATAAGAACATAAGAACATAAGAAATGCCTCCGCTGGGTCAGACCTAAGGTCCATCGCGCCCAGCAGTCCGCTCACGCGGCGGCCCATCAGGTCCAGGACCTGTGCAGTAATCTTTTATCTATACCCCTCTATCCCCTTTTCCAGCAGGAAATTGTCCAATCCTTTCTTAACCCCCAGTACCGTTCGCTGCCCTATAACGTCCTCTGGAAGCGCATTCCAGGTGTCCACCACACGTTGGGTAAAGAAGAACTTCCTAGCATTTGTTTTGAATCTGTCCCCTTTCAACTTTTCCGAATGCCCTCTTGTTTTTTTATGTTCTGAAAGTTTGAAGAATCTGTCCCTCTCTACTCTCTCTATGCCCTTCATGATCTTGTAAGTCTCTATCATATCCCCTCTAAGTCTTCTCTTCTCCAGGGAAAAGAGACCCAGTTTCTCCAATCTCTCAGCGTATGAAAGGTTTTCCATCCCCTTAATCAGTCGTGTCGCTCTCCTCTGAACTCTCTCGAGTAACACCATATCCTTCTTAGGGTATGGTGACCAATACTGGACGCAGTACTCAAGATGCGGACGCACCATTGCCCGGTACAGCGGCAGGATAACTTCTTTCGTTCTTGTTGTAATACCCTTCTTGATTATCCCCAGCATTTTATTCGCTCTCTTGGCGGCCGCTGCGCACTGTGCCGTCGGCTTCATTGTCATGTCCACCATTACCCCCAAGTCCCTTTCTTGGGTACTCTCATTCAATAACATCCCTCCCATTGTATAGCTGTGCCTCGGGTTTCTGATTCCCACATGCAATACTTTACATTTCTCAACATTGAACTTCATCTGCCATCTCTCTGCCCATTCTCCCAATTTGTCCAAGTCCCTTTGCAATTTTTCACAGTCTTCCTTTGTCCGAGCTCCACTAAATAGTTTGGTGTCATCCGCAAATTTTATTATCTCACTCTTTGTTCCTGTTTCTAGATCATTTATGAATATATTAAATAGCAGTGGCCCGAGCACTGAGCCCTGCGGGACACCACTCGTGACTTTCCTCCAGTCTGAGTAGTGTCCCTTCACCCCTACCCTCTGTTTCCTACCCGCTAACCAGTTTCTGATCCATCTATGCACGACTCCGTCCACCCCATGGTTCTTCAGTTTCCGGAGTAGACGTTCATGAGGCACCTTGTCAAAGGCTTTCTGGAAATCTAGGTATATGATGTCTATGGGGTCTCCTTTGTCCATCTGTTTGTTAATTCCCTCGAAGAAGTGCAATAAGTTGGTCAGACACGATCTCCCCCTGCAGAAACCATGTTGGCTGGTTATCAGAAGTTCGTGTTTTTCAAAATGTTCATCAATTTTTTCTTTTATTAGTGCTTCCGCCATTTTCCCCGGAACAGAGGTCAGACTCACCGGTCTGTAGTTTCCCGGGTCTCCTCTTGATCCCTTTTTAAAGATGGGCGTAACGTTGGCTATCTTCCAATCATCCGGGATCACATCTGTTTTCAGAGATAGGTTGCAAATTTGCTGTAGTAGTTCCGCTATTTCCTCTTTTAGTTCCTTCAGCACCCTTGGATGGATTCCATCCGGACCCGGGGATTTGTCAGTTTTTAGTTTTTCTATCTGTCTGCGCACATCATCAAGGCTCACTTCTATGGATGTTAACTTTTGTGCTTGATTTCCATTGAAGAATTGCTCAGGTTCCGGTATGTTGGTTGTGTCTTCGTTTGTGAATACAGATGAAAAGAACATGTTAAGTCTTTCTGCGACCTCTTTCTCTTCCTTCACCGCTCCCTTCCTGTCTCCGTCATCCAGTGGTCCCACCTCCTCCCTAGCCGGCTGTTTCCCTTTAACATATCTAAAGAACGGTTTGAAATTTCGTGCTTCCCTGGCTAGTCTCTCTTCATACTCTCTTTTGGCTTTTCGTACCACACGGTGACATTCTTTTTGATACTTCCTGTGCTCTCTCCAGTTTACCTCAGTTTTGTCCCTTTTCCATTTTCTGAATGAATTTTTCTTATTGCTTATCACTTCCTTCACTATTTTAGTTATCCACGCCGGGTCTTTTATTCGACTCTTGTTGCACCCTTTTCTGAATTTGGGGATATATAGATTTTGCGCCTCGCTCACCGTGTCCTTGAAAAAGGACCAGGCATGTTCTACCGTCTGCCATTTTTGGGAAGTGTTCCTAAGTTTCTTCTTTACCATTCCCCTCATTGCTTCGTAGTTACCCTTCCTGAAGTTAAAAGTTGTCGCTATGGTTCTCTTTCCTTTATCATAGATTGTTGGATATGTGGGATATGAATATATTAAATAAAATAAATAGGAATTTTACCTCCCTAGCACTCCCTAATGTAACATTTAATCAGTCAATGTTGGGGTAATTGAAATCAGTAATTCGAGTTTCAAGTTTCTTTGAAATTTGATTGATCGCCTAATCATAAATTCAAGGCGACGCACAATTCTAAAAACAGTTTATAACAATATACAGGGGAACAAAAGTTCATAGACAGACAGGGAAGTGGGATATAAATACAATAATGGAGGCAAATGAGACAATCAAGGAAAATTACAAAAGGATAGGTTTTTTTGGTTTTTTGTTTTTTTTTTTATGTCTAGCAGTCAAAAGCCTCTTTTAAAGAAAGCATTGTAAGGGGGATTTGGTGGGGGAAGGGGGTGGTGCAGCATTTTCGGGGCTTTTCTGCTCTCCTTAGCCTCGCTTGCCCTCAGTAGAGTGGGCTGAGGGGGGGAGTTTGGTTGATGTTCTTTTCTTTTGTCTATGCTTCTTATACTATTATATATGATGCATATTTGTTTGTACTGAGCACCTTGGGGTGCCTTGGGATTGTATTTGTTGTTGTTTGCATCCATAAAAATTGTTTGAACCTAAAAAGAAAGCATTTCAACTGACTCTTAATCTGTCAATATTTCTTTCTTCCCACACCTACACTTAGGGCTCCTTTTACTAAGCAGCGCTAGCGGTTTTAGCATGCGCTAGACGCTAATGCCTGCACTGAGCTGGCGTTAGTTCTTGGCGCGTAGCGCAGGGTTAGTGTGTGCGACAGTGCAGCGTGCGCTAATAACGACCTTAAACTTTCAAACTGAAATGCCCTTAGAGTATATAAAATAAATATGGTGGAAAAAAAAGACCTCAGTTACGCTTCATGGGTCAAAGAAAAAGCCACTATAAAGTCCAAGGAAAGCTTTTCTTCCAGTCAGTCATTCTATAAACAAGAGCAAACATATTTTCTTCTGCTATCCTTAGGAGCCCAGGGCACACAGTCAGTTGTAGTTCAGAGCGCCTACATGTATCAAACAATTTAACTTCCAATCCAGTTGTACTTAGCTGAAATGGAATGATTTCAATGAATCCATTTTCAATTTGTCAGCTTTCCTAATCTCCGAAAACATTTCTTCATCTGTCTGCTCATTGGTTGTATAACCCCACCTTTCTATTCCTTCCCTTCACACATGGAAATTCTTTCCACAAGGATTGCACACTGCTCTCTATGTCATGCAGAATGTTTATTTGATTTAATTCAATTCCCTCTTTAACATATAGCGCAACCCCCACCTCCAATTTGATCTACTCTATCTTTGCAATAGAATTTGTACCCAGGAACACAGTGTCCCATTGATTGTCCTCCGTCCACCCAGGTCTCTGAGATACCTATTAATATCTACCTCATCATTCAGTGCTACGTACTCTAACTCACCTATTTTATTTTTTAGACTTCTAGCATTTGTATAAAGACACTTCAAATTGTGTTTTTTTCCAGGCTGCTGAAAAGATGACAGAGAAAAAATGAGTCTTTCACTTTGCCTTTCTTTCACCAATATTGAACCCTCTCTATTGGGTCTCCCTAAATCTTCTGTTTCAAGGATATTCACACCAAACCATCCACTCCTGGGCAACTGTGGCTTCCCCCCCAACTCAGTTTAAAAGACTTCCTCTAGATTTCAATATCCTATCACTTGGGTTAAGGGGGGGAGGCAGGGGTAACAGGGTTGGGATTTAGGGAATGGGCTATTGAGATTCTGTTACTGGATAGGCCATAGGAGAAAAGGCCATCAGGGTTTTTTGTTAGTTGGATATTCAATCTTTAATCAATAGCTCATTCCAGGATATTGTAACTTACAACATGGTTATTGGTTCTTGTTGTTTATTGCATGGGACTGGGACAGATCAGTTCCTCTTTGACACCATCATTAGGGCCTTCTCTGAAAGCTCCTGGCAACTTTGTGATTTCGTATACTCCAGGCCTTCTATCTTAAAAACACAACACAATGTTCTACCATTTCAGGAGTGAAAAATAAGGAGACTTGGGTTTTAAGAAAGGTTTGGACACGTTCCTGGAGGAAAAGTCCATAGTCTGTTATTAGAAAGACATGGGGGAAGCCACTACTTGCCCTGAATTGGTAGCATGGAATATTGCTACTCCTTGGGTTTTGGCCAGGTACTAGTGACCTGGATTGGCCACCATGAGAATGGGCTACTGGGCTTGATGGACCTTTGGTCTGACCCAGTGAGGCTATTCTTATGATCTTATGGGTGGGAGATAGAATGTTGAAAACTATATTGATGACTGTTATTGTTGGAGCAAGCTGGTTATTGTTGTATCTTTTACATTTTCAGGCAACTATTTTTGTAATATATTTGTTATCAATAACAATTGATTTAAATTAAAAGATTTCCTCTGGACCAACTCCATCATGTTTATATCTCTTTAAAGGTACAGTTCTCAGAATTGTAAGCTACCTAGATCTGAATTTTGGAGAATGGAAATGCACATTTTACTGTGAACGGAGCAGCTGACAACTTTGACAGCAAGTGTAGTCAGGAAAAATGCTTCTTGGCTATGATGCCTTTTCCTAATGACACTCACTCCAAGAGGCCAACCGACAAAGTTGGTATAGGTGCATGCATCATATCATCCTCAAGGACATACATAACTGATACTATTCTGTAAGCTATGGGGCTCATAATCAAAACTTGAAAACGTCCAATAACCAGCTTAAGTCAGCACTTGTACGTCCTAATAGCAGGGATTTCAAGTGCCGATAATCAAAACCAACTTTCTGGACGTGCAGCAGCACTTCTAAGCTTCTGTGCATCCAGAGAGTAAAGGGGCGTGTTGGGAGGTGTGTTATGGGCGGGAATCAGACGGGCTTCAACCTGGACATACCCCAGTCATAATCAAAGTTTTCCTAGAGGGAACTTAGACGCCACGCCGGCAGTTAGACCTATTTGAGTTGCATCTAAGTTCCACAAAGGTACCCAACCTGACAAGAAGACCACTGGAGGATTTAAGGCATGACCTCACCTTACACCCCAGTGGTCATGACCCCTTTCCACCACCCAAACAGCAAAAAAAAAAAACCAAAACCCCAAAAAAACCCACCCCAAAACGGTAGGCTTCCCATCAGCTGATCACAGCAGAAGGAATCCCCATCAGCAGAGCCCGTTTCGGAGATTCCTGGTGGCTCAGCTGATGGGGTTCCCCCTGCCAGAAGCAACTGAGCCACTGAGTCCTACACCCCGCCCCACGACATCCCCTGACATTTCGGACATCCTCTTGACATCCTTTCGACATCTCCCACATCTTCCCCCTGACAACTCCCACATCCTCCCGATATACCTGACATCTCCACCCACCACCCACCCCCAGAACCTTCCCCCATCTCTGTACCTTCGGAATATCAAACGCAGGAGGGAAGCTTACTCCCTCCTGCCTATAGGGCCCGTGTGCTGCAAATGATGGGGCTTCCCCCTCCCAATACATTTTGGGATGCTGTGGGAGTGGCAGAAGGCCCTAATTGGCTCAAAATGGTGATTGGTTGGGGCTTGAGGCGAATGAGGCAGGACTGAGGACCTACAACAGAGAGTTTTCCATTCTGTGGGAAAAAGAGACCAACTAATTTTCCCACCAAAATTCAAATTTGTCACCAACTGGCTTTCCCACCCAAATTCAAATTTATGACCAATGGACTTTCCTGCCTCATTCACCTCAAGCCCCAACCAATCAGATTTGAGGACCTACTATATAAAGACAAACTGCAGACCTCACAGCATACCCTGAAGAAAGCCACAGCATGATGGCTGAAACGTCGGTCGTACCTAACAAGATGCAGCGAGACTTGAAAAACTGCAATAAGCATGATGCCAGCTGCAGAAACCCTGAGAGAACATATAATCCAGCTTCACGGGGACAACATCTTAGAGACTTTCTCATTCTATGGGAAAAAGAGACAAATCAATTTTCCCACCAAAATTCAAATTGATGACCAACGGACTTTTTTGCCTCTTTCACCTCAAGCACCAACCAATCGGGTTTGAGGACACTATAAAAAGACAAACTACAGACCTCATAGTAAGCTCTGAAGAAAGCCACAGCATGATGGCTGAAACGTCGGTTTTACCTGACAAGATGCAGCGAGACCCGGAAAGCCGCATCAAGTATGAGAAAAAACAGATCTCTGTTCTCTGAAGATTCTTCCTGGCAGTTTTGATCTCAAGGTTTGCTTTATTTGATTTAATAACCAATCATTGCATTATTTTGTTACTCCTGATGCTGCCATTTGAGTGTAATATAGTTGAATTTTAACTAAGTCTTCACAAAAGAATTGACTGGTTTTACCGCCTTTGGTTTCTGAGACTACTCCATTTGTCTTCTATTATCAGTATTTATAGGAGTTCTTACTTAAATCCAAGTTGCCGGCACACCACTAACGTATTGAGTTCAGTCCAGCCATCATCACACACAGAGCCCCACTGTCCTTGGTGATACACCTCCAGACGTCCCATGTGGCTGCTGCTCCCGCTGGATAATCTCAACATGCCATCTGAGGACCAACAAAGGAGAAGAAAGAGTCATATCCACAACTCAATATCAACTCTTCACTGCACAGGAAAAAGAGAAAGGAATGATGATACCAATGAATGAAGTAACAGCCAACAAACGAGTTGTAGGAGACATATTAAATTTAAGAATTTTACTAAATGGGGACCTCTTCTCTTTGATCTGCAAAATGCATGTCGTCCGAGTTCAACAAAAAAGTACAATTAACATTCCCTTAATAAAATCAGTGCAAAATGAATAAAGGATGATATAGCCTGAAATTCCAAGTTAAAATTTCTCTCTGTGAAAAGGAGGAATATGACTTCCACCATCAGAATATCTGTGAAGGAGAGGCTGATATGCACGGAGGGACCTTCCGGTAATATTGTCTGAGGATCTGAAGACAACGAAGCAGTGCGACAAAGTAGCCAGGAGAGAGGCATAACCAGCAGGTCTTTGGTCAGGTCCCATTTGGAGGCTGATGAAAAGTACAGTCGATCAGTGGTGTCATGGATGAATCATATCATCCGATTACCTATCTTGCATATCTCAGGAAGAGGAGCAGATATCTTATGGTGGAACTTAGCAAGAAAATGAACCAACAATCCAGTAGATTATTACAACATTGCCTTGATAATGAATGTGACTCTTGGGCAGACTGGAAGGACCATGGAGGTCATTTACTAAGTTATTATCTTAATATTCAAACAAGATGTAGGGGTGACAGAACAAGAAATGACTGGAGGCACCATAAGAACATAAGATTAGCCTTACTGGGTCAGACCAGTGGCCCGTCCTCACGGTGGCCAATCCAGGTCACTAGTAGAGAGAGAACTTAGGAGCAATGTCCGGAAATACTTCTTCACAAGGCAAGAAGTGGATATGTCCTAATAAGATTGGTGAACTCAATTGATTTCATTTGACCATTTTGGGCTTTTACATGTCTAATGCATAACATACCTTTTTCATGATATCCCCTTTTTGATGCATTATGTGCTGCATTGTTTTTCTTTTTACGATATGATCTTTTTAGCTGTTTACTTATGTCTTGCAATGCTTGCAGCATGCACAGTTCAACTGTTAGCAGATGCTAATTGGCACTTTTGGCCTTTGCATGTCTTGAACCCCTTTTTCTCATCGTTTGTTTCATGATTCCTTCATGTTTAAGGCATACATGTGGGCTGTGATCTGTGTTTGCAACAGTTTCATTTTAAAAGTGCTCTTTTTCTATGGGTGTTTTATTATGATTTTTTTCATGCCTTTTTATTCACAAGTATAGGGTTTATGAATTATGTATTTTTTTCATGTGTTATTCCATTCTGGATGTTTGCAGATTTGTTTTTTTTTATATTTATTTGTTGTTGGTTTACCATTAATTGTTTTATGCCTATATTTTGTAGACTCCTGAGACAGGCCGGTTGGGGCCAAAACATGTACATGTCAAGTCATTGAGTTTGAGCTCTTCAGTTATTTGATGAATAAAGGACTTTTATGAAATAAATTGAGTTCACCAATCTTATTAGGACATATCCACTTCTTGCCTTGCGACTTTCAGTTTGTGGATTTGGTTCTCCTGCATTTATCTCGGAAATACATAGAAACATAGAAAGATGACGGCAGAAAAGGGCTATAGCCCATCAAGTCTGCCCACTCTACTGTCCCACCCCATTAAGTCAGAGTGCTGCTCGACCCACGTAGAGATCCCACGTGGATGTCCCATTTATTCTTAAAGTCGAGCACGCTGGTGGCCTTGATCACTTGCACCGGTAGTTTGTTCCAGTGATCCACCACCCTTTCTGTAAAGAAATACTTGTTTACAGAGAGGGTAGTGGACGCCTAGAATGCCCTTCTGAAAGAGGTGGTGAGCGAATTTAAAAAATGCATGGGATAGACATCGGGGAAATAGAAAGAGAATGGAAACACAATGTGATTGTTGAGGTGTGTTATCTTGGACAAGAGTGGTAGGAACTGTGGCCGATACTAGACAGACGTCTACGGTCTGTGACCTGCAAATGGCAAAAGACGGGTGAAGCTTCGGCAACTCCAGAGTTGTAGATCACTTTATTGTCAAGTGCTGCGAGTGAGGCTGCTGTATAACTCAAGGGGGAGAGTGTCAGCAATATTTGGGAATGATATGTAGTTATAATTTATTTTATTGATTTCTAAAATTTCTAGACCGCCTGGGGAGACTTGACAACCAGTTTGTAAGCACAGGTGACTGGGGCCCACACAGGGTACAGCTCCAACCACTCTGTTAAGCAGACTGCATTAGGGTTATCAAACGTCCGAATTGCCCCCTTTGAGGACATGTCCGGGGGTCTGGACAGCTTTTCAAAAGCCTCCTCTAAATTGTGTCAGACAGGAGCTGGCAGCGGGGGGCAGGGCTGGGGTGGGGCATAGCAGGATGCGGATGAGTGGAGCGGGGCTGGGCAACCGTAGACTGGATGGACGGTATGGGTCTTTTTCTGCTGTCATTCACTGGGTTACTGTGTATGTTCTAATGTAATGTAGTGTCAGGATTCCTTTGAGAGGTGGGAATTCGTCAGTTCAGGATACCTGAGAGAGGTGTGCAGGATACGCCAGCATCTTCATGGTGATCACAGTTGTGCTCGCCCCAGGCACTCTTTGCACATTGTTCGATGGAGAGCTCATTTCCTGTGCACTGAACTTCATCCAATAAGACTGAGCCGGAGCCCTCTCCAAAGGTGGCTCGACCCCATGCCTTAGCCATTCCCCTGTCCAAAAGAGAGAAGGAGAGAAGATTGTCAATCATTTTGAAGAGCCAGCAATTGCAGCTGGAGATGCTAGTGTCTCATGTGAGTTAATCCAAATTTCACAAAGCATATGCCAAAAGGGTGTGGTCCAGGTGTATTCCGAATATGACTAGGGTCGATCCAGTAGTATAGTGAGGAAAGCTGGAACCTGGAGGAGAGGTGCCCGGCATTCCCCTAGCGAGGGGATCTCTTAAAATGCACTCCAACCCCCATCCCTCTTCAAGTTTTCTAGTCTCACCAACAGGAAGTGAGGTCAGAGGAAGGGGCTGGGGCTGGTGTGAGCAGAAGGAAGGAGCTGAAATCACTTCACTGTACCTAACCTCAGATACTCAGCTGCTGGATATTTACTGTTTGCGCCTGCGCTGAAACCAGCCACCTTGTGGGCATTCCAGGCACGGAGTTGGTTCAGCTTAAGTGCGCAAGAGTTGAAAAATGTACTTATTCACATATGCTGCAGCGTCAAACTAGAACTGGATATTCAGTGCCGATGCCCAGACATAGCCTGACATAAAAACGTTGGCCACTGCCAGCTGAACATTATCAAAGGCTTCTTTGATATCTTTAATGAGGCTTCTTTAATTCAGGAAACCCCGCAGCACTGTTCAGATGTAGCATTGCTTTATCATGGGGTGTCTGATAACTGTGTGCAAAGCTATATAGCCTCAAACAACAAGTGACAGGGGAAAGGAGGCAGCGGGGGGTTGAATCAGAACATTCACCACGTGATACTGTCGGGGGAGGGGGACTCAATCATTACATTTATATTTATTTACATTTGCTACACTTCAAATTCTGTACTGGACCGGTCTAAGCGGTTTACAGTCTAAGAAAGAGATTCAACAGAGTAGGGAAAGAATGCTGATATGTCGATGGGAAAGTAGCATATCGCTCATTCAGCAAGTAAAAGTGAGTAGAAGACCAGAGATTTGGAGGATTCTACTTGATGGGAATAGAAAGTCCGAATATCATTTCTTCAGCATAAGGACATAAGAATAGTCTTACTGGGTCCATCAAGCCCAGTTGCCCGTTCTCACGGTGGCCAATCCAGGTCACTAGTACCTAGCCAAAAGCCAAGCAGTAGCAACATTCCAAGCTACCAATCCAGGGCAAGCAGTGGCTTCCCCCATGTCTTTGTCAATAACAGACTATGGACTTTTCCTCCAGGAACTTGTCCAAACCTTTCTTAAAATCAGCTACATTATCCGCTCTTACCACATCCTCTGGCAATGTGTTCCAGAGCTTAACTATTCTCTGAGTGAAAAAAAATTTCCTCTTATTGGTTTTAAAAGTATTTCCCTGTAACCACATCGAGTGTCCCCTAGTCTTTGTAATTTTTCACGGAGTGAAAAATCGATCCACTTGTACCCGTTCTACTGCACTCAGGACTTTGTAGACTTCAGTCCTATCTCCCCTCAGCCGTCTCTTTTCCAAGCTGAAAAGCCCTAACCGTTTTAATCTTTCTTCATACGAGAGGAGTTCCATCCCCTTTCCCATCTTGGTCGCTTTTCTTTGAACTTTTCTACTGCCACACATAAAGTAGCGTAATAGTGATAGTCAAGAGTTAGGAATACAATTTTGAGGAGGAGGAATCTGTATGGGTGGTCTGGCTATAGTGAGGGTCTTCATATAATTTTTGCTAAGTAGATGGGAAGTCTTGTGTGAACAGCCATGTCTGGAAGGCAACTTTAAATAGAGAGGGGGAGCACGTTACAGGCAGACAGACCTGTAAAGTAATATGCTCGATGACATGTGAACTCAAGTTGTGATTGTCATGGACCTGGTAGGATTAGGCAAAAAACGTTCTGGCAGGGTAAGAGACAGCCTGGATTGTAGGGGATGGAGAGTGAAGCAAGATAGTTTGAGGTTCCAAGACGTTAAGCTTTGAACGTCAGCATGAGGACTTTATACAAATACATGATTCTATGTTTAACTGGGAACCAATGGCAAAATTGCAGAAGGCTGGAGACTCTATCGTACCTACAAGCTTTAAAAAGCAGTCTAATGGCTACACTTTGGAGAGTTTGTAGCATTTTTATAGTGTAATCTGGGAGCAATGTGTAAATGATGTTGCAATAAACCAGTTATGAGACATCGAATGCGAGGATTAAAGCTTGGAAAGTGTTTGATTAAACGTGATATTCCTGATGGTGTTAGATCAGAATATTAATGTAAGACAGAATGTGACATCTTCTTACAGGAGAAGGTTGGAGCTGTAGATTACCATAATAGAGAACGTGACAGTCCTGAAATAGAAGGTTGGATCTTCAGCTTGGAAAAGAGACGGCTGATGAGAGATAGGATTGAGATCTATATAATTGTGGATGGAGTATAATGGATAAACTCTTCAAAGAGTACAAAGACCTGAGGACACACCATAAAATGGCACAGTAGCACATTTAAAACAAATACGAGAAAATGTTTTTTTCACTCAATGTGTAGTTAAGCTCTGGAGTCATGGCTGGAGCTAGTGATAAAAACAGCTGATGTTACCAGGTTGGAGAAATTCCTGGAAGGAAAAGTTCATAAACTGTTACTAAGATAGAAACAGGGAAAGCCACTGGTTATCTCTGGGAATCCTGCCACTTTTTGGGACTCAGCCAGGTACTAATGTCTTGGATTGGCCACGGTTGGGCTAAAGAACCCTTGTTGATTCTTTCTTAGAGGAGAAAAGCAGAAGACATATCTTTGGGTAAGTAGACATTATTTTGCTCTGAGCTTTGATAGGCTTCGGGAGAAAAGTTCAATTGCAGGTTCCCTTCTATAGACAAGTTAGATCTTAAAAGAGCAAACTTTACTTAGCCCTTTATAGTTCTACAGTTTTGTAAACTGACAGGCAGAGCAGGGTCTGACCTAGTCTCCATTCCCTCCCGCCCGTGCCTAGCTCATTGGGAAGAATAACCCAAATCACTATTACCAGATGTTAGCACCCAAGAAAAAGATCTGGATGTCATTGTAAACAATACAATGAAACCTTCCACCCAATGTGCGGCGGTGGCAGCGGCCAAAAAAGCCAACAAAATGCTAGGAATTATTTAAAAAAAAGGGATGGCATAGGTGGTTGCAGTTGAAGCAGGCTTTTCAGAGTGGGTTCCCTGAATGGAAAAGCTTAAAAACTTATTTTAGCTTGCAGATCCTTTGCTAACAGACAGATCTAGTAGGGCATCAGGCCGCCCAGTGGTACAAATTGATTTCAGAATTTTTAAATAAGAAGGCAAAAAATAGTCTTAGAGATATTTGGAGCATCGAGAGAAAACAGTATATTTCTGTGTCTCGCTGGCCACGAATTTGGACTTGGAGGTTGAAATGTACAGCATCAGCATTTATGAGACAAACATGGCTATTTTTATTGATAGGATTTTTTGGACCCCAGTTCGATTACAAAAAATAGATAATTCTCAATCTAATAGATGCTGGCATTGTCCTATTAATGTAGGGACTTTGGATCATCTGTTATAGTTTTATCCACTGATACTTAATTTCTGGAAGTCAATTTGGGGACAAATAAATCTTATTCTTGGGTCATCTATCCTGTAATTTGTGGTACGTTACTTCATGTCAAGCTTACTTTAGACAAGTATAAAAGTCACCTTTTCCTGATCATGAGAAGAATAGGTGTTCAACTGATCACACATAATTGGAAGAACCGTGACAGGATTAATTATACTTTTTGGTGGGTAAATGTGCGTATCACATATAAGGATGAAAGAATGGTGGCGGAACGTTTGGGGACTAGTAAGTCCTTTAATGATGGAGTCCATTGGCTACTTTTGTTGCATTACAGTAAGGGTCGTGTTTCTTCCCTTTTCATTAGATTTCTTTACACATCCAGGGAGGGAAATGTACTTTGAGGAGTTAAATTATTTAATTATAATATTGAAATCACATCATATGTATTATTGTATTAATAATTAAGATGAGGATGGGAGTAAATAAGAACATAAGAACATAAGCATTGCCTCCGCTGGGTCAAACCAGGGGTCCATCGTGCCCAGCAGTCTGCTCCAGCGGCGGTCCCCCAGGTCCATGACCTGTAAGTGATCCTTTACCTAAATCGTGTACAGTATTCCTCATTCATTTAGTGTCCTGTATCTGTATCCTTCAACCCCTTCACCTTCAGGAAGTCATCCAATCCCTCTTTGAAACCCAATATTGTACTCTGTCCTATCACCTCTTGTGGGAGTAAAGAAGAACTTCCTAGCATTCATTTTGAAGCTGTCTCCTTTCAATTTTTCTGAATGCCCTCTTGTTTTTGTTGTCCCCGCTAGTCTGAAGAATCTGTCCTTCTCCACCTTCTCTATGCCTTTCATGATTTTATGTTTAATGTAATAATTGTATAGTTATTAGTGCGTTTTATGTAGTATTTATGATTTACCAATTGTATTGCACTATCAAAGTTTGAAAATCAATAAAGATTTAAACACATAAAAAATGGATGGTAGCAAGACTAAGAATATTATAATGCCTCTGTGACGCTCCATGGTGTGACCTCACCTGGAGAACTGTGTTCAATTCTGGTCTCCTTATCTCAAGAAAGATATAGCGGCGCTAGAAAAGGTTCAAAGAAGAGCGACCAAGATGATAAAGAGGATGGAACTCCTCTCGTATGAGGAAAGACTAAAACGGTTAGGGCTCTTCAGGTTGGAAAAGAGATGGCTGAGGGGAGATATGATTGAAGTGGAGTAGAACGGGTACAAATGGATCGATTTTTCACTCCATCAAAAATTGCAAAGACTAGGGGACACTCGATGAAGTTACAGGGAAATACTTTTAAAACCAACAGGAGAAAATATTTTTTTCACTCAAAGAATAGTTAAGCTCCGAAATGCATTGCCAGAAGTTGTGGTAAGAGTGGATAGCGTAGTGGTTTTTAAGAAAGGTTTGGACTATTTCCTGGAGGAAAAGTCCACAGTTGGTTATTGAGAAATACATGGGGGAAGCCACTGCTTGCCCTGTATCGGTAGCATGGAATATTGCTACTCCTTGGGTTTTGGCCAGGTACTAGTGACCTGGATTGGCCACTGTGAGAACGGGCTACAGGGCTTGATGGACCATTGGTCTGACCCAGTAAGGCTATTCTTATGTTCATGCTACCAATCCAGGGCAAGCAATGGCATCCCCATGTCTTTCTCAATAGCAGACTATGTACTTTAACTCCATGAACTTGTCTAAACCTTTCTTAAAACCAGCTACTGCTTTATATTGTTGCATGCTGGGAATTTTAAGTGGAAAATATTTCTGTTGAAGGCACCCTGGAGTAGGATGGCCAACTCGGTTAGGAAGTCGGGGGCATTCCCTGTCAGGATCTTAAAGGCAGCGATGCCTACTTTAAACTTGATGAGCTCTCTACACAGTGTCCAAATCAAATCCCCAGGAAACCTGCCTTATTTTCACCTTTTCCCAGCAGTGACTGCTACAGGTGGGAAAGCACGCTGCCCCCCCCCACCTCACCCCCAGCAGCCATTCCGTTCACAGTTAGCCAGCAGCTGTTGCTTTAGGAGGAAATGTTGTTATTTGTCCTGATCTTAGGTTCTTGGGTTGAGATAATAGAAAAAATACTCACCCAAGGCCTAGCTGTCTACAGACCACTTCTGCATCTGCGTCATCCCACTGGTCATCACAGACTGTGCCCCACTCGCCACCATGATAAACTTCAACCCTTCCCTCAAAGGCAGCGATGCCACCAACCAACCGAGTAGGAACAAAGGCAGGACCTGCAGTGGGAACAGGACAAGAGTAGCAGAAAGACTGGTTACCAAGCATCAGTTTTATCATATGTTTCTGTACAAGCACCTCGATATACAACACCCTTGAACTGCAAGGTCTAGGCGGAATAGAAGTCCCTAATGTAATGTAACTAATGTAACACCCTACCCTGGTACTTCATCCTTGCACCAAATAGATGAGCCTCAGTAGTGCTAAAGGATCGACTGCTCTAACAAGAAAAACTTTGGGAGAGTCAAGGTTTCAATCCCTGAGCACAGATTGTTGAATTATGAAACAGTCCTGTAAAAATGACAGCATTGTCAAAACCATCAAGAAGCACACAGACAGCTATGAGATCTTTAGGGCCATTTTCAATACGACATCTAAATCTGAGTTTACACGTTTTGCAGAACACGCACAAAAATCCATTATCAAAACAGGAAAACAACCCAAAATGGGTCATTTCTCAGTGTTTGTACACAGTTTGAACCATTAAAAAAACCACATCCAAAACAAAATAGCACAAAACAAGTCATTGGGATAGACATCCCAGGAGAACAGTGGGAGACCCTCGGAGGTATTTCAGTCAACTTCACATGAAATATCCCATCTCCTAGCATCTTCTTATCCCAGCTCTCTTCCCTCCTGCCCTCCTATGGGTCCATCTCTGCTCCTCTATCCCCATGGTCCAACAATTTACTCCCTCTCTTTTCTGATTTTCTTCTTCCCTCCCCCCTTGATGCTGAACAATGAAATGGAGGGGAAAAAAAGATAGATGCTGCGGAGACTTAGAGGAGACATGATAGAAACCTTCAAGATCATGAAGGGCATAGAAAAAATAGACAGGGACAGATTTTTCAAATTAAGGGGATCAATAAGTACAAGGGGGCACTCAGAGAAATTGAAAGGGGAGAGGTTTAGAACAAACGCCAGGAAGTTCTTTTTCACACAGAGGGTGGTGGATACATGGAACGCACTACCAGAGGATGTGATAAACAGGAGCACGCTACAGGGCTTCAAAGAAGCTTTGGATAGGTACTTGGAAGACAAAGGGATTGAGGGGTACAGATAAGAGTAAAGGTAGATTATAGGGATGGGATTAGAGGTAAGTTACAAAATTAATCAGGGACCACTGTTCAGGCACTAGGCCTGATGGGCCGCCGCGGGAGCGGACTGCTGAGCAAGATGGACCTCTGGTCTGACTCAGCGGGGGCAACTTCTTATGTTCTTCTTATCTCTCTGCCTTCCATCCACAGGCCTAACATTTCTCCCTCCCTCCCTTCCATCCCCAGATCCAATTTCTCTCCCTTTCTCTTCCCAACTGCCCCCCACCCCATCTCTCCCTCTGCCTCCCTCCCCCAGGTCTACCATTTCTCCCTTTCTCTTCCCAACAGTTCTCCCTTCAAGTCTCTCTTTCCCTTTTCCTCCACACTACCCCAGGTCCAACTTCTGTCCCTTCAGACCCTAGCCCACCATCTCTCTCTCTGTCCTCTGTTTTTAACCCCATAAGCTCTCCTCCCACACCCAATATGGCACTTCTTTTAATACCCACCCCCTCTGTACTTTTTTTTAAAACCAGTCCAGGAGGCTTCCTCGGCTCAGTATGTTCTCCCCCTTTTCTCCGTGCCCATGCATCTTTACTTCACTCCTCTCCCACCACAATGTCCAATAATTCTCTCTCTCTCTCTCCCTCCCTCCTCTCTCTGCCCAACAGCTCTTTCTTCATCTCTCCATGTGCACCATTTCTTTCCCTCTTTCAGATACCCAATTCTCCCTTACTATTCCCTTCCTCACTTCCTCCTTTCTTCAATCTTATGGCTCATGCGCCCTCCCTCCCTCCTTCCTTCATCATTTGTCCAGAGTTTGTGCTCCCTCCCTCTCGAGTCTCAACACGACCTTCTCCCTCCCTCCTGTGCCTCCCTCCGGCAGGTATTTACCTTCTGGCCGGCTCCTTTGCTGCAATCGTTTTTCTGGTGAAAGCTGTGGGCAGTGGTGGCTGGCTCCTCATGCGTTCCGCAGCTGTGCTGAAAGCGTTCCCTTCCTTCTGTGCCTCCCAGTGAGTATTTATTTTATGGCCAGCTCTCTTGTACATTTGTCTGTGGGTGGCGTTGGCTCCTTGCGCCTTCTCTCTGATGTCACATGAGGATCCAATGCTGACTGCGGACAACTGCAGCAAGGGAGCTGGCCAGAAAACTACCTGCCGGAGGGAGGCACAGAAGGGAGGGAGGGAGGGAGGGAGGGAGGGAGAAGCTGGGCGCACAAAATTCCTTGTTGGACCCCACGCAGCCCATGGGCCACGGGTTGGACACCCCTGCTTTAGAGGTTATCATAATACTGAGGCTTTCTCTTTCAGTCGTTACTGATGCAAGATTATTTTTGCCCAGACATAAGAAACTGCTATTACAATTTGCTCACACAGTAGATTTTAACATTCTCTTGTTTCAGTTGGGTTCTCGAGTATATCTGGTACTGTATTTTATTGGTTTTATGAATTTTTATTGCATAGTCTGACAGCTGGTTCTCTCTTTGTGGGCTACCAAAGGGTTCCCCACTCTCTGTTGACTTGGGGTTTTCCTCTAATAGTGACGTTTTGCTTTTCATTCTTGTTACTTCTGCTAAAATGTCAATATTATCCCAATGACTGAGTATTATACTCTAGTTCAATGGTTTCAAGCTAAACAAGAATAAAACAAAGCTTTTATGGTTAGGCGATTCTGTTCATTCTGCCTCAGAGAAAGTATTGCTGTCTGATGATTTGTAAGTGCAGATGGCGAAAACCGCTAAAACTTTTGCGTTCCATTCTGGGTACCACATTGTCTTTTGAACCTGCTATTCCTTGTTTGTTTAGCAAGAAACATTTTTTGGTTTTGGTTCAAACTTTTGTTCTGCCTCATTTAGATTATTGCACATGGCCCATATCAAATGTGGTAAGAGCGGATAGCGCAGCTGGTTATAAGAAAGTTTGGACAATTTCCTGGAGGAAAAGTCCATAGTCTGTTATTGAGAAAGACATGGGGGAAACCACTGCTTGCCCTGGATCGGGAGCATGGAATGTTGCTACTCTCTGGGGATTCCACATGGAATGTTGCCTCTTTGGGGTTCCGGAATCTTTTGTTACTCTTTGGGATTCCAGAATCTTGCTATTCTTTAGGATTCCGTATAGAATGTTGCTACTCCTTGGGTTTTGGCCCAGCACTAGGGACCTGGATTGGACACCGTAAGAACAGGCTCCTGGGCTGGATGGACCCAGTAAGGCTATTCTTATGTTCACGAAGGGCAAAGATCCTTGCTTTCTATATTTTCCATCCTTTTCTGGACTTTGCATCAAGAAAATTTTAGACATCAGTTTATCAGGCAGTCCAGTTTTAGCTTACTTAAACTTCTCAAATCACCAGAAGAAATTAAAATCATATTTATTTAGAAAGCTCCTATTATGATTTCTTTTATTTCACCTCTGTTTTTTGTTATCCACGTTGCACAAATTTGGGAGTTGGCAGAATACAAAAGTCATATTACATTGCAAAGACTGAATTCTTCTCCAAAGTTTGGAAGTTATAGGGGGATTAGAGGGATGTGAAGACAGGGCTAGAGTCCAGACCATACATCGCATCCATGTATATCCCGTCCTTCTAATCAGGGGGAGGGGCAGGGGCTGTATAGAACTGAGGAGACCCATATAGCTAATATTGGACTTTGGCTTGTTTGGGGTGCATTATTTGCACAACTGAAAAAAAATAATCGAATCTAATATTTATGAGTCGCTCTATAGCTGACCAGGGCCAAGGCGACATACAAATCACTAGGAATACAGAAAGACTGAAGAATTTCAGACAAATGGAGAGGGAGAAATGAGGTTGACACAGAAACATTGCATGGGAGGGAATTTCCAGGTTTTATTGGATTTTTTGCTTTGTTCTTCTTTGAGGGAAACCCTTTTGTTGGAAGCCGAGCAATGAGGGCGATCCTTACCTGGTTGCCTGCAGGCGCAGTAGCCCCGGGCCAGCTGGCCCCGCTGGTCCCGGTAGAAGCACCAGGCTCGGCTGCCGCCGTCCGGGCTCCGGCACAGGTTGTGGTCCCCCAGCCCTCGGCGCCTTGCCCCGGGCACCTGCAGCCAGTTCAGGCACTCGGCCCCCGCCTCGGTGACGTTCAGGGAGTGCGGAGCACAGGGGCGCTGCTGCACGGGATTGCCCCGGAGCAGCGGCAGCAACAACAGCAGCAGCAGCAAGTGGCCCATGGTGGCCCGGGAGAGTCCGGTTGCTCAGCTGCTCATTGCCGCTCCCTGTTGCTCGAATGTGGGCCGGCCCGCCCCAGCATTTGCATAGGGCTGGGCTCTGGCAGCCGGCAGGGCTTCCCCCACAACTGTGCAGCATCTGCCCAATGAATATGCATGTCCGGGGGTGGGGCAGGTGCTCAAGCAGCTCCAGTGCTTCAGAACTAGGCAGACATGCTCAAAACTCATCCTAGTTTTAACCGCTTTAGCTATCCATACCCCGAATGGCTAATTCCGTGCTTTCTAGCAGCCTTCGCTAATTGCATGGATTACAAGAATTTAAGAATAGCCTTACTGGGTCAGCCCAGTAGCCCCTTCTCACGGTGGCCAATCCAGGTCACTAGTACCTGGCCCAAACCCAGAGTAGCAACATTTCAGAATCCCAAAGAGTAACAAAAGATTCCAGAACCCCAAAGAGTAGCAACATTCCAGAATCCCAAAGAGTAACAAAAGATTCCGGAACCCCAAAGAGTAGCAACATTCCAGAATCCCAAAGAGTAACAAAAGATTCCGGAACCCCAAAGAGTAACAAAAGATTCCAGAACCCCAAAGAGTAGCAACATTCCAGAATCCCAAAGAGTAACAAAAGATTCCGGAACCCCAAAGAGTAGCAACATTCCAGAATCCCAAAGTGTAACAAAAGATTCCGGAACCCCGAAGAGTAGCAACATTCCATGCTATCGATCCAAGGAAAGCAGCGGTTTCCCCCTTGTCTCTCTCAATAACAGACTATGGACTTTTCCTCCAGGAAATTGTCCAATCCTTTCTTAAAACCAGCTCATCAATTGAGCACTGCCAGATGCTGCACAAAATTAAGTGCTGGCTTTTAACGATCCAAATTTAACGTGTGTTAGTTGCGTATACTGGCAGGTCTGGGCTGCTGATTGCCTGTGGAAGTTTATAAAAATACTTTTTACAGGATTGAGGACCATATAATTTACACTTGTGTAAAAAGCATGTCTCAAACACATGTTAAAGGCACCTCTCATGCATGTTTGTTAAAAGTGTATATCACCAAAGCAGTGTAAGAGAAAGCATATACAAGTTATGTGTAAAAATTAGGACCCCCCATGAAATATTCAGGTCTTTCTTAAGAAATGTTCATATATCGATGTCAGATCTTTTTTTTATTTATCTCTGGAAAAGAAAATGATGTAACTGCAGGTAAACAACAAAAATTCTCCTTGATTTACTCATGAAACAAAAGATATCCACAAAAATGTGTATTCTAATTGAGGAAAAATTAGGACACCCTGTACCCTAATAGCTAGTATTACCCCCTTTGGCTGAAACAACTGAAGTGAGACGCTTCTTGTAGCCATCGACCAGTCTCTGACATCGGTCTGAGGAAAGTTTGTCCCACTCCTCAATGCAGAATTCTTTCAGCTGTGAGATGTTTGAAGGGTTTCTTCCATGTACACAGTGGTGTACCAAGGGGGGGGGGGGGCGGGCCACCCCGGGTGCAGCCTTAGGGGGGGTGAACAGCTGGCCCGGTCCCTATCAAGCTCCCACCCTCCTAGCGAGAGCAGCAAACCTCCCTCCAGTAGCGTCGGCTGCTTCGCGGCTTTCTCCTCCCTCTGCCGTGTCACTGATGACGTCATCAGTGACGCTTCACCAGCAGGAGAAAGCCGCGAAGCAGCCAATGCTACTGGAGGGAGGTTTGCTGCTCTTGCTGGGAGGGTCGGAAAGGTTCACTCGGGGGGGGGAGAGATAGGAGGGTCAGCGGGGGTTCAGCTGGGAGGGGGGAGAAGCGGTTTGCCTCGGTGCTCCAAAGCCTGACGCAATTACCTTCTTCGGGCAGCAGCAGCTTTTACAATTCGCTGCTGTTGCCGGCTTCAGGCCTTCCTCTCTGCCGGGTCCTGCCTACTTCCTGTTTTCATGAAGACAGGACCCGACAGAGAGGAAGGCCTAAAGCCGGCAACAGCAGTGAATTGTTGTGCATGCTGCTGCTGCCCGATGAAGTTCAGGACACCAGGCCTTGGGTGACAGAAGGAGGAAAGAGAGCAGAGGGGGAGAGAATTGGGGAGAGGGTTGCTGTACCCAACTGGAGGGAATGAAAGGAGATGCCAGGGCTTGGAGGGAAGGAGGAAGGTATGCCAGATCAAGGGAAAAGGAAGGGGAAAGGAAGGAGGAGATGTCAGAGCATGAAGGGGGAGGGAGAGATGGAAGAAAAGGAAAGGAGAGAGATGCCGGGAATCAGGGAAGGGATGATGCCAGACTGTGAGGTGGGAAGGAAAGAAAGGAGAAGAGAGAGATGTCAGAGCATAGGGGAGGGGGTGGTGACAGAGAGAGAAAAACGGAGAGGTGACAGAGTTGAAATCAATCATGTACAAAGGAGAGAAGGGGCACGGGATAGATAGTTTATGGAAGGAGCATAGAAAGAGGGAAGATGCCATATGGAAGAGAGAGAGAGAAGGTGCACACTGGATAGAAAGAGCACAGAGGGCAGTGAATGGAAGGGGCGAGATAGAGGGTGAACAGTAGATGGAAGGGGTAGAGAGAGGAAAACAAACACTGAATGGAAATGTGGGAGAAAGGAAGGACAGCTGCTGAATGGAAGTTTGAGGGAAAGGGGGAGCAGATGCTAGAAGGAAGTGGGGAGGAGAAAGAAAAAAAGGGCACATGCAGGATTGAAGGAAGAGGATAGAGTTAGTTACTGGAAGGGGTGAGGGAAAGAGATGGCAAGCTATAGGTAGACACAGTGAAAGAGGGAAATTGAGGACTGAATAGTAAAAAAGAATTTAGACAGAGGCAGAAAATAAATTGAGAAGGAAGACCAGGGAAGAACAGGAGGAAGGGAGCAGAGAGAGAGATGCCAGAGCAGGGGGGAAGGAGAGGAGACAGATACCAGACCAATGGGGGTGAAAGAAGAGATGGAAGGGGGAGGCATACAGTTTCTGGAAGGGGCATAGAAGGAGAGAAGATGCCATATAGGGAGGGGCAGAGAGATGGCAGACAGTGGATAGAAGGAAGACAGTAACAAGAAGATGAGGAAAGCAGAAACCAGAGAAGACAAAGGTAGAACAAAAATTTTCTATTTATTTATTGCTTTAGGAGACATATGTCACTGTTTCTGTGGTGTTGCATTGTATGCAGAGTCCAGCTTCTTGCTGGTTCAATTTAACCTTTGTCTATGTATTTCTATTTTATACCCCCTTTTACAGAACTGTGGAACGTTTTTTAGCACCAGTCGTGGTGGTAGCAGCTCTGATGCTCAGAATTCTATGAGCATCAGAGCTGTTACCTCCGTAGCTAAAATCCACACTACAGTTTTGTAAAAGGGGGAGGGGTAAGTTTGTGATGACATTCCTTACTAGGCGAAGGTGTTTTCTATGTGTTCGAAAGACATGGTTTTCTGTTAGGATTGACTGCAGGATTAATCTGTACTAGTCTGGCTTGTTTAGTTTTACAATGGGTGTATTGCTGTTGTACTTCTCACTGCAGTATGTAAGATGTTGCCTTTTCCTAGGTACTCATGTGTGACGTGTGGCTTGTTACTAAAAATCATGTTTTTCGTACAGATGGGGAGGGGGGTTCCAAAAAATGATGGGCCCCGGGAGTCACACATGCTAGGTATGCCACTGCATGTACAGCCTGTTTCAAATCACCCCACAGCATCTCAATGGGATTAAGATCAGGTGGATTTACTTGTATGTTTTGGATCATTGTTGTGTTGCAGGGTCCAGTTCCGCTTCAGCATTAATTTTCTTACAGATGGTCTCACGTGTTCCTCAAGCACCCTCTGATGCACATTAGAATTCATGGTGGATTCTATGATGGTGAGCTGGCCAGGTCCTGCTGCAGCAAAGCATCCCCAAACCATGACACTTCCACCTCCATGCTTCACAGTTGGTATTAGGTTCTTTTCCTGGAATGCTGAATTTGGTGTACGCCAAACATGTCCTCTTTTCTGGTATCCAAATAATACAATTTTAGACTCATCTGTCCATTCCAGAAGTCCTGGTGTTTGTCTCTCTGGCAAACTTCAGTCTGGCCTTGATGTTTCTCTTTCTGAAGACCTCAGACAGCTCTTTTGATCTCACCATGGTATTCACTCTCCCGCAGCAGTCATGAGCACACCAAACTAAATGTCTGAGGTTTAAGTAGAGCAAACCTCCTTCAAAATGCTGAGTAAATGCTCTTCTAATCTTGTGCACCTGATGTGATACACCTGTGTGTGATTTGAGCCACTTTAAGTGGGAGGACATGTGGCGTGTCCTAATTTATTCCTCAGTTAAAATACACATTTTAGTGGATATCTTTTGTTTCATAAGTAAATCAAGGAAAAGTTTTGGTATTTACCTGCAATTACGTCACTTGCTTTTCCAGAGAAAAAAAAAAAAAAAAAAGATTTGACATCGATATGTAAACTGTTTAGTTTTAAACGGTATAGAAATGTTTTAAATAAATAAGATATGTGAACATTTCTTAAGAATGAACTCGAAAATATCAGAACAAAAAATGGAGAAGCTGCTGAGTATCCATAATAAAGTAATATATTTGCAAGAAACAAATGTGAAAATGTATTTATACTATGCGTGAGCATGATATTTTTCGTCCCTTGAGGGTTAAGCTAAAATATCAGAAAAATGGTTTGCTAGCATTCGTGGTTTCAGGTCTTGGAACGCATCACCCGTGGATATGGAGGGAAGCAGAAATGATGACTGAGGTGATCAAGTCTCCAGATGATGCAAAACTATTCAACACTTTTAAAAATTGCACACAGACTGCGTGAAACCTTGGGCGCATTCAAATGGCAGATGACATTTAATGTGGACAAGTGCAAAGTGAAGAACACAAATTATAGCTCCGTGATGCCAGGTTCCACTTTAGAAGTCATCCCTGAAGAAAAGGATTTAGGTGTCATTGTGGTAATACAGGGAAAGCCTTTTAAAACCAATAGGAGGAAGCTTTTCTTCACTCAGAGAATAGTTTAGCTCTGGAACACATTGCCAAAGGGTGTGATAACAGCAGATAGCGTAGCTGGTTTTAAGAAAGGTTTGGAAAGTTCCTGGAGGAAAAGTCCATAGTCTGTTATTAAAACATGGGGAAGCCGCTGCTTGCCCTGGATTGGTAACATGGAATGTTGCACTCTTTGGGATTCCAGAATCTTTTGTTACTCTGGGATTCTGGAATTTTGCAATTCTTTAGGATTCAGAACGAAATGTTGCTACTCCTTGGGTTTTGACCTGGATTGGCCACTGTGAGAATGGGCTACTGCGTTTGATGGACCATTGATCTGACCCAGTAAGGCTATTCTTATGTTCTTATGGACAACTACTCGAAAGGGTCCAGAGAAGAGCAACAAAAATGGTTAAGGGACTGGGGGAGTTGCCATACAACGAGAGGCTAGAGAAACTGGGCCTCTTCTCCCTTGAAAAGAGAAGACTGAGAAGGGACATGATCGAAACATTCAAGATATTGAAGGGAATTGACTTAGTAGATAAAGACAGGTTGTTCAGCCTCTCCAAGGTGAAGAGAACGAGAGGGCACTTCCTAAAGTTATAAGGGAAAAGATTCCGTACAAATGTGAGGAAGTTTTTCTTCACCCAGAGAGTGGTAGAAATCTGGAACACTCTTCCGGAGGCTGTTATAGGGGAAAACACCCTTCAGGGATTCAAGACAAGGTTGGATAAGTTCCTACTGGAACAGAACATACACAAGTAAGGCTAGACTCAAATAGGGCACTGGTCTTTGACCAAGGGCTGCCGCGTGAGCAGACGGTAAATCTTATGTTCTTACGTTCTAACAGCGGCCCAAAAAGCAAAGAATGTTACGAAAAGAATAGAGAATAAAGCAGAGAATATCGTAATGTCTCTTTATTGCTCCACAGCTTGAAAATTGTGTTCAATTCTGATCACTGCATCTGGCCCCTACCTTTGCAGCTCTGGGTTTAGAATATGGGGGCAGAGGTTTCTGCCTAGCCATAAGGGCCGAATTGCCCGACTACTTATCTGCCCTGCTGACGTGAACAGGTCACTGGCCTACTGCTAATGCAATCTGCAACTGAGAAGTGTGTCAAGCAACCCTTCCCCCACCAAGAAGACAGAAATCACATTTAAAGGCAGTCAGAGGAGCTAAGATTACATTTAAGTGGTTTAGCAGCTGTAATAAGATAGCTTTCAATATCTCATTAGTGCAAGATTTATTCCCTGCCATATGCTACAGCTTTATATTAAACAGATGGCAATTAATAGATGTTTTCTGATATAAAAGTGCCACAGAATTAAAAAACTTAAGGGTGGAAATTCTGCATCTTGTCTCAGAATTTGCTCCCAGGCTGTTATTGAGAAAGAATGTCATAGAAACATAGAAACCCGATGGCAGATAAAGGCCAAATGGCCCATCCGCAGCATCCACTATCTCCTCCTCTCCCTATTGGCTAAGGCTCTTAACATTTGCATCTCCTCTTCCTATAGGCTAAGGCTCTTTCCACCTGTATTGTGAGGTCATAGAGATTTATGGTTATAGAAACATGATGGCAGATAAAGGCCAAATGGCCCATCCGTAGTATCCACTATCTCCTGCTCTCCCTATTGGCTAAGGCTCTTAACATTTGCATTTCCTCTTCCTATAGGCTAAGGCTCTTTCCACCTGTATTGTGAGGTCATAGAGCTTTATGGTTATAGAAACATGATGGCAGATAAAGGCCAAATGGTCCATCTGCATCATCCACTATCTCCTCCTCTCCCTATTGGCTAAGGCTCTTAACATTTGCATCTCCTCTTCCTATAGGCTAAGGCTCTTTCCACCTGCATTATGAGGTCATAGGGCTTTATGGTTATAGAAACATGATGACAGATAAAGGCCAAATGGTCCATCTGCATCATCCACTATCTCCTCCTCTCCCTATTGGCTAAGGCTCTTAACATTTGCATCTCCTCTTCCTATAGGCTACGGCTCTTTCCACCTGCATTGTGAGGTCATAGAGCTTTATGGTTATAGAAACATGATGACAGATAAAGGCCAAATGGCCCATCTTCAGCATCCACTACCTCTTCCTCTCCCTATTGGCTAAGGCTCTTTACATCTGCATTGTGAGGTCATAGAGCTTCATGGTTATGGAAACATTGCAAACAACAACAAACTGTGGAACGCACAATGTTCTTGACTTTCCTTTTATTTCTTCCAAAAATCTTCACACAAGGTAAAAAACTTATCCACATTGATCGTGTAAAAAAGAACCGGACCAGACACTGGCCGTGTTTTGGCTGAAAAGACTTTCTGAAGGGTCCGAAACCCGAATAATGTGTTTCTGAATCATAGAGATGAATTACCAAATCACAGAAAACACGATGTGGGAAGCAAAATCGAAAGCTGGTCATTAATGCACAGTTGATCTGCTGTGTACTGTGTATTAGCGACCAGCTTTCGATTTTGCTTCCCACATCATGTTTTACGTGATTTGGTAATTCATCTCTACGATTCAGAAACAGATTATTCGGGTTTCGGACCTTTGAGGAAGGCTTTTCAGCCGAAACACAGCCCGTATTCTTGTAAAAAGACAATGCGATACCTTTTTATTAGACTAATTTAATAAATCTTTGACAAGCTTTCAAGAATTATCCTCTCTTCATTAGGGCAGACAGATTCTGAAAGTAATAGTAAGCAAGGATCATCCTGCCTTTATGGGATGCTCTAGGGCCAAGGCCAGCCCAACTGCCAAACAGACTAGGCTATTGCCTTGGGCAACACAATTAGGGGGTGGAAGAGGCAGCATGCATATGGCAATCAAGCTACCTGTGTTCAGCCTCTTCCCATCCTCTTCCTGAGTACCTTCCCTCCCTTTCCTTGCCTTCTCTGAGGTGATGCATGTCAGTCAGCATGCTGACAGGTCAAAGGTCACAGCCCATGCAAGGTCTTCAGAATCCACACCTGCTCACAGCCCATTGGATCTTCCGCCTCCAAATTTCTGTTTCAGAAGGGGTGGGGGGACCTCATAGGCACTTAAGAAGTGTGGATGCTCAAGGCCCCATTTCAGCTGTGATGAGGTGACTCATTGACGGACATGCGGAGGGGGCAAGGAAGGGAAAGGAAGCTGCTGAACAACTCAGGGGAAGAATGGGGATATGCTTAACACTGAAGGAGGGGAAGGAAACATAGAAACATAGAAAAATGACGGCAGATAAGGGCCATAGCCCATCAAGTCTGCCCACTCTACTGACCTACCCCCCCCCAATAGTCTGTTCTCCTAGAGATCCCACTCCTAATGACCCATCCTTAACTCCACCCTCTTAGGGACCCCACATGGGCATCCCATTTACTCTTAAAATCTGGCACGCTGTTGGCCTCGATTACCTGTACCGGAAGCTCGTTCCAATGATCAACCACTCTTTCGGTGAAGAATTACTTTCTGGTGTCACCATGAAATTTCCCGCCCCTGAGTTTGAGTGGATGCCCTCTTGTGGTTGATGGTCTCTTGAGAAGTAAAATATCTTCTTCCACCTCGATACGTCCAGTGATATATTTAAATGTCTCGATCATGTCTCCCCTCTCCCTGCGTTCTTCGAGAGAGTAGAGCCGCAAATTGTTCAGCCGCTCTTTGTATGAGAGATCCTTTAGCCCCGAGATCATCCTGGTGGCCATACGTTGAACTGACTCTGCTCTCAGCACATCTTTACGGTAATGTGGCGTCCAAAATTGCATACAGTATTCCAGATGTGGTCTCACCATGGTTCTGTATAATGGCATGATGACTTCAGGCTTCCAGTTGACGAAACTTCTGCGGATACAACCTAACATCTGTCTTGCCTTAGATGAAGCCTTCTCCATTTGATTGGCAGCTTTCATATCTGCACTGATGGTCACTCCTAAATCTCGTTCTGTTGTAGTCCTAGCTAAGATCTCACCATTTAAGGTGCATAACCTTGCATTTCTTGGCGTTGAAGCCCAGCTGCCAGGTCGATGAACAAAGTTCCAACAAAAGCAGGTCCTGCGTCATACTATTGTGTAAATTGGAGCCGCTCTCTATGTTACATAGTTTGGCGTCATCGGTGAATAGTGTTATTTTACCTTGAAGCCCCTGAGTCAGGTCCCCTATGAATAAGTTGAAAAGGAGCAGGCCCAAGACCGAGCCCTGTGGTACTCCACTTGTCACTTGTGACGTTTTAGAGAGGGTACTGTTAACCACCACCCTCTGAAATCTACCACTTAGCCAATCACTGACCCATGCAGTTAGTGTTTCTCCCAACCCCATCGATTTCATCTTGCTCAACAGCCTACGGTGAGGGACGCTATCAAAAGCTTTACTGAAGTCTAGGTACACTACATCTAGGGATTCTCCCAAGTCCAGCTTTTTTTGATGGTTCTTAATTTCCACAGCACTACATAGATAATAGCCCTGAACATGTTCTCTGACCACCCCAGCACTATACAGAACGAAGAGGGAAGGGGGATGTGATTTGATCTCCTGCCTTTCTGTGCTTAGGTTAGAAACTGGGGAGGGGACTCCCAAGCCCTCCTGCAGGTTACGTCTTCTGGCCCAGAGCAATTGTTCCGGTTGCAAAGTCAGCCCTGATTAAATCACTTGCAGCTGAATATTGTGGCTGAGGGCAAGAGCTTCTTTCCACCAGAGCGGTGCTGAAGATACACAGATGTTTTTAAGCTTCATTTGACTGAAACCTTTGGATCATTCCCACTTTTGTTCCAAATGTATTCTCTTTCTGCTAGATTTTAGCATTATCACTCTTCAAATTGAAAACTTCTCTGAATACATACGTTTGTTTTCAAAGGCCACCCCCCTCTCCTTTCTTGTATTGTACCCCTCCCGTTTTACTAAGATTCTACCGCAGAACCACAGCGCTAAATGCTCTGACACTCATATAATTCCTTTGAGCATCAGAGCATTGAGCGCCCCAGGGCGAGGTAGAAACCTTGACCATAGCTTAGTAAAAGAGGGCCTTAAACTTGTAAATTCTATATTATTCAGCTTTTTTCACATGATGGTGCTGTAACTGTAGCATCCTTCGGTCTCCTTGCCTTTTCCTTCTTTACTATTATTTTTAATTGATTTCTACACCACTGAGATAACTTTTGTAATTGCAGAAAAGGTGAATTTTGAAATTTTCTCTCTTTTTAGCAGACATCCTTCAGCCTTCCCTGCCTCTAACTCCCTTCCATCTTCTCCCCTTTAGCACTCTTCATCCTACCTTAGCTTTAGAAAACTAGTCAAAACAAACTTGTTTAACCGATTTGTAACCTAAGCCTTATCTCTGTATTCTACCTTCATGTACTCGATGACCCTACATTGTGTCGAATTCTCTGACTTTCTCCCTTTCTCTGATTACCTACATGTATTTGACGACTTACATTGTAATTATTTCGCTAATTGTCCAGCTCTTTTTATTGTAAACCGCCTCAAACTACTATGGCTTTGTCGGTATATAAGAATAAAATTATTATTATTATTATTATTAAATTAAAATAGTTTCTAGGGCAGCCACTGTACCTTAAGCCAAAACCCAGGAAATCTCAGCAATAGAGGAAGGAAAACAACCTTCATCGTTTCAAATATCATGCATTGTTTTTATTTTCAAACATGTACAAGCACCAGTATTTTAACAATCCTTATCAAATTTATCTGCACCCCCCACCCCTCTATCTTTTAAAAGAAAGCAGCTGTCCTCTCCAATAAAGAAAGCTCGCAACCCAGATCCCCACTTTCTTGTGTGAAATGGAGATGGAGAGCCGAACAGCCATCTCTGCCTAGGTGATTCCACCAGGAAACCTGTGACTGACCTCAGTTCCATTTTGAACGTCAACTACTATCGAGTTTCCCTCAGGATTCAGAGCAGCTCCTTCCGGAAATATCAGAATGTCCTGCGGTTGCCAATGTTTGGTCTACTGTACACTTGACCTGGAACAGGGGGCTCACCATCCGTGTCTGTAATGGTATTGAACCAGGCTGGAGTAGTCTATAAGAGGGTCATTTTATAAAATACTTTCTATACTGTAATATTTTATACAGGGAAAAGGCTCTTATAAGATTACACAGCTGTAAACTCATGTGAAAAGTAAATATAGGGCAACAGTGTGCCAATTTCTACATGATCTACTTGTAGGCATTCCTGGGGCTGTAATTTTAGATGAAGTGAAGACGAGCTTGCAGTGATCACACATAGACGACATCTATAAATTTACACCTTTTAAAGAGCAAGTGCAAATCTGTAGCTCAGCATTTGTCTGTAACTGAACTGGAACCCTGTTTTATAAAGGGTCACGGGAGCCTATGACGTTTTATTTTGAAGATAATGCCTTTTGGACTTTCTGTGTAGCCATCCTCTTCTAAAATCATCCCTACATATCTGAACACCCCCTCTGTTTGGTGATGGAGAAGCTTCTCACTGTCGAGGCTCTCCTAAGCAAAAAACAATGCACTTGGGAAGCTTATTTGCAACATATGACCCCATGAGGGAGAAGTCCTATTAGGAATGCCCCCCCCCCACCTCAGCCCCTTTCTCTATTCCTGGTACTCCGTAACACTTAGTTTTGATAATGGGATAGGGTGAGGTGGGTATATGGGTCTATTGTCTTTGTTAGGTACGTGTTTTAAAAACTGGAGATTACACCTCTATTTTTGTAGATGCTACAGAAATATTGTTTATTGGTTTATAAAAGAGTTTGCATCGATGTGTTAATTGTTGCAAGTTGAAAATTATCCTCTCAGACTCTGCTGCCTGCATGGGCATTGCCTTGTGGCCTGAGTGTGGGTCCTCAGGCCATTGAAGGCTCCAGGATATACTGCTCATATGGTAAGGGTTAAACTTCTGCATACAGCTGGCTACATCGCCTGCAGAAGTCAAAGACCTCTCTGGCTTACATCTGCTCCTTAGCAGGCCTTATCTGTGGCTCACTTGGACTTGAAATTGCATCATAACCTTCTTGCCCAGAACCTGCACTGAAGGGGCAAGATGACCCCAGCCACGGTTATGCCGGAACTTTCTGTTGCTACCAACAAGGAGTCGAGGATTTTCCCTGAGGTGACACTGGGGAGATATTTCTGGAGAGCTCAGGTCAAGAGGTCGGAACAGGAGGTGGGGACTGGGGAGAACATCATCTTTTAAGATAAGCCCTGGGACCAGAGGGTATAAAGGAACATCCCTGGAGGTCCCAAGAGGCTGGTTTCCACTGCTCTATGGAGGGTCTGCTCTAAGACACACATCTGACGATGCTGTTCCAGGAAATCTGAACCCTGACAGCATCTTGAGCCTGTTAGCCTGAACCAGTGGGCAGACCCAGGCAGTAACCATTCTAGTGTGTCTGCCAGAGCTCCAGCCACCCAAGAGAAACCTCTCCTACACAGAATGTGCTAGGCATTACCTGAGACTTCTCCTATTCTGTCCGGGTGGGGCTCCTCCTACCTGAACGTGTTGGACATTGTTCCAGAAGCCAAGCATCGCCTGAGAGAAACCTTTCCTGCACTAACAGGTCTTATCAGTTTTTGTGAACCTGGAGAAAAGGTCAGGAAGCAGGATTCCACAGCCTATAGGGAATCGGGTGGGTATTGCATCATTCCCTAAGCATCCTAACCTGTGTAGTGCCTTAGTCTCACATATACATTACACTATCTGGCCACTATAGTTGCCACTTTTAGGAATAAAGATCTTATTTTTCTCATACATGGCCTGGTTCATAACATATAAGTACCCCTTGAGGCTACTAATCCACTTACAATATTCAGTAGGTGTATGGTATACCCTTCAGCCTTGGCCGTACTGCGGTTTCAGTGACCTGCTCTGTAGTCCAAGTTCTAGGTCAGTGAAGCCATATCAGTGGATAATACAGTCTGCTGCACAACTCACCTATACACTCTTCCTCTATTTCTGTGAGGCAGGCAGGGGAAGCAGTGAGAGGTTAGGATTGGACACAAGAACGTGGCCCTTTCTGAGCAGGGGCCGACCTCATCCATTGTCCAGGTATTTGTTACAAAGTAGAGACACACATATTGGTTATGCAAAACACTAATACAAATATATTGTTCTGCCCCACCAGCTTCATACTAGTTTATGACATAACTCTAAGATGTGTTTAATGTTATTCTCACTCCCTAGAACTCTAATGCTAAAGTCATTTCCTGCTATGATGTGTGAGCAAGTCATTGAGTGCAATGTAGTCTCATGCATGCTGCAGCCACTCTTGCTTACCTCTGTAGCTTCACTGCCAGTGGTCTTTCCTCCTCCTTTTTCCTCTCATCTAAGCTTGAGTCCTTTGTCTCATGGCTGTACTTCCTGGTCACCTCTACAACGTTTGCTCTGATGGCTCTGCAAAGGTGTGACCTCTGCTGCCTGCTGCCCAGTACTAAGGCCAGTACTAGGCAGACTTGCACGGTCTGTGTCTGTATATGGCCGTTTGGTGGAGGATGGGCAGGGGAGGGCTTCAATGGCTGGGAGGGTGTAGATGGGCTGGTTTTGACGGACATTTCAGCCGTTGGAACCCAAGCACAGTACCGGGTAATGTAATGTAATGTAATGTAATTTATTTCTTATATACTGCTAAACTCCGTTAGGATTCTAAGCAGTTTACAGAAAAATAGACAATAGGTAGAGCTTTGGATTCTTGCCCTGAAATAGCTAAGAGAAAAAATTTAAATTGAATCAGGTTGGGCAGATTGGATGGACCATTCAGGTCTTTATCTGCGGTCATCTACTATGTTATGTTATTATGTTGCCAAGCTTTGTCCTTTTTGGTCTCTTCTCATCTCGCTCCTAGCCTTAGAGTATTCACTGAGGACCCTTTGTCTCATTCACACCTCACCTTCCATCTCAAACACATGTGGCTGTAATCCCTGAACAAAGGACCAGTCTTTTTACCTGAATCTATCTGCATTTTATTTCTGGAATTTGGAATACTTACAAACTATTCTCTCACCTCTGCCACAAAGCTTCTGTTCTTCAAATCTTCACCTCCAGCAGCAATATTTAAAAATCTATCAACTGTGAGTGCATCTACTATATTTAGTCAATAAAATATACAGTATTTCTGAAAATTAGAAGGACTTCCGCATATGTGTTGGTGTGCTAAGGTTTAACTTTCTGGGTAGTATATGTCTGCTTAGAGAGTCCTGGACTGCAGCAGCATCAGCATGCTACATGAGTCCAAAATATAGACAAATCCTGAAATTCCATTGTTAACTGTATGTCAAGTCAACGTGTACATCAACTCTGTCGTTCATTGCTAGGAATAGTGGTGTTGGCAGTCAGTGTAACTGTCTTTTAAAGACGGATTTGGATAATATCCCACAAGATATGCCCACAAGCCGTGATTAACTTGGGTGTGGGGAGAGAAGCATCTTATTTGCTAGACAAATGTAAATGATGGCAGGTACCTATGACTTGGCTTGGCCATTGTTTGGAATGGGATACTGAGCTGGATGGACCTTTGGTGCATCCCAGTCTGACCACTCCTCAGTCCTTGTGTCCATGGCCCTCAGTGCAGGGGCCAAGTGTGCTCAAGCAGCCTCTGTGGCAGGCCCACCGTCTGGGCCATGGTTTGCCTCTGTGCACTGAGCTCCTGTAGTAAGTCTCTTTGCATGAGGGAGATCATGGGGGCAGGGTCCAGCAGTAGGGGCTGCTACAGAAGGAAGTGTGTGGGCCAAAGTTGGGGATGGGAGGGGAGCCCTAATGCTCATCTTCCTCCTCCATTTCATCACCCTCCAGGGTAGGCATGTTGCTTCAGGGGTCTTCCTCCTGCTCCACACCTGGGCTCCCAGCTTGTCCCTGCTCTCCTCTGGGGTGGTGGCCTGCTCCTAGGGTAACTGAGGTGCTACAGGCTGTATGTGGGAAAGATTTACAGTTCAGGTCACTGTCAGCATTACATTGCTATGTGCTGGCTGTGCCCAGCAAAGGATTCTGGGATTTTACATTAATGTGTACAGATAGATTGAATGGCTCCTGCCCATTCAGTCTAACGAAAGACCTTACAATGCCACTAAATGACTCCTATAAGACCAGTACTTGAGATTAACAAAGAACCATTTGCATAGTACTGGGGAAGTTTCCTCAAAGCCCTGTAATTTCACCAGACGTGATAAGGACTGTTGCTTCTCGACAACTGAGAGCCATTGTTTCAAAGAGATACCAAATTATAACAGAAGAAGATATTGGAAGCAACTATTTTGAGAATAAACTCAAACAAAACAAGCTAAAACCCTCCCTCTGCCTCCTCTCTTCCCCCTTTAGCGCCTTCACACCTTCCTACAAACTGTCTTTTCTTTCTCATTCACCAAAAGCAATGAAGCAGTGCTGTTTCACATCTCTCTAAGCATGACATTTGGGTTTTTTTAATGTGTACAAGTGGATCGATTTTTCACTCTGTCAAAAATGACAAAGACTAGGGGACACTCGATGAAGTTACAGGGAAATACTTTTAAAACCAATAGGAGGAAATTTTTTTTCACTCAGAGAATAGTTAAGCTCTGGAACGCGTTACCAGAGGATGTGGTAAGAGCGGATAGCGTAGCTGGTTTTACAAAAGGTTTGGATAAGTTCCTGGAGGAAAAGTCCATAGTCTGTTATTGAGAAAGACATGGGGGAAGCCACTGCTTGCTCTGGATCAGTAGAATGGAATGTTGTTATTCTTCGGGTTTCTGCCAGATACTTGTGACCTGGATTAACCACTGTTGGAAACAGGATTCTAGGTTTGATGGACCATTGGTCTGACCCAGTAAGGCTATTCTTATGTAAGCTTATTTCTGTACCACCTAGCTGTTGTTTCATCATTTTAATTCCCTCTGCCTTTCTGAGGACAGGACCCAAAAATAGACTGGGAAATAAAGAAACACAATCGATTACAGTCACATCCTGATCCATGGGTTGCATTGTGGTGCAGCGGAGCCTGAGGAGGCAAAGCTGGGACAGGGAGTTACGCTCTCTATTCACAAAGTCTTCTTCTTACTCACATTTTAGAAAACTACTGAAATCAATATTATTTACAGAATTTCATATGACCAGTTTTGTCGCTCACTGGGCATGTCCAGTTGGTATCTTTTGTGACCCGCATTGATCCGCAAGGTTTTGGGGTCTAGAAATGTAAATGTAATGTAACGGGTGTGAGCCTTGTTTGGGGAGACAGAGACAGGTCCGAAGGGTGGAAACAATGAGATGACAAGGCAGGGAACCCTGGAGAGTGATATGGTTGAGATTGCTGGGTTTGGGGAATGTATGTGTGGGGGAGTCATGCCAGCTGTTGGGGAGTTGTGTGGGTGGCTGCATGTGAGGCTCTGACTGATGTGGGGGAGGAGGAGGTAGAAATAGGTGCGGGTTCCCAGGGTAAGCAGGATGACAGGGAGGGAGAGGTACTGGTTGGGTTTTGGGAGAACCTATGCTGTGGCCCAGGTTTGTGTCTATTAGGCATGTCTCCCATAGCAGCATCCTGACTTGTGTAGCTGCCAGTGGTCTATGCAACAGATGTGGATTAGAGCAGTGGTCCTCAACCCAGTCCTGGAGGACCACCAGGCCAATCGGGTTTTCAGGCTAGCCCTAATGAATATGCATGGAGCAGATTTGCATGCTTGTCACTTCCATTATATGCAAATCTCTCTCATGCATATTCATTAGGGCTAGCCTGAAAACCCAATTGGCCTGGTGGTCCTCCAGGACAGAGTTGGGGACCCCTGGATTAGAGAGTGTGAGTGGTTAATAGTTTGAGAGGCCAGGGATGCTGTGAAGGCCCTCTGGTACCACTGTGCTGTCCTTCATTGCTCTCCTGTTTATCAGATGTGTTATGGTGTAGAGTTTAGGGCTGAGATGCAGCAATGCAAGGGTGGGGGATTCGAGACCCACTGTTGTCTGAAGGGACTGCTTTGGTTTTTCTCCCTCAGCTGCTGCAAGGCAGTAGATATAAGCGTGTGGCATGCTATAAATTTTTTATATTGGTGGCTGTTGGTGGGCAGACGCCACCCCCTCCCCCAAGCTTTGGGCCAAGGCAGGCAAAGCTGGTGAAAACAAGGTACAGTGCTCACCCAGTCATTCGCGGTTGGCGATTCACGGTCCCGGTTATTCGTGGTATTTTCCGACCGCGAATGACTGGGCAGGAGAGAGCAGCCGGAGGCCGGTGAGTGAAAGAAATCACTCGCAGTATGATTCGACTGCCTCTACCTGCACTAAAGTCGGGCCTCACCAATCAGAAGCAAATATCGGGGGAGTACTGAATTTAAGTTTAATGACCATCTGGAATGTGATCAGAAGAAAATGCTTTCTATAGGTTTTCAAATGTTGGTTTTTCCAAAGTTTCACAAATTGTAGTTTTCTTGGTAAACATTTTTAAAGTCCAGCATCTAATGTTTTTTTTTTTTTGAGAAATATATTTTATTAAGTTTTCAAAAGAATGAGAAAACACTCAAATATACATGGTGTACAATGGAAGAACATGGATACCAAAGCACTGCCCGAATTCACCAGATATCCGAGCCACCCCCCCAATCCCATCCCGCAACCTAAACAGTAAACTAAGAACAACAAAAAATCCACTCCAGTGCTGTCCCCACAAGCAAATCAGACATTCATCAAATGACTACGAGCTCTTGGTGTTAAAGTGTCCCAAAATGGTGTCCAGCAAAGACAAAATAACCGGCCCAAGGCAGAGTCCATAGTTGTGAAGCACAAGCGCTCCATGGATGCTTGATGTATCATCAGAGTCCGCCAACGAGAAATGGTCGGAGAATCTGAAGTAATCCAGCATAGTAAAATCGCCTTCTTCTCCAATAGCACGGAGCGAGAAAGAAAGCTCCGAAACCCTTTCGGGGCAGACAGAGGAATGTGATCCAGTGTAAACAACATCTTCTGATCTAAGGTAAATTTGTAATTCCACATGGTGCAAATATGAGTACACATCTGGTGCCAAAAGGTACGTATCTGAGTGCAAGCCCAAAACTGATGTCCAAGAGTAGATGGAGAATGAGAGCATTTAAGGCAACGGTCGGACAAACATATCTTTGCCCGAAATTGGTATGCTGTAGACCTGTACAACCTGTGCAAAAATTTATAGTTCATTTCAAACAGGATCACACTGTGGGATACTCGAGCTATCCGAAGGACCCCCCTATGAATCATAGTCGCTGTCACTTCACAAGAAAGATCCTGCGACCATTTAAGGGCGCAGGATTCATAGGAAGGCTCACCCAAGTGCTCCTGAAGATGGCGATGATGAAATCGCAGTGGAATTGGTACCTGTGCAGACAGACTCAACGCTTCAGAAATGGATTCCATACAGCGGTCAGCAAGGGATGCCTGTGGCAATGAGCAAATGTAGGAGGAAAGTTGAAGGTAAGAAAGCCAATCAGTAGGCCGCCAACCATGATCTCGTTGAAGTTCCTCGAACGATGTGAGGGTACCATTAGAATGGACCAGTTGAAAAACATATTGAGTGGATTGTAAGTTCCAAACCGAGGAGTAAACTGGGTCCATGCCCGCTGGGAAAGCCCCATTGTCCCGCAGCGGTAGGTATGGGGTCACCTGAAAGGGAATCTGGAGTTGTTTACACAATAGTTTCCAAAGACATCTCAAGGGTAATATAAACAGGTCCCGTGCAGTTGATGTTTTCCGTGGCAATTGAGGAACATGAAGCAGATAGCTAAAATGATATGGAGCACAAAGTGAGAGCTCCTGCCGGAAGGCCGAAAAGTGGCTAGATCCCCGATACCAATCATTCAAATGTCTCATCTGACACGCCTGAGACAATAGACGAAGACTACGGAGGCCGAAACCACCGCAATCTCTGGGGCGGGCCAGATGAGGCAAAGACAGACGGGCTCTCTTCCCATTCCAAAGAAACTTTTGTAAACATTTCCCTATCAGTTTATCATGATAGGAAGAGAGTAATACAGGTATCATTTGAAATACATAAAGCCACTGGGACACCAGTACCATATTATACAATGCTATCTTACCCAATAAAGAGAGCGGATAAACCCTCCAATTCTCCAATTTTTGCACAGTGGTAAGAACTAGAGGGTCTATATTGAGAGCATATAACTTGGAAGGGTTAGGGGAAATAACAATACCCAAATATGTAATATGTCCTGACGCCCATGTGAGAGGAAAGGGTCCCCTCCACTGTGTCTGTACCGCCGGGGTCAGAGGCAGAACTACTGACTTTAGTTTGTTTAACACCAAGCCCGAGTACATACTAAACTCATCCAATAATTCTAATGCTCTAGGAAGAGAGTGTTCCGGAGTCCCTAGAGTTAATAAAAGGTCATCCGCGTAGGCCAATACTCTGTTGATTATCCCCCTCCGGCAAGCCCTGTACAACGTCATCCCGCATTATAGTACGCAGGAAGGGGTCCAAATACAGTAAGAAAAGAAGAGGGGAAAGCGGGCTACCCTGTCGTGTCCCGTGCGCTATCCGAAAAACTGGTGTACGGGTGCCATTGACCAAAATGCAAGCTGTGGGGTCTGTATAAAGCAAGTGAAGCATGTCTAAAAACCACCCATTGAATCCCCTGTATGTGAGCACTCGAAAAAGATATCCCCAGTTGACCTGGTCAAAGGTCTTCGCTGCATCTAAACCCACCAGTATTCCCGGAAGCTCGGAATCCCTTGTGCACTACATGGCAGTGAGTAATCTTCGAACATTTAGTACCGAGTGACGGTGTTGTACAAAACCCACTTGTTCCTGTACTATCAACCTAGGTAACAGAGTAGCCAGTCTATTAGCCAGTATTTTATCCAATATTTTGATGTCCACATTAATTAATGATATGGGTCTATAGGATTCCATATCTGTCTCAATTTTACCCAGTTTTGGTATTAAAGTTATGAATGCCTGATTAGCCCCCAATGGAAATGACCCACCCTCAAGGGCCGATGTATAGTATGCTTCAAGAGGACCGCAGAGGGAGGGAAAAAGAAGTTTATAGAACTCAGGAGAAAATCCATCGGGGCCTGGCGATGTGCCTCCGTTGAGCTGTTGAACTGCCCTTTGAATTTCCTTACCCTGAATAGGACAGTTCAAATGAAGGCGATCCGGTGAAGTCAATCGAGGAACCCTAGCATCCGTCAGGTAATCCTCAACATCAGGTCCCCCCCGCCCTTCCCTGGAAGCATAAAATTCTGTATAGTATTGAAGAAAACCCTCCGCTATGTCCGGGGTGGATGTAAGCTCCTCACCTGAACGCAATAGAATATGGGAAATATGGCGATTAGGGCGTTTAGGTTTAGTCAAATTAGCCAATAGCCGCCCTGCTCTATTACCATATTTGTAGAATTTGAACTTACAATAGTGAAAATAGTGTTGTGTGCGTTCGTGTAGTAAAGTATTCAAGGCATTCTGCGCCGCCACCATAGCCTCCTGGGACTGCGGGGAAGGATGCGCAAGATGGGTACGCTTCAGACGCCCACATTCACCCTGTAAGTGTAAAATTCCCCGTGAAAGGCGGGACCTATGGGCACTGACATAGGAAATGATGTCCCCCCGGAGTACAGATTTGGCTGCCTCCCAAAAGAGCAAGGGTGTGTTCCGATGCTGAGCATTAAAAGCCACATAATCATCCTGAAAATGCAAATTTTTAGATAAGTAGGACGGAAACCGCCATGTACCCCCCTGGCATGTTGTCATCACCTCTTAAGATGTCTAACCATATAACTCCTCCCCCTGCAGTCCATTGGAGAGATCAATCTGCCTGCTTTTAAATATCAGCAGCAGTGGAGATCAACTGCTTTTACACCTAAGCAGCAACGAGACCAGCCACAACCACCGAGAGCACACAGACCCGATCCTACCAAGAGTGTGAACTCTTCCCCCCATGCAATCCGCTAAGAAGATCGACTGTCGGCTCCGGGCGGCTTTCCCGCAGAGGAGAGAATCCTGCATTCACCGTGGGCCTCATCTGGGGCAGCCTCCTTGGAGCGGCTGGGGCACGGGCAGTGTGTCTGGGAGGGAATGCATGGATGGGAGAACATCGCAGGGGACTGTCTGCCAAGTCTCTTCCCTGAAGAAGCCCTTTCTGGAAACGTCAATCGCTCCTACTAAACTTACTTGCTCCACTTCATCACTGACGCTGAAACCGTGGATTGAAGACAAAGTTTTATTTTAATTTTCTTTCCAGCTTATGATTTATCTTTAATCTTATCTATTGTTTTGCCTTTTGTCTTTGTTTTGTTCTATTTCTATCATTTAAATTTCTCCAGAATTCTACTGTTCAACGGCTCCCCCTTCTGCTTCTATTCCTTTCTCTCCTCTCTTCTACCTTCCAAAGTATTTAGATCAATGCTGTCTTGTTAAAATGTTTATTTTATTTTTATTTTTCCTCTAACTCTACTTTTCACTTCTCTATTACCCTCCAGGTACTTTAGTTAGATTGTGAGCCTTCGGGACAGTAAGGGAATTTTTCAAGTACCTTTCTTATTTCTAATCTTAATGTATATTTTCTGTAAACCGCTTAGAACCTAACGGATGTAGCGGTATATAAGAAATAAATTACATTACATTACATTACATTAAGATGTCTAACCATATAGGGCAATGATCTGACACAGAAAGAGGTCCTATTTCAGATGTATGTATCTTAGGCACGTAAGTAGTCGACGTCAATATGTAATCTATGCGGGAAAACGTGTGATGCGCGCGGGACTGATGGGTGTAATCCCTTTCCGTTGTGTGTAGCACTCGCCATGGGTCAATTAGGTCTAAGGTGTCACATAAGTATGGAATGCCTTTGGTGGGGCCAAATGTCTGAGAGGAACCCGGGCCTGTTCTATCTAAAGTGGGATCCAACACCTGGTTAAAATCACCCAGCAGTATAAGAGGGTTAGTGGGATCACGAACTCCCACTCCCGCTAGGGAAATATAGAAGGAGTGATCATATTGGTTGGGGGCATAAATCATTCACAAGTTAATAACAGACCCCGACATAGTGACCTTACACCAGGGGTGTCCAATGTCGGTCCTCGAGGGCCGCAGTCCAGTCGGATTTTCAGGATTTCCCCAATGAATATACATGAGGTCTATTTGCATGCACTGCTTTCATTGTATGCTAATAGATCTCATGCATATTCATTGGGGAAATCCTGAAAACCTGACTGGATTGCGGCCCTCGAGGACCGACATTGGACACCCCTGCCTTACACAGTAAAATCCTTCCCAAAGCATCCCGGTAGAGCTGTTCTACCTTACCCGGAAATCCCCTTCTCACCAACAATACCACACCTGCCTTCTTAGTGGAAGAGGAGGAATAAAACACCTGTCCCACCCATCCTCGAAGAAGCAACATCCGAAAGTCTGGTCTCTTGCAAACAGGCCAAATCAGCTTTATGATGTTGAAGACGCTGAAGAATCTTACTTCTCTTCACCGGGGAAGTAATGCCACATACATTCCAAGATAATATAGGAAAGGAATGAGGGCTCATGGATGTGAGAATGAACAGATAACAACCCAGTTCCACAAACAAGATCTCCCGGGCTCCCAGCCAGACCAAGGAGAAATCAAGATGAATCCCTTCATAGAGAAACAAAATGGAGACACAGAAACCGCACTGGAGTGAAAAATATAAAGAAATTCTGTATACTCAGTTCCCCTAAACCCAAACCCAAACTCCCCCCAATCCCCCCTCCCTTCCCCACTAAATTCTGAGCTAACCTAAAACCCTCCAGGTCCTAGGATAGCATATCACGCCATGAGGCTTTCAGAACCCTCCCTTCTGCAAGTAAATACAAAATGCGCATACAGAATACAATTGACATTCAGTTATAGCAAACCCCCACAACCAGCATTGCAGGAATCACAAAACAGGATGTTCAAGTAGCTCCGGCAGTGGGCTCAGCCCGATTAATCAGCATCTAATGTTTAACAAGGCACTTCTGTTCACTGGAGATTAAATAAAATTAAATGATTGTACAATCACTCCTGTGAAATTATTTGGAAATTTTAATGCAGAGACATTCAGAATATCAGAAATGTATAGATTATTTAAGTTAAAGATAGGAACTTCAGATCACAGATTGCAACTATGATTTCTTCCTTTTGCAGTTTCTGATTGAAATGTCCTTTGATGATTTGATTGATGCAGATCTCTGGAGGGGTTTTGATGTAAAACAGAAGCAGCTCAGACAAAAGCAGAGAGAACGGTGCTTGCTTGAGAAGTGCAGAGAAGCAAAAGGTTGCCTTTATCCAAACAAAACAGATGAAAATAAGTAACCCCCCTTTTACTAAAATGCGATAGCACTTATTGGCGCAAGGAGCCGCGCTGAATGCTCCACACAGCTCCCGACACATGGAATGTTGCCGCTCTTTGGAGATTCTTGGTGGAATGTTGCAACTCTTTGGGGATTCCAAACAATAGCAACATTCCAGAATTTCAAAGAACAATGACAACATTCCGGAATCCTGACTTGATACGTCAGGCTCCGCCTCTGGTAGTCTTCAAATCCAGACTCAAGGGCCACTTCTTTGAAGCTGCTTCAATTCCAAACTCCAACCCACCTTCTAAGCCCCAATATCTGTCTTATCCTTCCCTCGGTAGTTCCCCCACCTGAGCACAGTGTATTGATGCACCTTCTCGTCCAGTTTGTTTGTCTTGACTAGACTGTAAGCTCTTTGGAGCAGGGACGGTCTCTTTTGTGTTTTGATGTACAGCGTGGCGTATGTCTAGTAGCGCTATAAAAATAGTTAGAAGTAGTAGCCTAGAATGTTGCAACTCTGGGGATTCCAAACAATAGCAACATTCCAGAATTTCAAAGAACGATGACAACATTCCGGAATCCTGACTCGATACGTCAGGCTCCGCCTCTGGCAGTCTTCAAATCCAGACTCAAGGGCCACTTCTTTGAAGCTGCTTCAATTGCAAACTTCAACCCACCTTCTAAGCCCCAATTTCTGTCTTATCCTTCCCTCGGACCTGAGCACAGTGTATTGATGCACCTTCTCGTCCAGTTTCTTTGTCTTGACTAGACTGTAAGCTCTTTGGAGCAGGGACGGTCTCAGCGTGGCGTATGTCTAGTAGCGCTATAAAAATAGTTAGTAGTAGTAGCCTAGAATGTTGCAACTTTGGGGATTCCAAACAATAGCAACATTCCAGAATTTCAAAGAACGATGACAACATTCCGGAATCCTGACTTGATACATCAGGCTCCGCCTCTGGCAGTCTTCAAATCCAGACTCAAGGGCCACTTCTTTGAAGCTGCTTCAATTGCAAACTCCAGCCCACCCTCTGCAATTCCCCCACCTGAGCACAGATTGCCTAAAGTGTAAGCTCTTCCGAGCAGGGACTGTGTCTTTTTGGTGGACAGTCCTGCCTGAGCCTGCTAGTCCCTAGGAAGAGATGCTCGAGATCTCCACAGCGAAAGCGCACGCGCATCAACAGTCCCCCCCTCCTCCCGCTCTCCGCGCGCACATCCCCTGGGTTCTGAGCATGCGCTTCGGCAGAATTCTCTCAGCCTGTTCGCCGTAGCGAGCTCCGTGCGTAGGGGTCGGTGATGACGTCATGAGAGGGCGCCGCGAGCCGTGTGGAAGCGCGCGCTAGCCAGTGAGCGGGATGAACAGCCGCTTGCAGGAGATCCGGGAGCGGCAGCGGCTGAGGCGGCAGCTCTTGGCCCAGCAGGTGAGCGAGGGTGGAGGGCGCTCTAAGCCCTGACTGAGGGGCCCTAGAGCAGCTCCCGCGCACTAAACGGAGCAAATGGGAAGAGCCTCACTGGGTCAGACCAATGGTCCATCCAGACCAGCAGCCCGTTCTCACGGTGGCCAATCCAGGTCAGAACCCAAGGAGTGGCAACATTCCATTCAGAATCCCAAGGAATATTCTAGAATCCCAAAGAGTGGCGACATTCCATTCAGAATCCCAAGGAATATTCTAGAATCCCAAAGAGTGGCAACATTCCATATAGATAGCAAGATTCTAGATCCTAAAGGGTAACAACATTCCATATAGAATCCCAAGGAATGACGAGAATCTAGAATCCCAAAGAGTGGCAACATTCCATTCAAAATCCCAAGGAATATTCTAGAATACCAAAGAGTGGCAACATTCCATTCAGAAACCCAAGGAATATTCTAGAATCCCAAAGAGTGGCAACATTCCATATAGAATCCCAAGGAATAACGAGAATCTAGAATCCCAAAGAGTGGCAACATTCCATTCAGAATCCCAAGGAATATTCTAGAATACCAAAGAGTGGCAACATTCCATTCAGAAACCCAAGGAATATTCTAGAATCCCAAAGAGTGGCAACATTCCATATAGAATCCCAAGGAATAACAAGATTCTAGAATCCCAAAGAGTGGCAACATTCCATTCATAATAATAATAATAATAATTTATTTCTTATATACCGCTATACCCTAAGTTCGAAGCGGTTTACAATGAAATCGTGTCTAGAGGGAGTACAGGGTTAACAGAAGGATACAGGATATTACAAAGTGAGCAGGTACTGGGTGGTTACAATAAGGTACGAAATATTAACACGAAAAAACAGTTACAGTATGTTTACAATGAGGTACAGGGTACTGGGGTGTTTACAGAAAGGTTAACACGAAAAACAGTTAGTGTGTTTACAATGAGGTACTGGGGTGTTTACAGAAAGGTACAAGATATTAACAAGAGACCGGTTACAGGATGTTTACAATAAGATACAGGAAAGTATAAGGTGAGTGGGTGCTGGGGTGATTACAGTAAGATTCAAGATATTGACAAGAGAACAGTTATAGGATGTTTACAATCAGATACAGGATGTTATACTAAGTTATAGGATGATACAATATGAACAGTTACTAAGGATCAGTGCTGTTTACAGCTAGATATATATGATAAGCGTAAGAGAGGTAAAGCATAAGACGTTGGGGGAGGGGAAAAGGACTTTCGATGTGGTTTATAATTGGTAGGGGGAGGGTTTAGGTGGTGTTGAAGAGGCGGGTCTTCAGAGATTTTCTGAAGTCCACTTATGATGTGGCTTCAAGTATTGGTTTTGCTAGCCATGTGTTCAGTTGAGCTGCCTGGAAGGAAAGCATTCTGTTTAGGTACTTCTTGTAGTGGCATGATTTCAGGGATGGGTAGGTAAAGAGGTTTGTTCTGCGGGAGGTCTTTTTTGGGCAGTAGGTGAGGAATTGGGAGGCTAGGTAGGTTGGTAGCATTCCGAAGATCGCTTTGAAGCTGATGCAGGCAAACTTGAAGAGTATTCTGGATTCTACTGGAGTTTTTGGAGGTATGGAAAGATATGTTCCCATTTCTTGAGTCTGAAGATGAGACGGACGGCAGTGTTTTGGATTAATCTTAGCTTTTGGAGGGACTTTTTGTATGCTCCCAAGAATATGATGTTGCAGTAGTCCAGAGTACTCAAGATGGAGGCTTGTACTAGTAGACGAAAGGATGATTCATCGAAGAATTTTTTGATGGTGCGAAGTTTCCATAGGGTAGAGATACATTTTTTGAACATTAGGTCAGTGTGTTTTAGGTGCCTGTCAAGGGTAACCCCTAGTATTTTAATAGATTGATCAATTTCGTGATCTTTGCCATTCATGTGGATCTTGTTATCTTTTATCTGCTCGTTGGGAGAGGCTAAGAAAAACACAAAACACATAAGAACATAAGAAATGCCTTCACCGGATCAGACCAAGGTCCATCTTGTCCGGCGATCCGCACACACGGTGGCCCATTTAAGTACACCTTTTAGGAGACCCGGATTTCTCGTATCCTTCAATATGATTTTCAAGAAGATGTGCATCCAACTTGCGCTTGAAACTCGGAACAGTAGTCTCCGCCACAACCTCCTCCGGGAGAGCATTCCAAGCGCCAACCACTCTCTGTGTGAAACAGAACTTCCTAACATTTGTCCTGCTGCCACTCAGTTTTAGGCTATGACCCCGTGTCCGTGTCACCTCCAAAAATGTTAGTAATGCTGTTTCCTGGTCTATTTTATCAAATCCTTTTAATATTTTAAAAGTCTTTATCAAATCCCCTCGCAATCTTCTCTTCTCGAGGGTGAATAGTCCCAATTTTCTGAGGCGTTCTTTGTAGCTCAAATTTTCCATACCTTTGACTAGTTTCAGGAAAGGGAAATCATGTTTGACGAATTTACTTCAATTTTTTGAGACCGTGAACAAACAAATTGATAGTGGAGAACTGGTTGACATAATATACTTGGACTTCCAGAAAGCGTTCGACAAGGTTCCACATGAAAGACTTCTCAGGAAAATACAAAGCCATGGAATAGAGCAGTGGTCTCAAACTCAAACCCTTTGAGGGGCAACATTTTGGATTTGTAGGTACTTGGAGGGCCGCAGAAAAAAATAGTTAATGTCTTATTAAAGAAATGACAATTTTGCATGAGGTTAAACTCTTTATAGTTTATAAAACTTTCCTTTAACAGTTAAAAGGAAAGTTATATAAACTATAAAGAGTTTTACCTTATGCAAAATTGTCATTTCTTTAATAAGACATTAACTATTTTTTTCTGCGGCCCTCCAAGTACTCTATTTTTTCTGCAGCACTCACATTTAAAGTTCAATATCTTTTCTTTCTCAAAACTGCCACATTTCAATCACTAAATTGAAAGTAAAATCATTTTCCTACCTTTGTTTGGTAATTTCATCAGTCTCTGGTTGCACTTTATTCTTCTGACTGTGCATCCAATACTTCTTCCCTTCTTTCAGTCTCCTGTATGCTTCCTCTCCTCCAGACCTCATTCCCTCCCCCAACTTTTTCTTTCTTTCTCTGTCTGTCTTTCTCTGATTCCGTGCCCCATTTTTGCTTTGTTTCTGGTTCCCTGTCCCCCCTCCTTCTTTCTTTCTTCCTTCTTCCGTGCCCCATTTTTTGCTTTTTTTTCTGGCTCCCTGTCCCCACCCCATCTTCTTTCTTTCTTCCTTCCTTCCTTCCAGCCCTCCCCCATGCCACCGCCGCCGTGGAATAGGCTGCTGCTGCTGCCGCTATCGGGAACAGGCTGAGATCTCCCTGCTTCTCTTCTGCACGGGGCCGACCAACTCTTGCCATCCGACGTCAATTCTAACGTTGGAAAGGACGTTCAGGGCAGCCAGGCAGCGATTGGCTAGCCAGAATGTCCTCTCGACATCAGAATTGACGTCGGGCCGCGAGAGTTGGTCGGCCTCGCAGGGAAGAGAAACAGGGAGATCAAAGAACACGGTGCCGTCCTGATCTCCGATGGCAGCAGTGAGAAGGGAAGGGAAGCAGGTTGGGCACCACTGTTCTAGACGAGCCGCGAGCCGCACTCTAGGGAGAACAGTGGACCACCCCCCCTTGGTACGCCACTGGAGCAGCAGCATGTCTGGCCGGCTCGTTCGTTCAAAGCTGCGGGTGGCAGCTCCTTGCAAGATCCGTGCATGCGTCTGAAGCCTCTCTGATGTTGTAATGTAATTTATTTCTTATATACCGCTACATCCGTTAGGTTCTAAGCGGTTTGAAGAAAATATACATTAAGATTATAAATGAGAAGTAAGAAGGTACTTAAAAAATTCCCTTACTGTCCCGAAGGCTCCCAATCTAACTAAAGTACCTGGAAATTAATAAAGAAGAGAAAATAAAGATGGTTGAAAAAAGAAAAATTCTATATGAACTTATAGGATGGAAATTAAACTGACAGTGAAGAACTGTATGAAAAATACATATGAATGCAGTTAGAGAGGGTAGGTTACAATCTATTTATGGTATTTGTTTAATTGGAAGGTGTTAAGGTGGGTAATTTGGGGGAAGGTTATCTGAAGGTAGGTGAATCTTCTGGAGGTAAAAGAGGAGGGGTTAAGATATTTGGATGAATTTTTTGAAAAGCAGGGTTTTGATTTCTTTTCTGAATGTTTTGAAGTTGTCTGATATTGTCATAAGATTGGAGATGGAATGGTTGATTTTTGCTGCTTGTGTTGCCAGAAGGTTGTCAAACATTTTCTTGCGTTGTGTGCCTTCGAGTGGGGGGAAGGCGAAAGGGTTCGAGGTTCTTCTGTGTCTTGAGGTGGAGATTTGGTTTAAGCGGTTGTTTAGATAGGAGGGGGAAGAGCCGTGTAATGCTTTGAATATCAGGCAGTGGAATTTGAATTGGATTCGTGCTTGTATGGGTAGCCAGTGAGAGTCTAAGAAGGCAGTTGTTATGTGATCATATTTTTTGAGTGAGTAGATCAATCTGAGGGCGGTGTTTTGTATGGTCTGGAGTTGTTTTATCATAGTGGCTGGACAAGGAAGATATAGGGAGTTGCAATAATCCAGCAGACCTAAGACTAGGGATTGGACGATTAGTCTAAATTGTGCTTGGTCAAAGAATTTTCTGATTTTACGGAGATTTCTCATGGTTAGAAAAGCTTTCTGGGTTGTTTTGTTGATCTGGGGCTGCATTGTGCAACATCTGTCTATCGTAACTCCTAGGAGTTTTAGTACGGGTTGTATTGGGTATTTGGTATTTTTGATTTTCAGAGAGGCTTCCGATGCAGGAGTAGATAGCGCAAGGAGCCGCCAACCCGCGACTTTGAACGAACGAGCCGGCTGCTGCTCCAAAAGGAAGAGAATGATCGCCTCCAGACCGCAGGCCGCAAATAAAACCTGGAATGCCACATGTGGCTCGCGGGCTGCATGTTTGAGACCGCTGGAATAGAGGGAGATATACTAAGATGGATGGGCAAATGGCCGGAGAACAGAAAGCAGAGAATGGGCATAAATGGGAAGTTCTCAGACTGGGAGAAAGTGACTAGCGGTGTGCCCCAGGGCTCGGAACTTGGGCCCATCTTATTTAATATTTTCATCAATGACCTAGAAGAAGGAACATCCAATGAGATCATCAAATTTGCAGACGACACAAAACTATGCCGGGCAGTCAGATTGCAGAAGGATAGCGAGGAACTCCAGAGTGACTTGTGTCAGTTAGAGAAATGGGCAGAGAAATGGCAGATGAAGTTTAATGTGGAAAAGTGCAAAGTAATGCATTTAGGCAGAAAGAATAAAGAGCACGAGTATAGAATGTCAGGTGCAACTCTGGGTAAGAGTGAATAAGAAAAGGACCTGGGTGTACTGATAGATAGGACCCTGAAGCCGTTGGCACAATGCTCGGCAGCGGCAAAGAAAGCAAATAGAATGTTAGGCATGATAAAGAAAGGAATCACGAGTAGATCGGAGAAAGTTATAATGCCGCTTTATAGAGCAATGGTCAGACCTCACTTGGAATACTGTGTCCAATATTGGTCTCCCAACCTAAAGAAAGATATAAAACTGCTGGAGAGGGTGCAGATATGAGTAACGATGCTAATAAAAGGTATGGAGAACTTGGAATACGAGGAATGACTTAAGAGACTGGGATTGTTCTCCCTTGAGAAAAGGAGACTGCGAAGGGATATGATTGAGACCTTCAAAATACTGAAAGGAATCGACAAAATAGAGCAGGAAAAAAAATTATTTACAGTGTCCAATGTGACACGGACAAGAGGACATGGACTGAAGCTAAGCGGGGACAAGTCCAGGACAAATATCAGGAAGTTCTGCTTCACGGAACGAGTGGTAGACACCTGGAATGCTCTCCCAGAGGAGGTTATAGGGGAATTGACCATCCTAGGATTTAAAAGCAAACTAGATGCACATCTCCTTACGAAAGGCATAGAGGGATATGGGTGACTAAAATTACGCCAGGTGTACACCTGGCTGGGCCTTCGCGTGTATGGATCGCTGGTCTTGATGGACCGAAGGTCTGATCCGGAGATGGCAGTTCTTATGTTCTTATGGATGATAGTAACAACGGACCCCAGCCTGACTGGATTGGGGGCTCGATGTCTCCAGTCCTCAGCACAGGGCAGTTGGAGCCTGGAAGAGGCTTAATGGTCTATCAATGTTCTAGAACAGGGGTGGGCAACTCTGGTCCTTGAGGGCCGGAATCCAGTCGGGTTTTCAGGATTTTCCCAATTAATATGCATTGAAAGAAGTGCTTGCAAATAGATCTCATGCATATTAATTGGAGAAATCCTGAAAACCCAACTGGATTCCTGCCCTTGAGGACTGGAGTTGCCCACCCTTGTTCTAGAACTAAGGGTGATCAGGCTAGCTCTGAAAGAGTTTCAGCCGATAATTTAGGACAAACCGACCCAGGGTCCTGTCGGACAGTGTCATGGCAGTGGCCTATATCAACAGACAGGGGGGCATGAGGAGCCGGCTGTTGGCATGAGAGGTGAGAGTTCTGCTGTGGGCAGAGGCGTTTCTTCTGTTTCCTTCAGCGGTGCATATTGCTGGAAAAGACAACGTTCAGGTAGATTTCCTCAGCAGGAATCGGTTGGATCCCGGGGACTGGGAGCTGTCTCGACAGGTGTTCCAGCTCATTGTTCACAAGTGGGGGCTCCCGGAGATAGACTTTATGGCCTTGGTTTACAACGTCAAGGTCCCACGGTTCTTCAGCAGGTGCAAGGAACGGAGCTCGGAGGGGGTGGATGCGTTGGTTTTTCCATGACCTCCGTAAAGTCTGCTGTATGTGTTTCCTCCCTGGTCAATGATAGGCCGGGCTTAGCGGTGTTCATAGCCCCGGACTGGTCGCGTTGTCCGTGGTATGTGGATCAGATGAAGCTATTACAGGGCCAACCACTTCGGTTCCCAGTGACCCCGGACTTGCTCGTACAAGGACCAGTGCAGATGGAAGATCCCTCCTGCTTTGGTCTTACGGCCTGGCTATTAAAAGTCAAGGCTAAGGCAGAAGGGGTATTCAGAGCAGGTTATTGCTACTCTTCTACAGGCTAAGAAAAAGTCTATGTCTATGGCCTATGCTAGGGTCTGGTGAGTGTTTGATTCTTGGTGTAGTAGATTAGGGATTTCGCCCTTTCAGGCTTCCTTATCTCATATTCTCTTTTTTTGCAAGAAGGTGTTTCCAAACGGTTAGCATGCAGTTCCCCTCGCGTTCAGGTGGCAGCTATCGCCTGTTATAGAAGTAAGGTGTCAAATACTTCTTTAGGGTCTCAGCCAGATGTGGTGAGGTTCCTTAAGGGGGTAAACCATATTAGGCCGCTGCGGAAACCATGTCCAGATTGGAGTTTTAAGGTGGTTCTTGGGGGGGGTTGATAGGGTCTCCTTTCGAACCTTTGAGTAGCGTGACAATCAAGGATGTAACCGTGAAGGTGATTTTTCTGGTGGCTATGGCTTCAGTGAGGTGTGTTGTCAGAGTTGCAAGCTCTGTCTTGCAGGGATCTGTTCTTACGTTTTTCAGAATCGGGGGGTCTCGATTCGGACAGTTCCTTCGTTTCTGACTAAGGTGGTTTCACCTTTTCATGTCAATCAGGCTCTCTTCCTTCTGGCGTTTAGGGAGGAGGAGTGAGGGGTTGCGGTTTCTGTCATTACATTTGCTGGATGTGTGTAGAGTTCTCTTGCACTATCTTCAGGTTACTAATGACTTTAGGAAGTCTGATCATCTCTTTGTTCTATTTTCAGGACCTAGGAAGGGCCTGGTGGCCTCAAAAGCTTCAGTAGCTCGGTGGGTCTGGGAGGCTATTGCTCCTGCTTATTTGGTAGTGGGCAAATGGCTGCCAGAAGCCCTCCATGCTCACTTGACCAGGGTGATAGCTATGTCCTAGGCCGAGTCCAGGGGTTTCTCTCTGGAGTAAATTTGCAGTGCGGCCACATGGTCGACCTCGAACACTTTCTCTAGACATTACCGCTTGGATGTAGCTGAACGAGCAGAGGGGTCCTTCGGGGCTTCAGCCATTGCAGAGGCCGTGCGTTAGTCCCACTGAGTTTGAGTTGGCTTTACTACATCCCACTGGTCTCTGGATTCATCTGCTGCTGGCGCTAAGGAAGGAAAAATTATATCCTACCTGCTAATTTTCTTTCCTGTAGACGCAACAAATGAATCCAGAATCCCACCCAGTCTGGATTCTGCGGTGACTCCTCTGGCGGGAGGAGGGGTGCTAAGGTTGGTGTAGATTGGTTATTGTTCTTGTTCTCTTATGGGAAATTTTTGAGCTGCAGCTGAATTGCCCTGGATGCTTGGGTAAGAGCAGTACTATTTGACAATAGGGGTTCCATCCAGATATACTCCTGAAAACCAGGGCTCTATCTCCACCTGCTGGTAGGTATTTGCTATCCCACTGGTCTCTGGATTAATCTGCTGCATCTAAAGGAAATAAAATTAATAGGTAGGACATAACCGAGATTTTTGAGGTCCCGGTTTATATTCAGGTCATGCCCCAGTGGCCATCCGAAACACTCCCGGACTTCCTGCAAGCCTGCCTTAGGCCGTGACAGGAGGGAGTGGGGACAGTATTCAGAGCCTGGCAGGGAAGGGGCTTGGTTCACAGCCTGGTAGGGAATGGGACTGAGTGCAGGGCAGGGAGGGAAGGGGGTTGGGTGCAGAACTTGGCAGGGAGGGGGGTGAGTGCAGTACCTTGCAGGGGAAGGCGTGATGGAGGGGACACTGGGTGCAGATTCTGGCAGGGCATGGCACTTGAATATTAAGCCTCCGACTTATATTCGAGTCAATCATTTTTCCTACTTTTTGGGGGGAAAAATGGGGGTCTTGACTTGTATTCGGATTGACTTATATTCGAGTCTATATGGTAAATAGAAAACTATCTTTGATAGATTTTTCTTCAAAAAATAATTTCATTAAAAAAAAGTCTGACTTTTAATTTTTAAAAAAAATCATGTTGGTAACCAAAATCATATGCACGAATACAGGATGTCCGGTGCTATACTCGGAGAGAGCCCCCAGGAAATAGACTTGGGAGTACTTATGGACAAGTCAATGAAACCATCCGCGCAACACTGGTCGCCGTACATGAAAAATTACATAGTACTACTCGAAAGGGTCCAGAGAAGAGTGACAAAAATGGTTAAGGGGCTGGTGGAGTTGCCGTACAACGAGAGGCTAGAGAAACTGGGCCTCTTCTCCCTTGAAAAGAGAAGACTGAGAGGGGACATGATCGAAACATTCAAGATATTGAAAGGAATTGACTTAGTAGAGACAGAGAGATTGTTCACCCTCTCCAAGGTGAAGAGAACGAGAGGGCATTCGCTGAAGTTAGAAGGGAAAAGATGCCATACAAACGTAAGGAAGTTCTTCTTTACCCAAGAGAGTGGTGGAACGCTCTCCCGGAGGCTGTTTTAGAGGAAAGCACCCTTCAGAGATTCAAGACAAGGTTCGATAAGTTCCTACTGGAACAGAACATAAGCATAAGAACATAAGCAGTGCCTCTGCTGGGTCAGGCCAGAGGTCCATCATGCCCAGCAGTCCGCTCACGCTGCAGCCCATCAGGTCCAGGACCTGTATAGTAATCCTCTATTTATACCCTTCTATCCCCTTTTCCTTCAGGAAATTATCTAATCCCTTCTTGAACCCCAAAACCGTACTCTGTTCTATCACACCCTCTGGAAGCGCATTCCAGGCATCCACCACCCTTTAGGTGAAGAAGAACTTCCTAGCATTGGTTCAGAATCTGTCCCCTCTTAATTTTTCTGAATGCCCTCTCGTTCTTGTAGTTTTCGAACGTTTGAAGAACATGTCCCTCTCCACTTTCTCTATGCCCTTCATGATCTTGTAAGTCTCTATTATTTCCCCTCTAAGCCTCCGCTTTTCCAGGGAAAAGAGCCCCAGTCTCTCTAATCTTTCAGCATATGAAAGGTTTTTCATACCTTTTATCAATCGTGTCGCTCTTTTCTGAACCCTCTCGAGTATCACCATATCCTTCTTAAGGTACGTCGACCAATATTGGACGCAGTACTCCAGATGCGGGTGCACCATCGCCTGATACAATGGCAGGATTTCTTCTTTCGTTCTGGTTGTAATACCTTTCTTGATAACACCTAGTATTCTATTTGCCTTAGAGGCCACTGCGCACTGCCGATGGCTTCATTGTCTTGTCCACTATTGCCCCCCAAGTCCTTTTCTAGGCTAGACTCAAATAGATCACTGGTCTTTGACCTAGGGGCCACCGCGTGAGCGGACTGCTGGGCATAATGGACCACTGGTCTGACCCAGCAGCGGCAAATCTTATGTTCTGTCATGTATGGTTGGTTGTAATCTGCTGTCGTTGGATACAGTGAGCTATAAATTTTAAATAAAAATAATCAGTAGATAGATTATAGCAGCTTCTAATAATGTAAAAAGAACAAAAGCTTTACATAACTATGGTTTATTCTTTTGCTCCATTACTGATGGAAGTGTCTAATGAAATCCTGCAAAATGGAAGTCATCTTGATTCTTTATATGATGCATCTATTTCTATAATACCAAAAAATGGGAGAGACCGTTTGTTGTGCAAAAAGATCTATCTACACTACGAAATGTGAGCATAATTCATTCCAAAAACATGCTTGTAATCCAAAACACTCGTATATCTAAGTGAATTTCCCCATAAGAAATAATGGAAGCGCCACAACCCAGAAACTTTAACATAAAATTCTGTATGTACTTGCTTGTTTAGAACAGTTGCTACAGAGAGAGAGAGAGAGAACCACCACCGGCTCAGTTGTGATGTGTATATAATGTATGTACTTGCTTGTATATCGCTACACTCTTGCAGTGTCAGAGAGAGAGAGAGAAGAATCATTGGCTCAGTTGTAATCGTGTGATATGTGTATATTGTATGTACTTGTATTGCAAGACCTTGCTTGTATATCAAGTTAAAATTTAATAAAATGTTTTGCTTGTCTTGCAAAACACGTGCATACCAAGTTATAGTGGTAACTTGGTTTGCGAGCATAATTCGTTCCAGAAGCATGCTCATAAACCAAAGTGCTCGTATATCGAAGTGAGTTTCCCCATAGGAAGTAATGGAAACTCCCTCCTTCCTCTGAGGCCACTGGTGCTGCTCGCTTCCACCTACCCTACTAGATCCCCAAAAGACCCCCCCCCCCCACCTCCGAGGCCACTGGTGTGCTTCCACCACCCCCCGCTCATGAACCAGCATCGCCCTCTCGTCCAAACCCTTACCCTGATCTGGCACCGGCACGCAGCACCAACCCACAGAATGTGCCGGTGCATGAAGATCCTGCCTCTTGCTGCTGGGCTGGGCCTTGAGCATCTGTGTATGCTCAAGGCCTTCTGGCTCCTGCTTTCTTTAATTATTTCATCCTGTACGTATTAGTAATCTTTTGTAAACTGCATTGAACTACCTGGTTATGCAGTCTAGAAATTGATTTATTGTATTGTTTTGTCACTAGAAAATGCCTTTGACAACATAGAATACTCTTACTTATATCAGGTCTTATCAAAGGTTGATTTAGGGAGAAATTTTAACTTGAATTCAATTGGTATATATCTCTCCTAGATCCTCTGAGTTAGTTAATGGTTGCTCACATTTCCCACTGCTTGTGTCTATTCCGTTAGCATTGGACATCAAATCCAAAGAATAAAAAACTCAAAGCAATATTTGTCTTGCATATGCATCTTGGTCTGACCCAGTGAAGCTATTCTTATGTTCTTATAGTTTGTTATTGAGAAAGACATGGAGAAAGCCATTGCTTGCCCTGGATCGGTAGCTACTATTTGGGTTTTTGCCAGGTACAGTAGAATTAAAGTTAACTGTATTCAACTAACCGGCACTCTTGACCAACCGACAAAAAAATTGTTGGTAAAAAAAGTTTCCCTCGCTCCTTAGATAACATCCAAAGTTATTCTCCTGACCCAACAACCCCCCCCCCCCGACTTCCAGTCCCAGAGGCATCGACAACAACCACAGATCTCCCTTCCTCACTTCCCGTAGCAGCAGGGAGCCGGTCCTGACAACCCCCTCTCTCTGTTCCCCAAAGCAGCAAAGCCAGTCTGACATCCCCCTTCACTCACCCAAAACAGTAGCAGCAGCCGGTGAGCAGAAGAAGCGACAGTAAACGGGTTGCTTTCGGCCAGCCCTGGTAGGGCTTTTCCTCCGCTGCGTCATTTCTGACGTGGCAGAGGAAAGGCCCTGCTGGGACTGGCCAGAAACAGCTTGTTTATCAGCACTTCCTCTGCTCATCGGCTGCTTTTATTGTGTGTGTGGGGGGTATCCACACTGGCTTTGCTGCCTTGGAGAACAGAGGGAAGGAAGGGGGTGGTTACACCGACTCTGCTGCTTTGAAGAATGGAGGAGGGTGTCAGACCGGCTCTACTGTTTGGAGGGAGGGAGGACGTTCTTTGCTGCTTCTGGTATGAGAGGGAGGAAGTGGGTGGAGAAGAGGGGAGAGAAGGGGGGAGTGACCAAGAAAGAAGGGAAGAATAGATGCTGGACCTGCAAGTGAGGTGGGAAAGGAGACAAAACTATTTTTACAGTAACTGTCAAGCAACCAGAAACTGCAGTTATCTGGCATCTACCTATCCGAATAACTGAGTCTATTGTACTAGTGACCTGGATTGGCCACTTTGAAGATGGGCTACTGGGCTAGATGGACCATTGGTCTGACTCATAAGGCAGTTCTTAATAAGAATACATCCATATTGCACTTTCACCGTATGATATGTTTTTATTATATTTAATGAATCAATCCCAAAGCACTATATGTAACTCTAGGTGCTTACTTCATATATCAAAGATTTAGCTAAGAAATACTTTCTTTCCTGCTAAACAAGCAACCATATGTAATTTTTTCCGACCCTCAGTGGCACCACTCAGGACTCAAACTTTTCATTGTCCTGAGCTTTACGTGTCTGCTCGTCACTGGGTCTCATTATCTTTTTAGAGCTAAATGTTTTTAGACTTTTTATTTATTTTTATTTGTATTTATATATATACTTTTTATACTTAGCTTAAAACTGTGGCTAAGTCTGCTTGGCTTGAGATGTCAGCGTTTATAAGGGATGTCCAAGCCGACATGTTTCGCCGAGATAGCTTTTTCAAGGCTTCATCCCTGCAAGTACAACCGGCACAGCCATGTGTTAATAACTTTTAAAATTATTCTATAGTTAAATTTACAATAGAAGTAGAGCTCTTCCTATAGATAGCTAGCTATCGCTTTACCGACATCCTAGCTTATTGCTTACCTCTTCACCACCGCCAATTCTTTACACCGGAAGCGGCAGCGTTTTTTCATTTAAATATCTAGGGCCATCTGACAAGCCCGAGGATACGTAATGACGTAAACTCCAGCGTAAAAGACAGCTCCGTACAGTTATTTATTACTTTATGTTTAGCAGAATCCTCCTACTTTAAAAGATATTCTAAATACATGGTTAGACTAGCGACATCCATTCTAGCTCGTTATTAAGCCCGTAAGGGGATACTGTGTTCAAAACATAGATCCACCGCTGTTCTTTATAATTTAACATTTCTTCCACATTGTTTAGCAGGAAAGAAAGTATTTCTTAGCTAAATCTTTGATTTATTATATTTAATGCATTTCTGGCTGACTTGATTTGATAAAGGGAGTAGAGCTCTTCAAAGCTAAACAGAAATGCATTACATTAGCCCAGCAGAAGGTTTGACCTACAGCTTGTTTGAGCTTTTTGTTTCTATGTTCAAGTGGGCTAACATAAAAACCCCTCATTCATGGAGATGATCCAAGATGGCCGCATGAGAGGTTGTTTGAGTTTCACTCTCCCTGAAGCTCCTTTAAATTTCCGTTTACTTCTAAACTTTTGTTACCTGTTTTGAGCAATGCCAAAGAGGAGGGGACGCAGTGCTGCTGGAGCCTCCAGCGCTTCAGAACGGCCGTCTTCGGCAACATCGAGGAGCTGATGAGGAGAATGCAGGGCATGCCAATATCTTCGGGGAGTCCCCTGCAGGAGACGCATGGTGGAGGCGCATCTATGCCGTTCTCCATGGGGTTGGAGACATCGCTGAGCCCCGAAGTGAGAGCACCTCCCCCACGCCCTCAGTCCTCCAGTTCCCCGCGAGAGGAGGTACTTCCGGAGGTCGGAGTTCACCTCCTCCCGGAGGCTAAGGAGAACAACAGGGGGACTGTGTTGCAGGACTCCCTGCCGGAGCAGAGGAATCTGAGCGTGGAGACTGAGGAGGAAGCGGTGGGGGTGAGAGAACTCGACAGACTGTTGTATGAGATACGCTGCCAGAGGGTGAGCTAACTAAATTAAATTTACAAGCTTTTCAAATTGAGAAGCCCCGAGAGGTAACATTGGACTCTCTGTGGGATCTTGTAGCCAATTTGGCAAGATCCATAAATCCGCAATTACAACAATTAGAAAAGAAACTTAATGACCACGAAACCGAGATTAAAAATTTAAAGACTGGACTTGACTCTAACACTTCAGTACAGAATGTCCAACAAGATTTAAAAGTCTCTCAACAAATTACTGAGGCATTAATTAAAGACAACACTAACTTAAGAAGGAAGATGGAGGCAATGGAAAATAGACTGATTAATTTCCCCAGGGTTCCTATGATAGCCCCTAGGGAAATGTTGAAACGCTATATGATGGAAGTATTGGAGCTTTCTGAAGAGTCATTACCACCATTTACGCAGGTTTATTATCTTCCAAATAAGACTCAGGACCAACAACAACAACAGAAATTGGGACATGATTTAATGAATATATCTAATATTTTGGAAATATCTGATAAAGAATTAGTGACCCCAACCACTTTACTTTTGACAGTAGCTCTTGCACCAGATAAAAACTGGTTACTGAGACTTTTCTTTAAAAATAAACAAAAATAATTTTTAGGTTGTAAAATTCAGATGTTCCCAGATTTGGCTAAGGATACGCAGAGAAAGAGACGAGAATTCTTGTTAAGGAAACCTGGTGTTAATATCCCTGGGGGCGACCTTTAACTTGCGACATCCATGTAAATGTGTAATTAATTATCGTTCCCATAAATTTGTCTTCTTTGAGCCATCTCCACTGACAACCTTTCTCTCAACTGCTTGTCTGGAGAAAGTAGAGTGCTTAGCTTAAGAAAGGGTGCTTTAATCTCATTCAACTAGTTATGGCTTTTGTTAAATGTAATTACTTTGATTCACCTATTACCCTTCTTGGATCTTTTGAGGACTTGAGTTGAAATTTATGCATATATTTGATATTCTTCTATATATGTTTTCATTTGTATTAATTTCATGCTGAATTTCCTTTCTGTACAAGTTTAAGCTTGATTATATTGAAAAATTCAATAAATATATAATTACAAAATCTCATCAAATAACCCACAAGATATGTCTGCTAAGCCTTAAGTCAATACTCTATAACAGTGGTCTTCAAGCGGTCCACAGGGCTCAAAACAGTGTTCTTCAGCCGCCGGTCCACGGTACGATCGATGCGCCGTTATCTTCAAGCCAGCTCCCTCTTCCTGACTGATTCAGTGCACAAAGCCACGGGCGGTGACTTCTACGCGCGTCCTGCGCCTGAACCGGAAGCCTTCTCTCTGATGTTACAACGTCAGAGGTAAGGCTTCGAGATGAGGCACGGGACGCGCAAGGAGCTGCTGCCTGCAGCTTTGTGCACTGCATCAGTGAGGAAGAGGGAGCTGGCCTGAAGATAACACCGGGGGTGGCATAAAATGGCCAGGCGGGAGCAGGCCAGAAGGTAAGGCATAGCATGGAGGGAGGGAGACAACAAAGGTAGGGGGGAATGATTTTATTTTTGAATTTAGTGATTGAATTATGTCAATTTTGAGAATTTATATCTGCTGTCAGTGTGCTTTGTGTAGTTTAATTTTGTGGTTATTAGTATCACTTTTATCTTATTTTAATTTGTAAACCGGCTAGATACCTGTTGATGGTCGGTGTATTAAAATTTAATGAAACTTAAAAACATGTGTTGTTAATAAGATTATATTGTGTGTATCTATGAAAAATAAATGGAAAAAATAGTGTTTCAATTAGTACTATTATGGGGGCGGGGTCTGGGGTGGAGATTGGGTGGAGATGGGCAGAGTCTGGCCCACAACTAAGCCCAGTGTTCTTCAATCGCCGGTCCGCAGACCGATGCTGGTCCACAAAATAATTCTTTTATTTCTGCCATAGGTCCATAGGTGTATAAAGGTTGAAACTCCTTCCTTTATTGATAGTCTTAATACTCTATGCCTCCACCCAGTCACTTAGATCCAATGATCAACATTTGCTGGTTGTTCCTCTCTCAAATCCATCAATACACGTGGACAATACAGTTTTTCAGTTGTGGCTCCGCAATTGTGGCACTCCCTCCCAATATACATAAGGGAAGAATGTCTTATCGACAGATTTAAAAGCAAGTTGAAATGCTTTCTTTTTTTTTTTTTTTTTCTCTTGAAAATTTATTGAAATTTTATCAAAATACAAAAAAAGGAGAGAAACAAACAATCAATATCAATACCATAATCATGGAACAATAAATGAGTAAAAACAATTATTCAAGCACAACAGAAAATCGTTAGATACATATAATCAGAGGTAAAAATGCTTTTGACTGCTAGTTCCTCATAGTTAGGTCATACTTTTTAATTCCGGCCTCTGATCTTTTTTAACTCTCCCTTTTGTTATTTCCCTTACGTTTTCATTTCCTTTCAAACATTGTATTTCTACCCCCTCTTCCCTCTTGGCCCTGTCTGTGTTGTGTGACTTGTTTATGTTATTTGTACTGTTTCCCCGAATATTGTGATGTATAATTTTTTAGATTTGTTCATCGCTTTGTATTAATATTAAGCGATTCATCAAATTTTAAATAAAACTTGAAAGGATCCTTTTTATTCTCATTAATGCAGCTGGGAGCTGAGAATGCTGACAGCATTGGGGCAGTGTTAAACAGCAAAGATGAGCAAAGAGAGATCGCCGAAAGCAGAGAAACCTGCAGGTTAGTTCTTCCAATCTCTGCAATGGGGCTCATAATTGAAACGGAAATACGTCTAAAATCCCGCCTAAATCGGCACTTGGATGATCCAAGTTCTGAATCGAAATGGGTTTTTCCAGTGCCGCTGTACGCCCAGAGCTGAAAGGGGCGTTTTAGGAGGAGTGATGAGGGTGGGATTTGGGCAGGACGTGGGCTGACCTAGACGTAGTACTAGTACTGCAAGTATAACTGAAAGTTTAACCAGACTGCCTTGTATGTAGTGACTTAGGCGATCTAAAAACAGTGCCCAGAAGATTGACCAGATAACAACTGCAAGGGCAAAGTACAGACCCTCACATATTCCCCCAGTAATCACTGTCCCCCCTTACCCAACCATAAAAATCGAATAAAAAAGTATATACCTGCCTCCAGAACATCAGCACCTGACAGGAAAGCCTAGTAGAGCTGCACTGAGGTGGCTTAAGTAGTCTGGGGGGGTGGACTAATGAACCATAGAGAGGAGGACCCAGGCCCATAAGCCGCTCTAACCACTGCATTCTTGGTGGTGCACTCCCCAAAAAACCCTATTGTACTGCCATTTAGGTGACACCTGCTATTGGGATGTTGGGGTGGTAGACATGTGGTTCTAGTAGATTTTGGGGGACTCACCATGACCTAAAAGGGAGTTGTGGTGAGATGTTTATGTGGCACCCTTTTTGTTCGCAATAGTGTCCTGTAAGGTGCCCCACTACTGTGTTGCCATGTCTGTGTGTCCAGTCCATCACTTTTCTGACCCCATCTACATCCAAATCTTGTTCTAGGCATTTTTGACTTGGATGAATTTTTGGACGAGAATGGGGTATAAAGATAGACAACTTGATGGTCTGGATGATCAAACGGCTGGACGTAGAAGTAGACGATTCTCGAGAAAAAGAAATAGTTTAGACGTATTTTTCGAGAATGGACTTTTGACATGTCCGACTTTAGGCAACTAGTGACTTAGACCCAAAACAGACTTAAACTTATTTTTTGGGCATATATTTGGCAGTGGCCTCATTTTCCATAGGATACTTGGGTAGCTCCTTGCGCTCCACTTTCCCTGGGTAAGTCACTCTCCTTTTACCAACAAACCCAACTGTAACTTGAGGATAATACAACAGCATTCTTCTTTTCCCCTCTTTCTTTTGGATAAGACATTAACATAATGAAAATTATACTTAAAAGTGTGGATTTATGCAGCTCTTTAACCTAGTGGTTAGAGCTAAAGCCTCAGAACTCTGAGGTTGTGGGTTCAAATCCCATGCTGTTCTTTGTGACCCTGGCAAGTCATTCAATCCTCCATTGCCCCAAGTACGTTAGATAGACAGATAGGGAAAATGCTGATTGTAAACTGCTTAGATCAGCTCGATAGGCGGTATATAAATACCTAAATAATAATAAAAGGGCATTTGAGGGTGAAGTGATTTGCTCTGGGGGTTGCCAGTGCAAAACAATATGTCTTTACCAGCACACAAACTCAAAGAAACACTCTTAGGCAGGTTATTCTGGAAACGATGTGTTAGGGTGATCGTGATTTTCCTACCACTGGGCTGAGGCTTCCCAACCTGTAAGTTTCCAAATATCTGTGAAGAGGGACCATTTCCAGTGCGAACTCTCTTTTGCTCTACTCATGACCTTGAACAAGTACTTTTGTCTTCATTGCCTCAGGGACCCTTTTAGATTGTCAGCTCCTCTGAGCAAGGATATGTTGTACCTGAATGTTTCTCACTACTATACAGGGCTGTTTAAACCTGTCCTGTTGAAAGCGCCAGCCATCGTATATTAGTGCCAAAGTTTATGATAATGTGCCGAGCTCTGAAGCTTCCCTGCTTTGCTTCCCCTCTTCAGTGCTGCAGCTTTGGGTTGGGTAGCTGATCTCTTGCATATATATATTTTTTCTGTTTGTGTGAGAGTTTGAGACATTTTTCTGTCTTTTTCTAGGGCTTCGTACAATACTCCAGCACCAAATACAAAGCGCAAGTTCCCAGAGGAAGGAGAGGTTGATGAGGAGGAGATTGAAGAATATAAGGTAATAGAAGGGAAAGGTCAAGATGCAGGAGCTAGCTGGACACTCGTGTATGAGAACATAAGATGTGCCATGTTAACTAAAACTAAACTTTGTATACCGGGTCATCACCAAACAAGGAGCTTGACTCGGTTAACAGTATTTAAAAAAAAAAATAAAAAAAATACAGAATGATAATAGAAAGAAAGAAAGAACCAATGGGTCAAAGAGAAAAAGGCTAAGAGTGATTTCCAAAGAGATTTGCCAAAAGTCTATCAGACCAGGCATTCTGTCTCTGATTGTGGCCAGTCCAGGTTCTTGGGAAACAGCTAGCAGATTCCAGTGAGTGTCTCCATTAAGTTGCTCGCTATCAGGGATAAGTGCTGGCTTTCCAATAGTGCTGGCTAATAGTTGCTTTTATGGACATTTGGGGGCAAATTTTATAAACGGCATCCCAATTGTAGGCGGCCTACTGCTGCCTAACCAGCCAATCGAGACGCACATTAACCCCCCCCCAAAAAAAAACATCCTGAGGCAGGCGGCCTACATTGTAGGTGCCTATGGGAGCCTAGGGAGGTGTGAAGGTCCTAAGGCTAGGCGTAGCTTCGCCTGAAAGTGGCCTTAGGCGGCCCTATGTACCTCCCTAGGCCTGCGGTAGCCGCCTGAAATGTAGGCCACCAAACGCAGCCACTGAGCTTATAGTGGCCGCGCAAAGAAGGTTGCCCAATCCCTCTTGCCGGAAACACCCCCGCCTCCAATTGCCACAAATCCGGCAAGAGGGATGCCCAGTCCCTTCTGGACAGCTCCCCACAAGATCGCCAGCAGGAGGGAAGCCCAGTCCCTCCTGCCGGACAACCCCCCACCCCATAAAGTAACTCACCCAGAATACCCCCTGCCTTATGGTGATGGCTGGCTGGAGGCATCCTTCCTGCCTCCAGCCGGCTGGCCTGCCTTCACTCAAATGGTGAGCCTGCCTCTTCCCGGTGCATTGTGGGATGCACCAGGGAGGGGCCTTAGCCATAGGAGGGGTTTAGGCACCTGTGCCAACCGGAATCTTAGGCACCTCTCGCAGTGAATTCTGGAATGCACTGTGAGTGGCCTAAGATTCCAATTGGCCAGATCCCTTAGACACCCCCCTATGGGATGCGCGATGGGGGGGGGATTCTGGCTGGAGGGATTGGGCATCCCTCCTGCTGGAGTTGGGGGGGCAACGGGTTGTTGCGGCCGCTAAACTTATCGCAGCAGGGAGATCACTTGTCGCGCTAAGCTCAGCTACAACCCAATTCTCTAACCATTCCCTATGACATGGATGCCGGTTAGAGAAACCTGCAATTCTATATAGGCCACCCATGTGCGATTCTCAAAAGCCGCTTAGCCCTATATAGAATCCAGGCCTTTGTGCAGGAACTTGTCTAAACACCTTTTATACCCAGGAATGCTACATGCCTTGACCACATATTCCAGATTTTGATTGTAAGTTCAGGGAGTGTGTGGTGCAATGGTTAGAGCTACAGTCTTGGCACCCTGAGGTTGTGGGTTCGAATCCCACACTGCTCCTTGTGACCCTGGGCAAGTCACTTAATCCTCATTGTCCCGGGACAGTTAGGGAATAATGCCTGAGTACCTGAATACTGTAATTTGTAATCTGCTTAGAATTGTAGGATATGTGGAATATAAGTTATTAAAATAATAAAACATTTGACTAGTTTTTCATGTTACATATTACTTTAATTGAGTGTCCCCTCGTCTTAGTACTATCGGAAAAGGTTAAATAACTCTTCTGTATTTACCTATTCCAGCACATTCCTGATTTTATATAAATCAGTCCTATTTCCTCTGTCTTCACGTTGAAGGGCCCTAACCTCTTTACTCTTTCTATCATCTTGATTGCCTTTTTCTGTACATTTTTTTAGTTACGTTATGTGTTTGAGATGCGATAAGCAGAACATCATGCAGTCCTGAAAATGGAGTTACTGCATGAATCTATACAGAAGCATTATGAAATCCCAGTTCTAGTCACGCTGAACTGATCCGACAACACTGGATGTTGATTCCTAATATGGAACTCAGCATTGTGTACTTCCATGTACAGACTTTAGGAAAGGGTGACGGATCATTTCTCTACAACAGCGTGGTGTACGGATGTTTGTTTCAGGCAGAAGATCTAGACAGATGCTTGTTGAAAGGAGGCTATCATGCCACAAGTGGACTGAAATATCCTGTCTACCGAATTTGATAAAGGGACTCTGTACAGACAAATGTCTACTCAGCCATTGAGGGGAAAGATCTATACTAGACCTGATATTGAAAAGATAGTGCATCTAAAGTTCAGATTAGTGTCTAGCAGGTGGAATGGTTTAGTATAGCTACCAGGAGGAGAAGAGATGCACAGAGCTTAAGGTTCTGAACTTCAAGATACTGACGTCAGGAAAATGAACACATCTTGAGATAAGTGGAAGAATAGATGGCTAAATGGCTTGTCATATTGGCATCAAATCTTTTTTTGAAGAAAGTAAATAAAAGCAAGACAAAAAACTGATACAGCTCTCCAAAGAAGTAACTAAATAAATAAAGCATTCAAAAGGTTCAAAGGATCTCAAATGATAAGGAAGATTATCTGGTAAAGCTGAAAGAGATAAAAAGAATTATTGATGGAAAAGACGACAGTGGAAGAAAAGAGGTGTACCAAAGTAATGACATTTTCCAGTGCAATAGGTGAGACATTCTAGAGGGGTGGGCAAACTTTTTGACTCGTGGGCCACAATGGGTTCTTAAATTTGGCAGAGGGACCGGACCTTTTTAAATCCCCCCCTCCAGTACCTTTTTAAAACACCCCCCTGCCCCGTCATACCTTTTTAAATCCCCCTTATAGCCTGGTGGTCCAACGTGTATCAACAGGAGCGAGCTTTCCACGCTCCTGCTGGCCCCACACTACTCCCTGAATGGTTGCCATCAGTTCTTGCGAGTCCCACAAGAACTGTCGGCAGCCATTCAGGAAGTGGCGCAAGCCCAGGCAGGAGCACGGAAAGCTTACTCCTGCCGATACACGCTGGACCACCAGGCTTTAAGGGAGATTTAAAAAGGTGAGGGGGGAGTTGTTTTAAAAAGGTTTGAGGTAAAAATTTGTATCATAGAAACATAGAAAAATGACGGCAGAAAAGGGCCATAGCCCATCTAGTCTGCCCACACTAAAGATCCCCTTCCCTAAATTTATTCTCCCAGATATCCTATATCTCATCAAGTCTGCCTATTCTGATGACTCTCCCCCCACTATTACCCTCTTAGAGATCCCACAGGCGCATCCCATTTATTCTTAAAATCTGGCAAGCTGCTGGCCTTGACCACCTGCACAGGAAGTCTATTCCAATGATCAACCACTCTTTTGGTGAAGAAATACTTCCTGAAGTCGCCATGAAATTTCCTGCCCCTGATTTTTAGCGGATGCCCCCTTGTGGCCGAGGTTCCTTTAAGAAAGAAAATATCATCTTCCTTCTCGATACATAGAAACATAGAAATAGACGGCAGATAAGGGCCACGGCCCATCTAGTCTGCCCACCCCAATGACTCTCCCCTACCTTTCTCTGTGAATAGATCCCATGTGTCTATCCCATTTGGCCTTAAAATCAGGCACGCTGCTGGCGTCAATAACCTGAAGTGGAAGACTATTCCAGCGATCAACCACCCTTTCAGTGAAAAAGAATTTCCTGGTGTCCCCGTGCAGTTTCCCACCCTTGATTTTCCACGGATGCCCCCTTGTTGCCGCGGGACCCTTGAAAAAGAAGATATCTTCTTCCACCTCGATGCGGCCCGTGAGATACTTGAATGTCTCGATCATGTCACCCCTCTCTCTGCGGTGGTTTGGGATCTTAATGTGGTCCTTGCTCGTTTGATGAAACCCCCGTTCGAGTCGCTAATGCGGGCTCACTTGAAGTATCTTACTTGGAAGGTTGTGTTTCTTATTGCTCTCACTTCTGCCCGTCGGGTCAGTGAGCTTCAAGCCTTGGTGGCGGACCCACCCTTCACTGTCTTCCATCATGTTAAGGTGGTTCTCCGTACCCATCCTAAGTTCTTGCCTAAGGTTGTTTCTGAGTTTCACATTAACCAATCCATTGTTGTTCTTCCTGTGTTTTTCCCGAAGCCCCATTCTCACTCTGGAGAAGCGGCTTTGCATTCTCTTAATTGTAAGCGTGTGCTGGCCTTCTACTTGAAGTGCACCCAGATCCTTTTCTTGGGCGCTAACCCCAAGGTGGACCCTAGCATCCAGTAACTGATTCAGGTTATTCTTCCCAATGTGCATCACTTTTGCATTTGTCCACATTAAATTTCATCTGCAATTAGGACTCCCAGTTTTCCAATTTCCTAAGGTCTGCCTGCAATTTTTGAACAGTTTAGTGTCATCTGCAAATTTAATCATCTCACTCATCGTTCCAATTTCCTGATCATTTATAAATGTTAAATAGCACCAGTCCTAGTACAGATCCCTCTGGCATGCCACTGTTTACACTCCTGCATTGAGAAAAATGACTATTTAACCCTACTCTCTGTTTTCTATCCAATAACCAATTCCTAATCCACAACTGAATTTTGCCACCTATCCCATGGCTCTTTAATTTTCTCAGGAGCCTCTCATGAGGAACTTTATCAAAAGCTTTCTGAAAATCTAAATATACTACAGTCGGCTCACCTTTATCCACATGTTTATTCACACCTTCAAAGAAATCAAGCAAATTGGTGAGGCAAGATCTCCCTCGGCTGAACCCATGCTGACTGTCTCATTACATCATGCTTATCTACGTTTTCTAGAATTTTATTTTTTATAATTGTTTCCACCATTTTGCCTGGCCCTGAAGTTAGGCTTACCATTCTGTAATTTCCCAGATATCCCCTGGAACCCTTTTTAAAAATCAGCATAACATTGGCTACCCTCCAATCTTCCAGGTCAGTCGTGAGCTGCATGCCGGACCAGCGATTGCAGCTTCGCAAAGCGAAGTGCCACTGGAAAGAGAGAGCTGACCAGAGGAGGTAAACACCCGCAGGAGGCACAAAGGGGGGCTTCGAGTTCAACCATAGCTTTGCAAAGAGAACTGTGATGGGAGGAGGTAAACACCCATAGGAGGCACGAATTTGGGACGTAGAATGGAGGGAAAGACGATGAGGGGCACGTTGGGACATGGAAAGGAGAAGGGAGGGTTGTGTTTGGACCGGAAGATAGGAAGAAGGGGCTTGTTGGGACACACAAGAGAGGAAGAGAGTTGTGTTTGGACCAGAAGAAAAGAAGAAGGGGCACATTGGCACAGGAAGGGAGAAGCAGGGTTGCATTGGGACACAAAAGGAAAGTAGGGAGCACAAACTTCAGTCAAAGGATGGATGGAAGAAAGAAAGGGAGGGAGCATGAACTTGTGAGATATGATGGAACACTGGATGGAGTGAGGGAAAGAGATACTGAGGTGGGGAGGGAATAGAAAGGGAGAATTGTTTTGCATGGGTGCCTGAATAAGAGAGAAAGAAACAGTGTACATGAGGAAATGGAAGAAGAGGTATAAGGAGGGAGAAAGAAATATTGGACATAGTGGTGGGAGAGGCCTGAGGTACAGATGCATGGGGAAAAGAGATGAGAGAGAGAAATGTTGGCTATGTGGTGGTGGAGAGGGAACAGTGGGACGGATGAAGAATAAAAGTAAGTGTAAACCATCTATCTTTTCTTTCTATTTAAACTACAGTACTTTTGAGGACTGTTTAATGTTTTATAGACTCTGTATTGTACAGGATCTGAGTTTCATTCAACTTAAGAACGTTTTAAAAATGGAATTCGTTCTTAACCTGGGGACTGCCTGTAACTTCAGTGTAGATCATGGGCTCTCCATAAACAAAGCATGACAACCGCTCATGCAAAAGAAATTCAGCCCAAAGAGGACTGGGGCCGAGGACAAATACCTTCTCCCTCCAGCTAAAAGTTTCCATCCTTCCTTTTTCTGACAGAATTTAAAAATAAATGTGACCACAGACTTCCCCACCAGAATTTAAAATTGTGTCCAATGGACATCATGCTAAAATTTCAAATTTGTGTCACCAACTAACTTTTCTGCCAAAATTCAAATCGAAGACCAACAGATTTCCCACCACATTTCAAATTTGTGACCAATGAATTTTCCCTCCAGTCAAATAGAATGCTAGGAATTACCTGGAAAGGAATGGAAAACAAAGATGAAAATGTTATAATGCCCTTGAATAGTATAATTGTATCGCTCTATGAGGAAAGACTAAAAAGGTTGGGGCTCTTCAGCTTGGAAAAGAGAAAGCTGAGGGGAGATATGATTGAAGTCTACAAAATCCTGACTGGAGTAGAACGGGTATAAGTGGATTGATTTTTCACTCTGTCAAACATTACAAAGACTAGGGGACACTCGATGAAACTGTAGGGAAATACTTTTAAAACCAATAGGAGGAAATATTTTTTCACTCAGAGAATAGTTAATTCCTGGAGGGAAAAGTCCATAGTCTGTTATTGAGAAAGACATGGGGCAAGCTACTGCTTGCCTTCGGTAGCATGGAATGTTGCTACTCTTTGGGTTGTGACCTGGATTGGCCATCGTAAGAACGGGCTACTGGGCTTGATGGACCATTGGTCTGACCCAGTAAGGCTATTCTTATGTTCTTATGACAGTCCAGGTTTTCTTGGGCAATGCCACAGTGGTAGTCTATGTCAATTGACAGACACCAGGAGTGCACCGTTGAGATTGGAAGCTCAACTGCTGTTTTGTTGGGTGGAGATCCATCTATTGGCTCTCTCAGGAGCCCATGTAGCAAGTGTGGACAGTGTATAACTTATGACTTCCTGTCTGACCAAGCTCATTGACTACTGCCAAAAATAATAACTGAGGAAGAGCATAGTTTCCCCTCCCCTTTTGTGCCATCCTTTTCTCCTTCTTTCCTATAAATGATTGTAGTTCCACCCCCCTTATGTCTCGGTCTGTCATATATCTACCCATGGTATTAATAGTATGTTCCTAATTTTATATTTTTAATGTACACCACTTTGACAATTTTTAAGGTGATATATCAAATTTTAATAAACTTGGAAACTATATGCAGACTTTGAGTCGACAGACACTGGATCCCGGCAAATGGTCTCTATCTCAGGAGGCCTTCGACAACATAGTAAAGCAAAGCGTTGGGGGGTGTCCCACTTTAGATTTTATGGCATCAGCCAGCAATAGGAAGGTAGTTCGGTTCTTCGGTCAAAGATTCGAGTTTGGAAGAGAACATAAGAATTGTCGCTGCTGGGTTAGACAAGTGGTCCATCGTGCCCAGCAGTCTGCTCACGCGGCGGCCCCCACGTCTAGATGCTCTGGTTCAACCTTCGCCTCAGACAGAACTCTTGTATGTGTTCCCTCTGTGGTAGAGAATAACACGGGGACAGATTTTTTCCATCCAGGTGGGATCTCTCTATCCACATCCTGTCCCTGCAAACTCTGTGCTCATTTGCACAAGCCTCAAACACTTTAAAATCATAAGTGTTTAAAGCTTTCAGGCAGAGTTTGCAGGAATGGGACAGGGATAGAACTCACAGGGACAGGATGGCCCTGATTCTCCAAAAGTGCGTCCTGATTTTAGGCAGCTGTAGGCATCCTACAGCTGTCTAATCAGCCAATCGGGATGCACGTTTAAAAAAAAAAAATTCTCCTCAGGCAGGCCTGAAGGCGCCTCCGGGAGCCTAGGGAGACCTTTGACACGCAGCTCCTGATTGGTAAGGCCCAGCTTTAGTGCAGGAAGAGGCAGTCGGAGCATACAGTGAGTGATTGCCTTCACTCGCCGGTGCTCCGGCTGCTCTCTCCTGCTTCTCCCGCTGCCCTCTCCAGTCTCCCCTACGAAAAACTGTATTCGCAGTTTTTCAAGATTCGCGGGGGTTTCTGGAACGGAACCCCCGCGAATATCGGGGGGAGTACTGTATTGCAATTTATAGCTCTTCTCCCTGGAAAAGAGGAGGCTTAGGGGAGACATGATAGAAACTTTCAAGATCATGAAGGGCCATGGAGAAGGTAGACAAGGATAGATTCTCCAAACAACGGGGAACCACAAACCCAAGAGGGCACTCGGAGAAACTTGAAGGGGACAAGTTTAAAACCAATGCCAGGAGGTTCTTCTTCACACAGAGGGTTGTGGACACATGGAACGCGCTCCCGGAGGAAGTAGTCGGGCAGAGTACGCTACAGGGATTCAAAGAGGGATTGGATGGATTCCTGAAGGATAGGAGGATTGAGGGATACAGATAGGGGTAGATATCAGCATGGAAAGAGTATAGTTAAAAACAAGGGGGCTATAGGGCTAAATCATGATAACCTGACAGGTCATGGACCTGATGGGTCGCCGCGGGTGCGGACTGCTGGGCGCGATGGACCTTTGGTCTGACCCAGTGGAGGCAAATTCTTATGTTCTTATATGATCAAGAAACTGCTTTATTTTACTTTTGTGATTATGATAAACATACCGAGGACCTCAAAATAGTACCTGGAGGGCTGCATGTGGCCCCCAGGCCGCGAGTTTTAGACCACTGCCCTAGAGGATCCAGACTGCTATGGTCTTATGGCATGGCTTTTGAGCATGCTGAGTTAGCACGTAGAGAATGACACGGTGACAAAATTCATCACCGTTCCCGTCCCCGTGGATAATTGCGGAAAACCATCTTCATGTCATTCTTTAAGGAGAGAGGGAAGAATCGGAGTATAATTGGCCACAACCACTGACCCGCAAGCTTTGCTTTGAAGAATGCTGGTGTAGAAGGACCGAGGTTGAAACAGACACTACAGAATGACAGAGCAGAGCAGATATTGTGATGTCATAATGCCTCATTCCACCAGTGCCTAAGAGCCAATCACATCAGTGATGTCACAATGGCTTCATTATCCTTGGCTCCCATAAGAATGAGAGTATGAATGGCCACAACCACTGACCCGCAAGCTTTGCTTTGAAGAATGGTGGTGTAGAAGGACCGAGGTTGAAATAGACACTAGAAAATGACATGGGTTTATTTCCCATGGTTATCCGTGGGGACGGGAACGGTGATAAATTTTGTCACCGTGTCATTCTCTATTAGCACGCAAAGACTATTCCGACATTGTCATAGCCATGCTGCTAAGAGCAAAGAAGTAGTCTACTTAGCAGCTTATGCGAAGGCCTGGGAGCATTTCCAGACCTGGTGCAGTCAGAGACACATGGACCTGACAAAGGCCCCAATTTCATTAGTGTTACTGTGTTTCCTCGAAAATAAGCCCTAGCATGATTTTTGGGGTAGATCTTAATATAAGCCCTACCCCAAAAATAAGCCCTAGTTGGGATTCGCCGGCAGCGCTTTCCCCCTCCCCGTGCCCCTATGCAGCCATCCTTCCCTCCCATCCGAACCGCCGAAAGCGAATGAGTCCTACATCCTTCCCTCCCTCCCATCTGAACCCCGCCGACCGCGAGTGAGCCCTACATACCGGTACCTCCCTCCAAATCAGCGTTGGGTCGGCAGCACTCTAAACAGGCTGCTTCGGCCTTGTCCGCTGGTGAATTTTCTCTGCTTTGTTACTGATGACATCATCTGCTCAAGGGTTCTGCTGCACAAGGAATGGGAGGAAGTGAAGGATAGAACCTGGGCAAGGGTTCTGCTGCACGGGAATGGGAGGGAGGGAAGGAAAGATGCTGCACATGTGTGGGAGAGAAAGGAAAGAGGAAGAATTTGGATGAAGGAGAGGAAGGGAGAGATGATTATGTACATACCCCAAAAATAAGACCTAGTGTGTTTTTTGGCCCCAGAATTAATATGGGGAAACATAGTAGCTTTTCTTCAGGAAGGTCTCAAAAAGGCCTTGCTGTGGGCTCGTTCAACGTGCGGATTGCGGGTCTCTCCTGCTTCAGGGGACTTTCAGGCATACGAATGTTAGCGTCACATCCATATATGCCCAGATTTTTAAAGGGAGCCTTACGCCTTCGCCGGTGCACCAACCTTTTCCAACATGGAACATTAATTTGGTCCTACAAGTACTCGGTAGAGCTCCATATGAACACCTGGATGAGTCGTCTCTGATGGATTTGAAGGACAAAATTATGTTTTTAGTAGCAGTGGCCTCAGCCAGAAGGATGTCAGAATTACAGGTTCTGTTCTGCAGGGAGCCTTTGTTCAGAATCTTAGGCGCTGGTGTTTCGCTAAGAATAGTTTTTTCTTTTTTACTGAAGGTAGTTTCAAGTTTTTACCTAAACCCGGAAGTGTGTCTCCCAGCCTTTTCGCCCTCTGGAAGGAGGACAAGGTTCTGAAATCCCTTGATGTTTGTTGAGTTCTCCTTCGATACTTGGAAGTATCAAATGAATTTCAACTTTCCAATTATATTTTTGCTTCTGGGGGCTGCATGAAAAGGTAGGCCGGTTACAAAGGCGACCATGTCCAGATGGATTTGGATAGTGATTTCTTCAGCTTATATAGGGAGCGGAAAACAATCTCCTGTGGTCTTGAAAGCATGTTCTATGAGGGGCATTGCGTCATCCTGGGTGGAGGCGAGATCAGTCTCACCTGAAGAAATTTGTAGAGCGGCCATGTGATTCAGCCTTCATACTTTCACCAAATTTTATAGGATGAATGTCGCAGCAAGAATGGATTCCGAGTTTGTTTCCGCTATACTAGCAGCAGGCTTACCTGTCCCTCACTAAGATCCAGGAACTACTCTGGTACATGTTTCTATTGCACTAGAAGGGAAGATTGGCAAGTACCTAATCTTTCTAGTAGATAGGAACATCAGTCTTGATGCCCACCCTGTTAGTCAGTTAAGTGTTAATTTCTAGAACTGTAGGTGGTATGTTCATTTCTACCTCGTTGTGTGTTTATATTTCGTAATGTCTTTATTGAGCAGAAGAGACCTGTGTTGAGCCGGGGAGAATCCCCGTGTCCTCTCTCTCTCTCTTTTGCACACACTTTAGGGCTGACTAATAGCTTTGATACAGACTGAGATCAACACAGGCCAGAGCGAGGGGGGGGGGGGGGCGGAGCGGAGCAGAAGAATATGTAAATAAGGCTAAAACCCATTGGTCAGGACTGATATTCCTATGTTCCTATCTACTAGAAAGAAGATTATCAAGGTAAGTACCTAATCTTCCCATATGTGCAAATGCTTGTGTTTGCAATTCTATCTAACCGTGTCCCCAGGAAAGCCTTCTTTGCAAACACAGAGAACTACGCAGGCGTTCACCTCCTCTCTATACTTTACATCCATATGTGCTGCACAGAGTTATGAGAGGTGCTTTCTGCGTGCTTGACCCGCTTCTAACTTTATCCTAAAGCCTTCATTTGTTAAATCTAGGAGTGGTTTTAGGCACAATCCCTGTTTTTCTTTAATGTGTTAAAATCTATTAAGACCATTTTTGGATTCCTCTCAAAACCAATGTTGCACATCATGGTTATTTTGTACATTTCATGCTAAAATTCCTCTTTTCTAGGTTTTCATTTGAAGAACTTGAGCAACTGCAAACTTACCCAGATGCTGTTGCTGCCCACTTAGGGCAGAGGGGTTGTCATTTTAGGATTCACTTTTTTCCCATGCTGTCTGTATGATTATGTAGAATTAATTTTGAAGTGAAGTCTTGATTACCTTTTCCTGAAAAGTTGTAAAAGTATATGCTGAGCTGTGAGGTGAGAATTTAGGCAAGGAAGGGCTAGGTCTCGTGCTTTCTTCTTCAGTTCTTCCCTGGGTCAATCCCTCAGAATTAGGAAGCTACTGAAGGTCCATCTTTGCCAGCTGGCCTCACCCGAGCTTAAGAGTTTGAGCTGGAGGAAAACCTCTGGTAGATTACTAGAGGATGGGAGGACGTGTAGCATGGGTAGTTTAGGCAAGATTCTTTAATGCAAATTTTTGTCTCTTTAAAATGTTTTTTGCATGACTTTAATTTTAGTGTAAACAGATTTTTGTTACAGATATTTATGAGCTTTTATTAATGATTGATCACTGTAATATCAGCTGATTTTATTTTGTAATTCATTGTCACTGAGAGGCTCCAAGACGTGTACATAAGGCCTCTAAATACGTTGCTGGTGGAATCCTACCTGGCTGTGTCTCCAAAAGGATAGTGAGGTTAGAGGTGCATCAGAAGTTACGTGACATAAGTCCCGGAGATCTAAACGTGTGTGCCTTGGAGGAATGTCAGTGGGATATAATAGCAACATTTAAATACCTGACAGATATGACTCGAGCAAATTTATTGATGGTCATAAGAGAAGACATCAAGGAGCTGGGATCAAGAATAGCACTGGAGAATATTTCTGCTGGGAAAACCAGTAACACAAGTCAGGAAAGCCTGAGGATAAGTGCAGAGCGTAATTTAGTTTCAGTCGAATGGCAGGAAGGTAAGATGAGTTGGTCTTGTGAACCTTTTCTTACTCCAGCCGTCAGTCTGTCAGCGTTAGAAAGGGAGGAAGAGTTCTGTCCATTCAGAGCAGCCATGCACCTCACTGTAATTCCATATTGTATTGCTCTTAGTGTTTTTGAAATTTGTATTCCAAAGGATGAAATCGAACCCCAGCAGGAAGACCCGAACCTGCCTTACGAAGAAGAGGTTTATAAAGACTCCAGCACCTTTCTCAAGGTGTGTATTGATGTACTAAGGAACCTTCTGCCTGGCCCTGGACTCTGATGTGCCAGAAATGGATACCAGTGTAATCTGAATTCATTATTCTGTATAGTGCTAAGAACTTTCAGAAATAAATTGCTTTGTAAGTGTGAGTTCTTGAAATTGTGCTGTTACTATGGGTCTCCTCTGACAGGTTTTCTGGTTAAAGTCCTCATTTTTCCAAGGTCAAATACAGCAGAGACTACATTATGATTAGACATGGTCTGCTTGCTGTCTGACAGTCCATTTAGAGCTGGGATAATGGTTTCAATGGGCCTCCCTTACCGTTACCATATAGGTGGTGGAATGGGAGTGCCAGAGCATACAAGTACTTACAGAAAAATGCCTGTTTTCTTATTTGATAGGCCCCTTGAGCAAATCTGTGTGAAATCTCCCACAGTGCTGCTTAACTCTGTTCCTGGTGGCACTCAAGTCCCATCGATTTGTAAACGTGCCATCAGAAATTTAGAAAGTACATATGAGGACACTAATTCAAACCTGTTCAGATTTTCCTTTTGAGGGCCCTTTCTTTGTGCAGATAGTGACCTGGTTGGGTTGGGGGTTGAGGAGAAAGAGCAGCTTCACATTTTTGATGCGTCTCCTTTTCTTGTCTCTTTTCATTCCTTAGGGGACACAGAGTCTCAATCCCCACAATGACTACTGCCAGCACTTTGTGGATACAGGTCACAGGCCACAGAACTTTATCAGAGATGTTGGTAAGTTAATGCCGCAATAGGAATCTTCCTAGACGTTAACAGGTTTTAAGGTTAGATTAATAAACCGCACAACTGTGTGACTGCATGTTAACATAGACATTGCATGGGTGCATTAATGCCGACTTAGTATTGGTGCTAAGTGGCATTCAGTGTGCGGCACCAAGTTATAGAATTGCTGACAATTTGCATATTTCTAGCCATGTAAAAAAGAGGGCTTTTTAGGGCCTATTGAGGTCAGAGTGAAAAAAGCATAAAAGTAGAACAATCTTAGCTAACTTATGCAGTATGTGTGCGTTCTCCCTTTTTGGGGGTACTTTAATCACTTGGTACTAGCTTAAACACGTTCTCAAAGGAGAAACTTTAAGAGGTGCACATTACACTTGGGTGGTCTATTGAAAATTACTTCCATTTTGGTTTAAAAAATGGTGGACAATAAATAGAATTAAATAAATAAAACTAAATTACAAAGTATAAAAAAAACCCCCAAAACAATAAACTCAATTTCATTAGTATCTGCAGCAGATGAGTCCAGAGACTTGTGGGTTATGTCAGTCTACCAGCAGGTGGAGATAGAGAGCACTGAACTGAGCTTTGGGGTGTTCTGGCTGAGCAGTGTCAGCTTTGGGGACTACACCTGGTCCCCCCAGGCCCCTTCCCTATCCTACTCCCTCTTCAGTTCTTACTAAGCTCCATTACCTAGATCTGTGCCACTTTAGCTCTTGCTGACTCTATACTCAGAGGGTTATTTTATTCCAGGCAATACCTTTTTTCTTTGGGGAATAGTAGTCTCTCATATTCTCTGCACTGGATTTTTTTTTTTTAAATTCTTAATTACTTTCAAGCCAATTTGCGGTTTTCCTTTCAGTTTTCTTCCGATGGAAGCAGAAGTAGTTAAGCGTTGCTGTCATTGTGATAAGTGAAGGGTGACAGGTCAAATGCGCGCAAGACAACAGCGCGCAGACAAAAACTGAAGAGTAGCGTTGGGACAATATACGGGGAGTTCAGGATCCTTCGTTGAGGAGGCAATGGTTTTCCGTGTGGGGTATTTTGGGTTGCATTCTCCTCAGTCTCTCTCAGCACTATGATGCTGTTCAGCAACTCAGCTTAATGTTTCCGGGGTGTCTCATTTGAGGAACATCTGGCCATGCCTTTACCCTCTTTCTCTGAGAGCTCTCGTGCCATTTCCCCTAGGGGTTTTTTTCTTCTGAGTTCTGCACAGTCTTCAGCTGTGGTGGTCTGTCCCTCTGCATCCCTATGCTGTACCTGGCTCTGTGCAGCTTTCTCAGCCTCTGCAGGCAGTTCAGGGAACAAAATCAAGGCGCTTGACCTCTGTTTCTGAAGTGAACTCTTTGCCTTCAACATTTCCTCCTCATTCTCCAGAGCTTAGTTCATAGCTCCCTTAGAGAGTGTCCTGGTGGGCTGGAGGACGGGGAGATGGTGGTGTCCGAAGCTGATAACCCCACAGCCATGAGGATCTTTCATAAGGAGGAGCTACCTGCCTTTCTTACAAAGGTCTTACAGGTGTTCAATGCTTCTTCTGAAGAATGGTAATCTGTTTTTTTCTAATCCTATAATGACTGGCATTAAAAAGCCACCTAGGGCTTTTCCTGTTCTTGAGGTGACGCAAGAGTTAACTTGAGCACAATGGGTCACTCCGGACACTTCTCTAAGAATAGCCAAGGTTATATCTCGCTTATATCCTATTTCTCAGGATGAACAGGAGAGGTTGAAATTCCCTAAGGTGGACTGTTTGATGGCAGCAGTGACCAAAAAGGAAGGTGGTGTAGCTTTGAAAGATGTTCAGAATAGAAATCTGTAGTCTTTCTTGAAACTCTCATTTGAAATTGCTGCTCTCTTTTTCTGCAGGCTGCGATATGTAGTTGGTGTGTAGCAAGAGCTTCTTGTATAGAGTCAGGGGTGCAACTCCCTTCTGAATTTCCTGATATGAAGCCAGGCCTTGCTTATTTAGCAGACTCTTTATATGACCTCCTTTAGAGCCTCTGCGAAGCAGATGTTATTAGTGGTGACGGCTCAGCGTTTACTTTGGTTATGCCACTGAGCAACAGATGCTGCTTCTAAACAATGCCTAGTGAAGCTTCCCTTCAAAGGGAAGTTATTGTTCAGAGAGGATCTGGAAAAACTGGTTAAGGGCCTGGGAGGTTCGAAGACAGCATCTACCGGGGCTAGGGGGACCTGCAAACATAGAAACATAGAAGATGACGGCAGATAAGGGCCATAGCCCATCAGGTCTGCCCACTCTACTGACCCACCCCCAAGTCTACTATCCTAGGGATCCCACTCCTGGTGACAGGTTCCCTTGGCTTAACACTCTAAGGGATCCCACATGGGCATCCCATTTGCTCTTAAATTCTTGCACGCTGTTTGCCTCGATCACCTGCACCGGGAGCTCGTTCCAAGGATCAACCACTCTCTCGGTGAAGAAATATTTCCTGGTGTCGCCATGAAATTTCCCACCCCTGAGTTTGAGCGGATGCCCTCTTGTGGCTGAGGGTCCTTTGAGAAAGAGAATCTCTTCTTCCATCTCGATACGGCCGGTAATATACTTAAACGTCTCGATCATGTCTTCTCTCTCCCTACGTTCCTCGAGTGAGTACAGCCACAAATTTTTCAGCCTTTCCTTGTACGATAGATCCTTGAGCCCCGAGACCATCCTGGTGGCCATCCGTTGCACCGACTCTACTCTCAGCACATCTTTTCGGTAGTGTGGCCTCCAGAATTACACACAGTATTCCAAATGAGGTCTAACCATGGTTCTGTATAATGGCATTATGACTTTAGGCTTCCAGCTGACGAAACTCCTGCGGATGCAACCTAGCAACTGTCTTGCCTTAGATGAAGCCTTCTCCACATGATCAGCAGTTTTCATGTCTGCGCTGATGATCACTCCCAAGTCTCGTTCTGTTGAAGTTCTAGCTAAGGTCTCACCATTCAAGGTGTAAGTTCTGCACGGAGTAAGGCTCCCTTTAAAAATCTGGGCATATATGGATGTGACGCTAACATTCGTATGCCTGAAAGTCCCCTGAAGCAGGAGAGACCCTCAATCCGCACGTTGAACGAGCCCACAGCAAGGCCTTTTTGAGACCTTCCTGAAGAAAAGCTACTATGTTTCCCCATATTAATTCTGGGGCCAAAAAACACACTAGGTCTTATTTTTGGGGTATGTACATAATCATCTCTCCCTTCCTCTCCTTCATCCAAATTCTTCCTCTTTCCTTTCTCTCCCACACATGTGCAGCATCTTTCCTTCCCTCCCTCCCATTCCCGTGCAGCAGAACCCTTGCCCAGGTTCTATCCTTCACTTCCAGAATGGATTTCTGCTGCCGAGGTGCATGATCTTGCATTTCTTAGCGTTAAAGCCCAGCTGCCAGGTCGAGGACCAAAGCTCCAACAAATGTAGGTCCTGTGTATTACTATCGGGTGAATTGCCGTCTCTCACTATATTGCATAGTTTGGCGTCGTCAGCGAATAACATTATCTTACCTTTAAGCCCCTGAATTAGGTCCCCTATGAATATGTTGAAAAGGATCGGGCCCAAGACTGAGCCCTGCGGTACTCCACTGGTCACCTCCGATGTTTTAGAGAGGGTACCGTTAACTACCACCCTCTGAAGTCTGCCACTCAGCCAGTCATTGACCCATGTAGTTAGTGTTTTTCCCAGCTCCATTGATTTCATCTTGCTCAACAGCCTGCGATGTGGGACACTATCGAAAGCTTTGCTGAAGTCTAGGTATACGACGTCCACGGATTCTCCCAAGTCTAGCTGTTTTGTTACCCAGTCAAAGAAGCTGATGAGATTGGATTGGCAGGACCTACCCTTGGTGAATCCGTGTTGACTGGGATCCCGTAGATTCTCCTCATCCAAGATTGCGTCTAATTTACGTTTGATTTGTGTTTCCATGAGTTTGCATACTATTGATGTGAGACTCACCGGTCTGTAGTTTGCAGCCTCTGCCCTGCAACCCTTTTTGTGCAGTGGAATGACGTTAGCTGTTTTCCAGTCTATGGGGAAGTAGTAGGACCACTAGGAAACAGCGATCACAACATGATCCAGTACAAATTAGAAGTAGGAACTAGAGAATGACACGGGGAAAAAAATCTGTCCCCGTCACTGCACCGTCCCCGGCCATCCCATTCTCTGCACCGCCCCGTCACCGCCGTTCCCTTCACCGCCCTGTCACCGTCACCGCCATTCCTTTCACCGCACTGTCACCGTCACCGCCATTCCTTTCACCGCCCCGTCACCGCCACTGCCATCCCATTCACCGCCCCAGCAGCATCCATATAAGCCTCAGTACTGCGAAACACCATGAAGACAGAAGAGAGTCCTGCCACTACTACTACTGCACTGAGTATCTGTTTCAGTGCCTCTGCCCTGTAGTAAAAACAGAACATAAAATAAATCAATTGACTTGTCCTCCCTTGCAATGTCGTGTCCCCCATGTTCACCTATAGCTCAAATCAGGTCAATTGTGCATACTAAAAATGCAGGAGGATCTGGAACGTGAGTGCAGGCAGGCAGTGATACAAAAACAGCAGACACCCGACCGATTGCAGCGTTCCGCCATCTCCCTCCCTCCACCTCACCTTAGATGTAGAATATGCCGGCTTTCTTTTTCGCCCAGCCACACGTGCGGCTGCTCATTTGTTCAATATTCTCCTCTGATGCAACCGGAAACAGGAAGTTGCAAGAAAGGAGAAGATTGAACAACTCGAGCAGCCGCACATGCGGCTGGGCGAAAAAGAAAGCCGGCATACTCTACATCAGTGTTTTTCAACCTTTTTACACCCGTGGACCGGCAGAAATAAAAGAATTATTTTGTGGACCAGCAAACTACTAGGACTAAAATTTTAAAACCCTGTTTCCGCCCCATCTCCGCAAGCTCAGTCACCTCAATAACTATAGAAAAATAGACAAATATAATGCAAAATATAGACAACAGATATAAATTCTCAAAACTGACACATTTTGATCACTAAATTGAAAATAAAATCAATTTTCCTACCTTTGCTGTCTGGCGATTGATTTCATGAGTCTCTGGTTGCATTTCCTTCTGTCTGTGTATCCTTTCTTTCTTTCTGCACTCAGGCCCAAGAATTGTCCCTTTCTATTCCCTCCCTCTTTCCTTCCTATGTCCTTAGTGCCCCCGGTGCCTCCTTCTCATGTCCTTAGTGCCCCGTCCTGTCTTTAGTGCCCCCAGTGCCTCCTTCCCATGTCTTTAGTGCCCCAGTGCCTCCTTCCCATGTCCTTAGTGCCCCGTCCTGTCTTTAGTGCCCCCAGTGTCTCCTTCCCATGTCTTTAGTGCCTAAGTGCCTCCTTCCAATGTCCTTAGTGCCCCTTCCTGTCTTTAGTGCCCCCAGTGTCTCCTTCCCATGTCTTTAGTGCCCCAGTGCCTCCTTCCCATGTCCTTAGTGCCCCTTCCTGTCTTTAGTGCCCCTATGCCTCCTTCCTATGTCCCTCTCACTGCCTACCCTCTGGCCTCGGTCTGCAAATTCTCAGCATGTGCAGTGTGCTAGAATGAGCCTGCCTGGCCGAATACAGTAATGCAGTAGATATTCTGGTTTTAGCCCCACCTTTAGAGCAGGACTACCCGGTAAAGCTTTTAAACCGGTAAAGCTTTTAAACCATGATTCCCATCCACCATGATTCCCATCCACCATATCAAGAATTTTTGTCCCACCCCCACCCCCGAAGCCTGCCTGCTTCCCTGTCTACCTTTCTCCCTCCCTAGCCAAAGCCAGTCTGCTGCCTCCCTGCCGCTCAAAAAAAAAAAAAAAAAAGCCTCCCTCGTTTTTCTCTTCTCTTACCGCCATGCTGCAGCTGCTAAAGCCGGAAGTCTTCTTTCCGACTCAATTCTGAAGTCGGAGAGGACGTTCTGGGCCAGCCAGGCAGCGATTGGCTGGCCCAGAACGTCCTCTCCGATGTCCTGTCGGCTTTAGACTGAGAGCAGGGGAAAAGGAGAGGCTTTTTTTTTTTTTTTTTTTGCGCAGACCGGCAGAAATTCAACCAGCGGTTGAGGAACAGTGCTAAGGTAAGGTGGAGGGAGATGGCAGGGACCGCGCGATCTTGATTGCCTCACTGCGGGGACAAGTCCATTCACTGCTCCACATGGCGGTGAATGGCCTTGTCCCCGTCCCGCAGAGGCCACTTTTTTTCTTTCCCGTTTCGGCAGGTTATCCGCGGCTAAACGTGGCTAGCCGCGGGTAACCGCCACCGTGTCATTCTCTAGTAGGAACATCAAAAGGAAAAGAATCACAGTGACAACACTCAACTTCAAGAAAGGGAACTATGATGCTATGAGAATAATGGTGAGAAAAAAACTCAGAAACAGCTCACGGAAAACAGAGACCGTAGAGCAAGCCTGGTCCCTATTCAAGGGCATGGTGCAAGAAGCACAACATATGTACATCCCCAGATTTAGAAAAGGGTGCAAAAAAAACCGAACAAAAGACTCAGTATGGATAACCAATGAAGTGAAGAAAGCGATAGGAGACAAGAAAAAATCGTTCTGGAAATGGAAAAAGGACCAAACTGGGGAAAATTGGAAGGAACACAGGAAATGCCAAAAAGAATGTCATCGAGTGGTTAGGAGAGCGAAAAGGGAATATGAAGAAAGACTGGCCAGGGAGGCAAAAAATTTCAAATCGTTCTTAAAATACATTAAAGGGAAGCAACCGGCGAGGGAGGAAGTAGGACGATTGGATGATGGAGACAGAAAGGGAGTGATAAAGGAGGAAAAAGAGGTAGCTGATAGGTTAAACAAGTTATTCTCGTCAGTCTTCACAAGCGAGGACACATCCAGTGTACCAGAACCCGAAGAAATCTTCAATGGAGACCAAAAAGAAAAACTGTCAACAATAGAGGTGAGCCATGAGGATGTCTTCCAACGGATAGATAGATTGAAAAGCGACAAATCACCAGGCCCGGATGGAATCCACCCAAGGGTACTAAAAGAACTAAGAAACGAAATAGCGGAAATACTCCAACGAGTTTGCAACCTATCCTTGAAAACTGGCGAGATCCCAGAGGACTGGAAGATAGCAAATGTTACACCTATCTTTAAAAAGGGATCGAGTGGTGACCCGGGAAACTACAGGCCGGTAAGTTTGACATCAGTTCCGGGCAAGATGGTAGAAGCACTGATAAAGAACAGCATCTGTGAGCACATTGAAAAAAATGGACTAATGAAAGCGAGCCAACATGGCTTCTGCAAAGGAAGATCGTGCCAAACAAACTTACTGCACTTCTTTGAGGGGGTAAACAGCCAGATGGACAAAGGGGAACCCATAAACATCATTTATCTCGACTTCCAAAAAGCCTTTGACAAGGTACCCCATGAGCGGCTACTTAGGAAGCTGTGGAACCATGGGGTGGAAGGAGATGTACACAGATGGGTTAAACACTGGTTGGCAGGCAGGAAGCAAAGGGTTGGAGTGAAGGGCCACTACTCGGACTGGAGGAGGGTCACGAGCGGAGTTCCGCAGGGGTCGATACTCGGACCGCTGCTGTTCAATGTATTTATAAATGACCTAGAAATGGGGACGAAGTGTGAATTTATAAAATTTGTGGATGACACTAAACTCTGTAGCAGGGTTAGAACTGTGGAAGAATGTGAGGACCTACAAAAGGACCTGAACAAACTGGAGGAGTGGGCGAATAAATGGCAGATGAACTTCAATGTAGGGAAATGCAAGGTCATGCATATAGGGAAAAAGAATCCGATGTTCAATTACCAAATGGGGGGATTAGTACTAGAGGGAAGTAACCTTGAAAAAGACTTGAGTGTGCTGGTGGACTCAACAATGAAGTCAACGACACAATGCGCAGCAGCCTCAAAGAAAGCAAACAGAATGTTGGGTATTATTAAGAAGGGTATTACAACCAGAACGAATGAAGTCATCATGCCGCTGTATCGCGCGATGGTGCGCCCGCATCTGGAATACCGTGTCCAATATTGGTCACCGTACCTAAAGAAGGACATGGAGATATTTGAGAGGGTTCAGAGAAGAGTGACAAGAATGATAAATGGTATGGAAAACCTTTCATACGCAGACAGGCTAGAAAGGCTGGGGCTCTTCACCCTGGAGAAGCAGAGACTCAGACGAGATATGATAGAGACTTACAAGATCATGAAGGGCATAGAGAAGGTGGAAAGGGACAGATTCTTCAGCCTATTGGGAACTACAAGAACAAGGGGGCACTCGGAGAAATTGAAAGGGGACAGGTTTAGGAAATTTTTCTTCACTCAGAGGATGATAGACACCTGGAATGCACTTCCGGGGGATGTGATAGGACAGAGTACATTAAGGGGATTCAAAGAGGGATTGGACAAGTTCCTGAAGGATACGGGGATTGGGGGATATAGATAGAGGTAGAGATAGGATTATGAAAGGGTATAGATAGAAGAATAATGGGGAATGAAAGGTTTTAGACAAAGGAACACTTACAGGTCATGGACCTGATGGGACGCCACGGAAGCGGACTGCTGGGTGCGATGGACCCCTGGTCTGACCCAGCAGAGGCAACTTATTATGTTCTAAACCTAGGGGCTCCTTTAAACCCTATCCATCCATCTCCACTATAGACAAAATATGTGTTATCACCTAGGTTTAACTAGAAGTCCCAATTTCAGCAAAAGCAGTTCTTTTCATGCCGACAAACAGGCCTCTAATGAGTCCTCCAGATCCCCTCTGCTCCATGTCCTTCGTAATGATAGGGTTCCGGCCCACTCCTTGATTGGGGGGACGGCCATCCTATTTTTACGGGGAGTGGGCCAAGGTTCTGACAGACCAATGGGTCTTAGAAATTATTTGAGAAGGCTACAGATTAGTTTTCTCTTCTTTCATAGATTTTTTTCTTGAAATCCCTGTGCATCACTTCTCACAAGTGGTATGCAGTAACTTCCACTCTTCACTCCTTACTTGACTTAGGTGCAGTGGTTCCAGTTCCCATGAAGGAGTGAAGGCAGGATCAGTATTCAATTTACTTTGTAGTACCAAAGAAGGAAGGCGCCTTCCGTCCGGTATGTGATTTGAAGATCAAAGGTTTTCTAAACAGTGAACATTTTTGTATGGAAATGTTACAATCGGTCATAGTGCCTGTTCAACCAGGGGAGTTTCTTATGGCTCTAGACCTCAAAGGAGGTTTACCTACATATTCTAATTTGGCCCCAGCCACAGTGCTTCCTGTGCTTTGCCATTCTAAGTCAGCATTATCAGTTTCAAGGAATGCCCTTTGGCCTTGCCATGGCTCCTTGCACCTTTTCCAAATTCATGGTAGTGGTCACTTTTTTGAGAAAGGAAGGGATCAGAGTGCATCCCTATCTTTACAATTGGCTGATCAGAGCTTCTTCAGCTCTGTCAGAATCATTGGGTTAGAACATCAATTTTCTCAAAAGCCACCTGCTGCCTATGTATGCTCTCAAATATTCAAGAGTTGTTAGATAAATCCTCTGACTCCAACTCCTCAGTTTCTGGTACCCACGATTCTGACTCCAGGTGCCCAAAATTGTCGCTGACTCCTTAACTCCGACTCCACAACCCGGGTAGGGCTGTGGAATCAGTAGGTAAATCCTTCAACTCCGACTCCTCAGTTTCTGGTACCCATGACTCCGACTCGTTGAGGGGTTGTGTGTGGGGAAACCTCCCACTACACTTATAACTCACTCCGGGGAGGGGGAAAACCTTTGCAATGACATGCTCAGAGGAGGTGTTCAATGCCGACACCCTCTGAATTACAACATTGCCGCAACCTCCCTCTCCCTACTACACTTACAATTCCATCTCAACAATTCCCCTCCCTTCATGCATACACTTGTCGGTGTGCACATTTGACAGAGCGCAGTTGTCAGCATGCCAGTGTCCTGCACTTCTATTGATGGTGTACTGCCAGGCTCACATGTGTCCTCTGCAGCAGTCTCTGTTGTGCCGCTGGTCATCAGTGTCTCAGGATTACAATCTCCACCTTCATTGATCTTCTCAAGCCAGGACCAACATGGATTGGTGGCTTTGGTCCAGCAATCTTCAATGGGGGCATGCTTCTGGCCTTTCCCGAGTGGAGTCTAGTGGTAACAGATGCCAGTCTGATGGATGGGGGCTCACTGCCTGAGTCATAGTGTTTGGGTCAGTGGACCAAGACAACAGTGCTTTGGCTGATCTATCGTCTCGAACTCAGGCAGTACACAAGACTGGCTTTCCAGACTCTCTTGGAGGGCAAGCTGATATGAGTGCTTTCAGACACACGACAGCAGTGCCCTACATCAACAGGTAAGGGGGCACTTGGAGTGTGTCATTGGCAACATAGGCAAATTCTCTAATGCAGTGTTTTTCAACCTTTTTTGGGCAAAGGCACACTTGTTTCATGAAAAAAATCACGAGGCACACCACCATTAGAAAATGTTAAAAATTTAACTCTCTGCCTATATTGACTATATATAAAGTAATTCTCTTGAATAGGAATCAAATAAACACAAAGAAAGTATTTTATAATTACTTTATTATGAAATATTAAGTAAACAGAATAGTGAAAAATTATAAAATACTTTATTCAGTGCGAAACCTGGGCCTGTTTGGCTGAACACAAAGCTGATATTCTGGCTGGAATCGAAGAAAGACACACACTTAGCTCTTCGTCAACAGCTGTTCCCTTCACCGCCCCGTCACCGCCATCCCTTTCACCACCCCGTCACCGCCACTGCCATCCCATTCACCGCCCCGTCACCGTCCCCGCTGCATCCATATAAGCCTGTAATATTTAGCTTATTCCTTTCTTATAAATCAAAGTTCCTGCTGCTGAACTAGAGAAAGAGATGTTCAGCTGGCAGGGCTTTGTTTATAAATTTTTATCAACACAACTAATATACTATTTTATCCTAAAGCAAAAAATAAATAAATAAATATAATTTTTTTTTCTACCTTTGTTGTCTGGTTTCTGCTTTCCACATCTTCTCATTCAATTCATTCCATCCACTGTATGTCTTCTCTCTACGTCTTCCATTTGCTGTTACTGTGCCTCTCCCTTCACCCACCACCCAATTGGTCTAGCACCCATCTTCTTCCCTCTGCTCCCCCATAGTCTGGCATCTGTCTTCTTCCCACTCTGTCTTCCACATTTCCCTTCGGGGTCTGTTCCTCTCCACCCTCCTTCAATGTCTGTCCTATTCCTTTCCACCACCACCCTTCCCTCCCTCCTTTACCATCCGTTCCTTTCTACTACCCTTCAGCTCCTCTCATGTGGCTTATCTATCTACCTTCCTCCCTCTTATTTTCATGGCATGTTACAATGTAATTTGTGCAAGCCACTGGAGCCTGCGAGCTCGGTCCCTGTCCCATCCCCACAAACCATCTCGCTTCTGTGCTCCTATTTTCTCCATTTCTAATATCTCCCCTATGTATCTGTCATTGCCCCCCCCATGTCCATATACCATCCCCATGGCATGTCCCCTTTATGTCTCTGTCCCTATGCCCCATGCACATAATTTCCCCTCTTTCTGTTACCTTCCTGTGTCCAGATTTCCCCTATCTTCCTCTTCCATACCAGTGTGTCTCTTCTTTTCAACCCCATCTAGCTTTTTTCCCTCTTTCTTCCCCCCCCCCTGCTTCTAGCATCTGGCTCACCTGCCTGTCCTTCCCTTTCTTTCCTGCTGTGGGTTTTTCTTTCCGTCTTCATCCCCTTGGCCCAGAATCCTTTTCCCTTTCACTCCCTCCTTCCAATTTGAGCCGGGAACACGAGCGATCGCACGGTCCCCGCAGCCATCACTCGCCTGCACAATCGATCCTACTGTTTAGCCAGCTCTCTCCCTTCGCCTCACCTTAGTTTGTAGGTTTTGTTTTTCGGCGACATGCACGCGTGGCTGCTCAGTGTTCAATCTTCTGCTCTGCTGCAACTTCCTGTTTCCGGTTGCGTCAGAGCAGAAGATCGAAACTGAACAGCAGCGGGGACCGGGGGAGTCTCATGGGAGCGCGTGCGGGACCCGGCCTGAGGCCTAATCAGTGTCTGCACCGTACGGCACACCAGGCAACATCTCGCGGCACACTAGTGTGCCGCGGAACAGCGGTTGAAAAACACTGCTCTAATGCACAGGGTGGAGTCTCACCTGCAGCAGATTTCTGTAGCTCACATTACGGGAATGCTCAATGCGCAGGTGGATTATTTAAGCTAAAACCCATTGGATATAGCCGAATGGGAGCTGTCTGAACATGCCTTTTGGCTACTAACTCAGAAATGGGTTACTCCAGTGATGGATCTCATGGCCACTCATCACAGTGCCAAGGTTTCCAGGTTTTTCAGCAGAAAAAGAGAGGTTGCTTCCAAATTTTGTAACTGTTTGTTATTTATGGCTATTTGTAATGATTATTGTGTACATATTATTGTAACCCACCTTGTTATAAATAAATAAACTATAAATGTCTTGATGCTCTTCTACATAGCAGTAGCTGGTGGTATCTGTCTTGTGTTTCCTTCCTGGCCGGGTATTCCATTGGATTCTCAAACATCAAGGTCTCATGATTCTGGTGGCCCCAGAATGACCTTAGAGGCCACAGTATGTGGATCTCATTCAGCTCTTGATGGATCAGCTGTTCCATCTTCTTATCACTCGGCGTCTTCACTGTCCAGATGGATGATCCCTCCCGCTTTGTTCTTATGGCTTGGCACTTAAGAGGTTGAAGCTGAGAAGAAATGGTTATTCTGATGAGGTGGTTACAATTTTGGTGCAGGTATGCAAGTGCTCTACATCGACTGGTTATGCTAGAGTCTGGCAGATAATTGAAGCATGGTGGGCTCGACGAGCTGTCTCTGTGTTCCACACATCTTTGCCTAATATATAGACTTTTTTGGAAGAAGGCCTTATAGTTTATTATTCTCTTCGGGTTCAGGTGGCAACCCTTGCTTGTTGTCTAGGGCAGGTATTAAATTCTTCCTTGGCCTCTCACCTGGATGTTTGGTTTGTTAAAGGTATGCATCATCTTAATCATCTGTTTTGGCTTCCATGTCCTGTTGGAATTTGAATCTCATATTGTAGTTGTTCGCAATTAGAAAGGCTACCCTGAAGGATCTTCTAGTCATCAGTTTTCCTGGTCAGTCTTGTCGGCATGGAGGGGTCTCTGACCTTCAAACATTGTCCTGCAGGGACCATGCCTCTATTTCTCAGAGGCATGGGTGATGATTCATACTGTTCCTTCTCTTTTTGCCTAAAGTGGTGTCCGTCTTCCATATCAATCAGCTGTTATTTCTTCCTTTTGGGAAGAGTTTTATGTTCTTTGCTTGCTGGGTGTGTGTTGTGTTCTGCTTCAGTACCTGCAGTCTAGTGACTTTTCTTGTTTTGTCTATCTTTTTGTGCTTTTGTCCTGTCCCAAAAATGATCTGGTACCTTCCAAGCCTTCCATGGATTAAGAAAGCTATAACTTCAGTGTATCTGCTATCTGTTAAACTGATCACAGTCTTAGGATGCATTCTGCTCGCACTCTTGACTTCTTGGGCTGAATTGAGGTTTTTTTTCTTGAATAAAATTGTAGAATAGCAACTTGGTCTTCATTATGTATCTTTTCCAGTCATTATTATTTAGATTTGCCGCAAAAACAATAGGAGGAAATATCTTTATACTCGGAGAATAGTTGAGCTCTGAAATGCATTGCCAGAGGTTGGTGTAAGAGCGGATAGCGTAGCTGGTTTTTAAGAAAGCTTTGAACAATTTCCTGACGGAAAAGTCCATAGTCTGTTATTGAGAAAGACATGGGGGAAGCCACTGCTTGCCCTGGATTGGTAGCATGAACATAAGAATAGCCTTACTGGGTCAGACCAATGGTCCATCAAGCCCATCCAGGTCACTAATACCTGGCAAAAACCCAAAGAAACAAAAACCACACCTTATCTGGATGACTGTACAGTTCCTTGTAGACCTCCTCCAGAGCAACCTTTTCTAGGGCTTCTTTCCCCTTCCACTCCATACCCTGTGAATCCAAAAGACCCATAATAATGGGCCTTCCTCCCATTAACTTCTGAAAGAAAAGCCGCAAGCACTTCATTCTCTTCCACATATTTTGCTCTCACTCTGTACATGAGACATGCCACTTCAACAATTTCTCCTTCATTTCATCCCTCACCTGAAACCCATATCCAACCAATGTGAACAAATTATGTAGCTGAAGCTCCCACTCACATGGAATATTGCTACTCTTTGCCAGGTACTAGTGACCTGGATTGGCCACCGTGAGGATGGGCTACTGGGCTTGGTAGCCTTTCTGGGTCAAATCAATGGTCTGTTATGTTCTTTTGGAGCAACTGTGTTGTCCATGAGAGTCAAATGCTCACCCTGTGTGAGGACTTCTTTGCTATATCCCAGAAGTCTCTGGATTTATTTGTTGCAGATGCTAAGGAAGGAAAATTTTATATCTTACTTGATGATTTTCTTTCCTTTAGTTGCAGTAGATGAATCCAGGGGTCCTACCCTGTCACATTTTAGTCTCTTTGTAGTAGATTCAGCTCTCTGTTTGAAGTGGTTTAAGTTAGTGATCATTAGGTTACTGGAACTTTTCAGTTGTGCGGTTCAACATTTGAATTTTTCTAATTTATTGTTATGTGTGAAAGGAGTGTGATATGCATGGTGTTTTCCTTCTGCTTTGTTAAGAAAAATACTGATTAACCAAGGAGCATTCCATCCTATAGTACAGAGCTCAGTTCCGAGCTCGCTATCTCTACCTGTTGGTAGATGGGCATAACCCATACATCTCCTGAGTCATCTACTTCAACCTAAAGGAAAGAAATCAGGTAAGACATTTTTTCTTTCAGATCATGTTGTCATTGGTCAGATCATGTTTTTGACCTGGTGAAAGGCTGCATCATATTTTTGCTGCTATCTGATCCAAGATGGCCGCTTTTGGTGTCTAATGGCTGGTTGCTCTGTTCTCTGTGTTGGGATTTTAATTTGTGTTGTATTATACCTAAGCAGAGAAGGAACATAGTAACATAGTAGATGACGGCAGATAACGACCCGAATGGTCCATCTAGTCTGCCCAACCTGATTCAATCTAAAAATTTGTTGGGTTTTTTTTTCTTCTTCTCCTTAGCTATTTCTGGACAAGAATCCCATCCACACTCTCCCAGCCATTGAAGCCCTCCCCAGCCCATCCTCAACCAAACGGCCATATATAGACATAGACCATGCAAGTCTGCCCTGTACTGGCCTTAGTTCTTCAATATTTACTATTATTTTCTGATTCTAGATCCTCTGTGTTCATCCCATGCTTTTTTGAACTCTGTCACATTTTCCTCTCCACCACCTCTCTCGGGAGCGCATTCCAGGCCTCCATCACCCTCTCCGTAAAGAAGAATTTCCTAACATTGCTCTTGAGTCTCCCACCCCTCAACCTCAAAGTATGTCCTTTGGTTTTACCATTTTGTTCTATGTTAATGCCTTTCAAGTACTTTAATGTCTGAATCATATCTTCCCTGTCCCTCCTTTCCTCTAGGGCAGTGGTCTCAAACTCAAACCCTTTGCAGGGCCACATTTTGGATTTTTAGGTACTTGGAGGGCCGCAGAAAAAATAGTTAATGTCTTATTAAAGAAATGACAATTTTGCATGAGGTGAAACTCTTTATAGTTTATAAATCTTCCCCCCCCCCCGAAGGCCTGCATGTTCCCCCCCCCTTCTTTGCTGCATCCTCCAGCTTCCCCCACCATAGCCTCCTGGTCTTAGTTTCAGCTAATTACCGCAACCTGCAGAGAGGATTGCTGGTGTTGTAGCGTTCCTTGCAGGCTGCCATTGACCTTCACAGCATGTTCCCTCTGCCGTGGTCTTGCCCCTCCTCTGACGTCAGGGGCAGGATTGCGGTAGAGGGAACATGCTGCTGAGGACGACGGCAGCCTGCAAGGATCACTACAGCATGGGCAATCCTCTCTGCAGGCAGTGGTAATTATCTGAAGGTAAGAGCGGGAGGCCAGGGGGGAAGCCGGAGGACGCTGCAAAGAGCGAGCAGCACTAGTACAGACAGCACTTGTATAGACCGCGGGCCGCAAAATAGTACCTGGTGGGCCGCATGTGGTCCCCGGGCCACGAGTTTGAGACCACTGCTTTAGGGTATACATATTCAGGGCTTCCAGTCTCTCCTCATACGTCTTTTGGTGTAAATCTCCTATCATTTTCATCACCCTCCTCTGGACTGCTTCAAGTCTTCTTATGTCCTTTGCCAGATACGGTCTCCAAAACTGAACACAATATTCCAAGTGGGGCCTCACCAACGACCTGTACAGGGGCATCAACCCCTACTGGTTACGCCTCTCTTTATATAGCCCAGCAACCTTTTGCAGCTTATTATTAATCCCCAAATGCATTACTCTGCATTTCTTTGCATTGAGGTGAGATGGTCTTCCCTGCAAGTATAACTGTTCATTTGGAGTTTGGAGTGATTCAACAGGAGCAGGATGGAGGATTCCCTGCTGCACAGCTGGTGCAGAGAATGCCAATAGTGCTTTGGGAGAGCATTTTGCTGGGCCGTTCCTGGCTGGTTAAACAGTTTAAAATATTGGGTGGTGGGGAGGTAGTGAAATATATCTTAGTTTATTTATCCCTACTTTTAGTAAATATAATTAGTTAAACAACTTGTCAATACTAAGATGCAGACTGAAGGCCAACAGGTGGATGCTGTCCATTATTTTGCATTGAGTAGCACATGGATGGTTATCTTACAGTTAATGAGAGGTCATATGTGTGCAGTTGGTTCAAAGAGCTCTTGGTACTCGGAGAAAGAATCTGATTCTTCAGCCCAGAGGAGCAGCTGAGGCAGACAGAGAGGTATAGAGGAGACTCATGCTCTGGGTTTTCCATTGAACTTCAAATAAATTGGCTTTACCCATAACCTGCACAACATTTGAAAAGGGAAAGCCCTCTAGAGGGGATGCATGCCAAAGGGAGGTCAGGCAAGTATTACATTTTAGAATTGGACGATTTACTCATGTGCTGGGTGAAAACGGCAAGAACAGATCAAGGTTAAGTTCACAGATTAAACTTGCAGTATACCATATGCTGCAAGTTTATCTTGTTGGGCAGATGGACCATCTTCTACGGTACTGTATGTCATGCCACCTACCCATAGGTGCTCATTCTGCCGCCCACCCATCCATGTAGGTCAGGTTTCTGATTGATTGATTTCACCATCCACACATAAGCATGAGCTGAACCTCCTGTTCACAGTGTCCACCCATAGACATGGACCAAGTCTTCGATGGGGCAAACTTAGTCTGGACTCTTTCAAGTATTCCAAATATCATCAGCTACCAGCATAGATGCAAACAGTTAGTATTTATAGCATCAAAAAAACAGTGTTCATAACTTGCACCAATAGCTTAAACCAACCACCAAATAAATATGCTTGAATCTGGGCTAGGCATGATGTTGGCCTGCCCACCTGCCAACACCCACATAGCCTAATTTGTTACTACAACCACCCATTGGCAGGAACACCCCCCCCTAGATACACAATCTAGGGTTCTTACTACTACTACTTATTTCTATAGCGCTACCAGACACACGCAGCGCTGTACAGATTCACAAAGAGTAAGAAAACAGTCCCTGCTCGAAAGAGCTTATAATCTAAACAGGCAAGACAATAAATACCTTCAAATTGGGTAACTTGTAGGGAACAAAAAAAAAAAAAAATACAACCCAAGAATAATAAACCCCATATGAGTCTGATACTTCCTCACCTTGACCTCCTCACAGAGAGACTGAATTCTGCTTTCACTTGCCTCTTCTTTTAAGGCAGTAGACACCTCCCTTTTACTCCATCTCGCAACCCGATTGGACCCTTCTGCATCATGGTTTCTATTAGTAGGGCCAGAGGGTCTTGGAATTGATTTTGTGGTTGACGGGGCCATTCAGCTCTATTTTCTCTTTGCAGGACTGAAGCTGATTCTTTGGTGTCAGTCCCTGCCTTCACTTTTTCCTCCTGGCTCTCTCACACTATGTTAGAGAAGTCGTACCTCTGTTCTGGCAGCCTCTGTGGTAAGGCAGAAAATGATCCTCTAGTCAGGACCGAGGACAAGGCCATAGCAGAGAGATGAAACACATTATTTGCTTTGACTTTAATGAATAAGATGTAAAGGAGTTGCCTTGCCAAATGGGGAATTTAAGGGTGACAATTTGGAAGAACTGAAATAAATCTCAGTGCATGTAGAAGATGTAGTGGGCCAACTCAAGAAGCTAAAGAGCAGTTAATGGCCTTGACCACATCCCAGACTACTGGAGGAGTTCCAAAATGAAATTTCAAATCCAAGTCGTGGAGTCCCTGAAGTAGGTGAGTGATTCAGGTCACAATCCACTCAGGTTTTCAAGATTTCCACAAGGAGAATATGAGATTGATTTGCTTGTATTGCTTCCATTGTATGCAAATAGATCTCGTGCATATTCATTGTGGACATTTTGAAAACCTGACTGGGTAGAGACGAGAAATAATAATAACTTTATTTTTATATACCGCAATACCTCAAACAGTTCAGAGCGGTTTACAGAGGAAGAGACTGTATACAGACAGCGATATTACAAAAATCTTTCAAAATTACATTAACATGGTAAGATTAATCAATTTTTCCTGGAAGTGTTTTAAAAGTATATCATGGTAGAAATGGAGTCGGAGAAATTTGTCAAAGAGATGTATGGAATTGGGGCACCCTAAAGGAGGTGCCTGCTAAGAGAATTAACCCCATAATGTTTCTAGATTATCAGAAAGCTTTTGCGAAGTCCCTAATGGGAGACTCCTGATGAAATTAAAAGCTAGAAGGCAATGCTATGTTACTACCATGTTTCCTCGAAAATAAGACCTATCCTGAAAATAAGCCCTAGCATGATTTTTAAAGATGCAAGTAATATAAGCCCTACCCCAAAAATAAGCCCTAGTTCAAGTTTAGTTTCAAGTTTATTAAAAAAAATTTTATACCGCTTAATCAAATTTCTAGGCGGTGTACAGAAATAAAATGTGTCTTAAAAAAGAAACAAAACAAGTTAGAATTAAAATACTCAAGATCAACCCCCAAAGCTCCCCCCCTGAATGACTCCGGCACTCCCTGACTCCATCCAAGTGGGACCCAGAGGGTCGTGGACACTTGGAATGCGCTGCCGGAGGAGGTGGTCGGGCAGAGTACGGTACAGGGATTCAAACAGGGATTGGACGGATTCCTGAGGGATAAAGGGATCGTGGGATACTGAGAGAAGTATCCAGGAAATAAGTATAGAAACCCGACCAGGTCGGGCATGTGCAAAACCGGAGGGTTAGGACTTCGATGGGAAGATAGGACTTCAATGGGAAACCAGGGTGGCAAGGGGGCCCCTTCTGATGATTCAGACAGGTGACCTGTTTGGGCCGCCGCGGGAGCGGACTGCTGGGCATGATGGACCTATGGTCTGACCCGGCGGAGGCACTGCTTATGTTCTTATGTTATCCCTGACAATAGTGCTACCTGATTTGGTGAAAAAAATCAGATTCATCAATTCAGCAACCTCCCACCCCTGCTGTTTTAGGAGGCTTTGGAGTGGAGCTATGTTAGTGGGTTCTGCTGCACAAGGGGATGGGTGAAAAGGGAGAAATGATGCTGCATTTGGGGGAGGGTGAAGAAAGGAAAGAGGAAGAATTGGGGTAGAGGAGAGGAATAATAAGAACTTTATTTTTATATACCGCAATACCACAAACAGTTCAGAGTGGTTTACAGAGGAAGAGACTGTATACAGACAGCGATATTACAAAAAAAACTTTCAAAATTACATTAATATGGTAAGATTAATCAATTTTTCCTGGAAGTGTTTTAGAAATACATCATGGTAGAAATGGAGTCAGAGAAATTTGTCAAAGAGATAAGTTTTGATTGACTTCCTAAAAGTTTGGTAAGAAAGAGCATTTGAGATAAAGTTGGTTAAACATTTATTCCATTTGCCTGCTTGGAATGATAATGTTCTATCAAGGAATCTCCTGTAGATTCAGCCCTTCAAGGATGGGAAAGCGATCAAGTAGGCGCTATGTGTACAAGTTGTGCCTGGAAAGTAGAAATGATGAGATAGATAGATTGGGGATGAACCTGTTATGGTTTTGAAGCAAAGGCAAGCAAAGTTAAAAATAACCCTTGCTTCCATGGGCAGCCAGTGTAGTTTTTTTGTAATATGGGCTTACATGATCCGATTTCTTGAGACCATAGATGAGACGGACTGCAGCATTCTGAACGATTCTCAGTCATTTGATGGTTTTCTTAAAAGATCCCAAGTATATAATATTGCAATAGTCTAAGATACTTAAGATCAAAGATTGAACCAGCAGTCAAAAAGAGAAGAAATCAAAATAGTGTTTAATGGTACGAAGTTTCCATAAAGTGAAAAACATTTTTTAACCTGAGAGTTAATGTGATCTTTGAAAGTCAAGCTTCGGTCCAGGATTTTGATGGTAGAATGAATTGGGTGATCTGACCCATTTAATCTCAAAGAGGTATTTATGATCTTGTTATCTTGTTGTTAGGATTTGACAAAAAAGAACTTAGTTTTATCCAAATTCAGTTTTAATTTAATTGTGAAGTCAATTGTTCTGCCTTTGTAAGGACAGATGAGATGAATTGTTCTGTCTCTTGAGTCAGTGAGGTTATGGGAATAATAATTGTAATGTCATCCGTGTATATATATGATTTCAGTTTTAAATTGGATAACATTTCCCCATGGTGCCATAAAGACATTGCAAAGTGAAGGGGAGAGTGGGGAGCCCTGTTGAACTCCGCAGGGATTACACCAAGAGAGAAAGTTCCTTCGCTGTAAACCTGGTAAATCTGGTTTGTTAAGAAACCCGTAAACCAATTTAGATGATTATTGTACATGAAAAAAAATAAGACATCCCCGAAAATGAGCCCTAGTGTGTTTTTTGGACCCAAAATTAATATATGGTATATAACAGTTTAAAAGACAGAAAGCAATAGAAGAAGGGTAATAGTGGAGTACCACAGGGATATGTATTGGGACTGGTGCTTTTTTTTTTTTTTAACATATTTATAAATGATCTGCAAATGGGAACAATGAAGTGATCTAACCTCAGATTACACAAAATTATTCAAAGTTGTTAAATTGCATGGAAGTTTTGAGAATTTGCAGAAGGACCTTGGGAGCCTGGAAAATTGGACATCCAAATGACTTCAAAGTTTTGTGTGGACAAGTGCAAAATGATCCACAGAGTGCATAAGAGCTCACATTATAGCTGAAATTTTCTGCTTAGTATGAAGTGGCTGCCAACCCTTCCCCCCCAAAGGACAGTAATAGAAAGCAAAACAAAAGCTATAATACCTCTGTTTGGAGAGGGTAACCTCCACTGGTCCTGTGAGGTGCTTCTACCCCAGCCCCTGGGGTTCCCGACAATTGATCTAATGACAGTTTGTCTAATGGACAAGTGGTCTAAAGAAATGTCTAATGGGTCAGTTGCTCTAAAAGGCAATTGGTCTGATACTGAACAAAAGACGAGACAACAGGATATTGGTGTAATTTTCTAAGAAAAAACTACAGCAAGATACAGAAATTAAAGATTAGCAGACAAATGTTAGGAAATAAGTTAATTTTATAAACATATGAGTGAAGAAAGTTAATATGAGAAAATTAAAAAGCCCACATTGACAATGCCACATAGAACATCCTGAATATTATATAGGAGACTTATTGTGCAAAAATGGACAAAATATGACCATCACGGCTTCTTTAATCATTTTTCTGTTGGCTTCCAGGGTTAATGCCTTGATTCGATGAATCCAGAGTTGTAATCAATGCCTGTTATTGCAGTATTTTATCTTCAGATTGCTGATAGTCATTTTTTTCTTTTACTCTTCATTTATCTTCTTTAAATTTATTTGAACTTTAAATTCAGACTCAAATAATAAATAGTAAAACTTATCTGGAGTTCTTCTTAATTCAATAGCACCTTGCCCAGCATGAATTCATGTTTCTAATACTTTGTCAGGGTCGAGGTTAACTGTTGTCCCAGCACAACTGCAAAGATAAACATACGTATTTACTCAAATCTCCTTACATTTAAATATCTGTATATTTTTAAAATTATTTTTAAAAAAACCATCAAAAATATATATACCCTCACATTGTTTACCGAATTTGCATCTGTTTGACTCATTTTAAAATGGCTACGCCGTCTATAAATGCGGTTCTTAAAAAAATAAAATAAAATAAAAAATCAGCTGATCATTTGGTCCAAAATCTGCCAGTCAGGAGTTAATGTTGGTGGTCTTCAGGAAACGTACTGTTCATCATAATTGGACTTCTTACTCAATCTGTATCTGGTCACAGCCATCATTCAAAGTAGCATATATTTAAATCCTGAATGATTAGATTAAAGCATAGAAACAGAAAAAGGAAGGCAGATAAAGACCATATGGCCTATCTAGTCTGCCTAACCATGCCATCTAGATCAGTGGTTCCCAACCCTGTCCTGGAGGACGAGCAGCCAGTCAGGTTTGCAGGATAGCCCTAATGAATATTCATGGGACAGATTTGCATGCCTGTCACCTCCATTATATGCAAATCTCTCTCATACATATTCATTAGGGTTTTCTCAAAAACCCGACTGGCTGGTGGTCCTCCAGGACAGGGTTGGGAACCACTGATCTAGATCATTTATGCTTATGTAAAAATGTGGAGCATTTTAGACAACTGCTCAAGGCTTATCTAGTTGGAAACGATGTTCTGTTGCTGAGCTCATTATAAAAGAAGACTGATATTAAGTGTTAATGTGCGTAGTTGTGATTTGTTGTCTTTCCTATAAATGAACGCTGTATGTGTAATTGTATCTTGTCTAGGTGTTAAGTGGACAAGAAGTTTTAAAATAAATAAATAAAATCTTGCTCTCCCTTAGAGATCCGACGTGCTTTTTCCAAGTTTCTTGAATTCGGGTACACTTTTTGTCTCCACACATTTAGTAACATAGTAATATAGTTTATGATGGTCCATTTGGTCTGCCCAACCTGATTAAATTAAAAAAAAAAGGTTTTTTTTTCTTCTTCTTAGCTGTTTCTGGGCAAGAATCCAAAGCTCTTCCCGGTACTGTGCTTAGGTTCCATAAGAATTACTGCTGCTGGGTCAGACGAGTGGTCCATCGTGCCCAGCAGTCCGCTCCCGCGGTAGCCCCTAGGTCAAAGACTAGTGCCCTAACCGAGACCACCCTTACCTGCGTACAACAGGTAAAGACAAAATGGCTCATCCAGTCTGCCCATCTGCAGTATCCATATTTGTCCCCTTCACCCTTGAGCCATACTATGCCATTTTGACACTTCTTATCACTTACATATCTAAAAATGTCGGTTCCTGGGAAGATGATAGAAGCACTAATCAAGGACAGCATAGTGCAACACCTGGAAAATCACGACCTGATGAGAGCCAGTCAACACGGCTTCAGGAAGGGGAAGTCGTATTTGACGAATTTACTTCAGTTTTTTGAGGATATGAACAAACAAATCGATAGTGGAGACCCGGTGGATATAATATACTTGGACTTCCAGAAAGCGTTCGACAAGGTTCCACACGCAAGGCTTCTGAAGAAACTATAAAGCCATGGAATAGAAGGGGATATACTAAGATGGATAGGCAAATGGCTGGAGAACAGATTGCAGAGGGTGGGCATAAATGGGAAGTTCTCAGACTGGGAGAAGGTGACAAGCGGTGTGCCCCAGGGCTCGGTTCTTGGGCCCATCTTATTCAATATCTTCATAGATGACCTTGAAGAGGAAACATCAAGTAATATAATCAAGTTTGCAGATGACACAAAACTATGTCGGGCAGTTGGGTCACAAAAGGACAGCGAAGAACTCCAAAGAGATTTGAACCAGCTAGAGAAATGGGCGGAAAAGTGGCAGATGAAGTTTAATATAGAAAAATGCAAAGTGATGCACCTGGGCAGGAAAAACAAGGAACGTGAATATAAAATGTTAGGTGTTACATTGGGCAAGAGCGAACAGGAAAGGGACCTGGGGGTACTGATAGACAGCAGTGGCGGCAAAGAAAGCAAACAGGATGTTGGGCATAATAAAGAAGGGAATCACGAGTAGATCAGCGGACGTCATAATGCCGCTTTACAGAGCAATGGTCAGACCACACTTTGGAGTACTGTATTCAACACTGGTCTCCCTAACTAAAGAAAGATATATATCCCTGCTAGAGAGGGTGCAGATGCGAGCCATGAAGCTAGTAAAAGGCATGGAGAATTTGAGCTACAAAGAACGCCTCGGAAAACTGGGATTGTTCACCCTCGAGAAGAGAAGACTGCGAGGGGATATGATAGAGACTTTTAAAATACTGAAAGGATTCGACAAAATAGAGCAAGAAACATCATTATTCACATTGTCAAATGTGACTCGGACAAGAGGTCATGGACTGAAACTGAGGGGCAGCAAGCCCAGGACAAATGTCAGGAAGTTCTGTTTCACACAGCGAGTGGTGGACGCTTGGAAATGCTCTCCCGGAGGAGGTTGTGACGGAGACCACCATTCTAGAATTCAAGGGCAAGTTGGATGCATAACTTCTTGCAAATCACATTGAGGGATACAAGTAAACAAGGTCTTCATCAAGGAACATCTACATAGCCTCCGCGTGTGCGGGTCGCCGGACTGGATGGACCTATGGTCTGATCCGGTGAAGGCATTTCTTATGTTTTATCCCCCAAGTTTACCTTATCGGCTATCTTTTCTTCCATTTGCATCTTTGCTTTTCTGGCAGCTTTTCCCGCTTCTCGTAGCTTTTCCACATTTTTGTCTGTCTTCCACTTTCTGTGACATCTTGTAATTTATGAAGGCTAACCGTTTTTCGCTCACCTTTTCTACTACATTCAGCTGTTCCCATCCATCTAACTCCTTGAGGTATTCTCCCATCTTGACAAATTTAGTTCTTTTGAAGTCTAGAACCTTCAAACTTGAGTAAGTCCTCTCATCCCACATTTTAATATTGAACCTCACCATTCTGTGATCACTAGATGCCAAATGATCACCCACCGTAACCTCAGAAACACTTTTCTCATTTGTAAGCACCAAGTCCAGAATAGTTCTATCCCATGTGGGTTCTGTTACTAATTGCTGGAACAATTCTTCCTGTAGCGAATCCAAGATCTCCTGGCTTCTAGCCCCCCAGCTGGGACAGTCCAGTCAATATCCGGCATATTAAAATCACCTTTCAGTAGTACTTCCCCTTTCCTAGCTATGTTGTGAATGTCTTCAATTAAATCATTGCCCATTTCTTCCAATTGTGTGGTAGACCTGTATATCACACTAATGTAAACACATTTTCCATCCCCTCTTTCCAGATTAACCCACAGTACTTCTTCATTACTAACTATGTTGTATTTTGTATATTTAAAGCCTAAAAAGGATTGCTAACAACTTCTTTTCTCAAGATACAACCTTGCTAGCTACAAAACACTGGCTCCCAGGAAGATCCACTTTAAACTTCTACTCCTAGTTGTGGTCTCGTAGAATTACTGCGTGGAGCCATATTTCTGTATAAGGGCATTGATAAAAACTGAAGAACATAAAAACATAAGATTTGCCACTGATGGGTCAGACCAGTGGTCCATCATGCCCAGCAGTCCGCTAACGCGGCGGCCCTTAGGTCAAAGACCAGCGCCCTATTTGAGTCTAGCCTTACTTCTGTTCCAGTAGGAACTTATCCAACCTTGTCTTGAATCCCTGAAGGGTGCTTTTCACTTTTAAAATACTACTTCTAGTTTTTAAATCCTTAACCTACAATGAACCTCAATTCATAACCAGAATGCTTACTCCTTATAACACATCCTGGTCTCTCCGCTCAACTTCTCATAACCTTCTAACAGTTCCATCCCTGAAAATTATAGGCACCAGAAGACAGGATATGTTTTCGGTTATGGCCCCTCAACTGTGGAACTCTATACCACAGTACATCAGAGATAAAAAAGATCTCTCATCCTTTAAAAAAATCCTAAAATTCTATCTTTTTAAAGATGCTTTCAGCATATCTCTCACTGATCCGAAAGCATAAGCTTGTTTTTCTTTTTTATTCTTTTAACATTTTTGAATTTTTTTACCCTTCCTCTCGTTTACTTCCCCATTGTTTTTTTAACTCTAACAAGGAATTGTAACTTTCCCCCCTACCCCCCACGATTCATGTTAGTCTTATTCTGTAAGTCTGAAATTATTTTAATGTATTCACTACCCTTTTTTTTATAAATTGTACATTGCTTAGGAAATTAAATAAGCGATTCATCAAACACCAATAAAAACTTGAAAACTTGAATAACAGCATCTGGAAGAGCGTGCCAGATTTCTACCACTCTTTGGGTAAATGGTGCCCAAAATTTGGCACTGGAAAGATCCTTGTTAATACAAGTATTCTATAAAGGGTGCTCCATGCAGAGCTTCCTTTATAGAACAATGACTAGAATGGATTCCTATGCCCAAATTTAGGTGCCAGCATTTACACCTTCTGAAACCTGGCATAAGGCTAGTGCCTAATTCTCAGGAACAGGGTATGTAAATGATGGTATTCTATAACATTGCACCTAATTTCTAGGAATGCTTCCTGATTCGCATATAACCCTTCCAAAAGTCACACCCCTTTTGAGTTACACCCTAGAAAAATTAGGCACCAGTGTTACAGAATAGCAACTAAGGCAAATGAGCCCAGAAGTCCAAATTGTTACTAATTAATCCAATTATTGATTGTAATACCAAGAAATGGTAGAAGGTTTCAACCTCATAGGACTGGAGAATCATGAGACAATCTTTCAACTGTTGACTGTTACTGTAGAAGATAAAGCTCTTATTGCAAATCAATCTCCTTAGTGTTCAGGACACTGGCATTTTTAATGGACAAAGGCTCTGACAGCAGTGTTGTCTTTGCTGAATATCATTGACCTTTCTCTTTACAGACTCCGGCTTATGTTCCACTCCCCCCCCCCCCCCATTTCCCTGTTCTCAGTAAGCTTATGCAACCAACTGTTACATCTCTGACTTTCCACTTCTTGATGCTCTCCATTGTAATACCAACTACTGAAGTCTCTGTCAAAGCTCACACTAGCCCATCTACACCATCCCAGCCATTGAAGCCCTCCCCAACTCATCTTCAGCCAAACGGGTCAAAGCTCACTCCAGCCCATTTACATCATCCCAGCCATTGAAGCCCTCTCCAGCTCATCCTCAACTAAACGACCATATACAGACAGACCGTTCAAGTCTGCCCGGTACTTGTCTTAGTTCTCCACTATTTACTATTATTTTCTGATTCTAGATCTAGATTCTGTGTTCATCCCATGCTTTTTTGAATTCTGTCATCGTTTTCCTATCCACCACCTCTCTCGGAAGCGCATTCCAGGCATCAACCAACCTCTCCGTAAAGAAGCATTTCCGTACATTGCTCTTGAGTCTGCCACCCCATAACCTTAAATTATGTCCTCTGGTTTTACCATTTTCCTTTCTTTAGAAAAGATTATGTTCTACGTTAATACCTTTCAAGTATTTGAATGTCTGAATCATATTTATTTACTTATTTCAATTTCTAGCCCATCCTCCCCGAAGCTCAGAATGGGTTACATCAAGACATTCACAATACAGACATTATACAAAAGCGAGGACATGACTGGTCATAGGGTAGAGGGTATAAAGGGGGAGAAATTGTTGAAATTTCACAGAGACTAAGGTTGAGATTAGTCCTTAAATAAAGAGGCACAAAGGAGGGTTACAGAAAGGGGGGAGGCAGTCTGTCCAGAGTATGTCTGTCAGAGTATGTTTAGCTGAAAAGGATGGTCTTGCTCTTCAGAATGTCATCAGTGAGTTCTGAGATCTTATGTGAATAGGCAACTGGTTCTAAAGTTGAAGGATGAAATGACTGAGCGTTCCTGGGCCGTTTCCATCTGGAGAGCTTTTCCCTGGGGATGGATAGTCGTCTTTCTGCGGCTGAGCGAAGGGAGCGGTTGGGGGTGTACTGGTATAGTTTGGAAGCTATATATGTAGGGGTTACGTTGTGGAATCTTTTGTGAGCGATGACTAGAACTTTGAAAATGCAGCATTTTTTGATAGGAAGCCAGTGTTCTGCTTGGAGAGGTGGGGTCGTGGTAGTTGAGGCCGTATAGGAGTCAGATTGCTGCATTTTGGACCCGCTGAAGCCGTTTGAGTTCCTTTGTGGTATACCTCTAGGGCAGTGATCTTTTCTCAAACTCAAACCCTTTGCAGGGCCACATTTTGGATTTTTAGGTACTTGGAGGGCCTCAGAAAAAATAGTTAATGTCTTATTAAAGAAATGACAATTTTGCATGAGGTAAAACTCTTTATAGTTTATAAATCTTCCTTTTGGCTAAGTATTAATAATACTGTAATTTATAGTTAAAGAGAAATGATCAAGAAACTGTTTTATTTTACTTTTGTGATTATGATAAACATGCCAAGGGCCTCAAAGTAGTACCTGGTGGGCCGCATGTGGCCCCCCGGGCCGCGAATTACAGACCACTGCTCTAGGGTATACAATTAGCAGTATATGTGATATATGTGGATTTTATTATTTTATCTGATTTTTATCTGATGTAAATCGCATTGAAATGAGATTTTGCGATCTAATCAAAGAATTTATTAAACTTGAAACTTCCAGTCTCTCCTCGTACATCTTTTGGCACAAACCTCCTATTATTTTCGTTGTCCTCCTCTGGACTGCTTCAAGTCTTCTTATGTCCTTCGCCAGATACGGTCTCCAAAACTGAACACAATACTCCAAATGGGGCCTCACCAACGACCTGTACAGGGGCATCAACACCTTCTTTCTTCTACTAGTTACGCCTCTCTTTATACAGCCCGGCATCCTTCTGGCAGCAGCCACCGCCTTGTCGCACTGTTTTTTTGCCTTTCCATTTTTTTGCCTTTCCATATTTTGTGAGAGAAATGAGCAGCCCCTCAGTTAGCAGGACTTAGTCCTGCAGTTAGCAGGACTTGACACTGCATGGGGAGACCCTAATGGATTTCTAGTCCATCACTTTAACCACTCAGCCATGTATTCTTATTTACTTTAAAAAAAGTGATCTGCCATGTGATAAATATATGATTTCACATCTCCATCTTTTGATTATTTTTTTAGACCAATTGTGCATTAGACAATTTAACAAATTGTAGTTTAGATGAATTGTGAACAAATTGCAGTTTAGATTAATTGTATCCTTAGACCAACTGTCATTAGAACAGTTGTACCAAATCCAGCCATCTGTGGTTCTACATCCCTCTTTTCCTTCTCTCTCCCATCATCTCTGCATGTTCTTCCCTCCCTCCTCCTGCTCCTTCTTCTCCTTCTGCTCCTCTTCCCCTCCCTCTCCCCGACAATCATTCCACCTCCAGGACCTTCCATCAGCTGCATCTTTTTCTTTGTTAATTGCAAGTTGTGTCTTAGGAGCTGGGATGTAGCAAAGGGAAGACCCTAAAGATGGCCTGTATGAGTCACTGATGTTGCCACAAAGTTGGAGGGACTGTGGGGGGAGGAAGATGTAGAGATGTTGGACCCATGGGAGGGGAGAGAAGGGAAGAAATCCTGAGTCCAACACAGAAGGAAGGTTGAGGTGTTTGACTGTCTGGGGAATGTGAGGTACATTGTGGGAGGAAGGGAAGAGAGAAGCTGGGCAGGATAGATACTGGACAACTTTGGGGGATGATGGATATTTATTTTAAAAAGTTTTAGTGATGAAACATCATTAAAAATGGTTCTAAAACCAAAAATAATATAAGTTTGAGAACAAGATAAAACACACAGAGAAAGCATTTTTAACCCCCCCCCCACACACACACACACTGATTAATAAGTAGATTTTAAGATCATTTCTAAACTCTAGCAGACTGGAACACTTTCTCAGTCCTAATGGTAATTTATTCCAGCATTCTGGGACAGCTACACTAAGGCCCTCTTTTACAAAGCTGGTTACCGTGGTGGCTTGCGGTAATTGCACCAAAGTCTATTGGGAATTAATGGGCTTCTGTGCCATTGCTGTGTGGCTTTGTAAAAGGGTGGTGGGGGGTGAATGCCTTAACCCGCTTACAAACCTTAACAAATTCCCTGTGTGGATTTCAAAGACCTAAAGGGAACATAAAGCCACAAACAGGTTTCCAATTATGAATTACCTTAAAATCAAAAGTTAACAATTTAAAAATACTTTTTTCCTTTATAGAAAGCCAATATAACTGACACAATAAAAGTTTTAACGCTTTCTCAAGTCTTTTTATTTGGGATCACTAGCAACAGAGGTTTGAATAACTTGTAATTTTTTTAACAAACTTCTTGGGTAAAACCATATACAGTGGTGCCTCACACAACGAACTTAATTTGTTCCAGGAGCAAGTTTGTTATGCGAAAAGTTCGTTATGTGAAACGCGTTTTCCCATAACAATACATGTAAAAAAAAATAATTCGTTCTGTAGCATAAAATATGCTAAGATGACATAAAAAAAGATAAATTTATCTTGTTAGAGCTGTTAGCATGATATAGAGGGGATATATGTGAAGGGGAGGGGAGACAGGGGTTTTGTTGATCCTTGCTGTGTATTATAATCACCCCCCACATACTCCCCAGTACCTTTTTTAATTCCTCCCATCTTTCCCAGCCAGTGGCGTACAGGCCAGAAGCGCAGAGATCAGGAGCAATTCCTCTGCACGCCTGTGTGGGCCCATGCCGATCTCCGAATGGCTGCAGTTAGTTCTTGTGAATCCCGCGAGAGCTGGCTGCAGTTAGTTCTTGTGAGTCCCGCGAGAGCTGACTGCAGCCATTCAGAGATCAGCGCAGGCCCAGGCAGTAGCACAGAAGGCTTGCTCTTGATCTCTGTCTGCGCTTCTGGCTGGGAAATTTGCTAGACCACCAGTTCGAGTGAGCGGGTGAGAAAGTTGCAGCAGTGGTGGCTTTTTTAAAAAAATATGTGGCGGCGGGGGAGGTTTAAAAATATGCGGTGGCGGCGGGGGGAGGTTTAAAAATATGCGGTGGCGGCAGAGGCTTAAAAATATGCAGCAGCGGCGGCAGGGGGGTTTAAAATATGTAGCGCCACTGCACAGGGAGCCAGGCGGAGAGAGGGCAGTTAAGCGATGCAGCTCGGGCGACTTCGTTGTGTGAAACGAAGTTCGTTGTGGGAAGCAAGACCTGAAGTTCGTTGTGCGCAGCGTTCGCTGTGCGAGGCGTCCGTTATGCGAGGCACCACTGTATATAATATTACAATTAGCCAAATGATAGACTAATAATAATGGCTGTAGCCAATGCCTCTAGTCAAATCCTCTTTAATTTCACCAATGTTCTTACTAATTGGGAAATGTGTTTCTGTTCTACTCAGGAGAAATAGTGGGCAAGGATGGGGAGATGCTGACATCGAGGAAGATAGGGACATGGCTCCTTTTACAAAGCCACGCTAGTGATTCCCATGGGGCAAATGTGATGAAACCTATAGAAATTGAATGGACGTTATCACATTTGTGATGCGGGAATCACTAGCGCAGCTTGTAAAAGCACAGAGAGGGGAGATGGATGGTGGACATGAAAAGAAATGTCAAATAGACCAGGAGACCCTGGCAAAAGAATTAGAAGATAGAGGAAAGTAGAAGTCAGAGACTGAGACCAACATAAATGTAAAAAATAAAATGACCAGACATCAAAAGGTAGAAAAATAATTTTATTTTCTCTTTTGTGATTAAAATATGTCAGGTTTTAGAATGTATATCTGTCAGAGCTGGGGTCCATGGCAGAAATTTGGGAGTCCACTACTGGGCTATGTCATTAGATTCTGACTAACTTATGGCCTTCTCTGGTTGGCAGTTACATAGAAACATGATGGCAGATAAAGGCCAAATGGCCCATTCAGTCTGTCCATACACAGTAACCATTATCTTTTCCTCTCTCTAAGAGATCACACGTGCCTATCCTAGGCTTTCTTGAAATCAGACACAGTCTCTGTCTTCACCACCTCTACTGGGAGGCTGTTCCACACATCTACCACCCTTTCTGTAAAAAAGTTTTTCCTTAGATAACTCTGGCGCCTATCACCTCTTATCTTCATCCTATGTCCTCTTATTGCAGAGTTTCCTTTCAAATGAAAGAGACTCGACTCATGCGCATTTACACCACATAGGTATTTAAATATCTATCATATCTCCCCTTTCCCGCCTTTCCTCCAAAGTATACAGATTGAAATCTTTAAGTCTATCCCCATATGCCTTATGATGAACACCATGCACTATTTTAGTAGCCTTCCTTTGGACAGACTCCATCCTTTTTATATCTTTTTGAAGGTGCAGCCTCCAGAATTGTACACAATATTCTAAATGAGGTCTCACCAGAGTCTTATACAGAGATATCAACACCTCCTTTTTCCTATTGGCCATACCTCTCCCTATGCACCCTAACATCCTTCTAGCTTTTGCCGTCACCTTTTCAACCTGTTTGGCCACCTTAAGATCGTAACAAAAAATCATTTTCAAGACCCGCTCTTCTGTCATGCACATAAGTTCTTCATCGATGGGGCTGGATGGATGGTGTACATCATAGGGTGCTGAAGGAACTTAGGGAAGTTCTGGTAGCTCTGCTGACTGACCTTTTCAATGAGTCTCTAGAGTCAGGAGTGATACTGATGGACTGGAGAAGGGAGGATGTGGCCCCTCTCTACAAAAGTAGAAGTAAGGAAGAAGTAGGGAATTACAGGCCGATAAGTCTGACTTCTGTGATAAGCAAATTAATGGAAATGCTTTTAAAACAGAGAATGGTCAAGTTTCTGTAATCCTGTGGATTACAGGACTGGAGGCAACATGGACTCACTAGAGGTAGGTCTTGTCAAACAAATCTGATTAATTTCTTTGACTGGGTGATCAGAGAATTGGATAGAGGATGTGCACTAGATATGGTGTATTTAGATTTTAGCAAAGCCTTTGACAGTGTTCCACACAGACGTCGGATAAATAAACTGAGTGCCCTTGGGATGGGTCCCAAAGTGACGGGCTGGGTCAGGAACTGGTTGAATGGAAGGCAACAGAGGGTAGTGATCAGTGGAGATCGCTCTGAGGAAAGGGATGTTACCAGTGGTATGCCTCAAGATTCTGTTCTTGGGCCTGTTCTTTTTAACATTTTTATAAATGATATTGCTGAAGGGTTGTTGGGTAAGATTTGCCTCTTTGCGGATGATACCAAAATCTGCAATAGAGTAAACACACCGGATGGTGTGAATAACATGAAGAAAGACCTGGCGAAGCTTGAAGAATGGTCTGAAATTTGGCAGCCAAAATTTAATGCTAAGAAATGCAAGGTCATGCATTTGGACTGCAAAAACCAGAGGGAACAGTACAGTTTAGAGGGTGAAAAACTTGTGAGCATGACAGAAGAGCGGGACTTGGGTGTGATTTTATGTGATGATCTTAAGGTGGCCAAATAGGTTGAAAAGGTGTCGGCGAAAGCTAGAAAGATGTTAAGTTGCATAGGGAAAAGTTTGGCCAGTAGGAAAAAGGAGGTATTGATGTCTCTGTATAAGACTCTGGTGAGACCTCATTTGGAATATGTACAGTTTTGGAGGCTGCACCTTCAAAAAGATATAAAAAGGATGGGGTCTGTCCAGTGGAAGGCTACTAAAATGGTGTGTGGTCATCATAAGGCGTATGGGGACAGACTTAAAGATCTCAATCTGTATACTTTGGAGGAAAGGCTGGAGAGGGGAGATCTAATCTAATCTTCCATTTGTGTGTTGCACATACCTATACAGGCTCAAAATGACAGATCAAAGAGGAAGGGGAAAGTAGTAGGGAAAGGGGGCATGAAGAAGCAAGAGGAGGGACCAAGAAGTAGGGGGTGCTATACAGAAATTAAGACAGTTAATTGTCAAAGAGGTGAGTCTTCAGGTTTTTTCTGAATGTGGTGTAGTTTGTATTTTTCCTGATGGCTTCTAGTAGGTCATTCCAGGTTTTTACACCCAGATAGGTTAGCATAGAGTGGAAAATTTGCTTATAGTGCAGGTATTTTGTAGATGGCAGGCTTAGTTGGATTCTGTTAAGGATTCTTTTTGATGTCGACCAAGCAGTAGAGAATAGTTGGATGAGAGGGGCTACTGAGTTTCCGTATAGAATCTGGTGTAGGATACATGACAATTTGAAAATTATTCGGGATGATATTGGGAGCCAGTGTAGTTGCCTGATGAAGGTTGTGATTGAATAAAATTTCTTTAATTTGTAGATTAGACTAACGGCTTTGTTCTGGATGAGTTGCAATTTGCGGATAAGAGTAGTATTGATGCCAAAGTAGGCGGAGTTGCAATAGTCCAGTTGAAGTAGGACCATCATCTGAATGATCAGAGCAAAGTGGTATGGGTGGAAGTATGATCTTGTGAGTTGCAGTTGACGCATAGTGTAGATGGTTTTTTTCCGAAGGATATATATTTGTGGTTCCATTGTGAGAGAGTTGTCTAAAATGCAGCCTAGTACCTTGCTGGATTTTTCCATTTTGAGAGTGATGCCTAATGGAAGAGCGAGGTTAGAAATGACATTCTGTTGTGCGGTGCGGAAACCAATGGCTTTGGTCTTAGTGGCGTTCAGTTTCAGCTTGTTGTTCGTTGCCCAGGTTTGATTTTGATAGAGACGTTTAAATACCTATGTGGTGTAAATGCACATGAGTCAAGTCTCTTTCATTTGAAAGGAAACTCTGCAATGAAAGGGCATAAGATGAAATTAAGATGTGATAGGCTCCGGAGTAATCTGAAGAAATACTTTTTTACAGAAAGGGTGGTAGATGCGTGGAACAGTCTCCCGGAAGAGGTGGTGGAAACAGAGACTGTGTCTCAATTCAAGAGGGCCTGGATAGGCAGGTGGGATCTCTCAGAGAGAGAAAGAGATAATGGTTACTGTGGATGGGCAGACTAGATGGGCCATTTGGCCTTTATCTGCCATCATGTTTCTATGTTTCTATCCTCTAAACTGTACCGTTCCCGTGGGTTTTTGCAGCCCAAATGCATAATCTTGCTTTTCTTAGCATTAAATTTTAGCTGCCAAATTTCAGACCATTCTTCAAGCTTCGTCAGGTCTTTCTTCATGTTATTCACTCCAAGCCATGCAAACAGAAGCTGAAGAAACAGATCACAGTGATGTTGGCATTACTGAGCCCCATGACCTGGTATTACCTTCAGGTGCTGGGCTCAATGGCAGCCTCTCTGAAAGTTGTTCCACTCCAGGATTCCCTTTCCTCCAGGTGGTTCCCACAAAGACATTCTCTACAGATGCAACTCTCTTGGTTTCGGGAAGCACAACACAGCTTATGTTGGTGGCTCCAGGGGGATGCCTTATCGAAGGGCATTACCCTCAGAATCGCTTCATGGGTGACACTCGCAACTGAGGCGAGCCTGAACGGCTGGGAGAAGGAGGGCCACTGCTGTGGTCACCGTCTCCAGAGCAAGTGGATCTCATTGGAAAGAAAGTGGTCCATAAATCTTCATATACGCATTGAAAATATTTGATATTGCATTTATATCCAAATTTTAATAAACTTGAAACTTGACCTCCAATGCCAATAGGAGAGTGGCATATCAGGCCAGTGTTGGAACACACATTTCCTCCCTCAATACCCACCTTTCCCAGTAACATACTATTTCCCCTCCTAAGAGTACTTGCCAAACAATATACCTGAGAGAGAAGGCTACAAGTGATCTTTACAGTAATCTGCCTAAATAGGCAAAATGATATGCTCAAAATGTTTGAATAGCAGGACATTGCCAGAAAGCATGAGGCAATGTATGAACTGTCATTCCATATTTTGTAGACGTAGAGAAAGAACCACAACCCACATGGTGAGCGTTTACCTGAGAAAAATAGGCTCTAAAGAGGGTACAGAATTGAGATTTCCTTTAATAAGCACTTGGAATGTATTAAATGGCACTGCTGATATCTAATTCCAAAAAATGGAACATCTCTCGAGGGTATTTAAGACTGAGTAGGCATATTGTCAGGTAAAGCAGGAATAGCTTCAATTGTGTATGTGGCAACAACTTAGAGCTTTCTTTAATGGTGTCTGAGATTCTGATATGTCTGTTTCAAGTCTTCACAAGGCTCTCCATCAATTTGAACACTGCAAGGATTTGCAATATGTAAAGAAAAGCTGGGAAAGGTATTTCAAAATGCATCTGGGATACAGTGATCAGTATTGGTGGTTCTGCACTATGGGAGTGCTATTTTCGGGTGCTGTATTGTATAGAGCATATTTTACTTGCTTACAGTCACACATAGTGGGAGGAATAGATTCCCCATTATGTATTAAATGTCATAGAGAGCTCAACGCCTATTTTCACTCACTTTGGGATTGTTGGCTTATACAAAGGTTTTTGGTCTGTTATAGTAAGATATGTAAGTCAATTGTTAGGCAGAGACGAGCAACAAAACTGGTGAAGGGTATGGAGAGACTGGAATATGAGGATAGACTTATAACACTAGGATTGTTCTCCCTTGAGAAAAGGAGAATGCGTGGGGATATGATCGAGACCTTCAAAATACTGAAAGGAATCGACAAAATAGAGCAGAGAAGATTATTTACACTGTCCAATTTGACACGGACTAGAGGACATGGAATGAAGCTAAGGGGGGACAGGTTCAGGACTAATGTCAGGAAGTTCTGCTTCACTCAGAGAGTGGTTGACACCTGGAATGCCCTCCCAGAGGAGATTATTGCGGAATCGACCGTCCTAGGCTTCAAGAGCAAACTAGATGCATATCTCCTTAAGAGAGGCATATAAAGATATGGTGGACTATAAATTACGCCAGGTGTACACCTGGCGGGGCCTCCGCGTGTGCGGATCGCCGGACTTGATGGACCGAAGGTCTGATCCGGAGATGGCAGTTCTTATGTTCTTATGTTCTTATGTGCCATAGAAGGAATAGCATCACAATTGGTGTTAGATATCCCATGCTCTTTTAGGGGAGAGTGATGTGTCGTAAGGTGTGCCTCATGGCTCAAAAGTGCATTTTGCAATCTTGGACCCTCCATCCTATTGGCAGTGGAGGAACCATTTATTTCTTTAGTTGATTTTCTAGCCCGTCCTCCGAAAAGAGCTCAGAATGGGTCACAAGTTTACATACATAATGAAAGATTAGCTACAAGTTGACATACAAGCAGACATACATAAAAGCAGTTAGCGACCTGGTAGGCATATTCTTCATAGAATAGTGAGTCATAGCCCTACTCTGAAGGGGTTAGATGTTTGGTTAGGAGGTTACCTTTTTAGATAGCAACTAGATGGACTCAGTTCTCATATAGTAGTGAGAATTCCTGTATACAGCATGAAAGATTGAATACATGTTTTGGGAACTAAGTACTGTAGTAGGTTTTTTAAATTATAATTCCGCATATCCTACAGTTCTTTGTGGATTACAAATTATTCAGGTACTCAAGCATTTTTTCCCCTAACTGTCCTGGTGAGCTCCCACGCTATCTAATGTACCTGGTGCAATGGGGATTAAGTGTCTTGCCCAGGTTCACAAGGAGCAGTGCAGGATTCAAACCCACAACCTCAGAGTGCAGAGGCTGTAGCTCTAACCACTCTATGTATAGCAACAATAAAATACTTTTGATGCACAGCATGAAAGATTGGACATTTGTTTTGGTCACTAAATATAGTAATAAGACAATTGTTGAAGCACTCTTGATGTGGGTACATGAAGTACAGAGACATGTCCATGCATAGTCTAAAAACAAAAATATGCATTGCATGGTAACAGAAGCATTAAACCTGATGGAACAATGGACCACAGAATTCAGACTGAAGCTTAATTTAGAAAAAACTAAATTCTTCATAGCCTCGCCACACCCACCTGTCACTACAACACCACTACGCATCAACAATCTCAGCTACCCTATTCAACCTACAATGAAGGTTCTGGGGGTAATCAGAATTCTGGTACAATCCCTAATACTAAGCCATCTCGATTATTGTAACATTGCCCATCTGGCAATCTCCCAGAAGAACATGCAGAGGCTACAACTGGTACAAAATGTGGCAGTCAGGTTGATCTTTGGGTTGAAGAAGTCCGATCACATAACCCCTTCCTACCGACTCCTGCACTGGCTGCCAATGGAGGCACTTGCGAAGTTCAAGCTGGAATGTTTCTGCTTCAAGGTACTATCCGGTCTAGCGGGATAGTACACCTTAGAAGACCGGACGGAAGTTACGTGGAAGCAGATTCCGATAAAGCCGAACTACTGAATGAATACTTCTGCTCAGTCTTCACCTGTGAGGCACCGGGACACGGTCCGCAGTTGAAGGCAACACAAAGCACAGAAGACCCGTTTCAGAATTTTGAGTTCACACCAGGTGAAGTTTACAGTGAACTGGCAAGACTCAAGGTGAACAAAGCCATGGGACCAGACAATTTGCACCCAAGAGTGCTCAGAGAATTGAGCGATGTCCTGGCGAAACCGTTGGCTGAGCTATTCAATCTCTCCCTAAGTAAGGGGAAAGTTCCCCTGGACTGGAAATTAGCTAATGTCGTTCCTCTGCATAAAAAGGGTTGCAGGGCAGAGGCTGCGAATTATAGACCGGTGAGTCTCACATCAGTAGTGTGCAAACTCATGGAAACACTAATTAAAAGCAAATTGGACACAATCTTGAATGAAGGGAATCTTCGGGATCCCAGTCAGCATGGATTCACCAAAGGTAGGTCCTGCCAATCCAATCTCATTAGCTTCTTTGACTGGGTAACAAGAAAGTTGGACTTGGGAGAGTTTTTGGACGTCGTGTACCTGGACTTCAGTAAAGCTTTTGACAGTGTCCCACACCGCAGGCTGCTAAGCAAGATGGAATCGATGGGGTTAGGAGAGACACTAACTGCATGGGTCAATGATTGGCTGAGTGGCAGACTTCAGAGGGTGGTGGTTAATGGTACCCTCTCTAAAACATCGGAGGTGACCAGTGGTCCTGGGTCCACTCCTTTTCAACATATTCATAGGGGATCTGACTCAAGGGCTTCAAGGTAAAATAACACTATTCGCCGATGACACCAAACTATGTAATATAGTAAGTGAATGCAGTTTACAGAATTATATGGCGCAGGACCTGCTTACATTGGAAAGTTGGTCCTCAACCTGGCAGCTAGGCTTCAATGCTAAGAAATGTAAGGTCATGCACCTCGGAAGCGGAAATCCATGCAGGACGTACTTCTTGAACGGAGAAACTTTAACTAGGACTTCAGCAGAATGAGATTTAGGAGTAATCATTAGTGCAGACATGAAAACTGCCAATCAAGTGGAGAAGGCTTTATCTAAGGCAAGGCAGATATTGGGTTGTATCAATAGAAGTTTCGTCAGCCGAAAGCCTGAAGTCATAATGCCGTTGTACAGGGCCCTGGTGAGACCTCATCTGGAGTACTGTGTGCAATTCTGGAGGCCACATTACAGTAAAGATGTGCACAGAATTGAATCGGTTCAACGGACGGCCACCAGGATGATCTCGGGGCTCAAGGGTTTCAAGTTTCAAGTTTTATTAGGATTTTATATACCGCCTATCAAGGTTATCTAAGCGGTTCTACAATCAGGTACTCAAGCATTTTCCCTATCTGTCCCGGTGGGCTCACAATCTATCTAACGTACCTGGGCCTTTTTCCATTTCCTGAATGAATTCTTCTTGTCACCTATCGCTTTCTTCATTTCTTTGGTTATCCACGCCGGGTCTTTTGTTCGATTCTTTTTGCACCCTTTTCTGTATTTTGGGATATGCAGATTTTGCGCCTCGATCACCGTGTCCTTGAATAAAGACCAGGCTTGCTCTACAGTCTGCCATTTCTTTGAGGTGTTCCTAAGTTCCTTCCTTACCATTACTCTCATCGCTTCATAGTTTCCTTTCTTGAAGTTAAAAGTTGTCGCTATGGTCCTCTTTCCTTTCTGTATTCCTACTTCAACCTTGAACTTGATCATATTATGATCGCTGTTTCCCAACGGTCCCACTACTTCCACTTCCTTCACAGGTCCTCTTAGCACACTTAGGATTAGATCCAGAGTGGCATTCCCTCTCGTCGGTTCTCTGACAAGTTGATCCATGAAGCAATCCTGTATAGCCTCCAGGAATCCGGTCTGAGCATCCAAGACTCCAGTCTATCCCGGGATAGTTGAAGTCTCCCATAATAATTGTGTTACCGCTTTTGCATTCTCGCTTCATCTCGGCTTCCATTTCTTTATCGATAGCTTCCATTTCTTCTTACTTTTTACTTTTAGGGGTGTCCTAAATTTCCTTCAGAGGTATTGGAAATTGTTATTCCCTTTGCCTCAAGGAAAAATTGTAATTAAGAGGGCTCAAAAAATATATATGAATTCTGATCCAAAAGGATCTTACATTTACAAGGATATCTCAATTGGTATTTGGCCCCCCAATTGTATTACAAACTGTTTCAATTCAAGAAACCTTTTGCGTTTGGTTTGATTCCTGATGTTTAATAAACCTGCCATTGATCTAATAGTTGACAGGATTTCATTCTATAATTTGGGTATGAAGTTTGAATAGGGATGTTTTTGGGTGTTTTCTAGAAGAAGGGTTCGCACCAGTGGGGTAGATAGTCTTTTCTCACCTTGTGATCGCAGAGGTCGGTTGGGGATGTAGGTTGAAAGTTTCTTTGCCATTTAGGATTTGATCATTCAGTCAAAGAATTTGAAAGCTAGTGTCAGGGCTTTAAAGATGCAGCGTTTCTGGATGGGCAGCCAGTGTACATGGTCAGAGCTGGAGTGACAGGGTCACGAATAGTTAAGTTCTTCAGTAAACAGGCTGTTTCATTTTGCATGCATTGTAAGTTTTGTAGATTCTTTGCAAATAAACCCACTAATAGAGTGTTGCAATAGTCCATGCAGGATAAGACGTAGGTGTAAAGCAATTGAGTGAATTCTCCTTTGGACAAGTATGAATGAATTTTCTGTAGGTGGCGGAGGTAGTAGATGAAAGTCGACACCATCTGTGAGACAAGACTTGTTAGTGATAGGCCTGTATCAAGGGTATTTCCAAGGCTGCATACTTGATCCTTAGCTTTGAGGGTTGCATTATCTCAGAAGAAGGTTGGACGAGGGTTGATGAAGTTTTTCTTCCGAATCCAGAATAGTTCATTCTTGGATGCATTTAGTTGTAGCTTGTTTGCGGTCATCCAGTTTTTGATTTCAGGTAGGTAGCATAGTAGTTTTTTAGTTTGGGTGTTCTGGTTCATATCTAGTGGGAAGTAGAGTTGGATATCATCTGCAAATGAGCGGATCTTAATGCTTTATTATCCTATGACAAGCAGGCAGCGTATTCTCACATCCTAGGTTCTTCGCTTTCCGCGGAGCAAAGAAGTACTTTTTGACTGGACTCCATTTAGTCTGCATTGCCTTCCCACTTTCATGTGTTTCATACTTCTTTTTTTAAATTTATATTTTATTAATATTTGTTACATTAATAACAAAAATCAGGAAAAGCAAAAGGAAAAAAAACACACAAAACTTACAATATTAAAATAAAACTTGCTCCAAGTACACATTAAGGGAGATCGCTCAATACAGAAAGTAAAAATTTATATAGAAAAACAATATATAATCATCCTTTGCAAGCCAAATGACCAAATCCTATATGTCCTTAAACTTCTTCAACAATTACATTAGTATCTGTAACTTTCAGTGAAACCTTATCAATCAAAAATTTCTCCAATTGTGATGGATCTACATCATACTTTTCTTTTAAGACACTTCTTAAAAATTGAGAAACACCTTATCTGTCATAGTACCTCCAAGACAACTAGATTCCATTTACAGAATCTGTTCTTCTCCAGGATTTGATAGACAACAACTTCAGCATCATAATTTAAGGTTTCAGGGAGGAAAACTTAGGAGCAATGTTAGGAAAAGGCAATACTTTCTCCATCATCTAGGGGCAGATGCCTGGAATGCCCTCCTGAGGGGTGGAGAGGAAAACAGTGATGGAATTCAATAAAGCTTGGGATAAAAATAGAGGATCTCTAATTAGAAGACAAAGGATGTAAATTAAAGAATTAAGGCTAGTATTGGACAGACCTGCTCGGTCTGTGCTCCATATATGGTGATTCGGTGTAGGATGGGCTGGGGTGGGCATCAATGTGAACTTCACTAATATGGAACATGAGGATTACATTACATTACATGACATTAGGGACTTCTATTCCGCCTATACCTTGCAGTTCAAGGCGGATTACAAAAGAGCTAACTGGACATTTCCAGTGAAGTTACAACAGTTTTGGGGTTTTGTGTTTATTTTTTGGTTACAAGGGAGGAGAGGTACCTGGATTAATTCTGGAAGAACTTGCAAATTGGATATTAAATTGACTGTATGTTACTGTGTGATATAACAAATAGATTACAGTTAGAGTACAAATAAGATTACGTTACATTTCAGGGATCTGAATACTTGGTTGGTGTTTTGGGGAGGAAGAGATTATTTAAGTGGAGATTTTGGGGGAGAATTTATCTAGGAGGAGGGGGAAGGGTTGGGTTAAGATATCTGGATAAATTACTGGATGTTACTGGCCAGACTTTACAGTAGATGTCCTGCAAACAACGGGATGGTTAGATAGGCTGGAGTGAGCTTGGACGGCAACTTCAGCATTTGGAACCTAGGACAATACCAGACTTTACAGTCTATGGCCCAGACATATCAAAGAAGAGACAATTTAATTTATGAGACAATGTAATTTGAAAGTTGTTTGTTTTTTTTTGTGTTTTTTTTATAATACTGCTATCTGTATACAGTCTCTTCCTCTGTAAACCACTCTGAACTGCTTGTGGTATTGTGGTATATAAAATTAAAGTTATTATTTATTATTATTATTATTTTAGTCTAATCATGTATTTTTTAATGGGTACAACTTATGGGCGGACTGGATGGACTGTTCAGGTCTTTATTTGCCATCATTTACTATGTTACTATGTACTTGTGGAATCAACCCTTAAAAAATATTTCAGTACAAGAGTGTCTGCCTCAGCACCACTAGTACGTGAAGACCATACTATAGATCATTTTGGACGTCGTCTTTATCAAAATTCTATGCTGTTGAGCAGGATCCTTAATTACAGCCTTCACACGTCTTTGTATTTAGTTTAAATCTTTTTATTGTTGAACAAATAAGTAACATCATGTAGACAGGAATCCAGCCAATAACAGGTTCAACAACACATTTCCGTTTTCTCCCCCCTCACCCACCTCCCCCCCCGTTCATAGTTCAAACCGTTTAGTGAATTAAGCAAGTAAAGAAAACATCAACTGTTTCAGAAGCAATGGAGCTCAAAATGATAGTAATGTAAAGGAACCGAAGTCTGTACTCTTATGACCCCAGCTCCAAAAGTACCAAATATAACATCAACTACCCAACATGTGTATATATACCATACTTCCTCTCCCACAGCTATGTCTTTGTATTTAAAACAACTGGTGGTGAAATTGCCTGACTTTGAGGAATATATTCTATCAGAGCATCTTGCAGAATATCAACAAAATATTCAGACCAGAAAATATATAGCAAGGTCAGCCTATGATGCTTTTGAGCTATCTAGAGTATCTGCTATGTCAGTAGCTATGAGATGCCTAGTTTGGCTAAGAGTCTCTGATATAGACATCAATCTCCATAATAGATTAGCCAATATTCCATGTTTAGGGGACAAACTTTTTGATGATTCTATAGAGGCAGCCACGCAAAAATTGGCACAACATGAACAGAATTGGAATTCTTTGAACAGAACAAGGCCTAAGCCTCACACTTCAAAGCATTCTGCTAAGCATTCCTATTCACATCAGTGGCAATATGCTTCTGCACTTTCTGCTTCTGGACCACCACCACAAAAGAATCAAAAATAACCCCAACCTCAAGCCTGCTTAATTCTTGTGCTGTATTTCAGACAAGCATAGCTGCTGATTCTTCCTCTTAGCTGCTTCCTCAACCAATCAGAGGTCATCTTCATTTTTGCCACCAACCTTGGTCTTGATAACAACCAACTTGTGTGTTTTCTCAGTCATCAAGGATGGTTACTGTTTTTTTTTTCATTTTGTCACCATATCTCCAAATCATCCAAGAGAGTCCTCTCTTATCTCTCAGGATGTCCCTTCTTCTTCAGGAAGTAGAGGCTCTGCTTCAGCTATATGCCAAGGAGGTAGTACCCCCTTCTCAGAAAAATAAGGGGTTCTGCTTCAGGTATTTCTCATTCCGAAGATGATACCATCTACGTCCAAATTTCTAGTTCAAGAAACGTTCAAATCTTACATCTGGGAACTTTATATCTACTCTTAACTCAAAATGATAGCTGTGTTCTCTAGCTATAACAGAGAGTTATATCCATATATCACTTAAGTCTGCTTATGGAAAGTTTCTGTGATTTTGAATAGCCCATCAACATTTTTACTACAAAGTTCTGCCCTTTGGCCTAGCCTTCTCTCTAAGACTGTTCACCAAGTGCCTGATAGTTCTGGCAGCTGCTTTATGAGCTCAAGGGTTCCATACAGTCACCAATACTCTTTTCTTCAGCACTAAGGGTTCAAAGTCACTTTTTCAAAATTGCAGCTTCAGCCCTCTCAAACTCTAAAGTTCCTAGGGGTCCTGCTCAACACGATTCACCTCAGGGCTTTCCTAACTCAGCAAAGACAGTCAATTTGCTTCAATTTTGCGATCAAGTCTATCATCTTCCGCCATAACAGCCAGAAGAAGGATATTTCTAATGATTCACATGGCATCTATGATCCATATTGTTCTCTTCGCAGGTCTTCATTTTAGAACACCTCAGTGGTTCTTGGCGTCTGCATGGTCACCAGATTTTGATCCATTTTCAGTCATATCATCACTTTGTCATTTTCTTTAAGTGAAGAATATACTCTTTGAATCTTTCCAAAGGGCTGCTGTTTCAAATGCCTTCACATCAGAAAGTGACTCATCCAAATATACTTGTGAAGCTCATATCAAGTCCTTCTAGTATACACAAGGTACAGGGTCTCTTATTCTCTACCAAGAAGAATATTTGGAACTGAGTAATTGCTTGAAGCATATTTCTAAAAGCTCTCTATGTTCAAGGAGCGCAGAATACTCTGGTCGACATACTCAGCAGATTTCTTTAGCCACAATATTTTCACAATCTGCCGTCAGGTAATCTCTCTTCTGTGGAACTCCTCAGATAAACTTATTTTTGTTCCCAACAATCATACACTGCCTCACTTCTGTTCCACGCAATACTCTCTCCATCATGTAGGGGTAGATGCCTTCCTACTGGTTTTCCCAATCTTCAGGATTGGGAAAACCAGTACTGAGTAACTGGACGGCGTTTTGGGGCAAGAGCAAGCTCTACAGGAAAGATGGACTCCACCTGAGCGCAGCAGGAACTAAACTCCTAGCAAACAACGTCAAGAGAGGAATAGACCTGGCTTTAAACTAAGAAGAAGGGGAAAGCCGACAGTTGACCTAGGGTCTACGATTCGGAAGACGGTATCCTGTGAAGATACTGAGGGGAAAAATGGCTGGGAAGAAACAATGGATAAATTGCAGGAATCGACTAACCCAGAAGAGGTTACAATGTTTACAGCAAAAGAAAAGAAATTAAGGACCGAAGCACAGGGAAAGGAAAGGAGGACAACAAAATATCAAGATCTAAATTGCATATATGCTAATGCAAGGAGCCTAAGAAACAAAATGGGGGAACTAGAAGCCGTGGTCGATGCAGAAGACATCGACATCATTGGAATTTCTGAAACATGGTGGAATGAGGAAAGCAAATGGGATACAGCACTGCCGGGATACAAGCTCTATCGCCAGGACAGGGCAGGACAAAAAGGAGGTGGAATAGCCCTGTACATAAAAGAAAGCATACAATCCACAAGAATGGACACAGCAGAGACGACCAACAAGCTGGAATCTCTATGGGTTAAAATACCGGGAAGGAAAGGGCCTGAAATAAAGATGGGCCTATATTATCGCCCACCCGGGCAAACCGGAGATATCGATGAGGAAATGGAAGCCGAGATGAAGCGAGAATGCAAAAGTGGCAACACGGTTATTATGGGAGACTTCAACTACCCCGGGATAGACTGGAGGCTTGGAAGCTCGAAATGCGCTAGGGAGACAAAATTCCTGGAAGCCACACAAAATTTCTTCATGGAGCAGCTTGTTAGAGAACCGACGAGAGGAAATGCCACTCTGGATCTAATCCTAAATGGGTTAAGAGGACCTGCAAAGGACGTTGAAGTAGTGGGGACGTTGGGAAACAGCGATCATAATATGATCAAGTTCAAGGTTGAGGTAGGAGTATCAAAAGGCAAGAGATCCATAACGACAACCTTTAATTTCAAGAAAGGAAACTACGAAGCAATGAGGGAATTGGTAAGGAAGAAACTTAGGAACACTTCCAAAACATGGCTAACGGTAATCATGCCTGGTCCTTCTTCAGGGACATGGTGAACGAGGTGCAAAATCTGTATATCCCCAGATTCAGGAAGGGGTGCAAAAAAAACCGAACAAAAGACCCGGCGTGGATAACCAAAACAGTGAAGGAAGCGATAGGCAATAAGAAAAATTCATTCAAGAAATGGAAAAAGGACAAATCTGAGGGGAACTGGAAAGAGCACAAGAAGTATCAAAAAGAATGTCACCGTGAGGTTCGGAAAGCTAAAAGAGAGTATGAAGAAAGGCTAGCCAGGGAAGCAAAAAATTTCAAACCGTTCTTCAGATATGTTAAAGGGAAGCAGCCAGCTAGAGAGGAAGTGGGACCGCTAGACGACAGAGACAGGAAAGGAGTGGTGAAGGAGGAGAAGGTAGTGGCAGAAAGGCTTAACATGTTCTTCTCGTCTGTATTTACTAACGAAAACACGTCCAACATGCCGGAACCTGAGCAATTCTTCAACGGAAGTCAAGCTGAAAAATTAACATTCATAGAAGTGAGCATTGAGGACGTTCGCAGGCAGATAGAAAAACTAAAAACTGACAAATCCCCGGGTCCGGATGGCATACATCCAAGGGTTCTGAAGGAATTAAAGGAGGAGATAGCGGAACTACTGCAGCAAATTTGCAACTTATCCCTGAAAACAGGCGAGATCCCGGAGGATTGGAAGATAGCCAACGTTACGCCCATCTTTAAAAAGGGATCAAGAGGTGATCCGGGAAACTACAGGCCAGTGAGCCTGACTTCAGTTCCTGGGAAAATGGCAGAAGCACTGATAAAAGAAAGCATTGATCAACATTTTGAAAAGCACGAACTTCTGATAGCCAGCCAGCATGGTTTCTGCAAGGGACGATCGTGCCAAACAAACTTATTGCACTTCTTTGAAGGGATTAACAAACAGATGGACAAAGGAGACCCCATTGACATCATATATCTAGATTTCCAAAAAGCCTTTGACAAGGTGCCCCATGAACGCCTACTCCGGAAACTAAAGAACCATGGGGTGGAAGGAGACGTACATAGATGGATCAGAAACTGGTTGGAGGGTAGAAAACAAAGGGAAGGAGTGAAGGGCCACTACTCCGACTGGAGGAGGGTCACGAGTGGTGTCCCGCAGGGCTCGGTGCTCAGGCCGCTACTATTTAATATCTTCATAAATGATCTAGAAACAGGGACGAAGTGCGAGATAATAAAATTTGCGGACGACACTAAACTATTTAATGGAGCTCGGACTACAGAGGAATGTGAAGAATTGCAAAGGGACTTGAACAAACTAGAAGATTGGGCGACGAGATAGCAAATGAAGTTCAACGTTGAGAAATGTAAGGTATTACATGTGGGGAGCAGAAACTCGAGGTACAACTATACAATGGGAGGGATATTATTGAATAAGAGTACCCAGGAAAGGGACTTGGGGGTATTGGTGGACACGACAATGAAGCCGACGGCACAGTGTGCAGCGGCCGCTAAGAGAGCGAATAGAATGCTTGGTATAATCAAAAAGGGTATTACAGCCAGAACGAAAGAGGTTATCCTGCCGTTGTATTGGGCAATGGTGCGCCCGCATTTGGAGTACTGCGTCCAATATTGGTCGCCGTACCTTAAGAAGGATATGGCGTTAGTCGAGAGGGTTCAGAGGAGAGCGACGCGTCTGATAAAAGGGATGGAAAACCTGTCATATGCTGAGAGATTGGAGAAGCTGGGTCTCTTTTCCCTGGAGAAGAGGAGACTTAGAGGGGATATGTTAGAGACTTATAAGATCATGAAGGGCATAGAGAGAGTAGAGAGGGACAGATTCTTCAAACTTTCGAATAATAAAAGAACAAGAGGGCACTCGGAAAAGTTGATAGGAGACAGATTCAAAACAAATACTAGGAAGTTCTTTTTTACCCAACGTGTGGTGGACACCTGGAATGCGCTTCCAGAGGACGTGATTGGGCAGAGTACGGTACTGGGGTTCAAGAAAGGATTAGACAAATTCCTACTGGAAAAGAGGATAGAGGGGTATAGATAGATTACTGCACAGGTCCTGGACCTGCTGGGCCACCGCGTGAGCGGACTGCTGGGCACGATGGACCTAGGGTCTGACCCAGCAGAGGCATTTCTTATGTTCTTATGTTCAGTCATTGTACTTGATTGCTTGGTACCTCCTGGGATGACCTCAGCAGTTGCTGATCTTCTGATCCTATCAGAATCATGTTAGATAACATCTAGAAAACCGTCTACACAGCACTGCTACCAACAGAAGTGGACACAGTTTTCATTGTGGTATACTCTTCATCATCAAGATGCTTCATCCCTCTCCCTGCCTTCACTGTTGCATTACCTTCTCCATTTATCCAATTCAGGTCTTACAACCACTTCAGTGAGAGTTCACCTTAGGGCTATCAGTGCTTTCCATGTCTCAGTCAATAATAATTCTCTGACTGCTCATCCTCTTCTTTCCAGGTTTATGAAAGGACTTTTTAAAATCAAACCACCTCCAGTGGTTTGGGTTCTTTCTGTTGTTCTCACCAGACTGATGAAACCTCCATTTGAGCCAATGCTTTCTGCTCATCTTAAATATCTCACTTGAAAGTGGTATTGTAAATTTCCATCACTTCTGCACTTCGGGTGAGTGAGCTTCAAGTGTTGGGTGTCGGACCCACCTTTTTAAGCTTTCCACCATGATAAGGTGGTTATCCGCTCCCATCCAAAATTCTTGCCAAAAGTTGTCACGGAATTTCATCTGAATCAATCAATTGTGCTTCCAGTTTTCTTTCCCAAGCCTTTTTTCTGACCCTGGAGAAACGGCTCATCATACTCTGGACCAGTGGTTTCAGACTCGCAGCCCGCCAGGTACTATTTTGAGGCCCTCGGTATGTTTATCATAATCAAAAAAGTAAAATAAAACAGTTTCTTGATCATATGTCTCTTTAGCTATAAATTACAATATTATTATTAAGACTTAGCCAAAAGTTAAGATTTATAGAGTTTTACCTCATGCAAAATTGTCATTTCTTTAATAAGTCATTAACTATTTTTTTCTGAGGCCCTCCAAGTACCTACAAATCCAAAATGTGGCCCTGCAAAGGGTTTGAGTTTGAGACCACAGCTCTGGACTGTAAATGAACCTTGGAGTCTTACTTACAATGAACGAAGTCACATTAGAACATCTCAATTGTTCATTTCCTTTGATCCTAATATTTTGTGCCGACCTATAACCAAGAGAACTAATTCCTCATGATTAGTAGTATGTATTGCCTTCTGCTATGCTCAGGCTGGGCTGCAGCTCGGGGGGGTCGTGTAACAGCACATAAGGCCCGAGCTGTAGCAGCTTCAATGTTCCACTTCCATAGATTAAATCTGCAAAGCAACTGCTTGGTCCTGAGTTCACATCTCACTACTGTCTGGAATCTTTTTCCAGATGGGATGGTCACGTCGGCCAAGTAGTATTAAAAAATTTATTCTCTTAATGGCCACTCCCTCCATTCCATTGCAGTAAGCTAGGGAGTCCCACATGTGAGAATATGCTGCCAGCTTGTCCTAGGAAAAAGCAGTTACTTACTGCGTAACAGGTGTTATCCGGGATTCTCACAACCCACCCACCTCCCCTGGTTGGCTTCTTAGCTTGCTTACAAAACTGAGGTATCATGAGCTTGCGTTGGGTGGGAAGGCATTCACACGTGCGTGGTGTGGGCAGTCACGAAGTTTCTTAAAACTTAGTGACAGTACACTTTTTAATACTTTACTTACCGGGGGTCCATGGATGATGTCACCTACATGTAAGAATATCTGCCTGCTGTCCCGGATAACCCCTGTTAAGGTAAGTAACTGTGCTTTTTGAAGTGATATTGAGTGCTGGTATGATGTATAGGTTGAAGAGCAGTGGTGATAATAAAGCGCTTTGAGGTACGCCATATTTGAGTGGTTTGGGATGTGACATGATACTACTACTATTAATTATTTCTGTAGCGCTACCAGAAGTACGCAGTGCTGTACAGAGTCACAAAGAAGACAGTCTCTGCTCAAACGAGCTTACAATCTAAACAGACAAGACAGACATACAGGATGTCATGGATCTGCTGGCAGGGTTGGAGGGCGTTGTGGATTGAAGGTTATATAAAAAAGGTAGGTTTTCAGTCTGTTTTTAAACAAGGTAAGGGAAGGGGCTTGGTGGACAAACTCTGGTAATTTATTCCAGGCATAGGAGGCAGCTAGATGAAAGGAAAGAAGTCTGAAATTGGCAGTGGAGGAGAGGGGTACAGCTAAGAGCAGCTTATATGAGGAACAGAATTCTCTGGAAGGTGTATAGGGAGAGAGAAGAGATATTGAGGGGCAGCAAAATGAACATACTTGTAGGTCAGCAATAGGAGCTTGAACTATATGTGATGGTGGATAGGGAGCCAGTGAAGTGATTTACGGAGAGGGTGACATGAGTATTGCCAGGTTGGTAGAAGATGAGTCGTGCAGCAGAGTTTTATGGGAGACCATTTAGAAGTAGATTGCAGTAATGAGGTTACGAGAGTGTGGACAAGGGTCCAGGTAGTGTGCTCAGAGAGGAAGGAGTGAATTTTGGTGGTGATGTACAGATAGAAGTGACAGGCCTTAGCAATTTGTTGAATATGCGTAGAAAATGAGAGGTCAGAATCAAAGTCGATGCCAAGGTTGTGAGCAGAGGAGACGAACAATGACAGTATGATAGTTCTTAGCAGTAAGCTCTGCGATCAAAATTTTTTTAGGAAGGAGGAGAACCAGTGTATTGCCATGGCCCAGATACTCATGTCGGCTAGTCTGGAGATGAGAAGAGTGTGGTCGATGGTACCGAAGGTAGCATTGATGCATATTCTCCTATATCAAGGAATTTCCATCAGTCATTGATAATGTCTAATAAGCTGTTTCAATACTGTGGAATTTCCTGAATCCTGATTGGTAGATTGACAGAGCTTCTTGTTTATTTATAAAATCATGTACATGAATACAGGATGTCCGGTGCAGTACTCGGAGAGACCCCCCCAGGAAAGAGACTTGGGAGGACTGGTAGACAAGTCAATGAAGCCGCCATGCAATGTGCGGCGGCGGCAAAAAGGGCAAACAGAATGCTAGGAATGATTAAGAAGGGAATCGCAAACAGATCGGAGAAGGTTATCATGCAGCTATCGGGCCATGGTACGCCCCCACCTGGAATACTGTGTCCAGCACTGGTCGCCGTATATGAAGAAGGACATAGTACTACTCAAAAGGGTCCAGAGAAGAGCGAGTAAAATGGTTAAAGAGCTGGAGGAGTTGCCATACAGTGAGAGATTAGAGAAACTGGGCCTCTTCTCCCTTGAAAAGAAGAGACTGAGAGGGGACTTGATCAAAACATTCAAGATAATGAAGGGAATAGACTTAGTAGATAAAGACAGGTTGTTCACCTGCTCCAAGGCAGAGAGAATGGGAGGGCACTCTCTAAAGTTAAAAGAGAATAGATTCCATACAAACGTAAGGAAGTTATTCTTCACCCAGAGAGTTGTAGAAATCTGGAACGCTCTTCCAGAGGCTGTTGTAGGAGAAAACACCCTCCAGGGATTCAAGACAAAGTTAAACAAGTTCCTGCTGAACCAGGACGTACGCAGGTAAGGCTAGACTCAGAGCACTGATCTTTGACCTAAGGGCTGCCGCGGAAGCCACTTGTCTGACCCAGCAGAGGCAATTCTTATGTTCTAATGAAAGATTTGAGACTGGTCTGAAGTTGCTTGGTTGATCAGGGTCTGCGTTCAGTTTCTTTAGGATAGGTTGGACCATGACCATTTTCAGGCCACAGATACTTCTCCGGATGTTAGAGATTCATTGATTAGAGGAAGAATTGACTGAAGGAAGGCTTCTTTAACTGATATCAGTAGATTTGCTGGGCAGGGTTCTAAGGTTGAGCCTGATGAGTCTATTGCTTTGTTCAGGTCCGCATGAGAGATTGTTTTAAAGTGATAGAGGCTGTCAGCTCCTGAATTAGTGCCCAATGGTGCAACGGCAGGAGCAATTTGTAATGAATTGACAGTCAAGTCTAAGTTAGAGAGGATTTTTTAAATATTTTTTCATGGAAAAAGGTGGACAAAGCTTCACTATCTAGTTCTGTTTGTAGAGATTGACCATTCCCTTGTGACACAGTGAAGAAATTGTTTGTTAGTTCAAAGAGACTACTGGATCTATTTGGGGCTTTTAGTAGTAGATTTGAGTAACAGTCCTGTTTTCCTTATAGTCATCTAGTAGGTTTTTCCAAAGGAGAAGCCTAAATCTATTAGTGTTCTCGTAAAGTCTTGTGGTGCTCCTGTGACTGCAGGATAGTTTTGAAAATTAAAATCTCCTAAGACTATATGTTTGTGGGATACCACTTGCTTCGAGAGAGTTCATTGGCTAATGGGGTGCATGGTTCATTTATTTGTTACCTTGGAAGCACAGGAAGTTGCTGGCTACCCTAGAAGGAGGAAACTATTTTTATTAGTTTGGGATGCTTATTTGAACACACTGAACCTTAGAGGCCATAGTTTAATTTTGAATAGTTTATAAGAGCAGCTGACTCTGATTTTGTCACGACTGGTGGTGTTTTATTATGTTTGGGATATGGATGGGGAGGATTCGGTTGATAGATAGCTTGGGGGTTATAAGAATCAAGATCCTCCAAGGAACTTGAAGGTATTGTTAAGAGGGAGTGGTTATCTCTGTTTGGTATGTTGGTACATAAAAATAGCCTTACTGGGTCAGACCAATGATCTATTAAGCCCAGTAGCCTGTTCTCACGGTGGCCAATCCAGGTCACTAGTACCTGGCCAAAACCCAAGATGTAGCAATATTCCATGCTATCAATCCAAAACAAACAGTGGCTTCCCTCATGTCTTTTTCAATAACAGACTATGGACTTTTCCTCCAGGAACTTGTCCAAACTTTTCTTAAAACCAACTACGCTATCTGCTCTTACCACATCCTAAACTAAACTAACTAAACTAAACCTTAAGGCCCGGATTCTGTATAGGACGTCAATCCTGGGCATCCTATACAGAATCGGGCCTATACCCGCCCAAAGTTAACCCAATTCTGTAACCGACGTCCATGTTGCAGACACCGGTTACAGAATCGGGTTTAATGTGCCCAACAGCCCTCCCAAAGATCGCCGACAGGAGGATGCCCAACTCTTCCTGCCGGACCCCCCAACGCCCCCCCTAAGATCACCGGCAGGAGGGTGCCCAACCCCTCCTGCTGGACCCCTCCCCAGGGAACACCACCACCCCGGAACCCCCCCTTGACCTTACCAGCAAATTGTACCAGACGGCTCCTTGCCTGTCCGGCCAGCAGGCCCACCTCTGTCCAAATGAGGAGGGCCCGCCCCTACCCTGCCCAACCCAAGGATCCTAGAGTCTAATTGGCCCAAGCGCCTAAGCGGGAGGGGCCATAGGTGCTTGGACCAATCAGGTCCTAGGATCCTGTGGGTTGGGCAGGGTAGGAGCGGGCCTGCCTCATTTGAACGGAGGCGAGCCTGCTGGCCGGACGTGCGAAGAGCTGTCAGGTCCAACTTGCTGATAAGGTGAAGGGGGGTTCCAGGATGGTGGTGTCCGCTGGGGGGGGTCCGGCAGGAGGGGTTGGGCACCCTCTTGCCAGCGATCTTATGGGGGAGCCTTTGGGGGGGTCGGCAGGAAAGGTTGGGCACCCTCCTGCCGGTGATCTTAGGGGGGAGCCGTTGGGTGGGTCGGCAGGAGGGGTTGGGTACCCTCCTGCTGCGATTGTCGGGAGGGTCATTGGGGGGTCGGCAGGAGGGGTTGGGCACCCTCCTGCCGGTGATCTTAGGGGGGAGCCATTGGGGGAGTCGGCAGGAGGGGTTGGGTACCCTCCTGCTGCGATTGTCGGGAGGGTCATTGGGGGGTTGGCAGGAGGGGTTGGGCACCCTCCTGCCGCAATCGCTGGGGGGGGAAAACTTTTGCAGCCGCTGTACTAATCACGGCAAGGAGATCCTTGCCACGATTGGGTACAGCGGCCGCGTCTACTTACCATGTAGGCCAGCATTTTGCTAGCCTACATTGTAAGCATCTCCCGTTCTGCTAGGGAGACGCGTAGGGCCGCCTAGGTTCGCTTAAGGCTACCGCCTAGCTTAGGTGGCTTGTGGGCCTCTCTAGGCTTCCTGGAGGCGCCTTCAATATAGGTGGCCTGCCTGGGGAGCTTTTTTTTTTTTTTTTAGAAAAAGTGCCTCACGATTGGCTGATTAGACAGCTGTAGGACGCTTACAGCTGCCTACAATGGGGAGCACTTTGCAGAATCAGGGCCTAAGTTTATATACCGCATCCTCTCCATAATTATAGAGCTTGGCACGGTTTATAAGACTTTAATAAAAGAAGGAGTAGCATAGAGGGGTTGGATGTTGAGTCCAGGGAGGAAGAGAACATTACAATTTTGTGAAGAGCCTAGTTTTCAGGTGCTTACGGAATAATTGGAAGGAGCCCAAATTCCGTAGATTCCTCTGGCAACGTAGATTCCTCTGGCAACGTATTCCAGAGCTTAACTATTCTTTGAGTGAAAAAAAATTTCCTCCTCTTAGTTTTAAAAGTATTTCCCTTTAACTTCATCGAGTGTCCCCTAGTCTTTGTAATTTTTGACGGAGTGAAAAATCGATCCACTTGAACCCATTTTACTCCACTCAGGATTTTGTAGACTTCAATCATATCTCCCCTGAGCTGTCTCTCTTTTCCAAGCTGAAGAGCCCTAACTATTTTAGTCTTTCCTCCTTCGAGAGGAGTTCCATCCCCTTTACCATCTTGGTCGCTCTTCTTTGAACCTTTTCTAGCGCCGCTATATCTTTCTTGAGATAAGGAGACCAGAATTGAACGCAATACTCCAGATGAGGTCGCACCATGGAGCGATACAGGGGCATTATAACATTCTTAGTCTTGTTAGCCATCCCTTTTTTAATAATTCCTAGCATCCTGTTTGCTTTTTTGGCTACCGCCGCACATTGAGTGGAAAGTTTCATCATATTGTCTACAATGATACCCAGATCCTTTTCTTGGGCGCTAATCCCCAAGGTGGACCCTAGCATCTGGTAACTGTGATTCATGTTATTCTTCCCAATGTGCAGTGTTCTCCCCAGAAATTTTTTCCAGCGGGGTGGCACGAAAAAGTAGCCGGGTGGGGCGGGATGGGGAAATTTGGTGATGCAAATTTGGTGCTATGCAAATTACCCCTCCCTGCTTACGGTGAAAGTGTAGGGCAGGGAAGAGGACTGGCGCGCAGCTTCAATGCTGGTGGTGCAATGAGCGGGGCTGCTTGCAGATCTGCGGATGCAAGATGATAGCCGGGTGCTCAGCTAAATTTGCTGGGCGGAGAGCCCGCTAAAACACACTAGGGAGAACACTGTTGTGCATCATTTTGTATTTGTCCACATTAAATTTCATCTGCCAATCTTCCAATTTCCTAAGGTCTGCCTGCAATTTTTCACAATCCGCATGCAATTTAACAACTTTGAACAGTTTAGTGTCAACTGCAAATTTAATCACCTCACTCGTCATTCCAATTTCCAGATCATTTATAAATAAGTTAAATAGTACTAGTCCCAGTACAGACCCCTGTGGCACTCCACTGTTTACTCTCCTCCATTGAGAAAAATGAACATTGTTCCCTACCCTCTGTTTTCTATCTGATAACCAGTTCCTAATCCACAGCTAAACTTTGCCACCTATCCCATGACTCTTTAATTTTCTCAGGAACCTCTTATGAGGAACTTTATCAAAAGCTTTCTGAAAATCTAGATATATTATATCAACCGGCTCACCTTTATCCACATGTTTATTCACACCTTCAAAGAAGTTAAGCAAATTTGTGAGGCAAGATCTCCCTCGGCTGAACCCATGCTGACTCCGTCTCATTAAATCATTTTTGTCTATGTGTTCCACAATTTTATGTTTTATAATTGTTTCTACCATTTTGCCCGGCACTGAAGTGAGGCTTACCGGTCTGTAATTTCCTGGATCTCCCCTTGGGCCCCTTTAAAAATCAGCGTAACATTGGCCACCCTCCAATCTTCAGGTAGTACAGATAATTTTAGCGACAGGTTACAGATCACTAACAGCAAGTCAGCAATTTCATGTTTGAGTTCTTTTAGTACCCTGGGATGTAAAGAGTAAGGGGATGAGTTTGGCATTGTATTAGATGAGGTTAGGGAAGGAGGGAGGAAGAAAATGTAAAAACTTTTGATGACTTGTTAATCATTTGGCAGGGAGAGGGGGGGTCATATCTTCTTTTTTTGTAATATCAGTCATATTATTATGTGGTTTGTGTACCTTCCTTTGTCATCAGTAGAAATAAAAAACACAAAAACACCAAAGATTTCAACTAATGGCAATAAATGAGTTCCCAATTCTGTGTAAAAAAGCAAAAGAATACAAAAACCCTATGTCAAGGAATACCAGTTCACAAAAAGTAGGGATGGATTACAGGCACCAACAAAAATAAAAAAGGACATGCTAGAGGTTAAAACTAAAAATATTTTATTGTAAGTACAAAAAATGTAAATACCAACCCATCCCATACAATTTATTGTTACCCCGCCAATTTCAACAAGGATTCATTGCGGTTTACAATAAGATTCTCAGATGTACATTGTAGTTACAGTAGGAGACCTAAACTATAATTGAATGATCTGGAGAATTACAGAGAGGTGCTGGAGGGAATGGTGCTGGGGATTAACAACAGCACATAACTTTAAAAAAGGAGACTATGATAACACGAGGAGAATAGTAAAAAAAAAGAAATTTAAAGGAGCAGCTGCAAAGGTCAAAAATTTACATCAGGCATGGATGTTATTCAAAAATACTGTCCTAGAAGCCCAGACTAGATATATTGCACGTATTAAAAAAAAGGAGAAAGGAAGACTGGCATGATTAACAAGTGAAGTGAAGGAAGCTATTAGAGCTAAAAGAGAAGAAGGAGCTGAATGAAAATAATTGTAAACAGCACAAGGAATGTCAAGTCAAATGCAAGGCGTTAATAAGGAAGGCAAAGAGAGACCTTGAAAAAAAGATTGCGCTGGAAGCAAAAACACACAGTAAAAAACTTTTTATTAGGTATATTAAAAGCAAGAAGAAACTTCCCTGTTCTCTGTTTTAAAAGCGTTTCCATTAATTTACTTACCACAGAAGTCGGATATGCTGACCTGTAGTTCCCTACTGCTTCCTTCCACTTTTGTGGAGAGGAACCACATCCACCCTTCTCCAGTCCTCCAGTACCACTCCCGATTCTAGAGAAGTATAGAAAAGGTCAGCCAGTGAGACTGCCAGAACTTCCCAAAGTTCTTTCAGTACCCTTGGATGGACACCATCTGGTTCTATTGCTTTTGTCCACCTTCAGTTGAGCTTGCTCCTCACGAACACAATTCTCTGAAAATCGATCAGGGTCTACAACAACTCTGTCACTATTTGCATTTGTCTTTTGAGGTCCTGCTTCTGGCGCTTCAGATGTAAACACAGAAGAGAAATATTTAAGCAGTTGAGTCTTAACAAATATTCTACATATTTCTCCCCTTCACCTTTGAGTTTCACAAAGCCACTTTTGCACTTCTTCTATCTCTAATATACCTAAAAAATGTCTTGTCCCCCTGTTTTATCATATTGGCTATTTTTTCTTCCATTTGTATCTTTGCTTTTCTGACTATTCGACCAGCTTCTCTTTTAATTTTTCAAGTTTATTGTGTATTTGATTAATTGCTTACTCAAATTTCTAAGCAATGGACATATCTTTAAAATGACAAATAATACAAGGGATAGCAAAAACAAATAGACACTAAGCAAACATAATAAATGAATGATATTTTAGCCTGTCTTCCTTTTCTTGCGATCTTTTATACTTTATGAACTAACCTCTTTTTCCTTACCTTTTTAGCTACTGCTTTTGAGAACCAAAGCTGCCTTCTTTTCCTCTTACTTTTACTTCTTTTTCCTTACAAAATGCTCCTTTCAGTTTTGCCCACTGCTTTCCTACTTTTCCAGATGTTCCTATCCAGACAGCAATTCCTTGAAATAATCCTCCATCTGAAAAAGTTAGTCTTTTTTTTAGTCTAGAACTTTTACTTTTGAATGAGCCCTCTCTACACCTCAAGTTTCAAGTTTATTTAATTTCTTTGATTACTTCGCATAGTCCAAATCCAATGCGATTTACATAAGTTCAAAAATTAAATAAAATATTAAAAACTGACAAACATAACATTCAATACTAATACCATAATACAGGGGTGTCCAATGTCAGTCCTCGAGGGCCGCAATCCAGTCGGGTTTTCAGGATTTCCCCAATGAATATGCATGAGATCTATTAGCATACAATGAAAGCAGTGCATGCAAATAGACCTCATGTATATTCATTGGGGAAATCCTGAAAATCCGACTGGACTGCGGCCCTCGAGGACCGACATTGGACACCCCTGCCATAATACATGTAAGGGGGGAGGCGGTTGACATCGATTGATATAAATACAATTCTAAAAAAAAAATAAAACCAGGGGAGGGTCCAGACACAAAAGGTTGGGGAACAGGTACCCACTTAATTCTATTAGATCATCTTCCTAAAGCTATTATAGGTTAGAGCAAATCTATTGGAAAGCATCCTTGAATAGCCAGCTCTTTAGGAGACTTTTAAACTGGATACCAGATGATTTATTTATTTATTTATTTATTCAAGTTTCTATACCGTTCTCCCAAGGGAGCTCAGAACGGTTTATATTAATTTATTCAGGTACTCACCCTACTGTAACATCAGAAACACTTTTCTGGTTTGGAAGCACTAACTGATACGATACAGGGGGTGATATGATACAATTAAATATTTGAAAGGTATTAATATAGGACTAAATCTTTTCCAGAGAAGGGAAATTGGTAAAACTAGAGGACATACGAGGTTGAGGGGTGATAGACTTAAGAGTGATCTTAGGAAATTCTTTTTCAAGGAGAGGGTGGTGGATGCCTGGAGTGCCCTCCCAAGGGAGGTAGTAGAGAGGAAAACTGTGATGGAATTCCAAAAAGTATGGGTTAAACACAGAGACTCGCTAATTATAATATAAATGAGCAAACTTTCACAGTCCAAATCCAGCAGAGGAGATGGTATGGATAGGCTGGAGTGAGCTTCAATGGTACCTCTAATAGTTGGAACCTAAGGTCAGTAACAGGCAGACTTCTAAGGTCTATGGCCCAGAAATAAGAAAGAAAAAAGACATAAGAACCTAAGAATAGCCTTCCTGGGTCAGACCAGTGGTCTATCTAGCCCAGTATCCTGTGTTCACAGAGGCCAATCCAAGTCACAAGTACCTTTTCCAAAAGCAGGCAAGTCAGTGTACAATGTTGGAAGCCAATGAGCTGCTTCAAAATTGGCATACTATGGTCCCGCTGAGAAGCACCTGTAATCAATATTACTGCAGAATTCACCAAAACTACTGCAAGATAAAGCATATTACAGTAGTCTAACCTACCCAATATCAACACTTGCACCACAGTATGAAAATCGTGTGGCAGTAACATTGGCTTTAACTTACACTAGATATGCAGTTGTGAATAGTTTTCAGAATTTGATATGTCATTGTTAATAATGGGAAATTAAAGACGGGACCGGGTGGACTTTTATGGTTTATGGCTCAGAAATATTAAAGAAAAAAGGCAATTTAACCATGAATGTAATGTTTGTGACTATTAGGCAGGCTGGATGACTGTTCAGTCTTTCTTGCTGTCATTTGCTATGTTACAATGAAGAAGCATGCAATGGAGATGGGGCTTGCAAATGAATATTCATGTTTAATATCTTTCAAACCAGACTGGCTAAGGGTATTTCAGGGACATCTGTTGGGCATTTATGTCAATTTCCAGCTTAAGAGAGCCCTTAAGGCAGTATTGAGCCTCTCCATTCAGGACCCTAACTTTTCTAAATGTAGGCTCCTAAAACTGAGGCACCTAATTTGAAGCCTAATTATAGGCATCTAAATCTATCAGTTTTCAACTTTGTCCTCTTGACCTTGTGCCTCCCCCAGCCTCATATCCATTCAAGGACTTGGAGAGGGAACATGTCTCCCCTGCTTGTGTGGGCCTCCAAGCGGTTTGTTGTGTGAGAGAGGGTCCATAATCATCTTCTCCCCTGCCCCATGTGAACGTGTGTATTGGGGGAGACGAGCGGGCTCCCCTCGCATGCTATTTCTTTTTGATTGCATATGTGGTTGGTTTTTCTTAGCCTTGATATTTCTACTTTTTTGTTTTTATTTTCTTAACCTTTAGGATTAGCAGACAGGTTTGAGGAGTACCCAAAGCTGCGGGAACTTATCAGGCTGAAAGATGAGCTGATTTGTAAATCGAACACTCCCCCGATGTAAGTACTGACCGACTTTGACCTTGCCTCCTGCTCTGAAGAATCTTGGACAGAATCCAGCTGTTTGCCTTGTAGGGGGCTCACTGGGGATATATATGGCTTCTATATTTCACAGAGTGGTATTTGGTTGGTGGAATTTTTTTTTTTTAAATAGCTGCTTATATTACCACTGATGTTCACTGTCAGGAGTAGGTGTTTCTCGCTAGCTAGCGTGTTAAGGAGTTGACAGCTGACCTGCCTCTGTCTCTTAAGCAGGAGCTTGTGTAGTGCATGTCTCGCTAGTGAGCTGTCAACTTCTTGTATGCTGGCAGGAGCTGATGAATTGTGTCCTCATTAGACCCGGGACTGGCATGTTGAGGTCCCCCTTAATAATAAACAGACAGCTCACCACCTCCTTTTGTGGAATCTGCAGGTATTTACAGGCAGATCTAGAAACGTTTGATGTCCGAGAGTTGAAAAACACATTTGATGTTATTCTCCTGGAGCCGCCATTGGAAGAATATTACCGGGAGACAGGAATCACAGCCAGCGAGAAGTGTTGGACCTGGAATGATGTAAGGCTTGTTTTTGTATTATTAAACTGCTTATGATACCAAAGGATCTTAAAGTGGTTTATAATATTATAAAAACCTCCAAACAACCATAATAAAAAATCTTGCAAATAGTTTAAACAAATCTTAACTCAAAAATACATTTCCACTAATAAATACAAAAATCATTCTGCTTTCTTAAAAAAGACAATTACAATACTTGTCTCTTTCTTGACATAGAAGAATGTATCGGAGCAAATCATGTGACCTTCAGGAAAATATATATTCAGAGCCAGGGTTTTAAGAGTTTATTGCCTAGAAACTAGGGCTGGCACTTCTCAGGAAGATTGTAAGTGAGCTGTGGTATGTTCCTAGGGTGAGAATGAATTGAAGATTGAATGTTCACCTGCAGCTTCCTGTTTGGGAACTGAATCACTGCCAGAAACCGTTTGTTCCATTCAGAAGTGGATCTGTCCAACTACAACATTTGCATTTCATTTCTATACTAGACTTATAGCATTTTTAACAGTTGCAGATCCTCATATTGGGGGCATTTTGTGCTGCTGCATGAGATTCTTATGTAAAACCAAAAGCTGGCTGTACTAGAGCCAAGAGTGTGCAGTGTATGCTAATTTATCTCCTTGAATTACATTAGTGATTTCTATTCCGCCATTACTTTGTGGTTCAAGGCGGATTACATAAGAATTGTTATGATATTAAGAAGTACTTAAGGAATAGTTTGAACATTTTCTAATTTGCTAAGGAGAATATAGTATTGTAGGAGGAGTTTGGGGCATGTCTGGTTGTGTTATATTGGTTTTTGAAGAACAGGGTTTTTGTTTCTTTTTTGAAGGTTTTGTAGTCTGGTCGAAATCAGCAGATTGGTGAGTTGTCTGTCCAATTTCACTGTTCTGGTGGCCAGTAGGTTGTCATACAGTTTTCTTCGTTTGACATTTTTGGTTGGCGGGTGTGTGAATATTGTGTGGGTTCTCCTGTGTCTGGTTGAGGTGGATTGAATTAGTCGATTGTTCCAGTAGGTTGGGCTGTCTCCGTTTATAGCTTTAAATAGTAGACAGTGGAATTTGAAGTGTACTCTGGCTTGTATTGGGAGCCAGTGTGAGTCGTAGTATGCCTCTGTGATGTGGTTGTATTTTTTCAGTGAATAGATGAGTCTTAGGACTGTGTTTTGTATGGTTTGTAGTTGTTTTATCATGGTTGCAGGGCAGGGGAGGTATAGTATGTTGCAGTAGTCTATTAGTCCAAGGATTAGAGATTGTATCACGAGTTGGAGTTGTTTTCTGTCCAAGAATTTTCAAACTTGTCTTAGGTTTCTCGTGGTTGCATGGTACAGCCTCTGTCTATCAGCACTCCGAGGAGTTTTAGCGTGGGTTGAATGGGGTATGAGATCGAGTTTATTACTAGGTTTGTCAATGTTGGGATTTTGCTGTTTTTTAGGAGGATGAATGCCACTTGTTGCACCACCCTCTCCTGAGAGGGGAAAATGTGGCGCAGTGGTTAAAGCTACAGCCTCAGCACCCTGGGGTTGTGGGTTCAAACCCACGTTGCTCCTTGTGACCCTGGGCAAGTCACCTAATTCCCCCCATTGCCCCAGGTACATTAGATAGATTGTGGGACAGACAGGGAAAAATGCTTGAATACCTGAATAAATTCATGTAAACCATTCTGAGCTCCCTGGGGGAATGGAATAAATAAAATAAATACTTCATGTATGGGTATCTGTGGTTTGCTCCTGGTGAAAGCTGTGCTCTTTTTATGTGTAGTTTTTATTGAGATTTTCAACTCAAAAAACTATGTTCCCTCTTAACATAAGTTTTTTGAGCATCGCTCACAGATTTCAAATATTTGCTTACATGTGGGGCCGCTCTGCTCTTGCATGCTTTTGGATGTGCCGGTCCTTTGCTGTAGCCACAACTTAAGTTTCTTTCAAAATGGCTGCCAAGACGTCTTTCAGCAGCCTCGCGAGATTCGTGGAAGTATCGTGAAGCTGCTGCATGAAGTCTCGGCAACCATTTTGAAAGAAACATTAGCGGTGGCTACAGCAGAGGATCAGAGGGAGGACCAAGCACTTACCAACAAGGGGTGGGGGAGAAAAATGGGTCAGACACTGGTGGGTGGAAAGAGAGAAAGGTCTGATCCGCCGATGAATCAATCTGGCAGGGGAAACCCAAACAGCTGAGAGGCAGGAGATTCCCAAACAGCCTCCTGCCACTCAGCAGGAAACCTTTTGTTTTTGGTTTTTTAATGGACATAGATGTTGTCTGTGTGTTACACATGCACAATAGCTGTCTCATTAAAATAAGAAAAAATCCACCCCACCCTGATGCACCGGGGACTCCCCCGTGAAAAAAAAAATTGGCAGGAGGGATGCCCACTCCCTCCTGCCACCGAATGCTCCCCATACCCTGAATTTCCCCCGGACCTTTTTCAGAAGGTAGGAGCAGGAGGGAAGCTTGGTATCTCCTGCTCCGAGGCCCACCAATCCAAATTGGAAGGCCTGCCCCTCCCTGGTGCATGATGTGATGCATGGGGAGGGGCCTAGGCCCTGATTGGTGCAGATGTCTAAGGCCCTTCCGAATTCTGGGATAGAAGGAGAAGCCTAAGGCCCTGATTGGCTCACATGAGGCACTAGGGAGGGGAAGGCCCGCCATTTTGGATTGGCGAACCTCTGAGCAGGCAGGAGAGACCGAGCTTCTCTTCTGCTCCCAACTTCTGACAAAGGTATGGTTGGGGGAAGCATCTGATGGCAAGAAGAAGCGGACATCCCTCTTGCCAATTTTTTCTTGCACCAGGGAGGTCGCCATGGCAGGAGGGAGTGAGCATCCCTCCTATCATTTTTTGCTGGCACAGGGGGAGGGGATGGCTTTTTTTCCCTCTTTTTTTAATGAGACAGATAGTGTGTGTGTAACATACTCTCACAGCATCTGTGCCCATTAAATAAAAAAGCGCTGAACTATCAGTAAGACAGGTAAACGACTGGTTTTGATCCGTGCTTTTTTTTGGATCGCTAAAACCCATCACTTTTTTGGTGCATCGCCAAGCGTGATTGCTCAGCTAGTTTGCATGGCATTTTCATTTTAAATAGCTAATTTGCATGGCTGGATTGGAAAAAGGGCGATCGAGGGGAACAACACAATGTGAACTGTTTTGTGCATTGGGTCAGCAAATGCGATTGACTCTAAAACAGTGTATTTGTAGTATTTTATTGTAATTTTAATGTCTTAATGTATTTATATGGATTTTGTAATCCGCATAGATTTTTGTGATAGGCGGAATATAAATGTTTAAAAATAAAATAAATAAAACTGGTTTAGCGACAACCGCTGCCTTTGGCTCTTAATCCTCCATTGCCCCAGGTATGCTAAGTAGATTGTGAACTCTCTGGGACAGATAGGGTAAAATGCTTGAGTACCTGAATGTAAAGCCACGTAGCCACCTCCATTGCTAAGCTTTATATAAATAATTAATAAACTTGGAAATTTGGACGCTGATGGAAGCTGGGAGAAGAGAGAAGAGTCAGCGAAAAGGGTGAACAGAATGCTAGGAATGATAAAGAAAGGGATCATGAACAGATCGGAGAAGGTTATCATGCCGCTGTACCGGGCCATGGTGCGCCCTCACCCGGAGTACTGCATACAGCACTGGTTGCCATACATGAAGAAGGACACGGTACTACTCGAAAGGGTCCAGAGAAGAGCAACTAATATGGAGGAGTTGTCGTACAGCGAAAGATTAGAGAAACTGGGCCTCTTCTCCCTCAAACAGAGGAGATTGAGAGGGGACATGATCAAAACATTCAAGGCACTGAAGGAAATAGACTTAGTAGATAAGGACAGGTTATTCACCCTCTCCAAAGTAGTGAGAACGAGAGGGCACTCTCTAAAATTGAAAGGGGATAGATTCTGTACGAACGTAAGGAAGTTCTTCTTCACCCAGAGAGTGGTAGAAAACTGGAACACTCTTTCGGAGTCTGTCATAGGAGAAAACACCCTCCAGGGATTCAAGACAAAGTTAGACAAGTTCCTGCTAAACTGGAACATACGCATGTGAGGCTGAGCTCATTTAGAGCACTGGTCTTTGACCTGGGGGCTGCCACGTGAGCGGACTGCTGGGCATGATGGACCACTGGTCTGACCCAACAGCGGCAATTCTTATGTTCTTATGATGGAAGTAGAGAGAGGGAAGATGCTGGATGAAAGGGGAGGGGATGGGATAAAGAAAAAGGGTCTAAGAGGAAGTGAAGTAGGAGAGAGGGGTGAGTGAAAGAGGGAACTTGAGAACTGTATGATAAGAGAGCATTTAATCTAGACAGAGGCAGAAAAGAAAGCAAGCTGAAAGGAAAAGGAGGAAGAGAAGCACAAACGGACAGGAAATCGTGGCAAGAGAATTAAAGGAAAACAAAGAAAGCAGAAACCGGAGACTGAAAAGAAGCAAAGGTAGAAAAATAATTTTATTTTACATTTAAGATAAAATAGAAAGACTAATAAATAAAAATAGAAAATGGGAATAATGGAAATCTTTTTATTGGGCTTTACAACCAATAATGCTATAGAAAGCACTATGATCTTTACACGTCATCTACTGAAATATCATAATAATAATAACAAGCGCTGGGCAATTTGAAAGTAGAATAAGAGCTTTATTTCTATCCCATTGTACCTTTTCAGTTCAAGACGGTATATAACAAGAGATGCTGTAAGTACAAGTGTCGGAAACAGTGAGAACGGAAAATTTCTACTTATAATTGTCTCAAAAACCTCATGTCAGAAAATGTTTTCAGCTAAGAGTTGACCTAGAAATATTTTTTTAAAAATTACATTTAAAGGACTATTTTGCTCAACATCCTATGGAAATTAGTGATGACTCCATCATTCGAAAGTGCCACGGACACTCCCAGGACCTCATTTAACCATCTCCTCTCCCTTTCCCTTATGGTTCTCTTCGGCGATGTGGCAGTGATTAAGACAGGCTGCTGGCGTCAGGGCCTTCCTTCTGCAAGTCCTGCCTACTTTGTTTCAACTTTCTGAGGGACTCGCAAAAGGAAGGCCCCAATGCCAACAGCCTGTTTTAATCGCTGCCACTGCCGTGTTGCCAGAGAGGGTTGTAGGGAGAGGGGTGACAGCCAGATGCAGGACTCAGGATCTTGGACCTGGCTTAAGAACATAAGAATTGCCACTGCTGGGTCATGCGGCAGCCCTCTGGTCAAAGACCAGCACCCTAACTGAGACCAGCCCTACCTAAGTACATTCTGGCGATCCTTGTTTGCTACCACTGGGGAGACAAAATGGCAGGAGACATTCTGAGGTCGCATACCTCCTGGGCTATGCATTCTGCATGTTGAGAACCTCTGTTCTAAGCTATCTTTTTCTTCAGCAAAGGTAGCCCCCATCCCGAAGCAAATAACCCCAAAAGCACACCAAAATGAAAGCTACCCTCTGTATCCCATGACAATACTCAACCCCCCCTTCCCCATTACCAGCACCCACCTGAAGACCCCCATGTGCGGGCTGAAAGCCAGAAGATGATCGCTTCCCTCATATTCCCCCCTCCCCATGGTCCAATAAGTTCCCCCCTGACACGGCTGCAGAGTTTACTAGGCATTCCTGGTGTCAAGTGAAGCAGAAGCAGCAGCCTCTTGTCCCTGGTAAAACTGCCTTTAACATTTTTTTGTCAAATGTGAGTGTATAATTATATTAGTTCTTACTGTAAATTAAAAATTGGCATGTCTTTTTTTAAATCTGTGCTGGTGTGTGTCAAAAGTCAACAGATTGAGTTGCTTGTATTGCTTCTTTCAGTTCTGCATGCTCTGGATTTCCTCCATTCTTGCTCTTTCTTTGCTTCTTGTAACAAATATGGTGCTTTTGACTGGTGTGTCTTAGAGAGGAATTCCTTTCCTTAACTTTACATCTGGTGTTCATTATAGCTCCAAGACCATTCTTTCCGCTTCATTTTAGAAACAAAGAAAGGCTTTACAATAGCCCATGCTCTCTTCTGAGGCACACACACATTCCATGGACTGGCATAAGATCTGCTCATTTATAACATCTGCTGCAGGTACTTGGCCTCAAGTAATCTGGCCATGCAAACACAAACAGTTCACAGAACTCTTGACTGGATTTTTTTGTTTTCTCTCTTTCAGATTATGAAACTGGAAATTGAGGAGATTGCGGCTATCAGATCCTTTGTGTTCTTGTGGTGTGGCTCTGGAGAGGGATTGGACCTTGGCAGAATGGTAAGAGCTGCAAGGGAAAAGCCAAAGGGTCTCTAGCAGGGCTGAAAAATGGGGAATAACCAGTGTTAATTACCACGGTACGTGTTCACAAATGTGTAAACATTAAAGCACCCACAACTGGCCCAGTATGTTACAGACTTTTTAAGCTGCGGTTGGAGGGCACCAGGAAATGTGTGGATGACTTCCAGCCACAGCCCTGAGCCTCCTGTTACCACCGGTGGGAGTGGGGGGTACTGCAGAAGGAGAGGTGAGGGGAATGAGCAGAGGCGCTGACTGACTTGCCACAAGGGGCACATACTGTAAGCAGTAGTCAGTGCCAGCACCTCTCCTCACCGGCATCTCGCGGCACACAGTTTGCAATACACTATACTGGCCATCAAACTGAAAACAAGTGTTAGCTATCATAAGAACATAAGACTTTCCATACTGGGACAGATTAAAGATCCATCAAACCCAGTATCCTGTTTCCATCAGTGGTTAATCCAGGTCACAAGTACCTGACAAGATCCCAAAAGAGTAAAACAGATTTTATGCTGCTTATCCAGCGGGCAGCAATGGAAGAAGCAGACAGAAGCAGGATGTTGAGCTACCCAGTTTTATCCCAGGACAAGCAGGCAGCATATTCTCACTGATGGGTGACGTCACTGTCGGAGCCCCGGTATGGACATTTCAAGAACTTGAATTTTCTAGCAGCCAATTTCAGCAGGATTCTTTAATCCTTTTACTCCGGGATTTTTCTTCGTCTGGCAATGGTTATTTTTCTTCTGGATTGGGTGAGCATATTTTTATATGCATTCCCTTCGCTTCTTCTCCTATTGAGCTTTTTCATCAACTTGGGTTCTCCCTTCTTCATCCACTCAAATTTTGGGAGCCCTTTCTTCTTCTCATTTTCCTGCTCGGTTCACTCCGACTCTGGAATCTTTGATTTCTTCCAATCTTCATTGTTTTTTTCTTTGGGCTGCATCCGTTTCATTTACATCTTTCTCAGTCCGTTTGTTCATTTCTGCTAGGACACCAGCCACTCACCCTTGTTTATATCAAAAGTGGTTTTGTTCTCTTTCCTGGTGTCTTTTTCTCTGCCTGTTTCCACCTTCCTAACCGGTGGTCTTTTTTCTTTGTTTGATTCTAGTCTTGAGTTTATAGCTCTCGGACTTCTTTTTAATGCTATTGCATTTTCTTCTTTTGATTTGTCAAGGAGCAACCTCTTTCTGATTTCTTCTCTGGTTCCCAGGCTCTTGACAGGGGTTTTTTCATGTGTGTAATCACTCTTCATTCCTTCTTCTGTCATCTGGACTATTCCTGTGATTCTTTCCTGGTTGTTGATGCTACCATTTGTAACAATGGTAACAAGAGTAAACAAAACTAGGTTGGTATGTTCAAAGGTGAATGGTTTTTTTTTTTTTTTTTAAATAACTCAGCCCCACCACTCCACCGCTATGTTTACTTCAAAACAGCGGGAGATTTACGTGGTAACTCATCATAGGTATTGGTTTTCTAAATGCTGTGGCAATTTTACGATATTATTATCATTTTTGTAAACTAAAGTAATATATTTATATAAACTAAAATAGTATAGTATATTTACTTAGCTTTTACACACAGCTGGACCTGGGAGTCTGACCCGACATGTTTCGCACAAACAGTGCTGTTTCAAGGGTCTCCCTATGTGAAAACAAAAAGAACAATCCTTAGGGAACCGGCAGTAAAGTCTTTCCCTACATACCTCCCCCCCATATGAGTTGATTAAAGATCATTTAGTCAAACGCTTACCGAGGCCGCCGTTGTCATCCGACTCACAAGTACAACTTCTGTGAAAGATGGCGCCGGCATTCTCAGGCTGCTTTTAAATTCAAGCCCGGTGGTGACCATTTGTAACAATGGCATCAGCTCCACTTGAATTTATTACCTGGAAAATGGTTTTCCTTATGTCTCTCACCTCTTCCAGGGGGTATCGGTGAGTTTCATGCCCTGCTAGCAGCTTCATCCTTATCAGCCTTTCATCAAGCCAAGGTGATTCTTTGTTCATGTCCACAGTATCTTCTACTATTTTCATTTCGCTCAGTCAGTTCTTCTGTCTGTGTTGTTTCCTGCACCTCATTTTTCCTATGAGGATCCTGGCTTTATATGTTTTGTCCTATAGGCGGTTTTTTGTCCTCCTTTTTAACGCAGATCGGAGCCGCAGTAATTTTATCCCAACCTTTTCTTTTAATTCAACTCAGTTTGGATAGCCTATATTCATGGGAACAGTTTTCACTTGGTTTATTGCCTCCCTCTCGTTCTTCTTTACTCAGACTGGCCTGGCACGGAGATATCGTGTCCCAGTCCCTAAGTTCGAGTTCTGGCAGCTTTTGTTGTTTTTCCTTATAGTTACATTACTGAGGAACTCTGTACAGCTGCCACCTGGTCCTCAGTTCATTCCTTCACTTCTCACTATATTTGGTTTTTTTTCTCCAGACGGGATGGGCATTATGTTTTCCAATTGTATTTCTTTGGCCAACTTTCCCACCATCCCATCTCTGTTAGCTCAGAGGTCACCCATCAGTGAGAATATGCTGCCTGCTTGTCCGTAACAGGTTTTATCCAGGGACAGCAGGCAGATATTCTCACAACCCACCCACGTCCTCGGGTTGGCTTCTTAGCTGGCTTATCTTAACTGAGGGTCCCTACGCCTACATCAGGCGGGAAGGCACTCGTGCATGTGTGGTGCGGGCGCCGAGAACTTTTTTCAAGTTCTTGAAGTGTCCGTACCGGGGCTCCGTTGGTGACATCACCCATCAATGAGAATATCTGCCTGCTGTCCCTGGATAACACCTGTTACGGTAAGTAACTGTACTTTCTGCACCGTCTGCCATATGTATGACTACTTCACCTCTGGGAGGCAGTCTTACGTATGTGCTCAATGCGGAGTACTGGAGAGCCTGAAGAAACAAGTCAGACTTCTGGAGGGCAGAGTACTGGAACTGGAGGCACTTCAAGCAGTGGAGGAGGAAGACAGGATGCAGAGAACATCAAGACAGAGGACACTATCGAGGAAGAAGTCCGAGAGCTGGGAAAGTTCATAGAGAAGGCATACAGGGAGGCCGTGGAAAATCACCAGCAACAGTGGAACTGCCGAGATACACCTACAGAGAGTGTGGACCACCCAACGGACAACCACCAGGAAGAAATGGGTGACACAGCAGTGAGATCTGGAAACAGCGGAAGGAACCCACAAGAAGAGTCCAGTGCAAGCCAACCTCAGGATGAGAGAAAATGGATGGGAACAAAGGACATGGACCTACAGCTGGAGAGATGGACATACACCAGGGACACGGACCTGCGGCTGGAGAATCAAGAGAAGATAGAGAGGACAGCAATTGTCGTGCGAGACTCCATCATCAGACAAGTCAACAGCCACATAGCAGGAGGAAGACTGGATCGGCTAGTGACCTGCCTACCGGGAGTCAAGGTAGAAGACATAGTGAGCCGCATCGACAGGATCATCGACAGTGTGGAAGAAGAAGATACGGAGGTGGTGATCCATGTGGGGACGAACAACATGAGCAACAGGAACTACAACAGGGAAGTCCTGAAGGACCAGTTCCGGATGATAGGAAGGAAGCTGAAGACCAGAAGCAGAGGATAGCATTCTTGGAGATCCTGCCGGTATCCAGGGCCGACGAGAAGAGGCAGATGGAGCTGCAAGCAGTCAACACGTGGATGTGGCGCTGGTGTGAGGAAGAAGGATTCCACTTCATGCGCAACTGGATGACGTTCTGGGGAAAGAGCAATCTATTCAGGAAGGACGGACTCCACCTCAGCAGAGACAGAACGAGGCTACTTGCAAGCAACATCAAAAGAGAAGTTGAGAAGTTTTTAAACTAGGAAGAAGGGGAAAGCTGACAGATGACCGAGAGAGAGAGTCGATGGTTCGGGAACCGGTATACCTCGAGGATACCGTGCAGGAAGATAGAGGGGAAGACTCATCGGATCTCAGGCAAGACAGATCGAAAGGGACACAAGAGGGAAGGAAATGCAAGAAACAGGCCGTAAACTCAAGTGTATGTACACTAACGCAAGGAGCCTAAGGAATAAGATGGGTAAATTAGAAGCTATGGCACAAAAAAATAACGTGGACATCATCGGCATCACGGAAACATGGTGGACTGAGGAAAACATCTGGGACACTGTGCTACCAGGATACAAACTATACCGCAGAGACAAAGTGGGTCAAAAAGGTGGGGGCATTGCCATATACATCAAAGAGGGAATTGAATCTACTGGAGAGAACATGCCACAACAGACGGATAAGTTAGAGACTCTATGGGTCAAAATGGACTGGAAACGAAGATCGGCATCTACTACCAACCCCCAGGGCAGTTCGAAGAAATTGATGGAGAAATGACGGACAAGATTAAACGCAACTGCAAGGGAGACAACACAGTTATCATGGGTGACTTCAACTAGGATTCCTGGATAGACTAGGTTCCAGTCTATCTGGGAATAGACTGGAACCTAGGCACCTCCGGCTGCGCTAGAGAGACCAAGTTCCTGAATACTGTAGGCAATTGCTTCCTGGAACAACTTGTCATGGAAAATACAAGAGGAAATGCAATTCTGGACTTCATTTTAAATGGACTGCGAGGACTGGCAGAAGGTGTAGAAGTAGAAGGGATACAGGGAAACAGCGATCACAACATGATCCGCTTTGACCTGGATGCAGGTGCGAAACATCGGTCCAGAACAATGGCCACGGCACTGAACTTCTGAAAATGAAATTACAAAGGGATGAGACTCATGGTGAGGAAGACGATTAAGAAGAGGATAAGCACTTAAAAACGCTAGACCAAGTTTTTTAAGGACACAGTCACCGAGGCGCAAAATCTATATATACCGCGTAACAACAAGGGATCCAAGAGGAAAAAGAACAAGGAACCAGCGTGGCTCACTGTAGAGGTGAAGGATGCGATCAGAAACAAGAAAACTTTGTTTAAGGAATGGAAAAGGTCAAGAATGGACGAAAACTGGAATAAGCACAAACAACATCAACACAGTTACCATAAGGTGGTAAAAGGGGCCAAAAGATACTACGAGGAAAAAATAGCCAAGGAGGCAAAAAACTTCATCATTCTTTCGATATATTAAGAGGAAACGACCCGCGAAGGAAGCGGTGGAACCGTTGGATGACCATGGAATAAAGGGAGTGCTAAAGGAGGACAAAGTAATTGCCAACAAACTGAACACATTTTTTGCGTCTGTATTTACCGAAGAGGATATACACAGCATACTGGAACCAATCAGGCTATATGCTGGAAATGAAGACAGGAAACTGACAGGTTGATGGTCAGTCTAGAAGAGGTATGCAGGCAGATCGATAGGCTTAAGAGTGATAAATCCCCGGGACCGGATGGAATCCATCCGAGGGTCATCAAGGAACTGAAAGGGACTATAGCTGAACTGCTTCAACTAATATCCAATCTGTCCATCAAATCGGAAAAGATTCCGGAAGACTGGAAGGTGGTGAATGTTACTCCAATCTTCAAAAAAGGTTCAAGGAGAGATCTGGGAAACTACAGAGTGGTAAGTCTGACCTCGGTACTGGGAAAGATGGTAGAGGCACTGATAAAGGACTGCATCATTGATCACCTTGACGGACATGGTCTGATGAGGACCAGCCAGCATGGTTTCAGCAAAGGCAGATCTTATTTGACGAACTTGCTGCACTTCTTCGAGAGAGTAAGGCAGATAGACAAGGGCAACCCGGTCGACGTTGTATATCTGGATTTTCAGAAAGTGTTCGACAAGGATCCACTTGAACGACTACTTCGGAAAATTACGAGCCAATGAAACGAGGGTGAAATACTCACGTGGATTAAAAACTGGCTGGAGCATAGGAAACAGAGAGTGGTGGGTAAATGGACAATACTCGGTCTTGAAGAGCATCACCAGTGGGGTGCCGCAGGACTCGGTGCTTGGACCCATGCTCTTCAACATCTTTATAAACGATCTGGACATTGGTATGACGAGTGAGGTTAATTTGCGGACGATACGAAGTTATTCTCAGTAGTGAAGACACAGGAGGATTGTGAAGATTTGCAACGTGAACATAATCAAGCTCGAGAAATGGGCATAGACATGGCAAATGAGGCTCAACGAGGATAAGTGTAAAGTGATGCATATCGGTAACAAAAATCTCATGCACGAATACAGGATGTCCGGTGCGGTACTTTGAGAGACCTCCCAGGAAAGAGACTTGGAAGTTTTGGTTGACAAGTAGATGAAGCTGTCTGTGCAATGTGTGGCGGCGGCGAAAATGGCGAACAAAATGCTAGGAATGATAAAGAAGGTGATCACGAACAGATAGGAAAAGTTTATCATGCCGCTGTACCGGGCCATGTTGTGCCCTCACCTGGAGTACTCCGTCCAGCATTGGTTGCTGTACATGAAGACGGACATGGTACTACTCGAAAGGGTCCAGAGAAGAGCGACTAAAATGGTTAAGAGGCTGGAGGAGTTGCCGTACAGTGAGAGATTGAAGAAACTGAGCCTCTTCTCCCTTGAAAAGAGGAGACTGAGAGGGGACATGATCGAAACAATCAAAATACTGAAGGGAATAGACTTAGTAGATAAAGACAGATTGTTCACCCTCTCCAAGGTAGGAAGAACTAGAGGGCACGTTCTAAAGTTGAAAGGAGATAGATTCCGTACAAATGTAAGGAAGTTTTTCTTTACCCAGAGAGTTGTAGAAAACTGGAACACTCTTCTGGAGTCTGTTATAGGGGAAAACACCCTCCAGGGATTCAAGACAAAGTTGAACAAGTTCCTGCTAAACTGGAATGTACGCAAGTGAGGCTGGACTCTTTTAGAGCACTGGTCTTTGACCTGGGGGCTGCCGCGTGAGCGGAGTGCTGGGCATGATGGACCACAGGTCCGACCCAGCAGCAGCAATTCTTATTTCCCCAAGCCATCTTAATAATGGCCTATGGACTTCTCTTTTAGGAAGCTATTCAACCCTTTTTTAAACCCTGCTAAACTAACTGTTTTGTCCACATTCTTTAGCAACAAATTCCAGAGTTTAATTACACGTTGAACAAATAAATATTTTCTCTGGTTTGTTTTAAATCTATTACTTAGTAGCTTCATTTCCATGACCCCTAGTTCTAGTATTTTTGGAAAGAGTGAACAAGTGATTCACATCTAGCTGTTCTACTGCTCAGTATTTTATAGACTTTTGTTATATCTCCCCTGAGCCGTCTCTTCTCCACGTCGAAGAGTCTCAGCTGCTTTAGCTTTTCCTCATAAGAAAATCATCCCATCCCCTTTATTGTTTTTGTCACCTGTTTCTATATCTTTTCTAATTCCACACAAAACATAAAAATGTCCCAAAATCGGCACTTGGATGTTTTGCAGGGATAACATCCAAGTGCCGGTAATCAAAACAAAGAACTTAGACTTTTTTGTATAATGTTTGCCCTCCAAAATGTCCAACTAAGAAAGGGGCCATGTTAGAGACATATTTTGGATGGGATTTGGTCAGGCTGTGAGCTGGGTTACACTTGGCCATTTGGCAGCAATAATCAAACTTTTTGCAGAACTTAGACGTTCCGAGCTAGACCTGTTTTAGAAGCATCTAAGCACAAAAAAGTTACCCAAACTAACCAAATGCCCACTGGAGGGATTAAATAATAACCCCCACACACTCTCCCATTGGTCACTAACCCTATGTACATACCTGTCTCTAGAATAGCAGAATCTGGTATGAGAAAGGTTAGTAGAGCATCACTCAGGTGTCTTAAGTAACCTGGTGGGTGGACTAATGAGCTATAGAGAGGAGGACCCAGGCTCATAAGATACTCGTTATGGTGGAAAATATGAAGCCACAGAAACATCCAAGTTAGAAACGCCTACATCAGCACCATTTAGACATTGGAGGGGCCAGCATTGTAACTGACTGGCCATCGAGGCATCCCAGTAGAGCAGGGGGGGCACCTTAGAGGGCACTGCTGTGAACCGCATATGTAGGGTGCCTTAATTATTTATGATGATCCTCCAAAACTCCCCCCAAACCTACTATACCCACCTGTTTCCCAACCTATGTATGTTAATTGCATCGAACTTCACAGTGTATCACGGTATGGAAATAAAATTTTGTGTTATGTTATGATCAAGAAGAAGTGTCTCAATTTGAAATGCTTCCCGGTACATCACAACAAGTCAAAGAAGGAAAACTTGCCAGCTACATTTTATCCTGGCCCAGTACAAAACAGACAGCAGTGGAAACAATGAAAGGGCAGCTGTGGGAAGAGAGAAGTTAGGTTTCTGCTGTCAAGGGGCCTCCCTTTCCCAGATGCACTAGCTAATCGTAGCCCCATCGGACTCTCTGAGACAGAGCCTCCTTGCGCCTTGAGAGCCTCTTGAATCCTTAGGCGCATTTTAGCTACGAGTTGATCCTTTGTTTCCAGTACTACAAGATAAATGAAATGCACTGCATTTCCACTCTAAAATTGAGGGCAGCTTTGTACATGGAAGCCATTGACATTTTAGGACTTTCACTGCTGTGCTACCTTTTAGCCCTGTGATTTTACTGCTGATTCTCAATCAGGGGTAAGATTCGCATGTGCTAAAAATTAGGGAAGCTTTAACCCCTTGGACCTCTGTATTTTTGTGTTCAGGTATTTTAATTGAATTAAAAGAAGCTGTTAATATTTTATTTTATACAAAGCTAAGAGAATGTTATCACCATATTGTACAACAATTTATCTATTTGTATTCCGCTCTATCAGCTTGTCTCTAGGTTGATTACAAATAAACACACATAATATATCTAAAACTATACAAAACCACAATCTGAAATCATCACATAAACTTTTGTCACTCTCCCTCTAGAGCAGTGGTCTCAAACTCAAACCCTTTGCAGGGCCACATTTTGGATTTGTAAGTACTTGGAGGGCCTCAGAAAAAGATAGTTAATGTCTTATTAAAGAAATGACAATTTTGCATGAGATAAACTTTATAAATCTTTCCTTTTGGCTAAGTCTTAATAATACTATTGCAATTTATAGCTAAAGAGATATATGATCAAGAAACTGTTTTATTTTACTTATGTGATTATGATAAACATACCGAGGGCCTCAAAATAGTATCTGGTGGGCCGCGAGTTTGAGACCACTGCTCTAGAGCAAGGGTGTCAAAGTCCCTCCTCGAGGGCCGCAATCTAGTCTGGTTTTCAGGATTTCCTCAATGAATATGCATGAGATCTATTAGCATACAACGAAAGCAGTGCATGCAAATAGATCTCATGTATATTCATTGGGGAAATCCTGAAAACCCGACTGGATTTCGGCCCTCGAGGAGGGACTTTGACACTCCTGCTCTAGAGTTTCAAGGCTTCTCCATCCATATAAAGATCTGAGTCCCAGCCGGTCAGGGTTTAAACACATCTTTAAATAAGAATGTTTTCAACATTCCTTTAAAAGTTTTTAGATCCTTTTGTGCCCTCGTTTGTTCGGGAAGCATATTGTAGTCTTGGCAACTCACATACAAAAGTCACAGTAGTTTAGTGAATTGAATTTTACCATAAAACCCGTACAGTTTCCTTAAAAAAGTGTTTTTGGCTCCTTTAAATTCCATTCAGAAGACCTCTAAGGTGAAGCTTGATATCCAGCCTTTTCTGCTCACACCCTGCATGTTCTATGAAAAGCCATAATTAATTCCAGAGATGTATATATAAATGATGATGGAACACTGTGCTGTCTACCGGAAGCAGTCTTTAAGAAAACATATCATCTTTCACTGTTATGGTCCTATCTACTCACTCCAGACATGCATTTGTTTCCCTCGCCTATGAATATCCGCTCTTCATTTATTTTGATTGGCATATTATATGCATGGATCATCTCCCATTCTGTTCTTCGTAAGAAACAGATATAGAACTGTTGCAGATTGAGAGTACCAGTTTTTTCACATCACTTGCCACATGCATTTTATTCCATTTGGCATTAAGGCAGCTGGTAATTCTTGGAGAGGTACAGTGCCAAATTTAAACTCTATAATGTTCTCCCACTATGTCCTATGCATTCCTTTTTTTACAGTCTGTAAAATGCAGAGCTTACCATCACCAATGATCTTTAGTAACATAGTAAATGACGACAGATAAAGACCCAAATGGTCTATCCAATCTGCCCAACCATACATGCTCCATAAATTAATCATTTAATTTAAATGGACCTTTTTCTTAGATATTTCTGGGCCAGAACCCCAGAGCCCTGCCTGGTAGTGTGCTTAGGTTCTATCTCCTGGAGTCTCTGTCAAAACTCACTCCAGTCCATCTAAACCATCCTAGCCATTGAAACCCTCCCCTGCCCAACTTCAACTGAATGTCCATATACGGTACACAGACTGCGCAAGTCTGCCCAGTACTGGCCTTAGTTCCTTCACTATATACCCATTATTTTCTGATTAGAGATTATCTGTGTTCATTGCACGCTTATTTGTCATTGTTTTCCTCTCCACCACCTCCCTTGGGAGCACATTTTATTCATCAACCACCCTCTCCGTAAAGAAGAATTTCCTTACATTACAGATCTCCCTCCGGATTCACGGTTTCCCTACTCGCGAATTCAATTATTTGCTATTTTTTTTTCTTCTTTCTTTTTTCTTTTTGCAGGATGCCCAAACCTTCCCGGACCTTACCTGGTGGTCTAGTGGCCACGCGGGGCAGGATTGATCATTCTACACTCCTGCCCCGTGCAGAGCCGTCATCAAACTGGCTGCCATGAGTTCCCCATTGTAGTCTGAAAGCCAAGATGCATACCACATTTGCGGAATATGCCAGGGCCTGGGATGCCTTCCAACAGTGATGCCACAAAGAGCAGCTGGACCTATGCACGGCTTTTGTAGTGGCTGTACTGTCCTTCCTGCAGGAAGGGCTAGATATGAGACTGGTAGTTTCTTTTCTGAAGTTGCAAGTGGCCAGGATTTCCTGTTTCAGGTGACAAGGTGCCAGACTTTCCCTCGCCTCGCATCCAGATGTCAGATTCTTCAAGGGTTCCCAGAGGTTAAGGCCTCCAGTTTACCAGCTCTGTCCTTTCTGGAATCTGAACATCATGTCATAAGGGCTCTTGTGATCTCCGTTTGAGCCCTTGCAAGACGCCACCCTCATGTACCTATCAAGATGGTCTGTTTGGTTGCCATTACTTCTGCTTGGCAGGTCTCCGAACTGTAGGAACCCATACCTGTGTCTTAAGGAGGCAGGCATTTCCTTGTGGACCATCCTTTCTTTCTTGCCGAAGGTGGTTTTGTCATTCCACATCAACCAGAAAGTTTGACTTCCAGCTTTTCAGCCCTCCGGGTCTAAGAAGGACAAAGTCTTGAAGGTGTTGGATGTCCGGAGGGCTGTCTTACATTATCTGGAATTTATCTGGATTGGCCATGGTGAGAACGGGCTACTGGGCTTGGTGGACAATTGGTCTGACCCAATAAGGCTATTCTTATGTTCTGACAAGAATGAAAGATTAGGTTCTTACCTTTACTAGTCTTCTTTCTTGTGAATCCACACTTTATTTTGGGAACCCACCCTATGCTTGCTGATTTGCCAGTCGTCTGCCTTTGCAAGTACTGGTAAGCTGGATTTCTGTTTTCTGTCCAGCTTTTATTAGAGTGCCATCAGTTTGGTGTGGGGGTGTCTCCAGTTAGGGTTCCCCCTTAGGTCAGTGCATTTTGTTTCTACTGCTACAGTACTGTTCTTGTCATTCAGGTCACTGATGTTTGATAACCTGATTTGTTGCTGTTTTGCATTCATAATTGATAGAACCTTAGCATTCCAAGCGGGCAAATGGAACAATTGCCTTACCGCCCTCATCTCCAACTCCCCGCCCTACCACCTGTTCAGGAAGTCACTAAAAACCTACCTCTTCGACAAATTCCGCTAATGCTGCCTTCCCTCCTTCCCTGCACCCTCCTGACCTCGACATGCCTCCATTCCCTCTGACTATGCCCCCCTCCCAAGCCACTATGGCCTCTCTTTCTCAATCTCTGTTTTATCTAATTGCCCTGCCTTTTCATTGCCTCACATTTAACATCACTGTAAATGTACCACCGCTATAACATGTAACATCGCTGTATACGTACAGTCTCTTCTTTAGTATATGCCTTTTTATTACTGCTATTTATGTAACATCTCTGTAAATGTAACAACACTGTAATATGTATCATCGCTGTAAATGTACAGTCTCTTCTATTGTTAACCGCATTGAACTTCCATGGTATTGCGGTATACAAAAAATAAAGTTATTATTATTATTAATTGTCAGAGAGTGTCCCCGTACCTCTCTCTCTTCAGATGTTCCTGGCTGCTTTGTTACGGACTGCTAAACTGTGGAGCATTCTCAGCAAACAAGGTATTAGGGGGAGGGGGGAGAAAGCCTCTGAAGTTTTGAGGCTTCCTACAGATCCTGGTGGGAGGGGGGAAGAAACCCACTGGTCCCGAAATAAAGTGTGAATTTATAAGAGAGAAGATCACTCTACGGGGAGACGCTGTTCTGCTAGGGGATTTCAACATGCCTGACGCAGATTGGAACTCGTACTCAGCAGCAACCAGCAGCAGCAGGAGGCTGTTAACATCCATAAAAGCACGACTCAAACAAATGGTATTGGAGCCCACTAGGGCCCAGGCAATCCTGGACTTGGTACTCACCAACGGGGATAGCGTCTCGAAGGTCTCAGTAGGAGATACGCTAGCCTCCAGCGATCACAACATGGTGTGGTTCTACCTCAGGAAAGGTTTCCCTAGATCAAACACGAAAACAAAAGTACTCAACTTCCGAGGCACTGACTTCGAACGCATGGGAGATTTCGTCCACCGGACACTGCAGAACCAAGCTACGACCGATGATGTGGAAGCTAAGTGGTCATCCCTGAAATCTACCATACATGAGGCGACAAGCCTCTACATTAAATCAGTACACAAACGGCGGAGAAACAACAAACCCCAATGGTACTCCGCAGAAATCTCGCACCTCGTCAAGGAGAAGAAAAAAGCATTTATTTCCTACAAACAAACGGAGAATAGGGAAGCTAAACTAGAACATGGGGCGAGGTCTGCAGCGGTCAAAACGGCAGTCAGGGAGGCCAAACTTCGAGTGGAAGAGACTCTGGCAAAGAACATGAAGAAAGGGGACAAATCGTTCTTCAGGTATATTAGTGATAGGAAAAAGAACACAGACGGGATAGTACGCCTTAGAAAACCAGATGGGAACTACGCAGAATCGGACCCCGATAAAGCAGAACTACTGAATGAATACTTCTGCTCGGTCGTCACCTGTGAGGCACTGGGGCATGGTCCGCAGTTGCAGGCAAGGGCCAGCGTGGATGACCCGTTTCAGAATTTTGAGTTCATACCTGGCGACGTCTACCACGAACTGGCGAAACTCAAGGTGAACAAAGCCATGGGACCAGACAATCTACACCCCAGGGTGCTCAGTGAGCTGCGTGATGTCCTGGCAGAACCGCTATCAGGACTCTTCAATCTCTCCCTAGGTTTGGGGAGAGTCCCCATAGACTGGAAAACAGCTAACGTTGTTCCACTGCACAAAAAGGGTTGCAAGGCAGAGGCTGCAAACTACAGACCGGTGAGTCTCACATCAATAGTATGCAAGCTCATGGAAACACTAATCAAACGTAAATTAGACGCAGTATTGGATGAGGAGAGTCTACGGGATCCCAGTCAACACGGATTCACCAAGGTTAGGTCCTGCCAATCCAATCTCATCAGCTTCTTTGACTGGGTAACAAAACAGCTGGACTTGGGAGAATCCCTGGACGTTGTATACCTGGACTTCAGCAAAGCTTTCGATAGTGTCCGGCTTTTGAGCAAGATGAAATCAATGGGGTTGGGAGAAACACTAACTACATGGGTCAATGACTGGCTGAGTGGCAGACTTCAGAGGGTGGTGGTTAATGGACCCTCTCTAAAACATCAGAGGTGACCAGTGGAGTACCGCAGGGCTCAGTCTTGGGCCCGCTCCTTTTCAACATATTCATAGGGGACCTAACTCAGGGGCTTCAAGGTAAGATATTGTTATTCGCGGACGATGCCAAACTATGCAATATAGTGAGCGACAGCTATTCACCCAATAGTATGACACAGGATCTACATTTGTTGGAGCTTTGGTCCTCGACATGGCAGCTGGGCTTCAACGCTAAGAAATGCAAGATCATGCACCTCGGCAGCAGAAATCCGTGCAGAACCTACACCTTAAATGGTGAGATCATAGCTAGAACTTCAACAGAACGAGACTTGGGAGTGATCATCAGCGCAGACATGAAAACTGCTGATCATGTGGAGAAGGCTTCATCTAAGGCAAGACAGTTGTTAGGCTGCATCCGCAGGAGTTTCGTCAGCAGGAAGCCTGAAGTCATAATGCCATTGTACAGAACCATGGTGAGACCTCATTTGGAATACTGTGTGCAATTCTGGAGGCCACACTACCGAAAAGATGTGCTGAGAATAGAGTCGGTGCAACGGATGGCCACCAGGATGGTCTCGGAGCTCAAGGATCTCACGTACGAGGAAAGGCTGAAAACTTTGCAGCTCTACTCACTCGAGGAACGTAGGGAGAGAGGAGACATGATCGAGACGTTTAAGTATATTACCGGCCGTATCGAGATAGAAGAAGAGTTTCTCTTTCTCAAGGGACCCTCGGCCACAAGAGGGTATCTGCTCAAACTCAGGGGCAGGAAATTTCATGGCGACACCAGGAAATATTTCTTCACCGAGAGAGTGGTCAATCCTTGGAACGAGCTCCCGGTGACGGTTGTCGAGGCAAACAGCGTGCAAGAATTTAAGAGCAAATGGGATGCCCATGTGGGATCCCTTAGAGGGTTAAGCTAAGGAAACCTTCCATCAGGTGTGGGATCCCTAAGATAGTAGACTTGGGGGTGGGTCAGTAGAGTGGGCAGACCTGATGGGCTATGGCCTTTATCTGCCGTCATCTTCTATGTTTCTAAGAATAGCAAAGGTTAGAACCTAATCTTTCGTTCTTAAGCAAATAATGAACAATTGCCTTTTTCAAGACAGAGAGATATTCTCCCATCTCTAAATATTTATTTATTAGTTCCTTCAAAAACCCTCTTAATCTCCACTTCATAGATTTCATCAAATTGAATTACATTACATTACAGAAGACATCCCGCCAATACCTTTCAGTTCTAGGCGGTTTACAACAAGGAATTAGCCTGGACATTGACAGGGAGATTACAAGGTTGATAGCTGTAGTATGCATCGGGATCTGGGAATGGTCAATACGGTTTGGTTAGATCATTTGACAGACATCCAATGAATTAATTGAATTATTCAAACATCCAATGACCTATTCAATTTGTCTTTCAGAAATCAAAACAAAATCCTCCTTAGGGGATTATTTTTGGACATTCTCAAAATATAAATAATTTTCTCTTGAAATGTATCTGCAAACCTCTGACTTGAAAAGTCAGGTGAAGGGGATTGAAGGATACAGATAGAGGGTAACTATACAGGTCACTAAACAATAAGGTATACATGATTTAGGTAAAGGATCACTTACAGGTCATGGACCTGGGGGGCCGCCGCGGGAGTGGACTGCTGGTCACGATGGACCCCTGGTCTGAACCGGCAGAGGCAATGCTTATGTTCTTATCTTGATTTCTGACCTGAGTCAGGTTCCTAACCACTGAAAAGAAAGTTTTACAAGCTGAGTCGCAACCTGATAATCCTCCAAACACTCCTTATAATGCAGTTGGGTAAAATTATCAGGATACTACCTCCATTCTCTCTTTCCTGTGGAGAAATTTTTAACACTACCAACTCCGTAGGAAAATATGGCCTACCGAATTTCTCTTCAATAAAGTAGTGTTCATCAGAGATATTGAATCTAAACAAGACATGAGGATGCCAGACCTCATTAAAATCTTGCGTATCCAACAATTTTTAGGCTAGTCTAGAAAGCTCAAACTCTGGTCGTTTCTTAGTAACTTTAGTGAGCTTTGCATCTCTATTCTGGTTTAAACAGCTGAGCCAGCAATCTGTCCAAGCAACTTTCTCCAATTTACATTACATTACTGACTTCTATTCCGCCTGTACCTTGCAGTTCAAGGCGGATTACATCAAAAGATGACTGGACATTTCCAGGAAAAATTACAATTTAAGGAGCTGGTTACATAATAGAGTCGTGAGGAGGGATTAAAAGATAGGTAGAAGAATAAGGATTACGTTTCAGAGAGGTTATCTAATTTGTTATCTAATTTATAGTCAAATAATTTTTATTGGAGTAACACAAAAACAGAAACCTCCAGAAAAAGAACACTCCAAGTTAGTTATAAGAAGAAACGCCCTCCACCCACCCCCAACCCCCCAACCCCCCAATCCAGAGTTCCCCATACAGAATACAAAAGAAATAAAATAGCAAGTGCTACATTCAACAATTCAAAAGACGACTTCTGGCCACCGAAGTCAATGTATTCCAGAAAGGTTCCCACACTGTTGTAAATCGCTGTCCCCGTAAAGAGGAAAAATCAGTAATGTCTCTACGTTCCCAAGATAATAAAAGAATCATCTGTGTACGCCACAAAGAAAGGTCCGGAGCTTCCAAATCCAACCACCGCCGGAGAATACACTTCAACGCCATCAGAATGGACCAGCGAAGAAAAGCACTCAATCCTGGCAACCTAGGGTGATGAGAAGGAACAACTCCAAAAAGCAATGTAGATGACATTCTGATTGTTGCTTTCCAAAGGTTCCCAATATATACAAAAAGGCTAGTCCAAAAGACCTGAACAGCAGAACAATGCCATAACATGTGTCCCAATGTAGCAGGTCCCTGGCCACATTTTTGTTATCTAATTTATAAGTTTTCACTTTGGATTTATTAATAAATAGATCTGCTTTTAAATTGTATATAACAAAGAACACTTCCCTCAATGAACAATAGTAGACTTGTAAATATAAGCTTTACATATGACAGGATAGCTCAGAGACATGGAGGGGCACAACAGAGGATTAAAAAAAAACCCCAACCACCTCACCACCCAATCATTGCTTGATCCTTCATACTTTTTAGTGCATTCAAAAGGAACCAAGCTTTAGCTAAGTGATTTTTTTACTTTTGAATGCACTCGAGATTAAGAAATTCACTGCAATTTTTTGAGATCTAACTAGCTTAAAAGTATGAAGGATCAAGCAATGATTGGGTGGTGAGGTGGTTGGGTTTTGTTTTTTTTACACCCTCTGTTGTGCCCGTCCATGTCTCTGAGCTATCCTGTCATATGTAAAGCTTATATTTACAAGTCTACTATTGTTCATTGACAGAAGTGTTCTTTGTTATATATATTGAGTTTTTTTTACTCCCTAGTTTGGCTACCGTTTGGTATTTACTGTATTTCCCCTGTTAATTTTTGGCTACATTTAAATGGTCATGTTAAAAAATTTTGTTTTTTGTATTGCCGTATTAAGAGAGCGATCAGTGTGTAGTGGTTTGTTTTTTTATTATTGTACTCTTGTTTTATAGGACCTTAATACAAAGTATCATTTGTCTGAACTATGTTGGTAAAAGCAGAGTAGAAATAGTAAATTAAGACATTTTGGTTCTAAATTTAGTTTGTAAGCTTAGAAAGTGCCATGCCACGTGTACTTGTCTTCCTTCATTTCTGATTTGGCCTCCATAGTCTCTCTCCCCTAGCAACAGGTAAACCGTGGAGTAAAGGAGATCAGAATGAGGTAGTCATGTGCTGAAAAGTATTAAGTACTTCTTATCCTTTCTTTCTTCAGTGTCTGCGTAAGTGGGGATTCAGAAGATCTGAAGATATTTGTTGGATTAAAACAAATAAAAACAACCCTGGGAAGATGAAGACTCTTGACCCAAAAGCAGTCTTCCAGCGCACAAAGGTAGGGCTTGTACAAGTACCCCTCAACCTCCTCCTTATGAGGTGTTTCATCAGTGATGCGAACACAAGATTGGATTTTTGGATGCTCATTGAAAGTGCCATGTCACATAATTAGGCTTCTCAGTTCTGGATTTTGCTTCCACATCTCCCATGGGAATAAGTAAATAGTGCAATAAGGGGGAGCAGAGTGAGACACCATTGTGTGACTTCATTTCTTCCCTCCCTCCCCTGAATATCTTTTATCCTTAGACAAGCAGGCAGCATATTCTCACATGTGGGCGATGTCATCCATGGACCCCTTTATGGACAGTGAAAAGTGTAGTATCCCTTTAAGCTTTAGCAAGCTTTTAGACTACTCACACTGCGCATGCGTGAGTGCATTCCCGCCCGATGCCAGCTCGCGAGGTCATCATTTTTTCATTTTCCACGGCGTGAAGAAGACCTCTTTTTTTCTCCGTTGAGTTGCCTTCCCGTTTAAATTTTTTAACAAACTTTATCAAGTATTTCAGTTTCTTCTTCTGTTCTTTACTTTTGAAAATCAATGAAGAATAGTAAACAGAAATTTTGGACTTTCTTTCTTTAAAAACAAACTTCACACTTCTCTGTGTGAAGAACAAATGTAAGGAAGTTCTTCTTCACACAGTGGAGAGCTGGAATGCTCTTCTGGAGTCTGGTGTAGGGGAAAGCACCCTCCAGGTTTCAAGACTAAGCTGGACAAGTTCCTGCTAAACTGGGACGTACACAGGTGAGGCTGGACTCATTTTAAAACTGTTGACGTTCTTCATCTAATCATTGTCATGAAGCAGTGAATAAGAAAATAAATTTATGTTTTGTCACAGATGGCAAAGCTGCTTATCTTGGAGCGTCAGTATGGGTCCAAAACAACCTGCATCAACATCGATGATGTTCATTGGGGAATCCTCCATGGGTGTAGAGCCTGTAAGATGGTCTTTTTCCTGTTTGGACTCAATCGCACACAGACTAGTGGGGGAATCTAACATGGATATAGAACCTGTTAAGTTAGATACCAAGATTAACCAGCATCGATCCACATTGCAACTGCCTTTCCATACAGCTTCAGGAATCCACCATGGGTGTAGAACCTATAAGATAGTCTTTTTCCTGTTCTCTGGATACAAACATGCGAAGACAAGTGGCGGAATCTAACATGGGTGTAGAGCCTGTTAAGTTAGTTTTCTTAACATGTTTTGTGGTTTTTGTTTTTTTTTAAAAGCAGTGTTTACTTTAGTGCTTAAACACTATCAATAGACATTCTCTTTCTCTATTTTATCCATTGAAGCAGAATGGTTCTTTGCTTTATCTTATAAGCAGGATCAACCAGGTTTTTGACTGAAACATGCCTTCCACTGTACCATCAATGTTAATATTGTATTTTCCAGAAGGTTCATATAATTACTTTGAAGTATCTTTTCACTACATCCTTTTTAAGATGTTTTTTTCATTTTACTCTAGTTTATTTTAAACAGAATCTCTGCTCTGAAGGTTTCAGTACACGGTCTAAGTTACAGGATTATATGTTCAAACATCAGTGCGCACTACCCAAGTTCTAATAGATAAGATTATAGTTCTAGACCTGTTTCTGCTCTGCCTTCTATACAGATCACATTCATATCTTTCAGTTTCCTTTTCAATTTCTTGCCAGAGAAACTGGATATGCTCAGATGCCCCATAAAAAGAAAGAAAAAAATCCCCCACCACTGCCACGGCCCTCCCCCAATTACCCCCGACAATCGCACCCTCGCCTCCCCCGACAAATGGCAGGAGGGATGCCCACTCCCTCCTGCCACCGGAGGCCCCCCGTGCCCCGTAACTTAAAGTTGGGAGCAGTAGGTACTGAAAACACCTCCTGCTCCTCCTCCCTTCGTGATGACACTGGGCCTTAGGCCCCTCCCCGGTGCATCATGTGATGCATGGGAAGGGGTTTAAGGTCCCGATTAGCACACATGCCTTGGGCTCCTCTCTTGGGAGGGGCCTGAATTGTCTGAGCCAATCGTGGACTTCCTTAGGAAGGAACCTAAGGAACTCCCTGATTGGGCCTGATTGGCCAATAGTTTAGTGTCATCTGCAAATTTAATCACCTCTCTCGTCGTCCCAATTTCCAGATCATCTATAAATAAGTTAAATAGCACTGTTCCCAGTATAGATTCCTGCGGCACTCCACTGTTTACTCTCCTCCATTGAGAAAAATGACCATTTAACCCTACCCTCTGTTTTCTATCTGATAACCAATTCCTAATCCACAACTGAACTTTGCCACCTATCCCATGACTCTTTAATTTTCTCAGGAGCCTCTCGTGAAGAACTTTATCAAAAGCTTTGTGAAAATCTAGATACACTACATCAACCTGCTCACTTTCACACTTTCAAAGAAGTCAAGCAAATTGGTGAGGCAAAATCTACCCTAATCTGCACCCATGCTGACTCCGTCTCATTAAATCATGTTTGCCTATGTGTTCCACAATTTTATTTTAATAATTGTTTCCACCATTTTGCCTGGCACTGAAGTCAGACTTTACTGGTCTGTAATTTCCAGGATGTGCCCTGGAACCCTTTTTAAAAATCAGCATAACATTGGCCACCTTCCAATCTTCAGGTACTACAGAGGATTTTAGCGACAGGTTACAGATCACTAACAGCAGGTCAACAATTTCATGTTTGAGTTCTTTCAGTATCCTGGGATGTATACTATCCAGTCCAGGGATTTATCACTTTTAATTTGGCGATTTGGCTTAGTATATCTTCCAGATTCACAAGATTTCTTTCAGTTCTTCCGTATCATCACCCTTGAAAACCATTTCTGGTTCAGGTAGATCTCTAACATTTTCTGTAAAGACCGAAGCAAAGAATTCATTCTGCTATGGCCTTATACTCCCTGAGCGCCCCTTTTGCTCCTTGATCATGCAATGGTCCCATGGATTCCCTAAAAAAAGTTGTTACAAGTTTTTGTCTCTTTGCAAAGCATTGATAAAGAAAGATAACTTGCCAGTGCTTGTGCAGGCTGCTTGGTTCCATGGAGGCGCACCTGGGATTGGACTCAGACTGCGTTCCTCTACCAGGCATGCTGCGCGGTGTATCCAAGGGTGGCGGAGGTGACCGGCCGTGGCTGGTTGGGCAGTCAGAAGATTCAAAGTTCAGCTTTCCAACCAGTGGAGGCAATTACATCACTTTCTTTTCCAGAGATAAATAAAAAAAAAGATTTGACTTTGATATGTGAATATTTCTTAAGAAAGAACTGAATATGTTACTAAGTGTTCGGGTTGAAAAAACAAGAACATTGTCAGCCCTTATTACTGGCAACTGCACTGGTTACCAGTTGAAGCTAGAATATTATTTAAATTCGCTTGTATCTGTTGCAAACTGTTATTTGGATTGTCTCCATCCTATCTTTTGCTCACCGTACTTATTTACTTTGCCGCTACAAGTTTTTTGATAGAACCTTGTCCTTTCAAGCAGGCAAAGTCCAATCCTGGTTAGATGACATCATCACTTTATTTTGTGTGCTGTTCTCGTTGGTCCTTCAGGGCGTTCTTAAACTCCTGAGATGCCATTACAAACTTCTAGCTCTCCCGTAGCGATTGCTTAAATTTCTCCACGCTTCGGAAGTTAGAGCCGACAGATTTGACTAGTCTTCTGTCGAATTGAATTCAAGTATCTTCCGCTCCTGACGAAGACGACGAAACGGAGCCCTGTCGCGTGGTAGTACCTTTTTCAAACAGGACTGAGTTAAGTACTCCTCGAATGGCAGTACCTTCTGAAATAGGACTGGCCAAGTATTTTTTTGTGCATTGCGGTTCCACGAATGAAGTGGCATTATGAATTGTTTGCTGATGAATTATTATGAACTATTATGAGCAACATATGAATTGTTATAGAGAAATTGAATGTTTTACAGGATTTCTTTATTTTTCTATTTCTCGATCTTTATCTTTTTTAGCACTATATATATATTGCACTTACATGTGGGTTCTTGAACATTTATTTATTTATATATGTTTTCATTAATTTTGGATGACTCAAGCATTCAGAGGTTTATTTATGTATCACCTTATGTTTATAGCAATCATTTCACGGTTCCTATGAATTTTTAGAAATATTCTTATGCACTTTACAGCCTATCAATGTGAACCTATTTATTTATTAAGGCTTCATGAGGGGTTTCTTTATACTGGAGTGTACTCTTTATCAACTTCACCAGCCTGTAATATTTGTAGCACTTTGCACTTTATATTGTATTTATGAGGCAGATTCTTGGGAGTCTATGTAGTTTTGGTTTATTCTTTTCCCCGGTGGGTCTGTTTGACCTTGATCTATTTAGTACCTTATTTATTTGCATAGTTTGCACTTTCTTGACCAAATGATGTATGAGGCAGTGCTTATTTAGACTTATGTCTGGTGCTGGTCACCCATGAGTTGCTGCCTGAGCTCAAAAAAAACCCTCGTTTATATCTCGAGAGCTCATACTGATGTCCGTTTATTTATAATATTTAAAATAGGCTTCCATTTTTTTCAAGGCCAAACATTCTCCCTGAGGATCTAATCAGTTAAGCCAATTATAGATTGCATAGATGACATGAGCCATCAAGCTGCATCATATTGTTCTTTTAGGAAACTAGCAAAGACCTACTTCTTTAAAAAATTTCTACTTGACTAAGAACCCTGTAGTGTATCTGTGCTTTTTACATATTTGTATCTCATCACTGAATGTCCAGTTCTCCTATTTGTAAACCGCCTAGAACTCTTTGGGTGTTGGCGGTATAGAAAATAAAGTTATTATTATCACTGTATCTGTTTACAAAGAGAAACAATATTTTCTCATTTTCCTTCCATACTCACTCATAAAATACTGGAAGAAAAAACCCCACAACTTTACATCTTGGTCCTTCAGTGCCACTTTAGTTGTCCCAGCATAATTCATACAGAGATTGATGTATATTTTGACTGGTTAACATCAAAAGTCAAAATGCTTATGAAGTAAGCATAAATGTTATTTGTCTGATATGGAGGCATTCCTTTATGCTTGGGCCTTTGTGCAGTGGCAGGAAAATCATTGAAGGTTTAGGTAAAAGGATGAATTGAGTGTAAATGGTATTAGACTGCACATGGCTGCATGTTTGACTAGACCAGGGTTGTCCATTGTCAGTCCTCGAGGGCCACAATCCAGTCAGGTTTTCAGGATCTCCCCCAATGAATTTGCATGCACTGTTTCCATTGAATGCAAATAGATCTCGTGCATATTCTTTAGGGAAATTTGAAAACCTGACCTGGTGAGGGCTTGAGGTTGAACACTGGAAGAATATTAACTAAGCAAACTGGAAGGGCCAATTTGATCTTTTTCTGTGTGTTGCTCTTTTCATTCCTTCTCTGCTTCTAGGAGCATTGCTTGATGGGAATCAAAGGCACGGTGCGCCGCAGCACTGATGGGGATTTCATTCATGCTAATGTGGACATTGACCTAATTATCACTGAAGAGCCAGAAATTGGAAATATAGAGAAGCCTGTTGAGATTTTTCATATCATTGAACATTTCTGCTTGGGACGGAGACGACTTCACCTCTTTGGAAGGGATAGTACGATCAGGCCTGGTAAGAGGAGCATCACTTTATTTGGTTCCACAGAGAGATCCCTAGTAAAACAATAGCCCAAATGCCTCTTACCACAAACCCAGTTCTCTAAATAGTCCTACAGCATTCGCTTAGGGCGATTGCTTTATGTTGTTCTACTTCATAAAATTTGAGGCTGTTATATGACTTAGCAGCATATTAAGCACAAGGTAATTATTTAAATGAGGAAAACTATAAGCTTCAATGCTTACATCCTGTGCAGAGAAATACATGAAATCCGAGTGCAATGTGTTTAGTAATCCTGAACCGTAGGGTTATGCATTTGAACCCACAAGTTACTTGCAGAATGCTGTCAATTACCTTTGAACTCCTGCTCCTGCCCCCTCAGTCTTTTTCTGCAAGCAAGTTACTCAAAAGTGTTTCTGCTTTGCTCAGCGGTTTTATTATTTTCGGGTATTTCTTTTCAATGTTCTCCCCCCCTTCCCTCATGTTTCTTTTTGTAAGTTTATTTAGGTCTTCATGAGTTTGTCATGTGTACTTAATTGTATCCCCATTTTGTTAATGTACAACGCTTATAAATGCTGATAAGCATTAAAATCCAATTTTAAATAAACTTGAAACTTGCTCACAGGCCTGCCATTCCAAAATGGCGGGCCTTCCCAGTGCATCCTGGGATAGAGAGGGAGGAGCCTAAGGCCCTGATTGGTTTTGTGCATCTAGCCCTGAATGTCTGCTTTGAATTGCCAGCAGTATGCAAGTCCCCATTCCCTTTCTCTATGACAAAGAACAGAAATGTGGAACGTTGATAGGAGTGTATTATTGTTGCCGGTGTTTCACTATGAGGGTAATGCTTTTGCGAACTTTTTTCTGATCCGTTATTCACAGTGGAATAGAGTCTAAGACCCCTGTCAGCCTGTTAGTGTTGAAGAACAGCCCATGTTGGGTCATTGTTTTAATTGGATCTAAACATGGAGTCAGCAGCATTTTAAATGAATTTGTGGTTTCTAAGTGTGGTCGTCTTGGGTCCTTGGAACTCACTTTTTATTTGTTGTCCAGATTCTCTAAGGACCTCCTTTTTTGCATTTATTCCTGGAGGGCTCACCATACAATGACCTATTTGTAGTTGTAACTATGTATTTGAAACTATGGCCTAACTGTATTAATAGTTGTACTGATGTACCTGTACAAGCAATTCTGTTGATTATCCGCATCAAGCTGTCTATTGTAACTTCCTGGGTAACTGATCCAACCTCTTGTCATGTAATCCCACCTTGAACTGAAAAGGTAAATGCGGAATAGAAAACCTGATTAACATAGCATAATTTATCCCAGGACAAGCAGGCAGCATATTCCCTACATGTGGGTGACGTTATCTATGGAGCCCCCTAGCGGACGTTCTCGCAAGCAGACTTGCTTGAAGATCTTCAAGCTTGCGAGTGTACCGCACATGCGCGAGTGCCCCTCCCGCCCGACTCAGGGCATGCGTCTCCTCAGCTTGGCCTCAGTTTTAAATTTTCCACGGAGCCAGAAGCCCTGCTCCCTTGCTTTGTGCAAATTCGTAGTGCTTCCTTGCACCGCGGCTTGCTTTATTGTTTTCGGGAGAGTTGCTGTGCAGCGTTTCTTTGTCTTGTTAAAAAAAAAACCCAAAACAAAACTCTTTTCGATTCCTTGTACTTTTTTTCGACCGGGCTACCGTTTTTTGTCAGGCCAACTGGCCTCATGGGGCCGTGGCTGTATTTTTTCCTATGTCCCGGCCTCTGTCCGGGTTTAAGAACTGCACTAAGTGTGCCCGGGTTATCTCCATCACCGACCTCCATCGTTGGTGTGTGGAGTGCCTTGGGGCTGATCATCGTGCTGAGTCTTGCCCGCGTTGTGCTACTCCAACCACGGGCTCTTCATCGGCGAGTGGCCAAAATCCTCCAACTTTTTGGCCCCATGGAGACAGCGGGGATGGCCTTGGCCCCGACAGTGGGGGCCTCGGCTTCGAAAGCCTTGACCTCGGTGAAGTCACCCTCGACCTCGAAGGCCCCGACTTTGGCTCCTCCTGCCACCCCGGCCTCAGGTAAGACTTCGCTTCCTTCCACAGGTGTGCCGGCAAAGAAGCCTCCCTCGGAGTTTCATGCGAGTGCCGCTTCTTTGGTCTCTTCGAGACATTGTCCTAAGCGTACCTCCTCACATAGGGAATACTCTTCCTTGAGGTCGCCCCTGAAGGAGCGCACTGTTGCACCTCAACTCCAGCATCCGCTGGTCTCGGTGCCTATGTTCGAGGACATTCTTAAAGCTATCCTTACTTCGCAGATTTCCTCGGTTCTGGGTCAGTTGACCCCGGCCTCGACCCGGTCTCAGTCTGACCAGCCTGTGCCTCCCTCTGAGGTTCCTCGAGGCCTGTCTCGCAAGTCCCGCCACTTGCCCTCAAGTCATTCCTCTTCTCCTGATTCGAGGGACTCTTCGGGTGTCCCGGGCGGGATCCTGGACTATGGCTTCCTCCTCCTCGCACCTTGTACAAGCGGCAGAGGACTTCCCTGCCTCATCGAGGCCAGTCCCCAACCATGAAATATGCGGGGTCCATGGTGACTTCGAGGTTGGGTGCGAGGCCTCGCCGGACTCCTTTTCTGCCTCTTTCTTTGGGGCGAGGGATTTCTGAGTCCCGGTTCCCTTCTTCGACACCTGTGGGGGAATTATCTTTCCTGCCGGCTTCTCCGATGCTTCAGCTGGTGGTGCCTCAGACTCCAGGGTCCTCCCCAAGCCGTCTTCAGCGAGGCAGTTCAATAGAGCGTCCTCGGTGTCCCGTTCTCGAGACTCAGAGGCTCCTGTCTATTATTCAAGAGAGGTCTCCCCCTCTTTCTCTGCTGCTCCAAGATCTCGCTCTACTTCGCCTCTGGAGGATGAGTCTTCTTCTCGAACCTCCTCCTTTACCCGGTTTGTCTCGGACATGGGCAAGGCTCTGAAGCTAGATCTCCAGTCCGAATCCTGGTACACTCAGGAGTATTTGGCAGAGATGGGGCTCCCTCATCCGCCCCATGAGGCACTCGGTTTGCCTCTGCATCAGGTGCTCCGGCAGACATTCCTCCAAAATCTGGAGACTCCTTATGCCGTCACTGCCATTCCCTCCAAAATGGAGTCCCGTTACCGGACGGTCCCGGTCAAGGGATTTGAGAATGCGCAGCTTTCCCATCAGTCCTTGGTAGTGGAATCTTTGTTAAAAGTCTAATCTCTCCAAGGTCTACGCTGCTGTCCCTCTGGGCAGGGAAGGGTGTACAATGGACAAGGTCGGACGCCGTCTCTATCAAAACTCGATGATGGCAAACAGAGTTCTTAATTATAATTTTATCTTCACGTCCTATCTTAGATACTGTGTGGACGCCCTCCACTCTTTCCAGTTGGACGTGTCTGCTCCTTGTTGGCAGGAGTTCCGTCTTCTCCAGGAGACCCTATCCCAACTCCGTCTCTATCTGTTTCAGGCGGCTTACGACGCATTTGAGTTGTCCTCGAGGGTCACGGCCTTTGCGGTCGCCATGCATTGCCTGGCCTGGCTCTGGATAGTGGCCATGGACCCTAACAAGTTTCAAATTTCAAGTTTATTTCACTTTTGATGAATCGCCTATTTAAAATTTCTAGGCGATGTACATAATAATAAAAAACTTTAGCATAATAACAATAAAATCCAATAAAGACTAACATGAAAGATAGGAAAGGGGGTAGAGTTACAATTAGGGTGTAGAAAAAAAGGGAAGTACAAAAGGAAGGGTAAAAATTATTCAAAGCACACTTCATAAATATTAATTAAAATAGAATTGAAAAATTTTAGAAGTTTAGAGATCAAAAGCATCCCCAAACAAGTAAGTTTTTAATAACTTTTTGAATGCTGAAATGTCACGTTCTATTCTAATATACTGGGGAAGGGAGTTCCACCATTGTGGACCTGCAACAGTAAACATATCTGCTCTTCTCGTTCCAATGATTTTCAAAGAGGGCACAGTTAATAAATTTTGATCGGAAGAACGCAGAGATCTTTGGGGTTTATATGGGATAAGTGATTTGGATATAAATTGCGGCTCACTAAATGTAAGAGACTTAAAGATTAAAAGCATCAGTTTATACAGGATCCTATGGTTAATTGGTAACCAATGCGCGTCTATTAACAATGGGGATACGTGATCGAATTTTTTAGCGTTATAAATTAGTTTGGCGAATCTCCCTTATGTGGGGAATGAGCTGTTTGACTCCATCGAAGCTGCAACTAAACGCCTTTCGGAGCATGAGCGATCTTTCGCTTCCCTAGTGAGGCTCAAGCCAAAGACTCCTCCCGCTCGACCGTACAAGATTCCTCCTCAGCGATACCCGCAGAAATCTACGCCTGCGTTCTCACGCCCGCCACTGAAGCGACCCCAGCAGCAGCAGCGTCCGTTTAAGGTCCAGCTGCCTGCTCCAGCGAAGCCTGGGCCGTCTTTTTGACAATTCCAGTCTGAGCCTGCCGGCTCCCTTCCTCCTGGAGTCCTCCCCCCTTCCCATCGGGGGCCGTCTCCATCATTTCTATCCTCAGTGGGAAAAGCGTGCCACAGACCTGTGGGAGTTCACAGTCTAAAGCGCGCAAGGACAAAGGTGTGCCGACAACCGAGCGCAGGACTTCATCGCGCCGAAGAAAAACCGTATTTTAAAAGGCTCTGACGGGGGATGTTGGTGGGGAACCCCCCCACTTTACTTAATAGAGATCGCGCTGGCGTTGTGGGGGGTTGTAACCCCCCTCATTATACTGGAAACTTAACTTTTTCCCTGTTTATTAGGGAAAAAGTTAAGTTTTCAGTATAATATGGGGGGTTACACCCCCCATACCCTCCCAACATGGCAGCATGAGGCAGCGCGATCCCTATTAAGTAGAGTGGGGGGGGGGGGTTCCCCTCACACTCCCTGTCAGAGCCCTTAAAAATAGGAGTTTTCTTCAGCATGATTAAGCCCTGCGCTCTGTTGTCTGCGCCCGGTTGCCGGCACACCTTTGTCCTCGCGCGCTTTTGACCCGTCACCCCTGTGGGTGCTTTCCATCGTCTGGGAGGGGTACTCCCTGCACTTCAGTCGCGTACCCCTGAATTTTCCGCCAAGAGAGTTTCCTTCTTCCAGGGAGCAACTTCCCCTTCTTCTGCGGGAGAGTCAGGCTCTTCTCCGCCTCCGGGGCAGTTGAATACGGATTTTATTCCTGGTATTTTCTGGTCCCCAAGAAGCACGGGAGACCTGCGTCCGATACTGGACCTCTGTGCTCTGAACAGGTTTCTGGTCAAAGAAAAGTTCAGGGTGCTCACCCTTCCTATGTTATATCCTCTAATGGACGAAGGCGACTGGCTGTGCTCGTTGGACCTCAAGGAGGCCTTTAAGCACATCGCGATTCATCCAGCTTTTCGCCGGTATCTGAGATTCAAGGTGGGGAATCTCCACTTCCAGTATCGTGTTCTCCCCTTCGGCCTTGCGACCTCCCTGAGGGTTTTCACGAAATGCCTGATAGTGGTAGCTGCGGCCCTGCGTCTGCAGGGGCTTCAGGTGTTCCCCTACCTCGACGACTGGTTGATCAAAGCAATGTCTCGCCAGGCGATTCTGGTGGCAATGAATCGGACTATTTCCCTCCTTCAAAGTTTTGGCATCGAGGTGAACTTTCCCAAGTCCCGGCTGTGTCCGTCCCAGTCCCTTGAGTTTATCGGGGCGGAGCTGGACACTGTTCGTCTTCGCTCTTTCTTGCCTTGGCCTTGTCGGGAGATCCTTATCCATCTTTGTCGGAAGATGTGTCTCCTGTCCTCGGTCCCAGCCCGTCTCATGATTTTCCTGTTGGGCCATATGGCTTCCATGGTTCACATGACTCCTTTTGCCAGTCTTCACCTCCGCATACCTCAGTGGACTCTGGCATGCCAGTGGAGCCAGGACCCGGGATCTTTTGTCTCAATGCATTGTCATGACTCCTTTGTTGAAACAATCTCTCCGTTGATGGTTGCTCTCTACCAATCTTTCCAGAGGTTTTCTGTTTCACGCTTCTCCCCCGGAAAAGGGTCTCATGACAGACTCGTCGGCATATGCTTGGGCGGCTCATCTGGACGGTCTTCGTACCCAGGGACTTTGGTCCAGTGCAGACCGTCTCTGTCACATCAATTTGCTGGTGCTCCGGGCGGTGTTCAGCGCCCTGAAAGCCTTTCGTCATCTGCTTCGTGGCCATGTGGTGCTAGTTCGCACAAACAACCAGGTCGCCATGTATTATATCAACAAACAAGGGGGCACGGGGTCCCTCTCCCTGTGCCAGGAGGCGATGCGGCTCTAGGATTGGGCGATCTGCCACAACATCTTTCTCTGTGCGGTCTACATTGAGGGCCAGCGGAACTGCCTGGCCGACAAGTTGAGCCGCCTTCTGCAGCCTCACGAATGGTCTCTTCACTCTTCAACTCTGCGTCAGGTGTTTGCCCAGTGGGGGACTCCGGATGTCGATCTGTTTGCATCCCCTCTCAATCACAAGTTGCCTCGTTTCTACTCCAGGGTTTACACCCCTCTCAGGTTCGAGGTGGATGCTTTCCTTTTGGATTGGACGAACCTGTTTCTATATGAGTTTCCTCCTTTCCCTCTGATTCTGAAAACTCATAGTAACATAGTAGATTGATGGCAGATAAAGACCCGAATGGTCCATCCAGTCTGCCCAACCTGATTCAATTTAAATTTTTTAAATTTTTTCTTCTTAGCTATTTCTGGGCAAGAATCCAAAGCTTGACCTGGTACTGGGCTTGGGTTCCAACTGCCAAAATGTCTGTTAAAACCTACTCCAGCCCATCTACACTCTCCCAGCCATTGAAGCCCTCCCCAGCCCATCCTCCATCAAATGGCCATATACAGACACAGACCATGCAAGTCTGCCCAGTAACTTGCCTAGTTCAATATTTAATATTATTTTCTGATTCTAGATCCTCTGTGTTCATCCAACGCTTCTTTGAACTCAGACACAGTTTTATTCTCCACCACCTCTCTCGGGAGTGCATTCCAGGCATCCACCACCCTCTCTGTAAAGTAGAATTTCCTAACATTGCCTTTGAATCTACCACCCCTCAACCTCAAATTATGCCCTCTGGTTTTACCATTTTCCTTTCTCTGGAAAAGATTTTGTTCTACGTTAATACCCTTCAAGTATTTGAACGTCTGAATCATATCTCCCCTGTCTCTCCTTTCCTCTAGGGTATACATATTCAGGGCTTCCAGTCACTCCTCATACGTCTTCTGGCGCAAGCCTCCTATCATTTTCGTCGCCCTCCTCTGGACCGCTTCAAGTCTTCTTACGTCCTTTGCCAGATACGGTCTCCAAAACTGAATATAGTACTCCAAGTGGGGCTTTACCAATGACCTGTACAGGGGCATCAACACCTTCTTCCTTCTACTGGCTATGCCTCTCTTTATACAGCCCAGCATCCTTCTGGCAGCAGCCACTGCCTTTAGATCTTTGGACACTATCACCCCAAGGTCCCTCTTCCCGTCCGTGCATATCAGCTTCTCTCCTCCCAGCATATACGGTTCCTTCTGATTATTAATCCCCAATATATTAATCTGCATTTCTTTGCATTGAATTTTAGTTGCCAGGCATTAGACCATTTCTCTAACTTTTGCAAATCCTTTTTCATATTTTCCATTTCCTCTTCGTCATGCTCAAGTTCACTCATGCCACCATGATTCTGATAGCTCCTCGGTGGCCCAGGCAGCCCTTCTGCTGCAGCTCAGTGCCAGGGACCCTCTTCTTCTACCTGTTTTCCCTTCTCTGCTTACGCAGAGTCAGGGGTCTCTGCTCCATCCCAACCTGCAGTCTCTGCACTTGACAGCCTCGAGACTTGATGGCCTCTTTCCAGTTCTCTCAATTGGTCCTGTATGTTCTGGGGGCTTCTTGGAGTCCACTCGCCAATGTTATCATCAGAAGTAGACCCGCTTTTCTTCTTAGTGTGCTATGCTGTGGCAGGTGCCGCAATCTATCCCCTTGTCTTCTGTGATGGATTATCTGTTGCACTTATCTGGCGCTGGTCTCAAATCCAAGTCAGTTCGAGTCCACCTCAGCACCACTGCTGCTTTTCATCAGCCGATCGACAGGAAATCGCTCTCTGTTCATCCTGTGATCTCCCGGTTCATGAAGGGTCTTTTCCACATTCATCCTCCCCTTAAACCTCTTCCCGTGGTTTGGAATCTCAACGTGGCCTTGCTCTCTTAATGAAACCTCCTTTTGAGCCACTGGTGCGGGCTCACTTGAAGTATCATGTGGAAGGTTGTGTTTCTTATTGCGCTCACTTCTGCTCGTAGGGTCAGTGAGCTGCAGGCCTTGGTGGTGGACCCTTCTTTCACTGTTTTTCCATCATGATAAGGTGGTTCTTCGTACCAATCCTAAATTCTTGCCTAAGGTTGTTTCGGATTTTCACATCAACCAGTCCGTGGTTCTTCCGGTGTTTCTCCCGAAGCCCCATTCTCACCCTGGTGAGGCGGCTCTCCATACTCTTGACTGTAAGCATGTGCTGGCCTTTTACTTGCAGCGCACTGCGCCTCATCGGACTGCTCCCCAGCTTTTCGTCTCTTTTGATCCCAATCGGTTGGGGCGCCCTGTTTCTAAGTGGACCATTTCTAACTGGTTGGCCGCTTGTATTTCTTTCTGTTACACTCAGGCTGGTCTCTCCCTATCAGGTCGGGTCACGGAGCATAAGGTCCGAGCGATGGCAGCGTCTGTTGCTTTCCTCCGATCGAGGAAATCTGCAAGGCTGCCACTTGGTCCTCGGTTCATATTTTCACCTCTCACTACTATCTAGAAGCTTTCTCCAGGTGTGACGGCCATTTCGGCCAGTCAGTTTTGCAACATCTGTTCTCCTAAATTGCCAACTCTCCCTCCATCCCTTTTGGTTAGCTTGGAGGTCACCCACATGTAGAGAATATGCTGCCTGCTTGTCCTGAGATAAAGCACAGTTACTTACTGTAACAGGTGTTATCCAGGGACAGCAGGCAGATATTCCCACCCACCTTTTATTTATTTATTTATTTATTTAGATTTTTATCCCGTCCTCCCAGTAGCTCAGAACGGTCTACAAGTGAACATACACAATGGAGAGTAATTAGACATATAAGAAGTACAATAGGTTTAAATGTTTGGACATACAAGACTGTGTAGTAATTTAAATACAGGAAGTATACAGCAAATTAAGAGTAGAGTTTAAGTATAAGTAGTTTAGTTTAAGTACAAGTTATTTGAGTTTAGATACAATTTGTCAGAGTATAGACTAAGAGAGGACTATACTGAAATTTAGGGAGAAGATAGACAGGGGAGAGAGGAGAGAGGTGGGGCTTAAGGGGGGGGAGTAGACTGAGTGAGATCTTTAGTTGAAGAGGAGGGTCTTTACCATTTTACGGAATGTTAATAATGAGTTCTGTTGTTTGAGTTGAGAGGGGAGTTGGTTCCACAGATGTGGAATGAAGTGGCTGTAGGATCGTTTGCGGGCAGTTTCTGAGAGGAGGGACCTTCCGGGGGGGGGAGGGTGCATAGGCGTATCTCCGATTTTGAGTGGAGGGTGCGAGTGGGGGTGTAGATGGGAAGCTTGGATTTTATGTAGGAGGGGGTGGTGGAGTAAATTCTCTTGTGGGCTATTGCCAGGGCCTTGAAAGCACAGCGCTGGCTAATTGGGAGCCAGTGTTCAGCACGGAGTGCTGGGGAGATGGGATCATGGTAGTTGAGGTTGTGTAGGAGGCGGATAGCTGCATTTTGGACCCGCTGGAGGCGTTTGAGATTATTTTTGGTTAGTCCATTAAATAGGGAGTTACAGTAATCCATTCTGGAGAGGACATATGCGTAGAGGAGTTGGGCGAGGTCAGGTGTGGAGATGTAGGGTTTGATCCTTTTCAGTTGGCGAAGGTGTCCGTCTAGTGTTACTCCTAGGCTGCGAACCTGATCTGTTGCCGTTAGTAGGGTGGAGTCCCATGCTAGTGTAGGACGTGTGTATTTGGTGCTTTTTTTTCTAATCCATAAGAGTTCGGTTTTAGAGGCGTTCAGTTGAAGTTTGTTGTTTGACATCCAAGTTTTCATGTCAGAGAGGCAGTGTTGGAGGTTAGCAATTTGGGACGACCGGTTCTCGCCTAGTGGGAGGAGCAGCTGGATGTCATCTGCATAAGAGTGGATTTTAATGTTATATTTCTGTGCTATATCAATGACAGGCCTGATGTAGAGGTTGAATAGAAGGGGGGATAGAAGGGCGCCTTGAGGAACACCATATTTGATGGGCTTGGGGTTACATTTGTGTGTCCCTAGTAGGACAGTCTGGGTCCTTTGATGGAGGAAGGAGGTGATCCAGTGGAGGGCTGTGTCCTTGATTCCGAGGTCATAGAGTCTGGATGTGAGGAGGTGGTGGTCGACTGTGTCAAAGGCAGCGCTGAGGTCAAGTAGGACTAGTAGGGCATCACTGCCTTTGTCGAGTATTGACCAGCTGTCATCAATGATATCAAGGAGTACTGACTCTGTGCTGTGGCCTTTTCGGAAGCCGGACTGGGCTGGGGATAGAGCAGCTTGTTCTTCAATGAAAGGGTGTAGTCGGTGGAGCACAATTCGTTCAAGGAGTTTGGAGATGAATGGGAGGTTGGAGACTGGGCGATAGTTGCCAGGTTCGTTAGGATCAAGGGTGGGTTTTTTGAGAGTGGGCTTGATAATAGCTGACTTCCAGCTGAGGGGAACAGTCCCAGTGGTTAGAGAGGTGTTAATGATGGGGAGGATGGATTCTGCCATGGCGTCTTCTGTGGACAGCAGGAGGCTGGATGGGCAGCCCTTCCTGGGTTGGCTTCTTTGCTAGCTATCTGAACTGAGGCCATGCTGAGGAGAAGCATACCCTGAGTCAGGTGGGAGGGGCACTTGCACATGCGAGGTACACTCTCAAGCTTGAAGATCTTCAAGCAAGTCTGCATGTGAGAACCTCCGCTAGGGGACTCTGTAGATGATGTCACCCACATGTAGAGAATATCTGCCTGCTGTCCCTGATAACACCTGTTACGGTAAGTAACTGTGCTATTTAGAGTGACTACTGATAGGATTTGAGCTTGTTACTTCTCCTTACTGACAAGGTAAAGGAGGATGGATTTGGAACATCTCTAGCTGGGGAAGAGCTCAGACTCTGAGGTAGCCAAAGGGTAGACTGCTTTGCAATGTATCCGCGTGGCTAGCCTGCACTGACAGTTTGGAAGCTCAGAGACCATTCCCTTAGGAGCAGGCTCACCCCAGGTTCTGTCCGCAGAGGGTTTGAGCACAGGCTTTGGGGCTCCATGGCGGTTTTCTACCAGGATCAGAGCCAACTGCATTTCCTCCCCTCTGCTATATGTGTGAACTCTGGTGAGGTCTCCAGCTGGTGAGAACTGGTGAGGTCTCCAGTTGGTCGGTAGGTCATAGTGGTGGTCAGAAGAAGCAAGCAGTCCAGTTTTCCAGGCTTGTGTGAGGCAGATGTGCTCCCTTTTCTCTGGCTGTAAGTTCAGTCCAGGCAGCTCAAAGCATGGCATCACACTGAGTATAAGGCTTAACAGCCTTTGGGAGAAAATTGGACAGTAGAAGCTCATCGCAGTTCCCCTGTGTATCTCTTCATAGGTGACTCTGACAGCAGACGCAACCAGTGTTCCCTCTAAGCGGGCGGGTGTTGTGAGCAAACTTTTTTCACCGTGAGCCAAAAATATCGGGCGCCAGCAAGTTATGAGCCAACTCGCCCGATTCTCCTCTCGCCGCCCTGCCATCTGCCGTACGCCTCTTCCGATCGTGCGCTGTGACGAGAAACGTGTGCGCTGCGATGTAATATTTTGTGCGCCAGCGCACGCCAGCGCAGCTTAGCGGGAACACTGGTTCAAATGGTTTTATTTATTTCCCCAAATTTATTTTTGTTATACGCATTGAAAATATTTGATATTGCGTTTAAATCAAAATCTCAATAAACTTGAAACGAGTGCCCGTGAGATTGTGGGAGGGTTAAATACTCAAAACTTAGAAGTTTTTGCTACGCCAGCTTTCTGGTATCTTTACATACAGTGGCGTACCTAGCATATGTAACATCCGGGGCCCATCATTTTTTGGCACCCCCCCCCCCCATCTGTAAGAAAAACATGATTTTTAGTAACAAACCACACGTCACACATGAGTACCTAGGAAAAGGCAGCATCTTACATATTGCAGTGAGCAGTACATCAATACACCCATTGTAAAACTAAACAAGCCAGACCAGCACAGATCAATCCTACACCGTCAATCCTAACAGAAAACCATGTCTTTCGAACACACAGAACACAGAAAACACCTTCGCCTAGTAAGGAATATGTAATCACAAACTAACCCCTCCCTCTTTTACAAAACTGTAGTGTGGATTTTAGCTACGGAGGTAACAGCTCTGATGCTCATAAAATTCTGAGCATCAGAGCTGCTACCACCAAGGCTGGTGCTAAAAACGCTTCACAGTTTTGTAAAAGGGGGGATAAAATAAAAATACATAGACAAAGGTTAAATTGAACCAGCAAGAAGCTGGACTCTGCATACAATGCTTCACAGAAACAGTGACACATGTCTCCTAAAGCAATAAATAAATAGAAATTTTTTTCTACCTTTGTCTTCTGTGGTTTCTCCTTTCCTCATCTTCTTGTAACTCTCTTCCTTCCATCCACTGTCTGCCGTCTCTCTTCCCCTATATGGCATCTTCTCTCCTTCTATGCCCCTTCCAGAAACTGTATGCCTCCCCCTTCCATCTCTCCTTTCACCCCATTGGTCTGGCATCTCTCTCCTCGCCTTCCCTCTCCCACACCTCTCCTCATAGTCTGGTATCTCCCCTTCCCTGATTCTCTGGCATCTCTCTCCTTTCCTTTTCTTCCATCTTTCGCTCCCCCTCCATGCTCTCACATCTCCCCCTTCCTTTTCCCTTAGACTGGCATACCTTCCTCCTACGCTCCAAGCCCTGGCATCTCCTTTAATTCCCTCCCTCATCTTCCTTCTCCCTCCAGCTGGGTACCGCAACACTCTTCCCTGCAGCTCTGCACTTCCCCACAATTGCCATGCTTCGGTTCCTCTTCTTCCTTCCTTCCTCCCCCCCCCCCCCCCCGGTGGACCCTGCGGCACCATCAACTCTTACTCCCTCTAATGTCGGCCCTGCAGCTCCAGACTTCCTCGCACCTTCTCCCCTCCCCCTTTGGATCGCTATTATTTTAAATGTTATAGCCGCGGAGCTGTATCCATCAGTGGAGATGTCTAACCTCGGCCTGCCCCGGAACTCTTACTGCAGCAGCCGCCCGTCTAGGCAGGAACAGGAAGTCACTGTTGCAGTAAGAGTTCCGGGGCAGGCCGAGGTTAGACATCTCCACTGATGGATACAGCTCCGCGGCTATAACATTTAAAATAATAGCGATCCAAAGGGGGAGGGGAGAAGGTGCGAGGAAGTCTGGAGCTGCAGGGCCGACATTAGAGGGAGTAAGAGTTGATGGTGCCGCAGGGTCCCGCGGGGGGGGGGGGAGGAAGGAAGGAAGAAGAGGAACCGAAGCATGGCAATTGTGGGGAAGTGCAATCCCCCCAATGCGTCCCCTTACCTTACCGACGCGTGTGTGCGCTGTGAAGAGAAACTTTGCGCTGCGATGTAATATTTTGTGCGTGAGCGCAGGCCAACGCAGCTTAGCGGGAACACTGGACGCAACCCTATGTGAGGGGGAAGGCATCCAGTGACAGGAAGGAGTGGGCATCCTTCCAGTCAATCCTTTCTAAAGTAGGGGGATGGGGTCCTGCGAAGTAGGGGGCATCAGTTGGTTCAGCGCAGGGGGGTCTTGGAGGCAGGAGGGAGTGGGCATCCCTCCTGCCGATTTTTAAGTCTGCAGGTGGGAGTCCTCAGGGGGCAGTTTTGTTGGGGGGGGGGGTTTGGAGAGAGTGGGCATCCCTCCTGCCTGTCTTTTTTTTTTTTTTTTCTGGGGGTTGAGGGGGGCATGGCTTGACTCGCTTTTAATGGGGCACAACATCTGTGTCATTAAAGAAAAAAGCCCCAACACCTGAGTGGCAGGAGGCTGCTTTGGGCTTCCCCTACCGCTCAGCTGTTAAGTCTTTTTCAAACCACCTCTGCACATGAGTGAGCTGGTTTCTAAGCAAGCGATCGGATGGGATTACAACTGCCCACAGCAAAACTCATCGATTGCTGTTTAGAAATCGGCCAAAAATTGGCCCTTAGCGACTGGGGAAATCTATAAAAGCATGAATAGATTACAACAAATAAATAGGAAATAGTTCTTCACCTTTCAGATTGTATGGCGGACAGAAGACATTGTTTGAATAATGCACAATTCAACCTGAAATTTGCTGCTAGTGGATGCTGTCAAGTCTAGCTGGATGTAAAAAGGTTAGGACAAGTTTCTGAAGGACCAGGTAGAAGATGGCGATTGTTTCTTTTATTTTGGGGCATGATGAACTGGGAAAGGGATGTTTATAAAGTTCAGCTGGGTACTTCCAAATGCCCCAGGTGGCAACTATTGGAGTGCAGATGCACCCAATAGGGCACTTCTAATGTTCTGATACGGTTTCCTTTTCTCCATCTTTAGGCTGGCTGACTGTAGGCCCCACGCTCACAAACAGCAACTTTAACCCCGAGACATACGCATCCTACTTCACAGCTCCTAATTCCCAGACCACAGGTTGCACAGAGGAAATTGAGAGGCTACGACCCAAGTCTCCACCCCCTAAATCAGACCGTGGTGGTGGAGCACCACGAGGAGGAGGAAGAGGTGGGGCCTCAGCAGGCCGTGGAGAGAGGGGCAGAGAGAGAATGCGTGGAAACTTCCGTGGAGAGAGGGGAGCATTCAGAGGGGGCCGTGGAGGACGAGGGAGCTTTCCTTCTCGTTAACTGCCGTTTCTCCTACACCTTCTAACCTTTATTTTTTAAGTTGGTTGGTTTAAAAATTTATTTCTTGCAATGGAGGCTAATTCTGGCAGACTATGGCTAGACTCAGCAGTGGTCTGTAACTTATCCCAGAACTTCCAGCCACCTTGTTTTCCAGGCATGGGGCAGGACTCTGTAATGCAGCAAAGCATGGCTGCAGCTCTCTTTTTAGGGGAATCTCTTTTCCCACAACCACATTAAAACCTATATACATCAGGGGGAGACACAGATTGCAGTACCAGCTGAGGACAGGACCTCAATGGGACTGTTCTACAGCCCAGACTTTGTAAAACTATCCACATATAGTCTGGAGGTTAAGGAGATGGGACCTGATGAGACTGTTACATGGTAGCCAGGTGGCGTGTTAAATGATTTTGACTGCCAAAAATAAGGGACTGTGAATGTGTATGAAACTTTTGAACTGGGATGGCGCTCAGAACCTTAAGTTGGTAATGAAGTCACAAATCGGGGACACGCCCCTATCATTGCACCATCTTTTTCAGTAGAAAGATAAATTACTATATTTTCAAAACATCTTGAACTGTGCACTGTAGTGAAAACTAGAATTGGTAATAATTTCAACTCTTAGTTCAATTCATGAAAAGCTCAGCTTAAGTGGGTGGTTAGGAAGTTGTCTCATTCCAGCGGGTCCTGACGCGTTTCGCCAGTGGTTTCCTCAGAGAACCCACACTTGCTGGTTATTTTCAATGAATAAAACTTCGTATGTGAATAACACACAGCACATCAATAGAACATCTTGGCTGTGCAATCTGTTACTGGACCCGTTAGGAAGATGATGTCAATCTTGTGTGACGAACATGTTCTGCAAAATATTTGAACTTTCTTCTTTCCTAGTGAACTGTTTTATTTGAAAATGTTTAACACATTTGTCTGCAAGTTTCAAGTCCAAGAAAACTCAGTCATCTAGTGTGTTAGTTTCTCATTTTCTTAAATGTCAGGCTTTGACTGTGAGCAGATCCCTGGGCTTTCCTGGCCATAATGTTGTCTCCCGGGGTGTCTTTTTACCTGGCTGCAGCAAGGTTTGCGATTAATGAGACAAATGTTTGTGCATTTAGGAGGAAATTCTGTAAATGGCATCTGAAAAGATAGGCACCTGTATCATGTAAATCACGCTTGGGCACCTTTTACAGTCATGCCTAACTTAAAACTTAGGCCTGCATTATAGACACCTTAAGTCCTTTAGAGATTCACACCTATGTCCTTCTCTGTCCCTAAACACACCTATTGTGGCGTTAAGTGCCGCTAGGCGCCTACCTTTTATAGAATCACCATATATGCCGATGATATCCAACTACTTCACCCCTTAAATCCTACATCCCCTGATGAAATAACTGAAATTAATCAAAAACTCAATAAAATCAGCCTCTGGCTTCGGCATAATAAACTTTCACTGAACATTCTTAAAACTACAGTGGTGCCTCACACAACGAACTTAATCCGTTCCAGGAGCAAGTTTGTTATGTGAAACGTTCGTTGTGTGAAACGCGTTTTCCCATAAGAATACATTTAAAACAAAATAATTCGTTCTGCAGCCCTGTTTTCCCATAAGAATACATTTAAAAGAAAATAATTCGTTCTGCAGCCCTACATTTCCCTCCCTCCACCTCACCTTGTATGCGGAGTCTGCCGGCCCTCTCCCTCACCCAGCCGCACGCTTCCAGAAAGCTGTGCACGCGCAGCTGCTGGAGTTGGTCAATGTTCTCCTCTCCTGCAACTTCCGGTTTCTGGTTGCGTCAGAGGAGAAGATTGAGCAACAGAGCATGCGCGCGTGCGCTGCTCCCTGAAAGCGTGCGGCTGGCCGAGAAAGAGGGCCGGAGAACTCGGCATCCAGGGTAAGGTGGAGGGAGATGATGGAACACTGCATGGGTGCTGCTGTTCCCGGCTTCGGCGAGAGTAGTTCCGCCCCCCCCGGGCCCCTCGGGCGACTTCATTGTGTGAAACGAAGTTCGTTATAGGGAGCAAGACAAAAAGTTCGTTATGCGCAGCGTTCGCTGTACGAGGCGTCCGTTATGCGAGGCACCACTGTACTAGTTCACCTGGAGAGGGCGAGAGAATGACACATTTATGTCTACCCATCTGTATCAACTCCTCTCCAATTCAAACAGATAGTAAAGTTAAACTTCTCGGAGTCATTTTAGACAAAGACCTCACCTTTCATCAACAAGTTAGTTCAGTTATGCAGAAATGTTTTCATAAGCTTAGGCTCATCCGTTCAATTTCTTCTTTTCTTGATCCCTCCTCAATTAACATCCTGATTCACTCCCTACTAATTTCAACTATAGATTATTGTAATGCCCTTTATCAAGGTATAACCCAGAAAGAAGTCCATCGTCTACAACTATTGCAAAACACTGCTGTTAAATTTAATCTATCATGCAAAAAAATTTGACCATGTCACCCCTCTCCTCTGCAAAGCACATTGGCTACCTATTACTCATCGTCTCTCCTATCAAATACTCCTCCTCACTTTTAAAACAGAAAACTCTAACCAACCGGCGTTCGTAGCTAAACTTTTGATCCCTTATTTATCATCCAGGAACCTCCAATCAAATAATCAAAATTTACTCTCCATACCATCATTACGGGAACTATTTTACGATACTACTCACAAATCCATCTTTTCAGTTACCACCCCCTCTCTGTAGAATGCCCTCCCATTAGACGTTCGATTAGAGAACTCGCTTGAAAAATTTAAAGCCAAACTTAAAACCTTCCTTTTTAAAGATGCCTTTATTCTTTAGTATTAGCTTCAGCCTCTTAATTCCTTGATTCACGTGAAGCTTTGGAACTTCTAATACTTCTTTTGAAATGATTCCCCTCCTGTTTTTGCCACTCCCCATTTACCGTCCTTTTTTATTAATTTTATTTTGATGTATTTTAAACAACCTTTCCCTCCCTTACTTTCCTTCCGTTTCATGTACATTAATCCGAATTCGTCTAGTATTTTTAATATTTGATAAAATATTGCTTTTATTTTCCTATTTTAATTGTCCCTTAAAGTCTTTTTATATTGTACACCGTCTAGACACTTGTTTTGATAGACTGTATATCAAAAATAAAGAAACTTGAGGAACAGTCATCTATCACCCAATTAAATTTTTTTTTTCTTCAACTATGAGCTCATAATTGAATCCAATTTGCTTAGGTGTCTCTTATAGAATTTGCCTCTTAATGCATACGTTTGACATTCCACTGTTTAAAAAATGATTCTGAATGAAGTTTCACTGATCTATGCTCAAACAAAGTACAGTGGAACCTTGGTTTACGAGCATAATTCATTCCAGAAGCATGCTCGTAAACCAAAATACTTGTATATCAAAGCGAGTTTCCCCATAGGAAATAATGGAAACTCGCTTTGATATGTTCCCCCCCACCCCCCCCGAGGCCAGCGGTGCTGCCCTCCCCCCACTCGCAAAGACCCCCCTCTGCGTGAACCGGCATCCCCCGCCCAAACAACTTAAACTTACTCCCCCTGGTCTGGCACCGCACAGCCCATAGGACGTGCCGGTGCCGCTAGAAGATCTTCCTGCTTCTGCTGGCCTTGAGCATGCGCAGATGGGGGTGCCGGTTCTCACGGGGTGGGGGGGGGGTGGCGGTTCTCACGGGGGGGCCTTTGCGAGCGGGGGGGGGGGGAGCGATGCCAGTTATCGGGGGGGGTGCTCACAAATCGAGTCAACACTCGGTTTGCGAGACACATTTTGCGAGAATTTTGCTCGTCTTGCAAAACACTCGCAAACCGGGTTACTCGCAAACCGAGGTTTGACTGTATATCATTAGCAATGTTATTTGTGGTTTATGCATTTGGATCATACCTTTTCAGTTGTAGCACAAGATAACTTACATTCAAGTAGAGCAGATGTATATTTTTTTCACTCTTAAAAAATTAACCCAAAAGTTAGTTGATTTCTTGATTTAAAAAGAAGTAAAAATGACAAAACCCCCAAAAGCAATATGGTAAGAAGTCTTTAATAATGTATTGTTCATTTGCTGGTAGAAAAGTCACCTGCCCAACATGGCTACACTTTGACTTACGCCTCCATCTCAGACAAATTATGTTACTTTAATAGGGAATCTCAAATTTAATTGTCCAGATTTCAAACAGCCAGTTCATAGAATCTGTTGGACAAATGGGCATTCCCATGTGGCTCAGAGCGGGGTACTGAAAAAACTTGAACATGACATTTCCGATCTGCTGTTAGTCATTTGTAACCTATTGATAAAATCATCCTTAGTAGCTGAAGATTGGAGGGTGGTCAATGTGAACACTGATTTTTTAAAAGAGGATTCCAGGGGTGATCCAAGAAATTATAGATCGGTAAACCAGGCAAAGTAATGAAAACTATTATAAAAAATAAAATTTTGGATATGTAGACAAAGATGGTTTAATGGGACAGAGTCAAGATGGGTTCAGCCAAGGGCAGGTCTTGCCTCGCCAATTTGCTGTATTGCTGAAGGTATGAATAAAGAGGTGGATGAAGGAGAGTCAGTTGACATAGGAAGCTTTTGACAAAGTTTTTCATAAGAACATGAACCACAATGATATAATGCCACTTACTAAATATGCTCAGAATTGTGTAATCTTGCCTCCCTAGCGAGAACCACCACCCAGTCATCGTGAATCTCATTCAAAATGCCCACTCTGTCAGATGAATATTCTCGCATGAAAAATCTTACTTCCTTTCGGCATTAGACACTCCTGAGAAAATGAAAGAATCGGGGAATAGGAGGCCGTGTTCTGCTTTTTGAAGTGGTAGGTAGCATTTGATAGCAGCAACGAGAATGAAAGATCTAAGAGCCTATGCTTAGGTCAGAGGTCCCTGAGGACAGCAAAACCAAGCAGCTATTAGAGGGAGAGAAGAGCCTGGCTGGTGTCAGGGTGGGATATCAGAAAGCTTGTGGTATTCTAAGGGTAGACAAAGCCAAGCTAGGCCAAAAATCTCAGCAAAATAAAGGGTCGTTGATTTGATAGTTTGCCTTTCTGTAGTGCATCCAAAGCGGTACTTTCTCTGTCCTTAGTGTGTAATATGACACATGGATAGAGGCAGCCAATGAAGATTTAATCTATGTCACTGCTCCTCCACTGTGAAGCTATGAACTCAAATTATATCCTTGCCGCAGTCAGGCTCTGCCAATAAGAACATAAGACTAGTCCAATTGTTCATCTAGCCCAATATCCTGTTTCCACAGTGTCCAATCCAGGTTAAAGTTAGACATACCTTTTTCCCTTATAACTACTAAACACTTATTGGATTTTTTGTCTTCATCCATATCTATCGTTTATTTCTAAAATGAGCCATTAATATAATAATCATTTTATTTTTATATACTGCCCTACCACATAGTTCTAGACAGTTCACATACATTAAAAATTATACAATCAATTAATAAAATAAAAGAATATTTTAGTGGATCTTAATGTACTTTTAGTAAATTGTATTTTATTGATTGATTGTAGAAAAACAATGTCCATTTATCAATCAGAATACTATAATGTCAGTTTACAAATTTATCAAATAAATCAGTTTTTAGTAATTTCCTAAAAGATATGTATGAGTGAACCTGAGAGATAATAGTACTTAACCATAAGTTCATTTTACCTGTCTGAAAACCGAGCAATTTATCGAAGAATCTCTTATAACAACAAGACTTAATAGACGGGAGAACAAATAAATGTTGCCCTCGAGTAATCCTATCGGGTTTATATCGTTCAAAACATGAGGTCAAGTAAATAGACGCCATTCCAAACACTTTAAAACATATACAACCAAATTTAAACAATAGCCTCAAAAGGCAGCCAGTGCAACTGTCGATAAGATGGAGTAATATGGTCATATTTTTTCAGAAAATTAGGCGGACCGCTGTGTTCTGTATAAGTCTCAATCTCTTTTGAAGCTTTTTGTGAGATCACACATATATTACAATAATCCAGAACAGATAAAATGGAAGCCACATTGATTTCATGTAGAAAATTGTGGGAAACAAGAAGTTATACTGTAAGTTGCAAGAGGATTGTGAAAAATTGCAAGAGGATTTTGGGGACTGGACACCAAACAGCAGATGACATTTAATGTGAATAAGAGCAAAGTGATGCATGTGGGAAAGAGGAACCCAAACTATAGCTATGTGATGCTGGGTTGGAGTCGCCGCCCAGGAAAAGGATCTAGGAGTCATTGTTGAGGATACGTAGAAACCCTCAGCTCAATATGCAGCAGCTGCTAAGAAAGCAAATAGAATGTTAGGAATTATCAGGAAAGGAATGGAAGACAAAGATGAAAATACAGTAAAACCTTAGATTGCAAGTAACTTGGTTTGCAAGTGTTTTACAAGACAAGCAAAATATTTTATTAAATTTTTACTTGATATACAAGCAATGTCTTGCAATACAAGTACATACAGTATTTATGCATCACATTATCACAACTGAACCTATGGTTACATAAGAATAGCCTTACTGGGTCAGACCAATGGTCCATCAAGCCCAGTAGCCTGTTCTCACGGTGGCCAATCCAGGTCACTAGTACCTGGCCAAAACCCAAGGTGTAGCAATATTCCATGCTACCAATACAGGGCAAGCAGTGGCTTCCTCCATGTCTTTCTCAATAATGGACTATGGACTTTTCCTCCAGGAACTTGTCCAAACCTTTCTTAAGACCAGGTACGCTATCCGCTCTTATCACATCATCTGGCAATGCATTCCAGAGCTTAACTATTCTCTGAGTGAAAAAAAAATTCCTCCTATTGGTTTTAAGAGTATTTCCCTGTAACTTCATAGAGTGTCCCCTAGTCTTTGTAATTTTTGACAGAGTGAAAAATCGATCCACTTGTACCCATTCTACTCCACTCAGGATTTTGTATACTTAATCATAGATCCCCTCAGCTGTCTCTTTTCCAAGCTGAAGAGCCTTAACCGTTTTAGTCTTTCCTCATACGAGAGGAGTTCCATCCCCTTTACCATCTTGATTGCTCTTCTTTGAACATAAGAAGTGCCATCTCCGGAACAGACCCTAGGTCCATTAAGTCCAGCGATTCGCACACGCAGAGGCCCCGCCAGGTGTACCCTGGCATAGTTTTAGTCCCCATATCACTTTAAGCTTCTCATAAGGAGATGTGTATCTAGCTTACCCTTACCCATGTCACTTTATGCCACTCATAAGGAGATGCACATCTTAAATCCTAGAACGGTGGATTCCGCAATTACCTCTTCTGGGAGAGCATTCCAGGTGTCCACCACTCGTTGCGTGAAGCAGAACTTCCTGATATTTGTCCTGAACTTGTCCCCGCTTAGCTTCAGTCCATGTCCTCTTGTCCGTGTCACATTGGACATTGTAAATATTTTTTTTTTCTGCTCTATTTTGTCGATTCCTTTCAGTATTTTGAAAGTCTCGATCATATCCCCTCGCAGTCTCCTCTTCTCAAGGGAGAACAATCCCAGTCTCTTAAGTCATTCCTCGTATTCCAAGTTCTCCATGCCCTTTATTAGCTTCGTTGCTCGTCTCTGCACCCTGTCGAGCATTTTTATATCCTTTAGGTATGGAGACCAATGTTGGACGCAGTATTCCAAGTGTGGTCTGACCATCGCTCTATAAAGCGGCATTATTACTTTCTCCGATCTACTCGTGATTCCCTTCTTTATCATTCCTAGCGTTCTGTTTGCGTTCTTCGCTGCCGCCGCGCATTGCACCAACAGCTTCAGGGTCCTATTGATTAATACACCCATGTCCTTTTCCTCTTCGGTTCTTTCCAGAGTTGCCCTGACATACTATACTGTACTTGTGTTTCTTATTTTTTCTTCCTAAGTGCATCACTTTGCATTTTTCAACATTAAACTTTATCTGCCATTTATCTGCCCATTTCTCCAATCGGCTCAAGTTGCTCTGGAGTTCCTCGCTGTCCTTTTGCAATCTGATTGCCTGGCATAGCTTTGTGTCATCTGCAAACTTGATGATCTCACTGGATGTTCCATCTTCTAGGTCGTTGATGAAAATATTAAATAAGATGGGCCCAAGTACCGAGTTCTGGGGCACACTGCTAGTCATGCTTTCTGAAAATCCAAGTATATAATATCCACCGGTTCTCCATTATCAATTTCTCTGTTCACTGTCTCAAAAAATTGAAGTAGGTTCGTCAAACATGACTTCCCTATCCTGAATCCATGTTGGCTGGCTCTCATCAGGTTGTGTGTGTCTACGTGCCGGGTTATGCTATGCTTGATCAGCGCCTTCACCATCTTCCCAACATGAGACTCGCAGGTCTATAGTTGCCCGGTACTCCTCTTGATCCTTTTTTTAAATAATGGCGTGACGTTCGCTATTTTCCAGTCGTCCAGTATCTGTCCTGTTTTGATTGACAGGTTGGCAAGTTTTTGCAATAGTTCTCCGATTTCCACTTTTAGCTCTTTCAAGACTCTCGGATGAATTCCGTCCGGTCCAGGAGATTTGTCACTTTTGAGTTTGTCGATCTGGCGGTAAATCTGGTCCAATTCCACTTCTACTGTGGTAAGGCTGTCCTCTGTTACTCCTGTGAACACTTTTACTGCTTCTGGAATTGTTGCAGTGTCTTTCTTTGTAAAGACAGGCGCAAAGAAGGAATTCAGTCTGCGATTTGTTTGTCTTCCTTGATGTACCCTTTCCTTCCCTGGTCATCCAGCGGTCCCACTGCCTCTTTTGTGGGTTTTCTCCCTTTCACATACCTGAAGAAGGGCTTGAAGTTTTTGGCCTCCTGCGCTATTTTCTCCTCATAGTCCTTTTTGGCATCCCTCACCGCCCTGTGACACTTCTTCTGATCATCCTTGTGTTTGTTCCAAGTTTTGGTTGTTTTCGTGCATTTTCATGCTTTAAAGGAATCCTTCTTTTCTTTTATGGCTTCCTTCACCTCTTTAGTAAGCCACGCCGGCTCTCTTTTGACTTTGGTTTTCTTTGCTTTGGACATCCGTGGAATGTAGAAGCTTTGTGCTTCCGTGATAGTATTTTTCAGGAGGGACCATGACTGTTCTACCGTTTTGACTTTGCCCATTTTTTTTCTTGATCCATTGTTTCACCATGGCTCTCATGCTATCGTATCTTCCCCTTTTAAAGTTTAAAGTCGTGGTTGAGGTTTTAGTACCTTTCCCCTTCCCGACATCGAGCTTGAAGTTGATCATGTTGTGGTCGCTCGTCCCCAGCGAGACCATGACTTCTACTTCCTTTGCCAGCCCTGTAATGCCGTTTAGGACCAAGTCCAAGGTGACGTTTCCTCTTGTCAGCTCTCCCACCAATTGTTCCAGGAAGCAATCCCCTAGTACTTCCAGGAACATTGTCTCCTTGCCACAATTTGAGGTTCCCAGGTCCCAGTCTATCCCCAGAAAATTGATATTCTCCAAGATTACGACATTACCTGTCTTACATTCGTGCTTAATTTCCTTTATCATTTCCGGGTCTGTTTCCTCCCCCTGTCCTGGCAGTCGGTAGTAAAGGCCAATCTTTGTGTCAGCACCGTTGTGTCTGGGAATCTTTATCCAGAGGGATTCCAGCTTCTCTTTCTCTTCCGTCATAGTCTCTTTCACAGATTCTATTCCTTCACGAACATATAGGGCGATACCTCTACCTTTCTGCCCCACTCTATCTCTTCTGTACAGTTTGTATCCCTGTAATACTGTATCCCATTTGTTTTCATCATTCCACCAGGTTTCTGTTATGCTAATGATTTCCAGTTTGTCGTTTTCGCTATTGCCTCTAATTCTCCCATTTTGTTTCTCAAACTTCTAGTGTTCGTATACATACATTTGAGTTCCCTTTGTGTTACCTTCTTGGACTCTTTAAGCTTAGCAGTGTCCCCTGGTTCTTTCACGGTATCCTTTTCTGCTCCTGTGTTTCTCTCTTATATGCTTTGTGGTTGTCCCCTCCTGTGTCTGAGTAGTTGTCCGTAGTTCCTTCTTTGGGGACATCCTGTGGTTGACTGTCGGCTTTCCCCTGTCCTTTAGTTTAAAGCAGGGATGTCCAACCTGCGGCCCCGTGAAGTATTTTGTGTGGCTCCGGTTGAGGGCGATGCAGTGTTTTCCTCTGCTGCCCCCGGGTGTTTACCGTCTTGCTGGCTCCCTCCTCTGTCTTGCTGCAGTGTTTGTGCATTTGTGCGGCCCCAGAAATATTTTTTTCGGCTAATGCGGCCCAGGGAAGCCAAAAGGTTGGACACCCCTGGTTTAAAGCCTTCTCAATGGCCTTCTTAATGTTGCCTGCCAATACTCTTGCTCCTTCCTCGTTGAGGTGCAGTCCGTCCTTTCTGTAGTACTTGCTTCTTCCCCAGAAAGTTGTCCATTTGCGCATGAAGTCAAAGCCTTCCTCTCGCACCATCGTCTCATCCAGGCGTTGATCGTTTGCAGTTCCCCTTGTCTTCTTCCATCCGCTCTTGGTACCGGGAGGATCTCGGAGAAGGCCACCTTTACCTCCCTGATCTTCAGTATTCTTCCGAGTGAGCGGAGCTGGCCCTTCATTTCTTCCCTGTCATACTTCCGTCCGCTCACATCGTTGGTTCCCACGTGGATAAGCACAGCAGCGTCCTCTCCCCCTGCGCTGTCTATGATCCTGGAGATCCTGTTGGCCACATCCTTCACTCTTACTCCTGGCAGGCAGGTGATGATTCTATCCTCTCTTCCTCCTGTGGTGTAGCTGTCCACATGCCGTACGATGGAGTCTCCCACGATGATCCCCATCTTCTGTATTCGGTGGTTCCTTGGTCGTAAGTCCACATCCATGGTATAGGACCAATCTTCTCCCTCCTACGATACTCCTGAAGTTGCTTTCTGCTCTTTGGGGGGGGGAGGGTATCCCCATGCAGTGTGTGGTCGCCCCTTGTTTCCGCTTCCTTTTCTCCATAATTTGCAGGGGTGTCTTCTCTTGTCCAGGCCTTCTTCCTGAGTTGTTCGAGTACAGTTCGCCACATGCTGGTGTGCTTCCTCGATGTATCTTTCTAGTTTCTTGACCTCTTCGTTTGGACTGAACTGCACTAGAAGCTTTTCCTGTTCGCGGATTTCCTCTTCAAAGGTGAGGAGTTCTTTTAGATTCAGCCCTGTCTCCTCTAGCAGCTGGGCCTGCCGTTTCAAGCTATCCAGCTCCATGCAATGACTGTAAATGTATGCCCTAGTCACCAAAGGGAGGTAAGTCATACATATTGCAACCGGTGCAGAAGACTGAAAAGCTCACCTTCTGGCTTCCTTGGGCATCCATCTCTTTTCCCCCTTCTGAGTTGTTTGGGCGAATCGGTTATGGACCTTCTGTCTCTGGATGTTTTCTGGCTTCCTAATTTCTACCTTCCTTTTTGTTGTGAGTCCACTAGTGTTACTGTGTTAGTGTCTGTGAGTGCTTGTTTCCCCTCTAGGTGTGTGATATTTGAGGGAGTGTGTGCCCTGCTGTGTAACTAGCTAAAGATTGGGTCTTGTGGCTGCCTTCCTGCTTGTTGCGAGTCTGCTGGCTTATTGTTTGTTCTGAGTCTGCTTGTGCTACAGTGTTGGAGTCAGTGAGTACTCGTTTCCCCTCTAGGTGTGTGGTATGTGAGGGAGTGTGCCCTGTTATGTAGCTAGCTTTTCTAGTGCCACTATATCTTTCTTGAGATAAGGAGATCAAAATTGAACGCAATACTCCAGATGAGGTCGAACCATGGAGCGATACAGGGGCATTATGACATTCTTAGTCTTGTTAACCATCCCTTTTTTAATAATTTCCAGCATCTTGTTTGCTTTTTTGGCCGCCACCACACATTGAGCAGAAGGTTTCATCGTATTGTCTACAATGACACCCAGATCCTTCTCTTGGGCGCTAACCCCAAGGTGGACTCTAGCATCCTGTGATTCAGCTTATTCTTCCCAATGTGTATCACTTTGCATTTGTCCACATTAAATTTCATCTGCCACTTGGACGCACAGTCTTCCAATTTCCTAAGGTCCGCCTGCAATTTTTCATAATCTGCATGCGTTTTAACAACTTTGAAATTCCAATTTCCAGATCATTTATAAATAAGTTAAATAGCACCGGTCCTAGTACAGACCCCTGCAACACTCCACTCTTTATTCTCCTCCGTTGAGAAAAATGACCATTTAACCCTACCCTCTGTTTTCTATCTGATAACCAATTCCTAATCCACAGCTGAACTTTGCCACCTATCCCATGACACTTTATTTTTCTCAGGAGCCTCTCGTGAGGAACTTTATCAAAAGCTTTCTGAAAATCTAGATACACTATATCAACCAGCTCACCTTTATCCACGATGGGGAAGGTACTGGGAGAAGGCAACCTAGAAAAGGACTTGGGGGTTTTGGTGGATAAAACATTGAAGCCGGCGGCACAATGCGCAGCAGCCTCAAAGAAGGCGAACAGAATGCTGGGCATTATCAAAAAAGGCATTACAACCAGAACGAAGGAAGTTATCCTGCTACTGTATCGGGCGATGGTGCGCCCGCAACTGGAGTACTGCATTCAATACTGGTCGCTGTACCTCAAGAAGGATATGACGATACTCGAGAGGGTCCAGAGAAGAGCAACAAGGATGATAAAGGGCATGGAAAACTTCCCATATGCTGAAAGGCTAGAGAAGCTGGGGCTCTTTTCCCTGGAGAAGCGGAGATTTAGAGGGGACATGATAGAAACTTATAAGATCTTGAAGGGGATAGAGAAAGTAGAGAGGGACAGATTCTTCAGACTAGCGGAGGCAACAAAAACTAGAGGGCATTCAAAAAAATTGAAAGGTGACAGATTCAGAACAAATGCTAGGAAGTTCTTCACTCAAAGGGTGGTGGATGCCTGGAATGCGCTTCCAGAGGAGGTGGTAGGGCAGAGTACTTTATTGGGTTTCAAAAAGGGATTGGATGATTTCCTGAAGGAAAAGGGGATTGAAGGGTATAGTTAGATGGTTGATATACAGGATATCAGATGATTAGGGAATGAAATGTTTTAGGTAAAGAGATCACTTACAGGTCAGGGACCTGAGGGGGCCGCCACAGGAGTGGACTGCTGGGCGTGATGGACCCATGGTCTGACTCAGCAGAGGCGATGCTTATGTTCTTATGTTTATTCACATCTTCAAAGAAGTCAAGCAAATTTGTGAGGCAAGATCTCCCTCAGCTGAACCCATGCTGACTCCATCTCTGATGCTGCGGGAGTGTAGTGACTGTCCTAAAAAAGCAAAGTCTTGCAATACGAGTACATACAATATACATGCATCACATCATCACAACTGAACCGATGGTTCTTCTCTCTCTGATGCTGTGGGAGTGTAGTGACGATTCTAAATGAGCGAGGTCTTGCAATACAAGTACGTATAGTATTTTGTATTAAAGTTTTTGGGTTGTGGAATGAATTGTCTGAGTTTCTATTATTTCTGATGGGGAAAATCGTTTTGATATACGAGTGTTTTGGACTACAAGCATGTTTTTTGGAACGAATTATGCTCGTAAACCAAGGTTTTACTGTATTATAATTCCCTTGTATCACTCTATGGTATGGCTGCAACTTGAATACTATGTGCAGTTCTGACCGCCGTATTTCATAAAAGATGTAGCGGAATTAGAAAAGATACAGAGAAGGGCAACGAAAATGATAAAAGGTTAAATTGGCTAGGGCTCTTCAGCTTGGAGAAGAGACGGGTCTGGGGTGATATGATAAGAGATCTATAAAATAATGAGTGGAGTGGAAAGGCTAGATGTGAATCGCTTGTTCACTCTTTCCAAAAATACTAGGACTGGGGAGCATGCAATGAAGCTATTAAGTAGTAGATTTAAAACAAACCGGAAAAAATATTTCTTCACTCAATGTGTAATTAAACTCTGGAATTCATTGCCAGAGAATGTGGTAAAATCAGTTAGCAGAGTTTAAAAAAGGTTGGATAAGTTTCTAAAAATGTCCATGGCTTATTCCATGGATAAGCAGCATAAAATCTGTTTTACTCCTTGAGATTTAGCTAGGCACTTGGGAAGTGGATTGGCCACTGTTGGAAACAGGATACTGAGCTCGATGGACCTTCGATCTGTCCCAGTATGGCAATTCTTATGTTCATTTAGACCAGGGGTACCCAATAGGTCAATCACGATCAACCAGTAAATAGCAAAGGCAACGCAAGTCGATCGCAAAGCTGCGATAGACTCACATTGCCTTTGCGTTCTGTTCTTCCTGTTTCCCCAACACCAGGCCAAGCATGTATATGTGCCGGGCCCTCAACCTCCCCCCCCCAACGTCAATTCTGACATTGGAGAGGAAGTTCTGGGCCAGCCAATGGCTGCCTGGCTGGCCCGGAACTTCCTCTCCAATGTCAGAATTGACGTTGAGGGGGAAGGCTTGTGGGCCTGGCACTTGTACGCACCTGGTCTGGTGTCGGGAAAGCAGGGAGAAATCGGCAGTGGCTTGGTGGGGGCAGAGAGAGAGAAAAAAAGACGGGGGGGGGGGCAGGGAGAGAGAGAAAGGCAAAGAAAGAAAGGGGGCAGAGAGAGAGAGAAAGATAGACAAAGAAAGAAAGGGGGACCAGGGAGAGAGAAAGACAGAAAAAAAGGGGGCAGGGAGAGAGGAAGAAAAAGTTGGACTCATGGAGGGACAGAGAGCGAGAGAGGTTGGTTGGGGAATGGAATGAGGTCTGGAGAGAAAACATGCATGAGGCAGAAAGAAGGGAAGAAATATTGGATGCACAGTCAGAAGGAAGTGCAACCAGAGACTCATGAAAGCACCAGACAACAAAGGTAGGAAAAATGATTTTATTTTTAATTTAGTGATCAAAATGTGCCCATTTTGAGAATTTATATCCGCTGTCTATATTTTGCTCTATGACCCCCCCTTTTACTAAACTGCGATAGCGTTTTTTTAGCGCAAGGAGCCTATGTGCGTCGGGAGCAGTGCGGGGCTCCCTGCGCTAAAAAACACTATCGTGGTTTAGTAAAAGGGGAGGGGGTATATTTGTCTATTTTTGTATAGTTGCTACTGAGGTGACATTGCATATTTTAAATATGCCTTGACCTCTTTGAAAGAAACCCCAGAATATAAATGATAATTAGCATTTTCTCTGCGTACAGCGTGATAGTAGATGATGGCAGATAAAGACCCGAATGGTCCATCCAGTCTGCCCAACCTGATTCAATTTAAATTTTTAAATTTTTTCTTCATAGCTATTTCTGGGCAATAATCCAAAGCTTTACCCGGTACTGTGCTTGGGTTCCAACTGCCGAAATCTCCGTTAAAACCTATTCCAGCCCATCTATACCCTCCCAGCCACTGAAGCCCTCCCCAGCCCATCCCCCACCAAACGGCCATATACAGACACAGACTGTGCAAGTCTGCCCAGTACTGGCCTTAGTTCAATATTTAATATTTTCTGATTCTAGATCCTCTGTGTTCATCCCATGCTTCTTTGAACTCAGTCACAGTTTGTGTTTTTTTAAATTTTATTGTTGGTAAATCATTTTGACTTGGTCATTTTAAAAGTAGATCACAAGCCAAAAAAGTGTGGGCACCCCTGATTTAGACAGAAGGATCACAGAGGTGTACAATTAAAAATGAACATTAATAATAAAAAGAATTAAACTCCAAAATTAGATAAAAGAAAATCCTATGACACATAGGATCTGAGGAAAGCTACAGAAGCTGCTATAGCATGGACTTTGTGAGCAGTGACATGACTCTCCAGAGGCAGTCCAGTCTGAGTATAGCAGAATGAGATACAGGCAGCCAACTATTTGGATATTGTCCGTTTGGTGACAGGATGACCCAACTTGTTAGGATCAAATGAGATGAAGAGTTAGGGAGATGTTCTATGAGGCTTTGTCCGATTGTTGTAGGCCACGTTTACAGTCCAAAATGTGCAGCACCGTTTATCCTGGATGAGAATGAGGCTTAGGGAAAAAAACTGGAAGAACAATGGACTGATTGAAATGAAAGTCTGTAACTACTTTCGGTAGAAACTTAGGATGCGTGCATAGAACCACTTTATCTTGGTGAAAAACTGTGAAAGGTAGATCTGCGACAAACACTTGTAGCTCACTGACCCTCCTGGCAGAAATGAGAGAGATGAGAAAAACTACTTTCCAGATGAGAAATTTGAGATGGGCTGTTGCCATTGGTTCAAATGGTGGTTTCATCAACCTGGAAAGAACTACATTAAGGTCCCAGATGACAGGTGGAGGCTTGAGAGATGGTTTAACATTGAAAAGCCCTTTCATGAATCTGGAGACCATTGGATAAACAGTGAGAGGCTGTCTCTCGACTGGTATGTGAAAAGCTGTAATAGCGCTAAGATGGACTCTGATAGATGTAGATTTAAGACCAGAATCAGAGAGATGAAGGAGATAATCCAGCACCAATTGCAATGACAATGAAGCTGGATCAGGAAGATGATGATGCAGACACCAGGTAGAAAGCCGAGTCCACTTTTGTTGATAACACTGTTGAGTGGAGGGTTTCCTGGAAGCGTCAATAATAGTGCGGACAGGCTGAGAGATACCAAGCTGTCAGGTGTAACAATTGCAGGTTGGGATGAAGAAGAGTTCCTTGATTCTGTGTCAGCAGTATAGGAAATATTGGAAGAAGTATGGATTCCCTGGTGCTGAGTTGAAGTAGAAGGGAGAACCAATAGGCCATCAAGGAGCTATGAGTATCATGGTGGCTGACTCCTGCTTGATTTTGAAGAGTTTTCAGGATGAGAGGAGTGGGAGGCAACACATAGAGGAACAATTGCGTCCAATCCAGAAGAAACTCATTTGCTTCCAGGCGGTGAGGAGAAAAGCCTGGAGCAGAAGTGGGGCAGTTTGTGGTTGTGGGAAGCTGCAAATAAGTCCACCTGAGGAGTGCCCCATTGGGCAAAGATGGACTGAAGAGTTGTCGAGCTGAGTGTCCATTCGTGAGGCTGGAGAATTCTGCTTGCCTTGTATATAGACTATTCGCAGAAAAAGATTGCGGGTGGTCGCCCAAAGCCAAATCTTTTGTGCCTCTTGACAAAGGGGAAGAGAGCCCGTGCCTCCTTGCTTGTTGATGTAGTACATCGCTACTTGATTGTGCGAAGGAGGAAGACTTGGTCAGTCGGGAGATGTTGGAAAGCTTTTAGCGCGTAATACATTGCTCTGAGCTCCAGCAAATTGATGTGAAATTTGCGTTCTTTGGAGGTCCAGTACCCCTGCGTTTGAAGGCCACTCGTGTGCTCACCAGGCGTAGGGAGAAGCATCTGTCGTGAGGACCTGGTGATGTGGAGGAAGATGGAAAAGAAGACCTGGATAGATTGGAAGAGGTCATCCACCAGTGAAGCGACTGCAGAAGAGATGAGGTTACAGAGATATGTTGTGAGAGCGGATCTATCGCCTGACACCACTGAGAAGCTAGGGTCCACTGAGGAGTGCGAAGATGCAATGTGGCTAGTGGTTGTCCGTCGGGTGATCCACACTCTCTGTAGGTGTATCTCGGCAGTTCCACTGTTGCTGGTGATTTTCCACGGCCTCCCTGTATGCCTCCTCTATGAACTTCTCCAACTCTCGGACTTCTTCGATGGTGTCATCTGTCTTGATGTTCTTTGCATCCTCTGTCGTCATGTTCTCTGCATCTCTGTCTTCCTCCTTCACTGCTTGAAGTGTCTCCAGTTACAGTATCCTGCCCTCCAGGAGTCTGACTTGTTTCTTCAGGCTCTCCACTTCTCTGCATCAAGCGCATACATAAGACCGCTTCCCAGAGGGGAGGTAGTCATACATATGGCAGACGGTGCAGAAAACAGGGTAGTTCAACATCCTGCTTATGTCTGCTGCTTCTATTGCTGCCCGCTTGCCGGTCTGCTGTTGATGTCTTCTATGTCTGCTGTGGCTGTCCTCTGTGCCTGCTGTGTCTGCCTAGTTGTGTGTCCTCTGCGCCTGCTGTGTTCTGTGCCTGTCCTCTGCACCTGTTGTGTCCTCTGTGTCTGCCTGGTTGTGTGTCCTCTGTACCTGCCTGGTTGTGTGTCCTCTTGCGCCTGTGTTGGTCTTCTTCTGCTCTCCTTTAGCGGTGGCTCGTCCCTTCTCAAGGCCCTTTTACAAAGGCGCTCTCGCTAAGGCGAGCGCCTTTAATGCTTGCCTTTGACACATACCAAACGGCTGAGTGCCGTTAGCCTCTCCCCTTTTAAGGAGGAGCTTCAGTGGTCGACGTCGGGGGGTGGGCAGAGCTAACTCGCCGATTCCCCTCGTCTCCTGCCTCTTCTTCCCCTCTCCTGCTCTTTTCTCCTTTTGCTTTGCTCTCCCTCTACTTCACTCTCCAACTGCTTCTTTGCTGCTTGCCTGCCCAAGCTCTGCTGAACTCCGCTCTATTGGCCCCTCCTCTTTTAAGTGGGAGCTTCAGTGGTCGATATAGGGGTGGATGGAGCTAACTCTCGCCGATTCCCCTCGTCTCCTACTCTTTTCTCTCCTTTTGCTTCCCTTTCCCTCTACTTCCCTCTCCAACTGCTTCTCTCCTGCTTGCCTGCCCAAGCTCTGCTGAACTCCGCTCCATTGGCTCCTCCCCTTTTAAGGGGGAGTTTTGGTGGTTGACATCGGGGGGGCGGAGCTTACTCTCGCTGATTCCTCTCGTAGTCTCCTGCCTCTTCTCCATTCCTGCTCTTTTCTCTCCTTTTGCTTCGCTCTCCCTCTACTTCACTCTCCAACTGCTTCTGTCCTGCTTGCCTGCCCAAGCTCCACTGAACTCTGCTCTGTTGGCCCCTCCCCTTTTAAGGGGGAGCTTCAGTGGTCGATGTCTGGGGTGGGCGGAGCTAACTAGCCGATTCCCCTCGTAGTCTCCTGCCTCTTCTACCCCTTTCCTGCTCTTTTCTCTCGTGCTTGCCTGCCCAAGCACCGCTGAACTCCACTTCGTTGGCCCCTCCCCTTTTAAGGGAAGCTTTGGTGGTCGACGTCGGGGGGTGGGCGGAGCTAATTCTCACCGATTTCCCTTGTAATCTGCCTCCTTCCACTCTCCTGCTCTTTTCTCTCCTTTTGCATCCCTCTCCCTCTACTTTACTCTCCAACTGCTTCTCTCCTGCTTGCCTGCCCAAGCTCCTCTGTTCGCAATCCTCCTGCGTCGACCCTACTCTGAATAACTTCGTATCGTCTGCAAATTTAATCACCTCACTCGTCGTACCAATTTCCAGATAGTTTATAAATATGTTAAAGAGCACCGAACCCTGAGGCATTCCACTGGTGACGCTTTTCAGTCCAAGTATTGTCCATTTACCCCCACTCTCTGTTTCCTATCTGCCAGTCAGTTTTTAATCCACGTCACCCTTGTATATCTGCCTGTTTACTCCCTTGAAGAAGTGCAAGTTCGTCAAGCAAGATCTTCCTTTGCTGAAGCCATGCTGGCTGGTCCTCATCAGATCGTGTCCGTCAAGGTGTTCAATGATGCGGTCCTTTATCAATGCATCTACCATCTTTCCCGGTACCAAGATCAGACTCACCGGTCTGTAGTTTCCCGGATCACCCCTTGAACCTTTCTTGAAGATTGGCGTAACATTTGTCACCTTCCAGTCTTCCGGAATCCTTCCTGATTTTATCGACAGATTGACTATTAGTTGAAGCAGTTCAGCTATAGCCCCTTTCAGTTCCTTGATTACCCTCTGATGGATGCCATCCAGTCCCAGGGATTTATAATTTTTAAGCCTATCTGCTGCATACCTCTTCTAGACTAACCGTCAACCCTGTCAGTTTCCTGCCTTCGTTTCCCACGTATATCCTATCGGCGTCCGATATATTGTGTATATCCTCTTCGGTAAACACAGCTTTAGGTCTCTTGCTAAAAAGCTACCCTTGTTTTCTGACTAAACAGTGCTCCAATCTGCTCATTCTTGAAAGCAAAGAAAGCACATGACAAAAATATATAGATTGCAAAAATAACTTGATTTGCAAAAGCTTAAAAACTGAAAAAAAAACCCAGATACAGACTTTAGCATGGCTTCTACTTAATTACAAATGAAGGTGTGCAGCTGCACAATGCTGAACTCATTCCAAGATCATTAAGGTGCACCTGCAAGGTAGAATGCCACAATTAACGTATGTGCTGGGATTTGAACCTATGACCTCTGGAAGTTGGGAACAGGGCTTTTACCCTTTGAGCCGCAGCAGTGGTTAAAAGCTACAGCCTCAGCACCCTGAGGTTGTGGGTTCAAACCTATTCTGCTCCTTGTGACCCTGGGCAAGTCATTTAATCCCATTGCCCCAGGTACATTAGATAGATTGTGAGCCCACCAGGACAGACAGGGAAAATGCTTGAGTACCTGAATAAATTAATGAAAACCAGGGGTGTCCAACCTGCGGCCCAGTGAAGTATTTTGTGTGGCCCCGGTCGAGGGCGATGCAGTATTTTCCTCTGCTGCCCTCAGGTGTTTACCGTCTTGCTGGCTCCCTCCTCTGTCTTGCTGCAGCGTTTGCGCATTTGTGCGGTCCCAGAAACATTTGTTTCATCCAATGCGGCCCAGGGAAGCCAAAAGTTTGGACACCCTTGATGTAAACCGTTCTGAGCTCCCTGAGAGAACGGTATAGAAAATTGAAGAAATAAATAAAAAATTCCTCACATCTGATATGATAGCTTAGGGATCTGCTAAGCTATGATCTTCTCAGATATTTTCACCTTCACATGGCTAGGATCTCTAAGCTCTCATGGTAGGAACCCCCATGACTGAAAGGATGCAGCTGTGGCTCAATGGGTAAAAGTCCTGTGCTCATCTTCCAGAGGTCATGGGTTCAAATCCCAGCACATATTTTAATTGTGGCATTCTACCTTGCAGGTGCACCTTGATCTCACAGTGAGATCAGCATTCAAGAATTAGCTGATTGGAGTACTGTTTAGTTAGAAAAAAAGGGTGTTCTGAGTATAGGATTCAATTTTGGCCTCCTTATCTCAAGGAAGATATAGTGGCGCTAGAAAAGGTTCAAAGAAGAGCGACCAAGATGATAAAGGGAATGGAATTCCTCTCGTTTGAGGAAAAACTAAAATGGTTAGGGCTCTTCAGCTTGGAAAAGAGACGGCTGAGGGGGAAATATGATTGAAGTCTACAAAATCCTGAGTGGAGTAGAACAAGTAGATCAATTTTTCACTCTGTCAAAAATGACAAAGACTAGGGGACATTCGATGAAGTTACAGGGAAATACTTTTAAAACCAATTGGAGGAAATTTTTTTTCACTCAGAGAATAGTTGGGCTCTGGAAAGCGTTGCCAGAGGATGTGGTAAGAGCTGATAGCATAGCTGGTTTTAAGAAAGGTTTGGACAAGTTCCTGGAGGAAAAGTCCTTAGTCTGTTATTGAGAAAGACACAGGGGAAGCCACTGCTTGCCTTATATCGGTAGCATGGAATATTGCTACACTTTGAGTTTTGGCCAGGTACTAGTGTCCTGGATTGGCCACCGTGAGAATGGGCTACTGGTCTTGTTGGACTATTGGCCTGACCCAGTAAGGCTATTCGTATGTTCTTATGAGTCTCAGTCTGGTAATATTTTTTTTGGTATTAGCAAGGTAAATGATATTACAGCAATCTAACTACTTAATCGAAGTGACTGAACCAAGATATTGAATGTGGGGATGTCAAAGTATGGTCTAATGGTACAGAGTTTCTATAACGTGTGGAACCCCTTTCGCACCAAGGTATTGATCTGTTTTTTCATAGTTAGATTCTGGTCCAAGACAATTCCTAAGATTTTAATCGAGAAATGAATTTTATATTGAATGGTGTTTATAGTAATTGTGGATTCAGAAGAAGTCTTTTGGGAGGAAGTGAAAATTTTGCCTTTTTGCGATTTAATTTTAGTTTGAATTCTGTCATCCAAGACTCCATTGAGTTTAGGACAGCTTCCCTGGGTGAGTTGTTTGAAATGGTTGAATTACATGGAATAATCAATATATCGTCAGCATAACTGAATAATTTAATACCCAAGCTACTTCATTTTGATCCAAGTGAAGAAAGGTATATATTGAACAGTCTAGGAGAGAATGTTGATCCTTGAGGAACCCCACATGGATTCTTCCAAATGATGGAATTTTCATTATTAATCCTTACTTGATATGAACAAGATTTAAGAAAACCTTGAAACCAGAGAAGTACTTTGTCATGGATCCCAAAGATATCTAGGCATTCCAGAAGTTTAACATGGTCTACCAGATCGAATGCGCTGCTCAAGTCAAATTGTAAGACAAGAGCACTACTACCTTTGCTAAGTAAGTTGTTTAAATAATTGAACAGTGCAGCTAGTACAGTTTCTGTACTAAATTGAGATCTGAAGCCAGATTGAGAATTATGTAATAACGTGGTGTCCTAAGAATTTGGATAGTTGTGACTACCAGGCCCTCCATAATTTTCACAAAGAATGGAATAGATGCTGTTCGTCTGTAATTAGCTGGTGAAGAGGATGGTTCCTTAGAGTTTTTAATAATTGGCGTAATAAGTATGTGACCTCCTTTTTCTAAGAAATCTGATAACCAATCAAAAAGTTCAAATTTGAAACTTTGAGGAGCTTATTCTATGAGAGCTGGGGGCCAAGAGGCTAGAGCACTAAAGGATTTCACATATTTTTGATATAGTCTGGAGAAAAGATTCCAGTCTGGTTTGTCAAAGAATGTCCAGATGATATCCGCATGGATATCATTATTGACTAAAGTCTGAGAATATCTTGTATCGTTAATCCAAAGTGGACAAGAAGTTCTTAGTCCACTTACCTTAGAACTGAAAAAAGTAGCAAAGACATCTGAGGTAGGTGTTATGACTTGAGATGATTGCTTATGCCTCTTTGTATTAAATACCTCATTGACCAGCTGAAATAATTTATTTGTGCTCATCAGTAAGGCCCTGGAGGATATTAGTCATCCCTTGTGTGTCATAGTGGGTCATTTTTATTGATTTGTGTAGTATGTGATATTAATATTCTAATTGATTTTATGTTGTAACTTAGGCCTCTCTTTGTGAATTGCTTTGTCCTTTTTTTCTCCTCTCCCCCTTGCATATTTTCCTGTTTTGCAGTATTTGAAATAAAGATGACTATGTTATCCTAAGCCCCCCCACACACATACACCTTGCTTTTTAAGAGAATACATAGTACTGACACAGGTAATAGCTACGTTGTACAAGAGAGAAGATGGCAGACAGATTTATCAATGGAGAAAGACAATTATTTTAAGCACTAGAATCTGGATATCTGATTCATCAAAGATTTTTCCCATAGACCTAGAAGGGAGAGACACTTTAGCTCAATCAGATTATGATTTATAAGGCACTTCAGCTTTATTGTTTTTTAACATATTGATATCAACAATCATCTGAAATGACCATGATAGCAGAGTTGTAGAATAGGAAAATGAAAATAAATAACACCTTGTGACTTCTGATTTCATGATCATGTTTCTTAGTGTATTTGGTTTCAGACCCTTCTTCACTACAAGAGTACAGTACAAGGAGCTGAGGCGACTTCCGGGCGTTGCACAGAGTATTGTCTAGAGCAGAGGTTGGCAAACTTTTTGACTCATGGGTCACAATGGGTTCTTAAATTTGACAGAGGGGCCAGACCTTTTAAAATCCCGCTTATAGCCTGGTGGTCCAGCGTGTATCGGCAGGAGCGAGCTTTCCATGCTCCTGTCTGGCCACTGGTACCGTGGGAAATATCATGCTAATTCTGTCCTGCTACAAAGGAAAACAGCCACTGCTAGAATGGGAAATAACATGCTTATTCAGTCATGTTATAATTTATTTATTTGAAGGAGTTCTATCACGCTAATTCTGTCCTGCTACAAAGGAAAATAGCCACTACTAGAATGAGAAATAACAAGCTTATTCAGTCATGTTATAATTTATTTATTTGAAGGAGTTCTATCACGCTAATTCTGTCCTGCTACAAAGGAAAATAGCCACTACTAGAATGAGAAATAACATGCTTATTCAGTCATGTTATAATTTATTTATTTTATTAATAATAATAATAATAACTTTATTTTGTATACCGCCATACCCAGAGAGTTCTAGGCGGTTCACAGCAATTAATTAAGATTACAATGGAGAGATAATTTGAGTTAACATTTTAGGAATGTCGTGGTCAATGAAGTTGGTAGGAAAATACAAGAATGTACAAGGAATGTACAAGGAATATACAGGCATGTACAGGAATATACAAGAATGTACAATAGGAAGGTAATATTTTATTTTTAGGAATATGCCGGTCTTTGAAATTAATAGGTTTGGAGGGAACGATAAGAGGGAAGGAGGGGGGCTCACTTGTGTTGATTGGAGTTGAAGAGGTGTGAGGGTGAGTTAAGGGTTCTGTCCGTGGAATAGGTGAGTTTTGAGTTTTTTTCTGACGTCAAGGTAGGTGGGGGTGTCGAGTACCATTTGGGCTAGCCATGAGTTTTGTTTAGCTGCCTGGAAGGAGAAGGTTTTGTCAAGGAACCTTTTGAGACAACATAGTTTTAGGGAGGGGAAGGCGAACAGATGAATTCTGCGAGAGTTCTTATTGTTGTGATTTAGCTTGAGGTGAGGGTTGAGGTAGCTTGGGGATAGGCCAAATACAATTTTGTAGCAGAGGCATGCGAACTTGAAGGTGCCAGGTCAAAAGCGCGCTGGGACAAAGGCGCGAGCAGACAATTGAGCGCAGCGTGGAGGCACGCGCCAAAGAAAATTACTGTTTTTAGGGCTCCGACGGGGGGAACCCCCCCACTTAATACAAATCGCGCCGCGTTGTGGGGGGTTTATAACCCCCCACATTTTACTGAAAACTTCACTTTTTCCCTGTTTTTAGGGAAAAAGTTAAGTTTACAGTAAAATGTGGGGGGTTACAACCTCCCAAACCCTCAACGCCGGCGCAATTTGTACTAAGTAAACTGGGGGTGCTCCCCAACAAAACCCCCCGTCGGAGCCCCTAAAAACAGTAATTTTCTTCGGCGCGCGCTTTTGTCTTCCGCGTTGTTGTCTATTAACCAAACTTGAATATGACTCTGGATTCAAATGGCAGCCAGTGCAGTTTAGAAAGGAGTGATGTGTTCTCTTTTGTTCAAGCCAAATATAAGGCAGACGGCGGTGTTCTGAATCAGTTTTAGTCTCCTGGTGGTTCAGAACACCGCCATCCGCCTTATATTTGGCTTGAATAAAAGAGAACACATCACCCCTTTCTACCATAAACTGCACTGGCTGCCATTTAAGGATTTCTACCATGCTAATTCTGTCCTGCTCCAAAGGAAAACAGCTACTATGAGAATGGGAAATAACAGACTTATTCAGTCATGTTATAATTTATTTATTTGAAGGATTTCTATTCTGCACTATCATTTAGTTTCTAGGCAGATTACAGAATTACATTCATAATCTAATAGGTGGCATAATGTGGTTTTCAGGGGTAAGAGAAGGGGGTACATTATACATAGGAGAGAGAGAAGACAAGGTGTATTTAAACATGGTTTAGTGTTAACATATCAAAGGTTATAAGAAGAAGATGGCCAGTGGTAGAGTGGGAGTTACATGTTTGCCCTCTGCTGGTGGCTTGTGGGTAAAGGGTATGGGAACCTTAGTGATGGAGTGGCCTAGTGCTTACTCTATGGTTGTGAGTTTTAATTCCCATTGCAGCTCATTGTTCCTCTGGGCAAGTCACTTAACATGCCATTCAGGAAGTGGTGCGGGGCCCAGGCAGGAGCACGGAAAGCTTGCTCCTGCCGATACACGCTGGACTACCAGGCTATAAGGGGTATTTTAAAAGGTACAACGGGGCGGGTGATGTTTTAAAAAGGTATGGGGAGAGTTAAAAAATTTGTATCTTCACTGCATACAACTCACTGACATTTCCACCCACTTTTGGAGCAAAAAATACAGTAGACAAATTTGGCGGGCCGGATATGGCCCAAGGGCCGTAGTTTGCACGTCTGGTCTAGAGCAAAGTCCAAGAATGTGCATTTCCCGCAGCTGCCTGCTGGATTGATGCAGTCTTGGTGCATGCTTTGCTCTGCATGTCAGATGGCAAGGAAAAAAACATTTGTTTTACTTTGAATTCTCTATAAGGGAAGCAGCAGGAGAACTTCCTGCACGGAAGAAGAATAGAAACCTTTCTAATAAAAATGCTTTCATTGTGGTAGAGGAATGGTATCAAAAAGTATTTTGTGGATAACATTTTCACTCTTAAATGGCTTAGTTCACACCGGAGTGGAAGCAAGGTTGCTCTGTATACTGAAAGTACCGTTAAGTTTGAAGTGGTTTATGACCTATGCCAGATGTTTCAGCATAAACTCCTCACAGAGCCTCAATAAATTATAGCTGTTCACTCCTCATGTACTTAAATAAATACATCAACACAGTCTGGCAATATTGTACTATGGCGTGCACCAGAAAAACTGACATGCTTAAAACAAAGTGTGTTGATCCCTGGATGTAGAGGAATCCAACTAAAGCGGCCTTCAGAAGTATCTCTTGAGGCTTTCTCTACTGCTTAGTAAGAGGTCCTGGAACCCAGGTAAGAGTGTGGTGTTCCCATAGCTGAAGACCAGAGCTAACACTGAAGGAGAAGGCTCCCGGGCCTAGCCTTTGGCAAAGAATCTACAAACATGACCGACTGTTTCACTTTGCCTACAGGCTGCTCTGTTTCTTTTCTCTCTCTATCAAGCTAGAAGCTACGTGGCAACATATAGCTTGATAAGCAGACTAGCTGGTAACTAGCGTGGTGCATTGAGTGTGCAGGTTCCCGGCTCTAGGCCTTGCTTTCGGATTGTACTGCTGCTCTGTGCAGAAGTCCTTTTGTGCTGTAGCAGCCAGGGAAGAATGATGATATTCCAATTTGTACAAAATTTCTGCTCTCAACAGTGGCTTGGGAAAAGATGTTTTGGAGTGGGTAACTTAGTCTACCTGAGCTCTTTTTCCAAAATGGCTGTAAACTAATAGCACGTGAGTTTCCTCTTGGCACATCACATATCTTCAGTTCTGCTGGGCTATGGTAAGTTTTTTTCTATTTTGCATCTTTAGCAATAAAGCATCTGTGTTTATAAAAAATCAGTTTGACTGAATTCTAAGTTCTTTCTCGGCTATGAATTTTAGTTGAAGCTTAAGTACATAGGATTAGGACAAGTCTAAAAAGGTGCACTTTTCCAAGACCTGCACCATGCAATATTTCTGAAAGGCAATGCAACTTCAGCTGCATATGGTTTGAAACTGTGTAATGTCTCCGTATAATACATTACCCCTCCCCCATGTAAGATTTCTACCTGAGCACATGTTGTCCCATTCTATCGGTTAATAAAGTAAGTCATCGAGAAAAGCATCACAGATTGCTGGGAAACAGAAATGAGAGCAAGGCACAGTAATGAGAGGCAAATGCTGGTATAACAGTGATTGCAAGTTGGAGCTTTCTCAGAGAGATGAAAGATTCTGATTATATGAGTAGCTGACGAATTTCTTTATGAACACAACACAGGAAATCCATGTAGGAAACTCCTCCGTAAAGGCCTTTGTCTTCCACGAGGAACTGCCGGAAAGTCAGCTCAGCCTTGTCTCTCTGTTTCACTAACACAAACTGCAAAAGAAAGCATGTGTTATTACTTAAGAGGAAGATGGCCAGTGCTACAATGGAAAATAACACATTTACTCTGGCCACTGGTACTGTGGGAAATATAACGCTAATTCTGTCCTGCTCCAAAGGAAAACAGCCACTACGAGAATGGGAAATAACATGTTTATTCATTCATGTTATAATTTATTTATTTGAAGGAGTTCTATTCTGCACTATCATTTAGTTTCTAGGCAGATTACAGAATTACATTCATAATCTAATAGGTGGCATAATGTGGTTTTCAGGGGTAGAAGAGTAAGAGAAGGGGGTACATTATACAGAGGAGAGAGAGAGAGAGAAGACAAGGTGTATTTAAACATGGTTTAGTGTTAACATATCAAAGGTTATAAGACGATGGCCAGTGGTGGAGTGGGAGTCGCTTGTGGGTAAAGGGTATGGGAACCTTAGTGATGGAGTGGCCTAGTGCTCACCCTATGGTTGAGTTTTAATTCCTCTGGGCAAGTCACTTAACACGTCCTTGGCCCATGTAAACCACACAGAACAAGTGTTCCAGCAAGTCCCATCCCCTGTTCTTGTTTTAAGAGAAACTCTTCTCCTAATCACTTTTCAACTCTTAGATCTGCTCTTTTACAGTGACATGGCTGATGACAATGCATCAGAATCTCATTGGCCCTGAATGCTGCGAATGCACTTTTAATGATCTTTTATTTATATGAATTTACCTTCACACAACAGCAATAATTCTGTGATGGAGTAGCCTAATGGCTAATGGCTACTGTAGCTTATTGTGAGCCTGGGCAGGTCATTTAACCCTCCATTACCCCAGAAACAAAACTTAGATCGTGAACTAGAGAATGACACAGGGACAAATTTTTCCCCATCCCTGCAAGTTCTTTTCCTGTCCCTACCCCATCCTCATCTGCACAAGCTTCAAACGCTTTAAAATCATACGTGTTCGAGGCTTGTGCGGTTAAGGCAGAGCTTAGAGGAATGGGACAGGAACAGCAACAAAACTCATGGGGATGGGATGGGGATGTGGAAAATTTGTCCCCATGCCATTCTCTATTGAGAACCCACTAGGGACAGAGAAAGTGCCTACATATAAATATATGTAATCGGCTTTGGTTTGCCACCCAAATCCATGGGAAGATTAGGTTCTTACCTCAATAACCTTTCTAGTAGAAAGGCATGCGAGTCTTGAACTAGGGCATTATTCACCTCTAATTATGAGTTGTGTAGAAGGCATCATGCAAATCTTTTCAGCTCTACCCCTTGTCTCTGTGTTCCTGCTCCTCAGTTTATACCAAAGCACTATAAAAGGAAAAATAAAAAGGAGGGACATGGGGAACTCCCCAACAAAGCCAAATTGGCTCTACTCCTAACAATGACAATCAATACCAATAGGAACATAACATAAAAATAAGGTGGAACAGAAATATCCACCTACCTGAGTGCAATTGGCACTAACACTTATGTAGATCTCACAGTCTTTCATTTGTCTTTTGCAATAAGAGTTATCATTCTTCAGATCTGTTGGACAGGAGAAAGGCCAGTCCATTACAAGTTATCCCATGTCCAAATGGTCTTGTTCTGGGCATTTGGGACTTGAACAAAATTTTGGTTGAAAATGTGGTATAAACGTCCTAGCAGTCCGGATGAACAATAGCCAGGAAGTCCAGATAAATGATTAAAAAATAAAAAAATCCTAGATGTATTTTTTTAAAATGGGCATTTTCCCAGTGCTGACGCCTAAATTGGACTTAGACATATGTTTTGATTATGCCCCTCAAAATTTCTGTGCATTTTATTAAACTTTATTCTCTGTTGATGATTGTTTGAAAGATTTTAGTTCTTACAGGTACCATGGCTACAATGTTTATTCTGATCCTTTTAACTGAAGTGCTTGGATGTAGACAAGACCACAAAATAGCAGAAAGCACCAAAATAGCTTTGCCCTTTGTAAATGCACTTTTTGAGAACTTCTCCAAAAATTGTGCTCCGATAGCCTTGTGGACCCTACAAGACCTGTGTGGGAACACTCTATACCCTTAGTACTCTCTAATATTCTTCTATCTACCAAATGTTATCTAAAACCCCATAATTTACCCTATTCTTATCTCCTAAAGATCTCTACTTCCCGTTGGTAACTCTTTACCCAACGTTTTATTACCTTAAAAATTTTATGTCATCGCTTATTCTATTCCTTCAAATTTTGAATGTAATTCTTGTTTTAGTTTGGATATAATCCGCCTTGAACCGCAAGGTAATGGCGGAATAGAAATCACTAATGTAATGTAATGTAATAGGTGATCCTGCTGACATTATTAAACAGTAGATCAACCTGAAATAGCTACAACTACTAATCATTTCTATAGTGTTACTAGATATACACAAAATATAATAATAATAATAACAGTTTATATACCGCAGTACCGTGAAGTTCTATGCGGTTTACAAAAGATTAAATGAAGGTACAAATTGATTGAACTTAAGAGAGGTGGAAGAATGATTAATAGGTCAAGAAAACCATTATTGCGAAGAAAGAGATGTACGGGTCAGTTGTCTAGATACTTCAGGAACAGGTATGTTTTTAGACGCTTCCTGAATTCCTCATAAGTAGTGGGCGAGAGCAATTGCTCTAGATCTTTACCCCATAATGCTGCTTGATGTGAGAGAAGGTGTTCATGGTGTTTTTTCAGTTTACAACCTCTAACTGGGGGGGAAACGAAGTTCGAATGTGAGCTTCTCTTGTGTCTGTTGGCTGAGAAGGAGAAAAGGTCAGTTATGTATTTAGGGGCTAGTCCGTATAGTACTTTAAAGCAGAGGCAGGCGAACTTAAACTTTATGCGTGCTTCCATCGGTAGCCAATGCAACTGCTGGTAGTAGGGTGTCACATGATCAAATTTCTTTAGCCCGAAGATTAGTCTGACTGCGCATTTTGCATTAATTATAAACGTCGCATATTCTTTTGGGAAATTGCTAAATAGGCGATGTTACAGTAGTCAAGTTGACTTAGTACGAGGGATTGAACCAGGGTTCTGAATGCTGAAGTATCAAAATATGATTTCATGGATCTAAGTTTCCAGAGAGTGAAAAAACCCTTTCTGATTAAGGAGTCCATCTGGTCTTTCATGGTTAGGCATTGATCCAGAGTTACACCCAGTATCTTCATGGTGGACTGAATAGGGTAACTAAGTTCATTGATGCATAGTGGTGTTTTGGTGTCAAGCGGATGTGGTGAAGCAACAAAGAATTTCGTTTTTTCTGAATTAAGTTTGAGCTTGAAGTCTGTCATCTATTGCTCCATCACGTTTATAGCTTCTGAAGCTTTGGGAATAGTCAGCAAATGGGATGATAATCATAAAGTCATCTGCGTAACTGAATAATTTTATCCCCAGCAGGGTTAATTGCACACCTAGTGAGGACATGTAGACATTGAAAAGCAATGGGGATAGCGGTGACCCCTGCGGCACACCGGATGGATTGCTCCAGATATCGGAGAGATCGTAATTGAAATGTACCTGATAGGTACAGGATATGAGGAAGCCGCGAAACCAGTTCAACACCTCATCCCTGATACTAATAGCGTCCAGGCATTGAAGCATTTTCCCATGGTCTACCAGATCAAAGGCGGAGCTCATATTGAATTGCATGACCAGGGCATTGAGGCCCTTGCTAAACAGTAGGCGCAGATTGTCTAAAATAGCCGCAATTACTGTCTCCATATTGAAAAAAGGTCTAAAACCGGATTGAGTTTCATATAGGAGAGAGAACTGATTAAGATATTCCATCAATTGGGTGTGTACCAATCCCTCCATGATTTTTTACAATAAATGGAATGGATGCTACTGGTCTGTAGTTGGTTACTAGGGCTGAAGATTCTTTACTATTTTTTAGGATTGGGGTTATTATTATGTGACCGTTATTAGTGAGGAACTTCCCATTTTTTAGGTTATGGGCTAAGTATTGCAGCAACGATAGTTTAAATTCTAAAGGCGCCGCTTTCATAATTTCTGGGGGGCATGAGTCCAGAACGCAATAAGATTTAGAGTATTTGTTATATAGTTTGGTATAATTATTCCATTCTAAGTCTTGAAAGGAACTCCAGGTATTTCATTTCCTTGTATGTTAGCTATTTGATGATCACTAGGGTCGTTTGTTGAACAGTTGTTTCTTAGGTTTTTAATTTTTGAATCAAAATGCAATGCTAAGTAATTCGCAGAGGGTAACTTAGTGTAGTGTACGGGTAGAGTGTAGCGAGCGGTGTCAAATAAATTCGTGATCAGATTGAACAGCTCTTTTGTATTGATTCCTTGTGAACCATTGCAAGATAAGTTGATTTTAGTAGAGTAGAATACTTTACGTTTGTCTTTTATCAGTTGTTTGTAGATTTTTTATTGTTACGGTCTGCTAATTCTCCTGTTTTTTTCCAAATTCTTTCCAGTCTTCTAGCTAGTTGTTTCATTTTTAGAAGTTCGGTGTCAAACCATTTGTTATATTTATTTGCACTGCTTTTGCTATTACATTTAGGGGCAATTTTATCTAAAATGGATCTGCTGGTTGTCGTCCAGTGATCCCAGAAATCGATTCCTTCTTCTATCTCCGTTTGCAGTTCATATTGTGACCAGTATTCTTCTGGATTAATATAACCTCTTGTGTGATGTTCTCTTTTTATCATCCGTAAGGCTCTTTATCCGCTTTGTCTTTTTATACGCTGGGTCCAATCTGTGAGGTCGCTTCACAAAGGCGTGCACTAAGTGCACGCGCCTTTGCTGTGCGCCTTAGCCACGCACCAAATGGCCGTGCGCCGTTGGCGTTGCTGAATAATCTTTCTTTCTCTCTGCTGGCTCGGGGGAGGGGTGGAGCGGTGCTCGCATGTCTCTCCGGAGTGGGCTCCTGATCAAGATGTCGGCCCGCTGCTGCAAAATCTTTCTTTCTCCCCGCTGGCTCGGGGGAGGGGCGGAGCGGTGCTTGCACGCTTCTCCGGAGCGGGCTCCCGGTCAAGATGTCGGCCCGCTGCTGCAAAATCTTTCTTTCTCCCTGCTGGCTCGGGGGAGGGGCGGAGCGGTGCTCGCACGCCTCTCCGGAGCAGGTTCCCGATCAAGATGTCGGCCCGCTGCTGCAAAATCATTCCCTGCTCAACAGAACTTATAATCTAATCAAAACAGACAAACAAGGGTTTAGGAAATTGCTTATGATGGGAATGATTAAAATAGACATGGGCACTCTACAAGTGAATAAAATTTCAAGAGTTAAAAGAAGCTTCAAAAAGGTGGGCTTTTAGCCTAGATTTTTAATACAGCCAGAGATGGAGATTGACATCCTGACTCAGGAGGTCTATTCCAGGTATATGGAGCAACAAGATAAAAGAAATGGAGTCTGGAATTGGCAGTAGAGGAGAAGGGTATAGATAAGAGGTTTCCCTGATGAATAGATTATCTGGGGAGGAATATAGAGTGAGATAAGAGAGGAGAGATACTGAGGAGCTGCAGAGTGAATGCACATGTAAGTCAAATAAGAGGAGTTTGAAGTACGGTAACTTGAGCAGAGGGCTAATATGAGCATAGCAATATTGGCATAATATAAATCATGCAGCAGAATTTTGAACACATTGAAGGGAGAGATGGTTTAGTGGAAGACCTGTGAGATGCAAGTTGCAGTAATGTAGGTGTGAGGTGAAGGTTTTGGTAGCAGGAAGAGTCCCATTGCAGTCTTGCAGAGGGAAGGTGTTATTGGTCTCAACCCATGGTTTGAACTCAATGAGACTGGAATTGAGGCCCCAGATGCTCTAAGATCTATGTTAAAATCCTGTGGGTCACTGTATTGTCGGTAAATTTTCTGATTTCAAAACAGCAAGTGATGCTCAAAGAACTTTGCATGCAAATGAGGTTTGCAGAAGTCTGCGGAAATCCCATCTGATCAGACATTGGAGAAAGCGACTGATACATGCATTGAATAGTTCACGGAAAGAGGCATATGCCAGGAAAGGCTATCATAGGCACCCATGATCATGAATCATAGCTGTGCCTTATTGTAGTGCATCATAGGTGCATGTGATAAGTGTCTGTTGATCCCATTGGAGGGAGGGAGAGGAGGGGGCAGAGAACTACCTCCAAGCAAGCCATACAAATGTGAAAATACAAGATCTATATATGCCAGATTCCACATTGCTTCAGCAGGACATGATGCCTTTACTCCAACCTTTTTGTTTTTGAACTTTAAACAAACGTACATGAGACTTGCTTCTAACACACATGTAACAATACTACTGGCACATCAAGACCTCCCATTAAATTTGGAGCATCAAAGTCCAGTGCTCCATTTTGTGCATCATTAGGCAATGTCTGGGCATCGCCTGGAATGCTCATTTTAATACATTTCAAAATTATTATCAGAGGCTGCTACAGAAAAGACTGTGATTAGCCGATTTGTGCATTGGTAGCTGAAATACTTCAATGCTAAACCGGTTAGATCTGGTTTAGCGTCGATTGTTAAAGACACGGTAAGCTTAGAACATCAGGGCCTGAATCAGGATCAGAGCTCTGGAGAACAAATGGAAGAGGCTGCTGACTAGGCAGCAATTTACTCTGTCAACGGTTCATTCTACCTGGAGTCAGTCTGCGCTGTAACTGGAACATGAGCCTGCAAGCCAGAAGAGAATGGCTTTTCTTCTACAGAGTTGACCAAATGAGAAGCTGTGAGGGCTTTAATACAGTTAAATTACAGCAATTAGCAATTTAAGTTTCATAAAATGAAAACCCCATGACATGGTACACATAAAATATCATATTTTATCTTCAGAGCTCCATTTTCAGGCAAGAGGCTCCATATCTCAGGAGCCATGAACATAACCCTTTCCTGCACTTAAGAGCAATGAAGACAAAAATGGTATCTAATGAGCAGCCATAATATAGATCATTATATCAAATAGGTTTGCCAGTAATGAGGGCAATGAACATTTTTTGCACATGCAACATTCAAATCACTGAATACGTTTTCTTATGCAACAGATCCTACCTTCATTGTGTAAGGCCGATCCTTTTGTATAAACTCCAGTACCCATCTGAGCTTTTTGGAGTAAAGAGTGTCCACTTCAGGAAGTATCGTCTGCATTGTCAAACATATGATTATGAGACAAAATAATTATGCATTTTATATATACACATGTCTTCTCCCAACAATAAAGCACAGTTACATACCTGTAACAGGTGTTATCCAGGGACAGCAGGCAGATATTCTCACAGATAGGTGAGAATCATCCAAGGAGCCCCAGTACAGACAGTGTAAAAGTGTACTGTCACTTTAACCTCTGTAGAAGTCTCAAGACCGCCTGTATTGCAACATGTGTGAGCATCTTCCTACCTGATGTCAGCTCATGGGACCATCAGTTCAATAAACTAGCTAAGAAGCCAACTAGGGGAGGTGAGAGGTTTGTGAGAATATCTGCCTGCTGTCCCCGGATAACACCTGTTACAGGTAAATAATTGTGCTTTATCCCAGGACAAGCAGGCAGCATATTTTCACAGATGGGACTCCCTAGCTACTATGAATGGGATGGAGGGAAGCTGGCGACTAGAAAGTAAATTTTGTAGAAGTATTTAGCTAAACTGACTATCCCACCTGGAATTAGTCTCCAGACAGAAATGGGATGTGAAAGTATGGTTTAGAACCCATAGTCAATGAAACCATCAGTGCAATGCGCAGCGGCAGCGAAAAGGGTGAACAGAATGCTAGGAATGATTAAGAAAAGAGATCACAAACATCTGCCGTTGTACTGGGCTATGGTATGCCCCCACCTGGAATATTGCGTCCAACACTGGTCGCCGTACATGAAAAAGGACATAGTACTACTCGAAAGGGTCCAGAGAAGAGTGACTAAAATGGTTAAGGGGCTGGAGGAGTTGCCATACAATAAGAGGCTAGAGAAACTGGGCATCTTCTCCTTGAAAAGAGGGGACATGATCGAAACATTCAAGATATTGAAAGAGAGATTGTTCACCATCTCCAAGGTGAACAGAATGAGAGGGCACTCGCTAAAGTTAAAAGGGGATAGATTCCGTACAAACATAAGGAAGTTTTTCTTCACCCAGAGAGTAGTAGAAATATGGAACGCTCTTCCAGAGGCTGTTATAGGGGAAACACCCTCCAGGGATTCAAGAAAAGGTTGGATGGGTTCCTGCTGGAACAGAACATATGCAGGTAAGGCTAGACTCAAATAGGGCACTTATGTTCTTAAGTTATAAATATCCACAATGGTAGAGGAATGGAGTGAACTACTGAGGCTGACATTATTTTTAGTTTGTGTGCTATAACATGACTTTCCAGTGAGAGCCCAACCCGAGTATGGCAGAATGATATGCAGTCCGTTAACTATGGAGAGATTGACCTCTTGATTACAGGAGCTCCAAGTCTGTTGGGTTTGAAGGACAGGAACAGACGAGATGTAGTTTTGAAAGGCTTAGTTCGATGTAGACAGTAATCTAATGCAGGTTTATAGTCTTGAGTGAAGTACAGGTCTCCCAGGATGAGAAAGTGGTCTGGAAAAGAAGGCAGGAAATCCTATAAACTTGTTGAGATCAAGACTACTTCTGGTAGGAAGTTGAGTAAGAAGAATAACTCTATCATGAGAAATGGTTGAGGAAGGTGGATCAGGTATTAGAATTCACTGACTCGGTGTGTAGAAGTGATACAAAATGAGTAGACTACTGTCTAAGCAAGATGTTTGAGAGATGAAGACGTAAATCTTTCAAATAGAGGCATCATCCAATGGAGAAGATAACATGTAGGATCCAAACAGCTGGAGGAGGGATTGGAAGTTTTGACATCATTAGTCCTTTCATGGATATGATGCTCAAAGTCACATGAAAGGCACTGGTAGGCTTAAGATAAACATGTACTGAGGTGCTTTTGTTTGCCTTCTCTCTTTTTTTTTTAACTAGTATGAAAGAGACATATAAGGTAATCCAGCACTGATGATATAGGACAGCGGTCTCAAACACGAGGCCCACGGCCGCATGTGGCTCTCCAGGTTTTATTTGCAGCCTGCGGTCTGGAGGCATCATTCTCTTCCTTTTGGAGCAGCAGCCGGCTCGTTCGTTCAAAGCCGCGGGTTGGCGGCTCCTTGTGCTATCCAATCCTGCATCGGAAGCCTCTCTGATGTCACAACATCAGAGAGGCTTCAGACGCAGGCACGGATCTCGCAAGGAGCCACCACCCGCGGCTTTGAACGAACGAGCCGGCCACACACGCTGCTGCTCCAGTGGCGTACCAAGGGGGGGGGGGGCACTGTTCTCCCTAGAGTGCGGCTCGCAGCTCGTCTAGAGTAGTGGTGCCGAACCTGCTTCCCTTCCCTTCTCACTGCTGCCATCGGGGATCAGGCTGGCACCGTGTTCTTTGATCTCCCTGCTTCTCTTCCCTGCGGGGCCGACCAACTCTTGCGGCCCGACGTTGAGAGGACGTTCTGGCTAGCCAATCGCTGCCTGGCTGCCCGGAACGTCCTTTCCGACGTTAGAATTGACGTCGGGCGGCGAGAGTTGGTCGGCCCGGTGCAGAAGAGAAGCAGCCTGTTCCCGATAGCGGCAGCAGCAGCAGCCTATTCCACGGCGGCGGTGGCATGGGGGAGGGCAGGAAGGAAGGAAGAAAGAAAGAAGGTGGGGTGGGGACAGGGAGCAAGAAAAAAAAAGCAAAAAATGGGGCACAGAGGAAGGAAGAAAGAAGGAGGGGGGACAGGGAACCAGAAACAAAGCAAAAAATGGGGCACGGAATCAGAAAAAGACAGACAGAGAAAGAAAGAAAAAGTTGGGGGAGGGAATGAGGTTTGGAAGAGAGGAAGCATACAGGAGGCTGAAAGAAGGGAAGAAGTATTGGATGCACAGTCAGAAGAATAAAGTGCAACCAGAGACTGATGAAATTACCAAACAAAGGTAGGAAAATGATTTTGTTTTCAATTTAGTGATTGAAATGTGCCAGTTTTGAGAAAGAAAAGATATTGAACTTTAAAATGTGAGTGCTGCAGAATAAAATAGAGTACTTGGAGGGCCGCAGAAAAAATAGTTAATGTCTTATTAAAGGAATGACAATTTGCATGCGGTAAAACTCTTTATAGTTTATATATCTTTCCTTTTTAACTGTTAAAGGAAAGTTTTATAAACTATAAAGAGTTTTGCCTCATGCAAAATTGTCATTTCTTTAATAAGACATTAACTATTTTTTCTGCGGCCCTCCAAGTACCTACAAATCCAAAATGTGGCCCCCGCAAAGGGTTTGAGTTTGAGACCACTGATATAGGACATATGTTTGGAGCTAAGTCCTGTAGGTGACATCAGAAGGTAAAATGTGTCCACATGAATCAATAGTATCTCTGTGTGGAAAGTTGTACCTAAAAGTTATGGTATTTGACACTGGAACAGAGAAATGGAAGTTATTACACATAGGGAGCCAGGAGCCAGGCTGTAGGTTGATAGGCAGAAGGGATCTTTCACCATGAGTCAAGACAATTGAAAGTTTTGAAGAAGAATTGGTTCCTTGACACTGAGTTGAAGAAGGAAAGTTAATCAGGGTTGTATCAGGTCGTCATGGAGCCATGAGAATCATGGTGATTGGATTCTGCTAAAACTGGAATAAAGATTTCCAAATCATATGGTTTGTAGGGAACATATGTAGGAACTTGTCTGTGCCATCTGAAAGAAATTCATCTGATTCCAGCCAATGAGGAGAATGGAGATGGAAGCAGAAGAGCTAAAGTTTGTGATTGTTGGCAGATGGAAAAAGATGTAATTGTGGAGATCTCCAAGTCAAGTAGTCGAGGCACCAACGAGAGGATCAGCGACTCTGGATCTGATCCTCAATGGGCTGAAAGGCCCCGCGAAGGATGTGGAGATCATAGGACCACTAGGAACCAGTGACCACAACATGATTCAGTTCAAAGTGCAAGTAGGACTACCTATGGGAAAGAGAACCAAGGCAACATCATTTAACTTCAAGAAAGGGGAACTATGATGCCATGAGACAAATGGTGAGAAAGAAGCTCAAAAACAGCTCCAAGGAAACTCGGACTGTGGAGCAAGCCTGGTCCCTATTCAAGGACACAGTAAACAAGGCACAAAACCTATATATACCAAGATTTAGGAAAGGTTCCAAGAAGAATCAGACAAAGGACCCTGCATGGATAACCAGTGAAGTAAAGAAAGTGATAGGAGACAAGAAAAAATCATTTCGGAAGTGGAAAAAGGACAAAACTGAAGGAAACTGGAGAGAGCACAGGAAGCAACAAAAAGAATGTCACCGAGTAGTCAGGAAAGCCAAGAAAGAGTATGAGGAGAGACTAGCAAAGGAAGGAAGAAATTTCAAACCATTTTTCCGATATGTGAAAGGGAAACAGCCAGCGAGGGAGGAGGTGGGGCCCCTAGATGAGGGTGACCAGAAGGGAATGGTGAAAGAGGAAAAAGAGGTGGCTGGTAGGCTAAACAAGTTCTTCTCGTCGGTCTTTACAATAGAGGACACATCCAGTGTGCCAGAACCGGAAAAAATCTTCAGGGGAGACCAAGAGGGGAAATTATCATGCATGGAGGTAAGCCTCGAAGACGTTCTCAGGCAGATAGATAGATTAAGAACGGACAAAGCTCCGGGCCCAGACAGGATCCACCCGAGAATACTGAAAGAGCTCAGAGATGAAACAGCAGGAGTTACTGCAGCATATTTGCAACCTGTCCTTGAGAACAGGGTAATCCGGAGGACTGGAAGATAGCGAATGTTACACCGATCTTCAAAAAAGGATCGAGAGGCGACCGGGAAAACTACAGACCGGTGAGCTTAACCTCTGTTCCGGGGAAGATGGTCGAATCAATGATCAGGGAAGGTATCAATGAGCATATAGAAAAAAATAATCTGATGAGATCGAGCCAGCATGGTTTCTGTAAAGGCCGATCATGCCAGACAAATCTACTGCATTTCTTTGAGAGGATAAGTAAGCAATTGGACCAAGGTGACCCAGTAGACATTATATATCTAGATTTCCAAAAAGCCTTCGACAAGGTGCCCCCATGAACGCTTACTGAAGAAACTGTGGAGTCACGTGGTGGAAGGGAACGTGTACAGATGGATCAAAAATTGGCTGGCGGACAGGAAACAGAGGGTAGGAGTAAAGGGGTACTACTCTGACTGGATAGGGGTCACAAGTGGTGTTCCACAAGGGTCAGTGCTGGGACCACTGCTGTTCAATATATTTATTATGATCTAGAAACGGGGACAAAGTGCGAAGTTATCAAGTTCGCGGATGACACAAAACTCTCCAGCAGGGCCAGAACTGTTGAGGAATGCAAAGAACTGCAGAGCAACCTGAACAAACTGAGTGATGTGGCAAAAAAAATGGCAGATGAGCTTCAATGTGGAAGAATGTAAGGTCTTGCACATAGGGAAGGGGAACTCCATGTACAGCTATACGATGGGAGGGAGGGTACCTCGGGGAAAGCAGCCAAGAAAAAGATCTGGGGGTATTGGTGGATAACACAATGAAGCAGGCGGCACAATGTGCAGCGGCCTCAAAAAAAGCGAACAGAATGTTGGGCATTATCAAAAAGGTATCACTACCAGAACAAAAGAAGTTATCCTGCCACTGTATAGAGCAATGGTGCGCCCACATCTGGAATACTGCGTCCAATACTGGTCGCCATACCTCAAGAAGGACATGGCAAATACTCGAGAGGGTCCAGAGGAGGGCAACGAGGATGATAAAGGGTATGGAGAACCTTTCATATGCCGATACGGGTTTGGACAGGCTGGGGCTCTTTACCCTGGAGAAGCGGAGACTGAGAGGGGACAATGATAGAAACTTATAAAATCATGAAAGGCATAGAGAAGGTGGAGAGGGACAGATTCTTTAGGACTAGCAGGGACAACTTAAAACAAGAGGTCATTCAGAAAAACTGAGAGGAGACAGATTCATAACGAATGCATAGGAGGTTCTTCTTCACTCAGAGGGTGGTGGACACCCTGGAACGCGCTTCCTGAAGAGGTGATAGGACAGAGTACAATTCTGGGGTTCAAAAAGGGACTGGATGACTTCCTGGAAGCGAAGGGAGATAACAGGGTACAGATAGAGGTTTACCTTACAGGACATTGAGCGAATAGGGTTGGATATTTTAGGTTAGGTAGGGAACACTTTTCAGGTCATGGACCTGGGGGGCCGCCGCGGGAGCGGACTGCCGGGCACGATGGACCCCTGGTCTGACCCGGCAGAGGCAACGCTTATGTTCTTATGTTCTTATGATCGAGTAGAGAATAGCAGTGGTGTACCTAGGGTATGTGGCACCCGGGGCCCATCATTTTTTGACACCTTCCCCCCCCCCCCATGTAAAAAAATATTTTTTGTAATGACCATGAAACGGAATAAATGGTCAGAATAGAAACAGGCAGTGAAAATTTTCTTTTATTCCAAACATAACATAACATAACATAAATTATGCCTGAATTGTCATGACATCAGAAGGCCACTAGCGTACTCGACTTTAAGAACAAATGGGACATCCATGTGGGATCTCTACGTGGGTCGAGCAGCACTCTGACTTAATGGGGTGGGACAGTAGAGTGGGCAGACTTGATGGGCTGTAGCCCTTTTCTGCCGTCATCTTTCTATGTTTCTAAGTACATATGGAGTAGTTGCAGGTGATGCTTGGGACAGTTCTGATTGTGTTAGTTCGGTTTTATATGTTTTTTGAATAGAAGGGTTTTTATTTCTTTTTGTAGGTTTTGTAGTCTGTGGTCGAGGTCAATAGCTTGTATTTTAGATTTTGGCCCCTTATGTGATTGAGTTTGACATCCCTGATCTAAACAGTCGAATACATCCTTTAAATGGTGCTACACTATGCCATCAGTGTCTTCCACAACTCCAGCTTTAAAGCACCCTATAAACCAACGTTCTCAAAAATCCCAAACTTCTACTTATCAGGACTTGACTCAGTCTTTTGGAGCACTCCTGGAATGACTAGTCAATGTTCTATACCTCCTTTCAGGCCCATCGGAGGTCCACTCACTCTCTACCACTAATGATGACTACTTTCCACTACCAATACTTCAGTTTTTGCCTGTGGTGAAGTAAGGGTACACTATACATCTACTAGAACTTCCTCCGAACAAACTACAAGGAGAGTTCTCGGTACAGATGAAACTAAATGAATCCAAAAACAAACTACTCTGGCTTGGCCCAAAGTTAGAACACCTCTGCCTACCCTCTTCGCACTAACCCTCAGGCGCTGCTTTACACCTTGAGTTCTCAAGCAAGGTCCTTGGCATCATCATTGACCTCCTCTCTCTCCCCTCAATCGACCACCTCAACTCCTTGACCAAAATCATGCTCTTTTTTCAGCCTCCATATGCTAAGGAAAACAAGACCCTACTTCCGCCAAAAACATTTCGCCATCCTCATCCAATCCATCATCCTTTCCAAACTTGACTACTGCAATGCCATTTACCTATGCTTAACAAAAAAAGCCTCCAAAGACTCCAGCTTATTCAGAATACTGCAGCCAAGCTGATCTTTGCAAAACGTAAATCTAACCACGTCTCCCCACTCCTGGCCAATCTTCACTGGCTCCCAGTGATTTCCAGAATCCAATTCAAATGCTCCTTGCCTGGCTTTTAAGATTATTCACGGCATCCTTCCTTCCCTAATCCCACTTTCCTTTAACTCCCGTGCCCTGACTCCATCCAGGACCGCCCAAAGATTAAAAACTATCCTTCCCCTCCCTACATGGAATTCTCCATGCAGGTAAACTGGGAAAATCACTTCTATTCAAAATCACATAGAAACATAGAAAGATGACGGCAGATAAGGGCTATAGCCCTTATAGCATCAAGTCTGCCATCAAGTCTGCCCCTGGAGTCAACTGACCCCTTTAATTATACTGCCACTTTACTTTATCCTAGTGACCCTATTCCTGGACTTGACCCCCGTAGGGATCCCACATAGGTATCCCATTTATTCTTAAAGTCAGGGATACTGCTGGCCTTGATCACCTGCACTGGAAGCTTGTTCCACTGCTCAATCACTCTTTTCTATGAAGAAGTATTTCCTTGTGTCTCCACGAAACTTCCCCCCCCTGAGTTTGAGCGGATTCCCTCTTGTGGTCGTGGGTCTTTTGAGAAGAAAGATGTCGTCCTTCCACCTCGACGCGTCCCGTGATTGTACTTAAATGTCTCAATCATGTCTCCCCTCTCCTACGTTCTTCGAGAGGTGTAGAGCCGCAATTTGTTCAGTCCTTTCCTCGTACGAGAAGCCCCCGAGCCCTGAGACCATCCTGGTGGCCATCCGCTGAACTGATTCCATTCTGAGCACATCTTTACAGTAATGTGGTCTCCAGAATTAGCACACAGGTCTCTGGAATGACCTTACTATCCCGCTGCGGAACCTGAGCTCCCTCCATTGTATTCCACATGCAACTAAAACCTGGCTCTTCTCTAACATGTATTTCTTTTTTTTCTCTTACTTTTCCACTCTATATATAAACTTATGTAAACCTTTTCCTATCATTTCTCATTTTTAAGTTCATGTAAACCGTGCCAAGCTCTACTTCCGTGAGATGATGCAGTATATAAACTTAAGGTTTAGTTTAGTTTAGAGACCCATTCGGGCTTTCCTATGCTGGAGTCCTTCCATCTAATGTAACTTCATGTTTCACGAAACAGTAAGTTACATCAGACGAAAGGACTTTGGAAAATGGAATGCCTGAGTGCCGAGCCAGTCTGTGTGCATTGATCTGCCTTCAGCAACGTGAGCCCACATCTTCCTGGATTCTCTTGACTTTTACATTTTTATTGGTTGGATGGCTCTCTCCTTCCTGGAGCATTTCTCCTCCCCTCCCCTTCCCCGCATCTATCTTTTAATTCCTTGCAAAAGCAGCGGTAGCAAAATGATTCACTATCCTGCTGCTAGTCTGGGTGTCTCCTCTCCATTGTGGCCGCCCAAGCGGAAACAGGAAGTTTTCACTGAGGTGGGCCAAGTGGAGAGAAGACGCCAGAAGTGGCATGCAGGTGAACTCTGTAGAATCGCTATGTTGCTACCGGCAACAAATTTTAATGACAAAATAGGGGAGATGGCCTTGGGGGAGTTGGTGGGAGACTGGAGAAGGAGAGTGAACTTGGGGGGAGATCATGGAGAGGGGAGATGGACTTGGGAGAGATGATGGAGAGGGGAGATGGACTTGTGGGAGAGGGATAGATGAACTTGGGGGAGATGATGGAGAGAGGAGAGATGGACTTGGAGGAGATGATGGAGAGATGGACTTGGGGGAAAGGAAGAGATGGACTTGGCAAGAGGCACGTCATGTAGGCAGTTAGCCAGCGCCAGCGGCTTTCTCCTTCTTCTTGGCCTTCTTCCCTGGCTGGCACCACCCATGTTTCTAACAAATTTTAAAGCTATGTTATAGATTGAAACATAGAAAAAATAGAAGATGACGGCAGAAAAAGGCTACAGCCCATCAAGTCTGCCCACTCTGCTTACCCACCCCCCTGTCTATGCCCTAATGAGCTAATTTCCTTATCTTGACCTCATAGGGATCCCACATGGGTATCCCATTTATTCTTAAAGTCTGGCACGCTGTCTGCCTCGATCACCTGCACTGGAAGCTTGTTCCAATGATCAACCACTCTCTCTGTGAAGAAATACTTTCTGGTGTCGCCATATGAAATTTTCCGCCCCTGAGTTTTGAGGCGGGTGCCCTCTTGTGGCGAGGGTCCCTTGAGAAAGAAAATTCATCTTCCACTTTCGACACGTCCGTGAGGTACTTAAATGTTTCGATCATGTCTCCCCTCTCCCTACGTTCCTCGAGAGTGTAGAGCTGCAATTTGTTCAGTCTCTCTCTTCGTACGAGAGACCCTTGAGCCCTGAGTATTCACCTGGTGGCCGTCCGTTGAACTGATTCAATTCTGCGCCACATCTTTACTGTAATGTGGCCTCCAGAATTGCACACAGTACTCCAGATGAGGTCTCACCATGGCCCTGTACAACGGCATTATGACTTCAGGCTTTCGGCTGACGAAACTTCTATTGATACAACCCAATATCTGCCTTGCCTTAGATGAAGCCTTCTCCACTTGATTGGCAGTTTTCATGTCTGCACTGATGATTACTCCTAAATCTCGTTCTGCTGAAGTCCTAGTTAAAGTTTCTCCGTTCAAGAAGTACGTCCTGCATGGATTTCCGCTTCCGAGGTGCATAACCTTACATTTCTTAGCATTGAAGCCTAGCTGCCAGGTTGAGGACCAACTTTCCAATGTAAGCAGGTCCTGCGCCATATAATTCTGTAAACTGCATTCACTTACTATATTACATAGTTTGGTGTCATCGGCGAATTGTGTTATTTTACCTTGAAGCCCTTGAGTCAGATCCCCTATGAATATGTTGAAAAGGAGTGGACCCAGGACCGAGCCCTGCGGCATTCCACTGGTCACCTCTGATGTTTTAGAGAGGGTACCATTAACCACCACCCTCTGAAGTCTGTCACTCAGCCAATCATTGACCCATGCAGATTGGATGTTCCTATTTTTGACATATTGCCTTGGTTAAATGTTTAAACTTAAAAAGATGTGTCATTGAAAGCGAATCAAATTAAAAAAAAAATATCGATTCAACAGGGTGAATAGAATTGAAATATTGTTCGTTTACAAAAATTAGATAGTTCTAAGTCCAATAAATGCTAGCACTGTAATATGGAACCAGGGACACTAGATCATCTACTTTATTATTGTCCCTATATCAAGTTATTTTGGAATTCAATTTGGTTTCAAGTAAATTCTTTATTGGAAAATCATGTTGCGCTTTCCTATGATACTGTTTTATTTGGAATGGCTATGAGGAAAAAGAGTCAAACATCGGCACATAACAACAAACTTTTATTAATTATGACAGGGGTTGCCATTCAACATATTACCAATAACTGGAAAAATCACAAAAATCTTAATTATACATTCTGGTGGAATTCGTTATGCCATATTTTTAAGATGGAAAGAGCAATAGCGTTACAAAAAGGGAACTATAATAACTTTGCAAAGATTTGGGGGCCATTGGAAAAGTATTGTGATGAATAGATATCAACTAGACAACCAAATCGCCAATCTACTGACGGCATCCCTCGACTACAAGACTTTTAGAAAAGAAATAAAGACCATACTCTTCAAGAAAACTCTGAAAAAATAAATAATACCGCAAGTCTCAAACTCCACCTCTCACTAAAGCCAACTACCTCAAACAAATAACCTTACCCATTTCTTACTCTTTTTGAAAATGACCAATTTTTTTTTTTTTTTTAATAAGTTCTTGTTGTAATATATCTTGGATAATTCTTTTGTAATCCGCCTTGAACTGCAAGGTAATGGCGGAATAGAAATCCCTAATGTAATGTAATGTAATCCCCAGGATCCACTTCAAATGTGCGTGTCTGGCCTACAAGATCCTACATGGCATCCTTCCTGCCGTTATCCCTCTATCCTGGAACTCCCCAACCCCTACTTCCTCCAGATCCTCCCAAATTTTTAAACTATCCTTCCCTTCCATAAAAGGTATTTCCCATGCAGGCAAACTTGGGTCATCCCTCCCCTTTAGAATCACTGAGATCTGGAATAACCTCACCTCCCCTCTCCGAACCTCAAGCTCCCTCCAACTCTTCCGCAAACACCTAAAAACCTGGCTATTCTCAAAACTGTAACACTTCCCCCCTCTTAGGCCTCTCACCTTCCCCTTTACACCTAACTCTTTAATCTCTCCACTGTAGTTCCTCTCTCATCCTTCTTCCTGTAAACCGTGCCGAGCTATAAACCCAAGGTTTAGTTTAGTTTAGTTTAGTAATGTAACTCTGTTATTTTCCTTTCCTTTTCTTTTTTAGACTTATCTAGCACATTCAAGGGGGAGGGTGGATTTAGGGTGAAATTTAAAATGCTATGTTTATAATATATTACATAATATAATATAATGTTTTCTGGTTGAGAATTTGATGAAGGATGGGTGGGGGGAGGGGTTTTATACTATTAGATTTTATGTGTTAGATATTACAGTGCTATATTGGATTTAATTTATGATACATTTTTGTGCACTTGTTGTTTGATTTAAAAATGAATAAAGATATTATGAAATATTTTTCCCTGAATTGGGCAGTACTAACGTGAAGTAGAGGCACCTGTAGCAACAGGCTCAAACAGTAACTAAACAGTACCATTAACCGCCAAATAGGCTTCAAAGGAGTTTAAAAACTACTCCGCAATAATTGGAAATCACAGTTACTTACCGTAATAGGTGTTATCCAGGGACAGCAGGCAGATATTCTTAACTGATGGGTGACGGCACCGACGGAGCCCCGGTACGGACAATTTTAGAGTGATTGCACTCTAAGAACTTAGAAAGTTCTAGTTAGGCCACACCTTGCATGCGCGAGTGCCTTCCTGCCCGACGGAGGCGCACGGTCCCCAGTTAAGATAAGCCAGCTAAGAAGCCAACCCGGGGAGGAGGGTGGGACGTAAGAATATCTGCCTGCTGTCCCTGGATAACACCTGTTACAGTAAGTAACTGTGCTTTATCCCAGGACAAGCAGGCAGCATATTCTTAACCTCCAAGCTAACAAAGAGGGATGGAGGGACGGTTGGCCATTAGGAAAACAAATTTTATAAAACAGATTGGCCAAAGTGTTCATTCCGTCTGGAGAATGTATCCAGACAGTAATGAGAAGTATAAGTATGAACTGAGGACCAGGTAGCAGCCTTGCAGATGTCCTCAATAGGGGTTGACCTGAGGAAAGCTACAGAGGCTACCATAGCTCTAATCTTATGGGCCGTGACAGAACCTTCCAGTGCGAGTCCGGTCTGACAGTCTGGTCTGACAGAATGAAATGCAGGCAGCAAGCCAGTTGGAAATCGTTCATTTAGAAACAGGATGACCCAGCCTATTAGTATCAAAAGGGAGAAAAAGCTGTGGAGATGATCTGTGAGGTTTGCTGCGCTCTAGATAGTAAGCCAAAGCACGCTTACAGTCCAAAGTATGCAAAGCATGTTCTTCAGGATGAGAATGAGGTTTAGGAAAGAACACAGGTAAAACAATGGACTGGTTGAGGTGAAAGTCAGAGACCACTTTAGGCAGAAACTTAGGATAAGTACGAAGAACCACCTTGTCATGGTGAAAAACAGTGAAAGGTGGGTCAGCAACTAGTGCATGTAACTCACTGACCCTCCTGGCAGAGGTGAGAGCAATAAGGAAGACCACTTTCCAAGTGAGAAGTTTGAGATGAGCTGTGGCCAATGGTTCAAAAGGAGGCTTCATGAGAGAGGAGAGAACCACATTAAGGTCCCAGATAACCGAAGGAGGCTTAAGAGGTGAATTCACATTGAAAAGGCCCCTCATGAATCTGGAAACCAAAGGATGAGCAGTGAGAGGTTTTCCGTGAACGGGCTCATGAAAAGCAGTAATGGCACTGAGGTGGACTCTGATGGATGTAGACTTGAGACCAGAGTCAGACAAAGAGAGCAAATAATCCAACACCTGTTCTACCGATAGCGAAGTGAGATTATGATGATGAAGAAGACAAAGAAAAGCGAGTCCACTTTTGTTGATAACATTGGAGAGTGGCCGGCTTCCTGGAGGCATCCAGAATGTGACGAACAGGCTGAGAGAGAGATGTTTGAGCAGAAGTCAGCCCGAGAGAAACCAAGCTGTCAGGTTTGAAAAAGATGAATGAAAGGAAATGAAAAAAACCCAAGGAAGTAAAACTTCCAGAAAATACGCGCGAGCGGGAAGGCAGAAAAAATTTCAACGACCGTGGAAAAAAATGTGTCTTCTTAGCTCGCAGAAACTAAGAAACTGGGGACCGCACACCTCCGTCGGGCGGGAAGGCACTCGCGCATGCGCGGTGCGGCCTAACTAGAACTTTCTAAGTTCTTAGAGTGCAATCACTCTAAAATTGTCCGTACCGGGGCTCCGTCAGTGCCGTCACCCATCAGTTAAGAATATGCTGCCTGCTTGTCCTGGGATAAACATATATACAAATTCTTCCCAGCCCCCAAGGGCTGACAGGCATCCAAGAATCTGCTTGGAGAAGCATAAACAGACTGAAAACTGTACAGGAGATTTAAGGAACGAATCAGAATATAGAAAGAAAAGAAGATGGGGTCCATATTATTTCCTTTATAATATTATTTGTTAAACTAATTTCTTGTTTTTGCTGCCTTCTCCCGTTGCTAATTTCATTGAAATATGAAATTTAATAATAATAATAAAACTGTAAACAGGCGCAGTAAAGACACGGCAGGAGTCTAGAATGTCTTGCCTATCCACTAGAAAAGAGCTTACCAGGGTAAGTACATAATCTCTTTTTCCAGTACAATAGGTGAGATATTCTACACAGTAGGGACATACAAACGTAGAACCCCCAAAAGCTAGGGAGGGCTTGCTGCGATGACCCTTAAGACCGAGGACCCAAAGGACCTCTCTGCCATCAAATCCACCCTAGAATTTGGCAAACGTATAAAGAGAAGACCATGTTGCTGCTCTGCAGATCTCAGGAGAGACAGATCAAGCTTTGGTCCACAAAGAAGCCATACTCATGGTAGAATGCGCTTTGACAGAAACAGGAGACTCTTTTCCATAAAGAAGGTAGGCTGACTAAATGGCCCTATGGATCCATCTGGAAATCATGGAAGCGGGAGCGCTCCACTTAACTGCAAGAGTCAGCACAAACGCTGCAGCGGCACAAATGGCGAACAGAATGCTAGGAATGATTAAGAAGGGGATAGCAAACAGATTGGAGAAGGTTATCATGCCACTGTACTGGGCCATGGTGTGCCCTCATCTGGAGTACTGTGTCCAGCACTGGTCGCCGTACATGAAGAAGGACACGGTACTACTCGAAAGGGTCCAGAGAAGAGCGACTAAAATGGTTAAGGGGCTGGAGGAGTTGCCGTACAGTGAGAGATTAGAGAAACTGGGCCTCTTCTCCCTTGAAAAGAGGAGACTGAGAGGAGACATGATCGAAACATTCAAAATACTGAAGGGAATAGACTTAGTAGATAAAGACAGATTGTTCACATTCTTCAAGGTAGGGAGAACGAGAGGGCACTCTCTAAAGTTGAAAGGGGATAAATTCCGTACGAACATAAGGAAGTTATTCTTCACCCAGAGAGTGGTGGAGAGCTGGAATGCTCTTCCGGAGTCTGTTGTAGGGGAAAATACCCTCCAGGTTTCAAGACTAAGCTGGACAAGTTCCTACTAAACTGGGATGTACCCAGGTGAGGCTGGACTTATTTAGAGCACTGGTCTTTGGCCTGGGGGCCGCCGTGTGAGTGGACTGCTGGGCAGGATGGACCACTGGTCTGACCCAGCAGCGGCAATTCTTATGTTCTTATGTCAGAGAGATGAAACTCGGTGACCACCAGATAATGCAGAAAAACTCTGTGCACATCCAGTTTCTTCAACAGGCGGTCATGTGTCTTGAAACCTGTCAAATGAAAGGCAGGCAAATATACTTCTTGATTCACATAAAAAACCTAAACTACCTTCAGCAGGAAGAAAGGAACCGTCCAAATGGAAACCTCCGCCTCTGAAATATGAAAGAAAGGTCCCTGTAAGACAAAGCCTGCAGTGCTGACATACGACGCGCCAAATTAATGGTGACCAGAAAAATGGTCTGGAGCATCGTCCAAGAGGGAAGCATCTTGAAGGGGCTCAAAAGGAGCCTTGGTAAGGCTAGACAACACCCAGTTAAGGTCCCAAGAAGGGAAAGAATGGGTAACCTGTGGTCTGACATGAAGAGAATCTAGCGACATGAGGATGAGCTGCCAAGGAAGACTGACGCTCCCAGAATATAAAACAGGAAAGTCCAGCCACTTGGACCCGAAGAGAAGCCACAGTGAGGCCTGAATCCAACCTAGCCTGAAGAAAGGCGAGAATTAGCGAGATCGGAGTTGAATAAGGGCCCACCTGGTCCTGGGCACACCAATATTGGAAGGCCTTCCATGCCTTAGCATAAGCTGACACTTTAAGGATGACTTTTTAGACTTCAAAAGAGCATTAACAAACAGAGCAGACTATCTTTTGTGCTCTAATGCTGCGCGCTCAAGAGCCATGCTGTAAGAGCAAAGTGACCCGGAACCTCCAGGGATACCAGACCTTGGGTGAGAAGGTCTGGACAGATGCTCAGCAGAAGCCTGCGACCTTTGCGCAGACACATCAGATCTATTTACCATGGTCTACAAGGCCAATCTGGAGCCACCAGAATGACACATCCTGGATGAACCACGATCCTCTGAATGACCCAGCTGAACACTGGCCAAGGAGGAAAAATGTACAGGAGACTATCCTGAGGCCACAGCTGCACCAGAGTGTCAAGTCCTGCGCTACTGGGCTTGGATTTTCGACTGAAGAAGCAATCTGCTTTCTTGTTACTTGCCATGGCCATGAGGTCAAAGCAGGGCTGGCCCCAGTGCCCCACTATCACTTGAAACATCTCTGGGGACATGGCCAACTTGCACAGATTCACCACCACATGCGCTGCCGTTAGCACTAGGCGATGACGTTCCGCCCAAAGAAAAAGAAGGCGGGATTCCTGAGCCACAGGAGTGCTCTTGGTTCCTCTCTCATAATTGACGTATCCTATTGCATTGTCTGAGAAGACTCTGACCGCTTGGCCTTACAGATAAATAAAAGAACAAGAGGACACTCGGAAAAGTTGAAAGGGGACAGATTCAAAACGAATGCTAGGAAGTTCTTCTTTACCCAACGAGTGGTGGACACTTGGAATGCGCTTCCAGAGGGCGTAATAGGGCAGAGTACAGTACTGGGGTTTAAGAAAGGATTGGACAATTTCCTGCTGGAAAAGGGGATAGAAGGGTATAAATAGAGGATTACTGCACAGGTCCTGGACCTGTTGTGCCGCCGCGTGAGCGGACTGCTGGGCATGATGGACCTCAGGTCTGACCCAGCAGAGGCATTGTTTATGTTCTTATATGTTCAGAGTCTTCTGCAATCTCATTAGAGCCAGTCGAATGGCTTTGAGCTCCAACCAGTCGATTGACCATTTTTGATGTGACAGCATCAAATAACCCTCAACAGGACAACGATTGCAATGATCTCCTCAGCCCCGAAAGCTGACATCCGTCATCACCACGTTCCAAGAAGCAATGTGTAACAGTACCCCCCTGCGAAGCGATTACAGAAGAAGCCACCAGTCTGTGCTTGCTCGAGCTTCAAGAGTCCTAGGTAGACAGTCCTGCAGAGCATCCCTGTGCAGAGCCCAGCGAGATAGCAAAGCATGCTAAAGATGATGCATGTGTGCCCTCACTCAAGGAACCACATCCAGCATGGTAACCATGGATCTCAGAACATGAAAATAATCCCATGCCGACGGAGCCGGCCATTGTAGAAGGGAAGAAATTTGGGCAGATTCTGCCTGCGGACTTCCCTTAGATAGACGCAGCCTGCAGCTGAGACTAAGAGAACTCCCAGGTATTCCAGCAACTGTGTGAGTGTCAGAAAGCTCTTCCTGAAGTTGACAATCCTGCCCAGGTCCTCAAGCATCTCAAGTAAGGGTGAATCTGGAGATCCACTTTTGTCATGTAGGCTGACATGACAACCATCAGCATGGTGAAGGACTGGGGCGCTGTCGCCAGCCCTAAAGGTAGAGCCGAGAAGTTATAGTGCTGTTCCAGAACATGAAACCGCAAAAAGTTGCAGTGGGCCAGAATAAAGGAAATGTGCTCAATGCTTCTGTGAGATCCAGAGAGGTTAGAAACTCTTCTGAGGCCACTGCTGCAATGACTGAATGCATGGCCTACATTTGAAAGCGGGGAACCTGAAGAGCCGGATTCACGAGCTAAAGATCCAGAAGAGGCCTCCAATTTCTGAGCTTTTCTTGGGCATGAGAAAGTAGATAGAGCATCTGCCTGAGCCTGAGTGTTCATGCAGCATGGCTCAATAGCTTGAATATCCTGTCAACACTGAACAGTGGCTTGAATCTTGAGTTCCTTGAACGATCGACCTGTAGTAGAATTTACGAACCAATCTGGCAGAGGCCGGGCAAATTCCAGCTTGTAGCCCAACTGAAGAAAGTCCAAGATCCATAATAAAATGGAGAGAGTAGAACAAGCACATCTGCAGACATGTGTGCAGAAGGAAAGAATTGAAGGTGGAGCTACATAGCCCAGTGAAGTATAAAAGAGGCAGTGTGAAAAATCCAGTGTGGATTCCTTTTGCAGCATGCAGCTAAAGGAAAATAACCCTATTGTCTAGAATGTCTCACTTATTGCACTGGAATAGTGGTTTTCAATCCAGTTCTCAGGGACTACCTGGCCAGTCGGGTTTTCAGTGCATCCACTATGAATATATATGCATGAGAAAGATTTGCATACTAAGATAACAGTGCATGCAAATTTCTCTCATGCATTTTCATTGTGTACATAAGAACATAAGCAATGCCTCTGCTGGGTCCATCGTGCCCAGCAGCCCGCTCACGCGGCGGTCCCAACAGGTCCAGGACCTGTGCAGTGATCCTCTATTTATACCCTTCTATCCCCCTTTCCAGCAGAAAATTGTCCAATCCTTTCTTAAATCCCAATAACGTACTCTGCCCTATTACGTCCTCTGGAAGCGCATTCCAGGTGTCCACCACACGCTGGGTAAAGAAGAACTTCCTAGCATTTGTTTTGAATCTGTCCCCTTTCAGTTTTTCCGAAAGCCCTCTTGTTCTTATATTTTTTTGAAAGTTTGAAGAATCTGTCCCTCTCTACTCTCTCTATGCCCCTCGTGATCTTATAAGTCTCTATCATATCCCCTCAAAGTCTCCTCTTCTCCAGGGAAAAGAGACCCAGTTTCTCCAATCTCTCAGCGTATGAAAGGTTTTCCATCCCTTTTATCAGACGTGTCGCTCTCCTCTGAACCCTCTCGAGTAACGCCATATCCTTCTTAAGGTACGGCGACCAATATTGGACGCAGTATTCCAGATGTGGGCGCACCATCGCCCGATACAGCGGAAGGATAACTTCTTTCGTCCTGGTTGTAATACACTTCTTGATTATACCTAGCATTCTATTCGCTCTCTTAGCGGCCGCTGCGCACTGTGCCGTCGGCTTCATTGTCATGTCCACCATTACCCCCAAGTCCCTTTCTTGGGTACTCTCGTTCACTAACATCCCTCCCATTGTATAGTTGTACCTCGGGTTTCTGCTTCCCAGATGCAATACTTTACATTTCTCAACGTTGAACTTCATCTGCCATCTTGTTGCCCATTCTCCTAGTTTGCTCAAGTCCCTTTGCAATTCTTCGCAGTCCTCTTTAGTCCGAGCTCCACTAAATAGTTTGGTGTCATCCGTGTATTTCCTGACTGGCCAGGTGGTCCCTAAGGACTAGGTTGAAAACCACTGATATAGAGCATACACTCGGGATCTTAAAGCATAAATGCAACTTAGTGCAATTCACAAAAATGCCAGTTAACCCTCACCTATCCCTCCCTGTCCCTAGCATTCCAATAAATTTTAGTTCATGTATCATTTGTACGTCACTTTTATCAGAGCAGCTTAGTTATTTCTTTTCAGCATTGAACCGACGCATGAGTAGAGATGGAGTTACTTACTGTATCTGGATTGATGTGTGCGAAGGAAGGTACATTGAAAATTCCCTGGATGAGCTCTGGGGGAGAGCTTGTCCCCAGCCACAGAAATACATTCAGGCCATTGGCCAGTAAGAAGACACCTTCCTCTGACAGACGATCTTCTGAGCAACGCACTGTAGAGGGCATTGTGTCACTCTTTACATCCAGGAAGTGCTAGATAGAACAAATAAAAATGACTAGTGAGTGCATTTTGTAAGTCAGCAAATGAAATTAATACACTTCAGTAGTCAGGATTTTAATTTGCTTTCTAGATAATAATGCTCAAAGCTCCTCCACTCATTAAATAAAGCAGGGTTGACACTGCTCCAGAGATAGGAGCACAAGAAGGCTCATCTGGTCTGGCCAGTGTTATTGCTACCTTTCTCTTCATAGCTTAACCACCAAGACTCCTTTTCATGCATCCTTTGCTGTTCCAGTGAAGAAATATCTAACACCTTAATTGAATCTATTCCCTTTCAGCTTTGCAGCATGATCTCTAGCTGAGAGGAAATAAGGGAAAGACTGCACCACAAATGACACTGGGCAGACTTGATGGGCCGGACTTTTGCAAAAAGTGCCTCTTAAGCCTATTTTTATAAAGACTAAACATCATACAACACCTGATTCATTTCACTTTATCTTGTTAAAAAGAATTTTGGGCCATCAACCTAAAAACCCTTTTTTTTAACTTAAAAACAAGTGCTTCAAAAATGTAATCATCTGTCCTATAAAACATTAGTGAAAGTATTTAGGGGGGATTTAAAGATAAAAAAAAAAATTACTTTAACTGAGAAGCAAATTACCTCTTCAAATTTTCTCCAAATCCAGCAAAATAATTAATGTGCAGATATTTCAGTGTAAATATTTTTAAATTTATAGTTTAAATCATTACAACACAAGTCAAAACACGTGTACAAGAAAAACAGCAAGGATTTCCAGGTAAATCAAAACAATGATCATTTATTCTTATAGAGGAAATATTAAAGGAAAAACCCTTAACTTCCTCAGTTCAAAAAAGAGGAGTAGGTGAAAGATAAAGGAGATCTAGAAGAATTACAAAATAAATAAATAAAGGCTTAACTAAAGATACCCAACTCACTAAATTACAATTATGGTAGATGCTCGAATATAAGCCAAGCCATTCCTCCCTCCCTTGTATACCTTTAAAATCCTCGGTGGTCCAGCGGTGAAGCAGAGTAGGAGCAGCCTTCCCACTCTCCTGCTCCATGGAGAGCTGCTAGTGCTTGGCTGTCGCAAATTCTCTGTAAAAGGTATGCAGAGGAGGCATGAGGGAGGTAAAGGAAGGCAAAGTCAGATGGGAGAGGAGGCAGGAAGGAGGTAAAAGAAGGCAAAGTCAGATGGGAGAGGAGGCAGGAAGGAGGTAAAGGAAGGCAAAGTCATGGGAGAGGAGGCAGGAAGGAGGTAAAGGAAGGCAAAGTCATGGGAGAGGAGGCAGGAAGGAGGTAAAGGAAGGCAAAGTCAGATGGGAGAGGAGGCAGGAAGGAGGTAAAGGAAGGCAAAGTCAGATGGGAGAGGAGGCAGGAAGGAGGTAAAGGAAGGCAAAGTCAGATGGGAGAGGAGGCAGGAAGGAGGTAAAGGAAGGCAAAGTCAGATGGGAGAGGAGGCAGGAAGGAGGTAAAGGAAGGCAAAGTCAGATGAGAGAGCAGGCAGGAAGGATACCTCCTCTCCTGGACCACTGGGAATTTTAAAGGTGCCTGGGGGAGGCAAGAGGCTGGGTTGGCCAAGGCAGAAGGGCTCTTTCCTGTCCTGGCCCACCAGATCTTATGGAAGGTCCGGCAGAGGCCTGCAACAGGTCTAGGAGGGGACACTGACCCAAATGTAAGCCAAGTCCCCCATTTTTTGGCTCCAAAATCTTGGTAACTAACTTTGGGAACCTTTTACAAAGCTGCGGTAGTGAGTCCCAGCACAGCAAATGCGATGCAGCCCACAGGAACTAAAGGGGGGGGGGGGGGCATTGCATTTACCGTGTAGGAATCCCTACTGTGGTTTGAAAAAGGGGCCCTTTGTGATGTACTAATAGTCAACTTCTTTAGGTCCAAAAAGAATCTAAGATGTTCTGGAACAAATTCATAACACACTTGCATGGATATCTTAGTCCTGAAGAGGTACTGAGAGAGGATCTTCTAAGGGAACATAAACACTTACTATGGGCAGGAATTGTGGGTACAAAAACAGCTGTGTGTCAGCAACGCCCATAGACATGGCTATTTGCCGCTGGTAAGTTCTATCATCAGTTGAAATCTCAGTGCTGCTGACCAAAACATGGCTCTTCAACAAGGAATTTATGTAGACAGGCAGCACCTTCATGGAATCTGGGAGGATGAGCTGAAAGAGACAGAGGGGTTATAAATGCATTTAGCATACTCAAATTAGGATTATTGCAAATGTAGAGATTCGTAAGTCAGTAAACTACCGCTGCCGCCACACACACTTTATCCTGCATCTTACCTCCTCTCCTTCTGACCCTAGATCTGGCATTTGCTGCCATCCTCTCCTGAACACAGCCAAGCAACTCCCTCTCCTGGTGTACCTCAGCCCTGCAGGATTTCCTCTGCCCTTGCCAATGTCATTTCCTGTTTTCTTTCTACCAGGTCGCAGCAGAGGGAAACCTGCGGGATGAGCTTCACTGCCCCTGCCTGCAAGTGTGACGAGGTATACCAGGAAGGGGGTTTAGAGAGAGGGGGAAGTTTCTGGGCTGTGGGCCAATGAGCAGGGCAAATGCTCGATCCAGATGTGGGAGAGAGGGGAGAATGATGGCCAAAGCTGATTTGTCGTGGGTGGCCTGTGCCCACCCATAGCACCACTGATGTGTTTATATTAAAACAGCAGATTTAACAAACTTAACTGATGGGGTTTATTTCTCTTTGTATAAACTGTTTATTCACAAGAGCATTGAAAGACACGCATAACATAAGAATCACAATTTTCGGTACAAAACCAAATTCCAACACACAACATGAATCCCTAGAAACATTGAGAGTCCAGGCCTGTGGGTTTATTTCTCTTTTAGACATACATAGATGGATCAGAAACTCGTTGGCGGGTAGGAAATAGAGGGTAGGAGTGAAGGGCCACTACTCGGACTGGAGGAGGGTCACGAGTGGTGTTCCGCAGGGCTCGGTGCTCAGGCCACTTCTATTTAATATATTTATAAATGATCTAGAAACAGGGACGAAGCGAGAGATAATAAAATTTGCGGACAACAACAAACTATTCAGTGGAGCTCGGACTAAAGAGGACTGCGAAGAATTGCAAAGGGACTTGAACAAACTAGGGGAATGGGCGACGAGATGGCAGATGAAGTTCAACGTTGAGAATGTAAAGTATTACATGTGGGAAACAGAAACCCGAGGTACAACTCGTGGAGGAGTGTGTGGCGCAGTGGTTGGATCTACAGCCTCAGCACCCTGGGGTTGTGGGTTCAAACCCCGCGCTACTCCTTGTGACTCCTTGTGGCAAGTCACTCAGTCCTCCTTAGCCCCAGGTACATTAGCTAGATTGTGAGCCCACCGGGACAGAGAGGGAAAATGCTTGAGTACCTGATTGTAAAACCGCTTAGATAACCTTGATAGGCGGTATATAAAATCCTAATAAACTTGAAACTTGAACTATACGATGGGGGGGATGTTATTGAATGAGAGTACACAAGAAAGGGACTTGGGGGTAATGGTGGACATGACAATGAAGCTGACGGCACAGTGCGCAGCGGCCGCTAAAAGAGCGAATAGAATGCTAGGTATAATCAAGAAGGGTATTACAACCAGAACGAAAGAAGTTATCCTGTCATTGTACTGGGCGATGGTGCGTCCGCATCTGGAGTACTGCATCCAGTATTGGTTGCCGTATCTTAAGAAAGAAATAGCGTTACTCGAGAGGGTTCAGAGGAGAGCGACACGTCTGATAAAAGGGATGGAAAACCTTTCATACGCTGAGAGATTGGAGAAACTGGGTCTCTTTTCCCTAGAGAAGAGGAGACTTAGAGGGGATATGATAGAGACTTACAAGATCATGAAGGGCATAGAGAGAGTAGAGAGGGACAGATTCTTCAAACTTTCAAAATATAAAAGAACAAGAGGGTATTCAGAAAAGTTGAAAGGGGACAGATTCAAAACAAATACCAGGAAGTTCTTCTTTACCCAACATGTGGTGGACACCTGGAATGCGCTTCCAGAGGACGTAAAAGGGCAGGGAACGGTACTGGGGTTTAAGAAAGAATTGGACAATTTCCTATTGGAAAAAGGGATAGAGGGGTATAGATAGAGGATTACTGCACAGGTCCTGGACCTGTTGGGCGGCCGCGTGAGCGGACTGCTGGGCACAATGGACCTAAGGTCTGACCCAGCAGAGGCATTGCTTATGTTCTTGTGTCTCCTTTCTTTTTAGTTTTAACATTTTTTCATCTCATATTTCAAAAATATTTCTTCCAGTATACAACTATCACCCCATTCCCCTCCTCCCCTTCTTATCCAGGCTGTTATAGGGGAAAGCACCCTTCACGGATTCAAGAAAAGGTTAGATAAGTTCCTGCTGGACCAGAACATACGCCGGTATAGGTAGACTCAAATAGGGCACTGGTCTATGACCTAAGGGCCACCACGTGAGCGGACTGCTGGGCACAATGGACCACTGGTCTGACCCAGCAACGGCAAATCTTATGTTCTTATGCTCTTCACCACTGATGCCTTGACTTTGTCATCCCTAGCTATTCTTGACTCACTCCAATCAGGCTTTCACCCTTGCACTCTTCGGTAACTGCCCTTGCTAAAGTCTCCAATGACCTGTTCCTAGCCAGATCCAAAGGCCTCTACACTTATCATTATTTTTCTTGATCTATTTGCTGCTTTGGCCAATGTAGACCACTACTTTCTCCTTGACATCCTATCCTCACTTGGATTTCAGGGCTCTGTTCTTTCTTGGTTTTCTTCTTATCTTTCCTTTTTTTTATACTTTATTAAGCTATTTCCGAGTACAAAAATTTTAAAATCCAACTTCACAATAGACATATACATTATTATAATAATAACAATAGTCACATTCATTCCTAATATGATTATCTACATCTCTACAAAATCCAATCTCCCCTATGAACCCCCCAACCATCCAACTACCCCCCCCACAAGCCCAGGAGATGACATATCTTTCATAGATTCAAAGCATTACAATCTATTCCAATATAAAGATTCTTCCCACGTTTTATATGTAGACCATATTTTTTGAAATGTAGTTATCTGGTTTATTCTCATCGTAGTTAATTTAGACATATTGGCCCTGATTCTACAAAGTGCGTCCCGATTTTAGGCAGATGTAAGCGTCTTACAGCTGTCTAATCAGCCAATCGGGATGCACGCTTTTAAAAAAAAATGCTCCCCGGGCAGGCCGCCTATATATATATTTTTTAAAATCTTTATTCATTTTCAAATCAAACAACAAGTGCACAAAAATATATCATACAAGTAATTCCAATATAGCACCATAATATCTAACACATAAGATCTAATAGTGTAAAAAACAAAAAAAACCCACCCACTCACCCACCCACCCTTCATCACATTTTCAACTAAAATAGAGTGTACTATATTATATAACATATGATAACATATCTTATTAACTTACACTCCATATCCACCCTCCCCCTTGAGTGTGCTAAATAGATCTAAAAAAGAAAAGAAAAGAATTGATGTCTATTCATCACAATACTTTGCCAATGGCCCCCATATCTTTACAAAGTTATTATATGTCCCTTTTTGTATTGTTATTGCTCTTTCCATCTTAAAAATATGGCATAATGAATTCCAGCAGAATGTGTAATTAAGATTCTTGTAATTTTTCCAATTGTTGGTAATATGTTGAATGGTAACCCCTGTCATGACTAATAAAAGTTTATTATTATATGACGATATTTGACTATATTGAAGGCGCCTCTGGGAGCCTAGGGAGGCCCACAAGACCGTATAAGCTCACCTAAGCTCGAACCTAGGCAGCCCTACGCATCTCCCTAGTAGAGGAAGAGACGCTTACAATGCTGGCTTACATTGTAAGTAGACGCGGCCACTATACTTATTGCAGCAAGGGATCTCCCTGCTGCGATAAGTATAGCGGCTGCCTGCCCGATCGCCAGCAGGAGGGTGCCCAACCTCTCTTGCTGGAACGCCACACCCCCCGAAACTCCAGATGACCGGCAGGAGGGTGCCAAACCACTCCTGCTGGAAAGCAGCACCTCCCCCCCCCAAACTCCCGATCGCCGGCAGGAGGGTGCCCAACCCCTCCTGCCGGAAAGCCGCACCCCCACGCTTATGCCCCCCTGTGCTTCCACCCCCCTGATGATCCCCCTAACCTCCCCAACTAACCTTCCCCCTAACTAACCTCTAAATTGTTGGCCGGATGGATGGGTCTTGCTGCCGTCCAGCCGGCAGGCCCGCCTCATTGAAATGAGGCAGGCCCGCCCCTTCCCCACTAACCCTAAGGCCTGATTGGCCCAGGCACCTGGGCCAATCAAGCCTTAGGCTTAGTGGCGATGGGCGGACCCGCTATGCCTAAGTCCTGAGTGGTCTAGGCTTCTAGAGCCTGGGCCAATCAAGCCTTAGGCTTAGCGGGGATGGGCCTGGAAGGAGTGGGCCCACCTCATTTCGATGAGGCGGGCCTGCCGGCTTGACGGCAGCTAGACCTGTCCATCCGGCCAACAATTTAGAGGTTATTTGGGGGAGAGATTAGGGCAGTCATCGGGGGGGGTGGAAGCGCGGGGGGGCGTTAGCGTGGGGGATCTGGAGGGGGTGCGGCTTTCCACCAGGAGGGGTTGGGCACCCTCCTGCCGGCCATCGGACAGGTGGCCGCTATACTTATTGCGGCAGGGAGATCTCTTGCTGCGATAAGTGTAGCGGCCGCGTCTACTCTAACTTGGTTCTCTAACCGGCGTCTGTAACATGGACACCGGTTACAGAATCGGGGTTATTGTAGGCCCGATTCTGTATAGGATGCCCCTCCCGGGCATCCTATATAGAATCAGGGCCATTATATACAAAATTTAGCTTGGATTGTACTATCTTGATAGATGGTATATCTTTTTTTTTCCAGTTTGAAGCTAATACCATACGCACTGATGTCATAACTAGATCTAGCCATTTCCTATGATGTTTTACTATATCTAATGTAACCATATTCAAAAAACAACATTCTTTAGTTTTACACACCTGAAAGCCCCCATCCCCTCAGATATAAAGCTCATTACCTGTTCCCAATATATTTGTACCTTGGGACAATCCCACCAAATATAAATAAAGGATCCTTGAAATCCACACTTCCTCCAACACAGATCTGTACCTTTACCAAACATAGCTTTTAAGCATACTAGAGTATAGTACCATTGATATAACATTTTCTATCCATTTTCTATCATATCACTAGAGATAGATACACATAATAAAGAACCTAGATGCTTATTCCAAATATTTTGCTCATAGGTTTTGACAAATATCTCTTCCCAAGCTAGCTTATATCTTGAAGGTAACGTTATAGTTTGGATAATAGCATTATACAAGTGTGTAATGCTCCCTCTATTTGCTCCATATATAAATGCCTTCTCCAGTAATGTAGGTGATTGGGTTAATTCTTGTAGGACTCTTTTATGAAAAAAATCATTTATTTGTCTATAATGGAAAAGGTCACAACTTTCCAAACCATATTCTAATTTCAGACAGTCAAAAATAATTAGTTTTCCATCCTTTATCAATTGCCCTAAAGACCTTAAACCTTGTTTCTCCCAATAATAGAAAGCCTTATCTAATTTCCCAGGAGAGAAAAAAGGTGCATATCTTATAGCTAATTCATAAAAAAAATTTTGGGAGCCCATAAGTTTAATTCTTGTTTTAATCCATAATGCCAAAGTATGTTGTATAATAGGATTATTATTAGAGGTTAATTTTCTAAAGTTATCACTGGGTAACCATGGAATCACCCATACGAGAAATTCTTCTATTAAATTTTGTTCCAGAATTACCCAGCTCTTTTGAGATTCAAATTTCCAACTAATCAAAGAATGCAACTGAGCTGCCTGATAATATGATCGGAAATGTGGACCGCCATTCCACAAAATTTTTTCGGTTGATATAGCATATTACATGGAACTCTTGGATGTTTATTATTCCAAATATAAATAAAAAGTTTTTTCTCCAATCCTTTTTTTTTTTTTTTTCCTTATTATTTTTTATTTTCAAATTTTACATAAAGTGTACAAAATACTAAAATACAATTGATGAATACAGAATATCACTTTTATATCTAATACATCATGTTTCTAAATATATTTTTCCCCCTCTCCCTCCCCCCACCCTTCTATTACTTTTCATATATTATTTTTAAATTTCAAATTTTACATAAAGTGTTCAAAATATTAAAATACAATTGATAATACACAATATCATTTTTATATCTAATACATCATATTCTAAATATATTTTTATCCCCTCTCCCCCCCCCACCCTTCTATTACTTTTCATTCATATATTACATATTGTATAACATATTATAACATATTATGTAGAAATTATTTTCATTACCCCCCCTCTATGTGCGTCACAAAAAAGATATTTAAAAGAAGAAAAGAAGAAGAGAAATCCTACTATTTATTCATTGCAGTATTTTGTCAATGGCCCCCATATTTTTATAAATTTAGTATATGTCCCTCTTTGTATTGCTATTGTTCTTTCCATTTTAAATATATGACATATTGTATTCCACCAAAATGTATAATTTAGGTTATTATAATTCTTCCAATTATTAGTTATATGCTGAATGGCAACCCCTGTCATAATTAATAAAAGCTTGTTATTTTCTGGTGAAATTTGACTTTTTTTCCTCATCATCATTCCAAATAATACCGTATCATATGATATTGCTATATGATTTTCCATCAATTTATTAATTTGTGGCCAAATTGAATTCCAAAAAGTTTTAATGTAGGGACAATGATACAGTAAGTGATCTAATGTCCCTGGTTCCAGATTACAGTGCCAGCATTTATTGGACTTAGAACTGTCTAATTTTTGCAAATGTGTAGGGGTCCAAAAAGCTCTATGTAATAAAAAGAACCAAGTTTGTCTCATAGATGCTGACACTGTACATCTCATTCTCCAAGACCAAATTAGTTGCCATTGAGATGCATTAATTTGATGCTTAATCTCAATGCTCCAAATATCTCTTAGACCATTTTTTGGTTTTTTATTCAAATATCCAGATATTAATTTAAAAAAGGACATTGGTATTGATACTGGAATTGCAGAAAATAAATACAATAACTTGGGAAGAACAATCATTTTAATGGAATGAATTCTTCCTAGCCATGATATATTTAAATGTTTCCATCTATTCAAATCATACATGATCTTATTAAGTAAATCTGGATAATTGGCTGAATATAATTCAGATATCGTTCTGGTTATATTCACCCCCAGGTATCACAAATGATGTTTTGCCCATTTAAAGGGGAACTTTTCTTTTATATCTATTTTTTCCCTCTCCTTTAAGGTAAGGTCTAATATCTCAGATTTATCAACATTAATTTTAAATCCTGAAACTTGAGCAAATAAGTCTAGCACCTGCATAACTGCCAAAATAGAGTCCACAGGATTAGCCAAAGTAAAAAGAATGTCATCAGCAAATAATAATATTTTTTGTTCCACCTTACCACACTTTATACCATTTATTTCTGGATGCTGGCGAATTAGTTGAGCCAATGGTTCCATGGCTATAGCAAAGAGTATGGGAGTTAAGGCGCAACCTTGATGAGTCCCTCGTGCAAGTTGAAAACTTTCTGAGTATGTTCCATTTATTCTTAAACAAGCAAGGGGAGATAAATAAAGTGCTTGGACCCACATCATGAAGGTTCCCATAAAGACCATTTTTTTCTATTAATTTAAACAGATAGGGCCAATAGACCCTGTCAAAAGCCTGAATTAGGGCTGATTCCCCTGTATGTTGAACATTCCATAGTGAATGACATACTCTACAAACATTGCAACTGTACATTTTCCCTTTATAAATCCGACTTGATCATCTTTCACCAATTGTGGGACATATCGTTGCAATCTTTGTAAAAATTTTATAATCAACTCCGAGGAGTGATATCGGTCAATATGAACCACAATTTGTTGGATCTTTATCCGGTTTCAAAATTAATGTAATTCCCGCTAATCTCCATGAATATGGTAGGGGAGAATCCTTCTCTAGGCCATTAAAGAAAGCTACAAGAGGCTTAGCCAAATAGTTTTTAAATACTTTATAAAATTTGGTTATAAAGCCATCCAAGCCTGGTGATTTTCCTACTTTCATATCCTTAATAGCCCATAAACTAAACTAAACCTTAAGTTTATATACCGCATCATCTCCACGGATGTGGAGCTCGGCACGGTTTAAAAGAACTTAAAATATAGGAAGAGAAGGAAAAAAAAAAAGGTTTACATGAACTTATATATAGAAGAGAAGAGTAAGGGGGATAGAATTACATTTTAGTGAAAAGCCAGATTTTCAGTTGCTTGCGGAATAATTGACCTCCTCTTCAGAAATTGGCATAGACAATTGCTCAGACTCTCCTTGCGACAGGGACAGAATATTCAGCTTTTCAAAAAATTTGAATAAATTACCAATTGGTTCTTCATGTTCCATAGTGTGTAGTTTCTTATAATATTGTATAAAGGCATTTTGAATTTGATGGGAAGTTGTACACTGCATACCATGTTGATCAATTATTTTAGTAATATAATTTCTTAAAGCTTTCTTATGTAGTTTATGCGCTAACAATTTCCCAGTCTTTTTAGCTGATTCAAAATATTCTTGTTGTATTGATTGTAACTTTATACTAATATCTTCCAAATCCATCTCCTGTAAGTCTAATCTCAGTTGTTTAAGTTTCTCCAACAAATTTATATCTATACATTCTCTTATTACTTTTATTATTATCCTTCTTCTTTTTTCTTATACTCTGATTCTAGTTGATAAATCTGAGATAATAGACGTCTCCTTTTTTGCATACGTGTTTTATATTTAAAGGAGCCCTAAAGAGATAAGTTTTTCCCTTAATACTGCGTTCAGAGCTTCCCAGATACTTATCAGAGATGTAATCCCATCCTCATTACTCCTTAAATAACTTTGCAATTCTTCCCCAATCTGTTCTACATTTTGCGAGTTCAACAATAGAGAATCATCCAATTTACAATATTTAACTCCTTCTTTCTTTGGCAGAATTCAGATAGTAATATTTATAGGAGCATGATCCAACCATGTTCGGGTAGCAATATTTGATCCAGTTATTTGTGGGACTAATTCTTTACTCACAAGACAGAAATCTAGTCTAGAGAAAGTATCATGGGGTTCTGAATAAAATGTATATTCTTGGTCTAATGCATGTTGAAAATGCCAAATATCAATTAAGTCCCAGTTCTCCAGAAACTTTTTCAAATGCTTCCTATCCTTTTTATCTTATATCACAACATGAGAAGAGTTATCTCTTTCTGGGAAAAGGGTCCAATTAAAATCACCCCCAATTATGAGATTCCCTTCTAGATGAAGTTTCAATAAATCATTTAATTTATCGAAAAAAACTTTGTTGGTTGGAATTAGGAGCATATAAATTTAAAAGAATATATAATCTCCCTCCCATTTTCACCTTTAATAATATAAATCTGCCTTCCTTATCTCTAATAATCTTCTCAACCATAGGGCATGTTGAATTTGTCAACAATATTGCAACCTCATTAGATTTAGATTTAGTTCTATTAGAGGCAAAATAAATTTCAGAAATATTTTTATGAGAAAAAATTCACAACTTGGGAGCTGATGAGTTTCTTGAACAAAACCTATTGACATATGCATACATTCAGCTACAAACTCAAGTGTATGTACACAAACGCAAGGAGCCTTACAAATAAGATGGGTGAATTAGAAGCCATAGCACAAAAAGATAACGTTGACATCATAGGCATCACAGAAACATGGTGAACTGAGGAAAACATCTGGACACTGTGCTACCGGGATACAAACTATATCGCAGAGACAGAGTGGCTCAAAAAAGGTGGAGGCGTTGCCATATACATCAAAGAGGAAATTGAATCTGCTGGAGAGAACACGCCACAACTGACGGATAAGTTAGAGTCTCTATGGGTCAAAATTCCAGGAACAAATGGCCTGGAAACGAAGATCGGCATCTACTACCGACCCCCCCAGGGCAGTCCAAAGAAATTGATAGAGAAATGACAGATGAGATTAAACGCAACTGCAAGAGAGGCAACACAGTTATCATGGGTGACTTCAACTATCCGGGAATAGGACTGAACCTAGGCATCTCCGGCTGCATTAGAGAGACCAAGTTTTTGGATGCTGTAGGCGATTGCTTCCTAGAACAACTTGTCAAGGAAAATACTAGAGGAAATGCAATTCTGGACTTAATTTTAAATGGCCTGTGAGGACTAGCACAAGATGTAGAAGTTGAAGGGACGCTGGGAAGCAGTGATCACAATATGATCCGCTTTGATCTGGACGCAGGGGAGAAAACATCGGTCCCAAAACGACAGCCACGGCACTGAACTTCTGAAAAGGGAATTACGAAGGGATGAGACTCATGGTAGGAAAGAAGATTAATAAGAGGATAAGCACTGTAAAAACGCTAGAGCAAGCTTGGTCCCTTTTTAAGGACACAGTCACCGAGGCGCAAAATATATATATACCGCGTATCAACAAGGGATCCAAGAGGAAAAAAGAACAAAGAACCAGCGTGGCTCACTGTAGAGGTGAAGGAAGCGATCAGAGACAAGAAAACTTCATTTAAGGAATGGAAAAGGTCAAAAACGGATGAAAACTGGAACAAGCACAAACAACATCAACGCAGGTGCCATAAGGTGGTAAAAAGGGCCAAAAGAGACTACGAGGAAAAAATAGCCAAGGAGGTGAAGAACTTCAGGCCTTTCTTTCAATATATTAAGGGGGAAACGACCCGCAAAGGAAGTGGAGGGACCGTTGGATGACCATGGAATAAAGGGAGCACTAAAGGAGGACAAAGCAATCGCTGACAAACTGAACACATTTTTTGCATCTGTATTTACCGAAGAAGATGTACACAGCATAACCCATCAGGCTATATGCTGGAAACGAAGACGGAAAGCTGACAGGATTGACAGTCAATCTAAAGGAGGTATGTAGGCAGATTGATAGGCTTAAGAGCGATAAATCCCCTGGACCGGATGGCATCCATCCGAGGGTCATCAAGGAACTGAAAGGGACCATAGCTGAACTGCTTCAATTAATAGCCAATCTATCGATCAAATTGTGAAAGATTCTGAAGACTGGAAGGTAGCGAATGTTACACCTATCTTCAAGAAAGGTTCGAGGGGAGATCCGGGGAACTACAGACCGGTGAGTCTGACCTCTGTACCGGGAAAGATGGTAGAGTCACTGATAAAGGACAGCATCATTGATCACCTTGACAGAAACGGGCTGATGAGGACCAGTCAGCACGGTTTTAGCAAAGGCAGATCGTGTTTGACGAACTTGCTGCACTTCTTTGAGGGAGTAAACAGATAGACAAGGGCGATCCAGTCGACATTATATATCTGGATTTTCAGAAGGCTTTTGACAAGGTTCCGCATGAACGACTACTTCGGAAAATTGCAAGCCATGGAATTGAGGGTGAAATACTCACGTGGTTTAAAACCTGGCTGGAGCATAGGAAACAGAGAGTGGGGGTAAATAGACAATACTCAGACTGGAATAGCGTCACCAGTGGGGTGCCGCAGGGCTCGGTGCTTGGACCCGTGCTCTTTAACATCTTTATAATGATCTGGACATAGGTACGACGAGCGAGGTGATTAAATTTGCGGATACGACGAAGTTATTCAGAGTAGTAAAGACGCAGGGGGATTGCGAAGATCTGCAACGTGACATAATCAAGTTCGAGGAATGGGCATCGACATGGCAGATGAGGTTCAACGTGGATAAGTGTAAAGTGATGCATGTCGGTAACAAAAAATCTCATGCACGAATACAGGATGTCCGGGGCGATACTTGGAGAGGACCCTCCCAGGAAAGAGACTTGGGAGTTCTGATCGACAAGTCGATGAAGCCGTTCATACAATGTGCGGTCGGCAGCAAAAAAGGGCAAACAGAATGCTAGGAATGATAAGAAGGGGATCATGAACAGATCAGAGAAGGTTATCATGCCGCTGTACCGGGCCATGGTACGCCCTCACCTGGAGTACCTGCATCAGCACTGTCGCCGTACCTGAAGAAGGACATGGTACTACTCGAAAGGGTCCAGAGAAGAGCGACAAAGATGGTTAAGGGGCTGGAGGAGCTGCCGTACAGCGAAAGATTAGAGAAACTGGGCCTCTTCTCTCTTTAACAGAGGAGATTGAGAGGGAACATGATCGAAACATTCAACAGTACTGAAGGGGATAGACTTAGTAGATTAAGGACAGGTTGTTCACCCTCTCCAAGGTAGGGAGAATAAGAGCACTCTCTAAAGTTGAACATAAGGAAGTTCTTCTTCACCCAGAGAGTGGTAGCAAGACCTTACAGAGGCTGTTATAGGGGAAAACACCCTCCAAGGATTCAAGACAAAGTTAGACAAGTTTCTGTTGAACAAGACTTTGTGCCTGGTAGGGCTAGTCTCAGTTAGGGTGCTGGTCTTAGACCAGAGGGCCACGCATGAGCGGACTGCTGGGCATGATGGACCACTGGTCTGACTCCGCAGTGGAAATTCTTATGTTCTTATGTTTAAAGAAAAGCTGACGTTTCCTAGGAGAATTTAATCCACGAACATTTATTGAAACACAATTTTGAAGTTTAAAAGTCATATTTTTTCTTTTACGTAAAACCACGCTCCCATTCTTATCTCACTCATACCATCCCCCTCATTCAAACCCACCCATTCCACTCTTGTAATCTCCTGGGCTTCCCTCCCCCAATAACCTTAGCCCACCCTTCCCTAAAGACAGACCTTATTACCCAGTTCCAAAAAGTAGGAACAAGGTACAACTTCGAATAACACAGCAGAAATAAAATATCAGAATATCTCACCTCACTTCTTAATTATCCACCCGAACTCCCACCTAAATCCTACTTCAGCATAAGAATCATAAGAAGTGCCTCTGCTGGAATATAAGAAGTGCCTCTGCTAGGTCAGACCAGAGGTCCATCGTGCCAGCCATGTCCGCTCGCGCGGCGGCCCAACAGGGCCAGGACCTGGTGTAGTAGTCCTCTATCTATACCCCTCTATCCCCCTTTTCCTTCATAAAACTGTCCAATTCCTTCTTGAACCCTAATACTGTACTCTGTCCTTATCACGTCCTCTGAAAGCGCATTCCAGGTGTCCACCACCCGTTGGGTGAAGAAAAACTTCCTAGCATTGTTTTTGAATCTGTCCCCTTCCAACTTTTCTGAATGCCCTCTCGTTCTTGTGTTTTTGAAAGTTTGAGATATCTGTCCCTCTCTACTTTCTCTATGCCCTTCATGATCTGTAAGTCTCTATCATGTCCCCTCTAATTCTATTCTTCTCCAGGGAAAAGAGCCCCAGTTTTCTCCAGTCTCTCAGTGTATGAAAGGTTTTCCATACCCTTTATCAAACGTGTCGCTCTCCTCTGAACCCTCTCGAGTATCCTTCTTAAGGTACGGCGGACCAATACTGGATGCAGTACTCCAGATGTGGACGCACCATTGCTCGATACAACGGCAGGATAATCTTCTTTCATTCTGGTTGTAATACCCTTCTTGATTATACCTAGCATTCTATTCGCTCTCTTAAACGGCCATATCTCAGCATAACATTTATCAATCTTTTTAATTCGCCCATATCACCTTAAGATTGGCCTGTATAAGTATCTGTTGGGCTCTCCACTGCTGAAGTTACTCTTATGTTGCTTATTTTCTATCAGAAAGTAAATCCCCAAATGGCTAATGCCATTTATAGCCAATATTGTTTTGTTGTAGACATCTAGTAACTTCTCGGCAATGACGATGGTGTCTTAAAGTTGCTGAAGAAATATCCGCAACTAGTTTCACTTTTGCAATTGTTCCACATAATATGGCCACTTTTCGTGCTGCTTGTAGCACTCTCTCTTTCTGCGGAAATCGCAAGAAGCATACTATTATATATACCTCGGCTTCTCTCGCCTAATGAGGGCCCAAGGCCGAGGACTCGTTCGAATGAAAATGAAAGGCGGCTTGCGCCAGAAGTCGTATGAGGAGAGACTGGAAGCCTAGAGTTCTTCAACCACCGGTGCCAGTCCCACAGAAATTTCCTGCCGATCCACAGGACCGGCATATGCATCAGGCCCCAGACAGTACTCTTCAGCTGCCGGTCCATGGTACGATTGATGCAGTGTTGTCTTCGGGCTGACTCCCTCTTCCCCAGTGCTGCAGTGCACAAAGCCGTGGGCAGAGGCTCCTACGTGCATCCTGCGCCTGAACAGAAAACCTTCTCTCTGACGTCGCAACGTCAGAGTGAAGGCTTCCAGATGAGGCATAGGATGCTGCCCACGGCTTTGTGCACTGCAGCACTGAGGAAGAGGGAGCCAGCCCGAAGATAACACCGAGGGGGCAGGCCAGAAGGCAAGGCACAGCATGGAGGGAGGGAGACAACGGTAGGGGGAAATTGTTTTTATTTTTTTAATTTAGTTGATTGATTTATATCTGCCATCTGTTCAGGAAGAAATGTATTTGTTTCTTTTTCTCTGGGGTTGTACTGCCTGCAGAGTCTTGCATCTTAGGGTTTGTTTGTATATATTAGTACTTTTAGTTTTTGGTCCTGTATTTGCATTGAGTTATCTGTGTTCTGGTAGGAATAAATATTGAAAAGCATACAGTGTGCTTTGTGTAGTTCAATTTTGTGGTTAACCATTATGTGTTGTTAATACGATTATATTGTGTGTGTGTATATATATATAAATGAAAAATGAATGGAAAAAATGGTGTTACAATTAGTACTATTATGGGGGGGGCGGAGATTGGGTGGAGATGGGTGAGATCTGGCCCATGACTTAGCCCAGTGTTCTTCAACTGTCAGTCCGCAGACCGGTGCCGGTCCACGAAATAATTATTTTATTTCCACCGATCCATAGGTGTCAAAAGGTTGAAGAACACTGTCCTAGAGGAAAGGAGGGACAGGGGAGATATGATTCAGACGTTCAAATATTTCAAGGGTATTAACGTAGAACAAAATCTTTTCCAGAGAAAGGAAAATGGTAAAACCAGAGGACATAATTTGAGGTTGAGGGGTGGTAGATTCAAGAGTAACGTTAGGAAATTCTACTTTACGGAGATGGTGGTGGATGCCTGGAATGGGCTTCCGAGAGAGGTGGTGGAGATGAAAACAGTGACAGAGTTTAAAAAAGCGTGGGATAAACACAGAGGATCTAGAATCAGAAAATAATAGTAAATATTGAACTAAGGCCAGTACTGGGCAGACTTGCATGGTCTGTATCTATATATGGCCATTTGGGAGAAGATGGGCTGGGGCAGGCTTCAATGGCTGGGAGGGTGTAGATAGGCTGGAGTTGGTTTTGACAGAGATTTCGGCAGTTGGAACCCAAGCACAGTACTGGGTAGAGCTTTGGATTCTTGCCCAAAAATAGCTAAGAAGGAAATATTAAAAAAAAATTTACATTGAATCAAGTTGGGCAGACTGGATGGATCTTTATGGATTCGGGTCTTTATGGATATGGAAATAATCGGAGATATAGAAAATATCACCTTGCGAGGGGACACAGTATTGCTAGGTGACTTCAACATGCCTGATGTGGATTGGGTTACACTTACCTCTGCTTCCGGCAGCAGCAGGAGGCTATTAAACACTATGAAGGGAGCAAAACTCAGGCAACTGGTGTTGGAACCAACAAGGGATCAGGCAATACTGGACCTGATACTACCAATGGAGAAAGTGTCACAGAGGTCTCGGTGGGCGACACATTGGCCTCCAGTGACCACAACATGGTATGGTTCAATCTCAGGAAAGGTTTCACTAAATCTACCACACTGACCAAGGTCCTCAAATTCAAGGACACAAACTTCAAAGAAATGGGAGACTTCGTTCACCAGGCGCTACAAAGCCAAGCAGAAGCCGATAACGTGGAAGAAATGTGGTCGACTTTGAAAGCCACCATACAAGAAGCAACAAACCGCTATGTTAAATCAGTAAGTAAACGGCGAAGGAACAATAAGCCACAGTGGTTTACTGCGGAGATCTCAGACCTCATCAAGGAGAAGAAAAAAGCATTCATCTCTTACAAACAATCGGGGAAGCAGGACTCTAGAGCAGACTACCTGACCAAATCAAAAGCTGTCAAAACAGCAGTCAGGGAGGCTAAATTCCACATGGAGGAGTCTCTGGCAAAGAACATCCAGAAGGGAGATAAATCCTTCTTCAGGTAATATCAGTGACAGAAGAAAAAAACTCAGGCAGGATTGTACATCTTAGGAATCCAGACGGAGACTATGTGGAAAAGGATTCGGAAAAAGCCCAACTATTAAATTAATACTTCTGCTCAGTCTTCACCGAGAAGCGCCAGGGCTTGGCCCTCAGCTACAGACAAGGGTTGGCTCAGTTGACCCGTTTAGTAACTTTGAGTTTGCGCCCAGCAGTGTCTATGGTGAGCTGTCAAAGCTCAAGGTTAACAAAGCAATGGGGCCGGACAACCTGCACTCCAGAGTGCTTAGGGAGCTGAGTGATGTCTTGGAAGAGCCACTGTCCACGCTCTTCAACCTCTCCCTTAGTACAGGCAGCGTCCCGTTGGACTGGAGGAGGCTAACGTCATTCACTCCACAAGAAAGGCTCAAAGATGGAGACAGCAAACTACAGACCAGTGAGTCTAACATCGCTAGTGAGCAAACTCATGGAAACTCTAATCAACACCAATTGGATAAGATCCTGGATGAGGGAATCTACGGGATCCCCGACTACATGGATTTACTAAGGGGAGATCATGCCAATCCACCTGATCAGCTTCTTTGATTTGGGTGACGGGGAAGCTGGATATTGGGGAGTCCCTGGACACTCGTGTACCTGGATTTTAGCAATGCATTCGATAGCGTACCACACCGCAGGTTGTTGAGCAAGATGAGTTCTATAGGATTAGGTGACACTTGACGAAATGGGTTGGGACTGGCTGGAGGTAGGCTTCAAGGGTGGTGGTGAACGCACCCCTCCAAAATGACGGAGGTGATCAGTGGAGTGCCACAGGGCTCAGTCTTGGGCCCAATCCTATTCAACATCTTTATAAGGGACTTGGCAGAAGGGCTTCAAGGTAAAATAACATTATTCGCCGATGACGCCAAACTAAGTAATGTAGTGGGCAAATGCACAACAGACGAAGATTCAATGCCTGACAACATGATGCACGACCTACTCCTTCTGGAGCGCTGGTCTAGGACATGGCAACTCAACTTCAATGCCAAAAATGCAAAGTTATGCACCTGGGCAGCCAAAATCCATGCAAGTCTTATACCCTTAATGGCGAGATCCTAGCAAAAACGGTTGCAGAATGAGACTTGGGGGTAATCGTCAGTGAGGACATGAAGTCTGCCAATCAAGTGGAGCAGGCTTCGTCCAAGGCAAGACAAATCATGGGTTGCAAACGAAGGGGTTTCGTCAGCCGTAAGGCGGAAGTCATTATGCCATTGTATAGATCCATGGTGAGGCCCCACCTTGAATACTGTGTGCAATTCTGGAGGCCGCATTATCGCAAGGATGTGCTGAGACTGGAGTCGGTGTAGAGAATGGCCACCTGGATGGTCTCGGGACTCAAGGATCTTCCATACGAAGAACGGCTTGACAAATTACAGCTATACTCGCTCGAGGAGCGCAGAGAGAGGGGGGACATGATCGAGACGTTCAAGTATCTTACGGGCCGCATCGAGGCGGAGGAAGATATCTTCTTTTTCAAGGGTCCCACGACAACAAGAGGGCATCTGTGGAAAATTAGGGGCGGGAAACTACGAGGTGACACCAGGAAATTCTTTTTCACTGAAAGAGTGGTTGATCCCTGGAATAGTCTTCCACTACAGGTGATTGAGGCCAGCAGCGTGCCTGATTTTAAGGCCAAATGGGATCGGCACATGGGATCTATTCACAGGGCAAAGGTAGGGGAGGGACACTAGGTTGGGCAGACTAGATGGGCCGTGGCCCTTATCTGCCGTCTATTTCTATGTTTCTATGTTTTATCTGCCGTCATCTACTATGCTACTATGTATATTATACAGAATACGGCTGTGCATTTAATTTTTAATTTGTGACTGACTATGTGTGCCTTGCTATCAAAGACTGAGGCCAGGGTAATATTCAAATTTGGTTGAATCTTATACAAAGTCCTACATGTCCTGGCCCTAACTATCTTGCTGATCAGTTCCAGTTTGCTAATCCCAGTCACTCTATGAATACTCCTACCTTTTTTGCTTTCCCTTCTATGAAGAGTCGCTTATGTAAATGATGGAAGGTAAAGATCTGAATGGTCCATCCAGTCTGTGCAAACATACACTCTGTAATTTAATTGTGCATCTACAGGCTGCACAGTGGGAACCCAATATTTAGTCTTTAGTATTGACTTCAATGCATTTTAGAAAACTGTTCAAAACCCACTTGTATACTAGATTTTTCTCTGCTTATGTTTTGTTAGTCACTGATTATGTGCAATTTATCTTTTCATTTGTTAACGGCATTCAAAAAATATGTTTGTTACTAAATACAGAAAATGCGAATGCCCCAGTAAGTTGTGGCAGGTAATCCTACAACACCATCAACTCAGGACTCCAGAATCTACGGCTGCTGCCACTCACCTGGCTTACCGCTGATGGACTTGCACACTTCTTCCTGTAACAGGCCAAAATGTGGGCAGACTGATTAACCAGCACGTCTCGGACAGTCTTCAGTGGCTGATTCAGCACTGCTTTATAAGCTAGATTTCCAAAACAATTAAAAAAGAAAGCAGCAATCAAGTTGTGATCTGTACTTTACAAAAACAGGCTTTACAATTAAATTCTATAAAAAATAGCCATTAACATTGTACCTGATCTGTTTCAAATAACTTACCCCCCTTTTTTTTTTTTTTTTTTACAAAGGGACGGTAGTGGCTATTGCACAGAAAACACTCCAACGCCCATTAAATCCCTTTAGGCGTCAGAGGACTACCACAGCAGCAGCTGCTACCACGACTTTGTAAAAAGAGCCCTTAATTCCTAAACTCTGAAAGTATATCCAGCAATTCATCTTTCCTGTCAACATGTATAGCCTGGACAAAGTGTCTGCTTTGTAATAAGAACTGAGCCCCACTGCCAGGCAAAGGAACATGTTATTTTCAAAGAAGCAACTAAGTATTAAAGTGAAAATAAATGGGATGTCACAGGATGCGATGGTTGCAGTGAAATTCTTATAAAGAACTGATGATTGAGCGCCATTCCCCTCCATTTGAGGTCCTCTCGTACCTAGAAGTAGAAATGGCAGCCGAATGGGAGTGAATACAGAGTAGCACAGCAGTCCCCGAGCACATTCAAAATGACAGTGGCTCCAGAATTGGGGAACCATGTGAGGCCTATTTCAGAAAGAGATAGAAAAATGGCAAGCAGAGGCAGTCGGTCACCAGCAGTTTTGCAGACATGCTAGCCAACTTCAGAGATAACATACTCCCCATTAAATTGGATATTAAACAGGCGGTATTGGAAATAAAGCTGGAGTTGCAGGAGGTTGCACGCCACCAGGATGAATTGGAGACCTGAGTAGATGAGATGGCAAAAGAGCTGGCGGATGTACATTTAGTGCATGCAAACCTCCAGACAAATGACACAGAAATCTGGAGAAGCTGGAGCATCTCGAAAAATAGAACCTGGCTCTAGAGAATGGACACGGGGAAAAAATCTGTCCCCCGCACCGCCATTCCCTTCACCGCCCCGTCACCGTCACCCACCATCCCCTTCACCACCTCGTCACCAGTCCCGCCAGCTCCATATAAGCCTCAGTACTGCGAAAACACCATGAAGACAGAAGAGAGTCCTGCCACTACTACTACTGCACTGAGAAGCTGTTTCAGTGCCTCTGCCCTGTAGTAAAAACAGAACATAAAATAAATCAATTGACTTGTCCTCCCTTGCATGACGTGTCCCCCATGTTCACCTATAGCTCAAATCAGGTCAACTATGCACACTAAAAAATGCCCACCTGAGCACATAATCATACAGATGCTGCAGTACAATGAGCAACAGGAGGATCTGGAACGTGAGCGCAGGCAGGCAGTGATACAAAACAGCAGACACCCGACCGATTGCAGCGTTCCGCCATCTCCCTCCCTCCACCTCACCTTAGATGTAGTATATGCCAGCTTTCTTTTTTCGCCCAGCCGCACGCGCGGCTGCTCATTTGTTCAATTATTCTCCTCTGACACAACCGGAAACAGGAAGTTGCAGGAGAGGAGAAGATTGATCAACTTGAGCAGCCACGCGTGCACGGCTTTTTGAACGTGTGCGGCCTGGGCGAAAAAAGAAAGCCGTCATACTCTACATCAGTGTTTTTCAACTTTTTTACATCCATGGACCGGCCAGAAATAAAAGAATTATTTTTGTGGACCGGCAAACTATTAGGACTAAAATTTAAAAACCCGTTTCCATCCCATCTCCGCGAGCTCAGTCACCTCAGTAACTATAGAAAAATAGACAAATATAGTGCAAATATAGACAGCAGATATAAATTCTCAAAACTGACACGTTTTGATCACTAAATTGAAAATAAAAATCATTTTTCCTACCTTTGCTGTCTGGTGATTGATTTCATGAGTCTCTGGTTGCGTTTCCTTCTGTCTGTGTATCCTTTCTTTCATTTCTTTCTTTCTGCACTCAGGCCCAAGAATTGTCCCTTTCTATTTCTCTCCCTCTTTCCTTCCCATGTCCTTAGTGCCCCTTCCTCTCTTAGTGCCCCAGTGCTTCCTTCCATGTCCTTAGTGCCTCTTCCTGTCTTTAGTGCCCCCCAGTGCCTCCTTCCATGTCCTTAGTGCCCCTTCCTGTCTTTAGTACCCCCAGTGCCTCCTTCCCATGTCCTTAGTGGCCCCTTCCTGTCTTTTAGTGCCTCCAGTGCCTCCTTTCCCATGTCTTTAGTGCCCCCAGTGCCTCCTTCCCATGTCTTTAGTGCTCCCAGTGCCCTCCTTCCCATATCCTTAGTGCCCTTCCTGTCTTTAGTGCCCCCAGTGCATCCTTCCCATGTCTTTAGTGCCCCTAGTGCCTCCTTCCTATGTCCCTCTCACTGCCTTCCACACTTTGTCCCACCCCCACCCCCGAAGCCTACCTGCATGCCTGCGTGTCTACCTCTCTCCCTCCCTCCCTAGCCATAGCCAGCCTGCTGCCTCCCTGTCGCTCAAAAAAAAAAAAAGCCTCCCTCCTTCCTTTCCCCTGCTCTTATCGCCATGCTGCAGCTGCTAAAGCCGACAGGAAGTCTTTCCGACGTCAATTCTGAAGTTGTAGAGGACGTTCTGGGCCAGCCAGGCAGCGATTTCCTGTTGGCTTTAGCAACTGCAGCAGGGCGGTAAGAGCAGGGGAAAAGGAGGGAGGCTTTTTTTTTTGCGCCTGTCCCTTAATCTTGCCGGCCCTGCGCGGACTGGCAGAAATTTCCTGCGGACCCGGCGGTTGAAGAACAGTGCTCTACATCTAAGGTGAGATGGAGGGAGGGAGATGGTGGAACGTTGCGATTGGGCGGGTGGGGATCACGCAATCCTTGATTGCCTCACTGCAGAGATAAGTCCATTCACCACTACATGGGGTGGTGAATGGCCTTGTCCCTGTCCCCACAAAGGCCACTATTTTTTCTTCCCCGTTTCGGCAGGTTACCCGCAGCTATTCGTGGCTAGCCGCAGGTAACAACCACCGTGTCATTCTCTACCTGGCACTGTAATATAAATTAAAACTAAACTAAAACTTAGTTTTATAGACTGAGTCATCAACCAAGAGGAGCTCGACTCGGTTAACAATAATGTAATACATAATATATAAACTTGACAAGGAAAAGAAAACTGAAATAGTTTCCAAAATGTTTAGCAAACAAAAAAGTTATCAGAACTTTCCAGAATAAAGCAAAAGAGCCTAAACTTCTTAATGTAAGCGGTAAAGCATTCCAGAATTCGGTTAATTTAAATGCAAAAGAATGACTAAATTTCTTAAAGGTTTGGAAATGTAAGTTTTAATTTTTGAGAACTTCTGGCAAGATGAGATCTATAAATATTCCAGTCTAAAGAATCAAAGTAGCAAAAATGCAGATCTTAAAAGCAATACAAATGCACTTAAATTGAATTCAGAGATACACTGGAAGCCAATGTAATTCCTTGAGTAGAGAGGAATTAAGTGATTGAATTTACTCTTACCGAAAATAAGTTTAGCTGCAAGACGAGCAAAACATTTGCAAAATTGGCGCCTGGGAAACCAAGCTTGCCTCAATTTGCGAGCGGCACCCCCCCCCCCCCCCCCCGCGATCCGGCACCCACACCCCACGATCCGGCATTCCCCCGCTTGCGTCGCAACCCTCCCCCCCCCCCCCCCCCGCTGCGGTCTGAAATCCTCAGACCCACCCGAAACATGCTGCTTACCCCCATCTGGCCACCGGCACCAACGCACAGGACATGCTGGTGCCGGTGCCCCGAAAATCTGCGTCCTCTTCTTTGCTGGGCCTTGAGCATCTGTGTATGCTCAAGGCCTGCGAGTTCATGCTGTCTCTGATGAGGACTCAGAGGATGGCCTTCTCAGAGATCCTGCCAGTACCGAGGGCAGAAGCGAAGAGGCAGACGGAACTACAATCAATAAATGCGTGGATGAGGAGATGGTGTGAGGAAGAGGGATTTCTCTTCGTGAGGAATTGGGCAACATTCTGGGGCAAGAACAAGCGCTTCAAGAAAGATGGTCTACACCTGAGCATGGCGGGAACTAGGCAACTAGCAAATAACATCAGAAGAGCAATAGAGCAAGCTTTAAACTAAGTAGAAGGGGAAAGCCAACAGTCGACCTGGTATCGACGGTTCGGGAGACAGTATCCAGTGAAGGTACTGAGGGGAGAAAAAAAATGCTGGGAAGACACATATGGCAAACAACAGGATCTGGAAAAACAAGGGAGACAGATGAAGCGAGAGGAGGACAGGAAGAACGTACTACAAGGGGGAGTCAAAATGGAACTGGACGATGGGAAGGAACAAGAGGAGGACAATAGGAGCACACCACAAGAAGGCAATAGGAAAGTACCACAAGGGGAAGACAAAAGAGACAATAATCAGGAGTTGGCAGGTCAGGAAAGGGACAGTAAGACGAATGAAATGCAAGGGAGAATAGCGAGGAAGGGAAATTATCAGGACTTGAACTGCATGTACACTAAATCGAGGAGCCTAAAGAACAAAACGGGGGAATTAGAAGTCTTGGCCAAAAATGAGAGCCTAGACATCATAGGGATCACGGAAACATGGTGGAACAAGGAAAACAAATGGGATATAGTACTCCCAGGGTACAAACTCTACCGAAAAGACAGGACATATCAGAAAGGAGGAGGAATAGCACTATACATAAAGGACACCATTCACTCGACCAGTATGGATGCAGCAGCAACGAATGACCAATTGGAATCATTGTGGGTTAAAATACCAGGAAGAAAACGGATCCGAGATAAAGATGGGAGTGTACTACCATCCACCTGGGCAAACTGAAGCAGATGATACAGAAATGGTAGCCGAGCTGAGGCGGGAATGCAAAAACGCTAACACCATAGTTATGGGAGATTTCAACTATCCCAGGATAGACTGGTGTCTTGGAAATTCAAAATGTACAAAGGAAACGGAGTTCCTGGAGGCCATTCAGAACTGCTTCATGGAACAACTTGTCAAGGAACCAACGAGAGGGTCAGCGATTCTGGATCTGATCCTCAACTGGTTGAAGGGACCTGCAAAAGGAGTGGAAGTATTGGGACCGTTAGGGAACAGTGACCACAATGTGATTCAGTTCAAAATGGAAGTAGAATTACCAAAGGGAAAGAGAACCAAGGCAACAACGTTTAACTTCAAGAAAGGGAACTATGATGCCATGAGACAAATGGTGAGAAAGAAGCTCAGAAACAGCTCCAAGAAAGCTCAGAATGTGGAGCAAGCCTGGTCCTTATTCAAAGACACGGTAAATGAGGCGTAAAACCTGTATATACCCAGATTTAGGAAAGGATGAAAAAAGAATCAAACAAAAGACCCGGCATGGATAACCAAGGAAGTTAAGAAAGTGATAGGATACAAGAAAAAATCGTTTCGAAAGTGGAAAAAGGACAAAGCCGAAGAAAATTGGAAAGAGCACAGGAAGCATCAAAAAGAAGGTCACCGAGTGGTCAGAAAAGCCAAGAAAGAATACGAAGAGAGACTAGCCAAGGAAACACGAAATTTTAACCATTCTTCCGATATGTGAAAGGAAAGCAGCCGGCGAGGGAGGAGGTGGGACCTCTGGACGAGGGGGGACTAGGAAGGGAGTGGTGAAGGAGGAAAAAGAGGTGGCTGAATAGACTAAACATGTTCTTCTCGTCAGTCCTTTACAAAAGAAGACACATCCAAGGTGCCGGAACCAGAAATAATCTTCAAGGGGGGTCAAGAAGGAAAATTATCATGCATGGAGGTAAGCCTCGAAGATGTACTCAGGCAGATAGATTAAAAACTGACAAATCTCCGGGCCCAGACGGAATCCACCCAAGAATACTGAAAGAGCTCAGAGACGAAACAGCAGAGTTACTGTGGCATATTTGCAACCTGTCCTTGACAACAGGGGTAAATCCCGGAGGACTGGAGGATAGCGAATGTTACACCTATCTTCAAAAAAGGGAACGAGAGGCGACCCGGGAAACTACAGACCGGTGAGCTTGACCTCAGTTCCGGGGAAGATGGCCGAATCACTGATCAAGGAAAGTATCAATGAGCATATAGAAAAAAATAACCTGATGAGAACAAGCCAGCATGGTTTCTGTAAAGGAAGATCATGCCTAACGAACCTACTGCACTTCTTTAAGGGGATAAGCGAACAATTGGACAAATGTGACCCCATAGACATCATATATCTGGATTTCCAGAAAGCCTTCGACAAGGTTACCCCATGAGCGCCTACTGAAGAAACTGTGGAGCCACGGGGTGGAAGGGGACGTGCACAGATGGATCAAAAATTGGCTGGCGGACAGGAAGCAGAGGGTAGGAGTAAAGGGACACTACTCGCGGACTGGAAAGGTGTCGCGAGTGGTGTCCCACAGGGGTCAGTGCTGGGACCACTGCTGTTCAATATATTTCATCAACTGGAAACGGGGACGAAGGGCGAAGTTATCAAATTCGCGGACGACACAAAACTCTCCAGCAGGGTCAGAACTGTTGAGGAATGCAAAGAACTGCAGAGAGACATGAACAAACTGAGTAAGTGGGCAAATAGATGCAGATGAGCTTCAATGTGGAGAAATGTAAGGTCTTGCACATAGGGAAAGGGAACCCCATGTATAGTATATACGATGGGAGAAAGGGTAACTGGGGGAAGGCAACCTAGAAAAAGACCTGGGGTATTGGTGGATAAAACAATGAAACCTGCGGCACAATGTGCAGCAGCCTTAAAGAAAGCGAACAGAATGTTGGGCATTATCAAAAAGGGTATCACTACCAGAACAAAGGAAGTTATCCTGCCACTGTATCGAGCAATGGTGCACCTGCACCTGGAGTACTGCGTCCAATACTGGTCACCGTACCTTAAGAAGGATATGGCGATACTCGAGCGGGTCCAGAGGAGAGCAACAAGGATGATAAAAGGGCATGGAGAACCTTTCATATGCCGAAAGGTGGACATGCTGGGGCTCTTTACCCTGGAAAAGCGGAGACCTTAGAGGGGACATGATAGAAACTTATAAAATCATGAAAGGCATAGAGAAGGTGGAGAGGGACAGATTCTTCAGACTAGCGGGGACAACAAAAACAAGAGGGTCATCCAGAATAAATTGAGAGGAGATATTTCCAAATGAATGCTAGGAAGTTCTTCTTCACTCAGAGGGTGGTAGACACCTGGAATGCACTTCCAGGAGAGGTGATAGGACAGAGTACATTATTGGGGTTCAAAAAAGGGACTGGATGACTTCCTGAAAGAGAAGGGAATAGCAGGGTACAGATAGAGGGTTACTTACAGGATATTAAATAAATAGGGTATAAACATCTTAGGTAAGGAGCACTTACAGGTCATGGACCTGGGGGGGCCACCGCAGGAGCAGACTGCTGGGCGCGATGGACCCCTGGTCTGACACGGCGAGGGGCAATGCTTATGTTCTTATGTGTTGTTGGTGAAAGAGTGCTCTCACTCTTCTCAGAGCATGGAGGCTGAAAAAACACTTTTTAATAAGCAAGTTTAGTTGGTCCTTAAATGTAAGTGAAGAATTCAATAGCAATACCCAGTATTAAATGAGGAAAACTCAATTTTCAAAGATGTCTCCTGAATCTAAGATCACAGCAGAAGATAAATATATAGATTGTGAGAAAGGTGGCAAAAGAAATATGTAAGGACTTGTTGAAACTGGCACATGGAGATATAATAGCTGACTGGAAGTTGGAATAGAACTAGGGCACCCAACGAACCAATTTGCCAACAGACATAGTGATATGTTTGTCTCATTTGGTGTAGAAGGAAGTGATTATGCAAATGGCAAGGAGACAAGGCAACTACAAGTGGAATGGTACACCTGTTGCGGTGTATCAGGACCTGGCAGCAGCCATGTTTGAGGAAGAGGAGGAAGCTTAAAGGCAAAGAGACAATGTGACAAGGCGGTGGCTGTTGCCAGAAGGATGCTGGGCTTATATAGAAAGAGGCATAGCCAGTAGAAGAAAGAAGGTGTTGATGCCCCTGTTGGTGAGGCTCCACTTGGAGTATTGTGTTCAGTTTTGGAGACCGTATCTGGCAAAGGATATAAGACGACTTGAAGCAGTCCATAGGAAAGCAAATGAAAATGGTAGGAGGTCTATGCCAAAAGACGTATAATGAGAGACTGGAAACTCTGAATATATATACATTACATTGTACTTATTAACTGTTGTTACCCAAAAATTCTACGCGATTTACAAAAGATTATTAATTATAAACATGATCCATGGAATAGGATGGATTAAGTAGTCAAGTATTTAAAGAAAAGATAAGTTTTCAACTTTTTCCTGAAATGTTTATAGGAATCAGCTGAGAGCAACAATGAAAAAAAAATTCTTTTTCATGAGAGGCTGCCTGGGATTCTAAAGAATGATTAAGAAATTTCTTACTTTTGCAGCCCTTTACAGGAGGAAAATTGAACAAAGCATGAGTTTTTTCTGCTATATTTATGTATGGCTATGGAGAAACTATCAACCAGATAGGAGCTGAGCCTTTAAGAACTTTATATCAAAAACAGCCCAGCTTGAACAGTACCCCGGGCCTCCACAGGTAACCAGTAAAGTTCACGGTAAAACAACGTAAACATGATCGTATTTGCTTCAATCCGTAGATCAATCTAACTGCTGTATTTTGAATCAATGATAGTCTCGACAATTTTTTTTTGGTGACTGATAAATAAACAATATTACAGTAGTTGAAGAGACTCAATAGGAGTGACTGAACCAATAATTTAACGGCAGAAAATTCAAAATAGGGTCTAATTGTTCGCAGTCTCCATAAAGTAAAGTAGCTTTTACGTACAACAGCATCTATCTGACTTCATCGTATGATGTTTGATCTAAAACAATTCCTAGTATTTTAATCGTTGGATGAATTACGTAAGATGTTGAGCGTATATTAATGGAAAGTTCATGAGTGGTTTTACTGGGTGATACTATGAAAAACTATGTTTTATCAAAATTAAGCTTTAGTTTGAATTGCTGCATCCAGAGATTCATCCTTTCCATTATAGTCTCAATTTTAGTAGTAATCTGAGATAGAACCGAATTGTAAGGTATGACTATTGTAATGTCATCAGCATAACTAAAATAATCTAATGTCCAGATCATTTAGGCACAAACTAACAATGAGAGATAGACATTAAATAATGTAGGTGATAACGGGGATCCCTGGGGAATACCGCATGGATTTTTCCAACTACAGGAAAGTTGAGTCAGAAATCTAACTTGATAGGATCTAGATTCCAAAAATCCCTTGAACCAAGAATAAACATTACCATCTAATCCTACGGCATTCAAGCATATTAGAAGGTTGGTATGATCCACTAAGTCAAAGGTGCTGCTTAGATCGTAATTGGAGCACCAAAGCACTTTACCTTTACTTATTAGATTGTTATAAATAGTCTAACAGCGCAGCTATTACTGTTTCAGTGCTATGCAGGGATCTAAATCCCAATTGTGAATTATGAAGTAGTAAGTGTTGTTCTAAATATATTTGTTAGTTGAATATGAACCAGACCTTCTTTGATTTTTATAAAACAGGGAATTGATGCAATTGGTCTATAATTAGATGGTAGTGAGATGGATTCTTTGGTATTTATAATTATTGGAGTAATTATTATATTACCATCTTCTAGAGGAAATTTTCCCATATCTAAAGAATCAATTATCCATTCAAATAATTTCAGTTTAAAATGTAAAGGAGCCTAGAGGAGAGGAGGGACAGGGGAAATATGATTCAGACGTTCAACTACTTGAAAAGTATTAACGTAGAACAGAATTTTTTTCCAGAGAAAAGGAAAATGGTAAAATCAGAGGGCATAATCTGAGGTTCAGGAGTGGTGAGACTCAAGAGTAATGTTGGGAAATTCTTCTTTACGGAGAAGGCTAATGCCTGGAATGTGCTCCAGAGGGAGGTGGTGGAGAGGAAAACGGTGACAGAGTTCAAAAAAGTGTGGGGATGAACACAGAGGATTTCTAATCAGAAAATAATGGTATATATTGAAGAACTAAGGCCAGTACTGGGCTGTCTTGCACAGTCTGTGTCACTTATATGGCCATTCATTTGAGAATGAGCTGGGATGGTTTTAGATGAGCTGGAATGAGCTCCAGTAGGATGCACAATACGGGCAGAGCTCTGGGTTTCTGGCCCGGAAATATGTATCTAAGAAAAAGAACAGTTTCAATTAAATCATTAAATTATACAGTGTGGGGGTAATAATAAAAAAAACCATCTAAAAAGTGTCCTAAGTGGCTACTTGGACGATCAAAAAGCCTGATCGTCCAAGTACCCATAACCAAAGCTGGTTTTTAGATGTATAAACCATACTTAGGCCTTTCCCCTACCTCTAGATGCACAGAGAGAAAAGAGGCGTGTTTGGAGGAGGGGGAAAGGGCTGGCGGTGGGCGGGAGGGGGCCGACCTACACCTAGGCGTACAACAGGTATAACAAAAACCTTAAGCAGGTTGCCTAGTCGGCACTTATACGTTTTTGACTTAGACCAAGTCAAAACGCGTCTAAAGTGCCGAAAAAGCAACCTGCCTACCCCTCCACCGCAAGCATCGCGGCAGGAGAGATGCCTCATCTCCCCTACCGCGATGCCATCACTCCTCTACCCGAACTGATTGGCCCAGGCGCCTTAGGCCCCACCTGTGGGCGGGGCTTTGGGACGGCTGGTCCAATCTGGCCCCATTCTGGAGTCGGCTGCCTGCTGGATGGGCGGGTTTGGCCTCCTGTCTGTCTGGCCAACTTGAAAAGGTACGGGGAAAGGGGTTGGGGGGGTCATGGGGTCGCCAGGGGGGGCGCAGGTCGGTTGGGGGGGCGATCGTGGGGTCTGGGGGGCGGCCTTTGGGGGAGGGGGGGTTGCGTCAAGGGCAGGAGGGCCTGGGATCCCTCCTGTCTGTAATATAGTGGGGGGTGGGGCTAGGGTGGTCGCCTGGGCCAGGTGGGCTTGGGCTCCCTCCTGGCCCGATCGAGACGCGGGGGGGGGGTCGCTGGGGCCAGGAGGGCTTGGGCTCCCTCCTCTGCCCCGATATCGTCGAGGGGGGGGGGGTCGCGGTTCGACATAGGCAGGAGGGCTATGGGCACCCTCCTGCCTGGATCGTTGTGGGGGGGGGGAATTCTGTAACCGGTGTTGTTTTTGACAGACACCGGTTACAGAATCCAGCTTTTAGGCGAAAGGACTGGCTCCTCCTTCGCCTAAAAGCCCTTCTGTTGGACATTTGGGGCTTAGGCGGTTTTTTTGTTTCATTATGGCTGAAAAGTGTAGACGTCGTGTGGGTGTACTTTTAGACGTAATGGTGATAGGGCGGTTAGGCAGAGGGAAGGCCATAATCAAAACAAGGACGTTTGGTTTGGTTATGGACACTTTCCCATCTTCTGCTTTGAATGTTTAAGGACTTAGGCCAAAAGGGGACTTAGACGCTTTTTTTGATTATGCCCCTCTGTATGTTTTGGCAGACTGGATGGACCATTCAGGTCTTTCTATCTCTCCGTCATTTACTATGTTACTATGGTTTTTAGCTTCAAGGTGTTACCATATATTTGCGGCAAGAAGGACACAATATCGCTGGGATGCTCTAATAGCACTGGCAGCAGAGCATCATCCAGAAGATACCTGGAAGAGCAAAAGTGAAGCAGAAGCAGGAGAGTGGGTCTACTACATGACAGAGAGGTGCACAATGATCAAAAAAAGCTGGCCTGCTACTGGCAATATCAGCATGCAGACTTGAATGGATTGAGACTAAACTGCTGCACAGTGAAGAAAGTGCCGAGGGTCACTTTTCAGCGGACCTAAATTGCATATTTTGACCATATGCATATGCCTGCCACAAGCAGCATGAACTCTGGGGTAAAGGAAGGAGATGCTTTTTCTTTGGCCGCAGAGCGTTTCTGCCAGTTCGGTGTGTTCTGGGGCTTCTGGGGAAATTTTTGCTCCACAAAGCAGGCCCAAATACTGTGTGCCCATGCCCCAGAGGCCATGTGGGAGCTAAACTTAAAGTTACCGCCTCCCTGCTTCGCTTAACGCTGCACATAGCACAAGGGTGCTTTCTTGCCGCCCATTTTTCGCAAACAAGATATTATATAGGGGTAATTAAAGTCAGAGGACTCCATCCCTGGCACATTGGAAGCAAAATGAGGTGTTTTGGAGAAGATTGAGAACTTAGGGAAAAAAACTGGGAAAATCCAAGATGGCCACTGCTGGTAAATTTTAGTGTTAAAAAAACAGCATAGAATAACCTCAGGGCTGACCTTAAAACCTCAGAATAACAGGATTTTAGGGGTAGGGGAACCAAGGTCCTAGCTGTAGAAACAGTTAAAAAAAACAGCATTGAAGAGGTCCTCTACTTCCAGTCACGTCAGCCACTTCGCTGGATCTTCAAGATGCTGGTTGGACCTCCCACAGACAGACCCTCAACTCCCAGAACCCTCAAATGAAAAGTGTGTGTGTGGGGGGGGGAAGAGATGAAACATAACCGGTATCGTGAGTGCCTGAAGGAAGCCTGTGCTTGAGCCCCTGAGCAAGCAAAAACCAGGGGAATGGATCCTAGGTTCCACTAATCTTTGGCAGACTAGCTGAAGCAGGTCCCCAAAGGATACACCTGCCAGCTGCAGATTTAAAATCTGATATTCTCCACACAGGCAGAGTAGACCCTTATTCATTTATTTAATTCGTTTTCTATCCTGTCCTCCCCAAAGAGCTCAGGATGGGTTACAAATTAACATACATAATATACAGTTAACAGGTACAATTTGCCATAGTTACAGTACGAATTTTTGTCTGGTACAAGTTTTTATCCTAACTCAACACATACTTATCAAATGGGATCTCTGATTTCACAAAAAAGACCGTGACTAGATTAAAAAAACTGCAAAACTATCATTAAAAAAGAAGAAGAAATAAACCAAGCAGAGAAACTGAAGGTACAGCAGACTCCTGGGAGAAGGATAAGGTTTCAAAACCTGATTGAATATCTTTCTGCAGTATGTTTGCGAGAATGGACAGAGTACCCTAAGTTGGTCCACTGGAAACAGTGATCAAATTTGAGCTGAATATTGGAGTGACGTCGCAAAAGAAATCCACTGTAATTGCGTTTAATTTTTGAAAGGGCAAACTACGATAAAATGAGGAAAATGGTTAAAAAGAAGCTAAAAAGGTTCAATTGCAAATGTTAGGACTGTAAACTAGGAGTAGATCTTATTTAAAAATACCATCGTGGAAGCCCAGATCAGATGTATTCCACGTATCAGCAAAGGTGGAAAGAAGAGGAAACGAGAGCAGGTGTGGTTAAAAGGTGAAGTGAAAGAGGCTATTAGAGTGAAAAAAAAACATCCTTAAAAGAATGGAAAAAGGATCTGAATGAAGAAAATAAGAGAAACAAGCACTGCAAGTTAGATGCAAAGCATTGATAAAGACAGCTAAGAAAGAATATGAAGAGAAACTTGCAATAGAGGCAAAAACTCATAGCAATTTTTTTAGGTACATCAGAAGCAGAAAACCTGTGAGGGAATCTGTGGGGAGCGTTGGATGATCAAGAAACAAAAGGGGCGCTCAGGGAGGATAAGGCCATAGCGGAGAGACTGAATGAATGCTTTGCTTCAATCTTTATGGAAGAAGATGTAAGAGATCTACCTGAACTGGAAAGGGTGATGATGCGGAGGAACTGAAAGAAATCTTGGTGAATCTGGAAGATGTACTAAGCCAAATCGACAAGTTAAAAAGTGATAAATCGTCTGGATCGGATGGTACACATCCATGGTACAAAAAACTCAAACATGAAATTGCTGACCTGCTGTTAGTGATCTGTAACCTGTCGCTAAAATTGTCTGTAGTACCTGAAGATTGGAGGGTGGCCCATGTTATGCCGATTTTTAAAAAGGGCTCCAGGGAGGTCACCTGACGCCATGAGCGAGTGAGGACCGCGTTCCCGCTCAGCTCCGAAGGCCCCGTCTCTGCCCCCGCACATACCGCCGACATTCGGACCGCCCGAGAGCGAAGACTGCCTAGCAACAAACGCTAGACCGCATGGAACGGTATTTGACCCGTTCCCAGGAGGCGGCACGCGCGAAAACAGCGCGAAAAGACAGAGAGCGTGCTAGCCCCGGGGCGGGCAAGATGGCGGCCGCATCTGGAACGGCGGTCACGGAGGTTCTCGGCTGGGGCACTGCTGGAAACTAAAGGCGGCGGTGGCACAGGTCCTGGGCCCCCAGATAGAAGCCCTAACAACCCAAATGTACCAGGCTGGAACAGCTGAATGTCGGACACGACGGCCAGAACGACCGAAATTGGAGCACCGGGTGTCGGCAGCAGAAGACACCCTAAACTCACACGAAATGGATCTCTCGGCCCTGCAAGAGACGGTTCAGTTACAAGCTGCTAAACTGGACGATCTAGAGAAACCGTTCTCGCCGAGGGAACCTACGCCTTATGGGTGTGCCCGAAACTATACCCGACAATCAATTAACTGCGGAGCTGGAGGGCTGGGCTGGAGCTGGAATTCCCAGACACAACATCTCTGGGCCCATTGTGTTTGGAAAGAGCACATCGCCTCGGCCCCCGTCCGACTAGGGACTCCAGGGCCTAGGGTGGTGATTGTGAAAAATCCTCAACTACAGACACAAACTGGAGATCCTGCGACAGGTACCGCACTAAACGCGACGCAGTGAAGTTCAGAGGCTCTGCAATACGGATAAGCCAGGATACTCTGCAGCTCTCACTGAACGCAGGAAAGCCTTCTACCTCTGTGCTCTAAGCTGGAAGAAAATAAGTATCGTTTCAGTTCATCTATCCAGCGGTCCTAAAGATACACCATGAGGGCTCGTGGCACGTTGTTCACGCGAGGCTGTGACAGCCGTCTGACTATATAAACAAGGCCATCACACCAACGTCCGAGCCGACATAGGCACAAATGAAGAGGCGGCGTGATTTCATACTGGAAGGCAGAAACCGGCTATTGTTAAGTTGCATGTTACTGAAATGTTATTAGACTGAAATGTTATTAGTCTGATATGTTATTAGCCTGAAATGATGGGGGCACTGTTGAATTATTGTTTACAGGGGTGGGGGTGGGTCTCGTGAGGCGCCATTCTCGGACCTACCACATATTCCTTCGGGGATATGGTCTTTGGGATTTTTTGGGGAGTAAGGGGGGGAGGGGTGTTGGAGTGTGGGGAACAGCCTACTGATGGGTTTTTGGGATGTTACTTGTTCATATTTGCCTGATTATTAGTTGCTGCGGGGACAGATGGCGCACCCGGGCGAGGCTGGGCACCTGGGTGTAGATCACCATGCGGCCGGATGGTTCAAGCTGTGTGGCTTTGACCCTGGGTGAACACTCTCTTCCGTATTCTGTCTTGGAATGTGTCTGGGATCACATCACCATATTAAACGTACGAAGCTCTTGAGACAGATAAAACACCATAGGGCGGACGTAGTCGAGTGCCTCCAGGGACTAAATTGACCCGGGAAAGAACACTGTAAAACTACAAAGGGGATGGGTGGGATCTGTGTATTCAGCCCTCCTCATCTGGGAAAAGAGCCGGATATGTTGCTTGTACGCAAGGGGTTACACTGCTCAGTGACGTCACTTGCTGAAGATCATGAGGGAAGATATTTACTCTTAAAGATATCTATGCAGGGCACGGATTTCCGGCTGCTGATTGTATATGGGCCCGAACACATACTCACATGTATTTTTTTGATAAATTGGTATCCCCTAGGCTTGCAAGACACTACCCTGCCACTGATAATAGCTGGTGACCTTAACCAAGTGCTAGACACTTCCTTGGATCGTTCCGGTCCCCAAACGCTGACGGTGCCCAACTTAAACAAAGGTATCCCCTTACTCTGTCAATCATTGGGTCTGGTAGATCCATGGAGACTTCTCCACCCAACAGAGCGAGATTACACACACCAATCTCGGGCACACGGGTCGTTCTCACGCATAGACTACATGCTGGTTCCGGAATCCTGGTTTGGTCGAGTCACAGATTCTATTATAGGCCCTATGGATGTATCGGACCACTGTCCTGTTTGGGTTGACCTGGCTTGGGGACGGCCTCCTCAGGGAGCCTGTCGGTGGAGATTCCCATCTACCTTCAAGAGGACCCAGACTTTGGGCCTACCTCAGAACGCGCTGGGATGATTTCCTAACAAATAACGCACAACATCGAACTGAACCGGGCCTTTTCTGGGAAACCGCTAAATCTGTTCTCAGGGGGGAGATCATTGCCTACGTTGTGGCAAGGAATAAACGCATAGCGGCCAGCATTATAAGTTTGGAAAGAAAATGCACAGCTTTGAAGGCGAAATTTATAAGCACACCAACCACTGAATTGAAGGAAGACCTTCATGTAGCACAAGTAGCTCTTAATACATTAATACATGACCGCACCAAACGCTCCTTAATTTACCGCAAATACAAATATCATAGGTTTGGGAATAAACCGGGCCGGATGTTAGCTTCAATAACCAAGAACTGGCAGGACTCTAGATATATATCAAGAATTAAACATAGTCCCACTACCTATCACACTGCACCGAAAGACATAGCGGACGCATTCTATCGGCACTTCTCGACATTCTACGCGAATCCCAAACCATACTCAGGCCCTGATGTTCTTGATTATCTAACTGATGCTGGCCTACCTAGTTTTACCGAACGCCAGCGGGAAACTTTGAACAGACCCCTGGAAGGCCCAGAGATACAAAAAGCCATTAAGACCTTGCGTTCCTGCACTGCCCCGGGCCCTGACGGGTTTTCGGCAGAATTTTATAAGATGATGTCGCCCCAGCTCTGTGAATCACTGATGTCCTATTATGAGGTGGTGACGGAGACCGGAGCTTTTCCGGCCTACGCTAATTCTGCCACTATTACACTGATCCCGAAACCGAACAAACCTAGGGAAGAGGTTGACTCCTACAGACCTATATCCCTACTAAACGTAGACATACAAATCCTATCCCGTTTGTTGGCAAACCGTCTCACTCCGCTTTTATCACACATTATATCATCTGCGCAGGTGGGCTTTGTTCAGGGCCGCCACTCTGTCCTCAACGTGAGACGCACTCTTTTGGCTATGGCTAGGGCACAAGAATCACACGTTGAGGGCATTTTGGTGAGCTTGGATGCGGCCAAAGCATTCGATCAGGTCCTGTGGCCTTACTTGTTTTCGGTTCTGGAATATGTAGGTATAGGCGGGCAATTTCTAGCCGCACTGCGAGCATTATACACGTCCCCCACAGCATCCATACTGGTAAATGGAATTCATACACCACCCTTTGGGGTGGGCAGGGGGGCACGCCAGGGTTGCCCATTGTCACCATTACTATTCATACTGTACCTGGAACCCCTCCTCAGAACAATACAAAAAGATGATGTTTTAGTAGGATTAATGGAGGGAACATCCCAATTACGGGTGCTAACATTTGCTGACGATATTTTGTTAACCCTGGCTTGCCCCCAGCAATCCCTGACTAGAGCCCTCGAGCTGTTGGATGAGTTCCATTTATTCTCTGGCCTAATTTTAAATAAGCAAAAATCCTTAGTCATGCCTTTGCAAGATGATGTCCGAACTTCCTGGCAGGGGCCCTTTCAATTGGAATGGGCCACGAAATCTTTACGTTATTTGGGGATTTGGATCCCACAAGATTTAACTCAACTATACAAACTTAATGTTCTCCCCCGTCTCCATCTGACGGGACAGAAACTCAGAGCCTGGCGCTCTTACCCACTATCTTTATTAGGGCGAATAGCCCTGTACAATATGATGATTATTCCCCAATGGCTGTATCTATTACAGACCTTACCCTTGCTGTTACAACACCGGCACCTTAGAGTTCTTCACCAGTCGTTGAATGGGTATCTGTGGGGTGGCAGGCGTTCGCGTATACCCCTCCGTACACTATTTCTACCCGTATCTCAGGGAGGCTTAGGACTTTTACATCTAGGCAGAATGAATATGGCATGTCAGCTTCGACATATAAATGATTGGCTATGTGGGACCTCCCATTTTTCGGTGGCTGAGGTCGAGTGCCTTGCATATACCCCCTATCATTGCAGCTACATGATACATGCTTCCACACTGCCTCTGCGCTCACAACACTATGGGGATATTTACTGGGCCCGTTGAGGAAAAACCTGGAAGAAACTGTGCAATCAAATGCACATTAGACCAGAAGTGACACCTTATTTACCAATACATGGCAACGTTGATTATGTTCCTGGAATAAGTCTCAGGGCTCCATCTAGGTGGGCTCGAGGGGGAGTGTTTTATCTGTCTCAAATTCTGAATGCGGATGGGACCCTCTATTCCTTCCAGAAACTATTAGATACTAAGGTCCTTTCAGCTAGTGACTGGCTGTGTTATAGGCAAATGTTGCACTACGTGAATTCCTTACCAAGACAGGCTTTGTTGGACACAGTTCAAGATACGCTATCTGAGGCCCTCTGCTTAACAGCCCAAGAACCCACCTCACTCAGTGTTTATCATCGCTATTTGCAGGGGCTGGCTGGAGACCTGGACTACAGAGCCTTAGCCGAATCTTGGTCTTTGGACCTACAAACCTCAATTACAGAGTCCATGATAAAGAGGGGCTTTACATTGAGATCACGTATCCTGGTGGCAGCAGTAGAGAGGGAACGATATTATAAATTCTTGGTTCGTGCCTATATAGCACCCATAAGAGCGCATCAAACCCACATCAGTACTTCAGCAAGGTGCCCCAGATGTGCGGCTGCCAGAGCATCTCTTGGCCATATGTTTCTGTTATGCCCCGGTATTCAAGCCTACTGGCGGCGAATAGGACGTACAATACAGTCTCTATGGAATTGCTCCTGGACACAGACGTCGACTTTTCTCTTTACACTGAAATTCTCCTTGGACCCGGTTACACCAGGGGTGAATGCATTTGTACAAAGAGCTATCCTGGTGGGCATAAAGACTATTTTACAATGCTGGTTGTCCCCGCACACGCCTTCCGTCTCGCAATGGCGGACTCAGATGATTTCTTGGGCGAGTTATGAAAGACAAGATGTTCTAGACATACATTCTAAGAGAGGGGTTCAGTATCTTCGATGTTGGAGACCTTTTTGATTAACTTTGTCTCCCGTAGCGAAAGCTAGATTGTTAGAATAAACCAATTCAGGCGAGTTTAACAGTGGCTGTTCCCTGGGGGGGGGGGGGGGGGGGGAGGAAGGGGGGGGGGGATCATTTCTCATTGTAATGCACTATGTGATGACCTGTATTTTATGTTTGTTGTTTATCGAAAATAATAAAACAAATTTAAACATAAAAAGGGCTCCAGGAGAGATCCAGGAAATTACAGACCGGTAAGCCTGACATCAGTGCTTGGCAAAATGGTGGAAACAATTATAAAAATGAAATTATGGAACACATAGACAAACATGATTTAATGAGACAGAATCAGCATAGGTTTAGCTGAAGGAGATCTTGCCTCACCAATTTGCTTGACTTCTTTGAAGTTGTGAATAAAAATGTGGAAAAAAGTGAGCTGGTTGATGTAGTGTATCTAGATTTTCAGAAAACCTTAGATACAGTTCCTCATGAGAGGCTCCTGAGAAAATTAAAGAGTCATGGGATAGATGGCAAAGTTCAGTTGTGGATTAGTAATTGGTTATCGGATAGGAAACAGAGGATAGGATTAAATGGTCATTTTTCTCAATGGAGGAGAGTAAACAGTGGAGTGCCGCAGGGGTCTGTATTGGGACCGGTGCTATTTAACTTATTTATAAATGATCTGGAAATTGGAATGACAAGTGAGGTGATTAAATTTGCAGTTGACACTAAACTATTCAAAGTTGTTAAAACACATGCGGATTGTGAAAAATTGCAGGCTGACCTTAGGAAATTGGAAGACTGAGTGTCCAAGTGGCAGATGAAATTTAATGTGAACAAATGCAAAGTAATGCACATTGGGAAGAATAACCGAAATCATTGAAATCACAATGCAGTCCACTGAGACATGCTGGGTAATCCTAGTTATTATCAGAAAGATGATAACAGTTGCCATTCTGTAGAACTAGGAAAGTTTTACCTGATTTGGCAAAGAAGTTGATGAGAGCATCGGTCTCACAGCTCTTGTACAGATCTGCTAGCTGGGAGCTGCAATTCAGGCTAATGTTGTGAAGGAGGAGGCGTCGTTGCCCTCCAACTGTGGTATAGAGTAGAGCACACTATAACCGCAAAAGAAAAACGACAATCCATCAACATTTTTCCAAAAGAGAATTTAACTTGACTGGACAGATACTACTACAACCTATCAGTCAGCATTGAAGTCCCTCAGAGTTGGATCCATTCCGGGTAGTGATTGATTCACAGTGGAGTTTTTAAAACATTTCAAATTATACTTTTACCTCATCTATTAAATTTATATCAATCACAACTGACTAAGGGGTTGGATTTCAGGTACTATGGCAGAATCTTTAACCATTGTTTTGCCAAAGCCAATCAGGGATCCCATGTTGGTTTCAAACTACAAGCCTATTTCTTTAATTAATGCAGATGGAAAACTCTTGGCTAAATTATTGGCTCTAAGATTAGCCAAGGCTCTCCCTTATATGATCGGTATGCACCAAACAGGTTTCGTTGCTCAAAGACATTGTTCAAATAATACCAGACTGGCATTACACATGCTAAATTTAGCAAAAACAATGGATTATCCAGCCTTCTCTGTCTCTTTGGCTGCAGAGAAGGCCTTTGATCGTGTAACATAAGAACATAAGAATTGCCACTGCTGGGTCAGACCAGTGGTCCATCATGCCCAGCAGTCCGCTCACGCGGCGGCTCTCTGGTCAAAGACCAGCGCCCTAACTGAGACTAGCCCTACCAGTGTATCAAGCAATGGACTGGTTTGGTATAGGATCTGGATTTATTAAAATGATTCAAACCTTGTATAGATCCCCTTCTGCCAGACTATATATTAATAATACATTTTCAGAGCATTTTTGTCTGGAGAGGGGAGTTAGACAAGGATTTTGCTTTTTTATATTGTTTTGGAACCCTTGTTGTTGGCTATTCAGTAGGCAATGGAGATACAGGGTATTCCTTATGCAGGTTGGGAATATAAGGTCTCTGCTTATGCAGATGACATCTTGCTTCATTTGAAGAATCCTGAATCTATAATTCTGCATTTACTGGAATTGATTGATCGATTTGGTAAATTTTCTGGTTACAAAATAAACTGGAGCAAATCAGAGGTTCTTCCATTAAATGTGCATTGTGTAAAAGGCTTATTTGATCCATTCCCTTTCCTATGGAAGGAAGAGGGAATAAAATATTTGGGCATTATGGTTCAAAGAACATTGGAAGAAACAATGACAGTAAATGAAAAATTCTTATTATTGAAAGTCAAAGAAATGTGTGAACATTGGAACTCACTACATCTTTCTTGGTGGGGAAGAGTTCAAACCATCAAAATGATGATTTTGCCTGTAGTTTGCTACTAAATGAGTATGTTGCCGGTTTATCTCCAAGGGTCCTTTCATAAAAAAATTGAATGGGATCCTTACAAAGTTTATTTGGCTGGGTATATCTGCTAGAATAGCTTTAGTATCTTTGCAAAAACCACAAATGGGGGAGGGGGGGTTGTAAATTTTCCTAATTTTTATAGATATCATCAAGCTTTCATTATGCATCAGGGTATGTACTGGATCCTTCCTGAACTCACGGAGCATCTTCCGGATTGGCTTATTTTAGAATGGCAACTTATATCCCCATTACAGTTAAGCCATATTTTAAGTATCAAGTTGCCGCGAATCTACAAGGAAAATAGTATTCTTTGTGCCACCTGGAAAACATTAAAATTCATTAACAATTTAACATCTATACCAGTACAACAATCCACGTGCCAATCCTTATAGTTGAACTCCAATATTCAAATAGGCAAGTCTAAGATCCTCTGGAAGCATTGGCTGCAGGCAGGAATACGTACTTTAGATGATGTGTTATCAAATGAGAAAATGCTTGATTTTTCATAACTGCAACAATCATTTGACATTGCAAAGTCTCAAGCATATAAGTGGTTGCAGTTGAAGCAGGCCATTCAGAAGGGGTTCCCTGATTGGCAAAGTTTAAAGAATCAGTATAGCTTGCCGGGTCTATGCTTCCAGACAGATTTGCTAGGGCATCAGGTTGCCAAGTGGTCTAAATTAATATCGGAATATTTGAATACAAAAACCAAAATCTAGTTTAAAGGATATTTGGAGCATTGAGATAAAGCAGCAGATTTCTGCTACTCAATGCCACAGATTTGGACTTGGAGGATGAGATGTACAGCATCAGCATCTATGAGACAAACTTGGTTTTTTCTGTTACATAGAGTTTTTTTGGACCCCAGTTCGTTTGCAGAAGTTAGACAGTTCAAAGTCTAATAGATGCTGGCAGTGTCATCTTGAAATAGAGATACTGGATCATATGTAGTTCTATTGTCCTTCGAAACTCATCTTTTGGAAATCAATATGGGGACAATTAATTTGATTTTGGAGTCTTCGATTCCGTTATCATATGAGGTGGTTATTTGTGAACATAAGAACATAAGAATTGCCACTGCTGGGTCAGACCAGTGGTCCATTGTGCCCAGCAGTCCGCTCACGCGGCGGCCCTCTGGTCAAAGACCAGCGTCCTAACTGACACTAGCCCTACCTGCATACGTTCCAGTTCAGCAGGAACTTGTCTAACATTGACATGAATCCCTGGAGAGTGTTCTCCCCCTATGACAGACTCCAGAAGAGCGTTCCAGTTTTCTACCACTCTTTGGGTGAAGAAGAACTTCCTTATGTTCGTATGGAATCTATTCCCTTTCAATTTTAGAAAGTGCCCTCTCGTTCTCCCTACCTTGGAGAGGGTGAACAACCTGTCCTTATCTACCAAGTCTATTCCCTTCAGTACCTTGAATGTTTCGATCATGTCCCCTCTCAAGCTCCTCTGTTCGAGGGAGAAGAGGCCCAGTTTCTCTAATCTTTCACTGTATGGCAACTCCTTCAGCCTTTTAACCATCTTAGTCGCTCTTCTCTGGACCCTTTCGAGTAGTACCGTATCTTTCTTCATGTACAGCAACCAGTGCTGGATGCAGTACTCCAGGTGAGGGCGCACCATAGACCGGTACAGCGGCATGAAAACCTTCTCTGATCTGTTCGTGATCCCCTTCTTTATCATTCCTAGTATTCTGTTCACCCTTTTTGCCACCGCCGCACATTGTGTGGACGGTTTCATCGACTTGTCGATCAGAACTCCCAAGTCTCTTTCCTGGGAGGTCTCTCTAAGTACCACTCCGGACATCCTGTATTCGTGCATGAGATTTTTGTTACCCACATGCATCACTTTACACTTATCCATGTTGAACCTCATCTGCCATGTCGATGCCCATTATTCGAGCCTGATTATGTCACGTTGCAGATCATCACAATCCCCCGTGTCTTCACTACTCTGAACAACTTCGCATCGTCCGCAAATTTAATTATCTCGCTTGTCGTACCAATGTCAAGATCATTTATAAAGATGTTGAAGAGCACGGGTCCAAGCACCAAGCCCTGCGGCACCCCATGGGTGACGCTCTTCCAGTCCGAGTATTGTCCATTTACCCCCACTCTCTGTTTCCTATGCTCCAGCCAGTTTTTAATCCATTTGAATATTTCATCCTTGATTCCATGGCTTGCAATTTTCCAAAGTAGTTGTTCATGTGGAACCTTGTCAAACGCCTTCTGAAAATCCAGATATAGAATGTAGACTGGGTCATCCCTGTCTATCTGCCTGTTTACTCCCTCAAAGAAGTGCAGCAAGTTCGTCAAACATGATCTGCTTTGGCTAAAACCGTGCTGACTGGTCCTCATCAGCCCATGTCCGTCAAGGTGATAAATGATGTGGTCCTTTATCAGCGCCTCTACCATCTTTCCCGGTACCAAGGTCAGACTCATCGGTCTGTAGTTTCCTGGATCTCCCCTCGAACCTTTCTTGAAGATCGGCATAACATTCGCCACCTTCCAGTCTTCCCGATTTGATTGACAGATTGGCTATTAGTTGAAGCAGTTCAGCTATGGTCCCTTTTGGTTCCTTGATGACCCTCGAATGGATGCCATCCGGTCCTGGGGAATTATCGCTCTTAAGCCTATCAATCTGCCTACACACCTCCTCTAGACTGACCGTCAATCCTGTCAGCTTTCCGTCTTCATTTCCGGCATATAGTCTGATGGGTCCGGTATGCTGTGTAAATCTTCTTTGTAAATACAGATGCAAAAAAATGTGTTCAGTTTGTCGGCGATTGCTTTGTCCTCCTTTAGCGCTCCCTTTATTCCACGGTCATCCAACGGTCCCACCGCTTCCTTCGTGGGTCATTTCCCCTTGATATATCGAAAGAACGGCTTGAAGTTTTTCGCCTCCTTGGCTATTTTTACCTCATAGTCTCTTTTGGCCCCATTTACCACCTTATGGCACCTGCGTTGATGTTAGTTGTGCTTGTTCCAGTTTTCGTCTGCTTTTGACCTTTTCCATTCCTTAAACAAAGATTTCTTGTCTCTGATCGCTTCCTTCATGTCTTCAGTGAGCCACACTGGTTCTTTGTTCTTTTTTCTCTTGGATCCCTTATTGATATGCAGTATATATAGATTTTGTGCCTTGGTGATTGTGTCCTTAAAAAGGGACCAAGCTTGCTCTAGCGTTTTTACAGTGCTTATCCTCTCCTTAATCTTCTTCCCTACCATGAGTCTCATCCCTTCGTAATTCCCTTTTTGGAAGTTCAGTGCTGTGGCTGTCGTTTTGGACTGATGTTTCTCCCCTGCGTCCAGATCGAAGCGGATCATATTGTGATCGCTGTTTCCCAGCGTCCTTTCTACTTCTACATCTTGTGCCGGTCCTCGCAGGCCATTTAGGATTAAGTCCAGAATTGCATTTCCATTGTTGTCACCTAAACCTCCTTTAGACAAGTATAAAAGTAGATTATTTTCCATCATGACTGGGATAGCCATGCAAATAGTTACCAAAAACTGGAAAAATTGGGATTGACTTAATTTCTCCTTTTGGTGGGACTCTTTATGTCTATGCTACAAATACGAGAAAATGAATTCAGAAATGTTGTGTAATAATAAGTTATTTAAATTAACATGGAGTCCATTGACAAATTTTGTTAATGATGATTAGCTGGATTATTCTCCTGATTTCTTATTTGATTTACACATCCAGGGAAGGTGGATATTATATTTTGATGTTTTCATTGATCAATAAGTTCAATATGATTTTCACTATATGTCTGAAATAATGCATTTGGTTTTTGTTCTTGTATTGGGGTGGGAGGGAGGGGGAAAAGTTTTTGAAGTATTTCTATGACTGATGTAAATGCAATTTTGAAATTAATTATGGTCAAATCATTTTTTATTGATAATTTACCGTAAACAAGAAACAAGTTTCAAGTTTTATTGTGTTTAATATACCGACCATCAACATGTATCTGGCCGGTTTACAATGATAAAAAAAAAAAAAAAGAAATAAAAGATAAAATAATAATTATATATATATGAGGGAGGAGTGAACATTAAAAGACGATAAACAATAACTTACATGAATTTGAGGGTAATAAGGGGAAGGAAGGATCAATAAGTACATTATTAAAATGAAATTTAAAAGAAAGGGAGGGGGGATAAGACATCAGGAAAGGGTCGCTTAGTTAAAGCGGTTGAGATGATTTTACTGGTTTGGGGAAGGAGGTATTTAGAGGTTATTATATGCATCTTGAAATAGGAATGTTTTTGGTTTGGTCTTGAATTTGACGAGAAGATTTTCATGACGGAGTTGAGGGGGCATGGCGTTCCATAAGGTTGGAGCAACTACAGAGAAGTTAATTTTCCTGGTGTAGTAGAATTCTTTGATGGAAGGAACAGTCAGTAAGTTTTGATCTGCTGATCTTAGGGTCCGAGAAGGACAGAGAGGGATGATAAGTTTGTCGAGAAAAGATGGAAGACGTGAGAATTTGATTTTGAAAACCAGTATTGAGGTTTTATAAGTGATACGATGCGTGATGGGTAACCAATGGGCTTATTTCAGGAGAGGAGTAACATGATCATATTTCCCTACTTTATATATTAGTTTGATTGCTGTATTTTGTATGAGCTGCAGACGACGTAGTTCTTTTTGTGGGAGTCCATTATATAGGGAGTTACAGTAGTCTAGATGGGAGATAACCAGTGAGTGCACGAAGGTTATGATTGCATTAGTTTCAAGGATTGAGGTTATAGAGCGGATGAGCCTAAGTTTGTAAAAGCAAGTTTTTACTACGGAGCTTATCTGGTCGTGGAAGGTTAAGTCTTTGTTTATGGTTACTCCGAGTAGTTTTATTTTTGGTTCAATTTTTACTGAGCAGGATTTAATGAAAATTTTTCCGGTTATTGTTTCGTTGTTCCTGATTGGGAAGAGTATACCACATGATTTATTAATGTTGAGGGAAAGTTTATTTATTTGAAGCCAATCACTGATTTTGTCAAGTTTATTATTAATTTCTTGTATTTCATTTATTTTTGTAGAATCAACAGGGTGGAGTAGTTGAATGTCATCTACTTATGGAAAAATTGTAGAGCCGATGGATTGAGCTAGGGTGAGAAGAGGAGAAATAAAGATATTAAATAGTAGTGGAGAGAGGATAGAACCTTGGGGGATGCCGTAAGTTTGATATATAGGTGGTGAGGTTTTCTCTTTTGAGTGAACTTTAAAGTTTCGCTCATTAAAGTAAGAGATAAACCATGAGCGAGCTGAACCTGTGATAACGCAGTTCCTAAGACGATCAATAAGAAGATAGTGATCAATAGTGTCGAAGGCAGCGGATAAGTCAAGAGAAACAAGCAGAACAGATTTTCGGTGATCAAGAAAGCAGTGTATAGTAGTGATAAGACCGAGTAAGGATAATTCAGTGGAATAATTGGAACGGAAACCTGTTTGGTGGAGGTGAAGCACGTTAGATTTATCAATAAATTCTATGAGCTGATTATGTACTATTTTTTCTGTAAGCTTGGAAATGAGAGGAAAGTTGGCAATAGGACAAAAGTTAGCCGGTGATGTGTTATCTAGATTTTGGTTTTTCAGTTTTGGAAATACTAGGGCGGACTTTCAAGCTTTTAAGACGAGGTTGGAGGTTAAACTTTTAGTTACCATTTCCAGTATAAATGGGCTGAAGATAGAAAATAATTTTTTGAGGATTATGGGAGGGATGCTTTCTGTTGGGTTATTAGAGGCATTTATAGATTGGAAAACTTTGAGAAGGTCAGCTAAAGATGGAAGTTTAAAGTTAGAGAATGAGCTGAAGGATAAAAGATTAGTCTGATTGGAAGATTCTGGAAATTGTGTTAGTATAGATTGTCCTAAGTTTGATCTGATATCTTTGATTTTCTTGTCGAAATAGTTTGCAAATTTGATGCTGGTGGTTGTTTAAGTAGGGGAGGGGGTTTCTTATTTGAATAAGGGGATAGTGATTGGACTATACTGAAGAGTGCTGAGGAGTTGTGGGCTGCGGTTATGTATTTTGAATAGTACTCTTTTTTAGCTTGTTGTATAGTAGTTTTTTATTGGGTAGCCATTTTTTTGTATTGAAGGAGGGAGTTGTTAGACCGTGTTTTTCGCCTTTTATGTTTGGTGGAGCGGAGTTGTCAGCAGAGGAGGATGAGATTTTCATTATATCATGGTTTCTTTTTGGGTTGTAATTTGGGTGTTTTTTTCCTGGGGGGGGAGAGCTAGAAGGTCCATAAGATATTGTGTTGTAGTTTTCCAGAGAGAAGATTGTTCTTCTATGGTAAGATTAGTGCAATCAATTTTGGATTGCGGAGGCTGTGATCTTGTTGATATCTCTGGAAATATAAGTGCTCTGTGAAGTGGTGGAAGGTTGAGTAATAGAATTTAATTGGAGGTTAATAAGAATGTGTCCAGCAGAGTGAGTAGGAGATGAGAGCAGTAGGGTCAGGGAGAGATCTGAAATTAAAGTTAGGATATGTATCGGGACCCCTTCCAGCTCTTGGTGATGGATGCCAACAGTTCCCCGCCCTGTTGCCATACTTGTAATATTGGAATTTACAATAAAACAATAGTTTTTTCGTTCGTTCATGTATCAATGTATTAAGGGCTGTTAACACAGTCTGGTAGGCCTCTCTATTAGCGACAGTAGGGTGTTGCAATAAAACTCCTTTCAGCGAAACCAACTGTCGTTCTAGGGCAATTATGTGACTCGCTATTCGTCTAGCTCGCGTAGCAATATAAGCTATAATTTCCCCGTGGAGGACAGCCTTGGCAGCATCCCAAAACAAAGCAGGCTCTGCTAAATGCTGTGAGTTAAAATGAAGTTATTCCTCCCATCAAATGTGCCTGCCTCACTTTCAAGATCCTACACGGTATTCTCCCTCCCTTCATTCCTCTTTCTTGGAACTCCTCTAACCCCAATTCTGCCAGATCCACCCAAAAACTGAAACTTTCCTTTCCCTCTCTCAAAGGCGTTTCACTTGTAGGAAAACTAGGTGTTTCCCTCCCTTTCAGAATCACTCAGCTCTGGAACAACCTTACCTCCCCTCTTAGGAATCTGAGCTCCCTCCAACTCTTCCGTAAACATCTGAAAACCTGGTTATTCTCAAAAATGTAACTCCTCCTCCCTCTCTGGTTATTCTAGTCCTCTAAATTTTCTCTTCATTTTGCCTCTTCCCTCCACTGGAGTTCCTTTCTACCCTAACTCTTGTTAACCGTGTCGAGCTTTATGAATGTATAGATGATGCGGTATACAAACCTAAGGTTTAGATTAGATTAGATTAGATATTAGGGCCATGCACCACCAAAAGACGAAAAGGCCTACCAGGTCCCACCACCCTCACCAGTAAGTATCTGCCCTGGGGGTCTCGCCGTTGTACCTGTACTTCACACGCCAAGCCCTTTCTAATAAGAATAGCAACCCCTGCCTTTTTTTCCCGGGGAGGAAGCATAATGCAAATCTCCCACCCAACTCCTCTGCAATTTTTTGTGCTCCTTATCAGTGAGCCGAGTCTCCTGGAGACAGGCAATATCAGCACGATGGTGTTTCAATTGGGACAGGATTTTAGTTTGTTTAACAGGGGACGTGACACCAGACACATTCCATGAAATTATTTGGATTGGTCGGTCACCCATAATCCGCTCCACTATTAAACCAAGGCCAATCTAGTATCAAAGAAACAGGAGTCTCCGGCACCCAGACTCACCCCTAGACTCGATGAGCACAACCCCAACACACAGCACACCCAACCCCACACTATCACGCACAACAACACATTCGGACCCCACCAAACCCAATATCAATGTACATATCAACAAAGGTGCCACTGCTGCTCCCCAAAAACTAAGCCCCCCAACCCCAATATATGTCCCCAAATATCCTAACCATGAAGGATATAAACGAGTCATGATATGACGCTAAACTAAGGAGCTTCCCTCACTAGTAGTGAATATCAGCCTCAAATGCACTAAAACAATAATGCACTAAAGCAATAATGCAGGAAATAAAACCACTTTCCAAAGTTCACAAAGGTCCAGAACAGCAAAAAAGAACAGTCATACTTCCCCAGAGGAGGCACCACTTAACGTGTTTATAAAGTCTCCAGCTGCCTCGGGAGTATGAAACGATTTCCAGACACCATTATGGTGAACCCTGAGGAGAGCTGGATAATAGAATTGGAACCGCTGTTTAAGGTCCACTAACTTAGTGCACAAGGGATAGTAAGGCTTCCACTTTTCTTGTAGTGCAACAGAGAAGTCTTTACTGATTCTTATGGGCACTCCGTCGTACTTCAGCACATCCCTCTTAGCCGTTATGGTGAAAATTAAAGATTTTTATGATGACAATCCAAGGGCGAGTCTCCAAGCCTGCTCAAGGCCCCAGGCAATGCGCCCGTTCCAATCTCACGGGCTCAGGGACGGTGGAATCGGCAGTTCTTCTTGCAACCAAAGCTCCATGACATCCAACAGGAGATGATCTGAAATAGTCTCAGGAATGCCTATTATTCGCAAGTTGGAACGTCGCGATCTATATTCTAGATCCTCCATTTTCTCCATTTGGGTTTTAAGTTGTGTTTGGAGCGTCATCAGGTCAGTCGCGTGTGTCAATGAAGAATCTTCGAGCGTTGACACGCACTGCTCCAGCTCCGCAGTACGCGCTATTGCCGCAGATAGAATGCTTTCTATATGTGTTATCTGGGAGGATAGTTGCTCCATATTCGGGCCCAGGACTTGCGCTATCGCCTCTTTTATATCGCTCAAAGCCGCCTCCGTGAGGTGCGATACTGCCGCCACGGGACTAGCCTCCATCTTGCCCTCAGCAGGCCGCACACGATCACGATCTTTTCTGGCGGATTTAGTCGTCATAGAGTCCTGGGAGCGAGTAATGTACCTGTCCATATAGTGAGGAGCCTTTGAAAGAGCAGCACAATTGCCGGGAGGCTAGAGAAGTCCAATGAAAATAGTAAAGCCCCAGAGCAAGCAAGGGACTGTCCTCACTCACATGATCCTTGAAATTAATTATATGTAAATGTATATTTTAATGCATTGTTTTTGAATGAAAAATTAAAAAGTCAGTTCTATAGTGATGCAAGATATTCAGAGTGTTGTACAGTTACACATGAGAGAGTCCCTGCTACAAGGAGCTTACCCTGTAGTCAAGACACATACAGGGGAAGGGAAGGAGAGAGAAAGAGGAGATGGTGCACATGGATGGAGAGGGAAGGTGGAGGGGAAGGAGGCAGCATGGGGCTGAGGAAGGTTTTTTGTTTTTGTTTTGTTTTTTACTACAGGGGAAGACAGCAGATATAGATGGAAGTGGGAAAAAGAGTGCAGAGAAGGATAAGGCAGGCATTGGGTAGGAGGATGGGTAGCTGGCAAAAAAGGAGAGTGAGGGCAGATGTTGCATACTGCATGCACTGTATAGATAACATTTTTTTTTATACGGGATAGAACAAAGAAGGGAGATGTTGCCCACAGAGGGGAGTGGAGAGACGAGGGAGAGGTGTTAGACCAGGGGGGTGGGGGGAGGTGCAGAAATAAGCTGCTAGCAGGCATCTTTTAATTGTGCAATTAATCATGATTAAATGTTTTAACCGTGATTAAAATGCAGCCCCACTTTTTACAGGTAATTAACTGTAAGCCTATAGGTGTATATATATTACATATGTTTTGTGTGTTATTTAAAGACATTTAGGCCCTGATGCTATAAAAGATGCTTATAGCTGGGTGCCTAGATTGCCTAGCCGATCTAGGCATCTAATTTAATATTTTTAATTGGAAGCACCATTAAAAAACCATGAATTAACTTGTAGGTGCCCACCTGAAAGTAGGCGTGGTTAAGGGTGGACCTTGGATGTAGTTTTACATACAGGGGCCTAAATTAACCTAGGTGCTGGTATTTTAGGCCAAGAAAACCCAGCGCCTGAGGAGCCAAAGTCAATTTAGGTGCCACTAAGCGTGATAGACGTGTGGTAGATGCTGCTTTTCTAGGCGCCTACTAAGTTAGACATCATTTATGAAACCTGGTCCTTAGTATTTGTTTGGTTGTTATGATTTCAAGGCTTTTTACTTTTTAAAGAATCTACAGGGTACCTCTATATATTATTCATATGGTCTTAACAGTTTTTAAAAAAAATTCTGACAGTGTTGATTAGCCCTGACTGAGCTCATGATAAAAGGAAACCATGGCCATGTTTGACACTGTTTCTAATCCTCCACATGTTGTAGTTATTCAATAAGCTCATTAAATATACCTTTTTTTTCCTCTGGTTTCCTTTTTCTACCATCTAGTTTGTTGGTCTTTCCAACACTATCCCCAAAATTGCTCACTAAGACTGTAAGCCCTCTAGGACAGGATGACAGGGGAATACTAAGTGTATCTAACTGTAACTCATTTTGAGCCACCCGTGAAAAGGCATGATCTAAAGAAGAGGGAGGGAATTCTGGTGGGGAGGGGGCTTGAGAAACAAGTGGGAGGATTATGTAGGTAGATTTATGGGTATAACAAATGATTGCTATATAAACAAATCACGTGTATACTATTTGCTAGGGAAACTATAAACTCCTTATCCCGGGGTTCTGTAATCTTTGCCAACTTATACAAAAATAGAGACCAGGGCTTTATGAAAGAGTTTTATTATAGATATAAAAATATAATTCATAAGCCAGCAGTAAATAATTACTAATTATTGTTCACAAAATATCCGAATACATATATGAAACTCAGTACATAATTATTACACAATACTTGCTAAATAAATGAGTAAATAGAACTAATTCTTACAAACTAGAAAATTCCTTATAATAATAATTCCTGATTAGCAGCAATCTATTACAGTTTATCACCAAGAGTAATTAACATCTCCTTTCCAGAAGACCAATCAGAGATCTACCTAGCCCAGCTGATAAGGAAAATATGATTCCTTGCTTACCATCCTTCCGGTCAAGCCTCTGGGAGATGGAATTGGTCCTTTTCCTCGGCGTGGCACGATGTAGAATTTCTTCCGGTCAGTAAGAGTCTGTTAATCACTGAAGTGAGCTGTAAAAGTCTGTCAACTATAGTTCCTTAAGTGATATGAACACCAGGTCTGGATAAAAGTCCTGTTTCTTCACTCCCTGGAAGAGAGCTAATCACAAGAGGTAACTTATCATGTCTTAATTATTATAGAAGGTGTGCAGAGAAACCTATGCTAAGATCCAAGCTTCCTTACACCTCAGCACAGACTACTAATTAATTAGACACCTTCTCCTTAGTTTTTGTCAGATGACCTCTCAGAACCAATCCAGAAACAGAATTTGAATCAATAGCCTTTCTGTGTAAAGTCTCATACAGGACTTGTGAAAGAGGTGCCTTCTTAGATAAGAACAGCATAGAAGCTGATGACTCCCCCAAGTTCACACGGGCTGAGCATGTAGGCATAATCAGATGTCCTTGACTGGAGAAACACACAGTTCTGGTGAACATACCCAGAATGCATCTGGCAGGCAGCAGGCAACAAAGATGATTTCTTCTTTTTCTCTTCTTGCATGGTTCATGCTGGAAAGATTTCTTGCAGACAATGGTTCATGCTGGAAAGATTGTTCAGGCTTTATGATGTCAGGGAGAGGCCTAACCTTCAGGTGTGAACAAGGAACCACTCCTGCAATTACATATTTCTCTCTAAAAATTAGAGGATTCTGTTTGGGCCTTTGTTTCAGAAGCAGTTTGTTTTACATAATGGATATTTTGTTTCTTATGTTTAAAGTTTATTGCCTTTCCTTTATAACATTGACTTGGGCTTCCCATAAAAAGAGCTCTAAAAATTTTTAAAAAGCATGATCTAAAACCAAATAAATAAGAAAGTACCTGAATCAAAGCTCCCGTGTCCTCGCTGAGTTTGTCATCATGCTTGAACTCCACGGTTATAGCTTTGTCACAGTCTATCGCTGCCAACTCTACATCAGTTGTGTTCTTCATGTAAATAGCACCCATGAAATCTGTAGCCCTGAAACCTGCATTCAGATTAACATAGGCCTGTGTTAGGCAGGATAGGATCTGATCATCTTCAGGATGCCACTTTCTCCTTCTTATATTTAATTGAAATATTTCTACAACACAAATATGCCCCATCCCACCTTACAAGGAACCATGCCTTCATGACACTTACCTGTGCTTGTGCGAATTCTCATGATGGCATCAAAGCCTATTTTTTTCTCTATGTTCCTCCTGAGATCCCTGAGAAAGTGATGACCATCGTAGTGTGCCTGAAAAACATAGTAACATAATAGATGAAGGCAGATAAAGATCCAAAAGGTCCATCCAGTCTGCCCAACCTGATTCAATTCAATTTAATTTTTTTTCTTCTTAACTATTTCTGGGCAAGAATCCAAAGCTCTGCCCGGTACTGTGCTTAGGTTCCAACTACTGAAGTCTCCATCAAAGCTCACTCCAGCCTATCTACACCATCCCAGCCATTGACGCCTTCCCCAGCCCATCCTCCACCATCTCCATCAAAGCTCACTCCAGCCCGTTTACACCATCCCAGCCATTGACACCCTCCCCAACCCATCCTCCACCAAATGACCATATACAGACACAGACTGTGCAAGTCTGCCCATTATTGGCCTTAGTTCTTCAATATTTACTATATTTTCTGATTCTAGATCCTCTGTGTGACAGACCAGCAAATTTCATTTCTCACCACTGGATGGCAGCAAAGAAGCTAAACTGCAGAATTACATATAGAAACATAGAAACATAGAAACATAGAAGTCGACGGCAGATAAGGGCCAAGGCCCATCCAGTCTGCCCACCCTAATGACCCTCCCCTGCCTTTACTTTGCGAATAGAACCCACGTGTCGATCCCATTTGGCCTTAAAATCAGGCACGCTGTTGGCCTCAATCACCTGAAGTGGAAGACCATTCCAGCGATCCACCACCCTTTCGGTGAAAAAGAACTTCCTGGTGTCACCGTGCAGTTTCCCGCCTCTGATTTTCCACGGGTGTCCTCTTGTTGCCGTGGGACCCCTGAAAAAGAAGATATCTTCTTCTACCTCGATGCGGCCCGTGAGATACTTGAACGTCTCGATCATGTCTCCCCTCTCCCTGCGCTCCTCGAGCGAGTATAGCTGTAATTTATCTAACCGTTCTTCGTACGGGAGATCCTTCAGTCCCGAGACCATCCGGGTGGCCATTCTCTGGACCGATTCCAGCCTCAGCACATCCTTACGGTAATGTGGCCTCCAGAATTGCACACAGTATTCCAGGTGCGGTCTCACCATGGATCTATACAAAGGCATAATGACTTCAGGCTTACGGCTGACGAAACCCCTGCGTATGCAACCTATGATTTGTCTTGCCTTGGAAGAAGCTTGCTCCACTTGATTGGCGGCCTTCATGTCCTCACTGACGATCACCCCTAAGTCTCGTTCTGCAACTGTTTTTGTTAGGATCTCGCCATTAAGGGTATAAGTCCTGCATGGATTCTGGGCACCCAGGTGCATAACTTTGCATTTTTTGGCATTGAAGCTGAGCTGCCATGTCTTAGACCAGCTCTCTAGTAAGAGTAGATCATGCATCATATTGTCGGGCATTGAATTTTTATCTATTGTGCTTTTGCCCACTACATTGCTTAGTTTGGCGTCATCGGCAAATAATGTTATCTTACCTCGGAGCCCTTCTGCCAAGTCCCTTATAAAGATATTGAACAGTATCGGGCCCAAGACAGAGCCCTGGGGTACTCCACTGATCACCTCCGTCATTTCAGAGGGGGTTCCATTCACCATTACCCTTTGAACTCTACCTCCAAGCCAGTTCCCAACCCACTTCGTCAATTTGTCGCCCAATCCTATGGAACTCATCTTGCTTAGTAACCTGCGATGAGGCACGCTATCGAATGCTTTGCTAAAGTCCAGGTATACGATGTCCAGGGACTCTCCAACATCTAGCTTCCCCGTCACCCAGTCAAAGAAGCTGATCAGGTTGGATTGGCAGGATCTCCCCTTAGTAAATCCATGTTGACGGGGATCCCGTAGGTTCTCTTCATTCAGGATCATATCCAATTGGTGTTTGATAAGAGTTTCCATTAGTTTGCTCACTATTGATGTGAGACTCACTGGTCTGTAGTTTGCCGCTTCTGTCTTGGAGCCTTTCTTGTGGAGTGGAATGACGTTAGCCTTCCTCCAGTCCAACGGGACGCTACCTGAACTAAGGGAGAGGTTGAAAAGCGCCGACAGCGGCTCCGCCAAGACATCACTTAACTCCCTGAGTACCCTGGGGTGCAGGTTGTCCGGTCCCATTGCCTTGTAAACCTTGAGCTTGGACAGCTCAACGTGGACACTGTTGGACGTAAATTTGAAATCGCTAAATGGGTCAATTGAGTCAGCCCTTGTCTGTAACTGAGGGCCATGCCCCGGAGCTTCTCGGGTGAAGACAGAGCAGAAGTATTCATTTAACAGTTGGGCTTTATCTGAGTCCTTTTCCACATAGTCTCCGTCTGGTTTCCTTAGACGTACTATTCCCCCTGAGTTTTTACTTCTGTCGCTGATATACCTGAAGAATGATCCATCTCCCTTCTGGATGTTCTTCGCCAGAGACTCCTCCATGTTGAATTTAGCCTCCCTGACTGCTGTTTTGACGGCTTTTGACTTGGTCAGATATTCTGCCCTGGAGTCCTGTTCCCTTGATTGTTTGTAAGAGATGAATGCTTTTTTCTTTTCTTTGATGAGGTCTGAGATCTCCGCAGTGAACCACTGTGGTTTATTGTTTCTACGGTGTTTACTTACTGTCTTAACATAACGGTTTGTCGCTTCCTGTATGGTGGCTTTCAGAGTCGACCACATTTCATCCACACTATCGGTTTCTGCTTGGCTTTGTAGCATCTGGTGAACAAAGTCACTCATCTCTTGGAAGTTTGTGTCCTTGAATTTGAGGACCTTGGTCAGTGTGGCAGGTTTAGTGAAGCCTTTCCCAAGATTGAACCATATCATGTTATGGTCGCTTGAGGCCAATGTGTCTCCCACCGAGACCTCTGTGACACTTTCACCATTGGTAAGCAACAGGTCCAGTATTGCCTGATCCCTTGTTGGGTCCAACACCAATTGCCTGAGACGTGCTCCCTTCAAAGAGTTTAATAGCCTCCTGCTGCTGCTGGAAACAGCGGTAAGTGTGCCCCAATCCACATCAGGCATGTTGAAGTCACCTAACAATACCGTGTCCCCACGCAAGGTGATATTCTCTATATCTCCAATCAATTCCATATCCAGGTCATCCTGTTGTCTTGGTGGTCTGTAAATAACGCCAAGATAAAGGCAATAGCGAGGATATCAGGTCTGGTGCAATGTTACTAGACACCACAGGTTGCCTTCAGCCTTATGCCCTCTCCATTCAATTAACTTTCAGATCCCCCTAATCTGTCCCCTACCCTTCTCAATAAGACATGTTTTTAAATATTAAACTTTGTGATCTGTGTGTCTCACACACACAAACAATGTGTGCAATTTCCCATGTAATTTACCCAGGTAAATCAACTATTTGAAAAGTGCCCACCCTTCTTGTAGGTATGCATTGATGATTCTTTCAGTGTGTGACTGACTGGATTTATTTCTTTGCCTTGATTGCAGCTGCTCTTTGCCAGCTCCCTAAAAAGCTGCTACCCTAGGCAAATGCACAGTATTCAGCAGTTAAAGTTAAAAAAAGAGATGATAATTGTTTATTCAAGCTTATACTAATGACTGGAACAGTCAAATCTGAGCGGTTTACATTAGCTTTCCAATGGTGTCACAAAGCTTGAGCTTCTGTAGTGGGGGGGGGGGGTGCAACAAAACAGAGCTAATTAAATGGGCTGTTGACATGGTGTTACAATGCATCCTTCTGAACTAATCTCATATCACATTCCCCTCTCAAACCATATAGAAACCAGACTAAAATCTAACTATAAATACAGAATATAGAATACTAATCTTTAAGCCCGTTACATTAACGGGTGCTAGAATAGATGTGTCTGTCTGTCTTTCTTTCTGTCTCTCTTTTTCCTTGGCCGCTTTCTGCCTGCCTGTCTTTCATAAGAACATAAGAAGTTGCCTCCGCTGAGGCAGACCAGAGGTCCATCTCGCCCAGCGGTCCGCTCCCGCGGCGGCCCATCAGGCCCATTGCCTGAGCAGTGGTCCCTGACTATTTCTATAACCTACCTCTATTCCTATCCCTATAACCCACGTCTATTCTTATCTGTACCCCTCAATCCCTTTGTCCTCTAGGAACCTATCCAAACCTTCTTTGAAGCCCTGTAACGTGCTCCTCCGTATCACAGCCTCCGGGAGCGCGTTCCATGTATCCACCACCCTCTGGGTGAAAAAGAACTTCCTAGCGTTTGTTCTAAACCTGTCCCCTTTCAATTTCTCCGAGTGCCCCCTTGTACTTGTGGTTCCCCATAATTTGAAAAATCTGTCCCTGTCTACTTTTTCTATGCCCTTCAGGATCTTGAAGGTTTCTATCATGTCTCCTCTAAGTCTCCGCTTCTCTAGGGAGAACAGCCCCAGTTTTTTCAGTCTGTTAGTGTATGAGAGGTTTTCCATACCCTTTATCAGCTTAGTTGCTCTTCTCTGGACTCCCTCAAGTACCGCCATGTCCTTCTTGAGGTACGGTGACCAGTACTGGACACAGTACTCCAGATGGGGGCGCACCATTGTGCGATACAGTGGCAGAATGACTTCCTTCGTCCTGGCCGTGATACCCTTTTTGATGATACCCAACATTTTGTTTGCTTTCCTTGAGGCTGTGGCGCACTGTGCCGATGCCTTTAATGTTGTGTCTACCATTACTCCCAGATCTCTTTCAAGGTTACTTACCCCTAGCAGTGATCCCCCCATTTTGTAGGTGTACATCGGGTTCTTTTTCCCTACATGCATGACCTTGCATTTCCCTATTTTGAAGCTCATTTGCCACTTTTTGGCCCATTCTTCCAGTGTCGTCAGATCCTTTTGGAGATCTTCGCAGTCTTCCGTGGTTTTAACCCTGCTGTATAGTTTGGTGTCATCTGCAAATTTAATGACCTCACATTTTGTTCCCGCCTCCAGGTCGTTAATAAATATATTGAACAGGAGCGGTCCCAGCACCGACCCCTGCGGAACTCCGCTCGTGACCCCTTGCCAGTCTGAGTAATGTCCCTTTACTCCAACCCTCTGTTTCCTGTCTGCCAGCCAGTTTTTGATCCATCAGTGGACCTCCCCTTGCACCCCATGATTCCATAGCTTCTTAAGCAGTCTTTCGTGTGGCACCTTGTCGAAGGCTTTTTGGAAGTCAAGGTAAATGATGTCTATGGATTCCCCTTTATCCACCTGGCTGTTTACCCCCTCAAAGAAGTATAATAAGTTAGTGAGGCATGACCTGCCCTTGCAGAAGCCATGCTGACTCGACTTTAGCTGCCCATTGTTTTCGATGTGTTCCCAGATGCTGTCTTTAATCAGCGCTTCCATCATCTTTCCCGGGACTGAGGTCAAGCTCACCGGCCTGTAGTTTCCTGGGTCTCCCCTTGAGCCTTTCTTGAAGATGGGAGTGACATTTGCTATTTTCCAGTCCTCCGGTATCTCTCCAGTTTTTATGGATAGGTTGCATATTTGTCGAAGTGGCTCTGCTATTTCGTTCCTTAGTTCCTTGAGTACCCTTGGGTGAATGCCGTCCGGACCTGGCAATTTGTCGCTCTTTAGCCTGTCTATCTGCCTGAGGACATCCTCTTGGCTTACCTCTAGTTGAACCAGCTTATCATCCTGATCTCCATTTACGATCTCTTCGGGTTCCGGAATGTTGGTTGTGTCCTCCCTCGTGAAGACTGACGTGAAGAACTGATTTAACTTGTCAGCTATCTCTTTTTCCTCTTTTACCACTCCCTTTCTGTCTCCATCATCCAAGGGTCCCACTTCCTCCCTTGCTGGTTGCTTCCCCTTAACGTACCTGAAAAATGATTTGAAGTTTGTTGCTTCCTCTGCCAGCCTCTCTTCATATTCTCTTTTTGCTTTCCTAACCACTCTGTGACACTCCCTTTGGTGTTCTTTGTGCTCCTTTTGGTTGTCCTTTGTTTGGTCCTTTTTCCATTTTTTGAACGATGCTTTCTTGTCACCTATCGCCTTTTTTACTGCATTTGTTATCCACACTGGGTTTTTGGTTCTATTTTTTTTGCACCCTTTCCTGAACTTGGGGATGCACAGGTTCTGTGCTTCGTGCACCGTGCCCTTGAGTAGGGTCCAGGCTTTTTCTACGGACTCCATCTTCCTTATGTTGCCGTTGAGTTTCTTCCCCACCATTTTCCTCATGGCATCATAATTCCCTTTTTTGAAGTTGAGTGCTGTCGTTGTGGTTCTCTTCACCTTTGATGATCCAATTTCTAACCTGCACTGGATCGTGTTGTGATTGCTGTTTCCTAGTGGGGCTAGTACCGCCACCTCCTTTGCAGGTCCCCCTAGCCCGTTGAAGAGTAGGTCAAGAGTGGCATCTCCCCGTGTTGGTTCCGTGACCAGCTGTTCCATGAAACAGTTCCTCGTGGCCTCCAGGAATTTGGTCTTCCTTGTGCAGTTAGAGTGCACGATACTCCAGTCAATCCCAGGGTAGTTGAAGTCCCCCATCACCACCACACTTCCGCTTTTGTATACCTGCCTCAGTTCAGCCTCCAGGTCCTGGTCGATTTCTTCCGATTGTCCAGGTGAGCGATAGTACAGACCCAATTTTATGTCTGCTCCAGTTCCTCCCAGTAGCTTAACCCATAGTGATTCCAAGCCATCCTCCCTTGCTGTTGTTTCCATCCTGGTTGAGGGTATGGAGTCTTTTATATATAGGGCTATTCCTCCACCCTTTTTGTGTGTCCTGTCTCTCCTGTAGAGTTTGTACCATGGTATGGCCACATCCCATTTATTGTCATCAGTCCACCACGTTTCTGTGATTCCAATTATGTCTAGGTCCTTCTTGCTGGCTATGACTTCCAGCTCTCCCATTTTGGCCCTTAGGCTCCTAGCATTAGTGTACAGGCAATGTAAGTCCCGGTTGTTTGCCTTCCTTGCTGGTGTTCCTCGTGGTTTGGCGCTCCTGCCGTCCCCCTCATGGGTTGCCAGTCCCTGAGCCTCGTCTCGGTCATCCTCCTCCTGTGGTGTGTCTGTTTCGTCCTCAGCATGTTTCCCCATTTTTGGTTGCCCCTCTGGCTCCCGTTGTTCTCTGTTAATCCTGCTTGCTAGTTTCCTTTGTGCCCTGGGCCCCTGCATTGCGTCCTTAGGTCCTTTTTCCAATAGTTCCCACTCAGTCCCGAGCCCTCTTTTACAATGTCCTTGCTCAGTATCTTTATTTGATACTTTTGTCTGACATGTCGAGGTCAGTTCGACTATCGGCTTTCCCCTTCTCCTCAGTTTAAAGCCAAGTCAATGACGTTCTGGATGTTGCGTGCCAGCATCCTCGTCCCAGCCGTGCTCAGGTGCAGTCCATCTCTCCTGTAGAGCTTGTTCTTCCCCAAGAAAGTTGTCCAGTTCCGAACAAAGTGGAGACCCTCCTCTTCGCACCATCTCCTCAGCCAACCGTTGATTGCTTGTAGTTCGCTCTGCCTCCTCGCATCTGCTCTCGGTACTGGCAGGATCGCTGAGAAGGCTATCTTCCTTGTTCTCAGCTTCAGTTTCCTCCCCAGGGTCCTGAACTAGTCAGTTAGTGTAGTCCTGTTGTAGTTCCTCCTGCTGACGTCGTTGGTCCCAATGTGGATTACTACTGCTGTCTCCTCTGTCTCGGCTCCCTCCAGGATCCTCTCAATTCTGTCGATGACATCTTTCGTTCTTGCCCCTGGCAGGCATGTCACTAGTCGGTCCTCTCTCCTTCCGGCTATGTGACTGTCCACTTCCCTCAGGATTGAGTCTCCCACTACGATAGCAGTTCTCCCCTTCCTCAGCTGTCTCTCTGGTCTCAGGTCTGTGTCAGTGGTGCAGTCCGCTAGTCCTTTCTCCAGGCTCCGCTGGGTCTCCATCATATCTGCCTGTCCGGATCCTCCGCAAGGTCCTACTCCCATGGTGTCTGGTGGATTCTGTCGTCCTACTCCGCAAGGTCCTGCTCCCATGGCATCTGGTGGATTCTGTCGTCCAACTATTGGTTCTCTCCTGTTGTGCTGGTGGTCCTGTGCCTCCACCATCCTGCAGGCCTCCTCGATGAACTTCTCGAGCTCTCTAACTTGTTCCGTGATGTGGCTTTCTCTGGTGATGTCTTCAGTTTCCCTGCACTGTTCCTCTATGGTGCAGAGTCCCTCCAGCTCCTGGACTCTAACCTGTAGTCTCCCGACCTCCTTCCTCAGGCTATCCAGTTCCTGGCATCGACCACATATGTACGCCTGCCTCCCGGAGGCAGTATACTGGATAGCTGTGCTGGGCTCCTACAGCCTCCATTACTCTTTTCTCGTTCCTATGTCCCACGGTGTGTATGAGTGGTGCCCAGCTAGCTGAAAGAGTAGAGAGAGAAGAGAGAAATGAGTAGAGAGAAGTACATGTGGTTTTTTTTACAGAAGTTAGATATTGCTGCTTGGCTGCCTGGGCTCCTGGCTCCTTCTCAAAGGCGCTCTCGCTAAGGCGAGCACCTTTGCCGCTTGCCTTTGCTGCGCGCTGAACAGCTGTGCACCGTTGGCTTGCCTCCTTTTATGGGGGAGATCGGCTGTGACGTCGGGAGGTGGGCGGAGTTACAACCTGCCTCTTCCCCTCTCTGTGTCCCTAACTGCTGCGCTTCCTCCGCTCCCCTTAATGCAGTCCTCTGCCTCTCCGACTGCGTTCTGCTCCTCTCTGGTCCTCTCTCCCACTGTCTCCGATCACCTCCGGTCCTCTCTCCCACTATCTCCGATCACCTCCGCTCCTCTCTCCCACTGTCTCTGATCACTTCCGCTCCTTTCTCCCACTGCCTCCGCCTCTCTATGCCTTTGCCGCTATCTCAGCCTGCTCCGCTCCACTGTCCCTGCAAGCAGTCTCACTCTCCACTCGCCACGGGCTTGCCTGCAATCTCCCTCGGCTGGCCTAGCGCTTTCTTTCTGTCTCTTTCTCTCCTTGGCTGCTGTATGTCTGTCTGTCTTTTTTTCTTTGTCTCTCTCTCTTTGGCCGCTGTCTGTCTCTCTTTCTGTTTGTCTCTCTGGCTCCCTGTCTGTCTGAAATTCTTTCTGTCTGTGTCTCTCCCTGGCCCCCTGTCTTTCTTTCTCGCTTCTAGGCTTCTGTCTGTCTGTCTCTCTGGCCCCATGTCTGTTTGTCTTTCTTTCTGTCTGTCTCTCTCCCTGGCCTCCTGCCTATCTCTCTCTGGCCCCCTGAGCAAACCAAGATGGCTGCCTGCCCCCCCCAACACACCCTTCCACCCAAGCATCCCCTTTTCCCTCTCCCCCTCCACTTTTTTCTGTCTGTCTCTCTGTCTCTCTCCCTGGCCCCCTGCCTATCTCTCTCTGACCCCCCGAGCAAACCAAGATTGCTACCTGCCCCCCAGCACACCCCTCCCCCCAAAGCAGCCCCTTTTCCCTCTCCCCCTCCACTTTCCTGTGCAGCAGTAATAGCCAGACGCCTCGCATCACCTCGAAGGACACCCTCCTGCTGTTGCGCTCATCGCCGCTAGCTGCCACACGTACCACAAGCCACCATGCGCCGCAAATGGAACACGGCACGGAAGCAGAAATCACGGTGGCAGGGATCACGCCATGTCAACTGCGCATGCGCGGGTAAGGGTTTTATTATAGAGGATGAACATAAGATATAAAATACCCCTCCAAAAAATAAAAAATAAAAGCTAACACAACATAACAAATTAAACCAAGACCAACTAAACAAAAAAACAAAAGATAAAAATTAAAGAAAGTAAAATTAAATTAAAAAAATCAGTTTTAAAGTCACTCCCCACAAGGCTTAAATCTTCCACTTCAGGAATAAGAACAGAAAAAAAGATAAGAATAACAAGGATGATTTCCAGGTTCTGATGCTGGTCCATATAGTTCTCGGTCAGATTACAATTTTCACCTGGTGGCAGGATACAATTAGTCTTTAAATGGTTCTACCACTAACAATATACTGGCTGGATCTCTACAGACAAAACATTCATACAGACTGATGGTATCTGTCAAAATCTTTTATGCATTTATTGCTCATTCCTTTGTGGGAAATCCTTGATTTTTTCTAATTTTGGTAATATACAGAAATAAAACAAAACATAAAGGAAATAAGGTTATACCTTTTTTAATTTTTGAAATTTAGAAGATTTTATATCGGATGCCAGACTTACAAATCCCTGGATTTGCTCTGGAATAAGCAGACTATGACAAAGTAGTCTGTCACTTTGCTGTCATTATGTGAAGGATGTTTCTCTCTTCGGCCATCTTTGCTGCACTTGAACCCTATTTTTCCCATCCAAAGCAGTGGAACTGTACATTGGATCGTGCACTCCATTGCAAAGAATCTTAGCGGCCATGTTCGTTTTTATTGGACTAACAATGCATTTTTTGATTAGAGACAGAGAGATATGGATGGGTAAGAAAGTGAGAAAGCAGTATCATTTTATGGCTTATAATGCAATAGAAAACCAAGATCTTTGTTAAATCCTGTCTGGTGAGTGTCAAAATAATGAATAATTTTGATTTCAAAGGTCCTATGTTCCTGGATTGTCTTAAAATTTCCTTGGCATTCATTGATGCAGTGTTTTGGTTTTGGTCTTGCAATATTTACGTACTCTAATTTTGGGAAATGTGCATATCTGATAGCTTTGTATTTTGCACATTACAATAGGAAATGTATTTCAATATCTGTTTCTCTGGTGCCGCGATGCCAGTTGGGGTTTGCACTGTTGCAGTTCAATTTTGGTCTAACTTTCTACTTCTAGTCCATAGTCTTTATTTAGTGAGGGTGAGTCTTGTGTTTTGCATGTGTAACCAAGCCCAAGTATTCTCCCCTTTTGAACGCTTGAACTGGTGGGGGGATCCCCATACCCTGCCAACTACAGATCTCCTCCTCCAGTCTGTCAACCAGAAATCTCCAAGCTTTGCAGATAGTAGTCATAGCCACATGAATGAAAGCCAAGGGGGTGAGAAGGCAACCGCAGGAGCTCTGAAATACTGTTGCAAGCTACAGAACTTGGAAAGTTCCGGGCACTGGACCTGAGGAGGTGAAGGAGGTGGTCAACAGTTGGAGAGGCTTGGGGATCCTCATCAGCTACACAAGAGAGATGTGCATTTTGAGGAGGCCTAAGTTCAAAATGGGAGGTCCAGCTCCCTCTCATGGTTATGCCACTAATTGTGTTTAGTACAAAATTAAGTACTTGCTGAGTATAACGTTTTGGAGGTTCCAGTTCAGTTTTGGTATTCATATTTATATTTTGTGATCTATTGTTCTGTATTTGGTGAAGGTCTGTCTGTCTTTTGTGTGTGAAGAAGTCATTTAAAGTTGTTATAAATGTATGTGGTAGTAATAGTGGGTGGAAAAACTGGGAGAGGGGCGGCTGGAAGAAGGGGCCCCTCCTTAATTATTGCCCTGGGCCCCAGCATGTTCAAAACCAGTCCTGATCCCTTCGAGTGCCCCTCTGCTCTGCTGAGATGTCTGAGTAGTCATCTATTGCTGTCATACAGGCTGACATGTACCATTTGCTGAAAGAAAGGATAGTGTACTTCCTTGAATCTAATGGGTTACAGGATCCGAGGCAACATGGCTTTACAAAAGGTAAATCGTGCCAAACGAACCTGATTGAATTTTTTGATTGGGTGACCAGAGAGCTGGATCGAGGACATATGCTAGATGTAATTTACTTGGATTTCAGCAAAGCCTTTGATACAGTTCCTCATAGGAGGCTGTTGAACAAACTTGAAGGGCTGAAGTTAGGACCCAAAGTGGTGAACTGGGTCAGAAACTGGCTGTCGGACAGACGCCAGAGGGTGGTGGTTAATGGAAGTCGCTCGAAGGAAGGAAAGGTGACTAGTGGAGTCCCTCAGGGTTCGGTGCTGGGACCAATCCTGTTCAATATGTTTGTGAGTGACATTGCTGAAGGGTTAGAAGGAAAAGGAGAAATTAGGTTCTTACCTGCTAATTTACTTTCTTTTAGCTTCTCCAGACCAGTAGAGGTTAACTTTACGATTGGGTATATATCTAATCATGACCAGCAGGTGGAGACTGAAAACAAAACTTTGGGACAGTATATCCTAGCCCCTCCTCTCTATTTCCCTCAGTCTGCCGAATAGCCAAGCAGAACCAAGAACTGGAAACAACAGAGAGAAAAAACAATACTCCGAAAGGAGTAACCAATAACATACCCAAAAAATGCTGTTGGAAAATGCAGAGGAGAAATTCCCGAAGGAAGAAGGTCCCCACAGCTCGCCAGCTAAGCCAGCCGAGCCACAGCCGCTGTTCTTCAATTCTCCCCGGCCCTAGAAAAATACTAGAACCCGCAGCAAAAACCAAAAACTGCCCGCGCAACAGCCCCAACAACAACAACAACAGACAGGGTGGGGACCTCTACTGGTCTGGAGAAGCTAAAAGAAAGTAAATTAGCAGGTAAGAACCTAATTTCTCCTTCTTTAGCACTCTCCAGACCAGTAGAGGTTAACTTTACGATTGGGACGTACCAAAGCAGTCCCTCTCACGGGCGGGACCCCCGAAGGGCCGTTCCAACAGCCCTACCAAGGGAGATGGGTACAGATCACTCAACACCTGCTGGAGACTGAAAGAAGACTGAGGGAAATAGAGAGGAGGGGCTAGGATATACTGTCCCAAAGTTTTGTTTTCAGTCTCCACCTGCTGGTCATGATTAGATATATACCCAATCGTAAAGTTAACCTCTACTGGTCTGGAGAGTGCTAAAGAAGTGTGCCTTTTTGCAGATGATACCAAGATTTGTAACAGAGTAGACACCGAAGAGGGAGTGGAAAATATGAAAAAGGATCTGCAAAAGTTAGAGGAATGGTCTAATGCCTGGCAACTAAAATTCAATGCAAAGAAATGCAGAGTAATGCATTTGGGGATTAATAATCGGAAGGAACCGTATATTCTGGGAGGTGAGAAGCTGATATGCACTGAAGGGGAGAGGGACCTTGGGGTGATAGTGTCCGAAGATCTAAAGGTGAAAAAACAGTGTGACAAGGCAGTGGCTGCTGCCAGAAGGATGCTGGGCTGTATAAAGAGAGGCGTAGTCAGTAGAAGGAAGAAGGTGTTGACGCCCCTGTACAGGTCATTGGTGAGGCCCCACTTGGAGTATTGTGTTTAGTTTTGGAGACCGTACCTGGCGAAAGATGTAAGAAGACTTGAGGCAGTCCAGAGGAGGGTGACGAAAATGATAGGAGGCTTGCGCCAGAAGACGTATGAGGAGAGACTGGAAGCCCTGAATATGTATACCCTAGAGGAAAGGAGAGACAGGGGAGATATGATTCAGACGTTCAAATACTTGAAGGGTATTAACGTAGAACAAAATCTTTTCCAGAGAAAGGAAAATGGTAAAACCAGAGGACATAATTTGAGGTTGAGGGGTGGTAGATTCAGGGGCAATGTTAGGAAATTCTACTTTACGGAGAGGGTAGTGGATGCCTGGAATGCGCTCCCGAGAGAGGTGGTGGAGAGTAAAACTGTGACTGAGTTCAAAGAAGCGTGGGATGAACACAGAAGATTTAGAATCAGAAAATAATATTAAATATTGAACTAGGCCAGTTACTGGGCAGACTTGTACGGTCTGTGTCTGTGCATGGCCGTTTGGAGGAGGATGGGCAGGGGAGGGCTTCAATGGCTGGGAGGGTGTAGATGGGCTGGAGTTAGTCTTAACAGAGATTTTGGCAGTTGGAACCCAAGCACAGTACCGGGTAAAGCTTTGGATTCTTGCCCAGAAATAGCTAAGAAGAAAAAAAAAATTTAAATTGAATCAGGTTGGGCAGACTGGATGGACCATTTGGGTTTTTATCTGCCGTCATCTACTATGTTACTCTATTTCTTTCACATCTTTGGGTGGTGGGAGGGGGGTCGGTGACCACTGGAAGAGTAAGGGGGCTTATACCTTGAGATCTAGCTAGGTACTTTGGACCTGTGTTGGCCACTGTTGGAAATAGGATACTGAGCTTGACGGACCTTTGGTCTGTCCCAGTATGACAATTCTTATGTTCTTAGCTTAATCCCTCCAGTGGTCATTTGGTCAGTTTGGGCACCTCTTTGGTCCTTATTTGTTTTTAAAACAGGTCTAGCCTCAAACGTCTAAATGGTGCCTGGACAATTTATTAAATGTTCGTTTATCACTGCAAAATGTCCAAGTCCTAAGTCCGCCCAAAACAAGCCTTCAAAATGCCCCTTTGGAATTTAGATGAACAGCCTAGAAAAATGTCTAAAATATGGGTTTTTGAAAATAGTGATTTGGATTGTTTAACAAGAAAAATGTCCAAATGCCATTTTATGCCATTTTTTGGAGAATTTTCTCTTTTGAAAATTAGCCCCTGTACTGGGTTCCATGGATGATGTCAGCCACATGTGAGACTATTATATCTGAACGTTGGTAAGGAGGAAATGGTATGAGCACTTCTAGAGTCCAACTCACTGACATTTCCACATTCAGTTTTGGAGTATTACAGCTATGAGGTGTTCAGATATCAGGAAATGTTCTAACTTACTTTCACTCATTTCAGTAGTTAAATGAAGACTTGCATTAAACTAAGAGACATAAGCATGTACTTTGTAGGGTGTCCACATGTATCACCCAACCCAAATGTACTGAAAGCACCATTTCAAAATGTTTTTTTAGCCTTGTTTACTTGGCATAAAAAAGGAGCAGCTTTTATCCTGGGTGTAGATCATCTCTGATCTCTGATTTAAACTTTCATCCCGGGTTCCACTCTCTTCATGTATCCCTGTGAGGGCAGGAGAGTTTTCTGATGCCAATCTGTACAGCACTACATTCGTTTGCTTGGAAATGGCTTTCAATGAAAGTAAAACGCGGATGTCTCAATCTGTCCTCCTTTTTCTGGAGCCATATGGTAACCTTATTTACAGGAATTTTCAGAAACATAAAACACTAGCACCAAAAGGACTGAAGGAAAGACAGCTTTTACGGATGACTCTGCCTAGCACTATTGCTTTGAAGGTTGGGGCAGAAGAGGGGAGTCATTTTACAGAGGCTGAAGTAGCCGGCAGAGCAGAGCAGAGCAGCTAAAATGCTGTCCCATGTCACATCTTTTCAGACACCATCCCTTTGGATTTATTACAATTTACATTCACAAACCGATTAATGCCCGGTATGAGTGGATTCCATACACATGTTTTCTGAACTCACCTGGAAATTGTTGTACTTATAAAGCGTTCCTCCAGTAGCTAAAGACACAGAAGCCATGGAGGCTATGTCCACATACTGGTTAGGGAAGATAAAAAGGTCCACACAGCAAGCACTGGCTACACACTCCTTGGCCAGGTTCTCATAAATATTGTTCTGGGGCAGGAAAAGAGCCTGTAAAGAGCAAACACTCCAAAATTAACACAAAAAATTGCAATGACAAGAGATCAATATTTAGGAGGAAGTTATTAGTGGTGGGCAACTGTTAAGTCAGGTAGTTTGTAGTAGAGAATGACACGGGGAAAAAAATCTTCCCCCATCACTGGACCGCCGTCCCCTTCACCGCCCCACCCCGAACCCACCGTCCCCTTCACCGCCCTGTCCCTGCAGCATTCACGCTTCCCTCTCGCCACTTCACTGCCCTTCAATGGCCCGAGAATCTCCCTCCCTCCCCCTTACCTTCAAGGCGTAAAGAAACTTAAGGGAGGGAAGGCACACAGTCACCTATCACGTGCGCGGCCCCTTCCTCCCTCCCTCCGGCTAAATCTATCTCCCTCCCTCCCCCTTACCTTCGAGGCGCTTTAGAAAACAAACTGATGCCAGCGAAGCCTGCCTGTGCTGCCCTGCAGTCGTGTGTGTGTGGGCAGAAGCTTCTCTTCTGACAATTGTCATTTTATAAACACAAATAAAACAGAGCAAGGTTCAACAAAACCCATCTCCCCTCCCTTTCACAAATATCCCCTTCACTATTGTGAAAACTGAACAAACCAAATTACTACAGAATGCTACATAGAAAAATCAAGCTAACAGAATACTTCAGTCACACATGGCAGGAATAGTGTTAGGGGAGAGCAACTAGGGCAACTGCCCCCTGGTCAGAGAGAGAGCCCTAAGCCAGCTGGAAGCTAAAGAAGCACAGCCTGGACTTTGCGGTCCCCAGTTATAAGCACATAAGCAGTGCCTCCGCTGGGTCAGACCAGAGGTCCATCATGCCCAGCAGTCCACACACGCGGAGGCCCATCAGGTCCAGGACCTGTGTAGTAGTCCTCTATCCGTACTCTTCTATTCCCTTTTCTTTAGAAAGTTGCCCAATCCCTTCTTGAACCCCAATACTGTACTAGAAACACCTTCACCGGATCAGACTTTAGGTCCATCTATTCTGGCGACCCGCATACGCGGAGGCCAAGTCAGGTGCTCCCAGATGGAGACCCTGATTACCCATATCCCTCAATATGATTTGCAAGGAGGTGTGCATCCAACTTACGCTTGAAACCCAGCTCAAGCAGGATACATATTTCAAATCTGAAATATTCTAATCACAAAATATAAAATATTTTTTTTTTCTTTTTGTTGTCTGATAATTTTATTCTTCAAATCACATTGGTCTCAGGCTTTGGTTTTAGGTTCCTTCTGTCTTCATTGTGGCATGGCTGGCTCCTGAAGGTAAAATAGGCACAAGAGGAGCTGGGGAGAAGATGCCGAGTTTGACATAGGTGCAATTTTTTTTACCACAGGAGTAAGACTTTTCACCGCTCCCACAGAGCGGTGAAAGGTCTTGTGCCCATTCCTGCGGTAAACTAGTTGCAAATAATAATAATAATAATTTATTTCTTATATACCGCTATACCGTGAAGTTCGAAGCGGTTTACAATAAAGATACATTTGACAGTACATGGGATAGAAATGGTTTACAATAAAGATACGTTTAGTCAGTACATGGGATGCAAATGTCTCCATTCCTGCGGATTTACTGCAGTGACCCGTGGTTTACCGTGTCATTCTCTAGTTTGTAGCACAGGATCCCATTTTATGCAATGAGATCCTATAAGAAAATAAACTGACTTGTGATAAAATAATCCAACTTAGCAGAGGCCTGTGTTGATAACTTCCTCCCTCAGTGGTAGCAGTTACCAGAATAGTGAAATGCCGGCCATATATATTCAATGTCAATATATGTATAGATCAAATAAAACCAACGGAAGGAAGATAAGCCCTATGGAAAAAGAACCATGGCCAATATAGTGCTGAATGCAAGTACAATGCAGTCACTGCATAAGTACTATAGTTTGATTTAAGTGGGGTTGAAAAGAGGTTTGGGTTAGTTCCTGGAAGAAAAGTCCATAAAAACTGATTAGCTAGACAGAATTATACAGAAGTGCAGTATAGCAAGAACTACAATAAATAATCTATCTGATCTCTGAAAATCATTTGTGACTTCCAAATATTGTAGGAGAGTTTCCACATCAAGCAAATGTAGTATTTTAAAATCTTCACCACAGTCCTCTCTTCAGAAAGACAGAAGAAATAGAGATTGTTTGGAGTGGAAAGAGGGTACCACCTTAGGAAGAAAGGAATGAACGGGTCTAATAGAGATTCCTGCCTCTGAAAATTGTAGAAAGGAATCTCTGCAAGACAGAGCTTGTAAATCTGAAAACCTCCACACCAAGGAAACCACAAAGAGAAACGCTATCTTAAATGTGACGTACTTCAAGGTTGCTTGGTTCACATGGAGGATGTCCCAAAGCTTTCAAAAACAATTTGAGATTCTATTCAGGAAAGGAAACCACATCTGGGTGAGCTGCAAAAGAAGATCTTTTCAAGTGTCCTCTAAAACAAGACAAGGCCGCCTCTTCAACTTCCAATGAGTTTAATACTAACTCCTTTTCAAAACCTTCTTGAAGAAAGGACAAGATCTGAATTATGGAGGCCACAAAGTGAGAGTACAACCTTTCAGCACACCGTGATTCAAAAACTCTCCAGAACCTGGCATAAGAACATAAGAATTTCCGCTGCTGGATCAGACCAGTGGTCCATCGTGCCCAGCGGTTCGCTCACGCAGAGGCCCTTAGGTCAAAGACCAGTGCCCTGACTGAGTCTAGCCTTACCTGCGTAGGTTCCAGTTCAGCAGGAACTTGTCTAACCTTGTCTTGAATCCCTGCAGGGTGCTTTCCCCTGTAACAGCCTCCGGAAGAGTGTTCTAGATTTCTACTACTCTCTGGGTGAAGAAGAACTTCCTTAAATTTGTACGGAATCTTTTCCCTTCTAACTTTAGCGAGTGTCCTCTCCTTCCCTTCACCTTGCAGAGGGTGAACAATCTCTCTTTCTTTACTAAGTCTATTCCCTTCATTATGTTGAATGTTTCAATCATGTCCCCTCTCAGTCTTCTCTTTTCAAGGGAGAAGAGGTCCAGTTTCTCTAGCCTCTTAATGTACTGCAACTCCTCCAATCCCTTAACCATTTTTGTCGTACTTTTCTGGACCCCTTCGAGAAGTACTATGTCCTTTTTCATGTACGGCAACCAATGCTGGACGCAGTACTCCAGGTGGGGGCACACCATGGCCCGGTACAGTGGTATGATAACCTCTGATTGTGATTCCCTTCTTACTCATTTCTAGCATTCTGTTCACCCTTTTTGCTGCCGCCGCGCATTGTACAGATGACTTCATCGACTTGTTGATCAGAACTCCCAAGTCTCTTTCCTGCCGGGTCTCTCCAAGTACTGCACCAGACATCCTTTATTTGTATAAGATTTTTGTTACTGACATAAGAACATAAGCACATAAGAATTGCCTCTGCTATGTCAGATCAGTGGTCCATCGTGCCCAGCAGTCCGCTCACGCGGCGGCCTCAAGATCAAAGATCAGCGCTCCGATACCAGCCCTACCTGCATACGTTCCAGTTCAGCAGGAACCTGTCCAACTTTGTCTTGAATCCCTGGAGGGTGTTCTCCCCTATAACAGACTCCGGAAGAGCGTTCCAGTTTTCTACCACTCTCTGGGTGAAGAAGAACTTCCTTACGTTTGTACGGAATCTATCCCCCTTTAACTTTAAAGAGTTCCCTTTCGTTCTCCCTACCTTGGAGAGGGTAAACAACCTGTCTTTATCTAAGTCTATTCCCTTCAGTATCTTGAATGTTTCTACCATGTCCCCTCTCAGTCTTCTCTTTTCAAGGGAGAAGAGGCCCAGTTTCTCTAATCTCTCACTGTATGGCAACTCCTCCAGCCCCTTAACCATTTTAGTCACTCTTCTATGGACCCTTTTGAGAAGTACCATATCATTCTTCATGTACGGCGACCATTGCTGGACGCAGTACTTCAGGTGAGGGCGCACCATGGCCCAGTACAGTGGCATAATAACTTTTTTTTGATCTGTTCGTGAATAGTTAGGATTTTATATTTAACTTATTTTAGTAAAGTATAGAAAGAAACAATATTCTGTACAATTGTCATTTTATAAATCACAAATAATACAGAGCAAGAATCAACAAAAACCCTGTCTCCCCTCTCCTTCCACTATCGAGAAAACTGAACAAGCCAAATTATTACAAAATGACGATGAAGATCGACGTCAAGAATGTTTAGATCTTGATTTACGTCAAGGTGAACGTGAATCGGTACCGTGCACAATGTGCGCTTGGATTTAGAGGAGCGAGCATTAGTAATGTAGAATCTCAATGTCCATTGATGCTTCTATGGAGAGCTGGATTAATTACCCTTGGGCCTCGATGTGCCTTGCTCAGGATGGGCTAATACCAAGTCGATGAAAGCATGGGTGCCACATGTAGCTTAAACAGATCACCGATCTCCCTCTGAAAGAACTAGAACATAAGAACATAAGAAGTTGCCTCCACTGGGTCAGACCAGAGGTCCATCTCGCCCAGCGGTCCGCACCCGCGGCGGCCCATCAGGTCCACGACCTGTGAAGTGGTTTCTGAACACCTCTACAACCTACCTCAAGTTCTATCTGTACCCCTCTATCCCCTTATCCTCCAGGAACCTATCCAAACCCTCCTTGAACCCTTGTACAGAGTTCTGGCCTATCACATCCTCTGGAAGTGCGTTCCATGTGTCCACCACCCTCTGGGTAAAAAAGAACTTCCTAGCATTTGTTCTAAACCTGTCCCCTTTCAATTTCTTCGAGTGACCCCTAGTGTTTGTGGCTCCCCACAGTTTGAAGAATCTGTCCTTATTTACTTTCTCTATGCCCTTTAGGATTTTGAAGGTTTCTATCATGTCCCCTCTAAGTCTCCTCTTCTCCAGGGAGAACAGACCCAGCATTTTTAACCTGTCAGCGTATGAAAAATTTTCCATACCTTTTATCAGTTTAGTCGCCCTCCTCTGCACTCCCTCGAGTACCGCCATGTCCTTCTTGTGGTACGGCGCCCAGTACTGCACACAGTACTCCAGGTGCGGGCGCACCATTGCGCGATATAGCGGCATGATGACTTCTTTCGTCCTGGTTGTGATACCCTTTTTGATGATGCCCAGCATTCTGTTTGCTTTCTTTGAGGCTGTCGCACACTGCGCCGATGGTTTCAGTGATGTGTCTACCATCACCCCCAGGTCCCTTTCAAGGTTACTCACCCCTAGTAGTGTTCCCCCCATTTTGTAGCTGAACATCGGGTTCTTTTTCCCTACATGCATGACCTTGCATTTCTGTACGTTAAAACTCATTTGCCACTTGTTTGCCCAGTCTTCCAGTCTCGTTAGGTCCCTTTGCAGATCTTCACAGTCTTCCGTGTTTCTAACCCTGCTGCAGAGTTTGGTGTCATCAGCAAATTTGATAACCTCACATTTTGTCCCCGTCTCCAGATCGTTTATAAATATATTGAACAGTAGAGGTCCCAGCACCGACCCCTGCGGAACTCCGCTCGTGACCCATTGCCAGTCTGAGTATTGGCCTTTTATTCCAACCCTCTGTTTCCTGCCTGACAACCAGTGTTTGATCCATCGGTAGATATCTCCTTGCACCCCGTGATTCCACAGCTTTTTATGTAGCCGTTCGTGAGGTACCTTGTCGAAGGCTTTTTGGAAGTCAAGGTCCTGGAAGGATTGCACTGGTACCATTGGCTCAACAGCCAATACCGTCGATGCTGCAGGGTGTTGAAGGGTAGGTGACCTTGATAAAGAAGCATGCTCTAAAGGAGACACAGCTTGTACAGAAGGAGATTGATGATGGCATTGATGCTTGGCATGCATCAAGGGACTCAATGCAATAGATGCCTGCGACACTGTTTGGGTAGAGGATGGCTTCTTAGCAGGTTTACCTGATGCAGTAATGACATCCAATGTCAAGGGAGGCGTCAATGCCAGTATTATCAGTACCGATGGCACCAATTTGTCACCGGAGGTCATGGCTGGTCCAAACAGCTTCTCTTGCTGGATAAATCGAACCTTAAGAGAGCATTTTTGTAAAGTAGAACAGTGGATGCAAGTTTCTAGTCGATGCTCCGACCCCAAGCACTGATTGCATCAGTTGGGCAGGGTCAGGGATGGAGATAGGCTGCTGGCAATGAGTGCATTATTTGAACCTGCTAAAAGGCCTCAACATGTGAGGAAAAATCTTGGCAGCAAAGTCGAAAATCACAATGGTTGCAATCTGAGAAGAAAAACCAGTGTGAAAAACCAGAAAGAAAAGGGCCCAAGGCACGACTGAGGAAACAATAAAGAATAAGGAAATTATCTTTTTTCTTTTTAATTTTTAGAAGAAGAACCGAAGAAAAAATACTTAAAAGAAAATTAAAAGAAAAGAAAACCAAGCCGAAAGACGAAAAGTACATTGACTGGGAAGGCAACTGGATTTGGACAGAGTCCAAAAAAATAACTTCTTCGATCCAAGGAAAACGAAGAACTGAAGAACTGTGAGCCAACATTGGGTGGGAAGGCACTCATTGTGCACAGTACAGACAGTCTCAAAGCTTCCAACCATGAGTTCCAGGCGGTTCACAATCAAGAAGGACTGTACAAAACGCCTAAAAACATACCTGTTCCAGAAATACCTAAACAATTGACCCGATCTCCCCCCTCTCCCCCTCCATAATCCACCTAAATTTACTGCACTGTTATAAATATAATATGTTATCTTCATCTTGTCGTAATTCTACGTTGCCATTTATTCCAAATAGGTCCTATTGGAAATTACCTACCAAAATGTATATCTTATATTTTGCTCATCAAATTGCATTTCTGTACTATTGCCTCTTAAGGTCTCTGCTCTCTGTATTTCCTCTGTATATCTGCATATTGTATTTCGCTGTATATCCAGCTCTCCTGTATGTCGCTGTGTATCCAGCTCTCCTTACTGTAAACCGCCTAGAAGTCGCAAGATTGTGGCGGTATAGAAGAATAAAGTTATTATTATTACAATCAGTGAAACATACATGTAAACAGGGTTACAGCAATAATCATGATACACACTTATCAAACAAGTAAGTTCTCAACAAGTTTCTGAAAGCACAGTCCCTGCTCAGAAGAGCCTACATTTCAGAGTTGGGGAGATTATAGTGGGTCTAGGTATCTGACAGCAGTGAGTGGGAGTTAAGAGTTGAAAGCAGTTTCAAAAAAGTGGGCCTTTAGCTTGGATTTGAACACTGCCAGGGACGGAGCATGACGTATTGATTCAGGCAGTCTGTTCCAGGCATACGGTGCAACTTGAGCAACTTGCTTGCAGAAAACAAACTGAGGGGTCAGGAGCAGCTCCCCGAGAAGGAGGTGGAGTTGATAACATGATTGACAGCTTTCTGCAAGCATCCTGCGGGTTGAGATACAGGACCACTAGACACATTGCATTTGAATTATGCTTGTAATGATCCTTCTCAACTGAGAGGGAAATGAGGGGTAGTTTTGTGACTCTCATTGATTGGGTAATTATAGTAGTTTCCTTTTTTTTAAAAAAAAAAAAATCTTTATTCATTTTCAATCTTACATCAAGTGTACAATCCATAAAACATTACAATTAAACACATCACTTGATAATCTTTCTAAATTATCTTACAATACATAAAATTACCACCCTCCCCACCTATCATTCCTCTATTATTTTCCCGATATGAATAACAAAAAATTATACCCCCCCAAAAAAACATTACACGGTGTAAAGTGCAATAGAAAATGGTGTTTACTCATTACAATAAGAAGTTAATGGCTCCCAAATTTTATTAAATTTCTTATAGTTCCCTTGTTGTATAGCTATTGTTCTTTCCATTTTATATATGTGACATAATGAGTTCCACCAAAAATTATAATTATAGCAGTTTCCTAACATGCACCATTAGTTTCAGTTATTCGTTATGTGGTATAGATTATTATTATTCTTATTTCATGAGGATTTTCCTTTTTTTGAATTGTTAAAACTTAATATAAAAATAATAAATAAAGCTGGTATAAGTGAAGTCCTTCTTTGGTTTGCCTCACATACATTGTTTTGATGAAATACCTTCTCCTTATCTGTGTTGACCAATTTTTTGTCATCTCTGTTCTTCAGCTTCCCTGGAGCTTCAGCGGTGGGAAGGGATGAATGGAAGATAAATAATTTCCCAGCACATTCTGCAGCCTGTCACAAAGAAACACACATGACCTTTATTCTCCTGATGAACAAATTCAGAGTCACACTCTCCGACATAAACTTTCTCTAAATCCATAAACCAGCAGTCCATTTATTTAGATGCTGACCTCTTAATGACACTAAAAGTCCCTCACAAACTTTAACAGCAACAAATAGATTAATGCATTACAGTTTAGCTGGCCCAGAGCCGCATACTTCTGTTTATATTGAAAAGCAGGCAGCAAAATATCTCCCTCTGAAGCAGACATTGCCTGATGTTAGAGTCCAAACTAGGATTAGAGGGTCCTCTGGCATCTCCTCATAGTCTGAAACTAGCCCAGACACGCTGCTCTCAGATTTGCAAAAAGAAAAAAAGGCATACTGATGATAGAGGATTGGAAAGCAACAACAGACTACTTGTCTGCCCCCATCCCTACCACGTAACATTAATCTAAATTTCAGGCAGCTGTGTGTGATGCCAAACAATGCTCCCCCTATACAACAGCAGCCCATCTTAAGGAGGCAGCACAAGTCAGGACTTTGTGAGCATGTGCTCTTTGCGCTGTATGCTATGGACGAGTGTTGTAAGTTACCTTAGCTAGTTCTTTTGAACTGCTAAGGCAGGGAAAAGGTTACAAAGTGGAAACAGAACTAATCAGCTCTTGCTGCTTAACGTAGGAGGATGCAATCGCCAAAAATGAGCATTGGCACCTGACCACTCTTTCCAGGATTCCCTTTGAAATCTGAAAGAAAATTTGTTGGCTAGAGACACTCGAGCTCTTTGAAGACCAGACCAGACAATGACTTTGTTCTCAAGTAGTGAGGAATATCTAACCTTCATTGCTTCAATGCCAGCCTGTATTAGAGGAGCAAAGACAGTCTCGCTCTCTGTAGTTTCTGCAAACATCTCAGGGATCTGCTCCAGCAAGCTGTGAGAGGGAGAAACAAAATCATCTTTCAATCAGCTATCTTCAATCAAACCTATTGCTCCTCACTAACAACCTGGCTCACAAATGCTCTTCTCAAATTGTGGGATAAAGCTTAGTGAATCAGGCCTTAAAATTAATTGGGCACTTACTATGAGCTAAGTGGAAAATTGTAATGCACTTCAGTAAAAGGGCTCTAAGAAACCAAAAATACAAAAAGTAGTTTAAAAATCCCAGGTAAAGTTTCTAACAATGTACTCAAACCTTGAAAAAAAATGTTGAAATGCTAATTTACCTCTAAAACATGGAAAATACTATACAACATATTTGCATGGATTTACACTGATAAGGCCAACATCTCCCAATTTCACCTTACTTGTTAATTACAGATCGTGATTCTTGGAAGTTTACTAGGAATCCATCCAGGAGAGGAAGGAAGACTTCGCTCACATCAGATACAACCATCATTTGAGGCTGTGCAAGGCTGCTCTTCACATTGTAGAAGTGAAGAATTTTGTTATAGGTGACAAACCCAACTCTAATTGCTGAGACCTCTGCTTGTTCTTCTCTGGAAGATAAATATAGACAGCAAATTAAAAACTAGAAAGAGGGTCATATTATCACTTCCTTCTGGGTCACCAGTGAGACCCTGCCATGAACACTGTATTCCATTCTGAAGACCACATCCACATAAGGGCATTGATCATGCAGAGGCAATTCAAAGGAAGACCACCATAAATAGTGCATGATCTCCTCTCTAAGCTTACCACACCCGATATATATCTTGAAATGGAAGCCTTAGAAGCCAGCTTCCCTAGGTGGCTAGGACTCATTAATACAATATATGAGTAGATTCAGGTTTATTCAAATTTGCTATATCGCCAAGCTTTGGGAGGTTATGGTAGTTGGAATGAAATATACAAATATTAAGAGAAAAGAACTCCATAAATAAATAGAGTCTACCTCACATAGTAACATAGTAGATGACAGCAGATAAAGACCTGAATGGTCCATCCAGTTTGCCCAACCTGATTCAATTTTAATTTTTTACATTTTTTCTTCTTAGCTATTTCTGGGCAAGAATCCAAAGCTCTATCCGGTACTGTGCTTGGGTTCCAACTGCCGCAATCTCCATCAAAACCTACTCCATCCCATCTAAACCCTCCCAGCCATTGAAGCCCTCCCCAGCCCATCCTCCACCAAACGGCCATATACAGACACAGACCGTGCAAGTCTGCCCAGTACTGGCCTTAGTTCAATTTTTAATATTATTTTCTGATTCTAGATCACTCATATCAAAAGGAGAAAAAAAGAAAGAGAGAAAAAGAACCAGTTCATAAATAACCTTTTAATGTCATCTGTCCAAATGCCTTGTAAAAAAAAAAAGTCTTCAATAAAATGTTAAACTTTTTAAATGAATTTCTCAGCACAAACATGGATGGGAATCCCATTGCATAACTCATGTGCAAACTAAGCAGAAGAGCTCTTGTGAGTAGATTCCAACTGAAAACACAACTGTGTTGGTATTAAATCTGAAAAGGATCTTAAAGATCTACCCAACATATATGGTATTGCCATTGATAGAAAGTATGATAGAACATGTTCATAATATTTTGAATTCAATCCTATAGTAGATTGGGAGCCAGTGATAGTGAATAGGAAGTGGGGTCACATGATTATGCTTACGCGCCTTACCCAAAAACTTCATCATAGCATTTTATGATGTTTGTTACCTTTTCAGATTGCATGACAAAATTCCCATGTAAACCACATTTCTATAATCTATTTGAAATATCAGTAAAGAACAAACCAGTGTATACAAAGCCGTGCCATCAAATAGATGTCTATGGGATCTCAGTTATAGTACAAAAATACCTCTCTTTGCTCTATTTGAAACCTGTTCTGTAAAGCATTCCTTATACAGGGATGTCAAACGTCCGTCTTGGTGAACATGCATGGAATATATCGCATACAATGTAGGTGGTTCTTGCAAATACATCTTATTTATAATCACTGGGTTATACTGAAAACTTGCCTGATTTTAAGCCCTCCAGGATTACAGTTTGATACCCCACCCTATGATTTACCATTCTGTCTATTACTGTGTGCCAATTATATCCAAAGATTCTCCTACAATGTTACCAGAATCTATCTTACCAAGTAACCCCACTATACCCAGCCTTTTTGTACCTTGGAAGTCTGTCCAGAAGAGTTTTCAGCTCCTCGCATACCAGTTTGACTACTCCGCTCTTTATGTTACTGTAGGAAACATCTATCATGAAGATATAGGCAGGAGGATTTGGGGGCTTGTTTTCCTGCAGACCAATAAAACAAACATTAAGACAGTCTTAAGTTGAACAGTGAGACAGAACATGCAATAGCTGAGCCACTGGGAATTATTATTAGAATCAAATTCATAAAAGAGAATAAAGATGAACAACAACCTGACAGACTAGACATTACATTTATTCATTGAGATTTATTTACCGTCTTTATGAAGAGATTCACCTACGGCAGTGTACAACAGGTATAATTCGACATAAAACTTACAGTTCAGATTTTGATTCATGGCCATCTCTTTATAGCTATACACTATATTCAATGAATACATTGGCCAGTCTGTAAGTAAACTTGGGAAAGCTTTTGGACTCTGCACATCACCTTTTGGTACCTGAAGCTTTAGCATGATAAGAACCTAAGAATAGCCATACTAGGTCAGACCAAAGGTCCATCTAGCCCGGTATCCTGTTTCCACAGTGGCCAATCTAGGTCACAAGTACCCGGCAGAAACCCAAATAGTAGCTACATTCTATGCAACCACCACACAAAGATCAGAAGAAGAGGAAGCAACAGGAAACCAAGATAGCGGATCTTGCTACACTGGCTTCACCCTCCTTGAATTCCCAAGTTCGTCATGGGTGGCTGAACCCACAAATGAGGTACAAGCAGCCCTGATTTTGGATAAGTTGGAATCAATGGCTCAACGTTTTACAGCTCTGACCACGGAACTGCAAGTACAGGATAGAGTCAGCACAGTGGAGGACTCGGTGCAAACACTAATGATGGATTCTCAGATTTACAAGTCCCGCTTGCTCGATCTGGAGGATAAATTGAAGGACTTAGAAAACTGGTCGCACTGGAATAATCTTAGATTGGTTGGCCTTCCTGAAACAGTGCCAGCGCAGAACTTACATACTTTCCTGGAGACCTGGTTGGTGGATGCTCTCCATCTTGCAACTTTGCCGCACTCACTCTGCATTGAGTGGGCCCACAGGATGAGGACAACAGCAAGATGCCCCCAGTAGACCGCGAGTTATTATCTTCAAGGTTCTCAATTATAATCGTAAAATGGCAATCTTTCGAGTGATTAGAAAGGGGACAAAATTACAATCTGAAAAGTAAAAATTAGGTTCTTGCCTGTTAATTTTCTTTCTTTTAGTCCCTCCAGACCAGCACAGAAGAGATGGGTTTACATTCCTCTGCCAGCAGGTGGAGACTGAGACACATTGATTTTGGCATTAGTACAAATGGGCTGTGCAGTCCCATCTACAATAAGTCTGACGAATAGCCAAGCAGAATTAACTAAGAACTTAAGAGCTGTGAACAATTTCACACTCACATGGAGAAGACAAATTAAACATCCAAATTGGAACTGTAAACACTGTTGGGTACTGATTAGAACAAGAACCTTTAAAGCTTCCCCATAGTTCGCCAGCTAAACCAGATGAACCAAACGACGCTGCTCTTATTATACTCAACAACAACCAAGACAAAAAGATACCGCAGAAGAAAACATACTCTTCATGAAAAACACCAAATAAAAATGACAGGGCGGGATCTGTGCTGGTCTGTAGTAAGTAAGAATCTAATTTTTCCTTCTTTAGCGTCCCTCCAGACCAGCACAGAATAAATGGGACATACCAAAGCCATACATAAGAACATAAGATTTGCCGCTGCTGTGTCAGACCATCATGCCCAGCTGTGTCAGTGGTCCATCATGCCCAGCAGTCCGCTCATGTGGTGGCCCTTAGGTCAAAGACCAGTGCCCTATTTGAGTGTAGCCTTAACTGCGTATGTTCTGTTCCAGACACACCATTAGAAGTATTAAAGTACGTATTGGAGAACATCTTAGCAGGATTTCCACTCGAGTAATGGAAGCTCCCCTCACCCAACATTGGGTGACCGAAAACCATCTCCTTACTTCATTGAAATTCTCTATCTTGGAAGTCCCTGTGCTACCTCGTGGTGGCAATCTGAAAGCCAAACTACATGTGAGGGAGCAGCATTGGATTTTCAGATTAAACACCTTGCATCCACAGGGTCTCAACAGTGAGATTGAGTGGCGTGCTTTTTTGTAAATCAGCATTTATGTTATCAATTTTTGGGGCTTAGAGCAATTTATATCTTTTCATTGCATTTAAATTGGCAGTGTCTCTTCAGTCTTTTGGCACCACTGTTTTTCCGTATGTGCTGTGACGTCATCCCGTGCATTAGGCGCGTGATCACGCTTCCAGAGCCCTTTAAAATTACGGCAGTCTTTCCACTCTGGTTACCTCTCAAAGCAGTCAAGCCGCGCTATACGCGCTTCTCTATGTGAGACAGCAGTCCCTTTTGGTGAGTCTTTTTCCTGTTTAGCCGAAAGCTGCATTTAAATCGCTTTAATTTTATATGCTGAACTTTTTTAACTTATTTTTGAATAAAGCATTGATTCGTTTAATTTTTTCTTTTCAGAATCTTTGTACCCATCGCATGAGTTTTTTCCAACTATTCCTGTGTGTTCCCTGAGGCAGGATCGAAACGTGCACGTCGGAACCCGCAAGCTGCAAATTAAGTTTGCTCAGTTCTTTGACTAAAAGCTTAGTAAACAGTGTGCTGAACGTCAGTGGTTTTTTGCATAACACAAAAAGCATATATGAAATGATATAACGTTCTGTTTACTTTTCATGCGATGATTGGGCTGTGAGGTGGTTTTTTCTGGGGTTAGCCCCAGTTTTCCCCTCCTTCATTCTGAGCAAGTCTTTGTGAACTGTGTTATATCATCCATATAACTCTTTGAATAGGTCTACAGAGTGATTTTTTCTTTTCAAAAGATGGATGCAAGGCAGAAAGTGAAGACGGAGAGAAAAACAGTCAAAGGACAAGAAGGCCCTGGAAACATAGTTGAAAGCACAGAAAAATAAAGTCACCAGACAACAAAGGTAGGGAAAATGATTTTATTTTCAATATAGTGATTGAAATGTGCCAATTTTGAGAAAGAAAAGATATTAAGCTTTAAATGCGAGGGCTGCAGAAAAAATAAGAGTACTTGGAGGGCCGCAGAAAAAATAGTTAATGTCTTATTAAAGAAACTAGTCTTTAAGCCCATTACATTAACGGGTGCTAGAATAGAGTGTCTGTCTGTCTGTGTTTCTTTATCTCTCTCTCCTTGGTTGCTGTCTGTGTCCTTCTGTCTCCCCCCCCCCCCCGAGCAAAGCTGTCTGCCCCCAGCACACACCTCCCACCCAAAGCAGCCCCCTTTCCCTCTCCCTATCTCTCCATGGCCCCTTCTGTCTCCCCCCAGCACACCCCTCCCCCAAAGCAGCCCCCTTTCCCTATCCCTATCTCTCCATGGCCCCTTCTGTCTCCCCCTAGCACACCCCTCCCCCAAAGCAGCCCCCTTTCCTTCTCCCTGTCTCTCCATGGGCCCTTCTGTCTTCCCCCCAGAGTAAAACTGTCTATCCCCAGCACACCTCCCCCCCCAAAGAAGCCCCCTTTCCCTCTCCCTATCTCTCCATGGCCCCTTTCCCTCTCCCTCTGGCCCCCTGAATTAATCCCCCTGCTTACCTGGCCTGCTCCTCTTCAAAGCAGGCCGCGATCGTGGTGGCCGGCCCCAGCAAACTTCGCAGGCCGCTCCCCAACCCGGAAGCACGCTCCCCCCGACGCGATCCCGTGCTTCAGAGGGAACGTGCCACCGAGGCTGGAAAGCGGCCCGCAAGGCCCGCCAAAGCTGGCCACAATCGCAGGCTGGCCCGAAGAGGAGGATCAGCGGCAGCGACAGCAGCGGTGAGCGAGGGCAGGAGGTATGGTTTCCAGCTTGGTGAGGTGAGGGCGAGAGGTCTGCTGAGCTTCCTTCGGGTTGGTGAGGGCGGGAGGAGGGGCGTGGCCAGAGTGATCATTGGCTGGGTTCTAAAATGGAACACGGCCACGGTTCACACACCACGGCCGCAGTAATCACGCTTTTTTAAAAGCGCATGCGCCACTAACCTTTTATTATATAGGATGATAATTTTGCATGAGGTAAAACTCTTTATAGTTTATATATCTTTCCTTTTAACTGTTAAAGGAAAGTTTTATAAACTATAAAGAGTTTTACCTCATGCAAAATTGTCATTTCTTTAATAAGACATTAACTATTTTTTCTGCGGCCCTCCAAGTACCTACAAATCCAAAATGTGGCCCCGCAAAGGGTTTGAGTTTGAGACCACTGTTATAGTATTATTTTTATCTGTAAACCGTGCCGAGCTCTATCTTTATGGAGATGATGCGGTATCCAAACTTAAGGTTTAGTTTAGTTTAGTTTATAGTGCTGAAAGGCGTACACAGCGCTGTACATTTTAACATACAATAGACAGTCCCTGCTCAGAAGAGCTTACAATCTAATTTAGACAGGACATTTCAGGGTTGGGGAATTAATACAGTGAGTGGAAAGTCTCCAAGAACCCAAGAGGGTGGAGATCACCTTATCCAAATATCCTTTCTTACTTAAGTGTTCCCTTTCACCTTGATAGAACATGTGAATGGGACCCTGAGTTAAAAGGTCAGGTGATTTTGACTGAATTTTTGGAAGATACACAGGATGTGATTCAGAGTCGGTCCACCTTGGTAATAACGTGCATGAATGAGATGGACAAAATGTTGATAATGAGACTTTACTTCAAAAATAGGTTAATGAAATTTTGTGGGGATTTGGTTAGGATTTTTCCGGATGTATCCAAGACCACCCAAATGAGGAGGAAAGAATTTCTGAAATTGAAGGATAGAGTCTTGGCCCTGGAGGCATCCTTTTACCTGAAATTTCCTTGTAAATGTCTGGTTAAGTTACAAGATATTGAGTATGCTTTTTGGGATCCCATACAATTACAACAATTTTTAGTTGCAAGAGAACAGAAATGAGATTTGTTTCACTTAGCTGAGAATAAGAGGAGAATTAATTTAAATAATATCCCATTTTAAGGAATGATTCAAGGTTCTCTAGTGTGAATCGAGAATTATTGTCCTTTATTTTCCTGAATTCATTTGATTAGAAATAGCAATATGTGCTCCCTATTAATGTGGGCTTAAAAGGAATTATGTATGTATGTTTTGATTATGTATTTGTTTTATGTGTTTATCCTTTTTTCCTTTGGAATTATTGGATATTGTAAATGTATTCAAAATTTATTAAAAAAAAAAAAAAAGTCAGGTGAGAGGGGCAGCAGAAGAGAATCTGCCAGGAGAAGACGAACCAGATCTGTGTACCACGTGCGCCTGGACCAGTCCAGAGCCATCAGGATCATGCGGCCTACATGCTGGGCAATGCGAAGAAGCATTCTGCCCACTAGAGGCCATGGAGGAAAGACATACAGTAGGCCTTCTATCGGCCAAGCCTGCACCAGAGCATCCAACCCTTTGGCCTGGAAATCCCTGTGATGACTGAAGAACCTCGGTGCTTTGGTTTTGATACTCGTGGCCATGAAGTCCATGACCGGCCAACCCTATGACCGAACAATCAACTCGAAGTCTTCCTGCCTGAGACACCACTGATCAGGATCCAGTACATGATTACTGAGGAAGTCCGCCTGGACATTGTCCACTCCCGCTATGTGGGAAGCTGAGATGTCCAGAAGATGAGCCTCTGCTCATACCATTCTGCATTATATAAACTGTTGTTGTTATTATTATTATTATTATTATTATTATTATTAATAAGAGTTGCCTCCTCCATTACCAGTGACTCTTTGTTCCCCCTGACCATTGACATAAGCCACCGGCATTGTCCGAGAGAACCTGAACCGACTTGCCCTCCAGCAATGACTGGAAGGCCAGTAACGCCAACCGATTGGCTCTCTATTTCCCTTTTTCCCCTCTGACTCTGATTTCCCTGGTGATTACTGTAGTAGGTTATTTGATCCCCAGGTTGCAGCCTTTCATAGCTTTGTATATTTTGCCGGATGGATCTACCTCTTATATGTAAAACTCTGAGCTGAAATTATTTTTATCTTCTTCATTGAGGAATTCAGTGCAACAGAAAAGTAGACATTGCCTGAAGGTATTTTTCAGACATGAAAGCTTTCATGTTTAAATACACATTACCATAAATAGGTATCCTCTTCTTCCTAATATCTTGTTGATTTTTTTTTTAAACTTAGCTAACAGAATATGCCTTTCCTGCTTTTTAAAACAAATGCTTTTGTCAGTTTACTTTAAAATGGGCATCCTTGGGCGGTAAGGGTGCTGCCAATTTCTTATCAATGGGCTGTTGCCAGCTCTGTTCCACTAGGTTCATAAAATAATTTAGGAAAGGGATGTTGGGTTCCTTAAAGAATCCTCTCAAGCATATCACTGCCCTTGGGATGAAAATTTGATCTTTCAGATAAAACAAACCCTAAACAAAATGCCGCTACTCTATTACACCTTCAATGGGCTACTTTTGTTGCTGTCATTAATATTTTGACTCAGTTATCACTCCTTCTTTTGCTCAGAAAACAGAATATTTTAAGTAATGGGTCAAGTAAACAATAAAATCAGAGGACAAGCTCATAACAATTTACAAGGCATAGGATGTGCCCTTTGTGGAATGGGGCATGCAACATCTTGCTTCAAGGGTTATGAGACTATATGCTACGCTGTTACCATGCTTGCATTATCCAGGCAAGGTTTTCACCAAACAAATCAGAAGGGGGGAAAAAGGGAAATCTATAGTTTACAAGTCTCTGGCTCATCAAGATAGGCTAGTTTGTTCTATTTTGTTCACCTGCATCTATGATCACTGATATACACGGTTGTCACATTATTATAACCACCACCTGCCTCTGACGTCATGGATGAACAGCCAATGCACAAACATAGAAACATAGAAGATGACGGCAGATAAGGGTCATAGCCCATCAGGTCTGCCCACTCTACTGACCCACCCCCAAGTCTACTATCCTAGGGATCCCACTCCTGGTGACAGGTTCCCTTGGCTTAACCCTCTAAGGGATCCCACATGGGCATCCCCATTTGCTCTTAAATTCTTGCACGTTGTTTGCCTCGATCACCTGCACCGGGAGCTTGTTACAAGGATCAACCACTCTCTCGGTGAAGAAATATTTCCTGGTGTCGCCATGAAATTTCCCGCCCCTGAGTTTGAGCAGATGCCCTCTTGTGGCTGAGGGTCCTTTGAGAAAGCACATGTCGCGTGCACGCTTTGTGGATATATAAGGTGGGATGTTAGCAAGTTGTCAATACAGCAACCATGGCTGTCATGGGGAAAGACACGGGAAGCAGGTAGGGTATGCCCTAGGGCATTACCAGCAGTTAGATTCCTACTCTGAAGGTGCTCCCACTTCAAATATTTAAATTTTAAGTTAAGTTTTGTTAGTGGAGATCGGGGAATCTAACCGCTGGTAATGCCCTAGGGCATATCCTACCTGCTTCCTATATCGTTTATCAGGTCTTTTTGGGGGGCTTTTTTTTGTATGTCATGGGGAAAAAGCACGATTTATCAGACATTGAAAAAGGCATGATCAGCAACTTGGCCAAAGATGGCAGTATTTCAGAAATGGCGGAGTTTGCGAACTGTTCACTGGATGCTGTGGTTAAAGTGTACCGTGAGTGGACGACTGGGACCTTTTCAATGACCCAACATGGTAATTGTAGGGCAGCATAAGCCATCGATGCAAAAGGTGAACATTGGCTGTACAGGTTGGTGTGGGCCAATCAGCATGCTACCATGGAGCAACTCACCATCCAAACAAACCAGGGGGCTTCCAGATATGTGTCCAAAATGACTTGTTCAGTGAACCCTGGTATCTGCACCCATGCTCATGAGGGTTCATCGCAAAAAAAGGCTGCAATTTGCACAGGAGTACCAACATTGGACTTGCACCGACTGGCAGAGGGTTGTTTTCTCTGATGAGTCACGTTTTGAACACCATCAAATGGATGGACTTGGCATGTCAGGCGTAAAACTGTCGAGATAACACCCTGCAACCATTATTGGATATACACAAGCTGGTGGCGGCAGCGTTATGGTCTGGGTCTCTTGATACCTCTGGAAGGTACTCTCAACCGATATGGGTTTCTCTCCATCCTTGCCAATCAAGTACATACATGTTGATGGTCTTCCCTAAGGCCTATGGGATCTTTCAACAGAACAATGCGACATGTCATACTGCCAGAATTGTTTGTGAGTGGTTCGCAGAGCGCCACCATGACTTTCAGCTACTTCCCTGGCCTCTGAATTCCCCAGTCCTTAACCCAATCGAGCACATTTGGGACCACCTTGATCGACATATCTGATGACTGGATCCACCTGTCAGCAACTGTGAGATGCATTGCAGTCTGCAGGGCTCCAAATACCTCTAGCTACCATCTAGCATCTTATTAAATCGCTTCCACAGTGTCTGGCTGCTGTCCGTGCTGCCAGAGGCGGTTATTCTGGATATTAGCAGGTGGTCAAAATAATGTGACTCAACCATGTAATTACAGAGTAAATTCAAGTTTTTTTCAGTAACTCTACAGTACTTTGTAAAAGTCTTCACAGCCCTGTATATTTTTCACATGCTGCTGTCTAAATAAAAACAATTCAAAATGCATTAAACTAGAGGGTTTTTCCCTGTACGGGCCTGATATTCAGCCCCATTACTTAGCATTTTACTGACTGCCACTGGCATTATGCCCAGAAATCCAATGCTGGGCCATGGCTGGGATTCAGCATTGAATTTCCGGGTTTGCACAGCTGGCTAAAGCATCGCTGGTTAAATGCAATTTTTAGCATTTAACCAGCCATGGGAAACTTTCATGCTGCCTTATTTATTCGGTTACCTTGGCAGGCTAAGTACTGAATATTGGCACATATCCGGCCAAGTGTTGACTCCTCCCAGAATGCCCCCAAACAGCTGAATTTCAGTTAGCCACTAGCCATACATTTTTTAATTTATCATTTCAAGTTATCATTACATCACAATGATAAGGCAATACTGAAATACAATACAATCAGTACTAGCTGATCTAAGAAAAAAAAATAACACAAAAGTAATATTTCATCTCACATAGTCCACAATAGGAGAAGGAGACAAGAAAAAGAAAACAATAACTTTAGGTAAGAGAGCAGTTGACAACCTTCCAATATTTGACACCACAGTCATCCTGATTCAATCCGGATGCGTAGAGATACCCTTACCTTCTAAAAAGAAACCTAATTGGGCAGGTTCAAAGAACACATATTTACGTCCCTGAAGGGAAACCACACATTTACAGGGAAATCTTAACTGAAAAACTGCTAATGTAATCACTTTCGCACGGATAGATAGAAATTATTTTCTTCTAGATTGTGTCCATTTTGAGACATCAGGAAACATGTATACCCTTCCTCCCAAATAGGATACTTGTTTCAAATTAAAGTACAATTTCAGCAACATTTCCTTGTCCTGATGAAACACAAGAGAGACTAATAAGATAGCCCGTCCCTCTATTCGATATCAGTTGATTGTAATATATCAGATAAATCCATCTGATCCCTACCTCTTCCTAATTCTCCTTCTTTGACTGAATTTTTTTTTAAGTAATAAATTTTTTGTAGTGGGGGAGATCAGATTCTGATATCTTTAATATAGTTAACATGAAATTTCTAAAGATTTACCAGTGTGACATAAACTTGGCTACTGGAAAATTTAAAAGTCTCAAATTCAAACTTTTCTGTTGATTCTCTAAGTTTTCAATCTTCTTCAGGAACAACATTTTATCTGAAATTTGTTTAGTCAACAAGTCTCAATTGTTGTTTTCTCTAAATTCTTCATCTCTAATTGTTGCTGCTGAAGTGATGTCTTCAACAGAGCTATCTTAGAAGTTGAATTTAATGTTATTGATACAAAGTTTGCACATACCGAGTGCAGGTTCTCCAATGCCATCCAGATGGAATCAAGTGTAACCACCTGAGGTCTCTCAAGTGGCTTGAGGGGGGAAATAACCGCCAGCTTCTCTTCAGCGTTTCCTCCGGGTGCCGAATCCTGGGTTCGCCCTCCCCACCACTTGCTCCTCGAGAAGTAATGCTCCCAGCTTGCTACAACTCCCCGGCAGGAGTCGTCGTCGATGTTAGGACTTCCAGTTCAACTTCGGGTCTCGGTAGTGTCTCACCCGTTGTACTCGGGGAACCCCCAGCAGCGACCGGTCTCCTGAAGCTCCTCCAGGCATTGGGGGCATGTGTGGTCTTCTCGGGCTCAGCGTCAAGTCGCCGTCCAAGCTGAGTCTTTCCCCAATTTCAGCAGCAGATCCGCCCAAACTGGTAGGTTGGACTGTAAACGATGTCATTATAGTCTGTCGCATAATAGAGCTAACAGGGGTAGGCGGGGGTAATCTCCTCTGTTTCCCACGTCTTTTGGGCATTAGGTAAGGCTGAGAAACTGTATTTAATCCAAGAAAGTTGGCCCATAGACAAATAGCACTCAATTATGTGCACTGCTCAAGACGCCATCTTGTCCCACTAGCCATACATTTTCAGGAGCACTAACAGGCTAAGTTCTGCTAAAAATAAGTGGTTAGCTCAACACACACAATTTAAATGGCCAGGAGCTGTTTCTGGCAGGTTAAATTGTTTTGAATATAAAAAGTTATTAAGAATAATAAAGTTTCATTGCATAAATCTTAACATTCTTTGACTCAATACTTGGTGGAAGCCCTCTTTGTAGGAATAACAGACAAGAGTTGTTTAGGGAACGACGAGTGAGGTGATTAAATTTGCAGATGACGCTACACTGTTCAAAGTTGTTAAAACGCATGCAGATTGTGAAAAATTGCAGGCTGATCTTAGGAAATTGGAAGACTGGGCGTCCAAGTGGCAGATGAAATTTAATGTGGACAAATGCAAAGTGATGCATATTGGGAAGAGTAACCCAAATCACATTTACCAGATGCTAGGGTCCACCTTGGGGGTTAGTGCCCAAGAAAAGAATCTGGGTGTCATTGTAGACAATACGATGAAACCTTCTGCCCAATGTGCAGCAGCAGCCAAAAAAGCAAATAAGAGGCTAGGAATTATTAAAAAAGGAATGATTAACATGACTAAGAATGTTATAATGCCTCTATATCGCTCCATGCTGTGACTTCACCTACAGTATTGCGCTCAATTCTGGTCTCCTTATCTCAAGAAAGATATAGCGGCACTAGAAAAGGTTCATAGAAGAGTGACCAAGATGATAAAGGGGATGGACTCCTCTTGTATGAGGAAAGACTAAAAAGGTTGGGGCTCTTCAGCTTGGAAAAGAGATGGCTGAGGGGAGATATGATTGAAGTCTACAAAATCTTGAGTGGAGTAGAATGGGTACAAGTAGATTGATGTTTCACTCTGTCAAAAATTACAAAGACTAAGGGACACTAGATGAAACTGAAGGGAAATACTTTTAAAACCAATAGGAGGAAATTTTTTTTCACTCAGAGAATAGTTAAGCTCTGGAACGCATTGCCAGAGGTTGTGGTAAGAGCGGATAGCGTAACTGGTTTTAAGAAAGGTTTGGATAGTTTCCTGGCAGAATAGTCCATAGTCTGTTATTAAGAAAGACAAGGGGGAAGCCACGGCTTGCCCTGGATCAGTAGCCTGTTACTACTCTTTGGGTTTTGGCCAGGTACTAGGGACCTGGATTGGGCTACTGGGCTTGATGGCCCATTGGTCTGACCCAATAAGGCTATTCTTATGCTCTTACAAAAAAGTTTCAATATCGAGTGGCAAGCTATCCAAAATTCTCTGCATTACAACTAATACTATTAATTATTTTTAGAGCACTACTAGACGTACGTATAGCTGTACAGAGTCACGAAGGAGACAGATACTGTATTTTTCGCTCCATAAGACACACCTGACCATAAGACGCACCCTAGATTTAGAGGAGGAAAACAAGAAAAAGAAACGTTCTGAACCAAATTCTCCCTGCCAGGCTCTGCACCCAACTCCACACTCCTTGCCAGACTCTGCACCCTGTCCCCCCTTGCTACTAGGCTCTGTACTAGAAAGCTGCGCGGGAACGGGGACGACGGGAATCCCACGGGTTCCCCCTTTGGGTCGCGGGGATCCCGTGGGGACACCCCCTAGAGTCGCGGGGATCCCGTGGGGACGGCCATCATGGTCTCGGGGATCCCGCGGGGTTCAATACACTTGTCTGATTTTCCTACCTGCCCTGCCGTGAGGCTTGTCTTCCATTTTCTGCCTGCCCTGCCGCAGCACACATAGCCAATCGGAAGTATTCCCCAATGTCAGCGCTGTCGGAGGGCGGGCTTATGGAAGACTTCTGGTCGGCAATGTGTGCTGCGGCAGGGCAGGCAGGAAATGGAAAATGAGCCTCGTGGCAGGGCAGGTAGGAAAATCAGATGAGCAGTGTTCTCCCTAGCACCCGGTTGTCCCCCCGCCAGCTCAGCCAGTGCAGAGCCCTCCTCTCAAGCACAGGCTCTGCACTTTCACCCTATTCCCGGCGCCTTGGAGCCTGCATTTATCACTTCCCTCTCTCTTCTCACTTTTCCAGCCCTCTCTTTCTCCTCTCACCTCCCTTGCAGTGCTCCAAACTTGCTGTGGGTCGCTGGCAACAATTGTAAACAATCCATTGTCCCTAAATGGCTCTGGGTCACTGAAAACCAGGTATGTTGGGGACATTCTGTGGCTGGAGTGAGCATTTGGCTAGTAAAGGACTGATATTCAAGACTTAACTTGCCAAAGTCAATGGGACTGTGCTTAAAACTCAATCCTTCCTTTATGCCATTCACCATGGGCTGTTAAATACTGAATATCCCACTTAACCTAGAGTTTAGCTGACTGTAAACCCATACAGACACTGGATCTGGACAGGGGGGCAGAGAGGAGAGAGAGACAGAAAAGGGCCTTGAGGAGGGGCTGGAATGCAGACTTGAACCGGGGAGGGGGAAGACAGAGCAGATGCTGGACTAGAGGGGGTAGAGAGGGGAAACACACTGAACTGAGGAGAGAGAGATGCCAGGCCCTGGGGAGAGGGAGGACAAAGAGTGTGAGACAGACAGAAAGACCTGGAACAAAGGTGGGAGGACTCAATATGTTAGCTTTGGGAAATGTATATAACAGATGTCTTTGTATTGTGTTCAAAAAGAAAAGGAAATGCATTTCTGGTTTTATTTCTACAGTGTTGAAGTACTTGCTGACCCTTGCTGTGATTGGTGAGGATCCCCAAGCACCGCCAGCAGAGGACCTCCTCTAGAGGCGGCTAGAACTCTCCTCCACCAAGCACAACAGTCACTGGCAGCATCCATGAGCCACTGAGGTGCCAGCATCTGTGACTCAGGGACGCTACTGCTGCCTACCAAGCTTGGCAAAAGGGACCCCCTGCCATCTGCAAAGGAAGTCCTCAGCTGACAGCTTGGGGGTTCTCATCAGCTGAGTATTTATTTATATTTTATATTTACATTAGAGGCTCTGGTAGAAACCTGTTTACAAAGTATGTATTCTTCCTAATTAATATTTTCAAATTAATAGTTTCTTTGCTTATTTGTAAATGGATCTCTACCAGAGTCTTTAATTCAGTAGCATAATTAAATACAATAACTATTTCTGAAGTTTATAGGGACGGGCAGGGACAGAGGGGATTCCTCGCGGGGACGGTTGAGGACGGAGGGGATTCCTCGCGGGGATGGGTGGGGACGGAGGAATTTCTCACAGGGACGGGTGGGGACGGAGAGATTCCTCGCGGGGACAGGTGGTATTTCTGTCCCCGCGCAACTCTCTACTCTGTAACCTGTCCCCCCTCTTGTGGTCTAGTGGTAGGCTGGGACAGGGCACAGGGCAGTGCCTAGTGGCTGGCAGGCAGGTAGGGACAAGGCAGGCAGGGAAGTCTTTCTGTTTCCTGCTCAGCTTTGGAAATGCCTTTTCATATTTATGTCCTCTTTTTTTATTTTTTTAAAGCAATTCACATGTCCAGCACAAGGCCTCTTACCTCAGCTGTACATTTGTTGTAAATTTACTGTAATTCCAGCAGGAGGGCCCCCTTCCCCGGTACCTTTCTGCAGGACCCCCCCTCTCTCTTCCCCCGGGTACCTCCGTAAATTAAACAGTAAAAAAGCAGGACAGTGAAAGTCTGACAGCATTCTTACAACAGCCACACACATGTCCCTCCAGAGCAGGGCAGCCTGGTGTTTAATGCAGTAGACTAAACCAAGGGACCCAGGTTAAAATACCATTAACTACTTTTTTTTGTGAGCACTCCAGGAACAGAAATACCGCATTTTTCGCTCCAGTGAGTGGCAGGCGTGCCTGCCTGGTCCCACGCCGCCACCCGAATGGCACCATCAGCTCGGTCCAGCGCTGCATCGGCAGACGGAAGTGAAAGGCAGGTGCGAGCCCCGAGTGTACCTGCCTGGTCCTGCGCCGCACGAATGGTATCGTTAGTTCCCGCGAGTCTGAGAACCAATGGTATCATTCAGGTGGCAACGCAGGACCAGGCAGGTGCGCTCAGAGCTAGCGCCTGCCTCTCACTGGAGTGAAAAATGCAGTAGCCCGGATGACGCACACGGCGAAGAAGAACTCTGCCATGGCCATGGAGGGAACACATACACCAGACCCTCCGTTGGCCATGGTTGGATCAGAGCATCCAAACCCTAGGCCTGACAGTCTCTGCGGTGACTGAAGAAGCGGGGTGTTTTGGCGTTGACACTCGTGGCTATCAGGTCCATGAGGGGCTGACCCTAAACTTGCACTATCAACTGAACAGCCATGTGACTTAGACACCATTCTCTGGGATCTAATACATGACGACTTAGAAAATCCACTTGAACATTCTCCACTCCAGCTATGTGAGAGGCCGAGATTTACCGTAGATGAGACTCTGCCCAGACCATGAGTAGAGCCACCTTTTGCGCCACTAGAGTGCTCTTGGTGCCCCCCTGATGATTGACATAGGCTATCGTTGTGGCATTGTCTGAATGAACCCAAACTGACTTGCCTGTCAAGGATTGGAAGGCTAACAGTGCCAGACGGATGACTCTGGTTTCCAGAACATTGATCGACCAGGTCGCCTTCTCCTTGGACCAGGTGCCCTGAGTTGAGTGACCGAGACACTGAGCTCCCCAACCGAGCAGACTGCAGATAGCTTTAGCCTTATTTATTTATATTCAGTCATACCTTTTCAGTTCAAGATGGTGTACAACAAGAGGTGCTGTAAGGACAGCGAAGTAATATCAATTAAAATTTACCTATGGGAAAGAGAACCAAGGCAACATCATTTAACTTCAAGAAAGGGAACTATGATGCCATGAGACAAATGGTGAGAAAGAAGCTCAAAAACAGCTCCAAGGAAACTCGGACTGTGGAGCAAGCCTGGTCCCTATTCAAGGACACAGTAAACAAGGCACAAAACCTATATATACCAAGATTTAGGAAAAGTTCCAAGAAGAACCAGTGAAGAAAAGAAAGTGATAGGAGACAAGAAAAAATCATTTCGGAAGTGGAAAAAGGACAAAACTGAAGGAAACTGGAGAGAGCACAGGAAGCAACAAAAAGAATGTCACCGAGTAGTCAGGAAAGCCAAGAAAGAGTATGAGGAGAGACTAGCAAAGGAAGCAAGAAATTTCAAACCATTTTTCAGATATGTGAAAGGGAAACAGCCAGCGAGGGAGGAGGTGGGGCCCCTGGATGAGGGTGACCGGAAGGGAGTGGTGAAAGAGGAAAAAGAGGTGGCTGGTAGGCTAAACAAGTTCTTCTCGTCGGTCTTTACAATAGAGGACACATCCAGTGTGCCAGAACCGGAAAAAATCTTCAGGGGAGACCAAGAGGGGAAATTATCATGCATGGAGGTAAGCCTCGAAGACGTTCTCAGGCAGATAGATAGATTAAGAACGGACAAAGCTCCGGGCCCAGACAGGATCCACCCGAGAATACTGAAAGAGCTCAGAGATGAAACAGCAGAGTTACTGCAGCATATTTGCAACCTGTCCTTGAGAACAGGGGTAATCCCGGAGGACTGGAAGATAGCGAATGTTACACCGATCTTCAAAAAAGGATCGAGAGGCGACCCGGGAAACTACAGACCGGTGAGCTTAACCTCTGTTCCGGGGAAGATGGTCGAATCAATGATCAGGGAAGGTATCAATGAGCATATAGAAAAAAATAATCTGATGAGATTAAGCCAGCATGGTTTCTGTAAAGGCCGATCATGCCAAACAAATCTACTGCATTTCTTTGAGGGGATAAGTAAGCAATTGGACCAAGGTGACCCAGTAGACATTATATATCTAGATTTCCAAAAAGCCTTCGACAAGGTGCCCCATGAACGCTTACTGAAGAAACTGTGGAGTCACGGGGTGGAAGGGAACGTGTACAGATGGATCAAAAATTGGCTGGCGGACAGGAAACAGAGGGTAGGAGTAAAGGGGCACTACTCTGACTGGATAGGGGTCACAAGTGGTGTTCCGCAAGGGTCAGTGCTGGGACCATTGCTGTTCAATATATTTATTAATGATCTAGAAACGGGGACAAAGTGCGAAGTTATCAAGTTCGCGGATGACACAAAACTCTCCAGCAGGGCCAGAACTGTTGAGGAATGCAAAGAACTGCAGAGCGACCTGAACAAGCTGAGTGAGTGGGCAAATAAATGGCAGATGAGCTTCAATGTGGAGAAATGTAAGGTATTGCACATAGGGAAGGGGAACTCCATGTACAGCTATACGATGGGAGGGAGGGTACTCGGGGGAAGCAGCCAAGAAAAAGATCTGGGGGTATTGGTGGATAACACAATGAAGCAGGCGGCACAATGTGCAGCGGCCTCAAAAAAAGCGAACAGAATGTTGGGCATTATCAAAAAAGGTATCACTACCAGAACAAAAGAAGTTATCCTGCCACTGTATCGAGCAATGGTGCGCCCACATCTGGAATACTGCATCCAATACTGGTCGCCATACCTCAAGAAGGACATGGCAATACTCGAGAGGGTCCAGAGGAGGGCAACGAGGATGATAAAGGGTATGGAGAACCTTTCATATGCCGAACGGTTGGACAGGCTGGGGCTCTTTACCCTGGAGAAGCGGAGACTGAGAGGGGACATGATAGAAACTTATAAAATCATGAAGGGCATAGAGAAGGTGGAGAGGGACAGATTCTTTAGACTAGCAGGGACAACTAAAACAAGAGGTCATTCAGAAAAACTGAGAGGAGACAGATTCATAACGAATGCAAGGAGGTTCTTCTTCACTCAGAGGGTGGTGGACACCTGGAACGCGCTTCCCGGAGAGGTGATAGGACAGAGTACAATTCTGGGGTTCAAAAAGGGACTGGATGATTTCCTGGAAGCAAAGGGAATAACAGGGTACAGATAGAGGTTTACCTTACAGGACATTGAGCGAATAGGGTATGGATATTTTAGGTTAGGTAGGGAACACTTTCAGGTCATGGACCTGGGGGGCCGCCGCGGGAGCGGACTGCCGGGCACGATGGACCCCTGGACTGACCCGGCAGAGGCAACGCTTATGTTCTTATGTTCTTATGTAAAATTGGGCAGGGATAGAAAGACAGTTATGTGATGAGGTGGCATAGGGTAGGAGGAAGAGGTGTGTAAAATGAGGTAGGTGAGAGCCACCAACGAAGACTGCAGCGAGCTAAGCCCCTCAGAGGAACAGGAATATCCAGACTGTGCCTCTGAGGCGAATACACCTGTGGGCCCAAGTCGCTAAAGCAGGCAAGTCGGCATCAGTTGTGAGAGAAACAGCTGTGAGGGAATCCCCAGCCACTTTGGTGGTAAGGGAATCCTTTTTATCCTCACTGTCAGCGGCAGAGGAAATCCCTCTGTGGGTGGCTGGGGAAGACCGGGCCTCCCCGCTGTCAGCTGCCGACTCGTGAGGCACTTTTGGCGGGAAGCCCTGGCCGCCGGCACCCGCTGTCAATGAAGCTTTTCCACTGCTCTGGCCCGTGCAGCGCTTACACAGGTCGGCTGCGAGTGCCTCGTGTCTGGAGCAAAATGAGCACTTCTTCCCCTGTAACGTGCTCATTGCTCCATACGCGACCTAACTAAAGAAAAGTGCTGGTTAGTTGAAAAAAAAAAAAAACAGTAAAATACATTAAATTTAAAGGGAAAGGAACCCTTCAGACCGGCACTGCCTCAGGATTTTTTTTTTTCACAGAGAAGACTCCACTGGCTCTCAAAGCAGTATGCCTTCCTTGAATTAGGGTGAAGTGTAACAAAATGGAAACCAGAAAGAGGATTGGATATAGTAAAACAAACTGGCTTCAATAGAAGAAAAGGAGTTTGCAGTAACTGGAAGGTGAACTCTTCTCCAAGGGAGGTTTAACAGCCTTCCCTTCAGAGTTTCATATTTCTGAGCAGTTTTTCAAGCCTAATTGGGTCACTTCTCAATCACTCCTTTTCTTCTATTGAAGCCAGTTTGTTTTACTATTTCCTTGAATTAGGGACAAGGCTTACTGCTGAGACACCTCTAAAAAATGCTGGGGAGGTGGAGGGAAGGGGGGGAGTGACCCAGCACGAGACCCGCCGGGTTTGACACCCCCAAGGTCGGATGGATCCCCAAACAGGGCTCATCCAAGCTCAGTCCGGCACAAAAACAGGGACTAGGAGTCCTGAGCAAAATCCAACAGCCCTACAAAAGGGAGATGGTTACAACTAACTCACACCTGCTGGAGACTGAGAAAAGACTGAGGTAATTGGGGGAGTAACCTATTAAGTACCATTCCAAAGTTTTGTCTCAGTCTTCACCTGCTGGTCATGATGAGCTATAACCCGCTTGTAAGATGCCTATGCCGGTCTGGAGAGTTGCTAAAGAAAAGTAGATTTTGAGAAGAAAGCAGAAAAATGGAAGTTTATAAGTTTCAAGTTTATTTAAGATATTTGATATAATCGCAATATCCAAATCCAATGCGATTTACAAAGATTAAAAATAGGAAAAATAAAAAAAATCCAACAAACAGGACATTAAAAACAATTATGACATAAAAATGTAATTGAGAAGGAGGGGGGTTAAAGAAAATAGGATTAAATACAATTCCAAAATAAATGAAAAAGGATGGAAAAGAACGCTGAATGTTAAAAGTTAATGCTAAAGATGGATGTATCCAATTACACTCAACCTATCTCCTCTATTTTTCAAGAAACTGAAAACCAGTCATCAATTGATACAATTTCCATATTCTCAGAGATGTGAAGCTCTAATGGGGAATGTTTGCCCCCATGCAGAGCTTGCTGTCCAGTCATAGCATATGTTATAAAAATGTCAATCAATTTCTGCTTTTCATTATTGCTTTATTAAGAACTAGTCTTTAAGCCCGTTACATTAACGGGTGCTAGAATACTGTTTACCCTCTATGTTGCTCCTTCCATTCTCTGCCCTCTCTTCTCTTTCTATCCAGTGTCCGCCCTCTCTCTCTCTGTCCCATATGGCCTCTCTCCATCTCCTCCTTCCTTTTGCCTTGGTCTGGCATACCTTCCTCCTTCCCTCCAAGCCATTCTCTCCCCCTCTGCTCCCTTTCCTCATTTAACTACTTCATTGGGCAGCAGCAGCATTCACAATTCATTGCTGTTGCTGGCTTCAGGTCTTTCTCTCTGGCCGGTCCTGTCTTCATGAAAACAGGAAGTAGGCAGGACCGGCCAGAGAGGAAGGCCTGAAGCCAACAACAGCAGCGAATTGTAAACGCTGCTGCTGCCTGAAGCACCCGAGGCAGACGCTTCTCTCCCCTCCCAGCCCAACCCCCGCTGACTCTGCGACCCTCCTAGCAAGACTTTAATATCAAACCTCCCTCCAACGTTGGCAGTCGCTGCATGTTAAACAGGCTGCTTCGGCTTTCTTCTGCCGTTGAGGCTCGCTGTTGCATCATTGTTAACGTAATCAGTGACGCAACAAAGGGACTCAACTGCAGGAGAAAGCTCGAAGCAGCCTGTTTAACGTGCAGCGAGTGCCAACGCTGGAGGGATGTTTGTACCGGTGCAGAAGCGATATGTCTCTCCCCCTCCAGTACCTGTGCAGCACTTTGCTGCGGCGCATCCTCCCATGGGGGGGGGGGGGGTTGCACAGTGGGAGCGGGTGTGAGCGGCGATCTCCAGTTGGGGGAAGGGGGGGGGAGAGCGGCGATCTCCAGTTGGGGGGGGTTTGCACAGTGGGAGCGGGTGAGAGCGGCGATCTCCATTTGGAGGTGGGAGGGGGTTGAGAGCAGCGATCTCCAGTTGGGGGGTGGTTTGCACAGTGGGAGCCGGGTGAGAGCGGCGATCTCCAATTGGGGGTTTTTAATTTTTTTTGTTTTAAGTTGAAAGCCGGCGCTGCAGCTCCTCTCTCGATCCTGGTGCAGTTCGAGAGAGGAGCCGGTACCATTGACAGTGAGAGGCGGGGGTGAGGAAGGCCGCTGCAGCTGTGTAATTTTTTTTTTTTTATTTGAAAGTCGCCACGAGCAAGTGGTGACGTAAAACCCACACATGCGCAATCGTGTTTTCGCGACGGATCAGGAACACGTTTTTTTTAGTGCGCATGCGCGGCCTACCATTTTATTATATTAGATGTTCTTTCTTTTCTATTTTTCTTTTTGTATTTGTTATTTGCTTTTCTTAATATTTTGTAGCCTGACTGAAGTTTAATATATACAAATATATTAGCAGATAAGTGAGGAAAAAAACATCACATATTTTAGATACAGTTAGGGGTCCCGACATGGCCCCGTTTCAAAATCTGCTTCAGGAGACCCACTTGAAAGTGTCCTATGCTTTTTACACTTGGGCACAATTGCTGTCAAAAGCTTTGCTATATCTTGGCATATTGGTTGTTAAACGAGAACTTCTTGAAATCTTGATGCTTTGTAACTGTATGGCAGAAAGTGAAGGAGAGAAAACCAGCAAATGGATAAGGTGGCCCTGGATACACAGTTAAGAGCACAGAGAGAAGGAAGTGCAGCCAGAGATTGGGAAAGACGGTTTGAAAACCAAAATCACCAGACAACAAAAGTAGGGGAAATGATTTTATTTTCAATTTAGTGATTGAATTGTGTCAGTTTTGAGAAATGACATCTGCTGTCTATATTTTGCACTGTTAAGGAAGAAATGCATTTGTTTCTATTTCTCTGGGGTTGTACTGCATGCAGTGTCTTGAATCTTAGGGTTTCGTTTATATATATATTAGTATTTTTAGTTTGTGGTTCAGTATTTGCTTAGGGGTTATCTGTGTTCTGGTAGGAATTAATGTTGAGAAGCATATGTACAGTGTGCTTTGTGTAGTTTAATTTTGTGGTTAACCATTATGTATTGTTAATAAGATTATATTGTGTGTGTATATTGTGGAGCTTGAAATCACTGTCAATTATACAAGTTTCGTTCCACCTTGATATGTTGCCCGGACTACTAAAGCTAAGTTTTTTGCCAATTTTTTTGATTGGAAATTGATTCTTACAACCTGACTTCATATATATATTTTTTTGCACGATACCCATAGGGAGTGTGTGCATATTTATTTTTCACTTGGCACATTGATTTATTTAATGCACAAATATTTCTTATAGCACACAAGGGGTACCCGATGATGGTGTGCAGCCTACAATGGTTAGTATCTGCTGTTTTAATTGTGGCCTCAAATTAGAGCTTGGCACTCTTCGGAGTGTTGCTCTTTGCTGTTCAAGACCTGACACTGAGGATATATTATTTAGAAAACCACACTTCCTGTGAGATATCTATGCATTTTGTACCCATTCCCACTTAAACCTCTTACAAAATGGGGCTTCAGTTGTCATATTCTGTGCTTCAAGGCAGAAAGTGTAAACAGCACCATCTCCTCTCCCAGAGAGCTCTGGCCATTTGATATCCCTGCTTCTATAGCAATTAGCTTCAAATGTTAACCTTTGTTGGCTGAATGTAATTTTAGTGAATAAATGACTAGCCTGTCATATGGAAATAATTCTTCTTATGCTTGACTTATTCATATCAAATGGATCTGCTGATTCCATCTTCTCTGTCATACAGTATTCCAAAGTGCAGCCTGTTAATAAGTCTGGATAAAGTGCTTTGTGTTTATGTGTTTTAAAGGATGCTTTAAAAAGATACTTACTCTGCAATAATCCAATGTCGCAACAAACTCGTACGATCCTAGAGATAACTCTGGCCTTTGGTAATGGTCAATTCTTTTGCCAATGTGGTCCAGATGTTGGAAGTAGAAGGGTGGAACTAAAGAAACAAAAACAGGAAGGCAGATTTCTTTTTTTAATAAACTGAAATTTCATTAGGTCTAACTTCTCATGGAGAGGAATAAAAACAGCAGAACTTTAAGTAGTTCAGAAGGGCTAACAGTTTTCTAGAAGAAATTTTTTTGTGCTCTTTAATACATTTTTCTTTGTCTCTGGTCACATCCATGGGAAATCCTGGTGCAGAACTTTATATAGTTTTCTTTTTCTTTTTCAGTGATCATCCGTCCTTAGCACTCTGTTCCAACTATTAAAAAAGGAATGTTTCTGGCCTGCCAGGATTTCATTAAAATAGCAATTAATTAAAGCCTGTGCTACAATTCAGATCTTATTTTGGTGAGGTCTGAAGTGCATGCACTGTACAATATGCCTGAGAGGGCGGAAGTGAAAGAGCTATTTAACTGTAACGGCTTATTGTACTCTGATTAAAAGCTCCTGCCTCTGGCTGACAAGGATTATGAAAGTCACTAGCATCCATGTTTTGGGGTTCAGTTTACAGACCTGAAAATATGACTGTATTAGGGAAAGGATTAAACCATTGGGATCCAGCTGAGGACATTCAAGTTAATTCAGATGTCTAGGAGAATTTGCTTTTGCCAGAAGCATGGCATTCATCCAAGAAGTGCTGGAACATTACTTATGAGTCATCCAGAGTAAACTTGAACAAATATGGCATGGTATCTTCTGTGAAAATTTGATCGTGCCACTTGTTTGCACAGGCAGAAGAAAAATATAATAAGTGAAGGAGCTAAGGAGTTTAAATCCTTTGCAACAGGACATTCAATTACTAGGAATCTAAAATCAAAATGAATGTACCACAGGAGAATTCAAGTTCTAACAGCAATCTTTTACTTGCTCCTTCCTTTGAATTATCCTCTGTCTATGATTCATCCCTTTTCTCAGATAACATAGCATACCCCAGATGTCCTGGAAATCCTCACAACTTGAGGGATGTTTCCTTGGTGCCGCCTGCTAGCAGGTAGGGCCCAAGAACCCTCCAGAACCTCGATTCACCATGCTGCAACATAAACTGGCTAAATGAAATCTTTCATAATCAGCAACTTATGGTTTGATAAAAATCTAGCAACCTAATTTGGAGGACAGTAACCAGGGAATACATTTTAGATGTTCTTTGCTTCCTTTGCTTTCATCTGTTGATCTTTATACATGTAATTGTTCTAATATTTTAGAATATTTTTTCTTCTAGCTGTCTATAGACAGCAAGGGAATGGAGCCACATTTGAAAGTGAAGTCCTCTCACTGAGCCTAAGTGCCGGTACTCTCCCTTAGGTATAGTAAGGTTTTAAAACTTACACTGCCTCCGGAGCCCCTCCCCTCAGTTTATTAGTTTCATCCTCTAGCTAGAAGAGTATCATAATGAGGGGAAGGTGGGCAGGCAAGCGTGGCTGCATTCGCCTGCTGTCTAAGGAGAACTCCTGTTACAGGTAAGCTGCTGCACTTTCTCCGGAGACAAGCAAGAGAAATGCAGCCACACTTGAAGGTGAGTCCCAAGCTATAGAAAGATATGGTTGGTGGTAACCCTTCATACCCATGTAGGATCCCTACGAGGGTCAAGATAAGGAAATTGGGTCATTAGGGCATAGACAGGGGGTGGGTAAGCAGAGTGGGCAGACTTGATGGGCTGTAGCCCTTTTCTGCCGTCATCTTCTATGTTTCATAGTGCAAATAACTTTCTTAAGACAGATTGTCCAAATTGAATGTCCTGCGCCGAACTCTGGTCCAAGCATTAGTGTTTGGTAAAGGTATGAACTGAAGACCAGGTTGCGGCTTTACAGATGTCTTGAATGGGGATTGATTGCAGATGGGCTGCTGAAGAAGCCATGGCACATACTCTATGTGCTCCAATGGTACCAGGAGATAGAACCTCAGCACAGGCAAGAAAATGCTGATCGTACAACTAGACCTCTCTGCAGCCTTTGATCTAGTAGACCATGACATCCTTTTACAAACACTAGACTTAATAGGAATTGCAGGAAAGGTATTAACATGGTTTAAAGGATTCCTACAATCCAGAACTTATAGAGTCAAAACAAACAAAGAAAAATCAGAACCATGGTCCAACTCATGTGGAGTACCCATAAGGATCACCTCTGTCTCCCACTCTTCAACCTATACATTGCCTCCCTAAGCTCCTACCTAGACAAACTAGGCATTACCTCCTATAGTTACGCAGATGACATCACCATACTCCTCCCGTTCGACCAACCAGCTCCCTCCATGGTAGGCACAATACAAAGAACACTCGAAGCAGTAGCAACATGGATGAAAGAACACAAACTAAAGCTTAACCCTGACAAAACAAACTTCATCCTCCTAGAAAACAGCAAAACTCCAACCTTGACTAACCTAGTAATTAATTCTATCTCATACTCCATTCAACCCAAGCTAAAACTCCTTGGAGTGCTGATAGACAGAGGCTGTACCATGCAACCACAAGTCAACAAAATAATAAAAACATCATTTGCAACTATGAGAAACCTAAGACAAGTCCGAAAATTCTTCGACAGAAAACAATTCCAATTCATGGTTCAATCACTAATCCTAGGCCTAATAGACTACTGCAATATACTATATCTCCCCTGCCCTGCAACCACGATAAAACAACTACAAACCATACAAAACACAGCCCTAAGACTCATCTCTATTCATTAAAAAAAATACGACCACATCACAGAGGCATACTACGACTCACACTGGCTCCCAATACAAGCCAGTGCCTACTTTTTAAAGCTATAAATGGAAACAGCCCAACCTACTGGAACAATCCACTAATTCAATCCACCTCAACCAGACACAGGAGAACCCACACAATATTCACACACCCGCCAACCAAAAATGTCAAACGAAGAAAACTGTATGACAACCTACTGGCCACCAGAGCAGCGAAACTGGACAGACAACTCACCAATCTGCTGATTTCGACCACAGACTACAAAACCTTCAAAAAAGAAACAAAAACCCTACTCTTCAAAAAATACATAAAACCAATATAACACAACCAGACATGCCCCAAACTCCTCCTACAATACTATCTACTTCTTAGCAAATTAGAAATTGTTCAAACTATTCCTTAAGAACTTCTTATTACCTTAACAATATCATAACAATTCTTATGTAATCAGCCTTGAACCGCAAGGTAAAGGCAGAATAGAAATCACTAATGTAATGTAACCTGAACCCTTGCATAACAGAAAGAGACACACTGTGATCTATGTAGATATAGTTCTTTTTGCAACTGGCTGACCCTGGTTGGAAGGATTGTAGAAGATGAAAAGCTGATTTGTCTGTCAGAAATCTGCAGTGCGTTTACGGTAGAAGAGCAATACTCGTCTGCAGTCCAAAGTATGGAGAGATTTCTCTGCTGGGGAGGAATGTGGAAGAGGAAAAAAGGACAGAAAGGTTATAGTCTGGTTAAAGTGAAATTCGGTAACAACCTTCAGAAGGAATTTTGGGTGAGTCCGCATCCGTACCTTTGTTGGAAAAAAATTGAACATAATGGTAATATGTTACCAAAACTTGAAGCTCACTAATTCGTCCTGTGAAGGGAGCAAGCAGCATCATGTTCAGGCTGGACGACTTCATCGAAATATTGGTGTGAAGCGCTGCTGAGGGGAAACTGGAAGTCAATGAAGTAGATTTGAGGAAGAAAGAGGTCATTTTGTGGTCCTAGCTGCCTTTGTATTTATCAGTTGAAGGACGAATTGTTGGCGAGATAAACTGTTTCTCCATTTGTGTTCGTAATTTGTTTTAAAAATATATATTGGCTTTTTTAAAATTAAAGTTTGTCTACCTCTTTTTTTTTTTTAACGAATGGTTAGAAAAAAGAGGTGAGTATAGAATCTTTTTTTTCTGAGAGAGCTGCGACTTGTCAGAAGCAGCAGAAAAAAAACCTAACGAACTGAGGGGAGGGCCTCCGGAGGTAGTGTACCCCACACATGCTCAGTAAGTTTTAAAACCTTACTATACCTAGGGGAGTGCACTGACACTCAGGCTCAGTCAGAGGGCTTCACCTTCAAGTGTGGCTGCATTTCCCCTGCTTGTCTCCAGAGAAGTATGCAGTGCAGTACAATGATGAAAAATGTTTAGATACAAGGAGTCCCTGCCCTCAATAGCTAACAATTACTAGAAGTACTTCTGTAACTGGGTAACACAATTCTGGCACATAGATGCAACACTCAATAATGGGACCTGGGCACCAAGACTCCATTATAGAATACTAGTGTAAGCCAGCATCTAAGTGCCTTTATCTATGGTAGTTATGAAATTATGCATGTAAATGTTGGGCACACCCATGCTCCTCAATGCACCTCCCCCTGTGAACATCCTCTTGCATTTACATGCTAAGTGAGTTGCGTGCCAAAGAAAAGTTATGTCTTTCTTGATAATATTCTTACCTTTAGTCAGATGAATCCAGAGACTTGTGGGATAATAATAATAATTTTATTCTTATATACCGCCAAAGCCATAATAGTTCGAGGCGGTTTACAATAAGAAGAGCTGGAACAATCAGCGAAAATAGTCATTGAATACATGTTGAACAAGAACGTGCGCTGGTAGGACTAGTCTCAGTTAGGGTGCTGGTCTTAGACCAGAGGGCCGCCGTGTGAGCGGACTGCTGGGCACGATGGACCACTGGTCTGACCCAGCAGCGGCAATTCTTATGTTCTTATGTAAGCAGAGAACTGAGAAGGCTTGAGAGTTCTTGGATAAAAATCAGTTAGAGTCTAAAGAGATAGGGCTTGAAGAGCTCTTAGGTTACAAATCGGTTGAACAAGTTTGTTTTTACCAGTTTTCTAAAAACTTAGATAGGATGAGGAGTGCGTAATAATGTTACCCAGTGCGTAATAATGTGACCTGCTTGGAAAGCAAGTGTTCTGTCCAGGTATCTTTTATATCGGCAGGCCTTTATTGATGGATGGATAAACATGTGAACTCTGCGTGTAGGCCTAATGGAACAATCCAAGTTGAAATATAAACAAAACTGGTAAAACAGACATATGTAGATTCCGCAGGAAAGAGCTGGAAATGGTTATTCATCTCATAGCTGGCTGTGAAGTTCTGATAGCAGCAAAATTACAGACAGACAGACACAATAAAATGCCACAGCTTATCCATTGGAAAACCTTGTAAATACTGCAGTATAACACTGCTGCACCAGAAAAGTACTTATGGTCAGCTGGGATATTTCTATTACATCTATTAAAAGGTTGTGTGCATGAAAAGTGGATGCAGTGGTAATGAAGAAAAACACCAGAATAGCTTTAATCATAGTGGTGTCAGTTCCAAGTAGTAAACATGTAAATTATACAGAGATGATTACTACTACTATTTATCACTATTGACATTTAATATATGGTCACTGCTCTGAAGAGCTTACAATCTAACTTGGACAGACAGACATGACATATAGATTAAGGATGCAGAACGCAAGATGACAGTTGTTAGGAGTTGAAAGCAGTCTCAAAGAGGTGGGCTTTTAACTGAGCCATGAACACTGCCAAAGACGGAGCACGCCGTAGGGATTCGGGCAGCTTGTTCCAAGCCTATGGCACAGCAAAGTAGAAGGGACGAAGTCTGGAGTTTGTGGAGGAAGAGAAGGGCACTGACAGGAGGGACTTACTGGCTGAGCAAAACTCATGGTGGGGGAGGGGGGACATAGGGGGAGATAAGTAAAGAGAGATTGTGAGGGGCAGCTGAGTGAGTGCATTTGTAGGTCAGAATGAGGAGTTTGAATGTAATGGAAATGCCAGGCATGCAAATCTGCTCCATGCGTATTCATTAGGGCTATCCTGAAAACCCGACTGGCCTGGTGGTCCTCCAGATCTGGGTTAGTAATCTCTGCTTGTACAGAAGTTAGAAATTTATTTATATCTTCTTTTTTTTCTGTGATACAAGAATATTCTGGATCCCGTTTCATTGCTGTGGCACTTGGTTGCAGCTTATCTTAAAAAAAAGAGGTCTACTGTTGTAGTAAAGCAGTCCTCACAATGGGTGTGAATCTGAAATTCCCACCGAAAGGACAGATCACCCAAAGGAAGTATCTTCCCTGATCGTGTCTGGACCAAGGACCACATATCTGTGCTACAAAGATTCGGATTCAGCTCATGAGGTCACCATGGCCTTAGAGTGAGCTTGCAGCAAGAGAGGAAGCTGCTTGTTAGAGAGCAGGCAAGCATCCAACATCCAGTGTATGGAAGGAGTGAAAATCTTTGGAATAGTCCTCCTGACGGCTTATAGATTTGAACCATGAGCTCAAATATCTAAAAATTATCTTTTGTTAAAACATAAGAATTGCCATCTGGGTCAGACCAAAGGTCCATCCAGTCCTATATCCTGCTTCTAACTGTGGCCAACCCAGGTCCCAAGTACCTAGCTAGATCCAAAGTAGTAAAACAGATTTTATGTTGCTTATCCTAGGAATAAGCAGTGGATTTCCCCAAGTCCATCTCAAAAATGGCATATGGACTTCTCTTTTAGTAAATTATCCAAACCTTTTTTAAACCCTGCTAAGCTAACTGATTTCACTACATTCTCTGGCAATGAATTCCAGTTTAATTGTTTGGTTGATTTCTCCATTGAACCTGTACTTTGCTGCCCCAATATCCCACCATGCCCTTTCCCTTTCTTCCCCATTTTCCTTTTTTTCTCACTAATCTTAACTATCATTGATACAACTTCCTTTCCTGCTTTACATATATTATATTTTATGTTATAAACCACCTTCTGGCACTATGTGCGTGGTGTAGAACAAGTATTCCAAAATAAAATAAATTTCTTCCACTTTGACCAGATGTACAGTATTCATATATCATACAGTTTCAACACCAAAATAAATTGATCTTGGACCACCATATTCACCACCTGTTCTGAGCCTTTAAGTTTGTGTATTTGTGTAGTAATAAATAATAATAACTTTATTTTTGTATACTGCAATACCACAAACAGTTCAGAGCGGTTTACAGAGGAAGAGACTGTATACAGACAGTGATATTACAGAAAAAGACTTTCAAATTACATTAGCATGCCAAGAGTGGTCAAGATTTATCCGGAAGCATTTCAAAGATACAACAAGGCAGGAAAGGAGTCAGAGAAATTTATCAAAGAGATAGGTTTTAATTGATTTCCTGAAGGTTTGGTAGGAGGATGCATTTGAAATGAAGGTGGTTAGACATTTATTCCATTTGCCTGCTTGGAATGATAATGATCTATCAAGGAATCTCTTGTAGATACAGCCCTTCAAGGATGGAAAAGCAAACAGATATGCATTACGTGAGCAAGTAGTGCCTGGAAATTCAAAATGGTGCGACAGATAGATTGGGGATGAACCTAGTAGAGGGCATGAGTTATAGTAATTATTTTTCTGGACTCCATTTGCTATTCAGACTTAGACAAAGCATCAACACTCACCATCGTTAACACAGCTGCAAAATCCACACTGATATCTTCTTCCCCCATCAATGAACTGCATGAAAGGACACATGTAGGCCTTGCACCTGTTGCATCTGATGGGTCCAACCTCACCGTGACTTACAACATGAAGTGGTGTCTAGTTAAAATATAATGTCATTACTACATATTAGTGTAAGTTGTACAGTAAAAAGCTGCAGTACATACAACACCTTCAGAATGCAATATAGAACCATAGAAACTTGATGCAAGATAAAGGCCAAATGGACCATCCAGTCTGCCCATCTGCTGTAACCATTATCTCTTCCGCTCTCTAAGAAATCCCACGTGACTATCCCATGCTTTCTTGAATTCAGACACAGTCTTTGTCTCCAACACCTCTTTCAGGAGACTGTTCCACGCATCTACCACCCTTTCTGTAAAAAAGTATTACTCCTGAGTCTATAACCTCTTAACTTCATCCTATGCCCTCTCATTCCAAAGCTTCCTTTCAGTGTGTCGGAGGCATTTCCTTTGAGAAGCAAGAAATGCGAAGAGAAGAATTCGGAGGATGATTGCTCTGAGTAGTAAAGAAGATTACAAATGGAGCCTAATCTACAAACAAAGAGCAATTACATATGTTTTATGCAGGATTCACAGTGTACAGTCGCTAGAACGGATTAATGCACGGATGGAAGGATAAGATCATGTGATGGAATTTTTCTGTAATGAGGGGAGCTATAAGACAGTATGGTATGTTAACTTGAAATCAAAAGCAGAGTCTGTAAGATATGGCCTGCTTTTTGATATATGTCATATGGTTCTCCTGATGTGTGATCTTATAACTCAGCAAATTGATTTTGGTCAAAAGAAATAAAACAATGACATATAAGTCTATTGCAGGAGGTTTGGAATATGGAAAGTCGACTGAAGATTCTACAGAGTTATGATATGTAAACATCTGGATAGAGAGATAAATAATGGAATGGGTTGGAGTGCTGCATTTGGAAGAAGTTCACTGGAACTGATATTTTTGTGACATCATATGTTTGATAAGTTATCTCAAATGCAGATATAGTTCAATTTATAGGTTTTGGATGAACCAAGGATATTATATATATGAATTATATATATTATCTTAAATATTATCTAAAGTGAAGGGATATTTACATGTTATTATAATTTTGATTGGGGACAATGGTCTTGGAGGTGGAAATACAGTTTTTAATATATAATTCTGGGATTTCTTGTATAATGCATTTAAAGGGGGGGGGGAAATACAGAAGTAAGGGGTATTATAATTGAAGGATTATCTTATTGAAGGATTGGCTTTTGGAGTGGATATTATTAAATACTAGTCTTTAAGCCCGTTACATTAACGGGTGCTAGAATATATGTCTGTCTGTCTTTTTTTCTGTCTCTCTCTCTCTCTCCCGCTGTCTCTCTCTCTCTCTCTCCTTGGCTCCCCTTTTCTGTCTGTCTTTCTGTCCCTCTCCCTGCCCCTGTGTCTTTCTTCCTTTCTGTCTGTCTCCCTCCCTCCTGCAGTCTGTCAGTCATTCTTTGCCTCCATTTCCCTGTGCAGCAGCATTTCCATCCCACTTCCCTGTGGAGCAGCAACAGCAACAGCATTTCCCTTCATTCCCCCCCCCCCCCGACTTCCCTGTGCAGCAGCAGCAGCGGTATTTGGCTTCCCCTCCAGGTCCCTGTGCAGCAGTTGCAGCATTTCCCCCACCCCTTCCCTTCTCTTACCGTGATCTGGCCTGCTCCGTTCGGCCCCTCCCCCGCGTTGTGGCCTGCTGTGATCTGGCTGCTCCATTCAGCTCCTCTCCCTTCCCTTCCCTTCCCGTGGTCTAGCCTGCTCCATGGCCCCCCCTTCCCTTATAGCGTTCCCCACAGGCAGGTAGGCCCAGCTTCTTCCTTGCGGCTCGAGTCCTCTTCTTTGTCGGCCCCCCTACCCTTCATGTCTGTCTGTCTGGGTATTTTTTTTATTTGTCTCTCTCTCCCCTCCGTTGCCTCCCATCCCCCTTCCATTGAAAGCCCCCCACCCCCTCCGTTGCCTCCCATCCCCTTTCCATTGAAACCCCCCCATGCCAGCTTGCCTGCCTCCCATCCCCCTGAGCAGCATATTTTCATGGACCCCCCCCAATGCCAACCTGCGTGCCTGCCTTCCATTGAACCCCCCACCCCCTCTCCAATGCCAGCCTGCCTGCCTCCCATCCTCCTTCCAGCGAAACCCCCCCATGCCAGTCTGCCTGCCTGCCTCCCATCCCCCTGAGTAGCATATTTCCATGGAACCCCCCCGATGCCATCCTGGCTGTCTGCCTTCCATTGAACCCCCCACCCCCCTTCCGATGCCAGCCTGCCTGCCTCCCATTCCCCTTCCACTGACCCCCCCCCATGCCTGCCTGCTTTCTTGCCTCCCATCCCCCTGAGCAGCATGTTTTCATGGAACCCCCCCATGCCATCCTGCCTGTCTGCCTTCCATTGAACCCCCCACCCCTCCTCCGATGCCAGCCTGCCTGCCTCCCATTCCCCTTCCACTGAACCCCCCCCTTCCGATGCCTGCCTGACTCCCCCCACCCAACTCCTCCCCCCTCCCCCCGCCGACCCTACCCGGCACAACTGAAACCCCCGTTGACCCTCCCACTGCTACAGGGCTGACAAACCCGGCAGGAGCAGCAGCGTCCCAGGCACAGTAAACGCTGCTTCGGGTCTTCTACTGGCCTAATTTCCTCTACTGCGTCCCTGATGACGTCATCTACTACTACTGTGGCGTTGTTCAATGTATATGCCCCTAATTCAAATCAAATTGAATTCTTTAAATCTCTACAACAGTTAGTTTTACCACTGGCTACCACTAATTTAGTGGTGGCAGGGGATTTCAATGCTGTTATGGATCCGATAAAAAACCTAGTAGGATTATGAAATCTCTAGGGTTAGATAATTTTGTACAATCTTGTAATTTAAAAGATATATGGCGTATTCTTCTTTCATTTTGTTCACATGTTCATAAATCTTTCTCTAGAATTGATTATGTTTTTGTTACTGATCAATTGGTGCAGCAAGTTACACAAGCTTCCATAGATCCAATAATATTATCAGATCATGGAGGTGTGTGGATAGATTTAAACCTGGTAGATCAGGATAATTCTAAACCTGTTTGGAGATTTAAGAACATAAGAAGTTGCCTCCGCTGAGGCAGACCAGAGGTCCATCCTGCCCAGCGGTCCGCTCCCGCGGCGGCCCATCAGGTCTAATTGCCTGAACAGTGTCCTTGACTAATTTTGTAACTGCCTCTAATCCTCTAACTATTACCTACCTCTATTCCTATCTGTACCACTCAATCCCTTTGTCCTCCAGGTACCTGTCCAGACCCTGTTTGAAACCTTGTAGTGTGCTTCTGCTTATCACATCCTCCGGTAGCGCGTTCCATGTATCCACCACCCTCTCAGTGAAAAAGAACTTCCTGGCGTTAGTTCTAAACCTTTCCCCTTTCAATTTCTCTGAGTGCCCCCTTGTACTTGTGGTTCCCCGTAATTTGAAGAATCTGTCCCTGTCTACTCTTTCTATGCCCTTCATAATCTTGAAGGTTTCTATCATGTCTCCTCTAAGTCTCCGCTTTTCCAGGGAGAAAAGCCCCAGCTTCTTCAGTCTGTCAGTATATGAGAGGTCTTCCATACCCTTTATTAGCTTAGTTGCTCTTCTCTGGACTCTCTCAAGTACCGCCAATACTAGACACAGTACTCCAGGTGCGGGCGCACCATTGCACGATACAGTGGCAGGATGACTTCCTTCGTCCTAGTCGTGATACCCTTCTTAATGATGCCCAACATTCTGTTTGCCTTCCTTGAGGCTGTGGCGCACTGCGCCGACGCCTTCAATGATGTGTCTCCCATCACTCCCAGGTCTCTTTCAAGGTTACTCACCCCTAGCAGTGATCCCCCCCCATTTTGTAAGTGATAATGCATTGCTTGCAGATTCTAAATTTTGTGAAGATTTTCAGGTCAAAATTGATGAATATTTTTTGCTTAATAATTCGGAGGAAATTTCTGTTGGAATTTTATGGGATGCTTTTAAAGCAAATTATTTCAGTCTCTGTGTATAATAGGAAACAGCTAAGAAAGCAATTTGTTGCTCTAGAAAAAGAAATTAAAGGATTAGAATTAAAATTGATTGGAAAATGGGAGCAATCTACATTTCAAGATTTATTGAAAGCAAAATGTAAATATAACGAGATTTCCTCTAGATTAGTAAGGAAAGATATTTTTTTCTAAGCAAGCATTGTATTATGGTAGTTCAAATAAGGTGGGAAGATTATTGGCAAATTATTTAAAGGCAAAGAAAAGAAAGGAAAAAATATGTGCAATTAAGGATGAGTTAGGCAACTCTCATTCTCAGATTAGAAATATATTAAAACAATTTCTGAATTATTATAAAACCCTTTATTCTTCTGAGTCTTATTTAGGAAAAGAAAAAGATGGATTGGAATTTTTAAATTTAATTGAAGGGCCTAAAGTTCCTGATCATATAAAAAGAAGTTTAGAAGAGCCTATATCACTAAAAGAGTTACAAACAGCATTGAAGTCCCTTAAGAGTCAGGACCGCTCCAGGTGGGATGGATTTACAGTAGAGTTTTATAAATCATTTCAAATTACCCTTTTACCTTATTTATTAAAATTATATCAGACTCAACTAAGTAAAGGTTGTATTTCAGGCACTATGGCAGAGTCTTTAACTATCGTTCTACCGAAGCCAAATAGAGATCCTACATTGGTTTCAAATTACAGGCCTATTTCTTTAATAAATGTAGATGGTAAATTGTTAGCTAAAATTTTAGCCTTGCGTTTAGCTAAAGCTCTTCCTCATATAGTTGGAATGCATCAAACAGGTTTTGTTGCTCAAAGACACTCTTCTAATAATACTAGGTTGGCATTCCATATGTTATATCTAACAAAAAAAATTGATGACCCGGCTTTTTCTGTATCCTTAGATGCTGAGAAAGCTTTTGATCGTGTAGAATGGAATTTCATGTATCAAGCTATGAAGTGGTTTGGTATTGGACCTGGATTTATACAAATGATTCAAGCATTGTATAACTCCCCTGTTGCTCGTCTATATATAAATAATAATTTTTCTGATAGTTTTAATTTGCAAAGTGGAGTCCCTTATCTCCTTTACTTTTTGATATAGTACTTGAACCCTTGTTATTAGCTATTCAACAAGTGAAGGACATACAGGGTATTCCATGTTCTGGAGTTGAATATAAGGTATCTGCATATGCAGATGATATATTGCTTCATTTGAGAAATCCAGAAACAACCATTCCATGTTTACTTGAAGTGATTGATACATTTGGGAAATTCTCAGGATATAAAATAAATTGGACTAAATCAGAAGTTCTTCCTTTGAATGTACATTGTACAAAGGGATTATTTGATTCTTTCCCTTTTATTTGGAAGGAGGATGGAATAAAATATTTAGGTATTTGGTTAAAAATACAATTGAAAAGACAGTGAAAGTAAATGAAAAGTTTTTATTACAGAGTTATGTGAGCAATGGAATCCTTTGCATTTATCTTGGTGGGGAAGAGTTCAAACTATTAAAATGATGATTTTGCTTGTGGTTTGTTACCAAATAGGTATGATACCAGTGTTTTTTCAGGGGTCTTTTTATAAAAAATTAAATAGTATTCTGGTCAAATTTATTTGGCTGGGTAAAATTGCAAGAATTGCTCTAGTGTCTTTACAAAAGCCAATTAAGGAGGGTGGGGTAAATTTCCCCAACTTATATAGGTATCACCAATCCTATATTATGCGCCAAGGTATGTATTGGGTCCTCCCAGAGCTTCCGGACTGGTTATGGATTGAAAGATCGCTCATGTTTCCACTTAGGCTTGGTCTTCTTCTTAGTATCAAAATACCTAGAATACGTAAAGATAATAGAATATTAATGGACACTTGGAAAACTATAAGATTTGTTGATAAATTTACTCCTGTTCCTATTGGAAAATCTACACATCAAACTATATGGGTAAACTCCAAGATTCAAATAGGCGGTTTTAAGATTGTCTGGAAAGATTGGATTAAAGCAGATATACGTTCCTTAAATGATGTTATTTCTAATGGTAAGTTGCTTGATTTTTCACAATTGCAACATAAATATGGTCTTGATAAAAAACAAAGTTATAAATGGTTGCAATTGAAGCAGGATATTCAGGCAGGGTTCCCTGAATGGAAATCTCTAAATAATCAATTTAGTTTAGAATTCCTAAGTTTTCAGACAGACTTTCTGGGACACCAGGCCGCACAGTGGTATAAAGTATTATCTAATTATATGAATAAAAAACCCCAAAATGGACTTAGGGATATTTGGAGCATTGAGATTAAGCATCAGATTAATGCGTCTCAATGGCCACGTATTTGGTCTTGGAGAATGAAATGTACAGCGTCTGCATCTATGAGGCAAACATGATTTTTCCTGTTGCATAGAGCATTCTGGACCCTTGTTCGTTTATAAAAATTGGATTGCTCTAAGTCTAATAGATGTTGGCATTGTCATATTGAAGTTGGAACTTTAGATCATCTATTATTTCATTGTCCATTCATTAAGGCCTTTTGGTATTCAATTTGGGACCAAGTTAATCTTATGATGGAAAATCATGTGACACTATCTTATGATATGGTTTTATTTGGAATGAGTACGAGGGCTAAGTGTCAAATTTCTGCTGCTAATAAATAAGCATTTGATGATCCTTACGGGAGTGGCTATCCAACAGATAGCATATAATTGGAAGAATTGTTCTAGATTAAATTATAGTTTCTGGTGGAATTCAGTATGCCATTTATATAAAATGGAAAGATTGCTTGCAGTACAAAATGGTTATTTTAATAAGTTTAAGGATATGTGGGGGCCATTAATAAGTTATTATAATGATTAATGATTACTTGTTTCTTTTCCTTATGGGATATTAATGGAAGAAAGGGGGGGAGGGTGGGTTAGGATACTTTAATATTAAAAAATTAGATATTATTATTGTATATTTTAATATTTGGGATATAAGATGAAATAGGTGGGTGGGGGATAAAGCTCATTTTAATAATTATTGAAATATTCAAGTGATGTGATATCTTATTGTTGAAATTTTTGTACACTTGATGTTGAAAATAAAATGAATAAAGATTAAAAAAAAAGTCTCTATTATATCTCCCCTCTCCCGCCTTTCCTCTATAATATACAGATTGAAACCTTTAAGTCTGTGCCCATATGCCTTATGAAATGATTACGAGGAAAGACTAAAAAGTTTAGGGCTCTTCAGCTTGGAAAAAAGACGGCTGAAAGAAGATATGATTGAAGTCTACAAAATCCTGAGTGGAGTAGAACAGGTACAAGTGGATCGATTTTTCACTCCTTCAAAACTTACAAAGACTAGGGGAAACTTGATGAAGTTACAGGGAAATATTTTCAAAAACCACAAGGAGGAAATTTTTTTTCACTCAGAGAATAGTTAAGCTCTTGAACTCATTGCCAGAGGCTGCAGTAAGAGCAGATAGCTTAGCTGGTTTTAAGAAGGGTTTGGACAATTTCCTGGAGGAAAAGTCCATAGCCTGTTATTGAGAAAGACATGGGGGAAACCACTGCTTGCCCTGGATCAGTAGCATGGAATGTTGCTACTCCTTGGGTTTTGGCCAGGTACTTGGGACCTGGATTGGCTCCTGTGAGAACAGGTTACTGATGGACCACTGGTTTGACCCAGTAGAGGCGCTGATAAAGCACCGCATCATTGATCACCTTGACAGACACAATCTGATGAGTACCAGCCAGCACGACTTCAGCAAAGGAAGATCTTGCTTAACAAACTTGCTGCACTTCTTCGAGGGAGTAAACAAATAAATAGACAAGGGTGACCAGGTCGACATTGTATATCTGGATTTTCAGAAGGCGTTCAACAAGGTTCTGCATGAACAACTACTGTACTTCGTAAAATTACGAGCTATGGAATCGAGGGTGAAATACTCGCGTGGATTAAAAACTGGCTGGTGGATAGGAAACAGAAATTGGGGGTAAAAGGACAATGCTCGGACTGGAAAAGTGTTACAAGTGGAGTGCCGCAGGGTTCGGTGCTTGGACCTATGCTCTTCAACATATTTATAAACGACCTGGAAATTGGTACGACGAGTGAGGTGATTAAATTGCAGGCGATATGAAGTTATTCAGAGTAGTGAAGACGCAGGAGGATTACAAAGACCTGCAGCAGAAATAGGCTGCGACATGTCAAATGAGATTTAACGTGGCTAAGTGTAAGGTGATGCTTGTTGGTAACAAAAATCTTATACACGAATACAGGATGTCCGGTGCAGTACTTGAAGAGACCCACAAGGAAAGAGACTTGGGAGTACTGGTTGACAAGTCAATGTAGCTGTCCGCACAATGCGCGACGGTGGCCAAAAGAGCGAACTGAATGCTAGGAATGATTAAGAAGAGGATCATGAACAGTTCGGAGAATGTTATCATGCCGCTGTAGTGGGCCATGGTACGCCCTCACCTGGAATATTGCGTCCATGAAGAAGGACACAGTACTACTCGAAAGGGTCCAGAGAAAAGCGACTAAAATGGTTAATGGGCTGGAAGAGTTGCCATACAGTGAGAGATTAGAGAAACTGGGCCTCTTCTACCTTGAAATCCCTCTAAGTAGGTTTATGCACAGTTTACAAAAATTTGGCTCCCAGTTGCATTGTTGGTTAAACTTTCTATGTAGTGGAGAGAAGTGAGGGCTCTCTTGTATTCTGTAATTCGCTGATTGTCCAGCCCTCTTCGAAGTGAACTGCCTAGAAGTCATCTGACTATGGCGGTATAGAAGAATAAAGTTATTATTATTGAAAAGAGGAGACTGAGTGGGGACATGATTGAAACATTCAAGATAATGAAGGGAATAGACTTAGTAGATAAAAACAGGTTGTTCACCCTCTCCAAGGTAGAGAGAACGAGAGGACACTCTCTAAAATTAAAAGGGGATAGATTTTGTATAAACGTAAGGAAGTTCTTCTTCACCCAGAGAGTGGTGGAAAACTGGAACACTCTTCCGGAAGCTGTTATAGGGGAAAACACCCTCCAGGGATTCAAGACAAAGTTAGACAAATTCCTGCTGAACCAGAACGTAAGCAGCGTGACGGATTTTAAGAATAAATGGGATACTCAGTGGGATCTTTAAGGGAGTAAATCCAGGGGGGGGATACTTGGAATGGGCAGACTTGGTGGGCTATAGCCCTTTTCTGCCGCTTTTTCTATGTTTCTAAGCAGGTAAGGCTAGTCTCAGTTAGGGCACTAGTCTTTGATCTAAGGGCCACCGTCTGAGCAGACTGCTAGGCACGATGGACCATTGGTCTGACCCAGCAGTGGCAATTCTTATGTTCTTATGTTCTAAAATTCAATGCAAAAAGTGAGAGTGATGCATTTGGAGAGTAGAAATCCAAGGGAGCTGTATGTGCTAGGAGGTAAGAAGTTGATATGCACGGATGGGGAAAGGGACCTTGGGGTGATAATATCTGAGGATCTGAAGACGATGAAACAGTGTGATAAGGCGGCAGCTGTAGGGAAAAGGATGTTAGATTGTATAGAGCAGGGTTGTCCAAAACGTCGATCGCGATCTACTGGTCGATCGCAAAGGCAACGCTGCTAGATCACAGAGCCAGTGTTCTCCCTAGCATTCCCCCAGTCACTTTCTCACCTTTAAAATACTGTAATTACGACAGCCTGCAGAACGAACATAGCAGGCTGTCGTCAGCCTCTGTAGGACGTTCTCTTTGTCGCGGTCCTGCCCCCGATGTCAGAGGAGGTACGGGACTGCGGCAGAAGGAACGTGCTACAGAAGCTGATGGCAGCCTGCTACGTTCGCTCTGAAGGCTGACGTAATTAACTTTCAACTATGGTAGGCTCAGAGGGAAGAATGGAGGTGAGAACTGACCTGACAGTCACTGTGTGCAGGGAAGCAGCAGAGGTAAGGCTCTGCAAGTCAGGGCAAAATTGTGCCTGTCGCAAGGACCCCGGTGGGAGGGGGAATTGCCTTAGAGACGCTGGATTGGGAGGGGGAAGAGACACAAGGACCTTTAGGAGGGTGGGAAAGCAGCCTTGAACCAAAAGGGAGGGGGAAGACAAGGCAGATAAGGCAGATCCTGGACTACTAGAGGGGTTAGAGAGGGGAAACACTCTGAACCAAGGAGAGAGAGATGCCAGGCCCTGGGGAGGGGGAAGATAAAGAGAGTGAGAGAGACAAGGACCTGGACCAAAGGTAGGAGGACTCAAAATGTTAGCAGAAGGAAGACAGAGAGAGGGAGAAACCTTAAACAAAGAGGAGGCAGAAGAGAGGGGGGCAGATGTTGGACTATGGCAGGTGCAGACAGAAGAGACAGAGGGGGAGAGACCCTGAGGAAGAACAGAGAGATGCAAGATCAGAACAGAGGAGGGAGACATGTTGCCAATAGGGGTGGAGGAGAGAGAGAGATGTTGGTTGGGGGAATGGAATGAGGTGCACTTGGTATATATATATATATATAAATATAGGGGGGTCTTTTACTAAGGCGCACTAGCTGTTTTAGCACACTCTAAATGCTAACGCGTCCATAGAATATAATGGGCGCCTTAGCACTTAACGCGCGCTAAACCGGCTAGCGTATTTTTATCGTTGGTAGATCATTTTGACTTGGTCATTTGAAAAGTAGCTCGCAAGCCCAAAAAGCGTGGGCACCCCTTGTATAGAGAGAGAAGTAAGTAGCAGAAGACAGGAAGTTTTGATGCCCCACTTGGAGTACTGTTTTGAAGGCCGTATCTGACTAAGGATATGAGAAGATTTGAAGTGATCCAGAGGAACGCAATGATAATGTTAGGGGTTTGCGCTAAAAGATGTATGAGAATATGAATATATGTATACTCCACAGGACAGGAGGGATAGGAGACGTTTATATAATTGAAAGATATGAGGTTTAAGAACATAAGAACATAAGTAATGCCTCCGCTGGGTCAGTCCTGAGGTCCATCGTGCCCAGCAGTCTGCTCACGCGGCGGCCCAACAGGTCCAGGACCTGTGCAGTAATCCTCTATTTATACCCCTCTATCCCCTTTTCCAGCAGGAAATTGTCCAATCCTTTCTTGAACCCCAGTACCATACTTTGTCCTATTACGTCCTCTGGAAGCACATTCCAGGTGTCCACCACACGTTGGGTAAAGAAGAACTTCCTAGCATTCGTTTTGAATCTGTCCCCTTACAACTTTTCTGAATGCCCTCTTGTTCTTTTATTTTTTGAAAGTTTGAAGAATCTGTCCCTCTCTACTTTCTCTATCCCTTCATGATCTTGTATGTCTCTATCATATCCCCTCTAAGTTTCTTCTTCTCCAGGGAAAAGAGACCCAGTTTCTCCAATCTCTCAGCATATGAAAGGTTTTCCATCCCTTTTATCAGACTTGTCACTCTCCTCTGAACCCTCTCGAGTAACGCCATATCCTTCTTAAGGTACGGGTTCTTCAAAAGGTTTCCACACTTTCATATTTTCATGGGCTCAACTAAAAACATTCTTTTCTGATGGCATTAAGAAGTTAGTAGAATGCTGGGAAAAATGTATTGGAAATGATTATAATGTAAAAGTGATGTAAATTACTTTTGAGATATTTAATACTACTACTACTATCCATTCGGTCATGTCTGACTCTTGGATACTCTGTAGGCCAGTCCTCACCATGTTTCCCTGTTTTCCATGGCTTTTTTCAATTGTTTGATTCATTCCTGTGTCATTCTTGATGGTATCCAGCCAACAGGCCTTTGGTCTCCCCCGCTTCCATTGACCATTTCTTTTCTAGTGAATTAGCCCTCATCACATGTCCAAAATAAGGCAGTTTCTGTCTGGTAATCTTGCCTACCAGGGACAACTCTGGGTTTATATGATCAAGAACATCTCTGTTGGTGATCCCAGCTGTCCATGAGATTTTTAGAAGTCTTCTCCAGTACCACAGCTCCAAGGCATCAATTTTTCTTCTATCTGCTTTCATGAGTGTCCATGTCTCACAGCCATATGTCACAATTGGGAACACAATGGCAGTGATCAATCTTTCTTTGATGGTGACTGAGAGACATCCTAGCACTTCCATATTTGGTCCATGCTCACCATGGCTGCATGCCCCAGTGCTAATTGATTCTTGGTTTCTGCTGTTGAACCACCACTGCGATCAAAGAGGAATCCAAGTGTTTAAAAAAATTAATGGAAAAACTAGAAGGCAAAAATAAATCTTGGTGATCATCAAAATAAAGTCAGCACTCACAAACTGTATCTCAACTCAACAGTGCCTCAAAAAAACAAGTATCATAATATTATGCAAAAAAAGCATGATAATAAAAACCAAATACATCCTCATAAAAATACAAATATTGGGTGATGAATATACTCAGTACCCCCAAACACACCGGTCAATGGAATTGTAGACCAATGAGACGGAGAACCATCATTGCACAAACAGTTCTCATATAACACAAAAACAAGAAGAAATAAAGCAGCAAAACAAGGGTACATTCATACCTCAATTGCAATGGCAATAGATGAATAAAATAGCCAGCAAAAAAGTCACTTTCTTTTTCATTGTTTGCTCTTTGTGCTGGCTATATTAGTCATCTCTGCTGGCCTGGAGAAGGACAAATGGATAACAGTGCATTAGTGACACTAGCTTCTTAGTCTTTTTTTGCTGCTACAGATTAACATGGCTTCTTCTGTGAAGAACCACAGAGCTGAAAGAAGGAAAATACAAATTCAATGTGAGAAAATGCATTTTTATTGCAAGGTTACTAGAGAATTCTAGTGGAGGTAAGAGAAACCAAAACGGGCAGAATTCAGGAATGCAAGGAATAGAAATAAAGGAAGAAATAGTGACTGGAGGCAACATTCACATACTGGACTGAACTTACAAATCAATTCACCCTTTGACATGTAATCATCAAAATCTTTGGGCTAGATTCACTAAGCAAACTGATCGTGTACCGATTGGTTTGCAACCGCTTTGCGACCCGATTTCCTTCTGACTCGATTCACTAGCCTCTCCTCCGATCCGATTCAGATCCGTGCATGCAAATAAGGGGAAACGGCATGCAAAGTAGGCAGGGATGCAATTCACTAAAAAAAAAAAAAAAAAAAGAGGGACACCGACTAGGCTGACCGATCCAAAAATAAGCAACTGCTGAGGACCAGTCGCTCAGGTCCTTTCCGACTTCTCTGCCTTCTGCCACCCTGCTCTCTGCCCTGCTTCTCTGCTCTCAGCCCCAATCTCCTGCCTGCCCCGATCTCCTGCTCTCAGCCCCGATTTCCTGCCTGCCACGATCTGCTCTCTGCCCCATCTCCTGCTCTCGCCCCAAATCTCTCCTGCCGCCCCAACTCTCCTGCCCTTTCCCGCAGTGCAAAGTCCGTGGTTTTAACCTGCGGGCTTAAAGCGGGTTAAAACCACGGGCTTGCAAAGAAAAAAATAGCAAAAAAAAAGTTTTCTGCTCTGCCGAGCATAGAGGGCCAGCACATGCGCAAACCATCTACAGTCAAGGAAGACGGTCTGCGCATCCGTGCAGTCGGTGGGGGGCGTGCCAATGATCGCCTCAATTTGCATGCAGGCCTTTTGTGAATTCGTCAACCTGCATGCAATTGGACATGGATCGGACACAGAAAGTAAGGTTAGTGAATTGCCTTTGTATCTAATTATTGGTACTGTATTATTAAAGTTTCTGTCTCAGGCATACATCAGAGCCCCCCTACGCTGGAAAATAAATTAACACATTTCAATGAAACTCAGACATCTAGAGAAGAAACTACCAGAGAGCAGCACTCCACTCTAATAGAAACTCTAGGACTTTGGTTTATTTCTCCCATCTGTTGCTAAAGCAGAGGAAAACTAAAACTGAACTGTGCTGCGCAATAAATCTATTCTTAAAAATTACAATAAACAAAGTCTCTGCAAAGAGCAAACATTCAAATCTTGAAGAACAGTCTTTCTAAACTGGAAACCATGTAATATTTACCAAATATTTTTTTAAGAAGATGAGAAAGGAAAATTAATGGATTATCTTTGCAGCTAGGACTATTTTCTCAATATCCATCCAGACAGTAATGGCAGGCAAAGTAAGACCTCTGCTGAGTATTGGATGGGAAGTTTGCTATGATTACAAGTTCATTTTTGCAGAGGAAGTGACATCATCAACTTTGATCCAGCAAGATCAGAGTATTGATACAACAAAACAAATCAACTTTCAGATCTGTTATTAGTAATTTGTATCCTGGTTTTAAAATCAAGCATGAAGCCTGAAGATTGAAGGGTGGATGCTGTGGATGGGCAGACTGGATGGGCCATTTGGCCTTTATCTGCTGTCATGTTTCTGTTTCTATAACCATATAGCTGTATGACCTCACAATGCAGGTGTAAATAGCCTTAGGGTTCATTTTCTTAACAGAAAAACATCCAATGTCAATTATCCTACTTAGGACAACAGGAGAACTGTTTATTACATATTCTTAATATACCTGAATACAAATTGAGGTATCCTATTTATATAGCATACTGAAAGTGAGTCTCCAGTTAGTGAAATTGCAGACTGTGGGGGTCTTCTACTAAGGCGTGCTAGCGCGCCTTAGTAAAAGACCCCCCTAAATCTTTAAGGAACCTTTTGCATTTGTCTGACTGTTCATTCTCTTACCTCGTTAGATGGAATGACTGCAAAGGGCTTGATGATGGCTGCCAGCGGGATTTGGGCTTCCTTCGCCATGTCAGCTGAGCTTGGAAAGCAGTAGGTTGTACAACGGATATAACGAGGGCTTGCATTGCCTAAAAAATTCACAAGATTTAATTCTAATTATCCTTTACAAAGACTTTGGGCAATCGACATGACACTACTCTAAAAAGAAAAAAAAAATCTTTATTCATATGAACACTGCTTCAATAAACTGAAATGAACGATAAATAATATATACCTTGCCTAATAATTCTATGCTGAAATTTATAATGCTATAGCTCCCTCATAATAGTCACTGAAAAGTAACATACATAAAATAGGACAGATTCGACTTGTACAAACATCAAAGATTACAAATCAATCAATGTAAACAGCTGGTTCACAATTCTTCATAATAAGTCCAAAAACCAAAACTGGTCAGAAACATCAATCATTGGAAAGCTTCTGTAAAGAGTGTGGTCTTGAGCATTTTCTTAAACTTCAAAATATCAGACAGAGCTCTTTGCGGTCCAGTTAATTTGTTCCACAGAGTTACTCCTATGATGGAGAGAGCAGAGGCTCTTGTATTTTCATAATGCACTTTTGAGAAGTCCATCAACGATAATCGTATCGCACCTTCAGAGTTCTAAGCGGGTGATAGATTGCCATGGTTTGGGATAAATACCAAGGAATCCCATGGTAAATGACTTTAAAGACCATTACTAATGTCTTGAAAATAATACGTAAGCGTACAGGTAACCAATGGAGTTTCCTCAACCAAGGTGATATGTGTTCAAACTTTCTAACACCACAAATCAACCTTGTAGCAACCACCATGGATAGGCACACTACCGTGCCAGCTTCATAGTAACAGAATGATGGCAGATAAAGACCTGAACGGTCCATTCAGTCTGCCAGTTAGTTATACCCATTAAAAATACATAATTAAATTAACTTATCTCTTCATTGATTCAGGCATTATATAACATAACAAATTTTTATTTATGTAACACAAAAGCCTTTTGGTTCTATGCGGTTTACAAAAGAGATGACTGACAAAAGTCAGTGAGCTACAACATAACTTGGCAAAGCAGTTAACAATGGAGTTTACAAGGAAGTAGAAACTGGCCAATGTCAGTGTTACCTCATAGCTTGGCATGAGCGGTTGGCAACAGAAATTTACCAAGAGGTAAAACTGATCAGTGTCAATCAAGTCCGAGGTGTCTTAGGAAGGACTGCTGAATTTAGAAAAGAAGTGGGTGTTTAGGAGCTTTCTAAAGTGCTTGTAAGAGGCTGATACGTTGACCAGTTGGTTCAATTCTGGGTCTCTGGAAGTGGCTTGGTATGATGGGAGTCTGTTAATGAATCTTTTCTGAGTGCAGCCTTTGACTGAGGGAAAGGTGAAGAATGATTGATGACATGTGGATAGGCCAGGTCCGGCAAATAGGAAATGGTTAGTAAGGAATTTGGATAGTAGGCCAACTACCGTCCCATAGCAAACATTCCATTCCTAGCAAAAATAACTGAAAGATTGGTCTTTAACCAACTGTCAGACTTCATTGAAGCCTCAAATGTTCTTCATCCGAATCAAACAGGATTCCGAAGATTTCATAATACAGAACTTTCATTGATCGGAATGATAAATAATATTCATTACTTCTTAGACCATCAAAAATCAGTAGTTTTATTTGCATTAGATCTGTCAGCGGCTTTTGACACTATCAATCATGTCCTGCTACTAGAACGACTGGAATCTTTTGGCGCCAATGACCAGGTTCTGAATTGGTTCGAATCTTTCCTTTCGAATCGATCCTCTATAGTCTTCTTTAACAATAAACAATCTAAACCTTTTTCATCAACTTATGGCATACCACAAGGTTCCATTTTGTCACCTCTACTATTCAACATTTTTCTGTCCCCACTTCTAAACCTATGTCAATCCATTGGATTTACAGCCTTTGCATATGCTGATGATATACAGCTACTACACCCTATCAATCCGGTAAATCTCGTTGAAATTCAGGCAATTAATAATAAACTAGACATGATAAAAAATTGGCTTAAATCCAATAAATTAGCCTTAAACATCAAAAAACCAAAAAACATGTTTTTCACTTGGAAAAAGGATATTACACTGAGCACTGCATTTATCATAGACAATACCCCCTTAGATACCATCTCATCGCTAAAAATCTTAGGCATCACCATTGATGACAATCTTTCATTTCACGAAAATACAGGGAAAACAATTAAATCTTGTTTCTTCAAATTGCGAATGATCCGTTCTATATCTACGTTTCTTTTTTTTTTTAAATTCTTTATTCATTTTCACTTCAATTAACAAGTATACAATATGATATCTTATAATATACAAAATCACTTGTACATTCTTAACCATAAATCTTAAATACTTTAAATTACCCCCCCCCCCATCCCATCTTCCCAGCCCTCCCTATATCAATAAAATTCATTCATATATGTATTATATCCCTTCTTATTATAAAATTTCAAACATTTAAAGGTGTCTAATCATTTGAATATTCAATCAATGGCCCCCATATCTTTTTAAACCTATCATAATTCCCATTCTGTAAAGCAAGAACTCTTTCCATTTTATATGTATAACATACTGAATTCCACCAAAAGGTATAGTTAAGTCTTGTATAGTCTTTCCAGTGATGTGTTGAATGGCAACTCCTGTCAATAGTAATAATAATTTATTGTTAGATATTGAAATTTGACTTTTAAACCTCATTGAAGTATCAAATAAAATTGTGTCATATGACAAGGCAACAAAGTTTTCTAATAGCAAATTCATTTGGGGCCAAATTGATTTCCAAAAGGCATTAATACAAGGACAGAAATAAATTAAATGATCTAAAGTCCCTGCATCTTTATTACAATGCCAGCATCTATTAGACCTAAAAGTATCTACTTTTTGTAAACGAACTGGGGTCCAAAACACTCTATGCAATAAAAACAACCATGTTTGCCTCATAGATGCCGACATTGTAGACTTTAATCTCCAAGACCAAATTTGTGGCCATTGAGATGCAGAAATTTGGTGCTTGATCTCAATGCTCCAAATATCCCTCAACCCAGTTTTCTTTTTTTTTTTTTTTTTTTTTTATTCAGATATTCATTAAGTAATTTATACCACTGTGCGGCTTGGTGACCCAAGAAATCCACCTGAAAGCAAAGGAATTCCAAACTATATTGCTTCCAGCCGAATTGACATCCACCAATTTTAATCTTGGAGTTCAGCCAAATGGATTGATGTAATGATTTAGAAATTGGAATAGGTGTCAAATTACTAATATAACGTAAAGTTTTCCAGGTATCAACCAATATTTTATTCTCTTTATATCTTCTAGGTATTTTTATACTAAGCAAATGCACCAGATGTATAGGAAACAGGAGTCGCCATTCTAAATATAACCAGTCTGGGACATTCTCCATATATATATATATATATATAAGTTTCTTGAACCGAAGTCGATTAAGATTCTGATACATTGGGGGGCGCTGTTGAGCCCACGTGTGATGGCAGCTTGAACGTGGAGCTCCTGCACCCGAACGGAAAATCACAATTTGCAGCGCTGCGTCGGCACTCAGAACCGCTTTAAAAATTAAGAACAGGCAAGTTCCAGGTGTCCCCATTCAGAATCGCTACTTTTTGCTCGGCGAAATGGCAGACAAAAAGGTAAATAAGCGTCACAAACCGGACCCCCCGTCGCCCTCTAAAGTACCGTTGCCGGGTCCCGATTCCGGAAGTGCTTCAGAGATACTAGCTGAACTTCGGGAGTTAAAAAATTTAGTCTCTGACACTAAAGCTGCAACGGAGGAAATAAATGAAAAGCTAACTACCCTGACTACTGACTTTTCACTGCTCCAGACCCGAGTTCAGACTCTGGAAGACAAAATGGAGTCCACATCACAGCACATGGCTGAGCTGAAAGCTCATACAAGGAAAATTGCCTTCCTAGAGTCAGAACTGGAAGATAATAATAACAGGTCACGTCGCTGTAATATTCGTCTACTTGGGCTTAAGGAAGGATCACATGACAACAATTTGGTCACATTTCTGGAGGATTTAATTCCAAAACTGCTGGACCTTACCTTCACACGTGAGTTTGAAATTGAAAGGGCACACAGAGTACCTTCTGCTAAAAATCCGAATGACCGCTTCCCTCGACCGGTGGTTATTAAACTCCTCCGTTACCAGCATGTCTTAGACATTATGCAGCGTGCTAAAATCAGAGCACCTATTAAACACGACGGAGCCACCATTCTTTTCCTGCCTGACCTGAGCAAAACCACAGCTGCAAGGAGAAAGAAACTGCTCTCATATCGGCCTCAATTAAAGCAGCTCAATGCTAAATTTGGCATGTTATACCCTGCTAGGATGAGAGTCACTCTCTTCAATCAAACCAAAGATTACACTAACCCAGAGGATTTAGCAGCTTTTATTGAATTGCAGTCTCCTACCCCCATTCACCAGGTTTAACCACTACACTGGGGCTGTTTTCTGAGCCATCTTGTCTGTATTATGGTATCTTGCTGATTGCAATAGTTCATTAATTGTTCTGTCTCTTGTTCTGATTTATCTCTCATTGCTCACTGTTTATTACATCATGTTGTTCTTGTTTATTCCACTGCATATATTGTACTGTCTCATTCATATGGGTGCTTCGCTTTCATAGCTGCTGTTTCACTCTCACAGTGCACATGTGTTTCGCAATGTTTGACTTTAGGTCATTTCTTAGATATTTTGGTCCTTTACTGTCTCAGGCACTGCAGTATATTAACTTGTCTTTTTTCCATAGGTTGTGCAACAGATATTTACAATTATTTTATATTACTGCCTCCATGAAGCTTGTATGTCTCCAATTTTCTGTAAATCCATATACACACTTACATGACCCTTAAATGTATATCCTTAAATACTAAGGGGCTTAATAACTCGATTAAACTAAAGAAAATACTGCTATACCTTGAACAACAAACACCTGATATTATTATGCTACAAGAGACCCATCTGGACAGTGTGGCCTCTGATAAAGTCAGATTCGGGTGGTCTTTGCCTGCATTTTACTCCCCTGCCATAGAGAAAAAGGGTGGGGTGTTGATTCTAATCCGTAACAATCAAAATATCAAAATTATCGCCTCCTCGCATGATCTCCAGGGCAGATGGGTCAGAGTTCTGATTGAACACGGAGGTCGGAAAATAACTCTGTTTAATGTATATGGACCAAACATAGATTCACCCGAGTTCTTTAATGGAATCTCTTCATCGATTTTACAGGACTCTGATTCCCACCTGTTATTGGGAGGCGACTTTAACCTGGTTTTGAACCCTGAAATTGACAGAAACTCCCAATTCAAATACAAAAAATCTAAAGCGTGGTTTGCTCTTCATCACATGATTACGGATCTACACTTAGTGGACATTTGGAGAACTAATCATGGCTCTGATAGAGGCTATACGTTCTATTCCAATCCCCATATGTCATACTCTCGTATAGATTATTTCCTACTTGATAGAGCCTTGTGCGACTCTGTTAAAGCAGTTGACATTTTACCCATATCTGTATCAGATCATGCAGCCATTTTACTCCAACTCCAGTGTAGTACGCCCCAATTACCACACCGACAATGGCGCTTTAATGCCTCCTTGCTCCAAGACCCTCAATTTAAAATTGATGTGCGCAAGGCTATTGAGGAATACTTCTCCTTCAATACCCCGGAACATACCTCCTGGATTACCTGTTGGGATGCTTTCAAAGCATACATCAGAGGGGGTCATCATTTCTCACACAGTGCGTTTACGTAAATCACAGACGGAAGCTACCCTTCAGATGGAACGTGACATTACGGATCTGGAAAAAGTTCATCAACAGGATCCGTTGGATGTCCCCACTCTCACTCGACTAGCTAAGGCTCGTTATGTATACAACTCAATGCTCAGTAAATCAGCTGCTAAGTCGGTGTTTCAACAATCAGCCTCATACTTCGCCGACAATAACAAGTGTGGACACTTGTTAGCTTCTTATTTAAAGAAGAGAGCAGATAAAAAGAATATAGTTGCTATTGAGCTGGAAAATGGGGTCACTTTAACCACCAACCAGGACATCTCTCAAGCCTTCAAGTCATTTTACGAGAAGTTATACACTTCAGAATTGGATAATAATGAGATCGCTTCAAAATTTTTGGATACTTTACCTCACCCTACCCTATCCCAAGAGGACAACATACCACTGGATGAACCCTTGACTGTATCAGAACTTGATCACGTGATTGAAGACATGGCTTCCCACAAGGCACCCGGACCTGATGGTCTAACAGTCGAGTTCTACAAGGAATTTAAGGATGTACTTCACCCCCATTATCTACAATTTCTTAACTCAGTCATTGAGTCAGGGCAAGTGCATGGGTCATTCACTGAAGCTCACATCATTGTCCTCCCGAAACCTGATAAAAATCCTCGCTCAATAACGAATTACAGACCCTTATCTCTCATAAATGTTGATGCGAAGATATATGCCAAACTCCTTTCTAACAGGTTACAGAATGTAATAACCTCCTTGGTCAAGTCGGAGCAGAGTGGTTTTATCACTGGGAGGTTTTCCTCTGACAATTCCAGAACCTTTTCACACATCATTGCACAATCTCGTAATCATCATCAAGATCTTATTGCGGTGGGGCTGGACGCAGAGAAGGCCTTTGATCGTGTGGAGTGGGCTTTCCTATTCAGAGTCCTAGCCTGGTATGGATTCTCAGCGAACTTCATCAAAAAGATTAAGATCCTTTACTCATCTCCATCTACCAGAACTTTTATAAATGGAACGTTGTCTTCCACATTTCACCCTACACGTGGTACCCGACAAGGCTGCCCCTTGTCCCCACTACTGTTCGATCTGGCGCTGGAACCTCTGCTCACCTCCATCCGTACCAATAGTCTCATTGAAGGGTTCAAAACCAATGAAGCCGAAATCAAAATCTCGGCATATGCCGATGATATACTTCTATATATCTCTCCTCCATCCTTTCCGCACCTACTCACAACAATCACGCAATACTCCGCGTTGTCTGGATACAAATTAAACATGAATAAAACGCTGGTTATGCCTCTCAACTGTCCAGAGGTCAAGACAGATGTGGAATCATATGGAGTCCAATGGTCCGCTACTACAATGAAATACTTGGGAGTTTACTTTGGACCCACTCTGGAAGAAACTATACAACTCAATTCTGATTACTTATTACGCATAGCCCGACATACAACATCTAAATGGTCTCCTCTCAACCTCTCTTGGTGGGGCAGGCTGGAATCGATACGCATGATGATTGTTCCCAAAATCAACTATGTTCTGAACATGTTACCATTCTATTTACCTCGCTCCTTCTACAAGAATCTAGACTCTATTCTCACGCAATACCTCTGGAATAAGAGACAGCCTCGAATTGCTCTAGGTAAACTCAAATTAGCGAAGATGGAGGGGGGGTGAATTTTCCAGATTTTTATAAATACCACAGTGCATTTCTCATTAGACATTGGTCTCAAGGTCATGCTGCTAACAGATCTCCAGATAGACCTGGCTGGATTGATTTGGAAACGTCCCTGTACGGGGTGTCACGCATGAAATACCTTCCTGGACACAACCTATCTCGCCTAGATAAAGCGGATTACATACTTATGTCCTACAAATCCGCTATACATACCCTAGATAGCATACTGCCTCATAGCTGGGAAACTTCTTCTCTAATACCGATTTGGAACAACCAAAGATTTTTGATCCAAGCTAAACCTTTTTGTTGGCCTATATGGCAGCAGAGGGGTATTGAGACGATCAAGGACTTAACTGATGCGAAAGGATGGATGTCCTTTCACGAACTCGTAGCTGCCAGAGACATCCCCAACAATCAATACTATGCATGGCTCCAACTCACTCACTGCCTACGGGCCGCCCTTCCAGATCTTCAGGTCCTAGTTGATATACCGAGCCTAAGTACGCTTTTGGATAAATCCTCTGTGTTCAACTACAAAGCCTCTGTATGGTATAAGTTGATTCAAACAGCCTCTGACAAAGACCCCTTGTCTTTTGAAATTAAATGGCAACATGTATTAAACTTACCTTCGGATGCCATCGACTGGCCTAAGATTTGGCAAACATTCCACAAATCCATAAGATCAGCTTCTGTTCTACAGTCATTATTCTTCTTGTTACACCGTGCTGTCTGGACCCCTCAATTATCACACCGAATAGATCCATCTACTCCATCTAAATGCTGGTCTTGTGACAATGATGATGGGTCTTTAGAACATATGTTATTCAACTGTAAACACCTTGGAATCTACTGGAACAAAGTGTGGGGCACAATTTGCTCTATCTTAGACATTTCAGAACCTCTCTCTCTCAGAACCCTTATTTTAATGTCTCATAGTTTGACCGCTCCACTAGACAAGCATAAAGGCTCTCTCCTGACAATCATGCTGTCGTTAGCAATCCAAAATGTTCTTTTTAGTTGGAAACATTTGGAAAATGTTGAATACTATACTTGGTGGAATACACTGTGTCTTCATAGTAAATATGAACGAGTTATAGCAGAAAAAAATAATGCCCTAGTAAAGTATAAGAATGTCTGGTCTCCCATACACCATTACTGTTTGAATGAGTGAATTGATATTGTATATTCTTATTGAATTCATATAGCTCTTCCGCCGCTAGAATCTGATACCTCTCAACTGCACTTCCTTAGACGAGATATTTCTTGTCACCTCCTGCTTTACTTTGATAGTATGCCTACTTGATACTTGACTTCAATGTTGTTTTCCTGTACATGGACCATATACTCTCTAATGTATTTATGTTGTCTTTTGTATTATGTTTTTGGAAACTTAATAAAACATTTTTGAACTAAAAAAAAAAAAGATTCTGATACATTCACTGATCATCTCCAAAATTGACTACTGTAACTCTCTTTTTTTCAATATTTCACTTAAAGAAAAAAGGAGGCTGCAAATTGTTCAAAATACAGCGATTAAATTGATCTACAATGCCAAAAAAATATGACCATGTCACTCCTCTGATGATCGACTCTCATTGGCTCCCCATAAGCCATCTGATCACTTACAAAATAATACTTTTAGTTTTCAAATCTCTAATTTATAATTTACCACATTTCATAACCAGATTGCTCACTCCTTATAATACTCTTCGGACTCTCCGATCAACTTCTAATAACCTGCTAACAGTTCCCTCTTTGAAAATAATTGGAACCAGAAGACAGGATATGTTCACAGTTATTGCACCTATTTTATGGAATTCTCTACCTCAGTATTTAAGAGACGAAAAGGACCTTGCATCCTTCAAAAAAATTTTAAAAACCCATCTTTTTAAAGATGCTTTTAGTCTATGACCCTTTGATTTAGAATTTTAATTTTTAGACTGGATTTCATTTTAATCGTTGACCTCCCCTGTGTTAACTTTCCTTCTATGTTATTTCACACCTTGAATTGAAATTGTAACTTTTCCTCCTATCCCTCACTTTTCATGTTTGATCTAACTAGTAAGTCTGTTTTATGTTATTGTACTGCACTCCCCATTTCTTAATTTGTATTATACATCGCTTAGGAAATTAAAAAAGCGATTTATCAAGCTCTAATAAAAACTTGAAACCTGATATCATGCCTTGTAAAAGAGACAGCCAAATTTGACAAGCCTCTTCCCTCTATCAGCCAATGAAGTTTTTGTAGAACAAGGTTATGTGGTCGAATTTCTCAGGTTAAAGATGAGCCTAACTGCGGTGTTTTGGAAGATGCTTAGAGGGGCAAAAAAAAAAACAAAAAACGTCTAAATCCGTTTTGGGCCTAAGGCGCTAGTTTCAAGTTTCAAGTTCAAATTGATTTAAAAATTTCTTATACCGCCTAATCAAATCTTCAAGGCGGTGTACAAAGGAGTATCAAAACAATGTATCAGAGTAAATTACAAAATAATTTAAAACAACTCGGGGAAAATGACAATTTTATAGTAACGTGGACAAACGGAAATGAAGGGAAGAAGGGCTGGAACTACAATTGGTAGAGGAAAAAGAACAATTAAGGAAAAAACAAAAGGAAGGGTGACTAAAGATAAAATAACCTTTCCAAAAACTAGTTCACCCTTAAAAGGGCAGTTTAAGTATCAAATGCATCAAGAAATAAAAATGTCTTTAATTTCGCCTTAAAATTGGCAAGACTTGTTATTTCACGTAAGTGATTTGGAATACTGTTCCAAAGTGAAGGGGCACTGATGGAAAAAATTGTAGCCCTCATTGTATTGATATACTTCAACTAGGGGATAGTAAAAAGGTTATGAGCTGAGGATCTTAAGGACCTAGTTTGAGTGTAAGGAATAAGTAAATTGTTAATAAATTCAGGTTGATTGTTTGTTCTGGTTTTAAAAGTAAGTTGTCCAAAGTCAGCACTGCCTAAAGTCCATTCTTGAAAAATACATCCAAAATATATTTTTTTCAAGAATCGTCTACTTTTATGTCTAGCCGTTTGATTGTCCAGACTAGTGCTACCTGAATCAGGAAAAAAAATTTCAATTTGATTTGATTTGACTCAGCCTATTGAATTGATTTATCGATTCGATTTTCCTACCCAATTGAGTGTTTTTTTTTCAAACATCCTGGTGGGTTTATTTTATAGCTTCTTCACCCCTTTTATAACCTCTTCACCCCCTTTGCCCTCTCCTACTCACACTGGTGCTGTGGTATAAACAAAATAAACAAAAAAAAAAAGACTTTTCCTCTCTCTGTTAAATCCTAGCGTGGTCTAACACCAGCTCTGGCAGGATACACATTTCAAATCTGACATATTGTAATCACAAAACAGAAAATAAAATTATTTTTTCTATCTTTTGTTGTCTGGTCATTATTCAAATCATGTTGGCCCCAGGCTCTGGTTGTCTTCTGATAACCCGCTTGCCAGGGTCTCCTTCCCATTTGTCGTTTTCTTCTTTCTCCATGGTAACTATCCATCTTCCATCTCTATCCTCCCTTTTCGTTTCCCTTCCCTCCGGAGGTCTGGCATCTTTCCTTTTTTTTGTCTCCATTCCCGCAGCTGCAGCAATGGACCCCACCATCCCCAGATCTACTATCTCTCCTTTTCTTTTTCTTCAAATTTCTTTATTCATTTTTTCATCTTACAACAAGTACACAGTAATACATTATCTGAACTTGTACACTTGAATTTCTTACTATTATCATCTTAAACACATAAATTAATTCCCTCCATCACCCACCCTTCCCACAAATATTTTAATCAAAAATATCATATAAACATTAGCTTCATATTTATTGATTAAACCTTAATAAACTATACCACCTCCATCCTATAAATATAAATGTACTTTCAGTGTAAATTGGCGTCTAATCATTACAATAAGTTATCAATGGCCCCCAAATGCCAGCATTTATTAGACTTAGAGCTATCTAACTTTTGTAATCTCTCCTTTTCTTAACTACCCTTTCATCCAGCATCTCTCCCTCCTTCCCCACCATCCCAGGGTTCACCATCTCTCCCATTCTCTTCCCAACTACCCTCCTATCCAGTATCTCTATCCTCCCACACACACACACCATCCCTCGTGTCCAACTTCTCTCCCTTTGTTCCTTTCCTCCCTAAATTCCATTGTCCACCATCTCTCTCACTCTCTGTTTTTAGACCCATTATTTCTCCCCCCAGTCTCTTTGAAACCCCCCTCCCTTCCTCCGTGTACTTCTACACCAGGACACATCCCAAAGACCTGCACTCCCCGAAGGCCTGTCCTGTCTCCCCCGAAGGCCTGCTCCCCCGAATGCCTGCTCCCCCTCCCCCTGAAGGCTTTCTCCCCCCTGAAGGCCTGACCCCACAACCTGTATGGCCTATCCCTCCTGAAGGCCTGCACCCCCCCTGAAGACCTGGCCTGTTCTTCCTGAAGGCCTGCCTCCCCCGGAGGCCTGCCACCCCCCCCCCACCCTAAAGACCTGCATGTTCCCCCCTGGCCTCCGCTCTTACCTTTTCTAAATTACAGCAACGGAGCAGCCTGCAGAGAGGATCGCCGGTGTTTTAGTGATCCTTGCAGGCTTTCATCGAATTCGGGAGCACGCTCACTCTGCTGCGGTCCTGCCCCTCCTCTGACATCATGGGCAGGATCACCTGGGTCCTCCTCTCTATGGTTCACTAGCCAACCCCCCAGACTACTAAGCCACCTCTGTGCAGCTCTACTAGGCTTTCCTATGCCAGGTACTGATGTTCTGGAGGCAGGTATGTATGTTTTTATTCCGATTTGTATGGCAGCTAGGTGGGGGGGGGTGTCAATGATCACTGGGAGAGTGTGTGGGGATCTGTACTTTGTCCCTGCAGTGGATAGCTGGTCACTTTGGATACCTTCTGGGCACTTAGACCTGTTTTTAGATCACCTAAGTCACAATGTATAAGTTCTGTATAGGCAGCCTTGTTAAACTTTCGATGTTCCCTGCAGGATGACTAAGTCTAGGTCATCCCACATCCTGACCACCTCCTGCCCTAACCACTTCTCAATAAATGCCCCTTTTCACTCAGTGCACAGTGGCAGTGATAAGGCCTAAGCTACTTTTAGATATGTCTAAAACCCATTTCGATTATTGGCACTTGGACAACCTGTCTTTTTACCTCCACCTAGCTCCCCTTCCTTTCTCCTCATTCATCCTTCTCTCCTCCCTCTCCTGTTCCCTGCTCCCCTTCCTCTAACGCCTTGCTTTCCTAACGCTCCCCCATCTCTGCCCTCCTCTTCCCTCCTCTCTCTTCCCTTGCTCCCCCTCCCCTTCTCTCTCTATGTCCTCTCACCTGCCTCTTCTTCGAATGCCTATAATTTTTTTGTTCTGTAACTTTACTATGAATATCAACTGTAACCCGTTCTGAGCTCCCGGGAGAACGAGATAGGAATCGAAATAAATAAATAAACTGATCATCCAGGCAGGTTTTTAGGCATATTTTCGTTTCGATTATGAGCCCCTTAGTCTCCGGAAGTGTCTGCATAGTCTCGCTAAATAAACAATATTGCAGTAGTCAAGGATGCTTATGACTAGTGCTTGGACTAGTGTGGTTATATAACATCCTTGTTTAAGTGCTTTTAGTGACTATGGAAACAAGGTATTACTGCTCCCACACGATTAAGATACCTATATAGTAAGACAACAGCAGATAAAGATAAAATGATCTACTGAGTTATTTTGGTCTACATAACATAACATAATAACAGATTTCTATACCGCATAACCCTTAGTTCAATGCGGTTTACAAAAGATTATGCTATGAGTGAATACAGAGATAATGCAGTCAGTAATGAGCGGAATTCTTTATCGAATTGAGCTGCTTGATAGGAAAGACAGTGCCCATGACATTTCTTATTTTTACAGCCCTTAACAGGAGGGAACATAAATAGGGCATGGGATTGTCTACTGGTCCCGTGAATCATAGTAACAAATCTATCAACAAAGTAAAGCGGAGCAGCACCAAAAGTGACTTTATAGTATAAACATCCCAACTTAAAGATCTAGCAGAGAAGATTGACTGCTTGTAAAGTATTACAACTTATATAAGAATATTTCTAAACTAAACTAAAACTTAGTTTTATAGACCGAGTCATCAACCAAGAGGAGCTCAACTTGGTTAACAATAATGTAATACATAATATATAAACTTGACAAGGAAAAGTAGATTGAAATAGTTAATATCCAAAATGTTTAGCAAACAAAAAAGTTTTCAGAACTTTCCAGAATAAAGCAAAAAAACCTAAACTTCTTAATGTAGGCATGCATGTTCACATATTTAATGCAGCAAAAGACCCTTTTATGTCTTACCACCAAGCTTTCTGGAATACAGAAGAAGCCTATTAGAGCAGTGGCTGAGAAAGCAAAGTTACTCAACTGTAGTAGGTGTTCTCTGAGGACAGCAAGACCAAGACCAGACAGTTGAATACAAAAACTTAGAGAATACAACTCTTAGGGGAAGCAGGAAGGTATGTGGTAATATGTGTCAAGCTATCCTTGGAGAAAGCATAGTTACTCGCCTATAGCAGGTGCTATCCAAAGACAGCAGGTTGATATTCTCACATGTAGGTAATGTCATCCATGGAATCTGGCACAGACAGTCAAAAAGCAATCTTTAAGACTACTCATACCACCTGTGTGCTGGTGCTTTCTTGCCCAACATTGGTTCGCAAAAGCATCAGTTCAGAAAAAAGCTATGAAGCCAACTAGGGGAGCTGGGAGGGTTGTGAGGGAGTTGGGAGGTAGCTTTTCTTAAAATAACACCTATTACAGGTGAGTAACTATGCTTTATCCGGGTAAATCTCTTTTTTCTGTACCCTTCTCTTCTACTGCCAACTCCAGACTCTGTCCCTTCTATCTTGTTGCACTGTATACCTGGAATAGACTACCTGAGTCAGTACGTCAAGTTCCCTCTCTGGCAGTATTCAAATCTAAGCTAAAAGCCCACTTTTTCGAGATTGCTTTTAACTCCGAACTCCCACTTGCTTGTAAAGTACCCATTTCTGTTTTATCATTCCTTCTGTTAGTAATTTCCTAATCTCTATTTCACCTTAGTGGGGAACTAACAATTATCCAACTATTGCCTTGCCTCCCTTCTTCCATTCCTATCCAAGCTACTAGAGCATGTTGACCTCCGTCACTGCCTTGACTTGCTATCATCTCAACAGACTCTTGACCCTCTCCAATCTGGCTTTCGCCCCCCTACACTCCAGAGACTGCCCTTACCAAAGTCTGCAGTGACCTGTCCTCCCTTGGATTCCGCAAATCTGTCCTCTCCTAGTTTAAAGTGACAGTGCACTTGGTAATGTTCATTACGGGTTCCATGGATGATGTCAACCACTTGTGAGAACATATGCTTGCTTGTTTTTGGAGAAGGCAGAATATGATTTCCAAAGTTGCCTACCTTGGTCTTGGATCACGCAGTCAGTGGTAACAAGAGGAGGGACCTGTCCTCTGAGGTGTGTAGTATAGACTTGACCTGCTCTGCTTGTTTTATCTGTCTCGATCACTTGAATCTGAAGGAAAAATAAGAAAGGATTCAGACTGTAGGATGGGATGACTTTTGCTGTTAGAGAATTGGGGGATTAGGTGTCTGTTCGTTAGGACAGACATAATTCTGCATTGGAGGGGTCTAAGGCCCTAAGCCAATTAGGGCCTTAGTCTCCTCCAAGTGCATCCCAAGGGCCACTATTTTGAAGAGGCAACCCTCCTGCTGATGTTCATCCAAGGTACAGAGGGTGTGCGGAAGCAGGTGTGAGGATGTCTGAGGGGTGTTGGGTGTGTATGGGGTGTTGCAAAGGGAGCTTGGGGATGTCGAGTGGTGTGGAGGGATGAGGGGCTTGGTGGAAGGGAACTCTTTATGGAGGGGGGCTGGGGGGATTGGTGGGTGGCAAGTAGAAAGGAAATGGGAATCTCCCAGCTGGTTTAGCAGATTGCAGCACGGGAATCCACAATCAGCTGAGCTGGCAGGACTCACTGAAGCTGTGGTTTTGAGGACTCCTGCTGGCTCAGCTGATCGGGAATTCCCCTGCTGTGATCAGCTGATAGCAAACTGAATTTTTGACACTGGAGTGCTGGGGAGGGTGGGAGATGGGGGGACTGGGGTGGGATTGGGGTGGGGAGGAAGGTTGTTGATCTGATTTTGTTGGGTTCTTTTAGTCTCTATGAAGAAACCACGCGGACGACTATCTTATCTTATGTTCTGCTCAAGTTGTGTATGTTTTCAGTGTTGTATCTTTTACTTTGTATAAAAATTTGTAAAAAAGGAGGAAGGAAGACCAAATGGCAGCCAGATTGGTTAATGAGTGTGGTGAAAGAAGCTATTAGAGCTAAAAGAGAATCCTTCAATAAGTGAAAGAAGGATCCGACTGAAAATAATTGTAAAAAGTACAAGGAATGTGGAGTCAAATGTAAGCCACTAATAAGGAAGGTGAAGAAAGACCTTGAAAGCAAAGTTGCTTACCAGCAACAGGGGTTCTCCATTAGCAGCAGGGGAATGTAGCTACACTTGCTGGTGAAGTGCTCTGATTGAGCCTACGTGCCGGTGCTCTTCCCCAGGTATAGTAAGTTTGTTTTGGGTTGTTGTTTTTTTTTTTAAATTACTGAGCATGTGCAGACTCCTTGCCTTCTGAGCTCTTCCCCATGGTTAATCAGTTATGTTACTAGCTTAGATAAAAAATCTTATTGTGGGGTTGGTGGGCGGGCAAGTGTGGCTGCATTCCCCTGCTGTCTACGGAGAACCCCTGTTACGGGTAAGCAACTTTGCTTTCTCTGGAGACAAGCTGGGGAAATGTAGGCAAATTTACTGGTGAGTCCCTAGCTTCAAGTAGAAATGGGAGGAAGAAATAAATTATAGCGCAAATAAAATGAGGAGGAATGATTGTCCAAACTGAATATCTTGCCCTGAATTCTGGTCCAAACAATAGTGCTTAGTAAAGGTATGAACCGAGGACCAAGCTGGAGTGAGCTTGGACAACAACTTCAACAATTGGAACCTAGGACAATACCAGGTGGACTTTACAGTCTATGACCCAGAAATATCAAAAAAGAGACAAGTTAATTTAATCATGTATTTTTAATGGGTATAACTAAGGGGCAGACTGGATGGACTGTTCAGATCTTTATCTACCATCATTTACTATGTTACTATATGTTTTTTTTTTCAATTCAATAAATTTTTATTCAGTATTTTTAAAAAATACAAGGAGCAATTCAAATACATAAAAGTAGTATAACATTTTGCATTAATATATAGTTATTTATAAAGGCCCATATTATTAAGAAAAGCTCAGAGTATTGGATTTGTTTGTGGTGATGTATGACAATAGAAAGTGAAATAGGACAAAGTAAAAATTGAAAGAGAGAGGAAAAAAGAAGAGAAAGAAAAAAAAAAAAAAAATTTAAAGAGAGGAGAAGAGAAGACAGGAGTGTCAACATAGTAGAATGTACATATAAATCTAAAAATGACCAGGGTGATTTTTTGTTTTTCCAATTCATGGATTTACGGAGTGAAATTTTTTTTTCATATGCATATGATTCAAATCTGTGGTACATACATAGAGAGTTCCACCAAAAAGTATAATCTAATAACGAAGATGATTTCCAATTTTTCAGAATATGCATGAGAGCAGTCACAAACATGGTATCAATGAGTTTAGGAGGACAATTTGATTGCGCGAAACAGGGGTGTTGAGATCGAAGGATTATAATGTCCATAGAAATCTCTTCTGAGCAGTTGGTGATAGATTGTATGGTATTCCAGATTATGGACCAGAGTACAATAAGTATATAAGTTCATGTAAACCTTTTTTTCCTTTTCTTCCTATATTTTAAGTTCTTGTAAACCGTACCGAGCTCCACAACATCGTGGAGATGATGCAGTATATAAACTTAAGGTTTAGTTTAGATTGCTCAATTACAAACTTGAAATCAGTCCCAGTTCAAGATATCTGCAAAGCAGGGACTTAACATATGTTACTATATGTTAAGTCCCTGCTTTGCAGATATCTTGAACTGGGACTGATTTCAAGTTTGTAATTGAGCAATCTAAACTAAACTAAACTAAACCTTAAGTTTATATACTGCATCATCTCCACGGATGTTGTGGAGCTCGGCACAGTTTACAAGAACTTAAAATATAGGAAGAAAAGGAAAAAAAGGTTTACATGAACTTATATATAGAAGAGAAGAGTAAGGGGGATAGAATTACATTTTAGTGAAAAGCCAGGTTTTCAGTTACTTGCGGAATAATTGGAGGGAGCCCAGGTTCCGCAGCGGGGTAGTACGGTCATTCCAAAGACCTGTGATTCTGAAGAGAAGGGATTTTCCCAGTTTGCCTGCATAGCAAATACTGTGTAGAGAGGGGAAGGATAATTTATACCTTTGGGCGGGTCTGGTAGAGTCAGGACTCGAGGAGTTATAAGATAGTGGGATTAAGGGAGGAAGGATGCCGTGAATGATCTTAAAAGACAGGCAGGAGCATTTGAAATGGATTCTGAAAATCACTGGGAGCCAGTGAAGTTTGGCTAGGAGTGGGGAGACATGGTCAGACTTGCGTTTTCCAAAGATCAACTTGGCTGCAGTATTCTGAATTAGCTGGAGTCTTTGAAGACTTTTTTTTGATAGGCTTAAGTAGATGGCATTGCAGTAGTCTAATTTGGAGAGGATGATGGATTGGACAAGGATGGCGAAATGTTGTTGGCGAAAATAGGATCTTACTTTCCTCAGCATGTGGAGGCTGAAAAAGCATGATTTAGCCAAGGAGTTGAGGTGGTCATTGAGAGAGAGAGAGAAGAATCGATAATGATGCCAAGGACCTTGCTTGAGAACTCAAGCTGCAGTGCAGTGCTTGAGGATAGTGCGAAGAGGGTGGGCAGGTGTTCTAACTTTGGGCCGAGCCAGTGTAATTTTGTTTTTGATTCATTTAGTTTCATCTGTACCGAGAGGGACCAGGAGTGGAGTCTCATTATGCAAGCTGTAATGTTCTCGTGGAGGTTGGTGAAGTTCTGGTCTGTCTCAAGGAGGACAAGGATGTCATCAGCGTATGTGTAGATTGTTTCAAGGGGGGATAATTGGAGGAGTTTCAGGGAGGACATATAGATGTTAAAGAGAATAGGGGATAGGGGTGATCCCTGAGGGACACCGCAAGATGGTGTCCAAGGAACGGACATGGTGCCATTTGTGTTGACAGTGTCGGAGCGAGAGTGTAGGAAGTTTGAGAACCACTTTAGGACAGTGGATTCAATTCCTATCTCGGAAAGTTGATAAAGTAGTATGTCGTGGTGGACAACATCGAAAGCTGCAGAGAGATCGAATTGTAATAGGACAGCAAATTTGTTACGAGAATATAGTTGTTGCACCTTAGAAATTAAGGAAACTAGGAGGGATTTGATGCTGAAGCTGGGTCTGAAGCCATATTGGTAGGGATGGAGGATGGAGAATCTCTCTAGGTAAGAAGAGAGCTGGGTGGCGACTATGGCCTCTAGCAGTTTAGTTAGGAGAGGGATATTTGCTATGGGGCGGTAGTTAGATGGTAAGGAAGGGTCGAGATCAGCTTTTTTCAGAAGAGAGGACAAGGCAATGTGTCCCATTTCTGTGGAGAACAGGCCCGATAGTAAAGCAGAATCTATAAGCTTGGTAAGGGAGGAGATGGCCTGCGCGGGAATGTTTTTGTAAAATCTGTTGCTTGCACTTGATGTGCTCCAATCTGTGCGGGAGGAGATAGGTGAGCTCTAGTACAGCAAAAAGAGATGCAATGAGCAATCCATAAGGATATAGTCCATTTAGATACTGAGTTGCCTTGAGTTGAAGGAGACAAAGGCTGATTAGTGTTGCAGATAGCTGCAGTTTTGTCTAGGTAGAAAAGTAATGCTCTCCTGCAGTCCAATGTGTGTAAACTTTGCTCTGTTGAAGAAGAACGTGGAGGAGGAAAAAACAACTGTAAGGTTATTATTGATTGATATGAAAACCTGTAACAAGTTTTGGAAGAAATGTTGGGCGAGTTTGCATGAGTACCTTATTGGGGAAAAATTGGAGGTATGGATAATAGATGACTATTGCTTGCAATTCACTAACTCTTCTTGCAGAAGTAAGAGCCACGAGGAAGGCTGATCTCATGTTAGAAAGGGTAGTGTGGTAGACTCCCAAAGGTTCAAAAGGATCTTTCATCAACTGGTCCATAAGCTATGGTTCATGCAATGTAGAATCGAGCCGACTCAAGTGGTGGGGAATGTGCTGGACCAGGTGTTTGTTACAACAGAGCAAATGGAGGTTCGGATATGTCAGGTGGATTTTAAGCCATGGACTGGCAGCAGGTAAAGGTAGTGAAATGGGTGAGGCCTTTGTTTGATGAAAGGAAACTATGGGGTGAATGGGAACCACGATTGCAGGCGATAAATTTTGACAGTGCGGTTGAGGAAGTCCAGGAGGGTTGGCAAACGTCTCTGCTGGATGCCCTGCTCATGATTTTTGGGTGAAGGATAGAGAGAAGAAGCATAAATGGTTGACAGAAGAGACTCGTACACGGCATAGGGAGTTAAGGAAGTTGGAACAAAAGTGGAGGAAGAGGAAGATAGCTGAGGAGGGAGTATTGTTTTGGGATCTGGCCCAGGATTTTCAGTTTATTGTACGATCTGCCAAAAAACAGCTGTACCAACGGAGGATGGAGGGGGATGTGAATAAGCCTCGTGAGCTTTTTCAAGTTGTAAGGGATTTGAGTGGGGATGGAGTAAAGGCCCGCCCCCGTGTACGTTCTCTGTGGAGGAATTTAACAACTTTTTTGTAATGAAAATTGTGCTCATTGCTAATACACTACCAGTGGTGGAAGGAGAGGAGAGACTGTTTGATTGGGGGGGTTGATGAAGGAGAGGAGTAGAATGTTTTCCAGGAAGTGGATAAGGATGACATGCGGGTTGCTTTAAGTTCCTGCAGACCCACACAATCCTCTGGTGATGCTTGTTCAGTAGGGGCTTTGAAGAAATTAGCAGGGAAGGTGGTTCCAATGCTTACCAGGATTATCAATGTAATTTTGGAGAGTGGTGAAATTCCAGAGTCATTGAAAATTTCAACAATTAAACCATTGATGAAGGACAATAAAGTAGGGTCCCAAGAATTGAGTAATTTCCATCTGATAGCGTCATTACCCGTACTGGCGAAAATAATGGAAAAGATGGTTTATTTCCAACTTCATCAGCTTTTGCAGGATCACTGTATCTTGGATGATCATCAATATGCATTCAGAAAAAACCATAGTACGGAGACTTTGTTGGTATACATGCTTGATGAATTGAGAGTGGGTTTGGATAAGTGAAAACAATTCTTGGTGGTGTTTCAGGATATTTCAGCAGCATTTGATACTGTAGATCATGCGATTTTGTTAAGCAGACTGAGGGGATGTTGGATTTGTGGATCAGTTGTGGCCTGGTTTGAATCTTTTCTGAGGGGGAGACAGCAGGAGGTGCTTATGGGTGAAAAACTGTTGAGCCTTAAGGAGATTAAAATAGGGGTGCCACAGGGTTCTGCTCTTTCTGTGGCTTTGTTCAATCTGTATCTTGTTCCGCTGTGTAAACTGCTTTCGGACCTGGACATATTCTACCTGCTGTATGCTGATGACATCCAATTCTTTTTTCCCATTGAAGGGGATTTTGATGGGGCCTCATCACGCTTACAGTTGGTAGTGGTAACGATTAAACATTGGATGGACCATAACAGGCTGAAGTTAAGTATTCTGAAGACGCAGGTGTTGTATGTTACAAGAACCCTGGGTGCTAATGTTCTGGAGACAGTTGAGTTACTGGGGGAGAGAGTATTGGTAAGGTGCGAGGTGAAGTATCTTAGTGTTCTTTTGGATTCAGGACTCATTATGAGAGGGCAGGTGCTTGCTGTAGTTCGGAAGGTGTATTTTCATCTTCGGTTAGTTAATGGATTGTGACTATTGCAGTCTGGTGGTGTTCTTGGGAGTACCAGAATCAGTTCTGGGTGTGCTTCAGGTGGCCCAAAATTCAATGATGTGCTTTCTGTTTAAATTGGACAGATGTGAGCATGTAACGGAATATTTTATAAGGTTGTATTGGCTGAAAGTAAAGGATAAGATACGGTACAAGCTCTTGGTGAATGTCTTTATGTGCTTACAGAAGTTAAGAACATAAGAACTGCTGCTGCTGGGTCAGACCAGTGGTCCATCGTGTCCTGCAGTCTGCTCCCGCGGCGGCCCTTAGGTCAAAGACCAGTGCCCTGAGTCTAGCCCTACCTGTGTATGTTCTGGTTCAGCAGGAACTTGTCTAACTTTGTCTTGAATCCCTGGAGGGTGTTTTCTCCTATAACAGCCTCCGGAAGAGCATTCCAGATTTCTATCACTCTTGGCCCCTAAACACCTGGTCCAAAGCATTTTGCCACGTGAGCTGATTCGACTGCTCCGCTCAAGTGAGTATTGTGAGCTGTCTGTACCATCTGTGTGGGAATTAAGGCTTTCCTCTTCCAGAAACAGTGTCTTTCACTGCATCGGCCCCTGGGAGTGGAATAATCTTCCAGGATACATTCGCCAGCAGCAAAATGTACAGAATTTTAGGAAACTGCTGAAAAGACATCTGTTCTGTAAAATGAAATATTGGGTCTGAGTTTGGCTGAGGGAGAAGGAGTGATGACTTCTGAGTGTTGAGTACTGGTCACGGAGATGTTTGATGGTCTGGTTTGTTTTATTTGGTTTAATGATGGCTGTTAGTGAGGAATCGTGTATGGCTTATGGAATTTTATATTTTGATGTATGTGTGGGTTTGGCCAGTTTTGGCCTTATGTGATATTCGCTGTTGATGCGACATTTATGTTATATGTAATTTGATTTGTGATATGTAAGTAGGTAATTTGTTACAGTGTGTCCTTGAAGTAATTTGTATGACAAATGTAAATGTTTTATTTTGTATGTTAATATGTAACTCACCCTGGATAAGGGCGCGTGAGAAATAAACAAACAAACAAAACAATATTGAGATCCCAAGCTGGAGGTGAAGTCTGAAGTGAAGGTCGAAGGTTATTGAGACCTCAAAGAAACCAAGAAACCAGAGGATTTTGTGAAATTGGCTTCCCATCTAGAAGGTGATGGTACGCAGAGATGCCTGAAAGATGGAAACATACAAAATTGGTCTTAAGGCCCAAATCTGATAAGTGCAGCAAGTATGCTAAAATGTGATTGATCAGGCAGTGAAAATGATCTTGAGCTTGGGAACGTGCCCAGATGGAAAAACGTTTCCACTTAAGTTGATAAGACTTCCTTGTGGATGGGCATCTGGCTGCAAGAAGAACCGTTTTTACTGATGAAGAGACTTGGATGTCAGCAAGAATTGTCCATTCAATTTCCATGCTGTGAAATTGAGGTTGTGAAGATAGAGATGCAACAGGTGACCGTTCTGTTGGAAGAGAAGAAACGGATGGTCCCTTAAAGGAAATGGAGGAACGTCGAGAAGGTCCAAGAGTATTGGATACCAGATTTGCCTCGGACAATGAGGTGCAATAAGAATCATTTGAGTGTTGTTTCTGATGACTTTCTGAAGAACTTTCGAAATCAGTGGAATTGGTGGGAAGGCTTACAGAAGAGTGAGATTCCATGGGATTGAAAAAGTGTCTCTTGCGATTGCATGAGGGGCAGGACATAGGGAGCAATACTTGGTGCACTGAGTATTGACTGTGGAAACAAAACGGTCTATTGTAGGGGTGCCCCATTGTTGAAATATGTGTTGTACCACCTCTGGATTTAAAATCCACTCGTGAGAATTGAGTTTGCAGCTGAGGGAGTCTGCAATGATATTCATCTTTCCTGGAATGTATACTGCTTGTAATTCTGTACAGAGAGAGAGCAAAGGTCCGTAGACGGTAGGATTCTTTGCAAAGGGGAAGGGACCTCTGAAAGCCTCCTTGCCTTTTCAGATAGAACATTGCTACTTCGTTGTCTGTTTGGATATGTAGACGCGTGTTGTGAATCCAAGGGCTGAATGCTTGAAGAGCATAATAAATTGCTTGAAGTTCCAAAAGATTTATGTGAAAGTGTAGTTCTGCTTCTGACCACTATCCTTGAGTCTGGAGGTGACTGAGATATGCTCCCCAACCTTTGTTTGAAGCATCTGTTGTAATGGTGAGTAGAGGAAGTGGAGACTGGAATGGACATCCTCCTTGAAGGGATGAGAATGAATCCACCAGGAGAGGGACGCTTTGACTCTGGGTGGTAGAGGAATTAAGGTTGCCAATGATTGAGTTTGCTGAGTCCAATTCAGCTTGAGATGCCATGTTGCATATGCAGCCTTGCATGTGATACCAAAGCAAGAAATGCGGCCATGTGACTTAAGAGGTGCAGAATCCCACGCACTGGAAGAGTGGAAGATTGTTGCATCAGGTTTGCTAGCTGATTAACCAGGGGGAGGAGCTCAGAAGGCAAGGTGTCTGCACATGTTTAGTAAGTTAAAAAAAAAATAAAAAATCTTACTGTACCTAGGGGAGAGCACTGGCATGCAGGCTCAGTCAGAGGACTTCACCAGAAAGTGTGCCTGCATTTCCCCTGCTTGTCTCCAAAGTCAGATCAGGATCGAGTATGCTTTATATCACATTCATATCATATGTTATTTTTCTGGATGCTATGCATCTTAGTGGGAGAGAGGAAGACATCTTAAGGTTAAAATTAAGAGAATACAGTGAGACATTTCTCAAAAGTTCTGGAAAAGTGCTGCGGAAGTGTTTCCCACAAAGATGACCTCAAACATATGTGAAGATTCATCAATTTGTGCTTAGAGAACCGGTCATTTTTATTAAGTTACACATACCTCATTTGCCTCCTCTTTTACAAAACCATAGCACGATTTTTAGTGAAAAATGTGAAAAAGAAGAGTTGCACTTTTAACCCTGAAATATTAATGGAAATGTGAGTGTAAAGAAGTGTTTTTCCCACATGGGGCATGCATAGTTAACCAAACCATGTACATTCTTTTCTTGGCACCAGCAGCTGACAAAGAGCAGATGCTGCTTTTACAGATGTTTGGCACTATGGAAATGAACACTTATTTGCAAGGAGAGGCCTAATCGCCACTGGCAAAACATCAGAAACAATCCACTGAGCTAACATTAGAGCTTTACTGTAATCACCCAAAAGATGATAAAACACTGATATCAAAAAGAACTGGACTTATAAAGTACTTTATGGTCTCCTATTGACAATTTTATTAATGATTCACATGTATAACATATTCTACTTTATAACTATTATCTTTTTACCCGATTGTCCAATTTAAAACATGATGACTTCCTGAATGTTTGGTTGAATGTATTTGTACTTTTTTCAAAATTTAATAAAAAAATTGAACTTAAAAAAAAAAAAAAAGAACTGGACTTGGCTTTTCTCCACTTCTGACTCTCCTTCCTTTTCATTGTACTGACTCACATCATGTTAGTCCTTTTCACAGACAAGAACCTTTCCAAAAAAGCATGAAGCTTATCCTTAACACTTTGCAATATGCATTTAATCATACTCCAAAATATACATATAAAATGAGGACTAAAAACGATTTCTACTAAGTTCACTAGTTAATAAGAGGAAAAAATAGCTAAGGAGGCAAAAAACTTCAAGCCATTCTTTCGATATAATAAGGGGAAATGACCTGCAAAGGAAGTGGTAGGGCCGTTAGATGACCATGGAATAAAGGGAGTGCTAAAGGAAGACAAAGCCATCGCCAACAAACTGAACTTATTTTTTGCGTCTGTGTTTACCAAAGAGGTATACACAACATACTGTAAGCTGACAGACTATATGCAGGAAACGAGGACGGGAAACATAAAAAGGGTTGACGGTCAATCAAGAAAAGGTATGCAGGCAGATTGATAGGCTTAAAAATGATAAATGCCCAAGACCAGATGGCATCCATCCAAGGGTAATCAAGGAACTGAAAGGGGCTATAGCAAACTGCTTCTACTAATAGCAAATCTGTTGATCAAATCGGGCAGGATTCCGGTAGACTGGAAAGTGGGGAATGTTACGCCCATCTTCAAGAAAGGTTAGAGGGGAGATCTGGTAAACTACAGACTGATGAGTCTGATCTTGGTACCGGGAAAGATGGTAGAGGCACTGATAAAGGACCACATCATTGATCATCTTGATGGACACAGTCTGATGAGGACCAGCCAGCACGGCTTCAGCAAAGGAAGATCTTGCTTGACGAACTTGCTGCACTTCTTCGAGGGAGTAAACAGGCTGATAGAGAAGGGTGACATGGTCGACACTGTATATCTGGATTTTCAGAAGGCGTTTGACTAGGTTCTGCATGAACGACTACTTTGAAAAATTGCGAGCCATGAAATCGAGGGTGAAATACTCACATGGATTAAAAACTGGATGGCGGATAGGAAACAGAGAGTGGGGATAAATGGACAATGCTTGGACTGGAAAAGCGTCACAAGTGGAGTACCGCAGGGTTCGGTGCTTGGACCTGTGCTCTTCAACATATTTATAAACTACCTGGAAAATGGTACGACGAGTGAGGTGATTAAATTTGCAGACGATACGAAGTTATTCAGAGTAGTGAAGATGCAGGAGGATTGCAAAGACCTGGAACGTGACATAAACATGCTTGAGAAATGGGCTGCGACATGCCAAATGAGGTTTAATGTGAATAAGTGTAAGGTGAAGCATGTCGGTAACAAAAACCTTATACACGAATACAGGATGTCTGGTGCAGTACTTGGAGAGACCCCCCAGGAAAGAGACTTGGGAGTACTGGTTGACAAGTCAATGAAGTTGTCTGCGTATAGTGCGGCGGTGGCAAAAAGGGCGAACAGAATGCTAGGAATGATTAAGAAGGGGCTCATGAATAGATCGGAGAAGGTTATCATGCTGCTGTACCGGGTCATGGTACGCCCTCATCTGGAATACTACGTTCAGCACTGGTCGCCATACTTGAAGAAGAACACAGTACTACTCGAAAGGGTCCAGAGAAGAGCGACTAAAATGATTAAGCGGCTGGAGGAGTTGCCATACAGTGAGAGGTTAGAGAAAATGGGCCTCTTCTCCCTTGAAAAGAGGAGGCTGAGAGGGGACATGATCGAAACATTCAAAATAATGAAGGGAATAGACTTAGTAGATAGAGGTAGGTTGTTCACCCTCTCCAAGGTAGAGAGAACAAGAGGGCATTCTCTAAAGTTAAAAGGGGATAGATTCCGTTCAAACATAAGGAAGCTCTTCTTCACCCAGAGTGGTGGAAATCTGGAACGCTCTTCTGGAGGCTGTTATAGGGGAAAACACCCTCCAGGGATTCAAGACAAAGTTAGACAAGTTCCTGCTGAACCAGAACGTACCCAAGTAAGGCTAGTCACAGTTAGGGCCCTGGTCTTTGGCCTAAGGGCCGCCGCTTGAGCAGACTGCTGGGCACTATGGACCACTGGTTTAACCCAGCAGCACCAATTCTTATATTCTTAAAATAAGCCATGCTGACCACCAAGGTCCATTTAGCCCAGCATCCTGTGTTTGACTGTGGCTCATCTGGGTCACAAGTACCAAGCATATCTTAAGTAGATCTATTTTTCATGTTCATTTCCAGGGATAAGTGATGGCTTCCCCAAGTCTATCTGTTCAATAATTTTATATGGAATTCTCTAGCAACCTGTCCAAAACTCTTGTGAGCACTATTGTTAGTCGTTTTGGCCACATTTCCCAGCAAAGATTAATGATATACTGCATTCATAAAAATATTTTCTATGATTTGCTTTCAATCTGCTGTTGTTAATTTCAGAATGTCTTCTTGTTTGAAAAGTTTAAAAAAAAACCCCAAAACCGTCCCCTAACAGTCATTATTTGAGGAATGCTTTTCTTTGTAAGGGTAATTGCAGGTCCATGTATACTGTACACTAAACACAGTATAATCATTCCAGTAATTTGCTAGGGATATCTGTCTATTATAATTCAAACCTCTTGCCAACACTGCTTTAAAGAACAGGACAAACTGGCCTCAGAAGCCTCGGGGCAAAGCATTGCTCCGGGGCTATGGAAAGGAACTATAGCTCCCTCCCAAACTTCTATCATTGGCATCAGTGCTCCTTACTTCTCTTGAGCACTGACTGTTCCAGAAATTTTCTTACAATTTCTATTTCATTTGTTTTAAAGCACTGGCATAACAGAGTCGAGAGGATTTCCAACAATTAATTCAGTCTGCACAGAGACAGAAAGAAGTGGAGAGAGCTGACAAGCAGCATATGTCTAAAAGATAAGACAAGCTTGCTTCATTGAATTTTTTTTTGTTATATTTGCTGATATTTGAGTTCTGCAACTGCCAATGCTTTAAAACAAATGAAATAGAAATTGTAAGAAAATTTCTGGAACAGTCAGTGCTCAAGAGAAATAACTATTTGCATTGACTATTTGACTATCTGCATTCACTATTCAGTCAAGGTTCAAGGGCATTAATTCTGCAGCTGGATCTGAGCAGTGCTTTCGATCTGGTAGACCATCACATTCTCTTGGATTGTTTGGAATCCATTGGAGTTGCGGGAAATGTCTTAAGAACATAAGAACATAAGCATTGCCTCTGCCGGGTCAGATCAGGGGTCCATCATGCCCGGCAGTCCGCTCCCGCGGTGGCCCTCCAGGTCCATGACCTGAAAGTTTTCCCTACCTAACCTAAAATGTCCATACCCTATTCGCTCAAAGTCCTGTAAGGTAAATCTGTACCCTGTTATCCCCTTCACTTCCAGGAAGTCATCCAGTCCCTTTTTGAACCCCAGAATTGTACTCTGTCTTATCACCTCTCCGGGAAGCGCGTTCCAGGTGTCCACCACCCGTTGAGTGAAGAAGAACTTCCTTGCATTCGTTATGAATCTGTCTCCTCTCAGTTTTTCTGAATGATCTCTTGTTTTAGTTGTCCCTGCTAGTCTAAAGAATCTGTCCCTCTCCATCTTCTCTATGCCTTTCATGATTTTATAAGTCTCTATCATGTCCCCTCTCAGTCTCCGCTTTTCCAGGGTAAAGAGCCCCAGCCTGTCTAACCGTTCGGCATATGAAAGGTTCTCCATACCCTTTATCATCCTCGTTGCTCTCCTCTGGACCCTCTCGAGTATTGCCATGTCCTTCTTGAGGTATGGCGACCAGTATTGGACGCAGTATTCTAGATGTGGGCGCACCATTGCTCGATACAGTGGCAGGATAACTTCTTTCGTTCTGGTAGTGATACCTTTTTTGATAATGCCCAACATTCTGCTCGCTTTTTTTGAGGCCACTGCACATTGCGCCGCCGGCTTCATTGTGTTATCCACCAATACCCCCAGATCTTTTTCTTGGCTGCCTTCCCCGAGTACCCTCCCTCCCATCGTATAGCTGTACATGGAGTTCCCCTTCCCTATGTGCAAGACCTTACATTTCTCCACATTGAAGCTCATCTGCCATTTTTTTGCCCACTCACTTAGTTTGTTCAGGTCGATCTGCAGTTCTATGCATTCCTCAACAGTTCTGACCCTGCTGGAGAGTTTTGTGTCATCCGCGAATTTGATAACTTCGCACTTCGTCCCCGTTTCTAGATCATTAATAAATATATTGAACAGCAGTGGTCCCAGCACTGACCCTTGCGGAACACCACTTGTGACCCCCTATCCAGTCAGAGTAGTGCCCCTTTACTCCTAAATTGGTTCTGTGGATTCCTGGTTAAAAGATCGTACCAAGTATTCAAGGATGATACTTTGTCCTATCGTTGGGAAAATTCTTGTGGGGTGCTGCAGGGTTCGCCTCTGTCCCCCACTTTGTTTAATATTTATCTTGTTTCCTTGGGAAATTTGCTGCAAAGTTTAAAGCTCAAGTTCTACATTTATGCAGATGACATTACAATTGCCATCCCGTTAACTTGTATATCACCCGAGTTCTTAAATTTTTTAGCGACTATTTTAAGTCAGATTGAACTCTGGATGACTGCTATTAAACTGAAATTAAATGCAAACAGAATGCTACGAATGATAAAGAAGGGGATCACGAACAGATCGGAGAAGGTTATCATGCTGCTGTACTGGGCCATGGTGCGTCCTCACCTGAAGTACTGCGTCCAGCATTGGTCACCGTACATGAAGAAGGATATGGTACTACTCGAAAGGGTCCAGAGAAGAGTGACTAAGATGGTTAAGGGACTGGAGGAGTTGCCGTACAGTGAAAGATTAGAGAAACTGTGCCTTTTCTCCCTCGAACAGAGGAGATTGAAAGGGGACATGATCAAAACATTCAAGGTACTGAAGGGAATAGACTTAGTAGATAAGGACAGGTTGTTTACCCTCTCCAAGGTAGGGAGAATGAGAGGGCACTCTCTAAAGTTGAAAGGGGATAGATTCCGTACGAATGTAAGGAAGTTCTTCTTCACTCAGAGAGTGGTAGAAAACTGGAACGCTCTTCCAGAGTCTGTCATAGGGGAAAACAGCCTCCAGGGATTCAAGACAAAGTTAGACAAGTTCCTGCTGAACCAGAACATACGCAGGTAGGGCTAGTCTCAGTTAGGGCGCTGGTCTTTGACCAAGGGCCGCCGCGTGAGCGGACTGCTGGGCACGATGGACCACTGGTCTGACCCATCAGCAGCAATTCTTATGTTCTTTTTAGCTTTTCCCAATTATAAGATCAAAGAAACATCAATACAGGTGAATGGCTTGGACTATAATATAGAACAATATATAAAATACATTGGAACAACATATTGATTTATTGTTTAAGAAAATCATCTCTGTGCTTTGGAAGCATCATTAAGAAGTATTTTGATGAAACTTCATTTTGTTTATTGGTACAGTCTTCTATTTTAAGCATTCTTGATTGCTGTAACATTATATATTTAGGTGCTTACAAGAAAATTCTTAAAAAACTGAGAATGATTCAGAATTCTGCTGTTCGCCTCATTTTTGGTTTTAAAAAAATGGGAGCATATTACTCCTTTTTATTTGAAACTCCATTGGTTACCGAAAGAGTCTAGAATTTTGTTTAACTGTTCTTGTATTTGTTCTAAATCAGTTTCTGGATTGTCACCAGGTTATCTTGCGGCTCATTTTGCCTTGAGTCACGCTAATAAGATTACACGCAGAGTATACTTGTTTAGTTCTCCTTCCATAAAATCCTGTCGTTCCAAAAAGTTCCTCGAGAGAAGCCTCTCGTGTCAAGCTGCTAAACTGAATTCATGGCTTGGAAAAATCATTCTCGAGGTCTCTTCCTATTTTGTTTTTAGAAAATTGTTAAAGACACAACTTTTTGATAGGTTGGTATTTTAACGCACTGCTATGTTTTTAACAAGTCTTTTTAGATATATCTGATGTATTTTTATCTGTATTACAAGCATCAATTTTGCCAGTTAGGTTAGTTTTTAACTCATTCTTTTAAAACTGTTAATTAGTCTAGATTCAGCTGATATTTTACCAGCATTTTCTTTTTTAATGTATTTTTATCCGCAATATATTGTAAATGCATTCCGCTCATTATTGTTAAGTTTCTATTATTCCAATCTGTTGTATTTCATCCGTATTCTATGTATTTGCCCAGTTTGTTGTGAACCGCCTATAACTTTTTTTTTGGTATGGCGGTATATAAGAATAAATTATTATTATTATAAGGAGCACTGAGGCCAATGATAGAAGTCTGGGAGGGAGCTATAACAGTCTTTTAAGTTCCTTTCCCGAGGCTTCGGAGGCCAGTTTGTCCTGTTCTTTAAAGCAGTGTTGGCAAGAGGTTTGAATTAAAATAGGCAGATATCCCCAGCAAATTACTGGATTGATTATAGTGTGTTTAGTGTGTGATTTTTAGTGTGGTGTTTTTTTGCCATGTATGCCGTATACATAAACAGCTATGTTAGAATTAAAGCAAAGTTGACTTATCGACATACTTACCTGCAAATGTAAACTAAAGAATTGTACTGATCTTTGAATTGAAGAAATATGATCATATCACTCCCTTTTACCAGGAACTTCACTGGCTTCCTTTTGAGGCTCGTGTCAAATTTAAATTTGGTTGTTTTTGGTCTAAAATTCTAGCTGGTCTGGTTCCCATTTATCTAGCAAGCTCATTTTCTATTGCTCAGTTCATGCATTCTCAAAGTTATCATGGCCTCTTCAGTTTTCCATTGGTAAAAGGTTGTCAGCTCAAAAGATACCATCAACGCCTCCTTTCTTTTCAGGCGGCTTCCTAGGCTAGGGATTTAAAGCCTTTGATAATGAATTCAACATCATATCAACACTTTAGGAAGCAATTGAAGACCTAATTTGTGAGGTTTTGATATTCCATTTGTACTGTTTAGCATTAACTTTGTTAACCGCATAGAACTTATTGGTTAAGCAGGATAGAAATTGATTGTTATGTTATGTTACTGATGTGGGATGCAATTCTGCGCGTATCAGTGGAACGGCTGCAGCGGAGAGAAGATTCCTATGATTGAGTAAGTCTTTATAAAAGGTGAAAGAGAGAAAGATGGGAGTGTTGGACCTCATCAGATTGGACAGCCGACCTCCGTGAGACCAGAGCACAAGAACTACAGAAGGAAAAGTAGACAAAAAGGAAGGAGGATGAAGAAAAGCAGAGAATGAAAAAAAAAGTAGAGCAAGAGATCATGGAGATATCTGTGATTGAAGTAGAACAGAAAGATTTGGATAACGTGGCAGAAGAATCAACGGAAGGAGCTCCTGTTGCTCTAAAGAAAGCTAGGAAGAGGCCAGAATATACCTCATTTGAAAAATGAATTATGGTAGCCTCTTTGCAATTTTAAGAGGCTTTACATGATCACTATTATGCTTTATTCATGTTCGATTTGTTGTACTGTATGTGATTCTGTTTGTGTATGTACTAAAGGCGGGATATAAATAAATAAATACAAAATACAAATACAAATATAATAAACTGAGGATATGAGGTCTGACGATGAAGTTTGGGAACTTGCCTCCATGTACTTATGTTGGCAGCACTGTACAAACAACTCAATAAGGTTTCATAACCTTGGTATATCAGTGTCTCACAGCTGTGTTTGTGTCGAAGTGTAGTGGTGTCTTGCTGAGTGTCATTCATTATTGCTGTTGCATGTTTTTGTGCACCTTTGCAAGAATGTCAGAGCTTGAATTAGAGCAACATTAAATTTCTTGTTAAACTTGGCAAGAGTGGAAGTGAATTCAGGGACATGGGGATAATGCCATGAAGAAAGTGGCAGTGTACAAACGGATTAAATGTTTTTCTGAGGGAAGAGAAAGCAGTACTGATGAAGAAAGATCAGGGCAGCCAGTAATGAGCAGAACTGACAAAAACATTGCAAAAATGTGTTGAATTGTGCGTCAAAATCATTGACTGACTGTGAGAAGATATCGATAGAAAAACAGGAAAATCTTGGTACGAGAAAGGTGTGTGCAAAAATAGTCCCAAAGGAGCTTACTGATGAGCAAAAGCAAAGGAGAGTCAAAGTTTGCCAAGACCTTTTGGAGAGGCAAGACGATGTTTTGAGCCATATTATCACAGTTGATGAAACATGGGTATACTAATATGCAGGGAAAATGGTAAAACTAGAAGGAATAATTTGAAGTTGCAGGGAAGATGACTCAGGAGCAATGTTAGAAAATTGTTTTTCACAAAGACGCCTGAAAAGCCCTTCCAAGGGAAGTAGTGGAGAGGAAAACGGTGATGGAATTCAAAAAAGCATGGGATAAACATAGAAGTCCTAACTATCATTTGCTGCATTGGCTGCCGGTGGAGGTGCGAGTACTATTCAAATTTTCTTGTATCTGTTTTAAGTTGATTTGGGGATTGGCCCCAACTTATCTTTTATCTCATTTCGTGTTGTATAGTCCTATAAGGAAAACTAGGATTTTACATTTATTTGCTTATCCAAAAATTATTGGTTGCAGATACAAGCCTTTTTTGAATAAGACTCTCGCATTTCAAGCAGTTAAACAGCAATTTTGGCTGGGCAAATACATTCCAGTTGGCCCAGGCGCCTCAGGCCTCACCTGTGGGTGGGGTTTGAGGCGCCTGGGCCAATCAGGCCCTAAGGCCCACCATTTGACGGATGGCGGGCCTGCTGGACGGACAGGCTTGGGACCTGTCCTTCTGTCCAACTTTTTTTCAGGGGAGGAGGGGTGTCGGTGGGGGGAGGGCCAATTGGGGGTTCATGTAGGGCGATCGTGGGAGGAGGTGCACCGAGGGCAGGAGGGCCTGGGATCCCTCCTGCCTGATCCGATTGGGGGAGAGGAGTGGATCACTGCAGGAGAGATGGCTCATCTCTCCTGCCACGATAATGATCACCCGCCCCCCCCCCCCTCCTGAACTGCGGCACTTCGGGGTGAGGATCGCCAGCAGGGAAGATGCATTGCCGCGATGCTCACCCTGAAGTGCCACGGTTCGAGCGGTGGGCGATCACCATCGCGGCAGGCGAGATGAGTCTTCTCTCCTGCCGCGATAGTTGCAGTAGGCGGTAGGCAGGTTGCTGGGGCCGCTGAGCTGCTGTGATCAGCTCAGCGGCCCCTTTTTCGGTACTTATACCTGTTTTGACTTATACCTGCCTAAACCTTTGGTTATACCTGCTGTACGCCTATGTCTATGTCGGCCCACCAACTGCCCACCTCCTGCCCTTTCCCCTCTTCTAAAAACGCCTCCTTTCGCTCTATGCATTTAGAGGCAGAGGAAAGGCCTAAGCTGGTTTTAGAAACGTCTAAAACCAGCTTTGGTTATGGGCACTTGGACGATCAGGCTTTTTGATCATCCAAGTACCCATTTAGGCCACTTTTTAGATGTTTTTTTGTTTTGATTACTAGCGTATGGAATCCGGAAGGGATGTAGCAGAAAAAGGGTTTATTTTTCTATTGTTTGTATGGAAAGAAAAGCTTAGTACAATTAGGCCTTTATATTACTAAAAAAATAACTTGTCTAAAAAAGGAAAAATATTAATAAAGAAAAAAGTAAATAAAAGAAGAAGAAATGTAATTTTTTTCTCTTGAAATGTTTCAATACAGCCACTTCATCCCCAGTTGCCTGCCCAGATAAGATCACAAGACTCTTTGATGATCTTTTGGAAAACACTGAAGACCCATCTCTTCAATTGAACAGTGTTAATGGACTAGCTCCCCTTCCTTTTTCCTCCTTCTCCTGTTCCCTGCTTCCCTTCCTCTGATGCCTTGCTCCACTACCGCTCCTTCTCTCTTCCCTCCCTTCCCTCATCCCCCTTCTCTTCTCTCTCTACGTCAAGTTTCAAGTTTATTCGGTTTTTGATGAATCGCCTATTATAAATTCTAGGCGATGTACATAATACAATTTTAATATAAGAAACTTACAAAATAGTTCAAAAATACAAGATATAAACGATACATACATGAATTAAGGAAAAGGGGGAAAAGTTACAATAATGGGGTGTTGTTAAAAAAAAGGAAAGAACAATAGGGAAGGTATTGTAAAAAAACCAGAGCACAATATAAAAAAGAATTCAGAAATTGTGTTAAAAATCATAGGCATCATTAAATAAATAAGTCTTTAAAAGAGATTTGAATTTAACAGAATCAGGTTCGGAACGGATATACTGTGGTAACATATTCCACCACTGAGGGCCCATAACTGTAAAAACGTCCCCTCACCTGCCTCTTCTTCGAATGCCTATAATTTTTTTGTCCTGTAAGTTTACTCTGAATGTCAATTGTAACCCGTTCTGAGCTCCTGGGAGAATGGAAGAGAAATCTAAATAATTAAATAAGTACCTAGGTAACGAATCTGTACAATTTCTCCCATCACAGTCTCTCCCATAACAACTGATCCCTTAAACTGTTAGCCACTAATCTCTAATCATTGTAAACCGCATAGAACTTCACGGTCATGTGGTATATAAACTGCTATTATTATTATTATATCAGTAAGGCATATCAGAAGAAAATATTTATGTCAATTGTAATCCATCACTTACAGGACTTGGAATGGAGTCAGGATCCAGTTTCTTCTGAGGTGGACCAGTCAGGTGAGACACACTTCCAGGAGGGGCCCCAGGATAGGAGAGCTGAGATCCAGCCAACTGAGGACCATAGCTATTTGCTGAAATATCACATTAGCACAAGGAAAACATATACAAGTTATTAGTTACAATCATCTAGATAACACAAAATAATTGTTCTTCTCTGCAAATCTGTCTTCTGGTCACCGAACATATCACTCTATCCCCCTCTTTTACAAATGCTTAGCATGGGTTTTAGTGCTGGCAGCAGTGGTAACTGGGCTGATGCAGTTACCACCACTGCTGGTGCTAAAACCTATGCTATGCATTCGTTTATTAAAATTAGATATACTGCCAAATCTTAACATAGTTTACATCAATACAATTACAAAATAAATAAATAAAAGGGAACGCCATAGAGGATAGGATAGCATACAGAGAATACTCAAACATCATATACAAATATTAATTACATTGTGCATTTAAGGAATGCCCACTGAATTCTCAATAGATATGATCTACTGGCAAAGAGTCTCCCAAATGCCGACTGTAAGAAGTAAGTTTTTAACAGTGTCTTAAAAGCCTTGATATTTGTTTCAGACCTAATATGCCTTGGGAGACTATTCCAAAGGTTAGGTGTTAAATCAAAGAAAGCTTTATTATGAGTGTATTCCCATCTTGTTCTATTTACGGCTGAAAGTACCAATCGATCTTAACATACGCGCTAGAGAACAAGGAATTGTCAATGAGCTTAAATAGTCAGGAACCATAGTATAAAATGCTATATGAGTAAGCACTAGAATCTTAAATTGAGTTCTAATAAGCAATTGGTAGCCAATAGTAATGTTTAAAGAGAGGGGTTTCGTCAGTCTTAAGGCGGAAGTCATTATGCCATTGTATAGATCCATGGTGAGGCCCCACCTGGAGTACTGTGTGCAATTCTGGAGGCCGCATTATCGTAAGGATGTGCTGAGACTGGAGTCGGTGCAAAGAATGGCCACCCGGATGGTCTTGGGACTCAAGGATCTACCATACGAAAAACGGCTTGACAAATTACAGCTATACTCGCTCGAGGAGCGCAGAGAGAGGGGGGACATGATCGAGACGTTCAAGTATCTTACGGGCCGCATCGAGGCGGAGGAAGATATCTTCTTTTTCAAGGGTCCCACAACAACAAGAGGGCATCCGTTGAAAATCAGGGGCGGGAAACTACGAGGTGACACCAGGAAATTCTTTTTCACTGAAAGAGTGGTTGATCGCTGGAATAGTCTTCCACTACAGGTGATTGAGGCCAGCAGCGTGCCTGATTTTAAGGCCAAATGGGATCGGCACATGGGATCTATTCACAGGGCAAAGGTAGGGGAGGGACATTAAGGTGGGCAGACTAGATGGGCCGTGGGCCCTTATCTGCCGTCTATTTCTATGTTTCTATGATCGTATTTACTTTTATGGCCTGTTGACTTTCCATCCTGTCTTTCACAAATCTGAACTCCCCTACATCCACCCTAATTTCTATTTCAGCCCCTTTCTCACATACCCTGAGCTCAGCAGAGGCCATTTTCCTCCTTGCTGCCTGACCCTTCTTTAATACCTCTCTTCATTCTTTCCCCTACATCTTTGCCTTTGCTGTCTCCCTCCTATAGTAGTCACTTATCTGTACAACAGACCAGACCCCTTGTACCTCTGCATTTTCTGAGAGATATTCCATTAACCTGTGGCTTCCAGAAAACCTTTAACAACTCCAATCAGGGAAAGAGTAATGAATAAATCCAAATATTGTCATTAATTACTCTATTTTTTTGTGAATTGAAAGAGAACTTTAATGGAGAAAATTTTACTTCAAAAGGAATAGCAGTGGATTGTTCAATTGAAAACTATGGAACCAGATTACAGGATCAGAGGGAACATTGATTCCCTAGAGGTAGGTCTTGTCAGTCAAATCTGATCAATTTCTTTGACTGGGTGACCAGAGAATTGGATAGAGGGAGTTTGCTAGATGTGGTGTATTTAGATTTTAGCACAGCCTTTGACAGTGCTCCACACATACTTCTAATAAATAAACTGAGCGCCCTCGGAATGGAACCCAAAGTGACAGGTTGGGTGAGGAACTGGTTGAGTGGAAGACGACTGAGGGTATATCATTCTGAGGAAACAGATGTTACCAGTGGTGTGCTTTAAGGTTCTGTTCTTGGGCCTGTTCTTTTTAACATTTTTATAAATGATATTGCAGCACTTTGTGGATGATACCAAAGTCTGCAATAGAGTAGACACCAAGGATGATGTGAATAACATGAAGAAAGACCTGGCAAAGCTTGACGAAAGGTCTGAAATTTGGCAGCTAAAATTTAATGCTAAGAAATGCAAGGTTATATATTTGGGCTGCAAAAACTGGAAGGAACGGTACAATTTAGGGGGATTATGAACTTATATGAACAACAGAAGAGGGTACTTGGGTGTGATTGTACGTGACGATCTAAAGGTGGACAAACTGGTTGAAAAGGTGATTTTGAAAGCTAGAAAGTTGCTAGGGTGCATAGGAAGAGGCATGACTAGCCCAGTAGCCCATCCTCATGTTGGCCAATCTAGGTCACTAGTACCTGGCAAAACCCAGAGTAGTAACATTCCATGCTACCGATCCAGGGCAAACAGTGGTTTCCCAATGTCTATCTCAATAACAGACTATGAACTTTCCCTCCAGGAAATTGTCCAACCTTTCTTAAAACCAGCTACACTATCCGCTATTACCACAACTTCTAGTAATGCATTCCAGAGCTTAACTATTCTCTGAGTGAAAAAATATTTCCTCCTATTGGTTTTAAAAGTATTTCCATGTACCGGTAACTTCATTGAGTGTTCCCTAATCTTTGAAATTTTTGACGGATTGAAAAATCGATCCACTTGTACCTGTTCTACTCCACTCAGGATTTTGTAGACTTCAATCATACAAGTATTTCCCCCTCAGCCGTCTCTTTTCCAAGCCGAAAAGGCCTAACTTTTTTAGTCTTTCCTCATACAAGAGGAGTTCCTCCCCTTTATCATCTTGGTCGCTCATTTAGAATATTATGTACAATTCTGGAGACTCCACCTTCAAAAAGATATAAAAAGGATGGAGTCGGTACAGAATAAGGCTACTAAAATGGTGCATGGTCCTCATCATAAGGTGTTTGGGGATGGACTTAAAGATCTCAATCTGTATACTTTGGAGGAAAGGCAGGAGAGGGGAGAAATGATAGAGACGTTTAAATACCTATGTAATGTAAATGCGCATGAGTTGAGTCTCTTTAATTTGAAAGGAAACTGCAATGAGAGGGCATAAGATGAAGTTAAGAGGTGATAGGCTCCGGAGTAATCTGAGGAAATACTTTTTTACAGAAAGGATGGTAGATGCACGGAACAGTCTCCCGGAAGAATATATTTGCATATATCCTCTATAATAAAACCTTAAGCGTACATGCGCACTTAGGAGGCCGTGATCCCTGCCGCCGTGATGTGTACCTCCATGCCAAATTCCATTTGTGGCGCGTTGGGCGGCTTGTGGCGCGTGCAACGGCTTGGGGCACCTTGCGGTACGTGCGCCGGCTTGGGGCGCATGCAGTGGATTGAGCGGCGGTTTGTCTCAGCAACGGCAGGAGGGTGTCGTGCGGGTGCTGCAAGGTGTCCCATGCTGGTAAGAAGTGGAGGGGGAGAGGGAAAGGGGGCTGCTTTGGGGGAGGAGTATGCTGGGGGGCATATAGCATTCATGCTTTGCTCTGGGAGGGGGGGAACAGAAGGGGGCCATGGAGAGACAGGCAGGCATGGCACAACAGAGAAATACAGGCAGGTAGTGAGCCAGGGAGAGAGACAGACAGAAAAAAAGACAGACAGAGAGGGAACAGACAGACAGACAGACAGACAGACAGCCAACGTCCTAGGAGAGAGAGACAAAGAAAAAAACCCAGACAGACAGCGGTCTACACATCTATTTTAGCGGCCGTTAATCTAACAGGCTTAAACACTAGTATATATATATAATTGCATGCTTTGTATCTGATTACTCTATATTCCGCACTAACTAGTAGAAATGTGCACGAAAGTAATATAAACACACATTATTGCCATTTAAGGCAAATATCATGTTATAACCATAATGCATCTTAATAACTACCCCCTCTCCCATTAATTCAGTTATGTAGTAATGTCCCCTGCTGGTAGCAACTGTGGTGACAGTTCAAGTTATGGCATGTCAAATCCTAGATATGGTTTATAATATACTACATTAAATGAAATTTATCAGTGTTCCTGCAGTTGAAATGTAGAAAAAGGCCTTAAAGAAATGGGCTATCATTTCTCATAGCCTTATGAAGGGACCTGGGTTCAATTTCTGTCTCGTCCTCCCTTCCCTAAGTTGATTTAGGGTGTTGCAGAGGCAGCAGTGACAGCTTTTTTGGAGGCCATCAACAAGGGTGACACCTGGTGACTGGATTTAGAATCCATGATACAGTAGAATCTCAGTTAACCGGCTTTCAATTAACCGGAAAACAAATCTCCAGTGAAAAAAATAAGTCACTTGAAGTGCCAGCAGCAGCAGTCCTGAGCCACAAATCCCGCTTTCTCCCTCCCTCCCTCCCTCTAGCCCCCAAGCAACTGAGACAGAACCCCCTCCCTCCACCCCAAAGCACCATCCTGGAAGGGGGTCCTGAGCCGCAAATCCCTCTTCCCTCCCTCAAGCCCCGAAGTAGCAGAAACAGGCGGTGGTCCTGAGCCATGAACCCCCTCGCTCGCATGCTCTCTCCCTCCCTTCCTTTCCTGAAGCACAGCTGGTCAGCAAGAGGTGGCTTCAAAATAGGCTGTTGGCGGCCAGCCCTGGCAGGGCCTTTCCTCTGATGCATTGATGCATCAGAGGAAAGGCCCTGCCGGGGCTGGCCGCAAGCAGCCTGTTTTGAGGCTGCCTCCTGATGACTGGTTGCGCTTTGAGTAAGGAAGGGAGGGAGGGAGGGCACAAGGGAGTTTGTGGCTCAGGACCACCGCCTGCTTCTGTCACTTTGGGGTTTGAGGGAGGGAGGAGAGCTTTGTGGCTCAGGATCGCTGATGTGCTGGTGCTTCAGGGTGGGAGGGAGGGGGGATAGAGATCTGTGTTCTAACACAGCACTCAATCAACTGGGAAAACGGTTATCCAGTATCCACCAATCCCCAAGGTGCTGGATAAGTGAGATTCTACTGTATATGTTCCACTTGAAGCCCAGACACACAGCTCCCAGTTTCAGAACTGTTCCTATGATAGGAGAAAAAAGCCCCAGGCAGCTGTGAATGAATGCTCATGGCACCAGGATTCCAGCAAAGATTTCGACTAAGCTGGAAGAAAAAGAAGAAAGGAGGAACTACTGGGCCAAAAAATGTTACCTATTAAGGTGCTGTAGGGTACTATAACATGCACTCACAACACCATATCATGAACTTTAGAGCAGATACTGGATTAAATTGAGAGAAATAGTGACAGCAAGGCAGACTTCCATCAGTAACAAACAAAAAATGCCATTGCCACCCAGTTTTATTCATAGGTAGTCATGTCCTCTGGCTATTTCTCCCTTTTAAAGAAGACAATTGGCACCCTTGCCTACCTGACTGTGGATGATAATTGGGACCTGCAGGTTGTTCAGGCAACTGCTGTTGGAAGTTAAGATTTGGAATATTAGATGTAGGGATTCCATCTTGTAGGGTCCCTAATGGTCCATTTAGAGCACCTGTTGCTGCTGGAGGTATCTGAGACACAGCCGTTGCAGGAGGAGGTAGCATGTGCTGGGTTGGAAGGACTTGATGAGATGTCAAAAGTGGTGGTCCAGGAGGCAGGTGAGAATTTGGTGCAACACCAGAGCCTATGCAAAACAACCCCCATTAATGAAATACATTAAAGATTTAGAAGGCTCCCATGCTCAAACATTCACAAGACATTCTTTAAGAACATAAAAGTTGCCACACTAGGACAGACCGAAGGTCCATCAAGCCCAGTATCCTGCTTCCAACAGTGGCCAACCCATGTTCCAAGCACCTGGCAGAAACCCAAAGAGTAGCAACATTCCAGAGCTGAGATTGTGATGTCTCATTCCACCAATGCCTAAGAGCCAACCTCATCAGAGATGTCACAATGGCTTGATTGTCCTAGACTTGGTTCACATAAGAACTTAAGAGCTGCCATACTGGGACAGACCAAAGGACCATCAAGCCCAGTATCCTGTTTCCAACAGTGGCCAACCCAGGTCCCAAGTACCTAGCTAGATCCCAAGTAGTAAAACAGATTTTATGCTGCTTATCCTAGGAATAAGCAGTGGATTTCCTCAAGTCATCTCAATAATGGCCTATGGACTTCTCTTTTAGGAAATTATACAAACCTTTTTAAACCCTGCTAAGTTAACTGATTTCACCACATTCTCTGGCAACGAATTCCATAGTTTAATTACACGTTGAGTGAAGAAAAATTTTCTCCGATTTGTTTTATATCTACTACTTAGTAAATATGAATCACTTGTTTCCTCTTTCCAAAAATAATGGGACTAGGAGGTATGTGATGAAGCTACTAAGTAGATTTCAAACAAACTGGAGAAAAAATTTCTTCCCACAATGCGTAATTAAACTCTGGAATTTGTTGCTGGAAAATGTGGTGAAATCAGTTAGCTTATCAGAGTTTAAAAAAAGGTTTGGAGAAGTCCATAAGCCATTAATGAGATGGCTTGAGGAAATCCATTGCTTATTCCTAGGATAAGCAGCATAAAATCTGTTTTACTACTTAGGATCTAGCTAGGTACTTGGGACCTGAATTGGCCACTGTTCAAAACAGGATACTGGCCTTGATGGATCTTCGGTCTGTCCCAATATGGCAACTCTTATGTCCTTATTTTTTTCATTGCGGTATATAAATTTTTAAATAAATGCCCACTAGTCCTAGTATTTTGGGAAAGAATAAACAAGCGATTCGCGTCTACCTTTTCCACTTCACTCAGTATTTTATAGATCTCTATCATATCTATATATGTAGGATGATTTACTATGGTATAAATGTGTCTGTATTTAAAACCATCTCAGAAAACCCTAACTCTGTATTGTAACACCTTTACAGAAGCTCATGTAAACCACTCTGAATTGACTCCCCAGTCATTAGTTGCAGCACAGAAGCTTTCAATAAACCTCACCTGAGCAGTCTCTTCTCCAGGCTGAAGAGCCCTAGCCACTTTAGCCTTTCCTCATAGGGAAGTCATGCTATCCCCTTTATCATTTTTATCACCCTTCTCTGCACCTTTTCTAACTCCACTATATATTTTTTTGAAACGTGGCAACCATTAGGAAATGAGATCCACAGTGAATGTTGCAGTAATTCCAAATAAAGAAATTCTGCATTATCTTTAGTAAAATGGATTTAAAGACTCAATTTTTAAAGTAATTTTTCCTTGGATTTAATTCTTCTTTTCTTACTTTCAGCAATTTTCTGTAACAAAACTCTTTGAACTGAATATACAACATTTAACCAGTGGCATACCAAGGGGTGGGAGCGGTCCGCCCCGGGTGCAGACTATGAAGGGGTGCTCCCAGGGTCAGCGTCATGGTCCAGGAATTTCACTGCTCTGCTGGCGTTGGGCTTTCCTCTTTGACAGGTCCTGCCTTCACAGAAGCAGGAAGTAGGTGAGACTGGCATAGAGGAAAGCCTGACACCAGCAGAGCAGCAAGTTAAGGCTGCCGACAGAGAGAACTCACATACCTTCGGGCCTGTCTTCTACAGCAGCAGCAGCGGTGGTGGTGGCCAGTTGTTGGAGGCAGAACTCTGAACAGGTTTCTTGTGGCCTGGCTGCTGGGGCCTTCCCTCTGCCATGTCACTGTCACTGATGATGCAGCAGAGAGAAGCCCTAGCAGAGCAGAACACAAACAGCCCGTTTGATGCTGCTTCAAACGATCTGCCACCACCACCGCTCCCTTTGGAGGCCCAAAAGAATGTCAAATCTCATGGTGGGGGTGTCAGTCGGGTCTGGAGGTGCTGCACAGGGGGATGGGAGGGATGGAAAACTGCTACACAGGGGGATTGGAGGGAGGGATGGAAAGCTGATGTACATAGGGGGAGAGAGGTGAGAGGAATAATTTTTGGACATGGGCTGGCGAAGAGGAAGGGAGATTCAACAAAGAGGTAGAAAGGGGTGAGAGGGAGAAACCTTGTTTATGGTGGAGGGAAGGGAGACATGCATGGAGAAGAGAGAAGGAGAAATGTTGATCATAGGGTAAAAAACAGGGAGAGATGGTGCATGGGGAGAGAGAAAGATATATTGCACATGATAATGGTGAAGAGGAAGGGAGGGGAATAGAGAGGTGTGACCCAGACCACGAGAGAGAGAGAGAGAGAGAGAGAGATGGTAGATGGTGGGAAAGAAACAGAAATGTTGGATATGGCAGTGGAAGGGAAGATACAGAGATGGAAGATGAATGGTGAGCACAGAGAAAGAAAAAATATGTCAAATGGGCAGGAGACCCTGACGAGCGAGTTAACAGAACCAGGGATCAATTTGATTTGAATAATAAAATGACCAGACAACAAAAAGTAGAATAAATAATTTCATTTTCTATTTTGTGATTACAATATGTCAGATTTGAAATGTGTATCCTGGCAGAGCTGGTGTTAGACAGTGAGCGTGAGCTAGGACCTAACAAGGAGAGAAAAAGTCTTTTTTGTTTTGTTTACACCACAGCAGCAGCGTGCAGTTGGAGAGGGCAAAGGAGAGTGGGTAAAGAGGCTATGAAAATAAAGTTTCAAGTTTGTATTAAAATTTGATAAAATGCTTATATAAGAAATTGCTAAGCGATTAACAATAAAAAACCCATATCTTGAACTCCAAAGAGGGTAACAGGACAGTATAGAGAAAGTTTAGAGGGACTTAGTATAACAAAGAGGAGGACATATTACATTTTTGAGAATAGCCAGGTTTTCAGATGTTTTCGGAAAAGTTGGAGGGCGCCCAGATTCCGAAGTGGGGTAGAAAGGTTATTCCAGAGCTCTATGATTCTGAAGGAGAGGGATGACCCTAGTTTTCCTGGACGGGATATTGAATTTTTGGGTGGGTCTGGTGATGTTAGGATTCGAGTGTCCTAGGTGTTGCATGCGGGATTAGAAGTCTGCTCAAGAAAGATGGTGATTTTGACTGTTGAATTTTAAAGGCTAAAAGGGCTATTATAGGTAATTCTGAAAGAGAATGGGAGCCAGTGAGCATTTTTAAGAAGTGGAGCGACTTGGTCAAATTTCCTTGAGTTTGTAATAATTTTTATTGCCGTATTTTGTGCTATTTGTAAGTGCCTAATTTCTTTTTATGGTACACCTTTGTATTAGAGAGCTGCACGGGAACGGGCATGACGGGAATCCCACAGGTTCCACCCTCAGGTCACGGGGATCTCGTGGGGACGCCCCCTTGTGGTCTCAGGGATCCTGCGGGGTTGGAGCCAGCTTGAGCCAAGAGGCTCGTCTTTTCCTGCTTGCTGACGCCGGAGGGAAGGCTTCACGTCAGACACATGCAGGCGAACAAGCCGGAGCTCTAGTCCTTTTCAGTCCTCCCCTCCCCATCCAGTGAGTGCTGCAAAGAGGTTGAGTGCGCCCCCCTCCCCCATTCCCTCCCTCCTCTGGCCACTGTTCTCTGACTCTCTCGCTCTGGCGGTCGCAGTGATCGCACTGGAGCGGAGCCTTCCCTCTGCTCCACTCTGCCAGAAACAAGAAGTGGCGTCACCAGAAGGCAGAAGAAGAGCTCTGGAGGAGTTTGGGGGGATCTCGCCGCGTGCGCCGAACGGAGGTAATGAGGGTAGGGGGATGGAAAGGAAAGAAGGACGGAGCGGACCCGGTGGAAGGAAAGAAAGATAAGAGTACCAGGAAAGGGGGAAGGATGCTGGCTGGGGGGAGGGGGCTGTAGAGTGCAGGGAGAGATGCATGGGAGGCAAACGTGGTAACGGAGACTGCTAGAAAACTCAGAAAAGACCTCAGTAAGCCGTTTTGATAATCTGCCACGAAAATACATGCACACTAATTTGGCTGGAACCGGTTTAGCAAGCAAGTTAAAGGCAAATTTTAATTTTGAGAATCTACCCCAGAAAGAGAAAAAGCCCTTTTTATTTGTTTGTTTACACCACAACACTATCATGGGGTTGAAGAGGTTGTAACTCTGTAATGTCATATTGTAACACCGTGACCTGTTCTGAGCTTTCTGGAGAGGACGGGCTATAAAAATAAATTAAAAAAATGACTAAAAATATTTTTTTATATTGGGAGGGGGGGGGTGTTAAAAAATAATTGGCCCCGGGTGTCACACCCCCTAGGTACGCCACTGCATTTACCTATTGTTGCAATCTAAGTAGAGAAAACAGACAGATGAAACCTCATTTTTATGGTCCTGAGCTTGGAGAAATGAAGAAAGAGATATGTACCACAGGCATTGAGCTGCATATTGCTGAGCTGATTTGTCACGTGTTGGATGGATGAAGGAGGTGCAGAGCTGGAATGCAGTGATGGAGGGCCATACGTTGAATAAGGCACTGCTGCACCTTGAAAGCTGTGGAAAGAAATCCTTCTTTGTGATAGGTCTTAAACACGTTATGATATTTCATTGATTAGAAATTATTGTCCTATTCTTAGTTATTTGTCCAACAAAGTATTTCAGGTTACTCTAGTGCAGGGGTCTCCAAACTTTTCGCCGCAAGGGTCACATTGGGTACTTCAGCACTTTTCAGCAGGCCATAGTAACAAAAAGAAAAGATAAATAGCTCTAGATATATGAGTTTTATTGAAAGCAGAAAATTTTATAAACTAATTACAGAGTATGTGAGATTTAATTATTATATATTAATGCTGACAAATACTACCAGCAAATTCTCATATTGTCATCACAAATTATAAATTTATGCAATTGCAAATTGAGTATTACACTGTACCACTGCAAGTATTCTTATGGACAATTAACCGTAATGACTAGTAATGAACTTCCATATTCGATTTAAAGATTAGTCACAGCGCCAGAGCTACCTACAATGCCGCGAATTGACACTTAATCGAAGCCGACCAAGTACAAAGAAATATTGCGAAGTATACAATTATGATTCAGTATTAAAGTTGTGAATAATATTAACATAATATGGAATATCAGTATACAGTATTTTGAAGACAATTTTAATTAATGCATTTGATATCTATCAGCATCCCGTGGTGCGGGCCGGATCTGGCCCGTGGGCCATACTTTGGAAACTCCTGCTCTAGTGGAAGCACCTGCATCTGAGAATAACATGATTGTAATGTCATGAATGTGCCGTCAAACCCTGTCTTTCCAGAGATATTTGAGCATCAGTCTGTAAAAGGAGTTGCAACCTTTTACATTTTAGCTAGCAACACTGAAGACATTATATGGTAGCAGTTGTAATAACAACTAGATGGTGAGTAGTAAAGAGATTTTTTTTCAGCAGAATCAAGCCTTATAAACTCTATATTTTTTTATTAGCAATTATACATTTTTCCAACAAATAACAGAAAAAGGATAAAGCAAAGCAGAAATGACTAAACACTAATAATCTCACTCCCTAAGTAACCATCACTTTCTAGTCCACACATAGGCGTGGGAACGGGGGAGGCCACAGGGGCCGGGGCCTCTCCAAAGATTGGTGGTCTCTCGATTGGTGCCCGCCCTCCCACCCGCTTCTTGGTATTCTAATTTTTAAATCTTTCGGCAGCTGCCGCACAGCGTCAGTGAGCAAGCCTGTCCCGGAGTACTTCATTCTACTTCCAGGGGCAGGACTGCTCGCTGACGCTGCGCAGCAGCTGCTTGAAGATTTAAAAGTACAGCGCAGGGAGGAGGTAGGTGGGGAGTCGGGAGCTGGGGAGAGTCTGCACCGTAGGATTCCGCGGGGCTAGGGCAGAGCTCCTGGCCCCCCCAAACCAAGCACTGTTCCGCTGGTAAAAGGGAAAGTACTAGAAAATTTTAACAGGAAATTAAGGATTATCTAGCAATTAAAATATACTGCAATTATAGTGCAAATTCCTCATTTTTAACTCTTATTACATGTAAAAAAAAAGTCATTTCTCATGAACTTTTAGGACATTTTCCAATTGTAATGAATTCCAAAATGCAAAATACTCGTAAGCTCTACATATCTAAGTGCCTGGCTTGGGTAAGATACATTAGTGGCTTCCCAAACCTGTTCTGAGGACTCCACAGCTAATCAGGTTTAGAGGATATCCACAATGAATATGCATGAGGTAAATTTTCATATGTGGTCTCCAATGTCAGCAAATTTATCTCATGTATATTCATTGTGAATATCCTAAAAAGAGATTAGGCTCTTACCTTGATAATATCTTTTCCTGTAGATGGGGGTGGTATGCTGAACCAAGGGTCTTGCTCGCGCGAGTCCTTTGCAGGAGATACTGATCAGTGTTTTCAGCACCTCCTCCTTCTTCCTGCTCTCTGCTGTCCCCAGTCAGTTAGTTTCAAAGCTGGCAACAGCCTTACAGGAGAGAACAGGTGAAGGTGAACTCCCCCCAGCAAAACTTTGATCTGCTCATTAAAGAAATACGCAGCTCATAACATGCCATGGAGAAGAAAGGAACCAATAAATCTTTATTAATAGCCAATCATAAGAAATTGTGTAACCCAGGGGGAAACCCCAAGGGAACTATATACAATTAATATACAATGTCTTCCAATTTACCACAACTGGCAAAAAATTCAGAGAAGCAGCCTTCAGGCAGCAGATGGTCCAGGCAGGCGTATCAATCATGATAGGTGGGGGGAGGGGGGGCGGGGGTTCAGCATACCATCCCTATCTACTGGGAAATATATTATCAATGTAAGAACCTAATCTCTTTTTCCAGTGCAATAGGGATGGTTTGCTGAACCAAGGAATGTACCTAAGCAATCCTTGAAACCCCGGGTGGGATACATAAGCCTGCCCTCAAAACTGAGACTCCAAAAGGAGGAGGAGTACTGAGCCGCCACATTCACTCTATAAAATTTGGTGATAGTGTGGAGGGATGACCAAGTCGCCGCCCAACAAATTTCATCCAGTGGAAATGTCCTAGCTTCAGCTCAAGAGGAGACTCCTCTGGACGATAGCGATCGAAGAGCGAAAGGTGGCTGCTTTCCACAGACAATGTAGGAGGATGAGATAGCCGACTGGATCCATCTTGAAATGGCGGCTTTGAAAGCCAGTCTCCCCCTTCTTGGCTGGATTCATCAAAACAAAGATATGGTCCGAAAGGCAAAAATCATTTGTAATCTTCAGGTACTGGTCGCTTATTTGTGTGACTGTTTTTATGTATTTTTATGTATTTTTTATTATGTGTGTTTATACTTGTGAGCTGCTTTGGGAAAAGCGGGTTACAAATAAAATAAAACAAACAAAACAAGACAGCCCTCCGGACATCCAGACCTTCAAGAATTTGTCTTTATTCTTAGAACCAGAGAGCTGAAAAGCCAGAAGTCAAACTTCCTGGTTGATGTGGAATGCCAAAATCACCTTTGGCAAGAAAGAAGGGACAGTCCACAAGGAAATGCCGGCCTCTGTGATACGCAGGTTAGGGTCCCTACAAGACAAAGCTTGTAGTTTGGAGACACAGCATGAAGGAGTAATGGCAAATAAAAAGACAGTCTTGATAGTGAGGTCCATGAGAGCGGCATCTGGCAAGGGTTCAAACGGAAGCCTTGATAGCCCCTCCAGTATGATATTCAGGTTCCAGGAAGGACAGGGCTGATGAACTGGAGACCTTAACCATAGAGCACCCTTGAAGAATCTGACAACATCCAGGTGCTAGAAGAGGGAAAATCTGGCATTATGTGACCTGAAACAGAAAATCCCAGCCACTTTCATCTTCATAGAAGAGACCACAAGTCCCATATCCAGCCATTTTAGCAGGAAAGACAGGACAGCCGATACTGAAACCATGTCCAGGTCCAGCTGCTCCCTATGGCACCAGCATTGAAAGGCCTCCCAGACCTTGGCATACACCATAAATGTGTCAGGTTTCTTAGCTCTCAGAAGCATATACACCACCAGATCTGAGTAACCCTTCCGGCTCCAAGCCGAGTGCTCAAGAGCCATGCTGTGAGACCAAAGAGTTCTGGATCTGGCAGGATGATTGGATTTTGAGACACGAGTCCCTGAAGTGGCTGCAGCCTCAGGGGATTTGGTCTGAAGATGCACCAGATCCATGTACCAGGGGCGCCGGGACCAGTCCAGAGCCACCAGGATGATACGTCCCAATGCCTGGTCACTCTTCCCAACATGGGCTTGGGAGGGAACACATACAGGAGTTTGTCACATAGCAGGAGGGAGAGAGGACCGACTAGTGACATATCTCCCGGAGGCAAGAACGAAGGACGTCATTGACAGAATAGAGAGAATCCTGGAAGGAGCTGAGACAGAGGAGACAGTATTAATAATCCACGTTGGAACCAACGACGTCAGTAGGAGGAGCTACAACAGAACTACACTAACTGAGCAGTCCAAGATCCTGGGGAGGAAACTGAAGCTGAGGACAAAGAAGATAGCCTTCTCAGAGATCCTGCCAGTACCGAGGGCGGATGCAAGGAGGCAGACCGAGCTGCAAGCAATAAACAGTTGGCTGAGGAGAAGGTGCAAAGAAGAGAGTTTCCACTTTGTATGGAACTGGACAACTTTTTTGGGGAAGAACAAGCTCTATAAGAGGGACGGACTGCACCTGAGCACAACTGGGATGAGGATGCTGGCACGCAACATCCAGAGCGGCATAGACTTGGTTTTAAAATGAGGAGAAGGGGAAAGCCGACAGTCGATCTGACCTCGACACATCGGACCAAAGTATCAAACAAGGATACTGAACCAGGGAATTGTAAAAGAGGGCTCGGGACTGAGTGGGAACTTTTGGAAAAAGGACCCAAGGATGCAATGCAGGGGCCCAAAGCACAAATGAACCTAGAAAGCAGGATTGAGAGAGAACAACAGGAGCCAGAGAGGCATCTAAACATGGGGAAGCAGGCTCAGGACGACACAGACACACCGCAGGATGGGGATGAAGTTAACAAGGCTCGGGGGCTGGCAACCCATGAGGGGGTCGGCAGGAGCGCTAAACCACAAGGAGAATCAGCGAGGAAGGCAAACAACCAGGACTTAAATTGCCTATACACTAATGCTAGGAGCCTAACAGCCAAAATGGGAGAGCTGGAAGTCATAGCCAGTAAAAAGGACCTGGACATAATTGGAGTCACAGAAACATGGTAGACTGATGACAACAAATGGGATGTGGTCATACCAGGGTACAAACTCTATAGGAGAGACAGGACACACAAGAAGAGTGGAGGAATAGCGATATATATAAAGGACTCCATTCCTTCAGCCAGGATGGAAACAACAGTAAGGGCGGACGGCTTGGAATCACTATGGGTTAAGCTACAAGGGGGAACTGGAGCAGACATCAAATTTGGACTGTATTATCGCCCATCTGGACAACCGGAAAATATCGACCAGGACCTGGAAGCTGAATTGAGGCAGGTATGCAAAAGCAGAAGTGTGGTGGTGATGGGGGACTTCAACTACCCTGGGATTGACTCAAGTTTTGGATACTCAAACTTCATGAGGGAGACCAATTTCCTGGAGGCTATGAGGGACTGTTTCATGGAACAGCTGGTCACGGAACCAACACGGGGAGATGCCACTCTTGACCTAATCCTCAACGGGCTAGGGGGACCCGCAAAGGAGGTGGCGGTACTAGCACCACTAGGAAAGAGTGATCACAACATGATCCAATGCAAACTAGAAAGTGGGTCAACAAAGGTGATAAGAACCACAACGACAGCACTCAATTTCAGAAAAGGGAATTACGATGCCATGAGGAAAATGGTGGGAAAGAAACTCAGTGGCAACTTAGGGAAGATGGAGACCGTAGAAAAAGCCTGGTCCCTACTCAAAGACACGGTGCACGAGGCACAGAACCTGTACGTCCCCAGGTTCAGGAAAGGGTGCAAAAAAAAAAATCGAACAAAAAACCTGGGATAACAAATGCGGTGAAAAAGGCAATAAGTGACAAGAAAGCATCGTTCAGAAAATGGAAAAAGGACCAAAGGACAACCAGAAGGAACACAAAAGACACCAAAGAGAATGTCACCAAGTGGTTAGGAAAGCAAAAAGAGAATATGAGGAGAGACTGGAGGGGGATGCAACAAACTTCAAATCATTCTTCAGGTACGTAATGGGGAAGCAACCGGCCAGGGAAGAAGTGGGACCATTGGATGATGGAGACAAGAAGGGTGTGGTAAAGGAGGAAAAAGAGATAGCTGACAGGTTAAATAAGTTCTTCTCGTCGGTCTTCATGAGAGAGGACACATCCAATATCCCAGAACCTGAGGAGATCATAAATGGGGATCAAGTAAGACAAGAAGATGTCCTCCGATAGATAGACAGACTAAAGAGCGATAAATCACTGGGTCCGGACGGCATCCACCCAAGGGTTCTCAAAGAGCTAAGGAACGAAATAGCGGAACCACTTCGCCAAATTTGTAACCTATCCTTAAAAACTGGGGAGATACCGGAGGACTGGAAAATAGCAAATGTCACGCCCATCTTTAAAAAGGGTTCAAGTGGTGACCTGGGAAACTACAGGCCGGTGAGCTTGACCTCGGTTCCGGGAAAGATGATGGAAGCACTGGTTAAGGACAGCATCTGTGAACACATAGACAACAATGGACTGCTGAAGGCGAGCCAGCACGGCTTCTGCAAGGGAAGGTCGTGCCTCACAAACTTACTGTACTTCTTTGAGGGAATAAACAGCCAGATGGATAAAGGGGAATCCATGGACATCATTTACCTCGACTTCCAAAAAGCCTTCGACAAGGTACCCCACGAACAGCTGCTTAAGAAGCTGTGGAACCACGGGGTGCAAGGGGGATGTCCACCGATGGATCAAAAACTGACTGGCAGGCAGGAAACAGAGGGTTGGAGTAAAGGGCCACTACTCAGACTGGCTAAGGGTCACGAGCGGAGTTCCGCAGGGGTCGGTGCTGGGACCGCCCCTGTTCAATATATTTATTAACGACCTGGAGGCGGGAACAAAATGTGAGGTTATAAAGTTTGCGGATGACACCAAACTCTGCAGCAAGGTTAGAACCGCAGAAGGCTGCGAGGACCTGCAGAGGGACCTGGCGATACTGGAAGAGTGGGCAAAAAAGTGGCAAATGAGCTTTAACATAGAAAAATGCAAGGTCATGCATGTAGAGAAAAAGAACCCGATGTTCAGCTACAAAATGGGGGGGATCACTGCTAGGGGTAAGTAACCTTGAAAGAGACCTGGGGATGATGGTAGACACAACAATGAAGGCGTCAGCACGATGCGCGACGGCCTCAAGGAAAGCAAACCGAATGTTGGGTATCATTAAGAAGGGTATCACTGCCAAGACGAAGGAAGTCATCATGCCACTGTATCGTGCAATGGTGCGCCCGCATCTGGAGTACTGTGTCCAGTACTGGTTGCCATACCTCAAGAAGGACATGGCAGTACTTGAGGGAGTCCAGAGAAGAGCGACTAAACTGATAAAGGGTATGGAAAACTTCTCATATGCTGATAGATTGAAAAAGCTGGGGCTATTCTCCCTGGAAAAGCGGAGACTTAGAGGAGACATGATAGAAACCTTCAAAATCCTGAAGGGCATAGAAAAGGTAGACAGGGACAGATTCTTCAAAATGTGGGGAACTACAAGTACAAGGGGGCACTCGGAGAAATTAAAAGGGGGCAGGTTTAGAACAAACGCTAGGAAGTTCTTTTTTACCCAGAGGGTGGTGGACACATGGAATGCGCTTCCGGAGGCCGTGATAGGCCAAAGTACATTACAGGGCTTCAAAGAAGGTTTGGAGAGGTTCCTAGAGGATAAGGAGATTGAGGGGTACAGATAGGAGTTGAGCTAGGTTATAGGAATAGTCAGGGACCACTACACAGGTGATAGGCCTGAGGGGCCGCCGCGGGAGCGAACCGCTGGGCGAAATGGACCTCTGGTCTGCCTCAGCGGAGGCAAATTCTTATGTTCTTATGTTCTTGTCCACTGGCCAAGGTTGAACCATTGCATCAATCCCAACGCTTCCTTGCTCGAATCTGTGGCTGAAAAATTGGAAGGCTTTCATATTCCTTGCCATCGCCATGAGGTCAAACATAGGGTTACTCCAATGGTCAACAATGGTCTGAAATGCCTGATGCGAGAGAGACCACTCTCCCAAGTCCAGTGTATCTATGCTGAGAAAGCCTGCTTCTACATTTTGCACTCTGGCAATGTGGGCTGAAGAAAGGGCTAGAAGATGAGCCTCCACCCACTGGAAGAGGGTATGCACTGCCTTCTGGAGCCTGGCACTCCTGGTGCCTCCTTGCTTGTTGACGTATGCCACCACTGTGGCATTGTCTAAGGACACTCTATCTGCTTTGTTCGACAACCAGGGCTGAAACCATTTCAGCGCCAAACAGATGGCTTGGAGCTCCAGCCTGTTGATGAACCAACAGCGACTGAGACCACCGCCCTGGATTGGGCACTCTTTGCAGCACACCCCCAGCCCACAAGGCTGTCATCCATTGTCAATGTGGTCCAGGAGTCTATCTGAAGAGGCATCCCTCAGGTCAACGACTGAGGATATAGTCACCAGGCTATGCTATAGCGGGCTGCAGTCTTCCAGGGCAGTTGAATGTGAAGAGGGTTTTTCTGTGGAGACCAATGAGAGAGAGGCTCGCACGAAGTTCAAGCTAGGATGTCTCTGCTTTAAGGTATTATCAGGTCTAGCCCCTAAATATATAATAGACCTCTTCTCATTCCCAACTAACAGACATGAGAGAAGCACACACCTGAAATTTGTTTCCCCACCAGCTAGAGGATGCAGATATAAGAGACATCATCAACAACTTTTATCGTACCAAGCAGCCTTATGGGGCAAAGACCTAGGAAAACTAATCACACACTCAAACAACTATATCGAATTTAGGAGACACCTAAAAACATACCTGTTCTTGAATTACATAGGTAACGAACAAGGACAATAGCCCCCTTCGTAATTCCACCCATATCTGATCTTGCAAACTGTTAACCTCTAACCTCTAATCTCTAAACTATGAATGTCCCAATCAATTAATGAAACTTTTCTAACTCATTGTAAATAGCACGGAACTTCCCGGTCCGGCAGTATATAAACTGTTGTTATTATTAATGTTGTTAATATCAGATGGTCATTGTTATACTCTGTAATTCACCGACTGTACAGTTTCACCTCACTGTAAACCGCCTAGAAGTCGCAAGATTGTTGGCGGTATATAAGAATAAAGTTATTATTGCAGGGGGCACATATGCACTCTCGCCCAAGGAACCACATGAAACCGCCTAGAAGTCGCAAGATTGTTGGCGGTATATAAGAATAAAGTTATTATTGCAGGGGGCACATATGCACTCTCGCCCAAGGAACCACATCTATCATAGTGGCCATCAAACCCAGAACCTAAAGATAATCTCAGGCCAATGGAGACTGCTGAGATTTGGTTTCAAAGGTTCAGTCTGTTGCTCTGGAAAAAACACTCGGTCTCTCTCCATGTCGAACCAGACACCCAGGTACTCCAGGGACTGAACAGGCTGCAGCTGGCTCTTCTTCAAGTTGACAATCCAGTCCAGACCTTGAAGGGTCATTAGGACAGTCCTAACCACTCTCTTTGCTTCCTCTCTCTCGAGGGGGCTCTGTTAAGCCAGTCATCCAAGTATGGGTGGACAAGCCAGCCCAGCTTGCGGAGATGGGCCGCTACCACAGTCATCACCTTGGTAAAGGTTTGGAAGACTGCCGCTAACTGAAAATGCTGTTCAAGGGGAGAGTGTGGCGTAGTGGTTAAAGCTACAGCCTCAGCACCCTGAGGTTGTGGGTTCAAACTGTAACGGAGCCGGTACCTGTGCCTTCAGTGTTGCCGGTCTCCGCTCACCTGAACGCCACCTCGACGTGCTTCCTTTAGGTAGGAAGTCCCTCTGGACCACTCTTCATAACTCAAGAAATATAAATGATACAAAAAATGAGTTCATGGAGCAAAATCAATTGCTTTATTGTGAATTGGAATGAGGGAGTCTGTTTTCACACACAGTCCTGACTCCACAATTATAGAGAAAATCCATAAACAAAAATGTAGCTGAATCCAAACCACAAGGCTCAGCTATCACCTTAATGCAGGTAAGTAAAGTTATCCTATAGTCCAAACAAACATCCAAAATGCTGGTTCATTAACCTTCAGTAGTCTTTCAACAATATAGCAAGCACTGCTGGTAGTGCTGTAATCAAGCCCTGAAGTTCAGCTGGCTTCTTCCCACTCAGCTTAACTGAACTGATGTGGGGGAGGGGAGTAAGTGAATCCACTATAAACTTTTCTGAATAACAGAATGCCACGAATGGCCCCACTAACCCTCCTTGTATGGAAAGTGGATTCTCCCCAATTATCTCCTCACTTCCCTCAGGTAATTACCACAGCCAGAAAGAAAAATAATTAAACTTCTGGTCTTCAGGTATTCAAAGTTTAGTACAAAAAGAAAAACGTTTTTTTTTTCTTTCTTTTTTCCTCCTGCTTCACTCAAGCAGGCAGTCACAGCCAGCACAGGTCATTTAAAGGAATACAAGAATCAAACATTCCTTCTCACACAGTGTAAACCCAACCCAGGAGGTTTATAAATCTTACAACTCTCAGCCCTGCCACTTAACTCATTTCCATTGGCACCTCTTCAGGCAGACTGAAAGTTTCTCCAAACTCCATGGGTTCCTCGCTGAGTAGCTGGCTGGCCAAAGGGTCTGTGTCAGGCTCCTGCATTTCCCAGTCAGGAACACCTTCAACAGGAGAGATCCTTTCCAGGTCTGGCCCTGAGTAGACTGCCCTCCTCCTTCTCAGAGCAGCCTCTAAAGTACCCAGGGGAATCTGACCTGCCCTTGGAGGGGGAGGAGCTTTCTGCCGATTTCCCCTAGTTGTCTTTGGGAGCCTAATCATTCCCTTCAGCTGGGAGAAGCCAGGGGAAGGGAGCTCTCTCAGGGGCTGTTGTGGGTTGTCCCAACTCTCCTCTTCTCCTCCCTGGAGCTCAGCCCTGACTGAATTAAAGGGCAAACTAGGTTTTTCCTTAGGCTTGGTCACAATCCTATCCCCGTGATTTGCCCTCTGGATCACTGGACCAGGCTTGACCATAGCCTGCCCTGGCAAAAGCTGCATTTTAGGGATAGGATTGTGACAAAACCCACGCTGCTCCTTGTGACCCTGGGTAAGTCACTTAATTCCCCCATTGCCCCAGGTACATTAGATAGATTGTGAGCCCACCGGGACAGACAGGGAAACATGCTTGAATACCTGAATAAATTCATGTAAACTGTTATAAGCTCCCATGGGAGAATGGAAATTGAATAAATAAATATTCTATTAAAAAAAATAAATAAATAAAAACATAGGAAGTGCCTGTGATCTGGTAAAATTGGAATGTGGAGGTATGCCTCCAACAAGTTGAGAGCCACCAGGAACTCCCCTGGCTACACTGAAGCAGTGACCAACCGAAGGGTCACTTTAAAAAAATGAGAGCCACTTTGAGATACTCGAGGTCCAGGATCGGCCTCCAATCTTCTGACCCTTTCTTGAGCACAACAAAGTATATGGAGTACCGGTAAGAGCCCGATTATACCACCTGTTCAATGGCCTGAATGTCCAGTAACGTCTGCAGGGTCACCTAAATTTGTGTGGCCCTCTCTGGCTGACCTGTCGGTGAGTCCATGAACCAGGATAACTTCCAGAACCCATTGGTCAGTCATGATAGCTTCCCATGCTTCAAGGAAGTCCTGCAGCCTGCCTCCGATTTTGCATGGAGGGGTTTGAGACCTGGCATCATTGCGATTTCTTAGGCTGCCCTAACAATTGGGGGGCGGAGCCCTGGGACTTTCTGTTCCCAGAAAATCTCTGCTGTGTGCTCTAAAAGGGTCTCTGGGCCTGACCTTTAAAAGTCCCGGGCCGGCTGTCCAGGTGCGACTTCAGACAGTGATCCTGGATGCTATCCATGAGGTCATCCAACCCCTGCCAAACAGCACAGTGCCCCTGAAAGGAAGCCTGTCAAGACTGGCTTTGGACATGGAATCCCTAGTCCAATGTCTGATCCACAAAATTCTGTGGGCAGACACAGAATAAGCCGAAACCTTGCCCACTGCCCTCAGCAGATCATATCGGACACCTACAACATAATCCACTCCCACCTACAACAGCTGGGAAGGAGGGTGCAAAGATGCACCTTCCAGGCTACGCAAATTAGAGTGGCATGCACAAATCACAAAGGAGGCTGCTGCATCAGCCTTCACTACCAGAGTCAAGGCCTCGAATTGCCTTTTCAGCAGTATGTCCAACCTATGGTCCTGTTGATCCTTAAACACCAAGCCTCCCTCGCTAGGGAGGGACAGGTGCTTTAATTTGAAAGGAAACTCTGCAATGAGAGGGCATAGGATAAAGTTAAGAGGTGATAGGTATTGTAATCTGGATGTAGGGATTTTGGATCATCTTTTGTATTACTGTCCCCATATCTTAGCTTTTTGGAATTCAATCTGGGATCAAATAAATTGTTTATTGGAAAACCATGTAGCATTATCTTATGATACTGTGATATTTGGAATGTCTGTGAGAAAAAAGAGTCAGATATCGTGTAATAATAAACTTTTATTGATCAAGACTGGAGTTGCCATCCAACATATTACTAATAACTGGAAAGACCATAGTAGGCTTAATTTTAATTTCTGGTGGAATTCGTTATGTCACATATATAGAATGGAAAGATCATTGGCGGTACAGAATGGAAAGTATAAAAATTTTATTAAAATATGGGAGCCATTAACATCTTTTTGTCATGATTAAATGCCATTTGCTATTAATTATACACCACTTAATGTTGTGTGGGGGGAGGGTTTCAAGTGTAGAATTTATGATCTTATAATGAAGAATGGGCTTTGAGGGAGGGTGGGGGGAGGGTTACATTTATATTTATAGGATATAATGATAAGATGTTCAAGTGGTCTAATTAATAGTGTTTATTATGAATTTTTGTACACTTGATGAAAGTTTAAAAATGAATAAAGATTTTTTAAAAAAAAGAATTTTACCTAAGACAAGCACATTTAAATCTAAAAAAAAAGAGGTGATAGGCTCTGGAGTAATCTATGGAAATACTTTTTTACAGAATGGGTGGTAAATGCATGGAACAGTCTACCAAAAGAGGTGGTGGAGACAGAGACTGTGTCTGAATTCAAAAGGGCCTGGGATAGGCACATGGGCTCTCTCGGAGAGAGAAAAAGATCATGGTTTCTGCGGATGGGCAGACTAGATGGGCCATTTGGTCTTTATCTGCCATCATGTTTCTTTGTTTCTATGGTTACCTGAGCCACCAGAGTCCACTTTTGGCATAGCAAACATCTGCTGCAACCCCTGGTCCATTGAGTATAATTTACACATGGCCTTAGCCACCTTTAGGGACTACTCAGGGTTTTCTCGGTGTTCAGAAATAAGGACCTTCAAGTCTGGATGGCATAGGCTGAGAGCGGATCCTGCTGAGCAGAGAACATTGGGTAGTAGGCTGAGGATGATCAATCTTGAGCTCCTAAGGAGATCTGTCAGAGCAGCAGACTTGAATAGCCTGCGAACTGAGGGGTTCTTTCCCTGGTCTGCAGTAGCACTCAGACCCTGATCTACTTCACCTAGTGTCGCATCGTCTCTGATTGAAGTTTCACTTTGTGAAAGAGGATAAGCATCCAGATCACCATCCTCAGTGACCCCATCCAACCAAATGTTGGATGGTCTCCTTAAGAGACACAGATGCGGAATTACGTGGAAGTTGCACAGACATTTGCTCTCCAGCTGACCCCCAAAACACACAAGCACTGCCAACATAGGCTTGCCAGGGCAAGTTCACAAAGTCATGCATGAAGGACATAGAAGACCAAGAAACCCCTTCAAGAGCAGGATTAGAGCGCTTTCTTTTCACTTTGGGCCCATCAGTACTAGGCACTGGCACCGCACTACAGGACATTGAAAGGGCAAAATCATTCCCTAATCATTCCAGTAATCATCTGTCAGCATTAATAAGATGGACAGAGGCTAAACCCAAGGTCCACATCTCCCAGTCTGCATGGCAGAACAGGCACAAAGGTGCTCTTCTGGTGTCAATCCGGCTCAAACTTCACACAAATTCATATTATTGGAGCCTGAGGACTCCATCCCTGGTGGTTAGAATAAAAAATTAAACTTTTTGACTAAGTTTGAGAACTTGGAATTCAAATAGGGAAAAATCCAAGATAGCCACCACTAGGATTTCCTGCTGAAAAACGACTATACCTCCACCGAAGGACCACAAAAAACAGTGATTTTAGGATTTTTGGGGTGGGGGAATAATGCTACAACAAGTTATCACCACAAAAACATCAAATTCAGACCCCCATCTCTCCCCGGAACTGCCCTATGGTCTGTAACAGCCCTACTGACAGACCAGATGCTGGGAAGATGTGCTGCAGCCACAACTCCTCTCAGGGTAGCTGGAATTAGGAGAGGACCTCTGCTACCAGGAAAGCTGCCTCTCCTGACTCTTCAGCTGCCAGTTGGGCCACAACCAGATTCAGCCTTGACCCCCGGGACCAGAAGTCAAATGCCATGAATGGGGGGAGAAAAATGCAGCCAACACCATGTGCACTCCAAAGAATTCAATTGGTGCCAGTATAGCAGTCTGTGCTAGCACTCCTGATCAAGTCAAGGAGTGAGCAAACAGAGGGGGGAAACCCCTGGGCTCCATAGTTCATGAAGGCTGGCTGAGCAGGTCCCCGCAGGATTCAACTGTCAGTTGCAGACCGAAGTCTGCTCCTCTCACACAGGCTAGGCAGTCACTGGAGCTGAACAGGAACAAAAAGTCCCCCGAAAAATGCAAGAATTACTTGAAACCCAAAAAAGAAGACCGAGCAGATCAAAGTTACTCCTACAGGCTCGCTTACAGAAGAAACAACTGACTGGGGGCTGCAGAGAGCAGGGAGAAGGAAGAGGTGTTGAAAACAGACTCGTGGAAGCAGCCGCAAGACCCTTGGTTCAGCACACCATCTCTGCTGCCCTGGGGTCCCCAGAACAGGTTTGGGATGCCACTAATGTACCTAACTCAAGCCAAGGACTTAGAACTATGGAGATTCTAAGGTTTGATTCTCTTCATTCCTTGTTATTAGATTGCTGATATTCAGTGCCTCAGCTGTTTCTGGGTAAAATCTCACAGGCTTAAAACACAGGTTGCAGCTTTTTTACATGCTGCTGGTACTCCATTTAGAGCAGTGGTCTCAAACCTGCGGCCCGGGGGCCACATGCGGCCCACCAGGTACTATTTTGAGGCCCTCGGTATGTTTAGCATAATCACAAAAGTAAAATAAAACAATTTCTTGATCATATATCTCTTTAGCTATAAATTATAATATTATTATTAAGACTTAGCCAAAAGGAAAGATTTATAAACTATAAAGAGTTTTACCTCATGCAAAATTATCATTTCTTTAATAAGACATTAACTATTTTTTTCTAAGGCCCTCCAAGTACCTACAAGTCCAAAATGTGGCCCTGCAAAGGGTTTGAGTTTGAGACCACTGATTTAGAGGTAGGAGGATGAGAAAGTGCTTGTAGTCTTTGTGTTACAAAATGGGAACTAGAAAGTTTTTATGCAATTTTTACTTGTTCTTCTCACCTTGGCGGCTGGTTTCCTGAGATACTTGGTCCATTCTGGGTATTACTGTGACAATACTGGTGGGTATTAGAGGGCAGAGAACCAATGGTAGGAGGAGGTGGTGATCTGGCAGTTACTGAAGATTTCAACACAGCTGAGACAAGAAGACAGATATTTCAGAACACAATCTGCAACTGAGACAGAACGTGATCTTCCTTTTGAAATCATTCCCACAATAAATAACTCCCTAATGCCTTATTTGTCCTATTTGTTTCTCTTAATCTCTGCTTGATAACATCATCCAGCTGTTCATTTATCTCTGTGAAACTGGACAAAATTGCAGAGTGACTTACAATTGACAAGTTAAAAGTTAATTCTCAAAAAACTGCAGCAAAGTCCTTAAACTTTAGCATGAAAGGTGTCCCTTTACAATTTTCAACAACTAAGATTTTAGGAGTTGTGATTGATAATGCTCTAACCTTTCATTCTCATATCTCAAAGATGGTTTCTTCTTTTTTCGCTCTTTCTCAAATCCGATCTATTCGTTTATTTCTTCAATTAGGTTCTCTTTGTATCCTAATACACTCCTTGGTATTGTCTAAGATAGACTAATGTAAGTCCATTCTCATCAGTCTTCCAAAGTACCAGTTACATCCTATTCTGATTGTCCCAGGCGCCTCAGGCCCCATCCGTGGGCAGGGTTTCTGCCGCCTAGGCCAATCCAGCCCCATTCTGGACCCGGCTGGCCTGCCGGATGGGCAGGCTTGGCACCCATCTGTCTGGCCAACATTAAAGGTACGGGGAAGGGGGGTGGGGGTGGAGGGGTTGTGGGGTCGGCCGGGGGGGTTGCGGGTCAGCGGGGGGGGGGGGCGATCGGGGGTTCTGGGGAGGGCGGTCATTGCGGGGAGGGGGGTTGTGTCGAGGGCAGGAGGGCCTGGGATCCCTCCTGCCCGTATTGTAGTGGGGGGTGGGGAGTAGGGGGTCGCCGGGGCCATGAGGGCTTGGGCTCCCTCCTGGCCCGTTCATGTAGGTGAGGGGTCGCCGGGGCCAAGAGAGGTTGGGCTCTCTCCTGGCCCATTCGTGTAGGTGGGGGGATCGCCGGGGCAAGAGGGCTTGGGCTCCCTCTTGCCCCGATGTTGTCGGGGGTGCCGCGGGTGCCCGGGGCAGGAGGGCTTGGGTTCCCTCCTGCCTGACCGTAATCGGGGGGGGTTAGCGATCGCGGGGCAGGAGGGCTTGGGCTCCCTCCTGGCCAACCGTAATTGGGGAGGGGAGGGTTAGCGATCGCGGGGCAGGAGGGCTTGAGCTCCCTCTTGCCCCGATGTTGTCGGGGGGGGGGGGGTGATGTATCGTGGCAGGAGAGATTGGGCATCTCCCCTGCTGCGATGGTTGTGGTGGGTAGGTTGCCGGGCCACTGAACTGATCGCACCAGCTGCCATCAGCTCAGCGGCCCCTTTTTCGGCACTTAGACTTGGTTTGACTTCGTCTTAGTCAAAAGGTCTAAGTGCCAACTAGGCAACCTGTCAACTATTTTGGTTATATGTGTTGTACGCCTAGGTGTAGGTCGGCCCACCTCCTGCCCACTGCCCGCCCTTTCCCCTCCTCTAAACACACCTCTTTTCTCTCTGTACGTTTAGAGGCAGGGGAAAGGCCTAAGCTGTTTTTAGATACGTCTAAAAACCAGCTTTGGTTAGGGGTACTTGGACGATCAGGCTTTTTGATCATCCAAGTAGCCATTTAGGACACTTTTTAGACTTTTTTTTTTTTTAATTATGAACCCCCTAACTTCTTATAGCTATGCTGATGACATCACCATCCTCATTCCTTTCGACCAACCAAAGCTGTCAATGACAGACAAACTACACTGAACTCTAGTTACAGTTACGACTTGGATGGAAGACCACAAACTGAAATTCAAGCAAGACAAAACTAAATTCATCCTCCTAGAAAATAACAAAATCCCAACCATAGCCAACTTAGAAATCAACTCTATCAATTACCCTTTGCAAACCACCCTAAAACTACTAGGTATGACTATTGACAGAGGCTGCACCATGCAACCACAAATAAACAAAACAATACAGAAATCTTTCGCAGTTATGAGAAACCTTAGACAAGTCCGAAAATTCTTCGAAAAAACACAATTTCAGCTCCTAGCACAATCTCTAATCCTAAGTATCCTAGACCACTGCAACCTCCTCTCCCCTGCCCTGCAATAATGATTAAACAACTACAAACAATTCAAAATACAGCGCTGAGACTCGTCTACTCATTGAAGAAACATGACCACATTACTGAGGCATATATCGACTCACATTGGCTTCCAATCCAGGAAAGAATACAATTTAAATTCTACTGTATACTATTTAAAACTATAAACGGAGACAGCCCAATCTACCTAAACAACCACCTCATCCAAACTACCTCTACCAGGCATAGAAAAACACACACCCCATTCACTTACCCCCCAATCAAAGAAGTAAAACGGATAAAACTATACGACGGCCTACTAGCCACTCAAGCAGCAAAAATAGATAACAAAATCTCCAACCTATTGATAACAACCCCAGACTACAAGATGTTCAGAAAGGAAATAAAAACTATACTCTTCAAGAAATCCCTTAATAAAGCTTAATACCACAAATACCCCCTTCTTACCATCCCCTCCCTAACCCCTGATCCTACTTATCCCTCTCTTGGAAACGATCTCTGATCTAACTTTGTAACCCTTCTTCCATAACTCTTTTTATAATCCGCTTTGAACTGAAAGATAATGACGGAATAGAAATCTGTAATGTAATGTAATGTATATCAAATAAATTGAACTTGACCTTACAATCTAATCTAGTTTTCAATTTATATACCGGGTCATCTCCCAACAGAGCTCGACTCGGTTCACTTGTAATTAAGACGAGAGTAAATACGAAAGAGAGCATAGAGAAAAAAAAGCTGGATTATCGTCATTTAAGTTTTATGTAAACAGCAGAGTTTTCAGGGCTTTATAAAATTGTTGTAGCTGGCCTGTCACTCTAATGGAGTCAGGAAGTCCATGCCACATCTCTACCAGCTTGAAGGCAAAAGATTGACAATCTATTTGTCCTAGCGCCACCCCTTATGACCCTGGGCAAATCACTTAACCCTCCATTGCCTCCATAGTTAGATTGTGAGTCCATGTGACAGATAGAGAAATTGTGGACTGGACATATGAGAATGAGCATATAGACCTCTGTCAAATCCAGAGAGGCCAGACACTTCATTGGAGCTGCCATCACTATGATTGACAGTATTGTTTCCCTGTGACACAGGATCGACTGGGGATTTCTACTCATCCGAGCCCTGTAGGGTACACTGAAGTGTATGGAGAATATGTATGTATGTATTTATTAATAGTATTTAAATACCACTTATAGCCTAAGTGGTTTACATTCAGGTACTCAAGCATTTTTCCCTATCTGTCCTGGTGGGCTCACACTCTACCTGGGGCAATGGGGGATTGAGTGACTTACCCAGGGTCACAAGGAGCAGCATGGGATTTGAACCCACAACCTCAGGATGCTGAGGCTGAAGCTCTAACTACTGTGCCTGCACCCAAATCTTTGGGCAGTATCAGCTCTAAGACAAAAATTCTAACAACCTCTGAGCTGTAGCTGCAACTTTGCTTGCTTTCTCTGGACATCCCACTGGGGAATCCACCAACCAGTCTGTCAAAGGCTGGACAAATTCAAGCTTGCAACCACTTTGAATGATCAATTACAATCTATGCCCAGGCTACCATCTAGTCAAGAGAGATGTCCCCTTATCTTCAGGGGAATCACTCCAAACCTGGCGACATTGTGCTTTCATGAATGTTGAAGTGGGAGGAAACTAGCGGGTTGGCTCCACCTGGAAGCTGAGCATCACTATCTAGATTGTTGGCTCTGAGAGGTGGCTCCTGGAGAGGACTGCTGAAAGCACCTGGAGCCACGAAAATTAGACCACCCAGAGCCACCGTGTGAGGTCCGTACCCTTCAGGCAGAGAAATCAGCTGAGAAACTGCCAAGCTGGTCATGCGATCATCCAGTCCCATTCAGAGCAAAATTTGACACTTGAAAGGAGTGTAGCCTTGGAGGAGGAACCTCCAGCTCATTCCCTGATCTAGCATTCTGCTGGGAGAAATCGAAGAAATCAACTCAAAACTTGACTCATGACTCTGACGATATCATAGAGAGCATCAGCTACATAATCCACTCCATCCAATAGGAGATGAGACAAAGGCTGGCCCTCCGCCAGCTCAAAATCCACACCTTGGTATAATGGGCACAAGTCACAAAGAAGCTGCTGCAGCTGCTTAGATTCAAAAAGCCAGTGCTTCGAATTACCTATTAAAAATCAGCTCCACTTTGCAGCCTACAGAACCTGTAATACCATGCCTCCTGCACTTGTCAGGGTTGTGTGCTCGGTAACCTGTGCTACCAAGGAATCTACATTGGACTGAAAGAACAACTGCTAACACCCCTGTGCCGTCAGATACAGCCAAGGCCTTGTCATGGCTACTGAGAGGAACCCAACCAAAAAAATAAAATAAGAACTGCAGAGAATGTACAAGGTTCAGGAATTTTTATTCAAGTCAATAAAAAGTTGTATTTCCAAAATTAGTCCTCAATTTTGAAGGGTACGGTCCGTGTTTCAAAAAACACTTCTTCCTCAGGGGCCCATGATTCGCAGTACATTAGTATACAAGAACCATATGGAATACAGCAATTGAACATAACTCTCTGAAGAGACAGGCGGTTAAAAACTCCTGTCAAAGGTACTGCTCAGTGAAAACGCTGGTAGCAGTAAGAGCATAACAAGAGACCCTTCATCCTCTGAAACTCTCTCCTGGAAAGGTCCACCAGAACTGAGCCAGCCTCTGAGGCAGATGTACCCTGGGAGTCCCAACCCCCTTCTGTGCCTCCTGGTGTGCTGCCCGACTTTCCCTGTGGATTTCGGCCATCCTGATAGGCTCTCCATACCAACTTATCAGACAGTGCAGAATCTCCTTTAGATGACTCCAGCTTGCATCTCTTGGGCTCCATGGCCTCTGCCCCCCTGCATTTAGAACGACTGCAATTCCAGGGACTTGAAGGAATTTAACCTTAACAAACAGACTGCCCAGCTGTTTCTCGGCCCTAGAGAGCAAAGGGGAGGCTAAGCCAACCAATTCCATCTCTCTTCATGTGCTGCATGGCATGTGGCGAAAGGACGCTCTTCAGGTGCCCATTCAGCGCAAACCTGGCATGAATGAGGGTTAAAATTGCCTGAGGACTCCATCCCTGCCAGTTTTGAGACAAAACAAGGTGATCTGAAGCTCCTATAGAACTTTTTTTTTTAACTGGGAAATCCAAGATGGCCACGGCGACAGCATTTTAGCGCCAAAAAACGGATCCAAAACACTTAAAATGAAAAACTAGCGTTTTTAGGATTTTAGAGGTGGGGGAACCTAAGAGAACAGGTAGAAACCTTTAAAAATAAGATATACAGACCACTCCGTAACAGCCTTACTCACTATGACCTGAGATGGCAATGTGCAGCAACCTGCCTCAGCTACAAAGGTATGGTTTTAATATAACCTTTAAAGCTCCTGGCGCTGTCCTTGCAGCAATTTGATAGCATATTAAAGCAGTTGGTATTTATTACCAGCAGTTCAATTCAGGGTCCCCTGAGGAAGGTGCATACATACGGCGAAACCTGGATCCTTGTTGGGACAAAAAGCACAGTTACTTACCGTAACAGTTGTATCCATGGACAGCAGGCAGCTATTCTCACATAAAGGTGACGTCATCCATGGAGCCCGGATGCAGACATCCTCGCAAGCAAACTTGTTGTAGAAATGTAAAAGTTTTGAGTCAGCCGCACCGTGCATGCGCGAGTGCCTTCCCGCCAAGCGCAGGGCGAGTCTCCTCAGTTCAGATAGCTAGCAGAGAAGCCAACCAGGGGAGGTGGGTGGGTTGTGAAAATAGCTGCCTGCTGTCCCTGAATAACAACTGTTATGGTAAGTAACTGTGCTTTATCCCAAGACAAGCAGGCAGCCTATTCTCACATATGAGTGACCTCCAAGCTAACAAGAATGGGATGGTGGGAGCGTTGGCAACTTAGAATAAATTTTGTAATACTCTCTGGCCAAAATGGCCATCCCGTCTGGAGAAAACATCCAGACAATAGTGAGAAATGAAAGTATGAACCGAGGACCAGGTAGCAGATTTGCAAATTTCCTCAATAGATGTGGATCTGATGAAAGCCACTGAAGCTGCCATTGCTCTGACTTTGTGGGCTGTGACTCGACTCTGTAGTTGTAGTCCAGCCTGGGCATAGCAGAAAGAGATATAAGCAGCCATAGACATTGGTTCAAATGGAGGCTTCATCAATTGAGCAAGAACAACTTTGAGATCCCAAACCACTGGAGGCGGTTTGAGAGGAGGTTTGACATTGAAAAGTAATTTCATGAATCTGGAAACCACCAGATGAGCAGAGAGGGGTTTCCCTTCAATAGGCTGATGGAAAGCAGCAATTGCACTGAGATGGACTCGGATCGATGTAGACTTGAGGCCAGAGGTGGATAAATGCAAAAGATAATCCAGAACAGAAGTGAGGAAGAATGTTGAGGCTCCTTATCGCGAGAGATGCACCATGTAGAAAATCTAGTCCATTTTTGGTTGTAGCATTGTCTAGTGGCAGGCTTTCTAGAAGCCTCTAAAATGTCTCTGACAGGTTGAGAAAACTGAAGAGGAGTTATGTTGAGAGGTACCAAGCTGTCAGGTGCAGAGACTGCAGGTTGGGATGAAGTAGAGATCCTTGACTCTGTGCAAGGAGAGACGGAAAAACTGGTAGAAAGTTCCTGCTGCTGAGTTGAAGTAGAAGGGAGTACCAAGGTTGTCTCGGCCACTGAGGAGCTATCAGAATCATGATGGCATGATCGTTCTTCAACTTGGCAAGAGTTTTGAGAATGAGAGGAAATGGAGGGAATGCATACAGGAAGAGATTTGTCCATTCCAGTAGAAAAGCATCTGCCTTGAGGTGATGAGAATATATCTGCATAGTGTTCGCGCTGCCGTTGGGGGGGGTGCATCCCCCCCACATTATAGAAAAAATGGAACTTTTCCCGAAAAATCAGAAAAAGTTCAGTTTTCTCTATAATGGAGGGTTCCAACCCCCCAACCCCCCTCCCAGCAGCGCGAACACTATACAGTAAAGTGTGTGGGGGGGTCCCCACTCACACCCCGCTTCGGAGCTCTTTAAAACTAAGTTTTCCCATGGCGCGCTTCTTTCTTGCGCCGAATTGTCAGCGCTCAATAGTCAGCATGCTGGTGTCTCGCGCGCGACTGACTATGAACCATCGTGAAGACCTTCTGATGAGTGGGCATTTTAAACAGCAAGCCTCTGGAAAGATTGGAAGAGAGCATCCACTAGCGGAGAGACTGTCTCAATGAATTAGTGACTGTAATGTGTTGAGAGAGTGGTTCGCAAGCCTGCGTCCACTGAGATGTTAGGGTCCACTGAGGAATTCTGAGGTGAAGTCTGGCAAAAGGAGTCACGTGCACTGTGGAGGCCATGTGACCTAGTATTACCATCATGTGTCTCACTGAGAGTGAAGAGCGGGAAGACACTTTGTGACAGAGCTGAAGAAGAGCATCCAGACGTTGTTGAGGAAGGAATGCTCTGAGTTGGATAGTGTCCAGAACAGCTCCGATAAACTGAGAGGGCTGAAGTTGGGATTTGGGAAAGTTGATTTCAAATCCCAAGCTTTGTAGGAACCACGTAGTCCGTTTGGTCGCTACAATAACCCCCCGCGATTTTGAATTTTTGATGAGCCAGTCGTCTAGGTAGGGAAATACATGAAGATCATGGTTCCTGAGAGCTGCTGCTACCACCACAAGGCACTTGGAGAACACTCTGGGAGATGAAGCCAGGCCAAAGGGTAGCACTCTGTATTGGTAATGCAGATTCCCCACCTGGAATCTGAGATATTGATGGGAGGCCAGATGAATGGGAATGTGGGTATACGCCTCCTTGAGATCCAGAGAACATAACCAATCGTTCTGATCTAGAAGGGGGGGGTAAAGGGACGCCAGGGACAACATGCAAAATTTTTCTTTGACTAAAAATTTGTTGAGATTCCTGAGATCTAAAATGGGTCTCAGATCACCCATCTTCTTCGGAACTAGGAAGTAACGGGAGTAAAACCCCCTTATTCTGCTGTTCCAAAGGAACTGGTTAGATGGTACAGAGACGAAGCAGAGCTTGAGCTTCCTGAAGAAGAAGGGCGGTCTGGGATGGACTGGAAGGATACTATCTTGGAGGAAGCTCTGGTGGAACCTGAGTGAAATGAAGAGAGTATCCTTCCCTGATGACTGACAGCACCCAGAGGTCAGATATAATGGTCTCCTATCGGTGATAAAATGATGGAGACGACCTCCTATGGGGGGAAGAGAGGACAGAGACATAACGATGGAGGTTATGCTCTGTTTGAGACAGTCAAAAAGGCTGCGCAGCTTAGGTGCAGCAGAAGGCTGAGGTTTCTGTTGCTTCTGATGCTGTTGTTTCTTGGGAGGCGCTCGATTGTAAGGAGCTGCCCTCGGAGTATAATGCCTCTGGAAAATTGGAGAAGGGCATGAAGGTTTCACAGGAGCTGGCTTAGGCTTTGGTCTGACAATGGAAGCAAAAGATTTTTCATGTTCAGACAATTTCTTAGTGGCTGCCTTTATGAATTCATCAAAGAGGTCATTGTCTGCACAAGGGATGTTAGCCAGGCGGTCCTGAAGATTAGGGTCCATATCAATGGTGCGAAGCCAGGCCAAGCAGCGCATTGCTACAGAGAAAGCAGTGGCCCTGGCTGACAATTCAAAGGTATCAAAAGAGGACTGAAGAAGATGCAATCTGAGTTGTGACAGAGTAGCAATAACTTCTTGGAATTCGAAGTGCTTCTGTGTATCCAGGTGATTAAGAAATCTGGGAAGAAGATCAATGAGGAACTTGAGATAAGTAACGAAGATAAAATTATAATTAAGGACTTTGGAGGACATCATAGTATTTTGGTAAAGACGAAGTCCAAACTTGTTCATAGTTTTCCTCTCCCTTCCAGGAGGAACGGTAGCATAGACTCTGGAAGGATGGGATCTTTTTAAGGAGGACTCCACAAGAAGGGATTGGTGAGACAACTGCAAATTCTCAAATCCTTTGCAATGAAGAGTTCTATACCTGGAGTCCAATTTGCCTGGAACAGCAGGAATGGTATAAGGAGTCTACAGGCAGTGTGTGAAAGTCTGAGACAAAAGTTTGTGAAGAGGAAGCTTAAGTGACTCTGCAGGCTCCCCGAGTTTAAGTATCTAAATTTAAAAACCCCGAAATGTCCGGCACTGAATACGCTGCCTAAAGTACATAAGCGCTTAAATCAACCACCAGGCAGACCCATTGTCTCTAGTTGGGGCTTGTTATTGGAACCATTGTCCAATTTTATAGACCATTTCCTGCAACCATATGTAAAGGATTCTTTTTCCTATATTCAAGATTCTGCTGATTTTGTCAAAAAGATTTTGAATTTACAGTTCACTGAAATGGAAGAGATCTGGCTAGTCACCCTAGATGTGCAATCGTTTTACACAGTCATCCCCCAGCAAGAAGCATTAGAAGTGATATGTACATTTTTAGATCAACGAGATGACAGTCATAAGATTCCCACGGACTTTCTTGTTGAGATAGCAATGATAGCCATGTGTGAGAATTTTTTCATTTTTGAAGGAAATTATTACAAACAACAGATGGGGGTGGCCATTGGGGCCACTATGGTGCCATCGATCGCTAATCTGTTTATGTCCGATTTTGAAACGAGATGGGTTTTAGCAAACCCATTTGTTGAGAAATATTCGAGTTGGTCTAGGTTCATCGATGTGGAGAGGTGACCGGGCACATCTTGAAGAGTTCCTGACATGGCTGAATAACTGCCATCCGAACATTAAGTTTGTCATGCAGTGTGACATGAATAACATAACATTTCTAGACATTAGAATCACACAACAAGCTAATGAAATATTCACTACAGTACACAGAAAAGAAACTCACAGAAACACGTTTTTACATTATGAGAGTTTTCATCCGCAGCATTTGAAAAATAATCTACCCATTTCTGAGCTATAGAAGACTGTGCAGCACAGTGATGGAATACAAAGTTCAATCGAAGATCTTGAAGACTAGGTTGAAACAACGGGGATACGTGCACCATGTCGTTCATAAAGCTTATAAGAGAGCATTATATGCAAATAGAGACCTGATATTCATGGGTAAAGAGCACCAGTCAGAGAGGACACACTGACATGTATGATCAAATTTGACCAAAAATCACAGCAAGTGGGTAGGATCCTGCATAAACATTAGCCATTAATACAAATGTTGCCACTGTTTAAGGACCACGCTCTAAGGTTGGCTTACAAAAGGGGAGCCAACCTGAAGAATTAAGCCCCGCGGTATTAAGAGGTGTGAAGAGCGGGACTGAAACACAGCGAGGCCACTCCGTGTGTGGCAGCTGTAAAAACTGTGCCATTATGGTGACCTCCTCTGAGTTCATTAATCCTTTAAATCAGAAAAGATATGCACTGATATTTGAGACAACTTGTGCGACCGAATTTGTAGTATATTTGTGTGCCCCTGCTCTAAGGTTCATGTGGGCCAAACGAGCACACAGTTGAAGATCCGGTTAAATGAACATAGAAGCGCTATTAAAAGACAGGTCATTCAAGCCCCGATGGTGCAACACTGTCTGGATTATCACCACGATTTTTTCAACTCCAGTGCTATGTCCTGGATCACGTAAAATATGACAAACGGGGAGGGAATAGACAGTTGTTTCTTCAGCGGAAGGAGCAACGCTGGATCTATGAACTGGATTCTGTAACACCTAAAGGTTTAAACACATGTATAGTATTATTTCTACTAAATGTGTGTTTTTTAACATACTGTTTCAGAGATTGAGATTAAACACACCGCATTTCTAAGTTAACCAATCCATGAGAGTCTAGGTTGGGTTGACCAATCAGAGAAGAGTAGCCGACGTCCCCCATGTAAGCAAGGTGGAGTAGACTGATTGGCGTAGCTCTCGTTAAAATAAAGTAAGGAACCAGTACATTGACAGGACGCTGGTAAGAGCAATGAAGTAATTTTCGCAGTGAGTATTACAGCGAATTTACATCTGGTATTGTTTAGGACATTATAATGAGATACAAGACAATTGTTTGTGCTTGTGATCGTTTGTGTTCACAGATAAATGTGGGGAAGTGAATAAGCCCTGAAGAAACGGCCATACGCCGTGAAACGTTGGCCTATATACAGCATCACTTATATCTTCACAATTTAAAAGGCAGCTTATGAATCCTTGTCCTGCTAAATAGGGTAGTGGTAATTGCACATTCTCCTCAGAAGTTTTTTTGCCAATGATGTGGGTAGAGGAGGTTTGAGCATTTCTTGCTCTGCCGTGATATTACCTGAGGCGTTTTCTTCCGTTGGAGATAGTGCCCTTACATTGAACAAGTGGAGGCTTTAATCACTGCGCCACACTCTCCCCACCTGCACACCTAACTCCCTCACCCATCTCTCTCAGAGCTACAAAGTCACTTTTGATATATTCGGAGGGGTACCTAGCAGTATTATTAGTGCCAAGGTGGATGAGCAGCATCGGATAATAGTCATTAGGCTTGATGAGTCTTGACAAGCTCTCCATAACATCTTGGATTTTAGCACCAGGCAGACAGCATACCTCCTGAGATATCATTTCTGGTCTGTAGATGGACGCTTCTGTACCCCTCAGAAGGGAATCACCAACCACCTCTACTTTATGACTCCTAATGTTAACTGATCCAGCAATTTGGGAGATTTCGAGTTTTGGTCCTTCCTCTCCCTGGCTCTCATCTCCTCCACTTTCAGGGCTTTATACTAGTTCTTCAATTCAAGGGCAGTTGTAGTCACAGTATCAATCCTGCAGGGTTCCATAATCTGAGTCCAGCTGTCCACCCTCAGCATGGCCTCTTCTTTCCCACTGCTGGAAATCTTTGATACATCATGAAGCATTTCATCAATGTGTCTCTCACTCTCACAGATGCTTCTTAGTATTGCCACCTCCTCTCTCAGTTCCTTTGCTTCCTTCATGAGGGATGCAAGCTGAAGATAGTTTACACATGTAACCATTCCCTTTGCTTGGGTAACATTTTCTGTCCGCACAGAGATAGAAGCTGTAACCTGAGCAACAGCTTTGGTGACATGATATTTCCCAGCCATACTGTGGTTGCATTAAGTACTCACACCTGATGAGAAAAAAGAGAAAAATCCTACCAAAGCAATGCCCTGTTCCTACTTGGCTGAAAAGCCTATAAATCAAAAGATCAGTCTTGGGATGGGTAGTAGCTGGGGTGGATGGGTGGGAATTAAACATTAAATAAAGACTTTCCTCAATTGCTATCTGTGCCCTAATCTAATCTTATCTTATGCTCTAAAATGCAATCTAAAATACTAATCTAGACTAAAACACCTTTTTATATATAACCCTAACAGAGACTCAATGTTACACTATTACCTAAACTCACGTTACTGAAAAAGAAGAGTTCTGAACTAAAAAAGAAAAGGACAATGAAATAACTTACTGAAACCCAACTTTGCCTTTTCCCAAGTTTAGAGAAAGGGATTGGGACTTGTATACTGCCTCTTTTGCCATACTCAAAGCACTGTACATACAGATACTTCAAGCACTTTCCCTATCTGTCCTGGTAGGCTCACAATCTATCTAATATTCATGGGGCAGTGGAGGATTAAGTGACTTGCCCAGGATCACAAGGAGCAGTGTGGGGTTTGAATCCACAACTGCAGGGTGCTGAGGCTTTAGCTCTAACCACTATGACAGTGTTTCTCAATTTCTTCAAGCCAAGTATCCCTAAGTCTAACAAATATCAACCGAGTACCTCCACACAAGCTCCCCCCCAGACCCAACCCTGACCCCACCCCCATAATAACAGTACTAATTGTAATGCAATTTCTTCCATCCATTTTTCATATACACATAATATAATCTTAATACATAATGGTAACCACAAAATGTAAAAAACACAAAGCACACCATACACACAGAAAATGTTATCATTTATATTCTTTTTTTTTTTTTTTCAAAGAGGTCAAGGCAGATGACTTTAAAATGTGCAATGTCAACTCAGTAACAACTAAAGAAAAATAGACAAATATAGTGCAAAATATAGACAGCAGATAAATATTCTCAAAACTGACACATTTTGATCACTAAATAGAAAATAAAATCGTTTTTCCTACCTTTGTTGTCTGGTGATTTCAAGAGTCTCTGGCTGCACTTCCTTCTGACTGTGCATCCAATATTTCTTTCTTTCTGCCTCCTACATGCTTCTTCTCCTCAGGAACTCATTCCCTTCCCCAACCAACATCTCTCTCTCTGTCCCTCCATGAGTCCAACTTTTCTTCCTCTCTCCTCCTATTGGCAATATGTCTCCCTCTTTCTCTCTCACTGTCCATCTGTCTTGAGAGATCAAGGCCTCTTTCCTACCCCCTCTACTTTCACATCCAACATTTCTCCCTCTCCCATCCACTGGATCATGTGCAGCATTTTTCACCACTGCCCACTAGCCCCATGCCCATTTCTCCTTCTATCACCCTTCTCCAGCACCATGCCACATCTTTCCCTCCATCACTATGTCCAACATTCCTCCCTCCTTGCATCTCCTTCAATCTGTCCCTCTGTTCCCTCTCTACCACCATATCCAAAATTTCTCCCTCTCATCCTTCTGTTCCCCATGCACCTATACCTCATTCCTCTCTATAAATATTTCCAATTTTCCTTTTTCTTCCTTTCCCCTTGTGCACCATCTCTTTCACTGTCACTCACACACCCATGCCCAACAATTCTCTCTTTCTATTCCCTCCTTCCTATGTCCCAAGTTAGTGCCCCCTTCCTCCCCCCTTCTGTGTCCCATGTTCATGCCCCATCCCTTCTTTCTATGTCCCAAGTTCGTGCCACCCTTGCCTTCCAGACTTTGGCCCAAAATCATGCTCCTCCCATGTCTCAACGTGCTCCTTTCCCCCTTTGACCCAGATCATGTCCCCTCTCTCCCTTACTTGCTCGAGCCACATTCACTCAATCTGCCTTCTGTAGCACTCGTGCAGGAATTCACACACTGCATGTGGCTGACCCACAAGCCTTCCCTCTGATGTCAACTCTGACGTTGGAGAGAAGGTATACGGGTCAGCTATGTGCAGTATGTGAACTGCTGCCTGCGCATCCCTGCAACGAGAGCCGCTGAAGGCAGAAGGGTAACTGGGACTCGATACCTCTCCCTCCCCGCTGACCCAGAAGGCTTGCCTCTGACATCAGCTCTGACATTGGAGGGAAGCCCTGTGGGTCGGCTTTGGTGGAGGGGGTCGGGCGGGAAGGAGAGATCCCTGGCAGTGGCTTGACAGGAAGGTGGAGGGCAGGAAGGAGGGATCCCCAGCAGCGACTTCGACAGGAGAATGGAGAGCAGGAAGAGGGATCCCCAGCAGCGGCTTCGACAGGAGAGTGAAGAGCAGAAAGGAGGGATCCCCAGTGGCAGCTTCGGTGAGTGGGCAGGCAATATCCTCAGTGGTGGCCAGTGTCGTGTACCCCCAACAAGTGGCCACATACTCCTAAGGGTACGTGTACTGCGTGTTGAGAAACTACGCCACGCTCTTTTCCAGGTAAGTTAGTCCAGTGGAGTTTTTCTTCCCCTTAGCAGGTCTTCACTCACAGATGAAAGATTAAAAAGGCCATCCTAGATCCAAACTAGGCTACACCAGGAATTTTCCAACACTTGCTGAATCTAATGAAAGAGAGCAAAGGCAACGTACTCCTGCAGTCTTTATCCACATCTATCTCGTATGCTGGTCAGCTTCATTCTGAGGCTAGAATAAATGGTGCCTTGAGAGGTCCTACAAGATACTGCTTTCATGCATGTTAAACTGCAAAGTAAATCTTGCTGGTGGAGGAAATAGGCACTGATAAGTGCTGCTCTTCTGGTGGCTTGAGGGCAATCAGAGAATAGCAGAAATCTGGGAACAGCACAGGGGGAGCAAAAAGCTAGGAAAGGTATTACCCTTCCAAACAATGCCAGGTCTAGCCTCACCACCTCATTTCCTCTCACTGATGAGCAAGCCAAGTGGCTGCTTCATTACAGCTTACAAGTGCATTACAACAGTAGTTTCTTACTAGATTGAGATGCTGAATAGTGTCCATACAGCGGAGCAGAAGAAGAAGTTCCAAAGCCTGTGGGAAAGCTTCCCATCCCTGGCTGGGCCTGAGAATACGGTGGTGCAGTAACATAACCTGGATGACTCATTTCTTCAGTATTCTGATTCCAAACAACACTTCTTTAAAATTCTGTGAAAGAAAAAAATGTCAGTTCAATATCAGGCTTCTTAAATGACTAGGCTAACAAATACTGAACTCCAGTAATATGCACTAATGCATATTAACATACGTTAAATAACTCTAGCCTGATTATTTACTAAGGAAAAATTAAGTCTTCCCTGATAATTTTCTTTCTTTTAGTTACAGCACATGAATCCAGAGACTTGTAGCTTAAGACCATCTACCAGCAGGTGAAGATTCAGAGCATTAAACTGAGCTCTGTCACACAGGATGTTATGCTCCTTGGCCAATCAGTATTTCTCATAACAAAGCAGAAGGAGAATTAGTGAACACAATGATATATCATTTTTTCATTCTATAAGACGCACCCATCCATAAGATGCACACCCTTGTAGAGGAGGTAAAACCAAGGAAAAAAAATTTCCTCCTCTACAGGGAGGTGCGTCTGGTGGTCTGGTGTTGGGAAGCCTGAAGCAGCCCACCCACAGCCTGAAGCAGCCCGCAGCCGAAGGAGCCCGCCTGCAGCCCAAAGCTCAAAGCAGTCCCTGCAGCCAGAAGCTGCCCGCAGCCACCTTTTTAAAGTTGTAGTTGTCCAGTGTGCTCTCCTGCTGGATGGCTGGCTTTGGTAGCAAAGCAGCACAATGCAGGAGCGCGACCTTTGCGCTTCCTGCCTGGTCCTGCTCCGTGCCTTTTTAGGGGTGGAAAAAGTGTGTCTTATGGAGCGAAAAATACGGTAAGTAGAATTCCTTCCTCACAGCCACTAGATATGAATCTGACAACAATCAGAACTTGATGATTGCCAAACATCCAAGTAAGAAAAGGATAACCTATAAAATTGTATTACTATTATTCAAAATCCGAGCTGCGGAAACTCCTTTGTACTTTACACTTATGTTATGTTTTTGTTTATTTTAAATTTGTAAGCCACTTTGACCTCTTGCATTAAGCAGGATATCATAAGAACATAAGAATAGCCTTACTGGGTCAGACCAATGGTCCATCAAGCCCAGTAGCCCCTTCTCATGGTTGCCAATCCAGGTCACTAGTACCTGACTAAAACCCAAGGAGTAGCAATATTCCATGCTACCAATCCAGGGCAAGCAGTGGCTTCCCCCCATGTCTTTCTCAATAACAGACTATGGACTTTTCCTCCAGGAACTTGTCCAAACCTTTCTTAAAACCAGCTACTCTATCCACTCTTACCACAACCTCTGGCAATGTTTACAATAAACATACTTAAGTAGATTTTTAACAAATTGCAGCTCTACACTCTCGAGGAACGTAGGGAGAGAGGAGACATGTTCGAAACATTTAAGTACCTCACGGGACGTGTCGAAGTGGAAGATGATATTTTCTTTCTCAAGGGACCCTCGGCCACAAGAAGGCACCCGCTCAAACTCAGGGGCAGAAAATTTCATGGCGACACCAGAAAGTATTTCTTCACAGAGAGAGTGGTTGATCATTGGAACAAGCTTCCAGTGCAGGTGATCGAGGCAGACAGCGTGCCAGACTTTAAGAATAAATGGGATACCCATGTGGGATCCCTACGAGGGTCAAGATAAGGAAATTGGGTCATTAGGGCATAGACAGGGGGTGGGTAAGCAGAGTGGGAAGACTTGATGGGCTGTAGCCCTTTTCTGCCGTCATCTTCTATGTTTCTATGTTATCCATCTAGATACTACTCAAATCTGTTCATGAAATTTGTCTCATTGTCTCTTCTTTTTGCCAAATAATATGTGAAACTAATTGTTGTTCTATTTTTTCTGTACATGGACTTGAACTTTGGAATCTTCCACCAACTCACCTTAGACTTTAAAAATATTTAATTCAGTTTAAGAAAGAACTTTAAACATTTCTTTTTTCTGACGCTGGCCGGGTATGACTGGTTGTGCAGGAAGACTACACCTTTTGTATTTTCCCTTCCCCCCTTTTCTATTTTGATACTGTAGTTCTTATCGTCTTAACACTACCTTTTCAGCTATAAGTCACTTAGACCCTGATTCTGCAAAGCGCACCTAAAGTTTTAGGTGAGAGTTATACATCCAAACAATGTCCTTAATGTTATAATAGTTTATTATTATGACATTATTAGAATGGTGATTTTATGGAGTTTTTCATTATAATTGTGATACTGGGAGTTGGATCTGTTTAATGCTTTTATTTATTTCTCTTCCATCAGAGAGTGGCTGGGATTCAAACCAGCAACATTAAGATAGAAGGCTATAGGTTTAACCAATGTGCTACAGAGTGAGCTAGCAAGCTGCGTAGCAATTGTAAAACCAGGTCCTACACACATTATAAAGGAGGTCTATTTTTTGAGCATAGTTTGGGCTTCAGATAGACCTGAGTTCTATGGCCGAAACTTAGGCACAGTTTGGACGTCCTTAATGTGATCTGCTAAATAGTTCTCTGGGTTTTTATTTTTGCTTTATTAAGCTCAAAATACATTTACCGTATTTTCACGCAAATAACGCGCACCCGTATAAAACGCGCACACGGGTATAGCGCGCAGAAATCACGATGATATGTACAAAAACTTTGGTATACCGCGCTCACGGGTATACCGCGCATGCTGCCCGACGCTCCTTTCGCCCGCCCTGACTTTCCGTGCGCTGTCCCGACTCTCCGTTCACCCCCCCTGACTTCCGTGCACTGTCCCCCCTTGAAGGTCTGTCCCCATCCTGAAAGCCTGATGCCCCCCCGACGTCCGATACATCCCTCCCCCCCGAAGGACCGCTGACTCCCCAACAATATCGGGCCAGGAGGGAGCCCAAATCCTCCTGGCCACGGCGACCCCCTAACCCCACCCCGCACTACATTACGGGCAGGAGGGATCCCAGGCCCTCCTGCCCTCGACGCAAACCCCCCTCCCCCCAACGACCGCCCCCCCCCAAGAACCTCCGACCGCCCCCCAGCCGACCCGCGACCCCCACGACCCCCCCACCCCCCTTCCCCGTACCTTTGGTAGTTGGCCGGACAGACGGGAGCCAAACCCGCCTGTCCGGCAGGCAGCCAACGAAGGAATGAGACCGGATTGGCCCATCCATCCTAAAGCTCCGCCTACTGGTGGGGCCTAAGGCGCGTGGGCCAATCAGAATAGGCCCTGGAGCCTTAGGTCCCACCTGGGGGCGCGGCCTGAGGCACATGGTCGGGTTGGGCCCATGTGCCTCAGGCCGCGCCCCCAGGTGGGACCTAAGGCTCCAGGGCCTATTCTGATTGGCCCACGCGCCTTAGGCCCCACCAGTAGGCGGAGCTTTAGGATGGATGGGCCAATCCGGCCTCATTCCTTCGTTGGCTGCCTGCCGGACAGGCGGGTTTGGCTCCCGTCTGTCCGGCCAACTACCAAAGGTACGGGGAAGGGGGGTGGGGGGGTCGTGGGGGTCGCCAGGGGGGTCGCGGGTCGGCTGGGGGGGCGGTCGGAGGTTCTTGGGGGGGGCGGTCGTTGGGGGGGAGGGGGGTTTGCGTCGAGGGCAGGAGGGCCTGGGATCCCTCCTGCCCGTAATGTAGTGCGGGGTGGGGTTAGGGGATCGCCGTGGCCAGGAGGGTTTGGGCTCCCTTCTGGCCCAACTACCAAAGGTACGGGGAAGGGGGGTGGGGGGGTCGTGGGGGTCGCCAGGGGGGTCGCGGGTCGGCTGGGGGGGCGGTCGGAGGTTCTGGGGGGGGGGCGGTCGTTCGAGGGAGGGGGGTTTGCGTCGAGGGCAGGAGGGCCTGGGATCCCTCCTGCCCGTAATGTAGTGCGGGGTGGGGTTAGGGGGTCGCCGTGGCCAGGAGGGTTTGGGCTCCCTTCTGGCCCGATATTGTCGGGAAGTCGGCGGTCCTTCGGGGTGGGGGTGCGAGTGGTCCTGCCGGGGAGGGGGGGATGTATCGGACGTCGGGGAGTCGGCCGGGCAAGAGGGCTTGGGCTCCCTCTTGCTCCGATCGTGGATGCGGGTGCGGGTGGGAGCGCGTGCGAGCGGTCGTTCGGGGTGGGGGTGCGAGCGGTCCTGCTGGGGAGGTGAATCGGGCGTCGGGCGGGGTGGGAACTATGTTTTAAAACTTTTGTATACCGCGCTCACGCATATAACGCGCGAGGGGTATGCGCGGTAGGTAAAAACGCGTATAACGCGCGCGTTATATGCGTGAAAATACGGTAATAAGGCACCACATAAACAGGGCACATCAAACAGATATATTGCATACAAAACCTTCTATTTTTGTGGACAAATAGCAATGCTATTTGCTAATTAGAGGAAAGTCTGCTTTGTTTGACAAATTTATCACATAATTAGGTCTTTTTAACATTGTAATTATTTTACTAACTTTTAATCCTGACATGTACTTCACTGATTGTTCAGTTTCTTATGGTGTAAACCGCCTAGAACTCTTGGGTAATGGCGGTATAGAAGATTAAACTTATTATTATTATTAAAATATCTATTAACTGAAACACAGCACAGAAAAACAAAGCTTTAGGTTTCTTGCTAAAAAGCTACCCTTGTTTTCTGACTAAACAGTGCTCCAAGCAGCTCATTCTTGAAAGCAAAGAAAACACATGAAAAAATATATATAGATTGCATACATAACTTCATTTGCAAAAGCTTAAAAACAGATACAGACCTTAGCATGGCTTCTACTTCATTGCAAATTGAGGTGTGCAGATGCACAATGCTGACCTCATTGTGAGATAATCAAGGTGCACCTTTAAGGTAGAATGCCACAATTAAAATATGTGCTGGGTTTTGAACCCATGACCTTTGGAAAATGAGCACATGGCTTTTGCCTGGTGAGCCACAGCTGCTTCCTTTTGGTTGTGGGGGTTCCTACCATGAGAGTTTAGAAATCTTAGCCATATCCAGGTGAAAACACCTGAGAAGATCATAGCTTAGCCATGCGGTTTCCCTTCTGCGCTGTCCGACTTTCAATCTGGCCTCCCGCACATCCCTTTACCTAATTTTAGCAGGAAGCAGCCTGCAGAGAGGATCGCCAGTACTTTAGTGATCCTTGAAGGTTGCCATGGGCCTCAGGAACTGTCTTAACAACATAAGAACATAAGAATTGCCACTGCTGGGTCAGCCTAGTGGCCCATCATGACCAGCAGTCCGCTCACGCAGCGGCCCTAGAAACATAGAAACATAGAAAATGATGGCAGAAAAGGGCCACGGCCCATCCAGTCTGCTCACTCCAAAGACCCACCCCCTATCTACCTCCATGAAGAGATCCCACATGCCAATCCCATCTTTTCTTAAAATCTGGCACGCTGCTGGCCTCAATTACCTGTTGTGGAAGATTATTCCAGCGATCAACCACCCTTTCAGTGAAGAAATATTTTCTGGTATAACCATGAAATTTCCCACCCTTGATTTTCCACGGATGCCCTCTTGTCGCCGTGGGTCCTTTAAGAAAAAAGAGATCTTCTTCCACCTCGATACGGCCCGTGACATATTTGAACGTCTCTATCATGTCTCCTTTCTCTCTGCGTTCTTCGAGTGAGTATAGCTGCAACTTATCCAGCCGTTCCTCATACGGGAGATCCTTGAGTCCTGAAACCATTCTGGTGGCCATTCACTGAACCGACTCAACTCTCCGCTCATCCTTTTGATAATGCGGCCTCCAGAATTGCACACAGTATTCCAGATAGGGTCTCACCATTGATCTGTACAATGGCATAATAACCTGGGGCTTACGGCTGACGAACCTTCTACGGATACAACCCATGATTTGCCTAGCCCTGGAGGAAGCTTTCTCCACCTGATTGGCAGTCTTCATGTCTTCGCTAATGATCACGCCCAAGTCGCGTTCTGCTACAGTCCTTGTAGGATCTCGCCATTTAGGGTGTAAGTCCTGCATGGATTTTTGCCACCAAGGTGCATTACCTTGCATTTTTTGGCATTGAAACTTAGTTGCCAAGTCTTTGACCAATGCTCCAGCAGGAGTAGGTCCTGCGTCATACTGTCAAGCATTGAGCTTTTGTCGGGCACTGTGCTTTCGTCCGTTGAGCTTTTGCCTACTAGGTTGCATAGTTTGGCGTCACTTAGGAAGATGTTAAATAGGATTGGGCCCAAGACCGAGCCCTGCGGCATTCCGCTGATCACCATCGTATCGGAGAGGGTACCGTTAACCACCACCCTCTGACGTCTACCCCTAAGCCAGTCCCTAACCCATGCGATTAATGTTACCCCCAGTGCCCTAACTGACTAGTGCCCTAACTGACACTAGCCCTACCAGCGTATGGCTTGAATCCCTGGAGGGTGTTTTCCCTATGACAGGCTCCGGAAGAGTGTTCCAGTTTTCTAACACCCTCTGGGTGAAGAAGAACTTCCTTACGTTTGTGCGACAGCTCCTGTGGTCTATGGCAACCTGCAAGGATTGCTAAAGTACTGACGATCCTCTCTGCAGGCTGTTCCCTGCTAAAATTAGGTAAAGGGATATGCAGGAGGTCAGGGAGGAACACACAGGCCTTCCGGGGGGGAGGGTAGTCCTTTGGGGGAACGACAGGCCTTCAGGGGTGGGGTGCAGACATTCAGGGGGGACAGACAGGCCTTCAGGGGTGGGATGCAGACATTCAGGGGGGACAGGCAGGCCTTCAGGGATGGGGTGCAGGCCTTCAGTGGGGGGGTGCAGGCCTTCAGGGGGGACAAGCAGGCCTTCAGGATGAGGTGCAGGTCTTCAGGGGTGGGGTGCAGGCCTTCGGAGGGGATGGTGGAGGCCTTCAGGGGGGACAGGCTTTCGGGGGAGGAGGGCCCTGGTGTAGAAGAGAGGAGGGAGGTTCAAAGAGATGTGCATATGCCAGACTTCGGGGGGAAGAAATAATGGGTCTAAAAACAGAGGAGTGGGAGAGAGATGGTGGACAATGGGATTTAGGGAGGGAAGGAACAGAAAGGGAAAGAAGTTGGACACAAGGGATGATGTGGAGGGAGGATAGAGATACTGGATAGGAGGGTAGTTGAGAAAAGAAAGAGAGATGTTGGACCCTAGGGTGGTGGGGAAGGAGGGAGAGATGCTGGATGAAAGGGTAGTTAAGAAAAGGTGGATCTGTTGATGGAGACAAAAAAAAAAGAAAGATGCCAGACCTCTGGGGGAGGGAAGGGAAACAGAAGGGGAGGACAGAGATGGCAGATGGATGGTTAGCACAGAGAAAGAAGAAAGAAGGAGACCCTGGCAAGCAAGTTATCAGAAGACAACCAGAGCCTGGGACCAATAAGATTTGAATAATGACCAGATAACAAAGGTAGGAAAAAGCACAGTTATTTATCGTAACAGGTGTTATCCAGGGACAGCAGGCAGCTATTCTCACATATGGGTGACGTCATCAGCGGATCCCGGATGTGGAAACTCGCAAGCAGACTTGCTTGAAGAAACCAGAAGTTTGAGTCAACCGCACCGCGCATGCACAAGTGCCTTCCCGCCCAGCATAGGGCGCGTCTCCTCAGTTCAGATAGCTAGCAGAGAAGCCAACCAGGAGAGGTGGGTGGGTTATGAGAAAAGCTGCCTGCTGTCCCTGGATAACACCTGTTACGGTAAGTAACAGTGCTTTATCACAGGACAAGCAGGCAGCCTATTCTTACATATGGGTGACGTCCAAGATAACCAGAATGGGATGGTGTGAGTGTTGGCAATTTAGGAGAATAAATTTTGTAATACTGTTTGGCCAAACTGTCCATCCCGTCTGGAGAAAGTATACAGACAATAGTGAGACATGAAAGTATGAACCGAGGACCAAGTAGCAGCCTTGCAAATTTCCCCAATAGGAGTAGATCTGAGGAAAGCTACGGAAGCTGCCATTGCTGTGACTTTATGGGCTGTGACTCTACTGTGTCGGGGTAATCCAGCCTGGGCATAGCAGAATGAGATACATGCAGCCATCCAGTTGGAAATGGTACTCTTAGAGATAGGATGTCCCAACTTGTTTGGATCAAAGGAGACAAAAACTTGAGGAGCAGTGCTATGTTGTTTGGTGCGTTCCAAATAGAAGGCCAAAGCACGTTTACAGTCCAGAGTATGACGAGCTACTTCTCCAGGATGAGAATGAGGCTTCGGAAAGAACACTTGAAGAACAATGGATTGGTTGAGATGAAATTCCAATACCACTTTAGGGAGGAATTTTGGATGAGTACGTAGGACCACCTTATCATGATGAAACACCGTGAAAGGTGGATCAGCAACTAAGGCTTGCAACTCACTGACTCGTCAAGCAGAAGTGAGGGCAATGAGAAACACCACTTTCCAAGTGAGATACTTCAGATGAGCCTTGTCAATTGGTTCAAACAGAGGCTTCATCAGTTGAGCAAGAACAACATTGAGGTCCCAAAGCACAAGAGGCGGTTTGAGAGGAGGTTTGACATTGAAGAGACCTTTCATAAATCTGGAAATCACAGAAATGCTGAGGCTCCTTATGATGACAAAAACACCATGTAGAAAATCTAGTCCATTTTTGGTGATAGCATTGTCTAGTTGTAAGCTTTCTAGAAGCTTCTAAAACGTCTCTTACAGATTGAGAAAACTGAAGAGGGGTTATGTTGAGAGGTACTAGGCTGTCAGGTGTAGAGACTGCAGGTTGGGATGAAGCAGATCCTTGACTCTGTGTAAGCAGAGAAGGAAAAACTGGTAGAAGGTTTGGCTCCCTGCTGCTGAGTTGAAGTAGAAGGGAGTACCAGAGTTGTCTCGGCCACCGAGGAGCGATTACAATCATGGTGGCATGATCGTTCTTCAACTTGACCAGAGTCTTGAGAATGAGAGGGAATGGAGGGAATGCATATAGGAAGAGATTCGTATATTCCAGAAAAAAAGTATTTGCCTCGAGGCGATAAGGAGAGTATATCCTGGAGCAGAACCGAGGCAGTTTGTAGTTGTGAGGAGCTGCAAAGAGGTCTATCTGAGGTGTTCCCCACTGGGAAAAAATGTGATGAAGAGGCGAGGAATGGAGTGTCCATTCGTGAGGTTGCAGAAGACGACTCAAGTTGTCCACCAAGCAATTCTTCGCCGCTTGGATTTAGACAGCTTTGAGGAAGGTGTTGTGGCAGATTGCCCAGTCCCAAACCTTCAGAGCTTCTTGACAAAGGAAGGCAGATCCTGTCCCTCCCTGTTTGTTGACATAATACATGGCGACTTGGTTGTCCGTCCGAATGAGGATTACCTGGTCGTGAAGAAGATGTTGAAAAGTGTTGAGAGTCTTGAGGATCGCTCTGAGTTCCAACAGATTGATATGACACTGACGATTTGTACTGGTCCAGTACAGATCTGTACTGGTCCAGCCTTGAGTACGGAGACCATCGAGATGAGCACCCCAAGCGTAGGTCGAAGAATCTGTCGTGAGGACCTTCTGATGAGGAGGCATTTGAAAAAGCAAGCCTCTGGAGAGATTGGAAGAGAGCATCCACCAACGGAGAGACTGCTTCAATGAAGAAGAGACTGTTATGTGTCGAGAAAGTGGGTCGCAAACCTGCGTCCATTGAGATGCCAGGGTCCACTGAGGAATTCTGATGTGAAGTCTGGCAAAAGGAGTCACGTGTACTGTGGAGGCCATGTGACCTAGGAGTACCATCATGTGTCTCGCTGAGATGGAAGACCGGGAGGACACTGTATGACAGAGTTGAAGAAGAGCTTCCAGACGTTGTTGAGGGAGGAATGCTGCGAGTTGGACAGTGTCCAGAACAGCTCCAATGAATTGTAGATTCTGTGAAGGCTGAAGTTGGGATTTGGGAAAGTTGATTTCGAATCCCAAACTTTGTAGGAACCAGGTAGTCCGTTAGATCGCTACAATAACCCCTTGAGATGTTGAATCTTTGATGAGCCAGTTGTCTAGGTAGAAATAGACCAAGGTTCTGTAGAGCTGCTGTTACCACTACCAGGCACTTGGTGAACATTCTGGGAGATGAAGCCAGGCAAAAAGACAGCACATTGTATTGATAATGTAGATTCCCTACCCGAAATCTGAGATATTGACGAGAGGCCGGATGAATGGGGATATGAGTGTAGACCTCCTTGAGATCCAGAGAGCATAACTAGTTGTTCTGCTCGAGAAGGGGATAAAGGGATGCCAGGGACAACATTCAAAATTTTTTTTTGACCAAAAATTTGTTGAGTGCCCTGAGCTCCAGAATGGGCCGCAGATTGCCTGTCTTCTTCGGAACAAGGATGTAATGGGAGTAAAAACCCCTGTTCTGCTGTTCAAAAGGAACTGATTCGATGGCATGGAGACGAAGCAGAGCTTGAGCTTCCTGAAGAAGAAGGGCGGTCTGGGAAGGACTGGAAGGATACTCTCTTGGAGGAAGCTCTGGTGGAACCTGAGTGAAATGAAGAGAGTATCCTTCCCTGATGATGGTGAGCACCCAGAGGTTGGATGTAATAGTCATCCATCGGTGGTAAAAATGATGGAGACGACCTCCTATAGGGGGAAGAGAAGTCAGAGTCAGAACGGTAGAGGTTATGCTCTGTTTTAAACAGTCAGAAAGGCTGAATAGCCTTAGGTGCAGCAGAAGGGTGAGGTTTTTGTTGCTTCTGAGGCTGCTGTTTTTCAAGAGGAGGGCGATTGTAAGGAGCAGGGCGTGTAGGTTTGGCAGGAGCTGGCTTTGGCTTAGGTCTGAAAATAGAAGCAAAATATTTTTCATGTTCAGACAATTTCTTGGTGGCTGCCTCGATAGATTCATCAAAGTGGTCATTGCCCGCACAAGAAATATTAGCCAAGCGATCCTGAAGATTAGGGTCCATGTCAATGGTACGAAGCCAGTCAAAGCGAAGCATGGCCACAGGGCAGCTGCCAGGGCAGATAACTCGAAGGCATCGTAAGATGACTGGAGGAGATGTAAGCGGAGTTGTGATCAATCAAGTTTCAATCAAGTTTATTCATATTATTTGATTGAACGCTTTTCCAAATTACAAAGCGTTGTACAAAAAATAAAAATATGATTTTAGAGAAATCACTTATACATAATACATTAATCAGACCTACATGGGTAATTGCTTTTTAAAACCACGGGAAACAATAGGAAAGAGGGGAGGAAATACAATTTTTTGAAGAAAAAGTACATATAAGGGAAGTAAATTAGGAGGGTAGAAGAAGAGGATTGCTGGCAGAAGGGGGTTGAATAAGAGAGCTATTGGAAATCTTGTTTTGGAGATGGCAGAAATCGTTATATTTTCAGTTAAAGGCTTCTTTAAAAAGAAGGCACTTTAAGCTACTCTTAAATTTCTGCAAATCTTGTTCAAGTCTTATATATAAAGGAAGAGAATTCCAAGTCATTGGAGCTGTTACAGAAAAGATAGAAGCACGGCGTGTTCCGATAATTTTCAAGGAAGGAACGTTAAGGGTAAATTGTGAAGATGATCTAAGAACTCTCGATGAGTTATGTGGAATCAGAAGCCTATCTATAAATGCCGGTGTGTTGGTCTGTATTGTCTTGAAGACTAGAAGAGCTATTTTATATGTAATCCTATATGTTATTGGCAACCAGTGAGCTTTTTGCAGTAAAGATGTAACATGGTCAAATTTTTTTGAGCCTGAAATTATCTTTATTGCTGTGTTTTGTATAAATTGAAGACGCCTTATATCTTTTAAATATGCGCCTTTTAATAAAGAATTACAATAATCTAGTTTAGACATTACTAGGGAATGAACTAGTGTATTAAGGGAGAGTTTATCAAGGAAGGGGACTAGTGATCGTATCATCCTCAACTTGTAGAAACAATTTTTAACTAATGCACTGATTTGCGAACGAAACGTGAGTTTATTATCTATTAGTACTCCCAGAATTTTTGTGTTGTTAGTTTGATTGAGCGGCTTATTATCGATTAAGATTGGGTTAATAAGTTGTATCCCTTCTTTCCCTGAAAAGAGCACAGTAGTAGTTTTGTTGATGCTTAGGGATAGTTTATTGACATTTAGCCAGTCATGGATGTTGGCTAGCTTTTGGTTAATGTTAGAAATGTCGTGTGAACTTGTGGGATCAATAGTGTGCAGAAGTTGAAAATCATCTGCATAAGCATATACTGTGAACCCGATGGACTGACAAAGGGTTAAAAGAGGGGCCAAGTAGATGTTAAACAGTAAAGGAGACAGTATAGAACCTTGCGGAACTTGATAAGGTTCTGAAAAAGAATTTTTGAAGTACACCGTTGAGAATCTATCTGTAAAATACGATCGAAGCCATTCAAGAACTTGGTCATTTAGACCGATGGAGGAGAGTCGTTGAAGTAGTAAATGATGGTCAATTGTGTCAAATGCTGCTGCTAAATCTAGGGAAATGAGTATGACAGATTTATGTTGGTCCAAATAATAGTGAATAGATGTGACGAGACCTACAAGGGAATGCTCTGTTGAATGATTTTTACGAAATCCTGATTGGTTAGGATGCAAAACCCGAGTTTTGTCAACGAAGTCTGACAATTGCTGAAATACTACTTTTTCTGTTAGTTTTGCTAAAAAAGGAAGATTGGCTATTGGACGATAATTTGAAATAACGTTGAGACTGATTTTTGAGTCCTTAATAATCGGAAGGAGAACAGAGTGATAAAGAAGCAAGGACTTCTTGAAATTCAAAGTGCTTTTGAGTATCCAAATAAGTCAAGAATTTTGGTAATAGAGAAATGAGGAACTTAAAATACCGTATTTGCCGGCGTATAAGACGACTGGGCGTATAAGACGACCCCCCAACTTTTAGTTAAAATATAGAGTTTTGTTATATACTCGCCGTATAAGACTACCCCTTCTTCCGCACACCTTCTCTACCGCCCCGGGTGCAGCACAGCCGGCCAGGTCCCCTTACTTTTGTGGCACTTCCCCGACCGACCGACAACAGCCCCGGTCCGACAAACCTCCCTGCCCTTAACCGCGAATCTAAATTACCTTCTTACAGCTGCTGTAAGAAGGTAATTTAGATTCGCGGCTACAGGGCAGGGAGGATTGTCGGACCCGGGCTGTTATCGGTCGGTCGGGGAAGTGCCACAAAAGTAAGGGAACCTGGCCGGCTGTGCTGCAACCGGGGCGGGGCGGCCGCCCCTCTCTCTTGGTAGCCACTCGAACCGCGAGGCTACTCTCCTTCTCCTTATCTGCCCTGCCTGCAGCACAGAGCCGAACGGAAGTCTTCCCGACGTCAGCGCTGACGTCGGAGGGAGGGAGGGCTTTGTTTAAGCTTTGTTTAAGCCCTCCCTCCCCTCCGACGTCAGCGCTGACGTCGGGAAGACTTCCGTTCGGCTCTGTGCTGCAAGCAGAGAAGGTAGGGAGAAGAAGAGCCGCGTACATCCAGAAGACTGAGCATCCAGCCCCGCAGGAGCCCCGCGACCCTCGGAGGCGTCCCCATGGGATCCCCGCGACCCTAGGGGGCGTCCCCACGGGATCCCTGCGACCCTAGGGGCGTCCCCGTGCAGCTCTCTAATGTAAAGTAAGGGCATGTAAACAGTACCCGGCGTATAAGACGACCCCCGACTTTGGGGAGGATTTTAAGGTACTGAAAAGTCATCTTATACGCCGGCAAATACGGTAAGTAATAAAATGGAAATTATAATTGAGGACTTTAGAGGAAATCATGGCATTTTGATAGATGCGACGTCTGAATTTGTTCATAGTTTTCCCTTCCCTTCCAGGAGGAACGGTGGCATAAACCTTGGAAGGAAGGGACCTCTTCAAGGAGGACTCGACCAGCAGGGACTAATGAGATAACTGTGAGTTGTCAAACCCTTTGCGATGTACAGTTTTATATCTAGAGTCCAATTTGCCTAGAACAGCCAGTATGGTATAAGGGGTCTCCAAGCATCGAACAAAAGTCTAAGACAAAAGCTTGTGAAGAGGAAGATTAAGACTCTGCCGGAGGTTGAGGGAGATGCATGACTTCGAGGTACTCCTTAGAGTATTTGGAACCAGCATCTAATTGAAGATCCAAGTCAATAGCCATCTAACGAAGAAAAGATGAGAATGATAGCTGATCTGCCAATGCTTTGCCTCGAGAAGGACTCGAGGATGCCGAGGGAGCCTGGGTCGAAGATGAAGCTTCCGCAGGAAAAAAGGCATCAAAAGAATATGGAGACTTGGATGAAACAATTGAAACCGCTGCATCCTCGAGGTTCGGAAGTGGAGACCTCGAGCGAGGAGTCGGCGGTCTAGTCAAAGTAGGAGTAGTGCGATGCTTAGTTAGATGCTTTAGAAGAAGAACTATGCCTGGAATTATGCCTCGATGAAGGCCTCGATCGTAAGTGAGAACGATGCTTCGAAGCAGATCTCGAAGATCGAGGAGACTTCGCCTCAGAGACAGAAGCAGCCAATGCCACCAAAGAATGGATAGGACTGGAGGCTGTAGAGTGAAGCTCCAGAGGCTAGATGGAGGAACCTCGATGCACTCCCAAAGCCTCTGTCCTTGGATAGAGTGTGAGGATTCCTGCCAAGGTACTTGCAAAGATTCTGCTCCTTGCTTCACGTGTTTGGATACCAGACCAGACACTCACAGAGACTCTGCTCCCTGCAAAGAGTGTGTAAGTTCAGACTGAGGCAAAGGAAGCGGCTCGACCTCGCGGGAGTCCGCTGAATGCCCAGGCTGGATGAGAGGAAGAAGCTTTAGTCCCATATTAGTAAGGAACTGAATGAATTGCTTCTCCAACATGGTCTGGAAAGAAGCCGGCAAGGATGGATCTGCGTCTGAAACCGGACCACCTGCTTTGGCTGGAGGTTCCACCGAGGCAGTGTAATTGTGCTTCGACTTAGAAGTCTTAGGCACTTTGAGTACCACCGCAGGAACTTTCTGCTGAGCTATCTGACCTGAAGAAACAGGGGAAGATACAGCAGATGTCATTGAAGAGAGAGCCGCTGCAAACGACGAAGGTCTGATGAGGATCGAGGTGGAAACAGTAGAAGCAGGAGGAATCTCAGTTGAAGGTGAGGCCGAAGGCGTCTTCGATTTTGAGAGATCGGAGAAAGAATCCATCCCGAACAGCTTCTCCACCAAAAGATGACGATGTGTAAGGGCTCGAGGTTGAAGAGTAGCACAGCGCTCGCACGACTTCGGATGATGTTCTGGCCCAAGGCACTTGAGGAACCGACTTGAGTCCTTAAGGGAAATTGCACGCTGGCACTGGCTACACTTCTTAAATCGCGTGACAGGCCGAGACATAGGAGGAATAATAGCCGCCGCAAGATCGAAGCTCTTGTTCTGCCCTGGCAAACGGACGGAAGATTGTGCCACAACATGCCCAACACTGCCAGGATAATCTCACACACTAGCATGATAATGACACAATGTGCCTAGCACTGCCAGGATAATCTCGCACACTAGCATGATGATGCTACAATGTGCCTAGCACTGCCAGGATAATCTCGCACACTAGCATGATGATGCTACAATGTGCCTAGCACTGCCAGGATAATCTCGCACACTAGCATGTTGATGCCACAATGAGCCTAGCACTGCCAGGATAATCTCAAACACAAGCATGATGATGCCACAATGTGCCTAGCACTGCCAGGATAATCTCGCACACTAGCATGATGGTGCCACAATGAGATTAGCACTCCCAGGATAATCTCAAACACTAGCATGATGATGCCACATCGTGCTTGAACTGCTAGGATAATCTCACACACTAGCATGAAGATGACACAATGTGCCTAGCACTGCCAGGATAATCTCGCACACTAGCATGATAATGCCACAAGATAATGCCACACACTACTAGCATAATGACACAATGTGCCTAGCACTGCCAGGATAATCTCGCACACTAGCATGAAGATGACACATTGTGCCTAGCACTGTCAGAATAATCTTGCACACTAACATGATAATGCCACAGGATAATGTCACACACAATAGCATAATGACACAATGTGCCTAGCACTGCCAGGATAATCTCGCACACTAGCATGATAATGCCACAAGATAATGCCACACACTACTAGCATAATGACACAATGTGCCTAGCACTGCCAGGATAATCTCCCACACTAGCATGAAGATGACACAATGTGCCAAGCACTGCCAGGATAATCTCCCACACTAGCATGAAGATGACACAATGAGCCTAGCACTGCCAGGATAATCTCACACACTAGCATGATAATGCCACAAGATAATGCCACACACTACTAGCATAATGACACAATGTGCCTAGCACTGCCAGGATAATCTCAAACACAAGCATGATGATGCCACATCGTGCTTGCACTGCCAGGATAATCTCGCACACTAGCATGATAATGCCACAACGTGCCCAGCACTGCCAGGATAATCTCGCACACTAGCATGATGATGCCACAATGTGCCTAGCACTGCCAGGATAATCTCGCACACTAGCATGATGGTGCCACAATGAGATTAGCACTCACAGGATAATCTCAAACACTAGCATGATGATGCCACATCGTGCTTGAACTGCCAGGATAATCTCGCACACTAGCATAATAATGCCACAGGAAAATCTTGCAAACTACTAGATTGATAATGCCACAACGTGCCCAACACTGCCAGGATAATCTCACACACTAGCATGATGATGCCACAGGATAATCTCACACACTACTAGCATAATAACACAATGTGCCAAGCACAGCCAGGATAATCTCGCACACTAGCATGATAATGCCACACACTACTAGCATAATGACACAATGTGCCTAGCACTGCCAGGATAATCTCGCACACTAGCATGAAGATGACACAATGTGCCTAGCACTGCCAGGATAATCTCGCACACTAGCATGAAGATGACACAATGTGCCTAGCACTGCCAGGATAATCTCGCACACTAGCATGATAATGCCACAAGATAATGCCACACACTACTAGCAAAATGACACAATGTGCCTAGCACTGCCAGGATAATCTCGCACACTAGCATGAAGATGACACATTGTGCCTAGCACTGCCAGAATAATCTCGCACATTAGCATGATAATGCCACAGGATAATGCCACACACAATAGCATAATGACACAATGTGCCTAGCACTGCCAGGATAATCTCGCACATTAGCATGATAATGCCACAAGATAATGCCACTCACTACTAGCATAATGACACAATGTGCCTAGCACTGCCAGGATAATCTCGCACACTAGCATGATAATGCCACAGGATAATGCCACACACTACTAGCATAATGACACAATGTGCCTAGCACTGCCAGGATAATCTCGCACACTAGCATGATAATGCCACAGGATAATGCCACACACTACTAGCATAATGCCACAACGTGCCCAGCACTGCCAGGATAATCTCACACACTAGCATGATAATGACACAATGTGCCTAGCACTGCCAGGATAATCTCGCACACTAGCATGATGATGCTACAATGTGCCTAGCACTAGCAGGATAATCTCGCACACTAGCATGATGATGCCACAATGAGCCTAGCACTGCCAGGATAATCTCGCACACTAGCATGATGGTGCCACAATGAGATTAGCACTCCCAGGATAATCTCAAACACTAGCATGATGATGCCACATCGTGCTTGAACTGCCAGGATAATCTCGCCCATTAGCATAATAATGCCACAGGAAAATCTTGCAAACTACTAGATTGATAATGCCACAACGTGCCCAACACTGCCAGGATAATCTCACACACTAGCATGATGATGCCACAAGATAATCTCACACACTACTAGCATAATAACACAATGTGCCAAGCACAGCCTGGATAATCTTGCACACTAGCATGATGATGACACAATGTGCCTAGCACTGCCAGGATAATCTCACACATTTGCATGATAATGCCACAGGATAATCTCGCACACTAACACGATAATGCCACAGGAAAATCTTGCACACTACTAGATTTATAATGCCACAACATGCCCAACACTGCCAGGATAATCTCACACACTAGCATGATAATGCCACAGGATAATGCCACACACTACTAGCATAATGACACAATGTGCCTAGCACTGCCAGGATAATCTCCCACACTAGCATGAAGATGACACAATGTGCCTAGCACTGCCAGGATAATCTCACACACTAGCATGATAATGCCACAAGATAATGCCACACACTACTAGCATAATGACACAATGTGCCTAGCACTGCCAGGATAATCTCGCACACTAGCATGAAGATGACACAATGTGCCTAGCACTGCCAGGATAATCTCGCACACTAGCATGATAATGCCACAAGATAATGCCACACACTACTAGCATAATGACACAATGTGCCTAGCACTGCCAGGATAATCTCGCACACTAGCATGAAGATGACACATTGTGCCTAGCACTGCCAGAATAATCTCGCACACTAGCATGATAATGCCACAGGATAATGCCACACACAATAGCATAATGACACAATGTGCCTAGCACTGCCAGGATAATCTCGCACACTAGCATGATAATGCCACAAGATAATGCCACACACTACTAGCATAATGACACAATGTGCCTAGCACTGCCAGGATAATCTCGCACACTAGCATGAAGATGACACAATGTGCTTAGCACTGCCAGGATAATCTCGCACACTAGCATGATAATGCCACAGGATAATGCCACACACTACTAGCATAATGACACAATGTGCCTAGCACTGCCAGGATAATCTCCCACACTAGCATGAAGATGACACAATGTGCCTAGCACTGCCAGGATAATCTCCCACACTAGCATGATAATGCCAAAAGATAATGCCACACACTACTAGCATAATGACACAATGTGCCTAGCACTGCCAGGATAATCTCGCACACTAGCATGATAATGCCACAAGATAATGCCACACACTACTAGCATAATGACACAATGTGCCTAGCACTGCCAGGATAATCTCGCACACTAGCATGATAATGCCACAGGATAATGCCACACACTAGCATAATGACACAATGTGCCTAGCACTGCCAGGATAATCTCCCACACTAGCATGAAGATGACACAATGTGCCTAGCACTGCCAGGATAATCTCGCACACTAGCATGATAATGCCACAGGATAATGCCACACACTACTAGCATAATGACACAATGTGCCTAGCACTGCTAGGAAAATCTCGCACACTAGCATGATAATGCCACAGGATAATGCCACACACAATAGCATAATGACACAATGTGCCTAGCACTGCCAGGATAATCTCGCACACTAGCATGATAATGCCACAAGATAATGCCACACACTACTAGCATAATGACACAATGTGCCTAGCACTGCCAGGATAATCTCGCAAACTAGCATGAAGATGACACAATGTGCCTAGCACTGCCAGGATAATCTCGCACACTAGCATGATAATGCCACAAGATAATGCCACACACTACTAGCCTAATGACACAATGTGACTAGCACTGCCAGGATAATCTGGCACACTAGCATGATAATGCCACAGGATAATGCCACACACTACTAGCATAATGACACAATGTGCCTAGCACTGCCAGGATAATCTCGCACACTAGCATGATAATGCCACAAGATAATGCCACACACTACTAGCATAATGACACAATGTGCCTAGCACTGCCAGGATAATCTCGCACACTTGCATGAAGATGACACAATGTGCCTAGCACTGCCAGGATAATCTCGCACACTAGCATGATAATGCCACAAGATAATGCCACACACTACTAGCATAATGACACAATGTGCCTAGCACTGCCAGGATAATCTCGCACACTAGCATGATAATGCCACAAGATAAGGCCACAAACTACTAGCATAATGACACAATGTGCTTAGCACTGCCAGGATAATCTCCCACACTAGCATGAAGATGACACAATGTGCCTAGCACTGCCAGGATAATCTCACACACTAGCATGATAATGCCACAAGATAATGCCACACACTACTAGCATAATGATACAATGTGCCAAGCACTGCCAGGATAATCTCGCACACTAGCATGATAATGCCACAGGATAATGCCTAGCATAATGACACAATGTGCCTAGCACTGCCAGGATAATCTCACACACTAGCATGAAGATGACACAATGTGCCTACCACTGCCAGGATAATCTCGCACACTAGCATGAAGATGACACAATGTGCCTAGCACTGCCAGGATAATCTCGCACACTAGCATGAAGATAACACAATGTGCCTAGCACTGCCAGGATAATCTCGCACACTAGCATGAAGATGACACAATGTGCCTAGCACTGCCAGGATAATCTCGCACACTAGCATGATAATGCCACAAAATAATGCCACACACTACTAGCATAATGACACAATGTGCCTAGCACTGCCAGGATAATCTCGCACACTAGCATGAAGATAACACAATGTGCCTAGCACTGCCAGGATAATCTCGCACACTAGCATGAAGATGACACAATGTGCCTAGCACTGCCAGGATAATCTCGCACACTAGCATGAAGATGACACATTGTGCCTAGCACTGCCAGAATAATCTCGCACACTAGCATGATAATGCCACAGGATAATGCCACACACAATAGCATAATGACACAATGTGCCTAGCACTGCCAGGATTATCTCGCACACTAGCATGATAATGCCACAAGATAATGCCACACACTACTAGCATAATGACACAATGTGCCAAGCACTGCCAGGATAATCTTGCACACTAGCATGATAATGCCACAGGATAATGCCACACACTACTAGCATAATGACACAATGTGCCTAGCACTGCCAGGATAATCTCGCACACTAGCATGAAGATGACACAATGTGCCTAGCACTGCCAGGATAATCTCGCACACTAGCATGATAATGCCACAAGATAATGCCACACACTACTAGCATAATGACACAATGTGCCAAGCACTGCCAGGATAATCTCGCACACTAGCATGATAATGCCACAAGATAATGACACACACTACTAGCATAATGACACAATGTGCCAAGCACTGCCAGGATAATCTCCCACACTAGCATGATAATGCCACAGGATAATGCCACACACTACTAGCATAATGACACAATGTGCCAAGCACTGCCAGGATAATCTCCCACACTAGCATGAAGATGACACAATGTGCCTAGCACTGCCAGGATAATCTCGCACACTAGCATGATAATGCCACAAGATAATGCCACACACTACTAGCATAATGACACAATGTGCCTAGTACTGCCAGGATAATCTCACACACTAGCATGATAATGCCACACGATAATGCCACACACTACTAGCATAATGACACAATGTGCCTAGCACTGCCAGGATAATCTCCCACACCAGCATGAAGATGACTCAATGTGCCAAGCACTGCCAGGATAATCTTGCACACTAGCATGATAATGCCACAGGATAATGCCACACACAATAGCATAATGACACAATGTGCCTAGCACTGCCAGGATAATCTCGCACACTAGCATGAAGATGACACATTGTGCCTAGCACTGCCAGGATAATCTCGCACACTAGCATGATAATGCCACAGGATAATGCCACACACAATAGCATAATGACACAATTTGCCTAGCACTGCCAGGATAATCTCCCACACTAGCATGAAGATGACACAATGTGCCAAGCACTGCTAGGATAATCTCCCACACTAGCATGAAGATGACACAATGTGCCTAGCACTGCCAGGATAATAATAATAATAACTTTATTCTTATATACCGTCAACAATCTTGCGACTTCTAGGCGGTTTACAATAGAGAGAAACTGTAAGTAAATGCAATAAAGAGAAGCTGTAAATACAACGAATTAAAGAGTCTAGTAGTATACATCTGAAAATACCAACATTAATGATGATAACAATAGTTTGTGTGCTGCAGGACCAAGAAGTGCCGTGCTGCTTACAAAGAATTGGGAATAGTTCATGGATTGAGTGGAGTGGTTCATAGTTAGTAATTGGGGGTTAGGGCTGATAGTTTACAAGTTCAGGTATGTGATGGTGTTACAAGGGGGGCTGATGTCCTGGTTCGTTGCCTAGGTATTTCAAGAACAGGTAAGTTTTTAGGTGTTTCCTAAATTCTCCATAATTGTTTGTGTGTGCGATTAGTTTTTCTAAGTCTTTACCCCATATGGCTGCTTGATACGATAGTAGTTGTTGATGGTATCTCTTATATTTGCACCCTCTAGCCGGTGGGGAGACAAATTTCAGGTGAGTTTTTCTTTCGTGTCTGTTGGTTGGGAATGAGAAGAGGTCTGTAATGTATTTAGGGGCTAAGCCATTTAGTACCTTGAAGCAGAGACATCCTAGTTTGAACTTCGTGCGTGCTCCCATTGGCAGCCAGTGTAGGAGTCGGTAGGAGGGGGTTATGTGGTCGGACTTCTTCAGCCCGCAAATCATCCTGACTGCTGCATTTTGTATCAGTTGGAGTCTTTGCATTTGCTTCTGGGGGATTGTCAGATGGGTGATGTTGCAATAGTCCAGGTGGCTTAGTATTAGGGATTGAACTAGAATTCTAAAAGCTGAGGTGTGGAAGTAAGCCTTAATGGACTTAAGTTTCCAAAGAGTGAAAAACCCTCTTTTGATTAGGGAGTCTATATGGTCTTTCATGGTTAAACCTTGGTCTAGTATTATTCCTAGAACCTTCATCGTTGGTTGAATGAGGTAGTTAAGGTTGTTAATGTGTAGTGATTTTGTTGTGTTATTTGCGTGTGGCGAGGCTATGAAGAATTTAGTTTTTTCTGAGTTAAGCTTCAATTTGAAGTCTTTGGTCCATCATTCCATCATATTTATCGCTTCAGTTGCTTTGGAGGTGATTTCGGAGGGAGATGCAGTAAACGGGATAATGATTGTGAAGTTGTCTGCATAGCTAAATACTTTTATGTCTTGTTGGGTCAGCTGCGTACCTAGTGAAGCTATATAAACGTTGAAGAGTAGTGGGGATAGTGGGGACCCCTGTGGAACGCCTGATGGGTTAGTCCATGTTTTAGAGAGATTGCAGTTGAAGCGAACTTGATAGGTGCGGGTCATAAGGAATCCTCGGAACCAGTTCAGCACCTCGCCTCCAATGCCGATTGCGTCTAAGCATTGTAGTAGTTTTTCGTGATCCACCAAGTCGAAGGCCGAGCTCATGTCGAATTGCATGACTAAGGCTTTATGGCCTTTACTGAATAAGGTACGTAGGTATTCTAAGATCGCTGCAATCACCGTTTCAGTGCTGAACAGAGGTCTGAAGCCAGACTGGGTTTCGTGTAGCAGTGAGAACTGATCTAGGTATTCCAACAGTTGGGTTTGAACCAAACCTTCCATTATTTTTACGAACAATGGGATGGATGCTACTGGTCTATAGTTGGTTGCTGATGTTAGGGGTAGTTTACGATTTTTTGGAATCGGGGTGATTATAATGTGCCCATTTTTTGATAGGAATTTTCCGTTTTTGAAATTGATGGACATATGAGTCCATAGTGTTAATTTAAAGTCTAATGGGGCTGCTTTCATTATGTAGGGGGGGGCAAGGATCTAGGGTGCAATTTGATTTAGTGTATTTGTTGTAGAGTTTTATGAAGTTGTTCCATTCTAGGTCCTGAAAGGAGTTCCAAAACATAATCTCACACACTAGCATGATGATGACACAAGTTAATGCCACACACAATAGCATAATGACACAATGTGCCTAGCACTGCCAGGATAATCTCCCACACTAGCATGATAATGCCACAGGATAATGCCACACACAATAGCATGACACAATGTGCCTAGCACTGCCAGGATAATCTCCCACACTAGCATGATAATGCCACAGGATAATGCCACACACAATAGCATGACACAATGTGCCTAGCACTGCCAGGATAATCTCCCACACTAGCATGATAATGCCACAGGATAATGCCACACACAATAGCATAATGACACAATGTGCCTAGCACTGCCAGGATAATCTCGCACACTAGCATGAAGTGACACATACCCAGCATTACAGTGACAGCCTAATGTGAAGGGTTTCTATGTGGACAGGAGGATGTCGGGGTCGGAGAAGCGCGCTCGCCTCTTACCTGCCGCTGTCCTCGCGCTCTGGCCGCCTCTCAGCGTTCTGCCACGTCAAGGAGCCGGCGCTCGCTCCCGCCTGCAGCTGGACCAGGCGCGCTCCCGGCCTCTTCTGCCCTGTCTTCGCCGTTTATTCACTGAGGCGCTCGAGCAAGAGAAGTCGCGAGCGCGCGAGGAGGAGCTTTCCTTTCCCGTCCTAAGGTGCAGAGGGGCGTGGTCTGGAAGGACACGTCAGCAGTCGGCTGAGCGGGAAGCGCTCGCGGCCCTGCCGAGTTCTGCTGGCGCGCGCAGTCGACTCTGTTCGAGTAAGTAAAGCTCTGTCCGTTGAAAGAGCGGTCAGCGGATGAGTTAGTCACCTCTTGGAGCAGAGCCCTCCCCTCCACCCTCTGATACCCATAAAGCACCGCGCCATCCCACTGTCGGCGGTGGTCCCGCTCAGTGGTCCCCCGTCCCGGGAAAGCATTCCAATGTTATGCTTCGGTGTCTGTCTCAACCTCAGTCCTTCTTCAGTGCAAGGCTTGAGGGCCGGTGGCTGGGCCCAGAAGACTCTGATTCTTCCCTCTCTCCTTTTAAAAAATGACACGGGGACGGTTTCCCGCGGTTATCCACGGGACAGCAACAGTGATGAATCGTCACTATCACTTTCAAGGCTTGATCCCAACCCCCTCCATTGACCTAGGTACCACATTTAGATTGGGAAAATAGTAGCCCGTTCTCACGGTGGCCAATCCATGTCACTAGTGTGAGAAATGAAAATACAGTACGAATAATTTCATATGGTGTTAAATTTTTGTTTTTTAGTCAATGTTTATTTATTGAATTTTTACAAAATTACAAAGTGTGGAATAAAACAATCCATAATAGTGGAAAACAAAAGATATGCCAATGAATGGAATCAACAAATACAGAAAATGAAATGCAGAACATGAACATGGATTCGTACATTCCTCAAGAAATTTTCTTCATAGCATATCTAATACAACAAACTGTATCCTAACTATCTAAACAAGCACGTTCCAGGTAAAATAAAGGTAGAGAGAGAAATGTGTGAGAAAGAAAGAAAGAGAAAGAGAAAAAAAGAAAATAAATACATAAATAAGTGAGTAAATAAATAAATAAACAAATAAGTGAGTAAGTAGATAGACGAATAAGTAGATGAGTAAAAGAAAAGGGAGGAAGGGAGAAGAAAGACTAGAGAAGGGTCCACTCAAGGGAGAGAAGAGTGCAGGTAGAGTTTCAGTTTTTAATCTTTATTAAATTTTCAAGGCTAATACAAAGTGCATGATATTGTACATACATTAATAATCAGAATCAGCACCTACAATCCATCAGTAACAATACAAAATGAATTACCCCCCCTCCACCCCTTCCAGTACAAAGGAAATAACCCACCCTCCCACGGATGTGTGCATGAATCTAAAGAGAAGTAAAAGTGAAAACCAGCTATACCGAAGCAGCAAAAGACATTTATGGATCCCCAAACCAATCTGAATGAATTACTATGCCCCATCATGTCAGCATTCATTTTCTCATACTTGTAACATGAACATACATTCGCCCACCAAAAGGTAAAATTAAGGCGATCCCAGTTTTTCCAATTACAAGTTACCATTTCCATGGCTATCCCGGTCATAATAAGGAAAAGCTCACATTTATATCAGTCCAATGGCGGTTTAATATGCAATATTGTCCCACAGATGACTATATCATAAGTTAAAGGGATCAATGATTCCAATATGTTAAAAATATGTCCCCATATCGACTTCCAAAAATTGAGTATCAGGACAATAGAACAACATATAATCCAGTGTCCCTATTTCAAGATGACAGTGCCAGCATCTATTAGATTTAGAACTATCTAACTTCTGCAAATGAACTGGGGTCCAAAAAGATCTGTGTAACAAAAAAACAAAACAAAACAGGTTTATCTCATAGATGCTGACGCTGTACATCTCATCCTCATTTGTTTCTATAGTCAGACCTAAGCCAATGCCAGCTCCTGCCAAGCCTGCACACCCTGCTCTTATCTATCAAAGGCATTTTGCTCCAAAGCTGGCTTCTTATACTCGCCCTCCTCTGAAAAAACAGCAACCTCAACCTTCTGCTGCACCTAAGGCTTCTCAGCCTTTTTGACTGTTTACAACAGAGCATAACCTCCACTGTTCTGTCTCTGTCTCCTTTTCCCCCTATAGGAGGTCGTCTCCATCATTTTTACAATCGATGGACAATAATTACATCCGACCTCTGGGTGCTTACAATCATCAGAGAAGGATACTCTCTTCATTTCACTCAGGTTCCACCAGAGCTTCCTCCAAGAGAGTATCCTTCCAATCCATCCCAGACCACTTCTTCAGGAAGCTCAAGCTCTGCTTTCTCTCCATGCCTTCGAACCAGTTCCCTTGGAACAGCAGAACAGGGGGTTTTACTCCCGTTACTTCCTTGTTCCGAAGAAGACGGGCGATCTGCGTCCCATTCTGGATCTCAGGGTTCTCAACAAATTTTTAGTCAAAGAAAAGTTTTGAATGTTGTCCCTGGCATCTCTTTATCCCCTTCTCGAGCAGAACAACTGGTTATGCTCTCTGGATCTCAAGGAGGCCTACATTCATATCCCCATTCATCCGGCCTCCCGTCAATACTTCAGATTTCGGGTGGGGAATCTGCATTATCAATACAGAGTACTATCCTTCGGCCTGGCCTTGTCTCCCAGAGTGTTCACCAAGTGCCTGGTAGTGGTAGCGGCAGCTCTCCGGAATCATGGTCTTCAGGTATTTCCCTATCTCGATGACTGGCTCATCAAAGATTATTGTAGCAACCCAACGGACTACCTAGTTCCTACAAAGTTTGGGATTCAAAATCAACTTTCCCAAATCTCAACTACAGCCCTCACAGACTCTACAATTCATTGGAACTGTTCTGGACACTGTCCAACTCAGAGCATTCCTTCCACAGCAACATCTGGAAGCTCTTCTTCAACTCTGTCATTCAGTGTCTACCTGCACTTCCATCTCAGCGAGACACATAATGGTACTTCTAGGTCACATGGCCTCCACAGTACACGTGATTCCTTTTGCCAGACTTCACCTCAGAATTCCTCAGTGGAATGTTACCCAAAAGAAAAGAGGAAACTACAGATTGTTCAAAATACCACCATCAAATTAATACACAACCGTAAAAAATTTGACCATGTTACACTACTCCTGATTGAATCACATTGGCTTCCTGTCGCTCATCGCATTACTTTTAAAATTTTACTTTTAAAAACATTGTCCTCAAACGAACCTCAATTCATTAATAAATTACTTATTCCCCATAGTACATCACGTTCTTTAAGGTCCACTAATCAAAAACTTTTAACAGTTCCATCACTAAAAGTTATATCGGAACTCATCGTCTTGATATTTTTTCTGTAATGGCCCCACAATTATGGAACACTTTACCTCAGTATATAAGAGAGGAAAATGACCTAAAACATTTTAAAGGCATTCTGAAGAGCTTCCTTTTTAAAGATGCTTTTAACTTATAATCATATTTTTTTTTAATCTTATTCACTTTACCTGCTATTTTTACCATTTATGTTTCCTTTTATATATACAATTGTAGTTCTGCCCTTTCTTCCCTTATGTATCTGTTAGTTTGTATGTTAGTATGTCAAACCTATTTAATCTATTATAATTAACCTAATGTGTATACCTTTTTTTCTCTTTATTTGTAAATCGCTTAGCAAATTAAATTAAGCGATTCAATAAGTTAAAAATAAACTTGAAACTTGAAGGAGAACGGTGCCTTGAAGAGCATCTGGATGTCTGGATGCACAGCTTGATGAGGATCGGTGACGAGAATGTCGGGCTACCGATGAAGCAGTGGTGGTACTTGCATCTTGCATGGGGCGATGCTCAGACTAGGTAGATACCGGAGGAGCCAACATGTGGATGATAAGTTGGAACATATCCCCAAACTCCAATTGAAAAAGAGCATTGAGCGTCTCCTTAAAAGCCTGCATAAACACCTGTGGCTTGGATGTATCAACGGTGCCGTGGGTCACTCTGGAGAGGATGACACGAATGAAGATGCACCCCTCAAAGTTGAAGCGAGCCTTATCAATGGTCTCTGTTTGGCTGGTTTGACTAGACGCAATACCTTAGTTGTCTGAGACACCGTCAGGGAAGCTGGTGACTTCTTAGCTGACGGAACTATAGGCTGCGACACTAGCATGGAAGGCGGTACCTCAGACAATGGTGATGCCTTCGACGTCAATGGTTTGGATGGTGTCGATGGTACCTGAAAGCCCTCCATAGTACCGAAAAGTAATCTTTGTTGAATAAGGTGGCTTTTAATAGAACGCTTTGGTAGCGTCGAACAAGACTCCACGTGATGATCTGGGCCAAAGCACTGAATGCACCACTTATTTGGGTCTGTTAATGAAATAGTACGCTGGCACCTACTGCACTTTTTGAAGCCTGTCAACAGATGGGACATGGAAGGGAAAACTGGTTCATCCAAATTGAAAGCCGAAGGCTGAGGCGAAAATAAAGGCCCCCGCCGTAAGAAAACTGGCCGAAGTTAAAGGAACAAAAATTTTTTAAAAAAAAAGTTTTATTAAGAGTAGAAAGACAAGAATAAAAGTCAAACATGCACAAGCGGGAAGACAAAGAAAATGTAGAATGTTTCACATACAACTTCGTAGCTCCATGGAGAACTGAGGAGTCACGCGACTACGTTGAGTGAGAAGGCAGTCGTGCATGCGCAGTGCAGTCATTCGCAAACTTTCTAAAGTTCTTAAAGTGCATGAACACTTTAGCAGCTGTCCATACTGGGGTTCCGTGGATGACATCACCCACATGTGAGAATATGCTGCCTGCTTGTCCTGGGATAATATACAATTAGGCTCTCTACATACTTCACAGTACAATTCAAATTCTACTGCCTACTATTTAAAACCATAAACGGAGATAGTCCAGCCTACCTAAACAACTGCCTAATCCAAACTATCTCAACCAGACACAGGAGAACGCACAAACCGTTCACGCATCCCGAATCAGAGACATCAAACGAAAAAAACTGTACGATGGCCTTCTAGCCACTCAAGCAGCAAAACTAGACTACCAACTCTCCAATTTACTGATAACGACTCCAGACTACAAAAATCGTTTAGAAAATAAATAAAAAATATCCTATTCAAGACATCCTTGAAGACAAACTAACACCGCAAGACTCATCCCAATTCTCCAAAGCAACTCGCTCTACTCTTCAATTCCTCTGGAAATGGCCAGATAACTTCTTTTGTAATCCGCCTTGAACCGCAAGGTATTGGCAGAATAGAAATCACTAATGTAATGTAATGTAATGTAAAGGAGGGTAAATACTCGTTCATCAAGCCTGGTATTCCTGTTTACAAGAAAGAAGATTACCAAAGTTAAGAGCCTAATATTCCTGTATCAATGTGTAATATAATCTTTTAGCTGGGAGGCATAAAAGGTATGTTTGCTAGTGGTCTATAGTTTTCTGCTTGGGATAGGTCTAAGATAGATTGTGAGCCTTCGGGACAGCTATGGAAATCCAAAGTACCATTTTTATTTATTTTATTTTAATGTATCTTTAATCTATCTTCATTGTAAACCGCTTTGAACCTCACGGTATAGCGGTATATAAGAAATAAAATCAAATCAATCAATCAAGTTTGTTCCTTTTGGGATGGATGTGAGTAATATATCATCAAACTCCTTTGAGAACCAGCCTTGTTTTATGTGGTGTTGACCAGTTGAACCAACCAGTTGAGTTGTATCGCTCTATGGTAAGGCCACAACTATAATACTATGTGCAGTTCTTGTCACCATATCTCAAAAAAGTTATAGTGGAATTAGAAAGGGTACAAAAAAGGTACAAAAATGATAAAAGGTTTGGGACGACTTTCCTATGAGGAGAAGCTAAAGTGGTTAGGGCTCTTCAGCTTGGAGAAGAGACTGCTCAGGAGGGATATGATAGAGGTCTATAAAACAATGAGTAGAGTGGAAAGGGTAGATGTTAATCGCTTGTTCACTCTTTCCAAAAATACTAGGAGTAGAGGACATGCTAGGACTAGGGGACAAGCTACTAAGTAGCAGATTTAAAACAAACTGGAGAAATTTTTCTTCACACAATGTGTATTTAAACTCTGGAATTCATTGCCGGAGAATGTGATGAAATTAATTAGCTTAGCGGGGTTTAAGAAAAGGCTTGGATAATTTCCTAAAAGAAGTCCATAGGCCATTATTGAGATAGCTTGGGGAAATCTACTGTTTATTCCTAGGATAAGCAGCATAAAATATGTTTTACTACTTGGGATCTAGGTAGGTACTTGGGACCTGGGTTGGCCTCTGTTGGAAACAAGATACTGGGCTTGATGGACATCCGGTCTGTCTCAGTATGACAATTCTTATGTTCTTATGGGTACATCTTCTGGTATATCCTGGTACAGATAGGCTGGACATAGATCTAGCTGACAACCCATTCTAGATAATCTATTCACTATTGCCTTCATGTCGATTGCTGTGACAGTATTAAATGTTGTCCATAATCTTCTCTATTGGTATACTGGCTATATTGTTTTTAGATGTAGTATCGTCAAGTAGCATTACTTATGTTCTTATAATGCTAGAGCATTGGTGGCTAGAGTACTGGGTGTAGGGGGATCTATGTTTGATGTATTCACAGAAGAGCAGTGTGTTAATTTTGTTAGGATTTTGATCTGGATTATTCTCCCCAATCATGTTCAAGTAGTACTAGTATTTGTGTTTATGCTGTTTGATTTGGTTGTTGTATTGTGTATATAGTGTCTTCCATTTATTTCTATGTGATTGATCCTTTGATTTCCTCCAAGCTCTTTCTAGTTTATGGCATTCTCTTTTCAAGCTTCTTAAATTTGTTGTGTACTGTGGTTTTTTGTTGTTTCTAGACAATTTGTTTTGATTGTCTTTCGAATCGATCCTATCTTTTCCCAGAACGATTGGGCATCTATTTTCTCTTGGGATCTGATTTTCTTTCCCATTGAATTTGGGTTTTTGTGAACTGCTCCACAAGCACGCTGTGGTAATGTAAACCTGCATAAGTACTGTAATGATCTGACCAAACTTGAGGCTCCCATTCACTAAAGGACAGTAGTTTTGGATCATTTGTTGTGACCATGTCTACTGAGTGATCCTTTTCGTGCATGGGGGTTGTTCTTTTTAACTTTTGTAAGCAATATTGATGAAGGGCTGTCTACTAAGATTTGCCTCTTTGCGGATGATACCAAAATCTGCAATAGACACCCCTGATGCTGTGAATTACATGAGGAAGGATCTAGTGAAGTATGAAGAATGGTCTGAAATTTGGCAGCTAAGATTTAATGCTAAGAAATGCAAGGTTATGCATTTGGGCTGCAAAAACCCGAGGGAAAGGTACAGTTTAAAGGGTGAAGAACTTTTGTGTACGAAAGAAGAGCGGGACATGTGTGTGATAGTATATGATGATCTTAAGGTGTCCAAACAGGATGGAAAGGCGATGGCAAAAGCTAAAAGGATGCTAGGGTGTATAAGGAGAGATATTAATACCCCTGTATAAGACTTTAGTGAGACCTCATTTAGAATATTGTGTACAGTTCTAGAGACCGCATCTTCAAAAAGATATAAACAGGATCGCGTCAGTCCAGAGGAAGACTACTAAAATGGTCTGTAGTCTTCATTATAAGGCATATGGAGACAGTCTTTCAATATGGAAGAAAGACGGGAGAGGAGCAGTGTTCCCGCTAAGCTGCGCTGGCGCACAAAATGTTACATCGCAGCGCACAAGTTTCACGTCACAGCGCACACTCGAGCGGAGGTGAGAGGAAGCGGCGGCGGTCTGCCCTGATCGCCTAAGATGCAGCAGCGGCGGCATCCCCGTAATTTACGGGGATCATGAAAGGAGCCGCCGCTGCTGCATCTTAGGCGATCAGGGCAGACTGCCGCCGCTTCCTCTCACCTCCGCTCGAGTGTGCGCTGTGACGTGAAACTTGTGCGCTGCGATGTAACATTTTGTGCGCCAGCGCACGCCAGCGCAGCTTAGCGGGAACACTGGAGAGGAGAGATATGATAGAAACATTTAAATTCCTACATGGTATAAATGCGCATGAGATAAGTCTCTTTCATCTGAAAGGAAGCTCCAGAAAGAGATGGCATAGAATGAAGTTAAGAAGTGATAGGCTCAGGAGTAATCTAAGGAAATACTTTTTTTAAAGAAAGGGTAGTAGATGCTTGGAATAGTCTGCTGGTAGAGGTGGTGGAGACAAAAACTAGGTCTGATTTTTTTGGCCTTCTGGAAAAGTTTGAAAGCTTTTTTTTTTTCTGATTGGCCTTTTCAAACCTAGGCAATGTGTAATTTTAGTAATTATTTGACCTTATTTGTTTTAAGGAGCAGATCTCGGGCTGTAAATTCCATACTGTATTGTACTATGGTCTGTTGAGTTTTGTTTTAGTTATGTATGTATTGCTGTCACACGCATAGATGCTGGATATGCTGGCAACAAGTGTTTTAAATAAATAAATGTCTGAATTCAAGAAAGTGTGGGACAGGCACATGGGATCCTATGTTCCCTCTAAGCCAGTGGTCTCAAACGCAAACCCTTTGCAGGGCCACATTTTGGATTTGTAGGTATTTGGAGGGCCTCAGAAAAAAATAGCTAATGTCTTAAGAACATAAGAAGTTGCCTCCGCTGAGCCAGACCAGAGGTCCATCTCGCCCAGCGGTCTACTCCCGCGGCGGCCCATCAGGCCCATTGCCTGATCAGTGGTCCCAGACTATCCCTATAACCTACCTCTACTCCTATCTGTACCCCTCAATTCCTTTATCCTCTAAGAACCTATCCAAACCTTCTTTGAAGCCTTGTAACGTGCTCCGGCCTATCACAGCCTCCGGAAGCGCGTTCCATGTATCCACCACCCTCTGGGTAAAAAAGAACTGACAATTTTGTATGAGGTAAAACTCTTTTATAGTTTATAAATCTTTCCCATTGGCTAAGTCTTAATAATAATACTGTAATTTATAGATAAAGAGTCATATGATCAAGAAACTGTTTTATTTTGATTATGAGAAACATACCGAGTGCCTCAAAATAGTACCTGGCGGGCCGCATGTGGCCCCCGGGCTGTGAGTTTGAAAGCACTGCTCAGGGCAGAGCACATGAGCAATCGCAGATTTTACATGGTCGCTAACAAAAATACTTGAAAATTTGGAAAATTGTTGGTTTTTAGACTTTGTTGCTTACACAAAATAATTTTTTTAGAACTTGTTGATAATTTTTTTGCACATACTCAACCAATCCTTAGAGGGAGCATTGATGGGATCTCTTACAGAGAAGAGGAGATAGTGGATGAGCAAACTGGGTGGGTCATTTGGCTTTTATCTGCCGTCATGTTTCTATGTTTAGAGGCCACTTTTTATATTTTGTAACATTTCGAGGGCCAAAATACTCATGCTCTTTCTGAGAATCACATACTCTAAGATTTTATGTTCAAATCCTGAATTAATGAGTGGATCCATATAGCAAGACTGAAAAGTTGGGTGCATGAGAGTTGTGATAGGGAGGGAGGAATCTAATACCCCAGAAGTGCTACAGCTTTCAATATAAAAATATAACAAAAAGATATCCATTTTTAAAACAACATCAGGTAATACTGTATCAGGAAAATTACCTTCACTTGCATTTTAGCCCTTCTAAATTCTGAGCTATAGGCGAGCTATAGGAGGAGTGTGTGGCGCAGTGGTTGGATCTACAACCTCAGCACCCTGGGGTTGTGGGTTCAAACCCCGCGCTGCTCCTTGTGACCCTGGGCAAGTCACTTAATCCTCCATAGCCCCAGGTACATTAGATAGATTGTGAGCCCACCGGGACAGAGAGGGAAAATACTTGAGTACCTGATTGTAAAAAAAAAAAAACCGCTTAGATAACCTTGATAGGCGGTATATAAAATCCTAATAAACTTGAAACTTGAACTTGAGCTGTTTCAGCATCACTCACTTGTGTGACTGATTAATCGTGCTGTCTGTGGACAGCACTTATTATAGGTAAGTATCTTTGCTGTGGACATGTCTGCACTGCACAGAAAAAAAATCAAACATAGTTTGTGTTGTAGTTTTTCATATGCTTGTTTATACCCTATTTTGATTTTGCAGAGCATGCCAAAAGTGTCTTTTGGCAAATGATTAAATAAATCTTCTAGCAGTTCATCATTTTTTCTATTTTATGTCCATAGCTATTTCATATGCTTTTTGGAAATCTGCCTAAAACCAATACTGATTGGCTTAATAGAAATACTTTTAAACAAATAAATACACTCAGTGTTGATTTTGGCAGACATGTTGCCACAATTTACTGCACTGGCACTTGTCACATCGAAGAGAACAAAGGAGACTTCATTCATTGTTATTGAATAGTTTTACAAGAGCATTGCTACTAGTATTTAATCATTTGAAAATTGGGCTGCAAAAATCTGAGGGAATGGTACAGTTTAGGAGGTGAAGAACTTTCCAGTGCAATAGGTAAGACATTCTAGACAATAGGGTTATTTCCCTATACTCGCATGCTCTGCAGAAGGAATCCACTCTGGACTTTCACTCTAAGATTATAAGAACATAAGAATAGCCTTACTGGATCAGACCAATGGTAGTCCGTTCTCACGGTGGCCAATCCAGGTCACTAATATCTGACTAAAACCCAAGGAGTAGCAACATTCCATGCCACCGATACAGGGCAAGTGGTGGCTTCCCCCATGTCTTTCTCAATAACATATGGACTTTTCCTCCAGGAAATTATCCAAACCTTTCTTAAAACCAGCTACACTATCCGCTCATACCACAACCTGTGGCATTGCGTTCCAGAGCTTAACTATTCTCTGAGTGAAAAAAAATTTACTCCTATTGGTTTTAAAAGCATTTCCCTGTAACTTCATCAAATGTCCCCTAGTCTTTGTAGTTTTTGACAGAGTGAAAAATCGATCTACGTGTACCTATTCTACTCCACTCAGAATTTTGTAGACTTCAATCATATCTGCCCTCAGCCATCTCTTTTTTCCAAGCTGAAGAGCCCTAACCTTTTTAGTCTTTCCTCATATGAAAGGAGTTCCTTACTCTTTATCATCTTGGTTGCTCTTCTTTGAACCTTTTATAGCTCCTGTAGTACTTCACTGATCAGTTTAGCGCCCACTACAGTCTTTCTTTCTGCACTAGTGCTGCCCGATTCACGATTCGAATCGGTTCACCGATTCAAAACAAAAAAAAAAAATCGGTTCCCGATTCGGATGACCCTCCCCCCTTGCCCCCTAAAGCAGGTACGGCAGCGCTACTTTTGCTGTCGAGGGGGGAGGGTCAGTGGGAAATGCTGCTGTCGGGTTTCCCCCCAGCGTCTGGTTCTCCCCCCTGCCCCCCCCCCCCCGCACCGTTTACCTGTGAGGAACAGCCTGCAGATAAGATCGCGATGCTAGCGATCTTTCCACTGCTTCGGAGCTGTTTTCCTCCACGATCCTGCCTCTGATGTCAGAGGAGGGGCAGGACCGCGACAGAGGAAACAGCTTTGAAGCAGTGGAAAGATCGCTAGCATCGCAATCTTATCTGCAGGCTGTTCCTCACAGGTAAACGGTGCGGGGAGGCCTGGGGGAAGCCGGAGGCCAGGGGGAACATGCAGGCCTTCCGTGTGTGTGTGGGGGGGGGGATTGTGAGCAGTCCTTTGGTGTGGGGGGACAGACAGGCAGGCAGTCCTTCAGGGGGAACAGGCAGGCAGGCCTTTAAGGGGAGACAGGCCTTGAAGGGGAAGTGCAGGTTTCAGGGGGGACAGACCTTCAAAGGGGGGGGGCAGACAGGCCTTCGGGGGGATGCAGGCCTTCAAGGGGGGGACAGGCAGGCCTTCAGGGGTGGGATGCAGGCTTATAAGGGGGGAAAGCCTTCAAGGAGGAAGCAGGCCTTCAGGGATGGTGGCACATGCCTTCAGGGGGGACAGGCAGGCCTTTAGGGGTGGGGTGCAGGCCTTCTGGGGGAGGTGCAGGCCTTTGGGGGGGACAGACCTTCAGGGGAGGGGGGCCCTGGTGTAGAAGTACACGGAGGGAGGGAGGAAAGGGAGGGTTCAATTGATCTTTCATCAGCCTTCGGTACTATTGACCATAATCTTCTTATAGACAGACTTCAATCTATTGGTATCACAGACCAGGTCCTGCTTTGGTTTAAATCCTATTTTGAAAACCGCTCTTCTACTGTTTCCTTTATCAACACAACCTCAGAAAGTTTCTCATCATCATACGGCATTCCGCAGGGCTCTATTCTTTCATCTCTTTTGTTTAATATTTTTCTCACACCTCTCATGACTCTTTGCCAATCTATTGGTTTTTCCGTATTTGCCTATGCGGACGATATACAGCTTATACATCATTTGGACCCTAATAGTGCCTGTGAAATATCAGCCATCAATGAAAAACTGAAACAGATCCATCAATGGCTTGAATCAAATAGACTGGCCCTTAATATAAAAAAAACAAACATTATGCTTTTCCCCTGGAAAGATGGTTATAAACTTTCCCTTCCAATCTCTATTAAAGGCATCCCTCTTAAGTTGATAAACAGAATTAGGATTCTAGGGGTTATCTTTGACGATAAATTAACTTTTCATGATCACATTAGCTACGTTGTTAAATCAACTTTTTACAGACTCCGTCAGATTTGCTCGGTGTCTAAATTTTTATGTCCAAAGTATTTGAACATACTAATTCATTCCCTAGTCATCTCAAAAATCGATTACTGCAATGCCCTATTTAAGGGATTAGCTCTAAAGGAAATTAAGTGTTTACAGATCGTCCAGAATGCTTCTATTAAACTTATCATGAAAGCTAAAAAATTTGATCATGTGACCCCGTTGCTTAAAAAGGCCCACTGGCTTCCAGTTGCTCATCGTATAATGTACAAATTAAGTCTGTTTACCTTTAAATCTCTGTCATTTAAACCCCAGCTTTTATCTATAAATTTTTGATTCCTCATACCACATCCAGATTACTGCGATCGAATGACCAACATTTATTGGTCATTCCCTCTCTCAAAATTATCAATACACGGCGGCAATCCATTTTTTCCGTTACAGCTCCATAAACATGGAATTCTCTTCCAATTTACTTAAGAGAGGAAAAAAACTTGGAAAGATTTAAGAGTAAACTTAAGGGTTTTCTTTTTAAAGATGCATTCGATGAATAAATGAATTGCTTATACTCTTTTGCACTCTTTTATCCTCAAAAATATTTTGTTTTTTCTTTCCCTTTCCTATCGTATTCAACCTTAATTGTTTTCTTTATAATCAGATTGTATTTCTTTCCTATCCTCTCCTCATGTTTCAATATGTTTGTATAAGTTGGTTTTTTATCATGTTTAGTAGACTTAGTTTTTTGTTAGCTGTGTCTGTTACCCCCAACTCTGTAATTTTAATTATTTGTACATCACCTAGAATTTTGAATAGGCGATTAATCAAATTTGATAATAAACTTGAAATTTGAAACTTGCTCAAAGTGACGTACATATGCCAGACTTGGGGGGGGGGAAGAAATAATGGGTCTGAAAATAGAGGAGAGGGAGAGAGATTATGGACAATGGGATTTAGGAAGGGAAGGAACAGAAAGGGAGAGAAGTTGGACACAAGGGATGGTGTGGAGGTGGGATAGAGATACTGGATAGGAGAGTAGTTGGGAGAAAAAGGAAGAGATGGTGGACCCTGGGGTGGTGGGGAAGGAGGGAGAGATGCTAGATGAAAGGGTAGTTGAGAAAAGGTGGATCTGTGGATGGAGACAAAAAAAGGAAAGATGCTGGACCTCCGGGGGAGGGAAGGGAAACGGAAGGGGAGGACAGAGATGACAGATGGATGATTAGCAGGGAGAAAGAAGGAGACCCTGGCATGAGCCTGGGACCAACAAGATTTGAATATTGACCAGACAACAAAAGGTAGAAAAAAAATTTGAAACGTGTATCCTGCTAGAGCTGGTGTTTGACCGCAAACGTGAGCTAGGATTTAACAGAGAGAGGAAAAGTCCTTTATCCCAGGACAAGCAGGCAGCATATTCTTGACTGATGGGTGACGGAGCCCCGGTACGGACAATTTTAGAGTGATTGCACTCTAAGAACTTGGAAAGTTCTAGTAGGCCGCACCGCGCACGCACGAGTGCCTTCCCGCCCGACAGAGGCGCGCGGTCCCCAGTTTCTTAGTTTCCGCGAAGCTAAGAAGTCGCATTTTTCAACGGCTGTTGAAATTTTTTCTTATACGCCTTCCTGCTCGCGAAACCTTTTTGGGAGTTTTTTCCCTTCTTTCTTTTCTTTTTCTTAAAAAAAAAAAAACCCGAGATTTTATTTCTTTATTTTTTTCTTCATTTCGGTTTTGCCCCGGCGGGGCCTACTGCCACCATCGAGGCCTCGGTCTTTGATTTGGCAGAAGCCGTTTTCACTTTCATGCCCCCCCAGCCAGGGTTTAAAAAGTGCCAGTGGTGTGCACGGCCTATATCCCTCACGGACCCGCACAACTGGTGCTTACAGTGCCTGGGTCCTGAGCATCAGGCTTCCACCTGCACCCACTGTGCCACATTAAAAAAACGTACATTAAAAAATCGCCAGATACAACAGCGATTACTCTTCGGTGCCGATATGTCCGATCCTGCGGCATCGACACCGGCATCGGCCCCATCACAGTCGGCACCCACTTCGTCGACACCGCGCGATACCGCGCCGGCATCGCAACATCCAGGTAAGCCGGCTAAGAAGCCTTCCCCGCTGGAGCGTCCTCCGGTCTCGATTGCAGCGAGCCCAGTCCTGCCGACCGTGAGGTGCCCGCGGAAGCGCTCCGCCCCTATCGAGGTGAGTCCCTCGACCTCGGGCTCCTCATCTTCAGGGCGTCGAGCAGCACCGCAGGTACCGCAAAAGAAAAAGGCGGTACCGGTGCCCTCTTTGGATGAGCGCATTGCAGCCGTCCTACAAACGCAGCTCAAGGAGCAGTTACAACAACTCCTTCCTGCTCTATTGGCACCGAACCTTCCGGTCCCGGTCTGAGCCGCCGGTACCGGCAGTGGAGCAACCTTTATTGTCTGCGTCCACTGTCTCGGTACCGGTTCACTCGGCCTCATCGATATCGATGCCAGTTCTTGCACCGGAACCGAGAGCCCAGCATCAGTCGGTGCAGACTTCGGCACCGCTGCAGTCGGTAACATCTCCCAGTACCGTATCTATGAGGTCGGGTAAGTCGGCACGCAAATCCCGACACCTAGAACCCTCTACTCCGTAGCTCCCATATTAGGGACCCTGATCTGTGGGGTGACTCCGAAGAGCCTTTTCTTTCTGAGGGTGAGTGTTCCTCGGATGAGGATGATCCTGCTGCTCCAGATCCATCCTCAAAACAGGATTCTACATCTTTCACTTCCTTCCTGAAAGAGATGTGTGAATCTCTTTCCATTCCTTTGGAGGCTGAGTCTAAAAAATCCAAGGCCTTCCTTGATGCCCTTGACTTCGATCAGCCTCCAAAGGAATTTTTGAAACTCCCTCTTCATGACATCCTGAGGGAAACTTTCTATAAAAACCTAGAGACTCCTTTGACCATCCCAGGAGCTCCCCGTAAATTAGATTCATTATATAAAGTAATCCCTATTCTTGGATTCGATAAGCCACAGCTTCCACATGAATCTCTGCTTGTGGAATCTACACTTAAGAAGTCCACGGGAGCCAGTGTATATGCTTCTGACCCTCCTGGCAGAGAGGGCAAAGCCATGGACAAATTCGGTAAGAGATTATACCAGAATGCAATGTTAGCTAATAGATCTGGTAATTATGCTTTTCACTTTTCTTTTTATCTCAAGCAGCTCCTTACCACCATGGCTTCCTTTGAAAGGTACCTTCCTCAGCGGAAACGACAGGCTTTCCACCACTGCTCGTCTTCTCTTTTCCAACTCCGTAAATTTATGGTAAGATCAATATATGACACGTTTGAGTTTACCACTAGAGCCACGGCCATGTCTGTGGCCATGCGCCGCCTTGCCTGGCTTAGAGTATCCAAGCTTGATGTCAACCATCAAGATCGGTTGGCTAATGCCCCATGCCTGGGGGATGAGCTCTTTGGGGAATCCATGGACTCGACCACCCAAAAGCTCTCCGCCCATGAGACTCGCTGGGACACTCTGCTCAAAACGAAAAAGAAAGCTCCACCGGCACGACCTTTCAGACAGCAGTCGGCCTATCAACGCCGTTATGTGGCTCGTCCATTGCCATCAGCTCCCCAGCAACCTAGGCGTCAACGTCAGCAACAACGACAGACTCCTAGGCAACAGCAACAGCAACCTGTGAAGCCACCTCCACAGCAAAAATCTACGCAGCCCTTTTGACTTGATTCTCCAGGGCATAGCCAGCATCCAAACATCTATCCACCTACCTCAACCTATAGGTGGCCGTCTCACTTTTTTCCTCAGCCGGTGGGAAGTTATCACTTCGGACCAATGGGTCCTCAACATCATCCGCCACGGCTACTCTCTCAACTTTCAGACCCTGCCTGCCCAAAGTCTACCAAGAGAGTCTGCTTCGAACACTCCTCAGTCTTCCCTCCTTCTCCAGGAGGTTCAATCCCTCCTCCTTTTGAACGCCATAGAGGAAGTTCCTCTAGATCAAAAGGGACAGGGATTCTACTCCCGTTACTTTTTAGTCCCCAAAAAAACAGGAGATCTCAGACCAATTCTAGATCTTCGCGATCTCAACAAATGCTTAGTCAAAGAAAAATTCAAGATGCTTTTTTTAGCCACTCTCTACCCTCTTCTCAATCAAGACGACTGGCTATGCTCCCTCGATCTCAAAGAGGCATACACTCACATACCGGTCAATCTGACCTCCAGACAGTACCTCCGTTTCATGATCAATCACTGTCATTACCAATACAAGGTGCTGCCCTTCGGCCTTGCCTCCTCTCCAAGAGTGTTCACCAAATGTCTGATTGTGGTGGCGGCCTTTTTACGCTCTCACCACCTTCAGGTCTTTCCTTACCTGGACGATTGGTTGATAAAGGCCAATTCATATCAGACAGTACTCCTGGCCACCAACCAGACCATCCTGTTTCTCCAACTTCTGGGGTTCGAGATCAATCTACCCAAATCTCATCTCATCCCCACTCAGAGACTTCAATTCATTGGAGCGGTGTTAGACACAGTCCTCATGAGAGCGTTCCTGCCGTCCAACCGTCTTCAAACTCTTCAGTCTCTATGTCAGCAGGTGCTTCTACAACGTTCCATCTCTGCCAAGCAAATGATGATACTCTTGGGTCACATGGCCTCCACAGTTCATGTCACACCCTTCGCACGTCTTCACCTGTGCACTCCTCAATGGACCCTAGCTACCCAGTGGTCCCAAGCGACGGATCCCTGCTCACGACACATATCTGTGACATCGTCTCTTCGTCAGTCTCTACAATGGTGGTTGATATCCTCAAATCTCTCCAGAGGTCTTCTGTTCCATCTACCTCCTCATCAACTTGTCATCACCACCGACGCCTCCCCTTATGCCTGGGGAGCTCATTTGAACGAATTCCAAACTCAAGGACTTTGGACAGCCCAGGAAATGAAGCATCACATCAATTTCCTGGAACTCAGAGCGATGTTTTATGACCTCAAGGCCTTCCAACATCTTCTCTTTCCTCAAGTCCTCCTGCTGTGCACAGACAATCAAGTTGCGATGTACTACATCAACAAGCAGGGGGGGACAGGCTCTCGCCTCTTGTGCCAGGAAGCCCAGAAGATTTGGGCTTGGGCCACAGATCACCAACTTTTTCTGAAAGCTATCTACATTCAGGGAGAACAGAATTCTTTAGCAGACAAGCTCAGCAGAATTCTTCACCCTCACGAGTGGACACTCGATCCTTTAACTCTACAGTCCATCTTCGCTCAGTGGGGCACTCCTCAGATAGACCTCTTTGCAGCTCCTCACAATCACCAGCTGCCCCTATTCTGCTCCAGACTCTACTCTCCTCACCGTCTGGCAGCGGATGCATTTCTCCTCGATTGGTCCAATCTGTTCCTGTACGCTTTCCCTCCTCTGCCTCTCATGTTGCGAACCTTGTTCAAGCTCAAGAGGGAAAGAGCCACCATGATTCTGATTGCTCCACGGTGGCCCAGGCAACATTGGTTCTCCCTTCTACTTCAACTCAGTGCCAGGGAGCCTTTTCTTCTTCCGCTGTTTCCTTCTCTGCTTACGCAACATCAGGAGACACTTCTGCATCCCAACTTTCTGTCTCTGCACCTGACAGCTTGGTTTCTCTCGGGCTGACTTCTCATAATACTTCTTTGTCTCAGCCCGTTCGTTCCATTCTGGATGCCTCCAGGAAACCGGCCACTCTGCAATGTTACCATCAGAAGTGGACACGATTTTCTTCCTGGTGTCTTCTTCATCAACATGATCCCACTTCCCTTGCTGTGGAGACTGTTGGATTATCTACTTTCTTTGTCTGACTCTGGCCTTAAGTCTACTTCCATCAGAGTCTACCTTAGTGCTATTGCTGCTTTTCATGAGCCAGTTCATGGAAAACTTCTCTCGGCTCATCCCTTGGTGTCCAGATTCATGCGGGGTCTTTTCAATGTGAAACCACCTCTTAAAGCCCCTCCTGTAATCTGGGATCTCAATGTGGTTCTTTCCGCCTTAATGAAGCCTCCATTTGAACCTTTGGCTACCACTCCTTTCAAGTTTCTCACTTGGAAAGTACTTTTCCTTATTGCTCTTACCTCTGCCAGGAGGGTCAGTGAGCTACATGCACTAGTTGCAGATCCACCTTTTACGGTCTTTCATCATGACAAGGTGGTTCTGCGTACACATCCAAAGTTTCTCCCGAAGGTTGTCTCTGAATTCCATCTCAACCAATCCATTGTTCTGCCTGTCTTCTTTCCGAAACCTCACTCTCATTCTGGAGAACAGGCTCTACATACTTTGGACTGTAAGAGGGCTCTAGCTTACTATTTAGAGCGTACTAAGCCCCACAGATCAGCTCCCCAACTCTTTCTGTCCTTTGATCCGAATAAATTGGGACGTCCTGTTTCTAAACGTACGTTGTCTAATTGGCTGGCAGCGTGCATTTCATTCTGTTATGCTCAGACCGGACTGACACTGGAAGGTTCTGTCACGGCCCATAGAGTTCGAGCTATGGCAGCATCTGTAGCTTTCCTCCGTTCCACTCCTATTGAGGAAATCTGCAAGGCTGCTACTTGGTCCTCAGTTCATACTTTTACATCTCACTATTGTCTGGATGCTTTCTCCAGACGGGATGGACACTTCAGCCAATCTGTTTTGCAAAATTTGTTTTCCTAATGGCCAACCTTCCCTCCATCCCTCTTTTTGTTAGCTTGGAGGTCACCCATCAGTCAAGAATATGCTGCCTGCTTGTCCTGGGATAAAGCACAGTTACTTACCGTAACAGGTGTTATCCAGGGACAGCAGGCAGATATTCTTGCGTCCCACTCTCCTCCCCGGGTTGGCTTATCCTAACTGGGGACCGCGCGCCTCTGTCGGGCGGGAAGGCACTCGCGCGTGCACGGTGCGGCCTACTGGAACTTTCCAAGTTCTTAGAGTGCAATCACTCTAAAATTGTCCGTACCGGGGCTCCGTCGGTGCCGTCACCCATCAGTCAAGAATATCTGCCTGCTGTCCCTGGATAACACCTGTTACGGTAAGTAACTGTGCTTTTTGTTTCTTTATTTTGTTTACACCACAGCGCCAGTATGGTTAGGAGAAGCCAAAGCGGGTGAAAAAGCTATAAAATAAACCTATCAGGATGTTTGAAAAAAACACCTAATTGGACAGGAAAATCGAATCGAATAGAAAAACCAATTCAGTAGGCTGAATCGAATGAAAAATTTTTTTCCTTAATCGGGCAGCACTATTCTGCACACATGGCTGCAGTTGTGTGTGTTCTGCTCTCTCCATTTTATTGTTTTCAATTCAATGTAGTTTTGTCCCCTTTGTGGACATTTTCATGTTTGAAGCAAATCTGGAGCTCTGCCTGCTTGAGAATTCACAGACTTCGGTCTATAGCTGACAGGCCGATCCCTTTTGGGTACCTGTTAGCTAGTCTGTATAGTTTTCCTTGGAGCTCAGGGCCATCCCTGAAGCAGTCTCACCTTCTGTTAAGCAGGGGTCGCGTGCAGACTTAGGCACACTTAGGGAGCTCATCGGTGTTCTGCACCATGCCGTCTACATTTTCACACCTCTGCCCATCCTGGTGCACATTTGGTGGTCCACTGGGATGGAGGCATAGTCGGACAGTGGAGTTTCCAAGTTTATTATTATATTTGATTAATCGCCTATTCCAAATTCTAAGCAATGTACAGCTAAAAATTACAAAGTTAGGGTAAACATACATAACTAATGAGGGTACTGAGGGGAAAGATTTTGGGGATGACACAAGTGGCAAGCAACAGACTATGAACAAACAAGGGAGTCAGATGAAGCGAGAGGGGGCCAGGATGAACATACTGGAAGGGGAAGTCAAAACGGGATTGGATGTTGAGAGAGAACAAGAGGAGGACAATAGGAACATGCCACAAGGGGAAGGCAATAGGAATCTACCACAAAGAAAGGCCAAAAGAGACAATACTCAGGAGTTGGCAGGCCAGGAAGGGGACAAAATGAAGAATGAAATGCAAGATGAAATAGAAAGGAAGAGAAAATGCCAGGACTTGAACTGCATGTATACAAATGCAAGGAGCCTAAAGAACAAAATGGGGGAACTAGAGGTCATGGCCAATAATGAGAAACTAGACATCATAGGGATCACGGAAACATGGTGGAACGAGGAAAACAAATGGGACATAGTACTGCCAGGATACAAACTCTACCGAAAAGACAGGACTTACCAGAAGGGGGGAGGAATAGCACTATACATAAGGGATACAATTCACTCAACCACTGTGGACACAGCAGAGACAAATGCCCAACTGGAGGCATTGTGGATCAAAGTACCAGGAAGCAACGGAGCCGAGATAAAGATGGGACTGTTCTACCGTCCACCTGGGCAAACTGAAGCTGAAGATACAGAAATGGTAGCCGAGCTGAGAAGGGAATGCAAGAACCCAAACACCATAGTTATGGGAGATTTCAACTATCCTGGGATAGACTGGTGTCTCGGAAACTCAAAATGTGCAAGGGAAACGGAGTTCCTGGAAGCAGTACAGGACTGCTTCATGGAACAACTAGTCGAGGCACCAACGAGAGGATCAGCGACTCTGGATCTGATCCTCAATGGGCTGAAAGGCCCCGCGAAGGATGTGGAGATCATGGGACCACTAGGAACCAGTGACCACAACATGATTCAGTTCAAAGTGCAAGTAGGACTACCTATGGGAAAGAGAACCAAGGCAACAACATTTAACTTCAAGAAAGGGAACTATGATGCCATGAGACAAATGGTGAGAAAAAAGCTCAGAAACAGCTCCAAGGAAACGCGGACTGTGGAGCAAGCCTGGTCCCTATTCAAGGACACAGTAAACAAGGCACAAAACCTATATATACCAAGAGTTAGGAAAGGTTCCAAGAAAAATCAGACAAAGGACCCTGCATGGATAACCAGTGAAGTAAAGAAAGTGATAGGAGACAAGAAAAAATCATTTCGGAAGTGGAAAAAGGACAAAACTGAAGGAAACTGGAGAGAGCACAGGAAGCAACAAAAAGAATGTCACCGAGTAGTCAGGAAAGCCAAGAAAGAGTATGAGGAGAGACTAGCCAAGGAAGCAAAAAATTTCAAACCATTTTTCCGGTATGTGAAAGGGAAACAGCCAGCGAGGGAGGAGGTGGGGCCCCTGGACGAGGGTGACCGGAAGGGAGTGGTGAAAGAGGAAAAAGAGGTGGCTGGTAGGCTAAACAAGTTCTTCTCGTCGGTCTTTACAATAGAGGACACATCCAATGTGCCAGAACCGGAAAAAATCTTCAGGGGAGATCAGGAGGGGAAACTATCATGCATGGAGGTAAGCCTCGAAGACGTTCTCAGGCAGATAGATAGATTAAGAACGGACAAAGCTCCGGGCCCAGACGGGATCCACCCGAGAATACTAAAAGAGCTTAGAGACGAAACAGCAGAATTACTGCAGCATATTTGCAACCTGTCCTTGAGAACAGGGGTAATCCCGGAGGACTGGAGGATAGCGAATGTTACACCGATCTTCAAAAAAGGATCGAGAGGCGACCCGGGAAACTACAGACCGGTGAGTTTAACCTCTGTTCCGGGGAAGATGGTCGAATCAATGATCAGGGAAGGTATCAACGAGCATATAGAAAAAAATAATCTGATGAGATCGAGTCAGCATGGTTTCTGTAAAGGCCGATCATGCCAGACAAATCTACTGCATTTCTTTGAGGGGATAAGTAAGCAATTGGACCAAGGTGACCCAGTAGACATTATATATCTGGATTTCCAAAAAGCCTTTGACAAGGTGCCCCATGAACGCTTACTGAAGAAGCTGTGGAGTCACGGGGTGGAAGGAAACGTGTACAGATGGATCAAAAATTGGCTGGCGGACAGGAAACAGAGGGTAGGAGTAAAGGGGCACTACTCTGACTGGATAGGGGTTACAAGTGGTGTTCCACAGGGGTCAGTGCTGGGACCGTTGCTGTTCAATATATTTATTAATGACCTAGAAACGGGGACAAAGTGCGAAGTTATCAAATTCGCGGATGACACAAAACTCTCCAGCAGGGCCGGAACTGTTGAAGAATGCAAAGAACTGCAGAGCGACCTGAACAAAATGAGTGAGTGGGCAAAAAAATGGCAGATGAGCTTCAATGTGGAGAAATGTAAGGTCTTGCACATAGGGAAGGGGAACTACATGTACAGCTATACGATGGGAGGGAGGGTACTCGGGGAAGGAAGTCAAGAAAAAGATCTGGGGGTATTGGTGGATAACACAATGAAGCAGGCGGCACAATGTGCAGCGGCCTCAAAAAAAGCGAACAGAATGCTGGGCATTATCAAAAAAGGTATCACTACCAGAACAAAAGAAGTTATCCTGCCACTGTATCGAGCAATGGTGCGCCCACATCTGGAATACTGCGTCCAATACTGGTCACCATACCTCAAGAAGGACATGGCAATACTCGAGAGGGTTCAGAGGAGGGCAACGAGGATGATAAAGGGTATGGAGAACCTTTCATATGCCGAACGGTTAGACAGGCTGGGGCTCTTTACCCTGGAGAAGCGGAGACTGAGAGGGGACATGATAGAAACTTATAAAATCATGAAAGGCATAGAGAAGGTGGAGAGGGACAGATTCTTTAGACTAGCAGGGACAACTAAAACAAGAGGTCATTCAGAAAAACTGAGAGGAGACAGATTCATAACGAATGCAAGGAAGTTCTTCTTCACTCAGAGGGTGGTGGACACCTGGAACGCGCTTCCCGGAGAGGTGATAGGACAGAGTACAATTCTGGGGTTCAAAAAGGGACTGGATGACTTCCTGGAAGCGAAAGGGATAACAGGGTACAAATAGAGATTTACCTTACAGGACATTGAGTGAACAGGGTATGGGTATTTTAAGTTAGGTAGGGAACACTTTCAGGTCATGGACCTGGGGGGCCGCCGCGGGAGCGGACTGCCGGGCACGATGGACCCCTGGTCTGACCCGGCAGAGGCAACGCTTATGTTCTTATGTTCTTATGTTCTTAATAAAAATTAATATTAAACATGTTAAAATATCGTAAAAGTACATAACATAAAATAACATTGGGAAAAGGGGAAGAAATTTAATATAAAATGTAAAAATGATCAGCTTTGTGAGAGCATTCCCAGCATTGTGGTAGTGAATTCTTATACAGCTAATGAGTAAGAGCTGTGAGCAGGTAGATTCCAGTGTATCAGGTCACAGTGAGTAGAAGGAGCTGACAGCTTGTGAGAGACGTCGGGGAAAGTTTAAAAAGTGGGGTTTTCTAAGTTTCTGCATGTTCCCCTGTCTTCTCCCTTCTGAAAAATCCTAAAATTACAATTTTTGGACTTTGTGAAGTGTGAGAAATATTGCGTTTTTGGTTCAAATTTGGTGCCGGTGGCCATCTTGGATTTTTAGCAATCTTTTTTTCCTTCTTCAAAACTGTGATTTTTTTGCCTGGAAAACTGCTGGGATAGAGTCCTTGAATTCATGCCAGGATTGTGCAAATTTAGCACTTTTAGAGCATCCTTGCACCGTGTACCGTGTGGTGCAGCTGGGGTGGGGGTGGGGGCTGTAGCGACCGGCTTAGCTTTATCCACACAGAAGCAGGTAATCAGACACTCAGCCAGCCCAGTGGGATGACCTCCATTACTTTTGGAGCTCGGCACGACTGGTTCTTCGGTCAGCCTGGCTGTGGACTCTCCACAGTCTAAGACATATGAATTTAAGTCATCTAAGGGCGACTCCTTGCCCCAGGATCCAGATTCCTTTTCTAAAAACATGAGGTTTTGTACTCGGTGTTAAAAAAGAAAAAAGCATGTTCTTTTCCTGAGCAGTCTTCTTTCCCTCCCAGGACATTTTTGGGTGGTGTGCCTTCAGGCATGTCTTTGTCTCTGCCTGATCCTGCTGTTGATCTGCCTGCTCCTGATTTGGGGGATCTGGCTGCTGATCCTGACTTCTCTCATTCAGTGCAGCCCTTCCTGGATCAGGGGATCCAGTCTTGTGTGCTGGATCTGAAGATCCTTTGGGGGCTCCAGATCCTGATGATGATCCTGCCGTCCTGCGTTTAATCAAGTTTGTGGCTCTGCCTGTTCTTACTACTGCATCTTTGTAGGACTTGAGCTTAGCCACTCTATGTTCTCTCTGGCAAACTTCAGTCTAGCCTTGATGTTTCTCTTAGAGAGCAAATGTTTCCTCCTTGCACACCTCCCATGCAAGTTAAATTTATGCACTCTCTGATTGTAGAGGCATGCACTTTCACATCAACAGTAGCAAGAGCCTGCTGTAGGTCCCGTGGACATTTTAGAATTTTTGGAGACTTCTTTTACCATCTTGCAGTCTGCTCTGGGGATCAACTTGCTTGGGCATATTGGCAATTTGGAAAGTCCTCCACTTGTACACTATTTTCTGGACAGAGGAATAGCTAATGTCAAATTATTTTTTTAAATCCCTTATCAGACTTAGTTAAAGGAGCCCTTAGTTTTCCTGAAGTCTGGAACCCTCACTGTTGAATGAACCCTCTCCATGCATGCCTCAATATTGAACTACACGATGCCAGATGATCACCCAGTATAACATCAGAATCATTCTTTCCATTCGTAAGTAACTAGTCCAGTATGGACCCTCTTGTGTGGGTTTCCACACAAGAGTTGCCAGTTGCCATGACAGGTTTTCCTCTTATTGACTAATCACTGCAGTAGTACTGGTCCTAGCAGTTGCACAGTTAATGTAAGTCAGGATGTTGTAGTCCCATGGAGTTTGACATTGTAACCTTAATCTTTTTCAGTTTGGTAGCTTTCCAAATGAAGAAGAAACATTTCCATGCCAGCAAGAGCATTCTGAGGAAAAAAAAAGATTTCAAATAATATCTGAGGAACCCTGGAAAACTCCTTCCCAGTTAATATTTCAGTTTACTGGATTCACGTATTGTATGCAAGTTTCAAGTTTCATATGTTTATATAATTTTCCTACAACCACTCAGTAGAAGAGGAAAAGGAGCTCTGTAGTATTTTTGGATAGAGCCATCAATTTAATTCTCTCTTGGGGTTGCTGTAGCCTCATATTTAACATATCTAAACAAAACAGCAATTAAACTGTGTATTTTAGATTCAACTAAGATTACTAGAAGTCCTAAAACAAGAGTTATATTTGTATCTTCATTTTCTGAGCTCCCACTTCTCCCTGATTATCCATATCATAGCTTACTAGTTTACCAGCCAAAGAAACAGCAAGCCTGATTGATTAGGGTTTGATGAGATACAAAGCCTATTTATAACATAACCAAAAATTGTGATATAAGAACCACAAGACCCATCTAGTCTGCCCATTACAGATAAAATAAATATACTGAGGTGCTGTACTTCTGTTTTTATACTGTAGATGGAAGATTATTTTTTGAGCTTTACTTCCCCCCCCCCGCCCCCTTTTACAAAACCGTGATGGCATTTTTTAGCGCTTAGTTTTAGGTGGTCTAGAAATATTAGAAATAAATAAATAAAAAGGGGAGGGGTTAATTGGTTAGTCAATTTTTGGAGTGTGACATAAAGTCTGGGCACCTTATTTGTACAATTTCATGGCTGAGTAAGAACATGCTAAACTGAACTGAAATGAGTGTTGATATTTACACTTTCTATTTGCAGCATTGGAGCTGTTCCATTGTGAATGTAGTGCTTTTTAGTCCCTAAAACATTCAAAATTCACCGGACCAGACTAGGGTCCACTTCACAGCTAATATTTGAGTCATTTTTAAAGATACGTTTTGCGTTTTCACTATTTGTTTGACATTGATATTTGTTTATATAAAATATATTAAGGAGGTTTTAATGCCTATGATAGATAGATATCTATACCAAAGGGTCTTTGTATTCGTATATTCTGACGCTTTTCCTCCTTCAATTCACAACAGAATAGTGGTATTATCCCAGGACAAGCAGGCAGCATATTCTTGACTGATGGGTGACAGCACCGACGGAGCCCCGGTACGGACAATTTTAGAGTGATTGCACTCTAAGAACTTTAGAAAGTTCTAGCTAGGCCGCACCGCGCGTGCGCGAGTGCCTTCCCGCCCGACAGAGGCGCGCGGTCCCCAGTTTTCTTAATTCCGCGGAGCTAAGAAGACGCGTGTTTCCAACGGCTGTTGGAAGTTTTTTTTCTATTTCACTTGCCTTCCCGCTCGCGCGTATTTTTCTCTTCATATTTTATTTCTTTCCTTCTTATTTACCTTTTGTGTAAAAAAAAAAAAAAAAACTTTTTATTTTTCATTTTTTTGTCGAATCTGACCCGGCGGGGCCTGTTGGCACCATCGAAGCCTCGGGCTTCGATTTTGCTACAGCGGTATTTCCCTTCATGCCCCCGTCACCGGGTTTCAAAAAGTGTCAGCGGTGTGCACGCCCTATCTCCCTCTCCGACCCACACAAGTGGTGCCTCCAGTGTCTGGGTCCGGACCATAGGGCTGAAACCTGCACCCGCTGTAGTTCTTTACAAAAAAGAACTTTAAAAAATCGACAAATTCAGCAGCGGATCCTTTTCGGTACCGCTATGGAAGTTGCACCGGTATCGACGTCGACGACTTCCTCCAAATCGACTCCGACTACCTCGGCACCGCCAGATCCATCGTCGGTGTCGACTCCTGTAGGTAAGCCGGCTAAGAAGCCTTCCCCTACTGTTCTAGGCCCGCCAGTCGAGCATGCAGTGAGCCAAGTCCTGCAGACTGAGCGCCGGCCCCGAAAACGCTCCGCTCCCATTGAAGTCTCTGCCTCGTCATCGGCATCGACTTCACCCGAGCGTCGAGCGGCACCGAAGGTACCGAGCAAGAAAAAACCGGTACCGGTGCCATCGGGACCAACGTTGGATGAGCGCATTGCCTCTATCCTCCAGGTCCAGCTTAAGCAGCAACTCCAACAGTTGCTCCCGGCTCTATTGTCTCCGAACCTTCCAGTGTCGGTACCGACTGAGCCTTCGGTGCCGTCTGTCGAACAGCCTCTTTTATTGTCATCGACTGTTTCGGCACCGCAAAAATCTTTGTCCATGCCTGTTCTGTCAGCAGAACCAAAACGGCGTGCTACTCCTACGGTGTCGGAACCGGTACAGTTCTCTGAACCCCGTACCGTACTACATTCTCCAGGTACCGTCTCCACTCGGTCTGGTAAATCGGTACGCAAGACTAAACATACTGATACATCGACTCCACTTTCCCAGGGCCGTTTACAATCGGTACGGGACCCTGACTTGTGGGACGATTCAGATGAGCCCCTCGGTACCGAGGAGGATTACACATCTGATGAGGAGGAACCATCGGTGCAGGATACTACTGCTAAGCCAGAGCACTCCTCCTTCACTAAATTTTTAAAGGAGATGTCAGACACTCTGTCTATTCCTTTAGAGTCTGACTCTAAAAAATCCAAGGCATTTTTGGATGCCTTGGATTTTGACCAACCTCCTAAAGAGTTTTTAAAGTTACCCCTCCATGACATCTTGAGGGAAACTTTTTATAAAAATCTTGAAACTCCTTTGACAATCCCAGGAGCCCCAAGAAAACTGGAATCTCTGTATAAAGTGATTCCAATACCTGGATTTGACAAACACCAACTTCCCCATGAATCTCTGTTGGTAGAGTCAACCCTAAAGAAATCTGCGGGCGCCAGTATGTATGCCTCTGTCCCTCCTGGTAGGGAAGGAAAGGCCATGGACAAATTTGGAAAGCGTCTTTACCAAAATGCCATGCTGGCCAACCGCTCAGGTAATTACGCATTCCACTTTTCATTTTACCTGAAGCATCTCGTTCAACAGGTAACCTCTTTTCAAAAGTATATTCCGGACCGTAAACTTCCTGCTTTTCAGCAATGTACCTCTAGTCTTTTGCAACTCAGGAAGTTTATGGTCCGTTCTATTTATGATACTTTTGAACTGACGTCTCGTGCTACTGCTATCTCTGTAGCAATGAGAAGATTAGCATGGCTGCGGGCCTCAGAACTGGACGTAAACCATCAGGACCGGCTTGCCAATGCGCCTTGCCTAGGGGATGAGCTGTTTGGGGAGTCCATGGATACCACCACGCAAAAGCTCTCCGCTCATGAAACTAGGTGGGACACCTTGTTGAAAAACAAGAAGAAACCTCCTCCTCCTCGTCCATTCAGGCAACAATCTTCATATCAAAGGAGGTTTTCTGCTCGACCGGCTCAACCTCATCCTCCTCAACCTCGCAGACAGCGTCAGCAGCAGCAACAGGCTCGTCAACAACAGCAGCCCACTGTCAAACCGGCTACTCAACCTAAGTCGACACAGCCCTTTTGACTCCTTTCTCCAGGACATTGCCAGTCTTCCTCCCTCATGTCCTCTACCTCAGCCCATAGGAGGTCGACTAAACATTTTTCTATCTCGCTGGGCAGCAATCACCTCCGACCAGTGGGTACTTGCTATCATCGCCCACGGCTACTCCCTAAATTTTCAGACTCCTCCACCTGTAAGTCTGCCAAAAGAGTCTGCTTCCAACAAGGCTCAGTCCCTCCTCCTCGCTCAGGAGGTTCAATCCCTCCTTCTTCTCAATGCCATCGAACCAGTTCCTCTGGACCAGCAAGGCCTGGGATTTTATTCCCGGTACTTTCTTGTACCCAAAAAGACCGGAGATCTCAGACCAATATTAGATCTCAGGGATCTCAACAAATGTCTGGTCAAGGAGAAGTTCAAGATGTTATCTCTTGCCACCCTATATCCTCTTCTTTCTCAGGAAGACTGGCTATGTTCCCTCGATCTCAAGGAGGCGTATACTCACATTCCAATTCATCTGATGTCCAGACAATATCTTCGCTTTCTTGTCAATCAACATCATTACCAATACAAGGTGCTACCCTTCGGCCTAGCCTCCTCGCCCAGGGTATTCACCAAATGTCTGATTGTGGTCGCAGCTTATCTCCGCTCCCACAACTTTCAAGTCTTTCCTTACCTGGACGACTGGCTCATCAAGGCTCCTTCTCCTCAGTCCGTTCACAAAGCCACCGATCAGACCATTTACTTCCTTCGACTGTTGGGATTCGAAATCAATCTACCCAAGTCGCACCTCATTCCAACTCAGCGACTTCAATTCATTGGAGCCATTCTGGATACTGTTCAGATGAGGGCTTTTCTTCCTCCAAACCGCCTTCACACCATCCTTCATCTCTGTCAGCAGGTGTTCCAGCAACCTTCCATCTCTGCGAATCACATGATGGTGCTCTTGGGACACATGGCCTCCACAGTACATGTCACTCCCTTCGCACGTCTCCACCTGCGTACTCCTCAATGGACCCTGGCGACTCAGTGGTCACAAGCGACGGATCCTTGTTCACAACACATATCTGTGACCTCGTCTCTTCGACAGTCGCTTCTTTGGTGGTTGAAATCATCAAATCTATCCAGAGGTCTACTGTTCCATCTACCTCCTCATCAACTGGTCATCACCACGGATTCCTCCCCCTATGCATGGGGAGCTCACTTGAACGAGTTCCAAACTCAGGGGTTTTGGACCACCCAGGAAAAGAAACACCACATCAATTTCCTGGAACTCAGAGCGATGTTTTACGCCCTCAAAGCTTTCCAACATCTCCTTTTTCCTCAGGTTCTTCTCATTTGCACAGACAACCAAGTTGCAATGTACTACATCAACAAACAGGGAGGGACGGGATCCCGTCCCTTATGTCAGGAAGCTCAAAGGATTTGGACCTGGGCGACTGCTCGTCACCTATTCCTGAAGGCAGTCTACATCCAGGGGGAACAGAATTGCTTAGCAGACAATCTCAGCAGAATCCTTCAACCTCACGAATGGACTCTCGACCCCTCGACTCTCCAGTTCATTTTCTCTCAATGGGGCACTCCTCAAGTGGATCTTTTTGCAGCTCCCCACAACCATCAACTGCCCCTGTTTTGCTCCAGACTTTACTCTCCTCACCGTCTGGAACCCGATGCATTTCTCCTAGATTGGACCAATCTCTTCCTTTATGCATTCCCTCCTCTTCCGCTCATGCTGCGCACCTTATTCAAGCTCAAGAGGGAACAAGCCACCATGATTCTCATCGCTCCACGGTGGCCCAGACAGCATTGGTTTTCCCTTCTACTTCAACTCAGTTCCAGGGAACCCATACCTCTTCCTCTGTTTCCTTCACTGCTTACACAGCATCAACAAACACTGCTTCATCCCAACTTACAGTCTCTGCACCTGACAGCTTGGTATCTCTCGGGCTGACTCCAGCTCATGCTCTCCTTTCTCAGCCTGTCTGTTCTATTATTGATGCCTCCAGGAAACCGTCTACTCTTCAATGTTACCAACAAAAGTGGTCTTGATTTTCTTCCTGGTGCCTGTTACATCACCATAATCCCATTTCTACAGCAGTGGGACTGGTGTTGGACTATTTATTGTCCTTATCTGATTCTGGTCTTAAATCCTCTTCGATAAGGGTCCATCTTAGTGCTATTACAGCTTTTCATGAGCCGATTCATGGAAAACCCCTCTCAGCTCATCCCTTAGTTTCAAGGTTCATGAAGGGCCTTTTCAATGTGAAACCACCTCTTAAGGCTCCTCCTGTTGTTTGGGATCTTAATGTGGTTCTTTCTGCGTTAATGAAGCCTCCTTTCGAGCCATTGGCCACAACGCATTTCAAATTTCTAACTTGGAAAGTGGTCTTTTTAATAGCTCTCACTTCTGCCAGGAGGGTTAGTGAGCTCCATGCACTGGTGGCGGATCCACCTTTCACTGTTTTTCACCATGATAAGGTTGTTCTCCGTACACATCCAAAGTTCCTTCCTAAGGTTGTGTCTGAATTTCATCTTAACCAATCCATTGTTCTACCTGTTTTTTTTCCAAAGCCTCATTCTAATCCAGGTGAACAGGCTTTGCATACCTTGGATTGTAAACGTGCTCTGGCTTACTATCTTGATCGCACCAAACCTCACAGATCATCTCCTCAACTGTTTTTGTCCTTTGATCCTAACAAGTTGGGTCATCCTGTATCTAAACGCACTCTATCCAATTGGCTTGCTGCTTGCGTTTCATTCTGTTATGCTCAGTCGGGCCTGACTCTGGAAGGTTCTGTCACGGGCCACAAGATTAGAGCTATGGCAGCGTCTGTAGCTTTCCTCCGTTCCACTCCTATTGAGGAAATCTGCAAGGCTGCCACTTGGTCCTCAGTTCATACTTTTACATCTCATTATTGTCTGGATGCTTTCTCCAGACGGGATGGACACTTCGGCCAATCTGTATTACAAAATTTGTTTTCCTAATGGCCAACCTTCCCTCCATCCCTCTTTTTGTTAGCTTGGAGGTCACCCATCAGTCAAGAATATGCTGCCTGCTTGTCCTGGGATAAAGCACAGTTACTTACCGTAACAGGTGTTATCCAGGGACAGCAGGCAGATATTCTTGCGTCCCTCCCTCCTCCCCGGGTTGGCTTCTTAGCTGGCTTATCCTAACTGGGGACCGCGCGCCTCTGTCGGGCGGGAAGGCACTCGCGCACGTGCGGTGCGGCCTAGCTAGAACTTTCTAAAGTTCTTAGAGTGCAATCACTCTAAAATTGTCCGTACCGGGGCTCCGTCGGTGCCGTCACCCATCAGTCAAGAATATCTGCCTGCTGTCCCTGGATAACACCTGTTACGGTAAGTAACTGTGCTTTTCCAGCGCAATAGGTGAGGCATTCTAGAATAGATGGATGGGTAGTATCTGGGCCTCTGCTGTACTTCACTGTGCTCTCTAGTGCCACCTATAGGGTTTTTTTTTTTCCTTCTGCATGCGTGCCAGCAGGAGTATGTTGTTCTGTTCTCTCTTCTTTATTATTTTATTTGGTGTTTTTAGTTCTTTTTTCAAGATTTTTGTGCTTGGGGCATTTCTTCAGCTTTGCCTGCCTTAAGAACACTCCTAGTGGGTACTGATACTGGCCTCACTTGTGTATGCTGGACAGTACAGACATTTTTAACATATATTTTCTCACAGCCTAAACCAGCTTTCTTTTTCAAGCTAACCAGATGGAATAGCCTGTACCTTGCTGTCTGTGAACATATGTATCCTTTGAAATGCTAACCCAGCTGGCCTTTGCTGCAGAGTTCTTGTCTCCATTCCCTGCTGGGAGGATACTTCTCCAAGGTTCTGTGGCCATTGTTCATTTGTGCTGAGCCGTTATCAGTGCTGTATGACATATGCAAGGCACCCTGAAAAGCCATAAAACATTTATAACAAGCAACAACCCCTGCAGGATGAAGGGGGAGGAGAGATGTAGGGGCCTGGTACCAAGACAGAAGCTATGGGAAACGGGCACAGCTGGGGTGCTGGAAGGTTACCCTTGCCAACTTTCTGCATAAGAATATGTACAAGGTCGCCATCCTGAAGATGTACAGCGTTGTGAAACCACAAATAAGCATCTGCAAGGTGATAAGGATCTCAGAGCTGGAGGAAGAAAGTTCACGAAGAATTCTCTGTTTCTGCTCGGGCCCCCTTCCTGGGGGGGGGGGGGGGTGGAAGTGAGAGAGGCATGGACTGGGGGGAGGAATAGTTAGGTATACATTTTTGTACAGCTACCCACGCTATCATTTTCATAGACGGTGTTTCTTTTGACATTTCAATGCGTTATTTGAGCAAGTGAATCAGTACATTTTACCTATTACGTTTGAACAGCAAGACTCCTCCTGAGGCAGGCCTTTTATGACTGAAACATGATTGTGTCAAGTCTGTTACAATTAAATAGGATTGAGCACCACCTGGTCTCTTTCGTTGTTGTTTCTTGGCTGTGGGAGCTACATTTTTTCTTAAATTCCCATGCAAATGTCTGATAACTTATGGGAATAATAAATATATTTTTGTTAATCCATCTCAGTTGGAAATCTTTCTTCAAGTTAAATCTAGATCTGATAATTTTCCTGAAACTCATACAGAGGTTGATATTAAGTGATATTAATTAGATATTGCCTATTTGTTGAAAGATAATTTTATTTTCTTTGTACGTATGTGATCCCTTCTATGAGATACATAGCCCAAATAATGTGTACTTCAATAGAATAATTTCTTTTATTTGTAATATTTTCTTTGATATTTAGTGAAGTTGCCTGAAGTTGTTATTGGTTGTAATAAATATATAAATAAATAAAAAATTAGACACCCCCCCCCCCACACACACCTCATTTCATATCTCTGGTTTGTGAGATGTAGTGATAACCTTTGGGGCAAATTTGTGATGGAGAGATGGCATCTTCTTCTAGCAGCCAGGTTTCGGTCAGTCCGAGGCAGTCAAGTTTCCGATTGAGGTTTAGTCAGTGAGCAGGAATCAGAAAGAAGATTCCTCTTGTTCTGCCCAATTGGGGCCAACTCTGTCAGTGGGTATGATATTCAAACTAAACTAAACCTTAGGCTTATATACTGCATCTTCTCTATAACAGTAGAGCTCTGCACTGTTTACAAGAAATTAGAAAGGAGAACAGAACAAAAATCTTATACACAAATACAAGATGTCTGGTGCAGTACTCAGAGAGACCCCCCAGGAAAGAGACTTGGGAGTACTGGTCGACAAGTTGATGAAGCTGTCCACGCAATGTGTGGCGGCAGCGAAATGGGCTAACAGAATGCTAGGAATGATTAAGAAGGGGATCACGAACAGATCGGAGAAGGTTATCATACCGCTGTACCGGGCCATGGTACGCCCCCACCTGGAATACTGCGTCCTGCACTGGTTGCCATATATGAAGAAGGACACAGTACTACTCGAAAAGGTCCAGAGAAGAGCGACTAAAATGGTTAAGTGAGAGATTAGAGAAACTGGGCCTCTTCTCCGAGAGGGGACATGATCAAAACATTCAAGATAATGAAGGGAATAGACTTAGTAGATAAAGACAGGTTGTTTACCCTCTCCAAGGTAGGGAGAACGAGAGGGCACTCTCTCTAAAGTTAAAAGGGGATAGATTCCGTACAAATGTAAGGAAGTTCTTCTTCAGCCAGAGAGTGGTGGAAAACTGGAACGCTCTTCCGGAGGCTGTTATAGGGGAAAACACCTTCCAGGGATTCAAGACAAAGTTAGACAAGTTCCTGCTGAACCAGAATGTGTGCAGGTAAGGCTAGTCCAAGTTAGGGCACCGGTCTTTGACCTAAGAGCCGCCGTGGGAGCGGAATGCTGGGCACAATGGACCACTGGTCTGACCCAGCAGCGGCAATTCTTATATTCTTATGGAATAGTATGGAGAGGAGCGGAATTTACAACTTTGAAAATAGCCAAGTTTTCAGATGTATAAGAACATAAGCAATGCCTCTGCTGGGTCAGACCTGAGGTCCATCGTGCCCAGCAGTCCGCTCACGCAGCGGCCCAACAGGTCCAGGACCTGTGCAGCAATCCTCTATCTATACCCCTCTATCCCTTTTTCCAGCAGGAAATTGTCCAATCCTTTCTTGAACCCCAGTACCGTACTCTGCCCTATTACGCCCTCTGGAAGCGCATTCCAGGTGTCCACCACACGTTGGGTAAAGAAGAACTTCCTAGCATTCGTTTTAAATCTGTCCCCTTTCAACTTTTCCAAGTGTCCTCTTGTTCTTTTATTTTTCGAAAGTTTGAAGAATCTGTCCCTCTCTACTCTCTCTATGCCCTTCATGATCTTGTAAGTCTCTATCATATCCCCTCTAAGTCTCCTCTTCTCCAGGGAAAAGAGACCCAGTTTCTCCAATCTCTCAGCGTATGAAAGGTTTTCCATCCCTTTTATCAAGCGTGTCGCTCTCCTCTGAACCCTCTCGAAATGGTTGGAAAGAGCCCAGATTGTGCAGTTGAATAGGAAAATTATTCCACAGCTCAGTAATTTTGAAAAGTAGAGACTTCCCTAATTTGCCAATGTAGGAAAGGACTATTTAAACTTTTGAGTAGATCTGGTAATGTCAGATCTTATAGAATTCCAAGACAGGAAGGATGCCATGCAAGATCTTAAATGTTAAGCAGGCACATTTAAAATAAACCCTGGAAATTACTGGAAGCCAACGAAGTTTTTGTAGGAGTGGAGAGACGTGTTTAAACTTACTTTTTGCAAAGATCAGCCTAGCAGCAGTATTCTGGATCAGTTGACGTCTTTGAAAGCTTTTCTTGGTCAAGCTTAAATAAACCGAATTACAATAATCCAGGCTTGAAAGGATGATTAATTGAACGAGGGCAGCAAAGTGTTGTTGATGGAAACAGGCTCTCACTTTCCTCAACATATGGAGACTAAAAAACCATTTTTTTTAAACTAGAGAATTAAGGTGGTCGTTGAATGAATGTGTTGAATCTATAATGACACCCAGAACTTTACTTGAGAATTCAATCTCTAGTGAAGATCCTGAAGGCAACAGAATGGATGAAGGAGCTAACACTCCCTTTTCTTCCCACCTGCAACTACCGGCATCATCTTTCAAGTCTATCAGGAGGGCGGGAGATGGCAGAACTGGGTTGGAGGAGCACTCCAGAGATTCTGCACTGGGAAAATAGGGCCACACAGAGATGGATGGATGGTTCCGCCGGAGAGAAGAAGAGATTAATGGATCGGCATTGGGGTGCGGCCCGCCAGGGCCTGGAGGGAAGGAGCCGACAAAGCCATCAGGTGTGATGCGGTCCCGGTAACATAAAAGGGAGCTGCATCAAAATTGGAGCCCTGCTGCCGCTAATGAAAGAAAAGCTGGAAGGCTCCACAGCCAGCTCAACTTTGCTTTTTGCATTGATATCTCATTGGCTAATCAGAGATTTGGGATCCTCATTTGATAGGTAAACAATCTTGAGCATCTCTTGGAAAGATGGGCTACAAATAAAAAGCAGACCACAGCACTGTCTGTGTGCCTGGCTCTGCTTCACTCTTTTGATGTTGCTGTCAGTTTCTTCTGTTTACTCTTCTGTCACTTTGTGCACTGTTCTCTCTCTGGAGGCAGGCTGAGTGTGACGTAGCAGTGGGCTGTAGCCTTGTCTGTGGGAGCTTTCTCATTTCCCTGACGGACCAGAGGACAGAGAGCTGCTGTAGCTGAGAGGTGCTAAGTAGCACAAAACAGCTGGGAAAAACTTTACTGTGCCCCCAGCAAAAGCCAAATTAACTGCTACAGAAAATGGGAACCGGGGATTATATTTGCATCACAATGAATGGAGGGGCACCTTGGGGATTTAGGCTGCAAGGTGGGAAGGAGCACAAGCAGCCTTTGCAAGTTTCCAAGGTAAGGTAATGAGGAAAATGGTCTTAAGGAAGATTTCTTTGCTGAAATAGTGCAGGGCAGAAGCTGAGTTTTTTCCGTCAGAACTATTGTTTCAGTGCTGATCCAAGTAAGACTATGTATGCCATAAATTAAGAATGTTTCTGTGTGTGCAAGAACATATCGCAGTGCTGGCTTATCAGGCTTTGCAGACTCTTTGCTGATGGGTTTCAGGGTATTGTTCAAGTGGGTTTAGCAAGGCAAACATCTCATTACTTCCATTCAAGCAGCATTGCGGCAATACCTGGAGCAGGCACCGGGTATGGATGGCTCGCCATTTAGCACACCTTGACTGAGAGAAAATTAAATGCATATTTGTGTGTGCATGTGTTACAAACATTTAAAGTTCAAAACCTTTCCTGAGAGCAAGACTATACATTATCTTTTATACATATGTTTAAACTTCAGTGGGTTGGGGAAGTCTGCTGTCTGTGGTTCTTTGAAGGCTAGTTTATGGATCATTTAGACTACAGAGAAGAAACATGTTTTCTGGCTGTTTGGCCTGGTTGTCTCTTAAAACAGTAAACCTGGTGAATTTATGTAATCAGGATGAATTGTTTAGAATGAGAAAGTGCAAAAGCGGAATCAATGCAGTTATACTAATCGTAAGTCAGTTATTACAGAACTCCCTCTATATAGCAAACGAAAGTCATATTTCTTCAGACTCATAGCAGTTTTTCTTCCCGAAACCTCCCATGAAAGCACTGTCTCCATGGTTGAATCCTGCCACCTAGTGCAATATACAGAGCATTTGATGACTGTATGTCTTATGGTCAGAGGACAGCTGTCCCTCAAGCACAATCAGGCTGGCTCATTTTCCCATTTAGTGATATCATGTATTGATTATTGCAATGCCCTTTATAAAGGCATAACAAAAAAAAGAACTAAGACGCCTCCAAATTGTACAAAACACCACAATAAAAATTATATTTAACACCAAAAAATACGACCACGTTTCCTCCCCTCCTGCGTAAAGCACAGGATCAGTTACAAAATTATATTACTTACATTTAAGACACGCCAAAGTAACCAACCAGATTTTATCAATAGTTTACTAATTCCCCACTGTCCATCTAAAACACTCCGTTCCATGACACAAAACCTTCTGTAAAGCAAATTAATACACTAAGATCAAATAACTTTGCAGTAACTGCACCATCGCTCTGGATTTCTATTCTTAACTACATCCGTGAAGAAATATCTTTGCTTCACTTTAAAACAAAGTTAAAAACATTTCTGTTTCAAGACACATTCGATACCTAATTGCCCTTGTAAGGGCTAAATACATGCTGACTGCAGATGGCAATTTTCTTCCCTTAATTGTTCTCTTTTTTAAAAAAAATATTGTAGTTCTTCCCTTTTTCTCGCTTGTTTCTATTTGTCTTTTTTTAAACTTATTATATAGATTTTATTTCTCAAATGTTTACCCCTATTTTATATGACAAAAGCTGTATTTTTATTGTACACCGCTCAAAAGTCTGATTGAGCAGTATAAGAAATTTTAAATAAACTTGAATCTAGGGGATCTGAAACATATGCAGACATCTATAGACCAGTTCCAAGGAAATAAACTATCCTAAAAAGATGATGTTGAGAATGAAATAATTAGAAAGATTCAACAAGGAGTCAAGAGCCAGAGTTTGTTGGATGTGTGCAATTGGATAGCATTAATCATACGTAAGACGGAGCTAATATGAATTATGAAACGCTCATCTACCTCTGGAAAAACATCTTTTGAAATATCAAATTAAAATTATACTGGGAGGGTTTTCTACAGACCTTGGTGATAAGATTCAGCTATTTTTGGTCTCCATCCATATTACAGTCTAGTGCTATGTAGTTTAGACTGTTGTAGTGGCATTAGAGAGTTCGAGAATGTCATTTTCATGTGTTTCAGGTTGCACAGAATGTTGTGGTTTGAATGGTATTTGGTAGTGACGTTTAGGACCACATTATTCTTGTCCTGTACTTCACTGGCTGCCAGTAGTAAACAGTCAAATTCAAGATCTTTGCAAGGCCTAGAAGGAGAGCAGTCTTTGCTATCTTTACCAGTTTCTACTGTCAAGTCAGAAATAATCAAGTCTTGCCTAGGGTTCCTTTTCTTAAGATGGCTAAATTCATAGTATCTTGTGCCACTGCTTTTTCTGTCACTAGATCATGCTTGTGCAATTCATTACTAGAAGATGTGGGGGCTGACGGAGTCTACCTTCAGTTCAGATGCCATTTGAAACTTGTCTTGTCTACATTGATGCCCGTGAACATTTGCTTGTTCACTGCTAAGGATGGTTTCCTGAACAGTTTTTCAGGTTATAAATATTAAAAAAAAAAAAAAAGATTTCAGAAAAGCTGTTCATATGGCATTGGATGAAAGAAAAACAGTCTAAGGATAACATTTATAAGTGGGTTAGAAATGGACGAAAGGTAAGGCTACAATGATACATGGTAGTTTTTATTTTTTTTATTATCTCACCTATCGTAAACAGTTCTTTGTGAGTTACAAACATTTACCTCCCTCTTTTACGAAACTGTGATAGTAGTTTCTTGCGCGGGGTGCCGCGCTGAATGGCCTGATGCTCATAGAAACTCAATGAGTGTTGGGAGCAGCGCGGGCCATTTAGCGCAGCTCCCCGCACTAGAAACTGCTATTGCAGTTTAGTAAAAGAGGGGATTATTTCTTCTATACTGCACCACTAGTAAACAAGACAAACTCCACAGTAAATTAAAACACAAATGTAGACCTTTATTAAACTCTAATCTTCTCCAGTTAGCGTAGCTTTATACTTTGCATAAGGAAAATCCCTTTATTCCCCATCAAAATGCTACAAAAGCTCAAATAGTTCCTCTCTAGCTTAATTTTGGAGGCATGGTAAGTCATAATTCAAGGCATCTCATAAAGTATGCCCTATGCATGTACTATGTTTATAAGCTGTTTGTTGAAAATCAATTATATATGGGGGTTTTTTTAAATTATAAACCACCTAAGTGTTAGGCGGGTAAAAAATTTATAAAATAAATAGCACAACACTTTGTTGCATCACTCTTAATGTTGGAGCCTTGGTTTAACCTCAGAGCTCTCACCAAGTAATGCCATTGCACTCTATTTGCTAGATACCAAGGGCTATCTCCAATCAATTTGTGGAAAAGCATCATATTGTTTACTAGAAGCTTCTATATTGCTGCTAATGACTGGGGAGTCCATTCAGAAAAGGTGTTACAATACATGAGCTTCAGTAATGGCGTTATGAAGACCTTAAAAGGGCGAGAAAGTTATCAATATGGGCTAAATTAAGATGTTATTGTACCATCATCCTCAGTTATTAGTAAGTAGAGGGAAGGAGGTATCAAAGTGCGTTACCATTAAGACATGTTACTTTATCATTCAATCCAGTTATTAGTAACCTGGTCTCATTTCTTGCAATGGGACCTGTACTAAAATAGCATGTTAATAAAATAGTGTTAAAATAAAATACATCTTAATGGTAGCCCAAATTGATAGCCATGCAGGTCCTATTTTTTAACAAGTTTGGCGCTGTATCTATACAGACAATTATTACCTTTGCTGCATGTTTTTTACCACTTGCAAGAATTGTCCAGTAGTTCCTGATCTAAACAATTAGAATAATTCAATGAGGGTAGGGTGAATGTCTGAATTACTACCCTAAACATCTGCTGAACTTCAGGAATGTATTATATACCACTTCAGATACCTGAGAACAAAGATGAAAAGAACCATCAAAAAGCATCCTTAGATCCCTCACCTCAGATTTCTTCACTTGTTCTTCCTCAATCTCCCATTGTAGGAGTGGGGTGGGAAGGGGGATTTACTAGGCCTTGTGATCAATTTTTGTTTTAATGCAATACTAATCCACTATACAATAATTCCTAGATTTATCTTGATTTCTCTCTCTCTAGCACCTATATCCCTTCCTCCTAGAAGCAGTGCTTGCCCATCATTTGCATAAAAGTAAAAGGTCATTCTCAATAGGCATGAAAAGATGCTAATAACAGGGATAATGCAGAACCTTGAGGTACCCTATACTCCAGAAGGCATGGAAGACACAGTTTTCCTATTTTTAAAAAAAAACAACATCTCCCTGCTAAGAAAGAAGTAATCTACTTTGTCCATACTATCTTCTCACACCACTTCAGCAGATGTTCCTGATATACCAAATCCAAAACACTAGACATATCTAATAAAACTAAGTACATGTATTTCTTTTATCTAGATATCCCATTATTTCAACATAGAAACATGATGGCAGATAAAGGCTAAATGGCCCATCTGCAGTAACCATTATCTCTTCTTCTCTCTAAGAGATCCCACATGCCTATCCCAGGCTTTCTTCAATTCAGACACAGTCTCTGTCGCCACTACCTCTTCCGGGAGACTGTTCCACACATTTACCACCCTTTCTGTAAAAAAGTATTTCCTTAGATTATTCCTGAGCCTATCACCTCTTAATTTCATCCTATGCCCTCTCATTCCAGATCTTCTTTTCAAATTAAAGAGGCTCAACTCATGCGCATTTACGCCACGTAGGTATTTAAATGTCTCTATCATATCTCCCGTTTCTCACCTTTCCTCCAACCTATACATATTGAGATCTAATCTAATCTTTGATTTTATATACCGATTCATCCCAACAGGAGGGCTCGACTCGGTTAACAAAATATTAATAAATTATACAAGAGATTAGAGCAAAAACTATATCTTTTAGGCCAAAATTTTATCTTTTATGGTTGATTATTTGAAAAGAAAAATAATTAGTAAATTTCTGAAATAAATATGTCTTCAATGCTTTACGAAAAGTGGGTAGATGAGAGAGAACTCTAATTATAGAAGGAAGGTCATTCCAAACTTTTACGAATAAAAAAAAAAATGATCGACGAAAGTTGCCCATAGTTTTTATTCCTTTAACAGTGGGAAAGCCAAGTTTATATTTCTGAGAGCTCCTAGAATGAAAGATTTCTTGTGAATTAAATGAAACAGGGACCAAAGGAGATCTTTAAGTCTGTCCCCATATACTTTATGACGAAGATCCCGCACCATTTTAGAGCCTTCCTCTGGACCCTCTCCATCCTTTTTATATCTTTTTGAAGCCTAGCATTCTTCTAGTTTTTGCCGTCACCTTTTCAACCTGATAATGTCCTGACCTAAACTCTGCTTGATATTGGTCAAACCCCCTTTTCCTCACAAAGGTCTACAGATTGGTTGACCAACTTTGTCTGTTAGTTTAATCAAAAAGGTATATTAGATATAGGCTACTACCTCAATCCCAAACTCAGTTTAATGACTCTTCCTACAACACTGGGGTAATCACTGAGTGCTTTGTGTTGTTTTAAGCAGTCTTTTTAAAGTGATGCATCTACAATCCTATAAACCAACATTGTTGCTACCGGCTATTTCACTAACTATGAAGGGCACGGGTCAAACCAACTACTTGTAGCTTTCCGTCCTCTCAATTCATCAAATGTGTTAAAAGACATTCCCCGACCCTCTCTTGCTACTACTTCCATGTCCTTATCCAGACCTCCCTTGTACCCAGTTTCTGCAAAACCTCTCTTCAATTCTTTAACCTTATTTATCTATCAAAGAGCAAAAAGACAACAGGGGACACTCAATGAAATTATGCGAAAATGCCTTTAAAACAAATAGGAGGAAATATTTTTCACTCAATAGTTAAGCTCTGGAACTCATTGCCAGAGGATGTGGTAACAGTGGTTAGCATAGCTGGGTTTAAAAACAGTATAAACAAGTTCCTGGAGGAAAAGTTCATAATCTACTGTTGAGATAGATGTGGGGGAAACCACTGCTTGGAAGGTTGATACTGTTTGGGTTTTGCCAGGTACTTATGACCTGCATTAGCCACTGTAGAAACAGGATACTGGGCTAGATGGTCCATTGATCTGACCTAGTATGGCTATTGTTGGATAATAATGCAACATACATAGTCAAATAACAATATTACAACAGTGGATATATAAAATCACTATGAACTACCGGTAATTACTTCTTCCAAGAAATCCCTCATTGTCTTAATTCTGCAGACTGATTCCCAGTTTCTTCTGTATTTGCCCTCTTAGAGGAAACTTAGGCTAGTGAAGTTGTGCTTTTTTGAACATCATTTTGCACTGTTGTTTCAGATGTTAATGTTATCTCAACTTTATTATAATTCTTTATATTTGAACTTAACATCAAAATTGAACAAAAAAATTGCAGTTGCTCCAGAATACTGCGGTTAGATTAATTTTTGGTCTAAAAAGATATGAAAGTGTTACATTAGCATATAAGAGTCTCCATTGGTTATTGGTTGAGAGGCAAATTAAGTTTAATTCAGCTTGCATAGTTCATCATATGTTACAGACTGACTCTTCAGATAATCTGATTTTGCTTCTTTGGCTCATTTGCATTATTTTTCCACCAGATTGCGACGAGCAGCAGCAGAAGGCTGTTAACCTCTATGAAGGGAGCAAGACTCAGGCAAATGGTATTAGAGCCAACCAGGGATCAGCCGATACTGGACCTGATACTTACCATTTGGAGAAAGCGTCACAGGGGTCTCGGTAGGCGACACGTTGGCCTCCAGTGACCACAACATGGTATGGTTCAACCTCAGGAAAGGTTTCACTAAATCAAACACATTGACCAAGGTCCTCAACTTCAGGGACACAAACTTCGAAAGCATGGGAGATTTCATCCGTCAAGCACTGCAGAACCAGGCAGAAACAGATGAGGTAGAGGAAATTAAACTCTGAAAGCAATCATGCACGAAGCAACCAACCGCTATATAAAATCAGTAAGTAAACAACGAACAAACAATAAACCACAATGGTTCTCTGCGGAGATCTCAGACCTCATAAAAAAGAAGAAAAGAGCGTTCATCTCCTACAAACAATTAGGGAGGCAGGAATCTAGGGAAGACTATCTGGCCAAGTCAAAAGCGGTCAAAACAGCAGTCAGAGAGGCCAAATTCCGAATGGGGGAGAATCTAGCGAAGAACATCAAGAAGGGCGATAAATCCTTCTTCCGGTATATTAGTGACAGAAACAGAAACACAGATGGGATAGTACGCCTTAGGAAACCCGATGGGAACTATGTAGAATCGGACTCTGAAAAAGCCAAACTTTTAAATGAATACTTTTGCTCAGTCTTCACTTGCAAGGCGCCGGGATCCGGCCCTCAGTTGCAGATAAGGGAAAGCTTGGAAGACCCGTTTCAAAACTTCGAATTTACGCCCAGCAGCGTCTATTACGAGCTATCAAATCTCAAGGTTAACAAGGCTATGGGACCAAACAAACTGCACCCCAGGGTGCTCAGGGTGTTAAGTGACGTCTTGGCAGAACCATTATCCGCGCTCTTCAATCTTTCCCTAAGTACAGGAAGAGTCCCGTTGGACTGGAAAACAGCTAACATCATTCCACTCCACAAAAATGGATGCAGGACGGAGGCTGCAAACTACAGACCGGTGAGTCTCGCATCGATAGTGAGCAAACTTATGGAGACTCTAATCAAGCACCAATTGGATATGATCCTGAACGAGGAGAATCTATGAGATCCCCATCAACACGGATTTACAAAGGGAAGGTCCTGCCAGTCCAATCTGGCTTCTTTGACTGGGTTACAAGAAAGCTGGATATAGGGGAGTCCCTAGACATCGTGTACCTGGACTTCAGTAAAGCATCTGATAGCGTCCCACACCGCAGGTTGCTGAGCAAGATGAGTTCAATGGGATTAGGTGACACGTTAACTACATGGGATAAGGACTGGCTCAGAGGCAGAATTCAGAAGGTGGTGGTAAACGGCACCCCCTCCGAAGTAGCGGAGGTGATCAGCGGAGTGCTGCAGGGCTCAGTACTGGGCCCGATCCTATTCAACATCTTTATAAGAGACTTGGCTAAGGGGCTTCGAGGCAAAATTACGTTATTTGCCGATGACGCCAAACTATGCAATGTAGTAGGCAAGAGAACAACAGACCAAAGCACAGTGCCTAACATAAGCTCAATGCCCGACAGTATGACGCACGACCTACTCCTACTGGAACAATGGTCCAGGATTTGGCAACTAAGTTTCAATGCCAAAAAATGCAAGGTCATGCACCTTGGCAGCAAAAATCCATGCCAGACTTACTCCCTAAATGGAGAGACCCTAGCAAGGACTGTAGCAGAACGTGACTTGGGGGTAATCATTAGTGAAGACATGAAGACTGCCAATCAAGTGGAGAAAGCTTCATCCAAGGCTAGACAAATCATAGGTTGTATCCGCAGAGGTTTCGTCAACTGTAAGCCCGAGGTCATAATGCCATTGTACAGATCCATGGTGAGACCCCATCTGGAATACTGTGTACAATTTTGGAGGCCACATTACCGCAAAGATGTGCTGAGAGTTGAGTCGGTCCAGCGAATGGCCACCCGGATGGTCTCAGGACTCAAGGATCTCCCGTATGAGGAACGGCTGGACAAGTTGCAGCTCTACTCACTCGAGGAACGCAGAGAGAGGGGAGACATGATTGAGATGTTCAAATATGTCACGGGCCGTATTGAGGTGGAAGAAGATATCTTTTTTCTCAGGGGGCCCATGTCAACGAGAGGGCATCCGCTGAAACTCAAGGGTGGGAAATTTCATGGTGACACCAGAAAATATTTCTTCACTGAAAGAGTGATTGATTGCTGGAATGATCTTCCACTGCAGGTAATTGAGGCCAGCAGCGTGCCATATTTTAAGAAAAAATGGGATTGGTACGTGGGATCTTTTCATAGAGGAAGGCAGGGGTGGGTCATTGTTGTGGGCAGACTGGATGGGCCGTGGCCCTTTTCTGCCGTCAGTTTCTATGTTACTTTTTATTGCCGGTACTATATTTTTCATATATTAGAGGAGTATGGTATAAACAACAGCTCAATTTCCCTTTTGCTTACGCTGTCATTACAATTTGGAATAATCTACCTGTTTACATTAGGAGTGATATCAATTATTTAAGGTTTTGTAAAAATTTGAAAACTTTTATATGATTTGTAATATTAATGCTATGATGATATTTTAATTATTGATTGCTTTTGTATTTTCCCATAGATTTTACAGCCTGTTTGAATGTAAATTGCCTTGAAACCTTTTGGTATATTTTGATTAATAAGTTGTGTATTAGCTTAGATTATAATAAGTTTAAGAATACATTACATTACATTAGGGATTTCTATTCCGCCATTACCTTGCAGTTCAAGGCGGATTACAAAAGAATTATCCAAGAACTTACAAAAAAAAAAAAAAAATTGGTCATTTTCAAAAAGAGTAAGAAATGGGTAAGGTTATTTGTTTGGAGTAGTTGGCTTTAGTGAGAGGTGGAGTTTGAGACTTGCGGTATTATTTCTTTTTTCAGAGTTTGGTCTTTATTTCTTTTCTAAAAGTCTTGTAGTCGAGGGATGCCGTCAGTAGATTGGCAATTTGGTTGTCTAGTTTGGCTGCTTGAGTGGCCAGGAGGCCATCATATAGTTTTTTCCGTTTGACCTCCTTAATTGGGGGGTATGAGAATGGGGTGTGAGTTTTCCTATGTCTGGTTGCGTGTTGTGGATGAGTCGGTTATTCAGGTAGTTTGGACTGTCTCCGTATAAAGTCTTAAATAGTAGGCAGTAGAATTTAAATTGTATTCTTGCTGGGATCGGAAGCCAGTGCGATTGGAGATATGCTTCTTTAATGTGATCATGTTTCTTTAATGAGATGAGTCTTAGTGCTGTGTTTTGGGGTCATTTTGGATAATTTGGGGAAATTTTGGATAATTTGTAGTTGTTTTGTTATGGTTGTAGGGCATGGGAGGTAGAGGATATTACAGTAGTCAAGTAGGCCTAGTATTAAGGACTGAACTATGAGCTGGAATTGAGTTTTCTCGAAGAATTTCCGAACTTGTCTTAAGTTTCTCATGACTAAGAATGACTTTTGTATTGTTTTATTGATTTGCGGTTGCATGGTGCAGCATCTGTCGATAGTTATTCCTAGCAGTTTTAGGGTGGTTTGTATGGGGTAGTTAATTGTGTTGATTTCAATGTTGGTTATGGTTGGTATTTTGTTGTTTTCTAGGAGGATGAATTTCGTTTTATCTGGGTTCAATTTCAGTTTGTGATCTTTCATCCAGGTTGCTATTGATTTTAGTGTTTGGTATAGGAACATAAGAATTGCCATACTGGGGCAGACCGAAGGTCCATCAAGCCCAGTATCCTGTTTCCAACAGTTGCCAACCCAGGTCTCAAGTACCTAGCTAGATCCCAAATAGCAAAATAGATTATCCCAGGACAAGCAGGCAGCCTATTCTCACATATGGGTGACGTCACTGATGGAGCCCCGATTCGGAAGCCTCGCAAGCAGACTTGCTTGTAGAAACTAGAAGTTTCGAGTCATTTGCAAGTGCCTTCCCACCCAGCACAGGGCACGTCTCCTCAGTTTTCAGTTGTCCGTGGAGCCGAGAAGTCCGTCTTTGACTCTCTGCGTTCAACTTATTTACTTCGTGCCTTCTCTCACCGCGGTTTGTGTTGTTTTTTCTTCACAAATCGCTGTATTTAGTTTATTTCTTTTATTTCTTGTTTTAAAAAATATATATATATTTTTTTTATTTCTTCCGTTCGGCTGCTGGGGCAGGCCGCTTGGCCGCAGCCCAGGGGCTTCGACCTTGCAGTGGCTGTTTTTCCTCCTATGTCCCGGCCAACAACAGGCTTCAAGAAGTGTAGCCAGTTTCAGCGTGCAATTTCTCTCACGGACCCACATAGTAAGTGCCTTGGGCCAGACCATCACCTGAAGTCGTGCGAGCGCTGTGCTATTCATCAACCTCGAGCCCTTAAACGTCATCTGCTTTCAGTGGAGAAGCTCTTCGGGATGGATTTGACCTTGACTCCGAAGCCGACCTCGGTCTCACCTTCAATCGAAGCTCCTCCTGCCTCCACTGCTTCGACCTCGAGCCTCATCAGACCATCGTTTGCAGCGGCTCTTTCCTCGATGAAGTCTGCTGTATCTTCCCCTGTATCCTCAGATCAGATAGCTCAGCAGAAAGTTCCAGCGGTGGTGCTTAAGGTGCCTAAGACTTCCAAGTCGAAGCACATTTCCACTGCCTCTGTGGAACCTCCAGCCAAAGCAGGTGGTCTGGTTTCAGACGCGGATCCATCCTTGCTGGCTTCTTTCCAGACCATGTTAGAGCAGCAATTCATTCAATTCCTTACTAATATGGAATCGAAGCTAGCTACTCTAATCCAGCCTGGGCATTCTGCAGACTCCAGTGAGGTTGAGCCTCTTCTTATGCCTCAGACTGAGACTACACACTCTATGCAGGGAGCAGAGTCTCTGTGAGTGTCTGGTCTGGCATCTGGAATACTGTGTACAATTCTGGAGGCCGCATTATCAAAAAGATGTGTGGAGAGTTGAGTCGGTTCAGCGAATGGCCACCAGGATGGTCTCAGGACTCAAGGATCTCCCGTATGAGGAATGACTGGGTAAGTTGCAGCTGTACTCACTCGAGGAATGCAGAGAGAGGGGAGACATGATCGAGACGTTCAAATATGTCACAGGCCGTATCAAGGTGGAAGAGGATCTCTTTTTCCTTAAAGGACCCACGGCAACAAGAGGGCATCCGTTGAAAATCAGGGGTGGGAAATTTCATGGCGACACCAGAAAATATTTCTTCACCAAAAGGGTGGTTGATCGCTGGAATAATCTTCCACAACAGGTAATTGAGGCAAGCAGCGTGCCAGATTTTAAGAAAAGATGGGATTGGCATGTGGGATCTCTTCATGGAGGTAGTTAGGGGGTGGGCCATTAGTGTGGGCAGACTAGATGGGCCGTGGCCCTTTTCTTCCGTCATGTTCTATGTTTCTATGTAAAGCAAGGAGCAGATTCTTTGTAAGTGCCTCAACAGGATTCTTCATACTCCATACAAGTAGCTGAGTCTTTGGGAGCGCATCGAGGTTCCTCCATTAAGCCTCTGGAGCTTCGATCCACAGCTTCCAACCCCATCCATTCTTTGGTGCCATCGACTGCTTCCATCTATGGGGCGAAGTATCCTTGAACCTCGAGATCTGCTTCCAAGCACCGTTCTCACCGACGTTCGAGGCCTTCATCGAGGCATACCTCCAGGCATAGCTCTTCTTCCAAAGAGCGTCCTTCTTCAACTAAGCCTCGATTTACATCTTCCAGTTCTACTAGACCACTGACTCCTCGATCGAGGTCTCCACTTCCACACCTCGAGGACTCAGCAGTTTCGATTGCTTCGTCAAAGTCTCCCTATTCTTTTGATGCCTTTTTTCCTGCTGAAGCCTCATCATCAGGAAACAGAGGGTTGGAGTAAAGGGCCATTACTCTGACTGGCAATGGGTCACGAGCGGAGTTCCGCAGGGGTTGGTGCTGGGACCACTCCTGTTCAATATATTTATTAACGACCTGGAGGCGGGAACAAAATGTGAGGTTATTAAATTTGCGGATGACACCAAACTCTACAGCAGGGTTAAAACCACGGAAGACTGCGAAGATCTCCAAAGGGACCTAACGACACTGGAAGAGTGGGCCAAAAAGTGGCAAATGAGCTTTAACATAGGGAAATGCAAGGTCATGCATGTAGGGAAAAAGAACCCGATGTTCACCTACAAAATGGGGGGCTCACTGCTAGGGGTAAGTAACCTTGAAAGAGACCTGGGAGTGATGGTAGACACAACATTGAAGGCGTCGGCACAGTGCACCACAGCCTCAAGGAAAGCAAACAAAATGTTGGGTATCATTAAGAAGGGTATCACGACCAGGACGAAGGAAGTCATCCTGCCACTGTATCGTGCAATGGTGCACCCGCATCTGGAGTACTGTGTCCAGTATTGGTCGCTGTACCTCAAGAAGGACATGGCAGTACTTGAGGGAGTCCAAAGAAGAGCAACTAAACTGATAAAGGGTATGGAAAATCTCCCATATACTGACAGATTGAAACAGTTAGGACATTGCTACAGAACAAGCTGCCACCCTGGCAGACAACTCAAAGGCATCGTAAGAAGACTGAAGTAGATGTAATCTGAGTTGTGATAGAGAAGCTAAGACGTCTTGAAATTCAAAGTGCTTTTGAGTATCTAAATAATTAAGAAATTTAGGCAAAAGAGCAATGAGGAACTCAAAATAAGTGATAAAATGGAAATTGTAATTAAGGACTTTAAAGGACATCATGGCATTTTGATAGATGCGATGTCCAAATTTGTCCATAGTTTTCCCTTCCAGGAGGAACGGTAGCATAAAGCTTGGAAGGATGAGACCTTTTCAATGATGACTCCACAAGTAGGAATTGGTGAGATAACTGTGAATTCTCAAAACCTTTGCAATGAAGAGTTTTATATCTGGAGTCCAATTTGCCTGGAACAGCTGGAATTGCATTAGGTGTCTCCAGGCATCTGGTAAAAGTCTGAGACAAAAGTTTGTGAAGAGGAAGCTTAAGTGACTCTGCCGGAGGCTGAGGAAGATGCATGACTTCGAGATACTCCTTAGAGTATTTAGAACCAGCATCTAATTGAAGGTCCAAGTCAATAGCCATCTGACGAAGAAAGGAGGAATAAAGATAGCTGATCCGCCAATGCCTTGCCTCGAGAAGGACTCGAGGTCGTCGAGGCAGCCTGTTTACCCCCTCAAAGAAGTACAATAGGTTGGTGAGGCATGACCTACCCTTGCAGAAGCCGTGCTGACTCGACTTTAGCTGTCCATTGTTTTCTATGTGTTCACAAATGCTGTCCTTAATCAGTGCTTCCATCATCTTTCTCGGGACCGAGGTCAAGCTCACCGGCCTGTAGTTTCCCGGGTCACCCCTTGAACCCTTCTTGAAGATGGGCGTGACATTTGCTATTTTCCAGTCCTCTGCGATCTCTCCAGTTTTTTTTTTTTTTTTAAGTTCAATAAGTTTTTATTAAGATTGTATTTCATAACATAAAATAATACAGATGTAAAACATCAAAACATTGCATCCATACGCATATTGATACATATCATATCAGAAAGCAATGCCCCAAACCAGGGGATCAATAATATAAAGGATTAGAATTTCCAGGAAGAGGGAAAAGAAAAAGGGAGAAATGAACAGATCAGTATATCTTATACTTAAACAGTGATGTAATGACTGTACACAATCTAAGGAGAAGCACGTACCCTAATAATGCATCAATAACATTGAGATAATGCTGCAAAGAGGAAATATGATTATCGATAATAACATCAGGTATAGTCAAAGAGCATATTAATGTAATTTCATCTTGAATGATAAGAACTATGCTAGAGATTTAAATGGAGAATCAGCATATTGTAATAATGGACCCCAAAGCCTGTTAAATTTATGCATCAAGCCTAATCTTTCAGCAGCTATTTTTTCGTATTTAACTGTCAGGCAAATGGTGTTCCACCAGTTATCATAGCTCACTCGTTCCAGATCTTTCCAATTAGAAAGGATGATCTTGACCGCAATCAAGAGGAGAAGATGAATAAGACAGTCCTCGTCTTCGTGCAAAAAGTCAGATGATTTGACACTTCCTAGGATAACAGAATTATATGAACAAGGAAGGGACGTTTGAAGTAGCTGATTAATGTCATTTATAACCCTTATCCAGAACTGTTGTAACAACGGACAGTCGAATAGCATATGCTTAAGTGTACCCTGAGAGAAGTTGCAGGACCAACATTTATCCGATTCTCCTGCTTTGAATCGAGCCAGGCGACTAGGAGTCCAATAAGCCCTATGATTGAGAAATAAGGATGTTTGGAGAAAGGATGCAGATTTACTAATAGAATGGGTACGTGACCACAAATGTTCCCATTGATTTTCATCCAATGACAGTTGAAGATCTAATGCCCATTTATGTTCCGTATCAAGTGGATGTTGATATTTCTGAAGTCTTGCGTGTTTATACTATTTAGATGCTTCTTTTTTGGGACTATGAAAGGACGCACAGAGCGGAAGCAGTGGTGGAACAGTATTGAGAAGTGTATGGTGTTTAAGGTGTGACGCAATAGCGTGCTTAAGCTGTAACCAGTGGTACTGCTGAGTATCATTCAAACCATAATTAGCATGTAATTGGTCAAAAGAGATCCACTGTTCTTCATCCCATAACTGGTTTATGTGATATACCCCCGCAGACTGCCATAATTTCCAATCCACAATATTGTTATCAATACGGATTGAGCTGTTGCGCCAGAGGGGAGCAGATGTTGTGTCCAACCATTTAATATCAAGCGAGGATTCCAACCTTTTAAAAACCTGGATCATTGATAATAGAATGTGGTCACGAATGATAGGAGATGCAGGTGGCAGCATGAAGGGGAGTAGTTGTAGTCTGCAAGGAGAGTATCTTGCTCGTTCAAAATCAAGCCAGCGATTGGTATCAGTTGTGAAGTCTTCAGATAGTAGCCAGCGAACACCTTGACGAGACAAAAAGGCGTAATGATAATCCAGAAGATCAGGGAAGTTCACACCCCCACTATTTCTTCCCTGTTTTAATTTGTGTAGAGCAATTCTGGGTATGTTATTGTTCCACAAAAACTTGGTAAGTAATGATTCCAGTTGTTTATAAACTGACAAGGGTAAAAGTGTAGGCAGCATGCACAGAGTATATAAAATTTTAGGCGTCAACACCATTTTGATCGATGCTAATCGACCCCACCAAGAAAGATTCAGTGGATTCCATTTAAGAATTTGAGACTTGATAGACTGCAATAGCTGAGATGTGCAATTTTCAATGGTGGAATCTAGAGACTTGCCAAACGGGATGCCCAGATAAGTCAATGATGAGTCAGACCATCGGAAACCATATTGAGTAAGTAAATGCTTATGAACATGAGAGTTTAAGGGCATAAGTTCCGTTTTACTGTTGTTTAGTTTGTAGCCAGAAATCACGGAGAAATCATCGATAAGAGAGAGTAGAGCAGGGATGGACTCAGGTGATAAATACAGGAGAACATCATCAGCATATGCTGAGAACTTTATTTCAGCTTCTCCACAGCGTACCCCACAAATACGATCATTAGTTCTGATGGAATGTAAGAAGGGCTCCAATGCCAGGTTGAAGAGCAGGGGTGACAGAGGGCACCCTTGTCTCGTACCTCTAGTTGGTTTAAATGGAGCAGATGAGTAACCATTGATGCGTACATTTGTTGTAGGTGCTGAATATAGAACTTTGATCATTTGAATGGAAGAATCATCAAAGCCAAACCACCGAAGAGCCATGAAGAGGTAATCCCATTCCACTCTATCAAACGCCTTTTCGGCATCTAATGCTAAAGCAATTAGTGGAGATATTTGTGTATTAGCATGAAGTATGACGTTCGCAAACATGCGTGAGTTGTCACTGGAGAGTCTATTCAACATGAAGCCATTTTGATCAGCACCAATTAATTTAGGAAGCAAGGACTGCAGGCGGGATGCAAGGATTTTTGCGTATATTTTTGCATCAACATTGATTAAGGATAACGGACGGTAGTTGGCCACTTGACGATGATCCTTGCCAGGTTTGGGCAATACTATAATGCTTGCTTCAGTAAATGTACCTCTCACATCTCCAGTACGTATAAAGTAATCAAAGAGGTCAATTAAATGAGGAGCCAGTTCCTTTTGAAAAGCAGCATAAAATTCAGATGTGAAACCATCGGGACCGGGGGCTTTCCGTTTAGCCATGTGATGTAAAACCAGGCCGATGTCAGCCTCTGTTATATTCATAGATAAGACCGTGTTATCCTCGCCTGTAAGAGTAGGATGAGGTGCTTTTGTCAATATCTTCGAGAGGTCAGGATTGGTGACTTCCGAAGTATACAGCCGCTCGTAAAATTGACTAAATGATTGGGAGATCAAAAGAGGGTCCGTTGTAATAGACCCATCCTCACCATTGATGGCAGATATAGTTAAACGTTCCCCCTGAATTTTCAGATATTGAGCCAATGCTCTGCCAGCTTTATTTGAAGTACAATGATAATTAGCTTTTTGCATGAAAAGAGCATTCCCAGCTTTTTTACTTAGTAGTAAATTATAGCAAAGTCTCTCATGATGTAACAGCTGTAAGGTTTTCATATCAGATGGGTTAGTTTGATGATTCCGTTCCAATTCTTTAATGGTGTTTACATGAACTAAGAGTTGTTTGGTGTGCTGTTTAGATTGACGAGCCTGGTAAGAAATAATGGAGCCTCTGAGCGTGGCTTTAAGAGCGTCCCATAAGGTCGGCCAACTAACATCAACTGTAGTATTAAACTTAAAGTATTCAGAAATCGCTGCTCTAACATCTTTCATGAAGTCCTCTTCAAGTAATAAAGCATTATTAAACCGCCATGTCTTCCCTTTTGATGAGAAGGAGTCACCATCAATAGTTAATTCTATGGCAGCATGGTCCGAGACTGATATCTCATGAATATCTGCATGTGATACTGAATTCAAGAGGTTGTTACTGAGTAAGAAATAATCCAATCTCGAGTACGAGTTGTGAGGAGCAGAGTAAAAAGTATATTGCCTGTCTTCCCCATTCAAGATCTCTCCAGTTTTTAAGGATAAGTTACATATTTGGCGAAGTGGCTCTGCTATTTCGTTCCTTAGTTCCTTGAGTACCCTTGGGTGAATGCCATCCGGACCTGGCGATTGTCGCTCTTTAGTCTGTCTATCTGCCTGAGGACATCCTCTTGGCTTACCTCTAGTTGGACCAGCTTTTCATCCCGATCCCCATTTACGATCTCCTCGGGTTCTGGAATATTGGATGTGTCCTCCCTCGTGAAGACTGATGTGAAGAACTTATTCAACTTGTCAGCTATCTCTTTTTCCTCCTTTACCACTCCCTTTTTGTCTCCATCATCCAATGGCCCCACTTCCTCCCTTGCCGGTTGCTTCCCCTTCACGTACCTGAAGAACGATTTGAAGTTTGTTGCTTCCCCCGCCAGTCTCTCCTCATATTCTCTTTTAGCTTTCCTAACCACTCGGTGACACTCCCTTTGGTGTTCTTTGTGCTCCTTTTGGTTGTCCTTTGTTTGGTCCTTTTTCCATTTTTTGAACGATGCTTTCTTGTTACTTATCGCCTTTTTCACTGAATTTGTTATCCACACTGGGTTTTTTGTTCGATTTTTTTTGCACCCCTTCCTGAACCTGAGGACGTACAGGTTCTGTGCCTTGTGCACCGTGCCCTTGAGTAGGGACCAGGCTTTTTCTATGGACTCCATCTTCCTTGCGTTGCCGTTGAGTTTCTTTCCCACCATTTTCCTCATGGCATCATAATTCCCTTTTTTGAAGTTGAATGCTGTCATTGTAGTTCTTTTCACCTTTGATGATCCAATTTCTAGCCTGCACTGGATCATCAAAGGTGAAACATCTCATTTTGGGGTGTTCGGAACATCTCACCACAGTTTGAGAGTGTCTGTTGGAAAAAGTTGGCAAGCCCTTATCCAGTACCAGGAATGACTGAATATTGATCAACATGTGTCTGTAGAACAGGAAAGCGAGTTTGCATTGCTTACAGCAGGAGTGGAGAGAACATGCAGTAGCAAGTGTGAGAACTGTTTGTAGTCATCTTTTTAGAGCAGGTTTGAAGGTGTGTTATCCCTTGAGAAAGCTGCTGTTCACAGAAACCACGAAGAAAAGATTATCCTGGGTCTATAAATATTCATCCTTGATTGCATTAGACTAGGCCAAGGTAATTTTATGAAAATAAATTTTAAAATCATTTCACAGCTTCAGAACCACTTCCTTTTGAATAAATACTTAATTTTAAAACTTTTGTTATTTATTTCAAACTTACTATACCGCCTTTCACTAAGGTAGTAGATCAAGGCATTGCACAATCTACAACTTAAAATAATGGATAGGAATTATAGATCTTGATAGTTAGAACCAACAATACTAAGGATATACATAATTATTCATTCAGCTGCTCAAGTCATAGTGAAATCATGTTGTGCCGTTATTGTATTTGTACAGGTTGTCTTTTCGGATAAGTGCACAATGCAGATCCTTGATTATCGTGCTCAGCTGGTGAATAGACATCCAGGAGAGGAGTTTCACAAACACTGTATAGTTTAGAGAGTCAAACATCCACTTTCTGTGATGATGTGGGGAGCAATTAGCATTCATGGCCTAAGCTGGTTGCTTATTGTTGAGGGGACCATGTGGCAGGACCAGCATCAGAAGGTTCTAGAAACATGGCTACTTCCCCAAATAGAAGCTTGGTATGGTGAAAACCTTGAAGAAAGAGGTCATTGAACAAGACAAGGCCCACTGCCATACCGCTAAGAGAACTTCATGGCTCAAAATCAAGTGAAAATTCCAGGAAACAATGCAGATCCAAAATACAGCAATTAAAATCATTACCAATTCAATAAAATATGATCACGTCACCCCACTACTGAAAAAGGCCCTTTGGCTTCCCATCCACTACAGAATTTATTAATTTATTTTATTTTAAAAATTTATATTCCGCTTATCCTGCAATTCTATGTGGAGTACAATAAGACATCCAAATGAGAAATAACAAATTACAGCCATCATATTTAGAATATTGTGTACAATTCTGGAGGCCACACCTTCAAAAATATATAAAAAGGATGGAGTCAGTCCAGAAGAAGGTTATTAAAATGGTGTGTGGTCTTCATGATAAGGCATATGGGGACAGACTTAAAGATCTCAATCTGTATACTTTGGAGGAAAGACAGGAGAGGGGAGATATGATAGAGTCGTTTAAATACCTACATAATATAAATGTGCAAGAGTTCAGTCTCTTTCATTTGAGAGTAAACTCTGCAATGAGAGGGCCTAAGGAAATACTTTTTTATGGAAAGGGTGGTAGATGCGTGGAACAGTCTCCTGGAAGAGGTGGTGGAAACAGACTGTGTCTGAATTCAAGAGAGCCTGGGAAAGGCACGTGGGATCTCTCAGAGAGAAGACAGAGATAATGGTTACTGTGGATGGGCAGACTAGATGGGCCATTTGGCCTTTTTCTGCTGTCATGTTTCTATATACAGTGGAACCTTTGGTTTGCGAGCATAATTCATTCCAGAAGCATGAACGTAAACCAAAGTGCTCGTATATCAAAGCGAGTTTCCCCATAGAAAGTAAGGGAAACTTGCATGATTTGTTCCACATCCCCAAAAGACCCCACACCCCCGAGGCCACTGGCATGCTTCCACCCCACCCCTGGGAACCGGCTTTGCCCACCCCACTCTCGGGAACTGGCATTACCCCTCTCCACCCACCCAAATCCTTACCATGATTGGGCATCAGCACCAACCCACAGGACGTGCCAGTGCCCAAAGAGCCTGCCGCTTGACGCTGATTCTGATGGGCCTTGAGCATCTGCGCATGCTCAAGGCCTTCTGGCTCCCACTCTCTCCGAGATTCTAATGAGATTCTCCGAAACACCGAGAATCTCAGAGAGAGCGGGAGCCAGAAGGCCTTGAGCATGCGCAGATGCTGAAGACCCAGCAGAATCAGCAGCAAGCGGCAGGCTCTTTGGGCACAGGCACGTCCTTTGGGTTGATTCCAGTGCCCGATCGCAGAAAGGGTTTAGGTGGGTGCGGGCAGGCGATGCCGGTTCTTGGGGGCAATGCCTTGGTTTTTGAGGTAAGATTTGCGAGAATGTTTTGCTCATCTTGCAAAACACTCGCAAACCGCATTACTCGCAAACCAAGGTTTGACTGTATTAAAAAGGCAGCAAATAGCTTACAAAATAGCCTTATTAACTTTCAAAACATATAAAACTAAAGAACCAGCCTTTATTGATAAACTTCTCATTCCTCATGTCCCACCCAGAACTCTACCCAACATTTATTATTTGTACCCTTGCTAAGGATTATCAGCACTCGCCACACAACAACATTTGCAGTGACGGCCCCCATCATTTGGAATTCTTTGCATATTCACATTAGGGAGGAAAATAACCTAGACAAATTTAAAGGGGCACTGAAAAATTTCCTCTTTAAAGATGCCTTTGAGCATTAATGCCCCCACATTCTTCTCAAATTTGTAAGCTGCGGCAATGAATAAGATCAATCTTTCTTTTCTTCTTTTCTCTCCCTTCTCCCTCATTTTTTTTTTAACCTTCTAATGTTCTCTGTTCTTGACTTTACATTACATTAGTGATTTCTATTCCGCCGTTACCTTGCGGTTTAAGGCGGATTACATAAAGGATCTATCTGGCCATTTCCAGAGGAATTATAGAATAGATAGATTGGTTCGTAGAGATGAGGTGGTTCTTGTGGCGTTAGGTTGTTTTAGAGAGTAGAGATGCTTTAGGTTGGTTTCGATTGTTGGGAATCAGGGTATGGTTTTTATTTCTTTTCTAAATGTTCTGTAGTCTGGGGTCGTTATCAGCAAAGTAGAGAGTTGGTGGTCTAATCTCGCTGCTTGTGTGGCCAGAAGGCCATTGTACAGTTTTTTCCATTTGACTTCTTTGATTGGGGGGTATGTGAATGGAGCGTGGGTTCTCCTCTGTTTAGTTGAGGTGGTTCGGATTAGGCGGTTGTTTAGGTATGTTGGCTGATGCCGTCCATGGTTTTAAATAGAAGATAGTAGAACTTGAATTGTTTTCTTGCTTGAATTGGTAGCCAGTGTGAGTGGAGGAATGCCTCGGAGATGTGGTCATGTTCCCTCAGTGAGTAAATGAGTCTCAGGGCTGTGTTCTGGACTGTTTTGCGGGGCAGGGGAGATAGAGAATGTTGCAGTAGTCTAGGAGACCCAGCATTAGGGCCTGGACTAGGATCCAGAATTGTGTTTTGTCAAAGAATTTTCGCACTTGTCTTAAGTTTCTCATGATTGTGAAGGATTTCTGTATTATTTTATTGATTTGTGGTTGCATGGTACAGCTCCTGTCAATCGTCATTCCTAGTAGTTTTAGGGTGAGTTGCATGGGGAATGTGGTTGAGTTGATTACTAGGTTTGTTATGGAAGGGGTCTTATCATTTTCTAGGAGAATGAATTTTGTTTTGTCTGGGTTTAGTAGTTCAACCCTCTCCCTTTTGTTTAATTGTAGGTCAGTCTTTGTCTACTTATTTTGTCTTATATGTTCCCCTCTATATTAAAGTGGGTAGCAATTGATTCTATTTCATTGCTTGAATTCCCATGCAGTGCAGTGTGCCCCTTTTGACTCTTAACTTAAATGTTGTCACATTTCCTCTTAACAGCTTTCTCCTTGGCTTGAAATAGAGGGATGGCCACAGATCATAGCAGCTAGCTCTTTAGGTGTCAGTGGGTGCTGAGCACCCCTCTTATTGAGTTAGCTCCATCATGGTGTCCAGGGAAGGGCAATTTGTATTGTGTTTGTCACCCCAAATCATTCTGATATATTGGTACCTATGCCATAGATTTCCATGCCATTGCTGGCAACAGTTGCACCAATCTGGCAGATTTTGGGGAAGTAATTGATTGCTAATATGTAGACCCTATTGTGATATTGGTGACTTATGTACCCCCTCCTTTGTTTTTGAGATCGCTGCATGCTTTATAAATGACCATACACTAATCACACTTGGTAACTGTGGGTGACCTAATTCTACATTTGGAGAATGTCACAGTATCTTTTGTGGATGACTTGACTTCTTTTCTTCAAGAAACACAGTTGTGACTATATATTTATTTATTATAAAAATTTATATGTTGCCTATCAACTAGGCGGATTACAAAGTATACGTACATAAAATGTAAGACATTTAAAAAAATACAAATTCAAATAAAAACATACTAAAATACAAACTCAGTAATAAATAAATTCAACAACAAGAATGATCCTAGGAAAGAAGTACATCAAAGCAGTAATTCCTTATTAATAGAAGGCTTTTACAAATAAATGAGTTATTGAATGACCCAAAATTAAAACATAATCTTAATGGACCATTTGGTGCATTCCACAATTTTGGCCAGCTACAGAAATAGCTGATATCCATGTCTTTTTATAGTGCACATCCCGGACACATTCAAATGATAGTTTCATTGCAGATTGTGAACGCAAACTACAAGTTGGAACATATTTTTTTGAAGGTCTGAATCAGGTACTGTGGTGCTATCCCATAAAGTACATGACATGTATAACTGTCAAGATCTTCTATGTAGTTATTGAAGTACTGAAGAAATGTGCTCTTAATGAGACACCCCTGTGATCATCCTTGCAGCTGTATTTTGCACAACCTATAAGGCTTGTATTCTTGATTTTGTAATACCCAGAAACAAGGCATTACAAAAATCTAATTTTGTAATGACAAGACTTTGGATCACTATCTGGAAATCCAACATTGCCAGCATTGGTTTTATTCCGGATAGTATTCTCATCTTAATAACATTCAAGATATGATATTTCATTGTTCAATGACTATCCAGGTAGACACCAAGCCATCTCATATATGGAGAGATTGAGAGTTGTACCTCCAGTCAATTTGATTTCTTTTAACTGCAGTAACTGCTCATCAGTCCTCACAAACATAACCTCTGCTTCGTATGGGTTTAACATCAACATATTTCTATCCATCCACTTCTCATCCATATAGACCATCAATCTAGTCTTTACTTGATTGAATCCATTTTTAGCTGGGAAGGAAAACTGATATCATCGGCATAAATTTGATAATGGACATTTAATTTTGTCAAGACCTGTCCTAGTGAGGCAATGTATATATTGAAAAGCAGTGCTGACAGTGTTGATCCTTGTGGCACTCTACTTTTCAACTGCATAGTGGAAGAAATATTGCTACCACTTTGCACTACAAACATCCGTTCAATCAAAAATGATTTAAACCAAATCCCCACTCCTTAGCATTCTGCAGGCCAAACCCTCGATGCTGTCTTTTCAACTGACAAGGTCACTGAGGTTTTATCTGTTCAGAGTATTTTTCCATTGCTATGTACTGACCATTATTTATTAGTATTTTCACTTAAGGTAATTCCTAGATCAGTGGAACTGGCTTCACCTGCGAGATTTACTCGGGACCTTTCGACTTTCACTCAAGATTCTGGCAAGATACTTTGATTTTGCCAGTGGCTCTATTGATGAGCAATCAGAGCTTTGGAATAAAACCTTGAAACAGGTCTTTGAAGCAGTTGCCCTTCTCAGGGAGATAAACCCTTGGGCTTTTCTGTGTGGCAGAGATGCAATCTTAAGGCTTCTTAAATCCCAGTGGGGCAGAAAACTAGGTTAGAGGTTAAGCTCAAATATAGAGTTCTCTGTTTAATATAAACATCAGATTTCAAACATTATTATTAGAGTGCTGGACTCCAGGAAATTGTCTTCAATTGTAGAAGATTTCCTTGTTTCTAAATGGGCAAAAGTGTACTCACCTGAGGTGGCTAGAGAATGACCCGGGGACAAATTTTTCCCCATCCCATCCCCGTAAGTCCCTGCCCCATTCCTGTCAGAACACTTATGATTTTCAAGGGTTTGAGGCTTGTGCAGATAGGGGAGATATGACAGAGGTATACTGAGTGGATTGGAAGAGATAGACATGAATCGCTCCTCTTTACTCTTTCTAAAATTGCTAGGACTAGGAGTCACGCAATGAAGCTACTAAGTAATAAATTTAAAACAAACTGGAAAAAAATATTTCTTCACTCCATGTGTAATCAAACTCTGAAATGTTTTGCCAGAGAATGTGACAAAAGCAGTTAGTTTAGAAGGGTTTAAAAAATGTTTGGATAATTTCCTAAAAGAAAAGTCCATAAGCCATTATTAAGATGGAATTGGGAAATCCACTGCTGATTCCTAGGGATAAGCAGCATAAAATCTGTTTTTCTTCTTGGAATCTTGTCAAGGACTTGTGACTTGCATTGGCCGCTTGGAAACATGATACAGGGCTCAATGGGCCTTTGTCCCAGCATGTCAACTCATGCTCTTAACTGTTAAGGACTAAAGGACTCTATTCAACTAGTCACACTATCACATATTGTAAGAGTATAGAGAGCATAGCTCTAAGACTGTTACAACAGAGACACTGTCTAGTCTTTCATTACCTGCTTAACACCAATGTTGCAAACCTCACTCTTCTACTTCTGGACAACATCTCTCCTTACCAACATGCATTCCCCAGTCATCACAGGCCAGGGCAGATATGGAGAGCTAAGCCACCTCCTCCACAACAAACCCCTAGCACATAAGAAACATAAGAACATAAGAAACATAAGCAGTGCCTCTGCCGGGTCAGACCAGAGGTCCATCCCGCCCAGCAGTCCGCCCCCGCGGCGGCCCAACAGGTCATGACCTGCCTTAATCACCAGAAGGGGCCCCCTTGCCCCCTAGGTTTCTCATCGAAGTCCTATCTTCCCATCAATGTCCTAACCCTCCGGCCTTGCACCTGCACGACCTGGTGAGCTGTCTATACTTATGCAACACCCCAGCACCTCCCTCAGTACCCCACGATCCCCTTTTCCCTGAAGAATCTGTCCAATCCCTGTTTGAATCCCTGTACTGTACTCTGCCGGATCACTTCCTCCGGGAGCGCATTCCATTTGTCCACGACCCTTTGGGTGAAGAAAAACTTTCTTGCATTTGATTTGAACCTATCTCCCTTCAGTTTCTCTGAGTGCCCCCTCGTACCTGTCGTCCCTTTTAGTCTGAAGAACCTGTCCCTGTCCACCCTCTCTATGCCCCTAAGTATTTTGAAGGTCTCTATCATATCCCCCCTGAGCCTCCTCTTTTCCAGAGAGAAGAGCCCCAGTTTATCCAGCCTCTCAGCATATGGGCAGTTTTCCAGCCCTCTTACCAGTTTCGTTGCCCTCCTTTGGACTCTCTCAAGAACTGCCATGTCCTTCTTGAGGTGCGGCGACCAATATTGAACGCAGTATTCCAGATGTGGGCGCACCATCGCTCGATACAGCGGCATGATGACTTCCCGCGTCCTGGTTGATATGCCCCTCTTGATGATGCCCAGCATCTTAAACGTGTCCTTACCACCCCCATATCACATTCACAAACAAGCCTCAGAATTGCCCTTGCAAATGCAAGATCCATAAACAACAAAGATGCCATTCTAAGTGACCTCCTCACAGATAATAACTGGGACATCTTCCTACAGAAACTTGGCTTAAAGATAACAATGGAGTCACCCTAGGCATGTTCTACCCCCCTGGCTACCAACCCTTGAGCTGGAGGTGTAGCTTTCATCATCAAATCCAACCTCAACCTGAGATTAATAGATGCGATCACACTAAACACACTTGAATTCCTCATCTTTTCAGTAGGACACAATAGATAAAGAGAATGGACCTCCTCTCATATGAAGAAAGACTAAAAAGGTTAGGGCTTTTCAGCTTGGAAAAGAAACAGTTGAGGGGAGACATGATTGAAGTCTACAAAATCCTGAGTGGAGTGGATCGATTTTTCACTCCGTCAAAAATGACAAAGACTCGATGAGGTTACAGGGAAATACATTTAAAGCCAATAGGAAGAAAAAATATTTTCACTCAGAGAATAGTTAAGCTCTGGAATGTGCCAGAGGTTGTGTTAAGTGCAGATAGCGTAGCTGTTTTTAAGAAAGGTTTGGACAATTTCCTAGAGGAAAAGGCCATAGTCTGTTATTGAGAAAGACATGGGGGAAGCCACTGCCTCCGGTGGGCAAAACTGAAAGGAGCGATTGTAAGGGCGACAAACCTTTTTGTGAGACAAGTAAGTAAAAGTAAGAGGAAAAGAAGGCCAAGGAACTACAAAAGATTGAAGAAAGAGGAAGACAGGCAAAAATATCTGGAAAAGTTAAGAGAGGCTGGTCTTGTAGTCAGAATAGCAAAGATACAAAGGGAAGAAAAAATTGCTGACACAGTAAAATGGGGAGACAAGACATTTTTTTAGATATATTAGTGATAGGAAGAAGTACAAAAGTGGCATTATAAGACTTAAAGGTGAAGGGGAGAAATATATAGAAGCTGATAAAGAAAAGGCCGAATTGCTGAAGTGCTGGGAGCGGGACCACAGAAGACAAACGTGAATAGGAATGGAGGAGTAATAGATCCTGACTGATTTTCAGAGGGTTGTGTTTGTGAGGGGCTAGCTAAAATAAAGGGAGACAAAGCAATGGGGCTGGATGGTATACATCCTCTGATGCTGAAGTTCTGGTAGCTCCGCTGACTAACCTTTTCAACGGGCCTCTAGAGTCAGGAGTGGTACCGGAGGACTGGCGAAGGGTGGATGTGGTCCCTCTCCACAAAAGTGGAAGTAAAGAAGAAGTAGGGAATTAGAGGCCAGTAAGTCTGACTTTTGTAGTAAGCAAATTAATGGAAACACTTTTAAAACAGAGAATGGTAAAGTTTTTGGAATCCAGGACTGGAGGCAACATAGATTCACTAGAGGTAGGTCTTTGTCAGACAAATTTGATCAATTTCTTTGACTGGGTGACCAGAGAATTGGATAGATGATATGCGCTAAATGTGATGTATTTAGATTTTAGCAAAGCCTTTGACAGTGTTTCATACAGACGTCTAATAAATAAACTGAGTGCCCTTGGGCTGGATCAAGAACTGGTTGAGTGCAAGGCGACAGAGAATAGTGACCAATGGAGATCGCTCTGAGGAAAGGGATGTTACCAGTGGTGTTCCTCAAGGTTCTGTTCTTGGTGTCACCCCTCGGCACCTAACCGGCTTGGTTAGTTCTTTTGGGCAGCAACAATAATCTTCCCTTCAGGTCTTTTCCACCACCCTAGGCAACTGCATAGTAGCGCAGGTGCAGGTGCGTAAAGGGACTCAACAAACAGACACCAAGTCAGAATGGCGTCCAAAACAAAATAAGGATTTATTGAGGCCACCGGCCAAATAAGTTCAAATCCTGTGCTATGTTTCTTGCACACAGTACAAACAATGTTCATGAAACAATATCCAGTAAATAGACTCCAGTTCAATGCACTGGAGCAGTTCAAAATGAAAACCCAAAAAAGTAGCAAAGTTTTGGCTATGCTTTCTAGCAGCTGTTAATAATAATAATAACAGTTTATATACCGCAAGACCGTGAAGTTCTATGCGGTTTACAATGATTAGAAATGTTACAGATTAAGTGAATAAACAAAGTACAGATTTAGCGACAGATGGTTCTTGCGCTTGGTTGTTAAGGACTAAGATTGAATAGGTTGGTTTCCTAAGCATTTCAGGAATAGATGTGTTTTCAGGCGTTTCCTAAATTCTCCATAGGTAGTAGGCACAAGCAATTGTTCAAGGTCTTTACCCCATAATGCTGCTTGATGTGCGAGAAGATGTTGATGATGACTTTAGGCCTTAGGATTAGTGGGGATGGGCGGACCCGCTATGCCTAAGGCCTGATTGGTCCAGGCTTCTAGAGCCTGGGCCAATCAGGCCTTAGATTTAGCGGGGATGGGCCGGGAAGGGGCGGGCCCGTCTCATTTCCACGAGGCGGGCCCGTCGGCTGGACGGCAGCAAGACCCGTCCAGCCGACCAACATGTAAAGGTTAGTTGGGGGAGGGAGGTTAGTTTTGGGGGTGGGGGGGTCGTCGGGCTTTCCGGCAGGGGGATTGGGCATCCTCCTGCCTGCGATTACCAGTTTGGGGGGGAGGGGGGGTTCCAGGGGGGTTCCGGCAGGAGGACTGGGCATCCTCCTGCCCGCGATTACCAGTTTGGGGGGGAGGGCGGTTCCAGGGGGGTTCCGGCAGGAGGACTGGCATCCTCCTGTCGGCGATGGGACAGGCGGCTGTGACCGTGGCTGCTATACTTATTGCAGCAGGGAGATCCCTTGCTGCCATAAGTATAGCGGCTGCGTCTACTTACAATGTAGACCAGCATTTTGCTGGCCTACATTTTAAGCTTCTCTTCATCTACTAGGGAGACGCGTAGGGCCGCCTAGGTTCGCCTAAGGCCCGCCTAAGGCCCTTAGGTGAGCTTAGGCGTCTTGCGGGTCTCCCTAGGCTCCCGGAGGCACCTTCAATATAGGCGGCCTGCCTGGGGAGCATTTTTTTAAAAAACGTGCATCCCGATTGGCTGATTAGACAGCTGTAGGACGCCTACAGCTGCCTAAAATCGGGACGCACTTTTAGAGAATCTGGGCCCTAGTGTTCTGTGTGATTGATTTATCTCATCTAGTGTGACTAGGCAATTGAAATCACCAATTATTATCCTGTCGCCCAATTCTCCAGCTTTCCTAATCTCTAAAACCATGAATGGGAGCTAGTGGAGAGACCAAAATTATATACAGGATAAGAAAGAACATATATATTCATTTCAAAAAATACCCTTCTCATATGTCATTTCAATTTTCATAGTCCAAGTTATCCACTATGAATAGCTCATAAACTTAATTCCTTTTTGGTTACTATCTAAGGGGCTGAGCCTCAGATCCCCGTGTGTTGTATGGCTCATGCTCCCTCCTGCCCTGTTCTTAATCAAAAACACTTTTAGTCTGCCGTGGTGAGCTTGTGAATCATAGAGCCGCAACATTATACTGGTCCATAGCCCTGACGCAGCCTGAGGGCGAAACGGACAGCTAGCTTAACGTTGGCGAAGGGATTAGCGCAGAGACAGCAGGAAATATTGAATAACAACGATTTTCGCTGCCTAGGATCTAAAAGTGAAGTCCTTGTTTAAAAACCATAAGTTTAAGTGTTTTTGATTAAGAACAGGGCAGGAGGGAGCATGAGCCAGTGAGGTTAATTCCCTCACATACAACACACAGGGATCTGAGGCTCAGCCCCTTAGATAGTAACCAAAAAGGAATTAAGTTTATGAGCTATTCATAGTGGATTACTTGGATTAAGAAAATTGAAATGACATTTGAGCTAGTGTAGAGCTCCCTTGTGAGTAAAAGGATTCTGTATCATTTGCAGTGTGTGCCTCACACAGAGATGTCCACAGTATGTGTTTCAGGGATATGTAAGCATAAAGCTATTACTCAAACTTAATAAATATTTTCCAGTGCAATGGGTGAGACATTCTAGACCACACTCAAAGCCCGCAAGCCTGCCCTCCTGGCTGTTTTATGCATTTTCATTGCCACCCCCGGTGTTATCTTCTGGCCGGCTCCCTCCTCACTGCCGCAGTGCACAAAGCCGCAGGCGGCGGCTCCTATGTACATCCTTGCCTGAACCAGAAGCCTTCTCTCTGACGTCGCAGGAGGGAGACAACAATGGTAGGGGGAATGATTTTCTTTTCAATTTAGTGATTGAATTGTGTCAATTTTGAGAATTTACATGTGCTGTCTATATTTTGCACTGTTCAGGAAGAAATGCATTTGTTTCTTTTTTTTTCTCTGGGGTTGTACAGAATACAGTCTTGAATCTTAGGGTTTGGTTTGTATATATTAGTACTTTTTAGTTTTTGGTCCCGTGTTTGCATAGGGGTTATCTGTGTTCTGGTAGGAATGAATGTTGAGAAACATACAGTATGCTTTGTGTTGTTTAATTTTGTGGTTAACCATTATGTGTTGTTAAGATTATATTGTGTGTATATATGAAAAATCAATGGAAAAAATAGTGTTACAATTAGTACTATTATGGGCATGGGGTCTGGCCCGCAATATAGCCTGCGTTTTGGATTTCGGCCCCTTATTGTGATTGACTTTGACATCCCTGTTCTAGACCACAGGTGTCAAAGTCGGTCCTCGAGGGCCGCAATCCAGTCGGGTTTTCAGGATTTCCCCAATGAATATGCATGAGATCTATTAGCATACAATGAAAGCAGTGCTTGCAAATAGATCTCATGCATATTCATTGGGGAAATCCTGAAAACCCGACTGGATTGCGGCCCTCGAGGAGGGACTTTGACATCCCTGTTCTAGACCCTAGGGTTATTTCCCCTTACTCGCATGAGCTGCAGAAGAAATACATTCCGGGTTTTTCACTCTGCCTCCAGAGTACATCACAGGCTAGTTTAGCACCCTCTAGCAGTCTTTTCTTTTGCAAGCCTGACTACAGCTGTATGGATTCTGCTTTCCCCAGTTAATTATTTTAATTAGACGTAGTTTCATCCCTTTCGTGGGTATTTCACATTTGAAATGGATTTGAAGCTCTGCTTGAGAATTCACAGATTTCGGTCTATAGCTGACAGGCCGATCCCTTCAGGGTACCTGTTAGCCAGTTTGCTTAGTCTTCCTTGGCGTTCAAGGGCATCCCTGACCTTGTCTCACTCCCTGTTAAGGGGGGGGGGGGGGGTCGAGCGCAGACTGTGTAGCTTGCTTAGGGGGCTCGGTGGTATTCCGCAGCGCGCTGGGTGTGTATTTGTGCCTCCGCCCATCCAGGTGTACGTCCAGTGGTCCGCAGGGGTGGAGGCATAGTCAGACAGCAGTGTCTGACTGGCAGCCCGAAGATCAGTTTGAAGGATGTATTTCCAGCAGTGTGGCAGTGAATTCTGATCCAGCCATGGAAAAGGCTGGAAGCAGGTGAATACAGAGGAGCTGACAGGCTCCAACGATTTTTAAAAGTTAATTTTGAGGGGTTTTGAAGGTTTCATAGTGTTCCTCTGTGTTTCACCCACCTGAAATATGCTATTTTTGTAATTTTTTAATTTCAGGAAGTGCCGTTTGTAGCACATTTTTGGTGCGAATTCGGGTCCGGCGGCCATTTTGGATTTTTAACAATCTTTTTTTTCAATTTTTCCCTGCTTCTTTAAAATTCAAAATTTTGCCAAGAAAACTGCTGGAATTGAGTCCTTAGGGTCTCCTATTATGGATTCATACCAAATTTGTGCAAAATTGTCACCTTTTGAGCATTTTTGCGCCACGTTCCATGGTCGGGAGAGGGCAGTAATTACTGATTCAGCCTCCCCTTCACAAAAGCAGGTGATTACATGCTCAGCTAGCCCATTGGGGTAGCCACATTTGTTTTCGGGGCTTGGTTCTGTGGCTTCGTCTGTCTGCCGTGAGATGGACCCTCCGCGGCCTAAGAAGTGCAAGTAGAAACATAGAAATAGACGGCAGATAAGGGCCACGGCCCATCTAGTCTGCCCACCCTAATGACCCTCCCCTACCTTTGCTCTGTGAATAGATCCCACTGTCGATCCCAGTTGGCCTTAAAATCAGGCACGCTGCTGGCCTCAATCACCTGAAGTGGAAGACTATTCCAGCGATCAACCACCCTTTCAGTGAAAAAGAATTTCCTGGTGTCACCGTGCAGTTTCCCGCCCCTGATTTTCCACGGATGCCCTCTTGTTGCCGTGGACCCCTTGAAAGAGAAGATATCTTCTTCCGCCTCGATACGGCCCGTGAGATACTTGAACGTCTCGATCATGTCTCCCCTCTCTCTGCGTTCCTCGAGTGAGTATAGCTGCAATTTATCTAGCCGTTCCTCGTACGGGAGATCCTTGAGTCCCGAGACCATCCAGGTGGCCATTCTCTGGACCGACTCCAGTTTCAGCACATCCTTGCGATAATGCGGCCTCCAGAATTGCACATAGTATTCCAGGTGGGGCCTTACCATGGATCTATACAATGGCATAATGACTTCCGGCTTACGGCTGACGAAACCTCTGCGTATGCAACCTATGATTTGTCTTGCCTTGGATGAAGCTTGCTCCACTTGATTGGCAGCCTTCATGTTCTCACTGACAATCACCCCTAAGTCTCGTTCTGCTTCAGTTCTTGTTAGGATCTCGCCATTAAGGGTATAAGTCTTGCATGGATTTTGGCTGCCCAGGTGCATGACTTTGCATTTTTTGGCATTGAAGCTGAGTTGCCAGGTCCTAGACCAGCACTCCAGAAGGAGTAGGTCGTGCATCATGTTGTCGGGCATTGAATTTTTGTCTGTTGTGCTTTTGCCCACTACATTGCTTAGTTTGGCGTCATCGGCAAATAATGTTATTTTACCTCGGAGCCCTTCTGCCAAGTCTCTTATAAAGATGTTGAATAGGATCGGGCCCAAGACTGAGCCCTGTGGCACTCCACTGATCACCTCCGTCATTTTGGAGGGGGTGCCGTTCACCACTACCCTCTGAAGCCTACCTCCAAGCCAGTTCCTAACCCATTTCGTCAATGTGTCGCCCAATCCTATAGAACTCATCTTGCTCAGCAATCTGCGGTGTGGTACGCTTTGCTAAAGTCCAGGCATATGATGTCCAGGGACTCCCCAACATCCAGCTTCCCCGTCACCCAGACAAAGTTATCTAAGGGTGACTCTATGCCCCAGGGTCCAGATACCTTCTCAGAATTTAAGAGATTTAGCTGGTCTGAATTTTAATCCAGGAGTCTGGCTGCTGGGTGCTTTTCTGTTCCCTTACTACATATCTCAGTGGCTGAGTGTTCTTGGGGATCTCTGCACTTCCACCTGCACCATCTGTTCCTCTTTCCCAGACTGTTTCAGGGGTTCCAGCGGCTGATCTGGACCTCCCTGATCCTTTTTTGACAGTACTCCATTTCCCAGATTTGGTAATCCTGGACTTGGGCTCTGGATCCTGGAGATGATCTGACTATCAGGTGCTTGTTTAAGTTTGAGGCATTACCAGATCTAATTGCTGCATCTTTACAGGAACTCTTTTCATTTTTTCAACTTTTTCTCCCTGGCTCTCCAGCGTTTGTTCGCAATCTGTGATGCTTCCTGGCATCCGGATATGAGTTCAGGAGGGTCCTTTACAGAATGCTCAGGCTATGTCCAGCTTGCGTCCACCCAAGGGAGATTCTCTGATGGCTCCGGTGACCCTGCACACCTCTCTCCCTAGTTACGGGACAGTTGTGTTGAAAGCTATGCAAGACAGCCGGGTGGATGTGGTTCTCCGGAACGTTTTGAACTTACTAATTTAGGCATTGGAGCTGCGGTGACTATGTCTAGCTTAGCTACAAACGCCTTTTCCTCAACCTTTGTGGGCTGGGATGGCTTCTATGACCTTTTGAAGGTGCCGAATGCTCTGGGTTAGGCCGTGGGCTGGTGATTCCACCTCTGGCGCAGCTATTTTCTACACCGTTCTCCCAAGGGAGCTCAGAACAGTTTACATGAATTTTATTCAGGTACTCAAGCATTTTTCAGGGGCAGTTGTTTGGCAAGGGTCTGATTGACCTCATGAATTCGGTAATGGACCATCACCTGAAGACCTTGACGGATAGTAGAGCATGACCCAAGGGTTCTGGGCATCCTCCTTTGTGTGGCTCCTGACAAAATTTTCATGACTACAGGCAAGATTCTCCATCCTTTTTGCAGAGATTTTTTCAGGGTTCCAGGCTACAGGCATGCTCTGTCTACCACCGCTCTTCCTGCCAGACCTGCCTGTATGACTCAATGATGCCAGGGAGCCGAGGGCCCTTCTGCGAATAGGGGATTGGCTCTCGGAGTTTCGGCCTACTTGGATGCACATTATTAAAGTCCAGTGGGTTGTGGAATTTATTCAGTTGAAGTACAAGCTGGATTTGCCCAGCCTCTGTCAGACTAGTTTGTGTCTTCTCCTGACGGGAGCTCAGAAACAGCAAGCTCAGTACAGGCTGATGCTCAGCGGTTGATGGATATTCAAGCAGTAGAGCCAAGGCCAAGTGAACATTCGGGTTCAGACAGATACTGTTTGCTTTATCGTTCCTAAGAGAGGATTGAAAGATTGGAGACCGATTCTGATTTTGCAGCACTTCCATCCGGCTCTTAAGCTTCCTTGGTTCTGGATGGAGACTATGTGGTTGGTCCTTACAGCAGTGGCTCTGGGGAAATTTTTGGCCTCCCTGGATCTTACAGAGGCAAATTTGCACATTCCCATTTTTCCAGATCACCACAAGTTTCTGTGGTTTCATGTGCTAGATCAACATTATCAGTTTTTGGCCCTGCCCTTTGGGCTGGCGACAGCACCCCGGACCATCACCAAAGTGATGGTGGTAGTAGCTACTTTTCTGAGGAAGATGGAGTTGCAGGCTCACCCTTATTTGGCTGCCTGGTTGCTCAGAGTGCCCTTGGAAAAGGGGCACACTAGGGTAGTGACAGTGTTCCATGTACTGGAAGACCTGGGCTGAATTGTCAATCTTAAAAAAAAGAGCCATTTGACGCCCACGCAGTTGCTGGAATAGTCGATACGGCAGCGGGCTATGTTTATCTGCCCAAGGCTCGGAAACAGAAACTCTGGGCACAGATTTCAGAGATATTGAAGATGGCGACCCCTTCAACGTGGGACAGCCTACAGATTTTGGGTTCTAGGATTGCCAAGCTGGATGTGGTTCCCTGGGCGAAGGCACACATGAGTCCTCTTCAGAATGCCTTCCTCTCTTGCTGGGGGCCCCACTGAGATGTCTTAGAGCTGAGTCTGCCGTGCACTCTGGAGGCCAGAGTGTGTATTACCTGTTGGTTTCATCCTCAATCACTCTGCCAGAATGTTCCATTAAGCATTGCCTCCTGGATTGTAGTAAGCACAGATGTCAACCTTTGTGACTGGGAGGGGATCATCCTTTTCAAGTCATCATCCTTTTCAGGACTGTTAGACTTTGTCACCACAGAAGTGGTCGATCATTGATGGCAGTGGTCTCTGTTAATCATCAGTGAGGAACCAAGAACTCTTGTTGGCTCAGAAGACTCAACTTCTTTTCCTTGGGTGGAAAGTCATCTCCTGCCACTGACGGCAGCGCATGTGGCCAATGTTCAAGCAGACTTCCTCAGCTGTCAGTCTAGAGTTCCGGGCGAGTGGACCCTAGTGCAGTAAGGCGTTTCGGGCGATCATGAGGCGCTGGGGCAGCCTCGCCCTGACCTCATGGCCGTGGCACAAAGCAAGAAGGCACTACGCTTCTTCAGTCGCAGATCCGGCTTAGAAGCAAGAGACTTGATGCTCTAGAGCAGAGGTGTCAAAGTCCCTCCTCGAGGGCCGCAATCCAGTCGGGTTTTCAGGGTTTCCCCAATGAATATGCATGAGATCTATTTGCATGCACTGCTTTCATTGTATGCTAATAGATCTCATGCATATTCATTGGGTAAATCCTGAAAACCTGATTGGATTGCGGCCCTCGAGGAGGGACTGACACCCCTGCTCTATAGCAACTGTGGCCTCGAAGTTCTTCTATACGTTTTTCGCCTTGGCTGCTGATTGGCCGGATCCTTCAGAGGATTGCAACTCACCCCGGCCGCATCATTCTGGTAATGCCCGATTGGCCTTGGAGGCCATAGTGCGCAGATCTGATGTGGTTGCAGGTGGTATACAGTCTGCGCCTGATCATCTTTCCTGACCTTCTTACCCAGGCCCGGTTGCCTTGAAGGATCTGGGTCATTTTGCTCTTACAGCTTAGTTCTTGAGCGCGCAACCTTATAAAAAAATAAATAAATATATATATATATAAATAAAGGCTATTCGGAGCTTGTCTTAGCTAAGCTTCTTAGGTCTACCAAGTCATCCATGGTGTCAGCTTACACTAAGGTACAGAAGACCTTTTGAGCACTGGAGTGACCAGGAACAGGTGGACCCTTATTTGACTCAGGTGTCGCAGGTCCTTGCTTTTCTCCAAGTGGGTCTGGATAAAGGCCTCATGGTGGCATCTCTGTGGATCTCAGTGGCCGATCTATCTGGTTATAGATCCCAGGATTGTCTGTTCTCTTTGGCATTTCATCTGGATGTTGCTCGGTTTTTACAGAAAGATCTTCGGGTCTGGCTGCCCATTAAAAATCCGCTTCTATCCTGGGACCTTAATGTGATTCTGTCTGGCTTTATCATAGCTCCTTTTGAACTGCTGAGGGATGCTTCTCTCCTGGATTTAACATTCCAGATTGTGGTTTTCTGGTCACTCTCTCTTGGGTCCATAGGGTTTCTGAATGGCAGGAGTTGTCATGGCAACATCCTTTGCTCTGAGATCCTGAGACTAGAGTTTCCAGACGGACAGTTCCTTCCTTTTTGCCGAAGGTGGTTTTCAGCTTTCCATATCAATCTGAAAGTATGTTTGCTGGTTGTTCAGCTGAAGGGTTCCAATCATCAGGATCGTCTGCTAAAGAAGTTGGATGTGCGCTGGGTGCTCCTGCATTATTGGCAGGTCTCTAACGGGTTTCACTTTCTGACTACTTGTTTGTGGTGGATCATTTTATTATATGGGCTTCTCCTACTTCTAAGGCTACAATCTCCAGGTGGATCCGTAGAGCCATTTAGTTCACTTGTGGGGCAACTGTCCTCTATTTCTGTTAATGTGCATTCTGCCAGGAGTGTAGCTTCTTCGTGGACGGAAGCTAGATCTGTTTCTCCTGAGGAGATTTGCAGGGCAGCAACGTGGTCTTCTCCTCATACGTTTGCCAGAGTGAATGTTGCTGCCAGACAGGACTCTGCCTTTGGATCCTCGGTCTTCAGGGCTGGCGCATCAAGCCCATTCTAGCTTTCTTTGGGGACTGCTTTTGTACGTCCCTATAGTCTAGAATGTCTCACCTATTGCGCTGGAAAATGAGATTATATATTAACACTAGACCCCCACCCCCCCACCCTGTCCTTGCTGTGCCTATTTCAGCTACTGATTTCAGATTTTAGTCGCCTTCTGCTTATCCAATCTATTTCTTGGAGACCGGTCAACCCTTTGGGGGGTTAAGAAGAGTTTGTACATATGTAAAACCTGTTGTGGGAGTAGTTCTGAACTCCTTTGATGCCTCTGTTAGCAGTTAACAGCACTGTTTCGTTGTTTGAGCAGAATAGTTTAGTCTGTCGTTACAGGTGCCTTTACTTCACAGAAGGGTGTGTCTCTCTTTGCTTGGGTACTGACTGCAAGAGGATGCTAAACTAGCCTGTGATGTACTCTGGAGGCAGAGTGAAAAACCTGGAATGGATTTCTTCTGCAGCTCATGCAAATAAGTGGAAATAACCCTATGGTCTAGAACAGGGGTGCCCACACTTTTTGGGCTTGCGAGCTACTTTTAAAATGACCAAGTCAAAATGATCTACCAACAATAAAATTTAAAAAAAACACAACGCACACTGTACGCATAGAAAATGTTAATTATCATTCCTATTCCAGGGTTTTTCAAAGAGGTCAAAGCAGATGACTCTATGCACTATCACCTCAGTAACAACCATACAAAAATAGACAAATATACCCCCCTCCCTTTTTACTAAACCACGATAGCAGTTTTTAGAGCGCAGGGAGCTGCGCTGAATGCCCAGCGCTGCTCTCGACGCTCATAGGCTCCCTGCGCTAAAAAAACTCTATTGCGGTTTAGTAAAAGGGGACCTTAGTGTAAAATATAGACAGCAGATATAAATTCAGACACATTTTGATCACTAAATTTAAAATAAAATCATTTTCCCTACCTTGTCTGGTGATTTCATGAGTCTCTGGTTGCACTTTCTTCTTCTGACTGTGCATCCAGTCTTTCTTCCCTTCTTTCAGCCTGTATGCTTCCTCTCCTCCACACCTCATTCCCTCCCCCAACTTTTCCTTCCTCTCCCCTGCCCTTTCTTTCTCTCTGCCTCCCTTTCCTTTTTTTCTGTTTCTCTTCTTTCCTTCTGTCTCCCTGCCTGCCCTTTTTCTTTCTTTCTTTCTCCCTGCCCTCCCCAAGACACTGCCACTGCCATCAGGGACCCAAACTGCCATCGGGGACCAGGACCCAAACCGCCACCAATAACAGGCCCGAAAGCCGACGCCAATAACACGCCCAAAAGCCGACGCCGCCCCAACCTCTCCCTGCTTCGGCCGACCAGCATCGCGAGGAACTGTTGGGGGAAATGCTGCCGGGTCCTGCCTTCGCGGAAACAGAAAGTAGGCAGGACCCGGCAGCAAGAAGAGGAAATGCTTCACTAACCTGTCTCCCGCCTTAGCCCGTAGCGAACGCTTGCTTCAGGGCTCTCAACATGTGCGTGCAGGCTTCCCTTCTCCCCCCTCCCCCTCCCCGGGCATAACTTCCGGTTTCGGAGGGAAGAGAAGAGAAGCCTGTACGCACACGTTAGAGCCCGGAGCATAAGTTTGCTAGGGGCTGAAATCTCCAAGCCGGTTTTTTTGGGGGGGTTTTTAATGTTCAGCAGCGGCAGATGACAGCTGGGCGGACCGCCCAGCTAAAAGGCCCTAGGGAGAACACTGGAGAGGAAGGCTGATCGGCCCGTAGATCAGGACGGCAACACGAGTGCGATCGACTCGAGTTGCCTTCCTGAGCTACTGGTCGATCGCGATCGACGCGTTGGGCACCCCTGGTCTAGAATGTCTCACCTATTTACTGGAAAAGAGCTTTCCAGTGTGTAAGTACATAATCTCCTTTTCTTCTCCCCAAATATCTCTCAGATATGTCAACACAGCTTCAATTTTAACAAGCTCATAATTGGGGAAAAAAATTTAATTGGGCGATAGGTGCCTATCTTCTTAGGCGCAATTCTACAAAAGATAGGCACCCAACAGTAAAGTAGGCATGCTTAGGGGAGGAGAGTGACTTAGGTTCTGCTAGGCGCCTATAATATAAGCCTTTAAAACCCTGGCCTACATTACAGGTGCCTAAGTTTTAAGTTAAGTACCGCTAAGTTTCGATTCTGTAATGGCCGCCTAAGAGTGATTGACATGTGGTAGGCACCTATGGCCCCTTGTGTCCCAACAGCTGTTATGATCTTCACAGCACTCATTTCTTCAACTTTCTTTGTTAGTGCTGATAAATTGGGTATTTTGTTATGCTGGACCTTCTACAGCATAGAAATAACTGAAATCAACAACTATTTAGGTTTTCTTAAGGCTATTACAACCTGGTTATTCACGGAATTATTTCATACATTGTGATTTCTTGACTTAAGTTGTAAGACTATCAGGCAAATTTCTGTACTAGTTATTATTTTTATGTATGCATCAACAGTCTCATAATCAAAAATCCAAAAAACATCCTAAATTGGCACTTGTCTGTCCTAATCACCAGGATGTCCAAGTGCCGATAATGGAAACTGTCTTTCTGTACGTCTAGCAAGGTATCTCAGTCTCTGCACATCCAGAGCATGAGATGGGCGGGCCCAAGGGCAGGTTAGACTTGGACATCTTGCAGCAATAATCAAATTTTTTCCAAGACATTCTGGGTGGAACTTAGATGTTTGGAGCTAGACCTGTTTTAGAAGTGTCTAAGTGCCACAAAGGTGCCCTAACTGAACAGATGACTGCTGCATGCATCAAGGTAAGACACCCCCACACTCCCCCAGTTCTCCCTGACCCCCTTCCACCACACAAAAATCAGAATAAAAAGGTACATTGGTACGATAAGTGAGGTGATTAAATTTGCGGATGATATGAATTATTCAGAGTAGAGAAGACACAGAGGGATTGCGAAGATCTGCAACGTGACATAATCAAGCTCGAGAAATGTGTATCGACATGGCAAATGAGGTTCAATGTGGATAAGTGTAAACTGATGCATGTTGGTAACAAAAATCTCATGCACGAATAAAGGATGTCCGGGGCAGTTCTTTGAGAGACCTCCCAGGAAAGAGACTTGGGAGTTCTGATTGACAAGTCAATGAAGCCGTCCGCGCAAAAAGGGCAAACAGAATGCTAGGAATGATAAAGAAGGGGATCACAAACAGATCAGAGAAAGTTATCATGCCACTGGATCAGGCCATGGTGTGCCCTCACCTGGAGTACTGCATCCAGCACTGTTCGCCATACATAAAGAAAGACATGGTACTACTCGAAAGGGTCCAGAGAAGAGCGACTAAAATGGTTAAAGGGCTGGAGGAGTTGCCGTACAGTGAGAGATTGGAGAAACTGAGCCTCTTCTCCCTTGAAAAGAGGAGACTGAGAGGGGACATGATTGAAACATTCAAGATAATGAAGGGAATAGACTTAGTAGATAAAAACAGGTTGTTCACCCTCTCCAAGGTAGGGAGAATGAGAGGGCACTCTCTAAAGTTGAAAGGGGATAGATTCCGTACAAATGTAAGGAAGTGGTAGAAAACTGGAATGCTCTTCCGGAGTCTGTTATAGGGGAAAACACCCTCCAGGGATTCAAGACAAAGTTGGACAAGTTCCTGCTAAACTGGAATGTACGCAGGTGAGGCTAGACTCATTTAGAGCACTGGTCTTCGACCCAAGGGCCACTGCGTGAGCGGACTGCTGGGCAAGATTGACCACTGGTCTGACCCAGCAGGAGTAATTCTTATGTTGTTGCATCTGGTATGGGGAAGCCTAGTAGAGCTGCACACAGGTGTCTTAAGTAGCCTGGTGGGTGGGCTAGTGAACCATAGAGAGGAGGACCCAGGCCCATAAGCCAATCCAACCACTATATTTATGATAGAATGTGTGAGCCCACTTAAAACCTACTATACTGCCATATAGGTACCACCTGTAGTCATAAATGGTATTGGGGTGGTACACGGGAGGGTATAGCAATAGATTATAAGGGGGTTATATTGAGAGATACATCTGACACCTTTATGTGAAGTTCACAGCAGTGCCCTCTGTCAGGATGTCTATGTGGCCATGCTGACCCCACCCACATCCAAATGGTCAGATTTAGGATGTTTTCAATCTGGATGTTTTTATGATCAAAAATGGGGTATAAAGTTAAGACTGTCTGGCAGCCTAAATGTCTAAGTAGATGATTTTCAAAAAGAAAAAAAATGATATTTGTACGTCCAGCAGTTTGTCATTTGAAAATGGTCATTTTTGTACCTCCAACTTTGGACGTTCAGCTGAAAACGTCCAAGATAGACTTAGATGATTTTTTTGAAATGCCCCTCCACGTTACTATGTATATATGAATTCCACACCATGAGAAAGCGTCTCTTACAACTGGGGAGCCATCTCTCTCTCTGACTCTGTTTCAATCCTTTTGCCATCTTTTCCTTTCCTGTCCCCTCCATCCTTCCCCAAGGCCATCTCTCTCTCCTGCCCCCTCCATCCTCCCTGAAGTCTATCTCTCCCTATCCCCTACCATCTCTCCTTGTAGCCCCTCTGCCCTTCTCATCCATCTGTCTCTCTCTCTCTCTCTACTTTCCTCACTTGAATCCAACATCTCTCCCTTCTCCCACGCCCTCCCCCAAATCCAGCACCTCCTGCCTCTGCAGAGCTCTTGCAGCTCCTCCAGCCAGGCTTCAGCCATCTACGCAGCATCACAGAGGGAGGGCGATGTAGAAACCACCAAAAGCTCCTTCTTGCGATGGGGATAATAAAACCCTTAGCACACATGCACACTTGAAACTCCGTGTGTCCTTGCAGGCTCCTACTGCGCATGCGGAAGCACAAAGAATGGACGCACGGAGTTTCAAGTGCGCCTGCGTGCTAAGGGTTTTATTATAGCGGATTTTATGCAAAAATCTACTGTATTTATTTAGACTGTGAAGGAAACTTTCCACATAATTAGTATGGGATCATAATCGTGGCCTATAGGCCTGCTCTAATTTGTAAGCCACAGGAGAGGGAAATAAAGTGATTTGCTTAACGCCATGCAAATAGGATGTGAAGCAAGCTGTAAAATAGAATTCCAGGAGTTCTCCTGACCTGTAGTTTGCTGCACAAGCACTTGCTCAAAGCTTGGAGATAATTCTTGTGTTTATGCTTAAGTATAACAGTTTGCTAGATTATAATACCTAGCGTCCTTCTGTGAAGTATCTGTCCGTCATTTGTATTATGGCTGTATATGACTCTAAAAATAACACTGTTACTAAAGCCCCGGCCTTCACAGTGTTTCTGTAGGCCATATAAAGAAGGCAGTGTGTTTTACAGCTATTACTGGGACAATTTTGTTGAACGTCTTTAAACAGAAATGGAAAGTAAACTTTATCACTAGAAACAGGTCTGATGCCCATAAAAGGAAGTTGTTGCAATATACTTTTGGCTGCTTGGAGGCCTCTAATGCTCTGCAAATGATTATCCTATGAGTCAGAGGAGGAAGACAGAAGTGTGCAGATAGGGCAAGGAAAAGAAAACCCCCAGCCTTACAGTTCAAAATCATCAGGTATTGTTTTAACAGCTATAAGATTCATCGGCTCCTTTCTGGCATTCTCTTTCTTATAGTCTCACACACCATCCATGGGCACCAAATAGCTCACCCATGACCAGGGCTTACAAAAATCATTTAATTTTTTAAATCAAATCAGTTTCTGAGCTGGGTGTAGGTAAGCCAGAAGATACTTTTCCCAGGGGTTCAATCACCCCACGCAATCTTTCACTCAGTTGATTAAATCAAGCTGACACTGAGGTACAATTGATAACTGGAACTTAATTGCAGATTCAAACTCACAATTTACAGTTCAGAATACAGTTTATGACAGTCAATTCAAGAACTCCTTCATGCCTATATGCAAATGCCAGAAGCCTAAGAAACAAAACTGACAAATCGCCGGGCCCGGACGGAATCCACCCAAAGGTTCTGAAAGAACTTAAGGAGGAAATAGCGGAAATACTACAGCAAGTTTGCAATCTATCCCTGAAAACAGGAGTGATCCCGGAGGATTTGTGCCCATCTTTAAAAAGGGAACAAGAGGTGACCTGGGGAACTACAGACCAGTGAGTCTGACCTCGTTTCTTTTTTTTATTAAATTTATGAATTGTTACAACAAATAACAAATTCAGGCAAAATTAAACAAATACACAGGAAATTAAAAATTAAAAAAAACCCCAGAATAATCTTTAAGTCCACATTATTGGGGGCTGGCTATTCCTGATGAGCCCTTTAACAAGCAATAATTAAACATCATCAACATATTCAACACTGATACACTCTAGAGTCAAGCATAATAATAATTCCATTTATCATTCCATCTCAACCTCTGCATTAATAACAGGCAAAATATCCAACTTAGGTTTATCTATAAGAAAATTTTCTAAATGAGTTGGATCTAAAAAAATATATTTGGTATCTTGATATACCACCAAACACTTGCAGGGGAATTTAAGAAAAAATGAGGCACCTACACTCAAGGTTTTATCCTTACGTTGTAGGAATTGCTTCCTCCTGTATTGTGTCTGTTTAGAGACATCTGGAAAAACATTTATCTGTTGACCACAGAACAAAGCAGTTTTATTTAGAAAGAACAATTTAAGAATATCTTGTTTTTCCATCTCAGTTTTAAATGTGACTAATTATGTTGCTCTTTTGGCTATATAGTCTTTAGATGACTCAAGAAATTGGGAAATATTCAAACTATCAGGAGACACTAATTGATCTTTTCCCCCTTCTTCTGAAATCTTTATAATACTACTGGGTAAATAATAAAGATTATCTGGACAAAAACTTTCTAGACCAGTATAGGATAGTACATCTTTTAAATACATTTTAAGTAATTCTAAGGGAGAAAGGAAAATTCAGAAATCTGAGGTTCCTGGATCTCAAAGCATTCTCCATTTTCTCCAACTGTAAATGTAACAAAGTATTATCCTTTACTTGAGATACCATACAAGATTGCATTACAGAAACAGATGATTCTATTTTGTCTAATTTTTTCCCCATATTTACCAATTGAGTATCATGCTTAGCCACTTTATTCGTTATTTCTGAAGAAAACTTACATAATTGCACTACTGTGCCCTGTAGTGAAGTCTCAATTCTATTAACAACAGTCCAGACATCTTGCAAAGTGATTAGTTTATTGCCCACCTCAGGCCTATGAATAGGACCGGTAGGCATTGAAACAGGAGAGACCATAAAGGAATGTTCCCCTTTTGAATTATTTTTAGAGTCCAACTCTGAAAGTAATGGGGAGGCTAAGTCCAACCCTGACTGGGAAATGGAGTCAGCCTTCTCCGGTAATGAAGTTAGAGGTTGAGGTGGGGGCGTGGGTTCGCCAGATGAAAGAGAAGCAGATTGGGATCGAGCATCAGTCTTACCTTCAGATATCGCTTGTAAAGCTGAAAGATGATGATCCATGGGTCCATAGACATTAGAAGGTGATGAAGAAATAATCTTGGCTTTACGCTTTCCCATTATTCTTCCCAGTTGCTCTTCGCTCCTCCTGGCTCCGAAGGGGCTCCAAAGGGGCGTGTCCTGCCCCTTCAGCCACGCAGCCTTGGGCACGCGTCCGTGGGCCGCGTTCTGCGACTCACCTCGGTCTTATTCTGAGGAGAGAGGACCTCTCCTCGAGTCGGCAACTGCCGGTAGTGGCTGCAGGGGTGCCTGACTGGAGAGTGGAACCTCCGGCAGGAGACAGTCAGCCCTAGTCTGACCTCGTTTCCGTGGAAAATGGCGGAAGCACTGATAAAAGACAGCATCGATTAGCATTTTGAAAGAAATAAACTTCTAATCACAAGCCAACATGGCTTCTGCAAGGGGAGCCTTCTCCGGTAATGAAGTTAGAGGTTGAGGTGGGGGCGTGGGTTCGCCAGATGAAAGAGAAACAGATTGGGATCGAGCATCAGTCTTACCTTCAGATATCGCTTGTAAAGCTGAAAGATGATGATCCATGGGTCCATAGACATTAGAAGGTGATGAAGAAATAATCTTGGCTTTACGCTTTCCCATTATTCTTCCCAGTTGCTCCTCGCTCCTCCTGGCTCCGAAGGGGCTCCAAAGGGGCGTGTCCTGCCCCTTCGGCCACGCCCCTTCAGCCACGCGGCCTTGGGCACGCGTCCGCAGGCCGCGTTCCGCGGCTCACCTCAGTCTTATTCTGAGGAGAGAGGACCTCTCCTCGAGTCAGCAACTGCCGGTAGTGGCTGCAGGGGTGCCTGTCTGGAGAGTGGAACCTCCGGCAGGAGACATAAGAACATAAGAACATAAGAACTGCCATCTCCGGATCAGACCTTTGGTCCATCAAGTCCGGCGATCCGCGCACGCGGAGGCCCTGCCAGGTGTACCCTGGCGTAATTTATAGTCCATCATATCTTTATATGCCTCTCTTAAGGAGATATGCATCTAGTTTGCTCTTGAAGCCTAGGACGGTCGATTCCGCAATAATCTCCTCTGGGAGGGCATTCCAGGCGTCAACCACTCTCTGAGTGAAGCAGAACTTCCTGACATTAGTCCTGAACCTGTCCCCCCTTAGCTTCATTTCATGTCCTCTAGTCCGTGTCAAATTGGACAATGTAAATAATCTTCTCTGCTCTATTTTGTCGATTCCTTTCAGTATTTTGAAGGTCTCGATCATATCCCCACGCAGTCTCCTTTTCTCTAGGGAGAACAATCCTAGTGTTATAAGTCTATCCTCGTATTCCAGTTTCTCCATACCCTTCACCAGTTTTGTTGCTCGTCTCTGCACCCTCTCCAGCAGTTTTATATCCTTCTTTAGGTAGGGAGACCAATGTTGGACGCAGTATTCCAAGTGTGGTCTGACCATTGCCCTATAAAGCGGCATTATAACTTTCTCCGATCTACTCGAGATTCCTTTCTTTATCATGCCCAACATTCTATTTGCCTTCTTCGCCGCTGCCGCGCATTGTGCCGACGGCTTCAGGGTCCTATCTATCAGTACACCCAGGTCCTTTTCTTGTTCACTCTTCCCCAGAGTTGCACCTGACATTGTATACTCGTATTCCGCATTCTTATTGCCTAAATGCATTACCTTGCATTTCTCCACATTGAACTTCATCTGCCATTTCTCCGCCCATGTTTCTAACCGACACAAGTCGCTCTGGAGTTCCTCTCTATCCTCCTGCGATCTGATTGCCCGGCATAGTTTTGTATCATCTGCAAACTTGATGATCTCACTGGTTGTTCCTTCCTCCAGGTCATTGATATAAATATTAAAAAGGATCGGCCCAAGTACCGAGCCCTGTGGTACACCACTAGTCACTTTCTCCCAGTCGGAGAACTTCCCATTTATGCCCACTCTCTGCTTTCGGTTTTCCAGCCATTTGCCTATCCACCTTTGTATATCCCCCTCTATGCCATGGCTTTGTAGTTTCCCGAGAAGTCTTTCATGTGGAACTTTGTCGAACGCTTTCTGGAAGTCCAAGTATATTATGTCCACCGGCTTCCCACTATCAATTTGCTCGTTCACAGTCTCAAAAAATTGGAGTAAATTCGTCAAACATGATTTCCCTTTCCTGAATCCATGTTGACTGGGTTTCATCAAGTCGTGTGCGTCCAAGTGCCAGACTATGCTATCCTTGATCAGTGCTTCAACCATCTTGCCGGGGACAGACGTAAGACTCACAGGCCTATAGTTGCCCGGTTCCCCTCTCGATCCTTTTTTAAAAATTGGCGTGACGTTCGCTATCCTCCAGTCGTCCGGTATCTGTCCAGTTCTGATTGTCAGGTTTGCAAGTTTTTGCAATAACTCTCCGATTTCAACCTTCAATTCCTTTAAGACTCTCGGGTGAATTCCATCCGGTCCAGGGGATTTGTCACTTTTAAGTTTGTCGATCTGATAGTATATCTGGTCTAAGTCCACTTCAACTGTGGTGAGGCTGTCTTCTATTTCTCCTGCAAACACTTTCTCCGCTTCAGGTATTGTTGAGGTGTCCTCCTTCGTAAAGACGGACGCAAAGAAGGAATTTAGTTTGTCTGCGATTTGTTTATCTTCCTTGATGTACCCTTTTCTTCCCTGGTCGTCCAGGGGTCCCACTGCCTCTTTTGCAGGTTTTTTCCCTTTCACGTATCTAAAGAAGGGCTTGAAGTTTTTGGCCTCCTGGGCTATTTTTTCCTCATACTCCTGTTTGGCATCCCTCACCGCCTTGTGACATTTCTTCTGATCATCTTTATGTTTGTTCCAGGCTTCGGTTGTCTTTATGCATTTCCATTTTTTGAAAGAGTCCTTCTTTTCTTTTATGGCTTCCTTCACCTGTATGGTAAGCCATGCCGGTTCTCTTTTGCTCTTTGTTCTCCGATCTTTGGAAATCCTCGGAATGTAGAGATCTTGTGCTTCTGTGATAGTATTTTTCAGTAGGGACCATGCCTGATCTACCGTTTCAAGTTTGTCCACCATCTTCTCGAGTCGTTTTTCTACCATGGCTCTCATGCGATCGTATTTACCCTTTTTAAAGTTTAAGGTGGTGGTTAAAGTTTTGGCATGTTTCCCTTTCCCGATGTCAAGTTTAAAGTTGATTACATTGTGATCACTCGTTCCCAGTGGAACCACGACTTCCACTTCTGTTATCGGTCCCGTGAGGCCATTTAGGACCAAATCCAAGGTGGCGTTGCCTCTTGTCGGCTCTTTTACCATTTGTTCCAGGAAGCAATCCCCTAGCACCTCCAGGAACTTGGCCTCCTTGCCGCAGTTGGAGGTTGCTAGTTTCCAGTCTATCCCTGGGAAATTGAAGTCTCCCAATATAATTACATTTCCTGTCTTGCATTCTTGTTTGATTTCCTCCATCATTTCTGAGTCAGTTTCCTCCGCCTGTCCTGGGGGACGATAGTAAAGGCCAATTTTCGTATCTGCGCCATATTGACCAGGAATTTTGATCCAGAGTGACTCAAGCTTCTCTTTCATTTCTGTTGTAACCATTTCAACAGAATCTATTCCCTCCTTAACATATAGAGCAATACCTCCACCTTTCTGCCCTACTCGATCTCTTCTATACAGTTTGTATCCTTGTAGTACTGTGTCCCATTTGTTTTCTTCATTCCACCATGTTTCTGTTATGCCAATGATATCCAATATGTCATGTCTTGCTATTGTCTCTAGTTCCCCCATTTTGTTACCTAGACTTCTAGCATTCGTATACATACATATATATACATACAGTTAGCCCTCTTTCCACCGCGGCTCACCTCGGTCTTATTCTGAGGAGAGAGGACCTCTCCTCGAGTCGGCAACTGCCGGTAGTGGCTGCAGGGGTGCCTGACTGGAGAGTGGAACCTCCGGCAGGAGACAGTCAGCCCTAGTCTGACCTCGTTTCCATGGAAAATGGCGGAAGCACTGATAAAAGACAGCATCAATTAGCATTTTGAAAGAAATAAACTTCTAATCACAAGCCAACATGGCTTCTGCAAGGGGAGCCTTCTCCGGTAATGAAGTTAGAGGTTGAGGTGGGGGCGTGGGTTCGCCAGATGAAAGAGAAGCAGATTGGGATCGAGCATCAGTCTTACCTTCAGATATCGCTTGTAAAGCTGAAAGATGATGATCCATGGGTCCATAGACATTAGAAGGTGATGAAGAAATAATCTTGGCTTTATGCTTTCCCATTATTCTTCCAAGTTGCTCCTCGCTCCTCCTGGCTCTGAAGGGGCTCCAAAGGGGCGTGTCCTGCCCCTTCGGCCACGCGGCCTTGGGCATGCGTCCGCGGGCCGCGTTCCGCGGCTCACCTCGGTCTTATTCTGAGGAGAGAGGACCTCTCCTCGAGTCGGCAACTGCCGGTAGTGGCTGCAGGGGTGCCTGACTGGAGAGTGGAACCTCCGGCAGGAGACTGTCAGCCCTCTTTCCACCGCGGCTCACCTCGGTCTTATTCTGAGGAGAGAGGACCTCTCCTCGAGTCGGCAACTGCCGGTAGTGGCTGCAGGGGTGCCTGACTGGAGAGTGGAACCTCCGGCAGGAGACAGTCAGCCCTCTTTCCACCGCGGCTCACCTCGGTCTTATTCTGAGGAGAGAGGACCTCTCCTCGAGTCGGCAACTGCCGGTAGTGGCTGCAGGGGTGCCTGACTGGAGAGTGGAACCTCCGGCAGGAGACAGTCAGCCCTCTTTCCACCGCGGCTCACCTCGGTCTTATTCTGAGGAGAGAGGACCTCTCCTCGAGTCGGCAACTGCCAGTAGTGGCTGCAGGGGTGCCTGACTGGAGAGTGGAACCTCCGGCAGGAGACAGTTAGCCCTCTTTCCACCGCGGCTCACCTCGGTCTTATTCTGAGGAGAGAGGACCTCTCCTCGAGTCGGCAACTGCCGGTAGTTGCTGCAGGGGTGCCTGACTGGAAAGTGGAACCTCCGGCAGGAGACAGTCAGCCCTAGTCTGACCTCGTTTCTGTGGAAAATGGCGGAAGCACTGATAAAAGACAGCATCAATTAGCATTTTGAAAGAAATAAACTTCTAATCACAAGCCAACATGGCTTCTGCAAGGGGAGATTGTGCCTAACGAAATTACTGCACTTCTTCAATGGAATTAACAAATGGATGGACAAAGGGGACCCCATAGACATCGTATATTTAGATTTCCAAAAAGCCTTTGACAAGGTACCCCATGAACGCCTACTTCGGAAACTGAAGAACCTGGGGTGAAAGGAGACGTTCACAGATGGATCAGAAATTGGTTGACGGGTAGGAAGCAGAGGGTAGGAGTGAAGGGCCACTACTCGGACTGGAGGAGGGTCACGAGTGGTGTTCCGCAGGGGTCGGTGCTCAGACCGCTGCTATTCAATATATTTATAAATGATATAGAAACAGGGACAAAGTGCGAAATAATAAAAATGCAGACAACACCAAACTATTTAGTGGTGCTCGGACTAAAGAGGACTGCGAAGAATTACAAAGGGACCTGAACAAGCTAGGGGAGTGGGCGATGAGATGGCAGATGAAGTTCAATGTAGAGAAATGTAAAGTTTTGCATGTAGGAAGCAAAAACCCAAGGTACAGCTATACGATGGGAGGGATACTATTGAGTGACAGTACCCAAGAAAAGGACTTGGGAGTAATAGTGGACAAGACAATGATCCGTAGGCACAGTGCGCAGCAGCCGCCAAGAGAGCGAATAGAATGCTAGGTATAATCAAGAAGGGTACTACAACCAGAACGAAAGAAGTTATCCTGCCGTTGTATCGGGCGATGGTGCGTCCGCATCTGGAATACTGCGTCCAATATTGGTCGCCGTACCTTAAGAAGGATATGGCAATACTCGAGAGGATTCAGAATAGAGTGACACGTTTGATAAAGGGTATGGAAAACCTTTCATACACTGAGAGACTGGAAAAACTGGGGCTTTTTTCCCTGGAGAAGAGAAGACTTAGAGGGGACATGATTGAGACCTATAAAATCATGAAGGGCATAGAGAAAATGGAGAGGGACAGATTCTTCAAACTCTCGAAAACTACAAGAACGAGAGGGCATTCGGAAAAGTTGAAAGGGGACAAATTCAAAACCAATGCTAGGAAGTTCTTCTTCACCCAAAGGGTGGTGGACACCTGGAATATGCTACCAGAGGGCGTGATAGGACAGAGTACGGTATTAGGGTTCAAGAAGGGATTGGACAGGGGATAGAAGGGCATAGATAGAGGACCTGTTGGGCCGCCGCGTGAGTGGACTGCTGGGTATGATGGACCTCTGGTCTGACCCAGCAGAGGCACTTCTTATGTTCTTATGGAATACACTAAATGAAAAGATAGATATAATAGGCATCTCTGAAACCTGGTGGAAGAATATGCAGCGATTACAACTAGTGCAGAATGCGGCAGTCAGGCTGATCATTGGGTTGAAGAAGTTCGATCATATAACTCCCTCCTATCGACTCCTGCATTGGCTGCCGATGGAGGCACGTGTGAAGTTTAAATTTGGCTGCTTTTGCTTTAAGGTACTATTTGGTCTAGCCCCCAAATACATAACTGACTTATTCTCCTTTTCAACCAATAGATATAAGAGAAGCTCAAACTTGAATTTTGTTTCTCCCCCGGTTAGAGGATGTAAATTTAAAAGACATCACCAACATCTTCTCTCTTATCAAGCAGCTTTATGGGGCAATGATCTGAATCAATTACTTACGCTTGCCAATACCTATGGGGAATTTAGGAGACACTTGAAAACATATCTGTTCTTAAAGTATATAGGAAACTGATTTGCACAATCCTGAGGGATAAAGGGATCATGGGATACTGAGGGAGGAGCTGGGATGTAACACAAGTGTAGAAAGCTAACCAGGTAATAAGTATAGAAACCCAACCAGGTCGTGCATGTGCAAGACCGGAGGGTTAGGACTTCGATGGGAAGATAGGACTTCAATGAGAAACCAAGGTGACAAGGGAGCCCCTTCTGGTGATTCAGACAGGTCGTGACCTGTTTGGGCTGCCGCGGGAGCGGACTGCCGGGCAGGATGGACCTATGGTCTGACCCGGTGGAGGCACTGCTTATGTTCTTATGTTAATCTCTCCCACAATAACTGATCTCTAGAGCTGTTAATAGATATTAACTATGTTAATTCTACTCAAACTGTAACATTTATAATCATTGTAAACCGCATACAACGTCACGGTCCTACGGTATATAAACTATAATTATTATTATTATTATAACCAATGGGACAATGTCATACCATGGTACAAGTTATATCGTAGTGATAGGAAGGATCAAATCAGTGGAAGCGTAGCATTATCTGTTAAGGAGGGCCTTGAATCGAAAGGACTACAGGAGCAGAAACACACCTTGGAATATCTTTGGGTAGAAATTCCGTGTATGTGGGGAAAAAGGATAGTGATAGGGAGTGTACTACTGTCCGCCTGACCAGGATGAATGGACAGATGCTGAAATATTATCAGAAATTAGGGAGGTTTCAACTACCTCGATATTGACTGCTAGGGAGATAAAATTCCTTGATGAAATCAAGGACTAATTTATGGAGCAGCTGGTTCAGGAACCAACAAGAGGTGAAGCAATTCTAGATCTAGCTCTTCGCAAAGCATATGAATGGGTGAGGGAGGTAAGAGTAATCTCTTCAATTTAACTTTTGGATAAAACTGAAGAGGCTCTGTTTGATTGCCTAATGGAAGCCCACATCCCTGGTATTTCCCCTGAGGAAACGGTTAGGCTGCAGTTGAGAAAAGAGAAGAGCTTTGCAATTTTGTTTAAATTACCATCAATGTGACTATTGTGATCCTCAGTGCTTGACGTCAGCATTTCTCATTCATCTGTGGTGATCAATTCAGTGTTTTTTTAATTTATTTATTCTGTTTTCTCTACCATTTTTCCTGGGACGCTCAGAATGGTTTTGCATGAATTTTGCATTTTCCTCTATCTGTCCTGGCTGGCTCACAATGTACTTGGGGCAATGGGGGATTAAGTGTTGCTAGAAAGGGAATAAAAGAATCTTATGCTAAACAAAGAAAAAAATGGGCATCGATAAAAAATTAGAGCACTACATTTGAATTTGTTTTTTCACACATATCTGTGTTGATGATGAGATTTTTTTTGACTAGGGAGAGAACCTTTTGCCCCGAATGAGTGTCTTTGTTTGGGGTATCTGAGATCTTTGTTTCCTCATTTCATCCATCATATCATTCATTTCACAGGGTTCATTTTATAGTGGGGGAGTTTGGGGGGATTTTTGTCAGCAACAACCCTCTTCCTAGAGACATGATCCTGGCAGTTTGGGAGTCCCACGTGAGAGAATGCTTGTCCTCAGAGAAAGCAAAGTTACTTACCTTTGGTTTAGGTCCTATTTTGAAAACCGAAGTTCTATAGTTTCTTTCAAAGATTCCACATCATTAAGTTTCTCTACCTCCTATGGCATTCCTCAAGGTTCTATTTTATCTCCCCTTCTCTTCAATATTTTCCTTTCACCCCTTATGACGCTTTGTCAATCTATCGGTTTCACAGTTTTCGCTTACGCTGACGATGTACAACTTTTATATCCCCTCGATCCCAATAATCCATCTGAAATCGCTGCTATTAATGACAAACTCAAACAGATTCATCTATGGTTGGAAAAGAATAGACTGTCCTTAAACATTAATAAAACCAACACGTTACTTTTTCCCTGGAAAGAAAATCATAAAATACAGGTTCCTATCAATATTCAGGGAATTGCGCTCAAACAAATAAACAAAATCAGGATTTTAGGAGTCATCCTAGATGAAAATTTATCTTATCACGACCACATTAGCTATGTGGTCAAAACTACTTTTTACAGGTTACGTTAAATCCGCTCAATATCAAAATTCCTCTGTCCCAAATCTTTAAACATACTAATCCATTCATTGATCATCTCAAAAATTGACTACTGTAATGCTCTATTCAAAGGAATGGCCCAAAAAGAAATCAGAAGACTACAGATTATCCAAAATACATCTATTAAATTAATTATGGGGGCCAAAAAGTTTGATCATGTCACCCCTCTACTGCAAAAGGCTCATTGGCTCCCAGTTGCACACTGAATATTGTATAAATTATCTTTACTCACCTTTAAATCGTTGCTATACAAAACTCCATCATTTATTTATAAAGACTTAATTCCATACTCTTCTCAAAAAACTTTACGATCCAATGAACAGTTGTTATTGGTTATTCCTACTCTTAAATTCATAAATACCCGAAGACAATATATCTTCACCGTTACAGCACCACAAACATGGAATTCTCTCCCACTATATTTAAGGGTAGAGAAAAATCTTGATAAATTCAAAAACCAACTTAAGAGCTTTCTTTTTAAAGACGCTTTCAATACTTAATTGAAATGCCAATTGCTCTTTATTACTACCAATCATACCAGTCATCTAAAGATATTATTTCCAAATTTATTTTGTTTTTCCCTTTCCTTTTGTAATTTACCCTCAATGTTCTCTCCTTTCCTATGATAAATTGTATTTCTTTCCCCTCTATCCTAATGTTTCCTCTTGTAATTTGTCCAATATTTAAATGATTTTTATATTTTTATTTATATTATTGTTATTGTTTTATCCTGTACTCTTTGTATATGTAAATCGCTTAGTAATTATGATAGGCGATCAATCAAATAATGAATAAACTTGAAAACTTGACCTGTAGCAGGTGTTCTCCGAGGACAGCAGGTATATATTCTCACTAGTCATTAAGCCCGTAACATAAACAGGTGCTACAATATATGTGTGTTTGTCTTTCTGTCTCTCTCCCTCCCACTGTCTCTCTCTCTCCCTGGCCCCCTTTCTCTGTCTTTCTGTCCCTCTCCCTGTGTCTTTCCTCCAGGTATTTCCCTTCCCCTCCAAGTCCCTGTGCAGCAGTATCAGCATTTTCCCCCACCCACCTTCCCTACTCTTAGCACGATGTAGCCTGCTCCTTTTGGCCCATTCCCCATTCCCTCCCGTGATGTAGCCTGCTCCAAGGACCCCCCCCCTTCCCTTATCGTGTTTCCCGTAGGCAGGCTCAGCTTCTCCCTGCATGTACCGGGTTTTTTTTTCTGTTTCCCTCCCTCGCGTGACTGCCTGCCTGGTCGCACTGAGCGGCTCGCAGCTGGAGTCTCTTTCAGCGCTTCCCTGCCCGGTCCGCGGTCTGGCCTGCTCTGGGCGAGTGTCGCAGGGCTCCTCTCGATCCCCGCCAGCGTTGGAAGCCTTCTCCGACGCTGGTGCGGCTCATGAGAGGAGCCAACACTGCGAGCAGGGAGTCCAACGCTGGCGGCTGGGAAGCAGTAAGGCTGGGGACTCGCGCATGCACACTCCTGCGGCCACGGACCTACATCTCACAGATCAGAGATCACGGAAGCACGCAGTTGAGTGCGCATGCGCAGCTAGGGGTTTTATATATATAGATAACCTGCCCACCTCCCTGAGTGGGCTGCTAAGCTTTCATACTGAACTGCAGGTCCCATGTGCAAGAAGGGCAGTCCTTAAAATTTAATGTGACAGTACACTTTTTGACTGTCCATGCCGGGATCCATGTGTGACATAACCCATATGTGAGAATATATACTTGCTGTTCTCGGAGAACACCTGTTACAGGTAAGTAACTTTGCTTTCTCTGTACTAGAGGTTGCTGCTTCCCATGGTTAACACTGCTGTAAGTCACTTCAAATGCAGAATAGTTTGTCCATCACATCCCTTGTTAAAAACCCACCTTTTTGATATAGTCTTCAGTTCATAACCCCACTGCTCACCACCCTAGTCAGCAGATTAACTATTCCCCATAACTGAATTCATGGCATCCTGTCTATCTTGTTTGTTTACACTGTAGGCTCCTTCAAGCAGGGACTGTCTCCTTCATGACTCTGTACATCTGGTAGTGCTCTAGAAATAATTAGTAGAAGTAATATCAAGCATGGGCTGCCAGGCTGCATCTTTTAGGGCCTGCAGTGCTTCACCTGCCGTACTTGATCATAATCTACAAGCCCCCTGACCTGGATTGGCCACTGGGCTAGATGGATCATTAGTCTGACCCAGGAAGGCTATTCATATGTTATTTCTACCCGAGGGAGCCCGCGGGGCTGTGCCTGGTAGAATAGTGGATCCTATGGATAGGATTAATTCCTTGATACTCTTGCCCTTGCTGACACCTTCCCTCAAAATGATGCCCCTAGTGGTAATTTTGCAGGACTACAGCTAGGGCTCATTTTTTTTATAAGGAAAAATTGCCTCTAGTGGTAGTCCTTTGGGGATTTGGGGGTCTGTTGTGTGAGGGGGGGGGGGATTGTGCACAAGAGGGCTTATGTGTGGGGGCTGGACATTGGGGTGATTGTGATCAGGGGGACATGATGTATAGGGGAGTTATATGCAGGGAGTGATCCATGATAGATGTAATCGTGCAGCGTTGGGCCGTACCTTGTTCCTAGGATAGTAAAACAACTCAGTTTTGCACTTGATTATTTTACCATCAAGTTTTTATTAAAATTTGATTCTATCGCTTATCTGACTTCTAAGCGAGATACAGATAAAATATGCAGGAGAAAACAAAAATAAAATAAAAATGCCAATATCAATACAATTAAAAAGAAACATAAAACAACATTAAGCAAATGGCGTAACTAATAATGGACTTCCACAGACAAAAGCAATATGGGGAGGAAATGCAATTGATATAGGATAGAAAACAAAAGGAAGGGGAGCGTTGAATGATCAAAGCAAAGAGAAAATCCACAGAGAAACCAAGAAACCACTGTGGAGTGACGATGTTCCTACAATGGACTTTATTAAAAAAGTAAAAGTTCAAAAGTACAATAATATAACCCACTCAAAGATCAAATAATCCGCCTTCAGCAAAATAGGTCCTTTAGATTTTTTATGTGGATTATTTTATCTTTGAGTGGATTATATTATTGTACTTTTGAACTTTTACTTTTTTAATAAAGTCCATTTTAGGAACATCGTCACTCCACAGTGCTTTGTTTGTTTTTGTTTCTTTGAATGATTGACATTTTAGTGCTATAACATGATTTGCACTACAATTTGAGTTATAGCACTTACATAGTAATGAATTTGCATGTTTTGCATCTCATTACTATGTAAGGTGGGGATAACTTATTTAGTACTACATTAGGGCAAAACATCCAGTTTTACAGCCCTTTAAGGGGCTAATAACATGGGTTATTGCCCTAAGGCAACTTCATCAATCAAAGATGCCATTCCTTCCTATAGCAATTTGACAGCCTTTCGATGTGAAGTTGGAGCTAGAAAAGATCTTTTGCCACCAGAGGGTGCAATTGCTCCACTGCTGGTTAAGATGCCTTTGCAAACTGCTGACTCTGAGCCTGTTTGCTGTCAGCTGTGCCAATTCTGCATTTAATACAGTCCACTGAGATCAGAATAGCTATAGTTAGAAAGGCTAAAGCCTTAGATCAGACACAGAAATATAAAGGCATGCTACTTCTATCCTATAGATGTTTCTGTAGAAAAATGTTTGAATTAGCCTTGGTGCTTCTGTACATAAGTTTCAATCCCTTATCTGCTTCTAGATTTTATTTGCTTGCATAAGTAGGGAATAGTCCTGGGACTGAGGTTCAAATTGTGTGTGTGGAAATAGTGAAGAAAGCATCTCCCCAACTCACTCACTCTTTCTCTGTATATGTGCCCTGGTGTATTGCATAAAAGCAGTCAGCTCCCAGCATCGCCTTATATAGCTGGCCACCAGAAGCAGCAGACTAAGAATAGATCCCTCTGCAAAATTCAAGTGCACGGAGTAGAAGGTGTGTCATGTATGCAGCAATGTTAGGTGTTACATGGCTAGCTCAAGACCACACAGTATGCCAATCTCTGGAGTAGCATGATCTAGCATCCACTCACCCACTTAATGCATAATGGAGCCCCATGAATCAAGAACTGTGAGGCACTTTGTCTTTGGCACAGTAATGTTGTTTTTAGAGGAGAGAAATAATATACCACTTGGTGGTCTGGGGAAGTCTCCAAAAAAGAATATAGCATGTGTTATACAGGATCCGAACAAAAGTCCATTAAGCCAAGTATCTTATCTCAGAGAGATTACGAATACCTGAAAGGGTCCTAAGAACTACATAAATCCCTAATTGCTCCTAGCCATACATAAATGGTGGATTTCTCAAGCCAACATAACTAATAATGGTTTATGAATATTTCCTCCAAGAACATGTCAAAACCATAAGAACACAAATGTTGCAATACTGGGACAGGCCAAAGGTCCATCAAGCTTAGTATCCTATTTCTAACAGTGGCCAATCCAGGTACCTGGCAAGATCCCAAAAGAGCAAAACAGATTTTATGTTGCTTATCCTAAGACTATAATGGCTTATGAATTTTTCTTTTAGGAAATTCTCCAAATCTTTTTTAAGGTCTGTTAAGCTAACTGCTTTTTATCATATTCTCTGGCAACAAATTACAGGTTACTTCCAATGAGAGAAAGCTATATAGGCCTGCACATGACATAACTTCTTCCAAAGGGCATAAGATGTCACAATGAATTAGAACCCAGTTGCAGGTACTACTACTTATCATTTCGATTGCACTACTAGACATTAGGGAATGGGGACTTGTATACTGCCTTTTTGTGGTGGACACTGGAGGAGTAACTGACTTGCCCAGGATCACAAGGAGCAGTACCAGGATTTGATCTCACAACTTCTGAATGTAGAGGCATCAGCTCTACCACTGAGCCACACCTTCCCTCTTGCAGTCCCTAGTGGGCTCACAATTTAAGGTGTTTTTTGTACCCAGGGCAATGGAGGGTTAAGTGACTTGCCCAGAATCATAAGGAATTCCAGTAAGAATCAAACCCAGTACCTTATCCCACTGCACTAACCATTAGGCTTCAGAGATACAGTAAGGTAACTTGACTGTTAATGAATGAGCTGGGATTCGAACCCAAGACTTCCCTATTCAACATGCACTTATGGAGAATAGAATAGAATATATATATACCGCAGTACCGTTAAGTTCTATGCGGTTTACAAAAGATTAGTGAAGTACAAGTTGAGTTGACTTAAGGGATGTGGGAACAATAGGGAGAAAGGGCAGGAACACCGTTAGGGAGAGGAAAGAGAGAAGTGGGTCAGCTGTCTAGGTATTTCAGGAATAGGTGAGTTTTGAGGTGTTTCCTGAATACCTCATAAGTGGTAAGCAATAGGAGTTGTTCTAGGTCTTTACCCCATAGAGCAGCCTGATGTGAGAGAAGATGCTCATGGTGTTTTTTTAGTTTGCATCCTCTAACCGGGGGAGAAACGAAGTGCGAGTGGGAGCTTCTCTTGTGTTTGTTGGCTGAGAAGGAGAAGAGGTCAGTGATGTATTTAGGGGTTAGACCGTAGAAAACTTTAAAACAGAGGCAGGCGAGCTTAAACTTTACGCGAGCTTCCATCGGCAGCCAGTGTGGCTGTTTGAAGTATGGTGTCACGTGATCGAACTTCTTTAGACCGAAGATTAGTCTGACCGCAGTGTTTTGCATTAGTTGTAAGCGTCGCATATTCTTTTGGGGGATTGCTAAGTAGGCGATGTTACAGTAGTCGAGTTGACTTAATACGAGGGATTGTACCAAGATTCTGAAGGCAGAGTTATCAAAGTATGCTTTAATATGAAACATCTCTTGTCTCTTCTCACTTGTCACTCAATAGTCCTCAATTTTACCCTTCCCCATCTGTTCCTATTCTGCTCCCCAGCCTCTTCCATATCCTACTGCATCACTTACTCATTACTTTTTAAACATAGATCTGCTAATGACTTGACCACATCTTCCAACAAGATATTTCACAGCTTAATAGTTAAATTTATTTTTAAAATACTTTTGGCTTTTTATTTCCTGGTTTCTTTCAGTTGAATCTACTTTGAAAATCTTACGGGTTATGTGAGACTTTCAACTGGCCTTTGAGCATTAGGTTTCCTGTGTTCTTAAAATACTTAGAGCAGTGTTTCTGAACTTCTTCAAGGCAAGTACCCCCTAAGTCTAAAAAATATCAACCGAGTACCCCCGCCAAATCTCTGTCCCAGACCTGCCAGGCTCCGCCCCTGACTCCACCCCCACAATACTAGTTCTAATTGTAATGCAATTTCTTCCATACATTTTTCATATACACACAATATAATCTTATTAACATACCACAAAATAAAAACAAAACAAAGTACACTGTATGCAGAGAAAATGTTAATTATTTATATTTGGGGGGGGGGTTCAAAGACGTCAAGGCAGATGACTGTAAAATATGCAATGTCATCTCAGTAATAACTATAGAAAAACAGAAAAATATAGTGCAAAATATAGACAGCAGATATAAATTCTCAAAACAGACACATTTTGATCACTAAATTGAAAATAAAATCATTTTTCCTACCTTTGTTGGCTGGTGATTTCATGAGTCTCTGGTTGCACTTCCTTCTGACTGTGCATCCAATATTTCTTTCTTTCTGCCTCCTTTACACTTCCTCTCCTTCGGACTTCATTCCCTTCCCCAACCAACATCTCTCTCTGTCCCTCCATGAGTCCAACATTTCTCCCTCTCTCATCCCCTGTATCATGTGCAGCATTTTTCACCCCTGCCCACTAGCCCCATGCCCATTTCTCCTTCTATCACCCTTCTCCAGCACCATGCCACATCTCTCCCTCCATCACTATTATTCATTCAATTTTCTATACCGTTCTCCCAGGGAAGCTCAGAATGGTTTACATGCATTTATTCAGGTGCTCAAGCATTTTTCCCTGTCTGTCTCGGTGGGCTTACAATCTATCTAATGTACCTGGGACAATGGGGGGATTAAGTGGCTTGCCCATTGTCACATGGAGCAGCGTGGGTTTGAACCCACACCCTCAGGGTGCTGAAGCTGTAGCTTTAACCACTATGCCACACTCTCCCCCTATGTCCAATATTTCTCCCCTTGCATCCCCTTCAATCTATCTCTCTGTTCCCTCTCCACCACCATATCCAACATTTCTCCCTCTCATCCTTCTCTTCCCCATGCATCTCTACCTCTCTTCTATCTCTATCTATGCCCAATTTTCCTCTTTCTTCCTTTCCTCATGTGCCACCATCTTTCCCTTTCACTCACACATTCATGCTCAACAATTCTCCCTTTCTATTCATTCCCTCCTATGTCCCAAGTTAGTGTCTCCTTCCTTCTTTTCTTTAATGTCCCATGTTCATACCACCTCCCTTCCTTCTGAGTTGAGTTCATGCCCCCTCCCCCTCCCTGCCTTCCAGCCGTTGTCCCAGAATCATGCTCTTCCCCCCTCCTTTCTCCCTTTGTCCCAGAAATATCGTGTCCCCTTACTTGTTCGAGCCGCACTCGCTCTTTCTGCCTTCAGTGGCTTGTTGGGGGGGACGTGCAGGCAGCAATTCACATGCAGCACGTGGCTGACCCACAAGCCTTCCCTCCTATGTCAGCTCTGACATCGAAGAGAAGGTTTCTGGGTCAGCTATGTGCAGCATATGAACCACTTCCAGCTGCACGTCCTGCCAACAATCCGCTGAAGGCAGAAAAAGCGAGTGCAGCAAGAAAGTAACTGGGAACCTCCCCCTCCCCCACTGATCTGGAAGACTTTCCTCTGATGTCAGCTCTGACATCGAAGGGAAGCCCTGTGGGTCGGCTTCGGGAGGGAGGAGAGGGGGGTGGGCAGGGATCCCCGCAGCGGCTTCAGCAGGTAGGGCCGGCAGCAAGGGGAGAACTGGCGGTGGCAGCGCAGCTTCGATGGACTGATGGGCAGGGAATATTCTGTGCAGCGGCCATGCCACATACCCTGAACAAGCAGCCCATGTACCTCCAAGGGTACGCATACTGCATGTTGAGAAACACTGACTTAGAGTACCTGATTAGACTGTGAATTGATTGTGAACTGCTCAGATAACTGTGCTGATGGCCAGTATATCAAATGGCTCACTGTAGAGGTGAAGACAAGAAAACTCTGTTTAAGGAATGGAAAAGGTCAAGAACGGACGAAAACTGGAATAAGCACAAACAACATCAATGCAAGGGGCCAAAAGAGACAATGAGGCGAAAAACTTCAAGCTGTTCTATCGATATATTAAGCGGAAACGACCCGCGAAGGAAGTGGTGGGACCGTTGGATGACATTGGACTAAAGGACCATGGAATAAAGGAGGACAAAGCAATCGCCAAGAAACTGAATACATTTTTTGTGTCTGTATTTACCGAAGAGGATATACACAGCATACCGGAACCCATCAGGCTATATGCTGGAAAAGAAGACGGGAAACTGACAGGGTTGAATGTCAGTCTAGAAGAGGTATGCAGGCAGATCGATAGGCTTAAGAGTTATAAATCCCAAGGATCGGATGGCATCCATCCGAGGGTCATCAAGGAACTGAAAGGGACTATAGCTGAACTGCTTCAACTAATAGCCAATCTGTCGATCAAATCGGGAAAGATTTCAGAAGACTGGAAGGTGGCGAATGTTACGCCGATCTTCAAAAATGGTTCGAGGGGAGATCCGGGAAACTGCAGACCGGTGAGTCTGACTTCGGTACCGGGAAAGATGGTAGAGGCGCTAATAAAGGACTGCATCATTGATCACCTTGACAGACATGGTCTGATGAGGACCAGCCAGCACAGTTTCAGCAAAGTCAGATCTTGTTTGACGAACTTGCTGCACTTCTTTGAGGGAGTAAACAGGCAGATAGACAAGGGTGACCCGGTCGACATTGTATATTTGGATTTTCAGAAGGCATTCAACAAGGTTCCACATGAACGACTACTTCAGAAAATTGTGAGCCATGGAATCGAGGGTGAAATACTCACATGGATTAAAAACTGGCTGGAGCATAGGAAACAGAGAGTGGGGGTAAATGGACAATACTCAGACTGGAAGAGCGTCACCAGTGGGGTGCCACAGGGCTCAGTGCTTGGACCCGCACTCTTCAACATCTTTATATATGATCTGGACATTGGTATGACAAGTGAGGTGATTAAATTTGCGGATGATATAAAGTTACTCAGAGTAGTTAAGACGCAGGGTGATTGCGAAAATCTGCAACGTGACATAATCAAGCTCGAGAAATAGGCATCGACATGGCAAATGAGGTTTAACGTGGATAAGTGTAAAGTGATGCATGTCGGTAACAAAAATCTCATGCACGAATACAGGATGAGACCTCCCAGGAAAGAGACATGGGAGTTCTGATCGACAAGTCGATGAAGCCATCTGCGCAATGCACGGCAGCAGCGAAAAGGGTGAACAGAATGCTAGGAATGATAAAGAAGGGGATCACGAACAGATCGGAGAAGGTTATCATGCCACACTCCACCCCTATCTAATCTAAAATGTTTCTAATTACCCAACATGTATCTCCTTAACTTCTCAACAATTCTTATGTAATTCTTACGACAATTCTTATGTAATGTTACAATTCTTGTAACCTGACAACTCTTGTGTAATCCGCCTTGAACCGCAAGGTAATGGCGGAATAGAAATCACTAATGTAATGTAATGCCGCTGTACTGGGCCATGGTGTGCCCTCACCTGGAGTACTGCGTCCAGCATTGGTTGCCATACATGAAGGACACGGTACTACTCAAAAGGGTCCAGAGAAGAGCTATTAAAATGGTTAAGGGGCTGGAGGAGTTGCCGTACAGTGAGAGATTAGAGAAACTGGGCCTCTTCTCCCTTGAAAAGAGGAGACTGAGAGGGGACATGATCGAAACATTCAAAATACTGAAGGGAATAGACTTAGCAGAGAAAGACAGATTGTTCACCCTCTCCAAGGTAGGAAGAACGAGAGGGCACTCTCTAAAGTTGAAAGGGGATTTTTTTTTTCTCTCTCTCTCTAAAAACAAAAACAAAACTTTTTACTCCGCCTTTTTCCTATTGTTTTTACCGTTTATGTCTTCTTCTATACCTAATAATAATAATTGTAGTTCAGCCCTTCTTCTCCATATGTATCTGTAAGTTTGTATGTCAGTCTGTTTAACCCATGTTATTTACTGATTAAATTGATATAAATTTATATTTTACTTGTTTTAATTTGTACATCGCTTAGTAAAATTTAATAAGCGATTCATTAGGTTAAAAATAAACTTGAAACTTGAACTTCTTTACCCAGAGAGTGGTAGAAAACTGGAACGCTCTTCCGGAGTCTGTTATAGGGGAAAACACCCTCCAGGGATTCAAGACAAAGTTGGCCAAGTTCCTGCTAAACTGGAACGTACACAGGTGAGGCTGGACTCATTTAGAGCACTGGTCTTTGACTTGGGGGCTGCCGCGTGAGTGGAGTGCTGGCCACGATGGACCACTGGTCTGACCCAGCAGCGGCAATTCTTATGTTCTTAACTTCTTAAGTCCTGTTTTTTAGTTCTTGGGTGAATTGGAGCTTTTTGTTCTTTCCTGGATAAAGCAGTTCTTCTTACTCTGTGAACTGGGGACTTTCTTCTCTTTTTAGAATTGAGCTATTTGATTTTGCTTTGGCTATTTTTCCTCCAGTGTGGCCCAAAACTCCCGGTTGTTTTAAGAAGTGTTCTCAGTGTGACCATCTGTTTGACTGACCTTCATGACTGATGCTTGTATTGCTTTGAGCTTGGACATAAGGCCTCTAATTGTAAACTGTGTTTTACAATGCAGAAAAGAACCCAAAAGGGTCTAATGCCTTGCACAAGAGTCTTTTTAGCACATCTAAGTCTGGTCCATCAACATTACCAGTTGTATCAGTCCCTATGGCTCCCGAACTGTGCCAGACACTGGGGACACTCCAGCACCAAGGAGGTCTCAGCTTACCTTGATGTCAAGTTTCAATAATGCCTGTCCATGCCGAGCAGCCTTGGAAACCATACTAAAGACACAAAAAGATTCAATTTCATCCTTTTTGGCACCAAGGAAACCTAATGTCAGGCATCAAGCAAGGGCAAAGAAGCACCAACATTGGCCCTCTTTGAAGCATAGTCCTAGGAGCTCTGGGGCACTGACATTGCCAGTATCTGAGCATCACCTCCATGGAGTCAGTGTTGAAGCAACAGTCACCTTGGAGCTGGGACTAGGCCTCAAATTCAGCCCCTTCATCTTCTCAGGTTGTCACCACATCAGCACTGGCTCAACATTTACTGATGCCTATCTCTGAAGTGCAGCTGCAAGCCATGCTACAGGAGGAACTGGAGTATGTTTTGGTCCGCTACGATCCTGTGATATTGAAGGCATCTTTGTCAGTCATAGTGCCACCCAAGCTGATCTTGGTGGTCCATCCTTTGTTCATCGGGTATTCATTGACATCGGTAGCCTGTTGGGTATCAGAGCTGGTGTTAGCCAAGCTAAATGTTCCTCTCCAGCTCCTCATCATCAGAGGAAACCACCTTGGCATTCAGGAGAGGGCCTGTCCCTTGACAATATTGTTCAGAGTTTAGCCATGAGTCCAGTGATCTGAGGCAGGCATAGACTTGGCCTTGTCATGAGGAGTACTTTGCCAGCTCTAATAAGGACTTCTCTTGGAAGTGTGAAGTAGAACCAGAGTACCTCTCAGAGGAAGGGGATCCCTTGGTGTGTCCTCGTACCCCCCTCCCCCCCTCCATCTCAGGAAAGAAGAAAATCTACCCCAAAGGAGCTCTCTTGTATCACCTTTTGCGGAAGATGGCAGGGTCTGTCCCATCTAAATCATGGACAAGCCCAGAGCCAACATGTGGGACGTCCTCAACTTATGATTCCAGGACCCATTTCTCAACTCTGGAGTCTTTTGGAAGGAAGCTTTTTCAGGGAGCTCTGCTTATATTCTCTATACAGTCCTACCAGCTCTACATGATCCTATATTTGAAGAACTTGGTGCACAGTGTGGCAGTGTTTGCGAACCACAGAACTCTGTCATCTCACAGGAATTTCTTGTTGTTCGTTTTATGCAAAGTTTGTTTTTAACAAAACCCACTCAAACCTCTGACAGTGTCATGGGACCTCAATATTGTCTTTATCCAGCTGATGAAGCTCCTTTTGAGCCACCTGAAGTTCCTGACCTGGAAAGTTTTGTTTATGTTGATGGTCACTTTAATGTGCAAAGTCAGCGAGCTTCAGGCCCTAGCAGCTGATGCACCTTATACAAGATTTCATCATAACATGGTGATTCTCTGCACCCACCCTAAAGTGGTGTTGTGGTTCCATCTTAATAAATGAATTTTTCTTTCTTTCCAAAACCCAAAACCCCTTGTCCATCTAGGTGAAAGGGCACTGCACACTTTGAACAGCAGGCAAACCTTGGCCTATCTGGAGCAGACTAAAGCCCATGAACAGTCCTCCCAATCTTTTGTTTCTTTTGATTGTAACAATGGGGGCTGCCATCGGTAAACACACTTTATCAAATTGGCTACCGGATTGCTTTCCCTTCATTTACGCCCAGACTAGGCTGACTCTAGAGAAAGTAAAGTCGTAAGAGAGCTGAGGTCGACACGAACAGCAGGTAGAAGATGCTGCTTGAACCGGCGAACATTTCAAGAGGTACGCAAGGGGTGGAGGCAGAAAGGAGGAGAGGCACCAGTGTCCCCGTGAAGATGGCATCCGGGGTGGTCCGCTCCCCCATTCCCCCGTACTAAGCCACTGAGAGCACTCTAGACAGAGCCCCTTTTGTAGTACAACAGAGCAAATTCACACCCCCAACTTTGGGCACAAGGACTTATACCTGGTGTAAATCCTGGCATACAAATTGGCAGTGTAATCTCAGAATTCTATAACATTGAGCCTAAATATTGGGAATGCCTCTGAAACACCTACACCATTCCCATGGCCATGCCACCTTTGGGGTTGTGTGCAAGACATTTTGGGCAAGGAGTGTTATAGAAAGTGCATATAAGACGCAGGCATAAAACCATGTGCCAATTTTACTCCAGTTGAATGCCAATAATTGAATAATTAGTTTACACATGCATCTGGGCTCCACATCCAACTTAGGTGCCTAACTTTGGTCCGGATTCTTCAACCAGGGCCATTGTTGGTGACTGTCTTAAAAACAGCTGCTGATTGTGTGTCAGTCATGCTACGGTGCTGGTTAGGGGATCAGTCTTCCAGGCCTACATTTCCAGCATTAGCCATGCCTACAGTGGCATTAGGCGCCATAAAGCACCTATGGAGGCATGATTTGGGCACTGAGTTTTTAGGTGCTGGTAGATACCTTGAAAATCAGTTTAAAACATCATTTAAACAGCATTTTTCACTGAACTTGGGCACCTACAAGTGCCTAAAAAAATGACGTCGTTTAGAGAATCCGGGCTTAAATTTGGAAGCATGAAGTGTGTGGCAATATGGGAGATTTTGAGCACTCATTTCAGCGCTAGACTCAAAAATCTACCAGAGATGGACATCGACACACATTGGTCAGTGTCATAGCACCATGTAGGCAGGTATCTTTTGCTCTCCTTCATCCCTTTCGGACCCCTACCTCCGGCTTACATATTAGCGAAGACTATTGACTTAAATCTAGGCCTCTGCTGTTTTCATTTATCTCAGAGCCTGCAGATAGAAATGTGCATAACAATTCACACTCATGTCGCCCCTCTCCTTAAATCCTCCTTCGCATACAGTTCAAGCTCCTATTGCTGACCTACAAGTGTGTTCATTCTGCTGCCCCTCAATATCTCTCCTCGCTTCTCTCTCCGTTCCTCAGATAAGCTGCTCTTAGCTGTACCCTTCCACTCCACTGCCAATTCCAGACTTCATTCCTGTCATCTAGCTGCCCCCTATGCTTGGAATAAATTACCCAAGTTTGTCCGTCAAGCCCTTACCTTGTTTAAAAATAGACTGAAAAGCCACCTTTTTGATATTGCCTTCAATCCATAACCCTTCTCCCCACTTCCCACCAACCCAGCCAGCAGATTAACCGTATCCATGACATTCTGTTTGTCTGTCTTGGCTGTTTAGATTGTAAGCTTTGTCAAGCAAGAACTGTCTTCTTTGTGACTCTCTACAGCACTGCGTACATCTATTTGCACTAGAGAAATAATTAATAATAGTAAAAAAATGTTCATCAGTTTTTTTTGTAACATCGTAGTTGTTTCTTCCTGCACCTGCTGCAAAGGTGAGTGAGTTGTGTTAGTCTAACTGCTAAATTAATAAATCAGGGTGCAAACCTGGACTTCCTGTGTGGCAATCATGAAGTGTGTTAAACGCTGTTTCCCAGTTAGACTAATCTACTGGTCTATTGAAGACTGAATATTGTTATCTTCAGCTGCTCTGACTTACCGTGTTTCCCTGAAAATAAGCCCTAGCATGATTATCAGGGTAGGTCTTAATATAAGCCCTACCCCAAAAATAAGCCCTAGTCCCCGGAAGCCTAACCCAAATGTCCCTAGATTCGCCGGCAGCAGCGCTTCCCCCCCGCCTTCCCCCACTTCCCCCGTCCCTGTCCCTGCCATGCAGCCAAAACCCCGCTGACCCTCCCATCTTTCCATCTCTTCCGTCTGAACCCCGCCAACCCTCCAACCGCGAGACCTACAAAGCAGCATCAGCAGCACTCTAAACAGGCAGCTTCGCAGCCTTCTGCTGGGGCATTCCCTCTTCTGCATTACTGATGATGTCTTCAGTAACGTGGCGCACTGAAGGCCCTGGCGAGAGAAGGTCACGAAGCAGCCTGTTTAGAGTGCTGCCGATGCTGCTCTTTGGAGGGAGGTATATAGGTCTCGCAGTTGGTGGGGTTCGGATGGGAGGGAGAGATGGGAGGGTCAGCGGGAGTTCGACTGCGCGGCGGGGGTAGGAGCAAGAGGGTTGCTCAATGGTTCAGCTGCATGGAACAGAGGGATAGAAGCTGTGCTAGGGTTCTGCTGCATGAGGGATGGGAGGGAGAAAGGGATAGAAAGATGCTGCAGAGGGAAGGCACAAGCGGATGGGTGAGAGGGGAGGAAAGTGAATCATGTACATGAAAAAAAAGACTTACCCCGAAAATAAGCCCTAGTGCATTTTTTTTAGCCCAAAATTAATATGATACTGTCTTATTTTCAGGGAAATACAGTTGTTCCCTTCTAACAAACCATCCTAGGCATCATCCATTCATTCACAGAACAGACTGTTTAGAGCAGTCCTCACTGTGTCGGAGCCTAGACCCTCCTCCACATCCAGGTCCATTTTTCAGCATAGCATCTAGTAGTGACTCTGAAAAGCACAGATTGTGTTCTTGTTGCTGTTACTGGGGAAAAGCACAAGAATTTGAATATCATGTGTGTGGTGGGTAGTAAGAGGATGCATTTTAGTTTTGTTGTGTTTCCTGGGACCCAGAGCATCTGCAAAAATGGAAGCATAAGGTTTCTCTTGGATTGTATTGTTTGGGATTAATGACAGCACTATTGTATAGAAGAACTGGCTGAAGGATGATTTTGCTGAGGAGTTGAAATTGGCCATGGGATAGTTTAATGCACAAAAGGTCCTTTTTTACCAGTTTGAAGTATCTAGTTGCATTCAGTGTCAGGCCAAAGTACACATAGTCTAGACTAGAGCAGTGGTCTTTACTAATTTTTCTGTTGGGGCCACTTGACATTCAAATGAGCTGAAGGAGAACTGCCAGTGTGTGTCCATCAAACTTTTTAATGGGGGTGGGTGTTTCCAAATGCATTCTCTCCTTCTGCTGATAAATATCATTCAGGCTTGTAGTTCTTCCTCCCATATACTTCCCCCTTTCTGACCTAAGCTTGGATAGAGAAGCAGAGTATTGGGGAAAAAATCTGAATGACAATGGGGCTGCCATTGGCTGCCGGGCCTTGCACTGAAGAATAGTGGTCTAGAGCACTGTTCTTCAACCACCGGTCCGTGGACTGATGCCAGTCCGCAGGAAATTTCTGACGGTCTCCTTAGGGCCGGCGAGATTGATTAACTTCAATTTCCTACTGGTCCGCGCAGGGCCAGCAAGATCGACGAGATATTTTCAGCTGGTCCGCGCTGGGCCGAAGAGATCATGGGGAGCCTCCGACAGTGGCTTTCTCCCCTCTCAGCACTCTCCTTACTTACCAGCGCAGCGATTCACAAAGGCAGCCTCAGAGGCAGCGCGACCCAACAAAGGACCTGAGGCTGCCTTCCTGAATCGCTGCACTGGCAAGTAATGAGAGCTGCTGGGAGGTGAGAAAGCCACTGTTGGAGGTTGGGAAGCTGCTGGGCAAGGGAAAATAAAGGGACAGCTGCTACTGGACTTGGAGAGGGAGAAGGAGAGATGCTGCTGGGAGGGGAGGAGGGAAAGGAGTCTGGGAAGCTTCTGGACAAGGGAAAAAAAGGGACAGCTGCTACTGGACCTGGAGAGGGAGAAGGAGAGATGCTGCTGGGAAGGGAGGAGGGAAAGGAGTCTGGGAAGCTTCTGGACAAGGGAAAAAAGGGACAGCTGCTACTGGACCTGGAGAGGGGGAGAGATGCTGCTGGGAGGGGAGGAGGGAAAGGAGTCTGGGAAGCTTCTGGACAAGGGGAAAAAAATGGCCAGTGCTACTGGACCTGGAGGGAAGGAGAAAAAGAGATGCTGCTGAGAGGGGAGGAAGGGAAGAGAGTTACTGCTGGACAGGAGGAGGAGGGAAGGGAGAAGGAAAAAAGGAAGGAAACAGGGAGATTAGAGGAGGGGAAGGGGAGAGACAGGCATGAGAAAGTAGAGAGATTGATGATGGGAAGGGGTCAGCAGAAAAATAAGCAGAGAGGGACAACGATGTTAGATCTGGTGTAGGAGAGATAAAAATTAAGAGAGCAGTGAAGCTGGAATGAATCATGTAAAAAGGAGAGAGGGGGCACAGGCTGGATGGAAAGGGGAGAGGGGCATAGAAAGAAGAAAGATACCATATGGAAGGGGGAGAGGGCAGACAGTGGATGGAAGGGGCAGATGCTGGATTGAAGAGACAGAGAGGGTAGATGCTGGAAGGAAGAGAGTGAAAAGAAGATGAAAGCAGAAACCAGAGATGACAAAAGGTAGAAAAAAAATAATTTTATTTCTATTTTGTGATTAGAATATATCAGATTTGAAATATATATCCTACTAGAGCTGGTGTTAGACATAACTGGGGACTGCAAAGCCCAGGCAGTGCTTCTTTAGCTTCCAGCTGGCTTAGGGCACTCTCTGACCAGGGGGCAGTTGCCCTAGTTGCACTTCACTAACGCTATTCCTGTCATGTGTGACTGCAGTATTCTGTTAGCATGATATTTCTGCTTATTCAGTTTTCTTGATAGTAGATATGTGAAAGGGAGGGGAGACAGGGGTTTTGTTGATCCTTGCTCTGTATTATTTGTATTTATAAAATGAGAACTGTACAGAATATTGTTTCTTTTTATACTTTAATAAAATACATTCAATATAAAATCATAACTGAGGCTTGCGCGGATGGGAACAGATGATTTGTGGGATCCGAGCTCGCTGAGATAGGGCGGAAACGGGGTTTTTAAATTTTAGTTCTAGAAGTTTGCCGGTCCACAAAATAATTCTTTTATTTCTGCTGGTCCACGAGTGTAAAAAGGTTGAAAACACTGGTCTAGAGCAGTGGTTCCCAACCCTGTCCTGGAGGACCACCAGCCAGTCGGGGTTTTTGGGATAGCCCTAATGAATATGCATGAGAGAGATTTGCATATAATGGAGGAGGTGGGCCTGCAAATCTGCTCCATGTGTATTCATTAGGGATGTCCTGAAAACCTGACTGGCTGGTGGTCCTCCAGGACAGGGTTGGAACCACTGGTCTAGAGTGTGTTCTACTTTGTTATTTAGGTAAAATCATGATATGTGTTGGAGATTCTTTTGGCTTTTTCTAGAAAACCATCATTTTTATCTTTTCAAACAAGGACTTTCTCAGTATTGCATCTTGTAAGTCAGATTCTTTAGTAAGAAATTGATGGGAGGAATGGGAAGTTGTACAATAGGAATATGAACTCTTCTCTACAGCATCATCAGATGTCATGGTTAGAGTTGACAAAGAGCAGTTTGCAGAGTCCCCAGCCAGGAAGTCAGCCTGAACATAGCAGCAGCATTTGTTTATTTGTAGATCTGCCCAAAAGTTTCCAACGACTTGAAAGTACATCTTAGTCCATAAAATAAATTTAAAAAATCCTTCTGGTTTATTTCAACTGGCCAGATCAGGAGCATCTCTAATACACATTTAATTAAGCTTTGTCTCTGAAGGAAAGCCGAAAAAGCAAGCAGGCAGAAGCAAAGAAAGGTAGGTAGGTAGAGGCAGTCAGACCAAAGTAGGCAAAGAACACACATAAATAAGCAGACACATGGAGAGAGCACAACCAGAGAGACAAGGGAGCAAAACACGCGTGCAGGCCTCCACTTGCTTCTGTGACCGAAAACAAATATTCTGTTCACAGCTTCAGTAGAGAAGAATTTTCAAATGCTGTTCATCTGCATATGGGCTTGGAGATAAAAGTGTGATGTGATGTCTTATAGTTGGATCTGTAATGAGAGCTCTGCCTTGTCAACTCTATGTGGTAAGATGAATGATAGAGTGAGTGGGCAGGTGACTGGGTAATTGATACAGGGAATGCTTGTGGCTCGTCAGAGAATTTATGGCATCATTCGTTAGAAATGAGCAAGTCTAAGGTAGAAGACAGGCAGGACTTGGACCTAATAGATTCAACAAAACAGCAACTCCAAACAAGCAGTCTAACTTAATTATGTCTGAATTCGCTGTGAGAGGGGATTAATAGACCCGTGAATACAGAAAAACTGCCAATAACGTGGTGGGAGACCTGGCCTGTTCCTGAAGGAGAGGCAAAACACGGTGCAAGCTGACGTCATTTGGGGGGAGGAGCCAGCAAGCTAAAAACTGAATAATCGAAACCGCGATTGCTGAAACCATGACTTTGGAGGGAGAAGTGTCGTTTAATTTTAGGAAATTATCCAAAACTTTTTAAAACCCTGCTAACCTAACTGCATTCACTACATTCTCTGGCAATGAATTCTAGAGTTTAATTACAGGTTACGTGAATAAATATTTCTCTGATTTGTTTAAATTTACTACTTAGTATTAGGGGGCATGCAATGAAATTATTAGTATTTTTGGATAGAGTAAACAAGCAAATTCACATATACCCTTTCTACTTTCACTCAGTATTTTATAGAGTGAGAATGACACGGTGACAAAATTCACCACCATTCCCATCCCTGCAGATAACTGCGTGAAACTATCCTGTGTCATTCTTTAGTGTCAATCTCAACTTCAGTCCTTCTACACCAGCATTCTTCAATGCAAGGCTTGAGGGTCAGTGGTTGGGCCTATTCATCCTCTGATTCTTATGTGAGCCAAGTATAGGATAATGAAGCCATTGTGACATTACTGATGAGGTTGGCTCTTAGACATTAGTGGAATGAGGCATTATGAGATCAGACTGTCATTCTTTAGTGTCTATCTTAACCTCAGTCCTTCTACACTGGCATTCTTCAATGCAAGGACTGAGGGTCAGTGGCTGGAAACCATCCCGCATCATTCTTTAGGGTCTATCTTAACCTCAGTTCTTCTACACCAGCATTCTTCAATGCAAGGCCTATCCGGGGGGATGGGGATGGCAGTGGCGTACCAAAGGGGGTGGGGTGGTCCGCCCCAGGTGCACGCCCTAGGGGGATACATAGCGGTCCGGGTCCGGAACGTCCTGCCCTACTGTTGAGAAAGACCTGCACCTCAGCACGGCTGCCGGTGCACCCCCTCCAATGTACAATACTTGCTCTGGAGCAGAATTGACAGCCATGCTGAGGTGCTGGAAGGCCCTGCGATGAGTACGTCTACGTCTCTGCTCCAGAAGAAGTAAGTTACGTCAGAGGGGGTGGACCCGGCAGACGCAGGGAGTTTCGGCAAGGTCCCACAATGACTGCGTCTGCCGGGTTCACCCCCTCCGATGTAACTTACTTCTTCCAGAGCAGAGCCGGCAGCCGTACTCATCGCGGGACCTTGCTGCATGAAGGGAGCAGGACGTCTGGTATGGATGAGTGGTGGAGGGAGAAAAAGGGGGTAGGGTGGTATGGAAGGGTGGTACTGATGGAATTGGTATGCAGGGAAAGGGGAGAGAGGCATAAGGGGAAAGAATACTGGATGGAATTGGATTGGAGGGAAAGAAAGGGGGTAGATGCTAATTGAAGAGGGGTGGATGGAGAAAGAAAGGATAGACATTGGATGGTAGTGGGGAGGGTAGAGGGGGAGCCTATGCTGGATGGAAGTGCGGATGGGAGAGATAAAGGAGCAAATGCAGGAAGGAAATGGGAGGAGAGAAAGAGGGGAGCAGATGCTGGATGGAAGTGGGCAGAGAGAGGAGAAGGTACTAGATGGAAGGGGTAGAGAAAGAGGGCAAATGATGGAAGGAGGGGATAAATAAAAGGAGGGCACATGATGGGGGAAAAGGATTGAGTTAGTGAAATACTGGAGGGATGAGGGAAAGAGGTGGCGAGCTGTAGGTAGACAGTAAAAAAGTAAATTGATGAGAGGGTAGTAAGAACATAATCTAGACAGATGCAGAAAATAAATTGAAAAGGAAAATGAGGGAAAAAAGGGATTGCAGAGGAGAGGTGTGGGAGAGGGAAGGAGAGGAGAGAGATGCCAGACCAATGGGGGTGAAAGGAGAGATGGAAGGTGGAGGCATACAGTTTCTGGAAGGGGCATAGAAGGAGAGAAGATGCCATATAGGGGTAGAGAGATGGCAGACAGTGGATGGAAGGAAGAGAGTTACAAGAAGATGAGGAAAGCAGAAACCAGAGAAGACAAAGGTAGAACAAAAATTTTCTGTTTATTTATTGCTTTAGGAGACATGTGTCACTGTTTGTGCTGTTGCATTGTATGCAGAGTCCAGCTTCTTGCTGGTTCAATTTAACCTTTGTCTATGTATCTATCTTATCCCCCCTTTTACAAAACTGTGGAGCATTTTTTTAGCACCAGCCGTGATGGTAGCAGCTCTGATGCTCAGAATTCTACCACCATAGCTAAAAAAGACACTACAGTTTTGTAAAAGGGGGAGGGGTTAGTTTGTGATTACATATTCCATACTAGGTGAAGGTTTGTTCTGTGTGTTCGAAAGACATGGTTTTCTTTTAGGATTGATCTGTACTAGTCTGGCTTGTTTAGTTTTACAATGGGTGTATTGATGTACTTCTCACTGCAGTATGTAAGATGCTGCCTTTTCCTAGGTATACTCTAGTGTGACGTTTGGATTGTTACTAAAAATCATGTTTTTCATACAGATGGGGGGGTCAAAAAACAATGAGCCCCATGTGCCACATATGCTAGGTACACCACTGGGGAATGGTGATGAATTTTGTCATCATGTCATTCTCCAGAGCAGGGGTGTCCAACCTGCGGCCCGAGGGCCACATGCGGCCCTGTGAAGAATTTTGTGCAGCCCCGGTCGAGGGCGATGCAGTGTTTTCCTCTGCTGCTCCCGGGTGTTTACTGTCTTGCCGGCTCCCTCCTCTGTCTCGCTGCAGCATTTGCGTGTTTGTGTGGCCCCAGAAACATTTTTTTCAGCCAGTGCGGCCCAGGGAAGCCAAAAGATTGGACACCCCCGAGCCATCTTCTCTAAGCTGAAAAGCCCTACCGCTCTAGCCTTTCCTCATAGGGAAGTCTTCCTATCCCCTTTATCATTTTTGTCACCCTTCTCTGTTTCTTTTCCAGTCTACTAAATAATGTTTGATATGTGATGACTAGAACTGAACACAGTATTCGAGGTGCGGTCACACCATGGAGCAATACAAAGACATGATATCATTCTTATTTTTATTTTCTATTCCTTTCCTAATAACTCTTAGGATTCTATTTGTTTTCTTAGCTATCACTGCACACTGAGCAAAGGGTTTCAACATATCATTATCAATGATACCTAGATCCTTTTCCTGGACAGTGACTCCTGATTTGGAACCTTGCATGAAGTAGCTACAGTATATTTCTCTGAGGACAAGCAGGCATAATAAGAACATAAGAATGGATGAGTGCGGTTGGACAATGGATGAGTGCAAGAAGAGTGCAAATAAGTTGGTGCTGAAAGTGGCAATAACAGAACTGAAGACTGTTGGCCCACGCAAATGAGATTGGGTGGATGTGAAATTGGAATACTGGGCGTCCAAATGGCAGATGAAATTTAATATGGACAAATGCAAAGTGATGCACATTGGGAAAAATAACCTGAATCACAGTTACCAGATGGGATTAACTTCCAAGAAAAGGATCTGGGTGTCATCGTAGACAATACGATGAAACCTTTTGCCCAATGTGCAGCGGTGGCTAAAAAAGCAAATAGGATGCCAGGAATTATTAAAAAAAGGGATGAGTAACAATACTAAGAATGTTATAATGCCCTTCTAATGCTCCATGGTGCGACCTCATCTGAAGTATTGCGTTCAATTCTGGTAAAGGGGATGGAACTCCTCTCGTATGAGGAAAGACTAAAACGGTTAGGGCTCTTCAGCTTGGAAAAGAGACGGCTGAGGAGAGATAAATTCTACAAAATTCTGAGTGGAGTAGAACAAGTACAAGTGGATCAATTTTTCAATCCATCATAAATTACAAAGACTAGGGGACACTCAATGAAGTTACAGGGAAATACTCTTAAAACCAATAGGAGGAAATTTTTTTTTTCACTCAGAGAAGAGTTAAGCTCTGGAAAATGTTGCCAGAGGATTTGGTAACAGCGGATAGCGTAGCTGGTTTTAAGAAAGGTATGGACAAGTTCCTGGAGGAAAAGTCCATAGTCTATTATTGAGAAAGACATGGGGGAAGCCACTGCTTGCCCTGTATTGGTAGCATGGAATATTGATACACCTTGGGTTTTGTCCAGGTACTAGTGACCTGGATTGGCCACCGTGAGAATGGGCTACTGGGCTTGATGGACTATTGGTCTGACCCAGTTAGGCTATTCTTATGTTCTTTCCCCAAGAGAAACTTAAAGAATTCCAACAGTTATCCATGAACTTGTTCACTACCAGGAAGTTCCTAGCTAGAAATGTATTTGATGCATTCAATGTATCTCCTAGAATATCAGCAGTGGTAATTGCTATATGCCGTTTATCTTGGCTCAGGGTTTCTGATCTAGAAACTTTAGTCCAGAAGTGCATTTCAGATGTTCCTTACAAGGGGGGATGATCTGTTTGGAGACAAGATTGAAGAAGTGGCTAATAAAATTTAAAAAACACACAGACACTATGACGGCTGTTGGCGTCAACATTTAAAAAGGGCAACTTTTAAACTAAAAACTGGGGGAAGACCGACAGTCGCTGAAAAGAACATGGTTCGGAACAAGGTATCTTTAAAAGATATCATCATAAAAGGGAAGGCAGAGCATCCCAATAGTTAGATTGCAATATAGGCCACAGGTTTCCTTAAATACAGAGCAGGCTGATTTTAAAGATTGCAAATTATCCATGCTAACTGCTAAGCAAATTGTAAATAGATATGATAAACATTGTTTGAAATGTCTGTATGCTAATGCCAGAAGCCAAAGAAACAAGATGGGAGAGTGAGAATATATTACACTAAATGAAAAGATAGATATAATAAGCATCTCTGAGACCTAGTAGAAGGAAGATAACCAATGGGACACTGTCATACTGGGGTACAAACTATATTGCCAAGATAGGGTGCATCAAATTGGTGGAGGTGTAGTGTTATACGTTAAGGAGAGCCTTCAATTGCATGGACTGAAAATTCTACAGAAGCTGAAACCCACCTTGGAATCCCTATGGGTAGAAATTCCATGTATAAAGAGGAAAAGGATAGTGATATGGGTGTACTACCATCTGCCTGATCAGGATAAATGGACAGAGGCTGAAAGGTTATCAGAAATTAGGAAGGCTAACAAACTGGGTAACACAATAATAAGGGTAATTTCAACTACCCCAATATTGACTGGATAAATGTAATATAGAGATGCTAGGGAAATAAAATTCCTTGATGAAATCAAGGATTGCTTTATGGAGCAGCTGCTTCAGGAACCAACAAGAAGCGAAGCAATTCTAGACCTAGAGCTTAGCGGAGTGCATGAATTGGTGCAGGAGGTAATGGTGCTCAGGCCGCTTGATAACAGTGACCTTAACACAATCAGATTTGATATAATCCCTGGAATAAGTTCACACAGGAAATCCAATACAACAGCATTTAACTTTAAAAAAGGCGACTATGAAAACATAAGGAGAATAGTTAAAAAAAAGAAACTTAGAGGAGCAGCTGCAATGGACAAAAATTTAGGACGTTATTCAAAAATACCATCCTGGAAGACTAGACTAGATATATTTCATGAATTAAAAAAGGAGAAAGGAAGACCAAAAGGCAACTGGCGTGGTTAACAAGTGAACCGCAAGGTAATGGCGGAATAGAAATCTGTGATGTAATGTAATGTAAGTAAGCTATTAGAGCTAAAAGAGAATCCTTCAGAAAGAGGAAGAAGGATCTGACTGAAAATAATTATAAACAGCACAAGGAATGTCAAGTCAAATGCAAGGCGCTAATAAGAAAAGCAAAGAGAGACCTTAAAAAGAAGATTGCCCTGGAAGCAAAAACACATAGTAAAAACAGTTTTAGGTATATTAAAAGCAAGAAGCCGGGAAGAGAATTGGTTGGACTGCTAGCTGACCGAGGGATAAAGGGGGTTGTCAGGGAAGACAAAGCATAGTGGAGAGTTTAAATGAATTATTTGCTTCACCAAGGAAGATGTGAGGGAGTTACCAGTGCCAGAAATGGCATTTAATTCTGATGAATCAAAGACACTCAAACAAATCTCGGTTACAGTGGAAGATGTAATGGGTCAGTTTAATAAACTGAACAGTAACAAATCTCCTGGACTGGATGGTATACATCCCAAATTGATGTTGTTAGTAATTTGTAATTTTTCTCTAAAATACATCATAGTATCGGAAGACTGGAGGGTGGCTAATTTGATGCCAATTTTTTTAAATGGTTCCAGAAGGTGAAATTATAGACTGGTGAGTCTGACGTCAGTGCTAGGCAAAATGGTAGAGACTATTATGTAGAACAAAATGACAGAAGCATGGATTAAAGAGAGAAAACCAACATGGTTTTAGTCAAGGGAAATCTTGCCTGACATGGGAGAAGCCACTGCTTGCCCTGGATCCAGTGGCATGGAATGCTGCTACTATTTGGGTTTTTGCCAGGTACTTGTGACATAGTAATATAGTAGATGATTGCAGATAAAGACCCGAATGGTCCATCAAGTCTGCCCAATCTGATTCAATTTAAATTTTTTTAATTTTTTCTTCTTAGCTATTTCTGGGCAAGAATCCAAAGCTCTACCCAGTACTGTGCTTGGGTTCCAACTGCCAAAATCTCTGTTAAAACCTACTCCATCCCATCTAAACCCTCCCAGCCATTGAAGCCCTCTTCAGCCCATCCTCCCCCAAACGGCCATATACAGACACAGACTGTGCAAGTCTGTGCAAGTCAATTTTTAATATTATTTTCTGATTCTAGATCCTCTGTGTATATCCCACGCATCTTTGAACTCAGTCACAGTTTTACTCTCCACCACCTCTCTCGGGAGCGCATTCCAGGCATCCACCACCCTCTCCGTAAAGTAGAATTTCCTAACATTGCCCCTGAATCTACCACCCCTCAACCTCAAATTATGTCCTCTGGTTTTACCATTTTCCTTTCTCTGGAAAAGATTCTGTTCTACGTTAATACCCTTTAAGTATTTGAACATCTGAATCATATCTCCCCTGCCTCTCCTTTTCTCTAGGGTATACATATTCAGGGCTTCCAGTCTCTCCTCATACGTCTTCTGGCGCAAGCCTCCTATCATTTTTGTCGCCCTTCTCTGGACCGCCTCAAGTCTTCTTACGTCTTTCGCCAGATACGGTCTCCAAAACTGAACACAATACTCCAAGTGGGGCCTCACCAATGACCTGTACAGGGGCATCAACACCTTCTTCCTTCTACTGACTACGCCTCTCTTTATACAGCCCAGCATCCTTCTGGCAGCAGCCACTGCCTTGTCACACTGTTTTTTCGCCTTTCTTTTTGGCGCTCTCTCTGACATCATTTTCAGGGTGAAGCAGCGGATAAGAACATAACTCCGCGAAACGCTGGCCGCGTCCCTAAAGATAAGTGATTTTGGAGTCACTGTTTTCAGTTTCACGGAGTAGTGCACAAACAAGCAAAAAAGTAAAAAATGAATAAGGTTTAGAAAAAGTTTTATCAAAAAGTTTTTGAACTAAAAAGGTTTTGAACTGAAATGCACTATTTATGGTAAAATAAGTTATTAGAAAACAGGTTTTTGGCTCATGACTGGAGCAAGGAGCATTAAAAACACGCAGATCAATTCAGTCTAGGAATATATGACTGTGCGTAGGCTCCATTTCTGTATAGGACTCTCTTCCCGGGCGTCTTATAAAGAATCCGGGCCAATGTGTCCAGTATAGGAGTACATATCTATTGGGTTTAACCTAGAAATTAAGATTCAAGATATGGTTCTTAATTGGTTAGAATGGCAATGTAAAGGAATTTGGTTTGTGAGTCAGCTTGTTCAAGACAATGACTTTAAATCATTTGAGAATCTGCGTGCAGAGTTTCAATTGGAGTCAAAGCATTTTTTTCAATGAATGCAGCTGAAACATTGTCTAGTAAGAACAACTTATAAAGCAAGGATTCATGTTAATGATTCGAACTTATTAGATTCTGCCTCCTATGGCTAATTAGCTCTTTCTGTTCACAGGAACTACGGTAATCAATTAAGAAAAGCTTCTTTTTGATTCTGGTTTCCAGATCTGCAGCAAGATAAGAGCATAGAGGGAGGGAAAAGAGCAGTAAGTGGGGGTAGAAGGTGGGATGACAACACTAGGTAGAAGCAGAATGAGAGGACTGGAGAGAGGGAAAGAGTTGGGTGGGTGGTCTGGGCAAGGGGATAATGTTGGGAAATCCCTTATTAATGCAACTGAAGTCTCTCCTATCTCTCCTTCTTCTCTGCTGTTTCACCCTGTCATTTACCCATTTTAGGTTTCTCTGTGGACCTTCTTTTTCTACCATAGGTCTACCCTGTTCTTCAGTGAAATGGATTATCACCTTCTTCCCCTGAAAATTCCCCTCTCCAATTGTTATCATACAGCTAATACTTTTTGATATCTCTTACAAAGCCAAGCATCTCCTGGAAACACAAGTTGAACAGATAATGGTAAATGAATTATATAAATTTTATGATAGACAGTACTAGGCATGTGATTTTATTGCTCCATGTTTAACTGTTTGTTTCCATCTGTTCAATATATGTAAATGCACTTTTCATATTTGAAAAGGATGACTTTTAATGTAACTGGCAACTTATGATCCTCCTCTTGTAAGAGCAATAACACCTACAAATATGGAATGGTATTCTATGTTTATCTTTTTCCTGCGCAAATGTAAGCATCCGAGTTTTCTGGAATGAAACCAAAGGCAGGCTAATCTTTAATGTCCAAGACAAACGATTCTTAAGAGTCCAAGTTAGTCTACTCTTCAAACAGGACCTGAAGCATTTTTCATTCTCAAGCTCTTTCTGCTGGAGACAAACACCTTATGTGTGCAGTTTAGCTTGCAATTCCATGAGCCTATAATTCTATGGATGCTAGAGACGCATTCAATTATAGGCCAGTTGCTAATATCTCAATTTTCGTGAACATTGTAGAAAACCTGGTGGCTGGATGGTTATCTGACTATCTAGACCAGGCTTATCCAACCTTTTTCTATCAGGTGCCACATTTTATATTTTGTAACATTCGTAAGGTCAAAACACGCACCGTTGGATTTTGCCATATGCTGTCAAATGTCCCCTCCCAGCCAGGCTCTCTCTTTCTCATCCTTCTCAACTGACCCCTGCTCTCCAAGCACACTACCAAAACCCTTATCCACGCCCTCATCACCGTACTCTGCTCTCTGCAAAGATGGCTGCAGCCCTGCTTCCGTTGATAATATCACACTCTAAATAGCTCTAATGAGCAAATACCACTCTGTTAACCTCCCTCAGAAAAAATGACCTCATTCAATCCAACCAGTTCTTCCGTATTTAAGAGCTGGTTGGATTGAATTCCAAGACTTAATAATGTCATTTTTTCTAAGAGCTATTTAGAATGTGATATTATCAACAGAAGCAGGGCTGCAGCCATCTTTGCAGAGAGCAGAACACGGTATCATGCCACAGCATAGAAGTTTGAAGTATGGATTAGAGCGAGGAATTATATTTTAAAGATGCTGCTGTTTATGGTTTACGATTTTTGCAGGTACGGTCTAGAAATTCTTCCACCATCAGAGACACCGCATAAGTGAGCAGCATCAAGTTTTGAAGATAAATACTCTTAACTGACCCCTGCTCTCCAAGCACACTACCAAAACCCTTATCCACGCCCTCATCACCGTACTCTGCTCTCTGCAAAGATGGCTGCAGCCCTGCTTCCGTTGATAATATCACACTCTAAATAGCTCTAATGAGCAAATACCACTCTGTTAACCTCCCTCAGAAAAAATGACCTCATTCAATCCAACCAGTTCTTCCGTATTTAAGAGCAGGTACTATTCTGAGCTATTGGGAGGACGGGATAAAAATCTAAATAAATAAATAAAATAAAATAAATAAATAACTGTTGGAGTGACTCTGAGTGTGATTCAAATTTGAACTGTCTGATAAACTTTGAAGACTTAAACAATTACAGTTGATAAATTTTAACTACAGGAGGAACTTTGGGATGGTTTTTTCTGCCAATGAAATGATTATCCTAAGGAAGGTTTTCCCTGAAAGGAGGCTTTTTCCTCCCATACAAGTTTCTCAATTTCTCTAATCCATCTTCAATATCAACCGATTCACCTTTATCCATATGTTCATTCACTTCTTCAAGGAAATGCAGTACATATAAGAATAGTCTTACTGGATCAGACCAATGGTCCATCACAGTTATTTTTACTAGATTGTGATTTGGAAACAGCTTGTCGGACTGAGCTGTAGACCTTCCCTTTTTTACGTGCTTTCCAGTGTGTGTTTTTATTTTAATTTTGACTTTACCATTTTTTTCTGCACATTCATGTTCTGTTCTTTATACACTCCTCCATTTTAAAATAACTTTTAGAATTATATTGAAAGCCGCTTAGATATTTCATGATTGGCAGAATATCAAATTTGAATAAAACTTGGAAAATATTTCTTCCAGTCCTTGTGACGTATCTTTTCTTTACAAATTTTTGGGTAATCTGCAAATGTGGATGTTTTTCTTTCAAGCCTTTCTATTACATCACTCATCACATCTCTGACTCCTGCTCAGCCACCCACCCAGGGCCGGTTTTAGACATGCTTGGGCCCAAGGCAGAAATTAAAGAGGGGGATCCTGATTCCCCCTCCTCTCTGCACCTTTCCCCCAATATCCTCACCTCCTATTCATACCACAGATAAAACAACTTTAAATGATGTTCTCCCAGGGTTTCTGCAGCTGACATTGTGCTTGTTGCAGGTTTCCAGGTCTCGCTGTGTCTTTGTCAGGTAGAAACTGATGCTTCAGCCATCTTGCTGTGGCTTTCTTCAGGGTATGCTCTGAAGTCTGAGGTGTGACTTTGGAAATAGTGGGTTCACTGACTTGATTGGGAACAGGGCAGTCTACTAATTTCAATTTTGGCAGGAAAGCCAGTTGGTCAGAAATTTGAATTTTGTTGTGAAAGTCCATAGAATGGAAAAGTCTTTGGTAGGTTTAAAAGATGTTCTCCCCATGGAGCTGGGTTAGATGTTCTCTCAGGGTTTCCATAGCTGCCATTGTACTTGTTGCAGGTTTCCGGGTTTCGCTTCATCTTTGTCAGGTAGAAACTGACATTTCAGCCATCTTGCTGTGGCTTTCTTCAGGGTATGCTCTGAAGTCTGAGGTGTGACTTTGGAAATAGTGGGTTCACTGACTTGATTGGGAACAGGGCAGTCCACCAATTTCAATTTTGGCGGGAAAGCCAGTTGGTCAGAAATTTGAATTTTGTTGTGAAAGTCCTTAGAATGGAAAAGAGACCCAGAATCCTACAACAAGCACAATGCCAGCTGTGGAAACCTTGAAAGAACATCTAACCCAGCTCCACGGAGAGAACAGCTTTAAACTAAACTAAACTTTAGGTTTGTATACCGCGACCATCTCCACAAGCGTAGAGCTCGGCACGGTTTAAACCTACCAGAGACTTTTCCATTCTATGGACTTTCACCACAAAATTCAAATTTCTGACCAACTGACTTTCCCGCCAAAATTCAAATTGGTGTACTACCCTGTTTCCAATCAGATCAGTGAGCACACTGTTTCCAAAGTCACACTACAGACTTCAGAGCATACCCTGAAGAAAGCCACAGCATGATGGCTGAAACAGCGGTTTCTACCTGACAAAGATGCAACGAGACCTGGAATCCTGCAACAAACAACTTTAAATGACTTCTTTACACACAAAACACAGACAGACCTTTCCCAAATACATAACAAGGGATCACAAATAGAAATAGAAATTGAACTGGGAACCCGAAGAATTTAAACTCAGCAGGTATTACAACACTGGAGAAATAAAAACCGATATGCACTTCTTTCTGTACTGAACACACAGGGGTCCCATGTCCACCAAAAATTCACCATCTCCCTTGCCAGTTGAAAACCACCTCCTCCAGTATGGCAGCCAGGAGTGTCTCTGAGCTGCCACCAACTGCAGAGCTTGAAGAGTTCTGGCCACCGGAATGGAGGAAGAGATCTTCAGCCACAGAGCTTTGAGAAGCCTATCAACTTAGGTATTTGGGCAGAAGGCATGGGGCATGGTGGGAAGAAAATTTAGTGCCCACCCTTACCCAGGGCCCTCACCCCCTATCAGCTGTCTGGTAAGCAACTGAACTAGAGAATGACATGGGGACAAATCTTTATTTCTGTTCCCCGTCCCCGCAGGAACTCAATTTCCCTGTCCGATCTCTGAGTTTGGTCGCAGTCCCTGTCTCTGCCCCATTCATGTAAGCTCTGCCTTAATCACACAAGCCTCAAACACTTATGATTTTAAAGTGTTTGAGGTTGGTGCAGATGAGGTTGGAGCTTGCAAGAATGGGACAGGGATAGGAAAATAATTTGCGGGGACGAGACAGGAAAATTAGTTCCCAGGAGGATGGGGAAAAAGTTGTCCCTGTGTCATTCTCTACACTAGAAGGCCACAAACAAACCTGAATATGCCAAATATAATAATAAATGCTACAAAACAGAAATTTGGCAGAAAAAACTTCAAGTCCCTTTTCAAAACCGACCAAGCACTGAATCAAAAAATCATGATTAAATATTTAATGAAAGGACAAATCAGTACGGGCCAAAAAATAAATACATAAAATGTTTTTTGCCCCAGGCAGGAAATTCATAGGTGACCAGCACCAGATTAATAACCTAAATAAGTCCTGCCCCATACATCATCTAGAAACATAGAATATGAGGGCAGAAAAGGGCCATCAGCCCAACAAGTCTGCCCACTCAAGAACTTCCTCGAAGTGAACCCACATGTTGATCCCATCTTTTCTTAAAATATAGCACGTTGCTGGCCTCAACTACCTGAAATGGAAGATTATTCCAATGATCAACCACCCTTTCAGTGAAGATGCATATAAGCAACCAGTGAAACTTAGGTCAATATTGAAAGGGGAAAAGAAGACGGATCAAAAACCCCTCCCCAATTGAAAAACTAATCAAAAATCACAAAAATATATATCAAATAGTCAAAAAATGTGGTCAGAAACAAGTATGCAAGTAATATGAATCAAAAACTTATCTAAAGCATATAAAGTTCTCGTCACAGTTCGGAGTGCAGGGAATTCCTGTCATGGCTCGACAGAGCTCCGTTTGATTAAATGTTCTTTCCTGATGTTCTTCCCTCCTCTTGCTCTATGATACAGCATCACTCCCATTCTCCCACCGTCCAACATTTCTCTATTTCATCCTCTGCTCCAACACAGTTCTTGTTTTTCCCAACTGCCCTTCCATCCAGCCTGTATCCCCTGGGTCCAATATCTCTGCTATGCTCTTCCCTCTCCAAAGGCTTTGCTATGGGGAGGCCTCAGGGGCCTAATTCCCCATTCTTAGCTCATGCTCCCCCAGTGGCAGTGCATATACTGCCCAGCATTCCCCCCTATAGGCTATGCAGTCCAATGTCTCTCTCTCTCTTTTTATTCCCTCCTCCCCGTGGTGTGGTGTCTCTTTCACTTTTCCTCCCCACATGCTGCCACTTCAGTTTTCCAGAATCAACTCTTTCAAGGCAACCTCACCTCTTGACAACCTAGAAGCTTTCTTTCTGCAGCAGTGTACAGAGAAATAGCTTTGAGGTAGGCAAGAGGCAGGCTACCTTGAAAGAGATGATGCTGTATAACTAAAGTGGCAGCATGTGGGGTAAGAGACACTGGACTGCGGGGAGGAGGGAAAGAGAGAGAGACACAGGACCATAGGAAGTGTGTGAGAGGGAAAAAATGCATGAACATAAGAATTGCTGCTGCTGGGTCAGACAAGTGGTCATCGTGTCCATCAGTCTGCTCATATGGCGGCCCTTAGGTCAAAGACCAGTGCCCTAACTGACACTAGCCTTACCTGCGTACGTTCTGGTTCAGCAGGAATTTGTCTAATTTTGTCTTGAATTCCTGGAGGGTGTTTCCCCCTATAACAGCCTCTGGAAGAGCGTTCCAGATTTCCACCACTCTCTGGGTGAAGAAGAACTTCCTTATGTTTGTACGGAATCTATCCCCTTTAAGCTTTAGAGAGTGGACATAAGACCATAAGTAGTGCCTCTGCTGGGTCAGACCAGAGGTCCATCATGCTCAGCAGTCTGCTCAAGCGGTGGTCCAGGACCTGTATAGTAATCCTCTATCTATACCCTTCAGGAAATTATCTAATCCCTTCTTGAACCCCAATATCGTGCTCAGTCCTATCACACCCTCTGGAAGCGCATTCCAGGCATCCACCACCCTTTGGGTGAAGAAGAACTTCCTGGCATTGGTTCTGAATCTGTCACCTTTTAATTTTTCCGAATGCCCTCTCGTTCTTGTAGTTTTCAAAAGTTTGAAGAATCTGTCCCTCTTCACTTTCTCTAAGCCCTTCATGATCTTGTAAGTCTCTATCATGTCCCCTCTAAGTCTCCATTTTTCCAGGGAAAAGAGTCCCAGTTTTTTAAATCTTTCAGCGTATGAAAGGTTTTCCATACCTTTTACCATCGCGTCGCTCTCCTCTGAACCTTCTCGAATATCGCCATTTCCTTCTTAAGGTACGGCGACCAATGTTGGATGCAGTACTCCAGATGCGGGCGCACCATCACCCGATACAATGGCAGGATAACTTCTTTCGTTCTGGTTATAATACCTTTCTTGATAAAACCTAGCATCCTGTTCGCCTTCTTAGAAGCCACTGCGCACTGTGCCGACAGCTTCATTGTCCTGTCCACCAGTACCCTATAGTCCTTTTCTAGGCTACTTTTACCCATTACCAGCCCTCCCATTGTATAGCTGTACATCGGGTTTCTGTTTCCTACATGCAAGACTTTACAGTTCTCTACATTAAACTTCATCTGCCATCTTTTCGCCCACTCTCCTTGTTTGTTCAGGTCCCTTTGTAAATCTTCACAGTCCTCTTTAGTCCTAACCCCACTAAATAGTTTGGTGTCATCTGCAAATTTTATTACTTCGCACTTCGTCCCTGTTTCTAGATCATTTATAAATACATTGAACAGTAGCGTTTCGGGTACCGACCCCTGCAGAACACCACTCGTGACCCTCCTCTAGTCCGAGTAGTGGCCCTTCACACCCACCCTTTGCCTCCTTCCACCCCATGGTTCTTCAGTTTCCGCAGTAGTCATTCATGGGGTACCTTGTCAAAGGCTTTTTGGAAATCCATCTGTTTGTTAATTTGTTCGAAGAAGTACAATAAGTTCGTTTGGCATGCAGAAGCCATGTTGGCTTGTTTTCATCAGTTTGTTCCTTTCTAGATGCTCATCGATGCTGTTTTTTTTATCAGCACTTCCGCCATCTTCCCCGGAACCAAAGTCAAACTTATCGGTCTGTAGTTCCTCAGGTTGCCTCTCGATCCTTTTTTGAAGATGGGCATAACATTAGCTATCTTCCAATCCTCCAGGAACACGCCTGTTTTCAGGGATAGATTGCAAACCTGCTGTAGTAGTTTCGTTATTTTCTCTTTTAGTTCTTTCAATACCCTAGGGTGGATTCTGTCCGGGCCCAGATATTTGTCAGTTTTTAATCTATCTATCTACCTTGGAGAGGGTTAACAACCTGTCTCTATCTACATGAGAGGGAGTAGAGGAGAGAGGAGGAATGGGCTGCCCCACACACAGTCTACCCCTGGGGACCCCCCCTAAACCTCTATAAAATCCCTCCATCCATCCCATTGCCCACCATCTCTCAGTCTATCTCTACCTCACCTCCACCCCATCCCCCTTTCATAATTTGGTTTTCTTCTAGTCCCTTCCCCACCTCTGATCCACATTTTCCCTTCTCTCTCTCATCCCCTGAGCTAACTTAACATAAACCATGGCATCCCTACTGACAATCTTGGATGTAGGGGGTGTCAGGCAGTAGGGAGTGAGCATCCCTCCTGATCTCGGGGGTATCGGGGGGGGGGGGGTCCTCTGCTGCAGCCACCTCAGCTGATCTGCCGTGGTTTTGGGGAGTCCTGCCGTGGGGGGATTCTCATGCCGCAATCAGCTCAGCCAGGTGCATTTACTTTTATGATTTGAAATGAAGGCCAGCATTTTGCAGGCCTACATTTCAGGCATCTGTTGCTGCTCTAGGGAGATGCATAGGGATGTTTGAACATGCCCATGGCCACTTCTGGGTGAAACCATGCCCACGCTCCCCTTGGGGGAGCTTAAATGTCCCTATGCATCTTCCTATACCCGCAAAAAAAACCCCACAGTGTAGGCGTTCTTCCTCACCTGAGTTTTTTCTACAAATGTGCATTCCAATAGGATGCCAGAAAGCGGGTATGCCGCCTACCACTACCTACATTTGGGATGCCCATTTGTAGAATCAGCCCCTAAGAGTCTACTTTGTCAGATATAGCAAGCTTCCAAAGTAATATGTCTTCTCCCCTCGGGAGACTTCATGGTGACATCAGGAAATACTTCTTAACCGAAAGGGTGGTTGATCGCTGGAATGGTCTTCCACGTCAGGTAGTTGAGGCCAGTAACGTGCTCGACTTCAAGGACGATGGGATAAACATGTGGGTTCGCTGCAGGGAAATGCTTAGGGGGAGGGTTCTTTTAGGGGGAGGGTTCTTTGAGTGGGCAGACGGCTCTTTTCTGCCATCATACTCTTATGTTTCTATGTAATGGACACCTTGCAGCACAATAATATTTGACTGAATTCAAAGAAATCTGAAACAATGTTGTATTTAACGTCTTGCACTTATTCTCCCCACCCCCAGGTGTTGGACAACAGCAAAGCCAGGAGTGCAGGGTTGTTCGAGGGTGATGAGGTGGTGGCTATCAATGGCCAGCCTTGTGCGGACCTCCTGCAGGCGCAGATCATCATGCTCATCAACAGCAGAACAGATGCTCTCCAGATGCTGATTAAGAGGTATAAAGTCCTTTCAGTTCTCCAGAAACATTACTGTACCTCTTATGTTCACAGAAATGGTGAATGACTTCTTTGTGGAAGCTTATGCACTGGTCATCAGTGAGACCATACACTATGTGTTGGCCTATATATCCAGGGATAGGGAGGAGGCCTGTTGGCCTTCCTCCTAGTGTGCGTCATGCAAGATGACCTCAATGGCCCAGAGATTCAGTGAGCTCATGGTATGACTATCCTTCCATCAACTCCTAGAGTACCCTACATCACCACAGCCACAATTATGATAATGTAAGACAGCACAGACTTATATGGCTCCAGAAAAAAGGCAAATTGAGACATCCAGGTTTTACTTCCATTGATAGCAATGGTAATAAAACCCGGATTTCTCAATCCATCCTCCTTTTTATGGAGCCATATGGTAACCCTAACCAATACAGATAGAAGGTGAGTTTAGAATGTGAGATATGGCTGGCAGATGCTAACACAGAGGGGCTTTGATGGAGCAGGGTCAGGGAAGGAATATGGAGAGCTTTACAAATGGCTCTGGAAAATGTTGTGGGGTCTTCGCTGTTGGGGAGAGGGAAGATGAAAAGTGTGGGTACAAGAGAGGTCATAGATGTCAGAACTGGATAAACGGATATGGAATCCAGGCTCACAGATTCTCTTTCAGCTCTCTCACAGTCAGCAGGGAATTGACTTAGTAGAGAAAGAGAGAAGGTGGAGAGAACGAGAGGGCACTCTCTAAAGTTAAAAGGGGGTAGACTCTGTACAAACGTAAGGAAGTTCTTCTTCACCCAGAGAGTGGTAGAAATCTGGAACGCTCTTCCGGAGGCCGTTATAGGGGGAAACACCCTCCGGGGATTCAAGACAAGGTTAGACAAGTTCCTGTTGAACCAGAATAGGGCACTGGTCTTTGACCTAAGGGCCGCTGCATGAGCGGACTGCTGACCCAGCAGCAGCAATTCTTATGTTTTATAGCACTGAAAGTCGTATGCAGCACTGTATATTTAACATGCAGTAGACGGTCCCTGCTCAGAAGAGTTTACAATCTAATTTGGACAGATAGGACATCTCATTATTGGGGACTTTCTAGCAGAAGGAATGATACAATGAACAGGACAGGATTAATTCTTTGAGGGCCCCTAGGCACACAAGTACACTCAGCCCCCTAGCCCCATTTATTTATTTATTTTCTTATCTACTTCTTTATTTTCACTTGATTACTTTTTTTCTTTTATTTTAAAATTCAAAACAAACAACAAAGATTACCATGGCAGTGCCAGGGTACAGTTTTTCTTCTAGGAAGCCCCCAAACATAAGAACATAAGAATAGCCTTACTAGGTCAGACCAAAGGTCCATCAAGCCCATTAGCCCGTTCTCATGGTGACAATCCAGGTCACTAGTACCTGGCCAAAACCCAAGGACTAGCAACATTCCATACAGAATCCCAAAGAGTAGCAACATTCCATGCTACCGATCCAGGGCAAGCAGTGGCTTCTCCCATGTCTTTCTCAATAACAGACTACAGATGTTTCCTCCAATGGTTTTAAAAGTATTTCCATATAACTTCATAGAGTGTCCCCTAGTCTTTGTCATTTTTGACAGAGCGAAAAATCGATCCACTTGTACCCGTTCTACTCCACTCAGGATTTTGTAGACTTCAATCATATCTCCCCTCAGCTGTCTCTTTTCCAAGCTGAAGAGCCCTAACCATTTTAGTTTTTCCTCATACGAGAGGAGTAACATCCCCTTTACCATCTTGGTCACTCTTCTTTGAACTTTTTCTAGCGCCACTACATCTGCAATTAATACACCCCTTTGATCTGAACGATTCTGATGAAGTTGTCTCTATTAATCTAAAACTCGAAAAAATTAAACTATGGCTTGATGCCAACATGTTGTCACTCAACATTAACAAATCTAAACTGATGATTTTCCCCCTTAAAGAGGGACTAACTCTTAAGGCACCTCTGAAATTTGAATCTCTCCCAATCAAAGTGGTTTCTACTCTCAAACTTTTGGGAGTTACTTTTGACTGCAAATTCTCCTACCATAATCACATTAATACAGTGGTCCAGAAATATTTTCACCGTTTCAGAATGATACGTTCTCTTTCCAAACTATTAAATCTATCATCCCTAAATACATTAATTCATTCCTTAGTAATTTCTTGCATAGATTACTGTAATGCCCTCTACAAGGGCATCACTAAAAAGGAAATAAGACGTCTCCAGATTATACAAAACACTATCAAAATCATTTATGGTGCGAGGAAATACGATCATGTCTCCCCCCTTCTAATTAATGCTCACTGGTTACCTGTCGAACACAGAATTAGCTATAAAATTTTATTATTAATTTTCACCACTCGTTCATACAGTCAACCGGAATTTATTGACCGACTCCTTATTCCTTATTACCCTGCCAAATCTCTTCGTTCCATCTCTTAAACTTATCAATACTTTAAGAATTAATAATTTTGCCGTCACCACGCCTACCCTATGAAACTCATTGCCTCACCATTTACGGATGGAAACTTCAATAAAGCAATTTAAGGCAAACCTCAAAACTTTTTTATTTAAGGATGCTTTCGGATAAAACTGTCCTTTTCAGGACTAAACTAATGCCAGTCTCTCTACCCACCTTTTGTTTTTACCCTTAATGTTCACTTTACACAAAATATTGTAGTTCTTCCCTCTTTCCCATCTGTGTAGTCAACTTATGTGCTCTTTGTCAATGTCTATTAGATTAACACTGTCTTGTTTTTAATATTTTAATCCCAAACGTTTTGTTTGAAAAACTCTTACTTTTTTTATTGCTGTACACCGCCTAGAAATTTGAATAAGCGGTATAACAAATATTTTAATAAACTTGAAACTTGAGATAAGGAGACCAGAATTGAACGCAATACTCCAGATGAGGTCACACCATGGAGCGATACAGGGGCATTATAACATTTTTAGTCTTGTTACAAGGCTCTTTAAGGTACAGCTCCTCTTTATTTGGTTAACAGATTTTCTTTAGCTTCTTACAGACATAGTAGAAAAACTCATCCCTTGTTTAACTCTCCTTCTGTTCAGGACTGCAAAAGTAAGAAATTTCTAAACCATACGTCAGCGTCCCAAGCTGCTCTACATGATAAAGAATTTGGAACATTCCTGCTTACAGCTTATTCTTACAAACAGTTTAGAACACAACTGAAGACCTATCTTTTTACAAAATATCTGACTACTTAATTTATTTTATTTCTCCCATTGTGACCATTGTTGGTAATCATTTGTAAACTAATGGCTATGAGGTCTATAAGTACAATGTAATGTTAACTATCCCTTTTTGAATAATTCCTAGCAACCTGTTTGCTTTTTTGCCCAAAACTGCACATTTGGCAAATGGTTTCATTGTATTGTCTATGATGACACGCTGATCCTTTTCTTGGGCGTTAACACCCAAGGTGGACCCTAGCATCTCTGAACAACTTTCTTTTCCAAGTTTCCAAGTTTATTAGTTTTTAATATCCCGATCATAAAACAAATATCTGACCGGTTAACAATAAAATTTAAAAGAGAGAAAAAATTAGAAAGAAATAATAGTAAGTGCACAAAAGTAAATGAAGTGAACGTAAATGACGTAAACTGACAAACTGGAAAGTGAGGATAAATGGGGAGGAAGGGAAAAGTTACATAATTTAGAAGAAATGAGATAGAGGGGGAAGGATAGAACGAGAAGGGTAAGGGTGCATGGTTGATGAGGATAAGGCTGAGAAAAATATATAAAAAAAAAAGTTTAGATTATGATTTATCAAAGGCATCTTGAAATAGGAAAGCTTTAAGCTTAGTCTTGAATTTGGGTAATTGAAGTTCGTCGCGGAGAAATTGAGGAAGAGAATTCCATAATGTGGGTGCAGTTATTGCAAAGTTGGTTTTACGAGTATAATAGGATTCTTTTAAGGATGGAATGAAAAGAAGTTTTTGGTCGGTTGATCTTAGAGAACGGGGGGAACTTTGAGGTATTAGTAATTTGTCAAGAAATAAAGGCAAATGAGAAAGTTTGATTTTGAAGGAGAGCAGGATAATTTTATAGATAATGCGGTGGGTGATAGGGAGCCAATGAGCCTCTTTGAGAAGAGGGGTGACGTGTTCGAATTTACCTTTTTTGTAAACAAGTTTTATTGCCGTATTTTGTATAAGTTGTAGATGTCGAAGTTCTTTTTGGGGTAGTCCATTAAAAAGAGAGTTACAGTAGTCTAAGTGGGAAATAACTAGGGAGTGAATAAGGATATTAATTGAGTCGGTATCTAAAATAGAACTGAGTGAACGAATGATACGTAATTTAAAGAAGCAAATTTTTACGACTGAACTTATGTGATCACGAAATGTAAGCTCTCTATCGAAGATAACGCCTAGTAATTTTACTTTGGTAACCATTTGTAGTGGTAAGGATTTGATAGAAATTGGTCCTAATAATGATTCAGATGTTTTAATGGGAAGAAGGAGACCGCAGGATTTATCAATATTGAGTGAAAGTTTATTTGAGAAGAGCCAGTCGCTTATAGTATCTAATTTATTGTTTAAATCTTTTATATCTGAGATGTTTGATGTGTTGATTGGATGAAGAAGTTGTATATCGTCTGCATAGGCGAAAGTTGTGAATCCTATTGATTGGGCTAAAGAGAGAAGGGGGGATAGAAAGATATTAAACAATAACGGAGATAGAATGGAACCTTGAGGCACTCCGAAAGTTTGTAATACCATGGAAGAAGTTTGGTTTTTTACATGAACTTTAGAACTGCGTTCGTGAAAGTAAGATATAAACCAAGTGAGAGCGTGACCTGTAATACCGCAATCTTTTAGTCTAGATAAAAGAAGAGAGTGGTCTATGGTATCAAAGGCTGCGGATAAGTCGAGGGAAATTAGTATGACAGATTTGAGGTGGTCATGAAAGTATTGAATAGTTGTGATAAGGCCAAGTAATGATAATTCAGTAGAATATGAAGCTCGAAAGCCGGTTTGATAAGGATGTAAAGCGTTAGTTTGATCAAAAAATTCGGACAGTTGAGAATGAATAATTTTTTCAGTGAGTTTAGTGATTAAAGGTAGATTGGCGATTGGACGGTAATTGTTGGGTAAGGAAGGATCTGTATTGTATTGTTTAAGTTTTGGAAAAACAAGAGCTGTCTTCCAAGCTGCGGGGACGAGGCAGTCGGAGAAAGACTTAGAGATCATTTCCCATAGGTAAGGGCCAAAAAAGGAGAAAAATTTCTTAAGAAGTATTGGGGGAATACTTTCCGAAGGGTTATTGGGGGAGTTTATAGATTGTAGAATAAGAAATAGTTGAGCTAGAGAAGGCGTTTTAAAATTGGTGAAAGAGCTGAAAGGTAGTTGAGTTGAGTCGTTATTAGTTTGAGCAGAGAAGATAGGCAGTGAAGGTCCGAGGTGGGTTCTTATAGCTTTGATTTTAGCAGCAGCTCCCCCTTCACCATCCTCCGTTTCCAGTCCAGTGTGGCAATTCTCTCCCCTGACCAGCAGAAGAAGTGTCCTCTCCCCCACAACCAGCTCTAGCCCCCTCTTTTCCTTTCACCCCTAACATCAGTAGCTCCCACTTCATCTTCCTCCATTTCCAGTCCAGTGTGGCACCTCTCTATCCCACCCCAACCAGCAAAAGCAGCTCCCCCTCTTCTCCCAACCAACTCTACCTCTCTTTCCCCCTCCTTCCCCCATCACCCCTACCAGCAACAGCTCCATCATTCCACCTCCAACCAGTGGCAAAAGCACCTTCTCTTACCTGGACTAGCAGCCCTGTGCCCCTTCTTCCCTCTCTCTTCCCTTCTACTCCCCCCACCTAAGGGCTAATATCTTTCCTTTTCTACATTACATTACATTAGAGATTTCTATTCCACCATTACCCTGCGGTTCAAGGCGGATTACAAAAGAATTATAAACGGTGGGTTACAATGGAAGATTATTTGTCATTTCTAGAGAGGTAAAGAGTAAGTCTGGTAGTATCAGTGTGGTGGGAAGAGGGAGGGAGGAAGGACGGTATATGTGATGTTAGGACTGTTTCAGGAATTTCTTGAAGAATATAGTTTTTATTTCTTTTCTGAACATCTTGTAGTACCCCAGAACATCTTCTGAACATCTTTTGAACATCTTCTGAACATCTTGTTGTACCCCAGAACATCTTCTGGGGTAGTTATCAGTAGATTGGAGATCTGGTTATCTAGTTTTGCTGCTTGAGTGGCTAGGAGGCCATCGTATAGTTTTTTCCGTTTTACTTCTTTGATCGGGGGGGGGGGGGGGGATGAATGAGGTATGTGTTTTTTTATGTCTGATTGAGGTGGTTTGGATGTGGCGGTTGTTCAGGTAGGTTGGGCTGTCTCCATTTAGGGTTTTATATAACATACAGTAGAATTTAAATAGTATTCTTTCTTGGATTGGTAGACAGTGTGAGTTGATGTATGCTTCTGTAATATGGTTGTGTTTCCTCAATGAGTAGATGAGTCTCAGGGCTGTATTTTGGATTGTTTGTAGTTGTTTGGTCATAGCAGCAGGGCAGGGGAGGTAGAGGATATTGCAGTAATCTAGTAGACCTTGGATTAGGGATTGTACTATAAGCTGGAATTGTGTTCTTTTGAAGAATTTCCGGACTTGTCTTAGGTTTCTCATAACTGTATTGTTTTATTTATTTGTGGTTGCATGGTGCAGCATCTGTCAATAGTCATTCGTGGTAGTTTAATTGTGGTTTGGATGGGATAAGAACATAACATAAGAACATAAGCAGTGCCTCTGCTGGGTCAGACCAGAGGTCCACCGTGCCCAGCAGTCCGCTCACACGGCGGCCCATCAGGTCCAGAACCTATATAGTAATCCTCTATCTATACCCTTCTATCCCCTTTTCCTTCAGGAAATTATCTAATCCTTTCTTGAACCCCAATACTGTACTCTGTCCTATCACACCCTCTGGAAGCGCATTTCAGGTGTCCACCACCCTTGGGTGAAGAAGAACTTCCTAGCATTGGTTCTGAATCTGTCCCCTTTTAATTTTTCCGAATGCCCTCTCGTTCTTGAAGTTCTTGAAAGTTTGAACAATCTGTCCCTCTCCACTTTCTCTATGCCCTTCGTGATCTTGTAAGTCTCTATCATGTCCCCTCTAAGTCTCCGCTTTTCCAGGGAAAAGAGCCCCAGTTTCTCCAGTCTCTCAGCGTATGAAAGGTTTTCCATACCTTTTATCAAACATGTCACTCTCATCTGAACCCTCTCGAGTATCGCCATATCCTTCGTAAGGTATGGCGACCAATATTGGACGCAGTACTCCAGATGCGGGCGCACCATCGCCCGATACAACGGCAGGATAACTTCTTTCGTTCTGGTTGTAATACCTTTCTTGATTATAACTAGCATTCTGTTCGCCTTCTTAGCTGCCGCTGCGCACTGTGCCAACGGCTTCATTGTCTTGTCCACTATTACCCCCAAGCCCCTTTCTTGGGTACTCTCACCCAATATCAATCCTCCCATCATATAGCTGTACTTCAGGTTTCTGTTTCCTACATGCAAGACTTTACATTTCTCTACATTAAACTTCATCTGCCATCTCGTTGCCCACTCCCCTAGTTTGTTCAGATCCCTTTGTAAATCTTCGCAGTCCTCTTTAGTCCTAGCCCCACTAAATAGTATGATGTCGTCTGCAAATTTTATTACTTCACACTTCGTCCCTGTTTCAAGATCATTTATAAATACGTTGAACAGCAGCGGTCCGAGCACCGACCCCTGTGGAACACCACTCGTGACCCTTCTCCAGTCCGAGTAGTGGCCCTTCACTCCTACCCTCTGCTTCCTACCTGCCAACCAATTCTTGATCCATCTCTGTTGATTGAGATGATTTCTATATTGGTTATAGAAACATAGAAACATAGTGGCAGAAAAGGGCTATAGCCCACCAAGTCTGCCCATTCCAAAGTATTCGCTCCCGAATTTACTCCCTTAAAGATCCCACGTGAGCATCCCATTTACTCTTAAAATCCTTCACGCTGCTGGCTTTAACAACCTGCAGTGGGAGTTTGTTCCACTGATCCACCACTCTTTCGGTGAAGAAGTACTTTCTGGAGTCTCCTTGAAACTTCCCACCTCTGATCTTCAGCGGATGCCCTCTGGTGGTCGAGGGACCCATAAGACAGAAGATATCATCTTCCGACTCAATGCGACCCGTGATGTACTTAAACGTTTCAATCATGTCTCCCCTTTCTCTTCGTTCCTCAAGTGAGTACAGTCGCAACTTCTTTAGTCTTTCTTCATACGTTAGATCCTTTAGCCCCGAGACCATCCTGGTGGCCATTCGCTGAACCGACTCGATCCTCAGCATGTCTTTACGGTAGTGTGGTCTCCAGAATTGAACACAGTACTCCAAGTGAGGCCTCACCATGGATCTATACAATGGCATAATGACTTCAGGTCTCCTGCTGACAAAACCTCTGCGGATACAACCCATCATTTGTCTTGCCCTGGAGGAAGCCTTCTCCACTTGATTGGCAGCCTTTATGTCATCACTAATAATCACTCCTAGATCACGTTCTTCCTTGGTCCTAACCAAGGTCTCTCCATTTAGTGCATAAGTTCTGCGCGGGTTTCTCTTACCCAGGTGCATTACCTTGCATTTTTTAGCATTGAAGCCCAACTGCCAAGTCGTTGACCATCTTTCCAGCAGCAGTAAGTCCTGTGTCATATTGTCAGGTAATAAGCTGTTGCCTACAATGTTGCAAATTTTGGCGTCATCGGCAAACAGTGATACCTTTCCCCTAAGCCCTTGCGTCATATCTCTTATGAATAAGTTGAATAAAATCGGGCCCAAGACTGAGCCCTGCGGTACTCCACTGAGCACGTCCGACGCTTCTGATGGGGTACCGTTCACCACCACCCTCTGTACTCTACCGCTCAGCCAGTCCCCAACCCATTTAGTTAGAGTGTCTCCCAAGCCCATTGATTTCAGCTTGTTCAATAACCTTCGGTGTGGGACGCTATCAAATGCTTTACTGAAGTCCAAATACACCACGTCCAGTGCCTCCCCGGCATCCAGTTGTCTAGTAACCCAGTCAAAAAAGCTAATAAGATTGGATTGGCATGATCTACCCTGGGTGAACCCGTGTTGGTGGGGATCACGTAGATTTTCCTCATCTAGGATTGTGTCAAGATTCCGTTTGATCAGTGTTTCCATGACTTTACACACTATAGACGTGAGACTCACTGGCCTGTAGTTTGCTGTCTCTGTCTTGCTGCCCTTTTTGTGGAGTGGGATTACGTTGGCGGTTTTCTAGTCCAAGGGGACTCTTCCTGTGCGTAGGGAAAGATTGAAAAGCACAGATAATGGTTCCGCCAGGACTTCACATAACTCCCTGAGTACCCTGGGGTGTAGGTTGTCTGGTCCCATGGCTTTGTTCACTTTGAGTCTTGATAGTTCGCTGTAGACGCTATCTGGCGTAAATTCGAAATCCTGAAACGGGTCTTTCTGGTTATCTCCCGTCTGAAGCTGTGGACCGTCTCCCGGTGCCTCATATGTGAAGACTGAACAGAAATATTTGTTTAGTAGTTCTGCCTTGGCAGAATCCGATTCTGCAAAGTTACCGTCCGATTGCTTCAGGCGTACAATCCCATCTTTGTTTCTTTTCCTGTCACTAATATAGCTAAAGAAAGATTTATCTCCTTTCTTAATGTTCTGTGCTAGATTTTCATCCATTTGGATTTTGGCCTCTCTGACTGCTTTTTTGACAGCTCTGGATCTGTCTAGATAGTCCTCTTTCGCCTCCTGTTTTCCTAAATGTTTGTAGGCGATATATGCTTCTTTTTTCTTTTTAACTAGGTCTGAAATATCTTTGCTGAACCATTGGGGTTTTTTGTTTCTCCTGCGTTTACTTACTGTTCTTATGTAGCGGGTTGTCACTTCATGTAGGATGGACTTTAGAGTCGACCACATATCCTCCACATTGTCAGCTTTTACCTGTTTATATAGCTCTTGATGGATAAATTCTCCCATGCGGTTGAAGTCTGTGCCTCTAAAGTTGAGAACCCTCGTTGCTGTGTGTGACTTAGGGAAACCCTTCTCGAGGTTGAGCCATACCATATTATGGTCGCTGGAGGCCAGTGTATCACCTACTGAGACTTCCGAGACGCTATCTCCGTTGGTGAGTACTAGGTCTAGTATTGCCTGGTTCCTGGTGGGCTCCGATACCAATTGCTTGAGACGTGCACCCTTTATGGAGGTTAAAATTCTTTTGCTGCTACTTGTAGTCGCGGAGAGTGTGTTCCAATCTGTATCAGGCATGTTGAAGTCTCCTAGTATTACTGTGTCTCCGCGCAGTGTGATATTCTCTATGTCCTCTATTAATTCACCATCTTAGCCTCTTTGCACTGAACTGCGACGGGGTGCAGCCTCACGTCTCGGAGCTGGCCAGGACAGAGCCAGGGGACATAAACACCATGAGGCCTGTGTTCAGAGAGAAGACTCCCCAAAGGGGTGCCCACTAATGAATCCCTCTGCGGAGAGCCCCAGGAACTAGTACTGAGCAGCTCCGTCAGCAGCCACATCAAGACCCCAAACCCCAGCGTCACCCTCTGCCCCATCCTGTTATGGGTTACCTCCCGGCCCCGGCCCGCAGTGTTCCCTCTAAGCTGAGCAGGAGTCCTCCACCCACAGTCTCACCAATAGAGGGTGCTGTTTTACTGTCACATTTTTCAATTGTGAGGGACAGGCAAGTTCTGCAGGACTCCAGGGAACATACCTGTCCTTAGCGACTGAAAATATTCCACCCCCTAGTGGTAGCAATGCAGCTGGAGGACACCTGCTCAGCTTAGAGGGAACAGTGGTGGGTGGGACTGTCATTTTCGAGGAGGATGAATTTGGTTTTGTCTGGGTTAAGTTTCAGTTTGTGATCTTTCATCCAGGTCACTACTGTTTCTAGTGTTCAGTGTGGTGCGTTTGTCATGGCAATCTTTGGCTGATCAAAAGGTATGAGAATGGTAATGTCATCTGCATAACTATAGGTGGTTATGCCTAGATTATCTAGGTATGTTCCGAGAGAGGCAGTGTATAGGTTGAAGAGAGTAGGGGATAGTGGGGATCCTTGTGGTACGCCGCAGGGGTTGGACCAAGGTTCAGATTTTTCTTTATCTGATTTTACTCTGTATGTTCTGGATTTTAGGAAGGCTTTAAACCAAGAATATACTTTATCTGAGATACCTATTGCGTCCAGAATTTGCAGTAGGATGTCATGATTTACCAGGTCAAATGCTGCAGTCAGGTCCAGTTGTTTGAGAAGTATTTTTTTCCTGTGCTAAAGTGTTGTCTGGCTGTGTCAATAAGGGAGCCTAGTAATATCTCTGTGCTGAAGTTGGTTCTGAAGCCAGATTGCATGGGGTGAAGTATGTTATGGTCTTCTAGATAGTTGGTGAGGAGTTTGGCAACGAGTCCTTCTGTTAGTATGACGTATAGAAGTATTGAGGTAATGAGTCTGTAGTTGGATGGTTGGTCTGTTGGTCCTTTTGGATCTTTTTGTATTGGGGTGATGATTTCGCTGAGGTCAGTTGGGAAAAGGCTGTCTGTGAGCATGGTTTGTATTCATTGCAGAAGTAGAGTATGGAATTTTGCGCTGGAGGTTGTAAGGAGATATGATGGGCAGTGATTGAGGTCACAGGATGCGTGGCTGTACGTTTTGTAGAGTTTATTGAGTTTGGACCATTGTATGTTGGGGAATTGAGACCATGCTCTGTCTGCTGCAGTTGATTCTTTTTCTGTGGGATGAATTGTGAGTTCGTTTAGGTGGGATGAGGTACAATTGAGGGTGGCTCTGGCATTTGTAATTTTGTTCTTGAAGTGTTCTGCTAAGAGGGTGGCTGAGGGGGGTGGGGTATTGTTGGTGGTCATGTAGGGTTTGGTGTCTGCTAGATCTTTTAATATTTGGAATAGTTTTTTGGTATCTTGGGTTTCTGTGCCTATTAGATTGGTGTAGTGTGTTTTTCTCTTGTCCTTTAGTAGTAATTTGTATTGTTTGTTAATTTTTTTCCAGGCGGTTTTCGTGTGATCTAGGTTAGTTTTTCTCCATTTTCTTTCTAGTCATTGGCATTGTCTTTTAAGTTCGAGTAGTTTGTTGTCAAACCATTGGTCTGATCTTCTGCTAGTTCTAGTTTTGGTTTGTTGTGGGGCTAGTTCATCAAGGATGTTGGTGGTCAGATTGTTCCAGTGTGAGATAAAGTCTTTGGGGTCACAGTCCAGGATTGTTTCATCTATTTTTGTCCAGAATTTGGAGGGCTCAATGTGTTTGCGTGAGGTGTAGGTTATTTTTTGGGATTTTTGGGATGTGGTTTTGTTCTTGGTCCAGTTGATGGGGACCAGGTTCCATTAGGTGTTTGGAATTTCTGGGGTGGATGGTGGATGGTTGATGGGTCATGAAGGCTGCGATGTCGAGTTGGTGTCCTGTTTCATGAGTGGTTTGTGGGTTTAGGATTTGGAAGGATAAGGCATTGAGAAATGATAAACAGTTTTCTGCTGGTTTGGATGCTTGGTCTTCAAGGTGTATGTTTAGGTCTCCTAGGATGAGGTTGTATTCTGCTGTTAATGAGTTTTGGTATATGAAGGTTTCAAATTCAGGTCTTACTGTGGTCCAGTTTCCTGGTGTTATGTAGCAGAGCATACAGTTTAGTGAGTTTTTTAGTGTGATGCTGGAGAGATGGCAGGCAAGGAAGTCCATTTGTGGGGTGGATGTTTTTTTGAGTATATTTAGGGTTAGGGAGTCCTTGATTAAGATTGCTAGTCCTCCTCCCCTTTTTTTCTCTCTGCAGGTCACTGTTATTTTGTATCCCTGAGGGCATACTTCTGTTATTCTAGGAACTGCGTCCGAGGTTAACTAGGTTTCTGTGAGGAAAAGGCAGTCTAGGTTTTCGGTTTTCATCCAGTTTTTTATATGTTCTGTTTTAGATCCTAAGGCTCTGATGTTTACGTAGGCACATATTAGGGCGGTGATATCTGTTTGATAATTGTGAGTCGTTTCAGGGTAGATGAGTGTTTTAGCAGGAGGTTGAGGTTTGGTCTTGGGAAGTATTGATCTTCTTCTCCAGGCTAGGGTGATGGGATGTTGAGCATTGGTTTGGTGGTTTGAGCGTCTAGCTATTGAGGTTCTTCTGTTATGGTGTTGGATTTTGTTTGCAATGGAGCTTGTGGGTGTGGTAGGTAAGTTGTTTGCTACTGCTTTCCAACTGGTAATGAGGAGGATTATCAGTAGGGTGGTCTGAGTGTGTGTTTGTGGGATTAGCTTCATTTTGGTGGCAGAGGGTGGATGATGGGGGACGAGTGGTTAGCTGTGAATAAGTTGTAGTTCTGTACCTGGATGGGTAGGAGTATGAGTTTCTTTAGTGTAGGTGCTGTAGAGAGACTTTAGTGTAGGTACTATAGAGAGATTTGGTGCTGTGAGAGGATTTGTTGGGAATGAAAACTGTGATTAAGAGTAAGGATTGAAGGAGTTGGTAGGTCGCTTTGCAAAGGCGCTCGATGGCGCGGAATGGCTGTGTGCCTTCTGCACTGCTCCCGCTCTGCTTCTGCTGCTGCTCCCGGTCCAAGTCGGGAGGCACTGTGGTTCGGGGGTAGGTAGAGTAGAATTTGAAAAAGTTGGTCAAACCCAAGGGTGAAGTTGGTCAACCCCGAAGGTGAAGTTGGTCAAACCCGAAGGTGAGGTTTCCGTTGAGGCAGCTCCTGATAACAGTGGAGCTTCCCTGAAGAGATAGAGAATTGAATCAGAGCCACGGGGGGCGTCGGGAGACAGAGCTTGTCTCCCACGCCGACCCAGTCTCCCTCCTTTGCTGCCAAAGGTGAGGTTTCCGTTGGGGCAGCTCCCGATAGCTTGGAGATGCCCTGAACAGGTAGAGATTGTAAAAAAAAAAACCAAAAACGCAAGATTGGCACAGTGATTCCACCTGACCTTGAACTGAAGAACCGGTATGTTGCTCTGGAAGTGGAGGAGATGAGAGCATCCCAGGGAGAGGAAGGACTAAAAATTACTAGATCCCCAAAATTACTAGATCTGTGACAAGGAGGCGTAAGGTAGTGTGGTTGGCGATTCCCTTCTGAGAGGTACAGAAGCGTCCATCTGCAGACCAGACAAGATGTCCCGGGAGGTATGCTGTCTTCCTGGTACCAAAATCCAAGATGTTACGGAGAGATTGCCAAGACTCATCAAGACTGATGACTATTATTCGATGCTGCTCATCAACGGCACAAACGATACTGCCTGGGCCCCTGTGAACATATCAAAAGTGATTTTGTGGCTCTGGGAGAAAAGGTGAAGCAGTCAGGTGTGCAGATGGTATTCTCGTCCTTCCTCCCTGTCGAGGGTAAGAGCTAGGTCAGAGAAGCACGCATTCTGGAGATGAATGTGTGGCTATGTTTTACGGTGTCGTCGAGAGTGTTTTGGCTTTAGTACTTAACGATAGTCATAGAGTTGGTGTTAATGCTGGCATCCTAGATGCTAAATACCTGGATTTTACCCATTTAGGGCCAGATTCTGTATAGTGTGACTAAAGTTCCGCAGGTAGATCTTTGCACATTGGCGATTTGCTTATGCAACTTAATTGTTAACAAGCCAATCAGTGTTGATCATTAGTAATTAACAATAATTGGCACTAAGTAGAATTTGCATGCACAACTTTCTAAGTGTATTCTAAAGTGGTGTGTGTATGGATCTCAGAAGGGGGCGTGGTTAAGGGAGGAGCATGGGAGGGTCATGGGCGTTCCGTAAAGTTAGGTACATTGTTATCGAACATGCCCGATTCAAGTACAACCTAGGTGCAGGTATTTAGGCCTGATTTTCATTGGCATAAATGGTTGTGCCTAAATGGTAGTCAAGTATGCATGATTCTATAAGCTTCAAGAGCGTTGTAGAGAGTTGTGCTTAGTACCGTCCTTTCTGGCACCAATTTTTTAGATGTCATATATAGAATATAGCCCAAAGTTCATTTCTTTGTCTACCTGAAGGTTGTTTGTTGTGACCAGGCTCTACATTTCAAAATGATTGAGCTTTGGAATAATCTCCCTCTACAGCTGCCTGATTTGGGTTCTTTTCAAATATTCCGAAAACATCTGAAAACTTGGTTATTTTCTAAGCTGTAAACTCTTGCCTATTTTTCACTTTATCCAAATTTATTGTATTTTTTCTTTTTAAGTTTATTGTAAACTGTGTCAAGCTTTATTTTTATAGAGAAGATGCAGTCTATAAGCTTAAGGTTTAGTTTAGTTTAGACATTACAAGGTCAAGACCTGTTGATTCAAGATTTCTCCTTCTTTTCTTTCTTCCTGCACCACAACTTTACCTGGCAAAAGGAGAGAAGTGCTTTATACACAATCAACCTACTTTGCCATACAACTTTGGACATAATTTAAACGGCAGATCTTGTTGGGACCATTTTAGAACAACAAAGTTTAGGCTTAAAGACTAGCAAGCTGGACTGCAGAGGAAGCTGGGATTTGGCAAGGAGGAGGAGGAAACTGTCCAGATATGGCCTTGGGAAAGGTGACAGGTCTACTATGGTCAAAATACCGTATCTAAAAGCCAATGGCCATTCTATTGCTGGCTAATCTACTGAAAAGGGTGATCAAAGCCTCCAGATGAGTAAATCACTGAATACCTCTACACAGATGGGAAAATGGGGCAACGTCTGGAAAGCAGAATATCCTAATGCTCAAAGTATGGGATCTAGAAGCTGTGATGGAAGAAGATGAGTTGGATATAGTGGCGATCACAGAGAACCACGACTGGGATGTAGTTATACCAGGCTATTATCTATTCAGGAAAGACAGGGTAGGAAGAAAAGGAGGGGGAGTAGCATTATATGCTAAATATCATATTAAAGTTTTACTAATAGGTGATTTTAACATGCCAAATGTTGATTGGGTTATCCCTACTATAGCGGGGTCTTCTAGAAGTAGGGAGATACTTAAAAACAGTACCATTCTAATAAAAAACCTGTTCAAATAATGGGTAATACAAATGTCCTTATTTTTTTATATGTTATCATGAATGCAGTAATTAGAAACATGTTAAGCCTGCTCAGATTCTCACAAATCATTTGATTAATTTTCTAAAGGTAATTAATATCAACGACTGGGTAAACGTCTTTGCTTTTCCAAGAAAGGATAACATTTGACTTGCTGCCCCCCTCCTTCCTAACCTGCACTCATCATCCTACAAGGAAATGTTTAGGAATTAGTGTTCAGTCATCCTGAACCAAATGATGCATAGCCCTGCTTCCACTCAGTGATAGAACCCAGTTGTAGTCAGCACGGAAGGTCAATTGCTCTCTGCCGACCTTTCCATATTCAGTACAGAGATGTCATGTATTTTTTCCTAGTGGAGATAGATGCTTTAATCAGAAAGAGAGTCATTAAGTTAGAAAAGGGAAGGGTGTGAGGGTGTCTGCATTACAGGCACTGATTTACTTTCTGTGCTCAGCTCTTGCTGCTATTTCTGGGCCATTATTTTCCAGTAGAGATTGCATTTAAGATGTGGGCAACTCCATGACACATCAGCAAAGCTTTTGCATAGGAGATCTAGCTTTTTTTTTTCTGGAGGTTCTTGGAGAAACTCGTCACAGCCCCTGAGAAGGATCCAAGAAAGAGAGAGATCTTGACATTCTCAAACAAAGAAATCTGTTGGATTTCCCTGGCTAATCTAGGTGCCGTTGGAAGGGAAACCAAAAAAATCAGAAACATATTTAAATAGTCTGATTTAGATTTTTAGAAAATCAGAATGTGGATCTAATGATCTGGCAGAATCTTCTTTGGACTGTGTTACCTAGAAACCTGATAGCAGATAAAGGCCAAATGGCCCATCCAGTCTGCCCATCCACAGTAACCATTATCTCTTCCTCTCTCTAAGAGATCCCGTGTGCCTATCCCAGGCTTTCTTGAAATTAGACACAGTCTTTGTCTTTTCCTTATGAATACTATGACCAAACTAGTATTTTTCTAAGTTTGTCGTGCTGTTGATTGAAACCGTTTTGGAGAAACCTGTGGGATTCTCAGCCATTAGAACTGAAGAATAACCATACTGGGTCAGACTAATGGTCCCTCTAGCCCTGTATCCTGTGTCCACAGTGCCCAAAGCAGGTCACAAGTACCTTTTCAGAAACCCAAATAGTAGCAACATTCCATGCCACAGATCCAGGGCAAGCAGTGGCTTCCCCCATGTCTTTCTCAACAGCAGACTATGGACTTTTCCTCCAGGAACTTGTACAAACCTTTTTTTAACCCATCTACATTAACTGCTGTTACCACATCCTCTGGCAATGTGTTCCAGAGCTTAATGTAATGTAATGTAATGTAATTTATTTCTTATATACCGCTACATCCGTTAGGTTCTAAGCGGTTTACAGAAAATATACATTAAGATTAGAAATAAGAAAGGTACTTGAAAAATTCCCTTACTGTCCCGAAGTATTATATTAACTATTCTATTCCTTCTATTAGTTTTAAAAGTATTTCCCTGTAACTTTGAACGTCCCCTAGTCTTTTTCATTTTTGATGGAGAAAAATATTAACACATTAACACTGTCATTTGCAGAGGGCTCTGTATATGCCAAACTCTGAAGATATCTGCAGGCTAAATCCCACAAGTAGGGGACTGTCACTCACTAAGATCAGAGGATGAAGGTAAAAAGCCTCAGTCAGGCTGCAAGTCCAAATGAGCTTGAAAAAGTTTTGGGACCAAAACCAAGGTTTATCAAAAGCTTGGTCAACTTCAATCTTCCTAATTCAAAAACAACTCTACAAAAATAATCACACTGGCGGCATTGCTCAAAGCAAAACAGGTTTTCTTAAACAGAGGAAAAAGTCTCAGGTTTAAAGAGAGCCAGACAATCTCTGGCCTAAAAAATGTCCGGAAAGCTAATGAGAGAGAAATTAAAAGCAATGTAACCAAGTGAGCACCTTTCAAAATAAACTCCCCTCCAATGTAGACCCGCCTTTCATGGTATACTGACCACTTCTTCAGTAGGTGATATTAATTACAGGAAGCGCACCTTAAGAAAACCTGTGCGACTATTTTTGTGGAGTTGTTTCTGAATTAGTTTGATCGTTCCTCCATTCCTTTTTGATTTTTCACCTCAAATCTACATAAGTCATCTATCAGGAAGCCTTTCCTACTTTATTGAAGATATCAAAATCCTTCTTTGATAATGCATCTATGGTGATTTTTGACCTCCTTGCTTAGTGAAGCAACTGCACAAAAACCCTTACTAAAATAAATGTTTAAAACAACTGATATGCCACTTCAATGCAACACAATCCAAGTGGTTTACATGCTTAAGAGTGTGGCACTGAGGTTATGGGTTCAAACTCAAACTGCTCCTTGTGATCCTGGGCAAGTCACTAACTTGCCCGATTCACTCTGCTCTGTGTCCAATCCGACGCAGGCCAACTGATTCAAATGGGGGCGATCAGAGAAACGCCTGACTATACGGATCGCTCTCTAGTGATCCAGATGCATGCGCAGACCATCTACTTTGCCTGTAGATGGTCGGCGCATGCATTTGATGTTTGTATGTGTATGTTTGGGGAGGGGGGTTGTACTTTTTACTTGCAAGCCCGTGGTTTTAACTCGCGGGTTAAAACCATGGGCTGGTGCTGCAGGGAAGGGAGGAAAATCGGGACAGGGAGCGGGGCAGAGAGCAGGGCTGGAAGTTGGCAGGGATTTCAGGGCGGCAGTGGAGCAGGAGAGTCAGCAGAGACGTGTGCGACTGGTCTTTAGCAGTTGCTTGTTTTGGGATCGGCCAGCCCAGTTGGTGTTCCTCTTTTTTTTTTTTTTTTAGTGAATCACTGCCTGCCTACATTTGAATGCCGTTCCCCCCTCATTTGCATTCGCGGATCACAGGATAATCGGGACAGAGGTTAGTGAATCTGGTCGGAGGGAAATCAGGTCGCAAAGGGATCACTAAATGGTCGGAACTTGATCGGTGGGCTTAGTGAATCTGGTCCTTAATCCCCACATTGCCCCAGGTACATTAGATAGATTGTGAGCCAGCTGGGACAGAAAGGGAAATTGCTTGAGTACCTGAATCAATTCATGTAAACCATTCTGAGGTCTCCTGGGAGAATAGTATAGAAAATTGACTACAGTAATTAAACAACCCATAGAAACATAGAAACATAGAAATAGACGGCAGATAAGGGCCCAAGGCCCATCCAGTCTGCCCACCCTAATGTCCCTCCCCTACCTTTGCCCTGTGAAGAGATCCCATGTGCCGATCCCATTTGGCCTTAAAATCAGGCACGCTGCTGGCCTCAATCACCTGTAGTGGAAGACTATTCCAGCGATCAACCACTCTTTCAGTGAAAAAGAATTTCCTGGTGTCACCTCGTAGTTTCCCGCCCCTGATTTTCAACGGATGCCCTCTTGTTGTCGTGGGACCCTTGAAAAAGAAGATATCTTCCTCCGCCTCGATGCGGCCCGTAAGATACTTGAACGTCTCGATCATGTCCCCCCCTCTCTCTGCGCTCCAATCCGCATGAACTCCAATATAAAAAAGTCCTCACCCAATCATCCATCATAACAAATACTAAAGATATGAAAAAAAGAAGTGCCATATCTACTAGCTTAAATTAAAAAAAGGTTTGCAATGCAATTTTAAATAAAGCAACAACAAAAAAACCTTAACAGGATGCAGCTCTGATTGAAAAGAGAGCCTTGTCTCTATTAATTCAGGCGAAGAAGAGCTTGGAATGTGCTTAGTCTTTTGAAGGATCCCTAGCTAGCTGACATGGTTGGGTCACAGTGTAGATGAAGAAATTCCTTTTAGATCAATGGGTCATAATTAGTATAAAGAACAACTTGTGACTCCATTTTACTGCTCTGAGAAATCACGTATGCATGCAGGCCTGTACTATGTATCTGTCTTAGTGCCTGGTACAGCCAGGAGGCAGAGGAATGTAGATGCTAGTTAGCCTAAGATGTGTAGATTATAGGATGGATTTATGGTTTTGTTTTTCTCTTTGCTCCTACCTTTTGGTCAGAACTGGTCAAACTGGTTCGGACTGGTTAGGACCCTATATAATCTTTGTGTTTGAAATTCTCAGGGTCTTCTGTTTATGCAGCCAGTTCTGCCCAGAAGTCCAGCATATATGCTTGTTTAATAAAAGCCTTTTTAAATCTCTTCAGTCTCTGGCTCAAGTCTCTGCACTACTAGCGGAGGTCCTTATCCTAAAAGGTACCTTCATTTGGCGCAGCCGAACAGGGACTTGATCTACAGACTTGAGCCTGTTTGGCACGATCGTCTCCCTCGGAGGATTTCAAACCTTGCCTCCTACGAGACCCGTAATAGCCGGCATTAACCTGGTGGTTGACCAGGAACGGTTTTCTCGTCGAAGACAACGGATTGCACCTCGAGAAGGAACGAATCGGTGGAGATTTCTGGCTCCTGGTTTTGTTGTGCCGGTACCGGACCTGTCTTGGTAAGTGAGAAGTTGATTTCTTCTCTATCCTGTCTCTACCTTTCCTGTCTAGTAACTTCTTAATCCGACGTGAAGCGCGGGGAGGTATATAGGATTCTGGTTTCTGGAAATTGGAATTTTTGTAGGGTGCATATACAGATTGTATAATATGGGTCAGAGCAGCACCAAGCCCACCGACCCCCTTCAGATTATGCTTAACCATTTTACTACCGCCTTTTCTGGCGATTATGGCGACCCTAAAATGACAAAATCTACCCTCACTAAATTTTGTGCATATGAATGGCCCACTTTCGGTGTAGGATGGCCCCCCGAGGGTACTCTGGATTTGAATATTATACGTCAGGTATATATCCGTGTCACCAGTCCCACTGAGGGACATCCTGATCAGTTCCCTTATATAGATAGTTGGTTGGATACGGTCCGACTAAAACCTTCCTGGCTTAAACCCCAATTGGACAAAGCTACCTTAGTGCATGTAATGGCCCTCCGGCGGAAGGTCCAGGAAAACTGCCCAGTTTTATCCGAGCCATTAGATAGTGGACCGGATCCGTTGGAACCCTCAGCGCCCCCTCCTTCGTATACCCCTCGACCCGATTTGAACGTTCCTGTCGGTCCTGGTGACCGTGATATTCAGGATCCCGATTTACCCCCATCCCCTGATTTACCTCCCCAACAAGCCCTCCACCCTCAACCTGACCCCCAGGCATCCTGCAGCCCCCCCTTGCAATCTCGTCTTCGACATCGTCCTGATAAGCCCGCTGCCATACTTCCCCTCCGACATACTCTCACCGCCCAGCTCCCGGATGACCGAGGGTTTCCCCGACCTCCGATAACCCATCTGGTATACACCCCTTTTTCAACCACTGATATTTATAATTGGAAAACGAACTGTCCGCCCTTCTCTGAAAAACCTCAAGCTACTATTGATCTCCTTACCTCCATATTCCAGACCCACCTGCCCACTTGGGCAGACTGTCAGCAACTTTTAGTCTGCCTATTGAGCACTGAAGAACGGCGCCGAGCCCTTTCTGAGGCCCGGAAACATGCCCAAACTTTAGCCTCCGTGGACCCGAATCCTGACAACTGGCTTACGATACATTTCCCTGACACAGATCCCTCCTGGCAACCTGACCAACCTGCCCACATGACTTTACTAGACTCGTATCGCAAATATATTATACAGGGCTTAGTTCAGAGTTCTCGGAAACCCATAAATGTTACTCGTGTAGCCGAAATCATGCAAAAACCTGATGAATCTCCCGCTGCGTTTCTTGAACGCCTGACCGAAGCCTATCGTACTTATACCCCTTTTGACCCGGAACTCCCTGAAAATCTACGCATGGTAAATACCTCTTTTGTCAGCCAAGCCCAGCCTGACATCCGCCGTAAGCTTCAAAAGCAAGAGGGATTCGCTGGCATGACAACTACCCAGCTGTTAGAAATAGCTCAGCGTGTTTTTATGAACCGCGACACTGCCGCTCGGCGGGAAGCTGATCGCTGTCTCCGCCGAAAGGCAGACCTCTTTGCCCTAGCCCTCCGCACTCCCTATAAGGTTGGCCCCCCTTCTGCTCCCGCTGGTCCAGGGTTCACACCGGGTCCAGGAACCCGCCCTGATCTGGCCCGAGATCAATGTGCTTACTGTAAACAATCAGGACACTGGAAAAATGAATGTCCTAATCGACCCTCTCAGGATCGGTTTAATCCCCGATCCGGACCCCCAGCCGCTTCCGGTAGGCCTGGACCCCGTGCCGGTCCCTCTCTGGCTCCCCGACCACTCCCTAGTATCGCTATGGTCCAGGACACTGCCCCTGATTCAGATGGTGAATACTGAGACAGACCGGTTTCGGGAGTACGACTGACCCATGTCCTGCCCGTCTACTCCCTAGGTTCCCTTGAACCCTTGGTCGATGTCCAAATAGGGAACCACAAAGTCACCATGATGGTTGACACAGGTGCTCAGCACTCCGTTCTCACTAAACCCCTCAGTCGTTTCTCCCCAGATACAATTGAGGTCTCCGGCGCCACGGGATCCCAAGCCGCTGCCCCCATTCTTGAACCGTTGCCAGTTTCCCTCGGCCCCCATGCTATCCCTCACCGGTTCATATATATGCCTTCCTGCCCTATCCCCTTGCTGGGCCGCGATCTCCTACAGGCCTTGCACGCTTCCATTTCCATAACCACACGAGGATTTTCCCTGCACATTCCTGACGATCCTCTCCTCGCTAGTCAACCCCTAGATCGGCATTTGTCTTCCCGCCTCTGTTCCCTCATGCAGTCTCCCTCCGGGGAACCGGCTCCTCATCCCGCTGTCCCGTCCTACCTCCTTACTGTTCCTCCTGATCTTTGGGCTGAGTCTGGGTCTCCTGGATTGGCACACAACATTCCTCCTTTTGTGATTGACCTGAAACCTGCTGCCACCCCAGTTTCAATCAAACAGTATCATATCCCTAAACGGGCTTTGACCTCTATCATTGTTCATTTGGATCGCCTTGCCCGAGATGGCTTTATCCGTCCCTGTACATCCCCTTGGAACACTCCCCTCCTCCCGGTTCTCAAACCTGGAGATCCCCCTGACTACCGCCCTGTCCAGGATCTTCGTGCAGTTAACTCTCGCACCACTGATATCCACCCTCTGGTTCCCAACCCCTATACCCTCCTGTCCCATATCCCACCCTCTGCCACTGTCTTCACGGTCTTGGACCTTAAGGATGCCTTTTTCTGTTGCCGACTGGCCCCGGTCAGTCAACCCATTTTCGCCTTTGAGCGACCGGACCCTGACCCTTCCCGATCCCCTACCCAGGCAACCTGGACCAGACTACCCCAGGGCTTCAAAAACAGCCCAACCCTGTTCAGTACGGCATTAGCCCAAGACCTCAGCTCCTTTTCCCTTCCACCCCCTGCCTGCCTTCTCCAGTACATTGATGATCTCCTCCTCTGTTGCCCTGACCTCTCTTCAGCGCACACACACACCCTTTCCCTGCTCCTCCACCTATACGACTGTGGATATCGGGTCAGCCTCAAGAAGGCTCAGTTTTCTCTGCCCTCAGTCACCTACCTCGGCTTCACCATTTCACAGGGCCAGCGTTCCCTACCACCTGATCGGGCTGAGGCACTGTGTTCTCTGCCCACCCCGACTGACCGTAAATCTCTCCGCACCTTCCTCGGCATAGCTGGGTACTGTCGTCTTTGGATACCTGACTTTGCCACTCTGGCTAAACCCCTTTACGAGGCTACCAAAGGGCCTGATCGCTCACCTTTCCTTTGGACCTCCGCCCAACAAAAGGCCCATGACTCCCTGCGCTCTGCACTTCTGTCGGCCCCTGCTCTGGGCCTCCCCGATCCTGAGAAACCTTTCCACTTATACTGTCATGAACGGTCCGGAATTGCCTCAGGAGTCCTTCTGCAAACCCTCGGTTCTTGGAAACGCCCTGCTGCCTATCTCTCCCGGCAACTTGACCCTGTCGCCTCTGGTTGGCCCCCTTGCCTCCGGGCCGTAGCCGCTGCCGCTGACTTAGTAGCCCATGCCTCTAAGTTTACCTTTGGTCAGCACTTGACGGTTCATGTCCCGCATGATGTCCTCTCCCTCCTGGACTATCGGGCCCACCTCTGGTTATCAAATGAGCGTCTCCTGAAATATACTGCGCTCTTCTCTGAGAACCCCACCCTTTCCCTCGTCCTTGTGAGCCCCCTTGATCCCTCCACCCTACTTCCTGTACTCCTTTCCACCGCAGCCCCCTCTTCCTTGTCACTCCTTTCCACCGCAGCCCCCTCTTCCTTGTCACATGATTGTCTTCATGCTATCGATTCTGTCTACTCTTCCCGCCCTGATCTTTCTGATCGCCCACTGTCCAACCCGGACTATATCCTTTTCACAGATGGCTCCTCCTTCTTGGACGAGTCCGGGACTCGTCGCTCCGGATATGCGGTGACCACTACAGATATAGTTATCCTTTCGGGTTCCCTAACTCCTGCCCCCTCAGCCCAGGCAGCCGAACTTGTGGCCCTCACAGCTGCCCTCCGATACTGTGCTAACTACACCTGCAACCTCTACACTGACTCTAAATATGCCTTTCTAGCTGTTCATGCCCACGCTGCCCTCTGGCGCCAGCGTTCCTTCCTCACCTCCTCTGGATCCCCTATCCAACACCACCAACTCATCCTGGACCTTTTGGATGCTATCTTGCTACCCTCCAAAGTTTCTATCATGCACTGCCGGGCCCACCGTCGCCTCCGTGACTTCATCAGCCGCGGTAATGCCTTGGCTGACCGCTCGGCTCGCCAGGCGGCCCTCCAAGGTCCGTCCACACCCCCTCTTCTGTTATCCCTTTCCTCCCCTCAACCTTTCCTTCATTCCCTTTCCCCCCAGTACACTGACCCCGAGCGCAAGTGGGCCGTGCAGCAATCTGGCCATTGCACCCTCCCATCTGGATGGATTACTATACCTTCCTCTCACACATCCACCCCCCTCCTGTACGTCCCTCAACTCCTGGCCCTCACTGTTGTCCAACGTGCACACGATTTTTCTCATGCCGGTAACCCAGCTCTCCGCACTCTTCTCCGACAGAATTTCTATATCCCGAATCTCTCTCAACTCATCTCCCATGTCCTGCTCCGCTGTGTCATTTGCCTCCGACACAACCCCTCTTCTGTCAGGTCCCCCGTTCCTGGTCACCAGCCTATCGGTTCACACCCCATGCAAGTCCTCTCTACTGATTTTACCCACTTGCCCCCCTCCCATGGGTTCCGTTACCTCCTGGTTTTCATTGATTCCCACACTGGGTGGCCAGAGGCCTACCCAGTGCGCACAGAGAAAAGTAGGGAAATAGTAAAGGCTTTACTCCATGACATCATCCCTCGCTATGGCCTGCCCCTAGTGATTGGCAGCGATAATGGCCCCGCCTACATATCACAAGTCACACAAGCTGTCTCTCGGGCTCTGCAAATCACCTGGAAATTACATGCGGCCTATCACCCCCAGAGCTCTGGCCAAGTTGAACGCATCAACAGAACTATTAAAACCCTCCTCGGAAAAGCGGCAGAGGAAAGCCGCCTGCCATGGCCCAAACTGATTCCTTCTGTTCTATTTCGCATCCGCTGTACCCCAGGTAAACGCAATCGGTTGTCCCCATTTGAGCTCATGTATGGCCGACCTCCGCCGATAGTCAGCCCAGACCCTGAGTCTCTTGAACAGATAGGGAACGCTATCACAGACGCAGAGATAAAGCAGCTAGGAAAGACCATTATGAAATTACAGAACTGGGTCATTTCTAGAGCCCCGCTACCAATTACAACCCCTGTTCACCTCTACAAACCTGGGGATCAAGTGTGGCTAAAAGTATGGAAGAAAGAACCGCTGAAACCCCTTTGGACAGGGCCTTTCACTGTCTTACTTGCTTCTCCCACAGCTGTCAAATTGTCCCGCCACGAGTCTTGGATTCACTACAGCCGTGTGAAGCCCGCTGCTGAGTATATTTGTGAAAAAGGGCCTACTGACCTTCAACTGAAAATCACACGGCTGCCCCACACTCTGGAAGAGTAATCACGCACGTCTGATCCAGAGATCTGTCAAGATATTTAATATGAACTCTGTTGTGTATATACTGCTTGTGATTTGCGTCTTGCCAACATTGTCCATGTCCCCTACCCCTCCCACGCCTGGGTGTGCCCCTTGTGTGGCACTAGTGGACAATGGGGGCAAAACGGAAAATGTTATTAGATTTCAAACTAATTATGAGTGTAAGGGTCAACTAGTGACCCCTGTATGTATATATAACAAGGTTGAATATTCTATATGTAATAATGGAGACTCACAGATCTGTTTCGACCCCAAAGCAACTAATAGGGATACTTGGATAGAGGTCAGGTCAGTCTGGGATCAGGGCCCCCTGATTCAACAAACCCTGGTCACTAATCCCTATGTCCCGGCCTCAGTCCTCTTTGATGCTTGCCATGCCATGGACCAAAACCCCACCTTCCTTGGACGTTGTGGTGCCCTGGCATGGAGGAGGGAATATATGCACAATGATAAATACATGTGCCTGGCGGGACAGAAGCCGTCCCACTGTGAAGGGTCTTCCGAACACTACTACTGTAACTACTGGAGATGTGTATCCTGGGCTACTTGGGGTATGACCCGACTGCCTACCACCCGAGCCATATTATCCAAGGGGGTGACTACCTCTGACTGTGGCCTCCAGAACTGTAATCCACTTAACTTCACTATCCTACAGCCGTTTAAATGGAACCTCGATGATAGCCTCCGGAAAGCTCGCTATCTTGTGGGCCTACAGATATACGGTAAGGGCACGGACCCTGGTACTGTCTTACACATCAAACTCGTTGAGAGACACCGGATCCCTGAACAACACAGCATTGTGTTTCCTGACTTTTATGAACATATGAAACTAGACCAACAAGACTTTGTGCCCTCTGCCACCACCCGCAACCTTTTCATACAGTTCGCTGAAGCCATAGGAGCCACCTTAAATCTGACAAACTGTTATGTCTGCGGGGGCACAAATATGGGAGAGAAATGGCCATGGGAGGCTAAACAGGTTTCCATGCTCCGGCTGGCCAGCCTCCCGTCTTTCAACTACACCCCCAACTTACAGCGGGCACCCAGCTGGCCCCTGAAAAACTCCATTCTGGCAAAACACTGCATACAGCGTCTCGGACCATCCTTTACCACTCGTGTTGGACACCTGCAGTGCCAATCCTTATGGACTAAAAACAGCACCTCTCAGCCCGGTTGGACTTATTGGACCGGAGATCCTAAGTTAAAAATACCCAGACGATGGAATACTACTGGCAACGCTACCACATTAAATGTCTACCTCAACCTGCCTGCTTCTGCCCCTTGGGCTGCACCGGAAGGATACTACTGGATCTGTGGGAAAACGGCATACCCCACTCTACCCTCAAATTGGACTGGCACTTGTGTTCTGGGCACTATCAAACCAGCCTTCTTCCTCCTCCCGTTATCCGAAGGAGAACATCTGGCTGTCCCAGTATTCGATCAACGGGCCCGTCCTGAAAGAAGTTTGGAAATCGGTAAATGGGATGACACTTGGCCCCCGGAGCGCATCATTGCTGTCTACGGTCCTGCTACTTGGGCTGATGATGGTATGTTTGGGTACCGGACCCCAATCTACATGCTTAACCGCCTCATACGACTGCAGGCAGTTTTAGAAGTTATCACCAATGAAACAGCTAGGGCCCTGGGAGCCCTGGCCAAAGCGAACACTATGATGCGTACCGCCATCTATCAGAACCGACTGGCCTTAGACTATCTATTGGCCGCTGAAGGAGGGGTATGTGGCAAATTCAATCTCTCCAACTGCTGTCTACAACTAGATGATGAAGGATTTGTGGTTGAAGAGGTCATAGATAAAATTACCAGATTAGCTCACGTTCCTGTCCAGACTTGGAAGGGTTTTTCTGCTGATATGTTTGGACTTAACTCACTGACTGATTGGGCCTCCAAACCGGGACTCTTTAAAGCCCTCACCATAATTTTCCTGGTATTCTCTGTCATATTTTGTGTTCTTCCTTGCCTGTTACCATGTTTATTGAAAACCCTTAACCATACTATTAGGACTACGATTGACAAAAGTACCACCGCCCTAGTCCTGGCCCTTTCCTCCTATCACCCAGTCCCCACCTCTGATACAGATGGCCCTGACCTCCCGTAACCCAGCTAGTCAGCTAGCCTACAGAAGAAAAGTTGGGAATGAAGGATCCCTAGCTAGCTGACATGGCTGGGTCACAGTGTAGATGAAGAAATTCCTTTTAGATCAATGGGTCATAATTAGTATAAAGAACAACTTGTGACTCCATTTTACTGCTCTGAGAAATCACGTATGCATGCAGGCCTGTACTATGTATCTGTCTTAGTGCCTGGTACAGCCAGGAGGCAGAGGAATGTAGATGCTAGTTAGCCTAAGATGTGTAGATTATAGGATGGATTTATGGTTTTGTTTTTCTCTTTGCTCCTACCTTTTGGTCAGAACTGGTCAAACTGGTTCGGACTGGTTAGGACCCTATATAATCTTTGTGTTTGAAATTCTCAGGGTCTTCTGTTTATGCAGCCAGTTCTGCCCAGAAGTCCAGCATATATGCTTGTTTAATAAAAGCCTTTTTAAATCTCTTCAGTCTCTGGCTCAAGTCTCTGCACTACTAGCGGAGGTCCTTATCCTAAAAGGTACCTTCATCTTTGTTTCGCTCATTTCTCCACCACCACCACCACCACCACAAGGGATCCTCCCAGGCCATCTGATATTATCCAGGAAGCAACACCCTCACAATGTTTTACTATTGGCTTTTGTGAGCTTCTCCAGATGACTGAAGAATGTTAAGCTGTAAGATTATTTTATCTGTGGGTTCCTGTAACGTTACCTCCTCAAAGAAATGAATCTAACATTTGTGGATTCTCTGAAAAGAATCACTGCAGGGAGGAGTCAGTCTAGAGAGCGGTCTCCAACTCAAACACTTTGCAGGGCCACATTTTGGATTTGTAGGTACTTAGAGGACGCAGAAAAAAATTAGTTAATGTCTTATTAAACAAATGACAATTTTACATGAGGTAAAACTCTTTATAATTTATAAATCTCCCCCCCCCCCCCCACCGAAGGCCTGCATATTCCCCCCTGGCCTCCCAGTCTTAGTTTCAGCTAATTACCTCAGCCTGCAGAGAGGCTCGCCAGTGCTGTAGCGTTCCTTGCAGGCTGCCATCAGCCTCCGCAGCACTTTCCCTGTGCCGCGGTCCTGTCCCTCCTCTGATGTCAGGGGCAGGATCACGGCAGAGGGAATGTGCTGCTGAGGACGACAGCAGCCTGCAAGGATTGCTACAGTACCAGCAATCCTCTCTGCAGGCTGCAATAATTATCAGAAGGTAAGAGCTGGAGGACGCCGCAAAGAGCAGGCAGCACTAGTACAGACCGCGGGCCACAAAATAGTACTGGTGGACCACATATGGCCCCCAGGCTGCGAGTTTGAGATCACTGGTTGAGGAAGGCTACTAAAATGCTTGGTGGTCTACGTCATTAGACATATGGGGACAGAACTGTACATTAAAACATTCAAGAGGCAGTCCCTTCTCAGTAGAGCTTATAATCCAATCAAACAAACAAAAAGGACAAGCAGGGGGTCAAGGAGTTTCTCAGGTATGGTTGAAATTAGGAGTTAAAAGCAACCTTGAAAAAGTGGGCTTTTAGCCTGCATTTGAATATTGCAAGGGACAGAGCTTGACATAATGGCTCAGGCAGTCTGTTCCAGCCGTATGGTGCAACAGGAGAGAAGGAATGTAGTCTGGAGTTGGCAGTAGAGAAGAAGGTTCAGATAAGAGAGACTTGCCTGATGAACGGAGCAGGAAGGAAATGCTGCACTTCCTTCCTCCCTTCTCTGATGTGGCCCTTCCCCCTCATGGAAGCTGGCCTTTGAATCTGCATCCTATCAGGATCAGGCAGCAGTCTCAGAGGAGAGTGTTCAAGTGCATCCTATAGCTTGACTTAGAGGTCAGTGATATCAAAGGCCCGGGCGTTTGACACCCGGTTAAGCTGGCCCTGCTGGCCCTGCTGTCTGGTTTGGATTACTATAATGTACTATATTTGGGACTACCAGCAGCTCTGGTTTATTCCTTGCAGGTGTTGCAAAATTCATCTGTTCAGCTTTTGTGTCGATTGGATAAATATGATCATATTTCTTCTTTTCTCTGGAAGCTGCAATAACTTTCAGTTGCAGAGTGAATTATTTATTTATTCCCTTTTCTGCACCGTTCTCCCCCCCAGGGAGCTCAGAATGGTTTACTCAAGCATTTTTCCCTGTCTGCCTGGTGGGCTCACAATCTGTCTAATGTACCTGGGGATTAAGTGACTTGCCCAGGGTCACAAAGAGCAAGGTGGGTTTGAACCCACAACCTCAGGGTGCTGAGCCTGTAGCTTTAACCACTGAGTCACGCACTCTCCAGCTGTTAATGGTTCATAAAAAACTTGTACTCAAAACTATTTATTTATTTGCTTTGATTTCTAACCCGTCCTCCCGGGAGCTCAGAACAGGGTACAAAAGGACATTCACAATGTATAACAATTCATTACAAGGACATTTTGAGACTGAACTCTGAGGACTTTCTTAAGAGCTCAGACTCCACAGGTGACCCTTGAGGGAGGAATGCTGGCCTTGTGCCTAACCCTTAGTAAGCCTGGTTCTAAGAGAGAGGTTGCTCAGCAAAATCAGTCAGGCAATAGTGTAGACTTTAGAGTCTGTTAGAGTTTATTACAAAACAGTGTTTTAGCCTAGATTAATGATTTAGGTTGCATTTCAGGGTATATCATCAGATTTGGGTACAAATAGCTGTTGAGGAAAGGCTCTGATGTTAATTTAATTCCCTCTCACCTATTCCAAGGTAGAGCTTTTTGATTTATAGGCTCTCCAGGAACAGGGCATTACTTTGGTAGGATTTTTCTGCCCTTTCTTTATTCTTCCAGGTGTAAGTATTTCTGCACCACAGTATGGTTGGGAAACATCGTATCACCAAAGCTGCTGCTCAGGTTACAGCTTCTGTCTCTGTGCAGACAGAAAGTGTTACCCAGGCAGAGTTCCATGTACAAGCTGTCTTCAGCTTCAAGTTTCAAGTTTTTATTAAAATTTGATATGCACGCACTGTCAAATATTTCAAAGCGTATTACAAATCTAAAAATGGGGGAGGAAACTGCAATAAATTAATACAAAATAATATAAACAAACAAACTCCGGACTGGTACAAAAGGATATAGGGATGAACTACAATAATTAAAGCAAAGACAGAACCTATATGGATAGAACATCAGGGTGGGGCGAGAGGTAAAGAGAAAGATAAGGACAAAATGAAGAGTTGAATCCAGCAAATGGAGACAAATGAAAATACAGGAATATGGAGCCTTAATCCCAGAAGAATTCTCTTGTCCATATCTCAAAGGCAGCCTTTGAATTGATCCAATGATGTTTCATTTCACAAATAACCTGGTAAAGTATTCCAAAGTTGAGGAGCTAGAACAGAACAAATGGTTGACCACCTGGTGCCAATAACTTTCAGGGAAGAAATAGTAAGTTGCTCTGTTGATCTTAACGTCCTAGAAATCTTGGTCCATTTGATTGCTGGATTTTTATATGTAATTCTATAGGAAATCGGCAGCCAGTGTGCTTTTTTCAGAAGTGGTGTCACATAATCATATTTTTTAGAATTGGTGATGATTTTTATTGCCGTATTTTGTATTATTTGTAGTCTCAATTCTTTCTATGTGATGCTCTTATACAATGAATTACAGAATCCCTCATGAAGGAAGTAAAGGAACTGAGAGAGGAGGTGGCAAGACTGAGAAGCCTCCATGAGAATGAGAGGTACATTGAAGAAATGGTTCATGAGGTGTGAAAGATTTTCAGCAGTGGGAAAGAAGAGGCTGTGCTGAGGGAAGGCAGCTGGACTCACATTATGCAACCCTGCCCTGTTTGGTACTGTGACTCCCCCCACCCTTGAACTGAAGAACCGGTATACTGTCCTGGAAGTGGAGGAGATGAGAGCATCCCAAGGAGAGGAAGCACCAAAGCTTGAAATCCCCAAAATTACTAGATCCGTGACCACAAGGAGGCGTAAGGTAGTGCTAGTTGGAGATTCTCTTCTGAGAGGTACAGAAGCATCCATCTGCAGACCAGACATGATGTCACGAGAGATATGCTGTCTGCCTGGTTCCAAAATCCAAGATGTTATGGAGGTACGTTAAATAGATTGTGAGCCCACCGGGACAGATAGGGAAAAAGGCTTGAGTACCTGATTGTAAAAACCGCTTAGATAACCTTGATAGGCGGTACATAAAATCCTAATGAACTTGAAACTTGAAACTTGAGAGCTTGCCAAGACTCATCACGCCTGATGACTACTATCCGATGCTGCTTATCCACATTAGCATTAACGATACTGCCAGGTATCCCTGCGAACGTGTCACAAGTGGGAGAGAAAGTGAAGCAGTCAGGTACGCAGGTGATATTCTCGTCCATCCTCCCTGTCGAGGGTAAAGCCAGGGCAAATAAGCTCGCATCCTGGAGATGAATGCTTGGTTACATGGATGGCGTCGTTGAGAGCGTTTTGGCTTCCTGGACCATGGGATGATTTTCCAAGGGCTGCTGAGCAGGGATGGTGTTCATCTATCAAAGAAGGGAAGAAGTATCTTCTCCATCAAGCTGGCTAATCTACTGAAGAGGGCTTTAAACTAGAAATGATGGGGCAGGGTGATCAAAGCTCCTGGGTGAGTATAAGCCCTCAGGTAAGTAAATTATTGAATACCTCTATAGGGGGGCAATGTCTGGAAAACAGTAAATACTAATGCTCGAAGTATGGGAAACAAGATTCTGGATCTAGAAGCTGTGATGGAAGAAGGGGAGTTGGATATAGTGGCAATCACAGAGAATCATGACTGGGATGTAGTTATACCGGGCTATAATCTGTTCAGGAAAGACAGGGTAGAAAGAAAAGGAGGGGGGGGGGGAGTAGTGTTATATATTAAAGATCATATTAAAGCCACACAATTGCAGGATCTGCAGGCCAAGGAAGAGGTACTGTGGATTAATTTGGAAAGAGGGAATGGTGAATGTATTTACATTGGTATGATATACAGGCTTCCTTCACAGATGGAAGAAGTAGGTAGAGATTTAATAGTAGCTGGTTTTAAGAAAGATTTGAACAAGTTCCTGGAGGAAAAGTCCATAGTCTGTTATTGAGAAACACATGGGGGAAGCCACTGCTTGCCCTGGATCGGTAGCATGGAATGTTACTACTTCTTGGGTTTTGGCCAGGTACTAGTGACTTGGATTGGCCACCATGAGAACGGGCTACTGGGCTTCATGGAACATTGGTCTGACCCAGTAAGGCTATTCTTATGTCGTAATATAAGCCCTACCCCAAAAATAAGCCCTAGTTAGATCACCCCTGAAACCCATACGAATGTCCCCGAGGCTCCCCGACTCCATCCCTGGATTTGCAACGCATCCTCCCCCACAGCCAAACCCTGCTGACCCTCCCACCCATCCCCCTGTGCAGCATCTATCCATCTCTCCCTCGCATCCAAACCCCACTGACCCTCCCACCGCGAGACCGACATACCTCCCTCCAAACAGTAGCATCGGTAGCACTTTAAACAGGTTGCTTCACGGTCTTCTCCCACTGGGTTCTACCCTCTGCCACATCATCAATGATATCATCAGCAACACGGCACAGGAAAAGCCCCTGCGGGAGAAGGCTGCAAAAAAGCCTGTTTAGAGAGCTACCAACGCTGCTGTTTGGAGGAAGGTATGTTGGTCTCGTGGTGGGAGGGTTGGCGTGGTTCTGTGCGGGGGGGATGGGAGAGAGGGATAGAAAGATGCAGCACATGTGAGGGAGAGAAAGGAAGAGGAAGAATTGGGGTAGAGGAGTGGAAGGGAGAGGTGATCATGTACATGAAAAAAATAAGACCTACCCCGAAAATAAGCCCTAGTGCATTTTTTGGATCCAAAATTAATATAAGACATTGTCTTATTTGGGGGGGAAACACGGTACTACATCCATTGGCTCACCTTTCTCCACGTGTTTATTCAAATTGGTGATGCAGGACTTCCATTGAGTTCCGTGAGGAGTCATGCATGGTCCATAACAAGCTTTCCTTTGTGGAATGCCATCTGTTGAATTTGCTTTACCTTGATTATTGGTTTCTAGTTTTAGGTGACAGCAACACTCATAACTGACCTTTGTGTACGAGATGAGGGCACCAGAGGCACATTCTTCATTTCTTAGGTTCCTGACACAAATTAGTGGAGTTAATGGTCAGAGACATTATACTCACTACAGAATCCATCTAGAGTTAGGAATTGTATGATAGGCTTTAAAGCACAGAGGATGAACCCATTTGGACCTGGAAAAAGCTGGGTACTGATGCTTGGTACAAGAATATAAAACCTGCAGAAACAAGGAGGAAAGATTCCCTCTGACATATTTAATTCCTCTTTTTATTCTCATTATTACAGATCAGCCAGTGGAAGAAATGGGGCTCCTTTACCCGGCACAGAGGCTAGAACCTATGGGACTGTGGACCGAGAGGATTACAAGACATGCAGCATGCTGGAAAGGAAGCCTTATCTAGAGCCAGCTTCCGTCTCTGAGTGCAGTGGAAAGGTGGAGAATGGCACTGGCCTTCAGAGGAGAAGACATGCACAGAAGGTGACAGAGTGCTACAGAATTACACCTAAAGTCATTGAAGGTCCCAAGGCAGAGGCTTCTGTTCATGGGGTGCATCTGCATGTAGACTTTGCACATGATGGAGGGAAAAGCATCAGTTCTGCAGAGAGACATCACCCTTCAGGAGCTGAAAATGGTTCTGTCGGTAACAAAGGGTCAGCAGTGGTCCCTGTCAGAGCGGAGGCTGAGACGCCATCTCTGCCCCGAGTACAAGTCATCCTGGGCTGTTCCGATAGGGATAAGGAAGTGTCCTGGGCTCTGCCTGCCAAGGGGAGTGCTGAATCTCAAGTGGAAGGAGGCGGGGGGCAGGCACAAGCACCTCCTCCAGAAACCCTCTCTGCAGTTTGCTCAGAGGGCAGTCAGCAGGAGATAGGAGACCAGCTGCACTCAGCCTGGGATTCCAGCAGACCTCACAAGCACCGAGCCAGACACGCAAGTAAGTGTTCCCATCAAGGCAATGCTGACCGATGTACTCGCTAGGATGAAATATATCATAGCTTCATTCCACTTATTCCATTTGTCCTTTAGTTTTTTATTGACCAATTCATCTGTGGCAAAGTAAAGCCAATAAGGAATAAAAGTTTCAAGTAAAGGATTTTGTAAACAATAGTGAGGAAACTTTCTATGTGTGCATGGATTCTTTGAAACGGAGTTAACCGTGCCTCTCTCTCCTGTTTTATGCCGAGTTATAAGTAGCCCAGAGGAGGGAAGGACAGCTGCTTGACAGACATCAGCATGTGCAAGGCTTGCGGGTTACCTGATCGCCGCAGGCTTCACTGACTGCTTGTCCATATTAGTTTGATCACAGGCTTTTGGACTCTCTTTAAGTGAATTGTCTGATCCATCTGGATAGGTGCAAGGATTTATTGTTGTGCTGGCTTCACTTCAGACAGAGGAGGGGGTTGGGGGGCAAGGTTTTTTTTTTATCAGGGTCTGATAGTTTGTATAAGACCAAGATAAGATTTATTCAGAGCCCACAATGATGATCTAAAAAGGAAGGTGGAGGGGGTCCAAGGCTCAATGTGATCAGCTGTTGGAGGTTCTGAGAGGTAGAGGCCAAAGAGATTCAGGCACTGTCTAGGTAGGGTCTCCACAGCCTGTTGGCCTTCCTTCAGATCTCTTCAACAGCTTCACCTAGGGAAATGTTTGCTTTGACAGAAATGTACATGTGCAAATCACATCTGATTGAGCTAGGTACAGGATACTGGGCTTGATGGACCTGCGGTCTGTCCCAGGATGGACAACGCTTATGTTCTTATGATAAATACATTCTGTCTAGGATGGTTTTGCGCTTGCATTCTCTGACATGGCAATAAATCTAAGTTTTCAATCTGGTCACACTTGAGTCTTCTGTTCAGAAGTACACTGGATTATGAAAGGAGCCTTCTTGGCACTTTCTTAGTATGAGTAAAAAAATCCAGAGTAATAATTCTCCTGCTTCGCTCACTTGGGACTTCTGCAAAAATCAGCTTCAACCCAACAACCCATAAAGCAGAGTCAGGATGCAGTGGAGTAATACGTAGGTTTTCCATATGGCTCCAGAAAAAGGAGGACAAATTGTTTTCAATGGAAGCAAAACCTGGATGTCTTAATCTGTCCTCCTTTTTCTGGAGCCATATGGTAACCTTAATAACATGTACTTTTCACTGCCAGGATCTCGGCTGCCCATGCTCCACTCACCCTTAGTCCCCTTTACAGCACAGCCAGAAGTCGGTGCCGCTAGGGGACTGTAGTATGTGGTCTGTGGCTTACAGATCTCCTTTCTGCCCTATTCCATAAGCACTGAGGAGGCAAAAATGGCCCTAGGCTGCTGCTAGCAAAGAGAGGCCGAAGATTCCTTCTCAAGCCACACATGGAAGCCTGGAGACCTAACATGCTGGTGATGGAGTTTGCCTCTTCCTCTGCAAGTTCTATTCCCAAATTGGCCTTCTATTTAGCTCTATTTTGGCAAGCCAGTGTTACTAAAAACATATCAGCCTGGCTATACACAGGCTTTGGAGCAATTAGGGTTGATAACGAACAGGACAGCAGCATCCACATTTACTCTGCTCTGTAATGGAAGAAGTAATCAAGCAGAAATAGCTTTCACACAGCCCAACCCCTTAACTGAATTGAGGATTCTCTGGCTCAGTAAATCAGTCCATTCTTACATTTCACTTCATTGTTTGTGATAAATATTTATCTCAGTGCTTTTTAGAATTATACAACAGGGATTGTCCAAAAATTTAATGGAATGGGATGAAACTTGGCATGAGGCAAAAAACAATAAAAAGACACAATGAGTTCAGCAATAGGCCAAATTGGACTGGGGGGCCCAGAGAAATACCTCCCCCCCAAAAAAAATAAATGGGGGAGAATGAGTTTCAGCTTCCGTAGTATAGATAACAGAGAGGGTCAAAATTTGACACATGGGGAAAATTGGTAAAATGGCACGTTGTGTTCAAAAATGCCCCCCCCCCTCAAAATGGCCCAATGCATTTCGATGAGAGAAGGGTGGGGTGGTAGCCTTGTTAATCCGCTTTTCAAGGTAATAAATAGAAGTAAAAGAAAAGAAGGTCAAATGATACCCTTTTAATGTGCTCATTTGTATTCAGAGGCCCTCCAGATGCGGCCAGAGATCAGGGCTTTCCAAAACCCAGACAAACTACTGAATTTTGGAAGGTCCATTTGTGCATCCAGACAGTCCTCTAAAAAGAGGACATGTCCAGGTTTTCGCAAACATCTGGTAACCCTAAGCCAAAGACTTAGGGCCTGTTTTACAAAGCCACGCTAGTGGCTGCAGCTCGGTAAAGGCCCTGAAGGCCATAGAGATTTCAAAGGCTTCGAGGCTGTTGCTGCACGGCAGTCACTAGCGCAGTTTGTAAAACAGGCCCTTAGTAGAGAAAGACAAACTGTTCACCCTCTCCAAGGTAGGGAGAACGAGAGGGCACGCTCTAAAGTTGAAAGGGGATCGATTCCGTACAAACGTAAGGAAGTTCTTCTTCACCCAGAGAGTGGTGGAGAGTTGGGACGCTCTTCCGGAGTCTGACTTACAGGAAAACATCCTCCAGGGATTCCTGCTCAACTGGAAAGTACGCAGAGGCTGGGCTCATTTAGAGCACTGGTCTTTGACCTGAGGGCCGCCGCGTGAGCGGACTGCTGGACACGATGGACCACTGGTCTGACCCAGCAGCAGCCATTCTTATGTTCTTATTCCTTCCTCCTCCTAAATGGTACAATGGATTGCTTTCAGCGCTACATAAGGGATAAGTAGTAGTAGTAGATTGCATTGGAAGTGGGATTTTTGTAGCGCTTCCTAGTGGCAATTGGCGGTATCAAATATTAGATCTGTCACATTAGCCAAAAGGTAGTTCCCCAGGGTGGGACAACCTACTAAGCTGGGGGCAGGCAAAGGAGAAATAAAAATGTTGCTTTTGTTTATAATATATACACTCACTTTAGATCAGAGGTGTCAAAGTCCCTCCTCGAGGGCCGCAATCCAGTCGGGTTTTCAGGATTTCCCCAATGAATAAGCATGAGATCTATTAGCATACAATGAAATAGATCTCATGCATATTCATGGAGAAATCCTGAAAACCCGACTGGATTGCGGCCCTCGAGGAGGGACTTTGACACCCCTGCTTTAGATGGTAAGTGTAAGGAAAGACATATCTATTTATTCCAAAAAATGAACTATGTTGTACCAGAAGATGAATCAGAAAGCCTTGAATTATGGGTTTCCAGTCAGATGAATCCTTGTAAGCTTCTATCGGGATCCCTTCTTCCTTTTATCGTTCTTTTGCCCTCTGTAGTCCCTGTCTTTAGCTTCATGTCTTCCTCCCACACTTTGAATGTCCTTTTGTAACACATTCTGAGGATGGGATAGAAATCTAAATAAATGGCCACATTAGATTAGTCCAGGTCACAAGTACCATTGCAGAAACCCAAATACTGTACTATCGGGATTCCAAGCTAGCTATCACAGAGTAAGCAGTGGCTTCCCCTATCTCGATAAATTTTTCTCCAGGAACTTGTCCAAACCTTTTTTAAAACCAGATACCCTAACTACTGTAACCACATCCTGTACAACAAGTTCCAGAGCTTAACTATTTGTTAAGTGACAAAAAAAATGTCCTTTTAAAAGTATTCCCATGCAACTTCATTGAGTGTCCCCAGGCATTTTATATGTTGCAATTAAGGGTTAATTGACTTGCCTAGAGTTCCAATGGGAATCAAAGCCAGTGCCACTGCACTAACCACTCCTCCTCTATTCCCTTTTCCCATTCTCAGGATGTCCCATAGCTGCTTCTTTTCCATGTTAAAGCTCCAACCTCTTTAGTCTTTTGTTTCATCCCCTTTAGCATTTTGCTTGCTCTTCTTTGAACCTTTTCCAATTCTGCTATATTTCTTTTATGAGAATTGCATTCAACACTCAAGGTGAAGTCGTACCATGGAGTGATATTCTCTGTGTTAGTTTCCAACTCTTTCCTAATGTAACACTCCCTTAAGGGTAGCTCTGGGTCCAGGGCCTGACTTGGATGAAATCTCCTTCCTCAATTGGTTTGTGCTTGGTGCCTCTACCTGGGGAAAAGAAGTGTTAGTGGGTGGGTTCGCCCTCTTCTCCCCCCAGGAAAAATTCAAAAAGCTTCTGTGATCAAGGTTTGCTAATAAACTAAACTGATTTATTTGAGCTATGTAGATAGGCCTAATCATGAAACAAATGGTCAAGAATAGCTTTCAACAATTCCAATACTTCCACACTTATACCAATACTTGCGCAGTTAATTCGAAAGTGTTTATATACTATTCAGATATTCAAACCCTTTGCTTATAGTCTCTTGAACCTTTAACGTATGCAGGTAAGGCTAAACTCAAATAGGGCACTGGTCTTTGACCTAAGGGCTGCCACGTGAGCGGACTGCTGGGCACGATGGACCACTGGTCTGATCCAGCAGCAGCAAATCTTATGTTCTTACCTTCAAAGTCAGCATTTCCAAAAGCCTTTGTGTACCTAGACCCCTCCTTTCCAATTCACCCTCTCCCACTCCCCAAATTCTCACCCAATCCATGGAAGCTCTTAGGAGTAGCGGATGTTGTCCTTCCCAGCTGGTGGTGGTTATCCAGGAGTGTGGCCCAGTACCCTGAGATTGTAGGTTTAAACCCACACTGTTCCTTGTGACCCTGAGCAAATTACTTAATCCTCCACTGTCCCAGGTACCTTAGATAGATTGTGAGCCTGCTGAGACAGAGAGGGAAAATGCTTAAGTACCTGAATAAATGCATGTAAACCATTCTGAGCTCCCCTGGTAGAAGGGTATAGAAGTGGAATAAATAAATAAATATCTCTTAGCCCTGCCAATCATGTTCCATTTCCACCGCTAGTCTCCAGGGAGCCTTTTCCCTTGTTGGTCTACTAGTGTTGATTCCCCTCATTTGAGAGGAGACTCTGGGCTAGCTTCCTGCTAGGGTCCCGGTTACCAGCCCTCAACAGGGCTTGGCGACCATCAGTAACGAGTTTGTTCAATCAATTTATAAACTAAGAATCTTTTATAGCTCTGCTAATTCAACCTGTAGCCTTAAGAACTATATAGCTTTCCACTTCTTCCATTATGCAAGATTGTATTGATGAATTTGAATTTTGACCTCTTCGCTGATTGTCCAGCGCTTCTTGTTGTAAACCGCCTCGAACTATCATGGCTTTGGCCGTATATAAGAATAAAATTATTAGTAGTAGTAGTAGTAACAGGGCTGCTTTTGTTCTTTTCAGCTCTCAGGCACTAATAGTGCCTCTAAAGGCCCTTTTCTTCTACTCTAGACTGCCCGCCTTCAGCCCAGCTCACAAGGGCTGTTGGTCTTCTACCCTGAAATCTTTGCTCCCCGATCTGTTTCTTCAAGAGTGCCCCTAGTGGTACACCTCTGCTGGTACATAGAATACCAGCTCTAAAAAGAGCTCTGTGTCAGCCAGTGACAGAGTTTCCCATGTAGGGAGCTACCTCCCAACTGAGCATAATGCACAGATATCACTTTATACAGTGAAAACTCATAGATTCCAGTGGCTCTCACACTCCCACTATTTTTCTCTCTTTCGAACTTGTGGAGAGTAGATATCTGCTTAAGAACATAAGCAATGCTTCCGCTGTGGTCCATCGTGCCCAGCAGTCCACTCACGCGGCGGCCCAACAGATCCAGGACCTGTGCAGTAATCCTCTATCTATACCCCTCTATCCCCTTTTCCAGCAGGAAATTGTCCAATCCTTTCTTGAACCCCAGTACCGTACTCTGCCCTATTGCGCCCTCTGGAAGCGCATTCCAGGTGTCCACCACATGTTGGGTAAAGAAGAACTTCCTAGCTCTGCTCAGTTCACATGTTCACATTCATTTGAGCCTACAAGCTTTATTCCCATTCATTAAAAAACCTCTTAAAATGCATAACATTTCATCCAAGTGTCTGGGTGTTCATCCCTCAGTGCATGATTTGCATATGGAGTTACCCATGCCTTCTGCACACTCAGCCATATAACTTTCATAAATTCCCTTGCAGTCAGATAAGTGAGAGACAGAAACCCCTTTTCAGTTTTAATATAGGCAGATAATTGCTGGGTTCAAATCCACTGTTCACAAACACGTCTTTTCTACGCTCTGTCCCATGAGAGTTTCACTAATAATTCCTAGCATCCTGTTTGCTCTTTTGGCTGCAGCTGCATTCTGGGCAAAACATTTCAGCATATTGATTATGATAACACCTAGATCTTTTTCTTGGGTGCTGACTCCTAAAATGGACCCTAGCATCAGATTTGGATTATACTTCCCTTATTCAATTTCACCTGCCACTTGGATGCCCAATCGGCAATTTTTCTTAATCCACATACAGAGAAATTTAGGGCTAGATGCACTAAAGTCTCCGATCATCTAACGATCGCCACTAAACTGGTTTGACTGGTTTAGCAATCAATCATATTTGCTGACCCAATGCGTGGTTTTCCGTACGATCGCTTATTCTCCGATTCTGGCATGCAAATGAAGGCATTAATATTAAAATCAGCCATCCGAATGATACTTAACTTTGCATGCCAGAATCAGATCGGAAGGTCTAGGTAACTGTGTTACTGACAGGTCTCCAGTTTTGGGGGGGCTATTTTTTTTCTATGGGCAATTATCTGTCTGTGTTAAAACTGAAAAGAGGTTGTCACTAATCTAACCATTTAACCCCTACCCTCTGCTTTCTATCAACCATTTCCTAATCCTCCAATCCTGTGGCTTTTTAATTTTTTGAGGAGCTTCTCATGAGAGATTTCGTCAAAAGCTTTCTGAAAAATCTAGATAAACTAAGAACTTAAGAACTGTTGCTGCTGGTTCAGATCTGGGGGTCCATCGTGCCCAGAAGTCCACTCATGCGGCGGCCCTCTTGTCAAAGTCCAGCACCCTAACTGAGACTAGCCCTACCTGCGTACATTGTTTCAGCAGGAACTTGTCTAACTTTGTCTTATATCCCTGGAGGGTGTTTTCCCCTATGACAGCCTCCGGAACAGCGTTCCAGTTTTCTACCACTCTCTGGGTGACGAAGAACTTCCTTACGTTTGTATGGAATCTATCCCCTTTTAACTTTAGAGAGTGCCCTCTTGTTTTCCCTACCTTGGAGAGGGTGAACAACCTGCCCTTATCTACAAAGTCTATTCTCTTCAGTACCTTGAATGTTTCGATCATGTCCCCTCTCAGTCTCCTCTTTTCAAGGGAGAAGAGGCCCAGTTTCTCTAATCTTTTGATGTAAGGCAACTCCTCCAGCCCCTTAACCATCTTAGTCACTCTTCTCTGGACCCTTTCAAGTAATACCGTGTCCTTCTTCATGTACGGCGACCAGTGCTGGATGCAGTACTCCAGGTGAGGGTGCAGACGTCAAGTATACCGGGAAATCCCTCTGGGTGAACCTTGCCAGGGGCAATGACAAATGCCTGTATCTTGGTGTTGTGTACAGACCTCCAAAACAACAAGACAACATAGACAAAGAATTAATCGGAGATATCGAGACCATCACTCTGCGTGGAGACACTGTGCTGTTGGGGGACTTCAATATGTCTGATGTAGACTGGAACAAACTTATCGCTACGACCAGCAGCAGCAGAAGGTTACTAGCATCCATACAAGGAGCATGCCTCAAACAGATGGTATTGGAGCCCACCAGGGATCAGGCGATTCTGGACCTGTTACTCACCAATGGAGACAGTGTCACGGAGGTTTCGGTAGGAGATGCTTTAACCTCCAGTGACCACAACATGGTGTGGTTTCACCTCAGGAAGGGAGTCACAAGGACAAATACATCGACAAAGGTCCTTAAATTTAAGGGAGCTAAATTCCAGAGCATGGGAGATTTTGTCTATGAGGTGCTGCAAAACCAGGACACGACGGACGATGTGGAGGTACTGTGGTCGGCTCTGAAATCTACCCTGCAGGAAGCAACCAACCTCTACATACAAACCGTGAGTAAAAGACGGAGAAATAATAGACCCCCAGTTGTTCTCCGCAGAGATCTCAGAACTAGTAAAGCAGAAGAAAAGAGCATTTGTATCCTTCAAACAATTACAACAACTGAAAAATAAAGAAGCCTATCTGGTGAAATCTAGAACTGTTAAAACAGCAGTCAGGGAAGCCAAACTCCGGATGGAAGAAAATATAGCTAGGCATGTTAAAAAAGGGGTGAAATCATTTTTCAGGTATGTTAGCAACAGAAAAAAGAACACTGACGGGATTGTACGCCTCAGGAAACCTAACGGTAACTATGTAGACTTGGACTCAGATAAAGCCGAACTACTCAATGGCTACTTCTGCTTGGTCTTTACCTGTGAGGCACCGGGATCTGGACCGAAGATGCAGACAAGGGAGTGCTCGGAGGACCCGTTCCGGGACTTTAAGTTTACCGCAAGCATCGTCTACCATGAGCTATTGAGGCTAAAAGTGAACAAAGTCATGGGACCGGATAATCTACACCCCAGGGTACTTCGGGAATTGAGAGAGGCCCTGGCAGAGCCATTAGCTGCGCTTATCAATCTTCCCCTAAACAAGGGAAAAGTCCCCTTGGACTGGAAAATTGCTAACGTCATTCCGCTCCACAAAAAGGGATGGAGGTCAGAGGCTGAAAATTACAGACCTGTGAGTCTCACATCAATAATGTGTAAACCTATGGAGACGTTGATTAAAAACAGATTGGATTTGATTCTGGATGACGTGAGGCTGAAGGATTCCCCACCAGCATGGATTCACAAAGGGAAGGTCTTGTCAATCCAATCTGATAAGCTTCTTTGACTGGGTAATGAAAGAACTAGATAATAATAATAATAACAACTTTATTTTTCTATACCGCCACAATCTTGCGACTTCTAGGCGGTTTACATTCAAGAGAGCTGGACATTCAGCGAGTTACAATATGCAGATAGTTAGAGGAAATACAGAGTACATCAACTTTAAGAATGTGAAAGTATAAAGTGTACAGTACGCTAAGACATTTTCGAGAGGACCTGTTAGGAAAAAGGTCATGAATTATAAAAATACATCGAAAAATTACAATATACAGTTTAGGAAATTTTCAGAGGGGCATATTAGAAGATATGTCCCAAATTGCAAAATACGGTTTGATAAGGATTTCAGAGGGGGGGGGGTAAATTGGGAGTGAGAAAAGAGAGAAGTGTTCGGTGAGGAAAGGGGAGAGTCCCTGGATATAGTGTATTTAGACTTCAGTAAAGCCTTTGATAGTGTCCCATACCGTAGGTTATTGAACAAAATGGATACAATGGGACTAGAAGAAACATTGACTGCATGAGTTAGAGACTGGCTCAGTGGTAGACTTCAGAGAGTGGTGGTAAATGGTACTCCCTCAGAAATGTCGGAAGTGACCAGTAGAGTGCCGCAGGGCTCGGTCTTGGGTCCGATACTATTTAATATCTTTGTACAAGACCTGCCCCAAGGACTTTGAGGTAAGATTACATTATTTGCCGATGACGCTAAGCTATGCAACGTAGTGGACAGCGCAACAGTGCCTGACACTATGAGACAGGACCTACTTTTACTGGAAAAATGGTCAAATACTTGGCAACTGAGTTTTAACACCAAAAAGTGTAAAGTTATGCACTTAGGTAGCAGTAACCCCTGCAAAACATACACCCTGAATGGTGAAACCTTAACAAGAACTGTCGCAGAATGGGACCTGGGTGTAATCATTAGTGAAGATATGAAGACTACCAATCAGGTGGAGAAAGCTTCAACCAAGGCTAGACAGATGCTGGGTTGCATCCGAAGAAGTTTTTTCAGCCGAAAGCCTGAAGTTATAATGCCGTTGTACAGGTCCATGGTGAGACCTCATCTGGAGTACTGTGTTCAGAATTGGAGGCCACATTATCAAAAGGATGTGAAGAGAATGGAATCGGTTCAGCAAATGGCCACTAAGATGGTCTCAGGACTCAAGGATCTCCCTTATGAAGAGCGTCTAAGCAGGCTGCAGTTATATTATCTTGAGGAACGCAGAGAGAGGGGAGACATGATTAAGACATTCAAATATCTTACAGGCTGTGCTGAATTGGAGGAAGATATCTTTTTCCTTACAGGTCCCACGGCAACCAGAGGACATCCGCTCAAACTCAAGGGTGGGAGACTTCATGGCAACATCAGGAAGTACTTCTTCACTGAAAGGGTGGTTGATCAATGGAATGGTCTTCCACATCAGGTAGTTGAAGCCAGCAACATGCTCGACTTCAAGAAACAACGGGATAAACATGTGGGTTCACTCCGGGGAAATGCTTAGGGGAGAGTTCTTTTAGGGGGAGGGTTCTTTGAGTGGGCAGACTTGTTGGACCGTCGGCCCTTTTCTGCCATCATACTCTATGTATTCTATGTATCACTTTGCAGACCCCCTCCCACGTCCAACAGGGCTTGTTCTAGGCATTTTTGACTTGGACGAAAATGTGGTATAAAGATGGACGATTTAGTGACTTGGATGATTAGATCGGCAGGACATATACTTGGACGATTTTCGAAACTAAAAAATATTTGGACGTATTTTTTGAAAATGTGTCCTAAGCTGTTTTTTTTTACTTTGGATGATTTGAAAACAGACTTAGACATTCCTTTTGATTATGGCCCTCTACAGGTTTCGTTTCGTTTAGTTTGATAGGTGAGAGCAGTGAGCCCTGAGGAATTCCACAGGGCAGCATTCAAATAGCAGAATTGCAAGCCCGCTTGCACTCCAGAAAAAGTCTGAGCAGACAGGAAACGTTCCATCCAAGACAGTACCGTCCCACAAATACCCACCTTGTGCAATAATCAAAAGCAGACTTATACCCCCTTTTACTAAACTGCACTAGCAGTTTTTAGCACCAGGAGCCGTGCTGAATGCTAAAAACCGCTAGCGCATTTTAATAAAAGAGGACCTTAATGTCAAGGAATAAAACTAGTATCACTTCACCTTTAATGATATGAAATGAAATGAAAAGTGTGGAATTACTTGTAAATGTCATGGCTCCACATCATTCTCTTCTTGGTTGGGCTGAGAACTTTTCAGTGGCCCCTTGTATAATATTCTTAGTCTTATTTACCATCCCTTTCCTAATGATTCTTAGCATACTGTTTGGTTGTATGGCCGCTGTTGCACATTGGGCAGAAGATTTCAGTGTATTAGCTACAATGACACATAGATCTTTTTTTTGGGGGGGGGGATGCTCACCCTTAAGATGGACCCTAGCAATCTGATAACTATGATTTGGCTTATTCACATTAAATTTCATCTGCCATATAGATGCCCAGTCTACCAATTTCCTAAGGTCTGCTTGCAATTTTTCACAGTCTGCATTTGTTTAAAAAAAAACTTTGAATAGTATGGCACAGTGGTTAAAGCTACAACCTCAGCACCCTGGGGTTGTGGGTTCAAACCCATGCTGCTCCTTGTGACCTTGGACAAGTCACTTAATCCCCCCTTTGCCCCAGGTACATTAGCTAGATTGTGGGACAGACAGGGAAAAATGCTTGAGGACCTGAATAAACTCATATAAACCATTCTGAGCTCTCTGGGGAGAAGGGTATAGAAAACGGAATAATAAATTTGCAAATTTAATGACCTCACTAGCCATTCCAATTTCCAAATCATTTACAAACATATTGAATAGCACCAGTCCCAGTACAAACTCCTGCCCCACTGTGGAGCCGCCTCCATTGAGAAAAATGGCAATGTAACCCTACCCTCTATTTCCCATCGAATACCCAATTCCTAATCTATAACAGAACATTGCCTTCTATCCCATGAGTTGTTTTTGTTTTGTTTGTTTTTTTAAATATCTTTATTCATTTTGAAGCCATAAGTAAGTGCAACATATAATAGAATCACATTACACTATAAAAGCACTTAAATACAATTAAAATTGTAATCTATGACAAATAGATATATCACCCCCCTAATTATATTCAAAAAGTACACTTAAATTAAGAAATTAAAAATATGTTCCAACCCACCCTGGACGTGCATGACCAAAGAGCAAAATCAATAATCACTCTTTACAAAACTTTGTCAAAGGCTCCCAAATCTTCAGAAACTTCTTATAATGTCCCTGTTGTATAGGGCTTCAATGGCTGGGAGGGTGTAGATGGGCTGGAGTAAGTCTTAACAGAGATTTCGGCAGTTGGAAGCCAAGCACAGTACTGGGTAAAGCTTTGGATTCTTGCCCAGAAATAGCTAAGAAGAAAAAATTAAAAAAATTTAAATTGAATCAGGTTGGGCATACTGGATAGACCATTCGGGTCTTTATCTGCCGTCATCTACTATGTTACTATGTTTTAAAAACGTGACACAGAGACTCCCACCAAAAGGTATAGTTCAATTGATCCCAGTTTTTCCAATTCCTGTCATAATAAAGAGAAGTTTGTTATTATGAGATGATATTTGGCTTTTAGCTCTCATCAAAATGCCAAATAGCACAGTGTCATATGTTAGTGCCACTGGATTTTCCATTACTTTGTTTACCTGATCCCAAATGGATCTCCAAAACTGATGTATCTAATATAATAAAATGCTAGGCCGCGCATGCGCACTCAAAAGTCTTGTTCCCTGATCTGTCGCGGAAACACGAGTAACATAGTAACATAGTAACATAGTAGATGACGGCAGATAAAGACCCGAATGGTCCATCCAGTCTGCCCAACCTGATTCAATTTAAAATTTTTTTTTTTTTCTTCTTCTTAGCTATTTCTGGGCAAGAATCCAAAGCTTTACCCGGTACTGTGCTTGGCTTCCACCTGCCGAAATCTCTGTTAAGACTTACTCCAGCCCATCTACACCCATCAGCCATTGAAGCCCTCCCCAACCCATCCTCCACCAAACGGCCATACACAGACACAGACCGTGCAAGTCTGCCCAGTAACTGGCCTAGTTCAATATTTAATATTATTTTCTGATTCTAAATCTTCTGTGTTCATCCCACGCTTCTTTGAACTCAGTCACAGTTTTACTCTCCACCACCTCTCTCGGGAGCGCATTCCAGACATCCACTACCCTCTCCGTAAAGTAGAATTTCCTAACATTGCCCCTGAATCTACCACCCCTCAACCTCAAATTATGTCCTCTGGTTTTATCATTTTCCTTTCTCTGGAAAAGATTTTGTGCTACGTTAATACCCTTCAAGTATTTGAACGTCTGAATCATATCTCCCCTGTCTCTCCTTTCCTCTAGGGTATACATATTCAGGGCTTCCAGTCTCTCCTCATACGTCTTCTGGCGCAAGCCTCCTATCATTTTCGTCGCCCTCCTCTGGACCGCCTCAAGTCTTCTTACGTCTTTCGCCAGATACGGTCTCCAAAACTGAACACAATACTCCAAGTGGGGCCTCACCAATGACCTGTACAGGGGCATCAACACCTTCTTCCTTCTACTGACTACGCCTCTCTTTATACAGCCCAGAATTCTTCTGGCAGCAGCCACTGCCTTGTCACACTGTTTTTTCGCCTTTAGATCTTCGGACACTATCACCCCAAGGTCCCTCTCCCCGTCCGTGCATATCAGCTTCTCTCCTCCCAGCATATATGGTTCCTTCCTATTATTAATCCCCAAATGCATTACTCTGCATTTCTTTGCATTGAATTTTAGTTGCCAGGCATTAGACCATTCCTCTAACTTTTGCAGATCCTTTTTCATATTCTCCACTCCCTCTTCGGTGTCTACTCTGTTACAAATCTTGGTATCATCTGCAAAAAGGCACACTTTTCCTTCTAACCCTTCAGCAATGTCACTTACATACATATTGAACAGGATTGGCCCAAGCACCGAACCCTGAGGGACTCCACTAGTCACCTTTCCTTCCTTCGAGCGACTTCCATTAACCACCACCCTCTGGCGTCTGTCCGACAGCCAGTTTCTGACCCAGTTCACCACTTTGGGTCCTAACTTCAGCCCTTCAAGTTTGTTCAACAGCCTCCTATGAGGAACTGTATCAAAGGCTTTGCTGAAATCCAAGTAAATTACATCTAGCATATGTCCTCGATCCAGCTCTCTGGTCACCCAATCAAAAAATTCAATCAGGTTCGTTTGGCACGATTTACCTTTTGTAAAGCCATGTTGCCTCAGATCCTGTAACCCATTAGATTCAAGGAAGTACACTATCCTTTCTTTCAGCAACACTTCCATTATTTTTCCAACAACTGAAGTGAGGCTCACCGGCCTGTAGTTTCCTGCTTCATCCCTGTGACCACTTTTATGAATAGGGACCACATCCGCTCTCCTCCAACCCCCAGGAATCACTCCCGTCTCCAGAGATTTGTTGAACAAGTCTTTAATAGGACTCGCCAGAACCTCTCTGAGCTCCCTTAGTATCCTGGGATGGATCCCGTCTGGTCCCATCACTTTGTCCACCTTCAGTTTTTCAAGTTGCTCATAAACACCCTCCTCCGTGAACAGCGCAGAATCTACTCCATTTTCTCGTGTAACTTTGCCAGACAATCTCGGTCCTTCTCCAGGATTTTCTTCTGTGAACACAGAACAGAAGTATTTGTTTAGCACATTTGCTTTCTCCTCATCACTCTCCACATATTTGTTCCCAGCATCTTTTAGCCTAGCAATTCCATTTTTTATCTTCCTCCTTTCACTAATATATCTGAAAAAATTTTTATCTCCCTTTTTTACATTTTTAGCCATTTGTTCTTCCGCCTGTGCCTTCGCCAAACGTATCTCTCTCTTGGCTTCTTTCAGTTTCACCCTGTAGTCCTTTCTGCTCTCCTCGTCTTGGTTTTTTTTATATTTCATGAACGCCAACTCTTTCGCCTTTATTTTCTCAGCCACTAGGTTGGAGAACCATATCGGCTTCCTTTTTCTATTGTTTTTATTGATTTTCTTCACATAAAGGTCCGTAGCCATTTTTATCGCTCCTTTCAGCTTAGACCACTGTCTTTCCACTTCTCTTATGTCCTCCCATCCTAACAGCTCTTTCTTCAGGTACTTTCCCATTGCATTAAAGTCCGTACGTTTGAAATCTAGGACTTTAAGTATCGTGCGGCCGCTCTCCACTTTAGCCGTTATATCAAACCAAACCGTTTGATGATCGCTACTACCCAGGTGAGCACCCACTCGAACATTAGAGATACTCTCTCCATTTGTGAGGACCAGATCCAATATCGCTTTTTCCCTTGTGGGTTCCATCACCATTTGTCTGAGCAGAGCCTCTTGAAAGGCATCCACAATCTCCCTACTTCTTTCCGATTCTGCAGACGGAACATTCCAGTCCGCATCCGGCAAGTTGAAATCTCCCAACAGCAGAACCTCCTCTTTCCTTCCAAACTTTTGGATATCCACAATCAGATCCTTATCAATTTGCTGCGATTGAGTCGGAGGTCTGTAGACTACACCCACGTAGATAGAAGTTCCATCTTCTCTTTTCAGAGCAATCCATATCGCTTCTTCCTCTCCCCAGGTCCCTTGCATTTCGGTTGCTTGGATATTGATCTTTACATAGAGAGCTACTCCTCCACCTTTATGACCATCTCTGTCCTTCCTAAAAAGATTATATCCCGGTATGTTTGCATCCCATCCATGTGATTCACTGAACCATGTCTCTGTGATAGCAACAATATCTAGATCTGCCTCTAATATCAGGGCTTGCAGATCATGAACTTTGTTGCTTAGACTGCGAGCATTTGTGGTCATCGCTTTCCAGCTATTTTTCAGCGATAATCTCCTTTTTCTTATGGATTTTTGTGTCGTTTCACTTTCCATTGCAATGCTAAGAAATGAGTTGCTGATATTGTTTATGTTGCAATCTTTACTACTATCACATCTTTTCTTTTGCCGGGGGTAGTCTCTATAATTGTCCTTCGTACATACACCACCCCCACCTTCTAGTTTAAATGCCTAGAAAAATATTGTCTAAATTTCTCTGCAAGGTTTCTTTTTCCTGCTGTAGTAATATGTAGCCCATCAGTGCAATATAGCTTCTTGTCCTTCCATGTATTTCCCCATCCTCCTATGGCCCCGCCTCTCACTGTGCATAGTTCTGCGGCGGCTTTCAAATTTTAAAAAAAAAAGTTACACAGCTGCGGCGGCCTTCCTCACCCGGCTCTCACGGTGCGGCTGAGCGCTGGCGGCCGGCGAACCCTAATTGCGGCGGCGGCGGCTTTCAACTACAAAAACAAAAAAAACAAAAACAGCTGAGGGTAGCAGCTCTCACCCGGCTCTCACGGTGCCGTGTTCCCTGATCCGATCTCTATTCTTCCTGCACCATGGCACGCCGCCGCCGCCCGGGACCTCCTGGGGGCCGGCGGCGCGAGCCGCCCGGCCGGTGCTGAGGTCCCGCCTCCCACTTCCGCCCTACACGGCGCCACCAGACCCGGCCCTACAAAACGGCCCAGATCCGTGAACAGGGGATCAGGAGCTAAACAGAGATTTAAAAAAACAAACAAACAACAGTGGACAAGGACAGAGACACACAAACACTCACAGAAGGACAGGGGGCTAAAGAGACAGATTGAAATAATCACAAAACACAGAGGACAAGGAGAGAGAGACACACAGACACTCACAGAAGGACAGGGGGCTAAAGAGACAGATTGAAATAATCACAAAACACAGAGGACAAGGAGAGAGAGACACACAGACACTCACAGAAGGACAGGGGGCTAAAGAGACAGATTGAAATAATCACAAAACACAGAGGACAAGGAGAGAGAGACACACAGACACTCACAGAAGGACAGGGGGCTTCAATTAAGATTCTTATACATTCTTTAGTAATATGAAAACTCGATTACTGTAACGCTCTTCTTCTCAATATTACCCAAAAAGAAAAAAGGAGATTACAACTAATACAAAATACGGCCATCAAACTGATATATAACGCAAAAAAGTATGACCACGTTACACCTTTACTAATAGATGCCCACTGGCTACCAATCAGTCATAGGATCTCTTTCAAAATAATACTACTCATTTTTAAAACATTAGCAGCAAACGAACCTTCTTTTATACTCAGATACTTAACCCCACATAACACCCAACGTCCACTCCGTTCTTCAGGACAAAATCTTCTTTCAGTACCCTCTTTAAAAATTATTGGAACACGAAGATCAGATATGTTCACAGTCAAGGGGCCTCAATGGTGGAATGCCTTACCACAATACATTAGAACAGAAAAAGACATTATAACATTTAAAAAATTATTGAAGTCATACTTATTTAACGATGCGTTTAAAACTTGAAATTTTTATATCTCCTAGAAACTTATTTATACTTGAAATTTTTATTTTTTTTGAAGATGCTCTTAATAATGTTATGGTTTATATAACCCTTTCCTTTTGTTTTTACCTTGTTTTTCTACCAACAACTTAAAATGTAACTTTATTCTTTTTCCTCCCGAGTCATGTTTGTAAATATGTAACAATTTTGTTAAATGTCAGCCTTCTTTTATTAATTGTATTAGATTATGTACATCGCTTAGTAATTTTAATAGGCGATCAATCAAATGCACTAATAAACTTGTAAACTTGTATTGAAAAAAATAACAAAACACTAAGGAGAGAGAGAGACACAGGAAACAAATGTTACAGCCGGTAGGCTGTTTTAAAGAAGAGGCACTGCTTATGTTCTTATGTTCTATTGTCCTTATACAACCTAAGTAACTTGAAACTCAAAACGTGACACAATCTCAATGGAGACAGGAGTTGCCACTCCAACCATACCCAGTCTGGAAGATTTTCCATGAGCTCTGGGAGGATCCAATACATACCTTGACAAATCAAAAACTTCACCTCACTCTATAAGAAGAGGAAATCAAAAAATGATTACGGCTAAATCTCTGAACTGAGATATGCCACAACATCCATATCCAATATGTTGTATGTCTTTAATTCCATCATCTTCTAATCATTTCAGAAGTAAGACAAGCCAATGGCATCAGGTGGTTCATTCATTTATTGAGCCTTAAAATACACTCCTTGAAAGAGGTAATATTAGACAAAAGTATAGAGATAATTCGTTTTAATATTAAAACATTACATAAATATTTTGAGCATTTTTATAAAGAATGATCTCTAATTTACATAACAAGCACTTACTAATTATATAGGAGTAATGAGACCACTAGTTGAAAGAATTAGAGTAATTAAGAGATTAATTGAACAAGGTTAGTAACTATTTATAATTGATTTTGGATCTATATAATCAATTAAAGTAATTTTAAAATAAAGGAGTTAATGATTCAATTTGTAGATAATGAGTTTTAAATAATTAGAGTAACTATTTAAGAATGGTTTTGGATTTATATATTTTTAAAAAGAAATGAGTTTATTATTTAATATGGAGATTGGTTTAAATTTATAAGTGAGTTATTTAGATTTACTTTAATTTAAATAGAGGCATGTTTTATATATTTTTTGTATAAATTAATGATGAATTTCTGACTTGATAACATTTTAAAGAAATTGAATGTATAGGAATTATGAATGTAAGTTTATATTTTCAGGAACATTTTATTATAAATATTTAACTTTTCCATTTAAAAATAAGAACGATTGAATATGAATGATAATGTATATGGTTTGAAAGACAGTTTATACAGTCTTAATAGATTTGGATATTAATAATATTTAATAAATTGATTCATTTAAATTAATTTGTTTAAAAAAATTAAAATAGGTTGTATTAAAACTTCTTTTGTGTATTATGCAGAGCACCTACTGTGAACCCTTGATAAAGCCCTATGTGGGCGAAACGGGTCCCGTCGGGGCATGCTAGTAATTCTGCATTATTAAGGATCAATAAATGAATGAACCACCAGATGCCAAAATGATTAGAAGATGATGGAATTAAAGACATACAACATATTGGATATGGAGGTTGTGGCATATCTCAGTTCGGAGATTTAGCCGTAATAATTTTTTGATTTCCTCTTCTTATAGAGTGAGGTGAATTTTTTGATTTGTCAAGGTTTGAATAACCTCACTTTCATCTTCATACAATATTGAGGATCCAATACATACCCTGACGCATTATAAAGGCTTGATGGTACCTATAAAAATTGGGAAAATTTGCCTCACCCTGTACAATTGGCTTTTGTAAGGATACTAAAGCAATTCTTGCTGCTTTCCCCAGCCAAATAAATTTTGTAAGAATACTATTTAATTTTTTGTAAAAGGACCCCTGAAAAAACACTGGTAACATACCACAGGCAAAATCATCATTTTAACCGTCTGAACTCTCCCCCACCAAGACAGATGTAATGGGTTCCATTGCTCACACATTTCTGTGACCTTTAGCAATAAGGATTTTTCATTTACTTTCATCATTTCTTCCAGCGTTTTATAAATCAAAATTCCTAAATACTTTATACCCAAAGAAAAGGGAATGAATCCAACAATCCTTTTTGACAATGTACATTAAGCGGAAGAATCTCTGATTTACTCCAATTTATTTTATATCCTGAAAATTTTCCAAATCTTTCAATCAAATCTAGTAAATGTGGAATGGTTGTTTCAGGATTCCTCAAATGAAGCAATATGTCATCTGCATAAGCAGAGACCTTGTATTCCCGACCTGCATAAGGAATACCCTGGATCTCCTTTGCTTGTTGTATAGCTAATAACAAGGGTTCTAAAACAATATCAAACTGCAAAGGAGATAACGAACATCCTTGTCTAACTCCCCTCTCCAGACAGAAATGCTACAAAAAAGTATTATTTATAGATAATCTGGCAGAAGGGGAACTATACAAGGTTTGAATCATTTGTATAAATCCTGAACCAATACCAAACCAATCCATTGCTTGATACATAAAGATCTACTCCACACGATCAAAGGCCTTCTCTGCATCCAAGGATACAGAGAAGGCTGGATCATCCATGACTTTTGTTAAATTTAACATGTGAAAAGCCAACCTGGTATTATTTGAAGAATGTCTTTGAGCAACAAACCACGTTTCGTGCATACCAATAATATAAGGGAGAGCCTTGGCCAAGCGCAAAGCCAATAACTTAGCCAACAGTTTGCCATCTACATTAATCAAAGAAATAGGCCTGTAATTTGAACCCAACATAGGATCTTTATTTGGCTTCAGCAAAACAATAGTTAATGATTCTGCCATAGTACCTGTAATGCAACCTTTAGTCAGTTGAACCTGATATAAATTTAATAGATGAGGTAATAGGGTACTTTGAAATGATTTGTAAAACTCTACAGTGAAACCATCACTACCTGGAGCAGATCCAACTCTAAGAGACTTCATGAGTTTTAATTTTATCAGGAATCTCTCATCAGGAATTTTGTTGAAAACTTTCTGAAAATCAGGTACACTACATCAACTGGCTCTCCTTATCCACATGTTTATTTCAAGTTAACATGGATTTAGTCAAGAGAAGTTTTGCCTCACCAATCTACTATATTTCTTTCAAGGGGTGAATAAACATGTGGATAAAGGTGAGCTAGTCCATATTGTGTATCTGAATTTTCAAAAGGCATTTATTTAAAAATTATTTGTAACCCGCCTATCTACAAATCTAGGTGAGGAACAATGCAAACATACAACAAAAAAACTCCTCAGGAAATTAGAAAGTCATGTGATAGCAGGTGATGTCCTATTGTGGATTAAGAACTGGTTAAATGATAGAAAATAGAGAGTAGGGTTAAATGGCCAGTATTCTGAATAGAGACGGTAGAACGCGGGGTTCTCCAAGGGTTTGTGCTAGGACCACTTTGGTGGAAAACATTCTGCTGCATCTTCTGCTCCATCAGTTGCGTTCTGTAGACCGTGTGGATCTATAGATTCAAACTGTTAAGGAATTAAGGTTGAAGGTGTCTAGGGCCAGTATATTCTCATGTAAAGGTCCCAGGAAATGGAACGAGCTTCCGTTATTTATTTGCCAGCAGAAAAACTTGCAGAATTTTAAAAGATTATTGAAACAACATCTTTTCTATAAAATGAAGTATGGTACCTGAACTTTGAATCTTGAATTATGTGAGCGAGCGCTGGTCGTTTGATTAGTCATTTTATCATTTGTAATTGTTTTTTTATACGTGTGTTGTCATGATGATGGTTATGTATGTATTTGTTGTGACCTGCTTTGGGAAAGGTGGAATAGAAATATATAAACTATAAATTCACTGAAGACGCCAAGTTGTTAAATCGCAATTGGATTATGAAAAATTGCAAGAGGACCTAGCGAGACTGGGAGACTAGGGATCAAAATGGCAGATAACATTTAATGTGAGCAACTGCAAAGTGATTTATATGGGAATTAGGAACCCGAACTATAGTTATGTGATGCAAGGTTCCACCAGCCAGGAAAAGGATCTAGGAAGGTGTAATCTTTGAGGATACGTTGAATCCATCAACTGTGTAGTGGCGGCTAAGAAGGCATATTATAGAATGTTAGGAATTATCAAGGAAGGAATGGAAGACAAAAAGAAGAATGTTATAATTCCTTGGTATTACTCCATGGTATGATTACACCTCAAATACTATGTGGAGTTCTGGCTGCTGCATCTCAAAATAGATATGGAGGATACTGTGCTTGACGGACCTTTGGTCTGTCCCAGTATGGCAGTTCTTATGTTCTTTTTAATATGGTGTCTAAATCCGATTTTGGATGTTTTGCAGAAAACATCCCCAAATCCAGGAATAAACATAACCGTTTTCAAAAGAGGAAAACTCCTATCTTTTAATTTTGAAAATGGCCATTTCTAAGATGCTTTTGTGCTCATTGCAGCTATCTATTTGAGCCACTTTTGAAAAATAAAAAAATGTCCAAAAGAAAACCACATACAAACAAGCCATTGGGCTGTAGGAGGAGCCAGCAGTAGACTGGCCATACAGAATGTACAACTGCTACTACTATATAGCACTGCTAGACACATTCAAGAGACAATCCCTGCTTAGTAGAGCTTATAGTCTAATCGAACAGACAAAAAGAACAAGTAGGGAGTCAGTTTCCTAGGCAGGAGTGCTTTATAAGTGAGTGGGGGTTAGGACATTTCAGCAGAGCAGTGGGGCCCCAGGGGCCACTGCAGTGAACTGCACATGAAAAGTCACCTCCAAAATCCACCCCAAACCTACTGGACCCAACTTACACCACACCAATAGACCTTATAGCTGCAGGTGTCACCTATATTTCAATACAATAAGTTTTTGAGGGCTCACATATTCCACCAAAAGTGTACTAGACAGACTGGAATATGGGTCTAGGTCCCCATCTCTAGTACCCTGCTTGCTGCCATAACATACAGGCTGGTATGCACTGTTTCTTTCAAGCCTTTGGTAGGTGGAAGGGAGTCAGTGACCACTGGGGGATTAAGATGGGGGTAATGCCTTAATCCATCCTGTGGTCAACTGATCAGTTATAGTAACATAGTAGATGACGGCAGATAAAGACCCGAATGGTCCATCCAGTCTGCCCAACCTGATTCAATTTAAATTTTTTATTTTTTATTTTTATTTTTTTCCTTCTTAGCTATTTCTGGGCGAGAATCCAAAGCTTTACCCGGTACTATGCTTGGGTTCCAACTGCCGAAATCTCTGTTAAGACTTACTCCAGCCCATCTACACCCTCCCAGCCATTGAAGCCCTCCCCTGCCCATTCTCCACCAAACGGCCATACACAGACATCTTTTTGGCACTTATTCATTATTAAAACAAGTCTAGCCTAAAAGGTCCAAATTTTTACCTTGGGCGCTTTTTACAATGGTCTTTCTTACAGAAAAATATCCAAATCATTAACTTGCCCCAGTCCCAGCTGAAAAATGCCACATTGAGATCTAGATGAACAGCATAGAAAACCGTCTACAAAATGGGTTTTGAGAATAGCGATTTGGACATTTTGGAGAAAAAAATGTCTATCTGCCACTTTATGTAGCTTTTTGGAGGTTTTTCTCTTCCATAACAGAGTTAGAACAGGTACAAAGAAAAGCGATGAAAATGATAAAGGGGATGGGACAAAATTCAAATGAGGAAAGGCTAAAGCGACTAGGGCTCCTCAGCTTGAAGAAAAGACAGCTCAGGGGTGATATGATACAGGTCTATAAAATACTGATTGAAGTGGAACGGTTCAATGTGAATTGCATTTGAAAAATACTAGGACCAGGAAGCATGCAAGGCAGCGACTAAGTAGTCAATTTAAAACATCCAAGAAAATAGTTCTTCACTCAATATGTAATTAAACTCTGGAATTCGTTGCCAGAGAATGTGGTGAAAGCAGTTAAGTTTGCAGGGTTTAAAAAAAAGTTTGGATAATTTTCTAGAAGCCTATAAGCCATTACTAAGATGAACTTAGGAAAATCCACTGCTTTTTTCTAGGATAAGCAGCACAAAATCTGTTTTACTCTTTTGGGATCTTGTCAGGGACTTGTGGCTTGGATTGGCCACTGTTAGAAACAGGATACTGCGCTTGATGGACCTTCGGACTCTTGAAGTATGGCAACTCTTATGTTTTTATGTTCTAAGAACTTCCCAATGTGACTGAAAGCCTGTGTTAAAGCTGGGAGTGGACACTTTGTGGGAAATTCTGTATAGGACGCCAGTTTCTGCAGCCGCCTAAGAAGTGGCTGAGAATCGCACACTGGCGTCCTATACAAAATCGAATCTGCCCTAAGGGACGGACGCTTAACCCCTCCTAACCACCCTTGGCCTTTAGTATCTGGCATACAACCCAGTATAGAAACATAGAAACATGACTGCAGATAAAGGCCGAATGTCCCATCTAGTCTGCAAATCTGCAGTAACCATTATCTCTTTCTCTCTCCGAGAGATCCCACATGCCTTCTTGAATTCAGACACAGTCGCTGTCTCTACCACCTCTTCCGGGAGACTGTTCCACGCATTTACCACCCTTTCTGTAAAAAAGTATTTCCTTGAGCCTATCACCTCTTAACTTCATCCTATGCCCTCTTATTGCAGAGTTTCCTTTCAAATGAAAGAGACTGAACTCATGCGCATTTACATTACATAGATATTTAAACGTCTCTATCATATCTCCCCTCTCCCGCCTTTCCTCCAAAGTATACAGATTGAGATCTTTAAGTCTGTCCCCATACGCCTTATGACGAAGACCACACACCATTTTAGTAGCCTTCCTCTGGACCGACTCCATCCTTTTTATATATCTTTTTGAAGGTGTGACCTCCAGAATTGTACACAATATTCTAAATGAGGTCTCACCAGAGTCTTATACAGAGGCATCAATACCTCCTTTTTCCTACTGGCCATACCTCTCCCTATGCAACCTAGCATCCTTCTAGCTTTCTTTTTTATTTATTTATCATTTTCAAACTTATATCAATCATATTAACTTGTACAGAAAGAAGTTAAACATGAGAACAAATTCCATCAAAGTTGACATTACAACAATCAGAAAAGAAAAAAAAAAACCAACCAAAAAAGAACATATATATATGTTTAACTTTACTCAAGTCCTACAAAAGGATCCAAGATTAACAAAATGCGAGAAAATTAAGAAAATAGTCAAGGATATAAAACTGTAGAGCTGAGAGCTAATGCCTAAATTAATCTAAAGAACTAATGATGTTCTTCCTTCAAACGAGATAATGCCAAGAAATTAGTTAGCTGAGAAGGTTCAAAGAAAACATACTTAATTTCACGGTGATACACTATATACTTGCAAGGGTGCCTTAAGTAAAATGTAGCCCCTAAAGCTAAAACACCTGGCTTCAAAAGAAGAAATTCACTTTGGCGCTTCTGCGTCTCATGTGAGAGATCGGGAAACATCTGAATTTTAAGTCCATGAAATTCTTTTTGTCTGTTTTTGAAGAATAGTCTCAAAATCCATGCTTTATCTGGCTGAAGAGCCACCGTTAAGATTAATGTCGCTGGATTTGCCATTTCTTTATCTGATGTCTCAAGTAAAGTTGAAACATCTAATACCTCCTGGTTGTTAATCACTTGACGTTGAACTTGATTTTTTGTAGGCAAATAGTAAACCTGAGAGAGTGGAGGTAGACATTCCTCCGAAACTCCCAGTATTTCCTGTAGATATTGTTTAATCTTTTCTCTAGGGGACACCATAGCGACCCTTGGGAAATTAATCAATCTTAGGTTGTTACCATGAGCGTTATTTTCCAAAAACTCAATTTTTCTCCTAAGATTTGTATTATCTTTGATTAATGTCTCTTGAATGTTTTTAAAAGATACTGTTCCATTTTTCCACTAGTTACTTTAGAAGAAAGCATATCATTTTTAAGTTATTTTATCTCTTTTGTTTGTTCAATTAGTTTCCCTTCTATATATTGAAAATGGGGACTTATGACTTTACCAAAGTTAGCCACAAAATCCCATAATGATTCCAGGGTCACTTCAGCAGGTTTAGTTATAGGAATTTCCTCTTTCTTAGTGAAAAAATGCTCATCGTCAATTGAATCTGCTTGACATTTTCCCCTCTGGGCATGTCCTTCACTCAGCGTTGATATTGCCTCAGTCTCTATAATGGGGCTCTCCTACCGAAATTCCCCATCTCCCAGGCTCTCCGATGTTATACTTGCCTCCAGAGGAGGAGACAATCCGATCCGCGGGGTCTCCCCACTCCGTGGAGAGCTTGTGGTCCGAGGCTGCGAGGGCGGTGCTCTTGCGTCAGGGTTAAGAGTGGTATCTGGCCCAAGCAGAGTCGCCGCAGTCCCGCCTTCTCCCAGCATCTCCAGCGGATTAACTATTGACTCCGACGGGGCACTTTGCATCCTCCTCAACAGTTCATCTATATTCCCAACCGAAATTCCTCCGGTGTGCCGAGAGGCAGCAGCGGTACTCCGGCCTCGTCTCTTCGGTATTCCTGGTAGGTAGTGATCTCACTCCCCGAAATTTTCTTTCCTATATCGGTCGAACTCTGAGGAGTGTTCCTCAGCACTTCCAGTGTGCGGCCATCTTGGAGCCTGTTATGATCCTTCTAGCTTTCGCCGTCAACTTTTCAACCTGTTTGGCCACCTTAAGATCGTCACATACAATCACACACAAGTCCCGCTCTTCCATCATGCACATAAGTTCTTCACCCCCTAAACTGAACCTTTCCCTCGGGTTTGTGCAGCCCAAATGCATGACCTTGCATTTCTTAGCATTAAATTTTAGCTGCCAAATTTCAGACCATTCTTCAAGCTTCTACAGGTCTTTCTTCATGTTATTCACATCATACGGCCTGTCTACTCTATTGCAGATTTTGGTATCATCCACAAAGAGGCAAATCTTACCCAACAACCCTTCAGCAATATCATTTATAAAAATGTTAAAAAGAATAGACCAAAGAACAGAACTTTGAGGCACACCACTGGTAACATCCCTTTCCTCAGAGCGATCTCCATTGATCACTACCCTCTGTCGCCTTCCACTCAACCAGTTCCTGAACCAGCCTGTCACTTTGGGACCCATCCCGAGGGCATGCAGTTTATTTATTAGACATCTGTGTGGAATACTGTCAAAGGCTTTGATAAAATCTAAATACACCACGTCTAGTGCACATCCTCTATCCAATTCTCTGGTCACCCAGTCAAAGAAATTGATAAGATTTATCTGACAAGACCTGGCTCTAGTGAATCCATGTTGCCTCCAGTTCTGTAATCCACAGGATTCCAGAAACTTGGTCATTCTCTGTTTTAAAAGCGTTTCCATTAATTTGCTTACCTCAAAAGTCTGTAATTCCTTACTTCTTCCTTACTTCCACTTTTGTGGATTCCCTGGGAAGGGGAAGGCCCACCATTGTGAAAAGGTAGGCCTGGCAGCCGGAGGGAGTACAAAGGTACGGGGAAGGAGTCAGGGGATTTGGGGTGCCGGGGTGGAGGGTTCAAGTCTGGGAGGAGTGCTGAGGTGAGGAGTTTGAGTTGGGGGGGTTGTAGATTGGATGGGTCATGGGTTCGGAGGAGTCTGCTTGCAGGAGGGAGTGGGCATCGCTCCTGCCAGGAACAGTGTCGGGTGGGGGTTCAGGGGTGGTGGCAAGAGGGAGGTGAGGCTTGGGGGTTTTCTGCCACAGCCGCTCAGCTGATCGCGACAGGGAGATTTCTTTGCCACGATCGGCTCAGCGGCCTACATTTCAGACGACTGTTGTGGTTCGAGGGAGATGCCTATGGCTGCTTAAACTCGCCTAAGGCCAGTGAAACCACACCCACGCCCATCTTTGGGTGAGCTTAGTTGTTCCTACATGTCTCCCTAGACCCGCGAAAACGCCTACAGCGTAGGCCGCCTGCCTCTGGTAAGTTTTTTCTAAAAACATGCATCCCGATTGGCTGGTTAGACAGCAGTAAGACACCTTCCGCTGTCTAAAATCAGGATGCCATTTATAGAATTTGCCCCTTCAAGCATTCACAGTGACTGAAATTCTGACACATTGGGCTCTTTTTACAAAGCCACTGTAGTGATTCTGGCATGTTACATGCACTGAAGCCCATAGGAATTGAATAGGCTTTTTGCATTTACAGTGACATTGTAAAAGGGGCCCATTTACAATACAATATCATTGTCAAAAGTTATTAATGCGGAGTAGAATAAAATTAAATAGAAGGAAGCAATCCTCCCTGATTTACATACGTACATAAATTCCTTAGACAGCTTAAGTAATACCTAAAATACACTCGGCAAATAAAATGATGTCTTAAAGAGATATGTTTTCAATAATTTATGGAATCTTATTTACCCACCTCCTTCTATCAAGCTGCGTTAGAGTTTTTTAATCGCTTGCCGCAGCGGTAAAACCTCAGACACTCATCTGCAATAAAAAACCCTAATGCGGCTTGATAAAATGGGGTGATAATAAGGTTCTGTTCTCAGAGCCACAAGGAGAGCATTGCAGGATTTAAAGCTTGTTATGAGAAGGATGAAAATGGAAATAAAAGTTGCAAATATTTGGGGAAATGATTACTCTCTAACAGTTCTAAAGCAGGCAAATAAGATGGTGCCATCTCATGAAGGACCCATGCTGCCTTTGACACGGTCGACCACCACCTCCTCATATCCAGACTCTATGACCTTGGAATCAAGGACTCTGCCCTCCAATGGTTCACCTCCTTCCTCCACCAAAGGACCCAAACTGTCCTACTAAGGATGCACAAATCTAACCCCAAGCCTATCAAATATGGCGTTCCCCAAGGCGCCCTTCTATCCCCCCTCCTATTCAACCTCTATATCAGACCTGTCATTGATATAGTGCAGAAGTACAACATTAAAATCCACTCCTATACCGATGACATCCAGCTACTCCTCCCTCTAGGCGAAAACCGATCGTCCCAAATTGCTAACCTCCAACACTGCCTCTCTGACATGAAAACCTGGATGACAAACAACAAACTACAACTGAACACCTCTAAGACCGAACTCTTATGGATCAGGAAAAAAAACACCAAATACACACGCCCAACACTATCAGGGGACTCCACTCTACTAACGGCAACAGATCAAGTACGCAGCCTAGGAGTAACCTTAGACAAACACCTATCCCTATCCACCCACATATCCCAAGTAGTCTCTACCTCCTTCTACTACCTCCGCCAACTGAGAAGGATCAAACCCTACATCTCCACACCTGACCTAACCCAATTCCTCTACGCATATGTCCTCTCCAGAATGGATTACTGCAACTCTCTATTTAATGGAATAACCAAAAAAGATCTCAAGCGCCTCCAACGGTCCAAAATGCAGCTATCCACCTCCTACACAGCCTCAACTACCATGATCCCATCTCCCCAGCACTCCACGCTGAACACTGGCTCCCAATTAGCCAACGCTGTGCATTCAAGGCCCTGGCAATAGCACACAAAAGAATTTATGCCACCACCCCCTCCTACATAAAATCCAAGCTACCCATCTACATCCCCACCCGCACCCTTCACTCAGAAACGGAGATACGCCTATGCATTCCCCCCGGAAGGTCCCTCCTCTCAGAAACTGCCCGCAAATGCTCCTACAGCCACTACATTCCCCATCTCTGGAACCAACTCTCCCCTCAACTCAGACTACAGAACTCACTAATGACATTCCGGAAAATGGTAAAGACCATCCTCTTCAACTAAAGGTCACCCTCAGTCTTCACCCAACCCCCTTAAACCCCACCTCTTCCCTTCTTTCTCCATTCCAATCTTCTGCCTAAATTTCTATATAGTCCACTCTCAGCCTATACTCAAATAACTTGTATCTAAACTAAACTGCTTATATTTAAACTACTGTTCTTAATTTGCTGTATAGTCCCTATATCTAAACTGCTGTACAGTCTCGTATGTCCAAGTATTTAAATCTACTGTATAATCTTGTATGCCCAATTCACTCCATTGTGAATGTTTCCTTGTAAACCGTTCTGAGCTACTGGGAGGACGGGATAAAAATCTAAATAAATAAATAAATAAATATCTTAGAGCACAAATTGGTAACCAATGGTAACACTATCACACGTTTTATCCCCTGAAGTAAATTTAATTGAAGATAATCTAAAAACCCTTCAGAATAACCAACATACAAAAGGTTGTAATAATCAAGCGAGGACAATATAATTGCCTGCACCAAGAGAGTCTGATGTTCAGTAGCAAAATAGTGCTTAATTTGTATATAAAATACTATTGAACTAGTTTGTTCACTTGCTTTCTCATAGCTAGCTGTTAATGTGTTTTAGCTCGAATATTAAACACACAAAAATCACTAGGTAGTAAATCTGCCATTGAAATGGCAGTAAAATCAACAGAGCGTAAGATAATTAACCCTTCCTTAGCAACAGCAGCAGATGAATCCAGAGATCAATGGGATAGCAGACATCTACCAGCATGTGGAGATAGAGAAACTGATTAACAGGTGGTCCTATTGGCTGGCACTCCTCCTGTATCTCCAGTATGCTCTATCTCCCAGCAGGTGATGGTCGCTATTCAACTAGCTCCTGGATTCTGGCTGTGACTGAATAGTTATTTTCTCCTGTTGAGGTTTCTCTTCAGTGAAACAGGGGTGTCCGACTGAACGGTGCCGGCTTTAGGGGTTATACCTGGGCCCCCCCAGGTCCCTGCCTCACCCTCCCTCCATTGCTAGAGGGTCTGACTGGGTCTCGATTTTATCTTCTTTCCCTTCTCTATTTAAAAAAAAAAAAAAAAAAGGGAGACCACAGTTACTACATTCTGCCCTGTTAGTGCTGGACAACCAGCTCTTACTGGCTTTAACCGGCCCTAACAACAAGCTTGTGAGTATGTATGTGTTTTTTTACTATTGTTTGAACTTCAGGTTCAGTATGGGAGTCTTAGTACTGTGGGTTCGGTCAACGTACGTTTAAGGAATGGATATTTTATCGAGGCTAAGTTTTATGACTAGAAATCCATTGAGGGAGCTGGGACTTCCCCGCCCTTTGCATGCACTCGCTTGGTTTCCTTGTTGGTTACAGCGCAGCAGTAGCGGTGCAATTTCATGCTCGCACTTGTTCTCCTCGTTGGATTTCAGTGCAGCAGTAGTAGTCCTGTTTATTCCAAGGCTCTCTTTCTTCGGTATTTGTCACGGTCATGTGCAGCTGATTGTGCAGGTGCCAGTTTATAGCAGCGCGCATGAGATGGGACATGTTTTTTCCGGCGCTGTGGGAAGCACCGCACCGTTCTTCTAGTTATTCCCCGAGTCTGATTTTCTTTCTATGCAGGCCATGGCGGGGTAAATTTTGCGGGGCTTGAATCCGACTATGTTTCTAGGAGTGTTGATGCAGCTGCCATGTGTCGGCGAGAATCAAGCGTGTGCTTGGGTCTCCGGCGCTGGTGGGAGAGCTGCAGCATTCCGGTAGTTTATTTCCAGCTGACTTTGGTCAGGGTATGCCGCGGCTTCTCTCCTTTCCGGTTCAGACAAGTTGTACGTGTTTCACAAGCTTTGGGACAAGCTTGGGCAGATTTATATGTCTATGTCTGTGTTCCTGCTGTATTCCCTTGAAGGAAGCTGCTAGTTTAATCGGATTCTGGGGTTAGCACTCAAGGAGATTACCAGAGAGACTCTCACCTGTGCTAGGTCACCCAGTCTCGGTTTGTCTCTAGACTGGGTCGACATATGGCAAATCACGGCACAGTGAGAGCAGCAGTAAGATAGTGCCCTGTATTTCACATGGGTATCTCATTTTCTCTCTTGGGGTCCCTGCAGATTGAGCCTTTGTCTGTTGGTAACTGTCCTTCTTATTTGGGCCTCTGTGCTGAGCTGCATGTGTCTAGTAGTGGCATGTATAATAATAAAATGCTAAGTGCGCATGCGTACTCTTAACCCATGTTCCCTGAGTCCTGATCTGTCGGGATGTGGCCAGCAGAGTGCGCATGCGCGCTAAGGCAGAAGGAGGGCTTCGAGGCGAGGCAGCTGTTGGCGGAGTGCAGACGCTAAAGGAGGTATGGGGTGCTTCCCTGTGGCCCTCTTTGGCGACTTCGCAATGGAGGCGATCAAGATAGGCTGCCGGCGTCAGGGTCTTCCCTCTGCAAGACCCACCTATGCCGAAACAGGAAGTTGAAAAAAGAGGCGGGACTCGCAGAGGGAAAGCGCTGACGCCGGCAGCCTGTCTTGATCACCGCCACTGCCAAGAGACAGCCGTGGTCGGAAGGTGGGCGTTACCGTCTGGAAGGAGAAGCGGTGATGCGATCTTGCTTTGGTTTGGGGGGAAGGGTGCGCTTGCTGCCGGGAGAGAGCTGTGTCGGGGTTGCCATTGCTATGGGAGCAGCAGGGCGAGGGATCCATGCGGGTATTGTGCCGTTGTTGTGAGGAAAGGCTCTGGGTGTGCTTTGGTGGCAAGTCGGACGCCACCTACAGCGGAACATCCTGTTTCCGGGGCCTTCTGAACATTCTGAAGATCGTAAGGCGGAAGTCATTATGCCATTGTATAGATCCATGGTGAGGCCCCACTTGGAATACTGTGTGCAATTCTGGAGGCCGCATTATCGCAAGGATGTGCTGAGACTGGAGTCGGTGTAGAGAATGGCCACCCGGATGGTCTCGGGACTCAAGGATCTTCCATACGAAGAACGGCTTGACAAATTACAGCTATACTCGCTCGAGGAGCGCAGAGAGAGGGGGGACATGATTGAGACGTTCAAATATCTTACGGGCCGCATCGAGGCGGAGGAAGATATCTTCTTTTTCAAGGGTCCCACGACAACAAGAGGGCATCCGTTGAAAATCAGGGGCGGGAAACTACGAGGTGACACCAGGAAATTCTTTTTCACTGAAAGAGTGGTTGATCGCTGGAATAGTCTTCCACTACAGGTGATTGAGGCCAGCAGCGTGCCTGATTTTAAGGCCAAATGGGATCGGCACATGGGATCTATTCACAGGGCAAAGGTAGGGGAGGGACATTAAGGTGGGCAGACTAGATGGGCCGTGGGCCCTTATCTGCCGTCTATTTCTATGTTTCTATGTTTCTATGTAAGGGAGCAGGAGAAGAAGGAGTGACATGCTGTAAATTACATGTGTGCTGAATGAAGGACAGACATGCTGGAGATAACCTAGGATAGGGAGAAGGAAGGAGTAAACAAATGATGAATGAATGCTGGACAGTCCTAGGAAAGAGAAGCTGGAAATAAAATCATGAGTAGGAATGAGCAGGTCAGCAGGACTCCATGGAGAATGACAGAAGCTGAGCGGAGGGGGTTTCCCAGGAAGAAGGAAGGAGTACTGCTTTGGGGTAGGGTACAAGAGAAAGGGTAAAAAAGGAAGAGAAGCTGGTTGGGGGTGGAATATAGGGAAAGGAAGAATGGTCTTAGAGGCAAGAGAAGGAAGGATAGATAGGAATGGAGCTGGGACTAAAAAAGTGATAAATGCAGTGGAGGATCTATGAGGGCCAAAAGGGTACAGAGGACTACGGAAATGGTGAAATGTGAGGTGGTGCAACTGGGATTAGTGGGAGGCAGGGTCCGGGCATGGAAGAACCAGAGTATGAGTGGGGACAGGGTATAGGTGGGGCTATTCTAGCACCCGTTACTGTAACACATGTAATGGGCTAAAACACTAGTAGGATATATATGCCTAAAGGTAGTACTAACAGTTTCCAAGTTCGGGCTGTCTCTATGGGCATAATGACACTTTGCATCTTCCTGTGGCCAGGACTCTCTTTCTCTATTTCTGAGGGGGCCTGGACTTCAGATTTCTATGCTTATCACACTGGTTTCTCCTGTCACCATTTTCTCATGGCACATGCTAGACGGACCCCCTGACCAGACAGGAAGGGCTGTACAGCTCCATCTAACCAGGAGCCAGTTACCTATTCTATCAAACCCGCGGAGGATCACGTGCTATGTGGCTGTTAGCCTCATCCCTGAAGCTCTCATTAGCGATGTGAGCTTTGTCTGATACTTGTTAGGATGCTGTTGTTTTCCATGGGGAGATAGATGCAGCATCTTAATTGCGTCTAGTACGTATTCACTTTAAAGGACATATGTATTTCGCTCACGTTGCATGGAGTTAGTACTGTTTTCATGGTTCCAGTATACTCCTCTTTACATTGTGAACCTTGATTTTTCCTAGGAGAATTTCTTTCTTCTTACAGATCCTACAGTTCTCATCCTGCCATTCCCTGACCTTCTGCACTTCATTCTGAGGGGATCTTGACTTCTTCCAATGACTCTTCAGGATTTCTCATGAGGGGGAAGACTCTATAATGTCAGGTCAGGGGGCTCTGAACATTTTTCAGGATGCTTGCAACTTTGCATCCTCCACATGTTTCCGGTTCGTTCTTGGATCTCTATGTTTTGTGTTTCCCTTTTAAGTGTTACTGGTCCTCAGGGCAGTTCTTGTAGTTCGGGAACTAAGGGACGTTGTTCCACTTACTGCACGGTGCCCAAGACGGGGGCATTGAGCAGGCTGGTTCCCATTCTGCTGAATTAGTTTCTCAGGGTTACACATTTCTGCAGAAAAATTGGGAGAATATTTACATTTTCACTATGGACTCCGAATCGGCACTAAGTTTGCTTGCCTCTCTTGGAGCAGTGCTTTCGGTTTTGGCACATGCCATTTCGCCTACCCAAGGCTTCACGAACATTTTAGAAAATGTGGGCAGTGGTACCGTTTTGGCACTACCAGGCGATTCACTTACTTTCTTCTTGACTGATCGCTTGATTTGGACGTCTTCCAGTCGGGTCATTTGACTGACACGAAAAGGGTGGTTTCTTTTCCTCAGTTCTTTGGACGTGAATCTTCAAATTTGCACAGTGCTCTTTTCTCCTATACTATTTATAGGTATATCGGGGAGATGTTTTATTCATATAGGAGAGAAATGTGTTTCTTCCCAGAGACTAAGGCGATGGGTCACAGTCTCAGGTTTGCATTCTTCTTCGGTCACCATGACCAAGAGTATGGGATTCTATACAGGTTCTAGGATCCATGTTGCTGACTCCACTGGGAACTTTGGCTTGCTTTCCCATTATAACGCTACAATGGTCGCTTTTGTTCCGGTGGTTCCCGGTATCTCAGGGCTCCAATTATTTGGTAGGCTCCTCAAGCATCGCTCTGTATGATTTGGTGGCTCAGCAAGATTTCTCTTTTCAAAGGCATGCCTCGATCTTTGCTGGACTAGCTCATGGTCACCAAACATCCTGGGCTGTCAGGTTGGGGGGCTCGGTGCATTCCATCCACAGCTCCAGGAGTCAAGTTTCAAGTTTAATAGTTTTTTGATTAATCGCTTAATCGTATTTCTAAGTGATGAACATATTAAAATTACAATATTTGGGAGACAATACAATACATAACTATATATAACGTCCAAGGGGACTAATGGACTAACTTAACAAACTCATAAACACAAAGAAAGAAGGGAGGTGAAATACAAAATCATTAAAGAAAAGCAGGACAATCAAGGAAAAATACAAAAAGGGAAGCAAATAAAAGTCATAGTATAATACAATAAAAAATATAATTGAACCTGTGAACTGCTTAGTTAAGTATCAAAGGTATCTCTAAAGAGAAAAGTTTTTAAATTACTTTTGAATTTCTCCAGATTGCGCTCTTCCCTTAAGTAAATGGGAAGGGAGTTCCAAGTTTGAGGTGCGGTAACAGAAAAGATAAATTGCCGTCTTGTATTAATAACCTTAAGAGATGGAATCGTCAATAAATTCTGTTCATTGGATCTCAGTATTCTATTTGGAGAATAAGGTATTAATAGTTTATAAATGAATGCTGGAGTTTTATAAAAGAGGGATTTGAAAGTGAGTCTGGTCTTAAGAGGCAACTCAGTACTTGTTCATTCTTCTACTCTGGAGCATGGTCAGGCTACCGTTTCTGGAGCTTCAGACCATTCTTCTGGAATGACGCTGAAGGTCTTTTCAGTCAGTATTATGATGGGGGTATTTCTCTACAGCCTGGGCAGTAGGTGATGTACTCAGTTGGCGGGTAAAGTTGTGGTTCTACTTCAATGGGTGGACCCTCATCTTCCTCTTCTGTTGGCAGATCATTTTACAGGTCAGGAACAAAGTTTGGATAGACTTTCTCTCCGCGAAATCTGAGCATGGCCCATTTATTGTATGTTACAGTGTACAGCGCTGTGTACACTCTAGAAAGTGTAAATGTTAGTAATAGTGAAATCTTCTACATCCTGGATATTGAGAATTTTGGCTCAGACGTTCCAGTTCTTTGTATGGAAGTGAGATCTCCTGGAACTAGACCTGATGGCCTCATCTCGAAATTCTAAGCTTCCTAGCTTCTTTGGCAGGCACAGGGAGTGGGAGTCAGAGGGGGTAGCAGCGTGGCTTCTTTCTCGCCTCTGGTTTCTTTTGAGATTTGTTATGGGAAAGAAGTTTTTTACATGTTATGCCTATTGATGGTTACGGATGCTTGGGCAAGGAGCTATACTGAAGATACAGGAGGAATGCCAACCAATAGGACCACCTGTTAATCAGTTTCTCTATCTCCGCCTGCTGGTAGATGTGTGCTATCCCATTGGTCTCTGGATTCATCTGCTGCGTCTAAAGGAAAGAAAATTAACAGGTAAGAACATAATTTTTCCCTCCCCCTTTTAAAAAACCATAGCGCAGTTTTTAGGAATTCTATAAGCATCAGAGCTGTTACTGGCTGTCACTAAAAATCATGCTGTAATATGTAAGTATGATGTCTAAATAAGTATGTAAATTTCTAATTGAAAACAGCAAAAATCTCTAAGGGGTTACTTTTTTTTTTTTGCCTCCCATAATAGATGAAACTCAAATTTTCTTATTTGTCCTATTTGCCTTGTATAGCTTGTATAATTGGTTATAAGTTCCATTGAGCATAGATAAAATCTCCTATTTTTATATTTTCAGTGCTTCTAGAAATCATAAATAGTGATCTCAGTAGACTCAATTCACTGCTCAGAAGGGGCAGAGTGAGGATGGATGGCACACGAGCACCTGGCAGTTTATTGTTCTTCAGATCAGATTTTCTGTTGTCCTGATTGATGCAAAGACTTATAATCTCTTTTTGATCTTTTCCTAGGGCTCCGGCGCAGTGAGAGCCTATCAGAAAAGCAGCTGAAGGAAGCGAAGTCTAAATGCAAGAGCATCGCCCTACTGCTGACGGCAGCCCCCAACCCAACTTCCAAGGGGGTGCTGATGTTTAAGAAGCGTCGCCAGAGGGCCAAGAAATACACTTTAATTAGCTACGGCACTGGGGAGCTAGAGAAAGACGAAGCTGAGGAAGAGGAGGGAGACGAAGGTGTGGAAGGTAATAAAGACCAGGCTTTTCAGGTGACTCTGTTTGGAGGAAGTGAGTCTGACATTGATGACGATTTCTACTCTGATCCTGAGGACGAAACCCAGATTGTAAAGTTTGATTGGGACAGCAATTTGCTAGAGGTTGAAAGAAAACTAAAAAGTGGAGACCAGATGGAGAGCCTTCCAGAAACGAAGGGCAAAGGGGTGATGATGTTTGCCAGAAGAAAACAGAGAATGGATCAGATTGCAGCAGAACAAGAGGAGATGAAAAGCATGAGGATACCCATGGACGAGCCACGAGAAGCCACTACGGCAGAAAGTGTCCAAAACGTCTTATCTTATCAGGCACAACAGAGTAGCACATCAAAACCCCAGACCTGTGTGAGCAAGAGCTATATAGAAGTAAGCCACAACTATGGGAGGATGGCAAATGGAATTGGTGGGGAGCAGGAGATGGCTGCCGCTGTGCAATCAGCTGCATTAAACAGAACAGCCAAGCCATTCTCGGCAGTGCAGAATCGGGCAGCAGCACCATTTTCTCCTACCAGAAGTGTGACTAGCCCTCTCTCAGACCTGCCTGCACCCCCTCCTTACTCCTCTATCAGCCCACCACCCATTCCTCTCTACAAAATGACATCCCCAGTAGCTGGTACAGCTCCTCCATTAGTATGGTCACCATCTGAGTCAATGGAACAGATAGCATCTCGAGATGAAAGAATTGCAGTGCCAGTCAAAAAAACAGGAATACTGCAAGATGCCAAGAAGCGAAGCACTGCAAAACCCATGTTTACTTTTAAAGAATCTCCCAAATTAAGTCCCAATCCTGCCCTGTTATCTCTTGTTCAAAATCAAGAAGGAAAGAAAGGTCCTGGAGCTGGTAATGAATCAGGGCCTGAAGAAGATTACCTCAGCTTGGGTGCGGAGGCTTGCAATTTTATGCATATCCAAGCAGCCAAACAGAAGACCCCACCGCCTGTAGCTCCAAAGCCCGCCGTTAAAGCCTCTCCTACTGCTGTAACTCCAGTTTCACCTGCTGTGGCTTCAACTCAACCTCCAGTCTTCCCAAACCAAAACATATCTGAAGATAATGCTCCTGTACCAGTGAGCTCAGCACATCATATTCATCATTATTACCAGCCCCCAAGCACTCTTAACTTGACTGGTCCTTTTAAAGGGGCTCAAACAGTAGCAGCAGCAGCAGCAAACCAAAGGCACACTCCCAAAACACCACCTGGAAATGGGAGAACAGCCTATGAGATGCCAGCTCTGAAAGGCAGAGGAGCAGAGCTGTTTGCCAAGAGGCAATCTCGCATGGAAAAGTATGTAGTAGATTCATCAACTGTGCAAGCCAACAAGGTCCGTTCCTCTTCTCCTACTCCATCCTTACCACCTTCATGGAAGTATTCTTCCAATGTTAGAGCACCTCCACCAGTGGCATATAATCCCATCCAGTCCCCAATGTATCCTCTGGCAGCTTCCAAATCTCAGCCCAAGTCAATGGCAGCTAAAAAGTCAACCAAGAAGAAACCTACAAAAACTCTGGATGCTTTAGATGTCATGAAACATCAACCATATCAACTCAATGCATCTCTATTTAGTTTCCAGCCTCCTTCAGAAGCCAAGGAAGATGTGATTCCACAGCATTCTCCTAAAGTTGATGGCCCAGCTTCCTTAAAGCGGGCACAGCCCTCCAAGCCAATTAGTGATGGCTCTCATACTAACTTCAGGGCATCATCAGTGTATTCTGTGCCAGCCTACAGCTCACAGCCATCCTTCCTGTCTACCCCAGCAAATGAATCCTATGAGTCTGTGGAATATCCAGTGGTTTCCAAGCAAGAGCCCATGGCATCATCTATGATTCCTCCTCCAAGGCCAAAGTTTTCCGCCAAGAAAGTTGGTGTCACAGCCCAGGTGTGGAAGCCAGCTGTTGGTGAAGAGTAATCTGATGTCTACATCTGAGAGCTCTTTTCTTGGAATGAATCGTTTGCAGTGGTTGTCTGGCCTACCTTGAGTGCCTTTTACAGTCCAAGCTTTATTGATCATAAATAGCACCTCTGGGTCCAAAGTTTTCAAATGAGTCAGAAATGAATACCAAATTAGCGGCAGCATAAGCAAAGATAGGGACTTCTCTTCAGGGAGATCACCGCCCTAGACAGGACCCACAGCTACTTATTAGGAAGCAGTCTTATAAAATGTCTTTTTAGAATTGTGTGCTCAAGGCCCACAAGTACAAGTGCCATTACAGTAACAGTCATTGGTTTAAAATGAAAACCCCAAAAGCCACAAGTCTGTCTTGTGCGGTTTGGAGCTCTCTTTCTCGACCACCTTTGGCTACTTCCAGGTGTGGCTGTTGCTGGGAGGTACAGTTAAAGGACAGATTTAATGGAATTGTGATAGCCCTTTTCTCCATTTATCTGGCTGCAGTTCTAAGGTAACTGCAAACTGCAGGCATGTAAAGGAAAAGAGCACTTTGCTATATTGTGCCCAGCTACAGACTTCCCTTTTAAAATTGTTTCTTCTGCTATGATAGCACTGTTTCTGACCCTCTCTGTTTTGGGGTGAGTGGTGCTCATAGAGCACCAGAGAGGTCAGCAACCAGGGAGAAGAGGTTAATCCTAGCAGGAGTCCATTTCACACAGTTATAGGGTCGGAGTTCCTAAAAGAAAGGCAGAGTCACATTTCCATGCCTAGAACACCCTGTTTGGGTTGAGCGGGTGGACTTCCAGTTCTGGCTACATGGTGCCCTGTGAATGGCTGCATCTTGTTATAACAGGGACAGGAGAAGTAGGTAAACGCCTTCCCTCCCTAGGATGACCACAGGTCACTTTCCAAGCACAGGTGAGGATGGAAGAGTATGTTAGAGGGGGGGGGGGGGTCGAGTGATAGGCAGTCAGGAGTGAAGCAGATGAAAGGTTTTGGCTCAATGTAAGTTGATTTTCAAGCTGTATAATATATAAAAAGAAGACCTGCTTACATCATCTCTTTCTCTCTGCCTCTTACTTTGACTCTGTTTCTTCTCACCTTCACTCTGCTTTCTGTCTGTCTTCCATGTACCAGGAGAAGGGCAAGTAATGGGATCAGGCTTTGGTGATGATGAAGAAAATGTGGGACTGAGTATGGTGGGGGAGGAGGTCTAGAGTAAGGATATGACGCAGGGAATGGTTCTACACACTGCTATGGGAGATGTAACCATCTATAGCCAGAAGGGATGGAACTGAAACCTGACTGTGATGAGTGGGAATCCTTCCCCAAGGGCTGTGATCCATCTAGGTAGCAGAAAATGCCTTCCACTGGGCCATTGCATCATCCTAGTATATCAGTAATATTGTTCTTGTCATGTAGCCCAACGATGGCTGCACGTTTCTCATATCATAAATCATAAATACTGCATCTTATGATAATAAATATAGTGACTTTAGCAGGAGAGTCCAAAGCTCTCTAGCACCCCCCACAGCCACAACAGGACAGGGAGTGAGTTTTAAGCCCCATCCTCCCTTGTGTGACTGCACCACTTGCAAGCCTTCAGTACAGCTGGTTTTGTACAATTGCAATATACTAGGCCTGTAGGTTACCCATTCCAGAAGGGAAACTTTTTGGTTTTAAAATTACATCCCAAAGCTGTGTAGATTTTGTAGTCCATTCCAAATCCCATAATGCACCAGGATGAGGTTGGCAGAAAAGTCTCTCTTCTGGAATGAGTACCTGAATCCCCCTCCTAACATCTATCCATTTTCCCCAAACTCCCTGAAGTTTCCCTTTTTAAGACACTTTCTGGATTTCTCTCTGTTCTCTTTCCTATTCAGCTCTCCCATGTCTGCCAGTCAGAAGAATCTTCCCTCTTTGACAGCACATTGTAAAATCAGTTTGCAAGTTTCTGCGTGACTCAGATAAGGTCAAAATTCGGTCAGTTATTGGAATCTCAGGCAAAGAGCTCTGAAGGTCTCGGCAGCCTCTCCTTGCTGTGGATTCCAGACATGGACTGTAGAATTTCCATTGGGGGAGCTGTGTGTACAGCACAATCCTGATGCATTTTCCTTAACTTTCCATTCCTTTATGAGATATGTGTGGCATCAGATCTTATTTGTTTAGATGTATTAACCACCTTTTTCATAAAGAGGTTCACCCAAAGCAGTTTACAATACGTTGAACAGGAATCAGGTAGTCTAAGTATTTTCCCTATCTGTAGATGTAGCTCTCTTTAAAAGATCAATGAGTTATGGCTGCAGCGACAAGATGCGGGTGAGCAAAAGCAAGCAATTCAGTGAGTACATTCAGCATTTCACGGTGAATGAATTAGACACAGATTGTATTTATTTATTTTCACAGAAAAACATATTGGAAAGTGAAAGTCTACAAGCCCTGAAGAAACAGCCTTTAATTTAAATATCACTCAGTTCCTTACGATATAGAGGCGATCGCTGTTTTAGTTCTTACCCCTACAGAAGGTTTTTGCCGATGATGTGGGAGGAGGAGGTTTGAGCATTCAGGCTCTGCCTAAAACATAACCTGAGGTTTTTTCTTCCATGGGGATAGTGCTCTCAGTTATAAATAGTGGAGTTTATGTTTTTTAGTAATGAAACGTACTATTAAATACATACATAAAACAATCAGAGAATGAATGCAGAGTGTTTGGGGTTTAGTAGTACATTTAATAGAGTGTGGAGCCCATTGACTGCATTTGTTGCATCACAATAATTGTCACGTATTTTTTGGGATTTCCTTACACATCCGGTGGGGTGGGGGGAGGGAAATGTATTTTGATTATTAGAAATTTTTAAAATAAATAAATAGTTATTGCCACCCTTCTCAAGTCTAAGAAGTCAACTACTGTTTCTGCCGAAGCTATGGCGTGAAAAACTTTCCAACATGACATTTCGAAAATGACAAGGTCCAAACCACAATCAACCTAGATATAAATGCAATCAAATACCCCATCCAAACCACCATAAAACTACTTGGCATGACCATAGACAGACGCGGCACTATGCAACCGCAAATAAATAAAACAATCCAGAAATCATTCTCAATCATGAGAAATCTGAGACAAGTCCGAAAATTCTTTGAAAGAACACAATTCCAACTTATAGTGCAATCCCTAATACTAGGTATATTGGACTACTGCAACATCCTCTTCCTTCCTTGCCCTGCAACGACGATTAGACAACTCCAAACAATCCAAAATACAGCTTTGAGACTCATCTATTCATTGAGAAAACATGATCACATCACTGAAGCCTTCATCAACTCACATTGGCTTCCAATCCAAGGAAGAATCCAATTCAAATTCTACTGCATATTATTTAAAACCCTACACGGAGACAGCCCATCATACTTGAACAATCGCCTCATCCAAGCACCCACTACCAGACACAGAAAAACGCACTCCCCATTCATACCCCCCCCAATCAAGGAAGTCAAAAGAACAAAACTACACGACGGCCTCCTAGCCACTCGAGCCGCAAGACTGGACAACCAAATCTCCAACCTTCTGATGACCACCCCAGACTATAGGACGTTCAGAAAAGAAATAAAAACCATACTTTTCAAGAAATTCCTGAAGCAGCAATAACATCACGACCTCTTAGTAACTCTAAAACTGACATTAGATCTACCCATTACCGCACTAATAATAACAAAAAAACCTCCACTGTGACCACCTTTTAATTCTTTTACAAACCACCTCACCCACAACAACACGTTAAATGTTTATAAGATCTACAACTTACCTCTCTAGCTAATCATTGTAACTCTGCTTTTTTAAATTAACCTTTTGTAATCCGCCTTGAACCGCAAGGTAATGGCGGAATAGAAATCCCTAATGTAATGTAATGTAATGTAATGTATCCAAGAATGAGTGGAGACCTTCTTGGTTCCAGTCTTGGTGATGCTGGCTATTCTCCAAGCAGGCCTTGACAAGGGCCTCACCATGGCTTCCCTTCAGGTCCAAGTCACTGGGCTCTCTTGTTTCAGAGCTTGGGACCATGGTTCCATGTTGGCATCTCATCCAGATGTTACCAGATTTCTGAGGGGTGTTTTCCATGTTAGATCTCCGCTTAAGACTTCAATGTGGTTCTCAAAGGCCTTGATAAGGTTTTTAAGCCTTTGGAAACAGCGTCCCTAATGGACTTGACGCTTGAGGTGGTTTTCCTTGTCGCAATGACATTGGCATGTTTCGAAGCTCCAGGTGCTCTTTTGTCAAGAGCCTTTCCTCAGAAGACTGGAGTTTCCTTGTGCACTATTCCTTCATTTCTGCTGAAGGTGGTTTCGGTGTTTCATGTGAATCAGGAAGTGCATTTGCCTGTATTTCAACCTACGGGTTCTAGGAAGCAGGACCACATTTTGATGAATTTGAATGTCAGAAGAGTGCTCCTTCGCTATCTTGAGGTCATTAATGAGTTTAGGCTTTCAGACCATCTGTTTGTTCTGGCTCATTCATCCAAGTGGGATGCTCCTGCTTCCAAGGCCACGATCTCCAGATGGATCTGTAAGGTCATTTCTTCAGTCTATATTGTCTGTAGGAAACAGTCTCCTGTTTCTGTTAGGGTGCATTTGACCAGAAGTGTAGGTTCATGGGCCGAGGCTCAAGCAGTCTTTCCAGAGAAGATTTGCAAAGCAGCAACATGGTCTACACCAGTGTTCTTCAACCTTTTTACACCTATGGACCGGCGGAAATAAAATAATTATTTTGTGGACCGGCAAACTAATAAGACTGAAATTTTTAAAAACCCCATTGCCGCCCCATCCCCGCGAGCTCGGTCCCATTAACCATCTGATCCCATCCGCACAAGCCTCAAATAGTTATGATTTTATATTGAACATATTTTATTAAAGTATAAAAAGAAACAATATTCTGTACAATTGTCATTTTATAAATATAAATAATACAGGGCAAGGATCAACAAAACCCCCGTCTCCCCTCTCCTTCACATATATCCCCTCTACTATCAAGAAAACTGAATAAGCCAAATTATTACAGAATGCTACACAAATATCATGCTAACAGAATACCATAGTCACACATGTCAGGAATGGTGTTAGGGGAGTGGAACTAGGGCAACTGCCTCCTGGTCAGAGAGAGCCCTAAGCCAGCTGGAAGCTAAAGACGCACTGCCTGGGCTTTGCACTCCACAGTTATGTCTAACATCAGCTCTAGCAGGATACATATTTTAAATCTGATATATTCTAATCACAAGATAGAAATAAAATTATTTTTTTCTACCTTTTGTTGTCTCTGGTTTCTGCTTTCATCTTCTTTTTACTCTCTTCCATCCAGCGTCTGCCCTCTGTCTCTTCAATCCAGCATCTGCCTCTTCCATCCACTGTCTGCCCTCTACCCCTCCCCCTTCCATATGGTATCTGCATTCTTTCTATGCCCCTCTCTCCTACACCAGATCTAGCATCTTTGTCCCTCTTTCCTTATTTTTCATCTGATCCCCCTTCCCAGCATCAATCTCTTTCTACTTTGTCATTCCTCTGTCTCTCCCCTTTCCCTCATCTGATCTCTCCATTCCATCCTGACTCCTTCCCCTCCTCTAATCTCCCTGCCAGCTGTTTCCTTCCAATGTTCCTCCTCCCCTGTCCAGCAGTACCTTCTCCCTTTCTTCCTCCCCTTATCCAACAGTAATTCTCATCCCTTCCCCTTCTCCCCTGTCAGCAGTAGCCCCTTCCCCTCCCTTGTCCAGGAGTACCCCTTCTCCCTTTCCTCCTCCTCTTATCCAACAGTAACTCTAGTCCCTTCCCTTTCCCTTCTCCCCTGTCAGCAGTAGCCCCTTCCCCTCCCTTGTCTAGGAGCACCTCTACTCCCCTCCTTCCCTCTCCAGCAAATGTTTCCTCTATGTAGGCTAGCGGCAGCTCTGTGTGCTTTTAACTTCGGCACACAGCTGCCCCTAAGCAGTATTTTAGCCGCGGTTTCATGAGGCAGTCTCGGGGCCTTTGGTAGGCCGGCCCGCTTTGATGATGCAAAGCTGCCCCTGTTTGTCTGGGGGTGCGGAGACATACCGCGGCAGGAGTAGAAGGTGGAAGGCAGGAGTGTCGGCATAGCGACGGCAACAGGAAAGTTGCACGTCAGCTGACGCCGGCACTTTTTGCTGCGGCTGGGGACCCGAATCCTTTGCGGACCGGCAACATTTTTTTGCGGACCGGCGGTTGAAGAACTGTGGTCTACACTACACACCTTTGCAAAGTTTTACAGGGTAGATGTTTTGGCATGAGAGGACTCTGTCTTTGATTTCTCCGTGTTATAGGCTGGCGCAATCAGCCCAGCCTAGATTCCTGGGACTGCCTTTGTACATCCTGCTTGTCTAGAATGACACACCTGTTGCACTGGAAAAAGAGATTATGTCCTTATCTTGATAATATTTTTTCCAGTAGATAGGTGTGTCATTCTAGTCTCCTTCCCTGTCCTTCCTGCACCTGCCTACTGTCTCATTCTGTTAATGCTTCTCCAAGTTATCTTGGATGCCAGTCTGTCCTTTGGGCCTTGAAGAATACTAAATAATGGGTTGAGTGTTTCCAGGGGTACTATCTGAGCTCCTTTGATGCTTCTGTTAGCTGTTGCTAATTCATTACCTGTTAGTGTGTTTTATGTTAAAGCAGAACAATTCTATTGTTATGGGGTGTCCCTTCTTTATCCTTTCTTCACATCCTTAATTTGAACTTAGCATGCTTGGGTACTAACTGCAGGTGGCAGTAGAGCTCACAATGAAGCAGGAGAGACATAGAAAAAAATCAGGAGTGAATTCCTTCTGCAGATGGCTTGTGGCCATGGGAAGATAACTCTTTTGTCTAGAATGACACATCTATCTACTGGCAAAGATATTTTTTAAAGTACGAACATAATCTCTTTTGCTGAAGACACAAAGTTATTAAATTGCAAGAGGATTGTGAAAAATTGTATGAGCACCTAGTGAGACTGGAAGACTGGGCGTCAAAATAGCAGATGACGTTTAATGTGAGCAAGTGCAAAGTGATACATTATGGAAAAGAGAAACCCAAACTATAGCTACGTGTTAGGGGTCTCTGCCCAGGAAAATGAGCTAGATGTCATTGTTGAAGATGCGTTCAAACCCTCAAAGATGAGAATGCTATAATGCCTTTGTATTGCTCTATGGTGCGGCCACATCTTGAATACTGGTCGCCATATCTCAAACAAATACAGCAGAAGAAGAAAAGGTAAAGAGAAGGATGACGAAAATGGTAAAAGGGATGGGATGACTTCTGTATGAGGAGAGGCTAAAGGGGCTAGGGCTCTTCAACTTGGAGAAGAGACGGCTCAGGGAAGATATGATAAAGGTCTATAAAATAATGAGTGGAGTGGAAAGGGTAGATGTGAATCACTTGTTCACTCGTTCCAAAAATACTAGGACAAAGGGACATGCACTGGAGAAAATATTTCTTCAGTCAGTGTAATTAAATTCTGGATTTGCTGTCATAGAATGTGGTGAAAGCAGCGTAGCAGGGTAAAAAAGGTTTGGCTAATTTCCTTCCTCGTAAAAGTCCATAAGTCATTACCAAGATAGATTTGGGAAAATCCATTGTTTATTCCTAGGATAAGCAGCATAAAATCTGTTTTGCTGTTTGGGATATTTCCAGGTACTTGTGACCTCGATTGACCACTATTGGAATCAGGATACTGGGGTTGATGGACCTTTGGTCTATTCCAGTATGGCAACACTTAAAGAGTCCCAGGGTTGATCTGGGAAATCACAGAGCAGTAAACCTGACTTCAGTGTCAGGCAAAATAATAGAAACTATTATAAAAAAATTAAATTACAGACCATGTAGAGCAGTGTATCTCAAACTATGTGCCAAGGCATAATAGTGTTCCTCCTGAGATTTCAGGTGTGCCACGGTATATTCATAGGGGACCTAACTCAGGGGCTTCAAGGTAAGGTAACGTTATTCGCTGAAGACGCCAAACTATGCAATATAGTGAGAGACGGCAATTCACCCGATAGTATGACACAGGACCTACATTTGTGGAGCTTTGGTCCTCGACCTGGCAGCTGGGCTTCAACGCTAAGAAATGCAAGATCATGCACCTCAGCAGCAGAAATCCGTGCAGAACTTACACCTTGAATGGTGAGACCTTAGCTAGAACTTCAACAGAACGAGACTTGGGAGTCATCATCAGCGCAGACATGAAAACTGCTGATCATGTGGAGAAGGCTTCATCTAAGGCAAGACAGTTGTTAGGTTGCGTCTGCAGGAGTTTCGTCAGCTGGAAGCCTGAAGTCATAATGCCATTATACAGAACCATGGTTAGACCTCATTTGGAATACTGTGTGCAATTCTGGAGGCCACACTACCGAAAAGATGTGCTGAGTGCAACGGATGGCCACCAGGATGGTCTCGGGGCTCAAGGATCTATCGTACGAGGAAAGGCTGAAAAATTTGAGGCTGTACTCACTCGAGGAATGTAGGGAGAGACGAGACATGATCGAGACTTTTAAGTATATTACCGGCCGTATCGAGATGGAAGAAGAGATTCTCTTTCTCAAAGGACCCTCAGCCACAAGAGGGCATCCGCTCAAACTCAGGGGCGGGAAATTTCATGGCGACACCAGGAAATATTTCTTCACCGAGAGAGTGGTTGATCCTTGGAACAAGCTCCCGGTGCAGGTGATCGAGCGTGCAAGAATTTAAGAGCAAATGGGATGCCCATGTGGGATCCCTTAGAGGGTTAAGCCAAGGGAACCTGTCACCAGGAGTGGGATCCCTATGATAGTAGACTTGGAGGTGGGTCAGTAGAGTGGGCAGACCTGATGGGCTATGGCCCTTATCTGCCGTCATCTTCTATGTTTCTATGTTTCTATGAGAGGCGCTGGCACCAGCTGACTGCCTACAGGACGTGCCTCTTCTGGCGAGAGGCATGTCCCGTAGGCAATCAGTGGGTGCCAGCACCTATCCTTCTCTCTGGCCCTCTTCCCGTCTCGCACCCCCCACTGGCGTCTCAAGGCACACCTGGAGGGCCTTCACACACAAGCAGACATCGACATGATGATGTAATGCATGCATGTGATGTCATCATGACAATATCCACTTCCAGGTGCCTCGAGCCATGGCCACTACCTGTAGTATGCCACGGCTCAAGAAAGTTTGCGGGATACTGATGTAGAGAAACATGGTTTAATGGGACAAACTCACCATGGGTTCAGTCAAGGGATGTCTTGCCTCACCATTTTGCTTCATTTTTTTGAAGGTGTGAATAAACAAGTGGATAAAGGTGAGCTGGTTGATATTTTGTATCTGGATTGTCAAAAAGCATTTGACAAAGAACCTCATGAAAGACTCCTGAGGAAATTAGTATAGAAAGTCATGGCATAGGAAGCAATGTTCTGTAGTGGACTAGGAACTGCTTATTGGACAGTTCTAAAAATGAACCCTTTGAAGAAATGGATATCATCTCTCACTTATTTTCTGATTCTAGATCCTCTGTGTTCATCCCACGCTTTTTTGAACAGTGACAGAAAATAATATTAAATATTGAACTAAGGCCAGTACTGGGCAAACTTGCATGGTCTGTGTCTGTATATGGCCGTTTGGGGGAGGATGGGCTGGAGAGGGCTTCAATGGCTGGGAGGGTATAGATGGGCTGCAGTAGGTTTTGACGGAGATTTCGGGTAGAGCTTTGGATTCTTGCCAGAAATAGCTAAGAAGAAAAAATTTAAATTGATTCAGGTTGGGCAGACTGGATGGACCATTTGGGTCTTTATCTGGCGTCATGTACTATGTTACTATGTTACCTAGACCAGTGGTTCCCAACCCTGTCCTGGAGGACCCCCAAGCCAGTCGGGTTTTCAGGATAGCCCTAATGAATATGCATGAGAGAGATCTGCATATAATGGAGGTGCCAGGCATGCAAATCTGCTTCATGCATATTCATTAGGGCTGTCCTGAAAACCAGACTGGCTTGGGGGCAGTGGCGTACCTAGGGTATGTGGCACCCGGGGCCCATTATTTTTTGACACCCCCCCATGTAAAAAAATATTTTTTGTAATGACCATGAAACGGAATAAATGGTCAGAATAGAAACAGGCAGTGAAAATTTTCTTATATTCCAAACATAACATAACATAAATTATGTCTGAATTGTCATGACATCAGAAGTACATATGGAGTAGTTGCAGGTGATGCTTGGGACAGTTCTGATTGTGTTAGTTCAGTTTTATGTGTTTTTTGAATAGAAGGGTTTTTATTTCTTTTTGAAGGTTTTGCAGTCTGTGGTCGATGTCAATTGGTTGTAGAGTTGGGGGTCGAGTGTTGCAGCTCGAATGGCTAGGAGGTTGTCGAACAGTTTTTTTCTTTTGACGTTTTTGGTTGGAGGGTGTGTGAATGGTGCGTGAGTTCTCCTATGTCTGTTTGAAGTGGATTGAATTATTTAGCTGAAGAAATTAGTTACCCCCCCCATTCCACACACATTAATTCTCTTCCATTTTTGTTCCCATTATAAAAAACACTGATAAGTTCCCAGAAAAAAAATACATTAAAATAAGAAGTGAAAACAAAGGCCCCTACAGATGAGAACATAACATAAGAATAGCCTAACTGGATCAGACCAATGGTCCATCATGCCCAGTAGCCCATTCTCATGGTAGCCAATCCAGGATACTAATACCTGGTCAAAACCCAAAGAGTAGCAACATTCCATGCTACCGATCCAGGGCAAGCAGACACTTCCCCCATGTCTTAATAACAGATTATGGACTTTTCCTCCAGGAATTTGTCCAAATCTTTCTTAAAACCAGCTACACTATCTGCTTTTACCATAACTTCTGGCCACTTCATTTTTAAGTTTAGATCTTTCCTTTCAAACAGAGACCTTGCTAGATGTCAAATACAGCACAAGGTAACTTCACATGGACTTAGCTGTGCAGGAAATGTGAATCTCCTCATACACCCACCATATAGTGCAAAAATGTGCAAAGGTCTGTTTTTTTTCTTTCGATCACTACATAGCCTAATGCCACACAAGCAGCGCTGTTACAAACATATTCTGTAGGTCAATGCTAAGGATAACAAAGTTTCCTTCCTTGGACCAGAATGAGATACTGATAAACCACTGGAAGAGATCCCAACACAACACCCAAAGACCCACTCAGTGTGTGAACCAGTTGAGTGGAGTGGACTAACTGGGGGGTGGAAATGGGCCCGGAGTTTGCTCAGCAGAATTTCCCAGACCACCTCTTCCTCTCAACAAGTTTCAAGTTTTATTTACATTTGATATATCGCTTATAAAAAATTTCTAAGCGATGTACAATTTAAAAACCAGCAGATTGTGGTAATACATATAATTTATCTAAGTTATACAATTGACAAAACAATTTGGACAAACATGATTAGGTAGGAAGGAAGGGGAAAGTTACAATTACATTATTTGTTAAAATTTACATAGAATGGATAATACAGTAGGTATATTTGGGATGAAGCAAGAGAAAAGAATATTAGAGACATATGAGAGTCTAAAATAGATCATTTCATAAATCAAATGCATCTTGAAATAAGTAAGATTTTAACAATTTTTTAAAAGAGATAAGGTCTTTTTCATTTTTGATAAAATTTGGGAGGGAGTTCCACAATGAGGGAGCCACCACTGAAAACATATCTTTACGTCTAGTGCCGACTATTCTTAATGAAGGGACTGAGAGCTGATTAGATAAAGATGATCTTAGGGATCGAGAAGGGTTATATGGAACTATCATTTTTGATATGAATTGGGGTTCATTTGAGATTAATGTTTTATAAACAAGAAACACATTGACACGCTGCCACCACCACCACTAGGAACACCTCACTGGGTAGGCCAGCTATGCTATAAACTTTATAAAACACATTATTATATTTTCTTATAAAGCACATATTTTAACTGACCTCTCTGACATCCTCAGCCTTTCCATTCACAAAAATAGAAGGAAGAAAAGTTCCCATTTCCTGCTTTTTCATGTCCCCGGCCTATACAATATTTTTTTTCTGCAGACCCTTCAAAAGTCTGACCAAATCCTCGTTTCACTTGCATTATAAAGTACTGAGGATGCCATCTCTCCCCAATCCCAGGTCCTAAAGTCTAAGACAGTAGCGCAAACTAATGCTGCCAGATACAGGAAAAAAAAATTTTGATTCGATTCAGCCCTATTGAATTGGTTTTTCAATTCGATTTTCCTGCCCAGTTGGGTGATTTTTTTCAAAACTCCTGGTGGGTTTTATAGCTTTTTCACCCCCTTTGGCTTCTCCTAACCACACTGGCGCTGTGGTGTAAATAAAATAAAGAAACAAAAAGGACTTTTCCTCTTTCTGTTAAATCCTAGCTCACGTTTGCAGTCCAACACCAGCTCTGGCAGGATACACATTTCAAATCTGACATGTTATAATCACAAAACAGAAAATAAAATTAATTTTTCTACCTTTTGTTGTCTGGTTATATTTCAAATCTTGTTGGTCCAAGGCTCTGGTTTTCTTCTGATAACTTGCTTGCCAGGGTCTCCTTCTTTCTTCTTTCTGCATGCTAACCATCCATCTGCCAACTCTGTCCTCCCTTTCCATTTCCCTTCCCTCCCCAGGAAGTCTGGTATCTTTCCTTTTTTTCATCTCCCTCCACAGAACCACCTTTTCTTAACTACCCTTTCATCCGGCATCTCTCCCTCCTTCCCCACCACCCCAGAGTCCACCATCTCTCCCTTTCTTTTCCCAATTACCCTCCTATCCAGTATCTCTATCCCTCCTCCACACCATCCCTTGTGTCCAATTTCTCTCCCTTTCAGTTCCTTCCCTCCCTAAATCCCATGGTCCATCATTTCTCTCCCTCTCCTCTATTTTCAGACCCATTATTTCTTCATCCCCCCCCCAAAGTTTGGCATATGCACGTCTCTTTGAACACCCCATTCCCTCCGTGTACTTCTAAACCAGGGTCCCCCCCAAAGGCCTGTCCCCCCTTAAAGGTCTGCCTGTCCCCCCTTGAAGGCCTGCACCCCCCTTGAAGGCCTGTCCCACCCCCTTGTAGGACTGTCCCCCCCTTGAAGGCCTGCCCCTCCCCCTTGTAGGCCTGTCCCCCCACCTTGAAGACCTGCCTGCCTGTCCCCCCCTTGAAGGCCTGTCCCCCCCCCTTGAAGGTCTGCACCCCCCCGAAGGCCCGCACCCCCCCTGAAGGCCTGTCCCCCCCTTGAAGGCCTGTCCCACCCCCTTGTAGGCCTGTCCCCCCCCTTGAAGGTCTGCACCCCCCCGAAGGTCTGCACCCCCCTGAAGGCCTGTCCCCCCCTTGAAGGCCTGCCTGCCTGTTCCCCCCTTGAAGGCCTGTCCCCCCCCTTGAAGGCCTGTCTCCCCCTTGAAGGCCTGCACCCTCCCTGAAGGCCTGCACCCCCCCTGAAGGCCTGTCCCACCCCCTTGTAGGCCTGCCCACCCCCTTGTAGACCTGTCCCCCCTTGTAGACCTGTCCCCCCTTGAAGGCCTGCCTGCCTCCCCTTGAAGGCCTGTCCTTCCCCCATGAAGGTCTGCACACCCCCCCCGAAGGCCTGTCCCCGCCCTTGAAGGCCTGCCTGCCTGTCACCCCCCTCCCCCTTGAACGCCTGCCCACCCGCCCCACCTCGAAGGACTGCTCGCCCCTCTGGCCTCCCCGCACCACCTATGAAGCAGCACTACCTATGCTCCCGGCCTTGGCGTTCAGTCCCCACCACCACCACCACCACCCCCGAAGGACCGCTCGCCCCACTGACCTTCCTGCACCACCTATGAAGCAGCCGCAGCAGGATCGCGACGTCAGCTATCCCTGCGCTGCTTAGGCGCTGCTTCCTGCGCCGCGTTCCCGCCCCTCCTCTGACGTCAGAGGAGGGGCGGGACCGCGGCGCAGGAAGCAGCGCCCAAGCAGCTCAGGGATAGCTGACCTCGCGATCCTGCTGCGGCTGCTTCACAGGTGGTGCAGGAAGGTCAGTGGGGCGAGCGGTCCTTCGGGGGTGTGGGGGGACTGAACGGCAAGGCCGGGAGCACCCCTTCAGGGCTGGCACCCGGGGCGGACCGCCCCTCCCGCCCCCCCCTTGGTACGCCACTGCTTGGGGGTCCTCCGGGATAGGGTTGGGAACCACTGACTTAGACTATTACAACTTGCTTCTCATAGGTCTTTCTCGTAACCATCTCTCTCCCTTTCAGTTCATTCAAAATTCTGCTGCATGACTTTTATTCCACCAAAGTCACTATACTCACATCAACCCTCTCTTCACGTCACTTCATTGACTCCAAATCCATTTCCACTTCCACATACAGTTCAAACTCCTCTTATTGACATACAAGTGCATTCACTCTGCAGTTCCTCAATATCTCTCCCTATACTTTTACCTGTGAACTCCATTCATCGGGCAAGTTTCTCTCATCTGTACTCTTCTCCTCTACTGCCAACTCCAGACTACATTCCTTCTCTTTTTCTGTACCATACGCCTGGAAAAGACTGCCTGAGTCTACGTCAAGCTCTGTCCCTTGCAGTTTTCAAATCCAAGTTAAAAGCCCACTTTTTTGAGGTTGCTTTTAACTCCTAACCCACACTCACTTGCAAAGTACTCATGCCTGACAAACTCCCTAACCCTCTACTTTTCCTGTTTGATTCGATTGTAAGCTGGAAGTCTTTCTTGAATGATTTTAATGGACAGTGCTGTGTATATCTAGCAGCACTATAGAAATGATAAGTAGTAGAAAACAGAGGGTAGGGTTAAATGGCCATTTTTCTCAATGGAGGAGGGTGCATAGTGGAGTGCCACTAGGATCTGAACTGGGGTCAATGCTCTTTAGCATAGTTATAAATCACCTGGAAATTGGGATGACAAATGAGGTGACTAAATTTTCAGATCACACAAAACTATTCCAAGTTGTCAGAACACCTGTGGACTGAAAAATTGCAGGAAGACTTTAGGAAATTGGAAGACACGGCTTTCAAATGGCTGATGAAATTTAAAATGGAACAATGCAAAGTGATGCACATTGGGAAGAATAATCCAAATCATAGTTATTTGATGCTAGGGTCCACCTTAGGAGTTATCACCCAAGAAAAAAATCCAGGTGTCATTGTAGACAATATGCTGAAATTTTCTGACCAGAGTGTAGCAGTTGTCAAAAAAAGCAAACAAGATGCTAGGAATTATTAGGAAAGGGATGGTAAATAAAGCCAAAAATATTATGTTGCCTCTGAATCGCTCCATGGTACAACCTCACCGTGAGTATTGTGTTCAGTTTTGGTCATGGAATTAGAAAAGAGTCAATGAAGAGTGACCAGGGATCAGATGGGCTCCACCTAACCAGAAGAGGGAAGGATGTCTTCGGTAGACGACTGGCTCATCTGCTCCAAAGGGCTTTAAACTAGGTGAGTTGGGGGAGGGAACCCATTCTCATCCTGGTGTGGTAAGTAAACACTCCATTATTGAGTCTGAGGTGAGTACTTACGCTGCAGTCAGTACCGCAGGGGACAGATCAACTCGAAAGAGACAAACTACCTAGAGTTATACAGGCTACATAAATTTGTACATGCAATATAAAATAAGATCACGAAAACAGAAAGTTTCTACTAACATTATGTTGCAGAGTACACATTCAGTTGAAAGTCTAAATTTCCTTAAGCCCCAGCAGATGTTTCCTGAAAAGCCATGGTTCTAGACCAGGGGTGTCAAGGTCCCTCCTCCAGTGGGGTTTTCAGGATTTCCCCCATGAATATGCATGAGATCTATTTGCATGCACTGCTTTCAATGCATATCCATGGGGGAAATCCTGAAAACCCCACTGGATGGCGGCCCTCGAGGAGGGACCTTGACACCCCTGGTCTAGACCTTTGTGGCAGTCGTCCAGATTTCTATGGGGATGAGCTCCACACTTTTGCAATTTGATAGTTGAAGGATTTGCAGTGGGATGTCTTATATTTTATATTTGTAGCCCTGGCTTGGGCTACACATTTTTCAAGGTTGGGAAGGACAAGATCAGTTGGCCGGAGTTGCGATAATCCTGCAAATAGTAAATGATGGCAGACCTGAATGATCCATCCAGTCTGCATTATAATCACAATTCATAATTAAATTAAAACATCTATTTCTTTTTGGGCCATAAACTTTAGGGGCCAGTTTCTGCATAGGATGCCCAGTCTCAGAAGCCGCCTAAGCAGCTTTTGAGAATCATACATGGGCGCCGATAGAGTATCATGTTTGTCCATAATAACCTGATTCTCTAACCAGTGTCCATGTCACAGGCGCTGGTTAGAGAATCAGGTTGCCGCTGAGCTTATCATGGCAAGGGATCTCCCTGCCACAATAAGTTTAGAGGCAACCTGCCCCCCCCCTCACGAAGACTACCTGCAGAAGGGATGCCCAGTCCCTCCTGCTGGAACTCTCCCCCTGAACATCATTAGCAACTTCTGGAACCCCCCCCCCAGATTGCCAGCAGGAAGGATGTCCACTCCCTCTTGCTGGAACCCCCAACCCTTCCTAAACATTATGGGTATCCCCCCACCGGAGCCCCCCAGACCCCATCAGCTCCCCACCCCCCGGATTAGCCTAAGGAATCTGGCCAATCATAATCATAGGCCTCTCCCAGTGCATTCCAGAATGCACTACAAATGGGGCCTAAGATTCTGGTTGGCCCAGGTGCCTAAGGCCCCTCCTATGGGAGGTGGGGGGAGGCCAGCGTGGGGAATGCCTGCAATGTTCGGGAGGGAGATTCTGGCAGGAGGAACTGGGCATCCTTCCTGCCATTGATCTTCAGGAAGTGGTGGGGCGGTTCTGGCAGGAGGGACTGGGTATCCCTCCTGCCATCGATCTTTGGTAGATGGAGATGGTGGGAGTTCCGGCAGGCCCTAGAAGTCTACCTGGTACTGACCTTAGGTTTCAACTACTGGAATTGCCATTGAAGCTCACTCCAGCCTATTCCAAACATCTTATTTGCGGGATTCAGACTGTGAAAGTTAGCCCATACAAATTCTAATTAGCAATCCTCTGTGTTCATCCCACACTTTTTTGAATTCCATCACAGTTTTCCTCTCCACCACCTCCCTTGGGAAGACATCCACCACCCTCTCCATGAAAAAATAATTTCCTAACATTATTCTTAAGTCTACCACCCCTCAACCTCAATGTATGTCCTCTAGTTTTACCAATTTCCCTTCTCCGAAAAAGATTTGGTCCTATATTAATACCTTTCAAATATTTAAATGTCTGTATCATATCACCCCTGTTCCTTCTCTCCTCCAGAGTATACAAGTTGAGGTCTTCTAGTTACTTCTTTTGGCGCAAACCCCCTACCATTTATGTCGCTTTCCTCTGGACCACTTCAAGTCTTTTTGTATCCTTGACCAGATACAACCTCCAAAATTGAACACAATACACCAAGGGGGGCCTCACCAATGACCTGTATAGCAGCATCAACACCTCCTTTCTTTTGTTGGTTATGCCTCTCTCTATACAAGCCAGCATCTTCCTGGCTACAGCCACTGCCTTGTCACAGTGCTTTGTCACCTTCAGATCCTCAGACACTATCACCCCAAGGTCCCTCTCCCCATCTATGCATATCAGCCACTCGCCTCCCAGCACATACATCTCCCTCAAATTACTACACCCCAAATGCATCACTCTGCACTTCTTTGCATTGAATTTTAGTTGCCAGACTCCAGACCATTCTTCCAACTTTTGCAGATCCTTTTTCAGGTTTTCCACTCTCTCCAAGATGTCCACTCTGTTACCAATCTTGGTATCATCTGCAAAAAAGCAAACCTTTCCTTCTAACCCTTTGGCAATATTGCTCACAAACATATTGAACAGAATTGGCCCCAGGACCAATCTTTGAGGGAGTCTACTACTCACCATTCCTTCCTCTGAGCAAATTCCATTAAGGCGTTAGGCCAAAAGGGGACTTAGGTGTTTTTTTTATTATGCCCCTCATAGTCTTTTGCTTTGAAGCTGGCTGTTTCCCACAGGTGCCTTTTTTTTTTTTTGTTAAGTATCAAGTCCAGTGTGGCCCCCTTCCTTGTGAGTTCTGATGAGTGAAATAAAGAGAGTCCAGGATTTTCCTGTTTTGAATTGCCCACAAGCGGTCCCTCTAAAAACAACCACACGCTGTCTGCATCACTCTCAAGAGATTCTGTGCAATCAAAGGCAAATGTTTCTTCCTAATAGCAGACATTGTAGTTGATACCAGATCTGAGCACTGGACTGCATTTCCTTAATGACGAAGCAAGTAGCATGGGTGTGTAATGGGAAAAATAGAAATGCAGACAACACTGGATGGTGCTGGGAGGTCAGGCCAGGGTGCCAGAAATACCCATGCATCACCCAATCCTGTCCTTCCATGTCCAAAACAAAAAAAGCCTTACTGAGACTCAAAACTAATCAACCTATGAATAATATTCTAATAAAACTGGAAAGTCTTAGTGGCTCACTCGCCATCAGTTCCTTTCCAGTAGGTGACAAAATAAAGGGCCCAAATTCCCTGTTTATATATATTTGAACTTTAGAGCTGAATTGACAAGCTCATACCTTAACTGACACAATTAAGCCAAATGAATATAATAATCAAACTTAGCTGTGGGCTGAAGAGTGCAGTTTAATGGTAATTCTTAAGGAACCAAGAGTGCCAGGAGTATTTGGCTTGAATCATCAGGAAAAGCATTTCAACTTTCTTCTCTCCTGCTGCTCTGAAGCTTCTAGTACGACTAATTAGTGCTACCAGATGCATGCAGCACTGTACTGTACATTAAACACGCAAGAGATGGTCCCTGCTCGCAAGAGCTTGCAATCTAATTATGATAGACACCCAGGACACAGTCAAGCCTGGTAGTAAGAGTCACAAGCTCATATGCTGAAACAGCTCTCCTGCTGCCTGCATCAGGGATTTGCAAGTTCAAAATGTCTAAGCGGTTTACACCGAAGTGATACTAAAGCAGGACATAGCTAAGATAATACTCAAACACCTTTCTGATCTCATGTGCAACTTCTTTGAAATTAGTTGCCTTATTTTCTTACTCCTGCTTCTCCATCTTTGCTAATATCCTATTCTATCTATTAAAATGTTTTACCACACATTGTGTTGACAGTGTAATATAGCATACTATTAGGGGCATTTTGAAAATAACTAAGATAGTCCAAAAATGGCATAAATTGGCACTTGGATGTTTTTCTTGGCAAAATGTCCAAGTGCTAATTTTGAAACCATCTTTCTGGACATCTTGCGAGGTGTTCTACCTGCAGTGCGTCCAAAACTAAAGGGCATGTTGGAGGTGTGATCTTGGCAGGCTTCGAGTTGGACGTCTTGCAGCAATAATCAAACATTTCCCATAATGGTCAATTCTTCAAATCAGAAATAAAAATATCCTAGAGTTCTGTTTCCAACAGTGGCCAATGCAAGTCACAAATACCTGGCAGAATCCCAAATAGTAGCAACATTCCATGGTACCAATCCCAGGGCAAGCAGTGGCTTCACCACATGTCTGCCTCAATAGCAGACTATGGACTTTTCCTCCAGGAACGTGACCAATCCTTTTTTAAACCCAGCTATGCTAACTTCTGTTACCACAAAGCATTCTTGAGTTTAACTATTCTCTGAGTGAAAAAATATTTCCTCCTATTGGTTTTAAAAGTATTTCCCTATAACTTCATTGAGTGTCTCCTACTCCCCAGCCACACAGACCCTGCCTCAAACCCCCCTCAATTTGTACAAATACCCTTAAAAGGTTTGAGGTGTCCATTAGTGTTCCTAGAAGTGTCTCCGTGCTGTATTTGGTTCTGAATCCTGACTGTGTAGGGTGGAGTATGTTGTGATTTTCTAGGTAAGAGGTTAAAGTTTTGGCTACGAGACCTTCCATCAGTTTGATGTACAATGGGATTGAGGCAATGGGTCTGTAATTGGATGGTTGGTCTGTTGCTCCTTTAGGGTCCTTTAATATTGGAGTTATTATGATTCCGCTGAGTTCTTGTGGGAAATAACCCTCAAGTAGTGATGAGTATATCCATTGAAGAAGCAGGGAGCGGAATAATGTGCTTGATGTTTTAAGTAGGTATGGGGGGCAATGGTTGAGGTCACAGGCTGCATGGCTATATTTGTTATAAAGATTGTTGAACTCTGCCCATTCTATAGGTGAGAAATGGGACCAGGTTCTATCTGCTGCGACTGATTCTTTTTCTGTTGGTGGAAATGATGTCCCTATGTGTGAGGGTGTTCCGTTGAAAGAGGCTCTGATATTTGCGATTTTGTTTTTGAAGTAGGTAGCTAAAAGGGTGGCTGTAGGTGGGGGCTTATTGTTGTTTGCTATGTATGATGTTGTGTTTGTGAGGACTTTTAGTAGCTGGAATAGCTTTTTTGAGTCTTGGGGTCCATCTCCAATTTGTTTCGAGTAGTATGTCCTTTTTTCTTTCAGTTTTTGTTTGTACTTTCGGTTTGTTGCTATCCATGCTGTTTTAGTGGATTCTTGGTCGCTTTTTCTCCATTTTCTTTCCAGTTGTCTACATTGTCTTTTGAGTTGGAGTAGTTCGTTGTCAAACCACTTGTCTGATTTTCTGTGGATTTTGGTTTTAGGTTTTTCTGGGGCTAGTTCGTTTAGGATGGCCTTACTTAGCAGGTTCCATTTTGAGATGAAGTCTTTAGGTGTGTAGTATTGGATTATGGTGTCTGTTTTTGTCCAGAATACTGTGGGATCTATATGTTTGCGTGAGAAGAAGGTAGTCTTCAAGTGGTTGAGTAGTTGGAGTGTATTTGTTACTAGACCAATTGATTTTGAAGGAGTAGGGGTAGTGAGCAGACCAAAGGGAACGGTTCCATTTTCCGTTTAAGGTTTGAATTTCTGGGTGTGAGGTCTGTTGGGACATGTATGCTACTATGTCTAGCTGGTGTCCTTTTTCATGTGTAGCCTGAGGATCTAAGATTTTATAAGTTAAGGCTTCTAGGTATGCTAGTACGGTTTTAGCATTTTTGCAGGATTGGTTTTCAAGGTGAAGGTTGAGGTCTACAAGGAGGAGGTTGTAGGTAGTTGCTAGGGAGTTTCGATACATAAATTCTTCAAATATTGGTTTGGCTATGCTCCAGTTACTTGGGGTTATGTAGCATAGTATGCATGTGAGTGTTCCTTTAAGTGATGTGCTTGAGAGTTGACAGGCAAGTAAATCCATGTATTGGTCTGTTATTTTGTCTTGTAGGTAGGTGTATGTTTAATGTGTCTCTGGCTATGATGGCAATTCCTACTCCTCTCTTATTTTTTCTGCATACCAGTGTCATTTTGTGGCTTTTTGGGCAGACTTCAGTTATTCTGGGGTCTGTATCAGAGGTGAGCCAGGTTTCTGTGAGGAAAAGGCAGTCAAGGTTATCTTCTTCTATCCAGTTCTGTTCTAGGGCCAATGGCTCTGTTGTTCATATAGACGCATTTGAGAGGGGTGTATTCTATTGGTGAGTTGTTCGTTGTTTTCAGGTATATGAGTGATCTTTGGTGGGGTAGTATTGTGGAATTGTATGGATTTGTTGGGTTTCTAGTCGTTGATTTTGGGGAGGGTTGATATGTGAAGGGCTGATAGTTTGTGTTTCTGTTTAATATGAGATGCCAATTTGGCTGGGTAATTCCTCTGGAGTTTGCTATGATAGGTATTGGATAAATGTTGTGTGCTGTTGTTTTCCAGTCTGTGAGGAGCAGAAGTATCAGAAGGATTGCTTGTGTATAACTTAAAAGTGTGGTTCTCATGGTGGTGCAAGATGCAAAGGTCACTGTACCTGACATATCTAGTATGGTATAGGATTGAGGGTTGGACAGTTATAATACCTAGTCAATTCTAATATTACCTGCGGCTGTTTTTCGGTGTGGCCCTGGCGTCTCCCTCTTGCTCACAGTTATCCCCTACTGGATCGGGGGAGGGGTGGAGCTGTGCTTTTAAGTCTCCGCCGCTGCTTCTACTACCTGCCGCTGGTTTCGGCGCTGCCCTGGTGTCTCCCTCTTGCTCACAGTTATCCCTAGCTGGATCGGGGCAGGGGCGGAGTATTTTCTCCAGTTCTCTGCAAAACACAAACTCTGCTGGCACGGGGAACAGGTGGAGATGAGGCCAGGTGCCCTGCTGGAAAGGGCTCCCGATCTGGCCGTTGGTGCCGAGCGCCGTCAGCGCTGCTCCTCCCGTAGTTCTCTCTCCTGCTGGAACAGGGGAGGGGTGTAGATGATGCTAGGTGCCCTGCTGGAAAGGGCTCCCGACCTGGTCGTTGGTGCCGAGCGCCGTCAGCGCTGCTCCTCCCGTAGTTCTCTCTCCTGCTGGAACGGGGGAGGGGTGTAGATGATGCTAGGTGCCCTGCTGGAAAGGGCTCCCGATCTGGCCGTTGGTGCCGAGCGCCGTCAGCGCTGCTCCTCCCGTAGTTCTCTCTCCTGCTGGAACGGGGGAGGGGTGTAGATGATGCTAGGTGCCCTGCTGGAAAGGGCTCCCGATCTGGTCGTTGGTGCCGAGCGCCGTCAGCGCTGCTCCTCCCGTAGTTCTCTCTCCTGCTGGATCGGGGGAGGGGTGGAGTATTTTCTCCAGTTCTCTGCAAAACACAAACTCTGCTGGCACGGGGAACAGGTGGAGATAAGGCCAGGTGCCCTGCTGGAAAGGGCTCCCGACCTGGTCGTTGGTGCCGAGCGCCGTCAGCGCTGCTCCTCCTGTAGTTCTCTCCCCTACTAGAATGGGGGAGGGGTGTAGATGATGCTAGGTGCCCTGCTGGAAAGGGCTTCCGATCTGGCCACTAGTGAAACTGGCAGTTGGTGCCGAGCACCGTCAGCGCTGCTCCTCCTGTAGTTCTCTCCCCTGCTGGAACGGGGGAGGGGTGTAGATGATGCTAGGTGCCCTGCTGGAAAGGGCTCCCGATCTGGCCGTTGGTGCCGAGCGCCGTCAGCGCTGCTCCTCCCGTAGTTCTCTCCCCTGCTGGAATGGGGGAGGGGTGTAGATGATGCTAGGTGCCCTGCTGGAAAGGGCTCCCGATCTGGCCGTTGGTGCCGAGCACCGTCAGCGCTGCTCCTCCTGTAGTTCTCTCCCCTGCTGGAACAGGGGAGGGGTGTAGATGATGCACATACAGTGATACAGATTTTTTTAAAAAAAATTTAAAAAATTATATTCCGCTTGTCCTGTTTATAGGCATCAGGTCAAACAGTGTAATGATGTTAGATTGAAACAAAACAGAATTCCAAACCTATGAGTAGAGAATGACAAATGGACAAAGTTGTCCTCATCCCTGTAGGAACTCAATTTCCTGTCCTGCCCCATGAGTTTTGTCGCTGTCCCTTTCCCTGCTCCATTCCTGCAAGCTCTGCCTTAACTGCACAAGCCTCGAACACTTATGATTTTAAAGTGTTTGAGACTTGTGGAGATGAGGATGGAGCTTGCGGGAATGGGGCAGGGACAGGAAAAGAACTCGCTGGGACGGGAAAATGAGTTCCCACAGGTATGGGGAAAAATTTGACCCCTGTGTCATTCTCTATCTACGAGCTCTGAGATTAAAAAATATTACATTTGCAATAGTTGTAGGTCAATATTCATCCAGTACTAGTAGTGAGTGGAGTGCCTTATGTTCAGCAAGAGAGACCTTTAATCCCAAATTATATTGCAAACTAGTGTTCCCGCTAAGCTGCGCTGGGGTGCGCTGGCGCTCAAAATATTACCTCGCAGCGCACAAGTTTCTCGTCACAGCGCACACAGTGTAGAGCACAGTTCTTCAACCGCCGGTCCGCAAACAAAATCTTGCCGGTCCGCGAAGGATTCGGTCCCCGCCGCAACGAAAGGCCGGCGTCAGCTGACTTGCAACTTCCTGTTGCAGTCGCTGTGCCGGGACTCCTGCCTTCCACCGCGTTTGCCTCCTGCCTTGTCTCCGCACCTCCAGACCAGCAGCGGCAGCTGTGTATGCTTTTAACTTCGGCACAGAGCTGCCCCTAATCAATAGTTTAGCACGGTTTCATAAGGCAGCCTCGGGGCCTTTGCTAGGCCGGCCCACATCGCATCATCGAAGCGGGCCGGCTATCAAAGGCCCCGAGGCTGCCTCATGAAACCGCGCTAAACTATTGATTAGGGGCAGCTCTGTGCCGAAGTTAAAAGCATACAGAGCTGCCGCTGCTGGTCTGAACTCTTGGGCCGCTGAAGGAGGGCAAAAAGCAGCTGTCCTGGAGGTTTCCCTTCCTCTCGCCTTTACAGGTTCCTTTTTTCCACCTTTTTTTTTTTCCTTCAAACGGCAACGGGCCCCAGCATCGACATCAATCAAGTAAGTTCCACTGTCAATCAAGCGGTTCTGCTCGGCCAAAGCTTCCCCTGTGACATGAGCCACCCTTAGGGGAAAGAAAGTGACCCACAAAGGTGAGGGGAAGGGGGGCAGATGATGGAAGTTGGGGGGGGGGGGAGAGAGAGAGAGAGAGAGAGAAGGGGCAGATGATGGAATGGAGGAGATGAGAGAGAGAGAGAAGGGGACAGATGATGGAAGTGAGAAGAAGGGAGAGAGAGCAGAAGGCAGATGGATGTCAGTTGAGAAGGGAGAGCAGATGCTGAATGGAAGTGGGGAAAGAACACATACTGGATGGAAGGAGGAGATAAATAAAGGGGGAAGAAAATAGTAAGATAATGGAGGGGTGAGGGAAAGGGGTGACAAGCTGTGTGTAGACACAGTGAAAAGAGGGAAACGGGACTAAATAGTAAGAAAGAATTTAATTTAGATGGAGGCAGAAAATAGAGAAGGAAGACCAGAGAAGAAAAGGGAAGAGAGAGCAGAGAATGATCAGATCTGAGTGGAGGAAATGAGAAGAGAGATATGCTAAAAACCTCAGGGGGGAGGGAAGGATAGAGATGCCAGACCATGAGGGGAACAGAAGGAAGATGATGGATGCTAGACCAAATTGGGGGGTGGGGGGGGGGGGGCAGGAGGAGAGATGGCAGGGAAAGACAGACAGTGAAGGGAAGGGGCAGATGCTGGACTGAAGAGACAGAGAAGGTTATCATGCTGCTGTACCGGGCCATGGTACGCCCTCACCTGGAGTACTGCGTCCAGCACTGGTACTTTAAGAAGGACACGGTACTACTCGAAAGGATCCAGAGAAGAGCAACTAAAATGGTTAAGGGGCTGGAGGAGTTGCCGTACAGCGAAAGATTAGAGAAACTGGGCCTCTTCTCCCTTGAGCAGAGGAGATTGAGAGGGGACATGATAGAAACATTCAAGGTACTGAAGGGAATAGACTTAGTAGCTAAGGCAGGGAGAACGAGAGGGCACTCTCTAAAGTTGAAAGGGGATAGATTCCATACAAACGTAAGGAAGTTCTGTGGTAGAAAGCAACATATTTATTTGGCTCATAACTTGCTGGCGCCCGATATTTTTAGCTCACAGTGAAAAAAGTTTGCTCACAACACCCGCCCGCTTAGAGGGAACACTGATTGCAAGTCCCAGCTATCCAGAGAACGGACGCATGCCACATGCCAGCTTTAGTCCACCATAAAAATGATCTTCAACACTTTCACTAACAATCTGTTTTCTGTACTAGTAAACTGTGGCTGACTGGTTGAGTTGCTGCCTCTGCTCCCAGAGGTTGTGAGTGACCTTGGGCAAGTCACTTAATCCTCCAGTGCCCGAAGCAACAAAAAGGCAGTATCCGTTCCCTTTCCCAGTGCCAAGACTCCACTCCCTGACTTTTGTTCAGGATTTTAAGATCTGGACATAACCTCTTTACTTGCATTATCACTGTGAACTAGGAGAGAATCAGATCCAAGGATATCCCACCAAAGAGGAGGGAGTGAAGGCTGCTGAATGGGGTTTCTTTGCTTTACTCAGTCTCACCTGGGTCAAGAGTCAATGACGTTATAGGGACTGACAACCTAGCTAAACTATCTGTATAAGCAGAAATTCAGAGACAAAACTGGTAGGTTTACTTTAGACAGTTCCTATCCACAAAGTAGGAGTACAGATCTTTGCACTTCTAGTATGCACTATGCAAATTAAAATAATAATATTAATTTAGCAAAATACAGATTCAGGCTTCCATAACATTCCTGGCATGAGAGCTTAGTAATACAATAAGAGAGGAATTTTATAAGTCATCACAAAGCTGAAGAATGCTTTCAGGTACCTACTGTAAGTTGATTTTATAAACACAAGTAGGCTGGGATGAGTCTTGTGCTGGTAAAATACGAACAGAAGTGGCAGAAACTGTGTTTATGTTGTAGGCACAAGCATTGACACCTGGGCATAGATTAGATTTGTAAAAGAAAACAGGATGCTGGGAATTATTTAAAAAGGAATGATTAACAAGACTAAGAATGTTCTAATGCCCCTGTATCACTCCATGGTGCAACCTCATCTGGAGTATTGCGTTCAATTCTGGTCTCCTTATCTCAAGAAAGATATAGTAGCGCTAGAAGAGGTTCAGAGAAGAGCGACCAAGATGGTAAAGGGGATGGAACTCCTCTCGAAGGAGGAAAGACTAAAAAGGTTAGGGCTCTTCAGCTTGGAAAAGAGATGGCTGAGGGGAGATATCATTGATGTCTACAAAATCTTGAGTGCAGTAGAATAGGTACAAGTGGATCGATATTTCACTCCGTCAAAAATTACAAAGACTAGGATACTCGATGAAGTCAAATGTGACTCGGACAAGAGGTCATGGACTGAAACTGAAGGGAGACAGGACCAGGACAAATGTCAGAAAGTACTATTTCACACAGCAAGTGGTGGACGCCTGGAACGCTCTCCCGGAAGAGGTTATGGCGGAAACTACCATTCTAGGATTTAAGGGCAAGTTGGACACACATCTTCTTGCAAGACACATTGAGGGATACAGGTGACCAAGGTCCTTGTCAGGGAACACCTAGCTGAGCCTCTGCGGGTGCGGACCACCGGACTAGATGGACCCACTGTCTGATCCGGTGCGGGCATTTCTTATGTTCTTATACGGAAATACTTTTAGTTCAAATCTTTTTATTGGAATTATAGGCAACAATACTTATACATCCATGTTTAACTCTGCGTCAGCAATGAGCAAATACAGCATAGCTAATATGAAGCATCAACAAGGCAAAATCAATTTTCTAAGCTCAACATAGCTATACAATAAACATAGTTTCAAGTAGGAGTAAGGTGTGCTATAGTATTACCATATTTATGATTCATGAGAAATAGAATTAAATGCCTACATAAACAGTAATATATCAGTCGCCAAAAGTAGGGTAATCTGAAAGTAGTAATCAGTTTTGTATCATATAAATGTCATGAGAGAGAACACAATAATTTCTTACAGCTTAGTAAAATTCGTAGTGGACATTAATTTTTCCGCAAATACCCTTTCGTATTTGAAAGACATGCACACTGAATTCCACCGCATGTTTGAATCAACCTTAGACAGGTCTTTCCATGATGATAATACATTCTTAATCGCTAGGTATAAAAGGATACGGAGTATTTTAGCTTTATGATCATCCATTGATAGTGACGACTCAGATTCCCATAACTCCATTATTAAAATTTTCAAAGTCAGTTTATCATTAATGTCTAGTATAGAGCATATTGTTTTCCATACCGATGTCCAGTATGTTTGCAGTAGTTCACAATCATAGAGCATATGTGGCAGTGAGCCTGGAGCTTTATTGCAGGACTAGCATTTATCAGATTGATCTACATTTAGTTTGGCTAACTTATGTGGGGTCCAGTGAGCGCGGTGCAAAACAAAGTAGATGGATTGTAGGAGCAAGGCAGATTTTAAGGTTTTAAATGCTTGTATCCAAACCTTTTTCCAACTGTCAGAATCAATAGTCGTGCCGAAATTTGCATTCCAAGCTGATTCAGCAGTTCAGGATTGCCAAAAGAATGTACTTGTATTAACTTATACCCGCTGGAAGCAATTCCTTTCCCATTATAGAATTTTTTACAATACATTAGAACATCTGGTTGAACATTCCTGGAGGATAAATCTGTATAGATCTTTGTAAGTCAGTGCCTTAATTTGATCCGCTGGTAAAACAAGTGACCAGGAATATTATACAATGTCATTATGTCATTGAATGTCATCCATTCATCATTTTTAACTAGATGATGTAAGTTCCATATGCCTTTCATTTGCCATATTTTCCAGCTAATAGTATTACATCTGTTCACCTACCCAACAATAAAGGCCTGCCACTATAAAAGATTCCTGCTCAGAACACTCACCTTCCAGGCAGGCAAATGGAACGATTGGCTGAGTAACATTATCACGCACTCCTCAACCTACCTCAGTTTTAGAAAATTGATAAAAAACAAGTTTGTTCAATCGATTTGTAAACTAAGAATTTTATAGCACTGCAAATTCAACCATCAACCTTAAGAACTATATAGCTTTCTACTTCTTCCATTATATAAGATTGTATAGATGTCTTTGAATTGTTGACCTCTTCGCTGATTGTCCAGCGCTTCTTGTTGTAAACCGCCTCGAACTTTTCATGGCTTTGGCGATGTATAAAAATAAAATTATTATTATTATTACCTTGGATTTTAATAGAAACAGTTTAGTTGCACTCCATTTCACTGGTACTAACTTATTAATAGTAAGTATAGCTTTATTAGTGGAAACAATAATCAAATTTAAGTTCTCTTTCTTATTAGAGTAATTTTGCATATTATATTTTAATATATTTGCTCCACAAATGTGTTGTTCCAGTAGTAACCACGTGGTGATTCCTCAGTAGGAGGAGGAATAAGCCATAGAGTAGCTTGTCTCATTAGAAATGCTATATGGTAGCCGTGAAAGTCAGGAAAATTCACCTCTCCTTTGTCCTTAGCTGCTTTAAGTTTCTTCAATGTGATGCGCAGTTGTTTACTACGCCAAATAAATCCTGTCAACAGTTTTTCGATTTAGGGCTACGGTTAGGGCTCTTCAGCTTAAGAGACAGCTGAGGGGAGATAGGATTGAAGTCTACAAAATCATGAGTGGAGAACAGGTACAAGTGGATCGATTTTTCATTCCATCAAAAATGACAAAGACTAGGGGACACTCGATGAAGTTACAGGTTTTAAAACCAATAAGAGGAAATTTTTTTCACTCAGAGAATAGTTAAGCTCTGGAACACGTTGCCAGAGGATGTGGTAAGAGTGGATAGCGTCCCCTGTCCATCTCACTGTGCAGGCTCAGTTTGTCGGTGTGGTCCACGTAGGAGAGGACCGGAGCCAACGGGCTAAGGGAGTGTGTGCACCCATCCACCAGTAGCACAGATCATAGGAATCGCACCAAGTGTCACAGAAAAGGCATTCCCTGCAGTTTTATTTTGCTTGTTAATTATTCGGATCGTTACCCTTTCATCACATTTCGTCGAGCGGCCATGGAGGAAGAGTTGAAGAACCCAGTGTGCAGCTGCCTATTTCGGGAGTCAGTCATCCTGCCCTGCTCACACAATGTCTGCCTTCCGTGCGCCCGCACCATCGCATTGCAGACCCCGGACGCTGGGCACCTGCCCCCCCACCTGCTGCTGCTGCCAGGCGACTCCGATTATGCGGACCACACCGACAAACTGAGCCTGTCTCTCTCCCTGCCCCGTCTTTCTTTCTGTCTCTCTCCCTGCCCCTGTCGTTCTTTGTCTCTCTCCCTGTCCCTGTCTTTCTTTCTGTCTCTCTCCCTGCCCCGTTTGTCTTTCTTTCTGTATTTCTCTCTTTCTTTCTTTCTTTCTGTCTCTCTCCCTGACCCCTGTCTGTCTTTATGTCTTTCTTTCTTTCTTCTATTGGCTCCCGGCGCTATCCATCACCATTTTCTTAGTCCTCTGTACCCTTTTGGCCCTCATCGATCCTCCACTGCATTTATCATCCTTTCAGTCCCAGCTCCATTGCCTCCAAGGCCATTCTTCCCATCCCACCCAGCTTCTCTTCCTTTTTTATTTTTTAAAGGCATTGGGATACTTGTGTTAATGTTTTAAAATATTCTATTATCTTACTCTTAGAATGAAAAGGAGGATATTAAGTCCCAACATTAACTTAAATTGAATCTAAAGGCTGATGTTCAAAGTAGACATTAGATGCCTCAGAGAATGTTCACAACAGCTGGGATGTTAACTCCACTGCACCATATCACCTAATGTGGTACCTAATGCCTGTGGAAAGAGCCCCATGTTCAAACATATATTTCTTAAACCCTTTCTTTGCTCAATGCTTTTGATGACATATAAAAAGTAATTAGCACTCTCTTTATTTCTAGGATATGGATGGTCGTCGATCAGCACCGGGCTTCCTACAACGCACAATGTCTGTGACCTCACCTGCTCAATTCCATCCTGCTCCCGGATACTCTGCCCAAATTTCTGATCCTCTTGGCCGGAGGCTGTCTCCGTGGGAAGCAGCAGCAAAGTCTCCTCTCGGTCTTGTGGATGATGCATTTGCTCCCAGAAACATTCAGGAATCTATTGCAGCCAATGTGGTATCTGCAGCACGGCGCAAAACTCTGCCTGAACCTCCAGAAGCCTGGAAGCAGCGAGTCTCCTATGCAGCCCCTAGCACATTCTCCAGTGTGGGCCTGGGTGTAAGAAGGCAGCCAGGGGTAGTGTCACCTCCAAGAAGTAGTGTGTCAGCCCCAAGTGCATCACTTCAGTGGAGGCATCCATACCGTGGCCAGCATTCTCTCACCTATCCTGGTATGGCTCGCATGGAGACCAGGCCTGAGAATTTCCTGTCCTTCCTGCCTGATTCAAACTACAACCCCTATCCCAGGGCATGGAGGCACTGAGTAGAAGCGGTGTGCTCTTTGCTAGAGAAGAGTGAAGGGAGAGAGCTGGAACTGATATAGACTCTTTAAAAAAGAAAGAAACATTTTCGAAACATGTATGTGGGTGGCCTTCCAAATGTATCAGTGCCTGCACTTGGCCATTCATGGTCCCAGTCTTTTGTTCAAGATGTCATTTTGGCTCTTGAGGAGATTTCATACAGTCCAGCAGCTCCCTGTCCTGTGCCTGGATACTCGTCACTTGTAACTTTCTCCTTCGGAACACCTGTTAAGTGCATGGCTGTTTACACACTTAAGTGTCAGTGGTGTCCTGTCTAGCAGGAGCTGTGGCAAGAAAATAGCTGGAGAGGAAAACAGAGGGCACATGTACAGTGTAAGCACACACAAAAGAAAAAGCAGTCAGGAGAATGTCATGAGATGCCCCCTTGCCTCTCACACTAAAGCTGAGAATGGACCCCACAAAAGTACCTTGAGCAGTAAAGTGGGTGCAGAGCATGTTAGCAGAATGTAAGTGCCTGGCACTAGATGGCTGTAGAGGGCACAGAGTAGGAAATACAATGATTGGAATGGTTAGAAATGAGATACTGGGCCTGATGGACTTCTTATGTGAAAGAAAGAAAATTATATTTCAAGGAGTTATCCCATAAATACAGAGCAGTTGGCTTCAAACCAGTTGCAGAGAAGTGTGCCAATAGCAGCTGAAGCTCTTTGCGTGTTGGTGACTGCCGTGGTGAGCTGTGTCCTGGAATGTTGCTACTTTTTGGTGTGTTGACCTGGACTGACCACCGTGAGGACATGCTACTGGACTAGATAGACCATTGGTCTGACTCAATGTAGCAGAACTGATGTATGTATCAGTTATCAGCCCTGATCTTTGCAGTTGCACTTACCATATCAGAAATTTTATTGGAGATTTCAACAGAATCCTCACAATTCCCCCAAGTTGCATGTTCATCGTTCCCTGGAAGCCTCTGTCCTTTTCTTCATCCTACCCTGCTCTGGAGCAACCATATAGATCTCTCTAACTCCTTCCCTTTAAAAAAATAATATTTCCCTAAGTTCTCCTTCAGTGGTCTCTGTGAGTTCTGTCCCCATGTTAGCTTGCCAGAATGGCACAGGATGCCCTCACTTGCACCTGGCCTTGGAGGGGCACCTCCTTTATGATGCACCATCAATGTTGCTTGTAAGTTGGCAAGGTATCAAGTTTTAAGCATGCCACCTCTGCAGCCTGCTCAGGACCAATGAGCACCAATGGTCAGTAGAAATCTGAATCAGACTCCCCCAACTTCTAATGATGCTGATGGTCAAGTGCTATCGTCAAGAATTACTCCTGGTGACTATATAGATTGACTTTCTCCAGTGTGTCCTATCTTCTGCTTGTTTCTAAAGGCTACTCAATGGAGTCTTCTTAGTTGATGTAACTGAATCAGTCTATTTTGCTGCTGATCTTAGTTTCATTACCTCATTTGCCTTCAGCCTTGCCAAACATAATATTCTTCTCTAAGATTCAATCTGGTTATATGTGCCTCAAGTGAGAGCTTGGTTTTGATACGGTCCAAGATCCAGCTGTTTTTATTTTCAGCTGTCCATGGTATTTCTGTTGCATCAGTACGTCTTGTGTCTTGTTTCTTGATGCTCCAACTTGTTCATCCATAGAGTATAATAGAACAAACCATGATACATAGAATTTGGATCTTTGTAAGGACAATCCTTGCTCTTATACATTTTCTCTAAGACCTACCAAGTACAGTAGGTGTTCAGCTTTCTTAGGATAATACAGATCATGAAAATGACAGTGGATACGGACCTCAATGCTGTTGCATTGTTTGACTGCTGGAGTCCTTCTTACTGATTGATCCCAGGAGGCAGAAACTGTCCATGACTTCTGTGCCTTCATTATCATAGAAACATGATGGCAGATAAAGGCAAAATGGTCCATCCAGTCTGCACATCCGCAGTAACCATTATTTCTTTCTCTCTCCATGAGATCCCAAGAGCCTATCCCAGGCTTTCTTGAAATCAGACACAGTCTCTGTCTCCACCAACTCTTCTGGGAGACTATTCCACGCATCTACCACCCTTTCTGTAAAAAAGTATTTCCTTAGATTACTCCAGAGCCTATCACCTCTTAACTTCATCCTATGCCCTCTCACTCCAGAGCTTCCTATCAAATGAAAGAGACTCAACTCATGCGCATTTACATTCCGTAGATATTTAAATGTCTCTATTATATGTCCCATCTCCCGCTTTTCCTCAAAAGTATATATAATCACTAAACTAAGAAAAAATAAAAACCTCCTTCCCTTCCCCATACGCCTTATGAGGAAGACCATTCACCATTTTAGTAGCCTTCTTCTGGTAGTTGTACCTGTCGTCATAACCAAATATGATCTGATTCTTTCTTTTTAATTTTGATCAGTTGGACCATTAAGTCTTCCCTTTCTGCTATAAGTGTGGTGTCATCAGCATATTGGAGATTGTTGATGGTCCTTCCTCCTGTTTTGAATCCATGTTCATTGTCATGTAATATGTATGATGAAAGAATACAGCCTTGTCTTACTCCTTTGTTTACTAATAACCAAACTGTTGTAAAGCACATTACAATTCCCTGAGCGGCAGAACACCCAGGTTCAATCTCCACCAACAGGCATTTGTAATTTGAATCAGATTCCCCCTTGAAGTAGTTCACAGCAGTGTTGCCTGCGTCACAGAACCTGACTTCACCTATCCTCTCGTCTAACTTGTCAGAAAGATTCAGCATGTCAGCATGATCTCCTCACACAACTGAGAATGAAGGCCAGATGTCCTAACTTAGGGACATTCTTAACCCAAAAAGAAACTAGAGCTAGAAATGGACCCTTTGATACTTCATAGTAGTGAAATCATCACTGGTACTAATGGTTAGTGTACCTGGTTTTTAAAAAAGGCTTGAATAAATTCCTGGAGGAAAAGTCCATAGTCTGCTATTGAGACAGACAAGGAGGGAGCCACTGTTTACCCTGGGATTGGTAGCAAGGAATGTTACTATTATTTGGGTGACCTGGATTGGCCACCGTGATGACGAGACACTAGGTTAGATGGACCATTGATCTAACCCATATTATATTCTTATATAATATTTTGATTTTTCACAGGCTCACAGTGCATCTGAGGTTCTAGTGGCAATAAGCCAATGGAATGGAGGTGAGACTTCCTTAGCCAAGCGCTCACAGAAGAACATAACTTTCATACCTAAGCATAGACAAAGAAAATGAGGCTATCTCGGCACAAATGAAGGGTATCTCTATCCCAGCACTCATATGGAGAATGTGGTTTTCTTATCCAAATACACATATGTAGGGTATGACTTTGCTGTCCCAGCACATATTGAGGGTCACACATACAAAGGGCACAGCATCCCTATTTCAGTATACATGTGTAAGACGGTAAAATTATGTCCTACCTGTTAATTTTCTTTCTTTTAGATGCAGCAGATGAATCCAGAGACAAGTGGGATAGCAGACATCTACCAGCCGGTAGAGATAGAGAATTGATGGAATCCCTCCTGACTAGCCAGTATCGCTCTTGCCAAAGCATCAGGAATAATTCAGCCCCATATCAACAAACTTCTTTCCCATAAACAAAAAGAACAACCTGATCCACCAAGGAAACCAACCTGCGAGAGAAAAAACACCCCCCCCCCCTCCGAGAACACACCAGGGTGGGGTCCTGGATTTATCTGTTGCGTCTAAAGGAAATAAAATGAACAATTAGGACATAATTTTACCTTCCCTAGCACCGGAAGCAGATGAATCCATAGACGTGGGATGTAGCAAAGCAAATCTGAAACCGGGTGGGACAAATCTGCCGCCTCCAACAGATGTAAACATCTAAGGCCTTAGAGGTACTACCAGGAACAGTATAAAGAGGTGAACTGACCTCTGAAATCATAAAGAACATATGGATAATGCCAGAGCACTTTAAGTCCTCTCATCCAAAAACTCTGAAAAAAGAAAAAAAAAAAAACCAAGCAGTCTTAGGAGGAAGTAAAACCTGCTTGACCCCATGTAGCCCACCGGATAATTAGAAGTCAGGGGATTCCAACACAATCTATGCCGCAAGAGAAGAATCCAATGCGTAACTCGCAAAAATAACAATGAGGATCTAATGTCTTATACCAACTGGCCCACAGCCCCAGAGGAGGCCAGCCGTCCCCCTACCCAATCAACGGAAGGATTCTCTGACCCATCACTTAGCAGACCGTGACATCTGAGGACCATCTGACTGGGCGGAAGAAGGCTTGGGAGGATGCCCAGATCGCCTCTGAGCAAACCTTGGCCTGGCACTGTAGGATGGGTCATATGATGCCCTATACGTTGATCTCCCTGGGCTATACCTCCTGGTATCCCTAAAACGTGGCCTGGACAGTGGTGACCAAGACAAACTCCTGGGTCTGAGATTTAGAGTCTCCAAATTCCTTAACTAACCTCTCCAGGTCTTCTGCAAACAACAATTGACCCTTAAATAGCAAATGAACTAAACATAACATAGAGGCTGCGTCCGCTGCCCAATGCCGCAACCATAAATGCCTCCCAGACACCACAGCCAGGGAAATTTGCTTAGCTGAGGCCCTAATTATATCATATAAGGCCTCTGCTAGATATGCCAGCCCTGATTCCACATCTGGAAAGTCCAGAGGTATAGCCACCCCGGACTCTACCATACCATCCGTGATCCGTTGGACCCATTAAAGACAGGCCCGTGCCGCATAGGAACTGCACACTGTCTGCAGAGTCAGGGCTGCCACACTGAATGAAGCCTTCAAGGTAGACTCAAGCTTCCTGTCCTGTGAATCTTTAAGTCCCACTCCCTCCTCCACTAGAAGAGTGGTTCTTCTAGAAATGGCTGCCAACAACGTGTCCACCTTCAGAAACTGAAACTTATCTAGATCCTCCTGAATCACAGGATACAACTGCCTCATAGCTTTAGCTACCTTGAGACCTGACTCCGGAGTGGTTCATTGCTCCGATATTAATTCCTGCAGGCCTCATGCACCGGGAAGGCTCTAGGAGGCTTCTTCGTTCCATCCATCAGGGGATTGGATACCCTAGTCACCCCTGAGTCAGATGGAGAAATATGCAGGCACTCTAGTGCTTTGGAGATAAATGCAACTAGCTCCTCTTTATAAAAAAGTCTCAATACAGAGGGATTATCCACCTGTGCTCCCACCTCCACTACCTCCATATCTTGATCGGGGTCAAACAGGGGAAACGAGAGCTCAGAGTTAGCAGACTGAAAAACCTCTGCATCCTGCACTACCTTGTGCTGTGTGTCACCTTGCTGGCCCTCCCCCACCCCTAACTGAAGCTGGGACAAAGATATCTGGGTCATTCCACCACCTGAGCCCTCCCCCCTCCGGGTTTGTCCTTTGCAGCAAAAAGCATTGTGTAGCAACTGGACAAACTCTGGAGAGAAGAGCTGTGTGCCTGCCTGCGAATCTTCCCCTTCTGCCTCTCCCTGTGACATCCATGCACTCACCACCCCCTCTCCCGAAGAAGACGGGTGGAGCTCACTCACTGCCATGTCCCACTCTCGTGAGGGCGCCGTCTTCACTTCATTCAGCGCTTCTTTTACCCATGGCGCCAGCGCATACTCCTGGGTCAAACTAACCACTGCCACATCTCCTGAACTCATAGTGGATGCCACTTCTGAAGGTGTGCGGTGCTTACCTCGCTTAACTACTTCTGCCACCATTCCCAGCACAACTACTGTTCACACTCCTCCTGAATTTGAAAGGCAAACACCACCGGTAAAACCAGACTCGGGATTTTTTTTACTTATGGGAAAGAAGCCCTCAAACCAACGAAGCTCCTCAGGTATTCAGGTTCTTCAGGTAGAGAGGATGGGGAAGGTACCTGGGAGGGCCCAGATATTATCCCCAAAGTTGGCACCGTTCAGTCAACACCCCGCAGCTCAACTGAGGCCTAAGCCACAGGAGGATTTCGCCTTTCAGATCCAGGAAGTTGAAGCCGTTAGCTGAAGCCAGGAGCCTAGAGGAATAGCAGTCATCCAACCTGCTGGAGATAGAGCATACTGGCTGGCCAGGAGGGATTCCATCCAAGATATACACCTGAGTAAGTTCTCTATTTCCACCTGCTGATAGATGTATGCTATTCCACTTGTCTCTGACGCTAAAAAAAGTAGTTTTTTTTAACTCCGCACCTAGTTTTGTGGGGGCAGGGCTTTCTTATCTCAGCACATAGGTGGAGGATAGGGAGATCTTAGGAATCCTCTGAGGTCCTGTGCATGGTGTGAATGAAAGTCCCTATTATGTGTTATATGGTTGGAGTCTGGTTAAAAATCGTGTAGTGGGAAATGGCGCAAATTAGCCAGCATATATTGTAAATACAGCTGCTAGTGGGGGGAATTCTGACATCTTCACACCCCACAGATGGCAAGAACAGGGAGGCTCGCAGCAGCGGGATAATGCAGATCATGAAAATGACAATGAATATGGACTTCAGTGTCCAAGAGTCTGCCTGGAGCTAATATCCTCTGCCAGGTTTTCAAGCAGCCTGGGATATTCATGTTAGGCCTTAGACAACGGTTTTTCTATCTTTAACATAGAAACATGACAGCAGATAAAGACCAAAAGGCCCATCCACAGTAACCATTATCTTTTTCTCTGTAGTTTTAAAGCTTGGTGAACCAGATACTACAAGACAAACCAGAAGCAACACTTCTTAACTGATCATATTAAAACGCTTATTCTGTGGCACTTATTGGAAATAGTCGCAAGAGGAAAAGAGATGGGCCTGTCAGTTAACAGCAAAAGCAAACCTGGCACTCTCTGGCATGGACTCATCGCTGTGCAGTGAGGTAGCCTCATCTGAAACCAAATATAGACATGTCTGTGATCTGAGTGCCTGAGAGAGAGAAAGAGCCACACACACACACTGATTGCTTTGTAGCTTTTGACACGGATTTTTGAATCAAAATGTTGTGTACCAGGGGCTTCATATCTAGTCCTTCCTGCCTATCTTCACACCCTTAACTGTGCCATGCACATGAGTCGTCCCTGCCAGAATTTCACCAAAGAAAACTCTCAGCAATGTTTCTAGCATCCCTTGCTGAAGTTTAACTCCTCTCCCCATTTGTTAGTAGCTGTGTTTCTGGTTTGCTTTTGACTCCTGCCATGGGCTCTAGGGCAGTGAGACGTTAGCACCACTGGGAAACCTCGGGGAATTTCCCCTTCACTTAGCTCTTTGTTCACTGCAAAAACCACAGAAGGGGAAGTGCAGTTCACTGGCTTGTGCTCCTGTCTCACATAATAAAATGATTTTGCCAAGCACGGGACTGAGGATGTCATCTTTTCGAATATTCTCACTCTCTTTTCCCTACTAGGTTTCTCATTCCTAGAGGACAAGGTGAGAGGGAATGAACCGATCCCTTCCTCAATGAAAGCAGACACAGATATGCTACAAACGTGTTGAACACAGAAATACTATAGATATGCAAAGACTGTAGTTGACACTTATATACACGGACCTTCCATATGTGTCAAAGAAGTTGTGTCAAGTGCATAAACATTTACTCAAAGGGCCCGATATTTAGAACAATTTAAATGACCAGTAGAGGCTAAAATTCCTGCCTGGTTAGCAGCCAGCATAACATCTTGGATTTTGGCATCAGGCAGACAGCAAATCTTGGGGGATATTATGTCTGGTCTGCAGATGGACGCTTCTGTACCCCTTAGAAGGGAATCACCAACCACTACTACCTTACGCCTCCTAGGGTCCTTTTAGGGATTTCAAGCTTTGGTCCTTCTTCTCCCTGGCATGCTCTCATCTGCTCCATTTATCATTTCTATAGCACTGAAAGGCGTACATTTAACATTCAATAGGCGGTCCCTGCTCAAAAGAGCTTACAATCTAATTTGGACAGATAGACAAGACATTTCCTGGCAGAGGGAATAATACAATGGGTATAGGTTGCTTACAGTGAGTGGGAATTAAGAGTTGAAAGCATCTTCCAAAAAGTGGGCTTTTAGCTTGGACTTTGAAGCTCCCAAATGAAGATAAACTTTCAGCTGAAAGTCTAGTTGAAAATAGGACACAAATTTAGTAGCTCAGATTTTCTGACTATCGGGCCCAAGATGTAAATACTTGGCAGCACTAATATATATATATACGTGCTGATTAGAGAATGACACGATGATAAATTTTTCCCTGTCCCCGTGGGAATTTATTTTCTCGTCCTGTCCCTGCCCCATTCCTGTAAGTTCTGTCCTCATCTGCCCAAGCCTCAAACACTTTAACATCGTAAGTGTTGGAGTAAAGTGCTTGTGCCATTAAGGCAAAGTTTACAGGATTGGGACGGGGACGGGATGGGCAAATTGAGTTTGCTGTGGGGTCATGGAAAAAATTGTTCGGTAGCTATCCATAAAATACAGCACATTAATTCAGGACAGCCTTCTTGTCTGATCTAAATTGGATAGTGCGTGAATATCGCAGGTGGCATGCACACGCTCCCCTTGGCACTAGGCAAAGAGCACTGGGGCAGTCTGGACAAGGTTTATTTTAAATTGGATGAAACACTTATATAATGTATATGGAGAAATTAGACAAATAGAAACATATAATAGACAGACTTGAAAACATCACAAACTAGAAGATGGAGTCAATTTCATGGGAAAAACCTTGAGGGATCTTGCTGGTAGCTAACAATGTAATGTCAGTCTTTTGTTCAGTCCAAAGGAAGCCTTTCCAATACCGTCTCCTCTCGTAGATGAATTGGTAAGTGATTCTGTTTTGTTTCCCTCGTATTTATAACCCTCATGTAAAGTGTTGCTGAAAATTCACTGTGGATATAGAGTAGATCATGCAAAACAGCCGGGTCCCAGCCACAAGTCAAACCAGGGGATCCTGACCGTTTGGAACATCCCATCCGCCTGTCCTGGTCTCATCAGGCTCACCTCAGCCTTCTCCTTAGGACCAGCTCAAGAGCTTGTGACACTCTGAAGCACCAGAAGGAAGCTGCTCTTAATGCCATGGACTTGCAGGGGATTTTGGCTTTGCTCCCCTACCCAGTTCATGCTAGATCCCAAGTTTCCCATGCGGCCCCCACTCCATCCTCTTTCACATACTTCTTTGCCAGCTTCAGATCAAAGCAGAAAGTGTCTGGCATTGCTTCTGAGTGGAAGTCTCCAAGGAAGGTCTGCTCTTCATAAAGGCGTATTTGCTCAGCTTTAGCTGCTACTGTGTTCTGCCTCTCTCTCTCTTTGTGCGCATTCAGAGTCTACCTCCTCTTTCTCCTCCAGAGTCTGCTCCCGTGGGGACAGGGACAAATTTGTCCCTGTGTCATTCTCTAGTCTGTGGTGTCCTTGGACCACAAGATGGGGCCATCAGCACACAGACTCACTGGAACAGAAAAGGGAGGAAGAAAGGACGCAGAGCCTGCAGGGAGGGGAGGGAGAGAGGAGGTGGAGACTGCATGTGGCCAAAGAGAGATGGGAGGCAGAAGCAGTGCCAGACACATGCATCAGTCCAGCAGCAAGTCCTGGCTAGGAAGAGAGCAAACAGCACCCAGCTCTCCATTTGCTTTGGCCACTTTTGGTTATAGTCCAGCTGCATCCAGTTTCAGTCACCATTAAAGCTAACTTAATGTTGTTCTGTCATACATTTTTAATGCCCAAAATCGCAAACTGGGATAAATTAATCACTTAGGGTGAAAAAATAACCAAACTGGCTAAAGCAGGGGTCTCCAAAGTCCCTCCTTGAGGGACGAATCCAGTCGGGTTTTCAGGATTTCAAGTTTAATAGTTTTTTTGATTAATCGCTTAATCATACTTCTAAGCGATGAACAGTTTAAAAATTACATTTGATGGGAAACAATACAATAAAAAAACAGAATTTAAATAATGACAAGGGATTGAAATTTAACTTTCCCCAATGAATATGCATTGAAAGCAGTGCATGCACATAGATCTCATGCATATTCATTGGGGAAATCCTGAAAACCCGACTGGATTCGGCCCTCAAGGAGGGACTTTGGAGACCCTTGGGCTAAAGTATAAGAAAATCACCCATGTAGCTGTCACAATGTAACTTCAAATGCTCAGAACTATTAAGGTAGAGAATTCAAAACTGGGGACAAATCCCTAAATGCACCTCTCTTGGTCAATCACAGCACTTAAAAGTTACTAGAATGAGAATGAGAAGGCATAGGATGAAGTTAAGAGGTGGAGTAATTTAAGGAAATACTTTCTTACAGAAAGGGTGGTAGATGCGTGGAACAGTCTCCCAGAAGAGGTGGTGGAGATAGAGACTGTGTCTGAATTCAAAAGGGCCTGGGATAGGCACGTGGGATCTCTCAGAGAGAGAAAGACATAATGGTTACTGCGGACGGGCAGACTAGATGGGCAATTTGGCCTTTATCTGCCATGTTTCTATGTGCTTTACTGTATTCAGTAATAATAACATGTCAGGACCCATAAAAGCCTTCTAGACTCCTTCAGTTAAGTGCAAATAGGAACATTAGCAGAAAAAGGAACTTTTAAGTGCTGTGATTGACCAAGAGAGGCAAATTTAGGGGCTTGTCCCCAGTTGTGAATTCTCTACCTTATTGGTTCTGAGCTACACGGGTGATATTGTTATACGTTACATCGTATATGACCCTTTTTACAAAACCGTGGTAGCAGTTCTGCGGCAAATGTACCAAAGCTCATGGGAACTGAATGGGCATCAGTGCATTTACCATGGGGTAATCGCTATCACAGCTTCATAAAAGGAGTCCATAGAGTATAATTTATTCATTCACATGGAACTTTCCCAGGCCATCTAAAAAACTCCCACAACAATGGATGGAGAGGAGAAGTAGAATGTTTCATTGTACAACTCAAAATACAAAAAAGATTTTCTTCAAATGTTGGTGTCACATCAGTGTCAGTAACGGAATCTCTACTCTCCCAGTCAGAGACACTGAACTCTCAGAAATGTATTGTACCATTCCAGCACCAAGGACTCATTGCAAATATTCTAGCACTCCAAGACACTTCCAGCTGAGAAAAGAGAATGGGGATAAATGGACAATACTCGGACTGAAAGAGCATGACCAGTAGGATGCCGCAGGGCTCAGTGCTTGGACCCATGCTCTTCAACATATTTAGAGATGACCTGGAAATTGGTATGATGAGCAAGGTGATTAAATTTGCAGATGATACAAAGTTATTCAGAGTAGTGAAGACACAGAAGGATTGTGAAGACCTGCAACGTGACATAAACACGCTCAAGAAATGGGCCGCGACATGGCAAATGAGGTTTAACGTGGATAAGTGTAAGGTGATGCATGTCGGCAATAAAAATCTTATACACAAATACAGGATGTCCAGTGCAGTACTCGGAGAGACCCCACAGAAAAGAGACTTGAGAGTACTGGTAGACAAGTCAATGAAGCCGTCCGTGCAATGTACGGCTGCAGCGAAAAGGGCAAACAGAATGCTAGGAATGATTAAGAAGGGGATCACAAACAGATCGGAGAAGGTTATCCTGCCGCGGTACTGGGCCATGGTACACCCCCACCTGGAATACTGCATCCAGCACTGGTCACCGTACATGAAGGACACAGTACTACTCAAAAGAGTCCACAAAAGAGCGACTAAAATGGTTAAGGAGCTGGAGGAGTTGCCGTACAGTGAGAGATTAGAGAAACTGGGCCTCTTCTCCCTTGAAAAGAGGAGACTGAGAGGGGACATGATCAAGACATTCAAGATAATGAAGGGAATAAACTTAGTAGACAGGTTGTTCACCCTCTCCAAGGTAGAGAGAACGAGAAGGCACTCTCTAAAGTTGAAAGGGGATAGATTCCGTACAAACGTAAGGAAGTTCTTCACCCAGAGAGTGGTAGAAATCTGGAACGCTCTTCCAGAGGCTGTTATAGGGGAAAACACCCTCCAGGGATTCTAGACAAGTTCCTGCTGAACCAGAACGTACGCAAGTAAGGCTAGTCTCTGTTAGGGCACTGGTCTTTGATCTAAGGACCGCCGTGAGAGCGGACTGCTGGGCACGATGGACCACTGGTCTGACCAGCAGTGGCATTCTTATGTTAAGTTGGACTGCAATAGATCCTACACACAAACTACATCTTATTAGACTCACTCATCTCAGCTCCTCGGTTCCATATAGAAAACAGACCATCACCTGCTTACATATAAGAGCCATTGAACTAGAAGCAAATGTGTGGAGCAGCACCTCTCAAGCACATACAGTAGGAGAGAGAAAGGTGTAGGAGATAATATGGATGAGAAAAGTGGATGGGGCCCGAAATTCAAAGCTCCATCTCAAATGACTTAGGGATCACACAACCACCAATATTCAGCAGCTCTTAATGGGGCAGTGCAGTGGATATCAGCTCTAACTGCACATAGAATGTGGGCAGGACACAAGTGGAACAGGGGATGGCATTGGGAAGGAACCAGTGGCACTATTTAGAGCTGGGACCCACGTAGGTAATCCAACCAAGTCAGGACAGCTCAAAACCTGTCCTAAACAGGCTGATTAGCTATGTGAGTCCTGGCACTGAATATCAGCTGGGACTCTCATAACTTTTTTATCTTTTTTAGTCCCATATTCCTCGCCACCAAAGCAGATCTCCTCCTTCCGTTCCTCCTCCCCCAGTCTGGGAGAGTCACATCCCTCAACCCCAACCCCCCATACCATGAGCTGCAACAAGAAATCATGTCAGCCATATTCGTAAGGCATCCGCTTCTGCCGCCATTGCCCCCACTGGTCCACCAGGGATTGGAAGGTACCCAGGGGGAGCTTATCTGGACTGGGAGGATGTTCTTGGGGAAGGGAGATTGTGACTCTCACAGGTGGGAAGGAGGGGAACTGCATTGGGGGAGAGAGGTAGATTCTGGGACTTACAAAAAGTTATGTAGGTCCTGGGCCCACATAACTCTCTTACGTGAATCCCGGCTAAATATCAGACGGAACCTGCAAACACTCCGTCTGCTAGCTGTGGTGCAATCAAACCTAGATATTCAGTGCAGATGCCTTCACATGATCCAGCTGAATATTGGCTGGATGGTATTATCTGTTGTCATTTTCTCCATTTCTCTCCTGGAGGCGCATGTTGCTCATGCTCTGCCCTAACTCTCCACTTCCCCAGCAGCCCTAAATCTGGATCGTGGACATATCCAAAGGTATGAACCAGTTAAGTGCCACTATATATTGTGTTCCAGCCTGCTCAGTGGGGTTTAACCGGGAAGGATCCTTTTGAATATCGATCCCCGTAATTTCTAAATATTTATACATATAATCATAAGAACATAAGAATTGTCGCTACTGGGTCAGACCAGTGGTCCATCGTGCCCAGCAATCTACTCACGCGGCGGCCCATAGATCAAAGACCAGTGCCCTATTAGAGTCTAGCCTTACTTGCATATGTTCTGTTCCAATAGGAACTTATCTAACCTTGTCTTGAATCCCTGAACAATGTTCAGGACTCAGGGATCTCCTGTTACAACCATTGGCTGAGCGGTAGAATTCAGAGGGTGATGGTAAATGGTACCCCATCCAAAACATCAGATGTGACCAGTGGAGTGCCACAAGGCTCGGTCTTAGGTCCAATCCTATTCAACATATTCATAAGTGATATGACCCAAGGGCTCAGAGGAAAAATATCATTGTTCGCCGATGACGCCAAACTGTGCAACATAGTAGGTAAAAGCACTATGCCTGACAGTATGACGCAGGACCTACTACTATTAGAACAATGGTCATCGACTTGGCAGCTCAACTTTAATGCTAAAAAATGCAAAGTGATGCACCTGGGTAAAAGAAATCTGTGCAGGACTTACACGTTAAATGGTGAGACCTTAGTTAGGACCACGGAAGAACGGGATTTAGGAGTAATCATTAGTGATGACATGAAAACTGCCAATCAAGTGGAAAAGGCTTCCTCCAAGGCAAGGCAAATGATGGGTTGTCCGTAGAGGTTTTATCAGCAGGATGCCAGAGGTCATAATGCCACTGTACAGGTCCATGGTGAGACCTCATTTGGAATATTGTGTTCAATTCTGGAGACCACATTACCAAAAAGATGTGCTGAGAGTTGAGTCAGTTCAGCAGATGGCCACCAGGATGGTCTCGGGGCTCAAGGATCTTCCGTATGAAGTAAGGCTGAATAAATTGCAGCTGTACTCACTTGAAGAACGAAGAGAGAGAGGAGACATGATTGAGACATTTAAATATATCACGGGTCATATCGAGGTGGAAGAGGATATCTTTCGTCTTATGGGACCTTCGTCCACCAGAGGGCATCCGCTGAAAATCAGGGGAGGGAAATTTCATGGGGACTCCAGAAAGTATTTCTTCACTGAGAGGGTGGTCGATCATTGGAATGAACTCCCACGGCAGGTGATTGAGGCCAACAGCATGGCAGATTTCAAAAATAAATGGGATATTCATGTGAGATCTCTAATGAGGTAAGGGCAGGAGGTTGGTGAGCAAACTCATGGGGGAAGGGTCACTGGAGTGGACAGACTTGATGGGCTTTGGCCCTTTTCTGCCGTCATTTTTCTATGTTTCTATGTTTCTATGTTTCTACTCAAGGGCATTGGCCCGCCACAGACTGTCGAAATCACATAAATCTGTTGGAACTCAAAGTGATCTTCAGTGCTCTCAAAGCTTTTCAGCATCTTCTTCACGATCAAGTAGTGCTCATTCCTACACACAATCAAGTAGCAATGTACTACGTAAACAAGCAGGGAGGAACAGAATCTCTTCCCCTTTGCAAGAAAGCTCAGAAGGTTTGGAATTGGGCAATTCTTCACCACGTTTTTCTGAGCGCTGTCTACATTCATGGAGAGAAAAATTTAATGGCGGACAAATTGAGTTGTCTCCTACAACCTCACGAATGGACACTCAATTCTCCGTCTCTCCATCACATTTTTTCTTAGTGGGGGACTCCTTAGATAGATCTTTTTGTGTCTCCCCACAACAACATGCTGCCCCAGTTTTGCTCCAGAATTTACTCTCCTCACTGCCTAGAGGCAGATGCTTTTCTTTTGGAATGGAAGAACAGATTCCTGTATGCGTTCCTTCCATTCCTTCTCATTCTCAAGACACTTGTCAAACTCAAACACGAACATGCCACCATGATTCTGATAGCTCCTCGGTGGCCCAGACAACCTTGGTTCTCCTTTCTACTTCAACTGAGCAGCAGGGATCCACTACTTCTACCAGTTTTTCCGTCTCTGCTTACACATTCACGGTTCTCTTCTTCATCCCAACCTGCAGTCTCTGCATCTGATAGCTTGGTACCTTTTGACATAACTTCAATCCTGCAGTTTTCTCAATCTGTCAGAGACATCTTAGATGCTTCCAGAAAACCTGCCACCAGGCAATGTTACAACCATAAGTGGACTAGGTTTTCTGCTTGGTGCAATCTTTACCACAAGGAGCCTCAGTCTACCTCCATGTCTTCAGTTTTGGATTACCTGTTTCATTTATCTCAAAGTGGCCTCAAATCAACCTCCATCTCAGTACAGGGGAAACTTTCTGCTCATCCTGTGATTTCCAGATTTATGAAAGGACTTTTCAATATCAAACTATCTCTCAAACCACCTCAGGTGGTTTGGGATCTCAATGTTGTTCTTGCTAAATTGATGAAGCCTCCATTTGAACCAATGTCTTCAGCTCATCTGAAATATCTCACTTGGAAAGTTGTCTTTCTTATCGCTCTCACTTCGGCTCGCAGAGTTAGTGAGCTACAAGCTTTAGTAGCAGACCCACTTTTCACAGTATTCCATCACGACAAGGTGGTACTTCACACTCATCCAAAATTCTTACCAAACGTTGTTACAGAATTTCATCTCAACCAATCAATTGAACTTCCAGTGTTTTTTCCCAAGCCTCATTCTCATCCTGGAGAAACAGCTCTTCATACTCTGGACTGCAAGCATGCTTTGGCCTTCTATTTGCATAGGACTAAGTCGCATAGATCTCAACTTTTTATCCCCTTTGACCCAAACAAGTTGGGATATCCTGTTTCCAAAAGAACAATCTCCAGCTGATTGGCTGTTTGCATCTCGTTTTACTATGCTCAGGCTGGTCTGCACCTAGGGGGTTGAGTTACAGCCCATAAAATTAGAGCTATGGCAGCTTCAGTAGCTTTCCTTAGATCTATACCTATTGGGGAAATCTGCAAAGAACATAAGAACATAAGCAATGCCTCTGCTGGGTCAGACCTGAGGTCCATCATGCCCAGCAGTCCGCTCACGCGGCGGCCCAACAGGTCCAGGACCTCTATCTATACCCCTCTATCCCCTTTTCCAGCAGGAAATTGTCCAATCCTTTCTTGAACCCCAGTACCGTACTCTGCCCTATTACACTCTATGGTAGCGAATTCCAGGTGTTCACCACACGTTGGGTAAAGAAGAACTTCCTAGCATTCGTTTTGAATCTGTCCCCTTTCAACTTTTCTGAATGCCCTCTTGTTCTTTTATTATTCGAAAGTTTGAAGAATCTGTCCCTCTCTACTCTCTCTATGCCCTTCATGATCTTATAAGTCTCTATCATATCCCCTCTAAGTCTCCTCTTCTCCAGGGAAAAGAGACCCAGTTTCTCCAATCTCTCAGCGTATGAAAGGTTTTCCATCCCTTTTATCAGACGTGTCGCTCTCCTCTGAACCCTCTCGAGAAACGCCATGTCCTTCTTAAGGTACGGTGACCAATATTGGATGTGGTACTCCAGATGCAGACGCACCATCGCCCGATACAATGACAGGATAACTTCTTTCGTTCTGGTTGTAATACCCTTCTTGATTATGCCTAACATTCTGTTTGCCTTCTTAGCGGCCGCTGCACACTGTGCCCTTGGCTTCATTGTCATGTCCACCATTACCCCAAGTCAATTTCTTGGGTACTCTCATTTAATAACATCCCTCCCATCGTATAGTTGTACCTCAGGTTTCTGCTTCCCACATGTAATACTTTACATTTCTCAACGTTGAACTTCATCTGCCATCTCGTCGCCCATTCCCCTAGTTTGTTCAAGTCCCTTTGCAATTTTTCGCAGTCCTCTTTAGTCTGAGCTCCACTAAATAGTTTGGTGTCGGCTGAAAATTTTATTATTTTGCACTTCGTCCCTGTTTCTAGATCATTTATGAATATATTAAATAGCAGCGGCCCGAGCACCGAGCCCTGCGGGACCCCACTCGTGATCCTCCTCCAGTCCGAGTAGTGGCCCTTCACTCTTACCCTCTGTTTCCTACTCGCCAACCAGTTTCTGATCCATCTATGTACATCTCCTACCACCCCATGGTTCTTCAGTTTCCGGAGTAGGCGTTCATGAGGCACCTTGTCAAAAGCTTTTTGGAAATCTAGATATATGTCTATGGGGTCTCCTTTGTCCAATCGTTTGTTAATTCCTTTGAAGAAGTGCAATAAGTTCGTTAGGCATGATCTCCCCTTGCAGAAACCATGTTGGCTGCCACTTGGTCCTCGGGTTCATACATTCACTTCACATTACTGTCTAGATTCTTTTTTACAGACAGGATGGCCATTTTGGCCAAACAGTATTACAAAATTTATTCTCCTGAATGCCAACACTCCCACCATCCCATTCTGGTTAGCTTGGAGGTCACCCATATGTGAGAATATGCTGCCTGCTTGTCCTGGGATAAAGCACAGTTACTTACCGTAACAGGTGTTATCCAGGGCAGCAGGCAGATATTCTCCCAACCCATCCACCTCCCCTGGTTGGCTTCTTAGCTAGCTATCTGAACTGAGGAGACACACGCCCTACGTCGGGCGGGAAGGCACTCGTGCATGAGTGATGCAGCAGTTGCAAACTTTCTGAAGTTCTTCAAGCAAGATTACTTGTGAGGCTGTCCGTATCGGGGCTCCATGGATGACGTAAGAGTATCTGTCTATTGTCTCTGTAAACAGAGAGGTACATAGAGAAAGCCTAAGGGACATTGTAGAGAATTCCCACCTCCAGTCTGGCAGCCCCTGTGCTGCCTTGGAGGAGGGAGGTCTCCTAGAAGGAGAACATCACACTAGTGATGCAGGAAATTATCCTGTAGCCAGGACCTGCACTGAGGATCTATCTCCAGGGGCTTCAGCCCAGAAGGGAGGAGTTAGAATGGCTGTTGTAGTAGGAGATTCAATCATTAGGCATGTAGATAGCTGGATGGCTGGTGGATGTGAGGATCGCCTGGTCACTTGCCTGCCTGGTTTGAAGGTGGCGGACCTCACGCGTCACTTAGATAGGATATTAGATAGTGCTGGGGAGGAGCCGGCTATTTTGGTACATGTGTACTAATGACAGGAAAATATTACATTACATTACATTACATTAGGGATTTCTATTCCGCCATTACCTTGCGGTTCAAGGCGGATTACAAAAGGTTAATTTAAAAAAAGACAGAATTACAATGTTTAGCTAGAGAGGTAAGTTGTAGATCTTAAGAGCATTTAGAGGTCGTGTTGTTATTGCTGTTTCAGGAATTTCTTGAAAAGTGTGGTTTTTATTTCTTTTCTGAACGTCCTATAGTCTGGGGTGGTCGTCAGAAGGTTGGAGATCTGGTTGTCCAGTCTTGCGGCTTGAGTGGCTAGGAGGCCGTCGTGTAGTTTTGTTCTTTTTACTTCCTTGATTGGGGGGGTATGAATGGGGAGTGCGTTTTTCTGTGTCTGGTACTGGGTGCTTGGATGAGGCGATTGTTCAGGTATGATGGGCTGTCTCCGTGTAGGGTTTTAAATAATATGCAGTAGAATTTGAATTGGATTCTTTCTTGGATTGGGAGCCAGTGTGAGTTGATGAAGGCTTCAGTGATGTGGTCATGTTTTTTCAATGAGTAGATGAGTCTCAAAGCTGTATTTTGGATTGTTTGGAGTTGTCTTATCGTAGTTGCAGGACATGGAAGGAAGAGTATGTTACAGTAGTCCAATATGCCTAGTATTAGGGATTGTACTATAAGTTGGAATTGTGTTCTTTCAAAGAATTTTCGGACTTGTCTCAGGTTTCTCATGATTGCGAATGATTTTTGAATTGTTTTATTTATTTGCGGTTGCATAGTGCAGCATCTGTCTATGGTCATGCCAAGTAGTTTTATGGTGGTTTGGATGGGATATTTGGTTGCGTTTATGTCTAGGTTGGTTGTGGTTTGGATCTTGTCATTTTCTAGGAGGATGAATTTGGTTTTGTCTTGGTTGAGTTTAAGTTTGTGATTTTTCATCCAGGTTGTGACTGCTTCAAGTGTTTGGTGAAGTTTGTCTGTCATGGTAGGTTTGGAATGATCGTATGGGACGAGGATGGTGATGTCATCCGCATAACTATAGGAGGTTATGCCTAGATTATCCAGATGCGATCCTAGAGAAGCGGTGTAGAGATTGAAGAGGGTAGGGGACAGTGGAGATCCTTGTGGTACGCCGCAGGGGTTTGACCAGGATTCTGACTTTTCTTTGTTTGATTTTACACTGTAGGTTCTGAGTTTTAGGAATCCTTCAAACCAGGAGTATACTTTATCTGAGATGCCTATTGCATCTAAGATCTGTAGAAGGATGTTGTGGTCTACTAGGTCGAATGCCGCCGATAGGTCCAGTTGTATGAGTAGCATTTTTTTCCCTGTACTAAGTTGTTGTCTGACGGTATCCATAAGGGAGCCTAGTAGTGTCTCTGTGCTGAAGTTTGTTCTGAAGCCTGATTGCATGGGGTGGAGTAGGTTGTGGTCCTCTATGTAATTGGTGAGGAGTTTGGCTACTAGGCCTTCTATAATTTTGACATATAGCGGAATTGAGGCTATAGGTCTAAAGTTAGATGGGAGGTTTTGTGGTGCTTTTGGGTCTTTTTGGATTGGGGTGATGACAATTTCGCTGAGGTCAGCAGGGAATGTGCCTTCTGTGAGCGTGAATTGTATCCATTGTAGAGTTATGGTGCGGAATTTTACACTAGAGGTGGTAAGGAGATATGAGGGGCAATGGTTGAGGTCACAGGAGGCATGGCTGTATTTTTTGTAGAATTTGTTGAATTCTGACCATTGTATGTTAGGGAATTGAGTCCAAATTCTGTCTGCTGCGATTGCCTCTTTTCCTGTAGGGTGGATTGTGATTGGGTTTTGATTGGATGGGTTAAGGATGAGTGTGGCTCTGGTGTTGGTGATTTTGTTCTTGAAGTGTTCTGCTAAGAGGGTGGGTGATGGTGGAGGTGTGTTCGTGGTGGTAGTGTATGGTTTGGTGTCTGTTAATTCTTTCAGGATTTGGAATATTTTTTGGAATCTTGGGTTTCCGTGCCTATGAGATTAGTATAGTAGCTTTTCCTCTTATCTTTTAGTAGATTATGGGAGGGAGGTTCTGGAAGCCAAATTTTCTGCTTTTCTGGGTAGGCCTAGATGCGTCTGGGTACATCCTTATTTTGTATGTCATAAAGGCAACCTCTCTGTACCTAAAAAACAGTTTTAGCAACCATTCCCTATCTGAGTCAATAGCGAGGGAAACTAATAATGTTTCGGGGGGGGCATCCATTTCCGACCTCTCCAGAAAGATTCTGATGATTAGTATTCAATAACAAAGGTTTCAGTTCCTTGTACCAGAAAGCCGCCTGATAAGAAAGCAAAGATTGGTGGTATTTTGTATGTTCAAATGATTTTTATTGAGCCAAAAGAAACAAATTTTCTGAAATACAACCCTGCCCCCCTTCCGGAGTTCCCACCACCATCAAACAGAAGGAAAACGAGACTGGAAAGCAAAAGAACACAAGAAAATGAATACTACACAATCAACAATTCAGAATAAGGCTCCTGGCCACAGGAGTCACGGTGTTCCAGAAAAGCTCCCAGGTGGATATAAAAGGCAATCCCTGTAGAGTAGAGGGATCACGGACCCCCGACCCCCCCCCCCCCCCCCCCCCCGCGTTTCCAGTTCAGCAAAATGATCATCTGAGTCCTCCACAGCGGAAAAGTTGGAGCATCCTGCCCCAGCCGTTGCAGCAAAATGCATTTTAAGGCAATCAGAATGGACCATCGAAGAAAGGCACTGGAGCCATGCTGTTTAGGATGATGGGAAGGAGCAGCCCCAAATAGAATAACCGGCACAGACCGGATATTCATTTTCCAAATAGTTCCAAGGAAGGTAAAAATACGAGTCCAGAAGGCCTGGATCAGAATGTCCACATTTATCACAAGCTGCAGTTGGTCTAAATTTTGCTCGGCAAGCCCACCGAGGGGAAACATATAGACAAAATAAAAGTTTATAATGCAGTTCCCACGAAAAAAACTTTTGTTACAGCACTGGGTGAGTCAGATGCCAGCCTCCTTTATGCAATGGATCCAGCGGATGAGGGAGCTTGTCTCCTTTGAGATACATACCTACCAATCCGCTTCTTCTATTGATAAACGCCTTTATGTTTCTCTGTGGTGGGCATTTCGTATCGCAGCCAAGGCGGCTGAGTCTGTTGCATCGCCCTGAGTCTAATCTGCAGAATCTTGAGGACTCGCTGAAGTCTCTGCGTTCTCTCGGTCCAGTGTGTGGATGGGGTGTGCATGGATGGCGAGCTTGGGGGGTTTGACTGGAGTGTGGCTGGTGAGGTTGGTATGGTGTGTCTTGTTGGAAGAATGGTTGACGTGCATGGGACGTAGAGTCCATTTATCTTAAAAGTTAGGCAGCCTTGCTTTGTTTCCTGAGGAGGTTTCCTCATCGACTTAGTTATGTATCTCTGTGGTGGATGCCGACTTCAAGCCACTACCAGTATTGCTGTTATTTGTTTGTATTGTTTCTGCACACCATATTCTCGCTGGGGCTTCCGTATTGGCCTTTCCAAGGTTGAGCATTACTGCTGCCCTCCTGAGACTGCTTGTTTTGTTGTTCTTTGTTCACTCATAATGTTGTGCTGTAGCCTATGATTCCTCGTTATGGTGTTGGCTGCTTTTCTAATAAAAATTATTTTTAAAAAAAGTAATGCAGTTCCCAAAAGTACATATATTTCCTCAAAGAAGGCAATTTGGTTAGAGCTTGCAATATAATACTATCAGGTATTAAGGTCCTGGGCCCAAGAATTCTGGCACCTAGCATGGTCAGGCAAGGGGGTCTCATCCTTCAAATAACGATGATGAAATTTGAGGGGCACTTTTATCTGAGAACCAAAGGTATAGGCTGTAGACAATAATTCCTGCCTATTAAAACACAAATTTTCTTTCTTCAAGGAAGCCACAAAGCGCTGGATCTACAAATTAGCAAACCCATCTGCACCCGCAAGACCTTGGTCCCAGCACAACTGCTCAAAGGATTTCATGGTGCCATTCTCCATCACCAGATATGCCTTCCAGCGCACAAACTGCAAGCCCTCCATGCCAGGCAAAAAGTCCCTATTGAACCTTATAGGAAAGAAGGGGGACTCACGGTTGGTAATGCCATGAAACCTACACACCCAACGCCAAACCCTACATAAAGGGAGACAAAGCACTCTAAGCAGAAAATTAGAAGACTGAGGGGGAGAAATCGAGTGGAAATAAGCACTGAAATGATCCTTCTGGAAACATGCAAGTTCCAAAGGCGTGTTAGTAAAGTTCGCAAATCATTAATATGGCGCATGCCACAACCGATAGTGAGAACACAAGAACATAAGAATTGCTGTTGCTGAGTCAGACCAGTGGTCCATCGTGCCCAGCAGTCTGCTCATGCGGCGGCCCTTAGGTCAAAGACCAGTGCCTTATTTGAATCTAGCCTTACTTGCGTATGTTCTGTTCCAGTAGGAACTTATCCAACCTTGTCTTGAATCCCTGGAGAGTGTTTTCCCCTATAAAAGCCTCCAGAAGAGCATTCCAGGTTTCTACCACTCTCTGGGTGAAGAAAAACTTCTTTATGTTTGTACGTAATCTTTTCCCTTCCTAACTTCAGTGAGTGCCCTCTAGTTCTCTTCACCTTGGAGAGGGTGAACAGTCTCTCTTTCTCTACTAAGTCAATTCCCTTCAATATCATGAATGTTTCGATCATGTCCCCTCTCAGTCTTCTCTTCTCAAGGGAGAAGAGGCCCAGTTTCTCTAGCTTCTTGTTGTACAGCAACTCCCCCAGTCCCTTAACCATTTTTGTCGCTCTTCTCTGGACCCTTTCCAGTAGTACTATGTCCTTCTTCATGTACGGCGACCAGTGTTGGACACAGTATTCCAGGTGGGGGCGTACCATGGCCCGGTATAAAGACATGATAACCTTTTCAGATCTGTTCGTGATCCCCTTCTTAATCATTCCTAGCATTCTGTTTGCCCTTTTCGCTGCCGCGCATTGCAGATGGTTTCATTGACTTGTCTACAAGTACTCCCAAGTCTCTTTCCTGGGGGCTTTCTCTGAGTACAGCTCCAGACATCCTGTATGCGTGCATATGATTTTTGTTACCGACATGCATCACCTTGCACTTATCCACGTTGAACCTCATTTGCCATTTCGCGGCCCATTCCTCGAGCGTATTTATGTCTCTTTGTAGGTCTTTGCAATCCTTCTTTATCCTCACTACTCTGAATAACTTTGTATCATCCGCGAATTTAGTCACCTCACTTGTCGTGCCAAGTTCTAAGTCATTTATAAATATGTTGAAGAGCACAGATAATGGAGACTCAATAAGCCCATACCCCCTTTATAGTAAAGTCTAGCCACTTGCAAGTAAGAAATCCGTGTATGGCGGCCCTTCCACAGAAATTGTTGAATTAAACAAATTTGGTTTCATCCCGCCATAGCAAATACAGAGGGAGGACTTGAAAAACATAAAGCCAGGTGGGAAGCACAATCATATTGAGCAATGCAACTCTGTCCATATGAGAAAGGGAATAGGCCTGCCACAAACATAATTTAGTTGACAAAGAAAGGAGCAGTGGATCAACTTTAGGAGCATATAAGGTAGTAAGATCAGAGGGAATAATCAAACCTAAATACTTAAATGAGAAAGCGGCCCACTGTATAGGGAAAGCGCCCTCCCACTGTCGACGTATAGAGGGATGAGATGTCAAAGCAACCAATTTGTCCACGTTGATAGTGAGACCTGAATAGAAGCCATATTCAGCTATAAGATCCAGAGCTACCGCAAGAGAATGAGCTGGATTCATGAGGACCATTAAATCATCCACAAAAGCTAAAGTTATTATTTCCTGACCTGCTATCCACTATCCACTGACCTCTTCAAACTGCCAAAGAGTGAGAATGAAAAGCATGCCATGTCTGATTGGAAAGGTGTTGGCCAGAGTCCCATTAACCATAAGAGAGACCTCTGGATTTGCATAAAGAGAGCAGAGGGCAGCACGATAAAACTCCAAGATAGCAATATAATCTAAAATATGAAAGAGATAGGACCAAGAGACTTGGTGGGCTATAGCACCCTTTTCTGCTGCTTTTTTCTATGTTTCTATCAAATGCCTTGGCCACATCAAGGCTGACAAACAAGGTCAGGACTTCAGTAAATTGAACATGAGCAAGAACCAATATTTAAAACAGATTGCCTCCTGGGGACAAAGTCCACTTGATCTCCATGGATCAAAGTGGGTATGTGAGGGAGCAGTCGATCTGCAAGAATGCAAAAGAAAAGCTTAAGATCAACATTAATTAATTAATGAGATTGGATGGTAGGAACCGGGGAGGTCGGCCGGTTTGACAGGTTTAAGGAGCAAAGCTATCAAAGCCTCATTGGCAAAAGGTGAGTCTCTAAGAGATGATAAAATTCCCCTGAAAACCCACCTGGGCCGGGAGCCCTGCTACCTTTAGTGGCTTTAATTGCCCGTTGCAGTTCAGCCAACTGTAGGGGGTCTATTCATAAGACAAATATCAGCCTCCTGCAAACGCGGCATCCCCAAGGAAGCTAAGTAATCATTCACCATTTCAGCTGGGGAGGCAAGAGTCTCTCCATATTGTGAAGCAAAGTGATTATGCAAAACTTGAGCTATAGCTTCTGTTCGGAGACCACCACACCACCCAGGAGTGCGCATAGCCATAATAGGCTTCTTGCCGGTGTGCGTATCAACCAATTTAGCTAACAGCCTACCAGGCTTATTGCCAAAATGGTGGTATTTTGTATAACGACAGCCTTTGACAGATAGAAAATTAAAAAGGCTGTGTGAACTGTGTGAATGCTTGGATTGAGTAAAGGAAAATAATTCAGATAAGTAAATGGGCTCCATGGCGAAAAGGACTTTGTAACAAAGGCAACCAAATTGAGATTTAATTCGAGCATCTGCAGAAAGCCAGTACAATTCTCAATAATAAGGACTCACATGAACGAACTTTTTCAATCCATAGATCAGGTGAACTGCTGCATTCTGGACTATGCGCAGCCTGGATAGATTCTTTTGAGGACCTGCCAAATCTATATATATAAAATCGGAGGTATGTATGTGTGTATGTATGTGTGTGTGTGTGTATGTGCTGCGATCACGCAAAAACGGCTTGACCGATTTGAACGAAACTTGGTATGCAGATCCCTCACTACCTGGGGTGATATGTTCTGGGGGTCTCGCGGCCCACCTGCACACGTGGGCGGAGCTACAAACTGAAAATCAGATTTCACCCATTCATGTCAATGGAAAAAATGTAAAAAGCTGCCAACGCAAAAACGGCTTGTCCGATTTGAACGAAACTTGCAACACATCTTCCTTTTCAGTTTAAGAGCTTGCAAATTCCAGTGAGACTTGCATTCTCTATCACAATCAACAAATCACAGGGACAGACTATTACATACTGTGGAGTGGATTTAAGATCCCCCTGTTTTTCCCATGGACAACTCTATGTTGCTTGCTCAAGGGTGGGTTCACCCAAGAATTTATATGTTCTTGCTCCAGGAGGTGAAACTAAAATTGTTGTTTATAATCACGTTTTGCGTTAGTTGTATTGTATTCATTTTGTCAAATATTTCACATTATAATTTGAATATTGTACTTTTTATTAAGCTGTAAAAAAATAATTTCATTCACCACTATAAAGTATCTTTATTTGAATCCATTTACAGTGTTATTGCTATAATTAAATACCCGTGCAACGCCGGGGCATCAGCTAGTATACTATATTGCAATAGTCCAGTTGGCTCAACACCAATGACTGAACCAGTAGTTTGAACGATGCAGTGTCAAAATAAGATCTTATACTACACAATTTCCACAGAGTATAGAAGACCTTCCGCACCAAAGCATTTACCTGATCCTGCATAGTCATGTGTTGATCTAGAGCTTAGAAGTTGATGAGGATAATTTGCATCCTCTACTTAACATGGAGATGATGCAGTGGTGAGAGCTGCAGCTAGGCTGGACCCCATTCCTGATCGGCGGGGTTTTGTGTGAGCAGTGTTTTTGGTGCTGTCAGCCTTGCTAGTCTGACAGCAGGCTGGGGGACTGTTTAGGCGCTTCAAGGATATTAGATTTGATTCAGGCATCCTGATAATTTGATCTGCGATGACAATCAATTGTGTATTCAGTAAAGCTGGGGCCAAGTTTTTACCCTCATTATATCCTGTGTGTGGTGTGTTCTATTTTATGAGAGTTAAGCTGCCCTCTGTTACTTGGAAGACAAGCTGGTGTATTTGATCATTCTCTCTGGTCTTGCAGCTCCATCATTTTGCTCACTAAGCGTTCAGTGTTTTCCCTGGTGAGTTTACTGGGTTTAGTATGTGCATCCCTGTGACAGCGACATTTAACATTAGCATTGTTTCCCATATATTGAGATCTCTGTGCTGAAGTCCAGGAAGATATGAGTGTATGGAGTTTTTGTATCTATAAATAGCAGGGTGATGTCAGCTGGATACCAGGCATTTTGGAGAGGCTAAGCCCCCCCAGTTTTCCTCCCTGCTGGGTACCGTACAGACCCAAGCAGAAGCAGAGAGACCACCACATCTGAGGCTTCCTCTCACTTCAGCCTGACGAGCCAGAAGCTCAGCGGAGAGGTCTCTCTGCCCTCAGCACAGTAGGGTAAGTGATTGTGTGCCCTCACTCTGTCCTTTCTCTGTACTGCTCCTGATGCCAGTTTGTTAAATGCATGGCCTTCCCACTGGGAGCTGTAGATCTGCTGAGGGGATGAGTAGAGGGAACGCATGTTGTGAGAGGCATTGGCCCAGATGTGGCAATGAATTCCCAGGTGCTTTAAGTTATAACTTGCTGCAGGGCTTCTCTCTGCAATTGTTGGCAATCAACAGTCTGCTCAGAATCGCTCACCGTGTCTCTGCACTATGGATTTATGTGTGTGCATCTTTCACGAGTATCCATTCTGTGTATCTTACACAAGTTCACTTTGGAGATGTACATGTGTGTATGTGTGTGTGTGCATATCTAACACAAACCTCCTAAGGCTCACTCTGGATATATATGTGTGCACCTTTCATGAGTAGTGCACCTTCTGTGTATCTTACACAAGTTCACTATGTCTTCATTCTGGGTGGGTGGGTGTTATACACAGCACAGTATAGTATCTAAGTAATCATTTGGCCAGTTTTCACTACTTTTACTCAGTTCCATCTGGTGCTTACATTTAAAAGTAAAAAGCGGAAGCAGAAGAAAGATGTAAATGATGATTCCTCAGTAAACCAAATGAAACAGCAAAAACTAGAATAGGATCTTGCTTTTGCAAACCTCAGCACACAAACGGTGCAAAAATGTTCTTGAAGATATTCAAACGGAGTTGCAATCAGATGGAAAAATGTGTTCTTCTCTGTAATTGGAACTCATTGCCAGAGGATGTGGTAAAAGCAGTTAGCATAGCTGAGTTTAAAAAAAAATGATTTGGACAAGTTCCTAGAGGAAAAGTCCATATTGAGACAGCCCTGGAATCAGTTGCATGGAATGTTGCTACCCTTTGGGATTCTGCCAGATACTTGTGACCTGGAAACAGGATACTGGACTAGATGGATCATTAGTCTGACCCGGTAGGGCTAGTCTTATGTTGTAAGATGAAGGAGCAAGTGATGATCTCGAGAGCACACTTCTAATGACAATGATGATGATAAGGAAACCAAGTGTGTCAGACAGATTCCCCTGATCAGTGCCTAAAGGCCCGATCGGAAGACGTCGGTAATATTGCAACCTGCTGGATAAAAACATTAACAAAAATTGATTTAACTGATTAACGATTACTGTGCTCTAAGGGGTCCTTTTATTAAGGTGTGCTAAATGATAATGTGCCCATACAATATGATGATGCCTTAGCATTTAGCGCGAGCTAAATATAAAAGGACCCCTAAATGCTATGATGCACATAGGAATTTAATAGGCATTTTAGCATTTAGTGAACATAAGAATTGCCGCTGCTGGGTCAGACCAGTGGTCCATCGTGTCCAGCAGTCCGCTCACGCGGTGGCCCCCAGGTCAAAGACCAGTGCTCTAAATGAGCCCAGCTTCACCTGTGTACGTTCTGGTTCAGCAGGAACTTGCCTAACTTTGCCTTGAATCCCTGGAGGGTGTTTTCCCCTATAACAGCCTCAGAAAGAACGTTGCAGTTTTCCACCACTCTCTGGGTGAAGAAGAACTTCCTTACGTTTGAACAGAATCTATCCCCTTTCAACTTTAGAGAGTGTCCTCTAGTTCTTCCTACCTTAGAGAGGGTGAACAATCTGTCTTTATCTACTAAGTCTATTCCCTTCATTATCTTGAATGTTTCGATCACGTCCCTTCTCAGTCTCCTCTTTTCAAGGGAGAAGAGGCCCATTTCTCTAATCTCTCACTGTACGGCAACTCCTCCAGCTCCTTAACCATTTTAGTCGCTCTTCTCTGGACCCTTCATGTATGGCGACCAGTGCTGGACGCAGTATTCCAGCTGAGGGCGCACCGTGGCCTGGTACAGCGGCACGATAACCTTCTCCGATCTGTTCGTGATCCCCTTCTTAATCATTCCTAGCATTCTGTTCGCCCTTTTCGCCACCGCCACACATTGCGTAGATGGCTTCATCGACTTGTCGACTAATAGTCCCAGGTCTCTCTCCGAGTACTGCACCGGACATCCTGTACTCGTGAATAAAATTGACTGTACTAAACCGGTTAGTGTGCCTTAGTAAAAGGAAGCCTAAGTAGCAGGCAGGATTAACCAATAGGCCAAGTAGGCACGTGCCTAGGGCCCAAAATGGTCAGGGGAGCCCAATGAAGGAGGGCATCAACATTGTTTTTTCCAAACGGTGATGGGCCCCTTCAGCATCGATTGGCAATGTGGGCCCCTCAATCGGCAAAGCGGGCCCCACCCCGATTGGCAATGCAGCCCCCCCCCCCCCCCCCATCGACGGAAAGTAAGACAAGCAAGCAACACGGGTAAGAAAGGCAACGGAAACTGTAATTGTGCAAGTGGTGCTGCTTGCCAAAAGCTTCCCTCTGACGCAACTTCCTGTTTCCGCCTGGGCGCATGGTGGGGTGGGGCGGGGCAGGGGGGCCCAGTGTATTTGTGTGCCTAGGGGCCCTTAACGAATTAATCCCGCCCTGCTAAGTAGCTTAACAACATTTTAAGTAGTTAAGAACAACAAACCTCAGTTGTGCAATATCATTAATTCAAAGCGATTTACAATTTAAAACAGGGTCTTAATTATTAACTAAAACCAACACAGACGGACATGACGTACCAATACATAAGGGAAGTCGGGAGAACTACAATAAGCCTAGAAAGGAAAGTACAAAAGGAGGGTAAAAAAAATTGAAAAGAAAATGAAGAATTTTTTTTAAAAAATTCAATTTCGCAGAGCCTAAGACAGAGGAAACGTGAGTTTATGCAGAGAATGAGATCAAAAGAGACTCTGATGATTAGGTCTCAAAAGCATCCTTATACAACCAGCATTTTAACAGTCCTTTCAATTTACTTAGTGATTTTTCTTCCTTAATAAATGATGGTAAGGAACTGCAAAGATCGTATCTTGTCTTGTATTTATTATACTATGTTGTGGAATTACTAGAAGGTTTTTGTCCTCTGATCTCAAACTTCTAGTAGGAATATATGGAATAACGTACCTTTCTAGGAATGACTTTCTATCCCCCAGCCAGTGTCATTCTGTTGTGCTATAATTTATTTATTGAAAAATTTATCCCCTGCCTAAAGATCTATCATTGGATAGGAAGGAAGCATTGGGGTCCTTTTACCCTGAGCTAGAGTTGCCAACTGCAGGGCGTGCTAAGGCATTCCAGGGTAAATTTGGGTGGAAGGAGGCGTATTTACTTCATTATTTTATTTGTTTTCATATTTTTAATGGTCTGCTCTTTATGGATTCATTTGTTCGTTTATTTTATGATTTGGATTTCTTATAACCTGCCTAGATCTTTAGATAGTGTGGGCTGTAAATACTATAACTAATAACGAACTAAATGGATGGAAGTGAAAGAAGTTCTAATTTGTGAGAAAGTGCAGTGCGGATGTTTTTTTTTGTGTTATAGCAGAGCTAGTGTTTGCTCTCAATGAGTTAGTTGAAATAAGCCAGGATGAATAGTTTAGCAGTGAGGGACTTTTATGAGAAACCAGGACTGAAAAGTGATAAACCAGATGAGACAACATTTTGTAGAAGATCAGTGGCAATATCCCTTGGAATCGCCACGGTCACCTCTCCTACCAAGACAATGGTCAGTTTTTACCTCTTTTGCAAACTGCAAAGAACCGAAAGGCTTTAAGAATAGCCTTACTGGGTCAGACCAATGGTCCATCAAGCCCAGTAGCCCGTTCTCACGGTGGCCAATCCAGGTCACTAGTACCTGGCCAAAACTCAAAGAGTAGCAACATTCCATGCTACCAATAAAGGCAAGCAGAGGCTTCCCCCATGTCTTAATAACAGACTATGTACTTTTCCTCCAGGAACTTGTCCAAACCTTTCTTAAAACCAGCTACGCTATCCGCTCTTACCACATTTGCGGTATGTTATGCTATGTTCATGCAGCAACTTCATCAAGTATCTCAAGCTAATCTCATTTTCACATAATTTTCATTTATATGGCGGTTGTTTATCAGATTAAAATGTGGTGGCAGCATATATTTCACCAACTACAGCAATTTATAACTATCTGTCAAGGAAAAGACTTCTACTAGAGGTGAAGACTTCTCTGATTTTCTGTCCACTGCAAAGAACAACCTTCCAGCAGCTGAATCTGAACTAAAGGAAGAGGTGAAGCGTTACCTGAAATGTTCAGACACTTCTTCCATTTCTAAAAGTGGCAAAAGCTTTTCTTAGGATCAGTATTACTTAGTTGCTCAGAACAAATTTTAGTAACAATAACTTTGAGAAACTGGTTTCTCTGTGGTATAAACTGATATGACATATTGAGAATCATAAAGTATTTAGCATTAGTTAATTAGTGATTTACAGAGACTTTTTTAAACACTAAACACATTTCTTCCTAAATGCAAAGGGTATGCAATTGATTTTACAGGAAGGCAAGTTAAAATGCTATTGAAGTAGTTAATTACTAGTTAACAACTTTTCTAGTAGTTTGTGGGTGTGTTATCTGCTTCCTGAATTTGTTCGCTGGCTTCTTCTCTACTTATCCGAATGTTATTGGGCAGACATCTACCATCCATAGTCACCAAACTCTTCTGTCGACATACACCCAGGGCTAGATTCTCAAAAATTTGCATGAAAAACCGATGGGCCACTATCACAGTCGTTATTGTAGCGATTTTAAAAAAGGGAGTCGTTCTCTAAAAAATACCCATGTAAATGAGTTTGGTGGAGAGTAGCGAAGGTTCGTTGGTGATAGCGATGGGCACATGCGCAGAATAAATGCAAAAAAAACCCCAAAATCGAACTACTGAAGTCAAGCAACCCCCTACCTGACACCCCATCCCAACAGTGGGAGAGATGCCAACTCTCTCCAGCCACCAAGCAACCCCCTCCAACACCCCACCTGTGCTTCCAACAATCCTGAGATGCACCGGGGAGGGGTATGAGGCTCTGATTGACTCAGTCTAAGGCCCTTCCTACCAAACAATGATCAGAAAGTAAGGCAGTGACAGCTCAGAACCTGTTGGCAAATTTTGGCCACAAATGTGGCATAATGAGGTTAGAGAAGTACTTGGCGATTATAGAGAATCTCTCGTAGTGATCATTTTAATATTAATGACTTCACTGTACTACTTTTGCATGACAGTACTGGAGACTGCTAGAAAACTCAGAAAAGACCTCAGTAAGCCATTTTGATAATCCACCGCTAAAATACATGCATACTAAACTGTCTGGAACCTGTTTAGTGAACACGTTAAAGGCCGATTTTAGTTTTGAGCATCTGTCCTCCAGTTTGTATTTCACTTCCACCTCCACTTCATGCAGGTTCTGTTCAGTGCAAAAGTCATTTCATTTAGGATCTTCTAGAACACAAACTAGACCTTCTCTGTTTCACAGAAACCTGACTAACTCCGATTTGTTTTCTTTCCATTCAGGTTATCAATTCTTCTCCTCTACTACGGAACAGGCAATCCTTTTCTCTCCTGAGACCATTGACTTACCTACTCTTCCCCTCTATTGGACCATATGGCTTTCCAACTTGAATCTACCCTATCTATCTTCCTTCTGATCTACTACTTACACCCTCCTCCTACATTTAACTCCCTACAGGCTTTCTTTGATGTTATCTCCCATTTTCTGAAATGTTATTAAGGAGAAATATTTGGAATCTACCTTTTCCTGTCAGGCTTGTAAAACAAGGAATGATCTTCCTTTACATTTATGACAGGTTAAATCTTAAAATCTTTTTTCAAAGATTCTTAACCATACCATACATACCTTATAATTTCTTATACTCCACAAATATCAGCAAGGATTCATTGCAATTTACAATAAGATTCCTAGACAGTAGGAGACTTAAATTATAAATGAATGAGGATCTGTAGAATTACAAGAGAGAAGAGATATATCTTTAAGAATTTTCAGAATTGATAGTAAAAAGAAAGTTGTCGTAAATATAATGGCAGACTATTCCAAACCTTTGGACCTATGGGTATCATTGTAGCCAATACAATGAAACCTTCCACCCAATGTGTGGCGGCGACCAAAAAAAACAAACAGGATGCTAGCAATTATTAAAAAAAGGGATGGTTAATAAGACAAAGAATGCTATAATGCGACCTCACCTGGAATATTGCATTCAGTTCCAGTCTCCTTATCTCAAGAAAGATATAGCGGCACTAGAAAAGGTTCACAGAAGAACGACCAAGGTGATAAAAGGGATAGAACTCCTCTTGTATGAGGAAAGGATAAAAAGGTTAGGGCTCTTCAGCTTGGAAAAGAGAAAGCTGAGAGGAGATATGACTGAAGTCTACAAAATCCTGAGTGGAGTAGAACACGTACAAGTGGATCGATATTTCACTCCGTCAAAAATTACAAAGACTAGGGGACACTCAATGAAGTTACAGGGAAATACTTTTAAAACCAATAGAACACTGGTCTTTGACTTGGGGGCCGCCGCGTGAGCACAATGGGCCACTGGTCTGACCCAGCAGCGACAATTCTTATGTTCTTATGTTCACTCAGAGAATAGTTAAGCTCTGGAATGCATTGTCAGAGGTTGTGGTAAGAGCGGATAGCATATCTGGTTTTAAGAAAGGTTTGGCAAGTTCTTGGAGGAAAAGTCCAAAGTCTGTTATTGAGAAAGACTTGGGGGAAGCCACTGTTTGCCCTGGATCGGTAGCATGGAATGTTGCTACTCTTTGGATTTTGGCCAGGTACTAATGACCTGGATTGGCCACCGTGAGATTGGGCTTCATGGACCATTGGTCTGACCCAGTAAAGCCATTCTTATGTTGATATTCGAAGGTATGAGGCTTCAATAACTTTCTCCAGTGAACTTGTTGAGGTGAAGGAAAGATCAACTTAAAGTGTTGTATTATTGAACTAGAGAAGGCGCTTGTGACCTTAATGTCCATTAGAGTTCTCTCCATATATAGCCTAGTAGACCATACAAGCAATCTTAAACTGTATCCTTTTTTCATGGGCAACCAATGTAACTTTTCAAGTAGTGGGCTAGTCTTCTCAAATCGACTTGATTCAAAAATTAACCTAGCCACAGTATTCTGAAGTACTTGCAATCTCTTTTGTTCCTTCTCTGTGATACTATAGTACAAAGAGTTGCAATAGTCCAAGTAGGGGAGCAATACAGCCTGCACAACTACCCTACAATTGGTCTGGCTCAAAACAGGTCTTATTGTTCTTAATCTAAAAAAAAAAAAAAAAAAATTGTTCAGAAAGTTAATCTGATCGCCAAAGGTTAGATAGGAATCCAGATTAACGCCTAGAACTTTTGATTTTTCTCAATTGTAAGTTTTTCTCCTATAGTTAAGGTCAGTTTCATATATGGTAGTAAGTTATAGTCGCCAAACCAGAGCACCTTGGTCTTCAGTTTATTAAGGAAGTTCTTCTTTGTCCATGTACTTAGATCATCGATAATCCTGTCAGGAATTGTAGTGTAACATAGAAACATAGAAACATAGAAAAAGCGGCAGAAAAGGGCTATAGCCCACCAAGTCTGCCCATTCCAAGTATCCCCCCCCCCTGAGTTTACTCCCTTAAAGAGTATTGTCAAGAAAGTCTTTAGTTAAACAGGGAAGGAAGATATCATCTGCGTAAGAAAATGTGTGAATTTAGAGAAGGGAGAATATCTTACCTTTGGCTCTTACATAGGCGTCAGAACGAAAGGGAAGGGGGGGGCACAGGGGAATGGCCTCACCAAAAATTGCCGATTGGCAGTATGGCTTTCCTGACTTCCCCACCTACTACCTCCCCACCACTGAAATTTAAAATCTTTGGGCAGCCGACCATGCAATGAAATCAGATTCCCGCCGTTGGCCTGCCCCGGAAGTGTTCTTTCTGCAGCGTCCTGCCTACGTGAGAAGAGGAAGTGCTGCAGAAAGAACACTTCCGGGGCAGGCTGACGGTGGGAGGCTGGCTTCATTGCACCATTGGCTACCTGAAGATTTTAAATTTCAGTAGTGAGGAGGTACTAGGTGGGGGAGTCAGGAACTGGGGACAGGTTGTACCGTAGGAACCAGCTGAGAGGGGAGGGCTGGGGTTAGGAATGAGGGAAGGACATGCTGCACAGGCTGCAGGGGGAGGGGAGTTTGGAAAGCAAGAAGGACAGATGCTCACAGGTTAGGAAGAACAGAGACTGCACGGGTTGAGGATTAGGAAGGGAGGGAAAGAGAGATGCTGCCAGAGAGTGAGGGAAGCGAAAAAGAAAATTCTTGGACATAAGTGTGTGGCGTGGGATGGAAAGAGAGATGGTATAGATGGGGAAAAGTAGAAAGAGGGAGAATTGTTGGACATGATAGTGGTGGAGAGGAGGAAGGGAAAAATGTTACACTGGGAGGGAGTAGAGATGACTCAAAGAAGGGAGAGATATTCCGGAGAAGGGTGATGGAAGGAGGGAAGAGAGAGATGTTAGACCTCGGGAAGAGTGAAGGAAGGAGAGAGAAATGCCAGACCATGGGAGAGGAGAGAGATTCCAGGCTATGGGAAGGAGAGGAGCTTTTGCACCCCCCCCAAACAAAAAATCGTTCCGCTGCCTATGGGCTCTTAGATACATATTACGGTAAACAAGGAAGGAGATAGTGGTGATCCTTGTGATACACCACATATAGCAATCCATCTATGGGATTTCATATGTTCTGTTCCCTAGGAATTCTGTGAACTATTCCATGTACAGTAAAACCTAGGATTGCAAGTAACTTGGTTTGCAAGTGTTTTGCAAGACAAGCAAAACATTTTATTAAATATTAACTTGATATACAAGCAATGTCTTGCAATACAAGTACATACAGTATACCGCCTTATCCGAACTACCACAACCAGGCAAAGGAGAACCCAGATACCATTCATGCACCCCCTAATCAGAGGTGTCAAACACAAAAAAAGTATGATGGTCTACTGGCCACACAGGCAGCGAAACTAGACTGCCAACTATCCAATCTACTGATCATGACCCCAGACTACAAAACTTTCAGAAAAGAAATAAAAACCCTGAAGTAACCCGTTGAACTCTGTAACTCTTCTGGAAATGTCCAGATAACCTCTTATGCAATCTGCCTTGAACCGCAAGGTAATGGCGGAATAAAAGTCACTAATGTAATGTATACATCATCACAACTGAGGCGATGGTTCTTCTCTCTCCGACGCTGCAAGAGTGTAGTGACTGTTCCAAATGAGTGAGGTCTTGCAATACGAGTATGTATAGTATTTTGTATTAAAGTTTTTGGGTTGTGGAAAGAATTGTCTGAGTTTCCATTATTTGTTATGGAGAAATTTGCTTTGATATACGAGTGCTTTGGATTACAAGCATGCTTCTGGAACGAATTATGCTTGCAAACCAAGGTTTTGCTGTAGTTCTAATTCACTCAGCTTTAGTAGTTATAGAGAGTGGTCCACTGCATCGAATGTGGTGAAAATGTTTTCGTTTTGATGTTGGTTCTAGCAAGAGGGATTCTGTGCTATGTGTAGCCCTGAAGCCATGCTGTGTACTATGGAGGACATCTGCCAGAAGCATTTTGCAGGCCGTGGTATTCCAGCCACTGGTTCCACCTTAGGTATCCTTTTATTAACGCGTGCTATATGCTGACATCCATTATCTTAGCATTTAGTGCGTGCAAAATCGGTCTGAGCACAAGGCCTTGGTTATGGGGGTCAGTGCAATAGCAGATATTGATTTGGGGTCTATACAAGCTTCCATGCATATATTAATCAAATTCATCAGATCTACTTGATGGCACTTCAAACATCTGCTTAATTGAAACATTACTTTTTTATTGAAAATTTGTGGGGGATAATAAAAGACATAAATCACAGAAATGATTCCGACTTTCAATTTTTTTTGCAAGATACGGCCTAAACCTTTTTAATGTATTTTTATTCATTTTCACAAGGTCGTGTTGTGCTGCAGCGGAAACTATTTACAACATTTGACATCAGCTTCGTTCAGGACACAACGCACTAACCCCCGCTTTTACTAAGGTGCGCTAATGCGTGTGCTAGTGTTTATTGCACGCTAAATCAATTAGCGCACCTTAGTAAACGAAGGCCTAAATGTCATAAGAATCTGTCGAGTTCTGTGGAAGATACAACAAAAACCATTTTGGTGTGGTTTGTTTTGATCTGCCCACAAGTCTTTCTTTGCAGATGTTGCTCCATACCCTATTGTTAGGGGTAAGCAACCTTGAAAGAGACCTGGGGGTGATGGTGGACACAACATTAAAAGCATCGTCACAGTGTGCGATAGCAGCAAAGAAAACAAACAGGATGTTAGGTATCATTAAAAAGGGCATCACAACCAGGACGAAGGAAGTCATCATGCCGCTGTATCGTGCAATGGTGCGCCTGCACCTGGAATACTGTGTCCAGTACTGGTCACCGTACCTCAAGAAGGACATGGCAGTACTTGAGGGGGTCCAGAGAAGAGCGACTAAATTGATAAAAGGTATGGAAAACTTTTCATACGCTGACAGGTTGAAAATGCTGGGGCTTTTCTCCCTAGAAAAGAGGAGACTTAGAGGAGACATGATAGAAACCTTCAAGATCCTGAAGGGCATAGAGAAGATAGACAGGGACAGATTCTTCAGATTGTGGGGAACCACAAGTACTAGGGGTCACTCGGAGAAATTGAAAGGGGACAGGTTTAGGACAAATGCTAGGAAGTTCTTTTTTACCCAGAGAGTGGTGGACACATGGTACGCGCTTCTGGAGGTTGTGATAGGCCAGAGCACAGTACAGGGGTTCAAGGAAGGTTTGGATAAGTTCCTGAAGGATAAGGGGATTGAGGGGTACAGATAGAAGCAGAGGTAGGTTATATAAATGGTCAGGAACCACTTCACAGGTCATAGACCTGATGGGCCGCCGCAGGAGCAGACTGCTGGGCGCGATGGACCTCTGGTCTGACCCAGTGGAGGCAACTTCTTATGTTCTTATGTTCTTATGAACTGTGTTTGGAACCTTCTTTCCCAATAATTAGCACCTTCCTTTTCTTCATTGAAGGAGAGCTTTAGTAAGTCCATGCACACTCTTTTTCACACATCCTACCTTAGTATGTTGGTAGCTAATATTTAAAATCTGTTCTCCTCTGTAATTAATTGTACTTAACTGCCTGGAATGTCCTCCCGAGGGAGGTGGTGGAGAGGAAAACTGTGATGGAATTCAAAAAGGGGTGGGATGAACACAGATGATACGAATGGACAATCTTTCATGGTCTGAATGCCGCAAATGAGATGGTTTCGATAGGCTGGCATGAGCGTCAACGGCAACTCAAGTAGTTGGACCCTAAGGAGACATGATCGAGACGTTCAAATATGTCACAGGCCGTATCGAGGTGGAAAGGACCCACGGCAACAAGAGGGCATCCGTTGAAAATCAGGTGTGGGAAATTTCATGGCGACACCAGAAAATATTTCTTCACCGAAAGGGTGGTTGATCGCTGGAATAATCTTTCACAACAGGTAATTGAGGCCAGCAGCATGCCAGATTTTAAGAAAAGATGGGATTGGCATGTGGGATCTCTTCATGGAGGTAGTTAGGGGGTGGGCCATTAGTGTGGGCAGACTAGATGGGCCGTGGCCCTTTTCTGCCGTCATGTTCTATGTTTCTAAGGACAGAAATAACAAAGAAAAAAGACATTTAAATTTAATCATGAAATTGTAAAATGGATGGACTGTTTCTATTTGTAACTTAGGCCTCCTTTTGCTTGTTCGTCTCTCTGACCCTATTTAATTTGTTCTATAAACCACTTAAATATTTTTATTTGCAGTATGTGTCAAATCGCATCTTTTACAAGCAGTTCTCATTCTGTGCATCCTACAAACGTTCACTATGCTCTTGCTCTGCATGTATACATCGCTGTAAGCTTACTAAGGGCTCCTTTTACGAAGGCACGTTAGGGCCTTAACGCATGGAATAGCACATACTAAAATGCCATGTGCGCCAGCTGCTACCGCCTCCTCTTGAGCAGGCGGTAGTTTTTCGGCTAGTGCGCGCTATAGCGTGCGCTAATCCGATGCATGCACTAAAAACGCTAGCACACCTTCATAAAAGGAGCCCTAAGTGTGCCTTAGGCTAGCTAAGTTAAATGTTTGTATCTTTTTAAGGTTCACTAATCCTTCTGGATGTATGTATAATAATAATAATAATAATCACTTTATTCTTCTATACCGCCACAATCTTGCGACTTCTAGGCGGTTTACAATCAAGAGTGCTGGACATTCAGGGAAATACAGAGATCAGAGACCTCAGGAGGCAATGGCACAAGTCAAACCTTCTCTCTAGGGCAGTGGTCTCATACTCGCGGCCCACCAGGTCCTATTTTGAGGCCCTCGGAATGTTTATCATAATCACAAAAGGTAAAAAAAGCAGTTTCTTGATCATAAATACAATATTATTCTTAAGACTTAGCCAAAAGGAAAGATTTATAAACTATAAAGAGTTGGACCTCATTTCTTTAATAAGACATGAACTATTTTTTCTGAGGCCCTCCAAGTACTGACAAAAATCCCAAATGTGGCCCTGCAAAGGGTTAGAGTTGGAGACCACAAACCCACCTTGCCCTCTTACTGATGTGGGAGTGTGTTTCTCAGCAAAACAGAGAAGAAAAGACCTCCACAAAGACAACACAAAGTGGAAATGGCAAAGAAAGGATTTGTGTTAATCGTACTGTCTGTGCTATATAGAAAGAAAAAGAAGCCTAGTGGAATATAGGCAGAATCTTTTCTCATTCTACAGTGGGACGGAGGGTAATGTGAACACGTGGAGGGGCATTTTCATAACATACGTCTAAGTCTGATCCGAACACATGGCGCTAGACGTCCAAAGTTGGCAGTAAGAAAATGCCTGTTTTCAAAAGGCAAACCACCATACGTCTAGAAATATACTGTATATATATAATCCCCTATCTGGACGCCCAGACCACCAGGACTTTATACCAAAATTTTGTCCAAGTCTCAAACACTCAGAACAAGACCATTTGGATGTGGGAAGGTCCATGGCTACCCAGGCATCAGATAAACATCTCACCAGAATTCCCTTCTAGGTTATGAAAGCAATGGAAGTAAGGCAGACAGACTGAGATATCTGGCCTTTACTTCCTCAGGAAGTCTCATTTTATTACTACTTTTTGGCTTTTCTGTAGTTCTCCACTTTTTTATCCCAGTTCAGCTGTGCCACACCCCTATCATTGCACTCTTCACACAGAGGCCAAGATAGAGACAGTCTTAGCTCTCATCTTAGGCCTAGGCCAAAGCCTGCTCCTGACTGAATCCCTCAGGCCGTACAATGGATATAGGCACAATTGGCTTCATTGTAATGATAGTGGGCCTTTTTCAGACTTGCTCATAAAGGAGTTTTCTAAAGATCATGGCTATTGTAATAAGAATGAGTCAGATTTCTTAGATCTTGATCATAAGAGGCCCAGACAGATGGACGTACCTTGGCAGGTCTCAGCTTCTTCCTGCTGCTGGTGGACAGTGAGAGCACTGTAAGGAGAGGGGCAGTAGATACTTCTCTATCCTACACATTATTATCTCAGTTCAAAAGTCAGTGGCAAGTGGCAGCCAAGAGCCTCTCTCATGTTTCCTTTCTTCTCTTCTCCATACAGGGAGAAACATGCTGGGACAAATGTTATCACCTGAAGCCCTGGAGAAAGAGAGGAAGAAGCAGGCATTAGCCATCATGAAGGAAGTGCATGGAACAGGTAGCCAACCCCTCCCCTTACTAACTTCACACTTTTAGCTCTCTGAAGTCACTGGGTCAGCTGAGAGCTCAGCCAGAAATAATAGAAAGGGGTGTCTCGCAGCCCGGGTAATTAATCCCTTTGTCTTGTTCCTTTACATCTATAAGTTATTTTCAGAGGAACAGCTGTCCTGCAGGAATGAGGCTGGTGGAACAGCTGAAGTACATTCCCCTTGGATCCCCTTACAGTGGTTTATTAGGGTTTAACTCCATCTCCAGTCTCCTCCCTGCAGCACCGCCACTGTTTCAGAAGAGGAATCAGTCCTCTGCATGGTTTCTGAATTTTCTTGAGGCCTTCTCAGACCTGTCCTGGAGGACCCCCACCCCCTCCACCTTTCGAAGATATGAACCTGTGAAACCGTATGCACTGTAGACTTGGTATATTCAAAGTGATCTCATGTATATTCATGAGTGACTTGCTCTGGGGTCCTCAGGACGGGCCTGGGAAGCTCCGAGAGAGACAAAAAGTGGAATTGGCACAGATGGGAAATACCAGCAAGTTCAAGGTAAGTTACATGCAAATACAGCAGGTAGTTTCCTGTCCCCAGTGTTCACAATCTAAGTTTGTATCTGATTTGCCCAAGGACACAAAGAGCGGTGGTAGGATTTGAACCCAGCTTTCCTAGCTCTCAGCTCACTGCTCTAATTAGGCTACTCCTTATTTCTCTATTTGCTAAAATCTCAACCTCAGCCACTGACCAATGCTAGGGAAATATTCATTTGTTCAGGTAAACTGCAGTTTGAACTTATCCAGATACTGGTGCTATTTAAAACAGTAGCAGATAAGTAAGCAGCCTGTTTATCTAGAGAGTGACACACTTACACACACATACACACACCCCTATTACAAAACTGTAGCTTGGTTTTTAGTGCTGGCCGCAGTGGTAACAGCTCCGATGTGAATAGAAATTCTTTACACATCGGAGCTAATACTACTGCAGCCAGAGCCATAAATTGTGCCAAAGTTTTTGTAAAAAAACAAAAACAGGTGGTGCTGATGGTAAGGGGGGAGGGGGGGTTAGTGGACTGAAAATTGCCACAAACAGGATAAGTGGAAAATCTGCCCTTAACTGTTACTAACCTGGCCGTACCGAGGAAGTCTGTCTGGATATGTCTAAATAATGCTCCAGAAAATCCAGATATGCACCTGTAACATAATAGCAGATTTCTAGACCGCATGCGGTTAACAAGAGATTATGCTATGGGAAAAGTGGTCATACTCATTTGCCTGGGACTGCGCTGACCTCTCCTCTCTGTTCTCTTGTCCCTTTCACCCCATCACCTCACTGGCTTCTCTGGACTAGATGCATAAAACACAGTTAAGACTGGGCCAATTTCTAAACTACGATTGAGGTTCAAACAGCAGAGGGCAGTCATCATCCCATCCGATTGCTCGCTTAGAAACCAGCTTTCACACGTGCGCAGAACCAGTTTGGGGAAGCCCCAAGAGCTGAGCAGCAGAGGAACCCACAAAGCAGCCTCCTGCCACCCAGCTCTCTTTTTTTAATGGCACAGTGTGTCTTATTCTCCTGGGAGGACATCAGAATGAGCCCTTCAAATTGAACACGAGGGATTGTGGGCTCATCTACAGAGGAACTGCCTCATACATCATTTAGTCCTGTTTTGTAGAATCAGATAATAGAAATCATTTTCAAACATTCACACCAGGGGAAAAGGAGCAAAGGGTTTTACACACTCACAATATCTGTTCCCATTTAAAGAAAAAAGCGAGCTACCCCCACCCTGATGATGGTCCCACCCGATGACACCCCTATGAACCCGGAACCAAAATAAGAACCTAAGACTAGCCTTACTGGGTCAGACCAATGGTCCAGTAGCCCGTTCTCACGGTGGCCAATCCACGTCACTAGTACACAAGGAGTAGCAATATTCCACGCTACCAATACAGGGCAAGAGGGATGCCCATGCCTTCCTGCTGCCACAAACTCCGCCCCCCCCCCCCCCACATGCCAACCAACCCCCCACCCCTTGCAGGACTCCAGTCCCTGTACTTCAATAAAAATCATCAGAAGGAATGCCCACTTCCTCCTGCCACCGTGACAGCCCCACCCCCCCCGGCCAGGACCCTTGATCTGACGCCTCTTCTTTTCCTGATTTTAGAAAAAATCTTCCGGAGGGATGTCCACTCCCTCCTGCCACCGGATGCCCCCCGGCCCCCGAACCACCTCCGTACCTCTACATTAAGATGACAGCAGGCCCACCACTACAAAATGGTGGGCCTTTCCCTTCCTGGTGCATCCTGGGATGTATGGGGAGAGGTCTTAGGTGTCTGAGCCAATCAGGACCTTAGGCTCTTCCCTCTGTATCCCAGGATGCACCAGGTAGGGGGCCTAAGGCCCAGATTGGCTCACAGTGAGCCCTCTGCACAGTGAGCTGTCTCAAAGCAATGGATCTATATTCAAATTTGAAGTTTATTAAGGGATTTTATATCCTGCTTATCAAAAATGAATGCCTAAGGCTAAGCAGCTTATATTCTATGGTTAAACATTAAAATGCATTATCTATGCGGGAAAATTAGGGAAATCTCTTTTCTTCAAAATCACTGAGCTTTGGAATAACCTTCCTGCCCTGCTGCAGAATCTGGGCTCCTTCCAATTATTCCGAAAGCATCTGAAAACTTGGCTATTCTCAAAAATGTAAATCTCGCTACCCTTTTTATAATCACTAACTCTTATTATGTTTTTCCTTCCTTATATTAAAGTTCCTGTAAATCGTGCCGACCTCTATCTTTATGAAGAGGATGCGGTATATAAACTTAAGGGTTAGTTTAGTTTAAACATAGAAACATGATGGCAGATAAAGGCCAAATGGCCCATCTAGTATACCCATCCACAGTAACGATTTTCTCTTTCTCTCTCTGAGAGATCCCACGTGCCTATCCCAGGCCCTCTTGAATTCAGACAGTCCCTGTTTCCACCACCTCTTCTGGGAGACTATTCCATGCATCTGCCACCCTTTCTGTAAAAAAGTATTTCCTTAGATTACTCCAGAGCTTATCACCTCTTAACTTCAACCTATGCTCTCTCATTCCAGAGTTTCCTTTCAAATTAAAGAGACTCGACTCATACGTATTTACATTACGTAAGTATTTAAACGTCTCTATCATATCTCCCCTCTCCCGCCTGTCCTCCAAAGTATACAGATTGAGATCTTTAAGTCTGTCCCCATTCTCTTTATGATGAAGACCACACACCATTTTAGTAGCCTTTCTCTGGACCGACTCCATCCTTTATATACTTTTTTGAAGGTGCGTTCTCCAGAATTGTACACAATGTTCTAAATGAGGTCTCACCAGAGTCTTATACAGGGGCATCAGTACCTACTTTTTTCTACTGGCCATACTTCTCCCTATGCAACCTAGCATCCTTCTAGCTTTCGCTGTCACCTTTTCAACCTCTTCGGCCACCTTAAGATCATCAAAAGAAATACAGCAGCACAATATTTGACTTCCCATTCCTATTCATTCTTTCCATTACTGTTTTCTTTTCTCAACTTTATTGTAGTTCCTCCTTCTTCCCTCTTATAATCAGTCTGGTTTGTTCATGGTCTATGTAGTCATCTCCTCCATCCTTTCTCTATTAGACCCCCACCCTCCATCAACATTCTGATTCATTCCTTTATTATCTCCAATATCGACTACTACAATGCTTTGTATCAAGGAATTACACAAAAGGAAACTCGCTGGCTTCAACTATTACAAAACACGACAATCAAACTAATTTATAAAGCTAATAAATTCGACCATGTGACTCCCCTCTTGTTCAAAGCCCACTGGCTACTCGTACTTCATCGCATCACTTATAAAATACTTCTGTTAACATTTTAAACCAAGCAGTCCAATTCTCCTGCATTTATCAATAAACTCCTCATCCCACATGCTACCCGGAATCTGCGTTCCACTACTCAGTATCTACTATTCGCAAATTATTTCTTGACTCTACCTGCACAGCCCCCACTCTATGGAACTCCCTTCCGTCAGATCTAAGCCAAGAAACTTCTCAAATCTATTTAAAGATGCCTCCTCATTTTGACATGCTTTATTAAACAGGAGCCCTAACAGCTTCTATGCAGGTGGCAGTACCACATCAAAACCCTTCTTTGGAAGCAATCCATACCCTACCTCAATGTCTCAACCCCTCCCTTTTATGATTTTATTTTCTTATTGTACTTATATTCTCACCTGTTCCCACTTCTCACTTTTGTACCAGTAAGTCAATTTGTTTTGTTGCCCGTCCACTTTTTATTTTCAAGTTTTTATTTCATTTTGACAGTATTTTGATAATTGTAAACTGTTTAGGTATGTTTTTGATAAACGGTATATCAAAGATTAAATAAACTTGAAACTTGTTTTAAATTTTTTATATACTCCTATTTTATTCCTATTATTTCATTTTATTACTATTGTATTCTCGCCTAGAATTATGATAAGCGTATAATCAAATTTTAAATAAACTATGAACTATGAAACTATTCTTTATTCAGTATGATGTAAGGCAGGGGTGTCCAATGTCGGTCCTCGAGGGCCGCAATCCAGTCGGGTTTTCAGGATTTCCCCAATTAATATGCATGAGATCTATTTGCATGCACTGCTTTCAATGCATATTCATTGGGGAAATCCTGAAAACCCGACTGGATTGTGGCCCTCGAGGACCGACATTGGACACCCCTGATGTAAGTGATAAAGTTAGATGAATAGAGGGAAGAGCCAAAGAGGATAACAGGATGATTCTTATGAAAGGTCTGTTGAAAGGAGAGCCAGAGAGGTGAAAACGGTGTTCCTCTAAACCACAGGTGTCAAAGTCGGTCCTCGAGGGCCGGAATCCAGTCGGGTTTTCAGGATTTCCCCAATGAATATGCATGAGATCTATGTGCATGCACTGCTTTCAATGCATATTCATTGGGGAAATCCTGAAAACCCGACTGGATTACGGCCCTCGAGGAGGGACTTTGACACCCCTGCTCTAAACAAAGGTGGCCCAAACAGCCATGTGGCCATAAACCATGTGGCCAGACGTGTGGTTAGAGGGGAGCTCCAGCAGAGGGAAAACAGCAAGACAGCTAAGGCTCACAGGAAGTGCAGGAAGCCCACCAGAAAAAAGGAGGGGGCACTAGAGAGAGACCAATCAGAGCTAAAGATAGCCAGGAAGTAGAGTCCAAGTTTAGCTGAGAAGGAAAACAGACCAATGGAAATACAGTTTATACACTTTCTCAGACTACATTTTCCACAATCCTTGTCTCACATGTTCAGGCAAGAAATAACTAACACTAAGGTCCTAAAACAACACTTAATTACATACAGCATATTTTACAGCCCAGTTAGGACAGGGTAAGGCTGCAGGAGGCATAACAAATTTGGCTTTTTCTTCATCAGCTTTTACATATTCCTCCCCTTCACCTTTAAGTCTCACAAAGCCACTTTTGCACTTCTTCCTATCACTAATATATCTAAAAAATGTCTTGTCTCCCCGTTTTACCATGCCAGCTATTTTTTCTTCTATTTGCTTGTTTGCTTTCCTGACTACAAGACCAGCCTCTCTTAACTTTTCCAGATATTTTTGCCTGTCTTCCTCTTTCTGCGATCTTTTGTAGTTTATGAAAGCTAACCTCTTATTCCTTACCTTCTCAGCTACTACTTTTGAGAACCAAAGCAGCCTTCTTTTCCTCTTACTTATACTTACTTGCCTCACAAAAAGGTTTGTTGCCCTTACAATCGCTCCTTTCAGTTTTGGCCACCATCTGAACAAAGTTTTTTTTAAATCTAGAACCTTTGCTTTTGAATGATCCCTCTCTATACCCATGTTAATATTAAACTGTACCATGCAGTGATCACTGGATGCCAGATGATCTCCCACTGTAACATCAAAAACATCTTCCTCGTTTGTAAGCACTAAGTCCAGTATGATCCCATCCTGCGTGGGTTCCATTACCAACTGCTGGAACGGTTCTCTTTATAGAACATAAGAAGTTGCCTCCACTGGGTCAGACCAGAGGTCCATCGCGCCCAGCAGTCCGCACCCGCGGCGACCCATCAGGTCCATGACCTGTCAGGTTTTCTTGATTTAGCCCTATATCCCCTTATTTTTCTATCTATATTCTTTCTATACCCTATCTACCTCTATCTGTACCCCTCAATCCCCCTATCCTTCAGGAATCTATCCAATCCCTCTTTGAATCCCCGTAGTGTACTCTGCCCGATCACATCCTCTGGGAGCGTGTTCCATGTGTCCACAACCCGCTAAGTGAAGAAGAACCTCCTGGCGTTAATTCTAAACCTGTCTCCTTTCAGTTTCTCCGAGTGCCCCCTTGAACTTGTGGTTCCCCGTAGTCTGAAGAATCTTTCCTTGTCTACCTTCTCTATGCCTTTCATGATCTTGAAAGTTTCTATCATGTCTCCTCTAAGTCTCTGCTTCTCCAGGGAGAAGAGCCCCAGCTTGACCAGCCTGTCAGCGTATGAACAGCCTTCCATACCTTTTATCATTTTTGTCGCTCTTCTCTGGACCCGTTCATGTATCGCCATGTCCTTCCTGAGGTATGGTGACCAATACTGGACACAGTATTCCAGATGCGGGCGCACCATCGCTCGATACTTGTCTAACCTTCTCTTGAATCCCTGGAGGGTGCTTTCCCCTCTGGAAGAATATTCCAGATTTCTACCACTCTCTGGGTGAAGAAGAACTTCTTTATGTTTGTACGGAATCTATCCCCTTTTAATTTTAGAGAGTGCCCTCTCGTTCTCTCCACCTTGGAGAGGGTGAACAATCTCTCTTTCTCTCCTAAGTCTATTCCCTTCATTATCTTGAATGTTTTGATCATGTCCCCTCTCATTCTACTCTTTTCAAGGGAGAAGAGGCCCAGTTTCTCTAATCACTCACTGTATGGCAAGTCCAACAGTCCCTTAACCATTTTTGTCGCTCTTCTCTGGACCCTCTCGAGTAGTACTATGTCCTTTTTCATGTACGGCGACCAGTGTTGGACGCAGTATTCCAGGTGGGGGCCCACCATGGCCCGGTACAGCGGCATGATAACCTTCTTCGATCTGTTTGTGATCCCCTTCTTAATCATTCCTAGCATTCTGTTCACCCTTTTCGCTGTGCATTCCACGGACGGCTTCATTGATTTGTCTACAAGAACTCCCAAGTCTCTTTGTTGGAGGGTCTCTCCGAGTACTTCACCGGACATCCTGTTTTCATGTATATGATTTTTGTTACCGACATGCATCACCTTACACTTATCCATGTTGAACCTCATTTGACCACGTTGAACCTATTGACCACTACCACAGACTACAAAGCCTTCAAAAAAGAAATAAAAACCCTTCTATTCATAAAACACATAAAACTGAACTAACACCTGCATCACCTGCAACTACTACATATGAACTTCTAATATCAAGGCAACTCAGATGTAATCCTTAACAACTCAAAGAAATGTACAAACTACTCCCTAAATACTTCTAATCTCCGAACAAATCATTTGTAATCCACCTTGAACCGTGCTTGAACCGCCTTGAACCGTGCAAAGTAATGGCGGAATAGAAATCCCTAATGTAATGTAATGTAATTTGCCATTTCATGGCCCATTCCTCGAGTGTGTTTATGTATCGTTGTAGGTCTTCACAATCCTTCTGTGTCCTCACTACTTTGTATCGTCCGCAAATTTAATCACCTCGCTCGTTGTACAAATTTCCAGGTCGTTTATAAATATGTTGAAGAGCACGGGCCTGAGCACCGAACTCTGCGGCACTCCACTTGTGATGCTATTTCAGTCCGAGTATTGTCCATTTACCCCCACTCTCTGTTTCCTAACCACCAACCAGTTTTTAATCCACGTGAGTATATCACCCTCAATTCCATGGCTCGCAATTTTTCGAAGTAGTCGTTCATGAGGGACCTTGTCGAATGCCTTCTGAAAATCCAGATATACAATGTCAACCGGATCACCCTTGTCTATCTGCTGGTTTACTCCCTCAAAGAAGTGCAGCAAGTTTGTCAAGCAAGATCTTCCTTTACTGAAGCCGTGCTGCCTGATCCTCATCAGATTATGTCCATCTAGGTGATCAATGATGCGGTCCTTTATCAGCGCCTCTACCACTTTCCCGGTACCGAGGTCAGACTCACCGGTCTGTAGTATCCTGATTCTCCCCTCAAACTTTCTTGAAGATCGGCGTAACATTCTCCACTTTCCAGTCTTCCGGGATCCTTCACGATTTGGTGGTGAACGGTACCCCAATCCAAAGCATCGGACGTGATCAGTGGAGTGCCGCAGGGCTTGGTCCTGGGCCCGATTCTATTTAACTTATTCATAAGAGATATGATGCAAGGACTTAGAGGAAGGGTATCACTGTTCGCCGACGACGCCAAACTTTGCAACATAGTAGGCAAAAGCTTATTACCTGATAATATGACACACGACCTACTGTTGCTGGAACAATGGTCAACTACTTGGCAGCTAGGCTTCAATGCTAAAAAATGCAAGATAATGCACCTGGGTAAGAGAAACCCGCGAAGAACTTATGTACTAAATGATGAGACCTTGGTTAGGACCACGGCGGAACGCGACATAGGGGTGATCATTAGTGAGGACATGAAGGTTGCCAATCAAGTGGAGAAGACTTCCTCCAGGGCAAGACAAATGATGGGGTGTATCCGCAGAGGTTTCGTCAGCAGGAGACCTGAAGTTATGATGCCGTTGTACAGAGTCATGGTGAGGCCTCACTTGGAGTACTGTGTTCAGTTTTGGAGACCACACTACCGAAAGGACGTGCTGAGGATCGAGTCGGTTCAGCGAACAGCCACCAGGATGGTCTTGGGGCTCAAGGATCTCACGTTTGAAGAAAGATTTAAAAAATTGCGGCTGTACTCACTTGAGGCAAGAAGAGAACGGGGAGATATGATTGAAACATATAAGTACATCACGGGACGCATCGAGTCAGAAGATGATATCTTCTGGCTCATGGGACCCTCGACCACCAGAGGGCATCCGCTGAAGATCAGGGGAGGGAAGTTTCATGGCGACTCCAGGAAGTACTTCTTCACCGAAAGAGTAGTGGATCATTGAAACAGACTCCCACTCCAGGTGATAAAGGCCAGAAGCGTGACGGATTTTAAGAGAAAATGGGATACTCATGTGGGCTCTTTAAGGGAGTAAATTCAGGGGAGGGGATACTTGGAATGGGCAGACTTGGTGGGCTATAGCCCTTTTCTGCTGCTTTTTTCTATGTTTCTATGTTTCTAAATTGGCTATTAGTTGGAGCAGTTCAGCTATAGCCCCTTTTAGTTCCTTGATTACCCTCAGATGAATGTCATCCGGTCCCGGGGATTTATCAATTTTAAGTCTATCAATCTGCCTGCATACCTCTACTAGACTGACCGTCAACCCTGTCAGTTTCCTGTCTTTGTTTCCTGTGTTTAGAAACATAGAAACATAGAAATTGACGGCAGAAAAGGGCCATAGCCCATCGAGTCTGCCCATACCAATGACCCACTCCCTGATTCTTACTCTCCTAGAGATCCCACCTGAATATCCCATTTTCTCTTGAAATCTAACACGCTGCTGGCCTCAACCACCCGCTGAGGCAGCTCGTTCCAATGATCGACCACCCTTTCGGTGAAGAAGTACTTCCTAGCATCACCCCGAAATTTCCCTCCCCTGATTTTCAGCGAGTGTCCTCTGGTTACCGAGGGCCCTGTAAGACTGAAGATATCATCTTTCACCTCTATACGCCCAGTAATATACTTAAAGGTCTCAATCATGTCCCCTCTCTCTCTTCGCTCCTCCAGTGAGTACATCCGCAGTTTTTTTAACCTTTCTTCATACATGAGATCCCTGAGCCCCAAGACCATCCTGGTAGCCATTCGCTGAACCGACTCAATTCTCAACACATCCTTTCGGTAGTGTGGTCTCCAGAATTGAACACAATACTCGAGATGAGGTCTCACCATGGATCTGTACAGTGGCATTATGACTTCAGGTTTTCTGCTGACAAAACCCCTACAGATACAGCCCATCATTTGTCTTGCCTTAGACGAAGCCTTCTCTACTTGATTGGCAGCCTTCATGTCGTCGCTAATGATCACTCCTAAATCACGTTCCACTGTGGTCCTGGACAAGGTTTCACCATTTAGTGTGTAAGTTCTGTGTGGATTTTTTTTGCCTAGGTGCATTACTTTACATTTTTTAGCATTGAAGCCTAGCTGCCAAGTTGATGACCACTGTTCAAGCTGTCTTAGGTCCTGCGTCATAAAGTCGGGCACACTGCTTTTGCCAACTATGTTGCATTGTTTGGCATCGTCGGCAAACAGTGATACTTTTCCTCTAAGTCCTAGGGTCAAATCTCCTATGAATAAATTGAATAGAATCGGCCCTAAGACGGAGCCCTGAGGTACTCCACTCATCACTGCTGACGTTTTGGAGGGGGTACCGTTTACCATCACCCTTTGAAGCCTACCATCTAGCCAATCCCTTACCCATGTAGTGAATGTATCCCCTAATCCCATCGATTTCAGTTTGTTCAACAGCCTGCGGTGTGGGACGCTATCAAAAGCTTTGCTGAAATCCAAATATATCACGTCAAGGGACTCTCCGGCATCCAGATGACTGGTCACCCAATCAAAGAAGTCAATCAGATTAGATTGGCAGGACCTTCCCCTGGTAAATCCGTGTTGATGTGGATCACGTAAATTTTCTTCGTCTAGAATTTTGTCAAGTTCCTATTTGATCAGTGTTTCCATGAGTTTGCACACTATGGATGTAAGACTCACCGGTCTATAATTTCCTGTCTCTGTTCTGCAGCCCTTTTTGTGGAGTGGAATTACGTTAGCTGTTTTCCAGTCTAGGGGTACTTTTCCCGTGCGCATGGAAAGATTGAAAAGTACGGATAGTGGTTCAGCCAGAACTTCACTCAGCTCTCTGAGAACCCTGGGGTGTAGATTGTCTGGCCCCATGGCTTTGTCTACTTTGAGTCTTGAAAGTTCGTGGTAGACGCTACTAGGTGTAAACTCGTAATCACGAAACAGGTCATTTTGGCTGTCTCTTATTTGTAGTTGTGGACCATCTCCCGGTGCTTCACAGGTGAATACTGAGCAGAAGTATTCGTTTAGCAGTTCTGCTTTGGTAGTATCAGATTCTGCGTAGTTTCCATCTGATTGCCTAAGGCGTTCTATTCCATTTTTGTTTCTCTTCCTGTCGCTAATGTACCTGAAGAAGGATTTGTCCCCTTTTTTAATGTTCCGTGCTAGATCTTCATCTGTTTGAAGTTTGGCTTCCCTGACTGCCTTTTTGACAGCCTTAGATCTGGCCAGATAGTCTTCTTTTGCCTCCCTTTTCCCAAGATGTTTATAGGTGATGTTTATAGGTGATGTTTAGCCATAAGGGCTATTGGGGTGGTAGTCAGGTGGGTCTAACAAGTTTGGGGGTGTTTTGGGGGGCTCACAATGACCTGCAAAGGAGTTGTGGTGAGATGTTTATGTGACACCCTTTTTGTGAAGTTAACAGCAGTGCCCTGTGAGGTCTCCCACTATTCTGTTGCCATGTTTGGATGGCCAGTCCATCATTTTGCTGGTCCTTCCCACGTCCAAAAGGTCTTTTCTGAGGTGTTTTGGACTTCTGTGGTTTTTGGGATGAGAATCTAATCTAATCTTCCATTTGTGAGTCGCACATACCTATACAGGCTCAAGGCGACAGATCAAAGAGAAGGGAAAGTAGAGGGAGAGGAGATATGGAGAAGCTAGAGGAGTGTACATAGAAGTAGGGGGAGCTATACAGAAACTAAGACAGTTAATTGTCAAAGAGGTGAGTCTTCAGGTTTTTTCTGAATGTGGTGTAGTTTCTCTTTCCTGATAGCTTTAGGTAAGTCATTCCAAGTTTTTACACCCAAATAAGTTAGCATAGAGTGGAAGATTCGCTTGTAGTGGAGGTATTTTGTGGATGGCATGTTTAGTTGGATTCTGTTAAGGATTCTTTTTGATGTTGACCAAACAGTAGAGAATAGTTGGATGAGAGGGGCTGCTGAGTTTCTGTATAGAATCTGGTGTAGGATACATGATAATTTGAAAATTATTCGGGATGATATTGGGAGCCAATGTAGTTGCCTGATGAAGGTTGTGATTGTATCAAATTTCTTTAATTTGGAGATTAGTCTAATGGCTGTGTTCTGGATTAGTTGCAGTTTGTGGATTAGAGTACTGTTGATGCGGAGTTGCAATAGTTTAGTTGAGGCAGGACCATCATCTGGACAATCAGAGCAAAGTAGTGTGGATGGAAGTATGATCTTGTGAGTCGCAGTTGACGCATAGTGTCGATGGTTACTCTAGACAATCAAATGGCTAGACGTAGAAGTAAACGATTCTCAAAAAAACCATATTTTGGATGTATTTTTTGAGAATGGACTTTGGATGCTGCCGACTTTGGAAGGCTAGCACCCTAGGCCCAAAACGAACTTAGACCTTTTTTTAAAATGCCACTCCACATAGTTATATTTGCTTCTCCCTCACCAGCTTTTGAACTGCCTCCCCAGCTTTACTGTTGCTTCCTTCTCCCCACCCCATGATCTTGAGGTACCGATGCTCTTCACTCCTGTTCTTTCTCCACAGCTTTTCAGATGGCCCTATGTCTCACTGTCTGCACAGTGCCTACTGGTGGTCAGTTTGGGTCTCAAGAGATTATATAACTTCAACCTGCAGGTTCTTTGCTCTGACTGTATCCTCACATTCTGCTCTATCTTGTCATTGCCTGAGCTACTGATGCACCTCCTATACTGATTTCTCTTCTCAGCTTTAGCTGCCCCTATCTCCTGCATTCTGCTCTATCTTTGCATCTTCTGAGCTGTCCCTGTCCCTTATGCCTTGCTCTCCCTCCCCATTTATGTCATAAGCTAGGACATAAGGACATAACCTGATCTTGAGGGAGTTATCCACAATCTTTGAGACTTAGGAGTAACGCCAGGAAATGCTTCTTGAAGGAGAGGGTTGTGGATACCTGGAATGCCCTCCCTATAGAGGTGGTGGAGGCAAAAACAGTGACGGAATTAAAAAATGTATGGGTTAGACACAAAGCATCCCTAAATAGAACGAGGATAGAATTGACACAAACCTTGACAGTTCAAAAAGTATAACTTCATTTATGATGCACAGGAATGGTGCTTAAATGGAAGCCCCAGTAGTGGGGATGTGAAGATGATGCCGGACAGATTTCTATGGTCTGTGTCCCGTATATGGTGAGATGGATTGGGGGGAGGGGGGCTGAAGTTAGCTGTGGGCCAGTGTGGGGTGGTATAGCCAATGCCGGACAGACTTCTACATTCTCCATCCCATATAAACGTAGCAAGTAAAATGAATAATTACAGGTTTGTTGACTTGAGAATGAATGTGACTGTTGGACATTATTTACTATGTTACTATGTTCTAGTGTGATTAGGAAGGAAATGTGTCTGTTCAGGATAGTGGGGATTTGTTAAATTAATCTCTAATACTCCATACCTCATTGTCAGATGACATGGACTTTGGAAAGAAGATCAGCATCCCTAAAGATATCATGATAGAGGAGTTATCGGTGCTTACCAACAAAGGCTCACAGCTCTTCAAGAAGCGACAGCGCCGTTCTGAGAAATACACATTTGAAAACTTCTCATATGATTCGAAGATGCACATGAGTGTAAGTATGTTCTATAAAAACCATGTACTCAGCCCAGTGCCTCACTAATGTCAACATGTTATGCACCATCCTTGCTTTGCTAATTAGATTATTAAACTCAGCTGATCATTTATTCAAAGACAATTATTGGATGAAATCAAAATATCTGAACAGACTTCCTATAGTGTTACATCTGTGATGAATTTCTCTACAAAATGACAGTGCTCTCTTAGAGAGAAGATGTTTACAGTCTTTGAGAACTGAAGGTTTCTCTCTTAGGGTGAACAACAAACTCATGATGCTCTGCATCTAGGAGTAGCCAGTTGGGATGACGATTAAAGCAGAGAGTATTGATGGGATACTCATGAAATGTAACTCCTTCTAGACTCTTGCATCTTCTGAGTTCCTCTGCAGTGACTCCTAAGTCCACCATAGTCCACATGGGCTCCAGCCACTGGCTAGGTGTGTGCCATGTCATCAACTTAGGCCTGATCGTTCTGTTTCTTGTGGCTCTGCATTCTCCAGCACCTTTTTCTTTCAAAGGCAATTCTCATCTCATCTCCTCCAACTCCTCCTGTCACCTGAGCCCCACTCCTTTTCTTCTTTTAAGGTTCACTCCATCCAATTATTCATTTATTGACCCTCTGATACGAGTAAATCCCTCTTTTCCATTTTCACCAACTTTGGCTCCTGCTTTCCTTTTTTCTTGAACAATCTGTCTCCTTTCTCATCCTTGTAAAATTTAGCTTTTACGGTGATGACACCTCTGACTCAGGCCTTTACACTCCTTGCTTTAACCTCCCAGTTATGCTCTATCATCATTACTCACCAGCATGGCCACCACCTCAATCTTGTCTTTTTCTACAATTGCGGTCTCTCAGATGTAACCATCATCTGATAACTTTAAGAGCAATAAACAGCATATAACAATATTTCTTTTGCCATCCCCCTTATGTATTCACTAGTCATCCCCTCCCTCCCATAATCCCTAATTACCTCTTATAACTTTGCTATGCATACATTACCCTAAGATATGAAACATCCAGTCAGTCTGAGTACGGTAAACAAAATCTGCCCCACAGTCTCCCCCACCCCTCCCTAACTCAAACAAAGCAATACATCTCAACACTTTGGACATGGTGGGAACTTGAACTCCATGTGATAGAACCGTGCCAGATTTTATGGTAAGGAACTAACTGCCGTTAGCTTACACATTTAATGTACCTAGTTTAAACGACTTCTTACATACCGTTCCTCAGCCAGTTTTTCTCCAGTGCCATACGGGCCATGATGCAAACAAACAAGGCAAACTAACGCTCATGAACTGAATCTCTGGGAATTGGAGTATTGCGCAAACAGCACTCCATCAGCAATGGACAATGCTTACTAGTTATACTAACTATTAATTGACCCACCATATTGCAATATTATTTTACCAAGAGGCAAGTCCAACATATATGTTGAAAAATAAATAAAAATAAAACATAGAAACATGATGGCAGATAAAGGCCAAATAGCCCACCCCCGTCTGCCCATCCGCAGTAACCATTATCTCTTTCTCTCTGTAAGAGATCCCATGTGCATATCCCAGGCTTTCTTGAATTCAGACACAGTCTCTGTCTCCACTACCTCTTCTGGGAAACTGTTCCACACATCTACCACCCTTTCTGTAAAAACGTGTTTCCTTAGATTACTCCTGAGCCTATCACCTCTTAACTTCATCTTAAGACCTCTCATTCTAGAGCTTCCTTTCAAATGAAAGCGACTCAACGTATTTAAACGTCTCTTATCATATCTCCCCTCTCCCGCCTTTCCTCCAAAGTATACAGATTAAGATCTATAAGCCTGTATCCATATGCCTTATAATGAAGACCACACACCATTTCAGTAGCCTTCCTCTGGACCAATTCCATTCTTTTTGTATCTTTTTGAAGGTCTCCAGAATTGTACACAATATTCTAAATGAAGTCTCACCAAACTCTTATATGGGGCATCAATACCTCTATTTTCCTACTGGCCATACCTCCCTATGCAACCTAGCATCCTTCTAGCTTTCGCCGTCACCTTTTCAACCTGTTTGGCCACCTTAAGTTCATCACATACAATCACACCCGTCTCGCTGTTCTGTCGTGCACATAAGCTCTTCACTCCCTAATCGTTACCATTCCCTCAGGTTTTTGCAGCCCAAATGCATGACCTTGCATTTCTTAGCATTAAATTTTAGCTGCCAAATTTCAGACCCTTCTTCAAGCTTCGCCAGATCTTTCTTCATGTTATTCATACCATCTATTGCAAATTTTGGTCTCATCTGCAAAGAGGCAAACAGTGATGTGAAAAAGTTAGGTAACTTTGGAGTCCTTTCACTAAGCTGTGCTAACGAATTTAGAGCCAGATGCATAGAGCCGCGGCAACCTGATGGAAGAAAACATTTTCTACGCAATGCTCAGCACAAATAGCAGGCAAATTATATGCACACTATTTGGGCTGAGTATCCTGGTGAAAGGGGGAGGTACTGTGCCTAGCACCTGCATCCAAGAGCTGAGTGGTAGGCCCAGTACAGTGCAGGGCTGTGATCACGGAGCTCCAGTAAGCATAGGGTTATCAGATGCCCTCCTTTTCGAGGACATGTCCGAGGGTCCGGACGGCTGTTCAAAACCCGGCACTTTGTCCGTGTGAACATGATGTCATTGTGTGGCATCTGCGCATGTACAGATGCCGTCTGGGGGTGGGCCTGGGGGCGGAACTGGGCGGGCATGGGGGCGTGGCCATGGGTCTGGATTTTCCTTCAGGAAAACCTGGTAACACTAATTAAGCAGCAAGAAGGGCATAAACCAAAAACCTGCCACTCTCAGCTGAAGTTCAGAAGTCTTTTTGGTTGTTTTTTTAGTTACGTGTCAGTTTTAGATGCAGCTGTTTGGAGGGTGACACACATGCAGTCAAGACACACACATCTGACTAATAGATATGCACATCAGATAGGCACACTGCTCAAATTTAAGCAAATCGCTCCTAGCAGAGGTGGCTGTTCCTTTCTGTGCTCCTTTTAATACTAATAAGCTCCTTTGATGCTTTTGCATAGCCTTCTGTGCTTCGGAAGCCGAGCTAACTTGCAAGCGAGACTGGCTACAACCATGGTAAGCTTCTGAGCATCGGGCCTCAGGGCACCATTAGATTCCTCTGGGCATCTTAGCATTTAGCACCAAATTGGTTAGCAAGAGGACCTGACAACTGAAAAATGGTTCTGTTTATTCAGGTTCCCTTTGTCTAACATCAGCTTTCAAGTTTTATTAAAATTTTGATGAATCGCAGAATCATTAATTCAAAGCGATTTACAATTAAAAAGAGGGTCTTAATTATTAACTACAACCAACACAAACGGACCTGACGTACCAATACATAAGGGAAGTAGGGAGAACTACAATAAGTATAGTAAAGGATACATACGAGGAAAATACAAATGGAGGGTAAGAAAGTTTTAAAAGTATTTATAAAAGTATAGTAGAAAATTAAGAACTTTTTTTTTTTCCAAATTCTCAGAGCCTAAGACAGAGGATTAAAGAGTTTAAGCATCAAATGATATCAATAGGGATTCCGATAATTAGGTCTCAAAAGCATCTTTGTACAACCAGCATTTTAACCATCCTTTAAATTTACTCAGTGATTTTTCTTCTTTAATAAATGATGGTAGGAAATTCCATATTCTGGGTAAATCAGAAGAGAACAAAACCTTATTCACTTCATTGTACTCATGTTTTTTTATGATCTTTTCAGCATAATAAATTAAACTCCCTAATTTTCTTCTTTGTGCTTTTTGTCTGTAAGCTCTATGGAGAAGGTACAATCTTTTTGGTGTATGTGTATATAGGAATGAATAGAATGAAGTTATTTAATACCTCCATCAGATGGCAGTATAACACTAAAATAGAACAATAGTACAGTCTAATCTGTTTGTACAGCACCCGGGACTTCAGGTCTACAGTATATATGAAAGCACTTATGTGCTGATCCAGAAGTGTGTGGTTTTTAAAAAAATCTATGGCATTTAAGGAGGTAATTTGAAAAATAAGGCGGTATACCAATCCTAGACCAGCCTCTGTATGCCAAGATGTATCTTCAAGAAGGGCGCAAGGGGGGACCCGGGAAACTACAGGCCGGTGAGCCTGACCTCAGTCCCGGGAAAGATGATGGAGGCACTGATTAAAGACAGCATCTGTGAACACATCGAAAAAAATGGGCAGCTAAAACCGAGTCAACATGGCTTCTGTAAGGGTAGGTCATGCCTCACAAACTTATTGTACTTCTTTGAGGGAGTGAACAGCCAGGTGGATAAAGGGGAATCTATAGACATCATTTACCTTGACTTCCAAAAAGCCTTCGACAAGGTGCCACACGAGAGATTGCTTAAAAAGATATGGAACCACGGGGTACAAGGGGAGGTCCACCGATGGATCAAAAACTGGCTGGCAAACAGGAAGCAGAGGGTTGGCGTAAAGGGACACTACTCAGACTGGAAAGGGGTCACGAGCGGAGTTCCGCAAGGGTCGGTGCTGGGACCGCTCTTGTTCAATATCTACATAAATGATCTAGAGGCGGGAACTAAGTGTGAAGTCATTAAATTTGCAGATGACACCAAACTATACAGCAGGGCTCAAACCAAGGAAGACTGCGAGGATCTCCAAAAGGATCTAACGCAGCTGGAAAAGTGGGCCGAAAAGTGGCAGATGAGCTTCAACGTGGGGAAATGCAAGGTCATGCACGTGGGGAAAAAGAACCCGATGTTCACATACAAAATGGGGGGAACACCACTAGGGGTTAGTAACCTGGAGAGAGACCTGGGAGTGATGGTAGACGCAACACTGAAGGCATCGGCGCAATGCGCCACAGCCTCTAGGAAAGCAAACAGAATGCTGGGTATCATTAAGAAGGGTATTACGACCAGGACGAAGGAAGTCATCATGCCGCTGTATCGTGCAATGGTACGGCCGCATCTGGAGTACTGTGTCCAGTACTGGTCGCCGTACCTCAAGAAAGACATGGCGGTACTTGAGGGAGTACAAAGAAGAGCAACCAAACTGATAAAGGGAATGGAAAATCTCCCATATACCGACAGATTGAAGCAGTTGGGACTTTTCTCCCTGGAGAAGCGAAGACTTAGAGGAGACATGATAGAAACCTTCAAGATCCTGAAGGGCATAGAAAAAATAGACAGGGGCAGATTTTTCAAATTAAGGGGCACCACAAGTACAAGGGGGCACTCGAAGAAATTGAAAGGGGACAGGTTTAGAACAAACGCTAGGAAGTTCTTTTTCACTCAGAGGGTAGTGGACACATGGAACGCGCTTCCAGAGGCTGTTGTAGACAAGAAAACATTAAATGGTTTCAAAGAAGGTTTGGATAGATTCTTAGAAGAAAAAGGGATTGGGGGGTATAGATAGGTATAGACCATTGCTCAGGCAATGGGCCTGATGGGCCGCCGCGGGTGCGGACCGCTGAGCAGGATGGACCTATGGTCTGCCTCAGCGGAGGCAACTTCTTATGTTCTTATGTTCTTATGTCATCATAGAGCACTAACATAAGGCCGCATGGGTGTGCCTTAAGGCTCCTTTTATCAAGCCGCGCTAGTGCGTCAGACATTTCATCACGCGCTAATCCCCACGGCAAGCAAAAAAACTAACACCTGGTCAATCGAGGTGTTAGCAACTAGCGCGGCAGGCAGTTTAACACGCGTTAAACCCCGTACTGCGCCTTGCTAAAAGGACCCCTTAGTTTAGACCATAACAATGGCACACCTACATGTATTTGCTCCCCTCCACTTCTACACACAAAGCGCCTATGAACTATTTTATAGAAACAAGAACTAATTCTTGGACCCAGTTTGTAGAATTACCACCTCAGTGCATCAGCCATCGAGGGGGAAAGTTATCTGTGCTGTTTTATCCCAGGTCCCATTTTATCCCATGAGACCTAGTTACTAAGAGCTGGGATTAACAGGAAAATAACAAATCTTCATGGCAGCCCATTTTCAGACCTGCAACATTTTTCTATTCATCCAAATAAAGTATGAAAGAACATGTCATAAATTAGCCAGCACAGAAATCAATGTTCTCCTTGGGTGGTATAAAAGTAAACTGGAAGCCATAGGCAGCGGAATGCTTTTTGTTGGGGGGGGGCCCTGAAAGCTCCTTCCCAGACCCCACCCCCATAATAGTACTAATTGTAATACCATTTTTCATTTATACATATTATATAATCTCATTAACACAGAGAGGAATTCATTTCGGAAAACGTTAAAGACGCAACTATTTGTAGATGCAATTGACTTTATCTAAGATTGAATTTGTCTGTTTTTATTTTTATTTTGTATAGACTCTTAATATTTTATGTATTTAACTCCTTGTAAACCGTTTTGGAACAAAAATGGTATAGAAATTTTCAAAATAAATAAAGGTTAACCACAAAATCACACTGTATGCTTCTCAACATTCATCCCTACCACATGCAGAACACAAATAATAACCCCTATGCAAACACAGGACCACAAACTCCTTTTACGAAGCCGCGTTAGCGATTTAAAGTGCATAATAGCGCGTGCTAATTTGCCAGCTGCGCTAACCGTTACCGCCTCTTCTTTTGGCTAGCACAGGGGTTAGCACGCGCTAAAAATGTGCGTGTGATAAAGCCGCTAACGCGGCTTCGTAAAAGGAGCCCTAAAGCATTTATATATAAAAATGAAACCCTAAGATGCAAGACGCTGCATACAATGCCACAACACAGAAACAGTGACACGTGTCCCCTAATACTGCACAAAATAGAAAGACAATAGATGTAAATTTGAAAAAACTGATACATAACAATCACCACTTTACAAATTGACAAATATGAGAAATAAGAAAATACCATTTCCTTGGACTAATCCATTTTTCAATTTGCTTTCAGAGGCCAAATCTTTCTTCAGGACAGTACAGTATTCTGCTGTTATGGTATCCTGTCCTGACCTGAGGAAAGGGGTTTAGTCCCCAACAAATTGCCTTATTTCCATTTCCTATTTATAAACTTTTATCAATACAGTTACAATACTACTTGATTCTACATAAAGCAACAAAAAAAAAATTATTTCTACCTTTTGTCGTTTCTGCTTTAATCATCTTCACTTTGCTCTCTTCTGTCTATACAGCTTTTATCCTTTCTTCCATGCAACATCTGCCCTCTCTCTTTGCTCCTTCCACACAGCCTCTGCCCTCTCTCTCTCTCTACCCCTTCCTTCTACTGTCCACCCTCTCTCTGCCACTTCCATCTACTGTCCACCCTCTCTCTCTTCCATACGGCATCTTCCCTCTTTCTATGTCCCTTTAATAAACTGTATATCCTGTGCCCCTTCTCTCCTATGTACATGATTTAAATTAGCTTCACACCCTCTCCATTCTTCTGTCTCCACCCCCTCCCCTATGCTGTGGCATCTCTCTCTTCTCCTTTCCTTCCTTCCTTCCCACTCCAACCCATGGTCTGGCATCTCCATCTCCTTCCTTCCCTCCCCCATGCTCTGGCATCTCTATCCTCTCCTATCTCTCCCTCTCACTCCATGTTCTGACACCCCCTCTCCTTCCTTTCCCTCTGGTCTGGCATTTGTCTCCTTAGTTTCTCTTCCTCCCCCAATGCCCTGGCATCTCTCTCCTCTCCTTCCATCTCCCCCTCCATTATCTGGCAACTCCTCTCCTTCCTTCCTTTCTCTCCCTCTCTTCTTCCTTTCCCCTGGTCTGGCATGTCGCCCTCCCCCTCCATGGTCTGGTATCTCCTTTCCTTTCCCTCCCTCCCTCCCTCCCATGGACTTGGCATCTCTCGTTCCTCTCCTCTTCCTTCCCTGGTCTTCCTTCTCCCCAATTGGGTGCAGCAGCTGCAGCATTTCTCTTTCCCCCTATGCTTGTCGACTTCGCTTCTCCTCCCTCCCCCCCTCAAGACATAACTTCTGGTTTCGGAGGAGAAGGGTCGGGAAGCTGGTCTGCATAGAGTTAGAGCCCTGGAGCATGGGTGAAGTTGCTTGCAGGCTACGGTGTGAGATAGGGCAGCGAGAGAGGGAAGCTTACAACTTACTGCTCCTGCTTGCTTCAGGCCTTCCTCGCTGCCAGGTCCTGCCTTCGCGGAAACAGAAAGTAGGTGGAACCCGGCAGCGAGGAAGGCCCGAAGCAAGCAGGAGCAGTGAGTTGTGGATGCTGCACTGCATTACTCCCCCCCTAACGCTGGCCCTGGAGCCATGGCCAATTTTTGGGGTGGGCACGGCCCTTGTGGCCACCCCCGTTCCAACGCATATGCTGGAAGCAATCACTGAGGTTACTTTATTTGTTGACGCTTTAAAGGCAATCAGCAATACTGAAAGTCAATTGGAGGAAGGATAGGTGAGTAGTGGAGTGCCTCAGGGATTGGTGCTGGAGCCAATTCTGTTCAATATATTTGTGAATGACATCGCTGAAGGGTTAGAAAGTAAGGCTTTTTGTGGATACCAAGATTTGTAACACGGTGGGCACCCTGGAGGGAGTGGAAAATATGAAAAAGGATCTGGAAATGTTAGAAGAATGATCTAATCATGTGTGGCAAATAAGATTCAATGCAAAGAAGTTCAGAGTGATGTACGTAGGGAGCAGAAATTTGAGGGAGCCATATGTGCTAGTAGGTGAGAGACTGATATGCCTGGACGGGGAGAGGGACCTTGGGGTGATAGTGTCTGAGGATCTGAAGGAGACAAAGTAGTGTGACAAGACGGTGGCTTTGGCCAGAAGGATGCTTGGCTATAGAGAGAGAGGCATAACCAGCAGAAGGAAGGAAATGTTGATGCCCCTGTACAGGTCGCTGGTGAGGCCCCACCTGGAATATTGTGTTCAGGTTTGGAGGACGTATCTAGCTAAGGATGTAAAAAGACCTGAAGTGATCCAGAGGAGAATGACGAAAATGGTATGAGGCTTGTGCCAAAAGACGTACAAGAAGAGATTAGAAGACCTGAATATGTATAGGCCACGCTTGAGGATTTGATCATGTAATGGCCATATTGAAACAACTGCATTGGCTTCCAGTACACTATCGCAAACAATTTCAAATTCTTACTTTGACTTATAAGACTTTACATTCAGGTATTCCTAATTATTTGGCTGAATTAATTATTCCTTATTCACCAACTCAGACTCTTCGTTTATTAACTGACAATAGACTGGTTATTCCTCATCCCTCTAACAAAGTGGGAAACAAGATATTCAGCAATTTTTCTATTACACCAGCATTATGGAATTATTTATTTATGTTTAACATTTATATTCTGATTAAAATTTACAAAATATTGTATTGAAGGCACAATAAACTTCCCATTCTGTACATCAAACACAATAGCAAAGATAGAAGTAAAAATAAAGAAAATAAAACATAAAAGCAAAAAATATAACCTAGTAAATAAGGAGGACTAAAATATAAAATAAAATTCCAGTCTGTAGAAGAGTCAAAGATTCAGTCTAGTTCAATAGAGCACCACATCCATCCCAACACTATGCAAAGCATCGGCCACCAGGGCGAACAGACAGCAATCGATGCAGGAAGCAGCTCCAGGCTGAGATCACCAGGCAAGGCCACAAATGCTGATCACCAGACTGAAGACAAATAGCCCCCTGATGCCAAAGCAAACCCTGCCTCAGGGCCCGACACGGTGTCATCTGACAACGCAGCAATCGGCAGCAGGAGAGAAAGTGGCGGGAAGCACACCCGACACACCGCAAATCCAAGTTTATTAAAGATTTGAAATCCTGCTTTATCATAATCAAATCGGCTAATATAAAAATATAAAATCCAAGATTTAGGGGGGAAATCACAGACTAAGGTATCTAGGGGAGAAATACAATGTTTGATAGACTAGATAAACAACGAAGGGAAAGTACAATAGGGAAGGGGCTTAATCTTCTGTCTGCATGGAGGGAGAATAAAGTGTTTACAGACTGAAGGCGTCTCTGAATGGAAAACTTTTTAGGCTGGATCTGAATTTCTCTAAAGATGACTCCTCACGGAGAGGGGTTGGGAATGAGTTCCAGAGGGTGGGTGCTGTAACTGAAAAGATTGTTTTTCGTGTTGTATCACAGAAGGGACAGCTAGTCGATTTTGAGAGCTTGATCTTAATGCTCTTGTTGAGCTATAAAGGATTATCAGTCTATCCAGGAACCCTGGAGAATGAAAGAATTTTGTCTTAAATGTTAGCAAAATGATTTTATATGTGATTCAGTGACTGAGCCTTTATTAGTAGGGGGGTCACGTGGTTGTATTTTTTTGTTTTGAAAATAAATTTCACGCTGTATTTTGAATAATTTCTAGATGTCTTAATTCCTTTTGTGTAATGCCTTGGTGTAAGGCGTTACAGTAATCTAGGCAGGTAGGTTGGAGGCTTTCTGACATTAATGGTCAGACTAGTAAAAAGCAAGTAATGACCAAAGTCTTTCATCCATCCAGACTGGATCAAAAAATAAACAATACAACATAAAATAGAAAAACTGAAAAAAGGAGGCAAAACCAAATAATACAATTACCTTCATATCTACGCTTAGAGCCATCCTATTCTAAGTTCTGTGTATCTTTAAAATCCTATCTATTTGAAAAGCATTTTCTTAGACAGGAAAACAGAAGTATTGGTGAGCACAGTTTTATAGTATCAAGATTTGAATGTTCATGTTTCTTGTATGAATGATGGTTTCGGTCCAGTTTTATTAATAATGTTCTAATTTCTATTCTTATTTGGTTCCCCCCCCCCCCCCCCCACTTCTTTACTATTTTCAATGCTTACAATAAGTGTAACAGTAAATACAACATTTTATACTCAAATATCACACTTAATATTCTTATAGTATCCATTACAGAATTAATCCCTCTCCCCCCTAAACAATCACAATCCCCATACATAAAATATCTATAATCATCCATATCAATTATTCAAAATTCATTAACCTATCAACCCCCCACCTCCCCCCTTCCGGATGTGCATATTTAAAGGGAAAATACTATTTAAACGTTACAATATTTTGTTAATGGCTCCCAAATCTCCTGAAACCTCTTAAAATTCCCTTTCTGAATGGCCAATGTCCTTTCCATTTTATACATATGACACAGTGAATTCCACCCAAAACTATAGTTAAGCCTCTTCCAATTCTTCCAATTGCTCATAATTTGTTGTATGGCGATTCCTGTCATTATTAGCCTGTTGTTCTTAGATGATATTTGGCTTTTAGCCCTCATTGACATACCAAATAATACAGTATCATAAGACAATGCCACTGGATTTTCCAACAAACAATTAATTTGGCCCCATATTGATTTCCAAAATGCCAAAATTAAAGGACAATAGAACAATAAGTGATCTAAAGTCCCTGCTTCGAGATGACAATGCCAACATCTATTTAACTTAGAGCTATCAAACTTTTGTAAACGAAACAGGGTAAACTTTTTTTTTTATTATTATAAACCACCTTGAATTGTGTTGCAACAAAGGTGATATATCATATTTTAATAAACAATAATTTACAAACAAATCTTTTCCGGAGAAAGGAAAATTGTAAAACTAGAGGGCATAAATTGAGACTTAGGAGTAACGTTGGGAAACTTTCATGGTGAGGGTGATTAATGCCTAGCCAACAATAACCGACTTGCAGCGCAGAAAGCTTTTGGGGAGCTGGAAAGACTGCCTACTTATGGAAAGGGAGAGGAAAGAGTACAAAACAGAGGACTTCAATAGGTGGCTCAAAGCCTGGTGTCATCAAGAAGGTTTTAGGTACATAGGAGGATGGGGCAAAACATGGAAGAACAAGAGACTGTATTGTAATGATGGGCTGCACCTTACCATGGCCGGAAAAAGAATCCTAGCTGAGAAATTCAGACAATATGTTTCTAGGCATTTAAACTAGGAGGTGGGGGTGGCATATGTATGGAGGTTACTTCCAGTGGCCACCCCCAGCAAAAGCATGATAATAAAGATAGCAATGAAAACAATATTAGCAATTGACTATACAAAAAATGAGAATGTTGAGGAATAGTAGCTGGAAAGCAATGACCACAACTGCCCGCAGGATCTGCAAGCCCTGATGGTAGAGGCAGACTTGGTTCAGTGATCCCCGTGGATGGGTTGCCAACATACCAGGCTATAATCTTTTTAGGAAGGACAGAGATGGTCGAAAAGGTGGAAGAGTAGCTTTCTATGTAGACAGATATCCAAGCAACTGAAATGCAAGAAGCTTGGGGAAAGAAAGAAGGGATATGGATTGTTTTGAAAAGAGAAGATGGAACTTCTATCCACTTGGGTGTTGTCTACAGACCTCCAACTCAATCACAGCAAATTGACAAAGATCTGCTTACGGATATACAGAATCTGATTTCAACCTGCCGGATGTGGACTGGAAATCTCCGTCTGTGGAATCGGAAAGAAGCAGGGAGATTATGGATGCCTTTCAAAGGGGTTGGGCTCAGACAAATGGTGACAGAATCCACGAGGGAAAAAGCAATACTGGATATGGTGCTCACAAATGGTAAAAGTGTCTCTGATGTTCGAGTGGGGGAAGTAGTGATCATCATACAGTTTGGTTCAATATAACAGCCAGAGTGGAGGATGGCCACCCAAAACTCAGGGCTCCTTTTACAAAGGTGTGCTGGCGGTTTAACGCGCGTAATACCGCACGCTAAACCGCCGGCCGTGCTAGCCACTACCGCCGCCTCTTGGGCAGGTGGTAGTTTTTAGGCCAGCGCGGGGATTAACACGTGATGAAAAGTCGTGCGCGATAACCCCGCTAGCGCGGCTTGATAAAAGGAGCCCTCAAAGTCCTGGATTTCAAATGTAAGGACTGATGGGATGGGAAGACATAAGAGAAGTGGAGAAACAGTGATCCAAGTTGAAAGGTGCAATAAAAAGAGCTACTGACTGTTTTGTGAAGAAAATAAATAAAAAGAGAAAAAAACCGATATAGTTCTCCAAATTAGTGGCGGAAAAAATAAAGGCAAAAGAGTTGCAGTGGCGTACCTAGCATATATGTCAGAACAACACTTTCAAATGGGAGACTGATGTGGTCATAAGATGTTATAATAATATAAATTTCTGCAGGAACAAATGGGAAACCAGTATTAGCTTCTAATTGCTCAAAAAGAAGGAAAAAACCTCAGAAAAAGGCCTCCCCACCACCACAATGGTGGATATACAAGTGGTTAGGCGATAACCTCATAGGCAAAACCTTCATTCAAAAGTGAGCAATTTAAGGTAAAAAACTGTGCTTCACATATATAATAGATAGAGGAAAAATCCACTTATCTGAGGCTGATCGGCCTAGTACCTAGCATATATGACACCCGGGGCCCATCATTTTTTGACACCCCCCCCCATCAATATGAAAAATATGATTTTTAGTAACAATCCACATATCGCACAACAAGAGTGTACCTAGGAAAAGGCAGCATCTTAAATACTGCAGTGAGCACTAGAGCACCAACACATACATTGTAAAACTAAACAAGCCAGATCCTGCACAGTCAATTGATCCTGTACAGTTGATGCTATCAGTAAGCCATGTCCCTTTCATACACACAGACAGATACACCCTCACCCAATATGGAATAATCATAAACTAGGGGGACCCGCTAAGGAAGTGGCGGTACTAGCCCCACTAGGAAACAGCGATCACAACACGATTCAGTACAGGCTAGAAATTGGATCATCAAAGGTGAAAAGAACTACAACGGCTGCACTTAACTTCAAAAAAGGGAATTATGATGCCATGAGGAAAATGGGAAAGAAACTCAACGACAGTCCTAGTCTCTGGTTGCACTTTATTCTTCTGACTGTGCATCCAATATTTCTTCCCTTCTTTCAGCCTCCTGTATGCTTCCTCTCCTCCAGACCTCATTCCCTACCCCAACTTTTTCTTTCTTTCACCCTGCCCTCTTCTTTCTTTCTCTCTCCATGCCCCCTTTCTTTCTCTATGTCTGTCTTACTCTCTCTCTCTCCGTGCGGGATAAACATAGAAAGTACACTCCAAAAATTACAAACAAATCACACTTATCAATGCTTGAGTATATAAATGGAGGAGGAATAGGATCTCGGAAACCTGCTTGGTAATCAGGAATAAACTTCAGCCAAGACTGAGTGACAAGCAGTGGCGTACCTAGCATATGTAAAGAAATAAACACTTTCAATAGTGATTGCTGTGATGTCCTATAATATGATATGAGAACAACATAGGCTCAAAAATGAAGGAAAAAGCTTCAGAAAGGGCCCTCCCACCTCCACCGAAGTGGTTTGTTAAAGGTGGTTGAGCGGTCACCTCATTGGCAAAAAACCTTCAATATATGTTAAAGCCTTATGCTGTGCTTCACTAGCATATGTGACACCCAGGGCCCATCATTTTTGACACCCCCCCATCTGTATGAAAAACATGTCACACATGAGTACCTAGGAAAAGGCAACATCTTATATACTGCAGTGAGCAGTACAACATCAATACACCCATTGTAAAACTAAACAAGCCAGACTAGTACAGATCAATCCTGCAGTCAATCCTAACAAAAAAAAAAACCATGTCTTGAACACACAGAACACAGAAAACACCTTCGCCTAGTATGGAATATGTCATCACAAACTAACCCCTCCACCTTTTACAAAACTGTAGTGTGGATTTTAGCCACGGTGGTAACAGTTCTGACGCTCATAGAATTCTGAGCATCAGAGCTGTTACCACAATGGCTGGTGCTAAAAAACACTCCACAGTTCTGTAAAAGGGGGGATAAAATAGAAATACATAGACAAAGGTTAATTTGAACCAGCAAGAAGCTGGACTCTGCATACAATGCAACACCACAGAAACAGTGACACATGTCTCCTAAAGCAATAAATAAATAGAAAATTTTTGTTCTACCTTTGTCTTCTGTGGTTTCTGCTTTCCTCATCTTCTTGTTACTCTCTTCCTTCCATCCACTGTCTGCCGTCTCTCTGCCCCAATATGGCATCTTCTCTCCTTCTATGCCCCTTCCAGAAACTGTATGCCTCCCCTTTCCATCTTTCCTTTCACCCCATTGGTCTGGCATCTCTCTCCTCTCCTTCCCTCTCCCACACCTCTCCTCCGCAATCCCTTTCCCTTTTTTCCCTCATTTTCCTTTTCAATTTATTTTCTACATCTGTCTAGATTACGTTTTTACTACCCTCTCATCAATTTCCTTTTTTACTTTCTACCTACAGCTCGCCACCTCTTTCCCTCACCCCCTCCAGTATTTCACTAATTCAATCCTTTTCCCCCATCATGTGTCCTCCTATTATTTATCCCTTCCTTCCATCATGTGCCCTCTTTTTCTATCCCTTCCATCTAGTACCTTCTCTCTCTGTCCACTTCCATCTAGCATCTGCTCCCCTTTTCTCTCCTCACATTTCCTTCCTGCATTTGCTTCCTTATCTCTCACATCCGCACTTCCATCCAGCATAGGCTCCCCATCTACCCTCCCCACTACCATCCAATGTCTGCTCTTTCTCTCTCCATTCACCCCTCTTCAATCAGCATCTGCCCCCTTTCTTTCTCTTCAATCCCTCTCCCTCTACCACTCTTCCATTCCAGCAGTCCTGCTCCTTTCCCATGATGACTGTAGCTGCTGGCTGCCGGTCCACCCCACTCTGACTTACTTATTCTGGAGCAGAGTCGGTAGCCGTGTGCTGGAAGGTCCCAAGATGACTCGTCTGCCGGCTTTGCTCTGGAAGAAGTAAGTTACGTCGGAGGGCGTGTACCTGGCAGACGCAGGGAGTTGTGGCAAGGTCCCGCAATGACTGCGTCTGCTGAGTACACCCCCTCTAACGTAACTTACTTCTTCCGAAGCAAAGCCGGCAGACGAGTCATCTTGGGACCTTCCTGCACCTCAGCGCAGATGCTGACTCTGCTCCAGAGCAAGTAAGTCACAGGGTGTCAACCGGCAGCCGCGCTGAGGTACAGGTCCTGTTGCACAGTAGGGCAGGACAACCCAGATCTGACCGGCTGTGTACCCCCCTTAAGAAGTGCACCTGGAGTGGACTGCCCCCCCCCCCCCCAGTACGCCACTGCTCACAAGGTTCCATGTTTCATTCATTGATCCAGAAAAACCTCCTCCTCCTTTCTTTCTTTTTCTTCTAAAACTTTTTTATTCAGTTTTCTCTAAAACTTATATCTAATGTCAATCTTTACTTATCTTTAAATAATGCAGGTAGCAAAAGGCCCAACGGGACCTAACTGCTTCACCTTTTCCCCCAGTGCCACAAAGTCACTTTTGATATGTTCTGAGGGGTACATAGCAGTATCGTTAGTGCCAACATGGATGAGCAGCATCAGATAATTGTCATTAGGCCTTGGGTTGATGGTGTTTGAGAATCCCAGAGTGACAAAACAATGCAGCAAAGCAGCGGCCTCAGTTAGAAGGATGCTGTGCTTCATAAAGAGGGATATAACCAGTAGAAGAAAGGAGATGTTGATGCCCCTGTACAAGTCATTGCTGAGGCCCCACTTGGAGTATTGTGTTCAGTTTTGGAGGCCAAATCTTGCTATGGATGTAAAAAAACTTGAGGCAGTTCAGAGAAGGGTAATAAAATAGTATGGAGTTTGTGCCACAAGATGCATGAGGAGAGAATTAATGACTTGAATATGTACACCCTGGAGGAAAGGAGAAACATGGGTGAAATGATAAGACATTCAAATCCTTGAGATATATTAATACACTGAAAATTTCTGCCAGTCCGTGCAGGGCCGGCAAGATCTATGAATTAAATTTCCTGTCGGGCATCTCTTCCCCTTTCCCTTCCAGGGCCGGCGTTAAGATCGGCTGCGGTACTGCTACAAACGGACGGTAAAAAGAAAGACAGAAGCTGCGGGACTTTTCCTCTTGCCTGCATCGCTATAGGCTCTGCCGATCCTGATCTCGCCCCCCTCTAAAGTGACTTCCTGTTTTTGAGGGGCAGGATTGAGACCGGCAGAGCTTATAGCGAATAGCAATGCAGGCAAGAGGAAAGGTCCTGCGGCTTCTGTCTTCATTCTAGCCGTCTGATTTAGCGGGACCATAATTGAAGGTAGGGTAGGTTTTGTCTTTGTTATTGCTGCCAAGTTTAGCAGGACCGGGATCAAAGGCAGGGCTGATAGCAATCGAGAGCTGGAAGAGTGGATCGGGGCCAGCAGCCAAGGGAGGAAATAAGAGATGCTGGATTACGAGGAGAGGGAAAAATGTGATATAGGTGTTGTTGGAAGGGGATGGTAGACCCAGGAGGGGGGGATTGGTGTGACAGAAGGAAGATGGTGGATCCCCTTGGGGGAGGATAGTTATTGGAACTAGGTGGGAATTGGAAGAATAGGGACACAAAGATGCTGGACCTTGCAGGGGGTAGAGAGACATGGAAAATGCTGAACAGGAGGGTGGAGTATGAAGACAGAAGTAAGATGTTGGACATGGGTAGAAGGAGTAGGGAGACAGAGGGGATATGCTGGACATGGTGAAGGGGGAATAGGGAGACAAGGAGAAGATGCTGAATAAGGAATGCAGGGAGTAGGGTGATGGAAGGTATCTGCTGGATTAAGATGGGGAAAAGAGGGGAGGCACTGGGATGGGGAAAGATGGTGGGTTGGCTGGATGGCTCAGCAACGGGAAGAAAAAAAGAACACAGGAAGATGCTGGACATAGAGGTTGTAGGGTGAAGGAAAAAAGCAGACTTGACTGAGTAGGTGGGAGATGCTGGACACAGGGTGGATGCAGTAAGAAGAAAAAGGAGGTTCTGGATATTGGAATAATAGGTAGAAGATAGGAAGGGACAGAAGTGGCCGATAGATTGAAGACCTTGGAAAGAAATTTAAGAAAAGACAGAACAAAATGGGTAGAAAAAAATAATTTTATTTCTATTTTGTCATTAGAATATATCGGATTTGAACTATATATCCTGCTAGAGACATAACTGGGGACTGCAAAGCCCAGGCAGTGCTTCTTTAGCTTCCAGCACTCCCCTAACACTATTCTGTTAGCATGATATTTCTGTGAAGCATTCTGTAATAATTTGGCTTCTTCAGTTTTCTTGATAGTGGAGGGGATATATGTGAAGGGGAGGGGAAACGGGGATTTTGTTGGTCCTTGCTCTGTATATTTGTATTTATAAAATGATTATTGTACAGAATATTGTTTCTTTTTATACTTTAATAAAATATGTTCAATATAAAATCATAATTGAGGCTGGTGCGGATGGGATCAGATGGTTTACGGGGACTGAGCTTGCAGAGACGGGGCGGAAATGTTTTTTTAAATTGCCAGTCCACAAAATAATTCTTTTATTTCTGCCGGTCCCTAGGTGTAAAAAGGTTGAAGAACACTGTATTAATACACAAACAAACCTTTTCCAGAAGAGGGAAGGTGACAGGAGGTCCGCTGAGAAATAATGTCAGGAAGAACTTTTTCATGGAGAGGGTGGTAGATATTCTCTTATGCTTCCATGGGTGGTGACATGATTGTTGCTCTTGTCTGGGTCTTGCTGCATCTGGGTAGATAGAACTGATGTTTCAGCCATCATGCTGTGGCTTTCTTTTGGGTATGCTGTGAGGTCTGCAGTTTGCCTTTATATATAGTGGGTCCACTGGCCTGATTGAGAACATAGAAACATGATGGCAGATAATGGCCAAATGGCCCATCTATTTGTCCTTTTTGTGCTAAATTTATTTTGTATGAGCAGTTGCCATGCTTTGTTTATGGAGAGCCCTTTATCTCGATTGAAGTTATTGAGATGTCTTGCTATCTCTATTGCTTCTTTGATTTTTCTTGGCTATCAGCGGTCTTCTTTCTCCAGGACTTTTGTGTTCTCAAATCTAATCGTATTTCAATATCCCGTGATGCATTCAATTGGGTCTCATGTACATGTAAGTAGGTTTGTGATCATCTTATTTACGAGGCTCTCCTTTTACTTCCTTAGGTGCCACATTTCTCTTTCTTTGTAAATAATGTAAAGACAAAATGATGTTCCACAATAAATATTTTAGGTCATGTGCTAAAACAGGTCTTATCAAAGCCCAATGATATGTGCTCTCTACTTGCTCTGTTATCATGGCAATTTGTGTTTGCTCTGCTGCAGCATCAGGGAACAGTAGAGGATGGAAAAATGAAAGGGGGCCTAGAGGCTGGGCAACTGACTCCCCCAAACACACCTGATCCAAGAAACCCCCCCAACCCTGACAGCATTGCACCAGGTAAGGAAGACAGAAGGACCCTTCAATTATCTATGGCAAGATTTCCAGAATTGTTGAGATGATCATTGTTTTTGCTACTTTATATGCTTTTATTAAGCCTTTTTTTTTGTAAATCTCTTTATTGAGGATCAAAGTGCAATACAACTTCAGTAATGGATATAAAACTGTTCTGTCAGCCATATCTAGAATACTGAAAGCATGAAAAACCCACAAAAGCTGTCATCATGGTTTAAATTAATGAATTAATTACATTTGGGGGAGTAACATCTGGAGTTTTGGGAGTCTCTCACATGCAGCCATGAAATTATTTTAGGTGGTCACCTTTTAGGTAAATATTTTGAATGTTCATTCACATAAGAGGGGAAGGGGAAACTCTTGATGTTTCTTCTTATTTCTTATTGTTTAATTCTGTGTAATGTCATTCTTAGAGAAAAGTATCTTTCTGTAAGTGTATAATTGGTTTTAGTTTGGGTGTTTTTCAGGTATTTATTATTGTCCCGATTTATTTTTAAAATAATAATAATAGATTTATTTATATACCGTCATACCTTTTCAGTTCAAGACGGTCTACAGTAAAGTAGAAGTACAGGTATCGATAGAAGTGAAAAGAGCGTGGAGGTTACAGCATTGAGATGACGTGGGGGTGCGTGGGTAGGCGGTGTTCACGTTGGGACTGTAGGGAGGATGGGAGGATGGAGAATTCCGGAGAAGGGCGCTTAGGGTGTTATTCCAGATGCCTGCCTGAAAGGATAGTGTCCTATTAAGGAATTTTTTGTATCGACATCCCTTGGGGCTGGGGAATGAGAAAAGAAGAGTTTTGCGGGAGGGGCAGGGATTATCCTGAAGAATGAGGTGGCTCATGAGGTAGGTGGGCGAGGAGCCAAATAATGTCTTATAGCAGAGGCAGCCGAATTTGAAGATAATTCTGGCTTCGATTGGTAGCCAGTGTCATTTTTTTGAAGTATGGGGAGATGTGGTCGGATTTTTTCAGGCCAAAGATCAATCTTACCGCCGTGTTTTGGATCGCTCTTAGTCTTTTAAGGGTATTTTTGTGGGTAAATTATATTGCAGTAGTCCAGTGAGCTTAGAATTAGAGATTAGACTAGCAGTCTAAACACAGCGAAGTCGAAGTAAGGTTTTAGAGTGCGCGTAATTTCCATAGTAGGCAGAAGCATTTTTTGATTAAGATGTCAGTGTGGGCATCATAAGAACATAAGCAATGCCTCTGCTGGGTCAGACCTGAGGTCCATCTTGCCTAGCAGTCCGCTTACGCGGCGGCCCAACAGGTCCAGGACCTGAGCAGTAATCCTCTATTTATACCCTTCTATTCCCTTTTCCAGCAGGAAAATGTCCAATCCTCTCTTAAATCCCAGTACTGTATTCTGCCCTATAACGTCCTGTGGAAGCGCATTCCAAGTGTCCACCACACGTTGGGTAAAGAAGAACTTCCTGGCATTTGTATTGAATCTGTCCCCTTTCAACTTTTCCGAATGGCCTCTTGTTCTTTTATTTTTTGAAAGTTTGAAGAATCTGTCCCTCTCTACTCTCTTTATGCCCCTCATGATCTTATAAGTCTCTATCATATCCCCTCTAAGTCTCCTCTTCTCCAGGGAAAAGAGACCCAGTTTCTCCAATCTCTCAGCGTATGAAAGGTTTTCCATCCCTTTTATCAGGCGTCAAGGGTGAGTTGTTGGTCGATGGTGACTCCTAGGACTTTTATGGTGGGGTTGATTGGGAAGTTGCTTCCATTTAGATTGATTGAAGAGTCGAGGGTTTTGTTTGATGGGGTTGCCATGAAGAATTTGGTCTTCTCCAGGTTTAGTTTAAGTTTGAAGTTTTTTGTCCATTGTGATTCCTGGGTGATCACTGAAGAGATGAAGGTCCTGGTTTCGGTCGATAGGGTGGAGATGGGAATGATGATTGTGATGTCGTCTGCATATATGTAGAGTTTGATGTTCAGCTTTGATAGTGTTTCGCCTAGAGAGGACATATACTGTATATGTCAAAGAGGGAGGAGCCTTGTGGGACACCACAGAGGATGACCCAAGATTGTGAGTAGGATTGTTCACTGATCACTTGGTAGGATCGGTTTTTCAAGAAGCCCTCAAACCAGTTTAGCACCTTTCCCATGATTCCGATGGCATTTAGACAGGTCAATAGGATTTCGTGCTCCACCAGATCAAAGGCACTGCTCAGGTCAAATTGGAGGATTAGTGCTTGGTTCCTTGCCCTAAGTATGTGCGAGATGTGATCCATGATGAAGGTTAGTGCGGTTTAAGTAGAATTATTGTTGGCGATTTATTAGACACTTTTCTGCTGAAACAGGTTCTACGTGCCAAAACAGATTGCATGCATGGGCAATGAGCCTAATTTTATAAACGATGCCTACCCATGCATAACAGTTGTCAATCAACCTCTAGGCACCACTTACAGAATCATGCTTGGAGGTATCTAGGCATGCTTAGGCGTCTCTAGGTGTCGTTGTGGTAGGTACCAGTATATTAGGCCAGATTTTTCCTGGCCTAATTTACCAGCGCCTACCACAGACATCTAGTGATGCCTAAGTTAATCACCATGTGTATTCTTTGCCCCTAACTATGCCTACCTTTTAGGTCTAGTTGTCATAAGAACCTAAGAATAGCCTTAGTGGGTCAGACCAATGGTCTGTCAAGCCCAGTAGCTCATCTTCAAGGAGGCTAATCCAGGTCACAAATACCTGGCAAAAACCTAAATAGTAGCAATATTTCATGCTACCGATCCAGGGCAAGCAGCAGCTTCCACCATGTCTGTCTCATAGCAGACTATGAACTTTTCCTCCAGGAACTTGTCCAAACCTTGTTTTTAAAACCAGCCACGTTAACCACTCTTACCACATCCTTTGGCAATGTGTTTCAGAGTGTCGTTAGACACCTCACATTATTCCACATACACCCCTAATTAATTTCTTCCATTTTTTTAAAGCAGTTTTTAGTGGTATGGTCAATTACCACACCAATTTTAAAACATTGTGTGTGAATTTTAGTTAGGCCTTGCTAAGCGTCTGTGATTAGGGCACCCAGCAGTGTCTAGCCTAGGCACCATTTATTGAATTTCACTCAAGTGTTTTGGCTTTACAGACTCTACTTTTACTTAAAGTTGTTTATAATGAACTGAGGTTTAATTATAAGTGGGACTGGATGTTTAGGGTTTAGCTTTGCAATCCTGGCAGGTTCATGAGAACATCTGTCACCAGGTGATGGACAAACTCTTCCTTCTGAAGCATTTCTAAAAGTTTTAGGAGTCACTGTGGACCCCATTCTCTCTCTTTAGCCACACATCGCTATTCAGTGATCCCTGCAGTTGCATGAGGATGCGTCATGAATCAGCCCCCTGGACCTGGATCTGATCCGGATCGGATAAGTAGGTCCGTTTAGTGGATCTAGCCCTTCCCTTACATATACAGTGGAACCTTGGTTTGCCAGCATAATTCGGTCCAGAAGCATAGATCAAAGCACGTTTCCCCATAGAAGAGAATGGAAATGCAGGCAAAAGACCCCCACCCCCGAGGCCACTGGCAGGCTTCCCCCCCCCACTCCCAGGAACCGGCTTTGCCCCCCTGCCCGCCCGCACCCACTCTTACCGCGATCGGGCACCAGCATGCAGCACCAACCCACAGGCTGCATCCTGGTGCCCAAAGAGCCTGCCGCCTGCCGCTTGCCGCTGATTCTGCGTACGCTCAAGGCCTTCTGGCTCCCGCTCTCTCTGACATTCTAATGAGATTCTTGGAGACACTGATGCCAGTTTGCGAGGTGGGTGGGGGGGGCGATGCCTCACATATCGAGTCAATGCTCGGTTTGCGTGGCAAGATTTGTTTGTCTTGCAAAACACTCGCAAACCGAGGTTTGACTGTACTGAATTTGCTTATTTCTGATCTGAGGAAGAAGGGGTTACCTAAAATAGGTGTTTATAAAAAAATGTTTTGATTTCTACATATTACCTTGAAGAGTGGACTAAAATGGCCACCACACCATTTCAATCAATCATCTGAAACAATGTCAAAACACAGAATTTCATTTCTGCAAATTGGCTCTTCACGAAATAAGATAACACTCCTTTCAGCTCCAGTGGCAAAATAAGGCTCATAATTTAGGAAGTTGGTTGGTTGGGCTGAGAACTTTTCAGCACCCCCTCCTACACGCAAAGAATAATAAAGCCAAATGGCGACTAGGAATCATTGCGGCTTACATAATATTAGAAAGAATCCAGAGGTATATGCCACATGTACACGAATACGTTGTAAGAGAACAGATGGATTTTCAGTGCCTTCCTGAATTGGAAGTGTGTGGTAAGTCATCCGCATTTACTTATATCTCTGTTGGCATTGTCTATCCAGCTGTGGAATATTCTTCTCTGCCAATCACATCCGCACCAAACTTGTTTTGTAGTCTGTGCAGTGGTTCTGCCAAAGTCTTCTGAACTATGAGCAGCTTCTTTCTGACTTTGAGATCTAACCTCTTTCTTTTGAGGACCGCTTATCCCTTTCTTGACGTGTGGCTCCGTCCGTCAAAGAAAAGGATCCAATCCTTTTTTTCTCAGCTTTGCTTAGGAAGAATCCAATAGAGAGGCTGAAGATCCTAAATTTGGTAAAATCTCACCTAACTTAAAACTTGGGTGCCTGTAATGTAGACCAGGGTTTTACAGGCCTACGTCCTTTAGAGAATCAGGCCTACTGGTGCCTAAGTCTTTCTCCATCCCCAAACATGCCTGCTTTGATGTTAGGCACCTGTCTTTTGTACAATCACATCTAAGACAGGCACCTTTCTCCCAATTAATGTATATTCTTTTCAATTATGACCAATTGATTAAGTTAGGTGGCTTTTATAGAATTTCCCCCAAAGTGTCGTACCCTCAGCAACATCTTGGCACAGTAGCTGTAGTTAGAGAGAAAATGATTGTCCCAGGCAGTGGTAACATTTTGGGTGGGTGTCTATGTTGGATATGTGAGGCATTCATATATTATCTTCACTCAGTGGGGCATATTTGGAACTTCCTCAAATCCTATGAAACTCAGAGAAGAATTAGGAGATAGAAAATCTCATCAAAGAGGAGGAAAAAATTCCTAGACAAAATAAACTGTAATCAAACTCTGGAATTCATTGCAGGAGAATGTGGGGTTTAAAAAGGTTTGGATAATTTCCTAAAAGAGAAGAACATAGGCCATTATTGAGATGGTTTGGAGAAATCCATAAAGCAGCATAAAATCTGTTTTATTACCTGGGAGCTGGGTTGGCCACTGTTGGAAACAGGACACTGGGCTTGATGGACCAATGTGGCAGCTTGTATGTTCTTGTGGCAAGGAGTTTCTTATAGCTTGACATCAATTTAGGGGCCTGTTCTCCACCTCCCTCCTCCAGCATAGCTGCATCATGATAATGTTGTCGTGGCTATTGTGTGCTTGTATTATATGTTAGTTCTATATTGTGTTAGCGCTTCACTAGACTGTGTTGCTAAAAACTGCTCTTCAGTTCTGTCTTGAACTCATTCTGGGAAAAGGCTGTGGCCTGGCCAATGTTGTCTGTACAGGAAGGATAGACAAATGGATGTTGTGTGATCCTTGTTTTTATCATTCTTTGCATGTATTGCACTTAGTTTGGTTTTATTGAAAACATTTAGATACCACCTAGGATCAATAACAAACATTATTTTTATTTTTTAAAATTTATTTAATGTATTCACTTTTCTATACCGTTCTCTCAGAGGAGTTCAGAACGGTTTACATTAATTTATTCAGGTACTCAAGCATAATGACACCTAGACATGATCGAACCGTTCTCCCTCTAAGCATTCAAGATATTTTAATCCAACATAAGATTCTACCTGTCACATATCGGCATCAGGAAGGGCATTCCACAAATTCACACCAGCAACCGAAAACATGGCACTCCCAATTCCATGGTTGTTGTAAGTTTCATCCCTCAAAGCCTTTCTAGATCTATAGACCTCCCAGAACACTGGGGCCAGTCTGCACAACACTTGACGTACTATGGACCTTCTTCAACCTTTTTACACCTATGAACCGGCAGAAATAAAATAATTATTTTGTGGACCAGCATCGGTCCGCAACCTGGCGGTTGAAGAACCCAGACCCTGCCCCCATAGTCCTAATTGTAACACTTTTTTCCATTCATTTTTCATATATACACACAATATAATCTTATTAACAATGCATCGATCGCACCGCAGACTGGCAGTTGAAGAACACAGTTTTGGGCCTGATGCACATGCTGGCCCTGTGGACCGGCAGGAAATGTCTGTGGACCGGCACCGATCCATGGACTGGTGGTTGAAGAACACTGTTATAATGTACCCTTTGTTTCATAGGTAGCCAGTGTAGTAAGCAAGGTACTTAAAAGTGTGAAATGGCTGAGTCTAAGGGGATCCTTTGCTTTTTATCTCCATGCAGGATATTCTGGCCCTTTGAAGGAAATTCCTTGTGAGCGATTCAACACCACAGCCATGCCCAAGTACTATCAGTCCCCCTGGCAAGAAGCCATAGCCAATGATCCCGAGCTCTTGGAGGCTTTCTATGCCATGATGCCAAAGGCAGAGCAACAGGCCTTGCTTCCAGACTACAGGAGTTTTAACAGGTGATTGCAGTGGGCGACTAGAAGCTCTGCTTACGATATAGACAGTTCTTAATCTTTTTTTTTTTCTTTATGCAAGAAATATGATGAATTATAGGCAGTAAGAGACCCCTGAAATAGACCTCAAAAACCTTACAGAAAGGAAGGTTTGGTTCTGTTGGATAAAAGAAACCAATCATACATTCCATTTCATAAAACATTATCCCTCTAATTCTATAATCTTGCATGTCTGATTTTATGGTAATGTATAAAATTGCGCATGATAACTATAGCAAAAACCCCAAGACAAAATATCCTTAAAAGACACCAAAATATAAGTTGGGCATGCCCTAGGGCATTGCAGGAAAGTTATATAAACTACAAGCAGAGGTAAAGGAAGTAGCTGATTTTTGGGATCACTGGACCACTACCAGCACCTGCATTTTAGACAACATGGCACCTAAACATACCAGTAAAAGTAATGCAAATAAATATAACAAATGATTCGACATTGATCTCCTAAAAATGAAACAGTTAGCCAGACGTCTAGAAAGAAAATGGAAAAAAACAGGAGAATTATCAGACCGTAACAATTGGAGAGCCAATATAAAAACCTACAAACAACTAAAAAAAGATAAACGCAAAGCATTTTACTCAAACAAAATCAATTCATCCTGCAACAGCTCACGAGGAGTTAATACAAAAGAGCTGTTCAATCTGGTTACTAACCTATTTGACACTCTACCCACACACAACTCTAAATTACCCTCGGCAAACGACCTAGCCCTGCACTGACTCAAAAATTAAAAAACTAAGAAACAATTACCCAACAGAAGAACCTAATGAACACCATATAGCTAACACACAGGGAAATGAAACCCCTGCAGACATGTTCTGGGATTCCTTTCAAGACATAGATTGGAATAACTATACCAAATTATACAACAAATACTCCAAATCATACTGCTTCCTGGACTCATGTCCCTCGGAAATCATGAAAGCGGCACCACTTGAATTTAAACTATCTCTACTGCACTACTTAGCCCATAACCTGAAAAACGGAAAATTCCTCACCAACAAAGGCCACATAATAACCCCTATCCTAAAAAATAGCAAAGAATCGTCAGCCCTAGTTTCCAACTACAGACCAATTGCTTCCATACCACTCTTTGTAAAGATCATGGAGGGGCTGGTACACTCCCAATTAATGGAATATCTAGACCAGTTCTCACTCCTTCATGAGACTCAATCCGGCTTTAGACCGCTTTTCAGCACAGAAACGGTAATTGCGGCCATCTTAGATTACTTGCACCTATTTTTAAGCAAAGGCCTCAGTGCCCTGATCATGCAATTCGACATGAGCTCTGCCTTTGACCTTGTAGACCATGCGAAATTGCTACAGTGTCTAGATGCTATTGGCATCAGAGGCGAAGTGCTAAACTGGTTTCATGGTTTCCTTTCGTCCCGAACCTATCAGGTTCGCTTCAACAATGATCTCTCCAACACCTGGAGCAACCCATCCGGCGTTTCGCAAGGGTCCCCACTCCCCACTATCCCCTCTGCTTTTCAATATCTACATGACCTCACTGAGCGTTCAATTAACCCAGCTGGGGATAAAATTATTCAGTTACGCTGATGACTTCACAATTATTATCCCATTTGCCAACTCCATCTCGGAAACAATTCCAAAAGCATCAGAAGCCATAAACTTGATGGAACATTGGATGACAGACTTCAAACTCAAGCTCAATACTGAGAAGACAAAATTCTTTGTCGCTTCACCGCGCCCTCTTGACACCAAAACCCCACTAGACATCAACAAACATAACAACCCCATACAGCCCACCATTAAAATACTGGGTGTAACTCTGGACCAATGCCTCACCATGAAAGATCAGGTGGACTCCCTAATCAAAAAGAGTTTTTTCACCCTCTGGAAACTTAAATCCATTAAAGCATACTTTGATAACTCTGCCTTCAGAATCTTGGTACAATCCCTCGTATTAAGTCAACTCGACTACTGTAACATCGCCTACTTAGCAATCCCCCAAAAGAATATGCGACGATTACAACTAATGCAAAACACTGCGGTCAGACTAATCTTCGGTCTAAAGAAGTTCGATCACGTGACGCCATACTTCAAACAGCTACACTGGCTGCCGATGGAAGCTCGTGTAAAGTTTAAGTTCGCCTGCCTCTGTTTTAAAGTTTTCTACGGTCTAACCCCTAAATACATCACTGACCTATTCTCCTTCTCAGCCAACAAACACAAGAGAAGCTCCCACTCGCACTTCGTTTCTCCCCCGGTTAGAGGATGCAAACTAAAAAAACACCATGAGCATCTTCTCTCACATCAGGCTGCTCTATGGGGTAAAGACCTAGAACAACTCCTATTGCCCACCACTTATGAGGTATTCAGGAAACGCCTCAAAACTCACCTATTCCTGAAATACCTAGACAGCTGACCCACTTCCCTCCTTCCCCTCTCTTGCCCTTTCTCCCCATTGTTCCCACATCCCTTAAGTTAACTCAACTTGTACGTCAACTCAACTTGTACCCCACTAATCTTCTGTAAACCGCATAGAACTTAACGGTATTGCGGTATATAAACTGTTATTATTATTATTATTATTAACTCCCTAGACTCCACCAAAAATATATAAATCTCAAATCTAAATTTTTAAGATAAAGAGCACTCTCAGCGTGAGTTTGAAAGCTTTAAAGAGCGACTCAAAGAGCAGCTCTAGTGCTTAGAATAGCAAAGCCAGCAAATACTGAGCAGAGATTACCACTCACTGCCAGCCGCACACCATCAGCTGGATGCTCCTCTGTGCTTTAAAGTGCAAGTCAAGTGCAAACAGTGTGGAAGACAAAAAGTTCACTGTCCTGCAATGCCCCGAATGCCTAACCCACTGACCTGAACAGTCACTTGTCCCTCCAGTTACTTAGCTGAATAAAGGTGCTATAGTCAAATAGTAGCAAGGAGAGTCCAGCTTTTTTGGGATCAAAGACCAAAGTTAAGGTACAGTCCTCTTTCAACACGGCTCAATCCAGCAGTGTTTCAGGGCAAAAGCCCCTTCCTCAGGAGCCGAACGGGCCACACAACTGTAGATCAGACTGATTCCAGGCAAAAAGGGGGAAGGACTGGAGACACAACAACAGCTTTAAATTCTCAGGCAATTAGCAGAATAATCACATTAGAGCTTACAACAGCATTCACAGGTGTAAACCCTAACAGGGCCTGGAGAGGAGGTGAAACAAAAAAGTAATCACAAAATGAAAGAAATGAAAAAAAACTGCAGTTAAATAATAGAGTTCCATTCTATCATGTCACTGAGCCCTTAAGGTTTCACAGCCTGCAGCTCAAATATCCAAAATTGTTCTCTCAGTTGGATCCTAGCACTCCGATCACCCTGGAAATTTGAAAGAATTTGCTCAATCACAAACCAACATAACTGGGTGAACACATGTTGAAACTCCAAGCAGTGACTCACCATAGGGGCAGTCAGGGTAGCAGTATTATGCTCTACCAGCCGAGTCCTGATCTGTCTGCTTGTGTGCCCTACGTAGATTTTTTGACAGGGACAGATGCTAATATATATGATCCAAGCTGACACATAAGTAGTAAGAGCTCTCAAATGATAGCTATTGTGGTTAATGGGATGAGTCCAGCAATCCAGTTGCAGGGACATGGCACATATCTGACATGTGGTGTACCGATCATCAGAAGATAAGTTGAAAGTCACTAACAGCTCTGCTTAAGGTTTTTACTTTCTGGAGTGCAACGGAGGTTTTTTGCCAATGAGGCTATCGCCTAACCACCTGTAAACCACCTTTGTGGAGGTGGGAGGGTCCTAGTCTGAGGCTTTTTCCTCCATTTTTTCATTGCACATTACATCCAAACCTAAGCTGTGCTGTTCATGTTCCACCTGACATTCCATATTTTTCTTGTGAAAGTGTATTGTAAATACTATTGAGTTTTTCACAAAATCCGAGTTTTTTTAGACACATCTGACATGTGCCACATGGACCGTGGCCCCCAAGTGGATTATAGGTTTGAGGAACTACAGGAGAAGTAAGCATATTAGACAGATTTTGGGGTCTAGAAAAAGCAATGCATGGACCATCCTTAAAAACATCATGCATTGCTAAAATGCCCCATAATTTTTTTGATGACATTGGCCACCTCTACAGCACGATCAGAATAGATAAGGATACAAACCTGTTTCTTCATGTTTTGCAAGAGAGTAGGCTTGTTTGATAACCCATTCAGGGTAACCCCTTTGAGCAAAACGATGCCACATAGCACTGGCCTATCTCTTAAATTCAATAGTGGATGTACAGATCCTGCGAAGCCTCAAAAACTGTCTGTTGGGTAAGGCCTGCTTCAATTTAGTAGGATGACAACTGGAAAAATGAAGATACATATTCCGATCAGTGTGCTTACGGAATACCGTGGTTACTAGCTCAGTGTCTTGCTTAGTAACCCGGATATCAAGATATGTAATAGACTGCATATGGAAAGACATGGTAAACTTGAGATTAGGGTCCACAGAATTCAACCAGTCCCGGAACTCCTGGGAAATACATCGTCAAGTGCCAATTTAGATTCTTTATTGAATGTTTTTGTGTTTTGAAAATGCCCCTAAAAGTATGGCGTCTGGAGGTATTTTCAATATGACATTAAAATCTGATATTGGATGGTTTGGGAAAAACCTTCCAAAAATCCAGTAGAGAAAATGGCCATTTTCTATATGTTTTTGAGCTTCTTGTGTCTATCTTTTAGGACAGGTAACTAAACTCTGGAATTCATTGCTAAGCAGTTAGCTTAGTAGGGTTTAATCCAGGTTTGGATCATTTCCTAAAAGAAAAGTCCATAAGCCATTATTAATCCACTGTTAGTTTTACTCTTTTGAGAGCTTGCCAGGGACTTGTGACCTGGATTGCTCACTGTTGGGAACTGGATATTGGGCTTGATGGACCTTTGGCCTGTCCCTCTATAGAAAGGCTTATGGTCTTATGGCATTAACGCATGAGAAAACCTGCACAAAAGGACACATTTTGCTGCAGCTTCGTAAAAGAGCCTTTTTATCTATTTATTGTATTGCTTGTGAGTTTTGGACAGTTATACTTTGAATTATATATCCATATATTTATTACAATTTATTTACTCTCTCTTTGAAGAAATTCACCCAAAGTAGTGTACAGCATATGTGACTCATTTTAAAAAGAAAAAAATGTCCAAAAAGTGGCATAAAGGGGCAAATGGACATTTATCTCGCTCAACCTTACGATTTGCTATTTCAAAATATATTTTATAAACAGGATTCTATGGTGTTTTTCTGTAAGTTTATCAAGTTTATTAACAGAATTTGATTTATCGCCTATTGAAATCACTAAGCGATGTACATTACAATATATAATAAGGTAAAAGAGTTTCACAAATTAACAATAAACATTTGACTAAAACAAAACAAGTAGTTGGGATGGAAAAATTAAAAGTTACATATTTCATTTAAAATAGAAAATTAGGAAAAAAACGATAGGTAAGGGTACATAAAAAATCTCAGCTATTAAAAAATAAAAAACATAATCTGCTTTAGACATTGAAGGCATCTCTAAATAGATAAGATTTTAAAGATTTTTTAAATATTAAAACATCTTTTTCATCACGAATATATTGGGGAAGGGCATTCCACCATAGGGGACCTGTCACTGAAAAAATATCTGCCCTTCTAGTACCAATAATCTTCAAGGAAGGAACTGAGAGAAGGTTTTGGTTAGAGGAACGAAGTGAACGTTGAGTATTATAGGGTATCAAGAGCCTGGATATAAATTGGGGTTCTTCACAAGCTAAAGTTTTGAAGATGAGTAACATTATTTTAAATGTGATTCTATGGCTAATAGGCAGCCAGTGAGAATCTTTCAACAACGGAGAAACATGATCGTACTTTTTTGCATTATATATTAACTTTATTGCGGTGTTTTGAATCAGTTGTAGTGTATCAAAATCTGAAGGGGGGGGTATGTGTAAGGGACTAGAGCTCTCTTATGATTTGGATGTTTTTCTACAATAATCAAACACTTTAGAAAACATCCAGGGCACAATTTGGACGTTTTACTGATCTCGCAGACGTAAGGATGTACTTATCAGAAAGTTAAACTGTCAGCATGTTAACAAACATGCAGAAAATTCTCATAATCTTCTGAGTTATGCTTTATTGAATAAATATAATGAACATACTGTATATACTCAAATATAAGACGATCCAAATATAAGTTGAGACCCCCATTCCCCCCCACAAAAAGGAGGAAAAATGGTTGACTCGAATATAAGTCAGGCAGGTTAATATTCAAGTGTCCTGCCCTTCCAGATTCTGCACTCAGCCCCCCTCCCTGGCAAGTTCTGCACCCAGCCCCCTTTCCTCTCTGCCCTGCACTCAGTCCCATTCCCTACCAGGCTCTGAACACCGTCCCACCTTCCTTCCCTGTACCCTCTTCCCCCTAAAAAGAGCCAACATCATCAGGGATGTCACAACGGCTTGATTGTCCCGTACTCCCCTCTGCCCTCTAACCCAGCCAGCAGATTATGGTAACCATTCCCCTTAACTTAAACCACCTAGTGGTAGGCCGGGACAGGAGGGATCCCTCCCGTCTCCTGCCCCAGCCAATACTAATAATTACCACCCTCCCTTGCGTACCACTTCCCTGGTGGTCTAGCGTGTATGTGCTCAAATCCTCCTTTGTAAACGTAGTAGCCAGCGGCGCACCCAGGCCGGCACGCAGGAGCGAGTTTTTCGTGCTCCCGGCCGGCCCTGCACCGCTCGATAGACTACCGCGAGAACTGCGAATCCCACGAGAACTTACAGCAGCCTATGATGGCATATAAAAACGCGAAGGGTTCACCCAGTCTGCCCAACCATACACGTTCCACAAAGTAATTCAATTTAAATGGTCCTCTTTCCTAGATACCTCTGGGCCAGAAACTCAGAGCCCTACCCGGTAGTATGCCCAGGCTTCAACCACTGGAGTCTCCATCAAAACCCACTCCAGCCCATCTCAACCATCCCAGCCATCGAAGCCCTCCCCAGCCCATCCCCAACTGAATGTCCACACAAGGGACACAGACTGCACAAGCCTGCCCAGTACTGGCCTTAGTTCCTTCAATGTATACCCATTATTTTCTGATTAGAGATCCTCTGTGTTCATCCCAGGCTTCTTTGAACCCTGTCACCATTTTCTTCTCCACCACATTCCTCTTGGAGCACTGTCACAACCAGGGTAAGGCTGCCGGGGGCGTAACAGGGCTCATTTTCAAAACAGAAAAATGTCTAAAAAGTGGCCTAAAGGGGCAGATAGACATTATCTTGCCCAACCTTCCAATTTGCTATTTCAGAATGTATTTTGTAGGCAGATTTCTATGGTGTTTGTAATGTCTCAAAATCTGAAGGGGGTGTGTTGGAGGCATAGCTTGTGTGGGACTAGGGTGGTCTTATGATTTGGATGATTTTCGGCAATAATCGAACATTTTAGAAAACATCCAGGGCTAGACCTGTTTTAACAACAAATAAGTGCTGAAACATTGCCCAAACTGACCAGATGACCATTGAAGGGATGAAGGTATGACCTCCCCACACTACTCCAGTGGTCATTGACTCCTTCCCACTCCTTGTCTTTGACAATGAATTTGATGAGCTCATCATACGCTCCGTACGATTAAGTCTCCTCCTCCTTTCTCCCCCTCTGCCCTATCTACAGTCCATATCTCCCGGCATGATAGCTCCAGTGGTTATGACCAGTCCTAGTAGAGCAACAAGCAGATTCAAAATAAGGATCAAAATGTAGGGACTGGGACTATACACACCAAGCTTGACTTCTGTGAAGCCCACAGCGTTGCCCCTAACTTCAAGCAGAAGCTTTGACAATTAGGCATATTAGTCCCATAATTCCTTGCGTTCCGCAATCCGCTCCGAGGCACCCATGTCCATCCACACCCCCATACACGTTCTAGAATATCAAATGACAGCAGCTATACGCACAAATACTAATTAGGTCAATTACTGCCAATTAACACTAATTTAAGCTACAGTAATTGTCTGTTAACTCAAATTAACAGCCAATTCTTGAATTAAGTTGCATATGCAAGTGCCCTTATTCGACAACTTGTGTATGGAAATTTGGGCATGTTGCAGGTTTTGTGTTTCAGCTCCACCAAAATCTCTGATATTTGAAAAATGTTTAGGAGGGAGATGCTAGAATAATACTAGCTGCTCTTTGCTTCTAAAGACAGAGTAAGTACATTATTGTAAGCAAGGTTTAATTGTCTTCTGCTATCCACAGGGCTGCTATTCCCTTTGGTGGTTTTGAAAAGGCATCAAGATTGGTTACCTACAAAGTGCCCGAGTTTAACTTTCGTCTGCTGATGGATCCTTCACTCTCCATGCTAGTGAACCCTCTATATGCCAGGCGCTCCTTCAACAGGACGGCTCAGGGCTGGTTGTCTCCGCTCATCATCCTATCTCAGCCCCTGAGCACCACCGCTCCAGAAACAGAGGACCTATAAAGGACAACAGCTGCGTTGGTCCCAGCACCGTGGAATGGCTTTGGAGATACCAACTGGTACAATGTACATACCTATGTCTGAAGCAGAGCCCTATCCTGAGAATCAAATTTAATGATAAATAAAGTTCTATTATGTACTTTCCCCACACAAACTTTGATTCTTAAGTGTTACACATAACAGTAAGTCACATCAAACCTTAGTGCAACAAAGAAGATTTTTGACTGGAATCAAGATTCCTCCACCACTGGAACAAACATTTCATAAACACGCACAGTGTGTTTCAGATCCAGAATCATTTATCCAGGCCCCTAATATACATGGAAACAAAAGTTTCCTTGATTTGTTTCATAACAACACTAGGAAAACCAGAATAGGTGATTCAGCTCCATCCAGACTCTACTGGGCTTTGTTGAGAAAGACCCTGCTATACTTCTATAAAATTCACATTACACTCTTCTTCAACCTCTCCCAAGGGCCCTCGGTTAGTTATTGTGGAGGAATAACCTAACAGTGCTTTGGGCTGAGAATTGGGGAACAAGGTTCAATTCCTACTGTGGTTACTTATGATCCCAGGCAAATCACGTAACTCTCCATTTTGCCAGGTACAAAACTTAGATTGGGAGCCCACTAGGGTCAGAGAAAGTACTTTTATATAATAAATGTAAACCACTTTGGTTATACCACAGAAGGGCAGTATATTAAATCCATGACCCTTTTCGCTTTCAGTAGAACTCACGTCACTCTTGTCATCACTGATGGCAAATACTCATTTTTACCTTATACCTTGGAAACAAAAACTCACACCTCTTATACCAAGTGACGTCTAACCCACCATAACATAAGAATATAAGAATTGCCATACTAGGACTGAACAAAGGCCTATCTATTTCCAACAGTGACCAACCCAGGTCACAAGTACTTGGCAAGATCCCAAAAAAGTAAATAAGATTTTATGCTGTTTATTCTAGAAATAAGCAGTGGATTCCCCCGAGTCCATCTTAATAACAGCTTATGAACTTTTCTTTTAGGGAAGGTTCAAACTGTTTATAAACCCTGCTAAGCTAACTGCGTTCACCACATTTTTTGGCAACAAATTCCACAGTTTAGTTACACATCAAGTGCCCCCTATTCCTAGAAATTTTGGAAAGAGTAAACAAACAATTCACCTCTACCTGTTCCATTCCACTCAGTATTTTATAGACCTCTATCATATGTTATGTGCCATCTTATATTCTGCCAAATAAGAACATAAGAATAACCTCATAGGGTCAGACCAAAGGTCCATCAAGCCCAGTAGCCCCTTCTCACGGTGGCCAATCCAGGTCACTAGTACCTGGCCAAAAACCAAGGTGTAGTAATATTCCATGCTACCGATACAGGGCAAAAATTGGCTTCCCCCGTGTCTTTCTCAATGACAAATCGGAGTTCTAGGCGGGTTACAGGCAGCATTCATGCTACATAGTACATACAATTACACATGTAATGTAAGATAAGGCATCTAAAACAGTAAGTAACCACTAACCCATAACATAAGTCTTTATTTGCGGTTCTAGACGGTGTACAGAAAGAATACATCAAGGAAGATATTAACATTAAAGATAGATTTTTTTAAAAAAACACATAATAATAAGGCTCAAAGATATTCCCTGTCTGTCCCAGACGAGATCACAATCTATGTTAAGCAGCCAGAAAATAATGATAGGAAGAAAACCATATTATAAACTCAATATAAGACCAAATCCCCTTAAAGGAGGAAAAGATGAAATGGGAAAGAAAAGCAAAATGTATGAAAAAATGAAGCTGAAGTGGAATAGAAATTCTAATTAGGCTCAGTTCAACGTAAGGCCTCGATGTTAGTCATAAAATTTCCCTTTCGCTCCCAAACTGGTAGGAAGATCCATAAAGCAGGGGAGAAAAATCTCAGATGACAAAGGCAGAAAAGTGATCTCCAGGCCTCCTAGGAAGGTCGTCACCCTTCTCTAGTATTTTGACATGCAGCGACCAGGGCCTTCGAACCTTCTCATCTTTGTTTTCCAGTCTTTTTCTATTGGCTTTCTTAGCCTCCGCCACACACTGAGATGAGGGTTTCAATGCATTCGCAATGATGATGCCTAGATCCTTTTCCTGGACAGTGACTCCTACCATCATATAGCTATAGTTCCGGTTTTTCTGTCCCACATTTATCACTTTGCACTTTTGCAGCATAAAATCTGTTTTCCTACTTGGGATCTGGGTTGGCCATTGTTGGAAACAGGATCCTGGACTTAACGGACCTTTGCTCTGTCCTAGTATGGCACTACTTAGTCACATTAAACGTCGTCTGCCATTTTGACGTCCAGTCTTCCAGTCTCACAAGGTCCTCTTGCGATTTAACAACTTTGTGTCATCACTACTACTATTTATTATTTCTAAAGTGCTGAAAGTCGTACGCTGCGCTGTACATTTTAACATACAATAGACGGTCCCTGCTCAGAAGAGCTTAAAATCTAATTTAGACAGGACATTTTGGGGTTGGGGAGATTATGGTAGAGAAAATGATACAGTGGGTCTAGGTATCTGACAGCAGTGAGTGGCAGTTAAGAGTTGAAAACAGATTCAAAAAAGTGGGCTTTTAGCTTGGATTTGAACGCTGCTAGGGAGGGAGCACGATGTATTGATTCAGGTAGCCTGTTCCTGGCATACGGTGCCGCAAGAAAGAAGGGACAGAGTCTGGAGTTGGCAGTGGAAGAGAAGGGTACAGATAAGAGGGGCTTGCCTGATAAACGGAGATCACGGGGAAGAGCATAGGGGGAGATAAGTGAAGAGAGATATGGGGGGGGGGGGCTTCAGAAAGAACGCACTTGTAAGTCAGCAAGAGGAATTTAAACTGTATTTGGAAATGGATGGGGAACCAATGAAGTGACTTGAGGAGAGGGGTAAAGTGAGAATAGCGGCTCTCACAGAATATGAGTCGCGCAGCAGCATTTTGAATGGATTGAAGAGGCGAGAGGTGGGCATGTGGGCGGCCCGAAAGAAGTACATAGAAACATAGAACATGACGGCAGAAAAGGGCCACGGCCCATCTAGTCTGCCCACACTAATGGCCCACCCCCTAACTACCTCCATGAAGAGATCCCACATGCCAAATAGAAACATAGAACATGACGGCAGAAAAGGGCCACGGCCCATCTAGTCTGCCCACCCTAATGGCCCACCCCCTAACTACCTCCATGAAGAGATCCACATGCCAATCCCATCTTTTCTTAAAATCTGGCATGCTGCTGGCCTCAATTACCTGTTGTGGAAGATTATTCCAGCGATCAACCACCCTTTCGGTGAAGAAATATTTTCTGGTGTCACCATGAAATAGTCTAAGCATGAGGTGAATTATCTCACTAGTTATTCCCATCTCTAGATCATTGATAAATATGTTGCAAAGCAGCATTCCCAGCACAGACCCCAGGGGAACTCCACTCTTTACCCTTCTCCATTGAGAATACTGACCATTTAAACCACTCTCTGTTTTCTGTCTTTCAACCAGTTTATAATCCATAAAAGAACATTATCTCCTATCCCATGACTTTCTAATTTCCTCAGAAGTCTTTCATGAGGTACTTTCTCAAATGCCTTTTGACAATCCAAATACAGAAATCAACTGGTTCACCTTTATCCACATGTTTATTCACCCCTTCAAAAAAAATGCAGTAGATTGGTGAAGCAAGATTTCCCTTGACTAAATCCATTTTGGTTTTCTCTCATTAATCCATACTTATGTACATGCTCTGTAATTTTGTTCTTTATAACAGTCTCTACCATCAGCACCATTGTCAGACTCATTTCCCAGATCACCTCTGGAACTCTTTTTTCAAAATTGGTATTACCATACAATCTATAACAGGAAAGAGCATTGCATCTTTTTCTACTCCACTCCTGCACACAAGTCTCTTATTTATTCAGTCAGCCCCAAGACTAATTAATAGACAGGGCAGCCCTAACGCTGGGTTTTATTAAACCATGGAAGAATTTCTTTCCACAGGCCAGCGAGGTAAATGCTCCGATGCTCATAGGAATAGAATGAGCATCAAAGCCCACCGTAAGAAGCTCTTCTACAGTTTAGTAAAAGAATCCCTAAACAAAGAGAGTGAATTCAGGCCCAAATATAAGGAAGAGAGGGAATGAAGTATACATAAGTGTGAGTAGAGAGATGGGAGGAGGGGACAAAAAATTATATTAGGGATGTGCATTCATAAGCATGCATTCAGTTCCTATGGGCCTTTCAAAATTTAAAATATATGCAAAGTGCTTATGAGAGCATATGTGAGAATTAATCTTTGCTTGCAAGAAAGTTTTTGCACATATGCAGGGCAGGTCTAGAACTGGCTACCAAAGTTAGATGCCAACAGTAAGCAAGTCGTGCACCTATTCCATAGTAACATAGTAGATGATGGCAGATAAAGACCCAAATGGTCCATCTAGTCTGCCCAACCTGATTGTTCGTTTTTTTTCTTCTTCTTCTTTATTTCTGGGCAAGAATCCAAAGCTCTGCCCGGTACTGTTCTTAGGTTCCAACTACCGAAGTCTCCATCAAAGCTCACTTCAGCCCATCCACACCCTCCCAGCCATTGAGGCTCTCTTCAGCCCATCCTCCACCAAACGGCCATATACAGACACAGACCATGCAAGTCTGCCCAGTACTGGCCTTAGTTCTTCAATATTTATTATTATTATTTTCTGATTCTAGATCCTCTGTGTTCATCCCAATCTTTTTTGAACTCCGTCACCTTTTTCCTCTCCACCACCTCTCTCGGGAGCACATTCCAGGCATCCACCACCCTCTCCGTAAAGAAGAATTTCCTTACATTGCTCTTGAGTCTCCCACCACTCAACCTCAAATTATGTCCTCTGGTTTTACCATTTTCTTTTCTCTGGAAAATATTTTGTTCTACCAAGTTTCCAAGTTTATTTATTCTTGATGAATCGCCTATTTAAATTGCTAGGCGATGTACAATAATAATAACATATTAATAAATTAAACAAGTACAATGTTAATGGTGACATAAAAACAAATTTGTTGTTAGTTAAAATTTAACACACTTAACAAACTGAGTGTAGACATAGGTTTAAAATAATTTTGTGGGTAAGACATACAAGACATGTGTGGTTAAGAGGGGGAATAGTTACAATTTTTGATAGAAGAGAAGAAAAAACATAAAAGGGAAGAACAAAAAGGGAGGTTATAATAGCTGTTTTTAAAAAAAAAAAAAAAAAAAGAAAACAACCAAGTAACGGTTAAAAAATAATCGATATTTTCTTTGTCCTAAGTTCCATAAGCATCTTTAAAGAGAAAGGTTTTTAACGTTTTTTTAAATAGTGTTAGGTCTTTTAGTTCTCTAATGAATTGTGGTAAAAGATTCCATGAATGTGGGGCCATAACTGAGAACATGTCTTGTCTTCTAGTTCCTATCATTTTAATTGAAGGCACGGAAAGAAGATTAAATGAAGATGAACGAAGTGATCGTGTTGTACTATATGGGATAAGCCATCTGTTAATAAATTGGGGTTCATTAAAGTTTAAGGCTTTAAACACCAAAAGCAGTAATTTAAAAGTGATACGATGGCTTATAGGAAGCCAATGGGATTTAATCAGCAGTGGGGTAACATGATCATATTTTTTAGCTTTGTAAATTAGTTTAACAGCGGTATTTTGTATAAGTTGCAGCCTTCTTTTTTCTACGTTAATACCATTCAAGCATCTGAACGTCTGAATCATATCTCCCCTGTCCCTCCTTTCATCTAGGGTATACATATTCAGGAATTCCAGTCTCTCCTCATACATCTTTTGTTGCAAACCTCCTATCATTTTCGTCACCCTCCTCTGGACCTTTTGTGTCCTTCGCCAAATACGATCTCCAAAACTGAACACAATACTCCAAGTGGGGCCTCACCAACACCTTCGTTCTTCTATTGGTTACGCCTCTCTTTATACAGCCCAGCATCCTTCTGGCAGCAGCCACCGCCTTCCAAGATTGGTAGAGGGTAAAAGGGTTATGGGTGCTCTACTCTTCATCTTCTCTGGAAATGACCAGATATTCTCCCTATTCCCCCTGAAAATATATTTTTGTAATCCACCTTCTATAACTCTTTGTAATTCGCCTTGAACCGCAAGGTAATGGCGGAATAGAAATCCCTAAAGTAATGTAATGTAATATCTATGGCCTTTTTGTGGTACAACGACAATTATGTGCATAAACTAATCAGCATAAGCACGCCTACATTTAGGCTGGTGTAAAAGCCTAAATGCATGTTACTTACAATGCCCTGCCCATGCTCCTCCCCTTCCATTTATGCACCATGGCACAGCTAATACGTATGCCTAGATGTGCTCAATTGGTGCCTGACTAACTCTAAGCACGCTGTTATAGTATTAGGAGGACAATGCACACAAAACTCACAAATGTGTGAAGAAACATGAAAAAGAAGAAAATCACACTACAAACTTTTGGTCATGTAAATCCCTAATAACTATAGCAGGCAAATATACATGAAATAAGGAAGGGTGGAAACAGTGAATATAAGAGGTCATTCTTATTGAGAAGAGATGATAAAGAGAGAGAGCAGAAGCAAAGATGAAAGAAAAAAGAACCTGAATTAATAGTAGAACCTAAAGATGGTGGAAGAGAAGGGGCGGAGGGGCAAGAAAGGGTGAAACATAGGAGAACAAGTAAAAGATCAAAAAGACAAAACCACATTTGCTGGAGGACATCACAAAGAGGGAAGAGGAAGCAAGAAAAGAGAAAGGGTAGAGGAAGAGGGACAAAATGTGTAGAGGCTATAAGAGGTTTGGCCAGTAGGAAAAAAGAAGGAATTGATGCCCCTGTAGAAGACTTTGATGAGACCTCATTGTGAACATTTCTGGAGGCTGCACCTTCAAAAGGATGGAGTCGGTCCAGAGGAAGGCTACTAAAATGGTGTGTGGTCTTTGTGATAAGGCGTATGGGGACAGACTTAAAGATCTCAATCTATATACACTGAAGGAAAGGGAGGAGAGGGGAGATATGATAGAGATGTTTAAATACCTATGTAATGTAAATGTGCATGAGTTGAGTCTTTTTCATTTGAAAGGAAGTTCTGGAATGAGAGGGCATAGGATGAAGTTAAGAGGTGATAGGCTCAAGGAAATACTTTTTTACAGAAAGGGTGGTAGATGCGTGGAAGTCTCCCAGAAGAGGTGGTGGAGACAGAGACTGTGTCTGAATTCAAAAGGGCCTGGGATCTCTCGGAGAGAGAAAGAGATAATGGTTACTGCAGATGGGCAAACTAGATGGGCCATTTGGCCTTTATCTGCCATCATGTTTCTATGTTTACTTGTGTACTTATGAACTAATGAGGAAGATGACTAAAACTATCCTAGATAACAAGCAATATGCTCTTTGAGTGGCAGCTAGAATACATCCTTGCAGTATGGATGGGCCAATTGGTCTCTTTGTGCTGTTATCTACTACTTTGCTCTAGATATGTAGGAAGGTATTGCAGTACCTCCTGTCAAGAAATAAAAGAGGAATCTCCAGAATGATAGATCTCCATAATGGAAGGGTAGATGGTAGGTCTTGGGTAGCCTCTGGCAGGTCTTCTACTTTCTTGAGGGTAGGGAAGAAATTGGAAAAAGCACTTGCCTTTCTTTTTAATAATCTACCATAGCCGCATTTGTTGTTGAAACAACCCCATTCTCCATTACTCTTTTCTAAATGGGTTTGTTTGGGGGTTTTGTTAATGGTCCTACTGCTTCACCTCCATCTTTGTGTCTTAGGTAAGAATTATTTTTTGTAATTCTGTAAGCTTCACTTAATTTTGTGTGTGTGTATATTCTGTAGGCTTGAATTATCTTTCTTTTACTTGTAACCTAGGCCTCCTAGTATGCCTCCCATTTAAAATCCCCCCCCCCTCATATTATTTTATTGTATACCACTAAGGTGAGGAACTTTATAAACTATACATCAAATAAAGATGAATTATTAACTCATTAAGAATCAGAAAGGGATTGTGCTGAAGGAGATTTCTGTACTTGTTCTATAGGGATATTGGAATTTTGTAAGGGAGATGGTGTATTGTTTAGGATGGAGTGGGGGGGGGGGCAGGAAATCCTATCCACTAAATGCTCAATTCATTTTGGTCAGCACAGATGTTCAATTTTTTCCTGTTAACGCCTCCTGACAATATGTTTTAGCCTGCATAGTATATTACAGGGATCTCAAAGTCCCTCCTTGAGGGCCGCAATCCAGTCGGGTTTTCAGGATTTCCCCAATGAATATGCATTGAAAGCAATGCATGCACACAGATCTCATGCATATTCATTGGGGAAATCCTGAAAACCCGACTGGATTGCGGCCCTCAAGAATGGACTTTGAGACCCCTGGTATATTAGGTCCCATTTTCAAATGAAGGTCAAATTTTGTCAAGACTCCAGCTAAGGGAGTAATTCTGTAACTGGGTGCTCCAGTGTTGTGGGGGTTGGGGGGTGCCTGTTCCACTCCTAGACACATTATTCCCCTATTTTACTAAGGCGCTCTAGCCGATTTAGCGAATGCTACACGCTAACACATCCATAGAATAGAATGGACGCATTAGTATTTAGCATGCACTCAATTGGCTAGTATGGCCTTAGTAAAAGGACCCCTATTTGCAGGTACAACGACTTCTGGGTGCCTGAATCCATTATACGATGCTAGTGAAAATAGGTACGCCCATTTCTGCCAGTTACCTCATTAGGGAATAAAGCGGATGACATAACAATTATGATTCCCATTAGAGAATGACACGGTGACAAAATTCATCACCGTTCCCGTCCCCGCGGATAACCGCGGGAAATAATCCCATGTCATTTTCTAGTGTCTATTTCAACCTCAGTCCTTCTACACCATCATTCTTCAAAGCAAAGCTTGAGGGTCAGTGGTTGTGGCCATTCATACTCTGATTCTTCCCTCTATCCTTAAAGAATGACATGAAGATGGTTTCCCGCGGTTATCCGCGGGGACGGGAACGGTGATGAATTTTGTCACCGTGTCATTCTCTAATTCCCATTTCAGGTTCTCTTTCCCAAATTACTCATATAGTGGCTGAAGTATTTAAATTAATGGAACAATGGAGGACCGAATTTAGACTGAAACTAAATTCAGAAAAAACAAAATTTTTCTTTGCCTCTCCACGCCAAGAAAAGTTTGAACAAATTCCTGGAGGGAAAGTCCATAGTCTGTTATTAAGACATGGGGGAAGCCTCAGTAGCATGGAATATTGTTACTCCTTGGGTTTTGGCCAGGTACTAGTGACCTGGATTGGCCACCACGAGAACGGGCTATTGGTCTTGATGGACCATTGGTCTGACCCAGTAAGGCTGTTCTTATCTCTGACTATGAATAAGATAATCTACTCGATTATTAAGATCTTAGGTGCAATTATGGGTCAGAGTCTGACTATGAAGAACCAGGTAGAACCATTATGGAAACTGCGTACTATCAAAGCATACTTTCATACCTCAAGATTCAGTCTTTGGTCTTGAGTCAGTTGGATTACTGCAATATTGTCTATTTGACAGGTACACAGAAAAATTTGCAGAGATTGCACATTATCAAAAAAACAATTATTTTCAAATTTAAAAAGTATGATCATGTTGCTCCTTTTTTTTCCATGAAGCCTGGGTACAGTTTGGCTGTATTCGGGCTTACATCTAATTATCTTGCAAATTTGTTTTCATTCGTCAATAGTAAACACACTAGACGTTGACATGCAATATTTACCTTCCCATTCAAAAGATACCACATCACAAGGCAGCATCTTGATTGCGATATCAAGAATTCAGGAGACACTTGAAAACATCTCATCTAACTGTAACTACTTTGCTTTTGTAAACCGCCCCGAGCTTCACAGTACCGCGGTATAGAAGCAGATTGTTCTGTTCTGTAAGTCCTGCCCACCCCCTTGCAATTACATGCTATGGAACAGCATAGAGTACACTTTAACACACACAAAGCATGTGTAACTACAGTTCACATTTTGTTGCAAGAGCAGGTCCCCTCCCCTGAAATCAGTCCCACAAGTGGTGCTTATTAAAAGAGTAAATAAAAGCCATGTAGACATAGGAGTCAGAGCTCTGCAATTTCTGGCCACAGATGCATCTTTGATTGCTTGTATCACACAGGTTTGGGGCAGTGATCAGCAGAGCCACCTTCTCTGTGACTGCTTCAGAAAGCATTCTTGGACTCCTCAGCTTTCATCAAACCAGAGCGTGGCTATGAATGAATGCTTTTGTGTGATGTTTGCTTGTAGTGGCTGATGGAGCTGCAGTTATTTGGTAGCAATGATATAAGATGAATCAACGTTTGCAAGGGGCTGTGCAATCTGCTCACATAGTGTCCTATTATTAAATCAAGATATTGAGAACCGTGTCCGTCCCTCCCTCCATTAAGTGCTAGTAACTGGGCTTGATCCCCTTTCTCAGACACATTTTTAGGCCTCTGTTTTAGGGTTTAACTTAACCCCTCATTTCCTACAGGATGGATATCTTGGGGTTGTGTCGTCCTAAAAAGGGAACATTCAGGAGGTTCAAAATGATGTTCAGCTTGGAGTTGGAGTTACCAGATGCTCCATTTCACACACACAGGTTTTAGTTGTTACTGTGAACCCTAAAAGAGGAAATCTCTGCCCTGGGATGGGATATCTCTTAGAAGTCCTAACTACAGCTGCACAGTTCCCAGCATCTTCCATAGGGATGACTTTCTCAGCTTTATTTTCTCTTCCTCTCATGGCCAAATCAGCAAACTTAGCAAAACAAGTGCTGTTTTGCTCTATGATATGCCAAAATAATTTGATATTTAAAAAGCACATGTTGCATTTTCTTATAGCCAAAGCTCCTTTTGAAGAGACCACAGCATTTTCTCCAAGCAGAACGTGGAACCAGATATTCAAAAAGTGCCCTAACAACGTTAACATCTTTGAAACTACCCTTTCTCCTTTTTTTAGCCTATTTTGTGAAGAAAAAATGATTAGAAGTATTTATTTAAAAATTTATATACCGCATATGCCATTATGCCACTGTATAGATCCATGGTGAGACCGCACCTGGAGTACTGTGTGCAATTCTGGAGGCCGCATTACCGCAAGGATGTGCTGAGACTGGAATCGGTCCAGAGAATGGCCACCAGGATGGTCTCGGGACTCAAGGAGCTCCCGTACGAGGAGCGGTTGGGGAATTTGCAGCTCTACTCACTCGAGGAGCGTCGAGAGAGGGGAGATATGATCGAGACATTCAAGTATCTCACGGGCCGCATCGAGGTGGAAGAAGACATCTTCTTCTTCAAGGGTCCCGCGGCAACAAGGGGGCATTCGTGGAAAATCAGGGGCGGGAAACTGCACAGTGACACTAGGAAGTTCTTCTTCACTGAAAGGGTGGTTGATCGCTGGAATAGTCTTCCACTTCAGGTTATTGAGGCCAGATTTTAAGGCCAGATGGGATAGACATGTGGGATCTCTCCGCAAAGATAGATAGGGAGGGTCACTGGAGTGGACAAACTTGATGGGCCGTGGCCCTTATCTGCCGTCTATTTCTATGTTTCTATGCATAAAACTATGCGGTTGACATATTGGTTACCCACATGATATCCTAATCGCCCTTTAGTCGAATCGAAAGACATCTTATCAATTAAAAGTTCAGCAATAAAACTGTCAAAGGTTCAAGACCAGATATTCGTTAGCATTGTATCATACAAGAGGAACAGAAGTAGCAACATTTTCATAGGAAAGCATTTAACAAAAAGCTGCGTTTTTAACATTTCTTAAAGTTGATCTTTCCAGCACAAAATCGCAGCATGCCAGGCAGAGCATCAGCCACTGACATCATTGATGCTCCAATTCGAGCATGAATAACAGGTATCCTGCACTCTAAGCTCAATTTCATTGTATTTGAAGACCTTAGATTTCTTCTGGGTTGGTAAATTTCAAACAATTCTTGTAGTACCCTTGGAGCAATATGGTACAATGTCTGATGAATGATTGTTTCCCTTTAAGAAAACTTTATTTTATTGCATTTTTCATCTAACCGGCACTTTATTTCTAGCTAGGCCGCGTATGGAGCAATGAGCACTTTACAAGGGAAAAAGTGCTCATTGTGTTCCAGATGCGAGGCACTCGTGGCCGGCCTGTGCAAGTGGTGTTCAGGCCGGTGCGGTGGAGGAGCTCCGTCGGCAGTGGCTGCAGGCGCCCAGAGCTCCCCGCCGATGGTGCCTCGCGAGTCGCCTGGGAGCAATGGGGAAGTCTGGTCTTCCCCAACCACCCACGGAGGGATTCCCCGAACCGCCGACGGTCGGGTTGCAAAGGATTCCCTCTCAGCTGATTTTTTGACAACTGCTGCCGACTTGCCTGTTTTAGCGGCTGGGACTGTTCGGGCTTCTCAGCTGCTACAGGTGACCTTCCCCCTGTATTGGAAAAACAGGAGCAGGTTTCTGCTGGGTCCCCTGCTGTGGCAGGGAGTCCCTTGGGACCCCCGGGGGTTTTTCCCCTGATTTAATTGGTTTTATTTTTATATTTGGCTAAGAGCCAAATATCTTCCAAAAATAATAAACTCTTACTTATTTTAACAGGAGTCGCCATACAATAAATAACATGCAATTGGAAAAATTGGAGTAGATTAAACTATGGTTTTTGGTGGAATTCAGTGTGTCATATTTATAAAATGGAAAGAACATTAGCTCTTCAGAAAGGAAATTTTAATAAATTTCAAGATGTGTGGGGGCCATTAACAAATTATTACAATGAATAAATATAATTTCCCTGGTTAGTACAAATGAAATAATGGGGAGGGGGTAATTTTTTTAATTTTCACTAGGTGCTTTGAATGAAAGGAAAGTCTTTATTATATGATATATGTGTTATGATACATTGAAGAGTTGGGAGGGAATGGGATAAAATATATTGAGTATGATTAATTATAGAATTTCAAGTGATATATTTAAGTTAAAATGATGTTACTTTTTGTTACACTTGATGTAAGTTATAAAAATGAATAAAGAATTAAAAAATAAAGTATTCCCCTGTAACTTCATTGAGTGTCCCCTAGTCTTTGTAATTTTTGACAGAGTGAAAAATCGATCCACTTGTACCTGTTCTACTCCACTTCAATCCTATCTCCCTTCAGCCATCTCGTTTCCAACCTGAAGAGCTCTAACCTTTAGTCTTTCCTCATATGAGAGAGTTTATCCCCTTGGTCGCTCTTCTTTAAACCTTTTCTAGCACCGCAATATCATTCTTCAGATAAGACCAGAATTGAACGCAATACTCAAGTTTCAAGTTTCAAGTTTAATATATATTTGATTAATTGCTTTATCAGTTTTCAAAGCGATTTACACATGATTAAAATTACAATATAAAAGAAATTTTAAAATAGTTAAAGACAAACGAGACATAGACAGTTACGAGACGAACTGGAAACATTGGGATAAGTAGGGAGAGAAATTACAATATATTTAAGCAGAGTGGGAAACAAATAATGGAAAACACATATGGATGGGATAAGAATAGGGATAATTGAATAAATGTTATGGAGAGGAGAATAGATTGGTTCCAAGACTCCAGATGAGGTCGCACCATGGAGCAATACAGGGGCATTATAATATTCTTAGTCTTGTTGACCATCCCTTTTTTTTATTTATTTAAATATAACAATTATAATACATACAGCATTCTAAAGCAATATGAGTCCACATCAAGGAAGAGAAAGAGGTCATTCTTGAACATACATAACCAACAAATAAAATAAAAAAGCTTGTATATCTCTATTTTAAGTTTTAGTTTGAACACCTGTTTCCCTATCTATCAGGAATCTTTCCAACTGATCAGGTTCAAAAAAGGCATATGACATATTTAAATAAGTAATCATACATTTAGCGGGAAATTATAAGAAAAAAGTTACTCCCAATGATAATACATGAGGGTGGCACGATCTGAAATATCATCGTAACTTGTTTCAAGAAATAATGCTACATTTTCAATGGATCTTTCCTTTGGTTAGATTCATCAGATGTACCATCCTCTTGTTTAACCGATCCCTCATTGGGAGATAGAAACATCTATTCAACATAATAGCTTCAGCATTGCCCAATTGTAGAACCTCTAAAATATTTTCTAAGTAGTATCTCAGGAGAGAGCAATGAGCATTTTGGGAAATTCAATATTCTCAGATTAGAAACTCTCATATGATTTTCCATCATCTCACACTGTCTATGCAACCAAATCCTATCCTTGATTGCAGAGGTACTAGTTTGTTCTAGAGTACTCATCTGAGATTCTAATTTTTTAACTGCTCCTTCCAACTGAATAATTCTTTCATCCGTTTTTTCCAATTTAGACACTACTTGATCTGAAAAAAACACAAAGCTTTTGTACTGGACCCTGTAGTAAAGCTTCAGACCTTTTAACCACTGTCCATATATATTTTAAAGTTATATTCTGAGGAATTTCCTCATTAGACAAGTTCCCAATAGGAAACTCAACTGGTTGGATTTTATTACACTCATATGGGAATTTTATCTGTGGTTATTGTACCAATAGGTCTGAAGCTGTGTTTTCTCCTAAAGGAAGACTACCATTAGGACAAGTCTCCTCTGGAGAAAAACAGGAAACAGGTGGACCCGTGGAAATTCTGTCCCCAGAACTTAATGAAGCACCTGATACATTTCCTGTGATAGGAGAGGAAGGAATAGGCTTAGAAGCCAAAACTAAGTCTCTCAATAGGGCCAGGGAGGGTTGGAGTACTAGTTGGTAATAATTTTGGCTTTACCTTACGCTTTCCCATACTCACAACAGGAACAAAAAATAGGCAAATTTCTCAAATCGTTTTCTCTACTACAACGGAACTCTACCAGGACTCCTAAGGACCATGCCCCTTAGGCCATGCCCCTTTGGCCACGCCCTGCGGCCGCGTCCTCCTCTCTCCCAGGCAGAAGTGCCTCCTCACTCTCCAACAGCCACAGGAAGTGGCAAGTTCTTAACTCTGATGTAGCCCCGCCCCATGAAATCAGCACGGGGAGGTCGGGAACAACTAACAAGATAAAAAGTGCTGCAAAGCCACCAGATCTCTCCTCTCTCCCAGGCAGAAGTGCCTCCTCAATCTCCCAACCATCCCTTTTTTAATAATTCCTAGCATCATGTTTGCTTTTCTGGCCACCACCACACATTGGGCGGAAGGTTTCATCGTATTGTTTACAATGACAACCAGATCCATTTCTTGGGCACTAAAATCCGAGGTGGACCTTAGCATTCGGTAACCGTGATTTGTTTTTTTTCTTCCCAATATGTAGCACTTTGCATTTGTCCACATTAAATTTCATCTGCTACTTGGACTCCCAGTCTTCCAATTTCCTAAGGTCAGCTGCAATTTTTCACAATCCACATGCGTTTTAACAACTTTGAACAGTTTGGTATCAACTGCAAATTTAAGAACATAAGAATTGCTGCTGCTGGGTCAGACTAGTGGTCCATCATGCCCAGCAGTCCGCTCCTGCGGCGGCCCCTTGGTCAAAGACAAGTGCCCTAACTGAGATCAGCCCTACCTGCATACAGGAACTTGTCTAACTTTGCCTTGAATCCCTGGAGGGTGTTTTCCCCTATAACAGCCTCTGGAAGAGCGTTCCAGTTTTCCACCACTCTCTGGGTGAAGAAGAACTTCTTTACGTTTGTACGGAATCTATCCCCTTTTAACTTTAGAGAATGCCCTCTCATTTTCCCTACCTTAGAGAGGGTGAACAACCTGTCTTTATCTACTAAATCTATTCCCTTCAGTATCTTGAATGTTTTGATCATATCCCTTCTCAGTCTCCTCTTTTCAAGGGAGAAGAGGCTCAGTTTCTCTAATCTCTCACTGTACGGCAACTCCTCCAACCTCTTAACCATTTTAGTTGCTCTTCTCTGGACCTTTTCGAGTAGCACCGTGTCCTTCATTTACGGCGACCAGTGCTGGACGCAGTATTCCAGCTGAGGGCGTATCATGGCCTGGTACAGCAGCATGATAACCTTCTCTGATCTGTTCATGATCCCCTTCTTAATCATTCCTAGCATTCTGTTTGCTCTTTTCGCTGCCGCCACGCATTGCGCGGACGTCTTCATTGAGTTGTCGACCAGTACTCCCCAGTCTCTTTCCTGGGGGGGGGGGTCTCTCCAAGTACCACCCCGGACATCCTGTATTCGTTTATAAGATTTTTGTTACTGACATGCATCACCTTACACTTATCCACATTGAACCTCATTTGACATGTTGCAGCCCATTTCTCGAGCGTGTTTATGTCACGTTGCAGATCTTCGCAATCTTCCTGCGTCTTCACTACTCTGAATAACTTCGTATCGTCTGCAAATTTAATCACCTCAGTCGTCGTGCCAATTTCCAGATTGTTTATAAATATATTGAAGAGCACAGGTCCATGCATCGAACCCTGCGGCACTCCACTGGTGATGCTTTTCCAGTCTGGGTATTGTCCATTTACTCCCACTCTCTGTTTCCTATCCGCCAGCCAGTTTTTAATCCACAAGAGTATTTCACCTTCAATTCTATAGCTCACAATTTTTTGAAGTAGTTGTTCATGCGGAATCAAATGTTGCTCCTGTCAAACCCCCTGGATACTCCCCTGATCCCTCCAGACAGCCTTATATCCACTCTGGATACTCTTCCAATTATAATAATAACAATAATTAATTTTCTTATATACCACCCAGCCGGAAGTTCTGGGCGGTTCACAGCAAAAGAACTGAGACATATCAGCGAAGACACAAAATACAATAGAATTCAGTGGAATACAATACAGTGAAATACAATATGATGCAGTACAATGTAACATCCTTTTTAGGATGTAAAAATTTATTGGATAGAGTGACGAGAAAGTTTTATAGTTTCAAGTTTTCAAATTTATTTTTTGATTTGATGAATGGCTTATTTAAATTCAATAAGCGAAATACAATTTTAATAAAAAGTATAGACATGTATATAAATATACTATTTAAATTTAAAAATAATGGGTAAGACCGACAGACCTACAGACTAACTGGTACACAAGGTAAAAAGGGGAAGAACTACAATTCAATATTTTAGGATAGCAAAGAGAAACATATAAGGAAAGAACGTTAGGGAGGGAAAAGTGAAAACTATAAAAGAGCTAAAATAACTTTGAATATCATTTAAAGATTAAAAGCATCTTTAAAAAGGAAACTCTTTAAATTACTTTTAAAGCGTCTCAAATAGATTGATTCAATGTTGGGTCAAAAGAAGAATTTATTGGCTATAGTGTGGGAACTAAGGTATATTAAAGGAAGTTTCTACATGGAAGTAAAACCCGGATGTCTCAATCTGTCCTCCTTTTTCTGGAGCCATAGGGCATGTGGTGAAGTGGGACAGCAGCATTTGGGGGGCTGCAATGCCCAAGTTACACCTGTGTTCCTGTGGAAGCCCAGCTAAAGGCAGGCGATTTGTATAGAGCTTTTCAAAACTGTCCTGTGTCTGAGGAGTTTGCTTCTGGTCCTTAATGCTGTGTACAGGAAATGTGACCCCTGGGAGCACTCTCGCTGCCAGCACTTAGTAGTTTCAACTTTATTGCTATTTCTGGCATATTCTTTGAAGTGTTGGAGGTGAGGGTTGCTGGCTGAAAACCATCTTGCCTTCCACCCCCACTCGTCTTCCTAAAGGCAACACTGCAAACTTGGGCTCCCTGTCAACAATAACAGAAATCTTAAATTATTGACACAGCTGGTCCCAGTCTTGGCTCTTAATAACATTATTGTACAGAGGAGTGTTTGTTAAAGACAGAACCACCCAGCGCCAAGCGTCTTTCTGTCTAATACACTGTGCTCCTGCTGCAACCACTGAGGGGATCTGCCGTTTCACTGCTTTGTTCAGTCTTCTGGGCATACAAATGTTATCTGTAATAAATCTGCTTCTCAGTTTACTAATCAAGATCTGAAAGTTAGGGAACCTTCTTCCCTCTTATGATAGACAAGGATTTGATTATGGCTTAGACCAGGGATTCTCATACTAGTCCTTGGGACACACCTAGCCAGTCATATTAACAGGATATCCACAATGAATATGCCTTAGGCCTCTCCCAGTGCATTGCAGGGTGCACTGGGAAGAGGAAGGCCCGCCATGTTGAAGTGGCAGACCTGCCGGTAAAGCACAGTTACTTACCGTAACACGTGTTATCCAGGGACAGCAGGCACATATTCTCACCGATGGGTGACGTCACTGACGGAGCCCCGGTACAGACCACTTTAAAAGTGCATCGCTATTTTAAGTCTTTAGAAAGTTTGCGATAGCCCGCACCACGCATGCGCGAGTGTCTTCCCGCCCAACGTAGGCGCACGATCCCTCAGTTAAGATAAGCCAGCTAAGAAACCAACCCGGGGAGGTGGGTGGGTTGTGAAAATATCTGCCTGCTGTCCCTGGATAACACCTGTTATTGTAAGCGACTGTGCTTTATCCCAAAACAAGCAGGTAGCATATTCTCACTGATGGGTCACCTCCAAGCTAACAAGAATGGGATGGTGGGAGTGTTGGCCTTAGGAAAATAAATTTTGTAATACTGATTGGCTGAAGTGCCCATCCCGTCTGGAGAAAGACTCCAGATAATAGTGAGAAGTGAATGTATGAACTGAGAACCAGGTGGCAACTTTACAGATGTCCTCAATGGGAGTAGATCTGAAAAAAGCCACAGAAGCTGTCATGACTCTCCAGTCAGTGGCGTACCAAGGGGGGGGGGAAGGAGGGGGCGGTCCACCTCAGGTGCAATCCCCAAGGGGGTGCACAGCCGGTCACCCTCCCTATGAAAAAGCGCTCCGTCTAACCACCGCATTCCAACACCGGCTCCCCCGCAGAGTCACTCCAGCGAGGCAATCACCAAACCCCAGGGCGAACTTAACCCGGCCGGCAACATGACTTCAATCCATCGTGCGGGCTCACTGGTGGGCGAGGAGCTAAGTCTCCGCTCATTGGTTGTGCTTTGCCAGCCCGCTGCATGGTAGGTGGAGGCAAAAGGTGAGGCGGACTGGTGGGCGGGGAAAAAGTGCAGGGCCCACAAGACTTCACCTCCGGCGTCAATTTTAATCACTGTCTGGCTGGCCTGGAACTTCCTCCCCGTTAGAACTGTGGGCCCAGCGCATGTACGCACCAGGCCTGGCTCGGGAAAGGAGCAGGGAAAAATCAGTTACTGGCTTGGGGTGGGGGTAGGGAAAGAATTGGGGAAGTGGAGAAATCGGCAGGATAGCTTGGTGGGGGCAGGGGGAGAGAGAGAGAAAGAAAGACAGGCAAGCAGGGGGGCGAGATAAAGAAAGGCAGAAATAAAGAGGGGGACCAGGGGGAGAGAGAAAGGCAGAAATAAAGAGGGGGACCAGGGGGTGAGAGAAAGAAAGGCAGAAATAAAGAGTGGGACCAAGGGGAGAGAAAAAGAAAGGCAGAAAAAAGAGGGAGGCCAGTGGGAGAGAGAAAGAAAGGCAGAAATAAAAAGGGGGACCAGGGGGAGAGAGAAAGAAAGGCAGAAATAAAGAGGGGGCCAGGGGGAGAGAGAAAGAAAGGCAGAAATAAAGAGGGGGACCAGGGGGTGAGAGAAAGAAAGGCAGAAATAAAGAGGGGGACCAGGGGGAGAGAGAAAGAAAGGCAGAAATAAAGAGGGGGACCAGGGGGTAAGAGAAAGAAAGGCAGAAATAAAGAGTGGGACCAGGGGGAGAGAAAAAGAAAGGCAGAAAAAAGAGGGAGGCCAGGGGGAGAGAGAAAGAAAGGCAGAAATAAAGAGGGAGACCAGGGAAAGAGAGAAAGAAAGGCAGAAATAAAGAGGGGGACCAGGGAAAGAGAGAAAGAAAGGCAGAAAGGCAGAAATAAAGAGGGGGACCAGGGGGAGAGAAAAAGAAAGGCAGAAAAAAGAGGGAGGCCAGGGGGAGAGAGAAAGAAAGGCAGAAATAAAGAGGGGGACCAGGGAAAGAGAGAAAGAAAGGCATAAATAAAGAGGGGGACCAGGGAAAGAGAGAAAGAAAGGCAGAAAGGCAGAAATAAAGAGGGGGACCAGGGGGAGAGAGAAAGAAAGGCAGAAAGAAATATTGGCTTTACAGAAGAAGGACCAGAGACTCATGAAATCACCAGACAAAAAGGTAGGAAATATGATTTTATTTTCAATTTAGTGATCAAAATGTCTCCGTTTTGAGAATTTATATCTGCTGTCTATATTTTGCACTATGGCCGCCTTTTAATAAACCGCAATAGCGGTTTTTAGCGCAGGGAGTCTATGAACATCGAGAGCAATGCAGGGCATTCAGCGCAGCTCCCTGCATTAAAAACCACTATTGCGGTTTAGTAAAAAGGGCGGGGGTATTTGTCTATTTTTGTATGGTTGTTACTGAGGTGACAGTGCATAGAGTCATCTGCCTTGACCTCTTTGACAAAACCCTCAAATATAAATGATAATTAACATTTTCTCTGCGTACAGTGTGCTTTGTGTTTTTAAAAAAATTTTATTGTTGGTAGATCATTTTGACTTGGTCATTTTAAAAAGTAGCTTGCAAGCACAAAAAGTGTGGGCACCCCTGCTATAAACAGTGGTGTTCACGTCCCAGCTTGTGCTCCCTCCGGCGGTTGTTTCACTTCTGGCCGGCTCCCCTGCTCAAAGCCGCGGGCGTTGGCTCCTCACACAATCCGCAGCTACGTCGGAAGCATTCCCTCTGACGTCATGACGTCAGAGAGGAGGCTTCTGACGCAGCCGTGGATTGCGTGAGGTGTAGACGTCCGTGGCTTTGAGCAGGGGAACCAGCGGGGAGAGAGAGGGAAGGAGGGAGAAGGAAGACAAGGTAGAGGAACCAGAGATGCCAAGTCCATGGGAGGGAGGGAAAGGAAAAAAGGAAAGGGGATACTAGACCATGGAGGGGGAGGAAGAGATGCCATGGCATGGGGGAAGGGAAGGGAAGGAGATAGAGATACCACACCATGGTTCAAGTTCAAGTTCACGTTTATTTGATAAATCACCTATATAAGACATTCTAAGCGATGTACAATTAAAACAGATTATGGGGAGACTAACAATCTTATTAGTAAAAAGTTAAAAACAAAAAAAACAAAAATTGTTAACAACTTATAAAAAACAAAAAGCAAATTAAAAAAGAACACATAACTCATTAACAGCAAATAAAGAGCAAAAATAACTAGAAATTTAGTGATTTCTCTGTACATATAGTTTAATGACAAACATGACAAAGAGGAAAGGAGGGAAAAGTTACAAATATTTCTCATAATAGGAGAGAAAAACATGTATTAGGAAAAAACAGAAGGAGGGGGAAAAGAAGAGAGAAAAAAAACCAAGGGACTATCTACTTAGTCAGTAAAGGCGTCATTGAATAAAAAAGTTTTTAACAGTGTGTGGAGTAGGAAAGAAGGAAGGAAAAGAGAAGAGAAAGAGAGCGATGCCAAAGCATAGGGGAGGGGTTGGAGACGGAAAAATGGAGAGGGGATGAAGCTGAAATGAATCATGTGCAAAGGCGAGAAGGGACCACGGATATACAGTTTATTGAAGGGACATAGAAAGAGGGAAGATGCCATATGGAAGAGAGAGAGGGTGGACAGTAGATGTAAGGGGCAGAGAGAGTGTGGGCAGTAGATGGAAGGGGTAGAGAGAGAAGGCAGAAGCTGGTTGGAAGGGGGAAAGAGAGGACAGATGTTGCATGGAAGGGAGATAGGACAAACGCTGTATAGAAAGAAGAGAGCAAAGAGAAGATGATTAAAGCAGAAATGACAAAAGGTAGAAAGATTTTGTTGCTTTACTTAGGATCAAGTAGTATTGTAACTGTATTGATAAAAGTTTATAAATAGGAAATGGAAATAAAGCAATTTTTTGGCACTAAACCCCTTTCCTCAGGACAGGATACCATAACAGCAGTCTACTGTACTGTTCTGAAGAAAGATGTGGCCTCTGAAAGCTAATTGAACATAAGAACATTAGCATGACCTCTGCCGAATCAGACCATGGGTCCATCATGCCCAGCAGTCTGCTCCCGCGGGGGCCCCCCCAGGTCCATGACCTGTAAGTGATCTTATACCTATAACATTCTATTCCCTAATCCTGTATGGTAATCCTCTAACTATATCCTTCAATCCCCTTTTCCTTCAGGAAATCATCTAATCCCATTTTGATACCCAAAATCGTACTCTGCCCTACCACCTCCTCTGGAAGCGCATTCCAGGTGTCCACCACCCTCTGAGTGAAGAACTTCCTAGCATTTGTTTTGAATCTGTCTCCTTTCAATTTTTGTGAATGCCCTCTTGTTTTTTTTGCCCCCGCTAGTCTGAAGAATCTGTCCCTCTCTACCTTTTCCATACCCTTCATGATCTTATAAGTTTCTACCATGTCCCCTCTAAGTCTCCGCTTTTCCAGGGAAAAGAGTCCCAGCTTCTCTAGCCTTTCAGCATATGAAATGGATTAGTCCAATAAAATGGTATTTTCTTATTTCTCATTATTTGTTTTATTTTTATTTGTTAATTTGTAAAGTGGTGATTGTTATGTATCAGTTTTTTCAAATTTACATCTTTATATTTTGCACAGTATTAGGAGACATGTGTCACTGTTTTTGTGGTGTAGTGGTGTTGCATTGTATGCAGAGTCTGTTTTCTTGGCAGTTCAGTTTAACTTTTGTCTACATATTTCTATTTTTAGTTTGTGATTATTCCATATTGGGCGAGGGTGTATCTCTGTTCTGTGTGTTTGAAAAGGACATAGTTTTCAGTTGGCATTGACTACAGGATCAATTGGCTTGTTTAGTTTTACAATGTACATAAGAACATAAGAACTGCCATCTCCGGTCCATCAAGTCCGGCGATCCGCACACGCGGAGGCCCAACTAGGTGTGCACCTGGCATAATTTTAGTCACCCATATCACTCTATGCCTCTCGTAAGGAGATGTGCATCTAGTTTGCTTTTAAATCCTAGAACGGTGGATTCCGCAATAACCTCCTCTGGGAGAACATTCCAGGTTTCCACCACTCGTTGCGTGAAGCAGAACTTCCTGATATTTGTCCTGGACTTGTCCCCCCTTAGCTTCAGTCCAGGTCCTCTTGTCCGTGTCACACTGGACATTGTAAATAATTTTTTTTCCTGCTCTATTTTATCGATTCCTTTCAGTATTTTGAAAGTCTCAATCATATCCCCTCACAGTCTCCTTTTCTCAAGGGAGAACAATCCCAGTCTCTTAAGTCGTTCCTCGTATTCCAAGTTCTCCATACCTTTTATTAGCTTCGTTGCTAATCTCTGCACCCTCTCCAGCAGTTTTATATCCTTCTTTAGGTTGGGAGACTAAAGTTGGACACAGTATTCCAAGTGTGGTCTGACCATTGCTCTATAAAGCGGCATTATAACTTTCTCCGATCTACTCGTGATTCCTTTCTTTATCATACCTAACATTCTATTTGCTTTCTTTGCCACTGCCGCGCATAGTGCCGACGGTTTCAGGGGCCTATCTATCAGTACACCCAGGTCCTTTTATGTGTTGGTGTTCTAGTGCTCACTGCAGTGTTTAAGATGCTGCCTTTTCCTCTTGTGCGATATGTGGATTGTTACTAAAAATCATATTTTTGATATAGATGGGGGTGTGTCAAAAAATGATGGGCCCTGTGTGTCACATATACTAGGTACGCCACTGTCTCCAGTGCCAGTCCAGTCTGAGCAAACCAGAATGAGATACAGGCCAGTTGGAAATCGTTCTCTTGGAAACAGGATGCCCCAACTTGTTTGGATCGAATGAGACGAAGAGCTGGAGAGAAGTATGATGAGGCTTTGTCTTGTTGATGTAATAGGCCAAAGCACGTTTACAGTCCAAAGTATGCAAAGTGGTTTCTCCTGAATGAGAATGAGGCTTAGGGAAAAAGACTGGTAGAACAATTGACTGATTGAGATGAAACTCCGTAACAACTTTCGGTAGAAACTTTGGATGTGTGCGTAGAACCACTTTATCATGGTGAATAACTGTGAAGGGTGGATCTGCCACCAATGCTTGTAACTCACTGACCCTCCTGGCAGAGGTGAGAGCAATAAGGAAGACAACTTTCCAGGTGAGAAATTTGAGATGAGCTGTGGCCATTGGTTCAAAGGGTGGCTTCATCAAACTGGAAAGACCCACATTAAGATCCCAGACGACAGGCGGAGAGGCTTGAGAGGTGGTTTAACATTGAAAAGTCCTTTCATAAATCTACAGCCCAAAGGATGAGCAGTAAGAGGTTTTTCCTCGAGTGGCATGTGAAAAGCTTTAATAGCACTGAGATGGACTCTGATAGATGTAGACTTGAGACCATAATTAGATAGGTGAAGTAGATAATCTAACACGAATTCCACTGCCATGGAAATTGGATTATGATGATGAAGACACCAGAAAGAAAACCTAGTCCACTTTTGTTGGTAACATTGCTGAGTGGCTGGTTTCCTGGAGGCATTAATGATAAGTCGAACAGGCTGAGAGAGATTTAAATCAGAAGAATTCAGCCCGAGAGAAACCAAGCTGTCAGGTGTAATGATTGCAGGTTGGGATGTAAAAGTGAGTCCTGATGCTGAATAAGCAGAGTAGGAAAAACTGGAAGAGGTATTGGTTTCCTGGAGCTGAGTTGAAGTAGAAGGGAGAACCAATGCTGTCTTTGGCCACCGTGGACCAATGAGGATCATGGTGGCCGCCTCTTATTTGAGTTTGAATATAGTCCTCAACATGAGAGGAATTGGAAGGAATGCATATAGAAACAGGCCCGTCCAATCCAGGAAAAAGTTGTAGGCTTCCAGACAGAGAGGAGAGTAAAGTCTGGAGCAAAATTGGGGCAACTGGTGATTGTGAGGAGCTGCAAACAAATCCACTTGAGGAGTGCCCCATTGAGCAAAGATGGACTGGAGAGTTGCAGAGTTGAGAGCCTATTCGTGAGGCTGAAGAATTCTGCTGAGGTAGTCTGCTAGGGAATTCTTCTCCCCTTGAATGTAGACAGCCTTTAAGAAAAGGTTGCGAGCCGTCGCCCAAATCCAGATTTTCTGGGCCTCCTGACATAACAGGAGAGAGCCCATGCCTCCTTGCTTGTTTATGTAGTACATTGCTACTTGATTGTCTGTACAAAGGAGGAGGACTTGGGGGCAGAGAAGATGATGGAAGGCCTTGAGGGCATAAAACATTGCTCTGAGCTTTAGGAAATCGATGTGAAATTTCCGCTCCCTGTTGATCCAAAGACCCTGGGTCTGAAGATCGTTCATATGTGCCCCCCAAGCATAAGGGGGTGCATCCGTCATGATGACCTTATAATGAGGGGGTAAATGAAAAAGGAGACCTCTGGATAGATTAGAGGTCATCCACCATTGAAGCAACTGCAGAAGAGATGATGTTACAAATATATGCTGTGAGAGATGATCCGTCACTTGAGACCACTGAGAGGCAAGGGTCCACTGAGGAGTACGAAGGTGTAGTCGTGCCAGTGGAGTCACATGCACAGTGGCCTAGCAGAACCATCATGTGTCTTGCAGAGATGGATTGAAGAGGAAGCAGTTGCTGACAAAGGCGGATGAGAGCCTGAAAATGATCCAAAGGGAGAAATGCTCTCATGAGAGTGGTGCCTAGGATAGCTCCAATGAATTGAAGATGTTGAGTCGGAATGAGATGTGATTTGGGGAAGTTTACTTCGAACCCTAGAACCTGAAGAAAAGATGGTCTGAGAGTATACAGCCTTGATCAACCAGTCGTCCAGGTAAGGAAAGACTTGAAGGCCCTGTGGTTGGAGAGATGCGGCCACTACAATCAGGCACTTCATGAAGTCCCTGGGAGAAGATGCTAGGCTGAAGGGAAGGACCTTGTACAGGTAGTGACTTTGATTTATTTGAAAACAGAGGTATTTCCTGGAAGCTGGATGAATTGGAATATTTGTGTAGGCTTCCTTGAGATGCAGAGAGTATAGCCAGTCTTTCTGATTGAAGATGGGATAAAGCAGGGTGAGGGAAAGCATCGGAAATTTCTCCCTGACTAGAAATTTGTTGAGAGCTCTGAGATCCAGAATGGGTCTCAGTCCTCCCGTCTTCTTTGGAACTAAGAAATAACGGGAATAGAATCCCTGGTTCTGCTGAGAGAGGGGAACTTCCTCGATGGCATTCAGCAGGAGAAGGGATTGAACCTCCTGGAGAAGAAGGGAGGACTGTGCATGGTCCAAAGCAGACTCTCTTGGAGGATGGTCTGGAGGCAGAGTGTGAAAATGAAGAGTGCAACCCTGATGAATGATGGTTTGTATCCAGAGATCTGATGTTATGAGCTCCCAGCGAGCAATGAAAAATTGGAGACAGCTTCCGATTGGCTGAGGCAAGGACTGTAAGATGTTGACAGTGGCTATGCTTTGAAGAAACACGTCAAAAAGGTTGTGTGGGCTTTTGGGGAGCAGCCTGTGGTTTCTGCTGTTGATGAGGTTGCTGCTTTTGTCATCTAGGTTGAGACTGAGGAGGAGCAGCAGGCTTGGCAGCAAAACGTTGGTACGATGAAGTTGGTCTGAAAGGACAAGAAGGTGGAGGCTTCTTTTTAGGCTTGACCAGTGTCCCATCTGGTCTCATGAGCTGACAACTTCTGATTAGCTGTGTCCATGGAGGGACCAAAAAGCTCATCTCCAAGACACGGAACATTTGCAAGCCTGTCCTGATGGTTCACATCTAACTCAGATGAAGCCAAGCAAGGCATCTCATGGCTATAGACATGGCTGCAGCCCTGGAGGTAAGTTTGAAGGTGTCGTAGGTAGAATGTACCATGTACTTCCTCAACTGAAACAGATCAGAAATATGGTGTTGAAAATCAGGAAGCTTGCGCTCAGGAATGTATTTCTGGAACAATGAAATCTGTTTAACCAAATGCTTGAGGTAAAAAGAAAAATGAAAATTGTAGGTGACAGAATGGTGGGCCAGCATAGCATTCTGGTAACGGCGTTTGCCAAACTGATCCATTGCTTTGCCCTCCCTGCCAGGAGGTATAAAAGCATAAACACTGGCCCCCTGAAGATTTTTTCAATGTAAACTCCACCAGGAGATACTCATGTGGAAGTTGGGGTTTGTCAAACCCAGGGATAGGGACCACTCTGTACAGAAAATTCAATTTGCGGGGAGCCACAGGGATGGTAAGTAGCGTTTCCAGATTTTTATAAAAAGTTTCCCTCAGAATGTCATGTAGGGGAAGCTTGAGTAGTTCTTTAGGCAGTTGATCATAATCCAGGGCCTCTAAGAACTGTTTAGAATGTTTGGAGTCAGCTTCAAGTGGAATGGATAAGGTTTCTGACATTTCCCTAAGGAACTTGAAGAAAGAAGACTTCTCAGACAATACAGGGGCTTCCTGAGATGAATGGTGAGGAGAATCATCATCCGAAGAGCCCACATCTTCAGACAGAATAGGATCCTGTTCAGTCTCCCCACAGGTCTGAATCCTGAACAGAATATGGATGGTGCTGTGCACTCGGTGTTGAAGGCTCAATGTGTTTTAGCTTTTGCAATGCCTTCCGGGACCGGACCGCCATTGACTCTGGTGATGTCTGTGTCGAGGATGACCGGTGCCGGTGAGTCGATGATGCCAATTCCTTGAGAAGCGTCCGCACCAATGGAGTCTCCACTGCAGGTGCAACCAAAGGCTCAGACTGGACTGGCACCGGGGGAGTCGTTGCCGACATGGGCACAAGTTGGGTCGGCACCAGCATTTGGAAATACTCACCCAGTTCCTCTCTAAGCAAATTGTCTATCTTTTGCTTGAGGGTAAGCACTGGTACCACTGGCTTTTTCGCCCGTACCTTCAGTGCTGCTCTACGTTCCAGCGATGAGGAGGCTGATGACGAGGCACTCACCGATATCAGAGCGGAGCACTTTCTGGGCTTCTTCGAGGTCGGCAGGACTTGGCTCACTGCTGCTTTGACCCGAGGCCCAGAAGGGGTGGGGGAAGGCTTCTTAGCCGGCCTACCCACAGAAGGCTGTGACGCTGAAGGTATGTCTGGTGTCGACTTAAGCGGCGTCATCAACATTGGAATCGATGTAAAGTTCCCTTCCATCCCGGCGCCGAATAGAAGTCGCTGTTGGATGAGGCGGTTCTTTAGAGTCCTCTTCTGCAGCGAAGAACAGCGGAAACAGGTCTCTGGACGGTGCTCAGGCCCCAAACACTGGAGACACCAGTGATGCGGGTCAGTCATGGAAATGGGGCGAGCACAACGTCCACACTTTTTAAAACCCGTCTGTGGGCAGGACATCAAAGGGAAAATAGCCCCAGCAAGATCGAAATCAGAGGCCAATATGGTTGAACAGGCCCCGCCGGGTCGAACCTGCGAGAGGGAAAAAAATGAAAATGATGTTAGTCTCCCAGCTATTTAGTTGTGTATGTCCAATAATTTAAAAATGTTTGTCTCCCAGTTATTTTTAAATACTTTGTACAACACTTTGTACTTTTGGATAAGTGTTTAATCAAAACTTATATAAACTATGAAACTACTTACCCTCTTGCCGGACTTCTGCATCGGTTACAGTTAAGGTAGGGGGGTAGGTGGGAGGGTAGATGGGGGGATCTTTCAAGAGAGGATCTTTCAAGGGGGAGTTGATCCATTCCAGGGGGGGAGTTCAAGCGGGGGGAGGGGGGAGTTGTTTAGGCACGAGGGAATGGGCATCCCTCCTACCAATGGGGGGTTGTCTTTGTTCCAGTTGAGCTGAATGCAAGGCAATCCCTGATCAGCTGAGTCGGCAAGACTTTGTGAAGCTGCTGGCGAAGCTGTTTGGAGCTTCCCTTGCTGGCTCTCCCCCACCAAACGAATGCTGGGCTGGCAAGCAGAAGGAAAGTGTGGGTAAGGGATGCTTTACAATTGAAGCCTTACCTTAGGACTCTTGCCTCCGTTTCTGATCCAACTCCTCTGGGCTCCAAAAGTTTCTCCAACGACTGTCCTGAGTGCAGGTTCGAATTGCTACTGCTGCACAGTGCCCACCACAACTACAACCCATTAAATGAGTTTTGAAAACATGTGTGGCAGTAGCGATGGGTCCCCTCTTGTTACATCACAGCTTGAGGGGGAGGAGAAGAGAGAAGACCCAATTGGGAGCCAGTGCACTCTAGGGGCACTCAAGGGCAGAACAATGATGGCGTGGGTCAGCAATGATGATGATAACAACATGGCCGCCAGAACATGGAAGAGCCACGAGTTGATGCCATGGGTAATGATGGTAAAGAACGAGATGGGTGCTTCTAACTGCAGGGGCAAAGCTTTTCACTGTTCTCACGGGCAGTGAAAAGTTTTGTTCCTGTGTCTGCGGTGTCTTGGGCTGTAGTGTCTCTGTGGCCACGGACAAAACTGAAGCCCACTGCAGGGTTTGCTCACTGTGTCATTCTCTAATCTTGAACTCTAAAATTAAGAGAGTTGCTTAAAGTGTCTGAGAGTAAAGCACTTATAGTGAAGCCTTGTGGAAAGAACATAAGAATTGCCGCTGCTGGGTCAGACCAGTGGTCCATCATGTCCAGCAGTCCACTCCCGCGGTGGCCCTTGGGTCATAGACCAGTGCCCTAACTGAGACTAGCCTTGTCTAACTTTGTCTTGAATCCCTGGAGGGTGCTTTCCCCTATGACAGCCTCCGGAAGAGCGTTCCAGATTTCTAGCACTCCCTGGGTGAAGAAGAACATCCCTACGTTTGTACGAAATCTATCCCCTTTTAACTTTAGAGAGTGCCCTCTCATACTCTCTACCTTGGAGAGGGTGGGACGCTGTTTAATTTCTCGTTCTCTATCTTGGAGAGGGTGGGATGCTGTTTAATTTTGATTCTTGTTTTGATATAATAATGCCTGTTATATTTTTTCCAAGAAGCAAAGAGTTGGACTTTATTTTTGCCATTCTCTGGCCATTACCCAAAGCTCCACCAACCTCCAGACTTATGCTTGGTCAATTTACCTGGACTGGAGTCATAGGCTCAAGCGCCCACTAGGCCTTCACCTGGTCAAAACACATCACACTGGAACCAATGCTATTTAACTTATTTATAAATGATCTCAATATTGGAAAAGACATATGACATGATTAAATTTGCAGATGACACTAAACTGTTCAAAGTTGTTAAAACACATGTGGACTGTGCAAAACTACAGGAAGACCTTAGGAGATTGGAAGACTGGGCATCCAAATGACAGATGAAATTTGATGTGGACAAATGCAAAATGATGCACATTGGGAAGAATACTCCAAATCATAGGGTCCATCTTGGGGGTCAGCGCTCAAGAAAAAGATGTGGGTGTCATCATGATCAATATGCTGAAACCTTCCACCCAATGTGTGGTGGTGGACAAAAAAGCAAACAAGATGCTAGGAATTACTGGAAAAGGGATGATAAACAAGACTAAGAATGTTATAATGCCTCTGTATCTCTCCATGATGCAAACTCACCTTGAGTATTGGGTTCAATTTTGGTCTCCTTATCTCAAAAAAGATATAGAAGAATTAGAAAAGGTTCAAAGAAGAGCAATCGAGATGATAAAGGGGATGGAACTCCTTTTCAGCTTGGAAAAGAGATGGATGAGTGGAGATACGATTGAAGTCTATAAAATCTTGAGTGGTGTAGTATGGGTACAAGTGCATTGATTTTTTTACTCCATCACAAATTATAAAGACTAGAGGAAACTCGATGAAGTTACAAGGAATATAAGAACATAAGAATTGCCGCTGCTGGGTCAGACCAGTGGTTCAATCTTGCCCAGCAGTCCGCTCCCGCAGCGGCCCCTAGGTCAAAGACCAGTGCCCTAACTGAGATCAGCCCTACCTGCGTACGCTCTGGTTCAGCAGGAACTTGTCTAACTTTGTCTTGAATCCCTGGAGGGTGTTTTCTAGAGAGTTGCGCGGGGACAGAAATCCCACCCGTCCCCGCCAAAGTCCAACCCGTCCCCACCCGTCCCCGTGAGGACTCCCACCCGTCCCATCCGTCCACGCGAGGAATCCCTCCGTCCCCACCCGTCCCCGCGAGGAATCCCCTCCGTCCCCGCCCTATAAACTTCAGAAATAGTTATTTCAGTTAATTATGCTACTGAATTAAAGGCTCTGGTAGAAACCCATTTAAAAATAAGCAAAAAGACTTTATTAATTTGGAAATATTAATTGGGAAGAATACATACTTTGTAAATGGGTTTCTACCAGAGCCTCTAATGTTTAAAAATTTTTATCAACACAACTAATATACTACTTTATCCTGAAGCAAAAAAAAAAAAAAAGAATTTTTTTTCCTACCTTTGTTGCCTGGTTCTGCTTTCCTCATGTTTAAGTTCAAGTTTAAGTTTATTAGGATTTTATATACCGCCTATCAAGATTATCTAAGCGGTTTTACAATCAGGTACCCAAGCATTTTCCCTATCTGTCCCGGTGGGCTCACAATTTATCTAACGTACCTGGGGCTATGGAGGATTAAGTGACTTGCCCAGGGTCTCATTCAATTCCTTCCATCCACTGTCTTTCTTTTCTCTGCATCTTCCATTTGCTCTGTTACTGTGCCTCTCCCTTTCTCCCCCTTCCAAATTGGTCTGGCACCCATCTTCTTCCCTCTGCTCCCCCCATAGTCTGGCATCTCTGTCTTCTTCCCTGCCAGTGTCTTTTCCCCACTTTCTGTTCCCCATTTCCTTTCAGTGTCCTTCTCCCCCCTGTCGTCCCCATGTCCTTTTAGCGTCCTTCTCCCCCCTCCCATCCTCCCCATGTCCTTTCAGCGTCCTTCTCCACCCCTTTGTCTTCCCCATGTCCTTTCAGCATCCTTCTCCCCCCTCTGTCTTCCCCATGTCCTTTCAGCGTCCTTCTCCCCCATGTCTTCACCCCATGTACTTTCAGGGTCCTTCTCCCCCCTCTGTCTTCCCCATGTGCTTTCAGAGTCCTTCTCCCGCCCTCCCCATGTCCTTTCAGCGTCCTTCTCCCCCCTCTGTCTTCCCCATGTCCTTCAGCGTCCTTCTCCCCCCATGTCTTCACCCCATGTACTTTCAGGGTCCTTCTCCCACCTCTGTCTTCCCCATGTGCTTTCAGAGTCCTTCTCCCGCCCTCCCCATGTCCTTTCAGCGTCCTTCTCCACCCCTTTGTCTTCCCCAGTGCTTTCAGCGTCCTTCTCCCCCCTCAGTTTTACCCATTTCCCTTAAGTGTCTTTTCTTCTCCACTCCACCTTTCCTCCCTCTCTCCCTCCCTGCCCCTTACCTTTGTGGCGCTTCCCCACCCGACCGACAACAGAACAGGCCCAGTCGGACAAACCTCCTTGCCCTGTAGCCGTGGATCTAAATTACCTTCTTACAGCAGCTGAAGTATTGAAGCTGCTGTAAGAAGGTAATTTAGATTTGCGGCTACAGGGCAGGGAGGTTTGTCGTCCGGGCCTGTTGTCAGTTGATCGGGGGACCTGACCGGCTGTGCACACTCACTCCCCCCCCCACACCCATGGCTGCACCCGGGGCGGACCGCCCCCCGCTTTGGTAGCCACTGCCTTCTCCCTACCTGACCAGAAGAGGGAAGAACGTCCTTGGACACCGACTGGCCCGCCTACTTCACAAGGCTTTAAACTAGGTATGTTGGGGGAGGGTACAAGCACAAACACAAACAACCTATCTGACGAGATATGTCATCAATATTTCTCTGAGACTGGGGTAAGCAAACACCGCAATTCTGGGCCTGGGACTGTGATGAGTAAACACATTTCTAAGTATGGGGCAAGTACACACATTTCTAAGTCTAAGGTAGGTTCACACTGTAATTCCGGGTCTAGGGAGGGTACACACTTTGCAAGCTGTACAAAAAGAATTAAAGTAGCTCAAGCAGTTATTCCCCCACAGAGTGCAAACACTTTTGAACCTAGGGTAGGTACACTTTGCAATACTGGGTCTAGGGAAGGTACACAAACTACAAGTAGTACTGAAAAGGTCCACGCAGCTCAAGCAGGAACAGCCCCAGGGAGGCATAGCAAACATGCTACATGGAGGGCTATGTACATCAACGCCCATAGTTTGGGCAACAAGATCCTGGAACTTGAGACTGAAATGAGAAACGGTGACCTGGATGTGGTGGCGATATCTGAGACCTGGCTCACCGACTCCCACGGGTGGGACATGGTGATAACAGGATACAACCTCCTTCGCCAAGATAGGGAGGGCAGAATGGGAGGTGGTGTAGCATTATACACTAAGGATGATATTAAAGTCACCAGAATCACAGATATCAGGTACACATAAGAACATAAGAACATAAGAAATGCCTCTGCTGGGTCAGACCCGAGGTCCATCGTGCCCAGCAGTCCGCTCACGCGGCGGCCCAACAGGTCCAGGACCTGTGCAGTAATCTTCTATCTATACCCCTCTATCCCCATTTCCAGTAGGAATTTGTCCAATCCTTTCTTGAACCCCAGTACCGTACTCTGCCTTATAACGTCCTCTGGAAGCGCATTCCAGGTGTCCACCACACGTTGGGTAAAGAAGAACTTCCTAGTATTTGTTTTGAATCTGTCCCCTTTCAACTTTTCCGAATGCCCTCTTGTTCTCTTATTTTTCGAAAGTTCGAAGAATCTGTCCCTCTCTACTCTCTCTATGCCCTTCATGATCTTGTAAGTCTCTATCATATCCCCTCTAAGTCTCCTCTTCTCCAGGGAAAAGAGACCCAGCTTCTCCAATCTCTCAGAATATGACAGGTTTTCCATACCTATTATCAGACGTGTTGCTCTCCTTTGAACCCTCTCGACTAATGCCATATCCTTCTTAAGATACGGCGACCAATATTGGACGCAGTACTCCAAATGCGGGCGCACCATCGCCCGATACAATGGCAGGATAACTTCTTTCGTTCTGGCTGTAATACCCTTTTTGATTATACCAAGCATTCTATTCGCTCTCTTAGCGGCCGCTGCACACTGTGCCGACGGCTTCATTGTCATGTCCACCATTGTCATGTCCCTTTCCTGGGTACTCTTATTCAATAACATCCCTCCCATTGTATAGTTGTACCTCGAGTTTCTGCTCCCCACATGTAATACTTTACATTTTTCAATGTTGAACTTCATCTGCCATTTCGCCGCCCATTCTTCTAATTTGTTCAAGTCCCTTTGCAACTTTTCGCAGTCCTCTGTAGTCCGAGCTCCATTAAATAGTTTGGTGTCGTCCGCAAATTTTATTATCTCGCACTTCGTTCCTGTTTCTAGATCATTTATGAAGATATTAAATAGCAGCGGCCCGAGCACCGAGCCCTGCGGGACACCACTCGTGACCCTCCTCCAGTCGGAGTAGTGACCCTTCACTCCTACCCTTTGTTTTCTACCCTCCAACCAGTTTCTGATCCATCTATGTACGTCTCCTTCCACCCCATGGTTCTTCAGTTTCCGGAGTAGACGTTCATGGGGCACCTTGTCAAAGGCTTTTTGGAAATCTAGATATATGATGTCTATGGGGTCTCCTTTGTCCATCCGTTTGTTGATCCCTTCGAAGAAGTGCAATAAGTTCGTTAGGCACGATCTTCCCTTGCAGAAACCATGCTGGCTGGTTATCAGAAGTTCATTTTTTTCAAAATGTTGATCGATGTTTTCTTTTATCAGTGCTTCTGCCATTTTCCCTGGAACCGAAGTCAGGCTCACCGGCCTGTAGTTTCCCGGGTCACCTCTTGATCCCTTTTTAAAGATGGGCGTAACGTTGGCTATCTTCCAATCTTCCGGGATCTCGCCTGTTTTCAGGGATAAGTTGCAAATTTGCTGCAGTAGTTCCACTATCTCCTCCTTTAATTCCTTCAGAACCCTTGGATGTATGCCATCCGGACCCGGGGATTTGTCAGTTTTTAGTTTTTCTATCTGCCTACGAACGTCCTCAAGGCTCACTTCTATGGATGTTAATTTTTCTGCCTGACTTCCGTTGAAGAATTGCTCAGGTTCCGGTATGTTGGACGTGTTTTCGTTTGTAAATACAGACGAGAAGAACATGTTAAGCCTTTCTGCCACTACCTTCTCTTCCTTCACCACTCCCTTCCTGTCTCCGTCGTCCAGCGGTCCCACTTCCTCTCTAGCCGGCTGCTTCCCTTTAACATATCTGAAGAATGGTTTGAAATTTCTTGCTTCCCTGGCTAGCCTCTCTTCATACTCTCTTTTGGCTTTCCGAACCTCGCGGTGACATTCTTTTTGATGCTTCTTGTGCTCTTTCCAGCTCCCCTCAGTTTTGTCCTTTTTCCATTTCTTGAATGATTTTTTCTTATTGCCTATCGCTTCCTTCACTGTTTTGGTTATCCACGCCGGGTCTTTTGTTCGATTCTTTTTACACCCCTTCCTGAATCTGGGGATATACAGATTTTGCGCCTCGCTCACCATGTCCCTGAAGAAGGACCAGGCATGATTTACCGTTAGCCATGTTTTGGAAGTGTTCCTAAGTTTCTTCCTTACCAATTCCCTCATTGCTTCGTAGTTTCCTTTCCTGAAGTTAAAAGTTGTCGCAATGGATCTCTTGCCTTTTGACACTCCTACCTCAACCTTGAACTTGATCATATTATGATTGCTGTTTCCCAACGGTCCCACTACTTCTACTTCCTTTGGGTAAATTTGGCCAGGGGGAATGACAAATGCCTGTATCTTGGCATAGTTTACAGACTCCCAAGGCAACAAGATGACATAGATATAGAACTAATCAGTGACATAGAGAATATCACCTTACGTGGGGATATAGTGTTGTTAGGAGACTTCAACATGCCTGATGTGGATTGGAACACACTTTCCTCTGCATCCATCAGCAGCAGGAGACTATTGAACTCTATGAAGGGAGCTAAACTGAGGCAACTGGTATTGGAGCCAACGAAGGAACAGGCAATACTGGACCTATTGCTTACCAATGGTGAAAGTGTCACTGAGGTCTCAGTGGGCGACAAGTTGGCCTCCAGCGACCACAATATGATATGGTTCAAACTCAGGAAGGGTTTCGCCAAAACTAACACATTGACCAGAGACCTTAGCTTCAAGAATACCAACTTTGAGGGTATGGGGGATTTCATCCATCAAGCACTACAAAACCAAGCAGGAACAGATAACGTAGAGGAACTGTGGTCAACTCTGAAAGCTACCATTCAGGAGGCGACCGATCGCTATATAAAATCAGTGAGTAAACGGCGTAGGAACAATAAGCCACAATGGTTCTCTGCGGAGATCTCGGACCTCATAAAAGAGAAGAAAAAAGCGTTCATCTCCTACAAACATAAAGGATCTCAGGACTCTAGAGAAGTCTATTTGACTAGGGCAAGAGCCGTCAAAACAGCAGTTAGAGAGGCCAAAATCCGAATGGAGGAAACTTTAGCAAAGAACATCAAGAAGGGCGATAAATCCTTCTTCAGGTACATTAGCGACAGAAACCACAGCACAAGCGGGATAGTACGCCTTAAGAAACCAGACGGGACCTATGTAGAAGCAGACTCGGAAAAAGCTGAACTGTTAAACGAATACTTCTGCTCGGTCTTCACCCGCGAGGCGCCAGGTTCCGGCCCTCAACTACAAAAAAGGATGGCTCAGTAGACCCGTTTAGTAACTTCAAGTTCACAACAAGCAGTGTCTACTGTGAGTTGTCAAAACTCAAGGTTAACAAAGCAATGGGGCCAGACAGCCTACACCCCAGGGTGCTAAGGGAGTTAAGGGACGTCCTGGCGGAACCACTATCCGTGCTCTTCAATCTCTCCCTTAGTACAGGTAGAGTCCCGTTGGACTGGAAAACGGCTAACATCATTCCACTCCACAAAAAAGGTTGCAGGACAGAGGCTGAGAACTACAGACCAGTGAGTCTCACATCAATAGTGAGCAAACTAATGGAAACTCTAATCAAATACCAATTAGATATGATCCTGGATGAGGAGAATCTGCGGGATCCCCGTCAGCATGGATTTACCAAGGGGAAATCCTGCCAATCCAACTTGATCAGCTTCTTTGACTGGGTGACGAAGAAGCTCGATGTTGGAGAGTCCTTGGACATTGTTTACTTGGACTTCAGCAAAGCATTTGATAGTGTCCCTCACCGCAGGTTATTGTGCAAAATGAGTTCTATAGGATTAGGTGACACTTTGACTAAATGGGTGGGGGACTGGCTTGGTGGTAGGCTTCATAGGGTGGTAGTAAACGGCACCCCCTCTGTAATGACGGCAGTGATCAGCGGAGTGCCGCAGGGCTCGGTCTTGGGCCCGATCCATTTCAATATCTTTATAAGAGACTTGGCTGAGGGGCTTCGCGGTAAAATAACGTTATTCGCCGATGACGCCAAACTGTGTAACATAACAAGCAAGAACACAACGGACAATATGAAACACGACCTACTCCTATTGGAGCAATGGTCTAGGACCTGGCAACTGAGCTTCAATGCCAAGAAATGCAAAGTCATGCACCTTGGCAGTCAAAATCCATGCGAGACTTACACCCTAAATGGCGAGATCCTAGCAAGGACTGTTGCAGAACGGGACTTGGGGGTAATCATCAGTGAAGACATGAAGACTGCCAATCAAGTGGAGCAGGCTTCATCTAAGGCTAGGCAGATCATAGGATGTGTACGTAGGAGTTTCGTCAGCCGCAAGCCTGAAGTCATTATGCCATTGTATAGATCCATGGTGAGGCCTCATCTGGAATACTGCGTACAATTCTGGAGGCCTCATTACCGCAAGGATGTACTGAGGCTTGAGTCAGTCCAGCGAATGGCCACCCGGATGGTCTCGGGACTCAAGGATCTCCCGTACGAGGAACGGCTGGATAAATTACGGCTATACTCACTCGAGGAACGCAGAGAGAGGGGAGACATGATCGAGACGTTCAAATACCTCACGGGCTGTATCGAGGTAGAAGAAGATATCTTCTTTTTCAAAGGTCCGACAGCGACAAGAGGACATCCATGGAAAATCAGGGGCGGGAAATTGCACGGCGACACCAGGAAATACTTTTTCACCGAAAGAGTGGTTGATCGCTGGAATAGACTTCCACTTCAGGTGATCGAGGCAAGCAGCGTGCCTGATTTTAAGAAGAAATGGGATCATCACGTGGGATCTCTGCACAGAGATAAATAGGGGAGGGTCATTGGGGTGGGCAGACTAGATAGGCCGCGGCCCTTATCTGCCGTCTTTTTCTATGTTTCTACCTGCCCTGCCGCACACAGCCGACCGGAAGTCTTCACGATGTCAGCGCTGACGTCGGAGGAAGACTTGCTTAAGCCCTTCCTCCGACGTTAGCGCTGACATCGGGGAAGACTTCCGATTGGCTATGTGTGCTGCAGCAGGGCAGGAAGAAAATGAATGGAAGACGAGGCCTCGCAGCAGGGCAGGTAGGAACGGCATTGAACCCATGCGGGATCCCCGAGAGCACGAGGGGCGTCCCCACGGGATCCCTGCGACCCTAGGGGGTGTCCCCACGGGATCCCCGTGACCCGAAGGGAGAACCCGCGGGTTCCACGTGGGTCCTACGGGATTCCCGTCGTCCCCGTTCCCGTGCAGCTCTCTAGTGTTTTCCCCTATAACAGCCTCCGGAAGAGCGTTCCAGTTTTCCACCACTCTCTGGGTCCGAAATCTTTCATCCATTCTATTTTAAAAAAAATTTTCATCTCCTTAGCCCTTTCATTCACACGATTATCTTAAAAAGCCTTCATACTGCTTCAGTTCCTGATCTTTGGAAAACCTCTACTATTATTCCTCTACTTAAAGACCAAAAAATCAGTAAAAATGACCCTTCTAACTACCGTCCAATTGCAAATATCCCCTTCTTAGCTAAATTGACTGAAAAATTGATATTCAATCAGGTTTCCGACTTCATTGAATCAACCAATGTTATGCATCCCAATCAAACAGGTTTTCGCAAATATCATAATACGGAACATTCACTGATCGGCCTAACGAATAATATTCATTATTTCCTGGACCATCATAAATCTGTTGCTCTTTTTTCCTTAGATATTTCCGCTGCATTTGATACAATTGACCATGACCTCCTTCTCAATCGACTAGAATCAATCGGCATTTGTGACCAAGTTCTTAATTGGTTCACATCATATCTCACTAATCGTACTTCTTGTGTTAAATTTAATAATGAATACTCCAAAGCATACTCTACGTCTTTTGGGATTCCCCAAGGATCTACCTTATCACCCCTCTTGTTTAACATCTTTCTCTCACCACTACTGAATCTTTGCCAGTCTGTTGGCTTTACTGCTTTCTCATACGCAGATGATATTCAACTGATTCATCCATTTAATCCTGAAAATCTTGAAGACATTAAATCATTAAATAAAAAACTTGAATTAGTTCAAAATTGGCTCAACAAAAATAAATTCGCTTTAAACATAAATAAAACAAAGGCAATGATCTTTACCTGGAAAAAAGACATCGGTCTGAAGTCACCATTTATTCTTAACAATACTCCAATTGAAATCGTTCCCAAATTAAAAATCTTAGGAGTTATAATCGATGACAAACTAGAATTCAAAGACCATATCAACAATATAGTTAAAATATGATTCTATAAACTACGCTTAATACGATCCATTTCCAAATTTATTGAGCCCAAATCACGCAATATTTTGATTCATTCATTAGTAATAACCAAAATGGATTATTGTAATTCTTTACTGCTTAACATTACTCAAAAAGAAAAATGACATTTGCAAATTATTCAAAACACTGCTATCAAATTGATTTATAACGCCAGGAAATATGATCACGTAACACCATTACTTATTGACGCTCATTGGCTCCCTATTAGCCATCGCATAATGTTTAAGGTCTTGTTACTTATATTTAAAACCTTGGTTAACAATGAACCTCAGTTTATATCAAAAATGCTAATTCCCCACAGTTCCGCGCGTGCACTCAGGTCATCCTCTCAAAATTTACTAGTTGTTCCCTCTTTAAAAATAATAGGCACACGAAGATCAGACATGTTCTCTGTAATTGGTCCCCAGTGGTGGAACTCTTTGCCCCAACATATCAAAAACGAAAAAGATATCCCTTCTTTTAAAATATCCCTGAAAACATACCTTTTTAAAGATGCTTTTAACGTTTAAACTTTCTTGATTTTATGATTTTTCCTTTTAATATTACCTAGTTTCCTTTTGTTTTTCCCTTATATGTTTTCTTGATATAACAGTTGTAACTTTTTACCCTTCTTCCCCTCCAACTAATGTCTGTCCTGTCTTAATCTTAATGTTTATTTATTTTGTATTTATTTTTAATTCTATCCAATTTTATAATTATGTACATTGCTTTGTAATCAGATTTAGCGATTCATCAAATCTATATATATAAAATCGGAGGTATGTGTGTGTGTATGTGCCGCGATCACGCAAAAACGGCTTGACCGGTTTGAACGAAACTTGGTATGCAGATCCCTCACTACCTGGGATGATATATTCTGGGGGTCTCGCGGCCCACCTGCACACGTGGGCGGAGCTACAAACAGAAAATCAGATTTCACCCATTCATGTCAATGGAAAAAATGTAAAAAGCTGCCATTCTCACAGTAATTCAAAAACGGCTTGACCGATTTGAACGAAACTTGGTATGCAGATCCCTCACTACCTGGGGTGATATGTTCTGGGGGTCTCGCGGCCCACCTGCACACGTGGGCGGAGCTACAAACAGAAAATCAGATTTCACCCATTCATGTCAATGGAAAAAATGTAAAAAGCTGCCATTCTCACAGTAATTCAAAAACGGCTTGACCGATTTGAACGAAACTTGGTATGCAGATCCCTCACTACCTGGGGTGATATGTTCTGGGGGTCTCGCGGCCCACAACTCTATGTTGCTTGCTCAAGGGTGGGTTCACCCAAGAATTTATATGTTCTTGCTCCAGGAGGTGAAACTAAAATTGTTGTTTATAATCACATTTTGCGTTAGTTGTATTGTATTCATTTTGTCAAATATTTCACATTATAATTTAAATATTGTACTTTTTATTAAGCTGTAAAAAAATACTTTCATTCACCACTATAAAGTATCTTTATTTGAATCCATTTACAGTGTTATTGCTATAATTAAATACCCGTGCAACGTCGGGGCATCAGCTAGTATTTAATAAACCTTGAACCTTGAAGAAGAACTTCCTTACATTTGTACAGAATTTATCCCCTTTTAACTTTAGAGAGTGCCCTTTCGTTCTCCCTACCTTGGAAATACTTTTAAAACCAACAGGAGGAAATATTTTATCACTCAGAGAATAGTTAAGCTCTGGAATGCATTGCCAGAAGATGTGGTAAAAGTGGTTAACATAGCTGGTTTTAAAAAAGGTTTGGACAAGTTTCTGGTGGAAAAGTCCATAGTCTGCTATTGTGACAGACTTTGGGGGAAGCTACTGCTTGCCCTGGATTGGTAGCATGGAATGTTGCTACTATTTGAGGGGTTTTCAGGTATTTGTGACCTAGATTGGCCACTGTAAAAGTAGGATAATGGGCTAGATGGACCATTGGTCTGACCCAGTATGGCCATTCTTATGTTAGGTTGATTTTGAAAGCAACTGTACTGGGCATGACAGGCTCCTGCTTACTTAAATTGTGTTGGCTGGCCTGAGACCAAATATTCAGCAGTGAAGTCAGGGCAGGCTCGGAAGTTATTTAGTGCTGCTGCCAGATAGCTAACTGGGTATGCTGGACTGTAGAAAAGGCAGTCCTATGTGCAGTTATCTATAAGGCCTCATTCTGCCACGGTGGGCTGAACATTGGCCCAGTTTTTTTCTGCCACCAGGAACCAGAACCTGGAAACTGTACTCTTTACTCTGCAATTGATTTTACTGTCCTTTCATCAGTATAATGAGTCGCAGCTTAGCTCCCTGATTGTGACTCAGTTCTCACATTCCTTGTCTTAGCATTACATCATCTTCCTTTCTGCCTCTGCTCTGGAAATAGCCTTCTCTCATGCAGTTGCACATGCTGCAAGCTTGCTCTTTCTTGCTCAGTAGCGGCTCTGCAGGTTCCAACTCCATCAGGTTGGAATGTTCCTGTGCTGCTGAGGTTATATAACATTACATAATGCAATGTGTGGATGAGAACAAGAAAGAATACTACTATTTCTTATAATAATAATAACAGTTTATATACCGCAGGACTGTGAATTTCTTTGCGGTTTACAATGATTAAAATGCTGCAAATTGAGTAGAACTAACAAAGTTAGAAATTAGTGACTAACAGTTCTAGAGATCAATTGTTGTGAGAAAGATTGTGCAGATCAGGAAAAGATATAAAAAAACAAAACAAGGAGGCATATTATGTCTGAGCACAGGATGGTTGAATAGCATGCCAAGGAACACACAAAACAGGGTGCGTTGTAGGATCCTAGTCTATGATGCTTGTTAACTACTGTATTGGAATTCTGACTTTCTCTTATATGTCTATTGATGTGCTCTACTGATGGAGTATGAAATGATGTAAATTACAAGATGAGAATACTGACCACTTAACCCACTCTCTGTTTTCTGTCTTCAACCAGTTCGTAATCCATAAAAGGACATTACCTCCTATCCCACACGTCTTTCATGAGGTACTTTGCAAATGCCTTTTGAAAATCCAAATGCACAATATCAACCGATTCACCTTTATCCACACGTTCTTCACCCCTTCAAAGAAATGCAGTAGATTGGTGAGGCAAGATTTCCCTTGACTAAATCCATGCTGGCTTTCACTCATTGATCCATTCCATAAAGTAGGCCCTACAACATAGTGTGAGCCCACCAAGACTGATAGGGAATAATGCTTGAGTACCTGAATGTAAATCACTTAGGTTATAAGTAGTACAGTGGTGCCTCACACAACGAACTTAATTCGTTCCAGGAGCAAGTTTGTTATGCGAAAAGTTCGTTATGTGAAACGCGTTTTCCCATAACAATACATGTTAAAAAAAATAATTCGTTCTGCAGCATAAAATATGCTAAGATGACATAAAAAAAGATAAATTTGTCAAAATGGTGAAAATGGTGGTCTTGCTGAGGCCAAACTCTTTGACGAGGTCACACTGTTTTACCCCACATTCACTCCTTCTAATTATTTCCCGTTTCATTTCAACAGAAATCACCTTCCTGCTTTTTTTAGAAGCCATGATATATAAAAAATATTGAGTTTATCTTAAAAGGACGACTGTATACAGTGAGAGAGGGCAGTTAAGCGCAGTGACTAACGACTGCCTGCAGTGCCTGCGCGGAAGGATGCAATACATCGGCAGCTCGGGCGACTTCGTTGTGTGAAACGAAGTTCGTTGTGTGAAACGAAGTTCGTTGTGTGAAACGAAGTTCATTGTGTGAAACGAAGTTCGTTGTGTGAAGTTCGTTGTGTGAAACGAAGTTCGTTGTGTGAATCAAGACATGAAGTTCGTTGTGTGCAGCGTTCGTTGTGCGAGGCGTTCGTTATGCGAGGCACCACTGTATATAAATAATAAAAAAATTATAATAAAAAAATTATATTAAACTATCACCGGAATTTGTTGCCAGCGAATGTGGTGAAATCAGTTAGCTTAGCAGGGCTTAAAAAAGGTTTGGCTAATTTCCTAAAATAATAATAATAATAATTTATTCTTGTATACCGCCATACCCAGCAAGTTCTAGGTGGTTCACATCAATTAATTAAGATCTGCGATGACATGCAGATTTACAACTTTTTATCAGAATTGCAAGGAGCGAAGAGGGTGAGGATAGAAGGTAAGGAAGAGAGAAGAGATCATGAAGGAAGGAGAAGAGCAGTGCGAGGGGGGGGTGAGGTTTTATTGCAGGAGTAGGGGGGGTTAAGGGTCCTGTTCGCAGAATAGGTGAGTTTTGAGTAATTTTCTGAAGCCGAGGTATGTGGGAGCCTCGAGTACCATTTGGGCTAGCCATGGGTTCAGCTTAGCTGCCTGGAAGGCGAAGGTTTTGTCTAGGAATCTTTTGAGATTTTTGGTCTTTCGTGAAGGGATCTTCGGGCTCCTGAGATGGCAGTGCTGCATTGCAATAATCCTTGTGGGAGAGGATGAAGGCAAAGAGAAGTTGGGTAAAGTCAGATTCCAAGAACCCCCCTACTCCTGCAATAAAACCTCACCCCCCCTCGCATTGCTCTTCTCCTTCCTTCATGATCTCTTCTCTCTTCCTTACCTTCTATCCTCACCCTCTTCACTCCATGTGCCTCAGGCCGCGCCCCCAGGTGGGACCTAAGGCTCCAGGGCCTATTCTGATTGGCCCACGCGCCTTAGGCCCCACCAGTAGGCGGAGCTTTAGGATGGATGGGCCAATCCGGCCTCATTCCTTCGTTGGCTGCCTGCCGGACAGGCGGGTTTGGCTCCCGTCTGTCCGGCCAACTACCAAAGGTACGGGGAAGGGGGGTGGGGGGGTCGTGGGGGTCGCCAGGGGGGTCGCGGGTCGGCTGGGGGGGGCGGTCGGAGGTTCTTGGGGGGGGCGGTCGTTGGGGGGGAGGGGGGTTTGCGTCAAGGGCAGGAGGGCCTGGGATCCCTCCTGCCCGTAATGTAGTGCGGGGTGGGGTTAGGGGGTCGCCGTGGCCAGGAGGATTTGGGCTCCCTCCTGGCCCGATATTGTTGGGGAGTCGGCGGTCCTTCGGGGGGGAGGGATGTATCGGATGTCGGGGGGGGGGCATCAGGCTTTCAGGATGGGGACAGACCTTCAAGGGGGGACAGTGCACGGAAGTCAGGGGGAGAGTCGGGACAGCGCACGGAAAGTCAGGGCGGGCGAAAGGAGCGTCGGGCAGCATGCGCGGTATACCCGTGAGCGCGGTATACCAAAGTTTTTGTACATATCATCGTGATTTCTGCGCGCTATACCCGTGTGCGCGTTTTATACGGGTGCGCGTTATTTGCGTGAAAATACGGGTAACTGGCCTCATGCCACCATAAGCAGTTCTATCTGGGCTTAAGGAAGATGCAATATTCTGCTTTAGAAAATAACTTCAGTGGGAAACTTTGCTCCTATAGCTCAGAAATCTCTACAGGTTTCAAAATAAGACGATCAGCCCCTACATTTATATAAGTGTAAGTGATAAGTAGTAGTAATAGTAATAAATTTATGCCCTATTTTCAGTAGAAAATTCTTTTGGGTTTAACAGCTTAAGTCATGCTTCTAAATTTAGGCCTGTCATTCATTTGCCTAGGGGCACGCTAAAATGCCCCACGCGCTAGCCGCTACCTCCTCCTTTTAAGCAGGTGGCAACACTATAGCATGCGCTAATCATGTGCGTGCACTAAAAATGCTAGCGCACCTTTGTAAAAGGAGCCCTAGGTGTAGGATCCTAATTTATGAGCCTAGTGCAAAAATCAGAGCTAAGCTCTTACCTTTTTCTCCTTCCCTAAATTCGCCCTTTTACTACCCATTTTTATTTTCCTAAATTTAATATTGTAACATGGAGGAATATTTTCGATAGGACGTCTACGTCCAACCTTGGATGTCCAGGAGTTGGATCAAAAAGATACCCACGAAAATAACACGTTTTGAAAATCAACTAGATAAACATTTGAAAAGTCGCCATCTAAGGTCCATTCTACTGAGCGCCTAAGTGTTCCAATTATAAGGTGTGCATGGTTTCTAAAGTAGACGATCCATTAATTGTCCCAGAAAACGTCCCCACAGTAGTAATAGGATGTTCCTGACATCTGCAACATCTATATTTAGCCCTCCACGTGGAATGACGTTTCTTTAAGAACACAAATTGCCATACGGGGACAGAATGAAGGTCCATCAAGCCTAGTATCCTGTTTCCAACAGTGGCCAACCCAGGTCCCAAGTAATGATTAGCCAGTACTGGGGACCTGGATTGGCCACCGTGAGAATGGGTTACTGGGCTTGATGGACCATTGGTCTGACCCAGTAAAGCTACTCTTATGTTCTTATGGTTATGTGTTCACGGTGCTTCAGCCGTGAACACAGAACAGAAATATGTGTTAAGCAATTCGGCCTTTTCTTTATCAGCTTCTACATATTCCTCCCCTTAACCTTTGAGTCTCACAATACCACTTTTGCACTTTTTCCTATCACTAATATATCTAAAAAAAAAGTCTTGTCTCCCTGTTTTACCGTGTCAGCTATTTTTTTCTTCCATTTGCATCTTTGCTTTCCTGACTACATGTCCAGCCTCTCTTAACTGTTCCAGATATTTTTGCCTGTCTTCCTCTTTCTGCGAGACTATTATAAAGAATAAAATTAAAGAGCATATATATAAGCATAGATTAATGAGAAAAAGCCAACATGGATTTAGTCAAGGGAAATCTTGTTTTACTAATCTACTACATTTCTTCAAAAGGGTGAATAAAGGTGAGCCGGTCGATATATCATTGGCCATTGATGCCCAATCTCTCAGTCTCCCAAGGCCCTTTTGCAATTTTTCACAATCTTCTTGTGATTTAACAACTTCGAACAACTTTTCTCATCAGCAAATTTACCCCCCTTTTATCAAGCTGCATTAGGGTTTTTTATCGCAGGCTGCAGAAATTCTATAAACATTGGCGCTTTTACTGCCGCAGCCTGCAACAAAAAACCCTAACGTGGCTTGATAAAAGGGGGGGGGGGGGTAATTATCTTGCTAGTTATTCTCAAGACTTACAAGATCATGAAGGGCATAGAGAGAATAGAGAGGGAAAGATTCTTCAAACTTTCAAAGAATAAAAGAACAAGAGGGCATTCGGAAAAGTTGAAAGGGGACAGATTCAAAATGAATGCTAGGAAGTTCTTCTTTACCCAACATGTGGTGAACACCTAGAATGCGCTTCCAGAGGACAAAATAGGGCAGAGTACGGGGTACTGGGGTTTAAGAAAGGATTGGACAATTTCCTGCTGGAAAAGAGGATAGAGGGGTATAGATAGAGGATTACTGCACAGGTCCTGGACCTGTTGGGCCACCAAGTGAGCAGACTGGTGGGCACGATGGACCTCAAGTCTGACCCAGCGGAGGCATTGCTTATGTTCATCTCTAGATCATTAAAAAGCAGCAGTCCCAGCACAGACCCCTGGGGAACCCCACTATTTCTCCTTCTCCATTGAGAATAGTGACCATTTAATGCTGCACTCTGTTTTCTATCTTTTAACCATTTTTCAATCCATAACAGAACATTACCTTCTGTCCCATGACTTTTTCTAATTTCCTCAGAAATCTTTCATGAGATACTTTGTCAAATGCCTTTTGAAAATCCAGATACACAATATCAACCTGCTCACCTTTATTCATCCTTTCGTAGCAATGTAGTAGATTGGTAAGTCATGATTTTCCTTGACTAAATCCATGTTGGCTTTGTCTCATTAATCCATTTTTATGTATATGCTCTCTAATTTTATTCTTTCTAATAGTCTCTACCATTTTGCCTGGTACTGACATCAGACTCACTGGTCTAATCTAATCTTCAATTTATATACCGGGTCATCTCCTGAAGGAACTCGACTCGGTTCACAATTGATTAAATTAGAATGACATAAGAATAAGCCTATGAGAGAAAGCCCAAGAGTGGAGTAATTATTAGTTCATCATTTCAAAGACAACACTGGAATTAGAATTAAAATGTAAAGTTAATTAAAAGGCTAAAAAGATTAGGGTATACTGTTGTTACAGCACTTCAGCAGGTAAGCTTTTCAGATATAGTGTAAACAACCAAGTTTTTAGATCTTTCCGGAATTGTAGAAGCTGTCCTATCAGTCTGGTGGAGTCAGGAAGCTTATTCCAAATTTCAACCAGTTTGAATGCCATAGATTTGCTAAGCTTCCCAGCACATTTAAGTCCTCTAGAAGAAGGAAATGATAGTTGGTCTAATTTCCCAGTTCACCTCTGGAAGCCTTCTTAAAAACTGACGTTACATTGACCACTCTCTAGTCTTCTGGATACCACGCTGGGTTCTTAAATATAAATTACAAATTACCAACAATAGCTCTGCAAGTTCATTTTTCAATTCTATCAGTACTTTGGGATGTATACCATCTGTTCCAGGTGATCTGCTACTCTTCAATTTGTCAAACTGTCCCATTTCATCTTCTAGTGTTACAAAGATTTGTTTCAGTTTCTCTGACTCATCAGTACTGAATACGATTTCTGGCACTGGTATCTCCCTATCATCTTTCTTAGTGAAGACTGAAGCAAAGAATTCATTCATTCTCTCTGCTATGGCCTTGTCTTCCCTAAGTGCCCCTTTTATCCTTAGGGTAGAGTGTGGTGCAGTGGTTAAAGCTACAGCCTCAGCACCGTAAGGTTGTGGGTTCAAACCCCTTCTGCTCCTTGTGACCCTGGGCAAATCACTTCATTCCCCAACTGCCCCAGGTACATTAAGTAGATTGTGAGCTCACTGGGACAGACAAGGAAAAATGCTTGAGTACCTAAATAAATTCATGTAAACTGTTCTGAACTCCCCTGGGAGAACGGTATAGAAAACTGAATAAATTAATGTCTAACAGTCCAACTGAGTCTTTTACTTGCTTCTAATACACCTAAAAGAGATTTTACTATGTTTTTACCTCCAACGCAATCTTCTTTTCAAAACTCTCTTTGCCTTCCTTATTAGCACATTCCTTGTGCTGTTTTTCTATTATTTTTAGTCCGATTCTTCTTCTACTTTCTGAAAAATTTTCTTTTAGCTCTAATAGCTTCCTTCATCTCACTTGTTAAACCATGCTGGCTGTCAGTTGGCCTTCCCTATTCTTTTTTTAATACATGAAATGTAGCTGATCTAGGCTTCTAGGATGGTATTTTTGAAAAATATCCATGCCTAATATAAATTTTTGACCTTTATTACTACTCTCTAAATTATTTTTTTACAATTCTCCTTATGTTATCATAGTTTTCTTTTTCAAAATTAAATGCTATTGTATTAAATTTCCTGTGTGTACTTACATAAAAAGATTAGAGTTGCCTTACTGGGACAGACTAAATGTCCATGAAGCCCAGTATCCTGTTTCCAACAGTGGCTAATCCAGGTCAAAAATATCTGGCAACATCCCCACTAGACCACCAGAAGGGGAACAGGGTACAGAGCCTGACAGGGAGAATTTGGTTCAGAATGGGGTTTTTTCTTGTTTTCCTCTTCTAAATTTAGGGTGCGTCTTATGGTCAGGTGCGTCTTATGGAGTGAAAAATATGGTAGTTATTCTTTTGCTTTTAAATTAACCGAATTCTGGAATGCTTTACCGCTTACATTAAGAAGTTTAGGTTCTTTTGCTTTATTCTGGAAAGTTCTGAAAACTTTTTTGTTTGCTAAGCATTTTGGAAATTAACTATTTCAGTCTACTTTTTCTTGTCAAATTTATGTATTATGTTTTACATTATTGTAAACCGAGTCAAGCTCCTCTTGGTTGATGATTCAGTCTATAAAACTATGTTTTAGTTTAGTTTAGGTAGAGGAAGGAAAGAAAAAGGGAAGAGAATTATTATGTAGTCTTATTGCTCGCAAAATGGAGTCTGAGGCAGGTTACAATAGGTGTTGCTCTTACATAATTTTACAAACAGTATAAGGTTACAGATAACATGTAATGACAGTAAATACACATACCAGATAGGTTTAGTTCTATTACACAAATTTGGTCCTGTTTATGTAGGTTTTATCAAAGACCGGGATCTACATATGATGCAGCATCAAGGTTAAGTCTAAAACTATTGATAAGATTTTTGAAAGAGACATGTTTTCAAATCTTTGCAAAACAGGATATAATGGTCAGTGGTTCAAATTTCTTTAGGAAATGAGTTCCAATTAGATGCAAGGCCAAAATGGGGAGAAAGAAGTGCATGTGCTGGACTGGGTCTGAAAGTGGAGATGGCTGGACTGGAAGAAGAAGAGAGATAGAGATGGCTTCTGGAAGGCCAGAAAAGAGACAGATATGGCGCTAGCTGGACTGGAAGTGGGGAGAGAGAAAATGGAGATAGTTGGATTGAAAGGGAAAAGAAAGAAAGGTAGAGAAACTAGAAAGGAGGGGACAGAGGAGAAGGTTCCACCCTGCCCCACCCACCTGGTGCGTTGGAGACCTGGTCGCCTTCAATACTGATCTCTTGATTGAGGGCGGTTGCTTTGCTGGGGTGGGTACAGCTGGGTTGCGTTTCTTTGCATAGTTGTGACTTGTTGATTACTTGTTTATTCTGGATTCTGTTGGTTCTATTTTCTGTCTTCACTTACAATAAAAACAGATTTGAACTAGAGAATGACACGGGGACCATGTACCGTGGTAAACCGTGATCACCGCAGTAAATCCACAGGAATGGAGAAATCTGCAACTGGTTTACTGCAGGAATGGGGACAAGACCTTCACCGCCCTGCAGGAATGGGGCAAGAACTTTCACCGCCCTGCAGGAATGGAGACAAGACCTTTTACTGCCCCATGGGAGCGGAGAAAAGTCTTGCTCCTGTGGTAAAAAAATTGCGACCGTGTCAGACTCGGCATCTCCTTCCCAGCTCCTCTTGGGCCTATTTTATCTTCAGGAGCCAGCCATGCCACGATGAAGACATAAGGAACCCCAAACCAAAGCCTGAGACCAATGTGATTTGAAGAATAAAATTACCAGACTACAAAAGGTAGAAAAAAATTAATTTATTCTATATTTTGTGATTAGAATATTTCAGATTTGAAATATGTATCCTGCTAATAATAATAATTTTTATTTTGTATACCGCCATACCCAGGGAGTTCTAGGCGGTTCACAGCAGTTAGAACTCCCTAGAACTGGTATTAGACATAACTGGGGACCGCAAGCCCAGGCTGTGCTTCTTTAGCTTACAGCTGGCTTAGGGCTCTCTCTCTGACCAGGGGGCAGTTGCCCTAGTTGCTCTCCCCTAATACTATTCCTGCCATGTGTGATTGAAGTATTCTGTTAGCTTGATTTTTCTATGTAGCATTCTGTAGTAATTTGGTTTGTTGAGTTTTCACAATAGTGGAGGGGATATTTGTGAAAAGGAGGGGAGACAGGGGTTTTATTGATCCTTGCTCTGTATTATTTGTGTTTATAAAATGACAATTGCACAGAATATTGTGTTTTTTAATGCTTTAATAAAATAAGTTCAGGGGGGCGCTAGTGAGCCACACAGCTAATGGCAGCGTAATCTTTCGGCTCCCGGAGCACACTCTTTACAGCATCAATTAATATTGCATTTTCGGGTATTTTTATTCACTTTTGTGCTCCCAACAAATGCTGAATATCATGGCCACCAGCAAAACTTGTAAGAGACGGAGCCTGGAACCTATTTCACCCCAGAAATTGGCCACTGAAAAGCCCGACGACGATCGCCTACGGCAACTAATTGATGAGGTGCGTGGCATGCGCAACCTACTCGAAGAAACAAAACAAGATACTGAAGACATTAAGGCAGAAATTTCTACTTTTAAAGAAGAACTAGCCTCCTTAACGACTAGAGTCACTACTGAAAAGAAAATCGCTGTTGCTGAAACCAACATTACCAATCTTCTCCGATTAACTAAGAGAATTTCAACCCTGGAAGCAGACCTTGAGAATTCTAGCAATCGTGCTGACAGAAACAACTTTAGGCTTCTTGGCCTAGCTGAAGGCCAGGAAGGCTGTGACATGATGGGGTTCCTCTCTACTATGATTCCTAAAGTCTTAACTATTAACTTTCAAACAGGACTTTGAAATTGATCGAGCTCACCGAGTGCTCACAAGAGATCCTGCACTGGGAACCAAATACCCCAGAACAGTTGTGGTCCGTTTACTGCGCTATAATCAAGTGCTAGAAATAATGCAACAAGGCTCCACCATCCTGTTTGTACCTGATCTGTCTAAACAAAAGCTAAGGCATGTAAGATGCTATTGGAATACTGACCCAGGCTGAAGCAAATCGGGGCTAAATATGGGATGCTTTATCCAGCTAAACTCTGCTTCACTTACAATAATATGACCAAGGACTTCACCAATCCAGCAACTCTGGCTGAATATCTGGAAGAAATCTCTCCATCCACCATTGACAATGTGTGAACAATGCTCTTCATAACTTCAGAGGATTCTCGCCTCTGCACCTCGTGGCATTCCACTGACGCAGCTACTCTCCATCTTCTACCCTGCACTGATCTGGTTTGCTAAGATCGCTATCTGCACTTGTTGGCCTGAGACAAATTGGGATACCTACCTCTCATTGCTGGAATGCTTCTGTCTTTGATTTGCAAGTATATCACTATTTATATGCAGCTATCTACACATGGTTATCTAAGAGTGGCTCCGGGATCGGCTATGCTGATCATTCCTGTGGACCCACTGACTTATAAGAACATAAGCCGTGCCTCTGCTGGGTCAGACCTGAGGTCCATCATGCCCAGCAGTCCGCTCATGCAGCGGCCCATCAGGTCCAGGATCTGTATACTAGCCCTCTATCTATACCCTTCTATCCCCTTTTCCTTCAGAAAATTGTCCAATCCCTTCTTGAAATCCAATACCGTCCGCTCACTTGGCGGCCCATCAGGTCCAGGACCTGTATACTAGCCCTCTATCTATACGCTTCTATCCCCTTTTCCTTAGAAAATTGTCCAATCCCTTCTTGAACTCCAATACCATACCCTGTCCTATCACTCCCTCTGGAAGCGCGTTTCAGGTGTCCTCCACCTGTTGGGTGAAGAACTTCCTAGCATTGGTTCTGAATCTGTCTCCTTTTAATTTTTCGGAATGCCCTCTCGTTCTTGTAGTTGTCGAAAGTTTGAAGAATCTGTCCCTCTCCACTTTCTCTATGCCCTTCGTGATCTTATAAGTCTCTATCATATCCCCTCTAAGTCTCCGCTTCTCCAGGGAAAAAAGCCCAAGTCTCTCTAATCTTTCAGCGTATGAAAGGTTTTCCATACCTTTTATCAAACGCGTCACTCTCTTCTGAACCCTCTCGAGTATCGCCATATCCTTCTTAAGGTATGGCAACTAATATTGGACGCAGTACTCCAGATGTGGGTGCACCATCGCCCGATACAACGGCAGGATAACTTCTTTCATTCTGGTTGTAATACCTTTCTTGATAATACCTAGCATTCTATTCGCCTTCTTAGAGGCCGCTGCGCACTGTGCCAACGGCTTCATTGTGTTGTCCACTATTACCCCCAAGTCCTTTTCTATGGTACTTTCACCCATTACCAGCCCTCCCATCGTATAGCTGTACTTCGGGTTTTTGTTTCCTACATGCAAGACTTTACATTTCTCTACATTAAAACTTCATCTGCCATCTCGTTGCCCACTCTCCTAGTTTGTTCAGGTCCCTTTGTAAATCTTCACAGTCCTCTTTAGTCCTAACTCCACTAAATAGTTTGGTGTCGTCTGTGAATTTTATTACTTCACATTTCGCCCCTGTTTCTAGATCATCTGAAATAATAAAACGCTAGCCGTGCATGCGCACTCAACTGCGTGATTCCGTTTTCCCTGATCCGACATGTAGGTCCGTGGCCTTGCAGGAGTGCGCATGCGCGACTCCCCAGCCTTACTTGGAAGACGCTGGACAGACAACCCCTGCCCTCTCCAAGCCGGGACCGCAGCCAGCCAACGATTGTCTCCACAGTCCGACGACTCCCCCCTCCCGCACCAACCACTGCCGCTCCTGTTTGAAGCGGCCTGATGAGGTTCGCGGCTGGCTGTATTGAACCTCGCAGGCCGCTCTCCACATGAAGCACATTCCCTCTGACGTGATCGCGTCAGAAGGAACATGCAACCATATGGAGAGCGGCCTGCGAGGTTCAATACAGCTGGCCGTGAACCTCATCAGGCCGCTTTGAACAGGAACAGGAGCGGCAGCGGCGGCAGGAACCATGGATGGATGGACGGAGGTAAGAACGGGAGGGGAAGCCAAAAAAGGGCTATGGAGCAGGCAGAAAAGGGAGTTATTTTGGTAGGAGGGTTGTGCTGAGTGCAAGAAGCAGGCAGGCAGGCATTGCACAACAGGGGGAGAGGCAAAGGGGGCTGCTTTGGGGGGATGGTTGTGCTGGGGGCCGACAGCAATCATGGGGGGAACAGAAAAGGGCCACGGATCAGGCAGGCATGCCACAAAAGGGGGCCAGAGGGAGAGCGAAAGGGGGCTGCTTTGGGGGAGGGGTGTGCTGGGGCAGACAGCCTTCAGGGAGGGGGGAGGAACAGAAGGGGGGCCACGAAGCAGGCAGGCATTGCACAACAGGGGGAGAAGCAAAGGGGGCTGATTTGGGGGGATGGTTGTGCTGGGGGCAGAAAACAATAATGGGGGGGAGGAATAGAAGGGGGCCATGGAGCAAACAGGCATTGCACAACAGGGGGATAGGGGGCTGCTTTGGGAGGAGAGTTGTGCTGTGGGCAGACAGCAATTATGGGGGAGAACAGAAGGGGGCCACGGAGCAGGCACACATTGCACAACAGGGGGAGAGGGAAAGGGGGCTGCTTTGGGGGGATGGTTGTTCTGGGGGCAGAAAGCAATCATGGGGGGGGGGAAATAAGGGGGCCACAGAGCAGGCAGGCATGGCACAACTGGGGGCCAGGGGGGAGGGAAAGGGGGCTGCTTTGGGGGGGATGGTTGTTCTGGGGGCAGAGAGCAATCATGGGGGGGAACAGAAGGGGGCCAAGAAGCAGGCAGGCATTGCACAACAGGGGGAGAGGGAAAGGAGGCTGCTTTGGGGGGGGATGGTTGTTCTGGGGGCAGAGAGCAATCATGGGGGGGAACAGAAGGGGGCCAAGAAGCAGGCAGGCATTGCACAACAGGGGGAGAGGGAAAGGAGGCTGCTTTGGCAAGCAGGGGGGCGAGGGAGACAGACAGAAAGAAAGACGCACAGACAGGGGACCAGGGAGAGACACAGACACAAAGAATGACAGACAGACAGCGTCCAGGGAGAGAGAGAGAGAGACAAATAAAAACCAAAAAAAGACATACAGACATCTACTCTAGCACCCGTTATTGTAACGGGCTTAAACACTAGTTTATAAATACTTTAGACCACATGATCTTTCACTGCCCTATAATAACCAAATATTGGTCCCTAATTTGGAAATTTATATCTGAAATCTTGCCAGTCAATGAACCTATCTCCTTAGCGAAAATTCTATTTGGAGAATTTGCTTTGACCTCTGTCCTGACGGAGAGTCAAATCATATTATATCACTCCCTAATTATGATTTATCTTATCCAGCATGGTGGAATCTTGTTTGAGGAATCACAGCAAAAAAATAAAAATAAAAAATGCACATATTTCACAAGTTCCAACAAATTTAGGAGCCACCTTTCCACTGACTTGTCCTTTCTATAAGATTTAGTTGATGGTTCCGTTTCTTGAACTTTAAATGTCTGAAGTTATCTTCTCTCAGTATTTTCTGCATGTGATTCTGTTATTGGATCATACTATTTCTGTACCATTAGTCATATGTATACAGTACTTTCATTATTGTTAAATATTGAACAAAAACAAGAAAATAAGTTCAGTGTAAGATCCTAAGTCTTGGAGGTAATTTTTCCCGCCTCATTCTCTAGTTTGAGCCTAAATGTGAAACGTTCAGCGCTCCAGTCGTAGCAGCGGCGTGGACCAGAGCTCCGCCCACTCGCGCCTTTGCTCGCCATGGATTGGCTGTGGGCGGTGCTGCTCCCGTTGCGCTTGACGTCAGCCGGCAGGTGAGAGACTTTGGCGAAGCCCCCGTCTCGGGCCTCACAGCGCATGTACCGAAGGGAGAGGTGAGCGGCGAGGCGGGGCTCAAAACCCCGTCACCTGTGGGTCGGTTGAGCGGGCGGAGCGCGAGCCCACCTGACGTCAGCCCACCCGCTGCCTGTGCGTTGAGCGCGAGCTCACCTGCCTCGTCTGCGGCGCGCGAGGCGTCGGGGCCTGGGCCGAGGAGGACGCGATGTAGCGGCGGCGGCGGCCAATGGCGTGGGTGAGGCTGTTCCGGAAGCCCGGCGGCAACCTGGGCAAGGTGTACCAGCCGGGCAGCGTGCTCTCCCTGGCGCCCACCAAGGGCCTGCTCAACGAGCCGGGCCAGAACAGCTGCTTCCTCAACAGCGCCGTCCAGGTGAGCCCCAGCTCTTGCACTAATGGCGTTTCCGTGACTTCCTAGGGGGAAAGTCAAGCTTTTACTCTGTGTAGTTCAGGGACTACTTTTCCCCCGTCAGTAAGAAAAGCAGGCAAGAGTTTCAGGGGTGGCTTTTACCTAATGTTCTCGCATTTCCTCTCGGAGGGAAGAGCGCACCACACTCGAACCCTCTTTAAGTGGTGCTGGCGGGGTAGAGCTGGATTGAGAAAAGTAAGGTCATCTAAAATAGAAATTCAAGTGGCTGCTGAGGATGGATGTCATGGACCCAGTCCCCTTGGGAAAATGACCCCAACTTAAAAAAGAGTAAGGACCAATTGCCCTAATCAAACCTTAAGCCATCCCTGGAATAGGGGAAACATGGCTAAAGGCTCTAAGTACCCCCCCCCCCCATGTAATCCAGCATTTCCTCTTCCTTAGCTGCTCCAAACGTACTCCATGCTGACATGAGACCTTTCCTATCTAGGGAGGGCACAGCACATATTTATTTATTTGGTTTTATATTCTGTCCTCCCATTAGAGCTCAGAACGGGTTACTACTTTATATACATAATAAAGCATATTGATTTGAAGTGATGTCAAACATTGTCTGACAAAAATGGCAAAAGATAGGCTACAAACTGTAATAGCAAAATTGATTCATAAAAACCAGGCAGGCTTTGTCTGTAACAGACAAACATTTGATAATATTAAATCAGCGCTCCATCTTATTTGGTCAGCCAGGAGGTCTGGCTCACCCTCTCTTATATTGTCTTTAGATGCTGAAAAAGTGTTCGATAAGGTGAGTTGGACCTTCCTTTTTTGTACGCTGCATAGGATGGGGTTTCAGGGTAAATTTTTTTTGAGTGCATATCAGTACTCTATCTTTCCCCACTGGTTATGTTAAGGGTCAATGGGCTCTTTACGGAGCCTTTTAAACTTTTCCGGGAAACATGCCATGGATGTGCTCCGTCTCCACTTCTATTTGTTATTGCAATTGAACCTCTGGTGTGTCAGATTAGGAAATGCCTTGACATTGTGGGCATTCCAGTGAGGGACCAACAACATAAAATCCTATTATTTCCAGACGATGTCCTCTTGACCCTGCAGGAGCTGGAGACCTCATTGGTGGCAGTTTCTCGGGTTCTGAGGAAGTATGGTTTTAAGATCAATTTAAATAAGTCTGAAATCTTGAATATAAATTTGCCCCAGAGACAGGTGGTGGCTTTATGTCAACAATTTAAGTACCTATGGGTTCCTGTAGTAATTTGTTATTTGAGGGTTAATTTGACTTCTGATCCAGGACAGCTATATAAGGCTAATTACCCTGCACGTCTTTATACTGTATTTGCAGAATTAGAACGATGGGAAGATTTGAACACTAGCTGGTTGGGGTGGATTATAGCAGCCAAAATGATTCTTCTCCCTAAATTATTATATCTTTTTATGGCTTTGCCTATAGAGCTATCCTTGGCATTTTTTTGTAGGCTTCGTAGAAAGGTCTTCGCTTATATTTGGAGAAAATGTCACCCTAGTCCCCTATTTTTATATTAAACTAAATCTCAGGGCAGAATGGGGGAAGTTACAGTAATTTTACTCTGTATTACAGAGCAGCTCTTTTGCAGGTGATAGAGGTATTGGTTACTTATGAGGATCGTCCCTGGTTGCCCATAGTTTAATCCTTTATTCCGGATGTTACATTATGGAAATTATCTTGGGCGCCAATGGCAGCTTTGAGAGAGAGGCTTCAGCATGATGACCCCTTTTTATCTGTCATATTGTGCACTTGGTACAACTTGCGCAGGTGTATAAGAACATAAGAATAGGCTTACTGGGTCAGACCAATGGTCCATCAAGCCCAGTATATAAGAAAATAAGAATTGCCGCTGCTGGGTCAGACCAGTGGTTCATCATGCCCAGCAGTCCGCTCACGTGGCGGCCCTTAGGTCAAAGACCAGTGCCCTAACTGAGACTAGCCTTACCTGCATACGTTCTGGTTCAGCAGGAACTTGTCTAACTGTCTTGAATCCCTGGAGGGTATTTTTCCCTATAACAGCCTCTGGAAGAGTGTTCCAGTTTTCCACCACTGTCTGGGTGAAGAAGAACTTCCTTATGTTTGTATGGAATCTATCCCCTTTTAACTTTAGAGAGTGCCCTCTTGTTCTCTCCACCTTGGAGAGGGTGAGCAACCTGTCTTTATCTACTAAGTCTATTCCCTTCATTATCTTGAATGTTTCGATCATGTCCCGTCTCAGTCTCCTCTTTTCAAGGGAGAAGAGGCCCAATTCTCTAATCGCTCACTGTACGGCACCTCCTCCAGCCCCTTAACCATTTTAGTCGCTCTTCTCTGGACCCTTTCGAGTAGTACTGTGTCCTTCGTGTACGGCGATCAGTGCTGGAAGCAGTATTCCAGGTGAGGGCATACCATGGCCTGGTACAGTGGCATGATAACCTCCAATCTGTTCGTGATCCCCTTCTTAATCATTCCTAGCATTCTGTTCGCCCTTTTCGCCGCTGTTGCTCATTGCGCGGATGGCTTCATTGACTTGTCGACCCTCCTACTAATCTTTCAGGAAATCTATTAAAACTTATCTCTTTGATAAATTTCTCTGAACCCGCCCCATCTTGCTATATCTAACCTCTCGGCTCACCAATATAATTTGAAATTTGTTACCAATGTACTTGACAATTACTTTCTATATCATCGCTGTACATGTACAGTCTCTTCCTCTGTAAACCGCTCTGAACTGCTTGTGGTATTGCGGTATACAAAATAATAATAATAACTTTATTTTTGTTTACCACAGTGCCACAACAGTTCAGAGTGGTTTACAGAGGAAGAGACTGTACACAGACAGCGATGTTACATACAAGACATTCAGATTAGCTTAGCAAGTCGAGAGAAGTCAGGTATATCCAGAGGCATATCAGAGATACAAGGCAGGGAGGGAGTCAGAAATTTATCAAAGAGATAGGTTTTAAATTGATTTCCTGAAGGTTTGGTAGGAGGGTGCATTTGAAATGAGGGTGGTTAGACATTTATTCCATTTGCCTGCTTGGAATGACAGAGATCTATCAAGGAAGCTCTTGTAGATACAGCCCTTTAAGGACGGAAAGGCAAACAGGTAGGCATTACGTGTGCGGGTGGGGCCTGAAAATTCAAAATGGTGCGATAGGTAGATTGGGGATGAGCCTGTTAAGGTTTTGAAGCAGAGGCAAGCAAACTTGAAGATGATCCTTGCCTCCATCGGCAGCCAGTGCAGTTTTCTGTAATACGGGCTTACATGATCCGATTTTTTTAAAACCGTAGATGAGGCGAACGACAGCATTCTGTACAAATCTCAAACGTTTGATGGTTTTCTTAAAGGATCCCAGGTATATAATGTTGCAGTAATCTAAGATGCTTAAGATTAGTGATTGGACCAGCAGTCGAAAGAAGAGGAAGTCGAAGTAGTGTTTGATGGTACAAAAGCATTTTTTAACCTGAACATCAGTATGGTCTTCGACAGTCGGGTATCGATCTAGGATGACTCCAAGGATTTTGATAGTAGAGTTAATTGGGTAGTTTAACCCGTTTAATTTCAAAGAGGTATTTGTTAACTTGTAGGTAGGACTTGCCAAGAAAATCTTAGTTTTTTCTGGGTTCAGTTTTAATTTGAATTGTGTGGTCCATTGTTCTATCTTAGTGAGGACAGATGAGGTGAATTGTTTTGTCTCTTGTGTCAGAGAGGTTATGGGAATGATAATTGTAATGTCATCTGCTTATATATATGATTTCAATTTTAAGTCAGATAACATATGTCCCAATGAAGCCATGTAGACGTTGAATAGAGAGTGGGATAGAGGGGAGCCCTGTGGAACTCCGCAGGGATTACACCAGGATTGGTAAGTGCGGTTTTTTAGGAACCTGTAAACCAATTTAATACCTGTCCAGTGATGCCAATGGAGTCGAGGCATCTGAGCAAAATGTCATGGTCAACCAGGTCAAAGGCACTGCTCAAGTCGAACTGAAGTACCATTGCGTTTTTCCCCAGAGAAAACAAATGGAAGAGGTAATTAGTCAGTGAAGCTAAGACAGTTTCTGTGCTATGATTTGTATGAAAACCAGATTGGGAGTCGTGTAGAATGATGAACTTCTCTAGATATTTCATGAGATCATGATTAACTAGACCTTATGTAAGTTTTTGGAAAAGTGGTATGTTGGCAATGCGTCTGTAGTTGGCAGCCGAAGAGATTGGTTCCTTGGAGTTTTTAATAATAGGAGACACAAGGATATGGCCAAGTTCCACCAGAAAGTGGCCAATAGACAAACATAGAGAAACACAGTTGAAGAGTTCAGCTTTGAATGGGGAGGGGGCAGATTTCATGATAGACAGTGGGCTGTTGTCTAGTAGGCAATTGGATTTTGCATATTTAGAGTACAGCTTGAGAAATAGGTTCCAGTCTGGGTTTTCGAAATGATTCAAGGTCATGTCTGCTATTGAACCTTCCTTTCCTACGGCAGGTTGGTTGATTATTGGTTCTGTGCTGGAAACTACGAGAGACGATTTCAGATTATGAATTTTGCTGACAAAGTAGTTGGCTAGGTTTGCAGCAGAGGGTGAGAGGTCTGAGTTGGAGCGTTTATGTAGATCAATATCGAACAGAGAATTGACTATTCTGAAAATTTCTTTGCTATTCAGCGAAGGAGAATTAATTATTTGGGAATAATGTTTACAACGCTTTTCTTTAATCATTCTTTTATACTCTAACTTTTAGTCGCCAGTTGAGTCTGTCGTCTATCCCTGATTTACACCATGTTCTTTCCAATTTACGTACTTCTCGTTTTAAAGCTAATAGGTCAGCATCATACCAACTGTGATAGACAAAGTGTTTTCTTGCGTAGTCTCAGTGGTGCGATATTGTTTAGAACCTGATCGCTGAAATTTTTCCATTCTAAGATGAAATTTGGGTCTAAGTCAGAGTTGGAAATTAAGCTGGAGTGCGACCAAAATTCTATTGGGCTTAATTGTTCTCTTGTCCAAATCTTTTTCTCTTTATGATTGGTCCTTGGTTTCCTTTTGGGTTGTTTTTTGATCCAGCGTAATTCAAAATTACAAAGAAGGTGGTCTGACCAAGATTTCACTTATAAGACTTACACTGGGGGTAGTTGGGACATTGGAAAGAAAAATAATCAAATCAAGGTGGTGACCTTTCCTATGGGTTTTAGTCGGGGGTTGCTTGGAAAAACCTAGCGATGCGAGGAAGGAAAGTAAATCAGCTACGTTAGAGTTCTCTTCCTGCTCGAGGTGTAAATTAACATCACTGGCTAAAAGATTGTGGGCGCCAGCTGCCGAGTTTGTAAAGAGGAATTCGTAGAAGTCTTCTTTTGCTAGATTCCATTTGTTAGGGGGCATCTAAAATATTGTAATGATCAATTATCTTTAAAGTCCATTTTGGATATTTTGCAAGTGAGAATTTCCAGATCGTTGGTTAGTTTAGAATCTAGAACTTGAAACTCAAAATGATCTTGGAGAATTATAGCTAGGCCACCTCCCCTTTTTGAGTTTCTTGATAGAGGAATCATTTTGTAGTCTGTTGGTAGTATTTCACCTATGATAGCATCCTGATCGGAAATTAGCCATGTTTCGGTTAGAAGTAAAATATCTAGGTGGGTTTCTTCCAGCCAGTCTTTGACTAATTGGGCTTTGTTCCTAGCCGAGCGAATGTTCAGATACCCTCCAGAAATGATGGATTGTTTTGAAGGAGATGAGGGCTCAGTACATTGTAAGTTTTTTAGGAATTGTTTTCTTTTGTGCATTGGTCTAGAAGAATGGCGGGTGGAGTTGACCACAGAGATTGGGAAAGGACCTGTTTCCATGCAGTCATGAAGGACACGATGGGGGCAAAGTGATTTTTCAGACCCAGAGATTCTATCCCATGTAAAGTAGGTTGGGATTGGTTCTTTCCTGGGGGGTGTCTCCAAGTACTGCATCCTGTATTGATATATATAATATTTTTGTTATCGACATGCATCACCTTACACTTATCCATGTTAAACCTCATTTGCCACGTCGAGCATGTTGCCATGTCACGTTGCAAATCTTTGCAATTCTCCTGCTTCTTCACTACTCTGAATAACTTCATATTATCCCAGGACAAGCAGGCAGGTATTCTCACTAGTGGGTGATGTCATCCGACAGAGCCCCGATAAGGACGTCTCACAAGCATGTCTTGCTTGAAGAAACTTAGAAGTTTTGAGATGCCCGCACCGCGCATGCGCCAGTGCCTTTCCGCCCGACGGACCGGGCGTGTCTCCTCAGTTCTTTTCTTTCCGCGGAGCTGAGAAGTTTTACTTCAATTCTGCGCTGACTGAATTCCCGTTTTTTGCTTTCTAAATTCCGCGATTTTGGGTTTCTTTTACTCTTTTCGTGTAATTTCTTTCTTTTCAAAAAATAAATTTTTTTCTTCCGGCGAGTCGGCCGGGTCGGCCACGTGGCTCAGGCCCAGCTCCTTCGATCTAGCGGCGGAGCTTTTTCGGCCTATGTCCCGGCCAATCACCGGTTTTAAAAAGTGTAGCAAGTGCCAGCGCGCGATTTCACTGACGGACCCGCATCGACGCTGCCTGCAGTGTCTTGGTCCAGAACATTTCCCGAAATCGTGCCGGCCTTGTTCCACTCTAACAGCGCGGGCGTTTAAGCGGCGCTGTCTGTTGTGGGAGTCGATGTTCAAGATAGAAGCTGCTAAAGAACCTTCGGCTTCGACTTCATCGGCCGCTTCGCCTGTCCATGCGAAGCAAACGACTACTCCTGCTACTCCGGGCCTTCTGAAGCCGGCTTCGTTTACTCCGGTTTTGGCTCCGAGTTCGGCGCCGGTGCCTGTTCCCGTCTCCTCGGCTCAGGTACCGCCTTCCACTATTCCACCTGTGGTCATTAAGGTGCCGACCACGAAGGAGCGCGAAGACCGTGCTGGAGGACCCCCTTTCGGTGCGGATCCCTCCATATCGGCTTCGCTGCGGTCCCTGCTGGAAGCTCAGTTTGTCGAGCTCATGCAGACTATGGGGCCCAGGTTAATCGCCTCCATCCAGGGTGACCTCCCGGTCCCGGTCCCAGGGGGTGGACCGCCCCCTCCTCCTCCTCCTCGTCGATCGATCTCGTTGCTTGACGAGGAGGAGCGGCGAAGGGCGGCCGGTCCCTCGAGGCGGGCTTCCTTTAGCGACATGCCTCCTTTAGAGCCCATTACGCCTCCGCACCAACACGGTGCTGTTCCCCCGATTGATAATTGAAGTCCTGGGCATAGTAAATCGCAGGAAGAGTTCTTCCGCACTCCATACCAGGCCTGGGCTGCATCGCATGAGACAGCCTCCATCCCGCCCCTTCGCTCTACCGCTTCCAGTCCCATTCATTCGCTGGAAGCTTCGGGGGACCATGCGAAGTATCGACATTCTCGCTCTCCCTCCCGTCACCGGGAGGGACATCGATCCAGACACTCATCTCGGCACTCCTCGCGCCATTCTGAGGTTTCGCCGCTGAAGAAGCTGCCACGTCTGGGGTTCTCCTCCTCGGATTTATCTCCTCCGGAGGGGCCGGAGTACAAGGAACCATCTACCTCTTATTCTCCTTGTCGCTCCCAAGTCTCCCTGGATCCTGAGGCTTCCACTTCATCCAGTCCGTCTCGGAGGCCGGTACTGGCGGACCAGTTGTCTTTTTCTTCCTTCCTTCGGCAAATGGCTGATGACTTGGATGTGACTTTGGACACTGGGTCTCGGTATTCTAAGGAGTATTTCGACACCATGCACTTGCCTAATCCTCCTGCGGAGTCTCTTCGACTTCCTCTCCATAAATTGCTGGATCAGACATTTATGTGATGTTTTGAGACGCCGTACTCCATTCCTGCGGTCCCGAGCAAATTAGATGCCAGATATGGCATTGTTCATCACAAGGGGTTTGAGGGCGCTCAACTCTCTCACCAATCCCTCCTGGTCGAGTCCTCTCTCAAACGTTCTCATCCCTCCCAGGTCTATGCCTCTGTACCACCGGGACGAGAGGGAAGGACTTAAAGATCTTAATCTGTATACTTTGGAGGACATAAGAATTGCTGCTGCTGGGTCAGACCAGTGGTCTGTCATGCCCAGCAGTCTGCTCCCGTGGCGGCCCTTAAAGACCAGTGCCCTAACTGAGTCTCACCTTACTTGCATACGTTCTGGTTCAGCAGGAAATTGTCTAACTTTGACAAGGAAAGGAGGGAGAGGGGAGATATGATAGAGACATTTAAATAAAAAATCTAAGAAAAATGTTATTTGCCAGAGTGGTGGAACCTGCTGAAAACCATTTACTCAAAAGTGGAGAAAAAGCCTCAAACGGCAACCCAATGAGTTTTTAAGCCATTCTTATTCTGTATCATGGGCAAAAAACTCCACTACAATCAAAATGTCATTTTCAAAAACAGGCAAACATCCCACCACTGTGCACAGGGATGGAGTAATGGATCATCAGTGAAGCTAAGTACAGTTTTTTGGTTGTCTTGTAATGTTTATTTTTCCTGTGCGCAGTGTCAACAAGCAGGGGGGCACGGGATCGTCCTCCCTCTGCCAGGAAGCGCTCAGAGTCTGGGATTGGGCGGTTCGCCACAACACCTTCCTCAAAGCTGTCTACATTCAGGGGAAGGACAATGTCTTGGCAGACAACTTAAGTCGTCTCCTCCAGCCTCACGAATGGACACTGCATTCCAGCCCCCTTCATCACATCTTTACTCAGTGGGGGACGCCTCAGATAGACGTCTTTGCGGCTCCCCACAACTTCAAACTGCCTCTGTTTTGCTCCAGGATCTACACTCCCCATCGCCTCGAGGCAGATGCTTTTCTGCTGGATTGGGGGAATCGATTTCTGTATGCGTTTCCTCCATTTCCTCTCATTCAAAAGACTCTGGTCAAGCTGAAATCCGACCATGCCACCATGATTCTAATAGCTCCATGGTGGCCCAGACAACCTTGGTACTCCTTTCTACTTCAACTCAGCAGCAGGGAGCCATTCCTTCTTCTAGTGTTTCCTTCACTGCTTACTCAGAATCAAGGATCTCTGCTTCATCCCAACCTGCAGTCTCTCCACCTGACAGCTTGGTTCCTCTCAATGTAACTCCTCACCAGTTTTCCCAAGCGGTGAGGGATGTATTGGAGGCTTCCCGGAAGCCTGCTACTCGACAATTCTACTCCCAGAAATGGACTAGATTTTCTTCCTGGTGTGTGTCTAAGTCTAAGGAGCCTCAGCGAGCCTCCCTATCTTCTGTTTTGGACTATCTTCTACACCTGTCTCAGTCTGGCCTCAAGTCTACATCCATCCAAGTCCACCTGAGTGCTATTGCGGCTTTTCATCAGCCTCTGCAAGGGAAACCTCTCTCTGCTCATCCTGTGGTTTCCAGATTTATGAAAGGACTTTTCCATGTCAATCCTCCTCTCAAACCTCCTCCAGTGGTTTGGGACCTTAATGTAGACCTTTCTCAACTTATGAAACCTCCTTTTGAGCCTCTCAACAAGGCTCCACTAAAGTTTCTCACTTGGAAAGTGTTTTTTCTGGTGGCCCTCACGTCTGCTCGCAGAGTCAGTGAGCTTCAGGCCTTAGTGGCGGATCTACCTTTCACGGTATTTCATCATGACAAGGTGGTCCTCCGCACTCATCCGAAATTCCTGCCTAAATTGGTCTCTGAATTTCATCTCAACCAATCCATTGTTTTTTTTTCCAAAGCCTCATTCTCATCCTGGAGAATCAGCTCTTCACACTCTGGACTGTAAACGTGCTTTGGCTTTCTACTTGGATCGCACCAAACCACACCGAACTGTTCCTCAACTTTTCGTCTCCTTTGATCCAAACAAGTTGGGACGACCTGTATCGAAGCGCACCATCTTCAACTGGATGGTGGCTTGTATCTTTTTCTGCTATGCCCAGGCTGGATTACCCCTTCCCTATAAGGTCACAGCCCATAAGGTCAGAGCAATGGCAGCCTCTGTAGCCATCCTCAGATCGACACCAATTGAGGAGATTTGTGAGGCTGCCACTTGGTCCTCGGTTCATACATTCACCTCTCATTATTGTCTGGATACTTTCTCCAGAAGGGATGGACAGTTTGGCCAAACAGTGTTACAAAATTTATTCTCCTAAGTTGCCAACTCTCCCACCATCCCATTGAGGTTAGCTTGGAGGTCACCCACTAGTGAGAATACGTGCCTGCTTGTCCTGGGATAAAGCAACGTTACTTACTGTAACAGTTGTTATCCAGGGACAGCAGGCAGCTATTCTCACGTCCCACCCACCTCCCCTGGGTTGGCTTCTCTGCTAGCTACCTGAACTGAGGAGACACGCCCGGACCATCGGGCGGGAAGGCACTGGCGCATGCGCGGTGCGGGCATATCGAAACTTCTGAGTTTCTTCAAGCAAAATATGCTTGTGAGACGTCCGTATCGGGGCTCTGTCGGATGACATCACACACTAGTGAGAATAGCTGCCTGCTATCCCTGGATAACATCTGTTACGGTAAGTAACATTGCTTTTTCTTTGTTTCAAAAAAAAAAAAAAAAGGACTTTTTATTGTGTTTCTGCTGGTTTTCCACTGGCAGGCCCTTCTTGGGCTGCTAGGCCTCGTTTGGCTGCAGCTGTGTTTTCTTCTTCCCTGGCCTCTCTCTGGGCTCACCTCGTGTGAGCAGTATGGCCTGGACCCTTTTTCCTTCATTGGAATCGGGCTGACGTAGCATCGATCCCCGGTAAGTCTTTCTTTCTTTCTAGGTGCGTTACCTCGGTAATGCCACCGGCTGAGTCTCAGGCATTCCAGGCATCGAGTGCAGTCGTGCCAGCCTCTACGAGACCTTCGAAGCGTGCCTCCTTTCATGGGAATACTCATCCTCGAGTTTGCCCTCTATGGAGCGCACTGCTGCACCTTCATTACCAGTTTCATTGGTACAGTGCCAACTTCCGACCCTCGACGGACTTCGGTGTGCCTCGACGTCGACTGGGGCCTGGTGTCTCGACGTCGTCTGAGGCTAAACATCAACACTCCCACCATCCCATTCTGGTTAGCTTAGAGATCACCCACATATGAGAATATGCTGCCTGCTTGTCCTGGGATAAAGCACAGAGTTACCGTAACAGGTGTTATTCAGGTACAGCAGGCAGATATTCTCACAACCCTAGCCAAACAATGCTCCCCCCCCTTTATTTAAAGCTTTTCTCTTCATGCTGATATTATGCTTCTTCTCTAACGGTATTCTGCTCTTTACTCGACTGTTCAGTGCCTTCCTCACCAATTGTATTCTGTAAATTGCTGACCATCCAGCCCTTTCAATGTAACATGTTAAGATTATACTGTAACCTATTTGTACCCTGTAATCACTCAGTGACATCCTACCAATTCTTACCCTGTAATTCGCTGATTGCTCTCTTCACTGTAAACCGCCTAGAAGTCGCAAGATTATGGCGATATAGAAAAAAATAAAGTTATTATTATTACCTCCCCTGGTTGACTTCTTAGCTGGTTATCTGAACTGAGGAGACGCGTTTCTATGTTGGGTGGGAAGGCACTCGCGCATGCGCAGTGCAGTCAGTCACAAACTTTCTAAAGTTCTTAAAACAACAGCGCTTTTGCAGCTGTCTGCATCGGGGCTCCATGGAAGACTTCACCCACATGTGAGACTATCTGCCTACTGTCCCTGGATAACACCTGTTGCAGTAAGTAACTGCTTTATTGCCGCTGTGATGCTGTTTTGGCCATCCAGCGGTATATCAAGTTTTAATAAAAATAAGATATACACAGTTTATTCACAAAGTTCCAGGACAGTTTGAATTGCGTGCCAACGGGAAGCGCTTTTAAGATGCACTAGGCGGCATTGAGTAGCTTGAAACCTCATTAGTAGCCTCCTTTTTTCTGTTTGTTATATGTTTTCGTCTCTGAGCTATAGCCATTTTAAATTGGGTAAGACCACTACAGAAACTTATGAAATGTTGAAAGTGGCTTATGGGGAACATGTCATGAGTCGTGGAAGGTGTTTCTGAATGCATCAAAATTTTCAAATTTTGTGCAAAAACGTGATGACAGTTCTTTCCCAACCTTACTCTCCTGATTTGGCCCCTGCTGACTTCTTGTTTCCTAAACTTAAATCCATGCTGAAAGGAAAGCAATTCAACACCATTGAAGATATAAAACAAAATTAAATTTAGACGTTCAAATACTTGAAGGGTATTACGTAGAACAAAATCTTTTTCAGAGAAAGGAAAATGGTAAAACCAGAGGACATAATTTGAGGTTGAGGGGTGGTAGATTCAGGGGCAATGTTAGGAAATTCTACTTTACGGAGAGGGTAGTGGATGCCTGGAATGCGCTCCCGAGAGAGGTGGTGGAGAGTAAAACTGTGACTGAGTTCAAAGAAGCGTGGGATGAACACAGAAGATTTAGAATCAGAAAATATTAAATATTGAACTAAGGCCAGTACTGGGCAGACTTGCACGGTCTGTGTCTGTATATGGCTGTTTGGTGGAGGATGGGCTGGGGAGGGCTTCAATGGCTGATGGGTGTAGATGGGCTGGAGTAAGTCTTAACAGAGATTTCGGCAGTTGGAACCCATGCACAGTACCGGGTAAAGCTTTGGATTCTTGCCCAGAAATAGCTAAGAAGAAAAAATTTAAATTGAATCAGGTTGGGCAGACTGGATGGATCATTCGGGTCTTTATCTGCCGTCATCTACTATGTAACTTTTGGCGATTCCTGAAGATGTGTTTAAGGACTGTTTCCAGAAGTAGAAACGATGTTGGGAAAAGTATGCGTAGTGAAGGGGAGTACTTTGAAGGGGACTCGTAACATATCATCGTATTTCTATACTGTATAACCATAAGTTCAATGTAGTTTACAAAAATTACATAGCAGAAAGGGCTATAGATAACTACTCAGACGAATGCTTAGGGGAAAGATAAGACTTCAATTGTTTCCTAAAGTGTTCATAACAATGAGATTTAAGTAATAGTGAACGAAAGTCCTTGTCATGAAAAGCTGCTTGAAATGAAAGCAAATGATCATGGTATTTCTTGCCTTTGCAACCTTTAACAAAAGGGAAATACAAACAGAGTATGTGGAATAAGTTGTAAGATCCTCTATAATAAAACCCTAAGCGTGAATGCGCACTTAGGGTTTTGTGATTCCTGCGGCGTGCTGTGTCCTTCCCTGGCCGTATTCCATTTTGGAACACGGAGGCAGGGAACATGCTGGCGACTCCACCCTCCTGCCCTCACTCACCAACCGCTGCTGCCCTGCTGCTCCTCTTCAAAGCAGCCTGTTGAGATTCGCTGGCCGGCTATAGCGAACCTCGCAGGCCACTCTCCACCTTGGTAGCACGTTCCCTCTGACGCGATCGTGTCAGAGGGAACATGCTACTGATGTGGAGAGCAGCCTGCGAGGTTCGTTACAGCCGGCCGGCGAACCTCGACAGGCTGCTTTGTTGAAGAGGAGCAGCAGCAGCGGCTTGTGCCGGTGGGCCAAAGACACCAGGAACCATGGATAGAGGGAGGGTAAGAACGGGATGGGAGGAGAACAGAAGGGGGCCACGGAGCAGGCAGGCATGGCACGGCACAACAGGGGACTAGGGAGAGAGGGAAAGGGGGCTGCTTTGTGGGGCGGGGTGTTCTGGGGGCAGACAGCAATCATGGGGTGGACAGAAGAGGGCCACTGAACAGGTAGACATGGCACAACGGGGGGAGAGGGAAAGGGGGCTGCTTTGGAGGAGGGGTGTACTGGGAGGCAGACGGCAATCATGCTTTGCTCTGGGAGGGGGGGAACAGAAGAAGGCCATGGAGCAGGCAGGTATGGCACAACAGGGGGCAGAGGGAGAGGGAAAGGGAGCTGCTTTGGGGGGAGGGGTGTGCTGGGGGCAGACAGCAATCATGCTTTGCTCTAGGAGGGGGTCCAGAAGGGGGCCACAGAGCAGGCAGGCATGACACAACAGGAGGAGAGGGAAAGGGGGCTGCTTTGGGGGGGAGGGGTGTGCTGGGGGGCAGACAGCATTCATGCTTTGCTCTTGGAGGGGGGTGGGGAAACAGAAAGGGGCCATGGAGAGACAAGTAAAATATACTACTACTACTACTACTACTGGATTGTTGATTCAATATGGCCTTGATGATGAATGTGAATGTTGGGCAGATTGGATGGATCATGCTGATCTTTATCTGCAATCATTTACTATATTAAAAATTCTGGAATGCCAGAAGCTGACATCAGTGGAATAATTTTCATCATAGATTTAGGAGTTGTCTCTTAATGCAAATAGCATGAAGTTTCACTGTGGGCATTCATGCCTTCCATCACAAAATGAACTTTTTAGATAACTTTTTTCCTTACAGAACTTAAATCTGTATAGTAAGGGCTGGTAATGTATTATCAACTTGTCTTTTTTTTTTTTCCTTCTTTCCATTAGCATAGTCTTTAATTTATACAACTTTGTTTTCTGTAGGTCCTATGGCAGCTGGACATATTCCGTCGGAGTTTTCGGGAGCTGACTGGACATGTCTGCTTGGGCGATGCCTGCATTTTTTGTGCTTTAAAGGTAATTTTGAAGAATTTAGGCCAACAAAACTGTGTGCTAGATAGATTTAGCATAATAGAAACTAGGAGAACATCTGAGCTCACGGGGAAATGGCATCTATAATTTGTCATAATTTCTTGCATTCTACATTTCGTTACCTTTCGAAAAATTTGTATACAAGTTAAGTAGTTTATGATCAGTGACACTATATATATTTTTAAAATTACTGTGTTCAGATGAGATTATCAGGGGCAACAGATTACCAGCTCTGGCACCACATATCAATCTGATAGACAAGGTAAAATTATCAGAGTTTAAAGCTAGGAAACCTAGATACCCAGTTCCAAAAAGCTTTCTGTGTTGCTTGGGGTCTTGTCAGCCTGTTATGAAGTTGCTTCCTTATACGGCTAGACCAGTGTTTCTCAACACTAGGGGTATGCGATCCGCTTGTGGAGGGTATGCGGCACTGTGTAGGTCTCCCGTCTCCCTTCCTCTTTAATCTCTGCTGCTGCCAGGGATCCCATGCTCTCCAGCTGCATCACTGAAGCCAACTCGGAAGGCTTCCTTCCAATGTCAGAGCTGACATCTCAGGGAAGCCTTCCGGGTCAGCTGGGGATCCCAGTTACCTCAACAGTCATTCCTGCCTTCAGCTGCACTTGTTTGCAGGGACACGGGCAACTGCTCTTGCATGCTGCACATGGCGGACCTGGAAGACTTCCCTCCAACGTCAGAGTTGGTGTCAGAAGGAAGGCTTGCAGGTCAGCCATGTGCAGCATGCAAGAGCTGCTGCCCATGTTCCTGCAAACAAGTGCGGCTGAAGGCAGGAAGGAGCAGCCCAGCTGAACGACCCTGAAGGGAGCGAGTGCAGCCCTGGAATGAGCAAGTAAGCTGGAAAGGGGATATCAGCATGGGATGAGGGGGGGGGGAAGGAGCGTGTTAGAACATGGGGGGGGGCCAAGAATTTGGGACAAAGGCAGGGAGGGGGGTACAAACTCGGGACATAGAAGGAAGGGAGAGGGCATGAACTTGGGACACAAGGGAGGGAGAAAGGGGACACTAACTTTGGACACGGGAGTGAGAGAATAAAAAGGGAGAATTGTTGGGCATGGGTGTGTGAGTGAGAGGGAAAGAGATATGGTGCACATGGTTAAAGGAAGAAAGAGGAAAATAGACATAGAGAGAGGAGTGAGATAGAGATGTATGGAGAAGAGAAGGATGAGGGAGAAATGTTGGCTATGGTAGTGGAGAGGGAACAGAGGGACATTGAAGGGAAGGAATGTTGGGCATAGTGATGGAGGGAGAGATGTGGCATGGTGCTGGAGAGGGGTGATAGAAGAAGAAATGTTGGGCATAGGGCTGGTGGGCATTGGTGAAAAATGATGCACATGACCCAAGGGATATGAGAGGGAGAAATGTTGGATATGGAAGTAGAGGGAGTGGGAAAGATGCACCCTGGATCTCTCTCCCCCCACTTCCTTTGCAGCAAGGGAGGGGATGAGGGAAGGACAGTGAGAGAGGTGGGGGTGTGGGTGGATAAGACATGTTGCCAGTGGGGATGGAGGAGAGAGGAAGAAAAGTTGGACTCATGGAGGACAGAGAGAGATGTTGGTTGGGGATAGGTGGGGAAGGGAATGATGTATGAAGGAGAGGAAGTGTGTAGGAGGCAGAAATAAAAATATTGGATGCACAGGCGGAAGTGCAACCTGAGACTAATGAAATCACCAGACAACAAATGATTTTATTTTCTATTTAGTGATTGAAATGTCAATTTTGAGAATTTATTTCTGCTGTCTATTTTGCACTATATTTGTCTATTTTTCTATAGTTGTTACTGAAGTGACATTGCATGTTTTAAAGTGACCTCGTTAAGAAAAAAAATGAATATAAATGATAATTAACATTTTCTCTGCATTATGTTGTGTTTTATTTTTTTTATTTTGTGGTTACTGTTATGTATTGTTAATAAGATTATATCAATAATAATAATTCCCTTAGCGCGCATGTGCACTTCTAACCTGGTGGCTCTGTGTGTCCGTAGCTCCGTGGTTGGCAGAGAAATTATAGTAGAAAAAATGTTGGTAAAGTGTGCAGCACTTACGACGCACGCGTTCCATTTGATTAAAAAAAAAGGTAGGTGGGAGAAGGCGCACGATCCCTAATATTCCCCCGACATCCCTGACCTCCACCGACATCCCCCTGACATCTCCACACATAGATGGGATATTGATAGACTGACAGAAAAGGTGCTCTGGGGGGGAAAGACAGAAGGGGGCCACGGAGAGACAGTCAGAGAGAGGGAAAGGGGGCTGCTATGAGGGGAGGGGTGTACTGGAGGGCAGACAGTTTTGCTCTGGAGGGGTGGGGAAATACAGAAGGGGGACCAAGGAGAGACAGTCAGGCAGGCAGACAGTGGGCCAGGGAGAGAGACAGACAGCAGCCAAGAAGAGAGAGAAAGAAAGAATGACAGACAGACAAAGGGCCAGAGAGACAGATAGACAGCCAGCGTCCAAGGAGACAGAGAGGCAGAAAGAAAAAAACAAAACAGACATTATCCCAGGACAAGCAGGCATGATATTCTCACATGTGGGTGACGTCATCTACGGAGCCCCAGCGCGGACAGCTTTTCAAGCAAACTTGATTGAAGTTTCAAGTTTGCTATGCTGCACCACGCATGTGCATGCCTTCTTGCCCACTAGAGGGCGCATCCCCACCTCGTGGTCCTCAGTTCAGTTTTTTCCGCGGAGCCAGAAGCCCTGTGGAAATTGTGCTCTCTCTTTTTTGCCTTCTGACACCGCGTCTGAGTCGTTTTTCTCAGTCGCTGTGCTTGCTTTATTTTTTTCTTCGTTAGTGTGTTCGGTTATCGTCAAAAAAAAAAAAAAAGTTTTTTCAATCGGCTTCAGGGGCTCCCGGTAGCCACGGCCGCGGGACCTCGTTATGTTCCTGGCCGTTTTTTCGATTTCATGTCCCGTCCCTTGATGGGCTTTAAAAAGTGCACCCGGTGCGATCGGCTACTTTCTCTCACCGATCCCCACCGGTGGTGCTTACTTTGCCTGGGTTCCGAGCACCCCACCGATTCCTGTTCTAGGTGCTCGACTTTTCAGCCAAGAGCTCTCTGCCGCCGTCGTGCCAGAATGGCGGAGCTTTTTGCTGTCGACCCCACGGCGCAGGCCTCGACGTCGGCCTCGGCTTCGGCCCCGGCCTTGACCTCGGCCTCGACTCCCTCGACCTCGCCGAGACATCCTGCTTCGTCGAAGCCTGCGTCCTCGACTTCAAAGTCGACGGGGGGTAAGTCCTCGCTTCCTTCCTCAGTTCCACCTTCGAAGAAGCCATCCTCGGGATCCTCGACGGGGGCGGGTGGGTCGTCTTCGGCCCCGCCCCGAGCGTCGAAGTTGGGTGCCCCGCGGGAATACTCGAGACCGAGGTCGCCCTCGAGGGAGCACCCGATGGCCCCGGATCTACCGGCCATGATGGGGGTTTCCGGTCTTTCAGGACTTACTCCGTGCCCTCATTGCCTCGGAGCTGTCCGGCGCCCTCGCGCATCTGCAGCCGGCTTCGACCTCGAGTGCCCCGGCTTCGGCAGCCTCGGTCTCGGTGCCCTCGACTTCGGCCCCCGGGGTGGCTCCGGCCTCGACCCCAACCTTGCCCTTGACCTCGGTCGACCAGCCGGAGCGGAGTGTGCGGCCTCGGGATAAGGTGCGGAGAATCTCTTCCACTTCTTCCTTGTCGAGGTCCTCCCGGGGCTCCTTGCCCTCGGGTCGGCCTCGGGCGAAGCGCCGGCCGAGGAAGCCCAAGCGTCCTCGGGGGTCTCCTCAGAGGCGCGGTTGCTCCTCGCTGACCGGGGCTGAGACGCTGCATGTCTCGGAGCTCCGCCTCGATAATCCGAGGTTGTTCCGTTCCTCCGAGGGAGGGTTATCGAGGGACTCCTCGCGGAAGGGGCAGGCCTCGGTGCCTCGTACCCCGGGGACTTCCCACAGGAGTTCCTCGGGGCATAGGCGGTCCCCGACCCCGTCGAGGTCGCTTGGCACGGCCTCGTGGGGCTCGGGGTCTGGTAGGGAACCTCGGTATTCCCGTGAGGCTTCCCCTTCCTTTTTGGCGACGCGAGCTTCTCGATCTCCCTCCCCGCCGTCCAAACCCTCCTCCTTTTCGAGATTTGTGCTTGATATGGGGAGGGCCTTGGACCTGGATCTGGTGTCCGGTTCACAATATACCAAGGAGTTTTTGGAGGAGCAGGATTTACCTTCTCCCCCGAGGGAGACTCCTCGTCTGCCTCTTAATAAAGTCCTCCATCAGACCTTCCTGAGGAACTTGGACTCCCCTCTTACAGTCACAGCGGTTCCATCTAAAATGGAGTCGAAGTACCGTACCATCCCATGCAAGGGCTTCGAGAAAGCGCAACTGTCTCACCAGTCGTTGCTGGTGGAGTCGGCGCTAAAGAAGTCTCAGCCTTCTAGGGTCTCCGCTGCGGTCCCTCCCGGGTGGGAAGGGCGGACCCTGGACAAGTTTGGTCGTCGCCTCTATTCCAATTCCATGATGGCAGCCAGGGTCCTAAATTATGCTTTCACTTTTTCATCTTATCTGAGGCAGATGGTGAAGGCGTTACCCCGTTATCATGGGGTCATGCCGGATTCCCATAAGGGGGACTTTGGCAAATTTATGACCGACTTGTCACAACTGCGTCTATACCTTTTTCATGCGGTTTACGACGCATTTGAGTTGGCCTCCAGAGTCTCCGCCTTTGCAGTAGCCATGCGCCGTCTTGCATGGCTCCGAACGGTTGATATGGACCCGAACTTGCAGGAGCGCCTGGCCAACCTGCCATGTGTTGGATCGGAATTGTTCGATGAGTCCTTGGAGGCGGCGACCAAACGCCTGTCCGAACATGAGCGTTCCATCGCCTCCTTGGTCCGTCCTAAGCCACGGGTACCACCACAGAAGCCATTTAGACCTCCACTGTGGCGATACCCTCAAAAGTCGACGCCGGCGTTCTCTAGGCCTCCGCCCCGGCGCCCTCTGCAGCAGGGCAGAGGGGGCCAACCTAAACCTCAGGCGCAAGGGGTGTCTAAGCCGGCACCGTCTTTTTGACGTGATGAGCGGATGGGGGCGGGCCCCCTCCGCACTCTCGCCGGACCCCCTGCCCATTGGGGGCCGGCTGCGGGCCTTTCATTCGGCCTGGGCTATGATCACGTCAGACGCTTGGGTGCTCCGTCTCATCTCCGAGGGTTACTCGCTGAACTTCTCGGCCTCACCACCGGAACAACCGCCAGGGGCCTCTCTTTCCAGTCGAGCCCAGCTGTCGGTATCTGCTTGGGTTTGTAGCGCCTGGTGAACGAAGTCTCCCATGTCCTGGAAGTTTGTGTCCTTGAACTTGAGAACCTTGGTCAATGTGGTAGATTTCGTGAAACCTTTCCTGAGATTGAACCATATCATATTGTGGTCACTGGAGGCCAAAGTTTCACCCACCGAGACCTCTGTGATACTTTCTCCGTTGGTAAGTACCAGGTCCAAAATTGCCTGATCCCTTGTTGGCTCAAATACCAGTTGCCTGAGTCCTGCTCCATTCAAAGAGTTTAATAGCTTCCTGCTGCTGCCGGAAGCAGAGGAAAGCGTGACCCAATCCACATCAGGCATGTTGAAGTCACCTACCAATACTGTGTCCCCCCGCAAGGTGATATTCTCTATATCTCCGATTAATTCCAAATCTAGGTCTTCTTGATGTTTTGGGGGTCTGTATACCACGCCAAGATACAGGCATTTGTCCTTCCCTCTGGCCAAATTTACCCAAAGGGATTCCCCGGTGTACTGTACATCTGTGATTCTGGTGACCTTAATGTCATCTTTAGTATATAATGCTACCCCACCTCCCATTTTGCCCTCCCTGTCCCGACGAAGCAAGTTGTAACCTGGTATGACCATGTCCCACCCGTGGGAGTCTGTGAGCCAGGTCTCAGATATCACCACCACATCCAGGTCGGCATTCCTCATTTCTGTCTCCAAATCTAGGATCTTGTTTCCCAGACTGTGGGCGTTGACGTACATAGCCCTCCATGTTGTGTGCTTGTTGTATCTCAGTGGGGACAATCCCTCTATATCAACTAGACCACCATTAGTATTTTTCGCTTGTCTCTTACACTCCCTAGACCCAGAGCTACAGCGTGTACCTATCCCGGACTCCCCATAACTACAGTGCGCTCCTATCAGAGACTTGGTAATGTGTGTACCCTGTGGGGGTATTCCCGTTTGGGCTACTTGAGCTCCTTTAGTGCAATTTGCAGCGTGTGCACTCTCGCTGGTCCCAGAATTACAGTGTGTACTCCCTCTAGACTAGAATTGCTACGTGTACTCCCCTTAGACCCAGAATTGTAATGTGACCCAATGCAGTATTTACTTAGTTCAGTTCCAAAATAGTATTGGTAGCCCGTACCCTCCCCCAACTCACCTAGTTTAAAGCCCGTACCCTCCCCCAACTTACCTAGTTTAAAGCCCTGTGTAGTAGGCGGGCTAGACGGTGTCCAAGGACGTTCTTCCCCCTCTTGGTCAGGTGTAACCCGTCTGGTCCAAGCAGTCCTTGCAGTGCCTCTCCGTGGTGCAGGAACCCAAAGTTCATCTCCTTGCACCATTCCTGCAGCCAGTCGTTCACCCTCCGGACACGATCCTCCCTGGCACTGCCCTTGCCCCTCACTGGGAGGATCGAGGAGAAGACCACCTGCGCATCCATCCTCCTCAGCTTCTCTCCCAGGGCTCTGAAGTCTTCGGGTATGCTTTCTAGGGTGCCCCTGGCAGTGTCGTTGGTTCCGACGTGGATGAGAATCATAGGGAAGTGATCTTGGGGCTTGATGAGTCTGCCAAGGCTAGCAGTTACATCCCGGATCTTGGCCCCCGGCAAGCAGCAGACCTCTCTTGATTGCAGATCTGGTCTACAAATCGGTCCCTCGGTGCCCCTTAGCAGTGAATCCCCGATGACCACAACTCTGCGCTTCCTAGGGGTGGGCCGACCTGTGGACTCTGGAACCGGAACCGACTGTTCAACCACTTCTTGTACCTCGTTGTCAGGACCTTCCTGTAGCAGCTGGTATCTGTTCTTAAGGGGGATATGTGGTGTCGATGTAGAGCTGCCCTGTATGTGAGAGAGAGAAACAGAATTAGGTTTTCTGCGTTTACCTGTGGATGAAGTCACCAGCTGCCAGGTATCGGCGTCTCCAGTGACTTCCTGAATTCCGACGGTAGGATTCAAGTCTGAAGTTCTGGAAGCTCTGGGTGACTCAAGGATGGTCTTGTCAGGCTCTCGTTCGCCGATCTGAGACAGCTCCTGTATTATTCCGTCGATGAAGGTCTCGTCATCACGGATGCTCCTTAAGCGTTGGATCTCTTCTCTCAGACTCCTCAGCTCTATCATAAGGCTTTCATCTGGTTGATCAATTGGTTCTGTCTGAGTGGAGGCTGAAGACATCTTTGAGGGGATGGCCTTGGTCTGTACAGAGACCTCTGCCCTCTGTCCAGGCTCCCCCTCAATCTGTACGAAGACCGTAGCCATCCCCTGGGCACTCTCGGCGACTGAGCTGCCTGTCTTGACTGAAGTCTTGCTGCCTCTAGTTCTGCCTGCCATATATAAAGGTTTTTGTATTATTAATTATTTATTTATTTATCTTAATTTTTTTTTTTTTTTATAGATATGTCAGAATGTGTTGAGGTTGGAGGGATAAGTTAGGATAGAGTGGTTGGTGTGGTCCACCTGTTAAGTGTGCTTGTTAGTCAGGTAGGAGTAGAGAGTTGAAATTTGAAAGACCTGGAAGAGGGAAAGATTGAAGAAAGACTGACGCTGATTGGTAAATTGGCTAGTTGTAGGATTTTAGAGACCAGCTGAAATTGATAGCCCTTCCTTGATGCCCTTCTTGAGGCCCTTCTTGAGGCCCTTCGCAAAGGCGCTCTCGCTAAGGCGAGCGCCTTTGCCGCTCGCCTTTGCCGCGCGCCGAACGGCCGCGCGCCGTTGGCTCGAGCCCTTTTATGGGGGGGAGATCTGCTGTGACGTCGGGGAGGGTGGGCGGAGTTACCAGCGCGTCCCGTCCGCCTCCTCCTCCGACTCTGGTGATTTCAGCGCTCCTCTCCGCTGCCCTGCTTTGCCTCCTCCGTCACTTTTACAGTCCTCCGCTGCTTTTTTCTCCCCTTTCTCTGTCTCCTCCGCTTCCGTATGCTCTCCGCTCCCTTTCTCCGCCTTCACCTCCTCTCCGTGACTCTCCGCCCCTTTCTCCGCCTCCCTGCACGCTCTCCGCCCCTTCCTCCGCCTCTCTGTATGCACTCAGCTCCTCTCGCGCTGCTATGTGCCTCCTTCCTCTCTCTCTGCTAGATCAGCCTGCCTGCCCTCTCTCCCTGCAAGCACCCTCTCGCCTCTCCCTCGTGCTTGCCTGGCTGGTCTAGTGTGGTGAGATAGACTTTCTCACCACAAAATCTGAGCATGGACTGTCTATTGTATGTTAAAATGTACAGCGCTGTGTATGCCTTTCAGCGCTTTAGAAATAATAAATAGTAGAAGTAGTAGTAAAATCTTCTACATCCTGGAAATTGGGAATTATTTGCTCAGGCGTTCAGCTCTTTGTATAAAGGTGAGATTTGCTAGAACTAGACCTCATGGCCTCATCTTGAAATTCAAAGCTTCCTAGCTTCTTCAGCAGACGCAGGGAGTGGCAGTCAGAGGCGGTAGCAGCGTTGCTTCTTTCTCGCCTCTGGTTTCTCTTTTTAAGTGTTTTCCCCTGGCTGATGATTGGATGGATTTGCCATCTCAAGCTCGCTTTCCTTGCTATGCGGATCTGATGAGTCTTTCGACGGCCGAACTGTTGAGATTCCTGATATCTCTGGATTTATTCACCTAGGGTCCGATCAACATGGATATTCATCCTATTTTGGTATTACGACCTAGCTTTTGAAAAGTCATGGCTGACGTGTAAGGGTTATACGAAGCAGGTTACTGAGTACCTGATTGTAAAAACCGCTTAGATAACCTTGATAAGCGGTATATCAAATCCTAATAAACTTGAAACTTCTCCAGATGATACAGACGTCTTCAACTGTGGCTTATGCTTCCGTTTGTAGGCTTTTCCTTTCTTGGGTACTTATCAACATTGGCACCCTTCCAGAGTTCTATGATTTATATTCTTTCTTTTTTGGCACAAACGTACACTTATCTAGAGAATGACACGGGGAAAAAATCTGTCCCCGTCACTACACCGTCCCCGGCCCACCATCCTCTGCACACCATCCTCTGCACTGCCCCGTCACCGCCGTTCCCTTCACCGCCCCGTCACCGCCATCCCTTTCACCGCCCCGTCACCGCCACTGCCATCCCATTCACCGCCCCGTCACCGTCCCCGTCTAGCACCCATCTTCTTCCCTCCGCTCCCCCATAGTCTGGCATCTGTCTTCTTCCCTTCCAGCATCTTCTCCCCACTCTGCCTTCCACATTTCCTTTCAGGGTCTGTTCCTCTCTACCCTCTTTCAATGTTTGTTTTATTCCTTTCCACCACCACCCTTCCCTCCCTCCTTTACCATCTGTTCCTTTCTACCCCCCTTCTTTCATATCTTCTATCAGTCCCCCCACCATCACTAGCAGTCTCTCTTCTCCCTTACCATGAGCAAATAGAACTTCTGAAAATTGTATTGCTGAGGCATTATTTCTAGTACGCCTTTTTTTCCAGATGGATAATGACATCAATTTTATAATTCTTACTGTCTGCTCTGATTTCATTCACAATTTGATTTGTGTTTTGTACCTGAGGATTCCATGAGGCATTTAACCTTTTCCTGTCTCTTCTGTGATTTCAAGTTGATTTCTTTAATAATGGAGTCTCAAGGCAGTAGCAGTTTTCTATTTTGGGCTCTTTTGACATTGTTTAAGGGATTTCTTGTACATTTGGTGCTGGTCTTCTTTGATGAGGTCACTTCAGAATCTATTTCCAAGGAAGAGAAACCCCTTTCACCCCCTCCTTCCTTGTGTGAGCCGCGCGGTCCCCGCAAGCAAGTAATTTTATATCATTTTCATTCTATTCATTCATAGAAATTAAAGTCTAGATAATGCCAGTCACATAACAAAACATGATTTTACAAAAATAATTCCCTGCACAGTCAAGCCTGCAAGGATTACTAGATGTCTTTCAGCAGCTCCCCTCCCTCCCTCCCCCTTACCTTTGTGGCCAAGTCAAAATGATCTACCAACAATAAAATTTTAAAAACACAAAGCACACTGTACGCAGAGAAAATGTTAATTATCATTCATATTCCGCGGGTTTTCAAAGAGGTCAAGGCAGATGACTTTATGCAATGTCACCACAGTAACAACTATACAAAAATAGACAAATATTCCCCCTCCCTTTTTACTAAACTGCGATAGCGGTTTTTAGCGCAGGGAGTTGCGCTGAATGCCCCACGCTGCTCTCGACGCTCATAGGCTCCCTGCGCTAAAAACCGCTATTGCGTTTTAGTAAAAGGGGGCCATAGTGCAAAATATAGACAGCAGATATAAATTCTCAAAACGGACACATTTTGATCACTAAGTTGAAAATAAAATCATTTTTCCTACCTTTTTGTCTGGTGATTTCATGAGTCTCTGGTCCTTCTTCTTTCTTCTCCTGCCCCCCCCCCTCTTTCTTTCTCTCTCCCCCTGGCTCCCCTCTTTATTTCTGCCTTTCTTTCTCTCTTCCCCTGGACCCCCTCTTTATTTTTGCCTTTCTTTCTCTCTTCCCCTGGCCTCCCTCTTTATTTCTCTCTCCCCCTAGCCCTCCTCTTTCTTCTGCCTTTCTTTCTCTCCCCCTTGACCCCCTCTTTATTTCTGCCTTTCTTTCTCTCTCCCACTGCCCCCCTCTTTATTTTTTCCTTTCTTTCTCTCTCCCCCTAGCCCCCACAAAGCCATCGTGCCAATTTCTCCACTTCCACGATTCTTTCCCTACCCTCACCCCCAAGCCAGCAGCCGATTTCTCCCTGCTCCTTCCCCGATGTCCTGAACTTCATCGGGCAGCAGCAGCATTCACAATTCACTGCTGTTGCCCGCTTCAGGCCTTCCTCTCTGTCGGGTCCTGTCTTCATGAAAACAGGAAGTAGGCAGGACCCGGCAGAGAACAAGGCCTGAAGCCGGCAACAGCAGCGAATTGTAAACGCTGCTGCTGCCCGAAGAAGGTAATGGAGCACGAGGCAGACCGCTTCTCCCCCCTCCCAGCTGAACCCCCGCTGACCCTCCTATCTCCCCCACTCCGTGAACCTTTCCGACCCTCCCAGCGAGAACAGCAAACCTCCTTCGCGGCTTTCTCCTCCCTCTGCTGCGTCACTGATGATGTCATCAGTGATGCGGCAGAGGGAGGAGAAAGCCGACGCTACTGAAGGGAGGTTTGCTGCTTTCGCTGGGAGGGTCGGAAAGGTTCATTTGGGGGGGAGAGATAGGAGGGTCAGCGGGGGTTCGGCTGGGAGGGGGGAGAAGCGGTCTGCCTCGGTGCTCCAAGGCCTGGCACCATTACCTTTTTCGCCCCTCCCACCCCCCCCCCCCCTTGGTACGCTACTGCTCTCCAGCTCTCCTTAAGTTTGCCGGTTTTCTTTTTCGGTGACCGGCACGCTTTCAAAGAGCCGCGCATGCACAGCTGCTCAAAGTACAATCTTCTGCTCTGCTGCAACTTCCTGTTTCCGGTTGGGTCAGAGCAGAAGATTGAATACTGAGCAGCCGCACGTGTGCGGCTCTTTTGAAAGCGTTCCGGTCGCCGAAAAAGAAAGCCGGCAAACTAAGGTGAGGTGTAGAGAGGAAGCTGGTTAAACGATCGAGCCGGCGTGCAGGTGGGGGCTGCAGGAACTGCACGATCCTTTATGCCTCACTGCGGTGACAAGACCATTCACCGCTCCACGGGGCGGTGATGGCCTTGTCCCCGTCCCCGCAGAGGCTGCTAATTTTCATTCCCCGTTTTTGGCGGGTTACCCGCGGCTAAACCGCCACCGTGTCATTCTCTACACTTATCCCTCGTTATTCGCGGGGGATAGGGGCAGAGCCGGACCGCGAATGGCGAAAAACCGCAAATATCCGGCTCTGACCCACCCCTGCCTCCCGCCTTCCCCTGGCATCCTGGCCTTACCTGGTGGTTTAGCTGGTTTTCGGGGCAAGAGCGATCTTCCTACTCTCCTGCCCCGTGCAGATAGCCATTAGGAAATGGCTGTGGGGAGTTCCCGTAGTCTCTCCAGGTAAGGCCAGGATGCTGGGGGGAAGACATAAATATGGGGTTTCTTTTTCCCTCCTCCTCCCCCCCAAAAAATAATTGTGATTATCCCAGGACAAGCAGGCAGGTATTCTCACTAGTGGGTGATGTTATCCGACAGAGCCCTGATACGGACGTCTCACAAGCATGTCTTGCTTGAAGAAACTCAGAAGTTTTGAGATGCCCGCACCGCGCATGCGCCAGTGCCTTCCCGCCCGATGGTCCGGGCGTGTCTCCTCAAGTTCTTTTTCTTCCGTGGAGCTGAGAAGTTTACTTCAATTCTGCGCCCATTGAATCTGTTTTTTGCCTTCTGTATTGCCGCAGGTTGGGTTCTTTTGGCTCTCCCGTGCATTTGTTTCTTTCTTTGATTTCTTTTTTCAAAAAAAAAAAAAAAAAAATTTTTTTCTTCAGACACCGGGTCGGCTGCGTGGCTGGGGCCCCGCGCCTTCAACGTTGCGGCGGAGCTTTTCCGGCCTATGTCCCGGCCGATCACCGGTTTTAAAAAGTGCAGCAAGTGCCAGCGCGCGATTTCGCTCACGGACCCGCATCGACGCTGCCTACAGTGTCTGGGTCCGGACCACTTTCCGAAATCGTGCAGGCCTTGCTCCACTCTGACGGCGCGAGCGTTTAAGCGCCGCTGTCTGCTGTGGGAGTCCATGTTCAAGATGGAAGCTTCGTTGGATCCTTCAGCTTCGACATCGACTGGTGCTTCGACTCCTTCGGCGAAGCCTTCTGCCTCCCCGGCTGCTTCGGGCCTTCTGAAACCGGCCTCGACCTCGGCGCCGGTGCCTTCCTCCGTCTCCTCGGAACAGGTATCGACCCCTACAGTTCCACCGGTGGTGCTTAAAGTGCCGAAGGCTGGCAAGCAGAAGTACGCGGCACCGAAAGAGCGCGGAGACCGTGCGGAAGGGCCCCCTTTTGGTGCGGATCCCTCCATATCGGCTTTGTTGCGGTCCATTCTGGAGGCTCAGTTTGTGGAACTCATGACCACCATGGGTCCCCGGCTGATTGCCTCGATCCAGGGTGACCTCCCAGTTCCGGCTCCGAGGGGCGGGCCGCCCCCTCCTGCTCCACCGCGCTGCTCGACCTCGTTGCTCGGCGAGGAGGAGCGGCGGGCGGTGTCCGGTTCCTCGAGGCGGTCCTCGGGTGGTGCCATGCCTCCCTTGGAACCAATTCCCTCGAGAAAGGCCTCCCTTAGTGATATGCCTCCCTTGGAGCCTATTCCCTCGAGGAAAGCTTCCCTTAGCGACTTGCTTCCCTTGAAACCTATTACCCCGCCCCATGACACTGTGTGGCGTCCACCTTCGAGGCCTCACAGTCCTGGGCATAGCAGGAAGCAGGACGAGTCCTTCCGAACCCCCTATCAAGCCTGGGCGGCTTCTGGGGAGGCACCGACTCTTCCGCCTCTCCGATCGACGGCCTCGAGTCCTATCTGCTCCTTGGAGGCTTCTGGGGACCAGTATTCTCACAGAAGGGCTCGATCCCCTTCCAGGCATCGAGAGGGGCATCGATTCAGACACTCTTCGAGGCATTCCTCTCGGCACTCGACCGTCTCGCCTCAGAAGAAATTGCATCTGATGGGGTATTCTGCTTCGGCTGGGTCTCCTCCGGGCTCGGAGTTCGAGGACCCCGAGGTGTTTTACTCGCCCTGTTGCTCTCAGGCTTCTGTGGAGCCCGAAGCCTCAACTTCTTCTAGTCCTTCTCGAAGACCGGCGCTGGCGGACCAACTGTCCTTTTCCTCGTTTCTCAGACAGATGGCGGATGACATGGACATTACCCTCGATGCTGGGTCTTGATACTCCAAGGAGTACCTCATCCTCCGGCCGAGTCCTTGCGCCTGCCTCTGCACAAGCTCCTCGACCAGACCTTCATGAGGTACTTTGAGTCTCCTTACTCTATCCTTGCGGTCTCTGGAAAATTGGATGCTCGGTACCGCACGGTGCATCATAAGGGCTTCGTGGGACCTCAGCTTTCTCATCAATCCCTCCTGGTCGAATCCTCGCTCAAGCGGTCTCATCCTGGCCAGGTGTATGCTTCGGTGCCTCCGGGCCGCGAGGGCAGGACCATGGATAAGTTTGGCCGACGCATCTATCAGAATTCTATGATGGCGTCCCGAGTCCTGAATTATAATTTCCACTTTGCCACCTACTTGGAATTTTTTCTGCCTGTGCTTCGGAAATTCACGCCCTACATCGAGTCCCAGGCTCGGTTTGAGTTTGAGGAGGTAGTTGCTTCGCTGTCCCAGCTTCGTCTTCAATTGATGCAATCTGCCTATGATGCTTTCGAGCTCTCGGCCCAAGCAGCAGCCTGCTCTGTGGTGATGCGCCGTTTGGCCTGGTTACGGACCATTGACATGGACCCGAATCTTCAGGACCGACTGGCAAACGTCCCATGTGCTGGGACGGATCTTTTTGACGAATCCATCGAGACAGTCACGAAGAAATTGTCTGATCATGAAAAGTCCTTCCAGACCATTCTTAGGCCGAAGCCTAAGCCTCGGCAGTCTCGACCACAATTGATCTATCAGCGGCGTTATCAGCCGAGGCAAGCTCCTCCTGCGAGGCAACCTGCGAAGCGGCAGCCTCCTCAGAAGGCTCAGCAAAAGTCTCAGCCGTCTGCTGTCCCTAAGGTTCCTCAGCCTTTTTGACTGTCTCGTCGAGGGCATAACCAGCCTCGTTCTGCCTCCCCCTGTTTTTCCCATCGGAGGGCGCCTCCATCATTTTTATCTTCGCTGGGAGGCCGTAACCTCCGACCTCTGGGTCCTTACTATCGTCAGGGAGGGATACTCTCTTCAATTCCATCGGGTCCCTCCGGACCACCCTCCAAGAGAGTATCCTTCCAACTTGACACAGACCGCCCTTCTTCTTCAGGAAGCCCAGGCTTTGCTTCGGCTCCGGGCCGTCGAGCCGGTCCCTGTGGACCAACACAACCAGGGGTTTTACTCCCGGTACTTCCTTGTTCCGAAGAAGACGGGCGACCTGCGACCCATTTTGGACCTCAGGGTCCTCAACAAATTCCTAGTCAAAGAGAGGTTTCGCATGCTGACCCTTGCTTCTCTCTACCCCCTCCTTGAGCAGAACGACTGGTTATGCTCTCTGGATCTCAAGGAGGCCTATACTCATATTCCCATTCATCCGGCCTCTCGCAAATTCCTCAGATTTCGGGTGGGACATCTGCATCTGCAGTATCGAGTGCTTCCATTCGGTCTGTCTTTGTCTCCCAGAGTCTTCACGAAGTGTCTGGTAGTGGTGGCCGCTGCACTCCGGAACCAGGGTCTTCAGGTATTTCCCTACCTCGACGACTGGCTCATCAAGGCTCCCTCGGCCTCAGGGGTCATCTCGGCGACCCTGTCCACGATTCTGTTCCTGCAGAGTTTGGGGTTCGAGATCAACTTTCCCAAATCTCATCTACAGCCTACACAGTCGCTCCCCTTCATCGGGGCGGTCCTGGACACCATTCGTCTCAGAGCATTCCTTCCTCCTCAGCGCATGGATGCTCTTCTTCATCTCTGCCAGTCTGTGTCTTCTCACCAGTCCATCTCAGCGAGACACATGATGGTCCTCCTGGGCCACATGGCTTCTACAGTTCATGTGACGCCGTTAGCCAGACTCCATCTCAGAATTCCTCAGTGGACCCTGGCATCTCAGTGGACTCAGGTGTCGGATCCGTTGACTCGACACATCATCGTCACTCCTGCTCTTCGGCAGTCTCTACTTTGGTGGATGACCTCTTCGAATCTATCCAGAGGTTTGCTGTTTCACTCTCCTCCCCACCAGAAGGTCCTCACAACCGATTCCTCGACCTATGCCTGGGGAGAGCATCTGGATGGGCTTCGCACTCAGGGATTCTGGACCAGTGCGGACAGACTCCATCAAATCAATCTTCTGGAGCTCAGAGCCATCTTCAATGCTCTTCAGGCATTTCAACATCTGCTTCACGACATGGTGGTCCTGATTCGCACAGACAATCAGGTGGCCATGTATTATGTCAACAAGCAGGGGGGCACGGGCTCGGCCTCCCTCTGCCAGGAAGCTCTCAGAGTCTGGGATTGGGTGGTTCGCCACAACGCCTTCCTCAAAGCTGTCTACATTCAGGGGAAGGACAATGTCCTGGCGGACAACTTGAGTCGTTTACTCCAGCCTCACGAATGGACGCTCCATTCCACACCTCTTCATCAGATCTTTGCTCAGTGGGGGACGCCTCAGATAGACCTCTTTGCGGCTCCCCACAATTTCAAGCTGCCTCAATTTTGCTCCAGGATCTACACTCCTCAACGCCTCGAGGCAGATGCTTTTCTGCTGGATTGGGGGAATCGCTTTCTGTATGCGTTTCCTCCATTTCCTCTCATACAAAAGACTCTGGTCAAGCTGAGGTCCGACCGCGCCACCATGATTCTGATTGCTCCTCGGTGGCCCCGACAACCTTGGTTCTCCCTTCTACTTCAACTCAGCAGCAGGGAGCCATTTCTCCTTCCGGTGTTTCCTTCACTGCTTACTCAGCATCAGGGATCGCTACTTCATCCCAACCTGCAGTCTCTCCACCTGACAGCTTGGTTCCTCTCAACGTAACTCCTCGCCAGTTTTCCCAGGCGGTGAGGGATGTCTTGGAGGCTTCTAGGAAGCCTGCTACTCGTCAATGCTACTCCCAAAAATGGACTAGATTTGCTTCATGGTGTATTTCCAATTCTAAGGAGCCTCAGCGAGCCTCCCTATCCTCTGTGTTGGACTATCTTCTACACTTGTCTCAGTCTGGTCTTAAGTCGACCTCTATTCGAATCCACCTGAGCGCTATTGCGGCTTTCCATCAGCCTCTGCAGGGGAAACCTCTCTCTGCTCATCCTGTGGTTTCCAGATTAATGAAAGGACTTTTTCATGTCAATCCTCCTCTCAAACCGCCTCCAGTGGTTTGGGATCTCAATGTTGTCCTTTCTCAGCTTATGAAACCTCCTTTTGAGCCTCTGAGAAAGGCTCCACTAAAGTTTCTCACTTGGAAAGTGGTTTTTCTGGTGGCCCTCACATCTGCTCGCAGGGTCAGTGAGCTTCAGGCCTTGGTGGCGGACCCACCTTTCACAGTATTCCATCATGACAAGGTGGTCTTCCGCACTCATCCAAAATTCCTACCTAAAGTGGTCTCTGAATTTCATCTCAACCAATCCATTGTACTTCCAGTGTTTTTTTCCAAAGCCTCATTCTCATCCTGGAGAATCAGCTCTACACACTCTGGACTGTAAACGTGCTTTGGCTTTCTACTTGGATCGCACCAAACCACACAGAACTGCTCCTCAACTTTTCGTCTCCTTTGATCCAAACAAGTTGGGACAACCTGTATCGAAGCGCACCATTTCCAACTGGATGGCGGCTTGTATCTTTTTCTGCTATGCCCAGGCTGGATTACCCCTTCCCTGTAAGGTCACAGCCCATAGGGTCAGAGCAATGGCGGCCTCTGTAGCCTTCCTCAGATCGACACCGATTGAGGAGATTTGTAAGGCTGCCACTTAGTCCTCGGTTCATACATTCACCTCTCATTATTGTCTGGACACTTTCTCCAGAAGGGATGGACAGTTTGTCCAAACAGTGTTACAAAATTTATTCTCCTAGGTTGCCAACTCTCCCACCATCCCATTGAGGTTAGCTTGGAGGTCACCCACTAGTGAGAATACCTGCCTGCTTGTCCTGGGATAAAGCAATATTACTTACCGTAACAGTTGTTATCCAGAGACAGCAGGCAGCTATTCTCACGTCCCACCCACCTCCCCTGGGTTGGCTTCTCTGCTAGCTACCTGAACTGAGGAGACACGCCCGGACCATCGGGCAGGAAGGCACTGGCGCGGGCATCTCGAAACTTCTGAGTTTCTTCAAGCAAGACATGCTTGTGAGATGTCCGTATCAGGGCTCTGTCGGATGACATCACCCACTAGTGAGAATAGCTGCCTGTTGTCCCTGGATAACAACTGTTACGGTAAGTAACATTGCTTTATGTGAAATCGCGAGTAGGGGAACAGCGAATGGGGAGGAGAAAGTGTATTGCCAAGGGCTTAGCATTCAATTCCCTTCGGCTTCAAGTTGCAATCTTAGCTTGTTAAAAGGGCTAGGTTTCTCGCTCTTTGATTACTTCTCAGCTTCATGTAGTTCAGTTCCTAAATGGAGTACAGTATATTCGTATACCTCTTAGGAAGCCCTGTCCGGAGTACAGTCCTAAGGTACTTCTTCGCAGTGTATAGAAGGCTTCATTTCAACCTTGTCTTTTGAGACTCTAAAAGGCTGTGACATTGAACATGGTGTTTCTTGTGGCCATGGCTTCAGCTCGGCAGTTGTACGGCGGGGATTCTTATTTCTGATTTACAAATTCTGGGGTGTCAGTTCAGACAGTACCACAATTTCTTTCTAAGGTGATGTCATCCTTTCTTTTATGCCACTCTCACTTTTCCTTCCTTCTTCCTGGGAGGAGGAATGGGGAGGCGAGCTTTTCTTCACTGCATTTTAAGTGTGTAGCATTCTTCGCAATCTGTAGGTTTCTAATGACTTATAGTCATTTTAGATCACCTCTTTGCATTCTTCAAGGGATGCGACAAACATATGGCAGTGTCCAAAGCCTCCATCGCTTGAAGGGTCCAGGAGGCCATTCTTTATGCTTACTTGATGGCAGGGCAGCAGTTGGCGGAAGAACTTCATGACCATTCAGCCAGAGCAATGGCGGCTATTTGGACATAGTGCAGTGGTTTTTTCCTTGGAGGAGTTTTGTCATGTGACTACTTGGTCTTCCAAGAATACTTTATCTCAGCATTACCGGTTGGATGTAGAGGCGCATGCGGAGGCAGCGATTAGTGCTTCAGTTGTAGCGGAGGTGGCATTTGCTTCCCACCCAGATTGAGAATTGCTTTGCTACATCCCATTGGTCTCTGGATTCATCTGCTACTGTTGCTAAGGAAGGAAAAATTATGTTCTTACCTGTTAATTTTCTTTCCTTTAGACGCAGCAGATGAATCCAGAGCCCCACCCTTTCTGGATAATGACTGTCGTTTTTTTCTTTTGTAATTTTCGAAGTCTGTTATTATTGATAGTTCTATTCTGTATTATTACCTTTTGAAATTTGTTATGGGAAAGAAGTTTTTTACATGCTAAGCATATTGATGGTTACGGATTTTGGGCAAGGAGCAATACGGAAGATGCAGGAGGTGTGCCAGCCAATAGGACCACCTGTTAATCAGTTTCTCTATCTCCACCTGCTGGTAGATGTGTGCTATCCCCATTGGTCTCTGGATTCATCTGCTGCGTCTAAAGGAAAGAAAATTAACAGGTAAGAACATAATTTTTACTTTCCTCTAGCAGATGGTGCAGGTGCATCAAGATAATTTAGTCTGAGTAGCATAAGTGTTGCTTCCAGGGAATGGTTAATAGACCTTCCCCTGATCAAGCCCAGAGGTGTCTGTTCCTCAGTGACCCCAAGCTGTAGTCCATTGGCAGTTGATGTTGACCCCTGCCTCATCTGGCAGGGGTGAGTAGATGCCCCTCTCCCCCTCCATTGTCAGCTGTTATACCTCAGGGCTCCTACCTGCAGACATTATAGAAAAAAAACTTTTTGAAGGAGAAAGGAGTCTGTCTTTTTTTGGTCATGGTTGTTTGCTTCTTAAATACCAAATACCCCACCACAAAAAAATAAAATAAATAAAGGTAGCTGAGGTAACTTACCGTATTTCCCCATATATAGGCCGCGACCTAACTGAGACTAGCCTTACCTACGTACGTTCTGGTTCAGCAGGAACCTGTCCAACTTTATCTTGAATCCCTGGTCAGCCTCTGCGTGAAGAAGATATGATATTGCAAATATGTGAATACTTATGTAGAGATTTTTTTTTCTTCTTTTTCATATTATTTCATTTTGATCTCTATTTTTTGTGCAAATCTTATTGGACAGCTTTCCTACCTCCGTCTTGTGACTAAGTCTGGTATTTACATTGTTTGCCAGAATATCTACCATGCTTCAATATCTCATGCCATGTCTGCCACACAGTGTTTGCTGTTCCATGTCTTCTATGCTGTGATTTATCACGCATGCTTGCTTTACCAATTTTGCCAAGTCATGTTATTATGTTACCCATGCTTTGTAATACTAGGCTCACCATACTATTTCTCATCATACCATGTTTATCATTTTAGGTTTTACCAGAATGCAATGTTGGGCCAACAGAGCTGGCAATTATAATTTCCATTTTTTTGTTTTACCTGAATTATTTGGTCAAGCAACTTGCATCTTTTCAAAAGTATATTCCATTTCATAAACAATCGAGATGCCAACAACTCATTGCTTCAACTTTTCAATTTTGGAAATATATGGTTCACACTACTTATGATACTTTTGAACTTACATCACGAGCAGTGGCCATGTTGGTGGCCATGAAGCGCCTTGCCTGAACATGATGTAGATCATCAGGACCGCTTGGCCAATGCTCCCTGTCCAGGAGATGAGCTTTTTGGTCCATCAGTGGATATGACTACTCAAATTCTATCTGCTCATGAGACCAGATGGGACACTTTAGTTAAACCAAAGAAGAAGCCTCAACTGCTCCGTACTTTCAAGCCAGCTTCTTCGTACCAGCACAGGTTTTTCGCTAAGCCTACTCCTCCTGCTCCTTCTCAGCCTAGGAAGCAAAAACAGCAACCACGTCAGCAACCTAAACAGGCTGCTCAACAAAAGCCCACACAGTCTTTATGACATGTTCCTCAGGAGCATAGCCACAGTTCCCATTCTCCAACCGCTACCTCAACCAATCGGAGGGCAGCGTCAACATTCTGTAAATGGCTGGGAGCTCATTATCATAGATCTCTGGGTTCTAGACATCATTTGTCAGGGGTATGCGCTCCATTTTCATACCCTACCTCTGGATCATCCTCCAAGAGAGTCTATTTTGAATCCGATACAGTCTTCTCCTTTCATTCAGGAGATTAATCCCTCTTCCTTCTCAATGCCATCGAAGAGGTTCCTTTTATCTCTACAGAGTCAGGGATTCTACTCCCGGTATTTTTTAATCCCAAAAAAGACAAGAGGTATACGACTCATTCTAGATCTCAAAGATCTCAACAAATTTCTAGTTTTAAGAGAAATTTTGGATGCTCTTTTTTGCCCTTTTTTTATCCACTTCTGGATCAGAACTACTGGCTGTGCTTTCTGGATCTCAAAGAAGCCTACACACATATACTAATTCATCAGGCTTCCTGCAAGTACCTTCATTTTCAGGTGAATGGACGTCATTACCAATACAAGGTTCTTCCTTTCAGCCTGGCATCTTTTCCAAGAGTCTTCACGAAGTGCCTGATTGTTGTGGCCGCATTTCTCATATCTCACGGGACGTCATTACCAATACAAGGTTCTTCCTTTCGGCCTGGCATCTTCTCCCAGAGTCTTCACAAAGTGCCTGATTGTTGTGGCCTCATTTCTCAGATTCCTGGGTCTTCAAGTCTTTCCTTACATGGACAACTGGTTGATCAAAGCTGTGTTATCTCAGGAGGTAGCTCTGGTAACATGTCAGACCATTGCCTTCCTACAAGTTTTGGGATTCGAAGTCAGTTTTCCCAAATCTCGCCTAATTCCGACGCAACATCTTCAGTTCATTGGGGCCATCCTCGATACTACTCAGAGCGTTTCTCCCTCCAGAGTGCCTGAACAATCTTCTCATCCTCTGTCAACAAATGTTGAAGGTACACACCATCCTACGAGGTCACATGACTTCCACATGATGGTTCTCCTGGATCACATGGCTTCCACAATTCATGTAACTCCTCTAGCAAAGCTACATCTTCGCATTCTTCAGTGGGCCCTTGCTTCTCAGTGGTCTCAAGCGACAGATCATCTCTTTCAACATATTTCTGTCACATCATCTCATCAGCAGTCACTTAAATGGTGGATGACCTCCAATCTATCAAGAGGTCTCCTTTTTCACTTACCCCCCCCCCAAAAAAAAAAAAAAGGTGATAACAATGGATGCATCTTTTTACGCCTGGGGCGTACCTGGAGGGCCTTCAAACACAAGGTCATTAGTCTGCCAGGGAGCGGAAGTTTCACATCAATTTCCTCGAGCTCAGAGCGATATATTATGCTGTCAAAGCTTTCCAGCACCTCTTGAGTCCTCAAGTCCTCTTCCTTCGCAAATACGATCAAGTGGCGATGTACTACGTAAACAAGTAAGGAGGCATGGGCTCTCTTCTATTATGTTAGGAATGAGAGGAGGGGGAAGAAAAGTAAGTCCTTGTATTGATACAGGTGAATAGAAATAAGCCCTTTAGGTAGAACTAAAATAAAGGTGAAGAAAAATGGAAGAACTACCCTGCCTCCAACCCCTGCTATAATAAACCATTGTATTAAAGGCCTAAAAATGATTCACAAAACATTCTGACTATAATGGTCAGCTGTTGTGCAGTAATTGGGAAATAACCTGCTGAGAGCAGCAAGTCAAGCGAAACTCATGATAAGCAAAACAAGCGGAACTACTGCAGCAAATTTGCAACCTATCTCTGAAAACAGGTGTGATTCCGGAGGATTGGAAGATAGCCAACGTTACGCCATCTTTAAAAAGGGATCAAGAGGGGACCCGGGAAACTACAGACCGGTGAGTCTGACCTCGGTTCCGGGGAAAATGGCGGAAGCACTGATAAAAGAAAACATCGATGAACATTTTGAAAGAAACGAACTTCTGAAAACCAGCCAACATGGTTTCTGCAGGGGAAGATCGTGCCTGACTAACTTACTGCACTTCTTCGAAGGAATTAACAAACAAATGGACAGAGGAGACCCCATAGACATCATATACCTAGATTTCCAGAAAGCCTTTGACAAGGTGCCTCATGAACATCTACTCCGGAAACTGAAGACCCATGGGGTGGACGGAGACGTGCATAGATGGATCAGAAACTGGTTAGAAGGTAGGAAACAGAGGGTAGGGGTGAAGGGCCACTATTCAGACTGGAGAAAGGTCACGAGTGGTGTTCCGCAGGGCTCGGTGCTCGGGTCACTGCTTTTTAACATATTCATAAATGACCTAGAAACAGGGACGAAGTGTGAGATAATAAAATTTGCGGACGACACCAAACTATTTAGTAGAGCTCGGACAAAGGAGGACTGCGAAGAATTGCAAAGAGACTTGGACAAACTAGGGGAATGGGCAGAGAGATGGCAGATGAAATTCAATGTTGGGAAGTGTAAGTATTGCATGTGGGAAGCAAAAACTCGAGGTATAATTATTCGATGGGAGGGATGTTTTTGAATGAGAGTACCCAAGAAAGGGACTTGGGGGTGATGGTGGACATGACAATGAAGCCGACAGCACAGTGCGCAGCTGCCGCTAAGAGAGCGAATAGAATGCTAGGTATAATCAAGAAAGGTATTACAACCAGAACGAAAGAAGTTATCCTGCCGCTGTATCGGGCAATGGTGCGCCCACATCTTGAGTACTGCGTCCAGTATTGGTCACCATACCTTAAGAAGGATATGGCATTGCTCGAGAGAGTTCAGAGGAGAGCGACACGACTGATTAAGGGGATGGAAAGCCTTTCATACGCTGAGAGATTGGAAAAACTGGGACTCTTTTCCCTAGAAAAAAGAAGATTAAGAGGGGATATGATAGAGACTTACAAGATCATGAAGGGAATAGAGAGAGTAGAGAGGGACAGATTCTTCAAACTTTCAGAAAATAAAAAAACAAGAGGGCATTCGGAAAAGTTGAAAGGAGGCAAATTCAAAACTAATGCTAGGAAGTTCTTCTTTACACAACGTGTGGTGGACACCTGGAATACAATTCCAGAGGAAGTTATAGGGCAGAGTACAGTACTGGGGTTTAAGAAAGTTTTGGACAAATTCCTGCTGGAAAAGGGGATAGAGGGGTATAGATAGAAATTTACTGCACAGGTCCTGGACCTGTTGGGCCGCCGCGTGAGCGGACTGCTGGGCGCGATGGACCTCGGGTCTGACCCAGTGGAGGCATTTCTTATGTTCTTATGTTCTTAAGTGAAACTCACCCTTTTTGCATGACAACAGGCACCACATCTGCTATGATATCATAAAAGGATTAAGACACATCCTGATCAGCATCCTGATCAAGAATATAAAAGTACATTATTTTGCAAGAATATCTTGTGACAAACAGGCTTTTACTGGCCGATGGCTTGAAATTGCTGACAATGATGATTAAAATGGCATATGCGGGAAAAGATAGCTTTTCTGGTAAACAGGGCGCACGTATAACATGACACAAATATTGTAAACCAATTAATGAATTAACAAGTGTAATGATGTGAGTAAGATAACCAATAAAAACTAATCATGTGATTTAGACCAACATGGTGCTGGCCACCTAGAAATGTATAAAAACAGGCCTTTTAGAGGAAATAGGCAGAACAGACACCGGAAGATCTTCAGGCCTGATCACGCTCCGTTACTCTATATGCTGAAAGATTTGTTCTCGTAAGCTGTTATTGATTTATTAATAAATATACTTATTGATTAACAACAGTGTAAAGTCTCTTCTTAGGTGTAGGCCTGAATAGCTGGCCACAACCTCAGGAGGCTCAGAAAATCTGGTTTTGGGTGACGACTCACAGCATTTTCTTAAAGGCTGTCTACATTCAAGGGGAGAAGAATTCCCTGGCAGACAACCCAGCAGAATTCTTCAGCTTCATGATTGGACTCTCAACTCTGCAACTCTCCATCTCATCTTTACTCAATGGGGCATTCCTCAGGTGGACTTATGCAGCTCCCCACAATCACAAGTTGCCCCAGTTTTGCTTCATACTTTACTCTCCTCACCGTCTGGAAGCCAATGCTTTTCTCCAGGATTGGCGGGCCTGTTTCTATGTGCATTCCCTCCAACTCCTCTCCTGTTGAAGACTGTTCAAACTCAAACGAGAGTCAGCCACCATGATTCTCATTGTTCCTCGGTGGCCCCGGCAGCATTGGTTCTCCCTTCTACTTCAGCTCAGCACCAGGGAGCCAGTTCCTCTTCCAATCTTTTCTACTCTGCTTACTCGGAAACAAGGATCACTTCTACATCCCAACCTGCAATCGTTATACCTGACAGCTTGGTTTCTCTCGGGCTGAACCCATATGAATTTATCTTTCTCAGCCTGTTCGTGATATTATTGATGCCTCCAGGAAGCTAGCCACTCAACAATGTTATCAACAAAAGTGGACTCTCTTCTTCCTGGTGTCTCCTTCATCATCATGATCCAACTTCCTTGTCAGTGGAATTGGTGTTGAATTATCTACTTTATCTGTCTGACTCTGGGCTTAAATCTATATCTATCAGAGTCCATCTCAGGGCTATTACAGCTTTTCACAGGTCAGTTGGGGGGGAACCTTACTGCTCATCCTTTGGTCTCCAGATTCATGAAAGGACTTTATAATGTCCTGTCCCCCCCCCCCCCCGAAAGCCTGCATGATCTCCCCCGAAGGCCTGGATGTTGTCCCCCCCTCCCACCCCCCCGAAGACCTGCATGTTCCTCCTTCCGTGCAGCATCCTCCAGCTTCCCCCCTGGCTTCCTGGTTTTACCTTTAGCTAATATGGAAGCCTGCAGAGAGGATTGCCGGTGCTGTAGCGAGCCTTGCAGGCTGCTGTCATCCTGAGCACCACGTTCCCTCTGCCACGATCCCGCCCGTCCTCTGACAGGATGACGGCAGCCTGCACGGATCGCTATAGCACCAGTGATCCTCTCTGCAGGCTGCCGTATTAGCTAAAGGTAAGACCGGGAGGCCAGGGGGTATCCAGAGTGTCACACCCGTGCTCTTGAGCTGCATAGCGAGCCCCCGGGATCGTGACAAAGTTCTCTGGACCAGCATGTCCCTTACCACCAAGGGACACTTCAGGACTTTGCCTGGCTTATTATAATAATAATAATAATAATAACTTTATTCTTGTATACCGCCATACCCAGGGAGTTCTAGGCGGTTCACATCAATTAACGGAACTGGTCAACCTTCCTGGGGAAAAACAAGCTGTTCTCCCTGGAGAAGAGGAGACTTAGAGGGGACATGATAGAAACCTTCAAAATCCTTAAGGGCATAGAGAGAGTAAATAAGGACAGATTCTTCAAACTGAGGGGAGCCACAAGCACTAGGGGTCACTCGGAGAAATTGAAAGGGGACAGGTTTAGAACAAATGCTAGAAAATTCTTTTTTACGCAGAGGGTGGTGGACACATGGAACGCGCTTCCGGAGGAAGTGATAGGCCAGAACTCTGTACAGGGGTTCAAGAAGGGTTTGGATAGGTTCCTGGAGGATAAAGAGATAGAGGGGTACAGATAGAACTTGAGGTAGGTTATAAAAGTGGTCAGAAACCACTTCACAGGTCGCAGACCTGATGGGCTGCCGCGGGAGCGGACCGCTGGGCGAGATGGACCTCGGTCTGACCCAGTGGAGGCAACTTCTTATGTTCTTAAACAAAGATCAGAGATTACAAACGGAATGACATCAATTTATCAAAGTTACAGGCAACGATGTGGTTGTGGTTAAAAGGATAGGGAGACGGAAGGGGGAGGGAGAAGAGACAGTGTGAGGGGGGGGGGTGGTTTCAGCCTAATAAGAGCATGCAAGGGAAAAAATCCAAGTCAGAATGCATCAAATCTTAGCTTTATTATGGTTACTGGTTTCACAAAGCAAAAATGCAGGCTTCAGCTTAGCAGTTTCAAAAAAACCCACATTCAACTTTGGCAAACATGAGCTTCTCATCCAGAGACAAACCCTCGAATCCAGTGTCCATGTTTTGTAAGTAAAACTAGGGGAATGGGCGACAAAATGGCAAATGAAGTTCAACGTTGAGAAATGTAAAGTATTGCATGTGGGAAGGGATGTTATTGAATGAGAGTACCCAAGAGAGGGACTTGGGGATAATGGTGGACAGGTCAATGAAGCCGACGGCACAGTGCGCAGCAGCTGCTAAGAGAGCGAATAGAATGCTAGGTATAATCAAGAAGGGTATTACAACCAGGACAAAAGAAGTTATCCTGCCGCTGTATCGGGTGATGGTGCGCCCACACCTGGAATACTGTGTCCAGTTTTGGTCGCCATACCTTAAGAAGGATATGGCGTTACTCGAGAGAGTTCAGAGAAGAGCGACACGTCTGATAAAAGGGATGGAAAACCTTTCATACGTTGAGAGATTGGAGAAACTGGGTCTCTTTTCCCTGGAGAAGAGGAGACTTAGAGGGGACATGATAGAGACTTATAAGATCATGAGGGGCATAGAGAGAGTAGAGAGGGACAGATTCTTCAAACTTTCAAAAAATAAAAGAACAAGAGGGCGTTCGGAAAAGTTGAAAGGGGACAGATTCAATACGAATGCCAGGAAGTTCTTCTTTACCCAACGTGTGGTGGACACTTGGAATGCGCTTCCGGAGGACGTTATAGGGCAGAATACAGTACTGGGATTTAAGAGAGGATTGGACATTTTCCTGCTGGAAAAGGGAATAGAAGGGTATAAATAGAGGATTACTACTCAGGTCCTGGACCTGTTGGGCCGCCGTGTGAGCGGACTGCTGGGCAAGATGGACCTCAGGTCTGACCCAGCAGAGGCATTGCTTATGTTCTTAAAGCATAATTCAGTCCCCTGCTTCTGGACTTTCTCAGTATTTTGAAACCCAGACCTCTTCACCAGAGCAGGTAGTTTTAAGAATATTTACTAAGAACATTTACTAAGCTGCTTATTCCCCAGCAGCTCTGCCAGAAGGAAAAAACTCCAAACAAAAACTGAGCAACAAAAGCAGGCAAGCATGTCACATGGTTTATCTTCAGCTCAACCTTTCCCCAAACAAACTGTTGTTCTGTAAGTAGGCATAACATTCAGAAGCGACTCGCTACTTCACAAGCAATGGTATCAAGCCCCAACAATATCAAAAGTAATCCAAAACTGGACTTGCTAACACTTGGTATACGAATGAAGCCCTCAGATACCTGTGCTGCACAGTGATCACATTAGTCACACTGAAGCGGCTATATACAGGTTTGCACGTTATCTTTCATCGGGCATTCATGCAATTCTTTTTAAAGTTTTAACTTAGGTGCTTAAACTTTTGTGCAAATAAACAGTCAAAAGCTAAGTTAACCAGCGACACTTATCTTTTTAGTGAATCGCTTGCTTGCTGAGCTTGAACAAGCGGCCCAATGGGACCCGTTTCACCAGTTAGGGCTTCTTCAGGGGTCTGTTTGTTCAACCGCGTACAGCTCGATCTGCCTTTGCAGAGCTAAAAATGGCACAAACTTAAAGTTCAATATAAAAGGAAAGAACTGCAGATCTCCTTCAAAAGCAAAACACTGTCTCCTCTGGAGGCTCAGAGATTGTAGGCAAAGACACAGCACCTATCTCTCACTGCATTTCTATATCCATTGGAAAAGCCTCAGGTCCTACCAGACTCTCCTGCGTGTCCATGGCTTTCCCTGGGTTTTGTTCCCAACTCTCAGAGGCAGAAACCAGCTCCTCTGCATCTACCATCTGGCAGTCAGTTTCCCTAGCCTCCTTAGGCTGGGGAGAGAAAATCTCCCCCTCTCTCGGGCTCCTGCCAGCTTCTGATTTCCACAGTTCAGCCAGGTTCTCACCTGCTTGCCTCCACTCGGCTTGCCTCCCTAGTGTTCTGCACTACCTCGTTTTAAGCTGTGGAGAGCCACTCCCCCTTAGCCTAGGTGGGGGAAGGGCCTTCCACCCACTGGCTTGTTCCATCTGGCTAAGTGCAGGTTCCTTTCCAGTCTTGACTCTTACTGGGATAGGCTTCTGGAAAGGTAGCAATCTCCTGGCAGGCTTTAAACTATGTGCAGCTTTCCTGCCTGTCCTTTCTCTGCCATACCTTATCTGTTGCCAACTCTCTGTCCCAGCAGTAGTCAGCTAGTTCTGTAGTTTGTGATTCTACTTGGTCAGCTCTCTTGCATAAGGGTATAGTGTATTTTTTCCCTATCTTTGGGACAAAACCCAAACCAGACTTGGGTTTGTCATAGACAAAACCCGAAACGGACTTGGGTTTGTCACAAAAGGATGCTGCAAAGGCCTATGCAGCACTTCCCGACTGACCTTCCCCCCCCTCGCACCCTAAAGCAGGAACGACAGTGTACAGCCAGCAAGAGGCAGCGCAACTGCTTCTGCTTTGAGGGTGGAGGGTTGGTAACTGAATCGGCGAGGCTGATTTTTTTTTTTTTTTTTAACGAATAGATTAGAAACGTAAATCGGACAGCGCTAATTATCAGACAGAAAACAGAGGGTAGGTTTAAATGGTCATTTTTCTCAATTGGGGAGAGTAAACAGTGGAGTACCGCAGGGGTCTGTACTGGGATTGGTGCTATTTTACTTATTTATAAATTATCTGGAAATTGGAACGATGAGTAAGGTGATTAAATTTGCAGATGACACTAAATTGTTCATAGTTGTTAAAATGCATGCAGATTGTGATAAACTGCAGGAAGACCTTAGGAAATTGGAAAACTGGGCATCCAAATGGCAGATGAAATTTAATGTGGACAAATGCAGTGATGCACATTGGGAAGAATAATCCAAATCATAGGTACCGGATGCTAGGGTACACCTTGGGTTCAGCGCTCAAGAAAAAGATCTGGGTGTTATCGTAGACAATACGCTGAAACCTTTTGCCCAATGTATAGCAGTGGCCAAAAAAGCAAACAAGATGCTAGGAATTTAGAAAAGAGATGGTAGACAAGACTACGACTAATAATACCTCTGTATTGCTCAATGGTATGACCTCACCTGGAGTATTGCGCTCAATTCTGGTCTCCTTATCTCAAGAACGATATAGTGGTGCTAGAAAAGGTTCAAAGAAAAGCAACCAAGATGATGATAAAGGGGATGGAACGCCTCTCATATGAGGAAAGACTAAAAAGGTTAGGGCTCTTCAGCTTGGAAAAGAAAAGGCTGAGGGGAGATATGATTGAAGTTTACAAAATCCCGAGTGGTGTGGATCAATTTATTTATTTATTTTCTTCATCAAGATTTACAAAGACTAGGGGACACTTGATTAAGTTAGAGTAATACTTTTAAAACTAATAGGTGGAAATATTTTTTTCACTCTGAGACTAGTTAAGCTCTGGAATGCATTGCCAGAGGATGTAGTAAGAGCAGTTAATGTAGCTTGTTTTAAAAAAGGTTTGGACAAGTTCCTGGAGGAAAAGCTCATAATCTGCTGTTGAGACAGACATGGGAGAAGCTACTGCTTGCCCTGGATCAATGACATAGAATGCTGCTACTATTTGGGTTTTTGCCAGGTACATGTGACTTGGATTGCCCTCCGTGAAGATGGGATAATGGGCTAGATGGACCATGATTCTGATCCAGTAAGACTATTCTTATGTTCTTATCTTGATTCTCTGGTCTCAAGATTTATAGGGTACCGACATGGACCATGTTTCATTCTCTGCTTCAGGGAACCCAAACCAGGATTCAAGAATTGCAGATTCCTGAGTATTTCAGTGAGATTCTAAACTAAACTTCAAAAATACCTGCAGTCACCTTTTTTGGGTCACCCTGAATTGCCTATGCTCTTCCCATGGCAAATTCCCCTTTTGGGCTGCACACTGTGGGATTTAGGCATCCATTGTTTCAGATGCACATGCAAATTCTAAGTGGTGCAAACTAATGCTTACAATCTGTGGTAAGCATCGAGTTATTGATGGCTAATAGCTCATTAGCCAATTAAGTTGTGTCACATCTCAACAGTGCGCCCATATATAGAATCCAGGCATATGTGTACATTTTGAAATATATGATCTTTACTCCAGACCTTGAGGGCCACCAACAAGCTAGCTTTTTAGGATACACTTTATGAATAAGCAGGAAGGAGAGGTGCATGCCTGCTGCCTCCATTGCATGCAAATCCTTATGTGTTATTGTTAGGGAAATCCCAAAAACATGACCACCTGGCAGCCCTCAAGAACTAGGAATGAAAATCAAGGATTTTAAAGCATTGAGATACAGATTAAGCAAATTGTTCCTCCTTTAATATACGATTTTACTTTTCCCCTTTCAGTCAATATTTGCACAGTTTCAGCACAGTCAAGAGAAGGCACTTCCTTCAGATGTTATGAGGCATGCCCTAGCTGAGAGCTTTAAGGATGAGCACCGCTTTCAGCTTGGCCTCATGGATGATGCAGCAGAATGTTTTGTAAGTACTAACTGCTAGCTTTTCACCCCTCTCCAGTATGGTTTTCTCTATTTGTATGATAATTAAAATTTTCTCTAAACAGCTGAAGGGGGTCCAGGCTTAATATTTTCCAGCTGAATATTGTCTAGCTATGACTTTGGGACCTTCAAGACTTAATTTATAAGCATTCCTCTTTTGAGGAAAATAGTCACTAGAAATCAAATCACAGAGCGTAAATAAAATTGTAAAGTGATTGCATTAAATTGTTTAAAACCGCAAGCTTGGATAAGCTTGGCATATTCAGATTGGTTCAAAGAAATGTTTATAACCAGTGTAATCATATCTTTAGATTTGCTTGGAGCCAAGCAACATTTTGGGGAAGTGGAGGGGGGGGGGAGAGAGAAAGAAAGACTATACTGAAAGGTTGGTATCCATCTTAACCAGGGTACCATAAAAGAGGAGAGTACTTTAAAACTAGAATATTGGTAATAGCTGATTCAGGGAAGTTGGAATTCCAGTAGACAGGCTGCAATAAAGGCAAACATGTCGGGTACCATTAAATAAAAGGCAAATGATCTGAGATTCAAAACTATTCCTGTGGATTGCTAGGCAGGCTCTAAATAGAAACGGCAAAGTTGATATACAAACAGTAAATGACAGCAAATAAAGACATGCTCAGTTGGAACTTCTCTCATATGAGGAAAGGCTAAAGAAGTTAAGGCTCTTAAACTTGGAAGAGACAGCTGGGGCGGGGAGGGGAGATATGATTGAGGTCTATAAAATCTTCAGTGAAGGAGAGGGGGTAAAAGTGAATACACTTCCCCCTCCCCATTTGTGGTTTCTGTACTCGCGATTTCACATAATCGTGATTTTTTTTCTGGGTAGGGGGAAAATTAAAAAACCCATATTTTTTACCTCCCTGCCACCTTCCCGGCCTTACCTGGTGGTCTAGCGGGCTTTTGGGGCAGGAGCGATCTTCCTACGCTCCTGCCCCGTGCAGATCGCCATGAGGAAATGGCTGTAGGAAATTCCCGTCGTAGTCTCGAGAGACTATGGGAACTCACAGCAGCCATTTCCTCATGGCGATCTGCAGGAGCGTAGGAAGATCGCTCCTACCCCGAAAGCCCTCTAGACCACCAGGTGAGGCCGGGAAGGAAGCAGGGAGGTGGGGGTGGGTCAGAGCCGGATAATCGCAGTTTTTCACATTCGCGGTCCGGCTTTGCCTGTATCCCCCGCGAATAACGAGGGAGAAGTGTAGATTTTTCACTCAAAGTATAAAGATGGGGGAGGGCAGTCAATGAAGTTAATTGAAAATGCCTTTAAAACAAGTAGGAGGAAATATTTTT